>NW_027211891.1:0-2400000 GCF_036971445.1 Narcine bancroftii | reverse complement strand
GAATCAGAGCTGGCGAATCAGAGGCGGGGAATAGAGGTGGGCAATCAGAGCCGGGGAATCAGATATGGGGAAACAGAGGCGGGGAATCAGATATGGGGAATAAGAGGTGGGGAATCAGAGGTTGTGAATCAGAGATAGGGAATCAAGGCGGGGAATCAGAGGCAGGGAATCAGATGCGGGGAATCAGAGGCGTGGATTCAGAGCTGGGGAATCAGAGGCGGGGAATCAGAGTTGGGGAATCAGAGGCAGGGAATCAGATATGGGGAATCAGAGGAGGGGTATCAGAGGCGGGAAACAGAGGCGGGGAACCAGATATGGGGAATCAGAGGTGGGGAATCAGGGGCAGGGAATCAGTGGCAGGGAATCAGAGGCGGGGAATCAGAGGCGGGGAATCAGAGGCAGGGAATCAGACACGGGGAATCAGAGGCGGGGAATCAGAGATGGGGAATCAGAGGCGGGGAATCAGAGCTGGGGAATCAGAGGCGGGGAATCAGAGGCAGGGAATCAGACGCGGGGAATCAGAGGTGGGGAATCAGAGGCGGTGAATCAGAGATGGGGAATAAGAGGCGGGGAATCAGAGGCAGGAAATCAGACACGGGGATTCAGAGGCTGGGAATCAGACGCGGGGAATCAGGGGCGGGGAATGAGATATGGAGAATCAGAGGCGGGGAATCAGAGGCGGGGAAACAGAGGTGGTGAATCAGATATGGGGAATCAGAGGTGGCGAATCAAAGGCGGTGAATCAGAGATGGGGAATCAGATGCGGGGAATCAGAGGAGGCGAATCAGAGCTGGCGAATCAGAGGCGGGGAATAGAGGTGGGCAATCAGAGCCGGGGAATCAGATATGGGGAAACAGAGGCGGGGAATCAGATATGGGGAATAAGAGGTGGGGAATCAGAGGTTGTGAATCAGAGATGGGGAATCAAGGCGGGGAATCAGAGGCAGGGAATCAGATGCGGGGAATCAGAGGCGTGGATTCAGAGCTGGGGAATCAGAGGCGGGGAATCAGAGTTGGGGAATCAGAGGCAGGGAATCAGATATGGGGAATCAGAGGCGGGGAATCAGAGGCGGGGAAACAGAGGCGGGGAATCAGATATGGGGAATCAGAGGTGGGGAATCAGGGGCAGGGAATCAGTGGCAGGGAATCAGAGGCGGGGAATCAGAGGCAGGGAATCAGAGGCAGGGAATCAGATATGGGGAATCAGAGGCGGGGAATCAGAGATGGGGAATCAGAGGCGGGGAATCAGAGGCAGGGAATCGGACGCCGGGAATCAGAGGCGGGGAATCAGAGGCGGGGAATCAGATATGGGGAAATAGAGGTGGGGAATCAGATATGGAAAATCAGAGGTGTGGAATCAGAGGTTGGGAATCAGAGGCAGGGAATCAGAGGCGGGGAAACAGAGGCGGGGAATCAGATATGGTGAATCAGAGGTGGCGAATCAAAGGCGGTGAAACAGAGATGGGGAATCAGGGCAGGGAATCAGAGGCAGGGAATCAGAGCTGGGGAAACAGAGGCGGGGAATCAGATATGGGGAATCAGAGGTGGGGAATCAGGGGCGGGGAATCAGTGGCAGGGAATCAGAGGTGGGGAATCAGAGGTGGGGATTCAGAGCTGGGGAAACAGAGGCGGGGAATCAGATATGGGGAATCAGAGGTGGGGAATCAGGGGCGGGGAATCAGTGGCAGGGAATCAGAGGCCGGGAATAAAAGGCGGGGAATCAGAGCTGGAGAATCAGAGGCGGGGAATCAGAGTTGGGGAATCAGAGGTGGGGAATTAGAGGTTAAGAATCAGAGGCAGGGAATCAGAGGCGGGGAATCAGAGGCGGGGAATCAGAGGCAGGGAATCGGATGTGCGGAATCAGAGATGGGGAATCAGAGGTGGGGATTCAGAGGTGGTGAATCAGAGAAGGGGAATCAGAGGCGGGGAATCAGAGGCAGGGAATCAGACGCAGGGAATCAAAGGCGGGGAATCATAGCTGGCGAATTAGAGGAGGGGAATCAGAGTTGGGGAATCAGAGGCGGGGAATCAGATATGGGGAAACAGAGGCGGGGAATCAGAGGCGGGGAAACAGAGGCGGGAAATCTGATATGGGGAATCAGAGGTGGGGAATCAGGGGCAGGGAATCAGTGGCAGGGAATCAGACGCGGGGAATCAGAGGCGGGGAATCAGATGCAGGGAATCAGACACGGGGAATCAGAGGCGGGGAATCAGAGATTGGGAATCAGAGGCGGGGAATCAGAGGCAGGGAATCGGATGCCGGAAATCAGAGGCGGGAAATCAGAGCTGGGGAATCAGAGGAGGGGAATCAGAGTTGGGGAAACAGAGGCGGCGAAGCAGATATGGGGAAAATGAGGCGGGGAATCAGATATGGGGAATCAAAGGTGGGGAATCAGATATGGGGAATCAGAGGCTAGGAATCAGAGGGGGGGAAACAGAGGCGGGGAATAAGATATGGGCAATCAGAGGTGGCGAATCAGAGGTAGAGAATCAGAGATGGGGAAGCAGAGGTGGGGAATCAGAGGCGGGAAATCAGAGCTGGGGAATCAGAGGCCGGGAATAAAAGGCGGGGAATCAGAGCTGGAGAATCAGAGGCGGGGAATCAGAGTTGGGGAATCAGAGGTGGGGAATTAGAGGTTAAGAATCAGAGGCAGGGAATCAGAGGCGGGGAATCAGAGGCGGGGAATCAGAGGCAGGGAATCGGATGTGCGGAATCAGAGATGGGGAATCAGAGGTGGGGATTCAGAGGTGGTGAATCAGAGAAGGGGAATCAGAGGCGGGGAATCAGAGGCAGGGAATCAGACGCAGGGAATCAAAGGCGGGGAATCATAGCTGGCGAATTAGAGGAGGGGAATCAGAGTTGGGGAATCAGAGGCGGGGAATCAGATATGGGGAAACAGAGGCGGGGAATCAGAGGCGGGGAAACAGAGGCGGGAAATCTGATATGGGGAATCAGAGGTGGGGAATCAGGGGCAGGGAATCAGTGGCAGGGAATCAGACGCGGGGAATCAGAGGCGGGGAATCAGATGCAGGGAATCAGACACGGGGAATCAGAGGCGGGGAATCAGAGATTGGGAATCAGAGGCGGGGAATCAGAGGCAGGGAATCGGATGCCGGAAATCAGAGGCGGGAAATCAGAGCTGGGGAATCAGAGGAGGGGAATCAGAGTTGGGGAAACAGAGGCGGCGAAGCAGATATGGGGAAAATGAGGCGGGGAATCAGATATGGGGAATCAAAGGTGGGGAATCAGATATGGGGAATCAGAGGCTAGGAATCAGAGGGGGGGAAACAGAGGCGGGGAATAAGATATGGGCAATCAGAGGTGGCGAATCAGAGGTAGAGAATCAGAGATGGGGAAGCAGAGGTGGGGAATCAGAGGCGGGAAATCAGAGCTGGGGAATCAGAGGCGGGGAATCAGAGTTGGGGAATCAGAGTCCGGGAATCAGAGATGGGGTATCAGAGGCGGGGAATCAAATATGGGGAATCAGAGGTGGGGAATCAGAGGCGGGGAAACAGAGGCGGTGAATCAGATATGGGGAATCAGAGGTGGCGAATCAGAGGTTGAGAATCAGAGATGGGGAAGCAGAGGTGGGGAATCAGATGTGATGAATTAGAGATGGGGAATCAGAGGCGGGGTATCAGAGGCGGCCAATCAGAGGCGGGGAATCAGAGGCGTGGAATCAGATATGGGAAATCAGAGGTGGGGAATCAGAGGCGGGGAAACAGAGGCGGGGAATCAGATATGGGGTATCAGAGGTGGGGAATCAGTGGCAGGGAATCAGAGGAGGGGATTCAGAGGCGGGGAATCAGAGGCATGGAATCAGACACTGGGAATCAGAGGCGGTGAATCAGGGATGGGGAATGAGAGGCCGGGAAACAGAGGTGGGGAATCAGAGACCGGGAATCAGAGATGGGGAATCAGAGGCGGGGAATCAGATATGGGGAATCAGAGGCGGGGAATCAGAAGCGGGGAAACAGAGGCGGTGAATCAGATATTCGGAATCAGAGGTTGCGAATCAGAGGTAGAGAATCAGAGATGGGGAAGCAGAGGTGGGGAATCAGATGTGATGAATTAGAGATGGGGAATCAGAGGCGGGGTATCAGAGGTGCCAATCAGAGGCGGTGAAACAGAGGCGGGGAATCAGATATGGGGAAACAGAGGCGGGGAATCAGAGGCAGGGAAACAGAGGCGGGGAATCAGATATGGGGATTCAGAGGTGGGGAATAACAGGTTGCGAATCAGAGGCAGGGAATCAGAGGCGGGGAATCAGAGGCGGGGAATCAGAGGCAGGGAATCGGATGTGCAGAATCAGAGATGGGGAATCAGAGGTGGGGAATCAGAGGTGGTGAATCAGAGATGGGGAATCAAAGGCGTGGAATGAGAGGCAGGGTCAGACACGGGGAATCAGAGGCGGGGAATCAGATGTGGGGAACCAGAGGAGGGGAATCATAGCTGGCGAATCAGAGGCGGGGAATCAGAGGTGGGGAATCATAGGCGGGGAATCAGATATGGGGAATCAGAGGTGGGGAATCAGAGGCGGGGAAACAGAGGCGGGGAATCAGATATGTTGGATCAGAGGTGGGGAATCAGAGGCAGGGAATCAGAGCTGGGGAATCAGAGGCGGGGAATCAGAGTTGGGGAATCAGAGGCAGGGAATCAGATATGGGGAATCAGAGGTGGGGAATCAGAGGCGGGGAAACAGAGGCGGGGAATCAGATATGGGGTATCAGAGGTGGGGAATCAGGAGCGGGGAATCAGTGGCAGGGAATCAGAGGAGGGGATTCAGAGGCGGGGAATAAGAGGCAGGGAATCAGACACTGGGAGTCAGAGGCGGTGAATCAGGGATTGGGAATCAGAGGCCGGGAAACAGAGGTGGGGAATCAGAGACCGGGAATCAGAGATGGGGAATCAGAGGCGGGGAATCAGATATGGGGAATCAGAGGTGGGGAATCAGAGGCAGGGAAACAGAGGCGGTGAATCAGATATTGGGAATCAGAGGTGGCGAATCAGAGGTAGAGAATCGGAGATGGGGAAGCAGAGGTGGGGAATCAGATGTGATGAATTAGAGATGGGGAATCAGAGGCGGGGTATCAGAGGTGCCAATCAGAGGCGGGGAAACAGAGGTGGCGAATCAGATATGGGGAATCAGAGGTGGGGAATAAGAGGTTGCGAATCAGAGGCAGGGAATCAGAGGCGGGGAATCAGAGGCGGGGAATCAGAGGCAGGGAATTGGATGTGCGGAATCAGAGATGGGGTATCAGAGGTGGGGAATCAGAGGTGGTGAGTCAGACATGGGGAATCAGAGGCGGGGAATCAGAGGCAGGGAATCAGAAACGGGGAATCAGAGGCGGGCAATCATAACTGGCGAATCAGAGGAGGGGAATCAGTGGTGGGGAATCAGAGGCGGGGAATCAGATATGGTGAATCAGAGGTGGGGAATCAGAGGCGGGGAAACAGAGGCCGGGAATCAGATATGTTGTATCACAGGTGGGGAATCAGAGGCGGGAAATCAGAGCTGGGGATTCAGAGGCGGGGAAATCAGAGTTGGGGAATCAGAGTCCGGGAATCAGAGATGGGAAATCAGAGGAGGGGAATCAAATATGGGGAATCAGAGGCGGGGAATCAGAGTTGGGGAATGAGTCCGGGAATCAGAGATGGGGAATTAGAGGCGGGGAATCAAATATGGGGAATCAGAGGCGGGGAATCAGATGCGGGGAAACAGAGGCGGTGAATCAGATATGGGCAATCAGAGGTGGCGAATCAGAGGTAGAGAATCAGAGATGGGGAAGCAGAGGTGGGGAATCAGATGTGATGAATTAGAGATGGGGAATCAGAGGCGGGGTATCAGAGGCGGGGAATCAGAGTTGGGGAATCAGAGGAGGGGAATCAGATATGGGGAAACAGAGGCCGGGAATCAGAGGCAGGGAAACAGAGGCGGGGAATCAGATATGGGGAATCAGAGGTGGGGAATTAGAGGTTGCGAATCAGAGGCAGGGAATCAGAGGCGGAGAATCAGAGGCGGGGAATCATAGGCAGGGAATCGGATGAGCGGAATCAGAGATGGGGAATCAGAGGTGGGGAATCAGAGGTGGAGAATCAGAGAAGGGGAATCAGAGGTGGGGAATCAGATGCAGGGAATCAGATGCAGGGAATCAGAGGCGGGGAATCATAGCTGGCGAATCAGAGGAGGGGAATCAGAGTTGGGGAATCAGAGGCGGGGAATCAGATATGGGGAAACAGAGGCGGGGAATCAGAGGCGGGGAAACAGAGGCGGGGAATCAGATATGGGGATTCAGATGTGGGGAATCAGAGGTTGGGAATCAGAGGCAGGGAATCAGAGGCGGGGAATCAGAGGCAGGGAATCAGATGCGGGGAATCAGAGGCAGGGAATCAGAGCTGGGGAATCAGAGGCGGGGAATCAGAGTTGGGAAATCAGAGGTGGGGAATCAGGGGCGGGGAATCAGTGGCAGGGAATCAGAGGCCGGGAATAAAAGGCGGGGAATCAGAGCTGGAGAATCAGAGGCGGGGAATCAGAGTTGGGGAATCAGAGGTGGGGAATTAGAGGTTAAGAATCAGAGGCAGGGAATCAGAGGCGGGGAATCAGAGGCGGGGAATCAGAGGCAGGGAATCGGATGTGCGGAATCAGAGATGGGGAATCAGAGGTGGGGATTCAGAGGTGGTGAATCAGAGAAGGGGAATCAGAGGCGGGGAATCAGAGGCAGGGAATCAGACGCAGGGAATCAAAGGCGGGGAATCATAGCTGGCGAATTAGAGGAGGGGAATCAGAGTTGGGGAATCAGAGGCGGGGAATCAGATATGGGGAAACAGAGGTGGGGAATCAGAGGCGGGGAAACAGAGGCGGGAAATCAGATATGGGGAATCAGAGGTGGGGAATCAGGGGCAGGGAATCAGTGGCAGGGAATCAGACGCGGGGAATCAGAGGCGGGGAATCAGAGGCGGGGAATCAGATGCAGGGAATCAGACACGGGGAATCAGAGGCGGGGAATCAGAGATGGGGAATCAGAGGCGGGGAATCAGAGGCAGGGAATTGGATGCCGG
Organism: Narcine bancroftii; assembly: GCF_036971445.1. Classification (NCBI taxonomy): domain Eukaryota; kingdom Metazoa; phylum Chordata; class Chondrichthyes; order Torpediniformes; family Narcinidae; genus Narcine; species Narcine bancroftii. Next base: position 2,392,941 of record NW_027211891.1, on the reverse strand, counting down.
AAATCAGAGGCGGGAAATCAGAGCTGGGTAATCAGAGGAGGGGAATCAGAGTTGGGGAATCAGAGGCGGCGAAGCAGATATGGGGAAAATGAGGCGGGGAATCAGATATGGGGAATCAAAGGCGGGGAATCAGATATGGGGATTCAGAGGCTAGGAATCAGAGGGGGGGAAAGAGAGGCGGGGAATCAGTGGCAGGGAATCAGAGGCCGGGAATAAAAGGCGGGGAATCAGAGCTGGAGAATCAGAGGCGGGGAATCAGAGTTGGGGAATCAGAGGTGGGGAATTAGAGGTTAAGAATCAGAGGCAGGGAATCAGAGGCGGGGAATCAGAGGCGGGGAATCAGAGGCAGGGAATCGGATGTGCGGAATCAGAGATGGGGAATCAGAGGTGGGGATTCAGAGGTGGTGAATCAGAGAAGGGGAATCAGAGGCGGGGAATCAGAGGCAGGGAATCAGACGCAGGGAATCAAAGGCGGGGAATCATAGCTGGCGAATTAGAGTAGGGGAATCAGAGTTGGGGAATCAGAGGCGGGGAAACAGAGGCGGGAAATCAGATATGGGGAATCAGAGGTGGGGAATCAGGGGCAGGGAATCAGTGGCAGGGAATCAGACGCGGGGAATCAGAGGCGGGGAATCAGATGCAGGGAATCAGACACGGGGAATCAGAGGCGGGGAATCAGAGATGGGGAATCAGAGGCGGGGAATCAGAGGCAGGGAATCGGATGCCGGAAATCAGAGGCGGGAAATCAGAGCTGGGGAATCAGAGGAGGGGAATCAGAGTTGGGGAATCAGAGGCGGCGAAGCAGATATGGGGAAAATGAGGCGGGGAATCAGATATGGGGTATCAAAGGCGGGGAATCAGATATGGGGAATCAGAGGCTAGGAATCAGAGGGGGGGAAACAGAGGCGGGGAATAAGATATGGGGAATCAGAGGCGGGGAATCAGAGTTGGGGAATCAGAGGCAGGGAATCAGATATGGGGAATCAGAGGCGGGGAATCAGAGGCGGGGAAACAGGCGGGGAATCAGATATGGGGAATCAGAAGTGGGGAATCAGGGGCAGGGAATCAGTGGCAGGGAATCAGAGGGGGGGAATCAGAGGCGGGGAATCAGAGTAAGGGAATCAGACACGGGGAATCAGAGGCGGGGAATCAGAGATGGGGAATCAGAGGCGGGGAATCAGAGGCAGGGAATCGGACGCCGGGAATCAGAGGCGGGGAATCAGAGCTGTGGAATCAGAGGCGGGGAATCAGAGTTGGGGAATCAGAGGCGGGGAATCAGATATGGGGAAATAGAGTCGGGGAATCAGATATGGGGAATCAGAGGTGTGGAATCAGAGGTTGGGAATCAGAGGCAGGGAATCAGAGGCGGGGAAACAGAGGCGGGGAATCAGATATGGGGAATCAGAGGTGGCGAATCAAAGGCGGTGAAACAGAGATGGGGAATCAGGGCAGGGAATCAGAGGCAGGGAATCAGAGCTGGGGAAACAGAGGCGGGGAATCAGATATGGGGAATCAGAGGTGGGGAATCAGGGGCGGGCAAACAGAGGCGGGGAATTAGATATGGGGAATCAGAGGTGGGGAATCAGAGGTGGTGAATCAGAGATGGGGAATCACAGGCGGGGAATCAGAGGCAGGGAATAGAACGCGGGGAATCAGAGGCAGGGAATCAGAGCTGGGGAATCAGAGGCGGGGAATCAGATATGGGAAAACAGAAGCGGGGAATCAGAGGTGGGGAAACAGAGGCGGGGAATCAGACATGGGGAATCGGATGCGGAGAATCAGAGGTGGGGAATCAGAGCTGGGGAATCAGAGGCGGGGAATCAGAGTTGGGGCATCAGAGGTGGGGAATTAGATATGGGGAAACAGAGGCGGGGAATCAGAGGCGGGGAAACAGTGGCGGGGAATCAGATATGGGGAATCAGAGGTGGGGAATCAGAGGCAGGGAATCAGATGTGCGGAATCAGAGATGGGGAATCAGAGGCAGGGAATCAGAATCAGAAGCGGGGAATCAGAGGCCGGGAATCAGAGACCGGGAAACAGATGCTGGGAATAAGAGGCCGGGAATCAGAGGTGGGGAATCAGTGTAGGGGAATCAGAGATGGGGATTCAGAGGCGGGGAATGAGATATGGAGAATCAGAGGCAGGGAATCAGAGGCGGGGAAACAGAGGTGGTGAATCACATATGGGGAATCAGAGGTGGCGAATCAAAGGCGGTGAATCAGAGATGGGGAATCAGAGGCGCGGAATCAGAGGCAGGGAATCAGATGCGGGGAATCAGAGGAGGCGAATCAGAGCTGGCGAATCAGAGGCGGGGAATAGAGGTGGGCAATCAGAGCCGGGGAATCAGATATGGGGAAACAGAGGCGGGGAATCAGATATGGGGAATAAGAGGTGGGGAATCAGAGGTTGTGAATCAGAGATAGGGAATCAAGGCGGGGAATCAGAGGCAGGGAATCAGATGCGGGGAATCAGAGGCGTGGATTCAGAGCTGGGGAATCAGAGGCGGGGAATCAGAGTTGGGAAATCAGAGGCAGGGAATCAGATATGGGGAATCAGAGGAGGGGTATCAGAGGCGGGAAACAGAGGCGGGGAACCAGATATGGGGAATCAGAGGTGGGGAATCAGGGGCAGGGAATCAGTGGCAGGGAATCAGAGGCGGGGAATCAGAGGCGGGGAATCAGAGGCAGGGAATCAGACACGGGGAATCAGAGGCGGGGAATCAGAGATGGGGAATCAGAGGCGGGGAATCAGAGCTGGGGAATCAGAGGCGGGGAATCAGAGGCAGGGAATCAGACGCGGGGAATCAGAGGTGGGGAATCAGAGGCGGTGAATCAGAGATGGGGAATAAGAGGCGGGGAATCAAAGGCAGGAAATCAGACACGGGGATTCAGAGGCTGGGAATCAGACGCGGGGAATCAGAGGCGGGGAATGAGATATGGAGAATCAGAGGCGGGGAATCAGAGGCGGGGAAACAGAGGTGGTGAATCAGATATGGGGAATCAGAGGTGGCGAATCAAAGGCGGTGAATCAGAGATGGGGAATCAGAGGCGCGGAATCAGAGGCAGGGAATCAGATGCAGGGAATCAGAGGAGGCGAATCAGAGCTGGCGAATCAGAGGTGGGGAATAGAGGTGGGCAATCAGAGCCGGGGAATCAGATATGGGGAAACAGAGGCGGGGAATCAGATATGGGGAATAAGAGGTGGGGAATCAGAGGTTGTGAATCAGAGATGGGGAATCAAGGCGGGGAATCAGAGGCAGGGAATCAGATGCGGGGAATCATAGGCGTGGATTCAGAGCTGGGGAATCAGAGGCGGGGAATCAGAGTTGGGGAATCAGAGGCAGGGAATCAGATATGGGGAATCAGAGGCGGGGAATCAGAGGCGGGGAAACAGAGGCGGGGAATCAGATATGGGGAATCAGAGGTGGGGAATCAGGGGCAGGGAATCAGTGGCAGGGAATCAGAGGCAGGGAATCAGAGGCGGGGAATCAGAGGCAGGGAATCAGATATGGGGAATCAGAGGCGGGGAATCAGAGATGGGGAATCAGAGGCGGGGAATCAGAGGCAGGGAATCGGACGCCAGGAATCAGAGGCGGGGAATCAGAGGCGGGGAATCAGATATGGGGAAATAGAGGTGGGGAATCAGATATGGAAAATCAGAGGTGTGGAATCAGAGGTTGGGAATCAGAGGCAGGGAATCAGAGGCGGGGAAACAGAGGCGGGGAATCAGATATGGTGAATCAGAGGTGGCGAATCAAAGGCGGTGAAACAGAGATGGGGAATCAGGGCAGGGAATCAGAGGCAGGGAATCAGAGCTGGGGAAACAGAGGCGGGGAATCAGATATGGGGAATCAGAGGTGGGGAATCAGGGGTGGGGAATCAGTGGCAGGGAATCAGAGCTGGGGAATCAGAGGTGGGGATTCAGAGCTGGGGAAACAGAGGCGGGGAATCAGATATGGGGAATCAGAGGTGGGAAATCAGGGGCGGGGAATCAGTGGCAGGGAATCAGAGGCCGGGAATAAAAGGCGGGGAATCAGAGCTGGAGAATCAGAGGCGGGGAATCAGAGTTGGGGAATCAGAGGTGGGGAATTAGAGGTTAAGAATCAGAGGCAGGGAATCAGAGGCGGGGAATCAGAGGCGGGGAATCAGAGGCAGGGAATCGGATGTGCGGAATCAGAGATGGGGAATCAGAGGTGGGGATTCAGAGGTGGTGAATCAGAGAAGGGGAATCAGAGGCGGGGAATCAGAGGCAGGGAATCAGACGCAGGGAATCAAAGGCGGGGTATCATAGCTGGCGAATTAGAGGAGGGGAATCAGAGTTGGGGAATCAGAGGCGGGGAATCAGATATGGGGAAACAGAGGCAGGGAATCAGAGGCGGGGAAACAGAGGCGGGAAATCTGATATGGGGAATCAGAGGTGGGGAATCAGGGGCAGGGAATCAGTGGCAGGGAATCAGACGCGGGGAATCAGAGGCGGGGAATCAGATGCAGGGAATCAGACACGGGGAATCAGAGGCGGGGAATCAGAGATTGGGAATCAGAGGCGGGGAATCAGAGGCAGGGAATCGGATGCCGGAAATCAGAGGCGGGAAATCAGAGCTGGGGAATCAGAGGAGGGGAATCAGAGTTGGGGAATCAGAGGCGGCGAAGCAGATATGGGGAAAATGAGGCGGGGAATCAGATATGGGGAATCAAAGGCGGGGAATCAGATATGGGGAATCAGAGGCTAGGAATCAGAGGGGGGGAAACAGAGGCGGGGAATAAGATATGGGGAATCAGAGGCGGGGAATCAGAGTTGGGGAATCAGAGGCAGGGAATCAGATATGGGGAATCAGAGGCGGGGAATCAGAGGCGGGGAAACAGGCGGGGAATCAGATATGGGGAATCAGAAGTGGGGAATCAGGGGCAGGGAATCAGTGGCAGGGAATCAGAGGGGGGGAATCAGAGGCGGGGAATCAGAGTAAGGGAATCAGACACGGGGAATCAGAGGCGGGGAATCAGAGATGGGGAATCAGAGGCGGGGAATCAGAGGCAGGGAATCGGACGCCGGGAATCAGAGGCGGGGAATCAGAGCTGTGGAATCAGAGGCGGGGAATCAGAGTTGGGGAATCAGAGGCGGGGAATCAGATATGGGGAAATAGAGTCGGGGAATCAGATATGGGGAATCAGAGGTGTGGAATCAGAGGTTGGGAATCAGAGGCAGGGAATCAGAGGCGGGGAAACAGAGGCGGGGAATCAGATATGGGGAATCAGAGGTGGCGAATCAAAGGCGGTGAAACAGAGAAGGGGAATCAGGGCAGGGAATCATTGGCAGGGAATCAGAGCTGGGGAAACAGAGGCGGGGAATCAGATATGGGGAATCAGAGGTGGGGAATCAGGGGCGGGGAATCAGTGGCAAGGAAAGAGCTGGGGAATCAGAGGTGGGGAATCAGAGCTGGGGAAACAGAGGCGGGGAATCAGATATGGGGAATCAGAGGTGGGGAATCAGGGGCGGGGAATCAGTGGCAGGGAATCAGAGGCCGGGAATAAAAGGCGGGGAATCAGAGCTGGGGAATCAGAGGCGGGGAATCAGAGTTGGGGAATCGGAGGAGGGGAATCAGATATGGGGAAACAGAGGCCGGGAATCAGAGGCAGGGAAACAGAGGCGGGGAATCAGATATGGGGAATCAGAGGTGGGGAATTAGAGGTTGCGAATCAGAGGCAGGGAATCAGAGGCGGGGAATCAGAGGCGGGGAATCAGAGGCAGGGAATCGGATGTGCGGAATCAGAGATGGGGAATCAGAGGTGGGGATTCAGAGGTGGTGAATCAGAGAAGGGGAATCAGAGGCGGGGAATCAGAGGCAGGGAATCAGATGCAGGGAATCAGAGGCGGGGAATCATAGCTGGCGAATTAGAGGAGGGGAATCAGAGTTGGGGAATCAGAGGCGGGGAATCAGATATGGGGAAACAGAGGCGGGGAATCAGAGGTGGGGAAACAGAGGCGGGGAATCAGAGATGGGGAATCAGAGGTGGGGAATCAGTGGCAGGGAATCAGTGGCAGGGAATCAGACGCGGGGAATCAGAGGCGGGGAATCAGAGGCGGGGAATCAGAGGCGGGGAATCAGAGGCAGGGAATCGGATGTGCGGAATCAGAGATGGGGAATCAGAGGTGGGGATTCAGAGGTGGTGAATCAGAGAAGGGGAATCAGAGGCTGGGAATCAGAGGCAGGGAATCAGACGCAGGGAATAAGAGGCGGGGAATCATAGCTGGCGAATTAGAGGAGGGGAATCAGAGTTGGGGAATCAGAGGCGGGGAATCATATATGGGGAATCAGAGGTGGGGAATCAGGGGCAGGGAATCAGTGGCAGGGAATCAGAGGCGGGGAATCATAGCTGGCGAATTAGAGGAAGGGAATCAGAGTTGGGGAAACAGAGGCGGGGAATCAGATATCGGGAATCAGAGGTGGGGAATCAGGGGCAGGGAATCAGTGGCAGGGAATCAGACGCGGGGAATCAGAGGCGGGGAATCAGAGGCAGGGAATCAGACACGGGGAATCAGAGGCGGGGAATCAGAGATGGGGAATCAGAGGCGGGGAATCAGAGGCAGGGAATCAGTGGCCGGGAATCAAATGCTGGGAATAAGAGGCCGGGAATCAGAGGTGGGGAAACAGAGGCGGGGAATCAGATATGGGGAATCAGAGGTGGGGAATCAGGGGCGGGGAATCAGTGGCAGGGAATCAGAGGCCGGGAATAAAAGACGGGGAATAAAAGCTGGGGAATCAGAGGCGGGGAATCAGAGTTGGGGAATCAGAGGAGGGGAATCAGATATGGGGAAACAGAGGCCGGGAATCAGAGGCAGGGAAACAGAGGCGGGGAATCAGATATGGGGAATCAGAGGTGGGGAATTAGAGGTTGCGAATCAGAGGCGGGGAATCAGAGGCGGGGAATCAGAGGCAGGGAATCGGATGTGCGGAATCAGAGATGGGGAATCAGAGGTGGGGATTCAGAGGTGGTGAATCAGATAAGGGGAATCAGAGGCTGGGAATCAGAGGCATGGAATCAGACGCAGGGAATCAGAGGCGGGGAATCATAGCTGGCGATTTAGAGGAGGGGAATCAGAGTTGGGGAATCAGAGGCGGCGAATCAGATATGTGGAAACAGAGGCGGGGAATCAGAGGCGGGGAAACAGAGGCGGGGAATCAGGTATGGGGAATCAGAGGTGGGGAATCAGAGGCAGGGAATCAGATGTGCGGAATCAGAGATGGGGAATCAGAGGCGGGGAATCAGAGCTGGGGAATCAGAGGCCGGAATCAGATGCTGGGAATCAGAGGCCTGGAATCAGAGGCGGGGAATCAGAGGCAGGGAATCAGATGTGCGGAATCAGAGATGCAGAATCAGAAGCAGGGAATCAGAGGCCGGGAATCAGAGGCCGGAATCAGATGCTGGGAATCAGAGGCCTGGAATCAGAGGCGGGGAATCAGAGGCAGGGAATCAGATGCGGGGAATCAGAGGCGGGGAATCAGAGCTGGGGAATCAGAGGCAGGGTATTAGAGTTGGGGAATCAGAGGCGGGGAATCAGATATGGGGAAACAGAGGTGGGGAATCAGAAGCGGGGAAACAGAGGCAGGGAATCAGATATGGGGAATCAGAGGCGGGGAATCAGAGGTGGGGAATCATAGGCAGGGAATCGGATGTGCGGAATCAGAGATGGGGTATCAGAGGTGGGGAATCAGAGGTGGTGAGTCAGAGATGGGGAATCAGAGGCGGGGAATCAGAGGCAGGGAATCAGAAACGGGGAATCAGAGGCGGGCAATCATAACTGGCGAATCAGAGGAGGGGAATCAGTGGTGGGGAATCAGAGGCGGGGAATCAGATATGGTGAATCAGACGTGGGGAATCAGAGGCGGGGAAACAGAGGCCGGGAATCAGATATGTTGTATCAGAGGTGGGGAATCAGAGGCGGGAAATCAGAGCTGGGGAATCAGAGGCGGGGAAATCAGAGTTGGGGAATCAGTGTCCGGGAATCAGAGATGGGAAATCAGAGGAGGGGAATCAAATATGGGGAATCAGAGGTGGGGAATCAGAGTTGGGGAATCAGAGTCCGGGAATCAGAGATGGGGAATCAGAAGCGGGGAATCAAATATGGGGAATAAGAGGCGGGGAATCAGAGGCGGGGAAACAGAGGCGGTGAATCAGATATGGGCAATCAGAGGTGGCGAATCAGAGGTAGAGAATCAGAGATGGGGAAGCAGAGGTGGGGAATCAGAGGCGGGAAATCAGAGCTGGGGAATCAGAGGCGGGGAATCAGAGTTGGGGAATCAGTGTCCGGGAATCAGAGATGGGGAATCAGAGGCGGGGAATCAAATATGGGGAATCAGAGGTGGGGAATCAGAGGCGGGGAAACAGAGGCGGTGAATCAGATATGGGGAATCAGAGGTGGCGAATCAGAGGTTGATAATCAGAGATGGGGAAGCAGAGGTGGGGAATCAGATGTGATGAATTAGAGATGGGGAATCAGAGGCGGGGTATCAGAGGCGGCCAATCAGAGGCGGGGAATCAGAGGCGTGGAATCAGATATGGGAAATCAGAGGTGGGGAATCAGAGGCGGGGAAACAGAGGCGGGGAATCAGATATGGGGTATCAGAGGTGGGGAATCAGGGGCGGGGAATCAGTGGCAGGGAATCAGAGGAGGGGATTCAGAGGCGGGGAATCAGAGGCAGGGAATCAGACACTGGGAATCAGAGGAGGTGAATCAGGGATGGGGAATGAGAGGCCGGGAAACAGAGGTGGGGAATCAGAGACCGGGAATCAGAGATGGGGAATCAGAGGCGGGGAATCAGATATGGTGAATCAGAGGCGGGGAATCAGAAGCGGGGAAACAGAGGCGGTGAATCAGATATTCGGAATCAGAGGTTGCGAATCAGAGGTAGAGAATCAGAGTTGGGGAAGCAGAGGTGGGGAATCAGATGTGATGAATTAGAGATGGGAAATCAGAGGCGGGGTATCAGAGGTGCCAATCAGAGGCGGTGAAACAGAGGCGGGGAATCAGATATGGGGAAACAGAGGCGGGGAATCAGAGGCAGGGAAACAGAGGCGGGGAATCAGATATGGGGATTCAGAGGTGGGGAATAACAGGTTGCGAATCAGAGGCAGGGAATCAGAGGCGGGGAATCAGAGGCGAGGAATCAGAGGCAGGGAATCGGATGTGCAGAATCAGAGATGGGGAATCAGAGGTGGGGAATCAGAGGTGGTGAATCAGAGATGGGGAATCAAAGGCGTGGAATGAGAGGCAGGGTCAGACACGGGGAATCAGAGGCGGGGAATCAGATGTGGGGAACCAGAGGAGGGGAATCATAGCTGGCGAATCAGAGGCGGGGAATCAGAGGTGGGGAATCATAGGCGGGGAATCAGATATGGGGAATCAGAGGTGGGGAATCAGAGGCGGGGAAACAGAGGCGGGGAATCAGATATGTTGGATCAGAGGTGGGGAATCAGAGGCGGGGAATCAGAGCTGGGGAATCAGAGGAGGGGAATCAGAGTTGGGGAATCAGAGGCAGGGAATCAGATATGGGGAATCAGAGGTGGGGAATCAGAGGCGGGGAAACAGAGGCGGGGAATCAGATATGGGGTATCAGAGGTGGGGAATCAGGAGCGGGGAATCAGTGGCAGGGAATCAGAGGAGGGGATTCAGAGGCGGGGAATCAGAGGCAGGGAATCAGACACTGGGAGTCAGAGGCGGTGAATCAGGGATTGGGAATCAGAGGCCGGGAAACAGAGGTGGGGAATCAGAGACCGGGAATCAGAGATGGGGAATCAGAGGCGGGGAATCAGATATGGGGAATCAGAGGTGGGGAATCAGAGGCAGGGAAACAGAGGCGGTGAATCAGATATTGGGAATCAGAGGTGGCGAATCAGAGGTAGAGAATCGGAGATGGGGAAGCAGAGGTGGGGAATCAGATGTGATGAATTAGAGATGGGGAATCAGAGGCGGGGTATCAGAGGTGCCAATCAGAGGCGGGGAAACAGAGGCTGGGAATCAGATATGGGGAATCAGAGGTGGGGAATAAGAGGTTGCGAATCAGAGGCAGGGAATCAGAGGCGGGGAATCAGAGGCGGGGAATCAGAGGCAGGGAATCGGATGTGCGGAATCAGAGATTGGGTATCAGAGGTGGGGAATCAGAGGTGGTGAGTCAGACATGGGGAATCAGAGGCGGGGAATCAGAGGCAGGGAATCATAAACGGGGAATCAGAGGCGGGCAATCATAACTGGCGAATCAGAGGAGGGGAATCAGTGGTGGGGAATCAGAGGCGGGGAATCAGATATGGTGAATCAGAGGTGGGGAATCAGAGGCGGGGTAACAGAGGCCGGGAATCAGATATGTTGTATCACAGGTGGGGAATCAGAGGCGGGAAATCAGAGCTGGGGATTCAGAGGCGGGGAAATCAGAGTTGGGGAATCAGAGTCCGGGAATCAGAGATGGGAAATCAGAGGAGGGGAATCAAATATGGGGAATCAGAGGCGGGGAATCAGAGTTGGGGAATGAGTCCGGGAATCAGAGATGGGGAATTAGAGGCGGGGAATCAAATATGGGGAATCAGAGGCGGGGAATCAGATGCGGGGAAACAGAGGCGGTGAATCAGATATGGGCAATCAGAGGTGGCGAATCAGAGGTTGAGAATCAGAGATGGGGAAGCAGAGGTGGGGAATCAGATGTGATGAATTAGAGATGGGGAATCAGAGGCGGGGTATCAGAGGCGGGGAATCAGAGTTGGGGAATCAGAGGAGGGGAATCAGATATGGGGAAACAGAGGCCGGGAATCAGAGGCAGGGAAACAGAGGCGGGGAATCAGATATGGGGAATCAGAGGTGGGGAATTAGAGGTTGCGAATCAGAGGCAGGGAATCAGAGGCGGGGAATCAGAGGCGGGGAATCATAGGCAGGGAATCGGATGAGCGGAATCAGAGATGGGGAATCAGAGGTGGGGAATCAGAGGTGGTGAATCAGAGAAGGGGAATCAGAGGCGGGGAATCAGATGCAGGGAATCAGATGCAGGGAATCAGAGGCGGGGAATCATAGCTGGCGAATCAGAGGAGGGGAATCAGAGTTGGGGAATCAGAGGCGGGGAATCAGATATGGGGAAACAGAGGCGGGGAATCAGAGGCGGGGAAACAGAGGCGGGGAATCAGATATGGGGATTCAGAGGTGGGGAATCAGAGGTTGGGAATCAGAGGCAGGGAATCAGAGGCGGGGAATCAGAGGCAGGGAATCAGATGCGGGGAATCAGAGGCAGGGAATCAGAGCTGGGGAATCAGAGGCGGGGAATCAGAGTTGGGAAATCAGAGGTGGGGAATCAGGGGCGGGGAATCAGTGGCAGGGAATCAGAGGCCGGGAATAAAAGGCGGGGAATCAGAGCTGGAGAATCAGAGGCGGGGAATCAGAGTTGGGGAATCAGAGGTGGGGAATTAGAGGTTAAGAATCAGAGGCAGGGAATCAGAGGCGGGGAATCAGAGGCGGGGAATCAGAGGCAGGGAATCGGATGTGCGGAATCAGAGATGGGGAATCAGAGGTGGGGATTCAGAGGTGGTGAATCAGAGAAGGGGAATCAGAGGCGGGGAATCAGAGGCAGGGAATCAGACGCAGGGAATCAAAGGCGGGGAATCATAGCTGGCGAATTAGAGGAGGGGAATCAGAGTTGGGGAATCAGAGGCGGGGAATCAGATATGGGGAAACAGAGGCGGGGAATCAGAGGCGGGGAAACAGAGGCGGGAAATCAGATATGGGGAATCAGAGGTGGGGAATCAGGGGCAGGGAATCAGTGGCAGGGAATCAGACGCGGGGAATCAGAGGCGGGGAATCTGATGCAGGGAATCAGACACGGGGAATCAGAGGCGGGGAATCAGAGATGGGGAATCAGAGGCGGGGAATCAGAGGCAGGGAATTGGTGCCGGAAATCAGAGGCGGGAAATCAGAGCTGGGTAATCAGAGGAGGGGAATCAGAGTTGGGGAATCAGAGGCGGCGAAGCAGATATGGGGAAAATGAGGCGGGGAATCAGATATGGGGAATCAAAGGCGGGGAATCAGATATGGGGAATCAGAGGCTAGGAATCAGAGGGGGGGAAAGAGAGGCGGGGAATCAGTGGCAGGGAATCAGAGGCCGGGAATAAAAGGCGGGGAATCAGAGCTGGAGAATCAGAGGCGGGGAATCAGAGTTGGGGAATCAGAGGTGGGGAATTAGAGGTTAAGAATCAGAGGCAGGGAATCAGAGGCGGGGAATCAGAGGCGGGGAATCAGAGGCAGGGAATCGGATCTGCGGAATCAGAGATGGGGAATCAGAGGTGGGGATTCAGAGGTGGTGAATCAGAGAAGGGGAATCAGAGGCGGGGAATCAGAGGCAGGGAATCAGACGCAGGGAATCAAAGGCGGGGAATCATAGCTGGCGAATTAGAGGAGAGGAATCAGAGTTGGGGAATCAGAGGCGGGGAAACAGAGGCGGGAAATCAGATATGGGGAATCAGAGGTGGGGAATCAGGGGCAGGGAATCAGTGGCAGGGAATCAGACGCGGGGAATCAGAGGCGGGGAATCAGATGCAGGGAATCAGACACGGGGAATCAGAGGCGGGGAATCAGAGATGGGGAATCAGAGGCGGGGAATCAGAGGCAGGGAATCGGATGCCGGAAATCAGAGGCGGGAAATCAGAGCTGGGGAATCAGAGGAGGGGAATCAGAGTTGGGGAATCAGAGGCGGCGAAGCAGATATGGGGAAAATGAGGCGGGGAATCAGATATGGGGAATCAAAGGCGGGGAATCAGATATGGGGAATCAGAGGCTAGGAATCAGAGGGGGGGAAACAGAGGCGGGGAATAAGATATGGGGAATCAGAGGCGGGGAATCAGAGTTGGGGAATCAGAGGCAGGGAATCAGATATGGGGAATCAGAGGCGGGGAATCAGAGGCGGGGAAACAGGCGGGGAATCAGATATGGGGAATCAGAAGTGGGGAATCAGGGGCAGGGAATCAGTGGCAGGGAATCAGAGGGGGGGAATCAGAGGCGGGGAATCAGGGTAAGGGAATCAGACACGGGGAATCAGAGGCGGGGAATCAGAGATGGGGAATCAGAGGCGGGGAATCAGAGGCAGGGAATCGGACGCCGGGAATCAGAGGCGGGGAATCAGAGCTGTGGAATCAGAGGCGGGGAATCAGAGTTGGGGAATCAGAGGCGGGGAATCAGATATGGGGAAATAGAGTCGGGGAATCAGATATGGGGAATCAGAGGTGTGGAATCAGAGGTTGGGAATCAGAGGCAGGGAATCAGAGGCGGGGAAACAGAGGCGGGGAATCAGATATGGGGAATCAGAGGTGGCGAATCAAAGGCGGTGAAACAGAGATGGGGAATCAGGGCAGGGAATCAGAGGCAGGGAATCAGAGCTGGGGAAACAGAGGCGGGGAATCAGATATGGGGAATCAGAGGTGGGGAATCAGGGGCGGGGAATCAGTGGCAAGGAAAGAGCTGGGGAATCAGAGGTGGGGAATCAGAGCTGGGGAATCAGAGGTGGGGAATCAGATATGGGGAATCAGAGGTGGGGAATCAGGGGCGGGGAATCAGAGGCAGGGAATCAGAGGCCGGGAATAAAAGGCGGGGAATCAGAGCTGGGGAATCAGAGGCGGGGAATCAGAGTTTGGGAATCAGAGGAGGGGAATCAGATATGGGGAAACAGAGGCCGGGAATCAGAGGCAGGGAAACAGAGGCGGGGAATCAGATATGGGGAATCAGAGGTGGGGAATTAGAGGTTGCGAATCAGAGGCAGGGAATCAGATATGGGGAATCAGAGGTGGGGAATTAGAGGTTGCGAATCAGAGGCAGGGAATCAGAGGCGGGGAATCAGAGGCGGGGAATCAGAGGCAGGGAATCGGATGTGCGGAATGAGAGATGGCGAATCAGAGGTGGGGATTCAGAGGTGGTGAATCAGAGAAGGGGAATCAGAGGCGGGGAATCATAGGCAGGGAATCAGATGCAGGGAATCAGAGGCGGGGAATCATAGCTGGCGAATTAGAGGAGGGGAATCAGAGTTGGAGAATAAGAGGCGGGGAATCAGATATGGGGAAACAGAGGCGGGGAATCAGAGGTGGGGAAACAGAGGCGGGGAATCAAAGATGGGGAATCAGAGGTGGGGAATCAGGGGCAGGGAATCAGTGGCAGGGAATCAGACGCGGGGAATCAGAGGCGGGGAATCAGAGGCGGGGAATCAGAGGCGGGGAATCAGAGGCAGGGAATCGGATGTGCGGATTCAGAGATGGGGAATCAGAGGTGGGGATTCAGAGGTGGTGAATCAGAGGTGGGGAATCAGGGGCAGGGAATCAGTGGCAGGGAATCAGACGCGGGGAATCAGAGGCGGGGAATCAGAGGCGGGGAATCAGAGCTGGGGAATCAGAGGCGGGGAATCAGAGTTGGGGAATCAGAGGCAGGGAATCAGATATGGGGAATCAGAGGTGGGGAATCAGAGGCGGGGAAACAGAGGCGGGGAATCAGATATGGGGTATCAGAGGTGGGGAATCAGGAGCGGGGAATCAGTGGCAGGGAATCAGAGGAGGGGATTCAGAGGCGGGGAATCAGAGGCAGGGAATCAGACACTGGGAGTCAGAGGCGGTGAATCAGGGATTGGGAATCAGAGGCCGGGAAACAGAGGTGGGGAATCAGAGACCGGGAATCAGAGATGGGGAATCAGAGGCGGGGAATCAGATATGGGGAATCAGAGGTGGGGAATCAGAGGCAGGGAAACAGAGGCGGTGAATCAGATATTGGGAATCAGAGGTGGCGAATCAGAGGTAGAGAATCGGAGATGGGGAAGCAGAGGTGGGGAATCAGATGTGATGAATTAGAGATGGGGAATCAGAGTCGGGGTATCAGAGGTGCCAATCAGAGGCGGGGAAACAGAGGCGGGGAATCAGATATGGGGAATCAGAGGTGGGGAATAAGAGGTTGCGAATCAGAGGCAGGGAATCAGAGGCGGGGAATCAGAGGCGGGGAATCAGAGGCAGGGAATCGGATGTGCGGAATCAGAGATTGGGTATCAGAGGTGGGGAATCAGAGGTGGTGAGTCAGACATGGGGAATCAGAGGCGGGGAATCAGAGGCAGGGAATCATAAACGGGGAATCAGAGGCGGGCAATCATAACTGGCGAATCAGAGGAGGGGAATCAGTGGTGGGGAATCAGAGGCGGGGAATCAGATATGGTGAATCAGAGGTGGGGAATCAGAGGCGGGGAAACAGAGGCCGGGAATCAGATATGTTGTATCACAGGTGGGGAATCAGAGGCGGGAAATTAGAGCTGGGGATTCAGAGGCGGGGAAATCAGAGTTGGGGAATCAGAGTCCGGGAATCAGAGATGGGAAATCAGAGGAGGGGAATCAAATATGGGGAATTAGAGGCGGCGAATCAGAGTTGGGGAATGAGTCCGGGAATCAGAGATGGGGAATTAGAGGCGGGGAATCAAATATGGGGAATCAGAGGCGGGGAATCAGATGCGGGGAAACAGAGGCGGTGAATCAGATATGGGCAATCAGAGGTGGCGAATCAGAGGTAGAGAATCAGAGATGGGGAAGCAGAGGTGGGGAATCAGATGTGATGAATTAGAGATGGGGAATCAGAGGCGGGGTATCAGAGGCGGGGAATCAGAGTTGGGGAATCAGAGGAGGGGAATCAGATATGGGGAAACAGAGGCCGGGAATCAGAGGCAGGGAAACAGAGGCGGGGAATCAGATATGGGGAATCAGAGGTGGGGAATTAGAGGTTGCGAATCAGAGGCAGGGAATCAGAGGCGGGGAATCAGAGGCGGGGAATCATAGGCAGGGAATCGGATGAGCGGAATCAGAGATGGGGAATCAGAGGTGGGGAATCAGAGGTGGTGAATCAGAGAAGGGGAATCAGAGGCGGGGAATCAGATGCAGGGAATCAGATGCAGGGAATCAGAGGCGGGGAATCATAGCTGGCGAATCAGAGGAGGGGAATCAGAGCTGGGGAATCAGAGGCGGGGAATCAGATATGGGGAAACAGAGGCGGGGAATCAGAGGCGGGGAAACAGAGGCGGGGAATCAGATATGGGGATTCAGAGGTGGGGAATCAGAGGTTGGGAATCAGAGGCAGGGAATCAGAGGCGGGGAATCAGAGGCAGGGAATCAGATGCGGGGAATCAGAGGCAGGGAATCAGAGCTGGGGAATCAGAGGCGGGGAATCAGAGTTGGGAAATCAGAGGTGGGGAATCAGGGGCGGGGAATCAGTGGCAGGGAATCAGAGGCCGGGAATAAAAGGCGGGGAATCAGAGCTGGAGAATCAGAGGCGGGGAATCAGAGTTGGGGAATCAGAGGTGGGGAATTAGAGGTTAAGAATCAGAGGCAGGGAATCAGAGGCGGGGAATCAGAGGCGGGGAATCAGAGGCAGGGAATCGGATGTGCGGAATCAGAGATGGGGAATCAGAGGTGGGGATTCAGAGGTGGTGAATCAGAGAAGGGGAATCAGAGGCGGGGAATCAGAGGCAGGGAATCAGACGCAGGGAATCAAAGGCGGGGAATCATAGCTGGCGAATTAGAGGAGGGGAATCAGAGTTGGGGAATCAGAGGCGGGGAATCAGATATGGGGAAACAGAGGCGGGGAATCAGAGGCGGGGAAACAGAGGCGGGAAATCAGATATGGGGAATCAGAGGTGGGGAATCAGGGGCAGGGAATCAGTGGCAGGGAATCAGACGCGGGGAATCAGAGGCGGGGAATCTGATGCAGGGAATCAGACACGGGGAATCAGAGGCGGGGAATCAGAGATGGGGAATCAGAGGCGGGGAATCAGAGGCAGGGAATTGGTGCCGGAAATCAGAGGCGGGAAATCAGAGCTGGGTAATCAGAGGAGGGGAATCAGAGTTGGGGAATCAGAGGCGGCGAAGCAGATATGGGGAAAATGAGGCGGGGAATCAGATATGGGGAATCAAAGGCGGGGAATCAGATATGGGGAATCAGAGGCTAGGAATCAGAGGGGGGGAAAGAGAGGCGGGGAATCAGTGGCAGGGAATCAGAGGCCGGGAATAAAAGGCGGGGAATCAGAGCTGGAGAATCAGAGGCGGGGAATCAGAGTTGGGGAATCAGAGGTGGGGAATTAGAGGTTAAGAATCAGAGGCAGGGAATCAGAGGCGGGGAATCAGAGGCGGGGAATCAGAGGCAGGGAATCGGATCTGCGGAATCAGAGATGGGGAATCAGAGGTGGGGATTCAGAGGTGGTGAATCAGAGAAGGGGAATCAGAGGCGGGGAATCAGAGGCAGGGAATCAGACGCAGGGAATCAAAGGCGGGGAATCATAGCTGGCGAATTAGAGGAGAGGAATCAGAGTTGGGGAATCAGAGGCGGGGAAACAGAGGCGGGAAATCAGATATGGGGAATCAGAGGTGGGGAATCAGGGGCAGGGAATCAGTGGCAGGGAATCAGACGCGGGGAATCAGAGGCGGGGAATCAGATGCAGGGAATCAGACACGGGGAATCAGAGGCGGGGAATCAGAGATGGGGAATCAGAGGCGGGGAATCAGAGGCAGGGAATCGGATGCCGGAAATCAGAGGCGGGAAATCAGAGCTGGGGAATCAGAGGAGGGGAATCAGAGTTGGGGAATCAGAGGCGGCGAAGCAGATATGGGGAAAATGAGGCGGGGAATCAGATATGGGGAATCAAAGGCGGGGAATCAGATATGGGGAATCAGAGGCTAGGAATCAGAGGGGGGGAAACAGAGGCGGGGAATAAGATATGGGGAATCAGAGGCGGGGAATCAGAGTTGGGGAATCAGAGGCAGGGAATCAGATATGGGGAATCAGAGGCGGGGAATCAGAGGCGGGGAAACAGGCGGGGAATCAGATATGGGGAATCAGAAGTGGGGAATCAGGGGCAGGGAATCAGTGGCAGGGAATCAGAGGGGGGGAATCAGAGGCGGGGAATCAGAGTAAGGGAATCAGACACGGGGAATCAGAGGCGGGGAATCAGAGATGGGGAATCAGAGGCGGGGAATCAGAGGCAGGGAATCGGACGCCGGGAATCAGAGGCGGGGAATCAGAGCTGTGGAATCAGAGGCGGGGAATCAGAGTTGGGGAATCAGAGGCGGGGAATCAGATATGGGGAAATAGAGTCGGGGAATCAGATATGGGGAATCAGAGGTGTGGAATCAGAGGTTGGGAATCAGAGGCAGGGAATCAGAGGCGGGGAAACAGAGGCGGGGAATCAGATATGGGGAATCAGAGGTGGCGAATCAAAGGCGGTGAAACAGAGATGGGGAATCAGGGCAGGGAATCAGAGGCAGGGAATCAGAGCTGGGGAAACAGAGGCGGGGAATCAGATATGGGGAATCAGAGGTGGGGAATCAGGGGCGGGGAATCAGTGGCAAGGAAAGAGCTGGGGAATCAGAGGTGGGGAATCAGAGCTGGGGAATCAGAGGTGGGGAATCAGATATGGGGAATCAGAGGTGGGGAATCAGGGGCGGGGAATCAGAGGCAGGGAATCAGAGGCCGGGAATAAAAGGCGGGGAATCAGAGCTGGGGAATCAGAGGCGGGGAATCAGAGTTTGGGAATCAGAGGAGGGGAATCAGATATGGGGAAACAGAGGCCGGGAATCAGAGGCAGGGAAACAGAGGCGGGGAATCAGATATGGGGAATCAGAGGTGGGGAATTAGAGGTTGCGAATCAGAGGCAGGGAATCAGATATGGGGAATCAGAGGTGGGGAATTAGAGGTTGCGAATCAGAGGCAGGGAATCAGAGGCGGGGAATCAGAGGCGGGGAATCAGAGGCAGGGAATCGGATGTGCGGAATGAGAGATGGCGAATCAGAGGTGGGGATTCAGAGGTGGTGAATCAGAGAAGGGGAATCAGAGGCGGGGAATCATAG
Organism: Narcine bancroftii; assembly: GCF_036971445.1. Taxonomy (NCBI): domain Eukaryota; kingdom Metazoa; phylum Chordata; class Chondrichthyes; order Torpediniformes; family Narcinidae; genus Narcine; species Narcine bancroftii. The sequence goes on along the minus strand of NW_027211891.1, from coordinate 2,374,060 downwards.
GCAGGGAATCAGATGCAGGGAATCAGAGGCGGGGAATCATAGCTGGCGAATTAGAGGAGGGGAATCAGAGTTGGAGAATAAGAGGCGGGGAATCAGATATGGGGAAACAGAGGCGGGGAATCAGAGGTGGGGAAACAGAGGCGGGGAATCAAAGATGGGGAATCAGAGGTGGGGAATCAGGGGCAGGGAATCAGTGGCAGGGAATCAGACGCGGGGAATCAGAGGCGGGGAATCAGAGGCGGGGAATCAGAGGCGGGGAATCAGAGGCAGGGAATCGGATGTGCGGATTCAGAGATGGGGAATCAGAGGTGGGGATTCAGAGGTGGTGAATCAGAGGTGGGGAATCAGGGGCAGGGAATCAGTGGCAGGGAATCAGACGCGGGGAATCAGAGGCGGGGAATCAGAGGCGGGGAATCAGAGCTGGGGAATCAGAGGCGGGGAATCAGAGTTGGGGAATCAGAGGCAGGGAATCAGATATGGGGAATCAGAGGTGGGGAATCAGAGGCGGGGAAACAGAGGCGGGGAATCAGATATGGGGTATCAGAGGTGGGGAATCAGGAGCGGGGAATCAGTGGCAGGGAATCAGAGGAGGGGATTCAGAGGCGGGGAATCAGAGGCAGGGAATCAGACACTGGGAGTCAGAGGCGGTGAATCAGGGATTGGGAATCAGAGGCCGGGAAACAGAGGTGGGGAATCAGAGACCGGGAATCAGAGATGGGGAATCAGAGGCGGGGAATCAGATATGGGGAATCAGAGGTGGGGAATCAGAGGCAGGGAAACAGAGGCGGTGAATCAGATATTGGGAATCAGAGGTGGCGAATCAGAGGTAGAGAATCGGAGATGGGGAAGCAGAGGTGGGGAATCAGATGTGATGAATTAGAGATGGGGAATCAGAGGCGGGGTATCAGAGGTGCCAATCAGAGGCGGGGAAACAGAGGCGGGGAATCAGATATGGGGAATCAGAGGTGGGGAATAAGAGGTTGCGAATCAGAGGCAGGGAATCAGAGGCGGGGAATCAGAGGCGGGGAATCAGAGGCAGGGAATCGGATGTGCGGAATCAGAGATTGGGTATCAGAGGTGGGGAATCAGAGGTGGTGAGTCAGACATGGGGAATCAGAGGCGGGGAATCAGAGGCAGGGAATCATAAACGGGGAATCAGAGGCGGGCAATCATAACTGGCGAATCAGAGGAGGGGAATCAGTGGTGGGGAATCAGAGGCGGGGAATCAGATATGGTGAATCAGAGGTGGGGAATCAGAGGCGGGGAAACAGAGGCCGGGAATCAGATATGTTGTATCACAGGTGGGGAATCAGAGGCGGGAAATTAGAGCTGGGGATTCAGAGGCGGGGAAATCAGAGTTGGGGAATCAGAGTCCGGGAATCAGAGATGGGAAATCAGAGGAGGGGAATCAAATATGGGGAATTAGAGGCGGCGAATCAGAGTTGGGGAATGAGTCCGGGAATCAGAGATGGGGAATTAGAGGCGGGGAATCAAATATGGGGAATCAGAGGCGGGGAATCAGATGCGGGGAAACAGAGGCGGTGAATCAGATATGGGCAATCAGAGGTGGCGAATCAGAGGTAGAGAATCAGAGATGGGGAAGCAGAGGTGGGGAATCAGATGTGATGAATTAGAGATGGGGAATCAGAGGCGGGGTATCAGAGGCGGGGAATCAGAGTTGGGGAATCAGAGGAGGGGAATCAGATATGGGGAAACAGAGGCCGGGAATCAGAGGCAGGGAAACAGAGGCGGGGAATCAGATATGGGGAATCAGAGGTGGGGAATTAGAGGTTGCGAATCAGAGGCAGGGAATCAGAGGCGGGGAATCAGAGGCGGGGAATCATAGGCAGGGAATCGGATGAGCGGAATCAGAGATGGGGAATCAGAGGTGGGGAATCAGAGGTGGAGAATCAGAGAAGGGGAATCAGAGGCGGGGAATCAGATGCAGGGAATCAGATGCAGGGAATCAGAGGCGGGGAATCATAGCTGGCGAATCAGAGGAGGGGAATCAGAGTTGGGGAATCAGAGGCGGGGAATCAGATATGGGGAAACAGAGGCGGGGAATCAGAGGCGGGGAAACAGAGGCGGGGAATCAGATATGGGGATTCAGAGGTGGGGAATCAGAGGTTGGGAATCAGAGGCAGGGAATCAGAGGCGGGGAATCAGAGGCAGGGAATCAGATGCGGGGAATCAGAGGCAGGGAATCAGAGCTGGGGAATCAGAGGCGGGGAATCAGAGTTGGGAAATCAGAGGTGGGGAATCAGGGGCGGGGAATCAGTGGCAGGGAATCAGAGGCCGGGAATAAAAGGCGGGGAATCAGAGCTGGAGAATCAGAGGCGGGGAATCAGAGTTGGGGAATCAGAGGTGGGGAATTAGAGGTTAAGAATCAGAGGCAGGGAATCAGAGGCGGGGAATCAGAGGCGGGGAATCAGAGGCAGGGAATCGGATGTGCGGAATCAGAGATGGGGAATCAGAGGTGGGGATTCAGAGGTGGTGAATCAGAGAAGGGGAATCAGAGGCGGGGAATCAGAGGCAGGGAATCAGACGCAGGGAATCAAAGGCGGGGAATCATAGCTGGCGAATTAGAGGAGGGGAATCAGAGTTGGGGAATCAGAGGCGGGGAATCAGATATGGGGAAACAGAGGCGGGGAATCAGAGGCGGGGAAACAGAGGCGGGAAATCAGATATGGGGAATCAGAGGTGGGGAATCAGGGGCAGGGAATCAGTGGCAGGGAATCAGACACGGGGAATCAGAGGCGGGGAATCAGAGATGGGGAATCAGAGGCGGGGAATCAGAGGCAGGGAATCGGATGCCGGAAATCAGAGGCGGGAAATCAGAGTTGGGGAATCAGAGGAGGGGAATCAGAGTTGGGGAATCAGAGGTGGCGAAGCAGATATGGGGAAAATGAGGCGGGGAATCAGATATGGGGAATCAAAGGCGGGGAATCAGATATGGGGAATCAGAGGCTAGGAATCAGAGGGGGGGAAACAGAGGCGGGGAATAAGATATGGGGAATCAGAGGCGGGGAATCAGAGTTGGGGAATCAGAGGCAGGGAATCAGATATGGGGAATCAGAGGCGGGGAATCAGAGGCGGGGAAACAGGCGGGGAATCAGATATGGGGAATCAGAAGTGGGGAATCAGGGGCAGGGAATCAGTGGCAGGGAATCAGAGGGGGGGAATCAGAGGCGGGGAATCAGAGTAAGGGAATCAGACACGGGGAATCAGAGGCGGGGAATCAGAGATGGGGAATCAGAGGCGGGGAATCAGAGGCAGGGAATCGGACGCCGGGAATCAGAGGCGGGGAATCAGAGCTCTGGAATCAGAGGCGGGGAATCAGAGTTGGGGAATCAGAGGCGGGGAATCAGATATGGGGAAATAGAGTCGGGGAATCAGATATGGGGAATCAGAGGTGTGGAATCAGAGGTTGGGAATCAGAGGCAGGGAATCAGAGGCGGGGAAACAGAGGCGGGGAATCAGATATGGGGAATCAGAGGTGGCGAATCAAAGGCGGTGAAACAGAGATGGGGAATCAGGGCAGGGAATCAGAGGCAGGGAATCAGAGCTGGGGAAACAGAGGCGGGGAATCAGATATGGGGAATCAGAGGTGGGGAATCAGGGGCGGGGAATCAGTGGCAAGGAAAGAGCTGGGGAATCAGAGGTGGGGAATCAGAGCTGGGGAAACAGAGGCGGGGAATCAGATATGGGGAATCAGAGGTGGGGAATCAGGGGCGGGGAATCAGAGGCAGGGAATCAGAGGCCGGGAATAAAAGGCGGGGAATCAGAGCTGGGGAATCAGAGGCGGGGAATCAGAGTTGGGGAATCAGAGGAGGGGAATCAGATATGGGGAAACAGAGGCCGGGAATCAGTGGCAGGGAAACAGAGGCGGGGAATCAGATATGGGGAATCAGAGGTGGGGAATTAGAGGTTGCGAATCAGAGGCAGGGAATCAGATATGAGGAATCAGAGGTGGGGAATTAGAGGTTGCGAATCAGAGGCAGGGAATCAGAGGCGGGGAATCAGAGGCGGGGAATCAGAGGCAGGGAATCGGATGTGCGGAATGAGAGATGGGGAATCAGAGGTGGGGATTCAGAGGTGGTGAATCAGAGAAGGGGAATCAGAGGCGGGGAATCATAGGCAGGGAATCAGATGCAGGGAATCAGAGGCGGGGAATCATAGCTGGCGAATTAGAGGAGGGGAATCAGAGTTGGAGAATAAGAGGCGGGGAATCAGATATGGGGAAACAGAGGCGGGGAATCAGAGGTGGGGAAACAGAGGCGGGGAATCAGAGATGGGGAATCAGAGGTGGGGAATCAGGGGCAGGGAATCAGTGGCAGGGAATCAGACGCGGGGAATCAGAGGCGGGGAATCAGAGGCGGGGAATCAGAGGCGGGGAATCAGAGGCAGGGAATCGGAAGTGCGGATTCAGAGATGGGGAATCAGAGGTGGGGATTCAGAGGTGGTGAATCAGAGAAGGGGAATCAGAGGCTGGGAATCAGAGGCAGGGAATCAGACGCAGGGAATAAGAGGCGGGGAATCATAGCTGGCGAATTAGAGGAGGGGAATCAGAGTTGGGGAATCAGAGGCGGGGAATCATATATGGGGAATCAGAGGTGGGGAATCAGGGGCAGGGAATCAGTGGCAGGGAATCAGAGGCGGGGAATCATAGCTGGCGAATTAGAGGAAGGGAATCAGAGTTGGGGAAACAGAGGCGGGGAATCAGATATGGGGAATCAGAGGTGGGGAATCAGGGGCAGGGAATCAGTGGCAGGGAATCAGATGCGGGGAATCAGAGGCGGGGAATCAGAGGCAGGGAATCAGACACGGGGAATCAGAGGCGGGGAATCAGAGATGGGGAATCAGAGGCGGGGAATCAGAGGCAGGGAATCAGTGGCCGGGAATCAGATGCTGGGTATAAGAGGCCGGGAATCAGAGGTGGGGAAACAGAGGCGGGGAATCAGATATGGGGAATCAGAGGTGGGGAATCAGGGGCGGGGAATCAGTGGCAGGGAATCAGAGGCCGGGAATAAAAGACGGGGAATAAAAGCTGGGGAATCAGAGGCGGGGAATCAGAGTTGGGGAATCAGAGGAGGGGAATCAGATATGGGGAAACAGAGGCCGGGAATCAGAGGCAGGGAAACAGAGGCGGGGAATCAGATATGGGGAATCAGAGGTGGGGAATTAGAGGTTGCGAATCAGAGGCGGGGAATCAGAGGCGGGGAATCAGAGGCAGGGAATCGGATGTGCGGAATGAGAGATGGGGAATCAGAGGTGGGGATTCAGAGGTGGTGAATCAGAGAAGGGGAATCAGAGGCTGGGAATCAGAGGCATGGAATCAGACGCAGGGAATCAGAGGCGGGGAATCATAGCTGGCGAATTAGAGGAGGGGAATCAGAGTTGGGGAATCAGAGGCGGGGAATCAGGTATGGGGAATCAGAGGTGGGGAATCAGAGGCAGGGAATCAGATGTGCGGAATCAGAGATGGGGAATCAGAGGCAGGGAATCAGAATCAGAAGCAGGGAATCAGAGGCCGGGAATCAGAGGCCGGAATCAGATGCTGGGAATCAGAGGCCTGGAATCAGAGGCGGGGAATCAGAGGCAGGGAGTCAGATGCGGGGAATCAGAGGCGGGGAATCAGAGCTGGGGAATCAGAGGCAGGGTATTAGAGTTGGGGAATCAGAGGCGGGGAATCAGATATGGGGAAACAGAGGTGGGGAATCAGAAGCGGGGAAACAGAGGCAGGGAATCAGATATGGGGAATCAGAGGCGGGGAATCAGAGGTGGGGAATCATAGGCAGGGAATCGGATGTGCGGAATCAGAGATGGGGTATCAGAGGTGGGGAATCAGATGTGGTGAGTCAGAGATGGGGAATCAGAGGCGGGGAATCAGAGGCAGGGAATCAGAAACGGGGAATCAGAGGCGGGCAATCATAACTGGCGAATCAGAGGAGGGGAATCAGTGGTGGGGAATCAGAGGCGGGGAATCAGATATGGTGAATCAGAGGTGGGGAATCAGAGGCGGGGAAACAGAAGCCGGGAATCATATATGTTGTATCAGAGGTGGGGAATCAGAGGCGGGAAATCAGAGCTGGGGAATCAGAGGCGGGGAAATCAGAGTTGGGGAATCAGAGTCCGGGAATCAGAGATGGGAAATCAGAGGAGGGGAATCAAATATGGGGAATCAGAGGCGGGGAATCAGAGTTGGGGAATCAGAGTCCGGGAATCAGAGATGGGGAATCAGAGGCGGGGAATCAAATATGGGGAATAAGAGGCGGGGAATCAGAGGCGGGGAAACAGAGGCGGTGAATCAGATATGGGCAATCAGAGGTGGCGAATCAGAGGTAGAGAATCAGAGATGGGGAAGCAGAGGTGGGGAATCAGAGGCGGGAAATCAGAGCTGGGGAATCAGAGGCGGGGAATCAGAGTTGGGGAATCAGAGACCGGGAATCAGAGATGGGGAATCAGAGGCGGGGAATCAAATATGGGGAATCAGAGGCGGGGAATCAGAGGCGGGGAAACAGAGGCGGTGAATCAGATATGGGGAATCAGAGGTGGCGAATCAGAGGTTGAGAATCAGAGATGGGGAAGCAGAGGTGGGGAATCAGATGTGATGAATTAGAGATAGGGAATCAGAGGCGGGGTATCAGAGGCGGCCAATCCGAGGCGGGGAATCAGAGGCGTGGAATCAGATATGGGAAATAAGAGGTGGGGAATCAGAGGCGGGGAAACAGAGGCGGGGAATCAGATATGGGGTATCAGAGGTGGGGAATCAGGGGCGGGGAATCAGTGGCAGGGAATCAGAGGAGGGGATTCAGAGGCGGGGAATCAGAGGCAGGGAATCAGACACTGGGAATCAGAGGCGGTGAATCAGGGATGGGGAATGAGAGGCCGGGAAACAGAGGTGGGGAATCAGAGACCGGGAATCAGAGATGGGGAATCAGAGGCGGGGAATCAGATATGGGGAATCAGAGGCGGGGAATCAGAAGCGGGGAAACAGAGGCGGTGAATCAGATATTCGGAATCAGAGGTTGCGAATCAGAGGTAGAGAATCAGAGATGGGGAAGCAGAGGTGGGGAATCAGATGTGATGAATTAGAGATGGGGAATCAGAGGTGGGGTATCAGAGGTGCCAATCAGAGGCGGTGAAACAGAGGCGGGGAATCAGATATGGGGAAACAGAGGCGGGGAATCAGAGGCAGGGAAACAGAGGCGAGGAATCAGATATGGGGATTCAGAGGTGGGGAATAACAGGTTGCGAATCAGAGGCAGGGAATCAGAGGCGGGGAATCAGAGGCGGGGAATCAGAGGCAGGGAATCGGATGTGCAGAATCAGAGATGGGGAATCAGAGGTGGGGAATCAGAGGTGGTGAATCAGAGATGGGGAATCAAAGGCGTGGAATCAGAGGCAGGGTCAGACACGGGGAATCAGAGGCGGGGAATCAGATGCGGGGAACCAGAGGAGGGGAATCATAGCTGGCGAATCAGAGGCGGGGAATCAGAGGTGGGGAATCATAGGCGGGGAATCAGATATGGGGAATCAGAGGTGGGGAATCAGAGGCGGGGAAACAGAGGCGGGGAATCAGATATGTTGGATCAGAGGTGGGGAATCAGGAGCGGGGAATCAGTGGCAGGGAATCAGAGGAGGGGATTCAGAGGCGGGGAATCAGAGGCAGGGAATCAGAGGTGGGGAATCAGAGACCGGGAATCAGAGATGGGGAATCAGAGGCGGGGAATCAGATATGGGGAATCAGAGGCGGGGAATCAGAGGCAGGGAAACAGAGGCGGTGAATCAGATATTGGGAATCAGAGGTGGCGAATTAGAGGTAGAGAATCGGAGATGGGGAAGCAGAGGTGGGGAATCAGATGTGATGAATTAGAGATGGGGTATCAGAGGCGGGGTATCAGAGGTGCCAATCAGAGGCGGGGAAACAGAGGCGGGGAATCAGATATGGGGAATCAGAGGTGGGGAATAAGAGGTTGCGAATCAGAGGCAGGGAATCAGAGGCGGGGAATCAGAGGCGGGGAATCAGAGGCAGGGAATCGGATGTGCGGAATCAGAGATGGGGTATCAGAGGTGGGGAATCAGAGGTGGTGAGTCAGAGATGGGGAATCAGAGGCGGGGAATCAGAGGCAGGGAATCAGAAACGGGGAATCAGAGGCGGGCAATCATAACTGGCGAATCAGAGGAGGGGAATCAGTGGTGGGGAATCAGAGGCGGGGAATCAGATATGGTGAATCAGAGGTGGGGAATCAGACGCGGGGAAACAGAGGCCGGGAATCAGATATGTTGTATCACAGGTGGGGAATCAGAGGCGGGAAATCAGAGCTGGGGATTCAGAGGCGGGGAAATCAGAGTTGGGGAATCAGAGTCCGGGAATCAGAGATGGGAAATCAGAGGAGGGGAATCAAATATGGGGAATCAGAGGCGGGGAATCAGAGTTGGGGAATGAGTCCGGGAATCAGAGATGGGGAATCAGAGGCGGGGAATCAAATATGGGGAATCAGAGGCGGGGAATCAGATGCGGGGATACAGAGGCGGTGAATCAGATATGGGCAATCAGAGGTGGCGAATCAGAGGTAGAGAATCAGAGATGGGGAAGCAGAGGTGGGGAATCAGATGTGATGAATTAGAGATGGGGAATCAGAGGCGGGGTATCAGAGGCGGGGAATCAGAGTTGGGGAATCAGAGGAGGGGAATCAGATATGGGGAAACAGAGGCCGGGAATCAGAGGCAGGGAAACAGAGGCGGGGAATCAGATATGGGGAATCAGAGGTGGGGAATTAGAGGTTGCGAATCAGAGGCAGGGAATCAGAGGCGGGGAATCAGAGGCGGGGAATCATAGGCAGGGAATCGGATGAGCAGAATCAGAGATGGGGAATCAGAGGTGGGGAATCAGAGGTGGAGAATCAGAGAAGGGGAATCAGAGGCGGGGAATCAGATGCAGGGAATCAGATGCACGGAATCAGAGGCGGGGAATCATAGCTGGCGAATCAGAGGAGGGGAATCAGAGTTGGGGAATCAGAGGCGGGGAATCAGATATGGGGAAACAGAGGCGGGGAATCAGAGGCGGGGAAACAGAGGCGGGGAATCAGATATGGGGATTCAGAGGTGGGGAATCAGAGGTTGGGAATCAGAGGCAGGGAATCAGAGGCGGGGAATCAGAGGCAGGGAATCAGATGCGGGGAATCAGAGGCAGGGAATCAGAGCTGGGGAATCAGAGGCGGGGAATCAGAGTTGGGAAATCAGAGGTGGGGAATCAGGGGCGGGGAATCAGTGGCAGGGAATCAGAGGCCGGGAATAAAAGGCGGGGAATCAGAGCTGGAGAATCAGAGGCGGGGAATCAGAGTTGGGGAATCAGAGGTGGGGAATTAGAGGTTAAGAATCAGAGGCAGGGAATCAGAGGCGGGGAATCAGAGGCGGGGAATCAGAGGCAGGGAATCGGATGTGCGGAATCAGAGATGGGGAATCAGAGGTGGGGATTCAGAGGTGGTGAATCAGAGAAGGGGAATCAGAGGCGGGGAATCAGAGGCAGGGAATCAGACGCAGGGAATCAAAGGCGGGGAATCATAGCTGGCGAATTAGAGGAGGGGAATCAGAGTTGGGGAATCAGAGGCGGGGAATCAGATATGGGGAAACAGAGGCGGGGAATCAGAGGCGGGGAAACAGAGGCGGGAAATCAGATATGGGGAATCAGAGGTGGGGAATCAGGGGCAGGGAATCAGTGGCAGGGAATCAGACGCGGGGAATCAGAGGCGGGGAATCAGATGCAGGGAATCAGACACGGGGAATCAGAGGCGGGGAATCAGGGATGGGGTATCAGAGGCGGGGAATCAGAGGCAGGGAATCGGATGCCGGAAATCAGAGGCGGGAAATCAGAGCTGGGGAATCAGAGGAGGGGAATCAGATGTGGGGAATCAGAGGCGGCGAAGCAGATATGGGGAAAATGAGGCGGGGAATCAGATATGGGGAATCAAAGGCGGGGAATCAGATATGGGGAATCAGAGGCTAGGAATCAGAGGGGGGGAAACAGAGGCGGGGAATAAGATATGGGGAATCAGAGTTGGGGAATCAGAGGCAGGGAATCAGATATTCGGAATCAGAGGTTGCGAATCAGAGGTAGAGAATCAGAGATGGGGAAGCAGAGGTGGGGAATCAGATGTGATGAATTAGAGATGGGGAATCAGAGGCGGGGTATCAGAGGTGCCAATCAGAGGCGGTGAAACGGAGGCGGGGAATCAGATATGGAGAAACAGAGGAGGGGAATCAGAGGCAGGGAAACAGTGGCGGGGAATCAGATATGGGGTTTCAGAGGTGGGGAATAACAGGTTGCGAATCAGAGGCAGGGAATCAAAGGCGGGGAATCGGAGGCGGGGAATCAGAGGCAGGGAATCGGATGTGCAGAATCAGAGATGGGGAATCAGAGGTGGGGAATCAGAGGTGGTGAATCAGAGATGGGGAATCAAAGGCGTGGAATCAGAGGCAGGGTCAGACATGGGGAATCAGAGACGGGGAATCAGATGCGGGGAACCAGAGGAGGGGAATCATAGCTGGCGAATCAGAGGCGGGGAATCAGAGGTGGGGAATCATAGGCGGGGAATCAGATATGGGGAATCAGAGGTGGGGAATCAGAGGCGGGGAAACAGAGGCGGGGAATCAGATATGTTGGATCAGAGGTGGGGAATCAGAGGCGGGGAATCAGAGCTGGGGAATCAGAGGCGGGGAATCAGAGTTGGGGAATCAGAGGCAGGGAATCAGATATGGGGAATCAGAGGTGGGGAATCAGAGGCGGGGAAACAGAGGCGGGGAATCAGATATGGGGTATCAGAGGTGGGGAATCAGGAGCGGGGAATCAGTGGCAGGGAATCAGAGGAGGGGATTCAGAGGCGGGGAATCAGAGGCAGGGAATCAGACACTGGGAGTCAGAGGCGGTGAATCAGGGATTGGGAATCAGAGGCCGGGAAACAGAGGTGGGGAATCAGAGACCGGGAATCAGAGATGGGGAATCAGAGGCGGGGAATCAGATATGGGGAATCAGAGGCGGGGAATCAGAGGCAGGGAAACAGAGGCGGTGAATCAGATATTGGGAATCAGAGGTGGCGAATCAGAGGTAGAGAATCGGAGATGGGGAAGCAGAGGTGGGGAATCAGATGTGATGAATTAGAGATGGGGAATCAGAGGCGGGGTATCAGAGGTGCCAATCAGAGGCGGGGAAACAGAGGCGGGGAATCAGATATGGGGAATCAGAGGTGGGGAATAAGAGGTTTCGAATCAGAGGCAGGGAATCAGAGGCGGGGAATCAGAGGCGGGGAATCAGAGGCAGGTAATCGGATGTGCGGAATCAGAGATGGGGTATCAGAGGTGGGGAATCAGAGGTGGTGAATCAGAGAAGGGGAATCAGAGGCGGGGAATCAGAGGCAGGGAATCAGACGCAGGGAATCAAAGGCGGGGAATCATAGCTGGCGAATTAGAGGAGGGGAATCAGAGTTGGGGAATCAGAGGCGGGGAATCAGATATGGGGAAACAGAGGCGGGGAATCAGAGGCGGGGAAACAGAGGCGGGAAATCAGATATGGGGAATCAGAGGTGGGGAATCAGGGGCAGGGAATCAGTGGCAGGGAATCAGACGCGGGGAATCAGAGGCGGGGAATCTGATGCAGGGAATCAGACACGGGGAATCAGAGGCGGGGAATCAGAGATGGGGAATCAGAGGCGGGGAATCAGAGGCAGGGAATTGGTGCCGGAAATCAGAGGCGGGAAATCAGAGCTGGGTAATCAGAGGAGGGGAATCAGAGTTGGGGAATCAGAGGCGGCGAAGCAGATATGGGGAAAATGAGGCGGGGAATCAGATATGGGGAATCAAAGGCGGGGAATCAGATATGGGGAATCAGAGGCTAGGAATCAGAGGGGGGGAAAGAGAGGCGGGGAATCAGTGGCAGGGAATCAGAGGCCGGGAATAAAAGGCGGGGAATCAGAGCTGGAGAATCAGAGGCGGGGAATCAGAGTTGGGGAATCAGAGGTGGGGAATTAGAGGTTAAGAATCAGAGGCAGGGAATCAGAGGCGGGGAATCAGAGGCGGGGAATCAGAGGCAGGGAATCGGATGTGCGGAATCAGAGATGGGGAATCAGAGGTGGGGATTCAGAGGTGGTGAATCAGAGAAGGGGAATCAGAGGCGGGGAATCAGAGGCAGGGAATCAGACGCAGGGAATCAAAGGCGGGGAATCATAGCTGGCGAATTAGAGGAGAGGAATCAGAGTTGGGGAATCAGAGGCGGGGAAACAGAGGCGGGAAATCAGATATGGGGAATCAGAGGTGGGGAATCAGGGGCAGGGAATCAGTGGCAGGGAATCAGACGCGGGGAATCAGAGGCGGGGAATCAGATGCAGGGAATCAGACACGGGGAATCAGAGGCGGGGAATCAGAGATGGGGAATCAGAGGCGGGGAATCAGAGGCAGGGAATCGGATGCCGGAAATCAGAGGCGGGAAATCAGAGCTGGGGAATCAGAGGAGGGGAATCAGAGTTGGGGAATCAGAGGCGGCGAAGCAGATATGGGGAAAATGAGGCGGGGAATCAGATATGGGGAATCAAAGGCGGGGAATCAGATATGGGGAATCAGAGGCTAGGAATCAGAGGGGGGGAAACAGAGGCGGGGAATAAGATATGGGGAATCAGAGGCGGGGAATCAGAGTTGGGGAATCAGAGGCAGGGAATCAGATATGGGGAATCAGAGGCGGGGAATCAGAGGCGGGGAAACAGGCGGGGAATCAGATATGGGGAATCAGAAGTGGGGAATCAGGGGCAGGGAATCAGTGGCAGGGAATCAGAGGGGGGGAATCAGAGGCGGGGAATCAGAGTAAGGGAATCAGACACGGGGAATCAGAGGCGGGGAATCAGAGATGGGGAATCAGAGGCGGGGAATCAGAGGCAGGGAATCGGACGCCGGGAATCAGAGGCGGGGAATCAGAGCTGTGGAATCAGAGGCGGGGAATCAGAGTTGGGGAATCAGAGGCGGGGAATCAGATATGGGGAAATAGAGTCGGGGAATCAGATATGGGGAATCAGAGGTGTGGAATCAGAGGTTGGGAATCAGAGGCAGGGAATCAGAGGCGGGGAAACAGAGGCGGGGAATCAGATATGGGGAATCAGAGGTGGCGAATCAAAGGCGGTGAAACAGAGATGGGGAATCAGGGCAGGGAATCAGAGGCAGGGAATCAGAGCTGGGGAAACAGAGGCGGGGAATCAGATATGGGGAATCAGAGGTGGGGAATCAGGGGCGGGGAATCAGTGGCAAGGAAAGAGCTGGGGAATCAGAGGTGGGGAATCAGAGCTGGGGAAACAGAGGCGGGGAATCAGATATGGGGAATCAGAGGTGGGGAATCAGGGGCGGGGAATCAGAGGCAGGGAATCAGAGGCCGGGAATAAAAGGCGGGGAATCAGAGCTGGGGAATCAGAGGCGGGGAATCAGAGTTGGGGAATCAGAGGAGGGGAATCAGATATGGGGAAACAGAGGCCGGGAATCAGAGGCAGGGAAACAGAGGCGGGGAATCAGATATGGGGAATCAGAGGTGGGGAATTAGAGGTTGCGAATCAGAGGCAGGGAATCAGATATGGGGAATCAGAGGTGGGGAATTAGAGGTTGCGAATCAGAGGCAGGGAATCAGAGGCGGGGAATCAGAGGCGGGGAATCAGAGGCAGGGAATCGGATGTGCGGAATGAGAGATGGCGAATCAGAGGTGGGGATTCAGAGGTGGTGAATCAGAGAAGGGGAATCAGAGGCGGGGAATCATAGGCAGGGAATCAGATGCAGGGAATCAGAGGCGGGGAATCATAGCTGGCGAATTAGAGGAGGGGAATCAGAGTTGGAGAATAAGAGGCGGGGAATCAGATATGGGGAAACAGAGGCGGGGAATCAGAGGTGGGGAAACAGAGGCGGGGAATCAAAGATGGGGAATCAGAGGTGGGGAATCAGGGGCAGGGAATCAGTGGCAGGGAATCAGACGCGGGGAATCAGAGGCGGGGAATCAGAGGCGGGGAATCAGAGGCGGGGAATCAGAGGCAGGGAATCGGATGTGCGGATTCAGAGATGGGGAATCAGAGGTGGGGATTCAGAGGTGGTGAATCAGAGGTGGGGAATCAGGGGCAGGGAATCAGTGGCAGGGAATCAGACGCGGGGAATCAGAGGCGGGGAATCAGAGGCGGGGAATCAGAGCTGGGGAATCAGAGGCGGGGAATCAGAGTTGGGGAATCAGAGGCAGGGAATCAGATATGGGGAATCAGAGGTGGGGAATCAGAGGCGGGGAAACAGAGGCGGGGAATCAGATATGGGGTATCAGAGGTGGGGAATCAGGAGCGGGGAATCAGTGGCAGGGAATCAGAGGAGGGGAATCAGACACTGGGAGTCAGAGGCGGTGAATCAGGGATTGGGAATCAGAGGCCGGGAAACAGAGGTGGGGAATCAGAGACCGGGAATCAGAGATGGGGAATCAGAGGCGGGGAATCAGATATGGGGAATCAGAGGTGGGGAATCAGAGGCAGGGAAACAGAGGCGGTGAATCAGATATTGGGAATCAGAGGTGGCGAATCAGAGGTAGAGAATCGGAGATGGGGAAGCAGAGGTGGGGAATCAGATGTGATGAATTAGAGATGGGGAATCAGAGGCGGGGTATCAGAGGTGCCAATCAGAGGCGGGGAAACAGAGGCGGGGAATCAGATATGGGGAATCAGAGGTGGGGAATAAGAGGTTGCGAATCAGAGGCAGGGAATCAGAGGCGGGGAATCAGAGGCGGGGAATCAGAGGCAGGGAATCGGATGTGCGGAATCAGAGATTGGGTATCAGAGGTGGGGAATCAGAGGTGGTGAGTCAGACATGGGGAATCAGAGGAGGGGAATCAGTGGTGGGGAATCAGAGGCGGGGAATCAGATATGGTGAATCAGAGGTGGGGAATCAGAGGCGGGGAAACAGAGGCCGGGAATCAGATATGTTGTATCACAGGTGGGGAATCAGAGGCGGGAAATTAGAGCTGGGGATTCAGAGGCGGGGAAATCAGAGTTGGGGAATCAGAGTCCGGGAATCAGAGATGGGAAATCAGAGGAGGGGAATCAAATATGGGGAATTAGAGGCGGCGAATCAGAGTTGGGGAATGAGTCCGGGAATCAGAGATGGGGAATTAGAGGCGGGGAATCAAATATGGGGAATCAGAGGCGGGGAATCAGATGCGGGGAAACAGAGGCGGTGAATCAGATATGGGCAATCAGAGGTGGCGAATCAGAGGTAGAGAATCAGAGATGGGGAAGCAGAGGTGGGGAATCAGATGTGATGAATTAGAGATGGGGAATCAGAGGCGGGGTATCAGAGGCGGGGAATCAGAGTTGGGGAATCAGAGGAGGGGAATCAGATATGGGGAAACAGAGGCCGGGAATCAGAGGCAGGGAAACAGAGGCGGGGAATCAGATATGGGGAATCAGAGGTGGGGAATTAGAGGTTGCGAATCAGAGGCAGGGAATCAGAGGCGGGGAATCAGAGGCGGGGAATCATAGGCAGGGAATCGGATGAGCGGAATCAGAGATGGGGAATCAGAGGTGGGGAATCAGAGGTGGAGAATCAGAGAAGGGGAATCAGAGGCGGGGAATCAGATGCAGGGAATCAGATGCAGGGAATCAGAGGCGGGGAATCATAGCTGGTGAATCAGAGGAGGGGAATCAGAGTTGGGGAATCAGAGGCGGGGAATCAGATATGGGGAAACAGAGGCGGGGAATCAGAGGCGGGGAAACAGAGGCGGGGAATCAGATATGGGGATTCAGAGGTGGGGAATCAGAGGTTGGGAATCAGAGGCAGGGAATCAGAGGCGGGGAATCAGAGGCAGGGAATCAGATGCGGGGAATCAGAGGCAGGGAATCAGAGCTGGGGAATCAGAGGCGGGGAATCAGAGTTGGGAAATCAGAGGTGGGGAATCAGGGGCGGGGAATCAGTGGCAGGGAATCAGAGGCCGGGAATAAAAGGCGGGGAATCAGAGCTGGAGAATCAGAGGCGGGGAATCAGAGTTGGGGAATCAGAGGTGGGGAATTAGAGGTTAAGAATCAGAGGCAGGGAATCAGAGGCGGGGAATCAGAGGCGGGGAATCAGAGGCAGGGAATCGGATGTGCGGAATCAGAGATGGGGAATCAGAGGTGGGGATTCAGAGGTGGTGAATCAGAGAAGGGGAATCAGAGGCGGGGAATCAGAGGCAGGGAATCAGACGCAGGGAATCAAAGGCGGGGAATCATAGCTGGCGAATTAGAGGAGGGGAATCAGAGTTGGGGAATCAGAGGCGGGGAATCAGATATGGGGAAACAGAGGCGGGGAATCAGAGGCGGGGAAACAGAGGCGGGAAATCAGATATGGGGAATCAGAGGTGGGGAATCAGGGGCAGGGAATCAGTGGCAGGGAATCAGACGCGGGGAATCAGAGGCGGGGAATCTGATGCAGGGAATCAGACACGGGGAATCAGAGGCGGGGAATCAGAGATGGGGAATCAGAGGCGGGGAATCAGAGGCAGGGAATTGGATGCCGGAAATCAGAGGCGGGAAATCAGAGCTGGGTAATCAGAGGAGGGGAATCAGAGTTGGGGAATCAGAGGCGGCGAAGCAGATATGGGGAAAATGAGGCGGGGAATCAGATATGGGGAATCAAAGGCGGGGAATCAGATATGGGGAATCAGAGGCTAGGAATCAGAGGGGGGGAAAGAGAGGCGGGGAATCAGTGGCAGGGAATCAGAGGCCGGGAATAAAAGGCGGGGAATCAGAGCTGGAGAATCAGAGGCGGGGAATCAGAGTTGGGGAATCAGAGGTGGGGAATTAGAGGTTAAGAATCAGAGGCAGGGAATCAGAGGCGGGGAATCAGAGGCGGGGAATCAGAGGCAGGGAATCGGATGTGCGGAATCAGAGATGGGGAATCAGAGGTGGGGATTCAGAGGTGGTGAATCAGAGAAGGGGAATCAGAGGCGGGGAATCAGAGGCAGGGAATCAGACGCAGGGAATCAAAGGCGGGGAATCATAGCTGGCGAATTAGAGGAGGGGAATCAGAGTTGGGGAATCAGAGGCGGGGAAACAGAGGCGGGAAATCAGATATGGGGAATCAGAGGTGGGGAATCAGGGGCAGGGAATCAGTGGCAGGGAATCAGACGCGGGGAATCAGAGGCGGGGAATCAGATGCAGGGAATCAGACACGGGGAATCAGAGGCGGGGAATCAGAGATGGGGAATCAGAGGCGGGGAATCAGAGGCAGGGAATCGGATGCCGGAAATCAGAGGCGGGAAATCAGAGCTGGGGAATCAGAGGAGGGGAATCAGAGTTGGGGAATCAGAGGTGGCGAAGCAGATATGGGGAAAATGAGGCGGGGAATCAGATATGGGGAATCAAAGGCGGGGAATCAGATATGGGGAATCAGAGGCTAGGAATCAGAGGGGGGGAAACAGAGGCGGGGAATAAGATATGGGGAATCAGAGGCGGGGAATCAGAGTTGGGGAATCAGAGGCAGGGAATCAGATATGGGGAATCAGAGGCGGGGAATCAGAGGCGGGGAAACAGGCGGGGAATCAGATATGGGGAATCAGAAGTGGGGAATCAGGGGCAGGGAATCAGTGGCAGGGAATCAGAGGGGGGGAATCAGAGGCGGGGAATCAGAGTAAGGGAATCAGACACGGGGAATCAGAGGCGGGGAATCAGAGATGGGGAATCAGAGGCGGGGAATCAGAGGCAGGGAATCGGACGCCGGGAATCAGAGGCGGGGAATCAGAGCTGTGGAATCAGAGGCGGGGAATCAGAGTTGGGGAATCAGAGGCGGGGAATCAGATATGGGGAAATAGAGTCGGGGAATCAGATATGGGGAATCAGAGGTGTGGAATCAGAGGTTGGGAATCAGAGGCAGGGAATCAGAGGCGGGGAAACAGAGGCGGGGAATCAGATATGGGGAATCAGAGGTGGCGAATCAAAGGCGGTGAAACAGAGATGGGGAATCAGGGCAGGGAATCAGAGGCAGGGAATCAGAGCTGGGGAAACAGAGGCGGGGAATCAGATATGGGGAATCAGAGGTGGGGAATCAGGGGCGGGGAATCAGTGGCAAGGAAAGAGCTGGGGAATCAGAGGTGGGGAATCAGAGCTGGGGAAACAGAGGCGGGGAATCAGATATGGGGAATCAGAGGTGGGGAATCAGGGGCGGGGAATCAGAGGCAGGGAATCAGAGGCCGGGAATAAAAGGCGGGGAATCAGAGCTGGGGAATCAGAGGCGGGGAATCAGAGTTGGGGAATCAGAGGAGGGGAATCAGATATGGGGAAACAGAGGCCGGGAATCAGTGGCAGGGAAACAGAGGCGGGGAATCAGATATGGGGAATCAGAGGTGGGGAATTAGAGGTTGCGAATCAGAGGCAGGGAATCAGATATGAGGAATCAGAGGTGGGGAATTAGAGGTTGCGAATCAGAGGCAGGGAATCAGAGGCGGGGAATCAGAGGCGGGGAATCAGAGGCAGGGAATCGGATGTGCGGAATGAGAGATGGGGAATCAGAGGTGGGGATTCAGAGGTGGTGAATCAGAGAAGGGGAATCAGAGGCGGGGAATCATAGGCAGGGAATCAGATGCAGGGAATCAGAGGCGGGGAATCATAGCTGGCGAATTAGAGGAGGGGAATCAGAGTTGGAGAATAAGAGGCGGGGAATCAGATATGGGGAAACAGAGGCGGGGAATCAGAGGTGGGGAAACAGAGGCGGGGAATCAGAGATGGGGAATCAGAGGTGGGGAATCAGGGGCAGGGAATCAGTGGCAGGGAATCAGACGCGGGGAATCAGAGGCGGGGAATCAGAGGCGGGGAATCAGAGGCGGGGAATCAGAGGCAGGGAATCGGATGTGCGGATTCAGAGATGGGGAATCAGAGGTGGGGATTCAGAGGTGGTGAATCAGAGAAGGGGAATCAGAGGCTGGGAATCAGAGGCAGGGAATCAGACGCAGGGAATAAGAGGCGGGGAATCATAGCTGGCGAATTAGAGGAGGGGAATCAGAGTTGGGGAATCAGAGGCGGGGAATCATATATGGGGAATCAGAGGTGGGGAATCAGGGGCAGGGAATCAGTGGCAGGGAATCAGAGGCGGGGAATCATAGCTGGCGAATTAGAGGAAGGGAATCAGAGTTGGGGAAACAGAGGCGGGGAATCAGATATGGGGAATCAGAGGTGGGGAATCAGGGGCAGGGAATCAGTGGCAGGGAATCAGATGCGGGGAATCAGAGGCGGGGAATCAGAGGCAGGGAATCAGACACGGGGAATCAGAGGCGGGGAATCAGATATGGGGAATCAGAGGTGGGGAATTAGAGGTTGCGAATCAGAGGCGGGGAATCAGAGGCGGGGAATCAGAGGCAGGGAATCGGATGTGCGGAATGAGAGATGGGGAATCAGAGGTGGGGATTCAGAGGTGGTGAATCAGAGAAGGGGAATCAGAGGCTGGGAATCAGAGGCATGGAATCAGACGCAGGGAATCAGAGGCGGGGAATCATAGCTGGCGAATTAGAGGAGGGGAATCAGAGTTGGGGAATCAGAGGCGGGGAATCAGGTATGGGGAATCAGAGGTGGGGAATCAGAGGCAGGGAATCAGATGTGCGGAATCAGAGATGGGGAATCAGAGGCAGGGAATCAGAATCAGAAGCAGGGAATCAGAGGCCGGGAATCAGAGGCCGGAATCAGATGCTGGGAATCAGAGGCCTGGAATCAGAGGCGGGGAATCAGAGGCAGGGAGTCAGATGCGGGGAATCAGAGGCGGGGAATCAGAGCTGGGGAATCAGAGGCAGGGTATTAGAGTTGGGGAATCAGAGGCGGGGAATCAGATATGGGGAAACAGAGGTGGGGAATCAGAAGCGGGGAAACAGAGGCAGGGAATCAGATATGGGGAATCAGAGGCGGGGAATCAGAGGTGGGGAATCATAGGCAGGGAATCGGATGTGCGGAATCAGAGATGGGGTATCAGAGGTGGGGAATCAGATGTGGTGAGTCAGAGATGGGGAATCAGAGGCGGGGAATCAGAGGCAGGGAATCAGAAACGGGGAATCAGAGGCGGGCAATCATAACTGGCGAATCAGAGGAGGGGAATCAGTGGTGGGGAATCAGAGGCGGGGAATCAGATATGGTGAATCAGAGGTGGGGAATCAGAGGCGGGGAAACAGAAGCCGGGAATCATATATGTTGTATCAGAGGTGGGGAATCAGAGGCGGGAAATCAGAGCTGGGGAATCAGAGGCGGGGAAATCAGAGTTGGGGAATCAGAGTCCGGGAATCAGAGATGGGAAATCAGAGGAGGGGAATCAAATATGGGGAATCAGAGGCGGGGAATCAGAGTTGGGGAATCAGAGTCCGGGAATCAGAGATGGGGAATCAGAGGCGGGGAATCAAATATGGGGAATAAGAGGCGGGGAATCAGAGGCGGGGAAACAGAGGCGGTGAATCAGATATGGGCAATCAGAGGTGGCGAATCAGAGGTAGAGAATCAGAGATGGGGAAGCAGAGGTGGGGAATCAGAGGCGGGAAATCAGAGCTGGGGAATCAAAGGCGGGGAATCAGAGTTGGGGAATCAGAGACCGGGAATCAGAGATGGGGAATCAGAGGCGGGGAATCAAATATGGGGAATCAGAGGCGGGGAATCAGAGGCGGGGAAACAGAGGCGGTGAATCAGATATGGGGAATCAGAGGTGGCGAATCAGAGGTTGAGAATCAGAGATGGGGAAGCAGAGGTGGGGAATCAGATGTGATGAATTAGAGATAGGGAATCAGAGGCGGGGTATCAGAGGCGGCCAATCCGAGGCGGGGAATCAGAGGCGTGGAATCAGATATGGGAAATAAGAGGTGGGGAATCAGAGGCGGGGAAACAGAGGCGGGGAATCAGATATGGGGTATCAGAGGTGGGGAATCAGGGGCGGGGAATCAGTGGCAGGGAATCAGAGGAGGGGATTCAGAGGCGGGGAATCAGAGGCAGGGAATCAGACACTGGGAATCAGAGGCGGTGAATCAGGGATGGGGAATGAGAGGCCGGGAAACAGAGGTGGGGAATCAGAGACCGGGAATCAGAGATGGGGAATCAGAGGCGGGGAATCAGATATGGGGAATCAGAGGCGGGGAATCAGAAGCGGGGAAACAGAGGCGGTGAATCAGATATTCGGAATCAGAGGTTGCGAATCAGAGGTAGAGAATCAGAGATGGGGAAGCAGAGGTGGGGAATCAGATGTGATGAATTAGAGATGGGGAATCAGAGGTGGGGTATCAGAGGTGCCAATCAGAGGCGGTGAAACAGAGGCGGGGAATCAGATATGGGGAAACAGAGGCGGGGAATCAGAGGCAGGGAAACAGAGGCGAGGAATCAGATATGGGGATTCAGAGGTGGGGAATAACAGGTTGCGAATCAGAGGCAGGGAATCAGAGGCGGGGAATCAGAGGCGGGGAATCAGAGGCAGGGAATCGGATGTGCAGAATCAGAGATGGGGAATCAGAGGTGGGGAATCAGAGGTGGTGAATCAGAGATGGGGAATCAAAGGCGTGGAATCAGAGGCAGGGTCAGACACGGGGAATCAGAGGCGGGGAATCAGATGCGGGGAACCAGAGGAGGGGAATCATAGCTGGCGAATCAGAGGCGGGGAATCAGAGGTGGGGAATCATAGGCGGGGAATCAGATATGGGGAATCAGAGGTGGGGAATCAGAGGCGGGGAAACAGAGGCGGGGAATCAGATATGTTGGATCAGAGGTGGGGAATCAGGAGCGGGGAATCAGTGGCAGGGAATCAGAGGAGGGGATTCAGAGGCGGGGAATCAGAGGCAGGGAATCAGAGGTGGGGAATCAGAGACCGGGAATCAGAGATGGGGAATCAGAGGCGGGGAATCAGATATGGGGAATCAGAGGCGGGGAATCAGAGGCAGGGAAACAGAGGCGGTGAATCAGATATTGGGAATCAGAGGTGGCGAATCAGAGGTAGAGAATCGGAGATGGGGAAGCAGAGGTGGGGAATCAGATGTGATGAATTAGAGATGGGGTATCAGAGGCGGGGTATCAGAGGTGCCAATCAGAGGCGGGGAAACAGAGGCAGGGAATCAGATATGGGGAATCAGAGGTGGGGAATAAGAGGTTGCGAATCAGAGGCAGGGAATCAGAGGCGGGGAATCAGAGGCGGGGAATCAGAGGCAGGGAATCGGATGTGCGGAATCAGAGATGGGGTATCAGAGGTGGGGAATCAGAGGTGGTGAGTCAGAGATGGGGAATCAGAGGCGGGGAATCAGAGGCAGGGAATCAGAAACGGGGAATCAGAGGCGGGCAATCATAACTGGCGAATCAGAGGAGGGGAATCAGTGGTGGGGAATCAGAGGCGGGGAATCAGATATGGTGAATCAGAGGTGGGGAATCAGACGCGGGGAAACAGAGGCCGGGAATCAGATATGTTGTATCACAGGTGGGGAATCAGAGGCGGGAAATCAGAGCTGGGGATTCAGAGGCGGGGAAATCAGAGTTGGGGAATCAGAGTCCGGGAATCAGAGATGGGAAATCAGAGGAGGGGAATCAAATATGGGGAATCAGAGGCGGGGAATCAGAGTTGGGGAATGAGTCCGGGAATCAGAGATGGGGAATCAGAGGCGGGGAATCAAATATGGGGAATCAGAGGCGGGGAATCAGATGCGGGGAAACAGAGGCGGTGAATCAGATATGGGCAATCAGAGGTGGCGAATCAGAGGTAGAGAATCAGAGATGGGGAAGCAGAGGTGGGGAATCAGATGTGATGAATTAGAGATGGGGAATCAGAGGCGGGGTATCAGAGGCGGGGAATCAGAGTTGGGGAATCAGAGGAGGGGAATCAGATATGGGGAAACAGAGGCCGGGAATCAGAGGCAGGGAAACAGAGGCGGGGAATCAGATATGGGGAATCAGAGGTGGGGAATTAGAGGTTGCGAATCAGAGGCAGGGAATCAGAGGCGGGGAATCAGAGGCGGGGAATCATAGGCAGGGAATCGGATGAGCGGAATCAGAGATGGGGAATCAGAGGTGGGGAATCAGAGGTGGAGAATCAGAGAAGGGGAATCAGAGGCGGGGAATCAGATGCAGGGAATCAGATGCACGGAATCAGAGGCGGGGAATCATAGCTGGCGAATCAGAGGAGGGGAATCAGAGTTGGGGAATCAGAGGCGGGGAATCAGATATGGGGAAACAGAGGCGGGGAATCAGAGGCGGGGAAACAGAGGCGGGGAATCAGATATGGGGATTCAGAGGTGGGGAATCAGAGGTTGGGAATCAGAGGCAGGGAATCAGAGGCGGGGAATCAGAGGCAGGGAATCAGATGCGGGGAATCAGAGGCAGGGAATCAGAGCTGGGGAATCAGAGGCGGGGAATCAGAGTTGGGAAATCAGAGGTGGGGAATCAGGGGCGGGGAATCAGTGGCAGGGAATCAGAGGCCGGGAATAAAAGGCGGGGAATCAGAGCTGGAGAATCAGAGGCGGGGAATCAGAGTTGGGGAATCAGAGGTGGGGAATTAGAGGTTAAGAATCAGAGGCAGGGAATCAGAGGCGGGGAATCAGAGGCGGGGAATCAGAGGCAGGGAATCGGATGTGCGGAATCAGAGATGGGGAATCAGAGGTGGGGATTCAGAGGTGGTGAATCAGAGAAGGGGAATCAGAGGCGGGGAATCAGAGGCAGGGAATCAGACGCAGGGAATCAAAGGCGGGGAATCATAGCTGGCGAATTAGAGGAGGGGAATCAGAGTTGGGGAATCAGAGGCGGGGAATCAGATATGGGGAAACAGAGGCGGGGAATCAGAGGCGGGGAAACAGAGGCGGGAAATCAGATATGGGGAATCAGAGGTGGGGAATCAGGGGCAGGGAATCAGTGGCAGGGAATCAGACGCGGGGAATCAGAGGCGGGGAATCAGATGCAGGGAATCAGACACGGGGAATCAGAGGCGGGGAATCAGGGATGGGGTATCAGAGGCGGGGAATCAGAGGCAGGGAATCGGATGCCGGAAATCAGAGGCGGGAAATCAGAGCTGGGGAATCAGAGGAGGGGAATCAGATGTGGGGAATCAGAGGCGGCGAAGCAGATATGGGGAAAATGAGGCGGGGAATCAGATATGGGGAATCAAAGGCGGGGAATCAGATATGGGGAATCAGAGGCTAGGAATCAGAGGGGGGGAAACAGAGGCGGGGAATAAGATATGGGGAATCAGAGGCGGGGAATCAGAGTTGGGGAATCAGAGGCAGGGAATCAGATATTCGGAATCAGAGGTTGCGAATCAGAGGTAGAGAATCAGAGATGGGGAAGCAGAGGTGGGGAATCAGATGTGATGAATTAGAGATGGGGAATCAGAGGCGGGGTATCAGAGGTGCCAATCAGAGGCGGTGAAACGGAGGCGGGGAATCAGATATGGAGAAACAGAGGAGGGGAATCAGAGGCAGGGAAACAGTGGCGGGGAATCAGATATGGGGTTTCAGAGGTGGGGAATAACAGGTTGCGAATCAGAGGCAGGGAATCAAAGGCGGGGAATCGGAGGCGGGGAATCAGAGGCAGGGAATCGGATGTGCAGAATCAGAGATGGGGAATCAGAGGTGGGGAATCAGAGGTGGTGAATCAGAGATGGGGAATCAAAGGCGTGGAATCAGAGGCAGGGTCAGACATGGGGAATCAGAGACGGGGAATCAGATGTGGGGAACCAGAGGAGGGGAATCATAGCTGGCGAATCAGAGGCGGGGAATCAGAGGTGGGGAATCATAGGCGGGGAATCAGATATGGGGAATCAGAGGTGGGGAATCAGAGGCGGGGAAACAGAGGCGGGGAATCAGATATGTTGGATCAGAGGTGGGGAATCAGAGGCGGGGAATCAGAGCTGGGGAATCAGAGGCGGGGAATCAGAGTTGGGGAATCAGAGGCAGGGAATCAGATATGGGGAATCAGAGGTGGGGAATCAGAGGCGGGGAAACAGAGGCGGGGAATCAGATATGGGGTATCAGAGGTGGGGAATCAGGAGCGGGGAATCAGTGGCAGGGAATCAGAGGAGGGGATTCAGAGGCGGGGAATCAGAGGCAGGGAATCAGACACTGGGAGTCAGAGGCGGTGAATCAGGGATTGGGAATCAGAGGCCGGGAAACAGAGGTGGGGAATCAGAGACCGGGAATCAGAGATGGGGAATCAGAGGCGGGGAATCAGATATGGGGAATCAGAGGCGGGGAATCAGAGGCAGGGAAACAGAGGCGGTGAATCAGATATTGGGAATCAGAGGTGGCGAATCAGAGGTAGAGAATCGGAGATGGGGAAGCAGAGGTGGGGAATCAGATGTGATGAATTAGAGATGGGGAATCAGAGGCGGGGTATCAGAGGTGCCAATCAGAGGCGGGGAAACAGAGGCGGGGAATCAGATATGGGGAATCAGAGGTGGGGAATAAGAGGTTTCGAATCAGAGGCAGGGAATCAGAGGCGGGGAATCAGAGGCGGGGAATCAGAGGCAGGTAATCGGATGTGCGGAATCAGAGATGGGGTATCAGAGGTGGGGAATCAGAGGTGGTGAATCAGAGAAGGGGAATCAGAGGCGGGGAATCAGAGGCAGGGAATCAGACGCAGGGAATCAAAGGCGGGGAATCATAGCTGGCGAATTAGAGGAGGGGAATCAGAGTTGGGGAATCAGAGGCGGGGAATCAGATATGGGGAAACAGAGGCGGGGAATCAGAGGCGGGGAAACAGAGGCGGGAAATCAGATATGGGGAATCAGAGGTGGGGAATCAGGGGCAGGGAATCAGTGGCAGGGAATCAGACGCGGGGAATCAGAGGCGGGGAATCTGATGCAGGGAATCAGACACGGGGAATCAGAGGCGGGGAATCAGAGATGGGGAATCAGAGGCGGGGAATCAGAGGCAGGGAATTGGTGCCGGAAATCAGAGGCGGGAAATCAGAGCTGGGTAATCAGAGGAGGGGAATCAGAGTTGGGGAATCAGAGGCGGCGAAGCAGATATGGGGAAAATGAGGCGGGGAATCAGATATGGGGAATCAAAGGCGGGGAATCAGATATGGGGAATCAGAGGCTAGGAATCAGAGGGGGGGAAAGAGAGGCGGGGAATCAGTGGCAGGGAATCAGAGGCCGGGAATAAAAGGCGGGGAATCAGAGCTGGAGAATCAGAGGCGGGGAATCAGAGTTGGGGAATCAGAGGTGGGGAATTAGAGGTTAAGAATCAGAGGCAGGGAATCAGAGGCGGGGAATCAGAGGCGGGGAATCAGAGGCAGGGAATCGGATGTGCGGAATCAGAGATGGGGAATCAGAGGTGGGGATTCAGAGGTGGTGAATCAGAGAAGGGGAATCAGAGGCGGGGAATCAGAGGCAGGGAATCAGACGCAGGGAATCAAAGGCGGGGAATCATAGCTGGCGAATTAGAGGAGAGGAATCAGAGTTGGGGAATCAGAGGCGGGGAAACAGAGGCGGGAAATCAGATATGGGGAATCAGAGGTGGGGAATCAGGGGCAGGGAATCAGTGGCAGGGAATCAGACGCGGGGAATCAGAGGCGGGGAATCAGATGCAGGGAATCAGACACGGGGAATCAGAGGCGGGGAATCAGAGATGGGGAATCAGAGGCGGGGAATCAGAGGCAGGGAATCGGATGCCGGAAATCAGAGGCGGGAAATCAGAGCTGGGGAATCAGAGGAGGGGAATCAGAGTTGGGGAATCAGAGGCGGCGAAGCAGATATGGGGAAAATGAGGCGGGGAATCAGATATGGGGAATCAAAGGCGGGGAATCAGATATGGGGAATCAGAGGCTAGGAATCAGAGGGGGGGAAACAGAGGCGGGGAATAAGATATGGGGAATCAGAGGCGGGGAATCAGAGTTGGGGAATCAGAGGCAGGGAATCAGATATGGGGAATCAGAGGCGGGGAATCAGAGGCGGGGAAACAGGCGGGGAATCAGATATGGGGAATCAGAAGTGGGGAATCAGGGGCAGGGAATCAGTGGCAGGGAATCAGAGGGGGGGAATCAGAGGCGGGGAATCAGAGTAAGGGAATCAGACACGGGGAATCAGAGGCGGGGAATCAGAGATGGGGAATCAGAGGCGGGGAATCAGAGGCAGGGAATCGGACGCCGGGAATCAGAGGCGGGGAATCAGAGCTGTGGAATCAGAGGCGGGGAATCAGAGTTGGGGAATCAGAGGCGGGGAATCAGATATGGGGAAATAGAGTCGGGGAATCAGATATGGGGAATCAGAGGTGTGGAATCAGAGGTTGGGAATCAGAGGCAGGGAATCAGAGGCGGGGAAACAGAGGCGGGGAATCAGATATGGGGAATCAGAGGTGGCGAATCAAAGGCGGTGAAACAGAGATGGGGAATCAGGGCAGGGAATCAGAGGCAGGGAATCAGAGCTGGGGAAACAGAGGCGGGGAATCAGATATGGGGAATCAGAGGTGGGGAATCAGGGGCGGGGAATCAGTGGCAAGGAAAGAGCTGGGGAATCAGAGGTGGGGAATCAGAGCTGGGGAAACAGAGGCGGGGAATCAGATATGGGGAATCAGAGGTGGGGAATCAGGGGCGGGGAATCAGAGGCAGGGAATCAGAGGCCGGGAATAAAAGGCGGGGAATCAGAGCTGGGGAATCAGAGGCGGGGAATCAGAGTTGGGGAATCAGAGGAGGGGAATCAGATATGGGGAAACAGAGGCCGGGAATCAGAGGCAGGGAAACAGAGGCGGGGAATCAGATATGGGGAATCAGAGGTGGGGAATTAGAGGTTGCGAATCAGAGGCAGGGAATCAGATATGGGGAATCAGAGGTGGGGAATTAGAGGTTGCGAATCAGAGGCAGGGAATCAGAGGCGGGGAATCAGAGGCGGGGAATCAGAGGCAGGGAATCGGATGTGCGGAATGAGAGATGGCGAATCAGAGGTGGGGATTCAGAGGTGGTGAATCAGAGAAGGGGAATCAGAGGCGGGGAATCATAGGCAGGGAATCAGATGCAGGGAATCAGAGGCGGGGAATCATAGCTGGCGAATTAGAGGAGGGGAATCAGAGTTGGAGAATAAGAGGCGGGGAATCAGATATGGGGAAACAGAGGCGGGGAATCAGAGGTGGGGAAACAGAGGCGGGGAATCAAAGATGGGGAATCAGAGGTGGGGAATCAGGGGCAGGGAATCAGTGGCAGGGAATCAGACGCGGGGAATCAGAGGCGGGGAATCAGAGGCGGGGAATCAGAGGCGGGGAATCAGAGGCAGGGAATCGGATGTGCGGATTCAGAGATGGGGAATCAGAGGTGGGGATTCAGAGGTGGTGAATCAGAGGTGGGGAATCAGGGGCAGGGAATCAGTGGCAGGGAATCAGACGCGGGGAATCAGAGGCGGGGAATCAGAGGCGGGGAATCAGAGCTGGGGAATCAGAGGCGGGGAATCAGAGTTGGGGAATCAGAGGCAGGGAATCAGATATGGGGAATCAGAGGTGGGGAATCAGAGGCGGGGAAACAGAGGCGGGGAATCAGATATGGGGTATCAGAGGTGGGGAATCAGGAGCGGGGAATCAGTGGCAGGGAATCAGAGGAGGGGAATCAGACACTGGGAGTCAGAGGCGGTGAATCAGGGATTGGGAATCAGAGGCCGGGAAACAGAGGTGGGGAATCAGAGACCGGGAATCAGAGATGGGGAATCAGAGGCGGGGAATCAGATATGGGGAATCAGAGGTGGGGAATCAGAGGCAGGGAAACAGAGGCGGTGAATCAGATATTGGGAATCAGAGGTGGCGAATCAGAGGTAGAGAATCGGAGATGGGGAAGCAGAGGTGGGGAATCAGATGTGATGAATTAGAGATGGGGAATCAGAGGCGGGGTATCAGAGGTGCCAATCAGAGGCGGGGAAACAGAGGCGGGGAATCAGATATGGGGAATCAGAGGTGGGGAATAAGAGGTTGCGAATCAGAGGCAGGGAATCAGAGGCGGGGAATCAGAGGCGGGGAATCAGAGGCAGGGAATCGGATGTGCGGAATCAGAGATTGGGTATCAGAGGTGGGGAATCAGAGGTGGTGAGTCAGACATGGGGAATCAGAGGAGGGGAATCAGTGGTGGGGAATCAGAGGCGGGGAATCAGATATGGTGAATCAGAGGTGGGGAATCAGAGGCGGGGAAACAGAGGCCGGGAATCAGATATGTTGTATCACAGGTGGGGAATCAGAGGCGGGAAATTAGAGCTGGGGATTCAGAGGCGGGGAAATCAGAGTTGGGGAATCAGAGTCCGGGAATCAGAGATGGGAAATCAGAGGAGGGGAATCAAATATGGGGAATTAGAGGCGGCGAATCAGAGTTGGGGAATGAGTCCGGGAATCAGAGATGGGGAATTAGAGGCGGGGAATCAAATATGGGGAATCAGAGGCGGGGAATCAGATGCGGGGAAACAGAGGCGGTGAATCAGATATGGGCAATCAGAGGTGGCGAATCAGAGGTAGAGAATCAGAGATGGGGAAGCAGAGGTGGGGAATCAGATGTGATGAATTAGAGATGGGGAATCAGAGGCGGGGTATCAGAGGCGGGGAATCAGAGTTGGGGAATCAGAGGAGGGGAATCAGATATGGGGAAACAGAGGCCGGGAATCAGAGGCAGGGAAACAGAGGCGGGGAATCAGATATGGGGAATCAGAGGTGGGGAATTAGAGGTTGCGAATCAGAGGCAGGGAATCAGAGGCGGGGAATCAGAGGCGGGGAATCATAGGCAGGGAATCGGATGAGCGGAATCAGAGATGGGGAATCAGAGGTGGGGAATCAGAGGTGGAGAATCAGAGAAGGGGAATCAGAGGCGGGGAATCAGATGCAGGGAATCAGATGCAGGGAATCAGAGGCGGGGAATCATAGCTGGTGAATCAGAGGAGGGGAATCAGAGTTGGGGAATCAGAGGCGGGGAATCAGATATGGGGAAACAGAGGCGGGGAATCAGAGGCGGGGAAACAGAGGCGGGGAATCAGATATGGGGATTCAGAGGTGGGGAATCAGAGGTTGGGAATCAGAGGCAGGGAATCAGAGGCGGGGAATCAGAGGCAGGGAATCAGATGCGGGGAATCAGAGGCAGGGAATCAGAGCTGGGGAATCAGAGGCGGGGAATCAGAGTTGGGAAATCAGAGGTGGGGAATCAGGGGCGGGGAATCAGTGGCAGGGAATCAGAGGCCGGGAATAAAAGGCGGGGAATCAGAGCTGGAGAATCAGAGGCGGGGAATCAGAGTTGGGGAATCAGAGGTGGGGAATTAGAGGTTAAGAATCAGAGGCAGGGAATCAGAGGCGGGGAATCAGAGGCGGGGAATCAGAGGCAGGGAATCGGATGTGCGGAATCAGAGATGGGGAATCAGAGGTGGGGATTCAGAGGTGGTGAATCAGAGAAGGGGAATCAGAGGCGGGGAATCAGAGGCAGGGAATCAGACGCAGGGAATCAAAGGCGGGGAATCATAGCTGGCGAATTAGAGGAGGGGAATCAGAGTTGGGGAATCAGAGGCGGGGAATCAGATATGGGGAAACAGAGGCGGGGAATCAGAGGCGGGGAAACAGAGGCGGGAAATCAGATATGGGGAATCAGAGGTGGGGAATCAGGGGCAGGGAATCAGTGGCAGGGAATCAGACGCGGGGAATCAGAGGCGGGGAATCTGATGCAGGGAATCAGACACGGGGAATCAGAGGCGGGGAATCAGAGATGGGGAATCAGAGGCGGGGAATCAGAGGCAGGGAATTGGATGCCGGAAATCAGAGGCGGGAAATCAGAGCTGGGTAATCAGAGGAGGGGAATCAGAGTTGGGGAATCAGAGGCGGCGAAGCAGATATGGGGAAAATGAGGCGGGGAATCAGATATGGGGAATCAAAGGCGGGGAATCAGATATGGGGAATCAGAGGCTAGGAATCAGAGGGGGGGAAAGAGAGGCGGGGAATCAGTGGCAGGGAATCAGAGGCCGGGAATAAAAGGCGGGGAATCAGAGCTGGAGAATCAGAGGCGGGGAATCAGAGTTGGGGAATCAGAGGTGGGGAATTAGAGGTTAAGAATCAGAGGCAGGGAATCAGAGGCGGGGAATCAGAGGCGGGGAATCAGAGGCAGGGAATCGGATGTGCGGAATCAGAGATGGGGAATCAGAGGTGGGGATTCAGAGGTGGTGAATCAGAGAAGGGGAATCAGAGGCGGGGAATCAGAGGCAGGGAATCAGACGCAGGGAATCAAAGGCGGGGAATCATAGCTGGCGAATTAGAGGAGGGGAATCAGAGTTGGGGAATCAGAGGCGGGGAAACAGAGGCGGGAAATCAGATATGGGGAATCAGAGGTGGGGAATCAGGGGCAGGGAATCAGTGGCAGGGAATCAGACGCGGGGAATCAGAGGCGGGGAATCAGATGCAGGGAATCAGACACGGGGAATCAGAGGCGGGGAATCAGAGATGGGGAATCAGAGGCGGGGAATCAGAGGCAGGGAATCGGATGCCGGAAATCAGAGGCGGGAAATCAGAGCTGGGGAATCAGAGGAGGGGAATCAGAGTTGGGGAATCAGAGGTGGCGAAGCAGATATGGGGAAAATGAGGCGGGGAATCAGATATGGGGAATCAAAGGCGGGGAATCAGATATGGGGAATCAGAGGCTAGGAATCAGAGGGGGGGAAACAGAGGCGGGGAATAAGATATGGGGAATCAGAGGCGGGGAATCAGAGTTGGGGAATCAGAGGCAGGGAATCAGATATGGGGAATCAGAGGCGGGGAATCAGAGGCGGGGAAACAGGCGGGGAATCAGATATGGGGAATCAGAAGTGGGGAATCAGGGGCAGGGAATCAGTGGCAGGGAATCAGAGGGGGGGAATCAGAGGCGGGGAATCAGAGTAAGGGAATCAGACACGGGGAATCAGAGGCGGGGAATCAGAGATGGGGAATCAGAGGCGGGGAATCAGAGGCAGGGAATCGGACGCCGGGAATCAGAGGCGGGGAATCAGAGCTGTGGAATCAGAGGCGGGGAATCAGAGTTGGGGAATCAGAGGCGGGGAATCAGATATGGGGAAATAGAGTCGGGGAATCAGATATGGGGAATCAGAGGTGTGGAATCAGAGGTTGGGAATCAGAGGCAGGGAATCAGAGGCGGGGAAACAGAGGCGGGGAATCAGATATGGGGAATCAGAGGTGGCGAATCAAAGGCGGTGAAACAGAGATGGGGAATCAGGGCAGGGAATCAGAGGCAGGGAATCAGAGCTGGGGAAACAGAGGCGGGGAATCAGATATGGGGAATCAGAGGTGGGGAATCAGGGGCGGGGAATCAGTGGCAAGGAAAGAGCTGGGGAATCAGAGGTGGGGAATCAGAGCTGGGGAAACAGAGGCGGGGAATCAGATATGGGGAATCAGAGGTGGGGAATCAGGGGCGGGGAATCAGAGGCAGGGAATCAGAGGCCGGGAATAAAAGGCGGGGAATCAGAGCTGGGGAATCAGAGGCGGGGAATCAGAGTTGGGGAATCAGAGGAGGGGAATCAGATATGGGGAAACAGAGGCCGGGAATCAGTGGCAGGGAAACAGAGGCGGGGAATCAGATATGGGGAATCAGAGGTGGGGAATTAGAGGTTGCGAATCAGAGGCAGGGAATCAGATATGAGGAATCAGAGGTGGGGAATTAGAGGTTGCGAATCAGAGGCAGGGAATCAGAGGCGGGGAATCAGAGGCGGGGAATCAGAGGCAGGGAATCGGATGTGCGGAATGAGAGATGGGGAATCAGAGGTGGGGATTCAGAGGTGGTGAATCAGAGAAGGGGAATCAGAGGCGGGGAATCATAGGCAGGGAATCAGATGCAGGGAATCAGAGGCGGGGAATCATAGCTGGCGAATTAGAGGAGGGGAATCAGAGTTGGAGAATAAGAGGCGGGGAATCAGATATGGGGAAACAGAGGCGGGGAATCAGAGGTGGGGAAACAGAGGCGGGGAATCAGAGATGGGGAATCAGAGGTGGGGAATCAGGGGCAGGGAATCAGTGGCAGGGAATCAGACGCGGGGAATCAGAGGCGGGGAATCAGAGGCGGGGAATCAGAGGCGGGGAATCAGAGGCAGGGAATCGGATGTGCGGATTCAGAGATGGGGAATCAGAGGTGGGGATTCAGAGGTGGTGAATCAGAGAAGGGGAATCAGAGGCTGGGAATCAGAGGCAGGGAATCAGACGCAGGGAATAAGAGGCGGGGAATCATAGCTGGCGAATTAGAGGAGGGGAATCAGAGTTGGGGAATCAGAGGCGGGGAATCATATATGGGGAATCAGAGGTGGGGAATCAGGGGCAGGGAATCAGTGGCAGGGAATCAGAGGCGGGGAATCATAGCTGGCGAATTAGAGGAAGGGAATCAGAGTTGGGGAAACAGAGGCGGGGAATCAGATATGGGGAATCAGAGGTGGGGAATCAGGGGCAGGGAATCAGTGGCAGGGAATCAGATGCGGGGAATCAGAGGCGGGGAATCAGAGGCAGGGAATCAGACACGGGGAATCAGAGGCGGGGAATCAGAGATGGGGAATCAGAGGCGGGGAATCAGAGGCAGGGAATCAGTGGCCGGGAATCAGATGCTGGGTATAAGAGGCCGGGAATCAGAGGTGGGGAAACAGAGGCGGGGAATCAGATATGGGGAATCAGAGGTGGGGAATCAGGGGCGGGGAATCAGTGGCAGGGAATCAGAGGCCGGGAATAAAAGACGGGGAATAAAAGCTGGGGAATCAGAGGCGGGGAATCAGAGTTGGGGAATCAGAGGAGGGGAATCAGATATGGGGAAACAGAGGCCGGGAATCAGAGGCAGGGAAACAGAGGCGGGGAATCAGATATGGGGAATCAGAGGTGGGGAATTAGAGGTTGCGAATCAGAGGCGGGGAATCAGAGGCGGGGAATCAGAGGCAGGGAATCGGATGTGCGGAATGAGAGATGGGGAATCAGAGGTGGGGATTCAGAGGTGGTGAATCAGAGAAGGGGAATCAGAGGCTGGGAATCAGAGGCATGGAATCAGACGCAGGGAATCAGAGGCGGGGAATCATAGCTGGCGAATTAGAGGAGGGGAATCAGAGTTGGGGAATCAGAGGCGGGGAATCAGGTATGGGGAATCAGAGGTGGGGAATCAGAGGCAGGGAATCAGATGTGCGGAATCAGAGATGGGGAATCAGAGGCAGGGAATCAGAATCAGAAGCAGGGAATCAGAGGCCGGGAATCAGAGGCCGGAATCAGATGCTGGGAATCAGAGGCCTGGAATCAGAGGCGGGGAATCAGAGGCAGGGAGTCAGATGCGGGGAATCAGAGGCGGGGAATCAGAGCTGGGGAATCAGAGGCAGGGTATTAGAGTTGGGGAATCAGAGGCGGGGAATCAGATATGGGGAAACAGAGGTGGGGAATCAGAAGCGGGGAAACAGAGGCAGGGAATCAGATATGGGGAATCAGAGGCGGGGAATCAGAGGTGGGGAATCATAGGCAGGGAATCGGATGTGCGGAATCAGAGATGGGGTATCAGAGGTGGGGAATCAGATGTGGTGAGTCAGAGATGGGGAATCAGAGGCGGGGAATCAGAGGCAGGGAATCAGAAACGGGGAATCAGAGGCGGGCAATCATAACTGGCGAATCAGAGGAGGGGAATCAGTGGTGGGGAATCAGAGGCGGGGAATCAGATATGGTGAATCAGAGGTGGGGAATCAGAGGCGGGGAAACAGAAGCCGGGAATCATATATGTTGTATCAGAGGTGGGGAATCAGAGGCGGGAAATCAGAGCTGGGGAATCAGAGGCGGGGAAATCAGAGTTGGGGAATCAGAGTCCGGGAATCAGAGATGGGAAATCAGAGGAGGGGAATCAAATATGGGGAATCAGAGGCGGGGAATCAGAGTTGGGGAATCAGAGTCCGGGAATCAGAGATGGGGAATCAGAGGCGGGGAATCAAATATGGGGAATAAGAGGCGGGGAATCAGAGGCGGGGAAACAGAGGCGGTGAATCAGATATGGGCAATCAGAGGTGGCGAATCAGAGGTAGAGAATCAGAGATGGGGAAGCAGAGGTGGGGAATCAGAGGCGGGAAATCAGAGCTGGGGAATCAGAGGCGGGGAATCAGAGTTGGGGAATCAGAGACCGGGAATCAGAGATGGGGAATCAGAGGCGGGGAATCAAATATGGGGAATCAGAGGCGGGGAATCAGAGGCGGGGAAACAGAGGCGGTGAATCAGATATGGGGAATCAGAGGTGGCGAATCAGAGGTTGAGAATCAGAGATGGGGAAGCAGAGGTGGGGAATCAGATGTGATGAATTAGAGATAGGGAATCAGAGGCGGGGTATCAGAGGCGGCCAATCCGAGGCGGGGAATCAGAGGCGTGGAATCAGATATGGGAAATAAGAGGTGGGGAATCAGAGGCGGGGAAACAGAGGCGGGGAATCAGATATGGGGTATCAGAGGTGGGGAATCAGGGGCGGGGAATCAGTGGCAGGGAATCAGAGGAGGGGATTCAGAGGCGGGGAATCAGAGGCAGGGAATCAGACACTGGGAATCAGAGGCGGTGAATCAGGGATGGGGAATGAGAGGCCGGGAAACAGAGGTGGGGAATCAGAGACCGGGAATCAGAGATGGGGAATCAGAGGCGGGGAATCAGATATGGGGAATCAGAGGCGGGGAATCAGAAGCGGGGAAACAGAGGCGGTGAATCAGATATTCGGAATCAGAGGTTGCGAATCAGAGGTAGAGAATCAGAGATGGGGAAGCAGAGGTGGGGAATCAGATGTGATGAATTAGAGATGGGGAATCAGAGGTGGGGTATCAGAGGTGCCAATCAGAGGCGGTGAAACAGAGGCGGGGAATCAGATATGGGGAAACAGAGGCGGGGAATCAGAGGCAGGGAAACAGAGGCGAGGAATCAGATATGGGGATTCAGAGGTGGGGAATAACAGGTTGCGAATCAGAGGCAGGGAATCAGAGGCGGGGAATCAGAGGCGGGGAATCAGAGGCAGGGAATCGGATGTGCAGAATCAGAGATGGGGAATCAGAGGTGGGGAATCAGAGGTGGTGAATCAGAGATGGGGAATCAAAGGCGTGGAATCAGAGGCAGGGTCAGACACGGGGAATCAGAGGCGGGGAATAAGATGCGGGGAACCAGAGGAGGGGAATCATAGCTGGCGAATCAGAGGCGGGGAATCAGAGGTGGGGAATCATAGGCGGGGAATCAGATATGGGGAATCAGAGGTGGGGAATCAGAGGCGGGGAAACAGAGGCGGGGAATCAGATATGTTGGATCAGAGGTGGGGAATCAGGAGCGGGGAATCAGTGGCAGGGAATCAGAGGAGGGGATTCAGAGGCGGGGAATCAGAGGCAGGGAATCAGAGGTGGGGAATCAGAGACCGGGAATCAGAGATGGGGAATCAGAGGCGGGGAATCAGATATGGGGAATCAGAGGCGGGGAATCAGAGGCAGGGAAACAGAGGCGGTGAATCAGATATTGGGAATCAGAGGTGGCGAATCAGAGGTAGAGAATCGGAGATGGGGAAGCAGAGGTGGGGAATCAGATGTGATGAATTAGAGATGGGGTATCAGAGGCGGGGTATCAGAGGTGCCAATCAGAGGCGGGGAAACAGAGGCGGGGAATCAGATATGGGGAATCAGAGGTGGGGAATAAGAGGTTGCGAATCAGAGGCAGGGAATCAGAGGCGGGGAATCAGAGGCGGGGAATCAGAGGCAGGGAATCGGATGTGCGGAATCAGAGATGGGGTATCAGAGGTGGGGAATCAGAGGTGGTGAGTCAGAGATGGGGAATCAGAGGCGGGGAATCAGAGGCAGGGAATCAGAAACGGGGAATCAGAGGCGGGCAATCATAACTGGCGAATCAGAGGAGGGGAATCAGTGGTGGGGAATCAGAGGCGGGGAATCAGATATGGTGAATCAGAGGTGGGGAATCAGACGCGGGGAAACAGAGGCCGGGAATCAGATATGTTGTATCACAGGTGGGGAATCAGAGGCGGGAAATCAGAGCTGGGGATTCAGAGGCGGGGAAATCAGAGTTGGGGAATCAGAGTCCGGGAATCAGAGATGGGAAATCAGAGGAGGGGAATCAAATATGGGGAATCAGAGGCGGGGAATCAGAGTTGGGGAATGAGTCCGGGAATCAGAGATGGGGAATCAGAGGCGGGGAATCAAATATGGGGAATCAGAGGCGGGGAATCAGATGCGGGGAAACAGAGGCGGTGAATCAGATATGGGCAATCAGAGGTGGCGAATCAGAGGTAGAGAATCAGAGATGGGGAAGCAGAGGTGGGGAATCAGATGTGATGAATTAGAGATGGGGAATCAGAGGCGGGGTATCAGAGGCGGGGAATCAGAGTTGGGGAATCAGAGGAGGGGAATCAGATATGGGGAAACAGAGGCCGGGAATCAGAGGCAGGGAAACAGAGGCGGGGAATCAGATATGGGGAATCAGAGGTGGGGAATTAGAGGTTGCGAATCAGAGGCAGGGAATCAGAGGCGGGGAATCAGAGGCGGGGAATCATAGGCAGGGAATCGGATGAGCGGAATCAGAGATGGGGAATCAGAGGTGGGGAATCAGAGGTGGAGAATCAGAGAAGGGGAATCAGAGGCGGGGAATCAGATGCAGGGAATCAGATGCACGGAATCAGAGGCGGGGAATCATAGCTGGCGAATCAGAGGAGGGGAATCAGAGTTGGGGAATCAGAGGCGGGGAATCAGATATGGGGAAACAGAGGCGGGGAATCAGAGGCGGGGAAACAGAGGCGGGGAATCAGATATGGGGATTCAGAGGTGGGGAATCAGAGGTTGGGAATCAGAGGCAGGGAATCAGAGGCGGGGAATCAGAGGCAGGGAATCAGATGCGGGGAATCAGAGGCAGGGAATCAGAGCTGGGGAATCAGAGGCGGGGAATCAGAGTTGGGAAATCAGAGGTGGGGAATCAGGGGCGGGGAATCAGTGGCAGGGAATCAGAGGCCGGGAATAAAAGGCGGGGAATCAGAGCTGGAGAATCAGAGGCGGGGAATCAGAGTTGGGGAATCAGAGGTGGGGAATTAGAGGTTAAGAATCAGAGGCAGGGAATCAGAGGCGGGGAATCAGAGGCGGGGAATCAGAGGCAGGGAATCGGATGTGCGGAATCAGAGATGGGGAATCAGAGGTGGGGATTCAGAGGTGGTGAATCAGAGAAGGGGAATCAGAGGCGGGGAATCAGAGGCAGGGAATCAGACGCAGGGAATCAAAGGCGGGGAATCATAGCTGGCGAATTAGAGGAGGGGAATCAGAGTTGGGGAATCAGAGGCGGGGAATCAGATATGGGGAAACAGAGGCGGGGAATCAGAGGCGGGGAAACAGAGGCGGGAAATCAGATATGGGGAATCAGAGGTGGGGAATCAGGGGCAGGGAATCAGTGGCAGGGAATCAGACGCGGGGAATCAGAGGCGGGGAATCAGATGCAGGGAATCAGACACGGGGAATCAGAGGCGGGGAATCAGGGATGGGGTATCAGAGGCGGGGAATCAGAGGCAGGGAATCGGATGCCGGAAATCAGAGGCGGGAAATCAGAGCTGGGGAATCAGAGGAGGGGAATCAGATGTGGGGAATCAGAGGCGGCGAAGCAGATATGGGGAAAATGAGGCGGGGAATCAGATATGGGGAATCAAAGGCGGGGAATCAGATATGGGGAATCAGAGGCTAGGAATCAGAGGGGGGGAAACAGAGGCGGGGAATAAGATATGGGGAATCAGAGGCGGGGAATCAGAGTTGGGGAATCAGAGGCAGGGAATCAGATATTCGGAATCAGAGGTTGCGAATCAGAGGTAGAGAATCAGAGATGGGGAAGCAGAGGTGGGGAATCAGATGTGATGAATTAGAGATGGGGAATCAGAGGCGGGGTATCAGAGGTGCCAATCAGAGGCGGTGAAACGGAGGCGGGGAATCAGATATGGAGAAACAGAGGAGGGGAATCAGAGGCAGGGAAACAGTGGCGGGGAATCAGATATGGGGTTTCAGAGGTGGGGAATAACAGGTTGCGAATCAGAGGCAGGGAATCAAAGGCGGGGAATCGGAGGCGGGGAATCAGAGGCAGGGAATCGGATGTGCAGAATCAGAGATGGGGAATCAGAGGTGGGGAATCAGAGGTGGTGAATCAGAGATGGGGAATCAAAGGCGTGGAATCAGAGGCAGGGTCAGACATGGGGAATCAGAGACGGGGAATCAGATGTGGGGAACCAGAGGAGGGGAATCATAGCTGGCGAATCAGAGGCGGGGAATCAGAGGTGGGGAATCATAGGCGGGGAATCAGATATGGGGAATCAGAGGTGGGGAATCAG
Source organism: Narcine bancroftii (assembly GCF_036971445.1). NCBI lineage: Eukaryota > Metazoa > Chordata > Chondrichthyes > Torpediniformes > Narcinidae > Narcine > Narcine bancroftii. The sequence goes on along the minus strand of NW_027211891.1, from coordinate 2,334,791 downwards.
AGGCGGGGAAACAGAGGCGGGGAATCAGATATGTTGGATCAGAGGTGGGGAATCAGAGGCGGGGAATCAGAGCTGGGGAATCAGAGGCGGGGAATCAGAGTTGGGGAATCAGAGGCAGGGAATCAGATATGGGGAATCAGAGGTGGGGAATCAGAGGCGGGGAAACAGAGGCGGGGAATCAGATATGGGGTATCAGAGGTGGGGAATCAGGAGCGGGGAATCAGTGGCAGGGAATCAGAGGAGGGGATTCAGAGGCGGGGAATCAGAGGCAGGGAATCAGACACTGGGAGTCAGAGGCGGTGAATCAGGGATTGGGAATCAGAGGCCGGGAAACAGAGGTGGGGAATCAGAGACCGGGAATCAGAGATGGGGAATCAGAGGCGGGGAATCAGATATGGGGAATCAGAGGCGGGGAATCAGAGGCAGGGAAACAGAGGCGGTGAATCAGATATTGGGAATCAGAGGTGGCGAATCAGAGGTAGAGAATCGGAGATGGGGAAGCAGAGGTGGGGAATCAGATGTGATGAATTAGAGATGGGGAATCAGAGGCGGGGTATCAGAGGTGCCAATCAGAGGCGGGGAAACAGAGGCGGGGAATCAGATATGGGGAATCAGAGGTGGGGAATAAGAGGTTTCGAATCAGAGGCAGGGAATCAGAGGCGGGGAATCAGAGGCGGGGAATCAGAGGCAGGTAATCGGATGTGCGGAATCAGAGATGGGGTATCAGAGGTGGGGAATCAGAGGTGGTGAGTCAGACATGGGGAATCAGAGGCGGGGAATCAGAGGCAGGGAATCAGAAACGGGGAATCAGAGGCGGGCAATCATAACTGGCGAATCAGAGGAGGGGAATCAGTGGTGGGGAATCAGAGGCGGGGAATCAGATATGGTGAATCAGAGGTGGGGAATCAGAGGCGGGGAAACAGAGGCCGGGAATCAGATATGTTGTATCACAGGTGGGGAATCAGAGGCGGGAAATCAGAGCTGGGGATTCAGAGGCGGGGAAATCAGAGTTGGGGAATCAGAGTCCTGGAATCAGAGATGGGAAATCAGAGGAGGGGAATGAAATATGGGGAATCAGAGGCGGGGAATCAGAGTTGGGGAATGAGTCCGGGAATCAGAGATGGGGAATCAGAGGCGGGGAATCAAATATGGGGAATCAGAGGCGAGGAATCAGATGCGGGGAAACAGAGGCGGTGAATCAGATATGGGCAATCAGAGGTGGCGAATCAGAGGTAGAGAATCAGAGATGGGGAAGCAGAGGTGGGGAATCAGATGTGATGAATTAGAGATGGGGAATCAGAGGCGGGGTATCAGAGGCGGGGAATCAGAGTTGGGGAATCAGAGGAGGGGAATCAGATATGGGGAAACAGAGGCCGGGAATCAGAGGCAGGGAAACAGAGGCGGGGAATCAGATATGGGGAATCAGAGGTGGGGAATTAGAGGTTGCGAATCAGAGGCAGGGAATCAGAGGCGGGGAATCAGAGGCGGGGAATCATAGGCAGGGAATCAGATATGGGCAATCAGAGGTGGCGAATCAGAGGTAGAGAATCAGAGATGGGGAAGCAGAGGTGGGGAATCAGATGTGATGAATTAGAGATGGGGAATCAGAGGCGGGGTATCAGAGGCGGGGAATCAGAGTTGGGGAATCAGAGGAGGGGAATCAGATATGTGGAAACAGAGGCCGGGAATCAGAGGCAGGGAAACAGAGGCGGGGAATCAGATATGGGGAATCAGAGGTGGGGAATCAGAGGCAGGGAATCAGATGTGCGGAATCAGAGATGGGGAATCAGAGGCAGGGAATCAGAATCAGAAGCGGGGAATCAGAGGCCGGGAATCAGAGGCCGGGAATCAGATGCTGGGAATAAGAGGCCGGGAATCAGAGGTGGGGAATCAGAGTCCGGGAATCAGAGATGGGGATTCAGAGGCGGGGAATGAGATATGGAGAATCAGAGGCGGGGAATCAGAGGCCGGGAAACAGAGGTGGGGAATCAGATATGGGGAATCAGAGGTGGCGAATCAAAGGCGGTGAATCAGAGATGGGGAATCAGAGGCGGGGAATCAGAGGCAGGGAATCAGATGCGGGGAATCAGAGGCGGGGAATCAGAGCTGGCGAATCAGAGGCGGGGAAACAGAGGTGGGCAATCAGAGCCGGGGAATCAGATATGGGGAATCAGAGGAGGGGAATCAGAGGCGGGGAAACAGAGGTGGGGAATCAGATATGGGGAAACAGAGGTGGCGAATCAAAGGCGGTGAATCAGAGATGGGGAATCAGAGGCGGGGAATCAGAGGCAGGGAATCAAAAACGGGGAATCAGAGGCGGGGAATCAGAGCTGGGGAATCAGAGGCGGGGAAGCAGAGTAGGAGAATCAGAGGTGGGGAATCAGATATGGGGAAACAGGGGCGGGGAATCAGAGGCGGGGAAACAGAGGCGGGGAATCAGATATGAGGAATCAGAGGTGTGGAATCAGAGGTTGGGAATCAGAGGCGGGGAAACAGAGGAGGGGAATCAGATATGGGGAATCAGAGGTGGCGAATTAAAGGCGGTGAATCAGAGATGGGGAATCATGGCAGGGAATCAGAGGCAGGGAATCAAACACAGGGAATCAGAGGCGTGGAATCAGAGCTGGGGAATCAGAGGCGGGGATGCAGAGTTGGGGAATCAGAGGCGGGGAATCAGAGGCGGGGAAACAGAGGTGGGGAATCAGATATGGGGAATCAGAGGTGGGGAATCAGAGGTTGGGAATCAGAAGCAGGGAATCAGAGGCGGGGAATCAGAGGCGGGGAATCAGAGGCAGGAAATCCGATGTGCGGAATCGGAGATGGGGAATCAGAGACAGGGAATCAGAGGCGGGGAATCAGAGGCGGGGAATCAGAGGCCGGGAATCAGATATGGGGAAACAGAGGCGGGGAATCAGAGGCGGGGAAACAGAGGCGGGGAATCAGATATGGGGAATCAGAGGTGGGGAATCAGAGGTTGGGAATCAGAGGCAGGTAATCAGATGCTGGGAATCAGATGCAGGGAATCAGATGCGGGGAATCAGAGGCGGGGAATCAGAGCTGGGGAATCAGAGGTGGGGAATCAGAGTTGGGGAATCAGAGTCGGGGACTTAGATATGGGGAAACAGAGGCAGGGAATCAGAGGCGGGGAAACAGACGCGGGGAATCAGAGGCGGGTATCAGAGCTGGGGAATCAGAGGCGGGGAATCAGAGTTGGGGAATCAGAGGCGGGGAATCAGAGGTGGGGAATCAGAGGCGGGGAATCAGAGGCGGGGAAACAGAGGCAGGGAATCAGATATGGGGAATAAGAGGTGGGGTATCAGGGGCAGGGAATCAGTGGCAGGGAATCAGAGGCGGGGAATCAGAGGCGGGGAATCAGAGGCAGGGAATCAGACACGGGGAATCAGATATGGGGAAACAGAGGCGGGAAATCAGAGGCGGGCAAACAGAGGCGGGGAATTAGATATGGGGAATCAGAGGTGGGGAATCAGAGGTGGTGAATCAGAGATGGGGAATCACAGGCGGGGAATCAGAGGCAGGGAATAGAACGCGGGGAATCAGAGGCGGGGAATCAGAGCTGGGGAATCAGAGGCGGGGAATCATAGTTGGGAATCAGAGGCGGGGAATCAGATATGGGGAAACAGAGGCGGGGAATCAAAGGCGGGGAAACAGAGGCGGGGAATCAGATATGGGGAATCGGATGCGGGGAATCAGAGGCGGGGAATCAGAGCTGGGGAATCAGAGGCGGGGTATCAGAGTTGGGGCATCAGAGGTGGGGAATTAGATATGGGGAAACAGAGGCGGGGAATAAGAGGCGGGGAAACAGAGGTGGGGAATCAGATATGGGGAATCAGAGGTGGGGAATCAGAGGCAGGGAATCAGATGTGCGGAATCAGAGATGGGGAATCAGAGGCAGGGAATCAGAATCAGAAGCGGGGAATCAGGGGCCGGGAATCAGAGGCCGGGATTCAGATGCCGGGAATAAGAGGCCGGGAATCAGAGGTGGGGAATCAGAGTCTGGGAATCAGAGATGGGGATTCAGAGGCGGGGAATGATATATGGGGAATCAGAGACGGGGAATCAGAGGCGGGGTAACAGAGGTGGGGAATCAGATATGGGGAATCAGAGGCGGGGAATCGGAGGCAGGGAATCAAACACGGGGAATCAGAGGCGGGGAATCAGAGCTGGGGAATCAGAGGTGGGGAATCAGAGTTGGGGAATCAGAGGCGGGGAATCAGATATGGGGAAACAGGGGCGGAGAATCAGAGGCAGGGAAACAGAGGCGGGGAATCAGATATGGGGAATCAGGGGTGGGGAATCAGAGGTTGGGAATCAGAGGCAGGGAATCAGAGGCGTGGAAACAGAGGCGGGGATTCAGATATGGGGAATCAGAGGTGGGGAATCAGGGGCGTGGAATCAGAGGCAGGGAATTAGATGTGGTGAATCAGAGATGGGGAATCAGAGGCAGGGAATCAGAATCAGAAGCGGGGTATCAGAGGCCGGGAATCAGAGGAAGGTAATCAGAGGCAGGGGATCAAACACGGGGAATCAGAGGCTGGGAATCAGAGCTGGGGAATCACAGGCGGGGAATCAGAGATGGGGAATCAGAGGCGGGGAATCAGAGGCAGGGAATCAGATGCGGGGAATCAGAGGCGGGGAATCAGAGCTGGCGAATCAGAGGAGGGGAATCAGAGGTGGGCAATCAGAGGATGGGAATCAGATATGGGGAATCAGAGGCGGGGAATTAGAGCTGGGGAATCACAGGCGGGGAATCAGAGTTGGGGAATCAGAGGCGGGGAATCAGATATGGGGAAACAGAGGCGGGGAATCAGAGGCGGTGAAACAGAGGCGGGAAATCAGATATGGGGAATCAGAGGTGGGGAATCAGAGGTTGGGAATCAGAGGCCTGGAATCAGAGGCGGGGAATCAGAGGCAGGGAATCAGATGCGGGGAATCAGAGGAGGGGAATCAGAGCTGGGGAATCAGAGGCGGGGAATCAGAGGTGGGCAATCAGAGGCCGGGAATCAGAGGTGGTGAATCAGAGATGGGGAATCAGAGGCGGGGAATCAGTGGCAGGGAATCAGATATGGGGAATCAGAGGCGTGGAATCAGAGCTGGGGAATCAGAGGCGGGGTATTAGAGTTGGGGAATCAGAGGCGGGGAATCAGATATGGGGAAACAGAGGTGGGGAATCAGAGGCGGGGAAACAGAGGCAGGGAATCAGATATGGGGAATCAGAGGTGGGGCATCAGAGGTTGTGAATCACAGATGGGGAATCAGAGGCGGGGAATCAGAGGCAGGGAATCAGACGCGGGGAATCAGAGGCGGGGATTCAGAGCTGGGGAATCAGAAGCGGGGAATCAGAGTTGGGGAATCAGAGGCGGGGAATCAGATATGGGGAATCAGAGGCAGGGAATCAGAGGCGGGGAATCAGAGGCAGGGAATCAGACGCGGGGAATCTGAGGCGGGGAATCAGAGCTGGGGAATCAGAGGTGGGGAATCAGAGTTGGGGAATCAGAGGCAGGGAATTGGATGTGCGGAATCAGAGAGGGGGAATCAGAGGTGGGGAATCAGAGGCGGTGAATCAGAGATGGGGAATCAGAGGCGGGGAATCAGAGGCAGGAAATCAGACACGGGGATTCAGAGGCTGGGAATCAGACGGGGGGAATCAAAGGCGGGGAATCAGAGCTGGGGAATCTGAGGCAGGTAATCAGAGTTGGGGATTCAGAGGCGGGGAATCAGATATGGGGAAACAGAGGCGGGGAATCAGAGGCGGGCAAACAGAGTCGGGGAATTAGATATGTGGAATCAGAGGTAGGGAATCAGAGGTGGTGAATCAGTGATGGGGAATCACAGGCGGGGAATCAGAGGCAGGGAATAGAACGCGGGGAATCAGAGGCAGGGAATCAGAGCTGGGGAATCAGAGGAGGGGATTCATAGTTGGGAATCAGAGGCGGTAATCAGATATGGGGAAACAGAGGCGGGGAATCAGAGGCGGTGAAACAGAGGCGGGGAATCAGATATGGGGAATCGGATGCAGGGAATCAGAGGCGGGGAATCAGAGCTGGGGAATCAGATGCGGGGAATCAGAGTTGGGGCATCAGAGGTGGGGAATTAGATATAGGGAAACAGAGGTGGGGAATCAGAGGCGGGGAAACAGAGGCGGAGAATCAGATATGGGGAATCAGAGGTGGGGAATCAGAGGCAGGGAATCAGATGTGCGGAATCAGAGATGGGGAATAAGAGGCAGGGAATCAGAATCAGAAGCGGGGAATCAGAGGCCGGGAATCAGAGGCCGGGAATCAGATGCTGGGAATAAGAGGCCGGGAATCAGAGGTGGGGAATCAGATATGGGGAATCAGAGGTGGCGAATCAAAGGCGGTGAATCAGAGATGGGGAATCAGAGGCGGGGAATCAGAGGCAGGGAATCAGATGCGGGGAATCAGAGGCGGGGAATCAGAGCTGGCGAATCAGAGGCTGGGAATTAGAGGTGGGCAATCAGAGGCGGGGAATCAGATATGGGGAATCAGAGGCGGGGAATCAGAGGCGGGGAAACAGAGGCGGGGAATCAAATATAGGGAATCAGAGGTGGGGAATCAGAGGTTGTGAATCAGAGATGGGGAATCAAGGCGGGGAATCAGAGGCAGGGAATCAGACGCGGGGAATCAGAGGCGGGGATTCAGAGCTGGGGAATCAGAGGCGGGGAATCAGAGTTGGGGAATCAGAGGCAGGGAATCAGATATGGGGAATCAGAGGCGGGGAATCAGAGGCGGGGAAACAGAGGCGGGGAATCAGATGTGGGGAATCAGAGGTGGGGAATCAGGGGCAGGGAATCAGTGGCAGGGAATCAGAGGCGGGGAATCAGAGGCGGGGAATCAAAGATGGGGAATCAGAGGCGGGGAATCAGAGGCAGGGAATCGGATGCCGGGAATCAGAGTCGGGGAATCAGAGCTGGGGAATCAGAGGCGGGGAATCAGAGTTGGGGAATCAGAGGCGGGGAATCAGATATGGAGAAATAGAGGCGGGGAATCAGATATGGGGAATCAGAGGTGTGGAATCAGAGGTTGGGAATCAGAGGCAGGGAATCAGAGTCCGGGAAACTGAGACGGGGAATCAGATATTGGGAATCAGAGATGGTGAATCAAAGGCGGTGAAACAGAGATGGGGAATCAGGGCAGGGAATCAGAGGAAGGGAATCAAACACGGGGAATCAGAGCTGGGGAATCAGAGGCGGGGAATCAGAGTTGGGAATCAGAGGCGGGGAATCAGAGGCGGGGAAACAGAGGCGGGGAATCAGATATGGGGAATCAGAGGTGGGGAATCCGAGGTTGGGAATCAGAGGCAGGGAATCAGAGGCGGAAAATCAGAGGCGGGGAATCAGAGGAAGGGAATCAGATGTGCGGAATCGGAGATGGGGAATCAGAGGCAGGGAATCAGAGGCGGGGAATCAGAGGCGGGGAATCAGAGGCCGGGAATCAGATATGGGGAAACAGAGGCGGGGAATCCGAGGCGGGGAAACAGAGGCGGGGAATCAGATATGGGGAATCAGAGGTGGGGAATCAGAGGTTGGGAATCAGAGGCAGGGAATCAGAGGCTTGGAATCAGATGCAGGGAATCAGATGCGGGGAATCAGAGGCGGGGAATCAGAGCTGGGGAATCAGAGGTGGGGAATCAGATTTGGGGAATCAGAGGCGGGGACTTAGATATTGGGAAACAGAGGCGGGGAATCAGAGGCGGGGAAACCCAGGCGGGGAATCAGATATGGGGAATCAGAGGTGGGGAATCAGAGGCAAGGAATCAGATGTGCGGAATCAGAGATGGGGAATCAGAGGCAGGGAATCAGAATCAGAAGCAGGGAATCAGAGGCCGGGAATCAGAGGCCGGAATCAGATGCTGGGAGTCAGAGGCCTGGAATCAGAGGCGGGGAATCAGAGGCAGGGAATCAGATGCGGGGAATCAGAGGCGGGGAATCAGAGCTGGGGAATCAGAGGCGGGGATACAGAGTTGGGGAATCAGAGGCGGGGAATCAGAGGCGGGGAAACAGAGGTGGGGAATCAGATATGGGGAATCAGAGGTGGGGAATCAGAGGTTGGGAATCAGAAGCAGGGAAACAGAGGCGGGGAATCAGAGGCGGGGAATCAGAGGCAGGTAATCCGATGTGCGGAATCGGAGATGGGGAATCAGAGGCAGGGAATCAGAGGCGGGGAATCAGAGGCGGAGAATCAGAGGCCGGGAATCAGATATGGGGAAACAGAGGCGGGGAATCAGAGGCGGGGAAACAGAGGCGGGGAATCAGATATGGTGAATCAGAGGTGGGGAATCAGAGGTTGGGAATCAGAGGCAGGGAATCAGAGGCTGGGAATCAGATGCAGGGAATCAGATGCGGGGAATCAGAGGCGGGGAATCAGAGCTGGGGAATCAGAGGTGGGGAATCAGAGTTGGGGAATCAGAGTCGGGGACTTAGATATGGGGAAACAGAGGCGGGGAATCAGAGGCGGGGAAACAGACGCGGGGAATCAGAGGCGGGGATTCAGAGCTGGGGAATCAGAGGCGCGGAATCAGAGTTGGGGAATCAGAGGCGGGGAATCAGATATGGGGAATCAGAGGCGGGGAATCAGAGGCGGGGAAACAGAGGCAGGGAATCAGATATGGGGAATCAGAGGTGGGTTATCAGGGGCAGGGAATCAGTGGCAGGGAATCAGAGGCGGGGAAACAGAGGCGGGGAATCAGAGGCAGGGAATCAGACACGGGGAATCAGATATGGGGAAACAGAGGCGGGGAATCAGAGGCGGGCAAACAGAGGCGGGGAATTAGATATGGGGAATCAGAGGTGGGGAATCAGAGGTGGTGAATCAGAGATGGGGAATCACAGGCGGGGAATCAGAGGCAGGGAATAGAACGCGGGGAATCAGAGGCGGGGAATCAGAGCTGGGGAATCAGAGGCGGGGAATCATAGTTGGGAATCAGAGGCGGGGAATCAGATATGGGGAAACAGAGGCGGGGAATCAAAGGCGGGGAAACAGATGCGGGGAATCAGATATGGGGAATCGGATGCGGGGAATCAGAGGCGGGGAATGGGAGCTGGGGAATCAGAGGCGGGGTATCAGAGTTGGGGCATCTGAGGTGGGGAATTAGATATGGGGAAACAGAGGCGGGGAATCAGAGGCGGGGAAACAGAGGCGAGGAATCAGATATGGGGAATCAGAGGTGGGGAATCAGAGGCAGGGAATCAGATGTGCGGAATCAGAGATGGGGAATCAGAGGCAGGGAATCAGAATCAGAAGCGGGGAATCAGAGGCCGGGAATCAGAGGCCGGGATTCAGATGCCGGGAATAAGAGGCCGGGAATCAGAGGTGGGGAATCAGAGTCCGGGAATCAGAGATGGGGATTCAGAGGCGGGGAATGATATATGGGGAATCAGAGGCGGGGAATCAGAGTCGGGGTAACAGAGGTGGGGAATCAGATATGGGGAATCAGAGGTGGCGAATCAAAGGCGGTGAATCAGAGATGGGGAATCAGAGGCGGGGAATCAGAGGCAGGGAATCAAACACGGGGAATCAGAGGCGGGGAATCAGAGCTGGGGAATCAGAGGGGGGAATCAGAGTTGGGGAATCAGAGGCGGGGAATCAGATATGGGGAAACAGGGGCGGGGAATCAGAGGCAGGGAAACAGAGGCGGGGAATCTGATATGGGGAATCAGGGGTGGGGAATCAGAGGTTGGGAATCAGAGGCAGGGAATCAGAGGCGTGGAAACAGAGGCGGGGATTCAGATATGGGGAATCAGAGGTGGGGAATCAGGGGCGTGGAATCAGAGGCAGGGAATTAGATGTGGTGAATCAGAGATGGGGAATCAGAGGCAGGGAATCAGAATCAGAAGCGGGGTATCAGTGGCCGGGAATCAGAGGCAGGGAATCAGATGCTGGGAATAAGAGGCCGGGAATCAGAGGTGGGGAATCAGAGTCCGGGAATCAGAGATGGGGATTCAGAGGCGGGGAATGAGATATGGAGAATCAGAGGCGGCGAATCAGAGGCCGGGAAACAGAGGTGGGGAATCAGATATGGGGAATCAGAGGTGGCGAATCAAAGGCGGTGAATCAGAGATGGGGAATCAGAGGCGGGGAATCAGAGGCAGGGAATCAGATGCAGGGAATCAGAGGCGGGGAATCAGAGCTGGCGAATCAGAGGCGGGGAATCAGAGGTGGGCAATCAGAGGCGGGGAATCAGATATGGGGAATCAGAGGCGGGGAATCAGAGGCGGGGAAACAGAGGCGGGGAATCAAATATAGGGAATCAGAGGTGGGGAATCAGAGGTTGTGAATCAGAGATGGTGAATCAAGGCGGGGAATCAGAGGCAGGGAATCAGACACGGGGAATCAGAGGCGGGGATTCAGAGCTGGGGAATCAGAGGCGGGGAATCAGAGTTGGGGAATCAGAGGCAGGGAATCAGATATGGGGAATCAGAGGCGGGGAATCAGAGGCGGGGAAACAGAGGCGGGGAATCAGATATGGGGAATCAGAGGTGGGGAATCAGGGGCAGGGATTCAGTGTCAGGGAATCAGAGGCGGGGAATCAGAGGCGGGGAATCAGAGGCAGGGAATCAGACACGGGGAATCAGAGGCGGGGAATCAGAGATGGGGAATCAGAGGCGGGGAATCAGAGGCAGGGAATCGGACGCCGGGAATCTGAGTCGGGGAATCAGAGCTGGGGAATCAGAGACGGGGAATCAGAGTTGGGGAATCAGAGGCGGGGATTCAGATATGGGGAAATAGAGGCGGGGAATCAGATATGGGGAATCAGAGGTGTGGAATCAGAGGTTGGGAATCAGAGGAAGGGAATCAGAGTCGGGGAAACAGAGGCGGGGAATCAGATATGTGGAATCAGAGGTGGCGAATCAAAGGCGGTGAAACAGAGATGGGGAATCAGGGCAGGGAATCAGAGGCAGGGAATCAAACACGGGGAATCAGAGGTGGGGAATCAGAGGATGGGAATCAGAGGCAGGGAATCGGAGATGGGGAATCAGAGGCAGGGAATCAGAGGTGGGGAATCAGAGGCGGGGAATCAGAGGCCGGGAATCAGATATGGGGAAACTGAGGCGGGGAATCCGAGGCGGGGAAACAGAGGCGGGGAATCAGATATGGGGAATCAGAGGTGGGGAATCAGAGGTTGGGAATCAGAGGCAGGGAATCAGAGGCTTGGAATCAGATGCAGGGAATAAGATGCGGGGAATCAGAGGCGGGTAATCAGAGCTGGGGAATCAGAGGTGGGGAATCAGATTTGGGGAATCAGAGGTGGGGACTTGGATATTGGGAAACAGAGGCGGGGAATCAGAGGCGGGGAAACAGAGGCGGGGAATCAGATATGGGGAATCAGAGGTTGGGAATCAGAGGCAGGGAATCAGATGTGCGGAATCAGAGATGGGGAATCAGAGGCAGGGAATCAGAATCAGAAGCAGGGAATCAGAGGCCGGGAATCAGAGGCCGGAATCAGATGATGGGAATCAGAGGCCTGGAATCAGAGGCGGGGAATCAGAGGCAGGGAATCAGATGCGGGGAATCAGAGGCGGGGAATCAGAGCTGGGGAATCAGAGGCGGGGAATCAGAGTTGGGGAATCAGAGGCGGGGAATCAGATATGGGGAATCAGAGGCGGGGAATCAGAGGCGGGGAAACAGAGGCAGGGAATCAGATATGGGGAATCAGAGGTGGGGTATCAGGGGCAGGGAATCAGTGGCAGGGAATCAGAGGCGGGGAAACAGAGGCGGGGAATCAGAGGCAGGGAATCAGACACGGGGAATCAGATATGGGGAAACAGAGGCGGGGAATCAGAGGCGGGCAAACAGAGGCGGGGAATTAGATATGGGGAATCAGAGGTGGGGAATCAGAGGTGGTGAATCAGAGATGGGGAATCACAGGCGGGGAATCAGAGGCAGGGAATAGAACGCGGGGAATCAGAGGCGGGGAATCAGAGCTGGGGAATCAGAGGCGGGGAATCATAGTTGGGAATCAGAGGCGGGGAATCAGATATGGGGAAACAGAGGCGGGGAATCAAAGGCGGGGAAACAGATGCGGGGAATCAGATATGGGGAATCGGATGCGGGGAATCAGAGGCGGGGAATGGGAGCTGGGGAATCAGAGGCGGGGTATCAGTGTTGGGGCATCTGAGGTGGGGAATTAGATATGGGGAAACAGAGGCGGGGAATCAGAGGCGGGGAAACAGAGGCGAGGAATCAGATATGGGGAATCAGAGGTGGGGAATCAGAGGCAGGGAATCAGATGTGCGGAATCAGAGATGGGGAATCAGACGCAGGGAATCAGAATCAGAAGCGGGGAATCAGAGGCCGGGAATCAGAGGCCGGGATTCAGATGCCGGGAATAAGAGGCCGGGAATCAGAGGTGGGGAATCAGAGTCCGGGAATCAGAGATGGGGATTCAGAGGCGGGGAATGATATATGGGGAATCAGAGGCGGGGAATCAGAGGCGGGGTAACAGAGGTGGGGAATCAGATATGGGGAATCAGAGGTGGCGAATCAAAGGCGGTGAATCAGAGATGGGGAATCAGAGGCGGGGAATCAGAGGCAGGGAATCAAACACGGGGAATCAGAGGCGTGGAATCAGAGCTGGGGAATCAGAGGCGGGGAATCAGAGTTGGGGAATCAGAGGCGGGGAATCAGATATGGGGAAACAGGGGCGGGGAATCAGAGGCAGGGAAACAGAGGCGGGGAATCAGATATGGGGAATCAGGGGTGGGGAATCAGAGGTTGGGAATCAGAGGCAGGGAATCAGAGGCGTGGAAACAGAGGCGGGGATTCAGATATGGGGAATCAGAGGTGGGGAATCAGGGGCGTGGAATCAGAGGCAGGGAATTAGATGTGGTGAATCAGAGATGGGGAATCAGAGGCAGGGAATCAGAATCAGAAGCGGGGTATCAGTGGCCGGGAATCAGAGGCAGGGAATCAGATGCTGGGAATAAGAGGCCGGGAATCAGAGGTGGGGAATCAGAGTCCGGGAATCAGAGATGGGGATTCAGAGGCGGGGAATGAGATATGGAGAATCAGAGGCGGCGAATCAGAGGCCGGGAAACAGAGGTGGGGAATCAGATATGGGGAATCAGAGGTGGCGAATCAAAGGCGGTGAATCAGAGATGGGGAATCAGAGACGGGGAATCAGAGGCAGGGAATCAGATGCGGGGAATCAGAGGCGGGGAATCAGAGCTGGCGAATCAGAGGCGGGGAATCAGATATGGGGAATCAGAGGCGGGGAATCAGAGGCGGGGAAACAGAGGCAGGGAATCAGATATGGGGAATCAGAGGTGGGGTATCAGGGGCAGGGAATCAGTGGCAGGGAATCAGAGGCGGGGAAACAGAGGCGGGGAATCAGAGGCAGGGAATCAGACACGGGGAATCAGATATGGGGAAACAGAGGCGGGGAATCAGAGGCGGGCAAACAGAGGCGGGGAATTAGATATGGGGAATCAGAGGTGGGGAATCAGAGGTGGTGAATCAGAGATGGGGAATCACAGGCGGGGAATCAGAGGCAGGGAATAGAACGCGGGGAATCAGAGGCGGGGAATCAGAGCTGGGGAATCAGAGGCGGGGAATCATAGTTGGGAATCAGAGGCGGGGAATCAGATATGGGGAAACAGAGGCGGGGAATCAAAGGCGGGGAAACAGATGCGGGGAATCAGATATGGGGAATCGGATGCGGGGAATCAGAGGCGGGGAATGGGAGCTGGGGAATCAGAGGTGGGGTATCAGAGTTGGGGCATCTGAGGTGGGGAATTAGATATGGGGAAACAGAGGCGGGGAATCAGAGGCGGGGAATCAGAGCTGGGGAATCAGATGCGGGGAATCAGAGTTGGGGCATCAGAGGTGGGGAATTAGATATAGGGAAACAGAGGTGGGGAATCAGAGGCGGGGAAACAGAGGCGGAGAATCAGATATGGGGAATCAGAGGTGGGGAATCAGAGGCAGGGAATCAGATGTGCGGAATCAGAGATGGGGAATAAGAGGCAGGGAATCAGAATCAGAAGCGGGGAATCAGAGGCCGGGAATCAGAGGCCGGGAATCAGATGCTGGGAATAAGAGGCCGGGAATCAGAGGTGGGGAATCAGATATGGGGAATCAGAGGTGGCGAATCAAAGGCGGTGAATCAGAGATGGGGAATCAGAGGCGGGGAATCAGAGGCAGGGAATCAGATGCGGGGAATCAGAGGCGGGGAATCAGAGCTGGCGAATCAGAGGCTGGGAATTAGAGGTGGGCAATCAGAGGCGGGGAATCAGATATGGGGAATCAGAGGCGGGGAATCAGAGGCGGGGAAACAGAGGCGGGGAATCAAATATAGGGAATCAGAGGTGGGGAATCAGAGGTTGTGAATCAGAGATGGGGAATCAAGGCGGGGAATCAGAGGCAGGGAATCAGACGCGGGGAATCAGAGGCGGGGATTCAGAGCTGGGGAATCAGAGGCGGGGAATCAGAGTTGGGGAATCAGAGGCAGGGAATCAGATATGGGGAATCAGAGGCGGGGAATCAGAGGCGGGGAAACAGAGGCGGGGAATCAGATGTGGGGAATCAGAGGTGGGGAATCAGGGGCAGGGAATCAGTGGCAGGGAATCAGAGGCGGGGAATCAGAGGCGGGGAATCAAAGATGGGGAATCAGAGGCGGGGAATCAGAGGCAGGGAATCGGATGCCGGGAATCAGAGTCGGGGAATCAGAGCTGGGGAATCAGAGGCGGGGAATCAGAGTTGGGGAATCAGAGGCGGGGAATCAGATATGGAGAAATAGAGGCGGGGAATCAGATATGGGGAATCAGAGGTGTGGAATCAGAGGTTGGGAATCAGAGGCAGGGAATCAGAGTCCGGGAAACTGAGACGGGGAATCAGATATTGGGAATCAGAGATGGTGAATCAAAGGCGGTGAAACAGAGATGGGGAATCAGGGCAGGGAATCAGAGGAAGGGAATCAAACACGGGGAATCAGAGCTGGGGAATCAGAGGCGGGGAATCAGAGTTGGGAATCAGAGGCGGGGAATCAGAGGCGGGGAAACAGAGGCGGGGAATCAGATATGGGGAATCAGAGGTGGGGAATCCGAGGTTGGGAATCAGAGGCAGGGAATCAGAGGCGGAAAATCAGAGGCGGGGAATCAGAGGAAGGGAATCAGATGTGCGGAATCGGAGATGGGGAATCAGAGGCAGGGAATCAGAGGCGGGGAATCAGAGGCGGGGAATCAGAGGCCGGGAATCAGATATGGGGAAACAGAGGCGGGGAATCCGAGGCGGGGAAACAGAGGCGGGGAATCAGATATGGGGAATCAGAGGTGGGGAATCAGAGGTTGGGAATCAGAGGCAGGGAATCAGAGGCTTGGAATCAGATGCAGGGAATCAGATGCGGGGAATCAGAGGCGGGGAATCAGAGCTGGGGAATCAGAGGTGGGGAATCAGATTTGGGGAATCAGAGGCGGGGACTTAGATATTGGGAAACAGAGGCGGGGAATCAGAGGCGGGGAAACCCAGGCGGGGAATCAGATATGGGGAATCAGAGGTGGGGAATCAGAGGCAAGGAATCAGATGTGCGGAATCAGAGATGGGGAATCAGAGGCAGGGAATCAGAATCAGAAGCAGGGAATCAGAGGCCGGGAATCAGAGGCCGGAATCAGATGCTGGGAGTCAGAGGCCTGGAATCAGAGGCGGGGAATCAGAGGCAGGGAATCAGATGCGGGGAATCAGAGGCGGGGAATCAGAGCTGGGGAATCAGAGGCGGGGATACAGAGTTGGGGAATCAGAGGCGGGGAATCAGAGGCGGGGAAACAGAGGTGGGGAATCAGATATGGGGAATCAGAGGTGGGGAATCAGAGGTTGGGAATCAGAAGCAGGGAAACAGAGGCGGGGAATCAGAGGCGGGGAATCAGAGGCAGGAAATCCGATGTGCGGAATCGGAGATGGGGAATCAGAGGCAGGGAATCAGAGGCGGGGAATCAGAGGCGGAGAATCAGAGGCCGGGAATCAGATATGGGGAAACAGAGGCGGGGAATCAGAGGCGGGGAAACAGAGGCGGGGAATCAGATATGGTGAATCAGAGGTGGGGAATCAGAGGTTGGGAATCAGAGGCAGGGAATCAGAGGCTGGGAATCAGATGCAGGGAATCAGATGCGGGGAATCAGAGGCGGGGAATCAGAGCTGGGGAATCAGAGGTGGGGAATCAGAGTTGGGGAATCAGAGTCGGGGACTTAGATATGGGGAAACAGAGGCGGGGAATCAGAGGCGGGGAAACAGACGCGGGGAATCAGAGGCGGGGATTCAGAGCTGGGGAATCAGAGGCGGGGAATCAGAGTTGGGGAATCAGAGGCGGGGAATCAGATATGGGGAATCAGAGGCGGGGAATCAGAGGCGGGGAAACAGAGGCAGGGAATCAGATATGGGGAATCAGAGGTGGGTTATCAGGGGCAGGGAATCAGTGGCAGGGAATCAGAGGCGGGGAAACAGAGGCGGGGAATCAGAGGCAGGGAATCAGACACGGGGAATCAGATATGGGGAAACAGAGGCGGGGAATCAGAGGCGGGCAAACAGAGGCGGGGAATTAGATATGGGGAATCAGAGGTGGGGAATCAGAGGTGGTGAATCAGAGATGGGGAATCACAGGCGGGGAATCAGAGGCAGGGAATAGAACGCGGGGAATCAGAGGCGGGGAATCAGAGCTGGGGAATCAGAGGCGGGGAATCATAGTTGGGAATCAGAGGCGGGGAATCAGATATGGGGAAACAGAGGCGGGGAATCAAAGGCGGGGAAACAGATGCGGGGAATCAGATATGGGGAATCGGATGCGGGGAATCAGAGGCGGGGAATGGGAGCTGGGGAATCAGAGGCGGGGTATCAGAGTTGGGGCATCTGAGGTGGGGAATTAGATATGGGGAAACAGAGGCGGGGAATCAGAGGCGGGGAAACAGAGGCGAGGAATCAGATATGGGGAATCAGAGGTGGGGAATCAGAGGCAGGGAATCAGATGTGCGGAATCAGAGATGGGGAATCAGAGGCAGGGAATCAGAATCAGAAGCGGGGAATCAGAGGCCGGGAATCAGAGGCCGGGATTCAGATGCCGGGAATAAGAGGCCGGGAATCAGAGGTGGGGAATCAGAGTCCGGGAATCAGAGATGGGGATTCAGAGGCGGGGAATGATATATGGGGAATCAGAGGCGGGGAATCAGAGGCGGGGTAACAGAGGTGGGGAATCAGATATGGGGAATCAGAGGTGGCGAATCAAAGGCGGTGAATCAGAGATGGGGAATCAGAGGCGGGGAATCAGAGGCAGGGAATCAAACACGGGGAATCAGAGGCGGGGAATCAGAGCTGGGGAATCAGAGGCGGGGAATCAGAGTTGGGGAATCAGAGGCGGGGAATCAGATATGGGGAAACAGGGGCTGGGAATCAGAGGCAGGGAAACAGAGGCGGGGAATCAGATATGGGGAATCAGGGGTGGGGAATCAGAGGTTGGGAATCAGAGGCAGGGAATCAGAGGCGTGGAAACAGAGGCGGGGATTCAGATATGGGGAATCAGAGGTGGGGAATCAGGGGCGTGGAATCAGAGGCAGGGAATTAGATGTGGTGAATCAGAGATGGGGAATCAGAGGCAGGGAATCAGAATCAGAAGCGGGGTATCAGTGGCCGGGAATCAGAGGCAGGGAATCAGATGCTGGGAATAAGAGGCCGGGAATCAGAGGTGGGGAATCAGAGTCCGGGAATCAGAGATGGGGATTCAGAGGCGGGGAATGAGATATGGAGAATCAGAGGCGGTGAATCAGAGGCCGGGAAACAGAGGTGGGGAATCAGATATGGGGAATCAGAGGTGGCGAATCAAAGGCGGTGAATCAGAGATGGGGAATCAGAGGCGGGGAATCAGAGGCAGGGAATCAGATGCGGGGAATCAGAGGCGGGGAATCAGAGCTGGCGAATCAGAGGCGGGGAATCAGAGGTGGGCAATCAGAGGCGGGGAATCAGATATGGGGAATCAGAGGCGGGGAATCAGAGGCGGGGAAACAGAGGCGGGGAATCAAATATAGGGAATCAGAGGTGGGGAATCAGAGGTTGTGAATCAGAGATGGTGAATCAAGGCGGGGAATCAGAGGCAGGGAATCAGACACGGGGAATCAGAGGCGGGGATTCAGAGCTGGGGAATCAGAGGCGGGGAATCAGAGTTGGGGAATCAGAGGCAGGGAATCAGATATGGGGAATCAGAGGCGGGGAATCAGAGGCGGGGAAACAGAGGCGGGGAATCAGATATGGGGAATCAGAGGTGGGGAATCAGGGGCAGGGATTCAGTGTCAGGGAATCAGAGGCGGGGAATCAGAGGCGGGGAATCAGAGGCAGGGAATCAGACACGGGGAATCAGAGGCGGGGAATCAGAGATGGGGAATCAGAGGCGGGGAATCAGAGGCAGGGAATCGGACGCCGGGAATCTGAGTCGGGGAATCAGAGCTGGGGAATCAGAGACGGGGAATCAGAGTTGGGGAATCAGAGGCGGGGATTCAGATATGGGGAAATAGAGGCGGGGAATCAGATATGGGGAATCAGAGGTGTGGAATCAGAGGTTGGGAATCAGAGGAAGGGAATCAGAGTCGGGGAAACAGAGGCGGGGAATCAGATATGTGGAATCAGAGGTGGCGAATCAAAGGCGGTGAAACAGAGATGGGGAATCAGGGCAGGGAATCAGAGGCAGGGAATCAAACACGGGGAATCAGAGGTGGGGAATCAGAGGATGGGAATCAGAGGCAGGGAATCGGAGATGGGGAATCAGAGGCAGGGAATCAGAGGTGGGGAATCAGAGGCGGGGAATCAGAGGCCGGGAATCAGATATGGGGAAACTGAGGCGGGGAATCCGAGGCGGGGAAACAGAGGCGGGGAATCAGATATGGGGAATCAGAGGTGGGGAATCAGAGGTTGGGAATCAGAGGCAGGGAATCAGAGGCTTGGAATCAGATGCAGGGAATAAGATGCGGGGAATCAGAGGCGGGTAATCAGAGCTGGGGAATCAGAGGTGGGGAATCAGATTTGGGGAATCAGAGGTGGGGACTTGGATATTGGGAAACAGAGGCGGGGAATCAGAGGCGGGGAAACAGAGGCGGGGAATCAGATATGGGGAATCAGAGGTTGGGAATCAGAGGCAGGGAATCAGATGTGCGGAATCAGAGATGGGGAATCAGAGGCAGGGAATCAGAATCAGAAGCAGGGAATCAGAGGCCGGGAATCAGAGGCCGGAATCAGATGATGGGAATCAGAGGCCTGGAATCAGAGGCGGGGAATCAGAGGCAGGGAATCAGATGCGGGGAATCAGAGGCGGGGAATCAGAGCTGGGGAATCAGAGGCGGGGAATCAGAGTTGGGGAATCAGAGGCGGGGAATCAGATATGGGGAATCAGAGGCGGGGAATCAGAGGCGGGGAAACAGAGGCAGGGAATCAGATATGGGGAATCAGAGGTGGGGTATCAGGGGCAGGGAATCAGTGGCAGGGAATCAGAGGCGGGGAAACAGAGGCGGGGAATCAGAGGCAGGGAATCAGACACGGGGAATCAGATATGGGGAAACAGAGGCGGGGAATCAGAGGCGGGCAAACAGAGGCGGGGAATTAGATATGGGGAATCAGAGGTGGGGAATCAGAGGTGGTGAATCAGAGATGGGGAATCACAGGCGGGGAATCAGAGGCAGGGAATAGAACGCGGGGAATCAGAGGCAGGGAATCAGAGCTGGGGAATCAGAGGCGGGGAATCATAGTTGGGAATCAGAGGCGGGGAATCAGATATGGGGAAACAGAGGCGGGGAATCAAAGGCGGGGAAACAGATGCGGGGAATCAGATATGGGGAATCGGATGCGGGGAATCAGAGGCGGGGAATGGGAGCTGGGGAATCAGAGGCGGGGTATCAGTGTTGGGGCATCTGAGGTGGGGAATTAGATATGGGGAAACAGAGGCGGGGAATCAGAGGCGGGGAAACAGAGGCGAGGAATCAGATATGGGGAATCAGAGGTGGGGAATCAGAGGCAGGGAATCAGATGTGCGGAATCAGAGATGGGGAATCAGACGCAGGGAATCAGAATCAGAAGCGGGGAATCAGAGGCCGGGAATCAGAGGCCGGGATTCAGATGCCGGGAATAAGAGGCCGGGAATCAGAGGTGGGGAATCAGAGTCCGGGAATCAGAGATGGGGATTCAGAGGCGGGGAATGATATATGGGGAATCAGAGGCGGGGAATCAGAGGCGGGGTAACAGAGGTGGGGAATCAGATATGGGGAATCAGAGGTGGCGAATCAAAGGCGGTGAATCAGAGATGGGGAATCAGAGGCGGGGAATCAGAGGCAGGGAATCAAACACGGGGAATCAGAGGCGTGGAATCAGAGCTGGGGAATCAGAGGCGGGGAATCAGAGTTGGGGAATCAGAGGCGGGGAATCAGATATGGGGAAACAGGGGCGGGGAATCAGAGGCAGGGAAACAGAGGCGGGGAATCAGATATGGGGAATCAGGGGTGGGGAATCAGAGGTTGGGAATCAGAGGCAGGGAATCAGAGGCGTGGAAACAGAGGCGGGGATTCAGATATGGGGAATCAGAGGTGGGGAATCAGGGGCGTGGAATCAGAGGCAGGGAATTAGATGTGGTGAATCAGAGATGGGGAATCAGAGGCAGGGAATCAGAATCAGAAGCGGGGTATCAGTGGCCGGGAATCAGAGGCAGGGAATCAGATGCTGGGAATAAGAGGCCGGGAATCAGAGGTGGGGAATCAGAGTCCGGGAATCAGAGATGGGGATTCAGAGGCGGGGAATGAGATATGGAGAATCAGAGGCGGCGAATCAGAGGCCGGGAAACAGAGGTGGGGAATCAGATATGGGGAATCAGAGGTGGCGAATCAAAGGCGGTGAATCAGAGATGGGGAATCAGAGACGGGGAATCAGAGGCAGGGAATCAGATGCGGGGAATCAGAGGCGGGGAATCAGAGCTGGCGAATCAGAGGCGGGGAATCAGATATGGGGAATCAGAGGCGGGGAATCAGAGGCGGGGAAACAGAGGCAGGGAATCAGATATGGGGAATCAGAGGTGGGGTATCAGGGGCAGGGAATCAGTGGCAGGGAATCAGAGGCGGGGAAACAGAGGCGGGGAATCAGAGGCAGGGAATCAGACACGGGGAATCAGATATGGGGAAACAGAGGCGGGGAATCAGAGGCGGGCAAACAGAGGCGGGGAATTAGATATGGGGAATCAGAGGTGGGGAATCAGAGGTGGTGAATCAGAGATGGGGAATCACAGGCGGGGAATCAGAGGCAGGGAATAGAACGCGGGGAATCAGAGGCGGGGAATCAGAGCTGGGGAATCAGAGGCGGGGAATCATAGTTGGGAATCAGAGGCGGGGAATCAGATATGGGGAAACAGAGGCGGGGAATCAAAGGCGGGGAAACAGATGCGGGGAATCAGATATGGGGAATCGGATGCGGGGAATCAGAGGCGGGGAATGGGAGCTGGGGAATCAGAGGCGGGGTATCAGAGTTGGGGCATCTGAGGTGGGGAATTAGATATGGGGAAACAGAGGCGGGGAATCAGAGGCGGGGAAACAGAGGCGAGGAATCAGATATGGGGAATCAGAGGTGGGGAATCAGAGGCAGGGAATCAGATGTGCGGAATCAGAGATGGGGAATCAGAGGCAGGGAATCAGAATCAGAAGCGGGAATCAGAGGCCGGGAATCAGAGGCCGGGATTCAGATGCCGGGAATAAGAGGCCGGTAATCAGAGGTGGGGAATCAGAGGCGGGGAATCAGAGGTGGGCAATCAGAGGCGGGGAATCAGATATGGGGAATCAGAGGCGGGGAATCAGAGGCGGGGAAACAGAGGCGGGGAATCAAATATAGGGAATCAGAGGTGGGGAATCAGAGGTTGTGAATCAGAGATGGTGAATCAAGGCGGGGAATCAGAGGCAGGGAATCAGACACGGGGAATCAGAGGCGGGGATTCAGAGCTGGGGAATCAGAGGTTGTGAATCAGAGATGGTGAATCAAGGCGGGGAATCAGAGGCAGGGAATCAGACACGGGGAATCACAGGCGGGGAATCAGAGGAGGGGAATCAGATATGGGGAATCAGAGGTGGGGAATCAGGGGCAGGGATTCAGTGTCAGGGAATCAGAGGCGGGGAATCAGAGGCGGGGAATCAGAGGCAGGGAATCAGACACGGGGAATCAGAGGCGGGGAATCAGAGATGGGGAATCAGAGGCGGGGAATCAGAGGCAGGGAATCGGACGCCGGGAATCAGAGTCGGGGAATCAGAGCTGGGGAATCAGAGACGGGGAATCAGAATTGGGGAATCAGAGGCGGGGATTCAGATATGGGGAAATAGAGGCGGGGAATCAGATATGGGGAATCAGAGGTGTGGAATCAGAGGTTGGGAATCAGAGGAAGGGAATCAGAGTCGGGGAAACAGAGGCGGGGAATCAGATATGTGGAATCAGAGGTGGCGAATCAAAGGCGGTGAAACAGAGATGGGGAATCAGGGCAGGGAATCAGAGGCAGGGAATCAAACACGGGGAATCAGAGGTGGGGAATCAGAGGATGGGAATCAGAGGCAGGGAATCGGAGATGGGGAATCAGAGGCAGGGAATCAGAGGTGGGGAATCAGAGGCGGGGAATCAGAGGCCGGGAATCAGATATGGGGAAACTGAGGCGGGGAATCCGAGGCGGGGAAACAGAGGCGGGGAATCAGATATGGGGAATCAGAGGTGGGGAATCAGAGGTTGGGAATCAGAGGCAGGGAATCAGAGGCTTGGAATCAGATGCAGGGAATAAGATGCGGGGAATCAGAGGCGGGGAATCAGAGCTGGGGAATCAGAGGTGGGGAATCAGATTTGGGGAATCAGAGGTGGGGACTTAGATATTGGGAAACAGAGGCGGGGAATCAGAGGCGGGGAAACAGAGGCGGGGAATCAGATATGGGGAATCAGAGGTGGGGAATCAGAGGCAGGGAATCAGATGTGCGGAATCAGAGATGGGGAATCAGAGGCAGGGAATCAGAATCAGAAGCAGGGAATCAGAGGCCGGGAATCAGAGGCCGGAATCAGATGATGGGAATCAGAGGCCTGGAATCAGAGGCGGGGAATCAGAGGCAGGGAATCAGATGCGGGGAATCAGAGGCGGGGAATCAGAGCTGGGGAATCAGAGGCGGGGTATTAGAGTTGGGGAATCAGAGGCGGGGAATCAGACATGGGGAAACAGAGGTAGGGAATCAGAGGCGGGGAAACAGAGGCAGGGAATCAGATATGGGGAATCAGAGGCCGGGAATCAGAGGTGGTGAATCAGAGATGGGGAATCAGAGGCGGGGAATCAGAGGCAGGGTATCTGACGCGGGGAATCATAGGTGGGCAATCAGAGGCGGGGAATCAGATATGGGGAATCAGAGGCGGGGAATCAGAGGCGGGGAAACAGAGGCGGGGAATCAGATATGGGGAATCAGAGGTGGGGCATCAGAGGTTGTGAATCACAGATGGGGAATCAGAGGCGGGGAATCAGAGGCAGGGAATCAGACGCGGGGAATCAGAGGCAGGGATTCAGAGCTGGGGAATCAGAAGCGGGGAATCAGAGTTGGGGAATCAGAGGCGGGGAATCAAATATGGGGAATCAGAGGCAGGGAATCAGAGGCTGGGAATCAGAGGCAGGGAATCAGACGCGGGGAATCTGAGGCGGGGAATCAGAGCTGGGGAATCAGAGGTGGGGAATCAGAGTTGGGGAATCAGAGGCAGGGAATTGGATGTGCGGAATCAGAGATGGGGAATCAGAGGTGGGGAATCAGAGGTGGTGAATCAGAGATGGGGAATCAGAGGCGGGGAATCAGAGGCAGCAAATCAGACACGGGGATTCAGAGGCTGGGAATCAGACGGGGGGAATCAAAGGCGGGGCATCAGAGCTGGGGAATCTGAGGCAGGGAATCAGAGTTGGGGATTCAGAGGCGGGGAATCAGATATGGGAAACAGAGGCGGGGAATCAGAGGCGGGCAAACAGAGGCGGGGAATTAGATATGGGGAATCAGAGGTAGGGAATCAGAGGTGGTGAATCAGTGATGGGGAATCACAGGCGGGGAATCAGAGGCAGGGAATAGAACGCGGGGAATCAGAGGCAGGGAATCAGAGCTGGGGAATCAGAGGCGGGGAATCATAGTTGGGAATCAGAGGCGGGAATCAGATATGGGGAAACAGAGGCGGGGAATCAGAGGCGAGGAAACAGAGGCGGGGAATCAGATATGGGGAATCGGATGCAGGGAATCAGAGGCGGGGAATCAGAGCTGGGGAATCAGAGGCGGGGAATCAGAGTTGGGGCATCAGAGATGGGGAATCAAGGCAGGGAATCAGAAGCGGGGAATCAGAGGCCGGGAATAAGAGGCCGGGAATCAGAGGAGGGGAATCAGAGTCCGGGAATCAGAGATGGGGATTCAGAGGCGGGGAATGAGATATGGAGAATCAGAGGCGGGGAATCAGAGGCGGGGAAACAGAGGTGGGGAATCAGATATGGGGAATCAGAGGTGGCGAATCAAAGGCGGTGAATCAGAGATGGGGAATCAGAGGCGGGGAATCAGAGGCAGGGAATCAGATGCGGGGAATCAGAGGCGGGGAATCAGAGCTGGCGAATCAGAGGCGGGGAATCAGAGGTGGGCAATCAGAGGCGGGGAATCAGATATGGGGAATCAGAGGCGGGGAATCAGATATGGGGAAACAGAGGCGGGGAATCAAAGGCGGGGAAACAGATGCGGGGAATCAGATATGGGGAATCGGATGCGGGGAATCAGAGGCGGGGAATGGGAGCTGGGGAATCAGAGGCGGGGTATCAGAGTTGGGGCATCTGAGGTGGGGAATTAGATATGGGGAAACAGAGGCGGGGAATCAGAGGCGGGGAAACAGAGGCGAGGAATCAGATATGGGGAATCAGAGGTGGGGAATCAGAGGCAGGGAATCAGATGTGCGGAATCAGAGATGGGGAATCAGACGCAGGGAATCAGAATCAGAAGCGGGGAATCAGAGGCCGGGAATCAGAGGCCGGGATTCAGATGCCGGGAATAAGAGGCCGGGAATCAGAGGTGGGGAATCAGAGTCCGGGAATCAGAGATGGGGATTCAGAGGCGGGGAATGATATATGGGGAATCAGAGGCGGGGAATCAGAGGCGGGGTAACAGAGGTGGGGAATCAGATATGGGGAATCAGAGGTGGCGAATCAAAGGCGGTGAATCAGAGATGGGGAATCAGAGGCGGGGAATCAGAGGCAGGGAATCAAACACGGGGAATCAGAGGCGTGGAATCAGAGCTGGGGAATCAGAGGCGGGGAATCAGAGTTGGGGAATCAGAGGCGGGGAATCAGATATGGGGAAACAGGGGCGGGGAATCAGAGGCAGGGAAACAGAGGCGGGGAATCAGATATGGGGAATCAGGGGTGGGGAATCAGAGGTTGGGAATCAGAGGCAGGGAATCAGAGGCGTGGAAACAGAGGCGGGGATTCAGATATGGGGAATCAGAGGTGGGGAATCAGGGGCGTGGAATCAGAGGCAGGGAATTAGATGTGGTGTATCAGAGATGGGGAATCAGAGGCAGGGAATCAGAATCAGAAGCGGGGTATCAGTGGCCGGGAATCAGAGGCAGGGAATCAGATGCTGGGAATAAGAGGCCGGGAATCAGAGGTGGGGAATCAGAGTCCGGGAATCAGAGATGGGGATTCAGAGGCGGGGAATGAGATATGGAGAATCAGAGGCGGCGAATCAGAGGCCGGGAAACAGAGGTGGGGAATCAGATATGGGGAATCAGAGGTGGCGAATCAAAGGCGGTGAATCAGAGATGGGGAATCAGAGGCGGGGAATCAGAGGCAGGGAATCAGATGCGGGGAATCAGAGGCGGGGAATCAGAGCTGGCGAATCAGAGGCGGGGAATCAGATATGGGGAATCAGAGGCGGGGAATCAGAGGCGGGGAAACAGAGGCAGGGAATCAGATATGGGGAATCAGAGGTGGGGTATCAGGGGCAGGGAATCAGTGGCAGGGAATCAGAGGCGGGGAAACAGAGGCGGGGAATCAGAGGCAGGGAATCAGACACGGGGAATCAGATATGGGGAAACAGAGGCGGGGAATCAGAGGCGGGCAAACAGAGGCGGGGAATTAGATATGGGGAATCAGAGGTGGGGAATCAGAGGTGGTGAATCAGAGATGGGGAATCACAGGCGGGGAATCAGAGGCAGGGAATAGAACGCGGGGAATCAGAGGCGGGGAATCAGAGCTGGGGAATCAGAGGCGGGGAATCATAGTTGGGAATCAGAGGCGGGGAATCAGATATGGGGAAACAGAGGCGGGGAATCAAAGGCGGGGAAACAGATGCGGGGAATCAGATATGGGGAATCGGATGCGGGGAATCAGAGGCGGGGAATGGGAGCTGGGGAATCAGAGGCGGGGTATCAGAGTTGGGGCATCTGAGGTGGGGAATTAGATATGGGGAAACAGAGGCGGGGAATCAGAGGCGGGGAAACAGAGGCGAGGAATCAGATATGGGGAATCAGAGGTGGGGAATCAGAGGCAGGGAATCAGATGTGCGGAATCAGAGATGGGGAATCAGAATCAGAAGCGGGGAATCAGAGGCCGGGAATCAGAGGCCGGGATTCAGATGCCAGGAATAAGAGGCCGGGAATCAGAGGTGGGGAATCAGAGGCGGGGAATCAGAGGTGGGCAATCAGAGGCGGGGAATCAGATATGGGGAATCAGAGGCGGGGAATCAGAGGCGGGGAAACAGAGGCGGGGAATCAAATATAGGGAATCAGAGGTGGGGAATCAGAGGTTGTGAATCAGAGATGGTGAATCAAGGCGGGGAATCAGAGGCAGGGAATCAGACACGGGGAATCAGAGGCGGGGATTCAGAGCTGGGGAATCAGAGGTTGTGAATCAGAGATGGTGAATCAAGGCGGGGAATCAGAGGCAGGGAATCAGACACGGGGAATCACAGGCGGGGAATCAGAGGCGGGGAATCAGATATGGGGAATCAGAGGTGGGGAATCAGGGGCAGGGATTCAGTGTCAGGGAATCAGAGGCGGGGAATCAGAGGCGGGGAATCAGAGGCAGGGAATCAGACACGGGGAATCAGAGGCGGGGAATCAGAGATGGGGAATCAGAGGCGGGGAATCAGAGGCAGGGAATCGGACGCCGGGAATCAGAGTCGGGGAATCAGAGCTGGGGAATCAGAGACGGGGAATCAGAGTTGGGGAATCAGAGGCGGGGATTCAGATATGGGTAAATAGAGGCGGGGAATCAGATATGGGGAATCAGAGGTGTGGAATCAGAGGTTGGGAATCAGAGGAAGGGAATCAGAGTCGGGGAAACAGAGGCGGGGAATCAGATATGTGGAATCAGAGGTGGCGAATCAAAGGCGGTGAAACAGAGATGGGGAATCAGGGCAGGGAATCAGAGGCAGGGAATCAAACACGGGGAATCAGAGGTGGGGAATCAGAGGATGGGAATCAGAGGCAGGGAATCGGAGATGGGGAATCAGAGGCAGGGAATCAGAGGTGGGGAATCAGAGGCGGGGAATCAGAGGCCGGGAATCAGATATGGGGAAACTGAGGCGGGGAATCCGAGGCGGGGAAACAGAGGCGGGGAATCAGATATGGGGAATCAGAGGTGGGGAATCAGAGGTTGGGAATCAGAGGCAGGGAATCAGAGGCTTGGAATCTGATGCAGGGAATAAGATGCGGGGAATCAGAGGCGGGGAATCAGAGCTGGGGAATCAGAGGTGGGGAATCAGATTTGGGGAATCAGAGGTGGGGACTTAGATATTGGGAAACAGAGGCGGGGAATCAGAGGCGGGGAAACAGAGGCGGGGAATCAGATATGGGGAATCAGAGGTGGGGAATCAGAGGCAGGGAATCAGATGTGCGGGATCAGAGATGGGGAATCAGAGGCAGGGAATCAGAATCAGAAGCAGGGAATCAGAGGCCGGGAATCAGAGGCCGGAATCAGATGATGGGAATCAGAGGCCTGGAATCAGAGGCGGGGAATCAGAGGCAGGGAATCAGATGCGGGGAATCAGAGGCGGGGAATCAGAGCTGGGGAATCAGAGACGGGGAATCAGAATTGGGGAATCAGAGGCGGGGATTCAGATATGGGGAAATAGAGGCGGGGAATCAGATATGGGGAATCAGAGGTGTGGAATCAGAGGTTGGGAATCAGAGGAAGGGAATCAGAGTCGGGGAAACAGAGGCGGGGAATCAGATATGTGGAATCAGAGGTGGCGAATCAAAGGCGGTGAAACAGAGATGGGGAATCAGGGCAGGGAATCAGAGGCAGGGAATCAAACACGGGGAATCAGAGGTGGGGAATCAGAGGATGGGAATCAGAGGCAGGGAATCGGAGATGGGGAATCAGAGGCAGGGAATCAGAGGTGGGGAATCAGAGGCGGGGAATCAGAGGCCGGGAATCAGATATGGGGAAACTGAGGCGGGGAATCCGAGGCGGGGAAACAGAGGCGGGGAATCAGATATGGGGAATCAGAGGTGGGGAATCAGAGGTTGGGAATCAGAGGCAGGGAATCAGAGGCTTGGAATCAGATGCAGGGAATAAGATGCGGGGAATCAGAGGCGGGGAATCAGAGCTGGGGAATCAGAGGTGGGGAATCAGATTTGGGGAATCAGAGGTGGGGACTTAGATATTGGGAAACAGAGGCGGGGAATCAGAGGCGGGGAAACAGAGGCGGGGAATCAGATATGGGGAATCAGAGGTGGGGAATCAGAGGCAGGGAATCAGATGTGCGGAATCAGAGATGGGGAATCAGAGGCAGGGAATCAGAATCAGAAGCAGGGAATCAGAGGCCGGGAATCAGAGGCCGGAATCAGATGATGGGAATCAGAGGCCTGGAATCAGAGGCGGGGAATCAGAGGCAGGGAATCAGATGCGGGGAATCAGAGGCGGGGAATCAGAGCTGGGGAATCAGAGGCGGGGTATTAGAGTTGGGGAATCAGAGGCGGGGAATCAGACATGGGGAAACAGAGGTAGGGAATCAGAGGCGGGGAAACAGAGGCAGGGAATCAGATATGGGGAATCAGAGGCCGGGAATCAGAGGTGGTGAATCAGAGATGGGGAATCAGAGGCGGGGAATCAGAGGCAGGGTATCTGACGCGGGGAATCATAGGTGGGCAATCAGAGGCGGGGAATCAGATATGGGGAATCAGAGGCGGGGAATCAGAGGCGGGGAAACAGAGGCGGGGAATCAGATATGGGGAATCAGAGGTGGGGCATCAGAGGTTGTGAATCACAGATGGGGAATCAGAGGCGGGGAATCAGAGGCAGGGAATCAGACGCGGGGAATCAGAGGCAGGGATTCAGAGCTGGGGAATCAGAAGCGGGGAATCAGAGTTGGGGAATCAGAGGCGGGGAATCAAATATGGGGAATCAGAGGCAGGGAATCAGAGGCTGGGAATCAGAGGCAGGGAATCAGACGCGGGGAATCTGAGGCGGGGAATCAGAGCTGGGGAATCAGAGGTGGGGAATCAGAGTTGGGGAATCAGAGGCAGGGAATTGGATGTGCGGAATCAGAGATGGGGAATCAGAGGTGGGGAATCAGAGGTGGTGAATCAGAGATGGGGAATCAGAGGCGGGGAATCAGAGGCAGCAAATCAGACACGGGGATTCAGAGGCTGGGAATCAGACGGGGGGAATCAAAGGCGGGGCATCAGAGCTGGGGAATCTGAGGCAGGGAATCAGAGTTGGGGATTCAGAGGCGGGGAATCAGATATGGGAAACAGAGGCGGGGAATCAGAGGCGGGCAAACAGAGGCGGGGAATTAGATATGGGGAATCAGAGGTAGGGAATCAGAGGTGGTGAATCAGTGATGGGGAATCACAGGCGGGGAATCAGAGGCAGGGAATAGAACGCGGGGAATCAGAGGCAGGGAATCAGAGCTGGGGAATCAGAGGCGGGGAATCATAGTTGGGAATCAGAGGCGGGAATCAGATATGGGGAAACAGAGGCGGGGAATCAGAGGCGAGGAAACAGAGGCGGGGAATCAGATATGGGGAATCGGATGCAGGGAATCAGAGGCGGGGAATCAGAGCTGGGGAATCAGAGGCGGGGAATCAGAGTTGGGGCATCAGAGATGGGGAATCAAGGCAGGGAATCAGAAGCGGGGAATCAGAGGCCGGGAATAAGAGGCCGGGAATCAGAGGAGGGGAATCAGAGTCCGGGAATCAGAGATGGGGATTCAGAGGCGGGGAATGAGATATGGAGAATCAGAGGCGGGGAATCAGAGGCGGGGAAACAGAGGTGGGGAATCAGATATGGGGAATCAGAGGTGGCGAATCAAAGGCGGTGAATCAGAGATGGGGAATCAGAGGCGGGGAATCAGAGGCAGGGAATCAGATGCGGGGAATCAGAGGCGGGGAATCAGAGCTGGCGAATCAGAGGCGGGGAATCAGAGGTGGGCAATCAGAGGCGGGGAATCAGATATGGGGAATCAGAGGCGGGGAATCAGATATGGGGAAACAGAGGCGGGGAATCAAAGGCGGGGAAACAGATGCGGGGAATCAGATATGGGGAATCGGATGCGGGGAATCAGAGGCGGGGAATGGGAGCTGGGGAATCAGAGGCGGGGTATCAGAGTTGGGGCATCTGAGGTGGGGAATTAGATATGGGGAAACAGAGGCGGGGAATCAGAGGCGGGGAAACAGAGGCGAGGAATCAGATATGGGGAATCAGAGGTGGGGAATCAGAGGCAGGGAATCAGATGTGCGGAATCAGAGATGGGGAATCAGACGCAGGGAATCAGAATCAGAAGCGGGGAATCAGAGGCCGGGAATCAGAGGCCGGGATTCAGATGCCGGGAATAAGAGGCCGGGAATCAGAGGTGGGGAATCAGAGTCCGGGAATCAGAGATGGGGATTCAGAGGCGGGGAATGATATATGGGGAATCAGAGGCGGGGAATCAGAGGCGGGGTAACAGAGGTGGGGAATCAGATATGGGGAATCAGAGGTGGCGAATCAAAGGCGGTGAATCAGAGATGGGGAATCAGAGGCGGGGAATCAGAGGCAGGGAATCAAACACGGGGAATCAGAGGCGTGGAATCAGAGCTGGGGAATCAGAGGCGGGGAATCAGAGTTGGGGAATCAGAGGCGGGGAATCAGATATGGGGAAACAGGGGCGGGGAATCAGAGGCAGGGAAACAGAGGCGGGGAATCAGATATGGGGAATCAGGGGTGGGGAATCAGAGGTTGGGAATCAGAGGCAGGGAATCAGAGGCGTGGAAACAGAGGCGGGGATTCAGATATGGGGAATCAGAGGTGGGGAATCAGGGGCGTGGAATCAGAGGCAGGGAATTAGATGTGGTGTATCAGAGATGGGGAATCAGAGGCAGGGAATCAGAATCAGAAGCGGGGTATCAGTGGCCGGGAATCAGAGGCAGGGAATCAGATGCTGGGAATAAGAGGCCGGGAATCAGAGGTGGGGAATCAGAGTCCGGGAATCAGAGATGGGGATTCAGAGGCGGGGAATGAGATATGGAGAATCAGAGGCGGCGAATCAGAGGCCGGGAAACAGAGGTGGGGAATCAGATATGGGGAATCAGAGGTGGCGAATCAAAGGCGGTGAATCAGAGATGGGGAATCAGAGGCGGGGAATCAGAGGCAGGGAATCAGATGCGGGGAATCAGAGGCGGGGAATCAGAGCTGGCGAATCAGAGGCGGGGAATCAGATATGGGGAATCAGAGGCGGGGAATCAGAGGCGGGGAAACAGAGGCAGGGAATCAGATATGGGGAATCAGAGGTGGGGTATCAGGGGCAGGGAATCAGTGGCAGGGAATCAGAGGCGGGGAAACAGAGGCGGGGAATCAGAGGCAGGGAATCAGACACGGGGAATCAGATATGGGGAAACAGAGGCGGGGAATCAGAGGCGGGCAAACAGAGGCGGGGAATTAGATATGGGGAATCAGAGGTGGGGAATCAGAGGTGGTGAATCAGAGATGGGGAATCACAGGCGGGGAATCAGAGGCAGGGAATAGAACGCGGGGAATCAGAGGCGGGGAATCAGAGCTGGGGAATCAGAGGCGGGGAATCATAGTTGGGAATCAGAGGCGGGGAATCAGATATGGGGAAACAGAGGCGGGGAATCAAAGGCGGGGAAACAGATGCGGGGAATCAGATATGGGGAATCGGATGCGGGGAATCAGAGGCGGGGAATGGGAGCTGGGGAATCAGAGGCGGGGTATCAGAGTTGGGGCATCTGAGGTGGGGAATTAGATATGGGGAAACAGAGGCGGGGAATCAGAGGCGGGGAAACAGAGGCGAGGAATCAGATATGGGGAATCAGAGGTGGGGAATCAGAGGCAGGGAATCAGATGTGCGGAATCAGAGATGGGGAATCAGAATCAGAAGCGGGGAATCAGAGGCCGGGAATCAGAGGCCGGGATTCAGATGCCAGGAATAAGAGGCCGGGAATCAGAGGTGGGGAATCAGAGGCGGGGAATCAGAGGTGGGCAATCAGAGGCGGGGAATCAGATATGGGGAATCAGAGGCGGGGAATCAGAGGCGGGGAAACAGAGGCGGGGAATCAAATATAGGGAATCAGAGGTGGGGAATCAGAGGTTGTGAATCAGAGATGGTGAATCAAGGCGGGGAATCAGAGGCAGGGAATCAGACACGGGGAATCAGAGGCGGGGATTCAGAGCTGGGGAATCAGAGGTTGTGAATCAGAGATGGTGAATCAAGGCGGGGAATCAGAGGCAGGGAATCAGACACGGGGAATCACAGGCGGGGAATCAGAGGCGGGGAATCAGATATGGGGAATCAGAGGTGGGGAATCAGGGGCAGGGATTCAGTGTCAGGGAATCAGAGGCGGGGAATCAGAGGCGGGGAATCAGAGGCAGGGAATCAGACACGGGGAATCAGAGGCGGGGAATCAGAGATGGGGAATCAGAGGCGGGGAATCAGAGGCAGGGAATCGGACGCCGGGAATCAGAGTCGGGGAATCAGAGCTGGGGAATCAGAGACGGGGAATCAGAGTTGGGGAATCAGAGGCGGGGATTCAGATATGGGTAAATAGAGGCGGGGAATCAGATATGGGGAATCAGAGGTGTGGAATCAGAGGTTGGGAATCAGAGGAAGGGAATCAGAGTCGGGGAAACAGAGGCGGGGAATCAGATATGTGGAATCAGAGGTGGCGAATCAAAGGCGGTGAAACAGAGATGGGGAATCAGGGCAGGGAATCAGAGGCAGGGAATCAAACACGGGGAATCAGAGGTGGGGAATCAGAGGATGGGAATCAGAGGCAGGGAATCGGAGATGGGGAATCAGAGGCAGGGAATCAGAGGTGGGGAATCAGAGGCGGGGAATCAGAGGCCGGGAATCAGATATGGGGAAACTGAGGCGGGGAATCCGAGGCGGGGAAACAGAGGCGGGGAATCAGATATGGGGAATCAGAGGTGGGGAATCAGAGGTTGGGAATCAGAGGCAGGGAATCAGAGGCTTGGAATCTGATGCAGGGAATAAGATGCGGGGAATCAGAGGCGGGGAATCAGAGCTGGGGAATCAGAGGTGGGGAATCAGATTTGGGGAATCAGAGGTGGGGACTTAGATATTGGGAAACAGAGGCGGGGAATCAGAGGCGGGGAAACAGAGGCGGGGAATCAGATATGGGGAATCAGAGGTGGGGAATCAGAGGCAGGGAATCAGATGTGCGGGATCAGAGATGGGGAATCAGAGGCAGGGAATCAGAATCAGAAGCAGGGAATCAGAGGCCGGGAATCAGAGGCCGGAATCAGATGATGGGAATCAGAGGCCTGGAATCAGAGGCGGGGAATCAGAGGCAGGGAATCAGATGCGGGGAATCAGAGGCGGGGAATCAGAGCTGGGGAATCAGAGGCGGGGTATTAGAGTTGGGGAATCAGAGGCGGGGAATCAGACATGGGGAAACAGAGGTAGGGAATCAGAGGCGGGGAAACAGAGGCAGGGAATCAGATATGGGGAATCAGAGGCCGGGAATCAGAGGTGGTGAATCAGAGATGGGGAATCAGAGGCGGGGAATCAGAGGCAGGGTATCTGACGCGGGGAATCAGAGGTGGGCAATCAGAGGCGGGGAATCAGATATGGGGAATCAGAGGCGGGGAATCAGAGGCGGGGAAACAGAGGCGGGGAATCAGATATGGGGAATCAGAGGTGGGGCATCAGAGGTTGTGAATCACAGATGGGGAATCAGAGGCGGGGAATCAGAGGCAGGGAATCAGACGCGGGGAATCAGAGGCAGGGATTCAGAGCTGGGGAATCAGAAGCGGGGAATCAGAGTTGGGGAATCAGAGGCGGGGAATCAAATATGGGGAATCAGAGGCAGGGAATCAGAGGCTGGGAATCAGAGGCAGGGAATCAGACGCGGGGAATCTGAGGCGGGGAATCAGAGCTGGGGAATCAGAGGTGGGGAATCAGAGTTGGGGAATCAGAGGCAGGGAATTGGATGTGCGGAATCAGAGATGGGGAATCAGAGGTGGGGAATCAGAGGTGGTGAATCAGAGATGGGGAATCAGAGGCGGGGAATCAGAGGCAGCAAATCAGACACGGGGATTCAGAGGCTGGGAATCAGACGGGGGGAATCAAAGGCGGGGCATCAGAGCTGGGGAATCTGAGGCAGGGAATCAGAGTTGGGGATTCAGAGGCGGGGAATCAGATATGGGGAAACAGAGGCGGGGAATCAGAGGCGGGCAAACAGAGGCGGGGAATTAGATATGGGGAATCAGAGGTAGGGAATCAGAGGTGGTGAATCAGTGATGGGGAATCACAGGCGGGGAATCAGAGGCAGGGAATAGAACGCGGGGAATCAGAGGCAGGGAATCAGAGCTGGGGAATCAGAGGCGGGGAATCATAGTTGGGAATCAGAGGTTGTGAATCAGAGATGGGGAATCAAGGCGGGGAATCAGAGGCAGGGAATCAGATGCAGGGAATCAGAGGCGGGGATTCAGAGCTGGGGAATCAGAGGCGGGGAATCAGAGTTGGGGCATCAGAGGTGGGGAATTAGATATAGGGAAACAGAGGCGGGGAATCAGAGGCGGGGAAACAGAGGCGGGGAATCAGATATGGGGAATCAGAGGTGGGGAATCAGAGGTGGGCAATCAGATGTGCGGAATCAGAGATGGGGAATCAGAGGCCGGGAATCAGAGGCGGGGAATCAGATATGGGGAATCAGAGGTAGGGAATCAGAGGTTGGGAATCAGAGGCAGGGAATCACAGGCTTGGAATCAGATGCAGGGTATCAGATGCGGGGAATCAGAGGCGGGGAATCAGAGCTGGGGAATCAGAGGTGGGGAATCAGAGGCAGGGAATCAGATGTGCGGAATCAGAGATGGGGAATCAGAGGCAGGGAATCAAAATCAGAAGCAGGGAATCAGAGGCCGGGAATCAGAGGCCGGAATCAGATGCTATGAATCAGAGGCCTGGAATCAGAGGCGGGGAATCAGAGGCAGGGAATCAGATGCGGGGAATCAGAGGCGGGGAATCAGAGCTGGGGAATCAGAGGCGGGGTATTAGAGTTGGGGAATCAGAGGCGGGGAATCAGATATGGGGAAACAGAGGTGGGGAATCAGAGGCGGGGAAACAGATATGGGGAAACAGAGGTGGGGAATCAGAGGCGGGGAAACAGAGGCAGGGAATAAGATATGGGGAATCAGAGGTGGGGCATCAGAGGTTGTGAATCACAGATGGGGAATCAGAGGCGGGGAATCAGAGGCAGGGAATCAGACGCGGGGAATCAGAGGCGGGGATTCAGAGCTGGGGAATCAGAAGCGGGGAATCAGAGTTGGGGAATCAGAGGCGGGGAATCAGATATGGGTAATCAGAGGCAGGGAATCAGAGGCGGGGAATCAGAGGCAGGGAATCAGACGCGGGGAATCTGAGGCGGGGAATTAGATATGGGGAATCAGAGGTAGGGAATCAGAGGTGGTGAATCAGTGATGGGGAATCACAGGCGGGGAATCAGAGGCAGGGAATAGAATGCGGGGAATCAGAGGCAGGGAATAGAATGCGGGGAATCAGAGGCAGGGAATCAGAGCTGGGGAATCAGAGGAGGGGATTCATAGTTGGGAATCAGAGGCGGGAATCAGATATGTGGAAACAGAGGCGGGGAATCAGAGGCAGTGAAACAGAGGCGGGGAATCAGATATGGGGAATCGGATGCAGGGAATCAGAGGCGGGGAATCAGAGCTGGGGAATCAGAGGCGGGGAATCAGAGTTGGGGCATCAGAAGTGGGGAATTAGATATAGGGAAACAGAGGCGGGGAATCAGAGGCGGGGAAACAGAGGCGGGGAATCAGATATGGGGAATCAGAGGTGGGGAATCAGAGGCAGGGAATCAGATGTGCGGAATCAGAGATGGGGAATAAGAGGCAGGGAATCAGAATCAGAAGCGGGGAATCAGAGGCCGGGAATCAGAGGCCGGGAATCAGATGCTGGGAATAAGAGGCCGGGAATCAGAGGTGGGGAATCAGATATGGGGAATCAGAGGTGGCGAATCAAAGGCGGTGAATCAGAGATGGGGAATCAGAGGCGGGGAATCAGAGGCAGGGAATCAGATGCGGGGAATCAGAGGCGGGGAATCAGAGCTGGCGAATCAGAGGCTGGGAATTAGAGGTGGGCAATCAGAGGCGGGGAAACAGATATGGGGAATCAGAGGCGGGGAATCAGAGGCGGGGAAACAGAGGCGGGGAATCAAATATAGGGAATCAGAGGTGGGGAATCAGAGGTTGTGAATCAGAGATGGGGAATCAAGGCGGGGAATCAGAGGCAGGGAATCAGACGCGGGGAATCAGAGGCGGGGATTCAGAGCTGGGGAATCAGAGGCGGGGAATCAGAGTTGGGGAATCAGAGGCAGGGAATCAGATATGGGGAATCAGAGGCGGGGAATCAGAGGCGGGGAAACAGAGGCGGGGAATCAGATGTGGGGAATCAGAGGTGGGGAATCAGGGGCAGGGAATCAGTGGCTGGGAATCAGAGGCGGGGAATCAGAGGCGGGGAATCAAAGGCAGGGAATCAGACACGGGGAATCAGAGGCGGGGAATCAGAGATGGGGAATCAGAGGCGGGGAATCAGAGGCAGGGAATCGGATGCCGGGAATCAGAGTTGGGGAATCAGAGTTGGGGAATCAGAGGCAGGGAATCAGAGTTGGGGAATCAGAGGCGGGGAATCAGATATGGGGAAATAGAGGCGGGGAATCAGATATGGGGAATCAGAGGTGTGGAATCAGAGGTTGGGAATCAGAGGCAGGGAATCAGAGTCCGGGAAACTGAGGCGGGGAATCAGATATTGGGAATCAGAGGTGGCGAATCAAAGGCGGTGAAACAGAGATGGGGAATCAGGGCAGGGAATAAGAGGCAGGGAAACAAACACGGGGAATCAGAGCTGGGGAATCAGAGGCGGGGAATCAGAGTTGGGAATCAGAGGTGGGGAATCAGAGGCGGGGAAACAGGGGCGGGGAATCAGATATGGGGAATCAGAGGTGGGGAATCCGAGGTTGGGAATCAGAGGCAGGGAATCAGAGGCGGAAAATCAGAGGCGGGGAATCAGAGGAAGGGAATCAGATGTGCGGAATCGGAGATGGGGAATCAGAGGCAGGGAATCAGAGGCGGGGAATCAGAGGCGGGGAATCAGAGTCCGGGAATCAGATATGGGGAAACAGAGGCGGGGAATCCGAGGCGGGGAAACAGAGGCGGGGAATCAGATATGGGGAATCAGAGGTGGGGAATCAGAGGTTGGGAATCAGAGGCAGGGAATCAGAGGCTTGGAATCAGATGCAGGGAATCAGATGCGGGGAATCAGATGCGGGGAATCAGAGCTGGGGAATCAGAGGTGGGGAATCAGATTTGGGGAATCAGAGGCGGGGACTTAGATATTGGGAAACAGAGGCGGGGAATCAGAGGCGGGGAAACCCAGGCGGGGAATCAGATATGGGGAATCAGAGGTGGGGAATCAGAGGCAAGGAATCAGATGTGCGGAATCAGAGATGGGGAATCAGAGGTAGGGAATCAGAATCAGAAGCAGGGAATCAGAGGCCGGGAATCAGAGGCCGGACTCAGATGCTGGGAATCAGAGGCCTGGAATCAGAGGCGGGGAATCAGAGGCAGGGAATCAGATGCGGGGAATCAGAGGCGGGGAATCAGAGCTGGGGATTCAGAGGCGGGGATTCAGAGTTGGGGAATCAGAGGCGGGGAATCAGAGGCGGGGAAACAGAGGCGGGGAATCAGATATGGGGAATCAGAGGTGGGGAATCAGAGGTTGGGAATCAGAAGCAGGGAATCAGAGGCGGGGAATCAGAGGCGGGGAATCAGAGGCAGGGAATCCGATGTGCGGAATCGGAGATGGGGAATCAGAGGCAGGGAATCAGATATGGGGAAACAGAGGCGGGGAATCCGAGGCGGGGTAACAGAGGCGGGGAATCAGATATGGGGAATCAGAGGTGGGGAATCAGAGGTGGGGAATCAGTTTTGGGGAATCAGAGGCGGGGACTTAGATATTGGGAAACAGAGGCGGGGAATCAGAGGCAGGGAAACCCAGGCGGGGAATCAGAAGCAGGGAATCAGAGGTGGGGAATCAGAGTCAAGGAATCAGATGTGCGGAATCAGAGATGGGGAATCAGAGGCAGGGAATCAGAATCAGAAGCAGGGAATCAGAGGCCGGGAATCAGAGGCCGGAATCAGATGCTGGGAATCAGAGGCCTGGAATCAGAGGCGGGGAATCAGAGGCAGGGAATCAGATGCGGGGAATCAGAGGCGGGGAATCAGAGCTGGGGAATCAGAGGCGGGGATTCAGAGTTGGGGAATCAGAGGCGGGGAATCAGAGGCGGGGAAACAGAGGCGGGGAATCAGATATGGGGAATCAGAGGTGGGGAATCAGAGGTTGGGAATCAGAAGCAGGGAATCAGAGGCGGGGAATCAGAGGCGGGGAATCAGAGGCAGGGAATCCGATGTGCGGAATCGGAGATGGGGAATCAGAGGCAGGGAATCAGAGGCGGGGAATCAGAGGCGGAGAATCAGAGGCCGGGAATCAGATATGGGGAAACAGAGGCGGGGAATCAGAGGCGGGGAAACAGAGGCGGGGAATCAGATATGGGGAATCAGAGGTGGGGAATCAGAGGTTGGGAATCAGAGGCAGGGAATCAGAGGCTGGGAATCAGATGCAGGGAATCAGATGCGGGGAATCAGAGGCGGGGAATCAGAGCTGGGGAATCAGAGGTGGGGAATCAGAGTTGGGGAATCAGAGTCGGGGACTTAGATATGGGGAAACAGAGGCGGGGAATCAGAGGCGGGGAAACAGACGCGGGGAATCAGAGGCGGGGATTCAGAGCTGGGGAATCAGAGGCGGGGAATCAGAGTTGGGGAATCAGAGGCGGGGAATCAGATATGGGGAATCAGAGGCGGGGAATCAGAGGCGGGGAAACAGAGGCAGGGAATCAGATATGGGGAATCAGAGGTGGGGTATCAGGGGCAGGGAATCAGTGGCAGGGAATCAGAGGCGGGGAAACAGAGGCGGGGAATCAGAGGCAGGGAATCAGACACGTGGAATCAGATATGGGGAAACAGAGGCGGGGAATCAGAGGCGGGCAAACAGAGGCGGGGAATTAGATATGGGGAATCAGAGGTGGGGAATCAGAGGTGGTGAATCAGAGATGGGGAATCACAGGCGGGGAATCAGAGGCAGGGAATAGAACGCGGGGAATCAGAGGCGGGGAATCAGAGCTGGGGAATCAGAGGCGGGGAATCATAGTTGGGAATCAGAGGCGGGGAATCAGATATGGGGAAACAGAGGCGGGGAATCAAAGGCGGGGAAACAGAGGCGGGGAATCAGATATGGGGAATCGGATGCGGGGAATCAGATGCGGGGAATGGGAGCTGGGGAATCAGAGGCGGGGTATCAGAGTTGGGGCATCTGAGGTGGGGAATTAGATATGGGGAAACAGAGGCGGGGAATCAGAGGCGGGGAAACAGAGGCGAGGAATCAGATATGGGGAATCAGAGGTGGGGAATCAGAGGCAGGGAATCAGATGTGCGGAATCAGAGATGGGGAATCAGAGGCAGGGAATCAGAATCAGAAGCGGGGAATCAGAGGCCGGGAATCAGAGGCCGGGATTCAGATGCCGGGAATAAGAGGCCGGGAATCAGAGGTGGGGAATCAGAGTCCGGGAATCAGAGATGGGGATTCAGAGGCGGGGAATGATATATGGGGAATCAGAGGCGGGGAATCAGAGGCGGGGTAACAGAGGTGGGGAATCAGATATGGGGAATCAGAGGTGGCGAATCAAAGGCGGTGAATCAGAGATGGGGAATCAGAGGCGGGGAATCAGAGGCAGGGAATCAAACACGGGGAATCAGAGGTGGGGAATCAGAGCTGGGGAATCAGAGGCGGGGAATCAGAGTTGGGGAATCAGAGGCGGGGAATCAGAAATGGGGAAACAGGGGCGGGGAATCAGAGGCAGGGAAACAGAGGGGGGGAATCAGATATGGGGAATCAGGGGTGGGGAATCAGAGGTTGGGAATCAGAGGCAGGGAATCAGGGGCGTGGAATCAGAGGCAGGGAATTAGATGTGGTGAATCAGAGATGGGGAATCAGAGGCAGGGAATCAGAATCAGAAGCGGGGTATCAGTGGCCGGGAATCAGAGGAAGGTAATCAGAGGCAGGGGATCAAACACGGGGAATCAGAGGCTGGGAATCAGAGCTGGGGAATTAGAGGCGGGGAATCAGAGCTGGGGAATCACAGGCGGGGAATCAGAGATGGGGAATCAGAGGCGGGGAATCAGAGTCCGGGAATCAGAGATGGGGAATCAGAGGCGGGGAATCAGAGGCAGGAAATCTGACACGGGGATTCAGAGGCTGGGAATCAGACGGGGGGAATCAAAGGCGGGGAATCAGAGCTGGGGAATCTGAGGCAGGTAATCAGAGTTGGGGATTCAGAGGCGGGGAATCAGATATGGGGAAACAGAGGCGGGGAATCAGAGGCGGGCAAACAGAGGCGGGGAATTAGATATGGGGAATCAGAGGTAGGGAATCAGAGGTGGTGAATCAGTGATGGGGAATCACAGGCGGGGAATCAGAGGCAGGGAATAGAACGCGGGGAATCAGAGGCAGGGAATCAGAGCTGGGGAATCAGAGGAGGGGATTCATAGTTGGGAATCAGAGGCGGTAATCAGATATGGGGAAACAGAGGCGGGGAATCAGAGGCGGTGAAACAGAGGCGGGGAATCAGATATGGGGAATCGGATGCAGGGAATCAGAGGCGGGGAATCAGAGCTGGGGAATCAGAGGCGGGGAATCAGAGTTGGGGCATCAGAGGTGGGGAATTAGATATAGGGAAACAGAGGCGGGGAATCAGAGGCGGGGAAACAGAGGCGGGGAATCAGATATGGGGAATCAGAGGTGGGGAATCAGAGGCAGGGAATCAGATGTGCGGAATCAGAGATGGGGAATAAGAGGCA
Source organism: Narcine bancroftii (assembly GCF_036971445.1). NCBI lineage: Eukaryota > Metazoa > Chordata > Chondrichthyes > Torpediniformes > Narcinidae > Narcine > Narcine bancroftii. Next base: position 2,293,334 of record NW_027211891.1, on the reverse strand, counting down.
GGGAATCAGAATCAGAAGCGGGGAATCAGAGGCCGGGAATCAGAGGCCGGGAATCAGATGCTGGGAATAAGAGGCCGGGAATCAGAGGTGGGGAATCAGATATGGGGAATCAGAGGTGGCGAATCAAAGGCGGTGAATCAGAGATGGGGAATCAGAGGCGGGGAATCAGAGGCAGGGAATCAGATGCGGGGAATCAGAGGCGGGGAATCAGAGCTGGCGAATCAGAGGCTGGGAATTAGAGGTGGGCAATCAGAGGCGGGGAATCAGATATGGGGAATCAGAGGCGGGGAATCAGAGGCGGGGAAACAGAGGCGGGGAATCAAATATAGGGAATCAGAGGTGGGGAATCAGAGGTTGTGAATCAGAGATGGGGAATCAAGGCGGGGAATCAGAGGCAGGGAATCAGATGCGGGGAATCAGAGGCGGGGATTCAGAGCTGGGGAATCAGAGGCGGGGAATCAGAGTTGGGGAATCAGAGGCAGGGAATCAGATATGGGGAATCAGAGGCGGGGAATCAGAGGTGGGGAAACAGAGGCGGGGAATCAGATGTGGGGAATCAGAGGTGGGGAATCAGGGGCAGGGAATCAGTGGCAGGGAATCAGAGGCGGGGAATCAGAGGCGGGGAATCAAAGATGGAGAATCAGAGGCGGGGAATCAGAGGCAGGGAATCGGATGCCGGGAATCAGAGTCGGGGAATCAGAGCTGGGGAATCAGAGGCGGGGAATCAGAGTTGGGGAATCAGAGGCGGGGAATCAGATATGGAGAAATAGAGGCGGGGAATCAGATATGGGGAATCAGAGGTGTGGAATCAGAGGTTGGGAATCAGAGGCAGGGAATCAGAGTCCGGGAAACTGAGACGGGGAATCAGATATTGGGAATCAGAGATGGCGAATCAAAGGCGGTGAAACAGAGATGGGGAATCAGGGCAGGGAATCAGAGGCAGGGAATCAAACACGGGGAATCAGAGCTGGGGAATCAGAGGCGGGGAATCAGAGTTGGGAATCAGAGGCGGGGAATCAGAGGCGGGGAAACAGAGGCGGGGAATCAGATATGGGGAATCAGAGGTGGGGAATCCGAGGTTGGGAATCAGAGGCAGGGAATCAGAGGCGGAAAATCAGAGGCGGGGAATCAGAGGAAGGGAATCAGAGTTGGGGAATCAGAGGCGGGGAATCAGAAATGGGGAAACAGGGGCGGGGAATCAGAGGCAGGGAAACAGAGGCGGGGAATCAGATATGGGGAATCAGGGGTGGGGAATCAGAGGCGGGGAATCAGAGTTGGGAATCAGAGGCGGGGAATCAGAGGCGGGGAAACAGAGGCGGGGAATCAGATATGGGGAATCAGAGGTGGGGAATCCGAGGTTGGGAATCAGAGGCAGGGAATCAGAGGCGGAAAATGAGAGGCGGGGAATCAGAGGAAGGGAATCAGATGTGCGGAATCGGAGATGGGGAATCAGAGGCAGGGAATCAGAGGCGGGGAATCAGAGGCGGGGAATCAGAGGCCGGGAATCAGATATGGGGAAACAGAGGCGGGGAATCCGAGGCGGGGAAACAGAGGCGGGGAATCAGATATGGGGAATCAGAGGTGGGGAATCAGAGGTTGGGAATCAGAGGCAGGGAATCAGAGGCGTGGAATCAGATGCAGGGAATCAGATGCGGGGAATCAGAGGCGGGGAATCAGAGCTGGGGAATCAGAGGTGGGGAATCAGATTTGGGGAATCAGAGGCGGGGACTTAGATATTGGGAAACAGAGGCGGGGAATCAGAGGCGGGGAAACCCAGGCGGGGAATCAGATAGGGGAATCAGAGGTGGGGAATCAGAGGCAAGGAATCAGATGTGCGGAATCAGAGATGGGGAATCAGAGGCAGGGAATCAGAATCAGAAGCAGGGAATCAGAGGCCGGGAATCAGAGGCCGGAATCAGATGCTGGGAATCAGAGGCCTGGAATCAGAGGCGGGGAATCAGAGGCAGGGAATCAGATGCGGGGAATCAGAGGCGGGGAATCAGAGCTGGGGAATCAGAGGCGGGGATTCAGAGTTGGGGAATCAGAGGCGGGGAATCAGAGGCGGGGAAACAGAGGCGGGGAATCAGATATGGGGAATCAGAGGTGGGGAATCAGAGGTTGGGAATCAGAAGCAGGGAATCAGAGGCGGGGAATCAGAGGCGGGGAATCAGAGGCAGGAAATCCGATGTGCGGAATCGGAGATGGGGAATCAGAGGCAGGGAATCAGAGGCGGGGAATCAGAGGCGGAGAATCAGAGGCCGGGAATCAGATATGGGGAAACAGAGGCGGGGAATCAGAGGCGGGGAAACAGAGGCGGGGAATCAGATATGGGGAATCAGAGGTGGGGAATCAGAGGTTGGGAATCAGAGGCAGGGAATCAGAGGCTGGGAATCAGATGCAGGGAATCAGATGCGGGGAATCAGAAGCGGGGAATCAGAGCTGGGGAATCAGAGGTGGGGAATCAGAGTTGGGGAATCAGAGTCGGGGACTTAGATATGGGGAAACAGAGGCAGGGAATCAGAGGCAGGGAAACAGACGCGGGGAATCAGAGGCGGGGATTCAGAGCTGGGGAATCAGAGGCGGGGAATCAGAGTTGGGGAATCAGAGGCGGGGAATCAGATATGGGGAATCAGAGGCGGGGAATCAGATGCGGGGAAACAGAGGCAGGGAATCAGATATGGGGAATCAGAGGTGGGGTATCAGGGGCAGGGAATCAGTGGCAGGGAATCAGAGGCGGGGAAACAGAGGCGGGGAATCAGAGGCAGGGAATCAGACACGGGGAATCAGATATGGGGAAACAGAGGCGGGGAATCAGAGGCGGGCAAACAGAGGCGGGGAATTAGATATGGGGAATCAGAGGTGGGGAATCAGAGGTGGTGAATCAGAGATGGGGAATCACAGGCGGGGAATCAGAGGCAGGGAATAGAACGCGGGGAATCAGAGGCGGGGAATCAGAGCTGGGGAATCAGAGGCGGGGAATCATAGTTGGGAATCAGAGGCGGGGAATCAGATATGGGGAAACAGAGGCGGGGAATCAAAGGCGGGGAAACAGATGCGGGGAATCAGATATGGGGAATCGGATGCGGGGAATCAGAGGCGGGGAATGGGAGCTGGGGAATCAGAGGCGGGGTATCAGAGTTGGGGCATCTGAGGTGGGGAATTAGATATGGGGAAACAGAGGCGGGGAATCAGAGGCGGGGAAACAGAGGCGAGGAATCAGATATGGGGAATCAGAGGTGGGGAATCAGAGGCAGGGAATCAGATGTGCGGAATCAGAGATGGGGAATCAGAGGCAGGGAATCAGAATCAGAAGCGGGGAATCAGAGGCCGGGAATCAGAGGCCGGGATTCAGATGCCGGGAATAAGAGGCCGGGAATCAGAGGTGGGGAATCAGAGTCCGGGAATCAGAGATGGGGATTCAGAGGCGGGGAATGATATATGGGGAATCAGAGGCGGGGAATCAGAGGCGGGGTAACAGAGGTGGGGAATCAGATATGGGGAATCAGAGGTGGCGAATCAAAGGCGGTGAATCAGAGATGGGGAATCAGAGGCGGGGAATCAGAGGCAGGGAATCAAACACGGGGAATCAGAGGCGGGGAATCAGAGCTGGGGAATCAGAGGCGGGGAATCAGAGTTGGGGAATCAGAGGCGGGGAATCAGATATCGGGAAACAGGGGCGGGGAATCAGAGGCAGGGAAACAGAGGCGGGGAATCAGATATGGGGAATCAGGGGTGGGGAATCACAGGTTGGGAATCAGAGGCAGGGAATCAGAGGCGTGGAAACAGAGGCGGGGATTCAGATATGGGGAATCAGAGGTGGGGAATCAGGGGCGTGGAATCAGAGGCAGGGAATTAGATGTGGTGAATCAGAGATGGGGAATAAGAGGCAGGGAATCAGAATCAGAAGCGGGGTATCAGTGGCCGGGAATCAGAGGCAGGGAATCAGATGCTGGGAATAAGAGGCCGGGAATTAGAGGTGGGGAATCAGAGTCCGGGAATCAGAGATGGGGATTCAGAGGCGGGGAATGAGATATGGAGAATCAGAGGCGGGGAATCAGAGGCCGGGAAACAGAGGTGGGGAATCAGATATGGGGAATCAGAGGTGGCGAATCAAAGGCGGTGAATCAGAGATGGGGAATCAGAGGCGTGGAATCAGAGGCAGGGAATCAGATGCGGGGAATCAGAGGCGGGGAATCAGAGCTGGCGAATCAGAGGCGGGGAATCAGAGGTGGGCAATCAGAGGCGGGGAATCAGATATGGGGAATCAGAGGCGGGGAATCAGAGGCGGGGAAACAGAGGCGGGGAATCAAATATAGGGAATCAGAGGTGGGGAATCAGAGGTTGTGAATCAGAGATGGTGAATCAAGGCGGGGAATCAGAGGCAGGGAATCAGACACGGGGAATCAGAGGCGGGGATTCAGAGCTGGGGAATCAGAGGCGGGGAATCAGAGTTGGGGAATCAGAGGCAGGGAATCAGATATGGGGAATCAGAGGCGGGGAATCAGAGGCGGGGAAATAGAGGCGGGGAATCAGATATGGGGAATCAGAGGTGGGGAATCAGGGGCAGGGATTCAGTGTCAGGGAATCAGAGGCGGGGAATCAGAGGCGGGGAATCAGAGGCAGGGAATCAGACACGGGGAATCAGAGGCGGGGAATCAGAGATGGGGAATCAGAGGCGGGGAATCAGAGGCAGGGAATCGGACGCCGGGAATCAGAGTCGGGGAATCAGAGCTGGGGAATCAGAGGCGGGGAATCAGAGTTGGGGTATCAGAGGCGGGGATTCAGATATGGGGAAATAGAGGCGGGGAATCAGATATGGGGAATCAGAGGTGTGGAATCAGAGGTTGGGAATCAGAGGAAGGGAATCAGAGTCGGGGAAACAGAGGCGGGGAATCAGATATGTGGAATCAGAGGTGGCGAATCAAAGGCGGTGAAACAGAGATGGGGAATCAGGGCAGGGAATCAGAGGCAGGGAATCAAACACGGGGAATCAGAGGTGGGGAATCAGAGGTTGGGAATCAGAGGCAGGGAATCGGAGATGGGGAATCAGAGGCAGGGAATCAGAGGTGGGGAATCAGAGGCGGGGAATCAGAGGCCGGGAATCAGATATGGGGAAACTGAGGCGGGGAATCCGAGGCGGGGAAACAGAGGCGGGGAATCAGATATGGGGAATCAGAGGTGGGGAATCAGAGGTTGGGAATCAGAGGCAGGGAATCAGAGGCTTGGAATCAGATGCAGGGAATAAGATGCGGGGAATCAGAGGCGGGGAATCAGAGCTGGGGAATCAGAGGTGGGGAATCAGATTTGGGGAATCAGAGGTGGGGACTTAGATATTGGGAAACAGAGGCGGGGAATCAGAGGCGGGGAAACAGAGGCGGGGAATCAGATATGGGGAATCAGAGGTGGGGAATCAGAGGCAGGGAATCAGATGTGCGGAATCAGAGATGGGGAATCAGAGGCAGGGAATCAGAATCAGAAGCAGGGAATCAGAGGCCGGGAATCAGAGGCCGGAATCAGATGATGGGAATCAGAGGCCTGGAATCAGAGGCGGGGAATCAGAGGCGGGGAAACAGAGGCGGGGAATCAGATATGGGGAATCAGAGGTGGGGCATCAGAGGTTGTGAATCACAGATGGGGAATCAGAGGCGGGGAATCAGAGGCAGGGAATCAGACGCGGGGAATCAGAGGCAGGGATTCAGAGCTGGGGAATCAGAAGCGGGGAATCAGAGTTGGGGAATCAGAGGCGGGGAATCAAATATGGGGAATCAGAGGCAGGGAATCAGAGGCTGGGAATCAGAGGCAGGGAATCAGACGCGGGGAATCTGAGGCGGGGAATCAGAGCTGGGGAATCAGAGGTGGGGAATCAGAGTTGGGGAATCAGAGGCAGGGAATTGGATGTGCGGAATCAGAGATGGGGAATCAGAGGTGGGGAATCAGAGGTGGTGAATCAGAGATGGGGAATCAGAGGCGGGGAATCAGAGGCAGCAAATCAGACACGGGGATTCAGAGGCTGGGAATCAGACGGGGGGAATCAAAGGCGGGGCATCAGAGCTGGGGAATCTGAGGCAGGGAATCAGAGTTGGGGATTCAGAGGCGGGGAATCAGATATGGGGAAACAGAGGCGGGGAATCAGAGGCGGGCACACAGAGGCGGGGAATTAGATATGGGGAATCAGAGGTAGGGAATCAGAGGTGGTGAATCAGTGATGGGGAATCACAGGCGGGGAATCAGAGGTAGGGAATAGAACGCGGGGAATCAGAGGCAGGGAATCAGAGCTGGGGAATCAGAGGCGGGGAATCATAGTTGGGAATCAGAGGCGGGAATCAGATATGGGGAAACAGAGGCGGGGAATCAGAGGCGAGGAAACAGAGGCGGGGAATCAGATATGGGGAATCGGATGCAGGGAATCAGAGGCGGGGAATCAGAGCTGGGGAATCAGAGGCGGGGAATCAGAGTTGGGGCATCAGAGGTGGGGAATTAGATATAGGGAAACAGAGGCGGGGAATCAGAGGCGGGGAAACAGAGGCGGGGAATCAGATATGGGGAATCAGAGGTGGGGAATCAGAGGCAGTGAATCAGATGTGCGGAATCAGAGATGGGGAATCAGAGGCAGGGAATCAGAAGCGGGGAATCAGAGGCCGGGAATCAGAGGCCGGGAATCAGATGCTGGGAATAAGAGGCCGGGAATCAGAGGAGGGGAATCAGAGTCCGGGAATCAGAGATGGGGATTCAGAGGCGGGGAATGAGATATGGAGAATCAGAGGCGGGGAATCAGAGGCGGGGAAACAGAGGTGGGGAATCAGATATGGGGAATCAGAGGTGGCGAATCAAAGGCGGTGAATCAGAGATGGGGAATCAGAGGCGGGGAATCAGAGGCAGGGAATCAGATGCGGGGAATCAGAGGCGGGGAATCAGAGCTGGCGAATCAGAGGCGGGGAATCAGAGGTGGGCAATCAGAGGCGGGGAATCAGATATGGGGAATCAGAGGCGGGGAATCAGAGGCGGGGAAACAGAGGCGGGGAATCAAATATAGGGAATCAGAGGTGGGGAATCAGAGATTGTGAATCAGAGATGGGGAATCAAGGCGGGGAATCAGAGGCAGGGAATCAGACGCGGGGAATCAGAGGCGGGGATTCAGAGCTGGGGAATCTGAGGCGGGGAATCAGAGTTGGGGAATCAGAGGCAGGGAATCAGATATGGGGAATCAGAGGCGGGGAATCAGAGGCCGGGAATCAGATATGGGGAAACAGAGGCGGGGAATCCGAGGCGGGGAAACAGAGGCGGGGAATCAGATATGGGGAATCAGAGGTGGGGAATCAGAGGTTGGGAATCAGAGGCAGGGAATCACAGGCTTGGAATCAGATGCAGGGTATCAGATGCGGGGAATCAGAGGCGGGGAATCAGAGCTGGGGAATCAGAGGTGGGGAATCAGAGGCAGGGAATCAGATGTGCGGAATCAGAGATGGGGAATCAGAGGCAGGGAATCAGAATCAGAAGCAGGGAATCAGAGGCCGGGAATCAGAGGCCGGAATCAGATGCTATGAATCAGAGGCCTGGAATCAGAGGCGGGGAATCAGAGGCAGGGAATCAGATGCGGGGAATCAGAGGCGGGGAATCAGAGCTGGGGAATCAGAGGCGGGGTATTAGAGTTGGGGAATCAGAGGCGGGGAATCAGATATGGGGAAACAGAGGTGGGGAATCAGAGGCGGGGAAACAGATATGGGGAAACAGAGGTGGGGAATCAGAGGCGGGGAAACAGAGGCAGGGAATAAGATATGGGGAATCAGAGGTGGGGCATCAGAGGTTGTGAATCACAGATGGGGAATCAGAGGCGGGGAATCAGAGGCAGGGAATCAGACGCGGGGAATCAGAGGCGGGGATTCAGAGCTGGGGAATCAGAAGCGGGGAATCAGAGTTGGGGAATCAGAGGCGGGGAATCAGATATGGGTAATCAGAGGCAGGGAATCAGAGGCGGGGAATCAGAGGCAGGGAATCAGACGCGGGGAATCTGAGGCGGGGAATCAGAGCTGGGGAATCAGAGGTGGGTAATCAGAGTTGGGGAATCAGAGGCAGGGAATTGGATGTGCGGAATCAGAGAGGGGGAATCAGAGGTGGGAATCAGAGGCGGTGAATCAGAGATGGGGAATCAGAGGCGGGGAATCAGAGGCAGGAACTCAGACACGGGGATTCAGAGGCTGGGAATCAGACGGGGGGAATCAAAGGCGGGGAATCAGAGCTGGGGAATCTGAGGCAGGGAATCAGAGTTGGGGATTCAGAGGCTGGGAATCAGATATGGGGAAACAGAGGCGGGGAATCAGAGGCGGGCAAACAGAGGCGGGGAATTAGATTTGGGGAATCAGAGGTAGGGAATCAGAGGTGGTGAATCAGTGATGGGGAATCACAGGCGGGGAATCAGAGGCAGGGAATAGAACGCGGGGAATCAGAGGCAGGGAATCAGAGCTGGGGAATCAGAGGAGGGGATTCATAGTTGGGAATCAGAGGCGGGAATCAGATATGGGGAAACAGAGGCGGGGAATCAGAGGCGGTGAAACAGAGGCGGGGAATCAGATATGGGGAATCGGATGCAGGGAATCGGAGGCGGGGAATCAGAGCTGGGGAATCAGAGGCGGGGAATCAGAGTTGGGGCATCAGAAGTGGGGAATTAGATATAGGGAAACAGAGGCGGGGAATCAGAGGCGGGGAAACAGAGGCGGGGAATCAGATATGGGGAATCAGAGGTGGGGAATCAGAGGCAGGGAATCAGATGTGCGGAATCAGAGATGGGGAATAAGAGGCAGGGAATCAGAATCAGAAGCGGGGAATCAGAGGCCGGGAATCAGAGGCCGGGAATCAGATGCTGGGAATAAGAGGCCGGGAATCAGAGGTGGGGAATCAGATATGGGGAATCAGAGGTGGCGAATCAAAGGCGGTGAATCAGAGATGGGGAATCAGAGGCGGGGAATCAGAGGCAGGGAATCAGATGCGGGGAATCAGAGGCGGGGAATCAGAGCTGGCGAATCAGAGGCTGGGAATTAGAGGTGGGCAATCAGAGGCGGGGAATCAGATATGGGGAATCAGAGGCGGGGAATCAGAGGCGGGGAAACAGAGGCGGGGAATCAAATATAGGGAATCAGAGGTGGGGAATCAGAGGTTGTGAATCAGAGATGGGGAATCAAGGCGGGGAATCAGAGGCAGGGAATCAGACGCGGGGAATCAGAGGCGGGGATTCAGAGCTGGGGAATCAGAGGCGGGGAATCAGAGTTGGGGAATCAGAGGCAGGGAATCAGATATGGGGAATCAGAGGCGGGGAATCAGAGGCGGGGAAACAGAGGCGGGGAATCAGATGTGGGGAATCAGAGGTGGGGAATCAGGGGCAGGGAATCAGTGGCAGGGAATCAGAGGCGGGGAATCAGAGGCGGGGAATCAAAGACAGGGAATCAGACACGGGGAATCAGAGGCGGGGAATCAGAGATGGGGAATCAGAGGCGGGGAATCAGAGGCAGGGAATCGGATGCCGGGAATCAGAGTTGGGGAATCAGAGTTGGGGAATCAGAGGCAGGGAATCAGAGTTGGGGAATCAGAGGCGGGGAATCAGATATGGGGAAATAGAGGCGGGGAATCAGATATGGGGAATCAGAGGTGTGGAATCAGAGGTTGGGAATCAGAGGCAGGGAATCAGAGTCCGGGAAACTGAGGCGGGGAATCAGATATTGGGAATCAGAGGTGGCGAATCAAAGGCGGTGAAACAGAGATGGGGAATCAGGGCAGGGAATAAGAGGCAGGGAATCAAACACGGGGAATCAGAGCTGGGGAATCAGAGGCGGGGAATCAGAGTTGGGAATCAGAGGCGGGGAAACAGGGGCGGGGAATCAGATATGGGGAATCAGAGGTGGGGAATCCGAGGTTGGGAATCAGAGGCAGGGAATCAGAGGCGGAAAATCAGAGGCGGGGAATCAGAGGAAGGGAATCAGATGTGCGGAATCGGAGATGGGGAATCAGAGGCAGGGAATCAGAGGCGGGGAATCAGAGGCGGGGAATCAGAGTCCGGGAATCAGATATGGGGAAACAGAGGCGGGGAATCCGAGGCGGGGAAACAGAGGCGGGGAATCAGATATGGGGAATCAGAGGTGGGGAATCAGAGGTTGGGAATCAGAGGCAGGGAATCAGAGGCTTGGAATCAGATGCAGGGAATCAGATGCGGGGAATCAGATGCGGGGAATCAGAGCTGGGGAATCAGAGGTGGGGAATCAGATTTGGGGAATCAGAGGCGGGGACTTAGATATTGGGAAACAGAGGCGGGGATTCAGAGGCGGGGAAACCCAGGCGGGGAATCAGATATGGGGAATCAGAGGTGGGGAATCAGAGGCAAGGAATCAGATGTGCGGAATCAGAGATGGGGAATCAGAGGCAGGGAATCAGAATCAGAAGCAGGGAATCAGAGGCCTGGAATCAGAGGCGGGGAATCAGAGGCAGGGAATCAGATGCGGGGAATCAGAGGCGGGGAATCAGAGCTGGGGAATCAGAGGCGGGGATTCAGAGTTGGGGAATCAGAGGCGGGGAATCAGAGGCGGGGAAACAGAGGCGGGGAATCAGATATGGGGAATCAGAGGTGGGGAATCAGAGGTTGGGAATCAGAAGCAGGGAATCAGAGGCGGGGAATCAGAGGCGGGGAATCAGAGGCAGGGAATCCGATGTGCGGAATCGGAGATGGGGAATCAGAGGCAGGGAATCAGATATGGGGAAACAGAGGCGGGGAATCCGAGGCGGGGAAACAGAGGCGGGGAATCAGATATGGGGAATCAGAGGTGGGGAATCAAAGGTGCGGAATCAGATTTGGGGAATCAGAGGCGGAGTCTTAGATATTGGGAAACAGAGGCGGGGAATCAGAGGCAGGGAAACCCAGGCGGGGAATCAGAAGCAGGGAATCAGAGGTGGGGAATCAGAGGCAAGGAATCAGATGTGCGGAATCAGAGATGGGGAATCAGAGGCAGGGAATCAGAATCAGAAGCAGGGAATCAGAGGCCGGGAATCAGAGGCTGGAATCAGATGCTGGGAATCAGAGGCCTGGAATCAGAGGCGGGGAATCAGAGGCAGGGAATCAGATGCGGGGAATCAGAGGCGGGGAATCAGAGCTGGGGAATCAGAGGCGGGGATTCAGAGTTGGGGAATCAGAGGCGGGGAATCAGAGGCGGGGAAACAGAGGCGGGGAATCAGATATGGGGAATCAGAGGTGGGGAATCAGAGGTTGGGAATCAGAAGCAGGGAATCAGAGGCGGGGAATCAGAGGCGGGGAATCAGAGGCAGGGAATCCGACGTGCGGAATCGGAGATGGGGAATCAGAGGCAGGGAATCAGATATGGGGAAACAGAGGCGGGGAATCCGAGGCGGGGAAACAGAGGCGGGGAATCAGATATGGGGAATCAGAGGTGGGGAATCAGAGGTGGGGAATCAGATTTGGGGAATCAGAGGCGGGGACTTAGATATTGGGAAACAGAGGCGGGGAATCAGAGGCAGGGAAACCCAGGCGGGGAATCAGAAGCAGGGAATCAGAGGTGGGGAATCAGAGGCAAGGAATCAGATGTGCGGAATCAGAGATGGGGAATCAGAGGCAGGGAATCAGAATCAGAAGCAGGGAATCAGAGGCCGGGAATCAGAGGCTGGAATCAGATGCTGGGAATCAGAGGCCTGGAATCAGAGGCGGGGAATCAGAGGCAGGGAATCAGATGCGGGGAATCAGAGGCGGGGAATCAGAGCTGGGGAATCAGAGGCGGGGATTCAGAGTTGGGGAATCAGAGGCGGGGAATTAGAGGCGGGGAAACAGAGGCGGGGAATCAGATATGGGGAATCAGAGGTGGGGAATCAGAGGTTGGGAATCAGAAGCAGGGAATCAGAGGCGGGGAATCAGAGGCGGGGAATCAGAGGCAGGGAATCCGATGTGCGGAATCGGAGATGGGGAATCAGAGGCAGGGAATCAGAGGCGGGGAATCAGAGGCGGAGAATCAGAGGCCGGGAATCAGATATGGGGAAACAGAGGCGGGGAATCAGAGGCGGGGAAACAGAGGCGGGGAATCAGATATGGGGAATCAGAGGTGGGGAATCAGAGGTTGGGAATCAGAGGCAGGGAATCAGAGGCTGGGAATCAGATGCAGGGAATCAGATGCGGGGAATCAGAGGCGGGGAATCAGAGCTGGGGAATCAGAGGTGGGGAATCAGAGTTGGGGAATCAGAGTCGGGGACTTAGATATGGGGAAACAGAGGCGGGGAATCAGAGGCGGGGAAACAGACGCGGGGAATCAGAGGCGGGGATTCAGAGCTGGGGAATCAGAGGCGGGGAATCAGAGTTGGGGAATCAGAGGCGGGGAATCAGATATGGGGAATCAGAGGCGGGGAATCAGAGGCGGGGAAACAGAGGCAGGGAATCAGATATGGGGAATCAGAGGTGGGGTATCAGGGGCAGGGAATCAGTGGCAGGGAATCAGAGGCGGGGAAACAGAGGCGGGGAATCAGAGGCAGGGAATCAGACACGTGGAATCAGATATGGGGAAACAGAGGCGGGGAATCAGAGGCGGGCAAACAGAGGCGGGGTATTAGATATGGGGAATCAGAGGTGGGGAATCAGAGGTGGTGAATCAGAGATGGGGAATCACAGGCGGGGAATCAGAGGCAGGGAATAGAACGCGGGGAATCAGAGGCGGGGAATCAGAGCTGGGGAATCAGAGGCGGGGAATCATAGTTGGGAATCAGAGGCGGGGAATCAGATATGGGGAAACAGAGGCGGGGAATCAAAGGCGGGGAAACAGAGGCGGGGAATCAGATATGGGGAATCGGATGCGGGGAATCAGATGCGGGGAATGGGAGCTGGGGAATCAGAGGCGGGGTATCAGAGTTGGGGCATCTGAGGTGGGGAATTAGATATGGGGAAACAGAGGCGGGGAATCAGAGGCGGGGAAACAGAGGCGAGGAATCAGATATGGGGAATCAGAGGTGGGGAATCAGAGGCAGGGAATCAGATGTGCGGAATCAGAGATGGGGAATCAGAGTCAGGGAATCAGAATCAGAAGCGGGGAATCAGAGGCCGGGAATCAGAGGCCGGGATTCAGATGCCGGGAATAAGAGGCCGGGAATCAGAGGTGGGGAATCAGAGTCCGGGAATCAGAGATGGGGATTCAGAGGCGGGGAATGATATATGGGGAATCAGAGGCGGGGAATCAGAGGCGGGGTAACAGAGGTGGGGAATCAGATATGGGGAATCAGAGGTGGCGAATCAAAGGCGGTGAATCAGAGATGGGGAATCAGAGGCGGGGAATCAGAGGCAGGGAATCAAACACGGGGAATCAGAGGCGGGGAATCAGAGCTGGGGAATCAGAGGCGGGGAATCAGAGTTGGGGAATCAGAGGCGGGGAATCAGATATGGGGAAACAGGGGCGGGGAATCAGAGGCAGGGAAACAGAGGCGGGGAATCAGATATGGGGAATCAGGGGTGGGGAATCAGAGGTTGGGAATCAGAGGCAGGGAATCAGAGGCGTGGAAACAGAGGCGGGGATTCAGATATGGGGAATCAGAGGTGGGGAGTCAGGGGCGTGGAATCAGAGGCAGGGAATTAGATGTGGTGAATCAGAGATGGGGAATCAGAGGCAGGGAATCAGAATCAGAAGCGGGGTATCAGTGGCCGGGAATCAGAGGAAGGTAATCAGAGGCAGGGGATCAAACACGGGGAATCAGAGGCTGGGAATCAGAGCTGGGGAATTAGAGGCGGGGAATCAGAGCTGGGGAATCACAGGCGGGGAATCAGAGATGGGGAATCAGAGGCGGGGAATCAGAGGCAGGGAATCAGATGCGGGGAATCAGAGGCGGGGAATCAGAGCTGGCGAATCAGAGGCGGGGAATCAGAGGTGGGCAATCAGAGGATGGGAATCAGATATGGGGAATCAGAGGCGGGTAATCAGAGCTGGGGAATCACAGGCGGGGAATCAGAGTTGGGGAATCAGAGGCGGGGAATCAGATATGGGGAAACAGAGGCGGGGAATCAGAGGCGGTGAAACAGAGGCGGGGAATCAGATATTGGGAATCAGAGGTGGGGAATCAGAGGTTGGGAATCAGAGGCCTGGAATCAGAGGCGTGGAATCAGAGGCAGGGAATCAGATGCGGGGAATCAGAGGAGGGGAATCAGAGCTGGGGAATCAGAGGCGGGGTATTAGAGTTGGGGAATCAGAGGCGGGGAATCAGACGCGGGGAATCAGAGGGGGGGAATCATAGCTGGCGAATCAGAGGCGGGGAATCAGGGGTGGGCAATCAGAGGCCGGGAATCAGAGGTGGTGAATCAGAGATGGGGAATCAGAGGCGGGGAATCAGTGGCAGGGAATCAGATATGGGGAATCAGAGGCGTGGAATCAGAGGCAGGGAATCAGACACGGGGAATCAGACACGGGGAATCAGAGGTGGGGAATCAGAGATGGGGAATCAGAGGCGGTGAATCAGAGATGGGGAATCAGAGGCGGGGAATCAGAGGCAGGAAATCAGACACGGGGATTCAGAGGCTGGGAATCAGACGGGGGGAATCAAAGGCGGGGAATCAGAGCTGGGGAATCAGAGGCAGGGAATCAGAGGCGGGGAATCAGATATGGGGAATCAGAGGCTGGTATTCAGAGGCGGGGAATCAGAGGCAGGGAATCAGACACGGGGAATCAGAGGTGGGGAATCAGAGATGGGGAATCAGAGGCGGAGAATCAGAGTTGGGGATTCAGAGGCAGGGAATCGGATGTGCGGAATCAGAGATGGGGAATCAGAGGTGGGGAATCAGAGGCGGTGAATCAGAGATGGGGAATCAGAGGCGGGGAATCAGAGGCAGGAAATCAGACACGGGGATTCAGAGGCTGGGAATCAGACGGGGGGAATCAAAGGCGGGGAATCAGAGCTGGGGAATCAGAGGCAGGGAATCAGAGTTGGGGATTCAGAGACGGGGAATCAGATATGGGGAAACAGAGGCGGGGTATCAGAGGCGGGCAAACAGAGGCGGGGAATTAGATATGGGGAATCAGATGTGGGGAATCAGAAGTGGTGAATCAGTGATGGGGAATCACAGGCGGGGAATCAGAGGCAGGGAATAGAACGCAGGGAATCAGAGGCAGGGAATCAGAGCTGGGGAATCAGAGGCGGGGAATCATAGTTGGGAATCAGAGTCGGGGAATCAGATATGGGGAAACAGAGGCGGGGAATCAGAGGCGGGGAAACAGAGGCGGGGAATCAGAGCTGGGGAATCAGAGGCGGGGAATCATAGTTGGGAATCAGAGGCGGGGAATCAGATATGGGGAAACAGAGGCGGAGAATCAAAGGCGGGGAAACAGAGGCGGGGAATCAGATATGGGGAATCGGATGCGGGGAATCAAATGCGGGGAATGGGAGCTGGGGAATCAGAGGCGGGGTATCAGAGTTGGGGCATCTGAGGTGGGGAATTAGATATGGGGAAACAGAGGCGGGGAATCAGAGGCGGGGAAACAGAGGCGAGGAATCAGATATGGGGAATCAGAGGTGGGGAATCAGAGGCAGGGAATCAGATGTGCGGAATCAGAGATGGGGAATCAGAGGCAGGGAATCAGAATCAGAAGCGGGGAATCAGAGGCCGGGAATCAGAGGCCGGGATTCAGATGCCGGGAATAAGAGGCCGGGAATCAGAGGTGGGGAATCAGAGTCCGGGAATCAGAGATGGGGATTCAGAGGCGGGGAATGATATATGGGGAATCAGAGGCGGGGAATCAGAGGCGGGGTAACAGAGGTGGGGAATCAGATATGGGGAATCAGAGGTGGCGAATCAAAGGCGGTGAATCAGAGATGGGGAATCAGAGGCGGGGAATCAGAGGCAGGGAATCAAACACGGGGAATCAGAGGCGGGGAATCAGAGCTGGGGAATCAGAGGCGGGGAATCAGAGTTGGGGAATCAGAGGCGGGGAATCAGATATGGGGAAACAGGGGCGGGGAATCAGAGGCAGGGAAACAGAGGCGGGGAATCAGATATGGGGAATCAGGGGTGGGGAATCAGAGGTTGGGAATCAGAGGCAGGGAATCAGAGGCGTGGAAACAGAGGCAGGGATTCAGATATGGGGAATCAGAGGTGGGGAGTCAGGGGTGTGGAATCAGAGGCAGGGAATTAGATGTGGTGAATCAGAGATGGGGAATCAGAGGCAGGGAATCAGAATCAGAAGCGGGGTATCAGTGGCCGGGAATCAGAGGAAGGTAATCAGAGGCAGGGGATCAAACACGGGGAATCAGAGGCTGGGAATCAGAGCTGGGGAATTAGAGGCGGGGAATCAGAGCTGGGGAATCACAGGCGGGGAATCAGAGATGGGGAATCAGAGGCGGGGAATCAGAGGCAGGGAATCAGATGCGGGGAATCAAAGGCGGGGAATCAGAGCTGGCGAATCAGAGGCGGGGAATCAGAGGTGGGCAATCAGAGGATGGGAATCAGATATGGGGAATCAGAGGCGGGTAATCAGAGCTGGGGAATCACAGGCGGGGAATCAGAGTTGGGGAATCAGAGGCGGGGAATCAGATATGGGGAAACAGAGGCGGGGAATCAGAGGCGGTGAAACAGAGGCGGGGAATCAGATATTGGGAATCAGAGGTGGGGAATCAGAGGTTGGGAATCAGAGGCCTGGAATAAGAGGCGTGGAATCAGAGGCAGGGAATCAGATGCGGGGAATCAGAGGAGGGGAATCAGAGCTGGGGAATCAGAGGCGGGGTATTAGAGTTGGGGAATCAGAGGCGGGGAATCAGACGCGGGGAATCAGAGGGGGGGAATCATAGCTGGCGAATCAGAGGCGGGGAATCAGGGGTGGGCAATCAGAGGCCGGGAATCAGAGGTGGTGAATCAGAAATGGGGAATCAGAGGCGGGGAATCAGTGGCAGGGAATCAGATATGGGGAATCAGAGGCGTGGAATCAGAGGCAGGGAATCAGACACGGGGAATCAGACACGGGGAATCAGAGGTGGGGAATCAGAGATGGGGAATCAGAGGCGGTGAATCAGAGATGGGGAATCAGAGGCGGGGAATCAGAGGCAGGAAATCAGACACGGGGATTCAGAGGCTGGGAATCAGACGGGGGGAATCAAAGGCGGGGAATCAGAGCTGGGGAATCAGAGGCAGGGAATCAGAGGCGGGGAATCAGATATGGGGAATCAGAGGCTGGTATTCAGAGGCGGGGAATCAGAGGCAGGGAATCAGACACGGGGAATCAGAGGTGGGGAATCAGAGATGGGGAATCAGAGGCGGAGAATAAGAGTTGGGGATTCAGAGGCAGGGAATCGGATGTGCGGAATCAGAGATGGGGAATCAGAGGTGGGGAATCAGAGGCGGTGAATCAGAGATGGGGAATCAGAGGCGGGGAATCAGAGGCAGGAAATCAGACACGGGGATTCAGAGGCTGGGAATCAGACGGGGGGAATCAAAGGCGGGGAATCAGAGCTGGGGAATCAGAGGCAGGGAATCAGAGTTGGGGATTCAGAGACGGGGAATCAGATATGGGGAAACAGAGGCGGGGTATCAGAGGCGGGCAAACAGAGGCGGGGAATTAGATATGGGGAATCAGATGTGGGGAAACAGAAGTGGTGAATCAGTGATGGGGAATCACAGGCGGGGAATCAGAGGCAGGGAATAGAACGCAGGGAATCAGAGGCAGGGAATCAGAGCTGGGGAATCAGAGGCGGGGAATCATAGTTGGGAATCAGAGTCGGGGAATCAGATATGGGGAAACAGAGGCGGGGAATCAGAGGCGGGGAAACAGAGGCGGGGAATCAGATATGGGGAATCGGATGCGGGGAATCAGAGGCGGGGAATCAGAGCTGGGGAATCAGAGGCGGGGAATCAGAGTTGGGGCATCAGAGGTGGGGAATCAAATATAGGGAATCAGAGGTGGTGAATCAGAGGTTGTGAATCAGAGATGGGGAATCAAGGCGGGGAATCAGAGGCAGGGAATCAGACGCGGGGAATCAGAGGCGGGGATTCAGAGCTGGGGAATCAGAGGCGGGGAATCAGAGTTGGGGAATCAGAGGCGGGGAATCAGAGGCGGGGAAACAGAGGCGGGGAATCAGATATGGGGAATCAGAGGTGGGGAATCAGAGGCAGGGAATCAGATGTGCGGAATCAGAGATGGGGAATAAGAGGCAGGGAATCAGAATCAGAAGCGGGGAATCAGAGGCCGGGAATCAGAGGCCGGGAATCAGATGCTGGGAATAAGAGGCCGGGAATCAGAGGTGGGGAATCAGATATGGGGAATCAGAGGTGGCGAATCAAAGGCGGTGAATCAGAGATGGGGAATCAGAGGCGGGGAATCAGAGGCAGGGAATCAGATGCGGGGAATCAGAGGCGGGGAATCAGAGCTGGCGAATCAGAGGCTGGGAATTAGAGGTGGGCAATCAGAGGCGGGGAATCAGATATGGGGAATCAGAGGCGGGGAATCAGAGGCGGGGAAACAGAGGCGGGGAATCAAATATAGGGAATCAGAGGTGGGGAATCAGAGGTTGTGAATCAGAGATGGGGAATCAAGGCGGCTAATCAGAGGCAGGGAATCAGACGCGGGGAATCAGAGGCGGGGATTCAGAGCTGGGGAATCAGAGGCGGGGAATCAGAGTTGGGGAATCAGAGGCAGGGAATCAGATATGGGGAATCAGAGGCGGGGAATCAGAGGCGGGGAAACAGAGGCGGGGAATCAGATGTGGGGAATCAGAGGTGGGGAATCAGGGGCAGGGAATCAGTGGCAGGGAATCAGAGGCGGGGAATCAGAGGCGGGGAATCAAAGATGGGGAATCAGAGGCGGGGAATCAGAGGCAGGGAATCGGATGCCGGGAATCAGAGTCGGGGAATCAGAGCTGGGGAATCAGAGGCGGGGAATCAGAGTTGGGGAATCAGAGGCGGGGAATCAGATATGGAGAAATAGAGGCGGGGAATCAGATATGGGGAATCAGAGGTGTGGAATCAGAGGTTGGGAATCTGAGGCAGGGAATCAGAGTCCGGGAAACTGAGACGGGGAATCAGATATTGGGAATCAGAGATGGCGAATCAAAGGCGGTGAAACAGAGATGGGGAATCAGGGCAGGGAATCAGAGGCAGGGAATCAAACACGGGGAATCAGAGCTGGGGAATCAGAGGCGGGGAATCAGAGTTGGGAATCAGAGGCGGGGAATCAGAGGCGGGGAAACAGAGGCGGGGAATCAGATATGGGGAATCAGAGGTGGGGAATCCGAGGTTGGGAATCAGAGGCAGGGAATCAGAGGCGGAAAATCAGAGGCGGGGAATCAGAGGAAGGGAATCAGAGTTGGGGAATCAGAGGCGGGGAATCAGAAATGGGGAAACAGGGGCGGGGAATCAGAGGCAGGGAAACAGAGGCGGGGAATCAGATATGGGGAATCAGGGGTGGGGAATCAGAGGCGGGGAATCAGAGTTGGGAATCAGAGGCGGGGAATCAGAGGCGGGGAAACAGAGGCGGGGAATCAGATATGGGGAATCAGAGGTGGGGAATCCGAGGTTGGGAATCAGAGGCAGGGAATCAGAGGCGGAAAATCAGAGGCGGGGAATCAGAGGAAGGGAATCAGATGTGCGGAATCGGAGATGGGGAATCAGAGGCAGGGAATCAGAGGCGGGGAATCAGAGGCGGGGAATCAGAGGCCGGGAATCAGATATGGGGAAACAGAGGCGGGGAATCCGAGGCGGGGAAACAAGGCGGGGAATCAGATATGGGGAATCAGAGGTGGGGAATCAGAGGTTGGGAATCAGAGGCAGGGAATCAGAGGCGTGGAATCAGATGCAGGGAATCAGATGCGGGGAATCAGAGGCGGGGAATCAGAGCTGGGGAATCAGAGGTGGGGAATCAGATTTGGGGAATCAGAGGCGGGGACTTAGATATTGGGAAACAGAGGCGGGGAATCAGAGGCGGGGAAACCCAGGCGGGGAATCAGATATGGGGAATCAGAGGTGGGGAATCAGAGGCAAGGAATCAGATGTGCGGAATCAGAGATGGGGAATCAGAGGCAGGGAATCAGAATCAGAAGCAGGGAATCAGAGGCCGGGAATCAGAGGCCGGAATCAGATGCTGGGAATCAGAGGCGGGGAATCAGATGCGGGGAATCAGAGGCGGGGAATCAGAGCTGGGGAATCAGAGGCGGGGATTCAGAGTTGTGGAATCAGAGGCGGGGAATCAGAGGCGGGGAAACAGAGGCGGGGAATCAGATATGGGGAATCAGAGGTGGGGAATCAGAGGTTGGGAATCAGAAGCAGGGAATCAGAGGCGGGGAATCAGAGGCGGGGAATCAGAGGCAGGAAATCCGATGTGCGGAATCGGAGATGGGGAATCAGAGGCAGGGAATCAGAGGCGGGGAATCAGAGGCGGAGAATCAGAGGCCGGGAATCAGATATGGGGAAACAGAGGCGGGGAATCAGAGGCGGGGAAACAGAGGCGGGGAATCAGATATGGGGAATCAGAGGTGGGGAATCAGAGGTTGGGAATCAGAGGCAGGGAATCAGAGGCTGGGAATCAGATGCAGGGAATCAGATGCGGGGAATCAGAGGCGGGGAATCAGAGCTGGGGAATCAGAGGTGGGGAATCAGAGTTGGGGAATCAGAGTCGGGGACTTAGATATGGGGAAACAGAGGCAGGGAATCAGAGGCGGGGAAACAGACGTGGGGAATCAGAGGCGGGGATTCAGAGCTGGGGAATCAGAGGCGGGGAATCAGAGTTGGGGAATCAGAGGCGGGGAATCAGATATGGGGAATCAGAGGCGGGGAATCAGAGGCGGGGAAACAGAGGCAGGGAATCAGATATGGGGAATCAGAGGTGGGGTATCAGGGGCAGGGAATCAGTGGCAGGGAATCAGAGGCGGGGATACAGAGGCGGGGAATCAGAGGCAGGGAATCAGACACGGGGAATCAGATATGGGGAAACAGAGGCGGGGAATCAGAGGCGGGCAAACAGAGGCGGGGAATTAGATATGGGGAATCAGAGGTGGGGAATCAGAGGTGGTGAATCAGAGATGGGGAATCACAGGCGGGGAATCAGAGGCAGGGAATAGAACGCGGGGAATCAGAGGCGGGGAATCAGAGCTGGGGAATCAGAGGCGGGGAATCATAGTTGGGAATCAGAGGCGGGGAATCAGATATGGGTAAACAGAGGCGGGGAATCAAAGGCGGGGAAACAGATGCGGGGAATCAGATATGGGGAATCGGATGCGGGGAATCAGAGGCGGGGAATGGGAGCTGGGGAATCAGAGGCGGGGTATCAGAGTTGGGGCATCTGAGGTGGGGAATTAGATATGGGGAAACAGAGGCGGGGAATCAGAGGCGGGGAAACAGAGGCGAGGAATCAGATATGGGGAATCAGAGGTGGGGAATCAGAGGCAGGGAATCAGATGTGCGGAATCAGAGATGGGGAATCAGAGGCAGGGAATCAGAATCAGAAGCGGGGAATCAGAGGCCGGGAATCAGAGGCCGGGATTCAGATGCCGGGAATAAGAGGCCGGGAATCAGAGGTGGGGAATCAGAGTCCGGGAATCAGAGATGGGGATTCAGAGGCGGGGAATGATATATGGGGAATCAGAGGCGGGGAATCAGAGGCGGGGTAACAGAGGTGGGGAATCAGATATGGGGAATCAGAGGTGGCGAATCAAAGGCGGTGAATCAGAGATGGGGAATCAGAGGCGGGGAATCAGAGGCAGGGAATCAAACACGGGGAATCAGAGGCGGGGAATCAGAGCTGGGGAATCAGAGGCGGGGAATCAGAGTTGGGGAATCAGAGGCGGGGAATCAGATATGGGGAAACAGGGGCGGGGAATCAGAGGCAGGGAAACAGAGGCGGGGAATCAGATATGGGGAATCAGGGGTGGGGAATCAGAGGTTGGGAATCAGAGGCAGGGAATCAGAGGCGTGGAAACAGAGGCGGGGATTCAGATATGGGGAATCAGAGGTGGGGAATCAGGGGCGTGGAATCAGAGGCAGGGAATTAGATGTGGTGAATCAGAGATGGGGAATCAGAGGCAGGGAATCAGAATCAGAAGCGGGGTATCAGTGGCCGGGAATCAGAGGCAGGGAATCAGATGCTGGGAATAAGAGGCCGGGAATCAGAGGTGGGGAATCAGAGTCCGGGAATCAGAGATGGGGATTCAGAGGCGGGGAATGAGATATGGAGAATCAGAGGCGGGGAATCAGAGGCCGGGAAACAGAGGTGGGGAATCAGATATGGGGAATCAGAGGTGGCGAATCAAAGGCGGTGAATCAGAGATGGGGAATCAGAGGCGGGGAATCAGAGGCAGGGAATCAGATGCGGGGAATCAGAGGCGGGGAATCAGAGCTGGCGAATCAGAGGCGGGGAATCAGAGGTGGGCAATCAGAGGCGGGGAATCAGATATGGGGAATCAGAGGCGGGGAATCAGAGGCGGGGAAACAGAGGCGGGGAATCAAATATAGGGAATCAGAGGTGGGGAATCAGAGGTTGTGAATCAGAGATGGTGAATCAAGGCGGGGAATCAGAGGCAGGGAATCAGACACGGGGAATCAGAGGCGGGGATTCAGAGCTGGGGAATCAGAGGCGGGGAATCAGAGTTGGGGAATCAGAGGCAGGGAATCAGATATGGGGAATCAGAGGCGGGGAATCAGAGGCGGGGAAACAGAGGCGGGGAATCAGATATGGGGAATCAGAGGTGGGGAATCAGGGGCAGGGATTCAGTGTCAGGGAATCAGAGGCGGGGAATCAGAGGCGGGGAATCAGAGGCAGGGAATCAGACACGGGGAATCAGAGGCGGGGAATCAGAGATGGGGAATCAGAGGCGGGGAATCAGAGGCAGGGAATCGGACGCCGGGAATCAGAGTCGGGGAATCAGAGCTGGGGAATCAGAGGCGGGGAATCAGAGTTGGGGTATCAGAGGCGGGGATTCAGATATGGGGAAATAGAGGCGGGGAATCAGATATGGGGAATCAGAGGTGTGGAATCAGAGGTTGGGAATCAGAGGAAGGGAATCAGAGTCGGGGAAACAGAGGCGGGGAATCAGATATGTGGAATCAGAGGTGGCGAATCAAAGGCGGTGAAACAGAGATGGGGAATCAGGGCAGGGAATCAGAGGCAGGGAATCAAACACGGGGAATCAGAGGTGGGGAATCAGAGGTTGGGAATCAGAGGCAGGGAATCGGAGATGGGGAATCAGAGGCAGGGAATCAGAGGTGGGGAATCAGAGGCGGGGAATCAGAGGCCGGGAATCAGATATGGGGAAACTGAGGCGGGGAATCCGAGGCGGGGAAACAGAGGCGGGGAATCAGATATGGGGAATCAGAGGTGGGGAATCAGAGGTTGGGAATCAGAGGCAGGGAATCAGAGGCTTGGAATCAGATGCAGGGAATAAGATGCGGGGAATCAGAGGCGGGGAATCAGAGCTGGGGAATCAGAGGTGGGGAATCAGATTTGGGGAATCAGAGGTGGGGACTTAGATATTGGGAAACAGAGGCGGGGAATCAGAGGCGGGGAAACAGAGGCGGGGAATCAGATATGGGGAATCAGAGGTGGGGAATCAGAGGCAGGGAATCAGATGTGCGGAATCAGAGATGGGGAATCAGAGGCAGGGAATCAGAATCAGAAGCAGGGAATCAGAGGCCGGGAATCAGAGGCCGGAATCAGATGATGGGAATCAGAGGCCTGGAATCAGAGGCGGGGAATCAGAGGCGGGGAAACAGAGGCGGGGAATCAGATATGGGGAATCAGAGGTGGGGCATCAGAGGTTGTGAATCACAGATGGGGAATCAGAGGCGGGGAATCAGAGGCAGGGAATCAGACGCGGGGAATCAGAGGCAGGGATTCAGAGCTGGGGAATCAGAAGCGGGGAATCAGAGTTGGGGAATCAGAGGCGGGGAATCAAATATGGGGAATCAGAGGCAGGGAATCAGAGGCTGGGAATCAGAGGCAGGGAATCAGACGCGGGGAATCTGAGGCGGGGAATCAGAGCTGGGGAATCAGAGGTGGGGAATCAGAGTTGGGGAATCAGAGGCAGGGAATTGGATGTGCGGAATCAGAGATGGGGAATCAGAGGTGGGGAATCAGAGGTGGTGAATCAGAGATGGGGAATCAGAGGCGGGGAATCAGAGGCAGCAAATCAGACACGGGGATTCAGAGGCTGGGAATCAGACGGGGGGAATCAAAGGCGGGGCATCAGAGCTGGGGAATCTGAGGCAGGGAATCAGAGTTGGGGATTCAGAGGCGGGGAATCAGATATGGGGAAACAGAGGCGGGGAATCAGAGGCGGGCACACAGAGGCGGGGAATTAGATATGGGGAATCAGAGGTAGGGAATCAGAGGTGGTGAATCAGTGATGGGGAATCACAGGCGGGGAATCAGAGGTAGGGAATAGAACGCGGGGAATCAGAGGCAGGGAATCAGAGCTGGGGAATCAGAGGCGGGGAATCATAGTTGGGAATCAGAGGCGGGAATCAGATATGGGGAAACAGAGGCGGGGAATCAGAGGCAAGGAAACAGAGGCGGGGAATCAGATATGGGGAATCGGATGCAGGGAATCAGAGGCGGGGAATCAGAGCTGGGGAATCAGAGGCGGGGAATCAGAGTTGGGGCATCAGAGGTGGGGAATTAGATATAGGGAAACAGAGGCGGGGAATCAGAGGTGGGGAAACAGAGGCGGGGAATCAGATATGGGGAATCAGAGGTGGGGAATCAGAGGCAGTGAATCAGATGTGCGGAATCAGAGATGGGGAATCAGAGGCAGGGAATCAGAAGCGGGGAATCAGAGGCCGGGAATCAGAGGCCGGGAATCAGATGCTGGGAATAAGAGGCCGGGAATCAGAGGAGGGGAATCAGAGTCCGGGAATCAGAGATGGGGATTCAGAGGCGGGGAATGAGATATGGAGAATCAGAGGCGGGGAATCAGAGGCGGGGAAACAGAGGTGGGGAATCAGATATGGGGAATCAGAGGTGGCGAATCAAAGGCGGTGAATCAGAGATGGGGAATCAGAGGTGGGGAATCAGAGGCAGGGAATCAGATGCGGGGAATCAGAGGCGGGGAATCAGAGCTGGCGAATCAGAGGCGGGGAATCAGAGGTGGGCAATCAGAGGCGGGGAATCAGATATGGGGAATCAGAGGCGGGGAATCAGAGGCGGGGAAACAGAGGCGGGGAATCAAATATAGGGAATCAGAGGTGGGGAATCAGAGATTGTGAATCAGAGATGGGGAATCAAGGCGGGGAATCAGAGGCAGGGAATCAGACGCGGGGAATCAGAGGCGGGGATTCAGAGCTGGGGAATCTGAGGCGGGGAATCAGAGTTGGGGAATCAGAGGCAGGGAATCAGATATGGGGAATCAGAGGCGGGGAATCAGAGGCCGGGAATCAGATATGGGGAAACAGAGGCGGGGAATCCGAGGCGGGGAAACAGAGGCGGGGAATCAGATATGGGGAATCAGAGGTGGGGAATCAGCGGTGGGGAATCAGAGGTTGGGAATCAGAGGCAGGGAATCACAGGCTTGGAATCAGATGCAGGGTATCAGATGCGGGGAATCAGAGGCGGGGAATCAGAGCTGGGGAATCAGAGGTGGGGAATCAGAGGCAGGGAATCAGATGTGCGGAATCAGAGATGGGGAATCAGAGGCAGGGAATCAGAATCAGAAGCAGGGAATCAGAGGCCGGGAATCAGAGGCCGGAATCAGATGCTATGAATCAGAGGCCTGGAATCAGAGGCGGGGAATCAGAGGCAGGGAATCAGATGCGGGGAATCAGAGGCGGGGAATCAGAGCTGGGGAATCAGAGGCGGGGTATTAGAGTTGGGGAATCAGAGGCGGGGAATCAGATATGGGGAAACAGAGGTGGGGAATCAGAGGCGGGGAAACAGATATGGGGAAACAGAGGTGGGGAATCAGAGGCGGGGAAACAGAGGCAGGGAATAAGATATGGGGAATCAGAGGTGGGGCATCAGAGGTTGTGAATCACAGATGGGGAATCAGAGGCGGGGAATCAGAGGCAGGGAATCAGACGCGGGGAATCAGAGGCGGGGATTCAGAGCTGGGGAATCAGAAGCGGGGAATCAGAGTTGGGGAATCAGAGGCGGGGAATCAGATATGGGTAATCAGAGGCAGGGAATCAGAGGCGGGGAATCAGAGGCAGGGAATCAGACGTGGGGAATCTGAGGCGGGGAATCAGAGCTGGGGAATCAGAGGTGGGTAATCAGAGTTGGGGAATCAGAGGCAGGGAATTGGATGTGCGGAATCAGAGAGGGGGAATCAGAGGTGGGAATCAGAGGCGGTGAATCAGAGATGGGAAATCAGAGGCGGGGAATCAGAGGCAGGAAATCAGACACGGGGATTCAGAGGCTGGGAATCAGACGGGGGGAATCAAAGGCGGGGAATCAGAGCTGGGGAATCTGAGGCAGGGAATCAGAGTTGGGGATTCAGAGGCTGGGAATCAGATATGGGGAAACAGAGGCGGGGAATCAGAGGCGGGCAAACAGAGGCGGGGAATTAGATTTGGGGAATCAGAGGTAGGGAATCAGAGGTGGTGAATCAGTGATGGGGAATCACAGGCGGGGAATCAGAGGCAGGGAATAGAACGCGGGGAATCAGAGGCAGGGAATCAGAGCTGGGGAATCAGAGGAGGGGATTCATAGTTGGGAATCAGAGGCGGGAATCAGATATGGGGAAACAGAGGCGGGGAATCAGAGGCGGTGAAACAGAGGCGGGGAATCAGATATGGGGAATCGGATGCAGGGAATCAGAGGCGGGGAATCAGAGCTGGGGAATCAGAGGCGGGGAATCAGAGTTGGGGCATCAGAAGTGGGGAATTAGATATAGGGAAACAGAGGCGGGGAATCAGAGGCGGGGAAACAGAGGCGGGGAATCAGATATGGGGAATCAGAGGTGGGGAATCAGAGGCAGGGAATCAGATGTGCGGAATCAGAGATGGGGAATAAGAGGCAGGGAATCAGAATCAGAAGCGGGGAATCAGAGGCCGGGAATCAGAGGCCGGGAATCAAATGCTGGGAATAAGAGGCCGGGAATCAGAGGTGGGGAATCAGATATGGGGAATCAGAGGTGGCGAATCAAAGGCGGTGAATCAGAGATGGGGAATCAGAGGCGGGGAATCAGAGGCAGGGAATCAGATGCGGGGAATCAGAGGCGGGGAATCAGAGCTGGCGAATCAGAGGCTGGGAATTAGAGGTGGGCAATCAGAGGCGGGGAATCAGATATGGGGAATCAGAGGCGGGGAATCAGAGGCGGGGAAACAGAGGTGGGGAATCAAATATAGGGAATCAGAGGTGGGGAATCAGAGGTTGTGAATCAGAGATGGGGAATCAAGGCGGGGAATCAGAGGCAGGGAATCAGACGCGGGGAATCAGAGGCGGGGATTCAGAGCTGGGGAATCAGAGGCGGGGAATCAGAGTTGGGGAATCAGAGGCAGGGAATCAGATATGGGGAATCAGAGGCGGGGAATCAGAGGCGGGGAAACAGAGGCGGGGAATCAGATGTGGGGAATCAGAGGTGGGGAATCAGGGGCAGGGAATCAGTGGCAGGGAATCAGAGGCGGGTAATCAGAGGCGGGGAATCAAAGACAGGGAATCAGACACGGGGAATCAGAGGCGGGGAATCAGAGATGGGGAATCAGAGGCGGGGAATCGGAGGCAGGGAATCGGATGCCGGGAATCAGAGTTGGGGAATCAGAGTTGGGGAATCAGAGGCAGGGAATCAGAGTTGGGGAATCAGAGGCGGGGAATCAGATATGGGGAAATAGAGGCGGGGAATCAGATATGGGGAATCAGAGGTGTGGAATCAGAGGCTGGGAATCAGAGGCAGGGAATCAGACGCGGGGAATCTGAGGCGGGGAATCAGAGCTGGGGAATCAGAGGTGGGGAATCAGAGTTGGGGAATCAGAGGCAGGGAATTGGATGTGCGGAATCAGAGATGGGGAATCAGAGGTGGGGAATCAGAGGTGGTGAATCAGAGATGGGGAATCAGAGGCGGGGAATCAGAGGCAGCAAATCAGACACGGGGATTCAGAGGCTGGGAATCAGACGGTGGGAATCAAAGGCGGGGCATCAGAGCTGGGGAATCTGAGGCAGGGAATCAGAGTTGGGGATTCAGAGGCGGGGAATCAGATATGGGGAAACAGAGGCGGGGAATCAGAGGCGGGCACACAGAGGCGGGGAATTAGATATGGGGAATCAGAGGTAGGGAATCAGAGGTGGTGAATCAGTGATGGGGAATCACAGGCGGGGAATCAGAGGTAGGGAATAGAACGCGGGGAATCAGAGGCAGGGAATCAGAGCTGGGGAATCAGAGGCGGGGAATCATAGTTGGGAATCAGAGGCGGGAATCAGATATGGGGAAACAGAGGCGGGGAATCAGAGGCGAGGAAACAGAGGCGGGGAATCAGATATGGGGAATCGGATGCAGGGAATCAGAGGCGGGGAATCAGAGCTGGGGAATCAGAGGCGGGGAATCAGAGTTGGGGCATCAGAGGTGGGGAATTAGATATAGGGAAACAGAGGCGGGGAATCAGAGGCGGGGAAACAGAGGCGGGGAATCAGATATGGGGAATCAGAGGTGGGGAATCAGAGGCAGTGAATCAGATGTGCGGAATCAGAGATGGGGAATCAGAGGCAGGGAATCAGAAGCGGGGAATCAGAGGCCGGGAATCAGAGGCCGGGAATCAGATGCTGGGAATAAGAGGCCGGGAATCAGAGGAGGGGAATCAGAGTCCGGGAATCAGAGATGGGGATTCAGAGGCGGGGAATGAGATATGGAGAATCAGAGGCGGGGAATCAGAGGCGGGGAAACAGAGGTGGGGAATCAGATATGGGGAATCAGAGGTGGCGAATCAAAGGCGGTGAATCAGAGATGGGGAATCAGAGGCGGGGAATCAGAGGCAGGGAATCAGATGCGGGGAATCAGAGGCGGGGAATCAGAGCTGGCGAATCAGAGGCGGGGAATCAGAGGTGGGCAATCAGAGGCGGGGAATCAGATATGGGGAATCAGAGGCGGGGAATCAGAGGCGGGGAAACAGAGGCGGGGAATCAAATATAGGGAATCAGAGGTGGGGAATCAGAGATTGTGAATCAGAGATGGGGAATCAAGGCGGGGAATCAGAGGCAGGGAATCAGACGCGGGGAATCAGAGGCGGGGATTCAGAGCTGGGGAATCTGAGGCGGGGAATCAGAGTTGGGGAATCAGAGGCAGGGAATCAGATATGGGGAATCAGAGGCGGGGAATCAGAGATGGGGAATCAGAGGCGGGGAATCAGAGGCAGGAAATCAGACACGGGGATTCAGAGGCTGGGAATCAGACGGGGGGAATCAAAGGCGGGGAATCAGAGCTGGGGAATCTGAGGCAGGGAATCAGAGTTGGGGATTCAGAGGCTGGGAATCAGATATGGGGAAACAGAGGCGGGGAATCAGAGGCGGGCAAACAGAGGCGGGGAATTAGATATGGGGAATCAGAGGTAGGGAATCAGAGGTGGTGAATCAGTGATGGGGAATCACAGGCGGGGAATCAGAGGCAGGGAATATAACGCGGGGAATCAGAGGCAGGGAATCAGAGCTGAGGAATCAGAGGAGGGGATTCATAGTTGGGAATCAGAGGCGGGAATCAGATATGGGGAAACAGAGGCGGGGAATCAGAGGCGGTGAAACAGAGGCGGGGAATCAGATATGGGGAATCGGATGCAGGGAATCAGAGGCGGGGAATCAGAGCTGGGGAATCAGAGGCGGGGAATCAGAGTTGGGGCATCAGAAGTGGGGAATTAGATATAGGGAAACAGAGGCGGGGAATCAGAGGCGGGGAAACAGAGGCGGGGAATCAGATATGGGGAATCAGAGGTGGGGAATCAGAGGCAGGGAATCAGATGTGCGGAATCAGAGATGGGGAATAAGAGGCAGGGAATCAGAATCAGAAGCGGGGAATCAGAGGCCGGGAATCAGAGGCCGGGAATCAGATGCTGGGAATAAGAGGCCGGGAATCAGAGGTGGGGAATCAGATATGGGGAATCAGAGGTGGCGAATCAAAGGCGGTGAATCAGAGATGGGGAATCAGAGGCGGGGAATCAGAGGCAGGGAATCAGATGCGGGGAATCAGAGGCGGGGAATCAGAGCTGGCGAATCAGAGGCTGGGAATTAGAGGTGGGCAATCAGAGGCGGGGAATCAGATATGGGGAATCAGAGGCGGGGAATCAGAGGCGGGGAAACAGAGGCGGGGAATCAAATATAGGGAATCAGAGGTGGGGAATCAGAGGTTGTGAATCAGAGATGGGGAATCAAGGCGGGGAATCAGAGGCAGGGAATCAGACGCGGGGAATCAGAGGCGGGGATTCAGAGCTGGGGAATCAGAGGCGGGGAATCAGAGTTGGGGAATCAGAGGCAGGGAATCAGATATGGGGAATCAGAGGCGGGGAATCAGAGGCGGGGAAACAGAGGCGGGGAATCAGATGTGGGGAATCAGAGGTGGGGAATCAGGGGCAGGGAATCAGTGGCAGGGAATCAGAGGCGGGGAATCAGAGGCGGGGAATCAAAGACAGGGAATCAGACACGGGGAATCAGAGGCGGGGAATCAGAGATGGGGAATCAGAGGCGGGGAATCAGAGGCAGGGAATCGGATGCCGGGAATCAGAGTTGGGGAATCAGAGTTGGGGAATCAGAGGCAGGGAATCAGAGTTGGGGAATCAGAGGCGGGGAATCAGATATGGGGAAATAGAGGCGGGGAATCAGATATGGGGAATCAGAGGTGTGGAATCAGAGGTTGGGAATCAGAGGCAGGGAATCAGAGTCCGGGAAACTGAGGCGGGGAATCAGATATTGGGAATCAGAGGTGGCGAATCAAAGGCGGTGAAACAGAGATGGGGAATCAGGGCAGGGAATAAGAGGCAGGGAATCAAACACGGGGAATCAGAGCTGGGGAATCAGAGGCGGGGAATCAGAGTTGGGAATCAGAGGCGGGGAAACAGGGGCGGGGAATCAGATATGGGGAATCAGAGGTGGGGAATCCGAGGTTGGGAATCAGAGGCAGGGAATCAGAGGCGGAAAATCAGAGGCGGGGAATCAGAGGAAGGGAATCAGATGTGCGGAATCGGAGATGGGGAATCAGAGGCAGGGAATCAGAGGCGGGGAATCAGAGGCGGGGAATCAGAGTCCGGGAATCAGATATGGGGAAACAGAGGCGGGGAATACGAGGCGGGGAAACAGAGGCGGGGAATCAGATATGGGGAATCAGAGGTGGGGAATCAGAGGTTGGGAATCAGAGGCAGGGAATCAGAGGCTTGGAATCAGATGCAGGGAATCAGATGCGGGGAATCAGATGCGGGGAATCAGAGCTGGGGAATCAGAGGTGGGGAATCAGATTTGGGGAATCAGAGGCGGGGACTTAGATATTGGGAAACAGAGGCGGGGATTCAGAGGCGGGGAAACCCAGGCGGGGAATCAGATATGGGGAATCAGAGGTGGGGAATCAGAGGCAAGGAATCAGATGTGCGGAATCAGAGATGGGGAATCAGAGGCAGGGAATCAGAATCAGAAGCAGGGAATCAGAGGCCTGGAATCAGAGGCGGGGAATCAGAGGCAGGGAATCAGATGCGGGGAATCAGAGGCGGGGAATCAGAGCTGGGGAATCAGAGGCGGGGATTCAGAGTTGGGGAATCAGAGGCGGGGAATCAGAGGCGGGGAAACAGAGGCGGGGAATCAGATATGGGGAATCAGAGGTGGGGAATCAGAGGTTGGGAATCAGAAGCAGGGAATCAGAGGCGGGGAATCAGAGGCGGGGAATCAGAGGCAGGGAATCCGATGTGCGGAATCGGAGATGGGGAATCAGAGGCAGGGAATCAGATATGGGGAAACAGAGGCGGGGAATCCGAGGCGGGGAAACAGAGGCGGGGAATCAGATATGGGGAATCAGAGGTGGGGAATCAGAGGTGCGGAATCAGATTTGGGGAATCAGAGGCGGGGTCTTAGATATTGGGAAACAGAGGCGGGGAATCAGAGGCAGGGAAACCCAGGCGGGGAATCAGAAGCAGGGAATCAGAGGTGGGGAATCAGAGGCAAGGAATCAGATGTGCGGAATCAGAGATGGGGAATCAGAGGCAGGGAATCAGAATCAGAAGCAGGGAATCAGAGGCCGTGAATCAGAGGCTGGAATCAGATGCTGGGAATCAGAGGCCTGGAATCAGAGGCGGGGAATCAGAGGCAGGGAATCAGATGCGGGGAATCAGAGGCGGGGAATCAGAGCTGGGGAATCAGAGGCGGGGATTCAGAGTTGGGGAATCAGAGGCGGGGAATCAGAGGCGGGGAAACAGAGGCGGGGAATCAGATATGGGGAATCAGAGGTGGGGAATCAGAGGTTGGGAATCAGAAGCAGGGAATCAGAGGCGGGGAATCAGAGGCGGGGAATCAGAGGCAGGGAATCCGATGTGCGGAATCGGAGATGGGGAATCAGAGGCAGGGAATCAGATATGGGGAAACAGAGGCGGGGAATCCGAGGCGGGGAAACAGAGGCGGGGAATCAGATATGGGGAATCAGAGGTGGGGAATCAGAGGTGGGGAATCAGATTTGGGGAATCAGAGGCGGGGACTTAGATATTGGGAAACAGAGGCGGGGAATCAGAGGCAGGGAAACCCAGGCGGGGAATCAGAAGCAGGGAATCAGAGGTGGGGAATCAGAGGCAAGGAATCAGATGTGCGGAATCAGAGATGGGGAATCAGAGGCAGGGAATCAGAATCAGAAGCAGGGAATCAGAGGCCGGGAATCAGAGGCTGGAATCAGATGCTGGGAATCAGAGGCCTGGAATCAGAGGCGGGGAATCAGAGGCAGGGAATCAGATGCGGGGAATCAGAGGCGGGGAATCAGAGCTGGGGTATCAGAGGCGGGGATTCAGAGTTGGGGAATCAGAGGCGGGGAATTAGAGGCGGGGAAACAGAGGCGGGGAATCAGATATGGGGAATCAGAGGTGGGGAATCAGAGGTTGGGAATCAGAAGCAGGGAATCAGAGGCGGGGAATCAGACGCGGGGAATCAGAGGCAGGGAATCCGATGTGCGGAATCGGAGATGGGGAATCAGAGGCAGGGAATCAGAGGCGGGGAATCAGAGGCGGAGAATCAGAGGCCGGGAATCAGATATGGGGAAACAGAGGCGGGGAATCAGAGGCGGGGAAACAGAGGCGGGGAATCAGATATGGGGAATCAGAGGTGGGGAATCAGAGGTTGGGAATCAGAGGCAGGGAATCAGAGGCTGGGAATCAGATGCAGGGAATCAGATGCGGGGAATCAGAGGCGGGGAATCAGAGCTGGGGAATCAGAGGTGGGGAATCAGAGTTGGGGAATCAGAGTCGGGGACTTAGATATGGGGAAACAGAGGCGGGGAATCAGAGGCGGGGAAACAGACGCGGGGAATCAGAGGCGGGGATTCAGAGATGGGGAATCAGAGGCGGGGAATCAGAGTTGGGGAATCAGAGGCGGGGAATCAGATATGGGGAATCAGAGGCGGGGAATCAGAGGCGGGGAAACAGAGGCAGGGAATCAGATATGGGGAATCAGAGGTGGGGTATCAGGGGCAGGGAATCAGTGGCAGGGAATCAGAGGCGGGGAAACAGAGGCGGGGAATCAGAGGCAGGGAATCAGACACGTGGAATCAGATATGGGGAAACAGAGGCGGGGAATCAGAGGCGGGCAAACAGAGGCGGGGTATTAGATATGGGGAATCAGAGGTGGGGAATCAGAGGTGGTGAATCAGAGATGGGGAATCACAGGCGGGGAATCAGAGGCAGGGAATAGAACGCGGGGAATAAGAGGCGGGGAATCAGAGCTGGGGAATCAGAGGCGGGGAATCATAGTTGGGAATCAGAGGCGGGGAATCAGATATGGGGAAACAGAGGCGGGGAATCAAAGGCGGGGAAACAGAGGTGGGGAATCAGATATGGGGAATCGGATGCGGGGAATCAGATGCGGGGAATGGGAGCTGGGGAATCAGAGGCGGGGTATCAGAGTTGGGGCATCTGAGGTGGGGAATTAGATATGGGGAAACAGAGGCGGGGAATCAGAGGCGGGGAAACAGAGGCGAGGAATCAGATATGGGGAATCAGAGGTGGGGAATCAGAGGCAGGGAATCAGATGTGCGGAATCAGAAATGGGGAATCAGAGGCAGGGAATCAGAATCAGAAGCGGGGAATCAGAGGCCGGGAATCAGAGGCCGGGATTCAGATGCCGGGAATAAGAGGCCGGGAATCAGAGGTGGGGAATCAGAGTCCGGGAATCAGAGATGGGGATTCAGAGGCGGGGAATGATATATGGGGAATCAGAGGCGGGGAATCAGAGGCGGGGTAACAGAGGTGGGGAATCAGATATGGGGAATCAGAGGTGGCGAATCAAAGGCGGTGAATCAGAGATGGGGAATCAGAGGCGGGGAATCAGAGGCAGGGAATCAAACACGGGGAATCAGAGGCGGGGAATCAGAGCTGGGGAATCAGAGGCGGGGAATCAGAGTTGGGGAATCAGAGGCGGGGAATCAGATATGGGGAAACAGGGGCGGGGAATCAGAGGCAGGGAAACAGAGGCGGGGAATCAGATATGGGGAATCAGGGGTGGGGAATCAGAGGTTGGGAATCAGAGGCAGGGAATCAGAGGCGTGGAAACAGAGGCGGGGATTCAGATATGGGGAATCAGAGGTGGGGAGTCAGGGGCGTGGAATCAGAGGCAGGGAATTAGATGTGGTGAATCAGAGATGGGGAATCAGAGGCAGGGAATCAGAATCAGAAGCGGGGTATCAGTGGCCGGGAATCAGAGGAAGGTAATCAGAGGCAGGGGATCAAACACGGGGAATCAGAGGCTGGGAATCAGAGCTGGGGAATTAGAGGCGGGGAATCAGAGCTGGGGAATCACAGGCGGGGAATCAGAGATGGGGAATCAGAGGCGGGGAATCAGAGGCAGGGAATCAGATGCGGGGAATCAGAGGCGGGGAATCAGAGCTGGCGAATCAGAGGCGGGGAATCAGAGGTGGGCAATCAGAGGATGGGAATCAGATATGGGGAATCAGAGGCGGGTAATCAGAGCTGGGGAATCACAGGCGGGGAATCAGAGTTGGGGAATCAGAGGCGGGGAATCAGATATGGGGAAACAGAGGCGGGGAATCAGAGGCGGTGAAACAGAGGCGGGGAATCAGATATTGGGAATCAGAGGTGGGGAATCAGAGGTTGGGAATCAGAGGCCTGGAATCAGAGGCGTGGAATCAGAGGCAGGGAATCAGATGCGGGGAATCAGAGGAGGGGAATCAGAGCTGGGGAATCAGAGGCGGGGTATTAGAGTTGGGGAATCAGAGGCGGGGAATCAGACGCGGGGAATCAGAGGGGGGGAATCATAGCTGGCGAATCAGAGGCGGGGAATCAGGGGTGGGCAATCAGAGGCCGGGAATCAGAGGTGGTGAATCAGAGATGGGGAATCAGAGGCGGGGAATCAGTGGCAGGGAATCAGATATGGGGAATCAGAGGCGTGGAATCAGAGGCAGGGAATCAGACACGGGGAATCAGACACGGGGAATCAGAGGTGGGGAATCAGAGATGGGGAATCAGAGGCGGTGAATCAGAGATGGGGAATCAGAGGCGGGGAATCAGAGGCAGGAAATCAGACACGGGGATTCAGAGGCTGGGAATCAGACGGGGGGAATCAAAGGCGGGGAATCAGAGCTGGGGAATCAGAGGCAGGGAATCAGAGGCGGGGAATCAGATATGGGGAATCAGAGGCTGGTATTCAGAGGCGGGGAATCAGAGGCAGGGAATCAGACACGGGGAATCAGAGGTGGGGAATCAGAGATGGGGAATCAGAGGCGGAGAATCAGAGTTGGGGATTCAGAGGCAGGGAATCGGATGTGCGGAATCAGAGATGGGGAATCAGAGGTGGGGAATCAGAGGCGGTGAATCAGAGATGGGGAATCAGAGGCGGGGAATCAGAGGCAGGAAATCAGACACGGGGATTCAGAGGCTGGCAATCAGACGGGGGGAATCAAAGGCGGGGAATCAGAGCTGGGGAATCAGAGGCAGGGAATCAGAGTTGGGGATTCAGAGACGGGGAATCAGATATGGGGAAACAGAGGCGGGGTATCAGAGGCGGGCAAACAGAGGCGGGGAATTAGATATGGGGAATCAGATGTGGGGAATCAGAAGTGGTGAATCAGTGATGGGGAATCACAGGCGGGGAATCAGAGGCAGGGAATAGAACGCAGGGAATCAGAGGCAGGGAATCAGAGCTGGGGAATCAGAGGCGGGGAATCATAGTTGGGAATCAGAGTCGGGGAATCAGATATGGGGAAACAGAGGCGGGGAATCAGAGGCGGGGAAACAGAGGCGGGGAATCAGATATGGGGAATCGGATGCGGGGAATCAGAGGCGGGGAATCAGAGCTGGGGAATCAGAGGCGGGGAATCAGAGTTGGGGCATCAGAGGTGGGGAATCAAATATAGGGAATCAGAGGTGGTGAATCAGAGGTTGTGAATCAGAGATGGGGAATCAAGGCGGGGAATCAGAGGCAGGGAATCAGACGCGGGGAATCAGAGGCGGGGATTCAGAGCTGGGGAATCAGAGGCGGGGAATCAGAGTTGGGGAATCAGAGGCGGGGAATCAGAGGCGGGGAAACAGAGGCGGGGAATCAGATATGGGGAATCAGAGGTGGGGAATCAGAGGTTGGGAATCAGAAGCAGGGAATCAGAGGCGGGGAATCAGAGGCGGGGAATCAGAGGCAGGGAATCCGATGTGCGGAATCAGAGATGGGGAATCAGAGGCAGGGAATCAGAGGCGGGGAATCAGAGGCGGAGAATCAGAGGCCGGGAATCAGATATGGGGAAACAGAGGCGGGGAATCAGAGGCGGGGAAACAGAGGCGGGGAATCAGATATGGGGAATCAGAGGTGGGGAATCAGAGGTTGGGAATCAGAGGCAGGGAATCAGAGGCTGGGAATCAGATGCAGGGAATCAGATGCGGGGAATCAGAGGCGGGGAATCAGAGCTGGGGAATCAGAGGTGGGGAATCAGAGTTGGGGAATCAGAGTCGGGGACTTAGATATGGGGAAACAGAGGCGGGGAATCAGAGGCGGGGAAACAGACGCGGGGAATCAGAGGCGGGGATTCAGAGCTGGGGAATCAGAGGCGGGGAATCAGAGTTGGGGAATCAGAGGCGGGGAATCAGATATGGGGAATCAGAGGCGGGGAATCAGAGGCGGGGAAACAGAGGCAGGGAATCAGATATGGGGAATCAGAGGTGGGGTATCAGGGGCAGGGAATCAGTGGCAGGGAATCAGAGGCGGGGAAACAGAGGCGGGGAATCAGAGGCAGGGAATCAGACACGGGGAATCAGATATGGGGAAACAGAGGCGGGGAATCAGAGGCGGGCAAACAGAGGCGGGGAATTAGATATGGGGAATCAGAGGTAGGGAATCAGAGGTGGTGAATCAGTGATGGGGAATCACAGGCGGGGAATCAGAGGCA
This sequence comes from Narcine bancroftii, assembly GCF_036971445.1. NCBI lineage: Eukaryota > Metazoa > Chordata > Chondrichthyes > Torpediniformes > Narcinidae > Narcine > Narcine bancroftii. The sequence continues at coordinate 2,255,864 of NW_027211891.1, read as the reverse complement.
GGGAATAGAACGCGGGGAATCAGAGGCAGGAAATCAGAGCTGGGGAATCAGAGGCGGGGAATCATAGTTGGGAATCAGAGGCGGGAATCAGATATGGGGAAACAGAGGCGGGGAATCAGAGGCGAGGAAACAGAGGCGGGGAATCAGATATGGGGAATCGGATGCAGGGAATCAGAGGCGGGGAATCAGAGCTGGGGAATCAGAGGCGGGGAATCAGAGTTGGGGCATCAGAGGTGGGGAATTAGATATAGGGAAACAGAGGCGGGGAATCAGAGGCGGGGAAACAGAGGCGGGGAATCAGATATGGGGAATCAGAGGTGGGGAATCAGAGGCAGTGAATCAGATGTGCGGAATCAGAGATGGTGAATAAGAGGCAGGGAATCAGAGGCGGGGAATCAGAGGCCGGGAATCAGAGGCCGGGAATCAGATGCTGGGAATAAGAGGCCGGGAATCAGAGGAGGGGAATCAGTGTCCGGGAATGAGAGATGGGGATTCAGAGGCGGGGAATGAGATATGGAGAATCAGAGGCGGGGAATCAGAGGCGGGGAAACAGAGGTGGGGAATCAGATATGGGGAATCAGAGGTGGCGAATCAAAGGCGGTGAATCAGAGATGGGGAATCAGAGGCTGGGAATCAGAGGCGGGGAATCAGAGCTGGCGAATCAGAGGCGGGGAATCAGAGGTGGGCAATCAGAGGCGGGGAATCAGATATGGGGAATCAGAGGCGGGGAATCAGAGGCGGGGAAACAGAGGCGGGGAATCAAATATAGGGAATCAGAGGTGGGGAATCAGAGGTTGTGAATCAGAGATGGGGAATCAAGGCGGGGAATCAGAGGCAGGGATTCAGACGCGGGGAATCAGAGGCGGGGATTCAGAGCTGGGGAATCTGAGGCGGTGAATCAGAGTTGGGGAATCAGAGGCAGGGAATCAGATATGGGGAATCAGAGGCGGGGAATCAGAGGCCGGGAATCAGATATGGGGAAACAGAGGCGGGGAATCCGAGGCGGGGAAACAGAGGCGGGGAATCAGATATGGGGAATCAGAGGTGGGGAATCAGAGGTTGGGAATCAGAGGCAGGGAATCACAGGCTTGGAATCAGATGCAGGGTATCAGATGCGGGGAATCAGAGGCGGGGAATCAGAGCTGGGGAATCAGAGGTGGGGAATCAGATTTGGGGAATCAGAGGTGGGGACTTAGATATTGGGAAACAGAGGCGGGGAATCAGAGGCGGGGAAACAGAGGCGGGGAATCAGATATGGGGAATCAGAGGTGGGGAATCAGAGGCAGGGAATCAGATGTGCGGAATCAGAGATGGGGAATCAGAGGCAGGGAATCAGAATCAGAAGCAGGGAATCAGAGGCCGGGAATCAGAGGCCGGAATCAGATGCTTGGAATCAGAGGCCTGGAATCAGAGGCGGGGAATCAGAGGCAGGGAATCAGATGCGGGGAATCAGAGGCGGGGAATCAGAGCTGGGGAATCAGAGGCGGGGTATTAGAGTTGGGGAATCAGAGGCGGGGAATCAGATATGGGGAAACAGAGGTGGGGAATCAGAGGCGGGGAAACAGAGGCAGTGAATCAGATATGGGGAATCAGAGGTGGGGCATCAGAGGTTGTGAATCACAGATGGGGAATCAGAGGCGGGGAATCAGAGGCAGGGAATCAGACGCGGGGAATCAGAGGCGGGGATTCAGAGCTGGGGAATCAGAAGCGGGGAATCAGAGTTGGGGAATCAGAGGCGGGGAATCAGATATGGGTAATCAGAGGCAGGGAATCAGAGGCGGGGAATCAGAGGCAGGGAATCAGACGCGGGGAATCTGAGGCGGGGAATCAGAGCTGGGGAATCAGAGGTGGGTAATCAGAGTTGGGGAATCAGAGGCAGGGAATTGGATGTGCGGAATCAGAGAGGGGGAATCAGAGGTGGGGAATCAGAGGCGGTGAATCAGAGATGGGGAATCAGAGGCGGGGAATCAGAGGCAGGAAATCAGACACGGGGATTCGGAGGCTGGGAATCAGACGGGGGGAATCAAAGGCGGGGAATCAGAGCTGGGGAATCTGAGGCAGGGAATCAGAGTTGGGGATTCAGAGGCGGGGAATCAGATATGGGGAAACAGAGGCGGGGAATCAGAGGCGGGCAAACAGAGGCGGGGAATTAGATATGGGGAATCAGAGGTAGGGAATCAGAGGTGGTGAATCAGTGATGGGGAATCACAGGCGGGGAATCAGAGGCAGGGAATAGAACGCGGGGAATCAGAGGCAGGGAATCAGAGCTGGGGAATCAGAGGAGGGGATTCATAGTTGGGAATCAGAGGCGGGAATCAGATATGGGGAAACAGAGGCGGGGAATCAGAGGCGGTGAAACAGAGGCGGGGAATCAGATATGGGGAATCGGATGCAGGGAATCAGAGGCGGGGAATCAGAGCTGGGGAATCAGAGGCGGGGAATCATAGTTGGGAATCAGAGGTGGGGAATCAGATATGGGGAAACAGAGGCGGGGAATCAAAGGCGGGGAAACAGAGGCGGGGAATCAGATATGGGGAATCGGATGCGGGGAATCAGAGGCGGGGAATGGGAGCTGGGGAATCAGAGGCGGGGTATCAGAGTTGGGGCATCTGAGGTGGGGAATTAGATATGGGGAAACAGAGGCGGGGAATCAGAGGCGGGGAAACAGAGGCGAGGAATCAGATATGGGGAATCAGAGGTGAGGAATCAGAGGCAGGGAATCAGATATGGGGAAACAGAGGCGGGGAATCAGAGGCGGGCAAACAGAGGCGGGGAATTAGATATGGGGAATCAGAGGTAGGGAATCAGAGGTGGTGAATCAGTGATGGGGAATCACAGGCGGGGAATCAGAGGCAGGGAATAGAACGCGGGGAATCAGAGGCAGGAAATCAGAGCTGGGGAATCAGAGGCGGGGAATCATAGTTGGGAATCAGAGGCGGGAATCAGATATGGGGAAACAGAGGCGGGGAATCAGAGACGAGGAAACAGAGGCGGGGAAACAGATATGGGGAATCGGATGCAGGGAATCAGAGGCGGGGAATCAGAGCTGGGGAATCAGAGGCGGGGAATCAGAGTTGGGGCATCAGAGGTGGGGAATTAGATATAGGGAAACAGAGGCGGGGAATCAGAGGCGGGGAAACAGAGGCGGGGAATCAGATATGGGGAATCAGAGGTGGGGAATCAGAGGCAGTGAATCAGATGTGCGGAATCAGAGATGGGGAATCAGAGGCAGGGAATCAGAAGCGGGGAATCAGAGGCCGGGAATCAGAGGCCGGGAATCAGATGCTGGGAATAAGAGGCCGGGAATCAGAGGAGGGGAATCAGAGTCCGGGAATCAGAGATGGGGATTCAGAGGCGGGGAATGAGATATGGAGAATCAGAGGCGGGGAATCAGAGGCGGGGAAACAGAGGTGGGGAATCAGATATGGGGAATCAGAGGTGGCGAATCAAAGGCGGTGAATCAGAGATGGGGAATCAGAGGCGGGGAATCAGAGGCAGGGAATCAGATGCGGGGAATCAGAGGCGGGGAATCAGAGGCGGGGAATCACAGCTGGCGAATCAGAGGCGGGGAATCAGAGGTGGGCAATCAGAGGCGGGGAATCAGATATGGGGAATCAGAGGCGGGGAATCAGAGGCGGGGAAACAGAGGCGGGGAATCAAATATAGGGAATCAGAGGTGGGGAATCAGAGGTTGTGAATCAGAGATGGGGAATCAAGGCGGGGAATCAGAGGCAGGGAATCAGACGCGGGGAATCAGAGGCGGGGATTCAGAGCTGGGGAATCTGAGGCGGGGAATCAGAGTTGGGGAATCAGAGGCAGGGAATCAGATATGGGGAATCAGAGGCGGGGAATCAGAGGCCGGGAATCAGATATGGGGAAACAGAGGCGGGGAATCCGAGGCAGGGAAACAGAGGCGGGGAATCAGATATGGGGAATCAGAGGTGGGGAATCAGAGGTTGGGAATCAGAGGCAGGGAATCACAGGCTTGCAATCAGATGCAGGGTATCAGATGCGGGGAATCAGAGGCGGGGAATCAGAGCTGGGGAATCAGAGGTGGGGAATCAGATTTGGGGAATCAGAGGTGGGGACTTAGATATTGGGAAACAGAGGCGGGGAATCAGAGGCGGGGAAACAGAGGCGGGGAATCAGATATGGGGAATCAGAGGTGGGGAATCAGAGGCAGGGAATCAGATGTGCAGAATCAGAGATGGGGAATCAGAGGCAGGGAATCAGAATCAGAAGCAGGGAATCAGAGGCCGGGAATCAGAGGCCGGAATCAGATGCTTGGAATCAGAGGCCTGGAATCAGAGGCGGGGAATCAGAGGCAGGGAATCAGATGCGGGGAATCAGAGGCGGGGAATCAGAGCTGGGGAATCAGAGGCGGGGTATTAGAGTTGGGGAATCAGAGGCGGGGAATCAGATATGGGGAAACAGAGGTGGGGAATCAGAGGCGGGGAAACAGAGGCAGGGAATCAGATATGGGGAATCAGAGGTGGGGCATCAGAGGTTGTGAATCACAGATGGGGAATCAGAGGCGGGGAATCAGAGGCAGGGAATCAGACGCGGGGAATCAGAGGCGGGGATTCAGAGCTGGGGAATCAGAGGCGGGGAATCAGAGGCGGGGAATCAGATATGGGGAATCAGAGGTAGGGAATCAGAGGTGGTGAATCAGTGATGGGGAATCACAGGCGGGGAATCAGAGGCAGGGAATAGAACGCGGGGAATCAGAGGCAGGAAATCAGAGCTGGGGAATCAGAGGCGGGGAATCATAGTTGGGAATCAGAGGCGGGAATCAGATATGGGGAAACAGAGGCGGGGAATCAGAGGCGAGGAAACAGAGGCGGGGAATCAGATATGGGGAATCGGATGCAGGGAATCAGAGGCGGGGAATCAGAGCTGGGGAATCAGAGGCGGGGAATCAGAGTTGGGGCATCAGAGGTGGGGAATTAGATATAGGGAAACAGAGGCGGGGAATCAGAGGCGGGGAAACAGAGGCGGGGAATCAGATATGGGGAATCAGAGGTGGGGAATCAGAGGCAGTGAATCAGATGTGCGGAATCAGAGATGGGGAATAAGAGGCAGGGAATCAGAGGCGGGGAATCAGAGGCCGGGAATCAGAGGCCGGGAATCAGATGCTGGGAATAAGAGGCCGGGAATCAGAGGAGGGGAATCAGTGTCCGGGAATGAGAGATGGGGATTCAGAGGCGGGGAATGAGATATGGAGAATCAGAGGCGGGGAATCAGAGGCGGGGAAACAGAGGTGGGGAATCAGATATGGGGAATCAGAGGTGGCGAATCAAAGGCGGTGAATCAGAGATGGGGAATCAGAGGCTGGGAATCAGAGGCGGGGAATCAGAGCTGGCGAATCAGAGGCGGGGAATCAGAGGTGGGCAATCAGAGGCGGGGAATCAGATATGGGGAATCAGAGGCGGGGAATCAGAGGCGGGGAAACAGAGGCGGGGAATCAAATATAGGGAATCAGAGGTGGGGAATCAGAGGTTGTGAATCAGAGATGGGGAATCAAGGCGGGGAATCAGAGGCAGGGATTCAGACGCGGGGAATCAGAGGCGGGGATTCAGAGCTGGGGAATCTGAGGCGGTTAATCAGAGTTGGGGAATCAGAGGCAGGGAATCAGATATGGGGAATCAGAGGCGGGGAATCAGAGGCCGGGAATCAGATATGGGGAAACAGAGGCGGGGAATCCGAGGCGGGGAAACAGAGGCGGGGAATCAGATATGGGGAATCAGAGGTGGGGAATCAGAGGTTGGGAATCAGAGGCAGGGAATCACAGGCTTGGAATCAGATGCAGGGTATCAGATGCGGGGAATCAGAGGCGGGGAATCAGAGCTGGGGAATCAGAGGTGGGGAATCAGATTTGGGGAATCAGAGGTGGGGACTTAGATATTGGGAAACAGAGGCGGGGAATCAGAGGCGGGGAAACAGAGGCGGGGAATCAGATATGGGGAATCAGAGGTGGGGAATCAGAGGCAGGGAATCAGATGTGCGGAATCAGAGATGGGGAATCAGAGGCAGGGAATCAGAATCAGAAGCAGGGAATCAGAGGCCGGGAATCAGAGGCCGGAATCAGATGCTTGGAATCAGAGGCCTGGAATCAGAGGCGGGGAATCAGAGGCAGGGAATCAGATGCGGGGAATCAGAGGCGGGGAATCAGAGCTGGGGAATCAGAGGCGGGGTATTAGAGTTGGGGAATCAGAGGCGGGGAATCAGATATGGGGAAACAGAGGTGGGGAATCAGAGGCGGGGAAACAGAGGCAGGGAATCAGATATGGGGAATCAGAGGTGGGGCATCAGAGGTTGTGAATCACAGATGGGGAATCAGAGGCGGGGAATCAGAGGCAGGGAATCAGACGCAGGGAATCAGAGGCGGGGATTCAGAGCTGGGGAATCAGAAGCGGGGAATCAGAGTTGGGGAATCAGAGGCGGGGAATCAGATATGGGTAATCAGAGGCAGGGAATCAGAGGCGGGGAATCAGAGGCAGGGAATCAGACGCGGGGAATCTGAGGCGGGGAATCAGAGCTGGGGAATCAGAGGTGGGTAATCAGAGTTGGGGAATCAGAGGCAGGGAATTGGATGTGCGGAATCAGAGAGGGGGAATCAGAGGTGGGGAATCAGAGGCGGTGAATCAGAGATGGGGAATCAGAGGCGGGGAATCAGAGGCAGGAAATCAGACACGGGGATTCAGAGGCTGGGAATCAGACGGGGGGAATCAAAGGCGGGGAATCAGAGCTGGGGAATCTGAGGCAGGGAATCAGAGTTGGGGATTCAGAGGCGGGGAATCAGATATGGGGAAACAGAGGCGGGGAATCAGAGGCGGGCAAACAGAGGCGGGGAATTAGATATGGGGAATCAGAGGTAGGGAATCAGAGGTGGTGAATCAGTGATGGGGAATCACAGGCGGGGAATCAGAGGCAGGGAATAGAACGCGGGGAATCAGAGGCAGGGAATCAGAGCTGGGGAATCAGAGGAGGGGATTCATAGTTGGGAATCAGAGGCGGGAATCAGATATGGGGAAACAGAGGCGGGGAATCAGAGGCGGTGAAACAGAGGCGGGGAATCAGATATGGGGAATCGGATGCAGGGAATCAGAGGCGGGGAATCAGAGCTGGGGAATCAGAGGCGGGGAATCATAGTTGGGAATCAGAGGCGGGGAATCAGATATGGGGAAACAGAGGCGGGGAATCAAAGGCGGGGAAACAGAGGCGGGGAATCAGATATGGGGAATCGGATGCGGGGAATCAGAGGCGGGGAATGGGAGCTGGGGAATCAGAGGCGGGGTATCAGATTTGGGGCATCTGAGGTGGGGAATTAGATATGGGGAAACAGAGGCGGGGAATCAGAGGCGGGGAAACAGAGGCGAGGAATCAGATATGGGGAATCAGAGGTGAGGAATCAGAGGCAGGGAATCAGATATGGGGAAACAGAGGCGGGGAATCAGAGGCGGGCAAACAGAGGCGGGGAATTAGATATGGGGAATCAGAGGTAGGGAATCAGAGGTGGTGAATCAGTGATGGGGAATCACAGGCGGGGAATCAGAGGCAGGGAATAGAACGCGGGGAATCAGAGGCAGGAAATCAGAGCTGGGGAATCAGAGGCGGGGAATCATAGTTGGGAATCAGAGGCGGGAATCAGATATGGGGAAACAGAGGCGGGGAATCAGAGACGAGGAAACAGAGGCGGGGAAACAGATATGGGGAATCGGATGCAGGGAATCAGAGGCGGGGAATCAGAGCTGGGGAATCAGAGGCGGGGAATCAGAGTTGGGGCATCAGAGGTGGGGAATTAGATATAGGGAAACAGAGGCGGGGAATCAGAGGCGGGGAAACAGAGGCGGGGAATCAGATATGGGGAATCAGAGGTGGGGAATCAGAGGCAGTGAATCAGATGTGCGGAATCAGAGATGGGGAATCAGAGGCAGGGAATCAGAAGCGGGGAATCAGAGGCCGGGAATCAGAGGCCGGGAATCAGATGCTGGGAATAAGAGGCCGGGAATCAGAGGAGGGGAATCAGAGTCCGGGAATCAGAGATGGGGATTCAGAGGCGGGGAATGAGATATGGAGAATCAGAGGCGGGGAATCAGAGGCGGGGAAACAGAGGTGGGGAATCAGATATGGGGAATCAGAGGTGGCGAATCAAAGGCGGTGAATCAGAGATGGGGAATCAGAGGCGGGGAATCAGAGGCAGGGAATCAGATGCGGGGAATCAGAGGCGGGGAATCAGAGGCGGGGAATCACAGCTGGCGAATCAGAGGCGGGGAATCAGAGGTGGGCAATCAGAGGCGGGGAATCAGATATGGGGAATCAGAGGCGGGGAATCAGAGGCGGGGAAACAGAGGCGGGGAATCAAATATAGGGAATCAGAGGTGGGGAATCAGAGGTTGTGAATCAGAGATGGGGAATCAAGGCGGGGAATCAGAGGCAGGGAATCAGACGCGGGGAATCAGAGGCGGGGATTCAGAGCTGGGGAATCTGAGGCGGGGAATCAGAGTTGGGGAATCAGAGGCAGGGAATCAGATATGGGGAATCAGAGGCGGGGAATCAGAGGCCGGGAATCAGATATGGGGAAACAGAGGCGGGGAATCCGAGGCAGGGAAACAGAGGCGGGGAATCAGATATGGGGAATCAGAGGTGGGGAATCAGAGGTTGGGAATCAGAGGCAGGGAATCACAGGCTTGCAATCAGATGCAGGGTATCAGATGCGGGGAATCAGAGGCGGGGAATCAGAGCTGGGGAATCAGAGGTGGGGAATCAGATTTGGGGAATCAGAGGTGGGGACTTAGATATTGGGAAACAGAGGCGGGGAATCAGAGGCGGGGAAACAGAGGCGGGGAATCAGATATGGGGAATCAGAGGTGGGGAATCAGAGGCAGGGAATCAGATGTGCAGAATCAGAGATGGGGAATCAGAGGCAGGGAATCAGAATCAGAAGCAGGGAATCAGAGGCCGGGAATCAGAGGCCGGAATCAGATGCTTGGAATCAGAGGCCTGGAATCAGAGGCGGGGAATCAGAGGCAGGGAATCAGATGCGGGGAATCAGAGGCGGGGAATCAGAGCTGGGGAATCAGAGGCGGGGTATTAGAGTTGGGGAATCAGAGGCGGGGAATCAGATATGGGGAAACAGAGGTGGGGAATCAGAGGCGGGGAAACAGAGGCAGGGAATCAGATATGGGGAATCAGAGGTGGGGCATCAGAGGTTGTGAATCACAGATGGGGAATCAGAGGCAGGGAATCAGACGCGGGGAATCAGAGGCGGGGATTCAGAGCTGGGGAATCAGAAGCGGGGAATCAGAGTTGGGGAATCAGAGGCGGGGAATCAGATATGGATAATCAGAGGCAGGGAATCAGAGGCGGGGAATCAGAGGCAGGGAATCAAACGCGGGGAATCTGAGGCGGGGAATCAGAGCTGGGGAATCAGAGGTGGGTAATCAGAGTTGGGGAATCAGAGGCAGGGAATTGGATGTGCGGAATCAGAGAGGGGGAATCAGAGGTGGGGAATCAGAGGCGGAGAATCAGAGATGGGGAATCAGAGGCGGGGAATCAGAGGCAGGAAATCAGACACGGGGATTCAGAGGCTGGGAATCAGACGGGGGGAATCAAAGGCGGGGAATCAGAGCTGGGGAATCTGAGGCAGGGTATCAGAGTTGGGGATTCAGAGGCGGGGAATCAGATATGGGGAAACAGAGGCGGGGAATCAGAGGCGGGCAAACAGAGGCGGGGAATTAGATATGGGGAATCAGAGGTACGGAATCAGAGGTGGTGAATCAGTGATGGGGAATCACAGGCGGGGAATCAGAGGCAGGGAATAGAACGCGGGGAATCAGAGGCAGGGAATCAGAGCTGGGGAATCAGAGGAGGGGATTCATAGTTGGGAATCAGAGGCGGGAATCAGATATGGGGAAACAGAGGCGGGGAATCAGAGGCGGTGAAACAGAGGCGGGGAATCAGATATGGGGAATCGGATGCAGGGAATCAGAGGCGGGGAATCAGAGCTGGGGAATCGGAGGTGGGGAATCAGAGTTGGGGCATCAGAGGTGGGGAATTAGATATAGGGAAACAGAGGCGGGGAATCAGAGGCGGGGAAACAGAGGCGGGGAATCAGATATGGGGAATCAGAGGTGGGGAATCAGAGGCAGGGAATCAGATGTGCGGAATCAGAGATGGGGAATAAGAGGCAGGGAATCAGAATCAGAAGCGGGGAATCAGAGGCCGGGAATCAGAGGCCGGGAATCAGATGCTGTAAATAAGAGGCCGGGAATCAGAGGTGGGGAATCAGATATGGGGAATCAGAGGTGGCGAATCAAAGGCGCTGAATCAGAGATGGGGAATCAGAGGCGGGGAATCAGAGGCAGGGAATCAGATGCGGGGAATCAGAGGCGGGGAATCAGAGCTGGCGAATCAGAGGCTGGGAATTAGAGGTGGGCAATCAGAGGCGGGGAATCAGATATGGGGAATCAGAGGTGGGGAATCAGAGGCGGGGAAACAGAGGCGGGGAATCAAATATAGGGAATCAGAGGTGGGGAATCAGAGGTTGTGAATCAGAGATGGGGAATCAAGGCGGGGAATCAGAGGCAGGGAATCAGACGCGGGGAATCAGAGGCGAGGATTCAGAGCTGGGGAATCAGAGGCGGGGAATCAGAGTTGGGGAATCAGAGGCAGGGAATCAGATATGGGGAATCAGAGGCGGGGAATCAGGGGCAGGGAATCAGTGGCAGGGAATCAGAGGCGGGGAATCAGAGGCGGGGAATCAAAGGCAGGGAATCAGACACGGGGAATCAGAGGCGGGGAATCAGAGATGGGGAATCAGAGGCGGGGAATCAGAGGCAGGGAATCGGATGCCGGGAATCAGAGTCGGGGAATCAGAGCTGGGGAATCAGAGGCAGGGAATCAGAGTTGGGGAATCAGAGGCGGGGAATCAGATATGGGGAAATAGAGGCGGGGAATCAGATATGGGGAATCAGAGGTGTGGAATCAGAGGTTGGGAATCAGAGGCAGGGAATCAGAGTCCGGGAAACTGAGGCGGGGAATCAGATATTGGGAATCAGAGGTGGCGAATCAAAGGCGGTGAAACAGAGATGGGGAATAAGGGCAGGGAATAAGAGGCAGGGAATCAAACACGGGGAATCAGAGCTGGGGAATCAGAGGCGGGGAATCAGAGTTGGGAATCAGAGGTGGGGAATCAGAGGCGGGGAAACAGAGGCGGGGAATCAGATATGGGGAATCAGAGGTGCGGTATCCGAGGTTGGGAATCAGAGGCAGGGAATCAGAGGCGGAAAATCAGAGGCGGGGAATCAGAGGAAGGGAATCAGATGTGCGGAATCGGAGATGGGGAATCAGAGGCAGGGAATCAGAGGCGGGGAATCAGAGGCGGGGAATCAGAGGCCGGGAATCAGATATGGGGAAACAGAGGCGGGGAATCCGAGGCGGGGAAACAGAGGCGGGGAATCAGATATGGGGAATCAGAGGTGGGGAATCAGAGGTTGGGAATCAGAGGCAGGGAATCAGAGGCTTGGAATCAGATGCAGGGAATCAGATGCGGGGAATCAGATGCGGGGAATCAGAGCTGGGGAATCAGAGGTGGGGAATCAGATTTGGGGAATCAGAGGTGGGGACTTAGATATTGGGAAACAGAGGCGGGGAATCAGAGGCGGGGAAACCCAGGCGGGGAATCAGATATGGGGAATCAGAGGTGGGGAATCAGAGGCAAGGAATCAGATGTGCGGAATCAGAGATGGGGAATCAGAGGCAGGGAATCAGAATCAGAAGCAGGGAATCAGAGGCCGGGAATCAGAGGCCGGACTCAGATGCTGGGAATCAGAGGCCTGGAATCAGAGGCGGGGAATCAGAGGCAGGGAATCAGATGCGGGGAATCAGAGGCGGGGAATCAGAGCTGGGGAATCAGAGGCGGGGATTCAGAGTTGGGGAATCAGAGGCGGGGAATCAGAGGCGGGGAAACAGAGGCGGGGAATCAGATATGGGGAATCAGAGGTGGGGAATCAGAGGTTGGGAATCAGAAGCAGGGAATCAGAGGCGGGGAATCAGAGGCGGGGAATCAGAGGCAGAGAATCCGATGTGCGGAATCGGAGATGGGGAATCAGAGGCAGGGAATCAGATATGGGGAAACAGAGGCGGGGAATCCGAGGCGGGGAAACAGAGGCGGGGAATCAGATATGGGGAATCAGAGGTGGGGAATCAGAGGTGGGGAATCAGATTTGGGGAATCAGAGGCGGGGACTTAGATATTGGGAAACAGAGGCGGGGAATCAGAGGCGGGGAAACCCAGGCGGGGAATCAGATATGGGGAATCAGAGGTGGGGAATCAGAGGCAAGGAATCAGATGTGCGGAATCAGAGATGGGGAATCAGAGGCAGGGAATCAGAATCAGAAGCAGGGAATCAGAGGCCGGGAATCAGAGGCCGGAATCAGATGCTGGGAATAAGAGGCCTGGAATCAGAGGCGGGGAATCAGAGGCAGGGAATCAGATGCGGGGAATCAGAGGCGGGGAATCAGAGCTGGGGAATCAGAGGCGGGGATTCAGAGTTGGGGAATCAGAGGCGGGGAATCAGAGGCGGGGAAACAGAGGCGGGGAATCAGATATGGGGAATCAGAGGTGGGGAATCAGAGGTTGGGAATCAGAAGCAGGGAATCAGAGGCGGGGAATCAGAGGCGGGGAATCAGAGGCAGGGAATCCGATGTGCGGAATCGGAGATGGGGAATCAGAGGCAGGGAATCAGAGGCGGGGAATCAGAGGCGGAGAATCAGAGGCCGGGAATCAGATATGGGGAAACAGAGGCGGGGAATCAGAGGCGGGGAAACAGAGGCGGGGAATCAGATATGGGGAATCAGAGGTGGGGAATCAGAGGTTGGGAATCAGAGGCAGGGAATCAGAGGCTGGGAATCAGATGCAGGGAATCAGATGCGGGGAATCAGAGGCGGGGAATCAGAGCTGGGGAATCAGAGGCGGGGAATCAGAGCTGGGGAATCAGAGGTGGGGAATCAGATATGGGGAATCAGAGGTGGGGAATCAGAGGCAAGGAATCAGATGTGCGGAATCAGAGATGGGGAATCAGAGGCAGGGAATCAGAATCAGAAGCAGGGAATCAGAGGCCGGGAATCAGAGGCCGGAATCAGATGCTGGGAATCAGAGGCCTGGAATCAGAGGCGGGGAATCAGAGGCAGGGAATCAGAGGCGGGGAATCAGAGCTGGGGAATCAGAGGCGGGGAATCAGAGGTTGGGAATCAGAGGCAGGGAATCAGAGGCTGGGAATCAGATGCAGGGAATCAGATGCGGGGAATCAGAGGCGGGGAATCAGAGCTGGGGAATCAGAGGTGGGGAATCAGAGGTGGGGAATCAGAGGCAGGGAATCAGAATCAGAAGCGGGGAATCAGAGGCCGGGAATCAGAGGCCGGGATTCAGATGCCGGGAATAAGAGGCCGGGAATCAGAGGTGGGGAATCAGAGTCCGGGAATCAGAGATGGGGATTCAGAGGCGGGGAATGATATATGGGGAATCAGAGGCGGGGAATCAGAGGCGGGGTAACAGAGGTGGGGAATCAGATATGGGGAATCAGAGGTGGCGAATCAAAGGCGGTGAATCAGAGATGGGGAATCAGAGGCGGGGAATCAGAGGCAGGGAATCAAACACGGGGAATCAGAGGCGGGGAATCAGAGCTGGGGAATCAGAGGCGGGGAATCAGAGCTGGGGAATCAGAGGCGGGGAATCAGATATGGGGAAACAGGGGCGGGGAATCAGAGGCAGGGAAACAGAGGCGGGGAATCAGATATGGGGAATCAGGGGTGGGGAATCAGAGGTTGGGAATCAGAGGCAGGGAATCAGAGGCGTGGAAACAGAGGCGGGGATTCAGATATGGGGAATCAGAGGTGGGGAATCAGGGGCGTGGAATCAGAGGCAGGGAATTAGATGTGGTGAATCAGAGATGGGGAATCAGAGGCAGGGAATCAGAATCAGAAGCGGGGTATCAGTGGCCGGGAATCAGAGGAAGGTAATCAGAGGCAGGGGATCAAACACGGGGAATCAGAGGCTGGGAATCAGAGCTGGGGAATTAGAGGCGGGGAATCAGAGCTGGGGAATCACAGGCGGGGAATCAGAGATGGGGAATCAGAGGCGGGGAATCAGAGGCAGGGAATCAGATGCGGGGAATCAGAGGCGGGGAATCAGAGCTGGCGAATCAGAGGCGGGGAATCAGAGGTGGGCAATCAGAGGATGGGAATCAGATATGGGGAATCAGAGGCGGGGAATCAGAGCTGGGGAATCACAGGCGGGGAATCAGAGTTGGGGAATCAGAGGCGGGGAATCAGATATGGGGAAACAGAGGCGGGGAATCAGAGGCGGTGAAACAGAGGCGGGGAATCAGATATTGGGAATCAGAGGTGGGGAATCAGAGGTTGGGAATCAGAGGCCTGGAATCAGAGGCGTGGAATCAGAGGCAGGGAATCAGATGCGGGGAATCAGAGGAGGGGAATCAGAGCTGGGGAATCAGAGGCGGGGTATTAGAGTTGGGGAATCAGAGGCGGGGAATCAGACGCGGGGAATCAGAGGGGGGGAATCATAGCTGGCGAATCAGAGGCGGGGAATCAGGGGTGGGCAATCAGAGGCCGGGAATCAGAGGTGGTGAATCAGAGATGGGGAATCAGAGGCGGGGAATCAGTGGCAGGGAATCAGATATGGGGAATCAGAGGCGTGGAATCAGAGGCAGGGAATCAGACACGGGGAATCAGACACGGGGAATCAGAGGTGGGGAATCAGAGATGGGGAATCAGAGGCGGTGAATCAGAGATGGGGAATCAGAGGCGGGGAATCAGAGGCAGGAAATAAGACACGGGGATTCAGAGGCTGGGAATCAGACGGGGGGAATCAAAGGCGGGGAATCAGAGCTGGGGAATCAGAGGCAGGGAATCAGAGGCGGGGAATCAGATATGGGGAATCAGAGGCTGGTATTCAGAGGCGGGGAATCAGAGGCAGGTAATCAGACACGGGGAATCAGAGGTGGGGAATCAGAGATGGGGAATCAGAGGCGGGGAATCAGAGTTGGGGATTCAGAGGCAGGGAATCGGATGTGCGGAATCAGAGTTGGGGAATCAGAGGTGGGGAATCAGAGGCGGTGAATCAGAGATGGGGAATCAGAGGCGGGGAATCAGAGGCAGGAAATCAGACACGGGGATTCAGAGGCTGGGAATCAGACGGGGGGAATCAAAGGCGGGGAATCAGAGCTGGGGAATCAGAGGCAGGGAATCAGAGTTGGGGATTCAGAGACGGGGAATCAGATATGGGGAAACAGAGGCGGGGAATCAGAGGCGGGCAAACAGAGGCGGGGAATTAGATATGGGGAATCAGATGTGGGGAATCAGAGGTGGTGAATCAGTGATGGGGAATCACAGGCGGGGAATCAGAGGCAGGGAATAGAACGCAGGGAATCAGAGGCAGGGAATCAGAGCTGGGGAATCAGAGGCGGGGAATCATAGTTGGGAATCAGAGGCGGGGAATCAGATATGGGGAAACAGAGGCGGGGAATCAGAGGCGGGGAAACAGAGGCGGGGAATCAGATATGGGGAATCGGATGCGGGGAATCAGAGGCGGGGAATCAGAGCTGGGGAATCAGAGGTGGGGAATCAGAGTTGGGGCATCAGAGGTGGGGAATCAAATATAGGGAATCAGAGGTGGGGAATCAGAGGTTGTGAATCAGAGATGGGGAATCAAGGCGGGGAATCAGAGGCAGGGATTCAGAGCTGGGGAATCAGAGGCGGGGAATCAGAGTTGGGGAATCAGAGGCGGGGAATCAGATATGGGGAATCAGAGGCGGGGAATCAGAGGCGGGGAAACAGAGGCAGGGAATCAGATATGGGGAATCAGAGGTGGGGTATCAGGGGCAGGGTATCAGGGGCAGGGAATCAGAGGCGGGGAATCAGAGGCGGGGAATCAGAGGCAGGGAATCCGATGTGCGGAATCGGAGATGGGGAATCAGAGGCAGGGAATCAGAGGCGGGGAATCAGAGGCGGAGAATCAGAGGCCGGGAATCAGATATGGGGAATCAGAGGCGGGGAATCAGAGGCGGGGAAACAGAGGCGGGGAATCAGATATGGGGAATCAGAGGTGGGGAATCAGAGGTTGGGAATCAGAGGCAGGGAATCAGAGGCTGGGAATCAGATGCAGGGAATCAGATGCGGGGAATCAGAGGCGGGGAATCAGAGCTGGGGAATCAGAGGTGGGGAATCAGAGTTGGGGAATCAGAGTCGGGGACTTAGATATGGGGAAACAGAGGCGGGGAATCAGAGGCGGGGAAACAGACGCGGGGAATCAGAGGCGGGGATTCAGAGCTGGGGAATCAGAGGCGGGGAATCAGAGTTGGGGAATCAGAGGCGGGGAATCAGATATGGGGAATCAGAGGCGGGGAATCAGAGGCGGGGAAACAGAGGCAGGGAATCAGATATGGGGAATCAGAGGTGGGGTATCAGGGGCAGGGAATCAGTGGCAGGGAATCAGAGGCGGGGAAACAGAGGCGGGGAATCAGAGGCAGGGAATCAGACACGTAGAATCAGATATGGGGAAACAGAGGCGGGGAATCAGAGGCGGGCAAACAGAGGCGGGGAATTAGATATGGGGAATCAGAGGTGGGGAATCAGAGGTGGTGAATCAGAGATGGGGAATCACAGGCGGGGAATCAGAGGCAGGGAATAGAACGCGGGGAATCAGAGGCGGGGAATCAGAGCTGGGGAATCAGAGGCGGGGAATCATAGTTGGGAATCAGAGGCGGGGAATCAGATATGGGGAAACAGAGGCGGGGAATCAAAGGCGGGGAAACAGAGGCGGGGAATCAGATATGGGGAATCGGATGCGGGGAATCAGATGCGGGGAATGGGAGCTGGGGAATCAGAGGCGGGGTATCAGAGTTGGGGCGTCTGAGGTGGGGAATTAGATATGGGGAAACAGAGGCGGGGAATCAGAGGCGGGGAAACAGAGGCGAGGAATCAGATATGGGGAATCAGAGGTGGGGAATCAGAGGCAGGGAATCAGATGTGCGGAATCAGAGATGGGGAATCAGAGGCAGGGAATCAGAATCAGAAGCGGGGAATCAGAGGCCGGGAATCAGAGGCCGGGATTCAGATGCCGGGAATAAGAGGCCAGGAATCAGAGGTGGGGAATCAGAGTCCGGGAATCAGAGATGGGGATTCAGAGGCGGGGAATGATATATGGGGAATCAGAGGCGGGGAATCAGAGGCGGGGTAACAGAGGTGGGGAATCAGATATGGGGAATCAGAGGTGGCGAATCAAAGGCGGTGAATCAGAGATGGGGAATCAGAGGCGGGGAATCAGAGGCAGGGAATCAAACACGGGGAATCAGAGGCGGGGAATCAGAGCTGGGGAATCAGAGGCGGGGAATCAGAGTTGGGGAATCAGAGGCGGGGAATCAGATATGGGGAAACAGGGGCGGGGAATCAGAGGCAGGGAAACAGAGGCGGGGAATCAGATATGGGGAATCAGGGGTGGGGAATCAGAGGTTGGGAATCAGAGGCAGGGAATCAGAGGCGTGGATACAGAGGCGGGGATTCAGATATGGGGAATCAGAGGTGGGGAATCAGGGGCGTGGAATCAGAGGCAGGGAATTAGATGTGGTGAATCAGAGATGGGGAATCAGAGGCAGGGAATCAGAATCAGAAGCGGGGTATCAGTGGCCGGGAATCAGAGGAAGGTAATCAGAGGCAGGGGATCAAACACGGGGAATCAGAGGCTGGGAATCAGAGCTGGGGAATTAGAGGCGGGGAATCAGAGCTGGGGAATCACAGGCGGGGAATCAGAGATGGGGAATCAGAGGCGGGGAATCAGAGGCAGGGAATCAGATGCGGGGAATCAGAGGCGGGGAATCAGAGCTGGCGAATCAGAGGCGGGGAATCAGAGGTGGGCAATCAGAGGATGGGAATCAGATATGGGGAATCAGAGGCGGGGAATCAGAGCTGGGGAATCACAGGCGCGGAATCAGAGTTGGGGAATCAGAGGCGGGGAATCAGATATGGGGAAACAGAGGCGGGGAATCAGAGGCGGTGAAACAGAGGCGGGGAATCAGATATTGGGAATCAGAGGTGGGGAATCAGAGGTTGGGAATCAGAGGCCTGGAATCAGAGGCGTGGAATCAGAGGCAGGGAATCAGATGCGGGGAATCAGAGGAGGGGAATCAGAGCTGGGGAATCAGAGGCGGGGTATTAGAGTTGGGGAATCAGAGGCGGGGAATCAGACGCGGGGAATCAGAGGGGGGGAATCATAGCTGGCGAATCAGAGGCGGGGAATCAGGGGTGGGCAATCAGAGGCCGGGAATCAGAGGTGGTGAATCAGAGATGGGGAATCAGAGGCGGGGAATCAGTGGCAGGGAATCAGATATGGGGAATCAGAGGCGTGGAATCAGAGGCAGGGAATCAGACACGGGGAATCAGACACGGGGAATCAGAGGTGGGGAATCAGAGATGGGGAATCAGAGGCGGTGAATCAGAGATGGGGAATCAGAGGCGGGGAATCAGAGGCAGGAAATCAGACACGGGGATTCAGAGGCTGGGAATCAGACGGGGGGAATCAAAGGCGGGGAATCAGAGCTGGGGAATCAGAGGCAGGGAATCAGAGGCGGGGAATCAGATATGGGGAATCAGAGGCTGGTATTCAGAGGCGGGGAATCAGAGGCAGGGAATCAGACACGGGGAATCAGAGGTGGGGAATCAGAGATGGGGAATCAGAGGCGGGGAATCAGAGTTGGGGATTCAGAGGCAGGGAATCGGATGTGCGGAATCAGAGATGGGGAATCAGAGGTGGGGAATCAGAGGCGGTGAATCAGAGATGGGGAATCAGAGGCGGGGAATCAGAGGCAGGAAATCAGACACGGGGATTCAGAGGCTGGGAATCAGACGGGGGGAATCAAAGGCGGGGAATCAGAGCTGGGGAATCAGAGGCAGGGAATCAGAGTTGGGGATTCAGAGACGGGGTATCAGATATGGGGAAACAGAGGCGGGGTATCAGAGGCGGGCAAACAGAGGCGGGGAATTAGATATGGGGAATCAGATGTGGGGAATCAGAGGTGGTGAATCAGTGATGGGGAATCACAGGCGGGGAATCAGAGGCAGGGAATAGAACGCAAGGAATCAGAGGCAGGGAATCAGAGCTGGGGAATCAGAGGCGGGGAATCATAGTTGGGAATCAGAGGCGGGGAATCAGATATGGGGAAACAGAGGCGGGGAATCAGAGGCGGGGAAACAGAGGCGGGGAATCAGATATGGGGAATCGGATGCGGGGAATCAGAGGCGGGGAATCAGAGCTGGGGAATCAGAGGCGGGGAATCAGAGTTGGGGCATCAGAGGTGGGGAATCAAATATAGGGAATCAGAGGTGGTGAATCAGAGGTTGTGAATCAGAGATGGGGAATCAAGGCGGGGAATCAGAGGCAGGGAATCAGACGCGGGGAATCAGAGGCGGGGATTCAGAGCTGGGGAATCAGAGGCGGGGAATCAGAGTTGGGGAATCAGAGGCGGGGAATCAGAGGCGGGGAAACAGAGGCGGGGAATGAGATATGGAGAATCAGAGGCGGGGAATCAGAGGCGGGGAAACAGAGGTGGGGAATCAGATATGGGGAATCAGAGGTGGCGAATCAAAGGCGGTGAATCAGAGATGGGGAATCAGAGGCGGGGAATCAGAGGCAGGGAATCAGATGCGGGGAATCAGAGGCGGGGAATCAGAGGCGGGGAATCAGAGCTGGCGAATCAGAGGCGGGGAATCAGAGGTGGGCAATCAGAGGCGGGGAATCAGATATGGGGAATCAGAGGCGGGGAATCAGAGGCGGGGAAACAGAGGCGGGGAATCAAATATAGGGAATCAGAGGTGGGGAATCAGTGGTTGTGAATCAGAGATGGGGAATCAAGGCGGGGAATCAGAGGCAGGGAATCAGACGCGGGGAATCAGAGGCGGGGATTCAGAGCTGGGGAATCTGAGGCGGGGAATCAGAGTTGGGGAATCAGAGGCAGGGAATCAGATATGGGGAATCAGAGGCGGGGAATCAGAGGCCGGGAATCAGATATGGGGAAACAGAGGCGGGGAATCCGAGGCAGGGAAACAGAGGCGGGGAATCAGATATGGGGAATCAGAGGTGGGGAATCAGAGGTTGGGAATCAGAGGCAGGGAATCACAGGCTTGGAATCAGATGCAGGGTATCAGATGCGGGGAATCAGAGGCGGGGAATCAGAGCTGGGGAATCAGAGGTGGGGAATCAGATTTGGGGAATCAGAGGTGGGGACTTAGATATTGGGAAACAGAGGCGGGGAATCAGAGGCGGGGAAACAGAGGCGGGGAATCAGATATGGGGAATCAGAGGTGGGGAATCAGAGGCAGGGAATCAGATGTGCGGAATCAGAGATGGGGAATCAGAGGCAGGGAATCAGAATCAGAAGCAGGGAATCAGAGGCCGGGAATCAGAGGCCGGAATCAGATGCTTGGAATCAGAGGCCTGGAATCAGAGGCGGGGAATCAGAGGCAGGGAATCAGATGCGGGGAATCAGAGGCGGGGAATCAGAGCTGGGGAATCAGAGGCGGGGTATTAGTGTTGGGGAATCAGAGGCGGGGAATCAGATATGGGGAAACAGAGGTGGGGAATCAGAGGCGGGGAAACAGAGGCAGGGAATCAGATATGGGGAATCAGAGGTGGGGCATCAGAGGTTGTGAATCACAGATGGGGAATCAGAGGCGGGGAATCAGAGGCAGGGAATCAGACGCGGGGAATCAGAGGCGGGGATTCAGAGCTGGGGAATCAGAAGCGGGGAATCAGAGTTGGGGAATCAGAGGCGGGGAATCAGATATGGGTAATCAGAGGCAGGGAATCAGAGGCGGGGAATCAGAGGCAGGGAATCAAACGCGGGGAATCTGAGGCGGGGAATCAGAGCTGGGGAATCAGAGGTGGGTAATCAGAGTTGGGGAATCAGAGGCAGGGAATTGGATGTGCGGAATCAGAGAGGGGGAATCAGAGGTGGGGAATCAGAGGCGGAGAATCAGAGATGGGGAATCAGAGGCGGGGAATCAGAGGCAGGAAATCAGACACGGGGATTCAGAGGCTGGGAATCAGACGGGGGGAATCAAAGGCGGGGAATCAGAGCTGGGGAATCTGAGGCAGGGAATCAGAGTTGGGGATTCAGAGGCGGGGAATCAGATATGGGGAAACAGAGGCGGGGAATCAGAGGCGGGCAAACAGAGGCGGGGAATTAGATATGGGGAATCAGAGGTAGGGAATCAGAGGTGGTGAATCAGTGATGGGGAATCACAGGCGGGGAATCAGAGGCAGGGAATAGAACGCGGGGAATCAGAGGCAGGGAATCAGAGCTGGGGAATCAGAGGAGGGGATTCATAGTTGGGAATCAGAGGCGGGAATCAGATATGGGGAAACAGAGGCGGGGAATCAGAGGCGGTGAAACAGAGGCGGGGAATCAGATATGGGGAATCGGATGCAGGGAATCAGAGGCGGGGAATCAGAGCTGGGGAATCAGAGGCGGGGAATCAGAGTTGGGGCATCAGAGGTGGGGAATTAGATATAGGGAAACAGAGGCGGGGAATCAGAGGCGGGGAAACAGAGGCGGGGAATCAGATATGGGGAATCAGAGGTGGGGAATCAGAGGCAGGGAATCAGATGTGCGGAATCAGAGATGGGGAATAAGAGGCAGGGAAACAGAATCAGAAGCGGGAAATCAGAGGCCGGGAATCAGAGGCCGGGAATCAGATGCTGGGAATAAGAGGCCGGGAATCAGAGGTGGGGAATCAGATATGGGGAATCAGAGGTGGCGAATCAAAGGCGGTGAATCAGAGATGGGGAATCAGAGGCGGGGAATCAGAGGCAGGGAATCAGATGCGGGGAATCAGAGGCGGGGAATCAGAGCTGGCGAATCAGAGGCTGGGAATTAGAGGTGGGCAATCAGAGGCGGGGAATCAGATATGGGGAATCAGAGGCGGGGAATCAGAGGCGGGGAAACAGAGGCGGGGAATCAAATATAGGGAATCAGAGGTGGGGAATCAGAGGTTGTGAATCAGAGATGGGGAATCAAGGCGGGGAATCAGAGGCAGGGAATCAGACGCGGGGAATCAGAGGCGGGGATTCAGAGCTGGGGAATCAGAGGCGGGGAATCAGAGTTGGGGAATCAGAGGCAGGGAATCAGATATGGGGAATCAGAGGCGGGGAATCAGAGGCGGGGAAACAGAGGCGGGGAATCAGATGTGGGGAATCAGAGGTGGGGAATCAGGGGCAGGGAATCAGTGGCAGGGAATCAGAGGCGGGGAATCAGAGGCGGGGAATCAAAGGCAGGGAATCAGACACGGGGAATCAGAGGCGGGGAATCAGAGATGGGGAATCAGAGGCGGGGAATCAGAGGCAGGGAATCGGATGCCGGGAATCAGAGTCGGGGAATCAGAGCTGGGGAATCAGAGGCAGGGAATCAGAGTTGGGGAATCAGAGGCGGGGAATCAGATATGGGGAAATAGAGGCGGGGAATCAGATATGGGGAATCAGAGGTGTGGAATCAGAGGTTGGGAATCAGAGGCAGGGAATCAGAGTCCGGGAAACTGAGGCGGGGAATCAGATATTGGGAATCAGAGGTGGCGAATCAAAGGCGGTGAAACAGAGATGGGGAATCAGGGCAGGGAATAAGAGGCAGGGAATCAAACACGGGGAATCAGAGCTGGGGAATCAGAGGCGGGGAATCAGAGTTGGGAATCAGAGGTGGGGAATCAGAGGCGGGGAAACAGAGGCGGGGAATCAGATATGGGGAATCAGAGGTGGGGAATCCGAGGTTGGGAATCAGAGGCAGGGAATCAGAGGCGGAAAATCAGAGGCGGGGAATCAGAGGAAGGGAATCAGATGTGCGGAATCGGAGATGGGGAATCAGAGGCAGGGAATCAGAGGCGGGGAATCAGATGCGGGGAATCAGAGGCCGGGAATCAGATATGGGGAAACAGAGGCGGGGAATCCGAGGCGGGGAAACAGAGGCGGGGAATCAGATATGGGGAATCAGAGGTGGGGAATCAGAGGTTGGGAATCAGAGGCAGGGAATCAGAGGCTTGGAATCAGATGCAGGGAATCAGATGCGGGGAATCAGATGCGGGGAATCAGAGCTGGGGAATCAGAGGTGGGGAATCAGATTTGGGGAATCAAAGGCGGGGACTTAGATATTGGGAAACAGAGGCGGGGAATCAGAGGCGGGGAAACCCAGGCGGGGAATCAGATATGGGGAATCAGAGGTGGGGAATCAGAGGCAAGGAATCAGATGTGCGGAATCAGAGATGGGGAATCAGAGGCACGGAATCAGAATCAGAAGCAGGGAATCAGAGGCCGGGAATCAGAGGCCGGACTCAGATGCTGGGAATCAGAGGCCTGGAATCAGAGGCGGGGAATCAGAGGCAGGGAATCAGATGCGGGGAATCAGAGGCGGGGAATCAGAGCTGGGGAATCAGAGGCGGGGATTCAGAGTTGGGGAATCAGAGGCGGGGAATCAGAGGCGGGGAAACAGAGGCGGGGAATCAGATATGTGGAATCAGAGGTGGGGAATCAGAGGTTGGGAATCAGAAGCAGGGAATCAGAGGCGGGGAATCAGAGGCGGGGAATCAGAGGCAGAGAATCCGATGTGCGGAATCGGAGATGGGGAATCAGAGGCAGGGAATCAGATATGGGGAAACAGAGGCGGGGAATCCGTGGCGGGGAAACAGAGGCGGGGAATCAGATATGGGGAATCAGAGGTGGGGAATCAGAGGTGGGGAATCAGATTTGGGGAATCAGAGGCGGGGACTTAGATATTGGGAAACAGAGGCGGGGAATCAGAGGCGGGGAAACCCAGGCGGGGAATCAGATATGGGGAATCAGAGGTGGGGAATCAGAGGCAAGGAATCAGATGTGCGGAATCAGAGATGGGGAATCAGAGGCAGGGAATCAGAATCAGAAGCAGGGAATCAGAGGCCGGGAATCAGAGGCCGGAATCAGATGCTGGGAATCAGAGGCCTGGAATCAGAGGCGGGGAATCAGAGGCAGGGAATCAGATGCGGGGAATCAGAGGCGGGGAATCAGAGCTGGGGAATCAGAGGCGGGGATTCAGAGTTGGGGAATCAGAGGCGGGGAATCAGAGGCGGGGAAACAGAGGCGGGGAATCAGATATGGGGAATCAGAGGTGGGGAATCAGAGGTTGGGAATCAGAAGCAGGGAATCAGAGGCGGGGAATCAGAGGCGGGGAATCAGAGGCAGGGAATCCGATGTGCGGAATCGGAGATGGGGAATCAGAGGCAGGGAATCAGAGGCGGGGAATCAGAGGCGGAGAATCAGAGGCCGGGAATCAGATATGGGGAAACAGAGGCGGGGAATCAGAGGCGGGGAAACAGAGGCGGGGAATCATATATGGGGAATCAGAGGTGGGGAATCAGAGGTTGGGAATCAGAGGCAGGGAATCAGAGGCTGGGAATCAGATGCAGGGAATCAGATGCGGGGAATCAGAGGCGGGGAATCAGAGCTGGGGAATCAGAGGTGGGGAATCAGAGTTGGGGAATCAGAGTCGGGGACTTAGATATGGGGAAACAGAGGCGGGGAATCAGAGGCGGGGAAACAGACGCGGGGAATCAGAGGCGGGGATTCAGAGCTGGGGAATCAGAGGCGGGGAATCAGAGTTGGGGAATCAGAGGCGGGGAATCAGATATGGGGAATCAGAGGCGGGGAATCAGAGGCGGGGAAACAGAGGAAGGGAATCAGATATGGGGAATCAGAGGTGGGGTATCAGGGGCAGGGAATCAGTGGCAGGGAATCAGAGGCGGGGAAACAGAGGCGGGGAATCAGAGGCAGGGAATCGGACACGTGGAATCAGATATGGGGAAACAGAGGCGGGGAATCAGAGGCGGGCAAACAGAGGCGGGGAATTAGATATGGGGAATCAGAGGTGGGGAATCAGAGGTGGTGAATCAGAGATGGGGAATCACAGGCGGGGAATCAGAGGCAGGGAATAGAACGCGGGGAATCAGAGGCGGGGAATCAGAGCTGGGGAATCAGAGGCGGGGAATCATAGTTGGGAATCAGAGGCGGGGAATCAGATATGGGGAAACAGAGGCGGGGAATCAAAGGCGGAGAAACAGAGGCGGGGAATCAGATATGGGGAATCGGATGCGGGGAATCAGAGGCGGGGAATGGGAGCTGGGGAATCAGAGGTGGGGTATCAGAGTTGGGGCATCTGAGGTGGGGAATTAGATATGGGGAAACAGAGGCGGGGAATGAGAGGCGGGGAAACAGAGGCGAGGAATCAGATATAGGGAATCAGAGGTGGGGAATCAGAGGCAGGGAATCAGATGTGCGGAATCAGAGATGGGGAATCAGAGGCAGGGAATCAGAATCAGAAGCGGGGAATCAGAGGCCGGGAATCAGAGGCCGGGATTCAGATGCCGGGAATAAGAGGCCGGGAATCAGAGGTGGGGAATCAGAGTCCGGGAATCAGAGATGGGGATTCAGAGGCGGGGAATGATATATGGGGAATCAGAGGCGGGGAATCAGAGGCGGGGTAACAGAGGTGGGGAATCAGATATGGGGAATCAGAGGTGGCGAATCAAAGGCGGTGAATCAGAGATGGGGAATCAGAGGCGGGGAATCAGAGGCAGGGAATCAAACACGGGGAATCAGAGGCGGGGAATCAGAGCTGGGGAATCAGAGGCGGGGAATCAGAGTTGGGGAATCAGAGGCGGGGAATCAGATATGGGGAAACAGGGGCGGGGAATCAGAGGCAGGGAAACAGAGGCGGGGAATCAGATATGGGGAATCAGGGGTGGGGAATCAGAGGTTGGGAATCAGAGGCAGGGAATCAGAGGCGTGGAAACAGAGGCGGGGATTCAGATATGGGGAATCAGAGGTGGGGAATCAGGGGCGTGGAATCAGAGGCAGGGAATTAGATGTGGTGAATCAGAGATGGGGAATCAGAGGCAGGGAATCAGAATCAGAAGCGGGGTATCAGTGGCCGGGAATCAGAGGAAGGTAATCAGAGGCAGGGGATCAAACACGGGGAATCAGAGGCTGGGAATCAGAGCTGGGGAATTAGAGGCGGGGAATCAGAGCTGGGGAATCACAGGCGGGGAATCAGAGATGGGGAATCAGAGGTGGGCAATCAGAGGATGGGAATCAGATATGGGGAATCAGAGGCGGGGAATCAGAGCTGGGGAATCACAGGCGGGGAATCAGAGTTGGGGAATCAGAAGCGGGGAATCAGATATGGGGAAACAGAGGCGGGGAATCAGAGGCGGTGAAACAGAGGCGGGGAATCAGAGTTGGGGAATCAGAAGCGGGGAATCAGATATGGGGAAACAGAGGCGGGGAATCAGAGGCGGTGAAAGAGAGGCGGGGAATCAGATATTGGGAATCAGAGGTGGGGAATCAGAGGTTGGGAATCAGAGGCCTGGAATCAGAGGCGTGGAATCAGAGGCAGGGAATCAGATGCGGGGAATCAGAGGAGGGGAATCAGAGCTGGGGAATCAGAGGCGGGGTATTAGAGTTGGGGAATCAGAGGCGGGGAATCAGACGCGGGGAATCAGAGGGGGGGAATCATAGCTGGCGAATCAGAGGCGGGGAATCAGGGGTGGGCAATCAGAGGCCGGGAATCAGAGGTGGTGAATCAGAGATGGGGAATCAGAGGCGGGGAATCAGTGGCAGGGAATCAGATATGGGGAATCAGAGGCGTGGAATCAGAGGCAGGGAATCAGACACGGGGAATCAGACACGGGGAATCAGAGGTGGGGAATCAGAGATGGGGAATCAGAGGCGGTGAATCAGAGATGGGGAATCAGAGGCGGGGAATCAGAGGCAGGAAATAAGACACGGGGATTCAGAGGCTGGGAATCAGACGGGGGGAATCAAAGGCGGGGAATCAGAGCTGGGGAATCAGAGGCAGGGAATCAGAGGCGGGGAATCAGATATGGGGAATCAGAGGCTGGTATTCAGAGGCGGGGAATCAGAGGCAGGGAATCAGACACGGGGAATCAGAGGTGGGGAATCAGAGATGGGGAATCAGAGGCGGGGAATCAGAGTTGGGGATTCAGAGGCAGGGAATCGGATGTGCGGAATCAGAGTTGGGGAATCAGAGGTGGGGAATCAGAGGCGGTGAATCAGAGATGGGGAATCAGAGGCGGGGAATCAGAGGCAGGAAATCAGACACGGGGATTCAGAGGCTGGGAATCAGACGGGGGGAATCAAAGGCGGGGAATCAGAGCTGGGGAATCAGAGGCAGGGAATCAGAGTTGGGGATTCAGAGACGGGGAATCAGATATGGGGAAACAGAGGCGGGGAATCAGAGGCGGGCAAACAGAGGCGGGGAATTAGATATGGGGAATCAGATGTGGGGAATCAGAGGTGGTGAATCAGTGATGGGGAATCACAGGCGGGGAATCAGAGGCAGGGAATAGAACGCAGGGAATCAGAGGCAGGGAATCAGAGCTGGGGAATCAGAGGCGGGGAATCATAGTTGCGAATCAGAGGCGGGGAATCAGATATGGGGAAACAGAGGCGGGGAATCAGAGGCGGGGAAACAGAGGCGGGGAATCAGATATGGGGAATCGGATGCGGGGAATCAGAGGTTGGGAATCAGAAGCAGAGAATCAGAGGCGGGGAATCAGAGGCGGGGAATCAGAGGCAGGGAATCCGATGTGCGGAATCGGAGATGGGGTATCAGAGGCAGGGAATCAGAGGCGGGGAATCAGAGGCGGAGAATCAGAGGCCGGGAATCAGATATGGGGAAACAGAGGCGGGGAATCAGAGGCGGGGAAACAGAGGCGGGGAATCAGATATGGGGAATCAGAGGTGGGGAATCAGAGGTTGGGAATCAGAGGCAGGGAATCAGAGGCTGGGAATCAGATGCAGGGAATCAGATGCGGGGAATCAGAGGCGGGGAATCAGAGCTGGGGAATCAGAGGTGGGGAATCAGAGTTGGGGAATCAGAGTCGGGGACTTAGATATGGGGAAACAGAGGCGGGGAATCAGAGGCGGGGAAACAGACGCGGGGAATCAGAGGCGGGGATTCAGAGCTGGGGAATCAGAGGCGGGGAATCAGAGTTGGGGAATCAGAGGCGGGGAATCAGATATGGGGAATCAGAGGCGGGGAATCAGAGGCGGGGAAACAGAGGCAGGGAATCAGATATGGGGAATCAGAGGTGGGGTATCAGGGGCAGGGAATCAGTGGCAGGGAATCAGAGGCGGGGAAACAGAGGCGGGGAATCAGAGGCAGGGAATCAGACACGGGCAATCAGATATGGGGAAACAGAGGCGGGGAATCAGAGGCGGGCAAACAGAGGCGGGGAATTAGATATGGGGAATCAGAGGTGGGGAATCAGAGGTGGTGAATCAGAGATGGGGAATCACAGGCGGGGAATCAGAGGCAGGGAATAGAACGCGGGGAATCAGAGGCGGGGAATCAGAGCTGGGGAATCAGAGGCGGGGAATCATAGTTGGGAATCAGAGGCGGGGAATCAGATATGGGGAAACAGAGGCGGGGAATCAAAGGCGGGGAAACAGAGGCGGGGAATCAGATATGGGGAATCGGATGCGGGGAATCAGAGGCGGGGAATGGGAGCTGGGGAATCAGAGGCGGGGTATCAGAGTTGGGGCATCTGAGGTGGGGAATTAGATATGGGGAAACAGAGGCGGGGAATCAGAGGCGGGGAAACAGAGGCGAGGAATCAGATATGGGGAATCAGAAGTGGGGAATCAGAGGCAGGAAATCAGATGTGCGGAATCAGAGATGGGGAATCAGAGGCAGGGAATCAGAATCAGAAGCAGGGAATCAGAGGCCGGGAATCAGAGGCCGGAATCAGATGCTGGGAATCAGAGGCCTGGAATCAGAGGCGGGGAATCAGAGGCAGGGAATCAGATGCGGGGAATCAGAGGCGGGGAATCAGAGCTGGGGAATCAGAGGCGGGGATTCAGAGTTGGGGAATCAGAGGCGGGGAATCAGAGGCGGGGAAACAGAGGCGGGGAATCAGATATGGGGAATCAGAGGTGGGGAATCA
Organism: Narcine bancroftii; assembly: GCF_036971445.1. NCBI lineage: Eukaryota > Metazoa > Chordata > Chondrichthyes > Torpediniformes > Narcinidae > Narcine > Narcine bancroftii. The sequence goes on along the minus strand of NW_027211891.1, from coordinate 2,226,810 downwards.
GAGGTTGGGAATCAGAAGCAGGGAATCAGAGGCGGGGAATCAGAGGCGGGGAATCAGAGGCAGGGAATCCGATGTGCGGAATCGGAGATGGGGAATCAGAGGCAGGGAATCAGAGGCGGGGAATCAGAGGCGGAGAATCAGAGGCCGGGAATCAGATATGGGGAAACAGAGGCGGGGAATCAGAGGCGGGGAAACAGAGGCGGGGAATCAGATATGGGGAATCAGAGGTGGGGAATCAGAGGTTGGGAATCAGAGGCAGGGAATCAGAGGCTGGGAATCAGATGCAGGGAATCAGATGCGGGGAATCAGAGGCGGGGAATCAGAGCTGGGGAATCAGAGTTGGGGAATCAGAGTTGGGGAATCAGAGTCGGGGACTTAGATATGGGGAAACAGAGGCGGGGAATCAGAGGCGGGGAAACAGACGCAGGGAATCAGAGGCGGGGATTCAGAGCTGGGGAATCAGAGGCGGGGAATCAGAGTTGGGGAATCAGAGGCGGGGAATCAGATATGGGGAATCAGAGTCGGGGAATCAGAGGCGGGGAAACAGAGGCAGGGAATCAGATATGGGGAATCAGAAGTGGGGTATCAGGGGCAGGGAATCAGTGGCAGGGAATCAGAGGCGGGGAAACAGAGGCGGGGAATCAGAGGCAGGGAATCAGACACGTGGAATCAGATATGGGGAAACAGAGGCGGGGAATCAGAGGCGGGCAAACAGAGGCGGGGAATTAGATATGGGGAATCAGAGGTGGGGAATCAGAGGTGGTGAATCAGAGAATGGGAATCACAGGCGGGGAATCAGAGGCAGGGAATAGAACGCGGGGAATCAGAGGCGGGGAATCAGAGCTGGGGAATCAGAGGCGGGGAATCAAATTTGGGAATCAGAGGCGGGGAATCAGATATGGGGAAACAGAGGCGGGGAATCAAAGGCGGGGAAACAGAGGCGGGGAATCAGATATGGGGAATCGGATGCGGGGAATCAGAGGCGGGGAATGGGAGCTGGGGAATCAGAGGCGGGGTATCAGAGTTGGGGCATCTGAGGTGGGGAATTAGATATGGGGAAACAGAGGCGGGGAATCAGAGGCGGGGAAACAGAGGCGAGGAATCAGATATAGGGAATCAGAGGTGGGGAATCAGAGGCAGGGAATCAGATGTGCGGAATCAGAGATGGGGAATCAGAGGCAGGGAATCAGAATCAGAAGCGGGGAATCAGAGGCCGGGAATCAGAGGCCGGGATTCAGATGCCGGGAATAAGAGGCCGGGAATCAGAGGTGGGGAATCAGAGTCCGGGAATCAGAGATGGGGATTCAGAGGCGGGGAATGATATATGGGGAATCAGAGGCGGGGAATCAGAGGCGGGGTAACAGAGGTGGGGAATCAGATATGGGGAATCAGAGGTGGCGAATCAAAGGCGGTGAATCAGAGATGGGGAATCAGAGGCGGGGAATCAGAGGCAGGGAATCAAACACGGGGAATCAGAGGCGGGGAATCAGAGCTGGGGAATCAGAGGCGGGGAATCAGAGTTGGGGAATCAGAGGCGGGGAATCAGATATGGGGAAACAGGGGCGGGGAATCAGAGGCAGGGAAACAGAGGCGGGGAATCAGATATGGGGAATCAGGGGTGGGGAATCAGAGGTTGGGAATCAGAGGCAGGGAATCAGAGGCGTGGAAACAGAGGCGGGGATTCAGATATGGGGAATCAGAGGTGGGGAATCAGGGGCGTGGAATCAGAGGCAGGGAATTAGATGTGGTGAATCAGAGATGGGGAATCAGAGGCAGGGAATCAGAATCAGAAGCGGGGTATCAGTGGCCGGGAATCAGAGGAAGGTAATCAGAGGCAGGGGATCAAACACGGGGAATCAGAGGCTGGGAATCAGAGCTGGGGAATTATAGGCGGGGAATCAGAGCTGGGGAATCACAGGCGGGGAATCAGAGATGGGGAATCAGAGGCGGGGAATCAAAGGCAGGAAATCAGATGCGGGGAATCAGAGGCGGGGAATCAGAGCTGGCGAATCAGAGGTGGGGAATCAGAGGTGGGCAATCAGAGGATGGGAATCAGAGATGGGGAATCAGAGGCGGGGAATCAAAGGCAGGAAATCAGATGCCTCTGATTCCCCATCTCTGATTCACCACATCTAATTCCCTGCCTCTGATTCCACGCCCCTGATTCCCCACCTCTGATTCCCCATATCTGAATCCCCGCCTCTGTTTCCCCGCCTCTGATTCCCCGCCTCTGATTCCCCATATCTGATTCCCCGCCTCTGATTCCCAACTCTGATTCCCCGCCTCTGATTCCCCAGCTCTGATTCCCCGCCTCTGATTCCCCGCGTCTGATTCCCTGCCTCTGATTCCCCGCCTCTGATTCCCCATCTCTGATTCACAACCTCTGATTCCCCACCTCTGATTCCCCATATCTGATTCCCCACCTCTGTTTCCCCGCCTCTGATTCGCCCCTCTAATTCCCCATATCTGATTCCCAGACTCTGATTCCACACCTCTGATTCCCCGCCCCTGATTCGTCAGCTATGAATCCCCGCCTCTGGTTCCCCACGTCTGATTCCCTGCCTCTGATTCCCCACCTCTGATTCCCGGCCTCTGATTCCCGGCCTGTGATTCCTGGCCTCTGATTCCCCGCCTCTGATTCCGCGCTTCTGATTCTGATTCCCTGCCTCTGATTCCCCATCTCTGAATCCCCACATCTGATTCCCTGCCTCTGATTCCCTGTCTCTGATTCCCGCCTCTGATTCCCCGCCTCTGATTCCCAACCTCTGATTCCCCAGCTCTGATTCACTGCCTCTGATTCCCCGCCTCCTATTCCCCGTGTCTGATTTCCTGCCTCTGATTCACAGCCTCTGATTCCCCATATCTGATTCCCCACCTATGTTTCCCCGCCTCTGATTCCCCTCCTCTGATTCACCATCCCTGATTCCTGGACTCTGATTCCCCACCTCTCATTCCCTGCCTCTGATTCCCCGCATCTGATTCCCTGCCTCTGATTCACAGCCTCTGATTCCCTGCCTCTGATTCTCAACCTCTGATTCCCCACCTCTGATTCCCCATATCTGATTCCCCGCCTCATTTCCAAGCCTCTGATTCCGCGCCTCTGTTTCCCCATATCTGTTTCCCCGCCTCTGATTCCCCGCCTCTGATTCCCCATATCTGATTCCCGCCTCATTTCCAAGCCTCTGATTCCGCGCCTCTGTTTCCCCATATCTGTTTCCCCGCCTCTGATTCCCCGCCTCTGATTCCCCATATCTGATTCCCCGCCTCTGATACCCCAACTCTGATTTCCAAGCCTGTTATTCCCCATCTCTGATTCCCCGCCTCTGATTCCCCGCGTCTGATTCCCTGCCTCTGATTCCCCGCTCTGATTCCCCATCTCTGTTTCCCCGCCTCTGATTCCCCACATCTGATTCCCTGCCTCTGATTCCCTGTCTCTGATTCCCCGCCTCTGATTCCCCGCCTCTGATTCCCAACCTCTGATTCCCCACCTCTGATTCCCCATATCTGATTCCCCGCCTCTGTTTCCCCGCCTCAGATTCCCCGCCTCTGATTCCCCATATCTGATTCCCCGCCTCTGCTCCCCAACTCTGATTCCCCGCCTCTGATTCCCCAGCTCTGATTCCCCGCCTCTGATTCCCCGCGTCTGATTCCCTGCCTTTGATTCCCCGCCTCTGATTCCCCATCTCTGATTCACAACCTCTGATTCCCCACCTCTGATTCCCCATATCTGATTCCCCGCCTCTGTTTCCCCGCCTCTGATTCCCCGCCTCTGATTCCCCATATCTGATACCCAGCCTCTGATTCCACACCTCTGATTCACCACCCCTGATTCGTCAGCTATGAATCCCCGCCTCTGGTTCCCCACGTCTGATTCCCCGCCTCTGAATCCCCAGCTCTGATTCCCCGCCTCTGATTCCCCGCGTCTGATTCCCTGCCTCTGATTCCCCGCCTCTGATTCCCCATCTCTGATTCACAACCTCTGATTCCCCACCTCTGATTCCCCATATCTGATTCCCCGCCTCTGTTTCCCCGCCTCTGATTCGCCCCTCTGATTCCCCATATCTGATTCCCAGCCTCTGATTCCACACCTCTGATTCCCCGCCCCTGATTCGTCAGCTATGAACCCCCGCCTCTGATTCCCCACGTCTGATTCCCTGCCTCTGATTCCCCACCTCTGATTCCCGGCCTCTGATTCCCGGCCTGTGATTCCCGGCCTCTGATTCCCCGCCTCTTATTCCCCGCTTCTGATTCTGATTCCCTGCCTCTGATTCCCCATCTCTGATTCCCCACATCTGATTCCCTGCCTCTGATTCCCTGTCTCTGATTCCCCGCCTCTGATTCCTCGCCTCTGATTCCCAACCTCTGATTCCCCAGCTCTGATACACTGCCTCTGATTCCCCGCCTCCTATTCCCCGTGTCTGATTTCCTGCCTCTGATTCACAGCCTCTGATTCCCCATCTCTAATTCACCGCCTCTGATTCCCCACCTCTGATTCCCCATATCTGATTCCCCACCTATGTTTCCCCGCCTCTGATTCCCCTCCTCTGATTCACCATCTCTGATTCCTGGACTCTGATTCCCCACCTCTCATTCCCCGCCTCTGATTCCCCGCATCTGATTCCCTGCCTCTGATTCACAGCCTCTGATTCCCTGCCTCTGATTCTCAACCTCTGATTCCCCACCTCTGATTCCCCATATCTGATTCCCCGCCTCATTTCCCCGCCTCTGATTCTGCGCCTCTGTTTCCCCATATCTGTTTCCCCGCCTCTGTTTCCCCGCCTCTGAATCCCCGCCTCTTTTTCCCCATATCTGATTCCCCGCCTCTGATACCCCAACTCTGATTCCCAGCCTGTTATTCCCCATCTCTGATTCCCCGCCTCTGATTCCCCGCGTCTGATTCCCTGCCTCTGATTCCCCGCTCTGATTCCCCATCTCTGATTCCCCGCCTCTGATTCCCCACATCTGATTCCCTGCCTCTGATTCCCTGTCTCTGATTCCCCGCCTCTGATTCCCCGCCTCTGATTCCCAACCTCTGATTCCCCACCTCTGATTCCCAATATCTGATTCCCCACCGCTGTTTCCCCGGACTCTGATTCCCCACCTCTGATTCCCCATCTCTGATTCCGCACATCCGATTCCCTGCCTCTGATTCCCCGCCTTTGATTCCCCGCGTCTGATTCCCTGCCTCTTATTCCCAACCTCTGATTCCCCACCTCTGATTCCCCATATCTGATTCCCCGCCTCTGTTTCCCCGTTTCTGATTCCCCGCCTCTGTTTCCCCATATCTGATTCCCCGCCTCTGATTCCCCAACTCTGATTTCCCGCCTCTGATTCCCCACCTCTGATTCCCCGCCTCTGATTCCTCGCATCTGATTCCCTGCCTCTGATACCCCGCCTCTGATTCCCCATCTCTGATTCCCCGCCTCTGATTCCCCGTGTCTGATTCCCCGCCTCTGATTCCCCGCCTCTGTTTCCCCGCCTCTGATTCCCCACCTCTGATTCCCCATATCTGACTCCCCGCCTCTGATTCCCCAACTGTGATACCCCGCCTCTGATTCCCCATCTCTGATTCCCAGTCCTCTTATTCCCGGCATCTGATTCCCGGCCTCTAATTCCCAGCCTCTGATTCCCTGCCACTGATTCCCCGCCCCTGATTCCCCACCTCTGATTCCCCATATCTGATTCCCCGCCTCTGTTTCCCCGCCTCTGATTGGTCGCCTCTGATACCCCGCCTCTGATTCCCCATCTCTAATTCACTGCCTCTGATTCGCCTCCTCTGATTCCCCATATCTGATTCCCCGCCTCTGTTTCCCCGCCTCTGATTCCCCGCCTCTGATTCCCCATATCTGATTCCCCGCCTCATATGCCCCATCTCTGATTCCCTGACTCTGATTCCCCACCTCTGATTCCCGGCCTCTGATTCCCCATCTCTGATTCCCCGCCTCTGATTCCCCGTGTATGATTCCCTGCCTCTGATTCCCCGCCTCTGATTCCCCTCCTCTGATTCCCTGCCACAGATTCCCTGGCCCTGATTACCCGCCTCTGATTCCCCATATTTGATTCCCCGCCTCTGATCCCCAACTCTGATTCCCCGCCTCTGATTCCCCAGCTCTGATTCCCCGCCTCTGATTCCCCGCGTCTGATTCCCTGCCTTTGATTCCCCGCCTCTGATTCCCCATCTCTGATTCACAACCTCTGATTCCCCACCTCTGATTCCCCATATCTGATTCCCCGCCTCTGTTTCCCCGCCTCTGATTCCCCGCCTCTGATTCCCCATATCTGATACCCAGCCTCTGATTCCACACCTCTGATTCACCACCCCTGATTCGTCAGCTATGAATCCCCGCCTCTGGTTCCCCACGTCTGATTCCCCGCCTCTGAATCCCCAGCTCTGATTCCCCGCCTCTGATTCCCCGCGTCTGATTCCCTGCCTCTGATTCCCCGCCTCTGATTTCCCATCTCTGATTCACAACCTCTGATTCCCCACCTCTGATTCCCCATATCTGATTCCCCGCCTCTGTTTCCCCGCCTCTGATTCGCCCCTCTGATTCCCCATATCTGATTCCCAGCCTCTGATTCCACACCTCTGATTCCCCGCCCCTGATTCGTCAGCTATGAACCCCCGCCTCTGATTCCCCACGTCTGATTCCCTGCCTCTGATTCCCCACCTCTGATTCCCGGCCTCTGATTCCCGGCCTGTGATTCCCGGCCTCTGATTCCCCGCCTCTGATTCCCCGCTTCTGATTCTGATTCCCTGCCTCTGATTCCCCATCTCTGATTCCCCACATCTGATTCCCTGCCTCTGATTCCCTGTCTCTGATTCCCCGCCTCTGATTCCTCGCCTCTGATTCCCAACCTCTGATTCCCCAGCTCTGATTCACTGCCTCTGATTCCCCGCCTCCTATTCCCCGTGTCTGATTTCCTGCCTCTGATTCACAGCCTCTGATTCCCCATCTCTAATTCACCGCCTCTGATTCCCCACCTCTGATTCACCATATCTGATTCCCCACCTATGTTTCCCCGCCTCTGATTCCCCTCCTCTGATTCACCATCTCTGATTCCTGGACTCTGATTCCCCACCTCTCATTCCCCGCCTCTGATTCCCCGCATCTGATTCCCTGCCTCTGATTCACAGCCTCTGATTCCCTGCCTCTGATTCTCAACCTCTGATTCCCCACCTCTGATTCCCCATATCTGATTCCCCGCCTCATTTCCCCGCCTCTGATTCCGCGCCTCTGTTTCCCCATATCTGTTTCCCCGCCTCTGTTTCCCCGCCTCTGAATCCCCGCCTCTTTTTCCCCATATCTGATTCCCCGCCTCTGATACCCCAACTCTGATTCCCAGCCTGTTATTCCCTATCTCTGATTCCCCGCCTCTGATTCCCCGCGTCTGATTCCCTGCCTCTGATTCCCCGCTCTGATTCCCCATCTCTGATTCCCCGCCTCTGATTCCCCACATCTGATTCCCTGCCTCTGATTCCCTGTCTCTGATTCCCCGCCTCTGATTCCCCGCCTCTGATTCCCAACCTCTGATTCCCCACCTCTGATTCCCCATATCTGATTCCCCGCCGCTGTTTCCCCAGACTCTGATTCCCCACCTCTGATTCCCCATCTCTGATTCCGCACATCCGATTCCCTGCCTCTGATTCCCCGCCTTTGATTCCCCGCGTCTGATTCCCTGCCTCTTATTCCCAACCTCTGATTCCCCACCTCTGATTCCCCATATCTGATTCCCCGCCTCTGTTTCCCCGTTTCTGATTCCCCGCCTCTGTTTCCCCATATCTGATTCCCCGCCTCTGATTCCCCACCTCTGATTCACCATATCTGATTCCCCACCTATGTTTCCCCGCCTCTGATTCCCCTCCTCTGATTCACCATCTCTGATTCCTGGACTCTGATTCCCCACCTCTCATTCCCCGCCTCTGATTCCCCGCATCTGATTCCCTGCCTCTGATTCACAGCCTCTGATTCCCTGCCTCTGATTCTCAACCTCTGATTCCCCACCTCTGATTCCCCATATCTGATTCCCCGCCTCATTTCCCCGCCTCTGATTCCGCGCCTCTGTTTCCCCATATCTGTTTCCCCGCCTCTGTTTCCCCGCCTCTGAATCCCCGCCTCTTTTTCCCCATATCTGATTCCCCGCCTCTGATACCCCAACTCTGATTCCCAGCCTGTTATTCCCTATCTCTGATTCCCCGCCTCTGATTCCCCGCGTCTGATTCCCTGCCTCTGATTCCCCGCTCTGATTCCCCATCTCTGATTCCCCGCCTCTGATTCCCCACATCTGATTCCCTGCCTCTGATTCCCTGTCTCTGATTCCCCGCCTCTGATTCCCCGCCTCTGATTCCCAACCTCTGATTCCCCACCTCTGATTCCCCATATCTGATTCCCCGCCGCTGTTTCCCCAGACTCTGATTCCCCACCTCTGATTCCCCATCTCTGATTCCGCACATCCGATTCCCTGCCTCTGATTCCCCGCCTTTGATTCCCCGCGTCTGATTCCCTGCCTCTTATTCCCAACCTCTGATTCCCCACCTCTGATTCCCCATATCTGATTCCCCGCCTCTGTTTCCCCGTTTCTGATTCCCCGCCTCTGTTTCCCCATATCTGATTCCCCGCCTCTGATTCCCCAACTCTGATTTCCCGCCTCTGATTCCCCACCTCTGATTCCCCACCTCTGATTCCTCGCATCTGATTCCCTGCCTCTGATGCCCCGCCTCTGATTCCCCATCTCTGATTCCCCGCCTCTGATTCCCCGTGTCTGATTCCCTGCCTCTGATTCCCCGCCTCTGATTCCCCGCCTCTGTTTCCCCGCCTCTGATTCCCCACCTCTGATTCCCCATATCTGACTCCCCGCCTCTGATTCCCCAACTGTGATACCCCGCCTCTGATTCCCCATCTCTGATTCCCAGTCCTCTTATTCCCGGCATCTGATTCCCGGCCTCTAATTCCCAGCCTCTGATTCCCTGCCACTGATTCCCCGCCCCTGATTCCCCACCTCTGATTCCCCATATCTGATTCCCCGCCTCTGTTTCCCCGCCTCTGATTGGTCGCCTCTGATACCCCGCCTCTGATTCCCCATCTCTAATTCACTGCCTCTGATTCGCCTCCTCTGATTCCCCATATCTGATTCCCCGCCTCTGTTTCCCCGCCTCTGATTCCCCGCCTCTGATTCCCCATATCTGATTCCCCGCCTCATATGCCCCATCTCTGATTCCCTGACTCTGATTCCCCACCTCTGATTCCCGGCCTCTGATTCCCCATCTCTGATTCCCCGCCTCTGATTCCCCGTGTATGATTCCCTGCCTCTGATTCCCCGCCTCTGATTCCCCTCCTCTGATTCCCTGCCACAGATTCCCCGGCCCTGATTACCCACCTCTGATTCCCCATATCTGATTTCCCGCCTCTGTTTCCCCGCCTCTGATTCCCCGCCTCTGATTCCCCATATCTGATTCCCCGCCTCTGATCCACAACTCTGATTCCCCGCCTCTGATTCCCCAGCTCTGATTCCCCACCTCTGATTCCCCGCGTCTGATTCCCTGCCTCTGATTCCCCGCCTCTGATTCCCCATCTCTGATTCACAACCTCTGATTCCCCACCTCTGATTCCCCATATCTGATTCCCCGCCTCTGATTTCCCGCCTCTGATTCCCCGCCTCTGATTCCCCATATCTGATTCCCAGCCTCTGATTCCACACCTCTGATTCCCCGCCCCTGATTCGTCAGCTATTAATCCCCTCCTCTGGTTCACCACGTCTGATTCCCTGCCTCTGATTCCCCGCCTCTGATTCCCCATCTCTGATTCAACACCTCTGATTCCCCGCGTCTGATTCCCCACCTCTGATTCCCCATCTCTGATTCCCCATATCTGATTCCCCGCGTCTGTTTCCCCGCCTCTGATTCCACGCCTCTGTTTCCCCATATCTGATTCCCCGCCTCTGATTCCCCAACTCTGAATCCCCGCCTCTGATTCCCCAGCTCTGATTCATCACATCTGATTCCCCACCTCTGCTTCCCCATCTCTGATTCACTGCCTCTGATTCGCCACCTCTGATTCCCCATATGATTCCCCGCCTATGTTTCCCCACTTCTGATTCCCCGCCTCTGATTCCCCATATCGGATTCCCCGCCTCTGATTCCCCATCTCTGAATCCCCAACTATGATTCCCCGCCTCTGATTCCAAAGCTCTAATTCCCCACCTCTGATTCCCCGTGTCTGATTCCCTGCCTCTGATTCCCCGCCCCTGATTCCCCATCTCTGATTCACAACCTCTGATTCCCCAACTCTGATTCCCCATATCTGATTCCCCGCCTCTGTTTCCCCGCCTCTGATTCCCCGCCTCTGATTCCCCATATCTGATTCCCAGCCTCTGATTCCAAACCTCTGATTCCCCGCCCCTGATTCGTCAGCTATGAATCCCCGCCTCTGGTTCACCACGTCTGATTCCCTGCCTCTGATTCCCCACCTCTGATTTACCGCTTCTGATTCTGATTCCCTGCCTCTGATTCCCCATCTCTGATTCCCCACATCTGATTCCCTGCCTCTGATTCCCTGTCTCTGATTCCCCGCCTCTGATTCCCCGCCTCTGATTCCCAACCTCTGATTCCCCAACTCAGATTCCCCATATCTGATTCCCCGCCTCTGTTTCCCCGCCTCTGATTCCCCGCCTCTGTTTCCCCATATCTGATTCCCGGACTCTGATTCCCCACCTCTGATTCCCCATCTCTGATTCCACACATCCGATTCCCTGCCTCTGATTCCCTGCCTCTGATTCCCAACCTCTGATTCCACACCTCTGATTCCCCATATCTGATTCCCCGCCTCTGTTTCCCCGCTTCTGATTCCCCGCCTCTGTTTCCCCATATCTGATTTCCCGCCTCTGATTCCCCAACTCTGATTTCCCGCCTCTGATTCCCCAGCTCTGAGTCCCCGCCTCTGATTGCTCACGTCTGATTCCCTGCCTCTGATGCCCCGCCTCTGATTCCCCATCTCTGATTCCCCGCCTCTGATTCCCCGCCTCTGTTTCCCCGCCTCTGATTCCCCTCCTCTGATTCCCCATATCTAATTCCCAGCCTCTGATTCCCCAACTCCGATTCCCCACCTCTGATTCCCCATCTCTGATTTCCAGTCCTGTTATTCCCGGAATCTGATTCCCGGCCGCTGATTCCCAGCCTCTGATTCCCTGCCACTGATTCCCTGCCACTGATTCCCCGCCCCTGATTCCCCACGCCTGATTCCCCATATCTGATTACCTGCCTCTGTTTCCCCGCCTCTGATTGGCCGCCTCTGATACCCCGCCTCTGATTCCCCATCTCTAATTCACTGACTCTGATTCGCTTCCTCTGATTCCCCATATCTGATTCCCCGCCTCTTGTTTCCCCGCCTTTGATTCCCCGCCTCTGATTCCCCATATATGATTCCCAACCTCTGATTCCCCACCTCTGATTCCCCATATCTGACTCCCCGCCTCTGTTTCCCCGCCTCTGATTCCCCGCCTCTGTTTCCCCATATCTGATTCCCGGACTCTGATTCCCCACCTCAGATTCCCCATCTCAGATTCCGCACATCCGATTCCCTGCCTCTGTTTCCCCGCCTCTGATTCCCCGCCTCTGATTCCCCGCCTCTGTTTCCCCATATCTGATTCGCCGCCTCTGATTCCCCACATCTGATTCCCTGCCTCTGATTCCCTGTCTTTGATTCGCCATCTCTGATTCCCCATATCTGATTCCCCGCCTCTGATACCCCAACTCTGATTCCCAGCCTGTTATTCCCCATCTCTGATTCCCCGCCTCTGATTCCCCGCGTCTGATTCCCTGCCTCTGATTCCCCGCTCTGATTCCCCATCTCTGATTCCCCGCCTCTGATTCCCCACATCTGATTCCCTGCCTCTGATTCCCTGTCTCTGATTCCCCGCCTCTGATTCCCCGCCTCTGATTCCCAACCTCTGATTCCCCACCTCTGATTCCCCATATCTGATTCCCCGCCGCTGTTTCCCCGGACTCTGATTCCCCACCTCTGATTCCCCATCTCTGATTCCGCACATCCGATTCCCTGCCTCTGATTCCCCACCTTTGACTCCCCGCGTCTGATTCCCTGCCTCTTATTCCCAACCTCTGATTCCCCGCCTCTGTTTCCCCGTTTCTGATTCCCCGCCTCTGTTTCCCCATATCTGATTCCCCGCCTCTGATTCCCCAACTCTGTTTTCCCGCCTCTGATTCCCCACCTCTGATTCCCCGCCTCTGATTCCTCGCATCTGATTCCCTGCCTCTGATGCCCCGCCTCTGATTCCCCATCTCTGATTCCCCGCCTCTGATTCCCCGTGTCTGATTCCCTGCCTCTGATTCCCCGCCTCTGATTCCCCGCCTCTGTTTCCCCGCCTGTGATTCCCCACCTCTGATTCCCCATATCTGACTCCCCGCCTCTGATTCCCCAACTGTGATACCCCGCCTCTGTTTCCCCATATCTGATTCCCGGACTCTGATTCCCCACCTCAGATTCCCCATCTCAGATTCCGCACATCCGATTCCCTGCCTCTGTTTCCCCGCCTCTGATTCCCCGCCTCTGATTCCCCGCCTCTGTTTCCCCATATCTGATTCGCCGCCTCTGATTCCCCACATCTGATTCCCTGCCTCTGATTCCCTGTCTTTGATTCGCCATCTCTGATTCCCCATATCTGATTCCCCGCCTCTGATACCCCAACTCTGATTCCCAGCCTGTTATTCCCCATCTCTGATTCCCCGCCTCTGATTCCCCGCGTCTGATTCCCTGCCTCTGATTCCCCGCTCTGATTCCCCATCTCTGATTCCCCGCCTCTGATTCCCCACATCTGATTCCCTGCCTCTGATTCCCTGTCTCTGATTCCCCGCCTCTGATTCCCCGCCTCTGATTCCCAACCTCTGATTCCCCACCTCTGATTCCCCATATCTGATTCCCCGCCGCTGTTTCCCCGGACTCTGATTCCCCACCTCTGATTCCCCATCTCTGATTCCGCACATCCGATTCCCTGCCTCTGATTCCCCACCTTTGACTCCCCGCGTCTGATTCCCTGCCTCTTATTCCCAACCTCTGATTCCCCGCCTCTGTTTCCCCGTTTCTGATTCCCCGCCTCTGTTTCCCCATATCTGATTCCCCGCCTCTGATTCCCCAACTCTGTTTTCCCGCCTCTGATTCCCCACCTCTGATTCCCCGCCTCTGATTCCTCGCATCTGATTCCCTGCCTCTGATGCCCCGCCTCTGATTCCCCATCTCTGATTCCCCGCCTCTGATTCCCCGTGTCTGATTCCCTGCCTCTGATTCCCCGCCTCTGATTCCCCGCCTCTGTTTCCCCGCCTGTGATTCCCCACCTCTGATTCCCCATATCTGACTCCCCGCCTCTGATTCCCCAACTGTGATACCCCGCCTCTGATTCCCCATCTCTGATTCCCAGTCCTCTTATTCCCGGCATCTGATTCCCGGCCTCTGATTCCCAGCCTCTGATTCCCTGCCACTGATTCCCCGCCCCTGATTCCCCACCTCTGATTCCCCATATCTGATTCCCCGCCTCTGATTGGTCGCCTCTGATACCCCGCCTCTGATTCCCCATCTCTAATTCACTGCCTCTGATTCGCCTCCTCTGATTCCCCATATCTGATTCCCCGCCTCTGTTTCCCCGCCTCTGATTCCCCGCCTCTGATTCCCCATATCTGATTCCCCGCCTCATATGCCCCATCTCTGATTCCCTGACTCTGATTCCCCACCTCTGATTCCCGGCCTCTGATTCCCCATCTCTGATTCCCCGCCTCTGATTCCCCGTGTATGATTCCCTGCCTCTGATTCCCCGCCTCTGATTCCCCTCCTCTGATTCCCTGCCACAGATTCCCCGGCCCTGATTACCCGCCTCTGATTCCCCATATCTGATTCCCCGCCTCTGATCCCCAACTCTGATTCCCCGCCTCTGATTCCCCAGCTCTGATTCCCCGCCTCTGATTCCCCGCGTCTGATTCCCTGCCTTTGATTCCCCGCCTCTGATTCCCCATCTCTGATTCACAACCTCTGATTCCCCACCTCTGATTCCCCATATCTGATTCCCCGCCTCTGTTTCCCCGCCTCTGATTCCCCGCCTCTGATTCCCCATATCTGATACCCAGCCTCTGATTCCACACCTCTGATTCACCACCCCTGATTCGTCAGCTATGAATCCCCGCCTCTGGTTCCCCACGTCTGATTCCCCGCCTCTGAATCCCCAGCTCTGATTCCCCGCCTCTGATTCCCCGCGTCTGATTCCCTGCCTCTGATACCCCGCCTCTGATTCCCCATCTCTGATTCCCCGCCTCTGATTCCCCGTGTCTGATTCCCTGCCTCTGATTCCCCGCCTCTGATTCCCCGCCTCTGTTTCCCCGCCTCTGATTCCCAACCTCTGATTCCCCACCTCTGAATCCCCATATCTGATTCCCCGCCTCTGTTTCCCCGCCTCTGATTCCCCGCCTCTGTTTCCCCATCTCTGATTCCCCGCCTCTGATTCCCCACATCTGATTCCCTGCCTCTGATTCCCTGTCTCTGATTCCCCGCCTCTGATTCCCCGCCTCTGATTCCCAACCTCTGATTCCCCACCTCTGATTCCCCATATCTGATTCCCCGCCGCTGTTTCCCCGGACTCTGATTCCCCACCTCTGATTCCCCATCTCTGATTCCGCACATCCGATTCCCTGCCTCTGATTCCCCGCCTTTGATTCCCCGCGTCTGATTCCCTGCCTCTTATTCCCAACCTCTGATTCCCCACCTCTGATTCCCCATATCTGATTCCCCGCCTCTGTTTCCCCGTTTCTGATTCCCCGCCTCTGTTTCCCCATATCTGATTCCCCGCCTCTGATTCCCCAACTCTGATTTCCCGCCTCTGATTCCCCACCTCTGATTCCCCGCCTCTGATTCCTCGCATCTGATTCCCTGCCTCTGATGCCCCGCCTCTGATTCCCCATCTCTGATTCCCCGCCTCTGATTCCCCGTGTCTGATTCCCTGCCTCTGATTCCCCGCCTCTGATTCCCCGCCTCTGTTTCCCCGCCTCTGATTCCCCACCTCTGATTCCCCATATCTGACTCCCCGCCTCTGATTCCCCAACTGTGATACCCCGCCTCTGATTCCCCATCTCTGATTCCCAGTCCTCTTATTCCCGGCATCTGATTCCCGGCCTCTAATTCCCAGCCTCTGATTCCCTGCCACTGATTCCCCGCCCCTGATTCCCCACCTCTGATTCCCCATATCTGATTCCCCGCCTCTGTTTCCCCGCCTCTGATTGGTCGCCTCTGATACCCCGCCTCTGATTCCCCATCTGTAATTCACTGCCTCTGATTCGCCTCCTCTGATTCCCCATATCTGATTCCCCGCCTCTGTTTCCCCGCCTCTGATTCCCCGCCTCTGATTCCCCATATCTGATTCCCCGCCTCATATGCCCCATCTCTGATTCCCTGACTCTGATTCCCCACCTCTGATTCCCGGCCTCTGATTCCCCATCTCTGATTCCCCGCCTCTGATTCCCCGTGTATGATTCCCTGCCTCTGATTCCCCGCCTCTGATTCCCCTCCTCTGATTCCCTGCCACAGATTCCCCGGCCCTGATTACCCACCTCTGATTCCCCATATCTGATTTCCCGCCTCTGTTTCCCCGCCTCTGATTCCCCGCCTCTGATTCCCCATATCTGATTCCCCGCCTCTGATCCACAACTCTGATTCCCCGCCTCTGATTCCCCAGCTCTGATTCCCCACCTCTGATTCCCCGCGTCTGATTCCCTGCCTCTGATTCCCCGCCTCTGATTCCCCATCTCTGATTCACAACCTCTGATTCCCCACCTCTGATTCCCCATATCTGATTCCCCGCCTCTGATTTCCCGCCTCTGATTCCCCGCCTCTGATTCCCCATATCTGATTCCCAGCCTCTGATTCCACACCTCTGATTCCCCGCCCCTGATTCGTCAGCTATTAATCCCCTCCTCTGGTTCACCACGTCTGATTCCCTGCCTCTGATTCCCCGCCTCTGATTCCCCATCTCTGATTCAACACCTCTGATTCCCCGCGTCTGATTCCCCACCTCTGATTCCCCATCTCTGATTCCCCATATCTGATTCCCCGCGTCTGTTTCCCCGCCTCTGATTCCACGCCTCTGTTTCCCCATATCTGATTCCCCGCCTCTGATTCCCCAACTCTGAATCCCCGCCTCTGATTCCCCAGCTCTGATTCATCACATCTGATTCCCCACCTCTGCTTCCCCATCTCTGATTCACTGCCTCTGATTCGCCACCTCTGATTCCCCATATGATTCCCCGCCTATGTTTCCCCACTTCTGATTCCCCGCCTCTGATTCCCCATATCGGATTCCCCGCCTCTGATTCCCCATCTCTGAATCCCCAACTATGATTCCCCGCCACTGATTCCAAAGCTCTAATTCCCCACCTCTGATTCCCCGTGTCTGATTCCCTGCCTCTGATTCCCCGCCCCTGATTCCCCATCTCTGATTCACAACCTCTGATTCCCCAACTCTTATTCCCCATATCTGATTCCCCGCCTCTGTTTCCCCGCCTCTGATTCCCCGCCTCTGATTCCCCATATCTGATTCCCAGCCTCTGATTCCACACCTCTGATTCCCCGCCCCTGATTCGTCAGCTATGAATCCCCGCCTCTGGTACACCACGTCTGATTCCCTGCCTCTGATTCCCCACCTCTGATTTACCGCTTCTGATTCTGATTCCCTGCCTCTGATTCCCCATCTCTGATTCCCCACATCTGATTCCCTGCCTCTGATTCCCTGTCTCTGATTCCCCGCCTCTGATTCCCCGCCTCTGATTCCCAACCTCTGATTCCCCAACTCAGATTCCCCATATCTGATTCCCCGCCTCTGTTTCCCCGCCTCTGATTCCCCGCCTCTGTTTCCCCATATCTGATTCCCGGACTCTGATTCCCCACCTCTGATTCCCCATCTCTGATTCCACACATCCGATTCCCTGCCTCTGATTCCCTGCCTCTGATTCCCAACCTCTGATTCCACACCTCTGATTCCCCATATCTGATTCCCCGCCTCTGTTTCCCCGCTTCTGATTCCCCGCCTCTGTTTCCCCATATCTGATTTCCCGCCTCTGATTCCCCAACTCTGATTTCCCGCCTCTGATTCCCCAGCTCTGAGTCCCCGCCTCTGATTGCTCACGTCTGATTCCCTGCCTCTGATGCCCCGCCTCTGATTCCCCATCTCTGATTCCCCGCCTCTGATTCCCCGCCTCTGTTTCCCCGCCTCTGATTCCCCTCCTCTGATTCCCCATATCTAATTCCCAGCCTCTGATTCCCCAACTCCGATTCCCCACCTCTGATTCCCCATCTCTGATTTCCAGTCCTGTTATTCCCGGAATCTGATTCCCGGCCGCTGATTCCCAGCCTCTGATTCCCTGCCACTGATTCCCTGCCACTGATTCCCCGCCCCTGATTCCCCACGCCTGATTCCCCATATCTGATTACCTGCCTCTGTTTCCCCGCCTCTGATTGGCCGCCTCTGATACCCCGCCTCTGATTCCCCATCTCTAATTCACTGACTCTGATTCGCTTCCTCTGATTCCCCATATCTGATTCCCCGCCTCTTGTTTCCCCGCCTTTGATTCCCCGCCTCTGATTCGCCATATATGATTCCCAACCTCTGATTCCCCACCTCTGATTCCCCATATCTGACTCCCCGCCTCTGTTTCCCCGCCTCTGATTCCCCGCCTCTGTTTCCCCATATCTGATTCCCGGACTCTGATTCCCCACCTCAGATTCCCCATCTCAGATTCCGCACATCCGATTCCCTGCCTCTGTTTCCCCGCCTCTGATTCCCCGCCTCTGATTCCCCGCCTCTGTTTCCCCATATCTGATTCACCGCCTCTGATTCCCCACATCTGATTCCCTGCCTCTGATTCCCTGTCTTTGATTCGCCATCTCTGATTCCCCATATCTGATTCCCCGCCTCTGATACCCCAACTCTGATTCCCAGCCTGTTATTCCCCATCTCTGATTCCCCGCCTCTGATTCCCCGCGTCTGATTCCCTGCCTCTGATTCCCCGCTCTGATTCCCCATCTCTGATTCCCCGCCTCTGATTCCCCACATCTGATTCCCTGCCTCTGATTCCCTGTCTCTGATTCCCCGCCTCTGATTCCCCGCCTCTGATTCCCAACCTCTGATTCCCCACCTCTGATTCCCCATATCTGATTCCCCGCCGCTGTTTCCCCGGACTCTGATTCCCCACCTCTGATTCCCCATCTCTGATTCCGCACATCCGATTCCCTGCCTCTGATTCCCCACCTTTGACTCCCCGCGTCTGATTCCCTGCCTCTTATTCCCAACCTCTGATTCCCCGCCTCTGTTTCCCCGTTTCTGATTCCCCGCCTCTGTTTCCCCATATCTGATTCCCCGCCTCTGATTCCCCAACTCTGTTTTCCCGCCTCTGATTCCCCACCTCTGATTCCCCGCCTCTGATTCCTCGCATCTGATTCCCTGCCTCTGATGCCCCGCCTCTGATTCCCCATCTCTGATTCCCCGCCTCTGATTCCCCGTGTCTGATTCCCTGCCTCTGATTCCCCGCCTCTGATTCCCCGCCTCTGTTTCCCCGCCTGTGATTCCCCACCTCTGATTCCCCATATCTGACTCCCCGCCTCTGATTCCCCAACTGTGATACCCCGCCTCTGATTCCCCATCTCTGATTCCCAGTCCTCTTATTCCCGGCATCTGATTCCCGGCCTCTGATTCCCAGCCTCTGATTCCCTGCCACTGATTCCCCGCCCCTGATTCCCCACCTCTGATTCCCCATATCTGATTCCCCGCCTCTGATTGGTCGCCTCTGATACCCCGCCTCTGATTCCCCATCTCTAATTCACTGCCTCTGATTCGCCTCCTCTGATTCCCCATATCTGATTCCCCGCCTCTGTTTCCCCGCCTCTGATTCCCCGCCTCTGATTCCCCATATCTGATTCCCCGCCTCATATGCCCCATCTCTGATTCCCTGACTCTGATTCCCCACCTCTGATTCCCGGCCTCTGATTCCCCATCTCTGATTCCCCGCCTCTGATTCCCCGTGTATGATTCCCTGCCTCTGATTCCCCGCCTCTGATTCCCCTCCTCTGATTCCCTGCCACAGATTCCCCGGCCCTGATTACCCGCCTCTGATTCCCCATATCTGATTCCCCGCCTCTGATCCCCAACTCTGATTCCCCGCCTCTGATTCCCCAGCTCTGATTCCCCGCCTCTGATTCCCCGCGTCTGATTCCCTGCCTTTGATTCCCCGCCTCTGATTCCCCATCTCTGATTCACAACCTCTGATTCCCCACCTCTGATTCCCCATATCTGATTCCCCGCCTCTGTTTCCCCGCCTCTGATTCCCCGCCTCTGATTCCCCATATCTGATACCCAGCCTCTGATTCCACACCTCTGATTCACCACCCCTGATTCGTCAGCTATGAATCCCCGCCTCTGGTTCCCCACGTCTGATTCCCCGCCTCTGAATCCCCAGCTCTGATTCCCCGCCTCTGATTCCCCGCGTCTGATTCCCTGCCTCTGATTCCCCGCCTCTGATTTCCCATCTCTGATTCACAACCTCTGATTCCCCACCTCTGATTCCCCATATCTGATTCCCCGCCTCTGTTTCCCCGCCTCTGATTCGCCCCTCTGATTCCCCATATCTGATTCCCAGCCTCTGATTCCACACCTCTGATTCCCCGCCCCTGATTCGTCAGCTATGAACCCCCGCCTCTGATTCCCCACGTCTGATTCCCTGCCTCTGATTCCCCACCTCTGATTCCCGGCCTCTGATTCCCGGCCTGTGATTCCCGGCCTCTGATTCCCCGCCTCTGATTCCCCGCTTCTGATTCTGATTCCCTGCCTCTGATTCCCCATCTCTGATTCCCCACATCTGATTCCCTGCCTCTGATTCCCTGTCTCTGATTCCCCGCCTCTGATTCCTCGCCTCTGATTCCCAACCTCTGATTCCCCAGCTCTGATTCACTGCCTCTGATTCCCCGCCTCCTATTCCCCGTGTCTGATTTCCTGCCTCTGATTCACAGCCTCTGATTCCCCATCTCTAATTCACCGCCTCTGATTCCCCACCTCTGATTCCCCATATCTGATTCCCCACCTATGTTTCCCCGCCTCTGATTCCCCTCCTCTGATTCACCATCTCTGATTCCTGGACTCTGATTCCCCACCTCTCATTCCCCGCCTCTGATTCCCCGCATCTGATTCCCTGCCTCTGATTCACAGCCTCTGATTCCCTGCCTCTGATTCTCAACCTCTGATTCCCCACCTCTGATTCCCCATATCTGATTCCCCGCCTCATTTCCCCGCCTCTGATTCCGCGCCTCTGTTTCCCCATATCTGTTTCCCCGCCTCTGTTTCCCCGCCTCTGAATCCCCGCCTCTTTTTCCCCATATCTGATTCCCCGCCTCTGATACCCCAACTCTGATTCCCAGCCTGTTATTCCCTATCTCTGATTCCCCGCCTCTGATTCCCCGCGTCTGATTCCCTGCCTCTGATTCCCCGCTCTGATTCCCCATCTCTGATTCCCCGCCTCTGATTCCCCACATCTGATTCCCTGCCTCTGATTCCCTGTCTCTGATTCCCCGCCTCTGATTCCCCGCCTCTGATTCCCAACCTCTGATTCCCCACCTCTGATTCCCCATATCTGATTCCCCGCCGCTGTTTCCCCGGACTCTGATTCCCCACCTCTGATTCCCCATCTCTGATTCCGCACATCCGATTCCATGCCTCTGATTCCCCGCCTTTGATTCCCCGCGTCTGATTCCCTGCCTCTTATTCCCAACCTCTGATTCCCCACCTCTGATTCCCCATATCTGATTCCCCGCCTCTGTTTCCCCGTTTCTGATTCCCCGCCTCTGTTTCCCCATATCTGATTCCCCGCCTCTGATTCCCCAACTCTGATTTCCCGCCTCTGATTCCCCACCTCTGATTCCCCGCCTCTGATTCCTCGCATCTGATTCCCTGCCTCTGATGCCCCGCCTCTGATTCCCCATCTCTGATTCCCCGCCTCTGATTCCCCGTGTCTGATTCCCTGCCTCTGATTCCCCGCCTCTGATTCCCCGTCTCTGTTTCCCCGCCTCTGATTCCCCACCTCTGATTCCCCATATCTGACTCCCCGCCTCTGATTCCCCAACTGTGATACCCCGCCTCTGATTCCCCATCTCTGATTCCCAGTCCTCTTATTCCCGGCATCTGATTCCCGGCCTCTAATTCCCAGCCTCTGATTCCCTGCCACTGATTCCCCGCCCCTGATTCCCCACCTCTGATTCCCCATATCTGATTCCCCGCCTCTGTTTCCCCGCCTCTGATTGGTCGCCTCTGATACCCCGCCTCTGATTCCCCATCTCTAATTCACTGCCTCTGATTCGCCTCCTCTGATTCCCCATATCTGATTCCCCGCCTCTGTTTCCCCGCCTCTGATTCCCCGCCTCTGATTCCCCATATCTGATTCCCCGCCTCATATGCCCCATCTCTGATTCCCTGACTCTGATTCCCCACCTCTGATTCCCGGCCTCTGATTCCCCATCTCTGATTCCCCGCCTCTGATTCCCCGTGTATGATTCCCTGCCTCTGATTCCCCGCCTCTGATTCCCCTCCTCTGATTCCCTGCCACAGATTCCCCGGCCCTGATTACCCACCTCTGATTCCCCATATCTGATTTCCCGCCTCTGTTTCCCCGCCTCTGATTCCCCGCCTCTGATTCCCCATATCTGATTCCCCGCCTCTGATCCACAACTCTGATTCCCCGCCTCTGATTCCCCAGCTCTGATTCCCCACCTCTGATTCCCCGCGTCTGATTCCCTGCCTCTGATTCCCCGCCTCTGATTCCCCATCTCTGATTCACAACCTCTGATTCCCCACCTCTGATTCCCCATATCTGATTCCCCGCCTCTGATTTCCCGCCTCTGATTCCCCGCCTCTGATTCCCCATATCTGATTCCCAGCCTCTGATTCCACACCTCTGATTCCCCGCCCCTGATTCGTCAGCTATTAATCCCCTCCTCTGGTTCACCACGTCTGATTCCCTGCCTCTGATTCCCCGCCTCTGATTCCCCATTCTGATTCAACACCTCTGATTCCCCGCGTCTGATTCCCCACCTCTGATTCCCCATCTCTGATTCCCCATATCTGATTCCCCGCGTCTGTTTCCCCGCCTCTGATTCCACGCCTCTGTTTCCCCATATCTGATTCCCCGCCTCTGATTCCCCAACTCTGAATCCCCGCCTCTGATTCCCCAGCTCTGATTCATCACATCTGATTCCCCACCTCTGCTTCCCCATCTCTGATTCACTGCCTCTGATTCGCCACCTCTGATTCCCCATATGATTCCCCGCCTATGTTTCCCCACTTCTGATTCCCCGCCTCTGATTCCCCATATCGGATTCCCCGCCTCTGATTCCCCATCTCTGAATCCCCAACTATGATTCCCCGCCTCTGATTCCAAAGCTCTAATTCCCCACCTCTGATTCCCCGTGTCTGATTCCCTGCCTCTGATTCCCCGCCTCTGATTCCCCATCTCTGATTCACAACCTCTGATTCCCCAACTCTGATTCCCCATATCTGATTCCCCGCCTCTGTTTCCCCGCCTCTGATTCCCCGCCTCTGATTCCCCATATCTGATTCCCAGCCTCTGATTCCACACCTCTGATTCCCCGCCCCTGATTCGTCAGCTATGAATCCCCGCCTCTGGTTCACCACGTCTGATTCCCTGCCTCTGATTCCCCACCTCTGATTTACCGCTTCTGATTCTGATTCCCTGCCTCTGATTCCCCATCTCTGATTCCCCACATCTGATTCCCTGCCTCTGATTCCCTGTCTCTGATTCCCCGCCTCTTTTTCCCCGCCTCTGATTCCCAACCTCTGATTCCCCAACTCAGATTCCCCATATCTGATTCCCCACCTCTGTTTCCCCGCCTCTGATTCCCCGCCTCTGTTTCCCCATATCTGATTCCCGGACTCTGATTCCCCACCTCTGATTCCCCATCTCTGATTCCACACATCCGATTCCCTGCCTCTGATTCCCTGCCTCTGATTCCCAACCTCTGATTCCACACCTCTGATTCCCCATATCTGATTCCCCGCCTCTGTTTCCCCGCTTCTGATTCCCCGCCTCTGTTTCCCCATATCTGATTTCCCACCTCTGATTCCCCAACTCTGATTTCCCGCCTCTGATTCCCCAGCTCTGAGTCCCCGCCTCTGATTGCTCACGTCTGATTCCCTGCCTCTGATGCCCCGCCTCTGATTCCCCATCTCTGATTCCCCGCCTCTGATTCCCCGCCTCTGTTTCCCCGCCTCTGATTCCCCTCCTCTGATTCCCCATATCTGATTCCCAGCCTCTGATTCCCCAACTCCGATTCCCCACCTCTGATTCCCCATCTCTGATTTCCAGTCCTGTTATTCCCGGAATCTGATTCCCGGCCGCTGATTCCCAGCCTCTGATTCCCTGCCACTGATTCCCTGCCACTGATTCCCCGCCCCTGATTCCCCATATCTGATTCCCTGCCTCTGTTTCCCCGCCTCTGATTGGCCGCCTCTGATACCCCGCCTCTGATTCCCCATCTCTAATTCACTGACTCTGATTCGCTTCCTCTGATTCCCCATATCTGATTCCCCTCCTCTTGTTTCCCCGCCTTTGATTCCCCGCCTCTGATTCCCCATATATGATTCCCAACCTCTGATTCCCCACCTCTGATTCCCCATATCTGACTCCCCGCCTCTGTTTCCCCGCCTCTGATTCCCCGCCTCTGTTTCCCCATATCTGATTCCCGGACTCTGATTCCCCACCTCAGATTCCCCATCTCAGATTCCGCACATCCGATTCCCTGCCTCTGTTTCCCCGCCTCTGATTCCCCGCCTCTGATTCCCCGCCTCTGTTTCCCCATATCTGATTCGCCGCCTCTGATTCCCCACATCTGATTCCCTGCCTCTGATTCCCTGTCTTTGATTCGCCATCTCTGATTCCCCATATCTGATTCCCCGCCTCTGATACCCCAACTCTGATTCCCAGCCTGTTATTCCCCATCTCTGATTCCCCGCCTCTGATTCCCCGCGTCTGATTCCCTGCCTCTGATTCCCCGCTCTGATTCCCCATCTCTGATTCCCCGCCTCTGATTCCCCACATCTGATTCCCTGCCTCTGATTCCCTGTCTCTGATTCCCCGCCTCTGATTCCCCGCCTCTGATTCCCAACCTCTGATTCCCCACCTCTGATTCCCCATATCTGATTCCCCGCCGCTGTTTCCCCGGACTCTGATTCCCCACCTCTGATTCCCCATCTCTGATTCCGCACATCCGATTCCCTGCCTCTGATTCCCCACCTTTGACTCCCCGCGTCTGATTCCCTGCCTCTTATTCCCAACCTCTGATTCCCCGCCTCTGTTTCCCCGTTTCTGATTCCCCGCCTCTGTTTCCCCATATCTGATTCCCCGCCTCTGATTCCCCAACTCTGTTTTCCCACCTCTGATTCCCCACCTCTGATTCCCCGCCTCTGATTCCTCGCATCTGATTCCCTGCCTCTGATGCCCCGCCTCTGATTCCCCATCTCTGATTCCCCGCCTCTGATTCCCCGTGTCTGATTCCCTGCCTCTGATTCCCCGCCTCTGATTCCCCGCCTCTGTTTCCCCGCCTGTGATTCCCCACCTCTGATTCCCCATATCTGACTCCCCGCCTCTGATTCCCCAACTGTGATACCCCGCCTCTGATTCCCCATCTCTGATTCCCAGTCCTCTTATTCCCGGCATCTGATTCCCGGCCTCTGATTCCCAGCCTCTGATTCCCTGCCACTGATTCCCCGCCCCTGATTCCCCACCTCTGATTCCCCATATCTGATTCCCCGCCTCTGTTTCCCCGCCTCTGATTGGTCGCCTCTGATACCCCGCCTCTGATTCCCCATCTCTAATTCACTGCCTCTGATTCGCCTCCTCTGATTCCCCATATCTGATTCCCCGCCTCTGTTTTCCCGCCTCTGATTCCCCGCCTCTGATTCCCCATATCTGATTCCCCGCCTCATATGCCCCATCTCTGATTCCCTGACTCTGATTCCCCACCTCTGATTCCCGGCCTCTGATTCCCCATCTCTGATTCCCCGCCTCTGATTCCCCGTGTATGATTCCCTGCCTCTGATTCCCCGCCTCTGATTCCCCTCCTCTGATTCCCTGCCACAGATTCCCCGCCCCTGATTACCCACCTCTGATTCCCCATATCTGATTTCCTGCCTCTGTTTCCCCGCCTCTGATTCCCCGCCTCTGATTCCCCATATCTGACTCCCCGCCTCTGATCCACAACTCTGATTCCCCGCCTCTGATTCCCCAGCTCTGATTCCCCGCCTCTGATTCCCCGCGTCTGATTCCCTGCCTCTGATTCCCCGCCTCTGATTCACAACCTCTGATTCCCCACCTCTGATTCCCCATATCTGATTCCCCGCCTCTGATTTCCCACCTCTGATTCCCCGCCTCTGATTCCCCATATCTGATTCCCAGCCTCTGATTCCACACCTCTGATTCCCCGCCCATGATTCGTCAGCTATTAATCCCCTCCTCTGGTTCACCACGTCTGATTCCCTGCCTCTGATTCCCCGCCTCTGATTCCCCATCTCTGATTCAACACCTCTGATTCCCCGCGTCTGTTTCCCTGCCTCTGATTCCCCGCCTCTGATTCCCCTCCTCTGATTCCCTGCCACAGATTCCCCGCCCCTGATTACCCACCTCTGATTCCCCATATCTGATTTCCCGCCTCTGTTTCCCCGCCTCTGATTCCCCGCCTCTGATTCCCCATATCTGATTCCCCGCCTCTGATCCACAACTCTGATTCCCCGCCTCTGATTCCCCAGCTCTGATTCCCCGCCTCTGATTCCCCGCGTCTGATTCCCTGCCTCTGATTCCCCGCCTCTGATTCCCCATCTCTGATTCACAACCTCTGATTCCCCACCTCTGATTCCCCATATCTGATTCCCCGCCTCTGATTTCCCGCCTCTGATTCCCCGCCTCTGATTCCCCACATCTGATTCCCAGCCTCTGATTCCACACCTCTGATTCCCCGCCCCTGATTCGTCAGCTATTAATCCCCTCCTCTGGTTCACCATGTCTGATTCCCTGCCTCTGATTCCCCACCTCTGCTTCCCCATCTCTGATTCACTGCCTCTGATTCGCCACCTCTGATTCCCCATATGATTCCCTGCCTATGTTTCCCCACTTCTGATTCCCCGCCTCTGATTCCCCATATCGGATTCCCCGCCTCTGATTCCCCATCTCTGAATCCCCAACTATGATTCCCCGCCTCTGATTCCAAAGCTCTAATTCCCCACCTCTGATTCCCCGTGTCTGATTCCCTGCCTCTGATTCCCCGCCTCTGATTCCCCATCTCTGATTCACAACCTCTGATTCCCCAACTCTGATTCCCCATATCTGATTCCCCGCCTCTGTTTCCCCGCCTCTGATTCCCCGCCTCTGATTCCCCATATCTGATTCCCAGCCTCTGATTCCACACCTCTGATTCCCCGCCCCTGATTCGTCAGCTATGAATCCCCGCCTCTGGTTCACCACGTCTGATTCCCTGCCTCTGATTCCCCACCTCTGATTTACCGCTTCTGACTCTGATTCCCTGCCTCTGATTCCCCATCTCTGATTCCCCACATCTGATTCCCTGCCTCTGATTCCCTGTCTCTGATTCCCCGCCTCTGATTCCCCGCCTCTGATTCCCAACCTCTGATTCCCCAACTCAGATTCCCCATATCTGATTCCCCGCCTCTGTTTCCCCGCATCTGATTCCCCGCCTCTGTTTCCCCATATCTGATTCCCGGACTCTGATTCCCCACCTCTGATTCCCCATCTCTGATTCCACACATCCGATTCCCTGCCTCTGATTCCCTGCCTCTGATTCCCCGCGTCTGATTCCCTGCCTCTGATTCCCAACCTCTGATTCCACACCTCTGATTCCCCATATCTGATTCCCCGCCTCTGTTTCCCCGCTTCTGATTCCCCGCCTCTGTTTCCCCATATCTGATTTCCCGCCTCTGATTCCCCAACTCTGATTTCCCGCCTCTGATTCCCCAGCTCTGAGTCCCCGCCTCTGATTGCTCACGTCTGATTCCCTGCCTCTGATGCCCCGCCTCTGATTCCCCATCTCTGATTCCCCGCCTCTGATTCCCCGCCTCTGTTTCCCCGCCTCTGATTCCCCTCCTCTGATTCCCCATATCTGATTCCCAGCCTCTGATTCCCCAACTCCGATTCCCCACCTCTGATTCCCCATCTCTGATTTCCAGTCCTGTTATTCCCGGAATCTGATTCCCGGCCGCTGATTACCAGCCTCTGATTCCCTGCCACTGATTCCCTGCCACTGATTCCCCGTCCCTGATTCCCCACGCCTGATTCCCCATATCTGATTCCCCGCCTCTGTTTCCCCGCCTCTGATTGGCCGCCTCTGATACCCCGCCTCTGATTCCCCATCTCTAATTCACTGACTCTGATTCGCTTCCTCTGATTCCCCATATCTGATTCCCCGCCTCTGTTTCCCCGCCTCTGATTCCCCGCCTCTGTTTCCCCATATATGATTCCCAACCTCTGATTCCCCACCTCTGATTCCCCATATCTGACTCCCCGCCTCTGTTTCCCCGCCTCTGATTCCCCGCCTCTGTTTCCCCATATCTGATTCCCGGACTCTGATTCCCCACCTCAGATTCCCCATCTCAGATTCCGCACATCCGATTCCCTGCCTCTGTTTCCCCGCCTCTGATTCCCCGCCTCTGATTCCCCGCCTCTGTTTCCCCATATCTGATTCGCCGCCTCTGATTCCCCACATCTGATTCCCTGCCTCTGATTCCCTGTCTTTGATTCGCCGTCTCTGATTCCCCATATCTGATTCCCCACCTCTGATACCCCAACTCTGATTCCCAGCCTGTTATTCCCCATCTCTGATTCCCCGCCTCTGATTCCCCGCGTCTGATTCCCTGCCTCTGATTCCCCGCTCTGATTCCCCATCTCTGATTCCCCGCCTCTGATTCCCCACATCTGATTCCCTGCCTCTGATTCCCTGTCTCTGATTCCCCGCCTCTGATTCCCCGCCTCTGATTCCCAACCTCTGATTCCCCACCTCTGATTCCCCATATCTGATTCCCCGCCGCTGTTTCCCCGGACTCTGATTCCCCACCTCTGATTCCCCATCTCTGATTCCGCACATCCGATTCCCTGCCTCTGATTCCCCGCCTTTGATTCCCCGCGTCTGATTCCCTGCCTCTTATTCCCAACCTCTGATTCCCCACCTCTGATTCCCCATATCTGATTCCCCGCCTCTGTTTCCCCGTTTCTGATTCCCCGCCTCTGTTTCCCCATATCTGATTCCCCGCCTCTGATTCCCCAACTCTGTTTTCCCGCTTCTGATTCCCCACCTCTGATTCCCCGCCTCTGATTCCTCGCATCTGATTCCCTGCCTCTGATGCCCCGCCTCTGATTCCCCATCTCTGATTCCCCGCCTCTGATTCCCCGTGTCTGATTCCCTGCCTCTGATTCCCCGCCTCTGATTCCCCGCCTCTGTTTCCCCGCCTCTGATTCCCCACCTCTGATTCCCCATATCTGACTCCCCGCCTCTGATTCCCCAACTGTGATACCCCGCCTCTGATTCCCCATCTCTGATTCCCAGTCCTCTTATTCCCGGCATCTGATTCCCGGCCTCTGATTCCCAGCCTCTGATTCCCTGCCACTGATTCCCCGCCCCTGATTCCCCACCTCTGATTCCCCATATCTGATTCCCCGCCTCTGTTTCCCCGCCTCTGATTGGTCGCCTCTGATACCCCGCCTCTGATTCCCCATCTCTAATTCACTGCCTCTGAATCGCCTCCTCTGATTCCCCATATCTGATTCCCCGCCTCTGTTTCCCCGCCTCTGATTCCCCGCCTCTGATTCCCCATATCTGATTCCCCGCCTCATATGCCCCATCTCTGATTCCCTTACTCTGATTCCCCACCTCTGATTCCCGGCCTCTGATTCCCCATCTCTGATTCCCCGCCTCTGATTCCCCATGTATGATTCCCTGCCTCTGATTCCCCGCCTCTGATTCCCCTCCTCTGATTCCCTGCCACAGATTCCCCGCCCCTGATTACCCACCTCTGATTCCCCATATCTGATTTCCCGCCTCTGTTTCCCCGCCTCTGATTCCCCGCCTCTGATTCCCCATATCTGATTCCCCGCCTCTGATCCACAACTCTGATTCCCCGCCTCTGATTCCCCAGCTCTGAATCCCCGCCTCTGATTCCCCGCGTCTGATTCCCTGCCTCTGATTCCCCGCCTCTGATTCACAACCTCTGATTCCCCACCTCTGATTCCCCATATCTGATTCCCCGCCTCTGATTTCCCACCTCTGATTCCCCGCCTCTGATTCCCCATATCTGATTCCCAGCCTCTGATTCCACACCTCTGATTCCCCGCCCCTGATTCGTCAGCTATTAATCCCCTCCTCTGGTTCACCACGTCTGATTCACTGCCTCTGATTCCCCGCCTCTGATTCCCCATCTCTGATTCAACACCTCTGATTCCCCGCGTCTGTTTCCCTGCCTCTGATTCCCCGCCTCTGATTCCCCTCCTCTGATTCCCTGCCACAGATTCCCCGCCCCTGATTACCCACCTCTGATTCCCCATATCTGATTTCCCGCCTCTGTTTCCCCGCCTCTGATTCCCCATATCTGATTCCCCGCCTCTGATCCACAACTCTGATTCCCCGCCTCTGATTCCCCAGCTCTGATTCCCCGCCTCTGATTCCCCGCGTCTGATTCCCTGCCTCTGATTCCCCGCCTCTGATTCCCCATCTCTGATTCACAACCTCTGATTCCCCACCTCTGATTCCCCATATCTGTTTCCCCGCCTCTGATTTCCCGCCTCTGATTCCCCGCCTCTGATTCCCCATATCTGATTCCCAGCCTCTGATTCCACACCTCTGATTCCCCGCCCCTGATTCGTCAGCTATTAATCCCCTCCTCTGGTTCACCACGTCTGATTCCCTGCCTCTGATTCCCCGCCTCTGATTCCCCATCTCTGATTCAACACCTCTGATTCCCCGCGTCTGTTTCCCCGCCTCTGATTCCACGCCTCTGTTTCCCCATATCTGATTCCCGCGCCTCTGATTCCCCAACTCTGAATCCCCGCCTCTGATTCCCCAGCTCTGATTCATCACATCTGATTCCCCACCTCTGCTTCCCCATCTCTGATTCACTGCCTCTGATTCTCCACCTCTGATTCCCCATATGATTCCCCGCCTATGTTTCCCCACTTCTGATTCCCCGCCTCTGATTCCCCATATCGTATTCCCCGCCTCTGATTCCCCATCTCTGAATCCCCAACTATGATTCCCCGCTTCTGATTCCAAAGCTCTAATTCCCCACCTCTGATTCCCCGTGTCTGATTCCCTGCCTCTGATTCCCCGCCTCTGATTCCACATCTCTGATTCACAACCTCTGATTCCCCAACTCTGATTCCCCATATCTGATTCCCCGCCTCTGTTTCCCCGCCTCTGATTCCCCGCCTCTGATTCCCCATATCTGATTCCCAGCCTCTGATTCCACATCTCTGATTCCCCGCCCCTGATTCGTCAGCTATGAATCCCCGCCTCTGGTTCCCCACGTCTGATTCCCTGCCTCTGATTCCCCACCTCTGATTCACCGCTTCTGATTCTGATTCCCTGCCTCTGATTCCCCATCTCTGATTCCCCACATCTGATTCCCTGCCTCTGATTCCCTGTCTCTGATTCCCCGCCTCTGATTCCCAACCTCTGATTCCCAACCTCTGATTCCCCAACTCAGATTCCCCATATCTGATTCCCCGCCTCTGTTTCCCCGCCTCTGATTCCCCGCCTCTGTTTCCCCATATCTGATTCCCGGACTCTGATTCCCCACCTCTGATTCCCCATCTCTGATTCCACACATCCGATTCCCTGCCTCTGATTCCCTGCCTCTGATTCCCCGCGTCTGATTCCCTGCCTCTGATTCCCAACCTCTGATTCCCCACCTCTGATTCCCCATATCTGATTCCCCGCCTCTGTTTCCCCGCTTCTGATTCCCCGCCTCTGTTTCCCCATATCTGATTTCCCGCCTCTGAATCCCCAACTCTGATTTCCCGCCTCTGATTCCCCAGCTCTGAGTCCCAGCCACTGATTGCTCACGTCTGATTCCCTGCCTCTGATGCCCCGCCTCTGATTCCCCATCTCTGATTCCCCGCCTCTGATTCCCCGCCTCTGTTTCCCCGCCTCTGATTCCCCTCCTCTGATTCCCCATATCTGATTCCCAGCCTCTGATTCCCCAACTCTGATTCCCCACCTCTGATTCCCCATCTCTGATTTCCAGTCCTGTTATTCCCGGAATCTGATTCCCGGCCGCTGATTCCCAGCCTCTGATTCCCTGCCACTGATTCCCTGCCTCTGTTTCCCCGCCTCTGATTGGCCGCCTCTGATACCCCGCCTCTGATTCCCCATCTCTAATTCACTGACTCTGATTCGCTTCCTCTGATTCCCCATATCTGATTCCCCGCCTCTGTTTCCCCGCCTTTGATTCCCCGCCTCTGATTCCCCATATATGATTCCCAACCTCTGATTCCCCACCTCTGATTCCCCATATCTGACTCCCCGCCTCTGTTTCCCCGCCTCTGATTCCCCGCCTCTGTTTCCCCATATCTGATTCCCGGACTCTGATTCCCCACCTCAGATTCCCCATCTCAGATTCCGCACATCCGATTCCCTGCCTCTGTTTCCCCGCCTCTGATTCCCCGCCTCTGATTCCCCGCCTCTGTTTCCCCATATCTGATTCGCCGCCTCTGATTCCCCACATCTGATTCCCTGCCTCTGATTCCCTGTCTTTGATTCGCCGTATATGATTCCCCATATCTGATTCCCCGCCGCTGTTTCCCCGGACTCTGATTCCCCACCTCTGATTCCCCATCTCTGATTCTGCACATCCGATTCCCTGCCTCTGATTCCCCGCCTCTGATTCCCCGCGTCTGATTCCCTGCCTCTGATTCCCAACCTATGATTCCCCACCTATGATTCCCTATATCTGATTCCCCGCCTCTGTTTCCCCGCCTCTGATTCCCCGCCTCTGTTTCCCCATATCTGATTCACCGACTCTGATTCCCCACATCTGATTCCCTGCCTCTGATTCCCTGTCTCTGATTCGCCGTCTCTGATTCCCCATATCTGATTCCCCGCCGCTGTTTCCCCGGACTCTGATTCCGCACCTCTGATTCCCCATCTCTGATTCCGCACATCTGATTCCCTGCCTCTGATTCCCCGCCTCTGATTCCCCGCGTCTGATTCCCTGTCTCTTATTCCCAACCTCTGATTCCCCACCTCTGATTCCCCATACTGATTCCCCGCCTCTGTTTCCCCGCTTCTGATTCCCCGCCTCTGTTTCCCCATATCTGATTCCCCGCATCTGATTCCCCACTCTGATTTCCCGCCTCTGATTCCCCACCTCTGATTCCCCGCCTCTGATTCCTCGCATCTGATTCCCTGCCTCTGATGCCCCGCCTCTGATTCCCCATCTCTGATTCCCCGCCTCTGATTCCCCGTGTCTGATTCCCTGCCTCTGATTCCCCGCCTACGATTCCTCGCCTCTGTTTCCCCGCCTCTGATTCCCCGCCTCTGATTACCCTCCTCTGATTCCCTGCCACAGATTCTCCGCCCCTGATTACCCACCTCTGATTCCCCATATCTGATTTCCCGCCTCTGTTTCCCCGCCTCTGATTCCCCATATCTGATTCCCCGCCTCTGATCCACAACTCTGATTCCCTGCCTCTGATTCCCCAGCTCTGATTCCCCGCCTCTGATTCCCCGCGTCTGATTCCCTGCCTCTGATTCCCCGCCTCTGATTCCCCATCTCTGATTCACAACCTCTGATTCCCCACCTCTGATTCCCCATATCTGATTCCCCGCCTCTGATTTCCCGCCTCTGATTCCCCGCCTCTGATTCCCCATATCTGATTCCCAGCCTCTGATTCCACACCTCTGATTCCCCGCCCCTGATTCGTCAGCTATTAATCCCCTCCTCTGGTTCACCACGTCTGATTCCCTGCCTCTGATTCCCCGCCTCTGATTCCCCATCTCTGATTCAACACCTCTGATTCCCCGCGTCTGTTTCCCCGCCTCTGATTCCACGCCTCTGTTTCCCCATATCTGATTCCCCGCCTCTGATTCCCCAACTCTGAATCCCCGCCTCTGATTCCCCAGCTCTGATTCATCACATCTGATTCCCCACCTCTGCTTCCCCATCTCTGATTCACTGCCTCTGATTCGCCACCTCTGATTCCCCATATGATTCCCCGCCTATGTTTCCCCACTTCTGATTCCCCGCCTCTGATTCCCCATATCGGATTCCCCGCCTCTGATTCCCCATCTCTGAATCCCCAACTATGATTCCCCGCTTCTGATTCCAAAGCTCTAATTCCCCACCTCTGATTCCCCGTGTCTGATTCCCTGCCTCTGATTCCCCGCCTCTGATTCCACATCTCTGATTCACAACCTCTGATTCCCCAACTCTGATTCCCCATATCTGATTCCCCGCCTCTGTTTCCCCGCCTCTGATTCCCCGCCTCTGATTCCCCATATCTGATTCCCAGCCTCTGATTCCACATCTCTGATTCCCCGCCCCTGATTCGTCAGCTATGAATCCCCGCCTCTGGTTCCCCACGTCTGATTCCCTGCCTCTGATTCCCCACCTCTGATTCACCGCTTCTGATTCTGATTCCCTGCCTCTGATTCCCCATCTCTGATTCCCCACATCTGATTCCCTGCCTCTGATTCCCTGTCTCTGATTCCCCGCCTCTGATTCCCAACCTCTGATTCCCAAACTCTGATTCCCCAAATCAGATTCCCCATATCTGATTCCCCGCCTCTGTTTCCCCGCCTCTGATTCCCCGCCTCTGTTTCCCCATATCTGATTCCCGGACTCTGATTCCCCACCTCTGATTCCCCATCTCTGATTCCACACATCCGATTCCCTGCCTCTGATTCCCTGCCTCTGATTCCCCGCGTCTGATTCCCTGCCTCTGATTCCCAACCTCTGATTCCCCACCTCTGATTCCCCATATCTGATTCCCCGCCTCTGTTTCCCCGCTTCTGATTCCCCGCCTCTGTTTCCCCATATCTGATTTCCCGCCTCTGATTCCCCAACTCTGATTTCCCGCCTCTGATTCCCCAGCTCTGAGTCCCAGCCACTGATTGCTCACGTCTGATTCCCTGCCTCTGATGCCCCGCCTCTGATTCCCCATCTCTGATTCCCCGCCTCTGATTCCCCGCCTCTGTTTCCCCGCCTCTGATTCCCCTCCTCTGATTCCCCATATCTGATTCCCAGCCTCTGATTCCCCAACTCTGATTCCCCACCTCTGATTCCCCATCTCTGATTTCCAGTCCTGTTATTCCCGGAATCTGATTCCCGGCCGCTGATTCCCAGCCTCTGATTCCCTGCCACTGATTCCCTGCCTCTGTTTCCCCGCCTCTGATTGGCCGCCTCTGATACCCCGCCTCTGATACCCCATCTCTAATTCACTGACTCTGATTCGCTTCCTCTGATTCCCCATATCTGATTCCCCGCCTCTGTTTCCCCGCCTTTGATTCCCCGCCTCTGATTCCCCATATATGATTCCCAACCTCTGATTCCCCACCTCTGATTCCCCATATCTGACTCCCCGCCTCTGTTTCCCCGCCTCTGATTCCCCGCCTCTGTTTCCCCATATCTGATTCCCGGACTCTGATTCCCCACCTCAGATTCCCCATCTCAGATTCCGCACATCCGATTCCCTGCCTCTGTTTCCCCGCCTCTGATTCCCCGCCTCTGATTCCCCGCCTCTGTTTCCCCATATCTGATTCGCCGCCTCTGATTCCCCACATCTGATTCCCTGCCTCTGATTCCCTGTCTTTGATTCGCCGTCTCTGATTCCCCATATCTGATTCCCCGCCGCTGTTTCCCCGGACTCTGATTCCCCACCTCTGATTCCCCATCTCTGATTCTGCACATCCGATTCCCTGCCTCTGATTCCCCGCCTCTGATTCCCCGCGTCTGATTCCCTGCCTCTGATTCCCAACCTATGATTCCCCACCTATGATTCCCTATATCTGATTCCCCGCCTCTGTTTCCCCGCCTCTGATTCCCCGCCTCTGTTTCCCCATATCTGATTCACCGACTCTGATTCCCCACATCTGATTCCCTGCCTCTGATTCCCTGTCTCTGATTCGCCGTCTCTGATTCCCCATATCTGATTCCCCGCCGCTGTTTCCCCAGACTCTGATTCCCCACCTCTGATTCCCCATCTCTGATTCCGCACATCTGATTCCCTGCCTCTGATTCCCCGCCTCTGATTCCCCGCCTCTGATTCCCCATATCTGATTCCCCGCCTCTGATCCACAACTCTGATTCCCCGCCTCTGATTCCCCAGCTCTGAATCCCCGCCTCTGATTCCCCGCGTCTGATTCCCTGCCTCTGATTCCCCGCCTCTGATTCACAACCTCTGATTCCCCACCTCTGATTCCCCATATCTGATTCCCCGCCTCTGATTTCCCACCTCTGATTCCCCGCCTCTGATTCCCCATATCTGATTCCCAGCCTCTGATTCCACACCTCTGATTCCCCGCCCCTGATTCGTCAGCTATTAATCCCCTCCTCTGGTTCACCACGTCTGATTCACTGCCTCTGATTCCCCGCCTCTGATTCCCCATCTCTGATTCAACACCTCTGATTCCCCGCGTCTGTTTCCCTGCCTCTGATTCCCCGCCTCTGATTCCCCTCCTCTGATTCCCTGCCACAGATTCCCCGCCCCTGATTACCCACCTCTGATTCCCCATATCTGATTTCCCGCCTCTGTTTCCCCGCCTCTGATTCCCCATATCTGATTCCCCGCCTCTGATCCACAACTCTGATTCCCCGCCTCTGATTCCCCAGCTCTGATTCCCCGCCTCTGATTCCCCGCGTCTGATTCCCTGCCTCTGATTCCCCGCCTCTGATTCCCCATCTCTGATTCACAACCTCTGATTCCCCACCTCTGATTCCCCATATCTGTTTCCCCGCCTCTGATTTCCCGCCTCTGATTCCCCGCCTCTGATTCCCCATATCTGATTCCCAGCCTCTGATTCCACACCTCTGATTCCCCGCCCCTGATTCGTCAGCTATTAATCCCCTCCTCTGGTTCACCACGTCTGATTCCCTGCCTCTGATTCCCCGCCTCTGATTCCCCATCTCTGATTCAACACCTCTGATTCCCCGCATCTGTTTCCCCGCCTCTGATTCCACGCCTCTGTTTCCCCATATCTGATTCCCCGCCTCTGATTCCCCAACTCTGAATCCCCGCCTCTGATTCCCCAGCTCTGATTCATCACATCTGATTCCCCACCTCTGCTTCCCCATCTCTGATTCACTGCCTCTGATTCGCCACCTCTGATTCCCCATATGATTCCCCGCCTATGTTTCCCCACTTCTGATTCCCCGCCTCTGATTCCCCATATCGTATTCCCCGCCTCTGATTCCCCATCTCTGAATCCCCAACTATGATTCCCCGCTTCTGATTCCAAAGCTCTAATTCCCCACCTCTGATTCCCCGTGTCTGATTCCCTGCCTCTGATTCCCCGCCTCTGATTCCACATCTCTGATTCACAACCTCTGATTCCCCAACTCTGATTCCCCATATCTGATTCCCCGCCTCTGTTTCCCCGCCTCTGATTCCCCGCCTCTGATTCCCCATATCTGATTCCCAGCCTCTGATTCCACATCTCTGATTCCCCGCCCCTGATTCGTCAGCTATGAATCCCCGCCTCTGGTTCCCCACGTCTGATTCCCTGCCTCTGATTCCCCACCTCTGATTCACCGCTTCTGATTCTGATTCCCTGCCTCTGATTCCCCATCTCTGATTCCCCACATCAGATTCCCT
Source organism: Narcine bancroftii (assembly GCF_036971445.1). Taxonomy (NCBI): domain Eukaryota; kingdom Metazoa; phylum Chordata; class Chondrichthyes; order Torpediniformes; family Narcinidae; genus Narcine; species Narcine bancroftii. The sequence goes on along the minus strand of NW_027211891.1, from coordinate 2,189,903 downwards.
GCCTCTGATTCCCTGTCTCTGATTCCTCGCCTCTGATTCCCAACCTCTGATTCCCAACCTCTGATTCCCCAACTCAGATTCCCCATATCTGATTCCCCGCCTCTGTTTCCCCGCCTCTGATTCCCCGCCTCTGTTTCCCCATATCTGATTCCCGGACTCTGATTCCCCACCTCTGATTCCCCATCTCTGATTCCACACATCCGATTCCCTGCCTCTGATTCCCTGCCTCTGATTCCCCGCGTCTGATTCCCTGCCTCTGATTCCCAACCTCTGATTCCCCACCTCTGATTCCCCATATCTGATTCCCCGCCTCTGTTTCCCCGCTTCTGATTCCCCGCCTCTGTTTCCCCATATCTGATTTCCCGCCTCTGATTCCCCAACTCTGATTTCCCGCCTCTGATTCCCCAGCTCTGAGTCCCAGCCACTGATTGCTCACGTCTGATTCCCTGCCTCTGATGCCCCGCCTCTGATTCCCCATCTCTGATTCCCCGCCTCTGATTCCCCGCCTCTGTTTCCCCGCCTCTGATTCCCCTCCTCTGATTCCCCATATCTGATTCCCAGCCTCTGATTCCCCAACTCTGATTCCCCACCTCTGATTCCCCATCTCTGATTTCCAGTCCTGTTATTCCCGGAATCTGATTCCCGGCCGCTGATTCCCAGCCTCTGATTCCCTGCCACTGATTCCCTGCCTCTGTTTCCCCGCCTCTGATTGGCCGCCTCTGATACCCCGCCTCTGATTCCCCATCTCTAATTCACTGACTCTGATTCGCTTCCTCTGATTCCCCATATCTGATTCCCCGCCTCTGTTTCCCCGCCTTTGATTCCCCGCCTCTGATTCCCCATATATGATTCCCAACCTCTGATTCCCCACCTCTGATTCCCCATATCTGACTCCCCGCCTCTGTTTCCCCGCCTCTGATTCCCCGCCTCTGTTTCCCCATATCTGATTCCCGGACTCTGATTCCCCACCTCAGATTCCCCATCTCAGATTCCGCACATCCGATTCCCTGCCTCTGTTTCCCCGCCTCTGATTCCCCGCCTCTGATTCCCCGCCTCTGTTTCCCCATATCTGATTCGCCACCTCTGATTCCCCACATCTGATTCCCTGCCTCTGATTCCCTGTCTTTGATTCGCCGTATATGATTCCCCATATCTGATTCCCCGCCGCTGTTTCCCCGGACTCTGATTCCCCACCTCTGATTCCCCATCTCTGATTCTGCACATCCGATTCCCTGCTTCTGATTCCCCGCCTCTGATTCCCCGCGTCTGATTCCCTGCCTCTGATTCCCAACCTATGATTCCCCACCTATGATTCCCTATATCTGATTCCCCGCCTCTGTTTCCCCGCCTCTGATTCCCCGCCTCTGTTTCCCCATATCTGATTCACCGACTCTGATTCCCCACATCTGATTCCCTGCCTCTGATTCCCTGTCTCTGATTCGCCGTCTCTGATTCCCCATATCTGATTCCCCGCGGCTGTTTCCCCGGACTCTGATTCCGCACCTCTGATTCCCCATCTCTGATTCCGCACATCTGATTCCCTGCCTCTGATTCCCCGCCTCTGATTCCCCGCGTCTGATTCCCTGTCTCTTATTCCCAACCTCTGATTCCCCACCTCTGATTCCCCATATCTGATTCCCCGCCTCTGTTTCCCCGCTTCTGATTCCCCGCCTCTGTTTCCCCATATCTGATTCCCCGCATCTGATTCCCCACTCTGATTTCCCGCCTCTGATTCCCCACCTCTGATTCCCCGCCTCTGATTCCTCGCATCTGATTCCCTGCCTCTGATGCCCCGCCTCTGATTCCCCATCTCTGATTCCCCGCCTCTGATTCCCCGTGTCTGATTCCCTGCCTCTGATTCCCCGCCTACGATTCCTCGCCTCTGTTTCCCCGCCTCTGATTCCCCGCCTCTGATTCCCCTCCTCTGATTCCCTGCCACAGATTCTCCGCCCCTGATTACCCACCTCTGATTCCCCATATCTGATTTCCCGCCTCTGTTTCCCCGCCTCTGATTCCCCAAATCTGATTCCCCGCCTCTGATCCACAACTCTGATTCCCCGCCTCTGATTCCCCAGCTCTGATTCCCCGCCTCTGATTCCCCGCGTCTGATTCCCTGCCTCTGATTCCCCGCCTCTGATTCCCCATCTCTGATTCACAACCTCTGATTCCCCACCTCTGATTCCCCATATCTGATTCCCCGCCTCTGATTTTCCGCCTCTGATTCCCCGCCTCTGATTCCCCATATCTGATTCCCAGCCTCTGATTCCACACCTCTGATTCCCCGCCCCTGATTCGTCAGCTATTAATCCCCTCCTCTGGTTCACCACGTCTGATTCCCTGCCTCTGATTCCCCGCCTCTGATTCCCCATCTCTGATTCAACACCTCTGATTCCCCGCGTCTGTTTCCCCACCTCTGATTCCACGCCTCTGTTTCCCCATATCTGATTCCCCGCCTCTGATTCCCCAACTCTGAATCCCCGCCTCTGATTCCCCAGCTCTGATTCATCACATCTGATTCCCCACCTCTGCTTCCCCATCTCTGATTCACTGCCTCTGATTCGCCACCTCTGATTCCCCATATGATTCCCCGCCTATGTTTCCCCACTTCTGATTCCCCGCCTCTGATTCCCCATATCGGATTCCCCGCCTCTGATTCCCCATCTCTGAATCCCCAACTATGATTCCCCGCTTCTGATTCCAAAGCTCTAATTCCCCACCTCTGATTCCCCGTGTCTGATTCCCTGCCTCTGATTCCCCGCCTCTGATTCCACATCTCTGATTCACAACCTCTGATTCCCCAACTCTGATTCCCCATATCTGATTCCCCGCCTCTGTTTCCCCGCCTCTGATTCCCCGCCTCTGATTCCCCATATCTGATTCCCAGCCTCTGATTCCACATCTCTGATTCCCCGCCCCTGATTCGTCAGCTATGAATCCCCGCCTCTGGTTCCCCACGTCTGATTCCCTGCCTCTGATTCCCCACCTCTGATTCACCGCTTCTGATTCTGATTCCCTGCCTCTGATTCCCCATCTCTGATTCCCCACATCTGATTCCCTGCCTCTGATTCCCTGTCTCTGATTCCCCGCCTCTGATTCCCAACCTCTGATTCCCAACCTCTGATTCCCCAACTCAGATTCCCCATATCTGATTCCCCGCCTCTGTTTCCCCGCCTCTGATTCCCCGCCTCTGTTTCCCCATATCTGATTCCCGGACTCTGATTCCCCACCTCTGATTCCCCATCTCTGATTCCACACATCCGATTCCCTGCCTCTGATTCCCTGCCTCTGATTCCCCGCGTCTGATTCCCTGCCTCTGATTCCCAACCTCTGATTCCCCACCTCTGATTCCCCATATCTGATTCCCCGCCTCTGTTTCCCCGCTTCTGATTCCCCGCCTCTGTTTCCCCATATCTGATTTCCCGCCTCTGATTCCCCAACTCTGATTTCCCGCCTCTGATTCCCCAGCTCTGAGTCCCAGCCACTGATTGCTCACGTCTGATTCCCTGCCTCTGATGCCCCGCCTCTGATTCCCCATCTCTGATTCCCCGCCTCTGACTCCCCGCCTCTGTTTCCCCGCCTCTGATTCCCCTCCTCTGATTCCCCATATCTGATTCCCAGCCTCTGATTCCCCAACTCTGATTCCCCACCTCTGATTCCCCATCTCTGATTTCCAGTCCTGTTATTCCCGGAATCTGATTCCCGGCCGCTGATTCCCAGCCTCTGATTCCCTGCCACTGATTCCCTGCCTCTGTTTCCCCGCCTCTGATTGGCCGCCTCTGATACCCCGCCTCTGATACCCCATCTCTAATTCACTGACTCTGATTCGCTTCCTCTGATTCCCCATATCTGATTCCCCGCCTCTGTTTCCCCGCCTTTGATTCCCCGCCTCTGATTCCCCATATATGATTCCCAACCTCTGATTCCCCACCTCTGATTCCCCATATCTGACTCCCCGCCTCTGTTTCCCCGCCTCTGATTCCCCGCCTCTGTTTCCCCATATCTGATTCCCGGACTCTGATTCCCCACCTCAGATTCCCCATCTCAGATTCCGCACATCCGATTCCCTGCCTCTGTTTCCCCGCCTCTGATTCCCCGCCTCTGATTCCCCGCCTCTGTTTCCCCATATCTGATTCGCCGCCTCTGATTCCCCACATCTGATTCCCTGCCTCTGATTCCCTGTCTTTGATTCGCCGTCTCTGATTCCCCATATCTGATTCCCCGCCGCTGTTTCCCCGGACTCTGATTCCCCACCTCTGATTCCCCATCTCTGATTCTGCACATCCGATTCCCTGCCTCTGATTCCCCGCCTCTGATTCCCCGCGTCTGATTCCCTGCCTCTGATTCCCAACCTATGATTCCCCACCTATGATTCCCTATATCTGATTCCCCGCCTCTGTTTCCCCGCCTCTGATTCCCCGCCTCTGTTTCCCCATATCTGATTCACCGACTCTGATTCCCCACATCTGATTCCCTGCCTCTGATACCCTGTCTCTGATTCGCCGTCTCTGATTCCCCATATCTGATTCCCCGCCGCTGTTTCCCCAGACTCTGATTCCCCACCTCTGATTCCCCATCTCTGATTCCGCACATCTGATTCCCTGCCTCTGATTCCCCGCCTCTGATTCCCCGCGTCTGATTCCCTGCCTCTTATTCCCAACCTCTGATTCCCCACCTCTGATTCCCCATATCTGATTCCCCGCCTCTGTTTCCCCGCTTCTGATTCCCCGCCTCTGTTTCCCCATATCTGATTCCCCGCATCTGATTCCCCACTCTGATTTCCCGCCTCTGATTCCCCACCTCTGATTCCCCGCCTCTGATTCCTCGCATCTGATTCCCTGCCTCTGATGCCCCGCCTCTGATTCCCCATCTCTGATTCCCCGCCTCTGATTCCCCGTGTCTGATTCCCTGCCTCTGATTCCCCGCCTACGATTCCTCGCCTCTGTTTCCCCGCCTCTGATTCCCCGCCTCTGATTCCCCATATCTGACTCCCCGCCTCTGATTCCCCAACTCTGATACCCCGCCTCTGATTCCCCATCTCTGATTCCCAGTCCTCTTATTACCGGCATCTGATTCCCGGCCTCTGATTCCCAGCCTCTGATACCCTGCCACTGAATCCCCGCCCCTGATTCCCCACCTCTGATTCCCCATATCTGATTACCCGCCTCTGTTTCCCCGCCTCTGATAGGTCGCCTCTGATACCCCGCCTCTGATTCCCCATCTCTAATTAACTGCCTCTGATTCGCCTCCTCTGATTCCCCATATCTGATTCCCCGCCTCTGATTCCCCATATCGGATTCGCCGCCTCTGATTCCCCATCTCTGATTCCCGGACTCTGATTCCCCACCTCTGATTCCCGGCTTCTGATTCCCCATCTCTGATTCCCCGCCTCTGATTCCCCGTGTATGATTCCCTGCCTCTGATTCCCCGCCTCTGATTCCCCTCCTCTGATTCCCTGCCACAGACTCCCCGCCCCTGATTCCCCACCTCTGATTTTCCATAACCGATTCCCCGCCTCTGATTCCCCGCCTCTGATTCCCCGCCTCTGATTCCCCATATCTGATTCCCCGCCTCTGATCCCGAACTCTGATTCCCCGCCTCTGATTCCCCAGCTCTGATTCCATGCCTCTGATTCCCCGCCTCTGATTCCCCATCTCTGATTCACAACCTCTGATTCCCCACCTCTGATTCCCCATATCTGATTCCCCGCCTCTGTTTCCCCGCCTCTGATTCCCCGCCTCTGATTCCCCATATCTGATTCCCAGCCTCTGATTCCACACCTCTGATTCCCCGCCCCTGATTCGTCAGCTATGAATCCCCGCCTCTGGTTCCCCACGTCTGATTCCCCGCCTCTGATTCCCCAGCTCTGATTCCCCGCCTCTGATTCCCCACGTCTGATTCCCTGCCTCTGATTCCCCGCCTCTGATTCCCGATCTCTGATTCACAACCTCTGATTCCCCACCTCTGATTCCCCATATCTGATTCCCCGCCTCTGTTTCCCCGCCTCTGATTCGCCCCTCTGATTCCCCATATCTGATTCCCAGCCTCTGATTCCACACCTCTGATTCCCCGCCCCTGATTCGTCAGCTATGAATCCCCGCCTCTGGTTCCCCACGTCTTATTCCCTGCCTCTGATGCCCCGCCTCTGATTCCCCATCTCTGATTCCCCGCCTCTGATTCCCCGCCTCTGTTTCCCCGCCTCTGATTCCCCTCCTCTGATTCCCCATATCTGATTCCCAGCCTCTGATTCCCCAACTCTGATTCCCCACCTCTGATTCCCCATCTCTGATTTCCAGTCCTGTTATTCCCGGAATCTGATTCCCGGCCGCTGATTCCCAGCCTCTGATTCCCTGCCACTGATTCCCTGCCTCTGTTTCCCCGCCTCTGATTGGCCGCCTCTGATACCCCGCCTCTGATTCCCCATCTCTAATTCACTGACTCTGATTCGCTTCCTCTGATTCCCCATATCTGATTCCCCGCCTCTGTTTCCCCGCCTTTGATTCCCCGCCTCTGATTCCCCATATATGATTCCCAACCTCTGATTCCCCACCTCTGATTCCCCATATCTGACTCCCCGCCTCTGTTTCCCCGCCTCTGATTCCCCGCCTCTGTTTCCCCATATCTGATTCCCGGACTCTGATTCCCCACCTCAGATTCCCCATCTCAGATTCCGCACATCCGATTCCCTGCCTCTGTTTCCCCGCCTCTGATTCTCCGCCTCTGATTCCCCGCCTCTGTTTCCCCATATCTGATTCGCCGCCTCTGATTCCCCACATCTGATTCCCTGCCTCTGATTCCCTGTCTTTGATTCGCCGTATATGATTCCCCATATCTGATTCCCCGCCGCTGTTTCCCCGGACTCTGATTCCCCACCTCTGATTCCCCATCTCTGATTCTGCACATCCGATTCCCTGCCTCTGATTCCCCGCCTCTGATTCCCCGCGTCTGATTCCCTGCCTCTGATTCCCAACCTATGATTCCCCACCTATGATTCCCTATATCTGATTCCCCGCCTCTGTTTCCCCGCCTCTGATTCCCCGCCTCTGTTTCCCCATATCTGATTCACCGACTCTGATTCCCCACATCTGATTCCCTGCCTCTGATTCCCTGTCTCTGATTCGCCGTCTCTGATTCCCCATATCTGATTCCCCGCCGCTGTTTCCCCGGACTCTGATTCCGCACCTCTGATTCCCCATCTCTGATTCCGCACATCTGATTCCCTGCCTCTGATTCCCCGCCTCTGATTCCCCGCGTCTGATTCCCTGTCTCTTATTCCCAACCTCTGATTCCCCACCTCTGATTCCCCATATCTGATTCCCCGCCTCTGTTTCCCCGCTTCTGATTCCCCGCCTCTGTTTCCCCATATCTGATTCCCCGCATCTGATTCCCCACTCTGATTTCCCGCCTCTGATTCCCCACCTCTGATTCCCCGCCTCTGATTCCTCGCATCTGATTCCCTGCCTCTGATGCCCCGCCTCTGATTCCCCATCTCTGATTCCCCGCCTCTGATTCCCCGTGTCTGATTCCCTGCCTCTGATTCCCCGCCTACGATTCCTCGCCTCTGTTTCCCCGCCTCTGATTCCCCGCCTCTGATTCCCCTCCTCTGATTCCCTGCCACAGATTCTCCGCCCCTGATTACCCACCTCTGATTCCCCATATCTGATTTCCCGCCTCTGTTTCCCCGCCTCTGATTCCCCATATCTGATTCCCCGCCTCTGATCCACAACTCTGATTCCCCGCCTCTGATTCCCCAGCTCTGATTCCCCGCCTCTGATTCCCCGCGTCTGATTCCCTGCCTCTGATTCCCCGCCTCTGATTCCCCATCTCTGATTCACAACCTCTGATTCCCCACCTCTGATTCCCCATATCTGATTCCCCGCCTCTGATTTCCCGCCTCTGATTCCCCGCCTCTGATTCCCCATATCTGATTCCCAGCCTCTGATTCCACACCTCTGATTCCCCGCCCCTGATTCGTCAGCTATTAATCCCCTCCTCTGGTTCACCACGTCTGATTCCCTGCCTCTGATTCCCCGCCTCTGATTCCCCATCTCTGATTCAACACCTCTGATTCCCCGCGTCTGTTTCCCCGCCTCTGATTCCACGCCTCTGTTTCCCCATATCTGATTCCCCGCCTCTGATTCCCCAACTCTGAATCCCCGCCTCTGATTCCCCAGCTCTGATTCATCACATCTGATTCCCCACCTCTGCTTCCCCATCTCTGATTCACTGCCTCTGATTCGCCACCTCTGATTCCCCATATGATTCCCCGCCTATGTTTCCCCACTTCTGATTCCCCGCCTCTGATTCCCCATATCGGATTCCCCGCCTCTGATTCCCCATCTCTGAATCCCCAACTATGATTCCCCGCTTCTGATTCCAAAGCTCTAATTCCCCACCTCTGATTCCCCGTGTCTGATTCCCTGCCTCTGATTCCCCGCCTCTGATTCCACATCTCTGATTCACAACCTCTGATTCCCCAACTCTGATTCCCCATATCTGATTCCCCGCCTCTGTTTCCCCGCCTCTGATTCCCCGCCTCTGATTCCCCATATCTGATTCCCAGCCTCTGATTCCACATCTCTGATTCCCCGCCCCTGATTCGTCAGCTATGAATCCCCGCCTCTGGTTCCCCACGTCTGATTCCCTGCCTCTGATTCCCCACCTCTGATTCACCGCTTCTGATTCTGATTCCCTGCCTCTGATTCCCCATCTCTGATTCCCCACATCTGATTCCCTGCCTCTGATTCCCTGTCTCTGATTCCCCGCCTCTGATTCCCAACCTCTGATTCCCAACCTCTGATTCCCCAAATCAGATTCCCCATATCTGATTCCCCGCCTCTGTTTCCCCGCCTCTGATTCCCCGCCTCTGTTTCCCCATATCTGATTCCCGGACTCTGATTCCCCACCTCTGATTCCCCATCTCTGATTCCACACATCCGATTCCCTGCCTCTGATTCCCTGCCTCTGATTCCCCGCGTCTGATTCCCTGCCTCTGATTCCCAACCTCTGATTCCCCACCTCTGATTCCCCATATCTGATTCCCCGCCTCTGTTTCCCCGCTTCTGATTCCCCGCCTCTGTTTCCCCATATCTGATTTCCCGCCTCTGATTCCCCAACTCTGATTTCCCGCCTCTGATTCCCCAGCTCTGAGTCCCAGCCACTGATTGCTCACGTCTGATTCCCTGCCTCTGATGCCCCGCCTCTGATTCCCCATCTCTGATTCCCCGCCTCTGATTCCCCGCCTCTGTTTCCCCGCCTCTGATTCCCCTCCTCTGATTCCCCATATCTGATTCCCAGCCTCTGATTCCCCAACTCTGATTCCCCACCTCTGATTCCCCATCTCTGATTTCCAGTCCTGTTATTCCCGGAATCTGATTCCCGGCCGCTGATTCCCAGCCTCTGATTCCCTGCCACTTATTCCCTGCCTCTGTTTCCCCGCCTCTGATTGGCCGCCTCTGATACCCCGCCTCTGATACCCCATCTCTAATTCACTGACTCTGATTCGCTTCCTCTGATTCCCCATATCTGATTCCCCGCCTCTGTTTCCCCGCCTTTGATTCCCCGCCTCTGATTCCCCATATATGATTCCCAACCTCTGATTCCCCACCTCTGATTCCCCATATCTGACTCCCCGCCTCTGTTTCCCCGCCTCTGATTCCCCGCCTCTGTTTCCCCATATCTGATTCCCGGACTCTGATTCCCCACCTCAGATTCCCCATCTCAGATTCCGCACATCCGATTCCCTGCCTCTGTTTCCCCGCCTCTGATTCCCCGCCTCTGATTCCCCGCCTCTGTTTCCCCATATCTGATTCGCCGCCTCTGATTCCCCACATCTGATTCCCTGCCTCTGATTCCCTGTCTTTGATTCGCCGTCTCTGATTCCCCATATCTGATTCCCCGCCGCTGTTTCCCCGGACTCTGATTCCCCACCTCTGATTCCCCATCTCTGATTCTGCACATCCGATTCCCTGCCTCTGATTCCCCGCCTCTGATTCCCCGGGTCTGATTCCCTGCCTCTGATTCCCAACCTATGATTCCCCACCTATGATTCCCTATATCTGATTCCCCGCCTCTGTTTCCCCGCCTCTGATTCCCCGCCTCTGTTTCCCCATATCTGATTCACCGACTCTGATTCCCCACATCTGATTCCCTGCCTCTGATTCCCTGTCTCTGATTCGCCGTCTCTGATTCCCCATATCTGATTCCCCGCCGCTGTTTCCCCAGACTCTGATTCCCCACCTCTGATTCCCCATCTCTGATTCCGCACATCTGATTCCCTGCCTCTGATTCCCCGCCTCTGATTCCCCGCCTCTGATTCCCCATATCTGATTCCCCGCCTCTGATCCACAACTCTGATTCCCCGCCTCTGATTCCCCAGCTCTGAATCCCCGCCTCTGATTCCCCGCGTCTGATTCCCTGCCTCTGATTCCCCGCCTCTGATTCACAACCTCTGATTCCCCACCTCTGATTCCCCATATCTGATTCCCCGCCTCTGATTTCCCACCTCTGATTCCCCGCCTCTGATTCCCCATATCTGATTCCCAGCCTCTGATTCCACACCTCTGATTCCCCGCCCCTGATTCGTCAGCTATTAATCCCCTCCTCTGGTTCACCACGTCTGATTCACTGCCTCTGATTCCCCGCCTCTGATTCCCCATCTCTGATTCAACACCTCTGATTCCCCGCGTCTGTTTCCCTGCCTCTGATTCCCCGCCTCTGATTCCCCTCCTCTGATTCCCTGCCACAGATTCCCCGCCCCTGATTACCCACCTCTGATTCCCCATATCTGATTTCCCGCCTCTGTTTCCCCGCCTCTGATTCCCCATATCTGATTCCCCGCCTCTGATCCACAACTCTGATTCCCCGCCTCTGATTCCCCAGCTCTGATTCCCCGCCTCTGATTCCCCGCGTCTGATTCCCTGCCTCTGATTCCCCGCCTCTGATTCCCCATCTCTGATTCACAACCTCTGATTCCCCACCTCTGATTCCCCATATCTGTTTCCCCGCCTCTGATTTCCCGCCTCTGATTCCCCGCCTCTGATTCCCCATATCTGATTCCCAGCCTCTGATTCCACACCTCTGATTCCCCGCCCCTGATTCGTCAGCTATTAATCCCCTCCTCTGGTTCACCACGTCTGATTCCCTGCCTCTGATTCCCCGCCTCTGATTCCCCATCTCTGATTCAACACCTCTGATTCCCCGCATCTGTTTCCCCGCCTTTGATTCCACGCCTCTGTTTCCCCATATCTGATTCCCCGCCTCTGATTCCCCAACTCTGAATCCCCGCCTCTGATTCCCCAGCTCTGATTCATCACATCTGATTCCCCACCTCTGCTTCCCCATCTCTGATTCACTGCCTCTGATTCGCCACCTCTGATTCCCCATATGATTCCCCGCCTATGTTTCCCCACTTCTGATTCCCCGCCTCTGATTCCCCATATCGTATTCCCCGCCTCTGATTCCCCATCTCTGAATCCCCAACTATGATTCCCCGCTTCTGATTCCAAAGCTCTAATTCCCCACCTCTGATTCCCCGTGTCTGATTCCCTGCCTCTGATTCCCCGCCTCTGATTCCACATCTCTGATTCACAACCTCTGATTCCCCAACTCTGATTCCCCATATCTGATTCCCCGCCTCTGATTCCCCGCCTCTGATTCCCCGCCTCTGATTCCCCATATCTGATTCCCAGCCTCTGATTCCACATCTCTGATTCCCCGCCCCTGATTCGTCAGCTATGAATCCCCGCCTCTGGTTCCCCACGTCTGATTCCCTGCCTCTGATTCCCCACCTCTGATTCACCGCTTCTGATTCTGATTCCCTGCCTCTGATTCCCCATCTCTGATTCCCCACATCAGATTCCCTGCCTCTGATTCCCTGTCACTGATTCCCCGCCTCTGATTCCCAACCTCTGATTCCCAACCTCTGATTCCCCAACTCAGATTCCCCATATCTGATTCCCCGCCTCTGTTTCCCCGCCTCTGATTCCCCGCCTCTGTTTCCCCATATCTGATTCCCGGACTCTGATTCCCCACCTCTGATTCCCCATCTCTGATTCCACACATCCGATTCCCTGCCTCTGATTCCCTGCCTCTGATTCCCCGCGTCTGATTCCCTGCCTCTGATTCCCAACCTCTGATTCCCCACCTCTGATTCCCCATATCTGATTCCCCGCCTCTGTTTCCCCGCTTCTGATTCCCCGCCTCTGTTTCCCCATATCTGATTTCCCGCCTCTGATTCCCCAACTCTGATTTCCCGCCTCTGATTCCCCAGCTCTGAGTCCCAGCCACTGATTGCTCACGTCTGATTCCCTGCCTCTGATGCCCCGCCTCTGATTCCCCATCTCTGATTCCCCACCTCTGATTCCCCGCCTCTGTTTCCCCGCCTCTGATTCCCCTCCTCTGATTCCCCATATCTGATTCCCAGCCTCTGATTCCCCAACTCTGATTCCCCACCTCTGATTCCCCATCTCTGATTTCCAGTCCTGTTATTCCCGGAATCTGATTCCCGGCCGCTGATTCCCAGCCTCTGATTCCCTGCCACTGATTCCCTGCCTCTGTTTCCCCGCCTCTGATTGGCCGCCTCTGATACCCCGCCTCTGATTCCCCATCTCTAATTCACTGACTCTGATTCGCTTCCTCTGATTCCCCATATCTGATTCCCCGCCTCTGTTTCCCCGCCTTTGATTCCCCGCCTCTGATTCCCCATATATGATTCCCAACCTCTGATTCCCCACCTCTGATTCCCCATATCTGACTCCCCGCCTCTGTTTCCCCGCCTCTGATTCCCCGCCTCTGTTTCCCCATATCTGATTCCCGGACTCTGATTCCCCACCTCAGATTCCCCATCTCAGATTCCGCACATCCGATTCCCTGCCTCTGTTTCCCCGCCTCTGATTCCCCGCCTCTGATTCCCCGCCTCTGTTTCCCCATATCTGATTCGCCACCTCTGATTCCCCACATCTGATTCCCTGCCTCTGATTCCCTGTCTTTGATTCGCCGTATATGATTCCCCATATCTGATTCCCCGCCGCTGTTTCCCCGGACTCTGATTCCCCACCTCTGATTCCCCATCTCTGATTCTGCACATCCGATTCCCTGCCTCTGATTCCCCGCCTCTGATTCCCCGCGTCTGATTCCCTGCCTCTGTTTCCCAACCTATGATTCCCCACCTATGATTCCCTATATCTGATTCCCCGCCTCTGTTTCCCCGCCTCTGATTCCCCGCCTCTGTTTCCCCATATCTGATTCACCGACTCTGATTCCCCACATCTGATTCCCTGCCTCTGATTCCCTGTCTCTGATTCGCCGTCTCTGATTCCCCATATCTGATTCCCCGCCGCTGTTTCCCCGGACTCTGATTCCGCACCTCTGATTCCCCATCTCTGATTCCGCACATCTGATTCCCTGCCTCTGATTCCCCGCCTCTGATTCCCCGCGTCTGATTCCCTGTCTCTTATTCCCAACCTCTGATTCCCCACCTCTGATTCCCCATATCTGATTCCCCGCCTCTGTTTCCCCGCTTCTGATTCCCCGCCTCTGTTTCCCCATATCTGATTCCCCGCATCTGATTCCCCACTCTGATTTCCCGCCTCTGATTCCCCACCTCTGATTCCCCGCCTCTGATTCCTCGCATCTGATTCCCTGCCTCTGATGCCCCGCCTCTGATTCCCCATCTCTGATTCCCCGCCTCTGATTCCCCGTGTCTGATTCCCTGCCTCTGATTCCCCGCCTACGATTCCTCGCCTCTGTTTCCCCGCCTCTGATTCCCCGCCTCTGATTCCCCTCCTCTGATTCCCTGCCACAGATTCTCCGCCCCTGATTACCCACCTCTGATTCCCCATATCTGATTTCCCGCCTCTGTTTCCCCGCCTCTGATTCCCCAAATCTGATTCCCCGCCTCTGATCCACAACTCTGATTCCCCGCCTCTGATTCCCCAGCTCTGATTCCCCGCCTCTGATTCCCCGCGTCTGATTCCCTGCCTCTGATTCCCCGCCTCTGATTCCCCATCTCTGATTCACAACCTCTGATTCCCCACCTCTGATTCCCCATATCTGATTCCCCGCCTCTGATTTTCCGCCTCTGATTCCCCGCCTCTGATTCCCCATATCTGATTCCCAGCCTCTGATTCCACACCTCTGATTCCCCGCCCCTGATTCGTCAGCTATTAATCCCCTCCTCTGGTTCACCACGTCTGATTCCCTGCCTCTGATTCCCCGCCTCTGATTCCCCATCTCTGATTCAACACCTCTGATTCCCCGCGTCTGTTTCCCCACCTCTGATTCCACGCCTCTGTTTCCCCATATCTGATTCCCCGCCTCTGATTCCCCAACTCTGAATCCCCGCCTCTGATTCCCCAGCTCTGATTCATCACATCTGATTCCCCACCTCTGCTTCCCCATCTCTGATTCACTGCCTCTGATTCGCCACCTCTGATTCCCCATATGATTCCCCGCCTATGTTTCCCCACTTCTGATTCCCCGCCTCTGATTCCCCATATCGGATTCCCCGCCTCTGATTCCCCATCTCTGAATCCCCAACTATGATTCCCCGCTTCTGATTCCAAAGCTCTAATTCCCCACCTCTGATTCCCCGTGTCTGATTCCCTGCCTCTGATTCCCCGCCTCTGATTCCACATCTCTGATTCACAACCTCTGATTCCCCAACTCTGATTCCCCATATCTGATTCCCCGCCTCTGTTTCCCCGCCTCTGATTCCCCGCCTCTGATTCCCCATATCTGATTCCCAGCCTCTGATTCCACATCTCTGATTCCCCGCCCCTGATTCGTCAGCTATGAATCCCCGCCTCTGGTTCCCCACGTCTGATTCCCTGCCTCTGATTCCCCACCTCTGATTCACCGCTTCTGATTCTGATTCCCTGCCTCTGATTCCCCATCTCTGATTCCCCACATCTGATTCCCTGCCTCTGATTCCCTGTCTCTGATTCCCCGCCTCTGATTCCCAACCTCTGATTCCCAACCTCTGATTCCCCAACTCAGATTCCCCATATCTGATTCCCCGCCTCTGTTTCCCCGCCTCTGATTCCCCGCCTCTGTTTCCCCATATCTGATTCCCGGACTCTGATTCCCCACCTCTGATTCCCCATCTCTGATTCCACACATCCGATTCCCTGCCTCTGATTCCCTGCCTCTGATTCCCCGCGTCTGATTCCCTGCCTCTGATTCCCAACCTCTGATTCCCCACCTCTGATTCCCCATATCTGATTCCCCGCCTCTGTTTCCCCGCTTCTGATTCCCCGCCTCTGTTTCCCCATATCTGATTTCCCGCCTCTGATTCCCCAACTCTGATTTCCCGCCTCTGATTCCCCAGCTCTGAGTCCCAGCCACTGATTGCTCACGTCTGATTCCCTGCCTCTGATGCCCCGCCTCTGATTCCCCATCTCTGATTCCCCGCCTCTGACTCCCCGCCTCTGTTTCCCCGCCTCTGATTCCCCTCCTCTGATTCCCCATATCTGATTCCCAGCCTCTGATTCCCCAACTCTGATTCCCCACCTCTGATTCCCCATCTCTGATTTCCAGTCCTGTTATTCCCGGAATCTGATTCCCGGCCGCTGATTCCCAGCCTCTGATTCCCTGCCACTGATTCCCTGCCTCTGTTTCCCCGCCTCTGATTGGCCGCCTCTGATACCCCGCCTCTGATACCCCATCTCTAATTCACTGACTCTGATTCGCTTCCTCTGATTCCCCATATCTGATTCCCCGCCTCTGTTTCCCCGCCTTTGATTCCCCGCCTCTGATTCCCCATATATGATTCCCAACCTCTGATTCCCCACCTCTGATTCCCCATATCTGACTCCCCGCCTCTGTTTCCCCGCCTCTGATTCCCCGCCTCTGTTTCCCCATATCTGATTCCCGGACTCTGATTCCCCACCTCAGATTCCCCATCTCAGATTCCGCACATCCGATTCCCTGCCTCTGTTTCCCCGCCTCTGATTCCCCGCCTCTGATTCCCCGCCTCTGTTTCCCCATATCTGATTCGCCGCCTCTGATTCCCCACATCTGATTCCCTGCCTCTGATTCCCTGTCTTTGATTCGCCGTCTCTGATTCCCCATATCTGATTCCCCGCCGCTGTTTCCCCGGACTCTGATTCCCCACCTCTGATTCCCCATCTCTGATTCTGCACATCCGATTCCCTGCCTCTGATTCCCCGCCTCTGATTCCCCGCGTCTGATTCCCTGCCGCTGATTCCCAACCTATGATTCCCCACCTATGATTCCCTATATCTGATTCCCCGCCTCTGTTTCCCCGCCTCTGATTCCCCGCCTCTGTTTCCCCATATCTGATTCACCGACTCTGATTCCCCACATCTGATTCCCTGCCTCTGATTCCCTGTCTCTGATTCGCCGTCTCTGATTCCCCATATCTGATTCCCCGCCGCTGTTTCCCCAGACTCTGATTCCCCACCTCTGATTCCCCATCTCTGATTCCGCACATCTGATTCCCTGCCTCTGATTCCCCGCCTCTGATTCCCCGCGTCTGATTCCCTGCCTCTTATTCCCAACCTCTGATTCCCCACCTCTGATTCCCCATATCTGATTCCCCGCCTCTGTTTCCCCGCTTCTGATTCCCCGCCTCTGTTTCCCCATATCTGATTCCCCGCATCTGATTCCCCACTCTGATTTCCCGCCTCTGATTCCCCACCTCTGATTCCCCGCCTCTGATTCCTCGCATCTGATTCCCTGCCTCTGATGCCCCGCCTCTGATACCCCATCTCTGATTCCCCGCCTCTGATTCCCCGTGTCTGATTCCCTGCCTCTGATTCCCCGCCTACGATTCCTCGCCTCTGTTTCCCCGCCTCTGATTCCCCGCCTCTGATTCCCCATATCTGACTCCCCGCCTCTGATTCCCCAACTCTGATACCCCGCCTCTGATTCCCCATCTCTGATTCCCAGTCCTCTTATTACCGGCATCTGATTCCCGGCCTCTGATTCCCAGCCTCTGATACCCTGCCACTGAATCCCCGCCCCTGATTCCCCACCTCTGATTCCCCATATCTGATTACCCGCCTCTGTTTCCCCGCCTCTGATAGGTCGCCTCTGATACCCCGCCTCTGATTCCCCATCTCTAATTAACTGCCTCTGATTCGCCTCCTCTGATTCCCCATATCTGATTCCCCGCCTCTGATTCCCCATATCGGATTCGCCGCCTCTGATTCCCCATCTCTGATTCCCGGACTCTGATTCCCCACCTCTGATTCCCGGCTTCTGATTCCCCATCTCTGATTCCCCGCCTCTGATTCCCCGTGTATGATTCCCTGCCTCTGATTCCCCGCCTCTGATTCCCCTCCTCTGATTCCCTGCCACAGACTCCCCGCCCCTGATTCCCCACCTCTGATTTTCCATAACCGATTCCCCGCCTCTGTTTCCCCGCCTCTGATTCCCCGCCTCTGATTCCCCATATCTGATTCCCCGCCTCTGATCCCGAACTCTGATTCCCCGCCTCTGATTCCCCAGCTCTGATTCCATGCCTCTGATTCCCCGCCTCTGATTCCCCATCTCTGATTCACAACCTCTGATTCCCCACCTCTGATTCCCCATATCTGATTCCCCGCCTCTGTTTCCCCGCCTCTGATTCCCCGCCTCTGATTCCCCATATCTGATTCCCAGCCTCTGATTCCACACCTCTGATTCCCCGCCCCTGATTCGTCAGCTATGAATCCCCGCCTCTGGTTCCCCACGTCTGATTCCCCGCCTCTGATTCCCCAGCTCTGATTCCCCGCCTCTGATTCCCCACGTCTGATTCCCTGCCTCTGATTCCCCGCCTCTGATTCCCGATCTCTGATTCACAACCTCTGATTCCCCACCTCTGATTCCCCATATCTGATTCCCCGCCTCTGTTTCCCCGCCTCTGATTCGCCCCTCTGATTCCCCATATCTGATTCCCAGCCTCTGATTCCACACCTCTGATTCCCCGCCCCTGATTCGTCAGCTATGAATCCCCGCCTCTGGTTCCCCACGTCTTATTCCCTGCCTCTGATTCCCCACCTCTGATTCCCGGCCTCTGATTCCCGGCCTGTGATTCCCGGCCTCTGATTCCCAGCCTCTGATTCCCTGCCACTGAATCCCCGCCCCTGATTCCCCACCTCTGATTCCCCATATCTGATTACCCGCCCTTGTTTCCCCACCTCTGATTGGTCGCCTCTGATACCCCGCCTCTGATTCCCCATCTCTAATTAACTGCCTCTGATTCGCCTCCTCTGATTCCCCATATCTCATTCCCCGCCTCTGATTCCCCATATCGTTTTCGCCGCCTCTGATTCCCCATCTCTGATTCCCGGACTCTGATTCCCCACCTCTGATTCCCGGCTTCTGATTCGGTGAAACAGAGGCGGTGAAACAGAGGCGGGGAATCAGATATGGGGAAACAGAGGTGGGGAATCAGATATGGGGAAACAGAGGCGGGTAATCAGATATGGATAATCAAGGTGGGGAATCAGGGGCGGGGAGTCTGTGGCAGGGAATCAGAGGAGGGGAATCAGAGGCGGGGAATCAGAGGCAGGGAATCATACACGGGGAATCAGAGGCGGGGAATCAGAGATGGGGAATCAGAAGCCGGGAATCAGAGGTGGGGAATCAGAGTCCGGGAACCAGAGATGGGGAATCAGAGGCGGCCAATCCGATATGGGGAATCAGAGGCGGGGAATCAGATATGGGGAATCAGAGGAGGCGAATCAGAGGCAGTGAATTAGAGATGGGGAATCAGAGGCGGGGTATCAGAGGCGACCAATCAGAGGCGGGGAAACAGAGGCGGGGAATCAGATATGGGGAATCAGAGGTGGGGAATCAGGGGCGGGGATTCAGTGGCAGGGAATCAGAGGCTGGGAATCAGAGGCCGGGAATCAGATGCCGGGAATAAGAGGACTGGGAATCAGAGATGGGGAATCAGAGGCGGGGTATCAGAGTTGGGGAATCAGAGGCGGGGAGGCAGATATGGGGAATCAGAGGCGGGGAATCAGAGGCGGGGAAACAGAGGCGAGGAATCGTAGGCGGGGAATCAGAGGCAGGGAATCAGACACGGGGAATCAGAGGCGGGGAATCAGAGGTTGAGAATCAGAGGCAGGGAATCAGAGATGTGAATCAGAGGCAGGGAATCAGATGCGGGGAATCAGAGGCGGGGAATCAAAGGCGGGGAAACAGAGGCGGGGAATCAGATATGGGGAATCAGAGGAAGCGAATCAGAGTCAGTGAATTAGAGATGGGGAATCAGAGGCGGGGTATCAGAGGCGGCCAATCAGAGGCGGGGAAACAGAGGCGGGGAATCAGATATGGGGAATCAGGCGTGGGGAATCAGGGGCGGGGAATCAATGGCAGGGAATCAGTGGCAGGGAATCAGAGGCTGGGAATCAGCGGCCGGGAATCAGATTCCGGGAATAACAGGACTGGAAATCAGAGATGGGGAATCAGAGGTGGGGAATCAGAGTTGGGGAATCAGAGGCTGGGAATCAGATATGGGGAATCAGAGGAGGGGAATCAGAGGCGGGGAAACAGAGGCGGGGAATCAGAGGCGGGGAGTCAGAGATGGGGAATCAGAGGCGGGGCATCAGAGGCAGGGAATCAGACGTGAGCAATCAGAGGCGGGGACTCAGAGCTGGGGAATCAGAGGCGGGAAATCAGAGTTGGGGATTCAGAGGCGGGAAATCAGATATGGGGAAACAGAGGCGGGGAATCAGAAGAGGGGAAACAGAGGCGGGGAATCAGATATGGGGAATCAGAGGTGGGGAATCAGAGGTTGGGAATCAGAGGCAGGGAATCAGATGCCGGGAATCAGAGGCAGGGAATCAGAGGCAGGGAATCGGATGTGTGGAATCAGAGATGGGGAATCAGAGGTGGGGAATCAGAGTCCGGGAATCAGATATGGGGAAACAGAGGCGGGGAATCAGAGGCGGGGAAACAGAGGCGGGGAATCAGATATGGGGAATCTGAGTTGGGGAATCAGAGGTTGGGAATCAGAGGTTGGGAATCAGAGGCGGTGAATCAGAGACAGGGAATCAGAGGCAGGGAATCAGATGTGGGGAATCAGAGATGGGGAATCAGAGGCAGGGAATCAGAATCAGAAGCGGTGAATCAGAGGTGGGGAATCAGAGGCAGGGAATCAGACGTGGGGAACCAGAGGCGGGGATTCATAGCTGACGAATCAGGGGCGGGGAATCAGAGGTGTGGAATCAGAGGCTGGGAATCAGATATGGGGAATCAGAGGCGGGGAATCAGAGGCGGGGAAACAGTGGCGGGGAATCAGATATGGGGAATCAGAGTTGGGGAATCAGAGGTTGTGAATCAGAGATGGGGAATCAGAGGCGGGGAATAAGAGGCAGGGAATCAGACACGGGGAATCAGAGGTGGGGAATTAGAGCTTTGGAATCAGAGGCGGGGAATCATAGTTGGGGATTCAGAGATGGGGAATCAGAGGCGGGGAATCCGATATGGGGAATCAGAGGCGGGGAATCAGAAGTGGGGAAACATAGGCGGGGAATCATATGGGGAATCAGAGGTGGCGAATCAGAGGCAGTGAATCAGAGATGGGGAAGCAGAGGTGGGGAATCAGATGTGATGAATCAGAGCTGGGGAATCAGAGGCGGGGATTCAGAGTTGGGGAATCAGAGGCGGGGAATCAGATATGGGGAAACAGAGGCGTGGAATCAGAGGCGGGGAAACAGACGCGGGGAATCAGATATGGGGAATCAGAGATGGGGAATCAGAGGTGGGGAATCAGACGCGGGGAATCAGAGGTTTTGAATCAGAGATGGGGAATCAGAGGCGGGGAATCAGAGGCAGGGAATCAGACGTGGTGAACCAGAGGAGGGGATTAATAGCTGACGAATCAGGGGCAGGGAATCAGAGGTGTGGAATCAGAGGCTGGGAATCAGATATGGGGAATCAGAGGCGGGGAATCAGAGGCGGGAAATCAGAGGCGGGGAATCAGATATGGGGAATCAGAGGTGGGGAATCAGAGGTTGTGAATCAGAGATGGGGAATCAGAGGCGGGGAATCAGAGGCAGGGAATCAGACGCGGGGAATCAGAGGCGGGGAATCAGAGCTGGGGAATCAGAGGCGGGGAATCAGAGTTGTGGATCAGAGGCGGGGAATCAGATATGGGGAATCAGAGGCGGGGAATCAGAGGCGGGGAAACAGAGGCGGGAAATCAGATATGGGGAATCAGAGGTGGGTAATCAGGGGCGGGGAATCTGTGGCAGGGAATCAGAGGAGGGGAATCAGAGGCGGGGAATCAGAGGCAGGGAATCATACACGGGGAATCAGAGGCGGGGAATCAGAGATGGGGAATCAGAGGCCGGGAATAAGAGGTGGGGAATCAGAGTCAGGGAATCAGAGATGGGGCATATGAGGCGGGGAATCAGATATGGGGAATCAGAGGCGGGGAATCAGAGGCGGGGAAACAGAGGCGGGGAATCAGATATGGGGAATCAGAGGAGGCGAATCAGATGCACTGAATTAGAGATGGGGAATCAGAGGCGGGGTATCAGAGGCGACCAATCAGAGGCGGGGAAACAGAGGCGGGGAATCAGATATGGGGAATCAGAGGTGGGGAATCAGGGGCGGGGAATCAGTGGCAGGGAATCAGAGGCTGGGAATCAGAGGCCTGGAATCAGATGCCGGGAATAAGAGGATTGGGAATCAGAGATGGGGAATCAGAGGCGGGGTATCACAGTTGGGGAATCAGAGGCGTGGAGTCAGATATGGGGAATCAGAGGTGGGGAATCAGAGGCAGGGAAACAGAGGCGGGGAATCAGAGGCGGGGAATCAGAGGCAGGGAATCAGACACGGGGAATCAGAGGCGGGGAATCAGAGATGGGGAATCAGAGGCGGGGCATCAGAGGCAGGGAATCAGATGCGAGGAATCAGAGGCGGGGAATCAGAGGTGGGGAATCAGAGGCGGGAAATCAGAGTTGGGGAATCAGAGGCTGGGAATCAGATATGGGGAAACAGAGGCGGGGAATCAGAAACGGGGAAACAGAGGCGGGGAATCAGATATGGGGAATCAGAGGTGGGGAATCAGAGGTTGGGAATAAGAGGCAGGGAATCAGACGCGGGGAATCAAAGGCGGGGAATCAGAGGCAGGGAATCGGATGTGCGGAATCAGAGATGGGGAATCAGAGGTGGGGAATCAGAGTCCGGGGAAACAGCGGCGGGGAATCAGATATGGGGAATCAGAGTTGGGGAATCAGAGGTTGGGAATCAGAGGCGGGGAATCAGAGGCGGGGAATCAGAGACAGGGAATCAGAGGCAGGGAATCAGATGTGGGGAATCAGAGGCGGGGAATCAGAGATGGGGAATCAGAGCGGGGAATCAGAGGCAGGGAATCAGACGCGGGGAATCAGAGGCGGGGAATCAGAGATGGGGAATAACAGGCTGGGAATCAGAGTTGGGGTATCAGAGGCGGGGAATCAGATATGGGGAAAAAGAGGCGGGGATTCAGAGGCGGGGAAACAGAGGCGGGGAAACAGATATGGGGAAACAGAGGCGCGGAATCAGAGGCGGGGAAATGAGGCGGGGAATCAGATATGGGGAATCAGAGGTGGGGAATCAGAGGTTGAGAATCAGAGGCAGGGAATCAGAGGCTGTGAATCAGAGGCAGGGAATCAGATGCGGGGAATCAGAGGCGGGGAATGAGAGGTGGGGAATCAGAGTCCAGGAATCAGAGATGGTGAATCAGAGGAGGGGAATCAGAGGCGGGGAAACATAGGTGGGGAATCAGATATGGGGAATCAGAGGTGGGGAATCAGAGGCGGTGAATTAGAGATGGGGAATCAGAGGCTGTGAATCAGAGGCAGGAAATCAGACACGGGGAATAGGAGGTGGGGAATCAGAGGCAGTGAATCAGAGCTGGGGAATCAGAGGTTGGGAATCAGAGGCGAGGAATCAGAGGCGGGGAATCAGAGACAGGGAATCAGAGGCAGGGAATCAGATGTGGGGAATCAGAGATGGGGAATCAGAGGCAGGGAATCAGAATCAGAAGCGGGGAATCAGAGGCGGGGAATCAGAGGCCGGGAATCACAGGCCGGGAATCAGAGGCCGGGAATCAGAGGTGGGGAATCAGAGGCAGGGAATCAGACGTGGGGAACCAGAGGCGGGGGTTCATAGCTGACGAATCAGGGGCGGGGAATCAGAGGTGTGGAATCAGAGGCTGGGAATCAGATATGGGGAATCAGAGGGGCGAATCAGAGGCGGGGAAACAGAGGCGCGGAATCAGATATGGGGAATCAGAGGTGGGGAATCAGAGGGGCGAATCAGAGGCGGGGAAACAGAGGCAAGGAATCAGATATGGGGAATCAGAGGTGGGGAATCAGAGGTTGTGAATCAGAGATGGGGAATCAGAGGCGGGGAATCAGAGGCAGGGAATCAGACGCGGGGAATCAGAGGCGGGGAATCAGAGCTGGGGAATCAGAGGCAGGGAATCAGACGTGGGGAACCAGAGGCGGGGATTCATAGCTGACGAATCAGGGGTGGGGAATCAGAGGTGTGGAATCAGAGGCTGGGTATCAGATATGGGGAATCAGAGGCGGGGAATCAGAGGCGGGGAAACAGAGGCGGGGAATCAGATATGGGGAATCAGAGGTGGGGAATCAGAGGTTGTGAATCAGAGATGGGGAATCAGAGGCGGGGAATCAGAGGCAGGGAATCAGACGCGGGGAATCAGAGGCGGGGAATCAGAGCTGGGGAATCAGACGCGGGGAATCAGAGTTGGGGATCAGAGGCGGGGAATCAGATATGGGGAATCAGAGGCGGGGAATCAGAGGCGGGGAAACAGAGGCGGGGAATCAGATATGGGGAATCAGAGGTGGGGAATCAGAGGTTGGGAATCAGAGGCGGGGAATCAGAGGCGGGGAATCAGAGACAGGGAATCAGAGGCAGGGAATCAGATGTGGGGAATCAGAGGCGGGGAAAAAGAGATGGGGAATCAGAGCGGGGAATCAGAGGCAGGGAATCAGACGCGGGGAATCAGAGGCGGGGAATCAGAGATGGGGAATAACAGGCTTGGAAATCAGAGTTGGGGTATCAGAGGCGGGGAATCAGATATGGGGAAAAAGAGGCGGGGATTCAGAGGAGGCGAATCAGAGGCAGTTAATTAGAGATGGGGAATCAGAGGCGGGGTATCAGAGGCGACCAATCAGAGGTGGGGAAACAGAGGCGGGTAATCAGATATGGGGAATCAAGGTGGGGAATCAGGGGCGGGGAGTCTGTGGCAGGGAATCAGAGGAGGGGAATCAGAGGCGGGGAATCAGAGGCAGGGAATCATACACGGGGAATCAGAGGCGGGGAATCAGAGATGGGGAATCAGAAGCCGGGAATCAGAGGTGGGGAATCAGAGTCCGGGAACCAGAGATGGGGAATCAGAGGCGGCGAATCCGATATGGGGAATCAGAGGCGGGGAATCAGATATGGGGAATCAGAGGAGGCGAATCAGAGGCAGTGAATTAGAGATGGGGAATCAGAGGCGGGGTATCAGAGGTGACCAATCAGAGGCGGGGAAACAGAGGCGGGGAATCAGATATGGGGAATCAGAGGTGGGGAATCAGGGGCGGGGATTCAGTGGCAGGGAATCAGAGGCTGGGAATCAGAGGCCGGGAATCAGATGCCGGGAATAAGAGGACTGGGAATCAGAGATGGGGAATCAGAGGCGGGGTATCAGAGTTGGGGAATCAGAGGCGGGGAGGCAGATATGGGGAATCAGAGGCGGGGAATCAGAGGCGGGGAAACAGAGGCGAGGAATCGTAGGCGGGGAATCAGAGGCAGGGAATCAGACACGGGGAATCAGAGGCGGGGAATCAGAGGTTGAGAATCAGAGGCAGGGAATCAGAGGCTGTGAATCAGAGGCAGGGAATCAGATGCGGGGAATCAGAGGCGGGGAATGAGAGGTGGGGAATCAGAGTCCAGGAATCAGAGATGGTGAATCAGAGGAGGGGAATCAGAGGCGGGGAAACATAGGTGGGGAATCAGATATGGGGAATCAGAGGTGGGGAATCAGAGGCGGTGAATTAGAGATGGGGAATCAGAGGCTGTGAATCAGAGTCAGGAAATCAGACACGGGGAATAGGAGGCGGGGAATCAGAGGGAGTGAATCAGAGCTGGGGAATCAGAGGTTGGGAATCAGAGGCGGGGAATCAGAGGCGGGGAATCAGAGACAGGGAATCAGAGGCAGGGAATCAGATGTGGGGAATCAGAGATGGGGAATCAGAGGCAGGGAATCAGAATCAGAAGCGGGGAATCAGAGGCGGGGAATCAGAGGCCGGGAATCACAGGCCGGGAATCAGAGGCCGGGAATCAGAGGTGGGGAATCAGAGGCAGGGAATCAGACGTGGGGAACCAGAGGAGGGGATTCATAGCTGACGAATCAGGGGCGGGGAATCAGAGGTGTGGAATCAGAGGCTGGGAATCAGATATGGGGAATCAGAGGGGCGAATCAGAGGCGGGGAAACAGAGGCGGGGAATCAGATATGGGGAATCAGAGGTGGGGAATCAGAGTTTGTGAATCAGAGATGGGGAATCAGAGGCGGGGAATCAGAGGCAGGGAATCAGACGTGGGGAATCAGAGGCGGGGAATCAGAGCTGGGGAATCAGAGGCGGGGAATCAGACGTGGGGAACCAGAGGCCGGGATTCATAGCTGACGAATCAGGGGCGGGGAATCAGAGGTGTGGAATCAGAGGCTGGGAATGAGATATGGGGAATCAGAGGCGGGGAATCAGAAGCGGGGAAACAGAGGCGGGGAATCAGATCTGGGGAATCAGAGGTGGGGAATAAGAGGTTGTGAATCAGAGATGGGGAATCAGAGGCGGGGAATCAGAGGCAGGGAATCAGACGCGGGGAATCAGAGGCGGGGAATCAGAGCTGGGGAATCAGAGGCGGGGAATCAGAGGCGGGGAAACAGAGGCGGGGAATCAGATATGGGGAATCAGAGGTGGGGAATCAGGGGCGGGGAGTCTATGGCAGGGAATCAGAGGAGGGGAATCAGAGGCGGAGAATCAGAGGCAGGGAATCATACACGGGGAATCAGAGGCGGGGAATCAGAGATGGGGAATCAGAAGCCGGGAATCAGAGGTGGGGAATCAGAGTCCGGGAATCAGAGATGGGGAATCAGAGGCCGCGAATCCGATATGGGGAATCAGAGGCGGGGAATCAGATATGGGGAATCAGAGGAGGCGAATCAGAGGCAGTGCATTAGAGATGGGGAATCAGAGGCGGGGTATCAGAGGCGACCAATCAGAGGCGGGGAAACAGAGGCGGGTAATCAGATATGGGGAATCAGAGGTGGGGAATCAGGGGCGGGGATTCAGTGGCAGGGAATCAGAGGCTGGGAATCAGAGGCCGGGAATCAGATGCCGGGAATAAGAGGACTGGGAATCTGAGATGGGGAATCAGAGGCGGGGTATCAGAGTTGGGGAATCAGAGGCGGGGAGTCAGATATGGGGAATCAGAGGCGGGGAATCAGAGGCGGGGAAACAGAGGCGAGGAATCGTAGGCGGGGAATCAGAGGCAGGGAATCAGACACGGGGAATCAGAGGCGGGGAATCAGAGATGGGGAATCAGAGGCGGGGCATCAGAGGCAGGGAATCAGATGCGAGGAATCAGAGGCGGGGAATCAGAGGTGGGGAATCAGAGGCGGGAAATCGGAGTGGGGAATCAGATGCGGGGAATCAGATATGGGGAAACAGAGGCGGGGAATCAGAAGCGGGGAAACAGAGGCGGGGAATCAGATATGGGGAATCAGAGGTGGGGAACCAGAGGTTGGGAATAAGAGGCAGGGAATCAGACGCGGGGAATCAGAGGCGGGGAATCAGAGGCAGGGAATCGGATGTGCGGAATCAGAGATGGGGAATCAGAGGTGGGGAATCAGAGTCCGGGGAAACAGCGGCGGGGAATCAGATATGGGGAATCAGAGACGGCGAATCAGAGACAGGGAATCAGAGGCAGGGAATCAGATGTGGGGAATCAGAGTCGGTGAATCAGATATGGGGAAACAGAGGCGTGGAATCAGAGGCGGGGAAACAGAGGCAGAGAATCAGATATAGGGAATCATAGGTGGGGAATCAGAGGCGGGGAATCAGACGTGGGGAACCAGAGGCCGGGATTCATAGCTGACGAATCAGGGGCGGGGAATCAGAGGTGTGGAATCAGAGGCTGGGAATGAGATATGGGGAATCAGAGGCGGGGAATCAGAAGCGGGGAAACAGAGGCGGGGAATCAGATCTGGGGAATCAGAGGTGGGGAATAAGAGGTTGTGAATCAGAGATGGGGAATCAGAGGCGGGGAATCAGAGGCAGGGAATCAGACGCGGGGAATCAGAGGCGGGGAATCAGAGCTGGGGAATCAGAGGCGGGGAATCAGAGGCGGGGAAACAGAGGCGGGGAATCAGATATGGGGAATCAGAGGTGGGGAATCAGGGGCGGGGAGTCTATGGCAGGGAATCAGAGGAGGGGAATCAGAGGCGGAGAATCAGAGGCAGGGAATCATACACGGGGAATCAGAGGCGGGGAATCAGAGATGGGGAATCAGAAGCCGGGAATCAGAGGTGGGGAATCAGAGTCCGGGAATCAGAGATGGGGAATCAGAGGCCGCGAATCCGATATGGGGAATCAGAGGCGGGGAATCAGATATGGGGAATCAGAGGAGGTGAATCAGAGGCAGTGCATTAGAGATGGGGAATCAGAGGCGGGGTATCAGAGGCGACCAATCAGAGGCGGGGAAACAGAGGCGGGTAATCAGATATGGGGAATCAGAGGTGGGGAATCAGGGGCGGGGATTCAGTGGCAGGGAATCAGAGGCTGGGAATCAGAGGCCGGGAATCAGATGCCGGGAATAAGAGGACTGGGAATCTGAGATGGGGAATCAGAGGCGGGGTATCAGAGTTGGGGAATCAGAGGCGGGGAGTCAGATATGGGGAATCAGAGGCGGGGAATCAGAGGCGGGGAAACAGAGGCGAGGAATCGTAGGCGGGGAATCAGAGGCAGGGAATCAGACACGGGGAATCAGAGGCGGGGAATCAGAGATGGGGAATCAGAGGCGGGGCATCAGAGGCAGGGAATCAGATGCGAGGAATCAGAGGCGGGGAATCAGAGGTGGGGAATCAGAGGCGGGAAATCGGAGTGGGGAATCAGATGCGGGGAATCAGATATGGGGAAACAGAGGCGGGGAATCAGAAGCGGGGAAACAGAGGCGGGGAATCAGATATGGGGAATCAGAGGTGGGGAACCAGAGGTTGGGAATAAGAGGCAGGGAATCAGACGCGGGGAATCAGAGGCGGGGAATCAGAGGCAGGGAATCGGATGTGCGGAATCAGAGATGGGGAATCAGAGGTGGGGAATCAGAGTCCGGGGAAACAGCGGCGGGGAATCAGATATGGGGAATCAGAGACGGCGAATCAGAGACAGGGAATCAGAGGCAGGGAATCAGATGTGGGGAATCAGAGTCGGTGAATCAGATATGGGGAAACAGAGGCGTGGAATCAGAGGCGGGGAAACAGAGGCAGAGAATCAGATATAGGGAATCATAGGTGGGGAATCATAGGTTGGGAATCAGAGGCAGGGAATCAGACGCGGGGAATCAGAGGCGGGGAATCAGAGGCAGGGAATCGGATGTGCGGAATCAGAGATGGTGAATCAGAGGTGGGGAATCAGAGTCCGGGGAAACAGCGGCGGGGAATCAGGTATGGGGAATCAGAGACGGCGAATCAAAGACAGGGAATCAGAGGCAGGGAATCAGATGTGGGGAATCAGAGGCGGCGAATCAGATATGGGGAAACAGAGGCGGGGAATCAGAGGCGGGGAAACAGAGGCGGAGAATCAGATATAGGGAATCAGAGGTGGGGAATCATAGGTTGGGAATCAGAGGCAGGGAATCAGACGCGGGGAATCAGAGGCGGGGAATCAGAGGCAGGGAATCGGATGTGCGGAATCTGAGATGGGGAATCTGAGGTGGGGAATCAGAGTCCGGGAATCAGATATGGGGAAACAGAGGCGGGGAATCAGAGGCGGGGAAACAGAGGCGGGGAAACAGATATGGGGAAACAGAGGCGCGGAATCAGAGGCGGGGAAATGAGGCGGGGAATCAGATATGGGGAATCAGAGGTGGGGAATCAGAGGTTGAGAATCAGAGGCAGGGAATCAGAGGCTGTGAATCAGAGGCAGGGAATCAGATGCGGGGAATCAGAGGCGGGGAATGAGAGGTGGGGAATCAGAGTCCAGGAATCAGAGATGGTGAATCAGAGGAGGGGAATCAGAGGCGGGGAAACATAGGTGGGGAATCAGATGTGGGGAATCAGAGGTGGGGAATCAGAGGCGGTGAATTAGAGATGGGGAATCAGAGGCTGTGAATCAGAGGCAGGAAATCAGACACGGGGAATAGGAGGCGGGGAATCAGAGGCAGTGAATCAGAGCTGGGGAATCAGAGGTTGGGAATCAGAGGCGAGGAATCAGAGGCGGGGAATCAGAGACAGGGAATCAGAGGCAGGGAATCAGATGTGGGGAATCAGAGATGGGGAATCAGAGGCAGGGAATCAGAATCAGAAGCGGGGAATCAGAGGCGGGGAATCAGAGGCCGGGAATCACAGGCCGGGAATCAGAGGCCGGGAATCTGAGGTGGGGAATCAGAGGCAGGGAATCAGACGTGGGGAACCAGAGGCGGGGGTTCATAGCTGACGAATCACGGGCGGGGAATCAGAGGTGTGGAATCAGAGGCTGGGAATCAGATATGGGGAATCAGAGGGGCGAATCAGAGGCGGGGAAACAGAGGCGGGGAATCAGATATGGGGAATCAGAGGTGGGGAATCAGAGGTTGTGAATCAGAGATGGGGAATCAGAGGCGGGGAATCAGAGGCAGGGAATCAGACGCGGGGAATCAGAGGCGGGGAATCAGAGCTGGGGAATCAGAGGTGGGGAATCAGGGGCAGGGAATCAGTGGCAGGGAATCAGAGGCGGGGAATCAGAGGCGGGGAATCAGAGGCAGGGAATCAGACACGGGGAATCAGAGGCGGGGAATCAGAGATGGGGAATCAGAGGCGGGGAATCAGAGCTGGGGAATCAGAGGCGGGGAATCAGAGGCAGGGAATCAGACGCGGGGAATCAGAGGTGGGGAATCAGAGGCGGTGAATCAGAGATGGGGAATAAGAGGCGGGGAATCAGAGGCAGGAAATCAGACACGGGGATTCAGAGGCTGGGAATCAGACGCGGGGAATCAGAGGCGGGGAATGAGATATGGAGAATCAGAGGCGGGGAATCAGAGGCGGGGAAACAGAGGTGGTGAATCAGATATGGGGAATCAGAGGTGGCGAATCAAAGGCGGTGAATCAGAGATGGGGAATCAGAGGCGCGGAATCAGAGGCAGGGAATCAGATGCGGGGAATCAGAGGAGGCGAATCAGAGCTGGCGAATCAGAGGCGGGGAATAGAGGTGGGCAATCAGAGCCGGGGAATCAGATATGGGGAAACAGAGGCGGGGAATCAGATATGGGGAATAAGAGGTGGGGAATCAGAGGTTGTGAATCAGAGATGGGGAATCAAGGCGGGGAATCAGAGGCAGGGAATCAGATGCGGGGAATCAGAGGCGTGGATTCAGAGCTGGGGAATCAGAGGCGGGGAATCAGAGTTGGGGAATCAGAGGCAGGGAATCAGATATGGGGAATCAGAGGCGGGGAATCAGAGGCGGGGAAACAGAGGCGGGGAATCAGATATGGGGAATCAGAGGTGGGGAATCAGGGGCAGGGAATCAGTGGCAGGGAATCAGAGGCGGGGAATCAGAGGCGGGGAATCAGAGGCAGGGAATCAGATATGGGGAATCAGAGGCGGGGAATCAGAAATGGGGAATCAGAGGCGGGGAATCAGAGGCAGGGAATCGGACGCCGGGAATCAGAGGCGGGGAATCAGAGGCGGGGAATCAGATATGGGGAAATAGAGGTGGGGAATCAGATATGGAAAATCAGAGGTGTGGAATCAGAGGTTGGGAATCAGAGGCAGGGAATCAGAGGCGGGGAAACAGAGGCGGGGAATCAGATATGGTGAATCAGAGGTGGCGAATCAAAGGCGGTGAAACAGAGATGGGGAATCAGGGCAGGGAATCAGAGGCAGGGAATCAGAGCTGGGGAAACAGAGGCGGGGAATCAGATATGGGGAATCAGAGGTGGGGAATCAGGGGCGGGGAATCAGTGGCAGGGAATCAGAGCTGGGGAATCAGAGGTGGGGATTCAGAGCTGGGGAAACAGAGGCGGGGAATCAGATATGGGGAATCAGAGGTGGGGAATCAGGGGTGGGGAATTAGTGGCAGGGAATCAGAGGCCGGGAATAAAAGGCGGGGAATCAGAGCTGGAGAATCAGAGGCGGGGAATCAGAGTTGGGGAATCAGAGGTGGGGAATTAGAGGTTAAGAATCAGAGGCAGGGAATCAGAGGCGGGGAATCAGAGGCGGGGAATCAGAGGCAGGGAATCGGATGTGCGGAATCAGAGATGGGGAATCAGAGGTGGGGATTCAGAGGTGGTGAATCAGAGAAGGGGAATCAGAGGCGGGGAATCAGAGGCAGGGAATCAGACGCAGGGAATCAAAGGCGGGGAATCATAGCTGGCGAATTAGAGGAGGGGAATCAGAGTTGGGGAATCAGAGGCGGGGAATCAGATATGGGAAAACAGAGGCGGGGAATCAGAGGCGGGGAAACAGAGGCGGGAAATCTGATATGGGGAATCAGAGGTGGGGAATCAGGGGCAGGGAATCAGTGGCAGGGAATCAGACGCGGGGAATCAGAGGCGGGGAATCAGATGCAGGGAATCAGACACGGGGAATCAGAGGCGGGGAATCAGAGATTGGGAATCAGAGGCGGGGAATCAGAGGCAGGGAATCGGATGCCGGAAATCAGAGGCGGGAAATCAGAGCTGGGGAATCAAAGGAGGGGAATCAGAGTTGGGGAATCAGAGGCGGCGAAGCAGATATGGGGAAAATGAGGCGGGGAATCAGATATGGGGAATCAAAGGTGGGGAATCAGATATGGGGAACCAGAGGCTAGGAATCAGAGGGGGGGAAACAGAGGCGGGGAATAAGATATGGGCAATCAGAGGTGGCGAATCAGAGGTAGAGAATCAGAGATGGGGAAGCAGAGGTGGGGAATCAGAGGCGGGAAATCAGAGCTGGGGAATCAGAGGCGGGGAATCAGAGTTGGGGAATCAGAGTCCGGGAATCAGAGATGGGGAATCAGAGGCGGGGAATCAAATATGGGGAATCAGAGGTGGGGAATCAGAGGCGGGGAAACAGAGGCGGTGAATCAGATATGGGGAATCAGAGGTGGCGAATCAGAGGTTGAGAATCAGAGATGGGGAAGCAGAGGTGGGGAATCAGATGTGATGAATTAGAGATGGGGAATCAGAGGCGGGGTATCAGAGGCGGCCAATCAGAGGCGGGGAATCAGAGGCGTGGAATCAGATATGGGAAATCAGAGGTGGGGAATCAGAGGCGGGGAAACAGAGGCGGGGAATCAGATATGGGGTATCAGAGGTGGGGAATCAGTGGCAGGGAATCAGAGGAGGGGATTCAGAGGCGGGGAATCAGAGGCAGGGAATCAGACACTGGGAATCAGAGGCGGTGAATCAGGGATGGGGAATGAGAGGCCGGGAAACAGAGGTGGGGAATCAGAGACCGGGAATCAGAGATGGGGAATCAGAGGCGGGGAATCAGATATGGGGAATCAGAGGCGGGGAATCAGAAGCGGGGAAACAGAGGCGGTGAATCAGATATTCGGAATCAGAGGTTGCGAATCAGAGGTAGAGAATCAGAGATGGGGAAGCAGAGGTGGGGAATCAGATGTGATGAATTAGAGATGGGGAATCAGAGGCGGGGTATCAGAGGTGCCAATCAGAGGCGGTGAAACAGAGGCGGGGAATCAGATATGGGGAAACAGAGGCGGGGAATCAGAGGCAGGGAAACAGAGGCGGGGAATCAGATATGGGGATTCAGAGGTGGGGAATAACAGGTTGCGAATCAGAGGCAGGGAATCAGAGGCGGGGAATCAGAGGCGGGGAATCAGAGGCAGGGAATCGGATGTGCAGAATCAGAGATGGGGAATCAGAGGTGGGGAATCAGAGGTGGTGAATCAGAGATGGGGAATCAAAGGCGTGGAATGAGAGGCAGGGTCAGACACGGGGAATCAGAGGCGGGGAATCAGATGTGGGGAACCAGAGGAGGGGAATCATAGCTGGCGAATCAGAGGCGGGGAATCAGAGGTGGGGAATCATAGGCGGGGAATCAGATATGGGGAATCAGAGGTGGGGAATCAGAGGCGGGGAAACAGAGGCGGGGAATCAGATATGTTGGATCAGAGGTGGGGAATCAGAGGCGGGGAATCAGAGCTGGGGAATCAGAGGCGGGGAATCAGAGTTGGGGAATCTGAGGCAGGGAATCAGATATGGGGAATCAGAGGTGGGGAATCAGAGGCGGGGAAACAGAGGCGGGGAATCAGATATGGGGTATCAGAGGTGGGGAATCAGGAGCGGGGAATCAGTGGCAGGGAATCAGAGGAGGGGATTCAGAGGCGGGGAATCAGAGGCAGGGAATCAGACACTGGGAGTCAGAGGCGGTGAATCAGGGATTGGGAATCAGAGGCCGGGAAACAGAGGTGGGGAATCAGAGACCGGGAATCAGAGATGGGGAATCAGAGGCGGGGAATCAGATATGGGGAATCAGAGGTGGGGAATCAGAGGCAGGGAAACAGAGGCGGTGAATCAGATATTGGGAATCAGAGGTGGCGAATCAGAGGTAGAGAATCGGAGATGGGGAAGCAGAGGTGGGGAATCAGATGTGATGAATTAGAGATGGGGAATCAGAGGCGGGGTATCAGAGGTGCCAATCAGAGGCGGGGAAACAGAGGCGGGGAATCAGATATGGGGAATATGAGGTGGGGAATAAGAGGTTGCGAATCAGAGGCAGGGAATCAGAGGCGGGGAATCAGAGGCGGGGAATCAGAGGCAGGGAATCGGATGTGCGGAATCAGAGAT
This sequence comes from Narcine bancroftii, assembly GCF_036971445.1. Lineage (NCBI taxonomy): Eukaryota > Metazoa > Chordata > Chondrichthyes > Torpediniformes > Narcinidae > Narcine > Narcine bancroftii. Next base: position 2,155,909 of record NW_027211891.1, on the reverse strand, counting down.
GGGGTATCAGAGGTGGGGAATCAGAGGTGGTGAGTCAGACATGGGGAATCAGAGGCGGGGAATCAGAGGCAGGGAATCAGAAACGGGGAATCAGAGGCGGGCAATCATAACTGGCGAATCAGAGGAGGGGAATCAGTGGTGGGGAATCAGAGGCGGGGAATCAGATATGGTGAATCAGAGGTGGGGAATCAGAGGCGGGGAAACAGAGGCCGGGAATCAGATATGTTGTATCACAGGTGGGGAATCAGAGGCGGGAAATCAGAGCTGGGGATTCAGAGGCGGGGAAATCAGAGTTGGGGAATCAGAGTCCGGGAATCAGAGATGGGAAATCAGAGGAGGGGAATCAAATATGGGGAATCAGAGGCGGGGAATCAGAGTTGGGGAATGAGTCCGGGAATCAGAGATGGGGAATTAGAGGCGGGGAATCAAATATGGGGAATCAGAGGCGGGGAATCAGATGCGGGGAAACAGAGGCGGTGAATCAGATATGGGCAATCAGAGGTGGCGAATCAGAGGTAGAGAATCAGAGATGGGGAAGCAGAGGTGGGGAATCAGATGTGATGAATTAGAGATGGGGAATCAGAGGCGGGGTATCAGAGGCGGGGAATCAGAGTTGGGGAATCAGAGGAGGGGAATCAGATATGGGGAAACAGAGGCCGGGAATCAGAGGCAGGGAAACAGAGGCGGGGAATCAGATATGGGGAATCAGAGGTGGGGAATTAGAGGTTGCGAATCAGAGGCAGGGAATCAGAGGCGGAGAATCAGAGGCGGGGAATCATAGGCAGGGAATCGGATGAGCGGAATCAGAGATGGGGAATCAGAGGTGGGGAATCAGAGGTGGAGAATCAGAGAAGGGGAATCAGAGGCGGGGAATCAGATGCAGGGAATCAGATGCAGGGAATCAGAGGCGGGGAATCATAGCTGGCGAATCAGAGGAGGGGAATCAGAGTTGGGGAATCAGAGGCGGGGAATCAGATATGGGGAAACAGAGGCGGGGAATCAGAGGCGGGGAAACAGAGGCGGGGAATCAGATATGGGGATTCAGAGGTGGGGAATCAGAGGTTGGGAATCAGAGGCAGGGAATCAGAGGCGGGGAATCAGAGGCAGGGAATCAGATGCGGGGAATCAGAGGCAGGGAATCAGAGCTGGGGAATCAGAGGCGGGGAATCAGAGTTGGGAAATCAGAGGTGGGGAATCAGGGGCGGGGAATCAGTGGCAGGGAATCAGAGGCCGGGAATAAAAGGCGGGGAATCAGAGCTGGAGAATCAGAGGCGGGGAATCAGAGTTGGGGAATCAGAGGTGGGGAATTGGTTAAGAATCAGAGGCAGGGAATCAGAGGCGGGGAATCAGAGGCGGGGAATCAGAGGCAGGGAATCGGATGTGCGGAATCAGAGATGGGGAATCAGAGGTGGGGATTCAGAGGTGGTGAATCAGAGAAGGGGAATCAGAGGCGGGGAATCAGAGGCAGGGAATCAGACGCAGGGAATCAAAGGCGGGGAATCATAGCTGGCGAATTAGAGGAGGGGAATCAGAGTTGGGGAATCAGAGGCGGGGAATCAGATATGGGGAAACAGAGGTGGGGAATCAGAGGCGGGGAAACAGAGGCGGGAAATCAGATATGGGGAATCAGAGGTGGGGAATCAGGGGCAGGGAATCAGTGGCAGGGAATCAGACGCGGGGAATCAGAGGCGGGGAATCAGATGCAGGGAATCAGACACGGGGAATCAGAGGCGGGGAATCAGAGATGGGGAATCAGAGGCGGGGAATCAGAGGCAGGGAATTGGATGCCGGAAATCAGAGGCGGGAAATCAGAGCTGGGTAATCAGAGGAGGGGAATCAGAGTTGGGGAATCAGAGGCGGCGAAGCAGATATGGGGAAAATGAGGCGGGGAATCAGATATGGGGAATCAAAGGCGGGGAATCAGATATGGGGAATCAGAGGCTTGGAATCAGAGGGGGGGAAAGAGAGGCGGGGAATCAGTGGCAGGGAATCAGATATGGGGAAACAGAGGCGGGGAATCAGAGGCGGGCAAACAGAGGCGGGGAATTAGATATGGGGAATCAGAGGTGGGGAATCAGAGGTGGTGAATCAGAGATGGGGAATCACAGGCGGGGAATCAGAGGCAGGGAATAGAACGCGGGGAATCAGAGGCAGGGAATCAGAGCTGGGGAATCAGAGGCGGGGAATCAGATATGGGAAAACAGAAGCGGGGAATCAGAGGCGGGGAAACAGAGGCGGGGAATCAGACATGGTGAATCGGATGCGGAGAATCAGAGGTGGGGAATCAGAGCTGGGGAATCAGAGGCGGGGAATCAGAGTTGGGGCATCAGAGGTGGGGAATTAGATATGGGGAAACAGAGGCGGGGAATCAGAGGCGGGGAAACAGAGGCGGGGAATCAGATATGGGGAATCAGAGGTGGGGAATCAGAGGCAGGGAATCAGATGTGCGGAATCAGAGATGGGGAATCAGAGGCAGGGAAACAGAGGCGGTGAATCAGATATTGGGAATCAGAGGTGGCGAATCAGAGGTAGAGAATCGGAGATGGGGAAGCAGAGGTGGGGAATCAGATGTGATGAATTAGAGATGGGGAATCAGAGGCGGGGTATCAGAGGTGCCAATCAGAGGCGGGGAAACAGAGGCGGGGAATCAGATATGGGGAATATGAGGTGGGGAATAAGAGGTTGCGAATCAGAGGCAGGGAATCAGAGGCGGGGAATCAGAGGCGGGGAATCAGAGGCAGGGAATCGGATGTGCGGAATCAGAGATGGGGTATCAGAGGTGGGGAATCAGAGGTGGTGAGTCAGACATGGGGAATCAGAGGCGGGGAATCAGAGGCAGGGAATCAGAAACGGGGAATCAGAGGCGGGCAATCATAACTGGCGAATCAGAGGAGGGGAATCAGTGGTGGGGAATCAGAGGCGGGGAATCAGATATGGTGAATCAGAGGTGGGGAATCAGAGGCGGGGAAACAGAGGCCGGGAATCAGATATGTTGTATCACAGGTGGGGAATCAGAGGCGGGAAATCAGAGCTGGGGATTCAGAGGCGGGGAAATCAGAGTTGGGGAATCAGAGTCCGGGAATCAGAGATGGGAAATCAGAGGAGGGGAATCAAATATGGGGAATCAGAGGCGGGGAATCAGAGTTGGGGAATGAGTCCGGGAATCAGAGATGGGGAATTAGAGGCGGGGAATCAAATATGGGGAATCAGAGGCGGGGAATCAGATGCGGGGAAACAGAGGCGGTGAATCAGATATGGGCAATCAGAGGTGGCGAATCAGAGGTAGAGAATCAGAGATGGGGAAGCAGAGGTGGGGAATCAGATGTGATGAATTAGAGATGGGGAATCAGAGGCGGGGTATCAGAGGCGGGGAATCAGAGTTGGGGAATCAGAGGAGGGGAATCAGATATGGGGAAACAGAGGCCGGGAATCAGAGGCAGGGAAACAGAGGCGGGGAATCAGATATGGGGAATCAGAGGTGGGGAATTAGAGGTTGCGAATCAGAGGCAGGGAATCAGAGGCGGAGAATCAGAGGCGGGGAATCATAGGCAGGGAATCGGATGAGCGGAATCAGAGATGGGGAATCAGAGGTGGGGAATCAGAGGTGGAGAATCAGAGAAGGGGAATCAGAGGCGGGGAATCAGATGCAGGGAATCAGATGCAGGGAATCAGAGGCGGGGAATCATAGCTGGCGAATCAGAGGAGGGGAATCAGAGTTGGGGAATCAGAGGCGGGGAATCAGATATGGGGAAACAGAGGCGGGGAATCAGAGGCGGGGAAACAGAGGCGGGGAATCAGATATGGGGATTCAGAGGTGGGGAATCAGAGGTTGGGAATCAGAGGCAGGGAATCAGAGGCGGGGAATCAGAGGCAGGGAATCAGATGCGGGGAATCAGAGGCAGGGAATCAGAGCTGGGGAATCAGAGGCGGGGAATCAGAGTTGGGAAATCAGAGGTGGGGAATCAGGGGCGGGGAATCAGTGGCAGGGAATCAGAGGCCGGGAATAAAAGGCGGGGAATCAGAGCTGGAGAATCAGAGGCGGGGAATCAGAGTTGGGGAATCAGAGGTGGGGAATTGGTTAAGAATCAGAGGCAGGGAATCAGAGGCGGGGAATCAGAGGCGGGGAATCAGAGGCAGGGAATCGGATGTGCGGAATCAGAGATGGGGAATCAGAGGTGGGGATTCAGAGGTGGTGAATCAGAGAAGGGGAATCAGAGGCGGGGAATCAGAGGCAGGGAATCAGACGCAGGGAATCAAAGGCGGGGAATCATAGCTGGCGAATTAGAGGAGGGGAATCAGAGTTGGGGAATCAGAGGCGGGGAATCAGATATGGGGAAACAGAGGTGGGGAATCAGAGGCGGGGAAACAGAGGCGGGAAATCAGATATGGGGAATCAGAGGTGGGGAATCAGGGGCAGGGAATCAGTGGCAGGGAATCAGACGCGGGGAATCAGAGGCGGGGAATCAGATGCAGGGAATCAGACACGGGGAATCAGAGGCGGGGAATCAGAGATGGGGAATCAGAGGCGGGGAATCAGAGGCAGGGAATTGGATGCCGGAAATCAGAGGCGGGAAATCAGAGCTGGGTAATCAGAGGAGGGGAATCAGAGTTGGGGAATCAGAGGCGGCGAAGCAGATATGGGGAAAATGAGGCGGGGAATCAGATATGGGGAATCAAAGGCGGGGAATCAGATATGGGGAATCAGAGGCTTGGAATCAGAGGGGGGGAAAGAGAGGCGGGGAATCAGTGGCAGGGAATCAGATATGGGGAAACAGAGGCGGGGAATCAGAGGCGGGCAAACAGAGGCGGGGAATTAGATATGGGGAATCAGAGGTGGGGAATCAGAGGTGGTGAATCAGAGATGGGGAATCACAGGCGGGGAATCAGAGGCAGGGAATAGAACGCGGGGAATCAGAGGCAGGGAATCAGAGCTGGGGAATCAGAGGCGGGGAATCAGATATGGGAAAACAGAAGCGGGGAATCAGAGGCGGGGAAACAGAGGCGGGGAATCAGACATGGTGAATCGGATGCGGAGAATCAGAGGTGGGGAATCAGAGCTGGGGAATCAGAGGCGGGGAATCAGAGTTGGGGCATCAGAGGTGGGGAATTAGATATGGGGAAACAGAGGCGGGGAATCAGAGGCGGGGAAACAGAGGCGGGGAATCAGATATGGGGAATCAGAGGTGGGGAATCAGAGGCAGGGAATCAGATGTGCGGAATCAGAGATGGGGAATCAGAGGCAGGGAATCAGAATCAGAAGCGGGGAATCAGAGGCCGGGAATCAGAGACCGGGAATCAGATGCTGGGAATAAGAGGCCGGGAATCAGAGGTGGGGAATCAGTGTCCGGGAATCAGAGATGGGGATTCAGAGGCGGGGAATGAGATATGGAGAATCAGAGGCGGGGAATCAGAGGCGGGGAAACAGAGGTGGTGAATCACATATGGGGAATCAGAGGTGGCGAATCAAAGGCGGTGAATCAGATATGGGGAATCAGAGGCGCGGAATCAGAGGCAGGGAATCAGATGCGGGGAATCAGAGGAGGCGAATCAGAGCTGGCGAATCAGAGGCGGGGAATAGAGGTGGGCAATCAGAGCCGGGGAATCAGATATGGGGAAACAGAGGCGGTGAATCAGATATGGGCAATCAGAGGTGGCGAATCAGAGGTAGAGAATCAGAGATGGGGAAGCAGAGGTGGGGAATCAGATGTGATGAATTAGAGATGGGGAATCAGAGGCGGGGTATCAGAGGCGGGGAATCAGAGTTGGGGAATCAGAGGAGGGGAATCAGATATGGGGAAACAGAGGCCGGGAATCAGAGGCAGGGAAACAGAGGCGGGGAATCAGATATGGGGAATCAGAGGTGGGGAATTAGAGGTTGCGAATCAGAGGCAGGGAATCAGAGGCGGAGAATCAGAGGCGGGGAATCATAGGCAGGGAATCGGATGAGCGGAATCAGAGATGGGGAATCAGAGGTGGGGAATCAGAGGTGGAGAATCAGAGAAGGGGAATCAGAGGCGGGGAATCAGATGCAGGGAATCAGATGCAGGGAATCAGAGGCGGGGAATCATAGCTGGCGAATCAGAGGAGGGGAATCAGAGTTGGGGAATCAGAGGCGGGGAATCAGATATGGGGAAACAGAGGCGGGGAATCAGAGGCGGGGAAACAGAGGCGGGGAATCAGATATGGGGATTCAGAGGTGGGGAATCAGAGGTTGGGAATCAGAGGCAGGGAATCAGAGGCGGGGAATCAGAGGCAGGGAATCAGAGCTGGGGAATCAGAGGCGGGGAATCAGAGTTGGGAAATCAGAGGTGGGGAATCAGGGGCGGGGAATCAGTGGCAGGGAATCAGAGGCCGGGAATAAAAGGCGGGGAATCAGAGCTGGAGAATCAGAGGCGGGGAATCAGAGTTGGGGAATCAGAGGTGGGGAATTAGAGGTTAAGAATCAGAGGCAGGGAATCAGAGGCGGGGAATCAGAGGCGGGGAATCAGAGGCAGGGAATCGGATGTGCGGAATCAGAGATGGGGAATCAGAGGTGGGGATTCAGAGGTGGTGAATCAGAGAAGGGGTATCAGAGGCGGGGAATCAGAGGCAGGGAATCAGACGCAGGGAATCAAAGGCGGGGAATCATAGCTGGCGAATTAGAGGAGGGGAATCAGAGTTGGGGAATCAGAGGCGGGGAATCAGATATGGGGAAACAGAGGTGGGGAATCAGAGGCGGGGAAACAGAGGCGGGAAATCAGATATGGGGAATCAGAGGTGGGGAATCAGGGGCAGGGAATCAGTGGCAGGGAATCAGACGCGGGGAATCAGAGGCGGGGAATCAGATGCAGGGAATCAGACACGGGGAATCAGAGGCGGGGAATCAGAGATGGGGAATCAGAGGCGGGGAATCAGAGGCAGGGAATTGGATGCCGGAAATCAGAGGCGGGAAATCAGAGCTGGGTAATCAGAGGAGGGGAATCAGAGTTGGGGAATCAGAGGCGGCGAAGCAGATATGGGGAAAATGAGGCGGGGAATCAGATATGGGGAATCAAAGGCGGGGAATCAGATATGGGGAATCAGAGGCTAGGAATCAGAGGGGGGGAAAGAGAGGCGGGGAATCAGTGGCAGGGAATCAGATATGGGGAAACAGAGGCGGGGAATCAGAGGCGGGCAAACAGAGGCGGGGAATTAGATATGGGGAATCAGAGGTGGGGAATCAGAGGTGGTGAATCAGAGATGGGGAATCACAGGCGGGGAATCAGAGGCAGGGAATAGAACGCGGGGAATCAGAGGCAGGGAATCAGAGCTGGGGAATCAGAGGCGGGGAATCAGATATGGGAAAACAGAAGCGGGGAATCAGAGGCGGGGAAACAGAGGCGGGGAATCAGACATGGGGAATCGGATGCGGAGAATCAGAGGTGGGGAATCAGAGCTGGGGAATCAGAGGCGGGGAATCAGAGTTGGGGCATCAGAGGTGGGGAATTAGATATGGGGAAACAGAGGCGGGGAATCAGAGGCGGGGAAACAGAGGCGGGGAATCAGATATGGGGAATCAGAGGTGGGGAATCAGAGGCAGGGAATCAGATGTGCGGAATCAGAGATGGGGAATCAGAGGCAGGGAATCAGAATCAGAAGCGGGGAATCAGAGGCCGGGAATCAGAGACCGGGAATCAGATGCTGGGAATAAGAGGCCGGGAATCAGAGGTGGGGAATCAGTGTCCGGGAATCAGAGATGGGGATTCAGAGGCGGGGAATGAGATATGGAGAATCAGAGGCGGGGAATTAGAGGCGGGGAAACAGAGGTGGTGAATCACATATGGGGAATCAGAGGTGGCGAATCAAAGGCGGTGAATCAGATATGGGGAATCAGAGGCGCGGAATCAGAGGCAGGGAATCAGATGCGGGGAATCAGAGGAGGCGAATCAGAGCTGGCGAATCAGAGGCGGGGAATAGAGGTGGGCAATCAGAGCCGGGGAATCAGATATGGGGAAACAGAGGCGGGGAATCAGATATGGGGAATAAGAGGTGGGGAATCAGAGGTTGTGAATCAGAGATAGGGAATCAAGGCGGGGAATCAGAGGCAGGGAATCAGATGCGGGGAATCAGAGGCGTGGATTCAGAGCTGGGGAATCAGAGGCGGGGAATCAGAGTTGGGGAATCAGAGGCAGGGAATCAGATATGGGGAATCAGAGGAGGGGTATCAGAGGCGGGAAACAGAGGCGGGGAACCAGATATGGGGAATTAGAGGTGGGGAATCAGGGGCAGGGAATCAGTGGCAGGGAATCAGAGGCGGGGAATCAGAGGCGGGGAATCAGAGGCAGGGAATCAGACACGGGGAATCAGAGGCGGGGAATCAGAGATGGGGAATCAGAGGCGGTTAATCAGAGATGGGGAATAAGAGGCGGGGAATCAGAGGCAGGAAATCAGACACGGGGATTCAGAGGCTGGGAATCAGACGCGGGGAATCAGAGGCGGGGAATGAGATATGGAGAATCAGAGGCGGGGAATCAGAGGCGGGGAAACAGAGGTGGTGAATCAGATATGGGGAATCAGAGGTGGCGAATCAAAGGCGGTGAATCAGAGATGGGGAATCAGATGCGGGGAATCAGAGGAGGCGAATCAGAGCTGGCGAATCAGAGGCGGGGAATAGAGGTGGGCAATCAGAGCCGGGGAATCAGATATGGGGAAACAGAGGCGGGGAATCAGATATGGGGAATAAGAGGTGGGGAATCAGAGGTTGTGAATCAGAGATGGGGAATCAAGGCGGGGAATCAGAGGCAGGGAATCAGATGCGGGGAATCAGAGGCGTGGATTCAGAGCTGGGGAATCAGAGGCGGGGAATCAGAGTTGGGGAATCAGAGGCAGGGAATCAGATATGGGGAATCAGAGGCGGGGAATCAGAGGCGGGGAAACAGAGGCGGGGAATCAGATATGGGGAATCAGAGGTGGGGAATCAGGGGCAGGGAATCAGTGGCAGGGAATCAGAGGCGGGGAATCAGAGGCGGGGAATCAGAGGCAGGGAATCAGATATGGGGAATCAGAGGCGGGGAATCAGAGATGGGGAATCAGAGGCGGGGAATCAGAGGCAGGGAATCGGACGCCGGGAATCAGAGGCGGGGAATCAGAGGCGGGGAATCAGATATGGGGAAATAGATGTGGGGAATCAGATATGGAAAATCAGAGGTGTGGAATCAGAGGTTGGGAATCAGAGGCAGGGAATCAGAGGCGGGGAAACAGAGGCGGGGAATCAGATATGGTGAATCAGAGGTGGCGAATCAAAGGCGGTGAAACAGAGATGGGGAATCAGGGCAGGGAATCAGAGGCAGGGAATCAGAGCTGGGGAAACAGAGGCGGGGAATCAGATATGGGGAATCAGAGGTGGGGAATCAGGGGCGGGGAATCAGTGGCAGGGAATCAGAGCTGGGGAATCAGAGGTGGGGATTCAGAGCTGGGGAAACAGAGGCGGGGAATCAGATATGGGGAATCAGAGGTGGGGAATCAGGGGCGGGGAATCAGTGGCAGGGAATCAGAGGCCGGGAATAAAAGGCGGGGAATCAGAGCTGGAGAATCAGAGGCGGGGAATCAGAGTTGGGGAATCAGAGGTGGGGAATTAGAGGTTAAGAATCAGAGGCAGGGAATCAGAGGCGGGGAATCAGAGGCGGGGAATCAGAGGCAGGGAATCGGATGTGCGGAATCAGAGATGGGGAATCAGAGGTGGGGATTCAGAGGTGGTGAATCAGAGAAGGGGAATCAGAGGCGGGGAATCAGAGGCAGGGAATCAGACGCAGGGAATCAAAGGCGGGGAATCATAGCTGGCGAATTAGAGGAGGGGAATCAGAGTTGGGGAATCAGAGGCGGGGAATCAGATATGGGGAAACAGAGGCGGGGAATCAGAGGCGGGGAAACAGAGGCGGGAAATCTGATATGGGGAATCAGAGGTGGGGAATCAGGGGCAGGGAATCAGTGGCGGGGAATCAGAGATTGGGAATCAGAGGCGGGGAATCAGAGGCAGGGAATCGGATGCCGGAAATCAGAGGCGGGAAATCAGAGCTGGGGAATCAGAGGAGGGGAATCAGAGTTGGGGAAACAGAGGCGGCGAAGCAGATATGGGGAAAATGAGGCGGGGAATCAGATATGGGGAATCAAAGGTGGGGAATCAGATATGGGGAATCAGAGGCTAGGAATCAGAGGGGGGGAAACAGAGGCGGGGAATAAGATATGGGCAATCAGAGGTGGCGAATCAGAGGTAGAGAATCAGAGATGGGGAAGCAGAGGTGGGGAATCAGAGGCGGGAAATCAGAGCTGGGGAATCAGAGGCGGGGAATCAGAGTTGGGGAATCAGAGTCCGGGAATCAGAGATGGGGAATCAGAGGCGGGGAATCAAATATGGGGAATCAGAGGTGGGGAATCAGAGGCGGGGAAACAGAGGCGGTGAATCAGATATGGGTAATCAGCGGTGGCGAATCAGAGGTTGAGAATCAGAGATGGGGAAGCAGAGGTGGGGAATCAGATGTGATGAATTAGAGATGGGGAATCAGAGGCGGGGTATCAGAGGCGGCCAATCAGAGGCGGGGAATCAGAGGCGTGGAATCAGATATGGGAAATCAGAGGTGGGGAATCAGAGGCGGGGAAACAGAGGCGGGGAATCAGATATGGGGTATCAGAGGTGGGGAATCAGTGGCAGGGAATCAGAGGAGGGGATTCAGAGGCGGGGAATCAGAGGCATGGAATCAGACACTGGGAATCAGAGGCGGTGAATCAGGGATGGGGAATGAGAGGCCGGGAAACAGAGGTGGGGAATCAGAGACCGGGAATCAGAGATGGGGAATCAGAGGCGGGGAATCAGATATGGGGAATCAGAGGCGGGGAATCAGAAGCGGGGAAACAGAGGCGGTGAATCAGATATTCGGAATCAGAGGTAGAGAATCAGAGATGGGGAAGCAGAGGTGGGGAATCAGATGTGATGAATTAGAGATGGGGAATCAGAGGCGGGGTATCAGAGGTGCCAATCAGAGGCGGTGAAACAGAGGCGGGGAATCAGATATGGGGAAACAGAGGCGGGGAATCAGAGGCAGGGAAACAGAGGCGGGGAATCAGATATGGGGATTCAGAGGTGGGGAATAACAGGTTGCGAATCAGAGGCAGGGAATCAGAGGCGGGGAATCAGAGGCGGGGAATCAGAGGCAGGGAATCGGATGTGCAGAATCAGAGATGGGGAATCAGAGGTGGGGAATCAGAGGTGGTGAATCAGAAATGGGGAATCAAAGGCGTGGAATGAGAGGCAGGGTCAGACACGGGGAATCAGAGGCGGGGAATCAGATGTGGGGAACCAGAGGAGGGGAATCATAGCTGGCGAATCAGAGGCGGGGAATCAGAGGTGGGGAATCATAGGCGGGGAATCAGATATGGGGAATCAGAGGTGGGGAATCAGAGGCGGGGAAACAGAGGCGGGGAATCAGATATGTTGGATCAGAGGTGGGGAATCAGAGGCGGGGAATCAGAGCTGGGGAATCAGAGGCGGGGAATCAGAGTTGGGGAATCAGAGGCAGGGAATCAGATATGGGGAATCAGAGGTGGGGAATCAGAGGCGGGGAAACAGAGGCGGGGAATCAGATATGGGGTATCAGAGGTGGGGAATCAGGAGCGGGGAATCAGTGGCAGGGAATCAGAGGAGGGGATTCAGAGGCGGGGAATCAGAGGCAGGGAATCAGACACTGGGAGTCAGAGGCGGTGAATCAGGGATTGGGAATCAGAGGCCGGGAAACAGAGGTGGGGAATCAGAGACCGGGAATCAGAGATGGGGAATCAGAGGCGGGGAATCAGATATGGGGAATCAGAGGTGGGGAATCAGAGGCAGGGAAACAGAGGCGGTGAATCAGATATTGGGAATCAGAGGTGGCGAATCAGAGGTAGAGAATCGGAGATGGGGAAGCAGAGGTGGGGAATCAGATGTGATGAATTAGAGATGGGGAATCAGAGGCGGGGTATCAGAGGTGCCAATCAGAGGCGGGGAAACAGAGGTGGGGAATCAGATATGGGGAATCAGAGGTGGGGAATAAGAGGTTGCGAATCAGAGGCAGGGAATCAGAGGCGGGGAATCAGAGGCGGGGAATCAGAGGCAGGGAATTGGATGTGCGGAATCAGAGATGGGGTATCAGAGGTGGGGAATCAGAGGTGGTGAGTCAGACATGGGGAATCAGAGGCGGGGAATCAGAGGCAGGGAATCAGAAACGGGGAATCAGAGGCGGGCAATCATAACTGGCGAATCAGAGGAGGGGAATCAGTGGTGGGGAATCAGAGGCGGGGAATCAGATATGGTGAATCAGAGGTGGGGAATCAGAGGCGGGGAAACAGAGGCCGGGAATCAGATATGTTGTATCACAGGTGGGGAATCAGAGGCGGGAAATCAGAGCTGGGGATTCAGAGGCGGGGAAATCAGAGTTGGGAAATCAGAGGAGGGGAATCAAATATGGGGAATCAGAGGCGGGGAATCAGAGTTGGGGAATGAGTCCGGGAATCAGAGATGGGGAATTAGAGGCGGGGAATCAAATATGGGGAATCAGAGGCGGGGAATCAGATGCGGGGAAACAGAGGCGGTGAATCAGATATGGGCAATCAGAGGTGGCGAATCAGAGGTAGAGAATCAGAGATGGGGAAGCAGAGGTGGGGAATCAGATGTGATGAATTAGAGATGGGGAATCAGAGGCGGGGTATCAGAGGCGGGGAATCAGAGTTGGGGAATCAGAGGAGGGGAATCAGATATGGGGAAACAGAGGCCGGGAATCAGAGGCAGGGAAACAGAGGCGGGGAATCAGATATGGGGAATCAGAGGTGGGGAATTAGAGGTTGCGAATCAGAGGCAGGGAATCAGAGGCGGAGAATCAGAGGCGGGGAATCATAGGCAGGGAATCGGATGAGCGGAATCAGAGATGGGGAATCAGAGGTGGGGAATCAGAGGTGGAGAATCAGAGAAGGGGAATCAGAGGCGGGGAATCAGATGCAGGGAATCAGATGCAGGGAATCAGAGGCGGGGAATCATAGCTGGCGAATCAGAGGAGGGGAATCAGAGTTGGGGAATCAGAGGCGGGGAATCAGATATGGGGAAACAGAGGCGGGGAATCAGAGGCGGGGAAACAGAGGCGGGGAATCAGATATGGGGATTCAGATGTGGGGAATCAGAGGTTGGGAATCAGAGGCAGGGAATCAGAGGCGGGGAATCAGAGGCAGGGAATCAGATGCGGGGAATCAGAGGCAGGGAATCAGAGCTGGGGAATCAGAGGCGGGGAATCAGAGTTGGGAAATCAGAGGTGGGGAATCAGGGGCGGGGAATCAGTGGCAGGGAATCAGAGGCCGGGAATAAAAGGCGGGGAATCAGAGCTGGAGAATCAGAGGCGGGGAATCAGAGTTGGGGAATCAGAGGTGGGGAATTAGAGGTTAAGAATCAGAGGCAGGGAATCAGAGGCGGGGAATCAGAGGCGGGGAATCAGAGGCAGGGAATCGGATGTGCGGAATCAGAGATGGGGAATCAGAGGTGGGGATTCAGAGGTGGTGAATCAGAGAAGGGGAATCAGAGGCGGGGAATCAGAGGCAGGGAATCAGACGCAGGGAATCAAAGGCGGGGAATCATAGCTGGCGAATTAGAGGAGGGGAATCAGAGTTGGGGAATCAGAGGCGGGGAATCAGATATGGGGAAACAGAGGTGGGGAATCAGAGGCGGGGAAACAGAGGCGGGAAATCAGATATGGGGAATCAGAGGTGGGGAATCAGGGGCAGGGAATCAGTGGCAGGGAATCAGACGCGGGGAATCAGACGCGGGGAATCAGAGGCGGGGAATCAGATGCAGGGAATCAGACACGGGGAATCAGAGGCGGGGAATCAGAGATGGGGAATCAGAGGCGGGGAATCAGAGGCAGGGAATTGGATGCCGGAAATCAGAGGCGGGAAATCAGAGCTGGGTAATCAGAGGAGGGGAATCAGAGTTGGGGAATCAGAGGCGGCGAAGCAGATATGGGGAAAATGAGGCGGGGAATCAGATATGGGGAATCAAAGGCGGGGAATCAGATATGGGGAATCAGAGGCTAGGAATCAGAGGGGGGGAAAGAGAGGCGGGGAATCAGTGGCAGGGAATCAGAGGCCGGGAATAAAAGGCGGGGAATCAGAGCTGGAGAATCAGAGGCGGGGAATCAGAGTTGGGGAATCAGAGGTGGGGAATTAGAGGTTAAGAATCAGAGGCAGGGAATCAGAGGCGGGGAATCAGAGGCGGGGAATCAGAGGCAGGGAATCGGATGTGCGGAATCAGAGATGGGGAATCAGAGGTGGGGATTCAGAGGTGGTGAATCAGAGAAGGGGAATCAGAGGCGGGGAATCAGAGGCAGGGAATCAGACGCAGGGAATCAAAGGCGGGGAATCATAGCTGGCGAATTAGAGGAGGGGAATCAGAGTTGGGGAATCAGAGGCGGGGAAACAGAGGCGGGAAATCAGATATGGGGAATCAGAGGTGGGGAATCAGGGGCAGGGAATCAGTGGCAGGGAATCAGACGCGGGGAATCAGAGGCGGGGAATCAGATGCAGGGAATCAGACACGGGGAATCAGAGGCGGGGAATCAGAGATGGGGAATCAGAGGCGGGGAATCAGAGGCAGGGAATCGGATGCCGGAAATCAGAGGCGGGAAATCAGAGCTGGGGAATCAGAGGAGGGGAATCAGAGTTGGGGAATCAGAGGCGGCGAAGCAGATATGGGGAAAATGAGGCGGGGAATCAGATATGGGGAATCAAAGGCGGGGAATCAGATATGGGGAATCAGAGGCTAGGAATCAGAGGGGGGGAAACAGAGGCGGGGAATAAGATATGGGGAATCAGAGGCGGGGAATCAGAGTTGGGGAATCAGAGGCAGGGAATCAGATATGGGGAATCAGAGGCGGGGAATCAGAGGCGGGGAAACAGGCGGGGAATCAGATATGGGGAATCAGAAGTGGGGAATCAGGGGCAGGGAATCAGTGGCAGGGAATCAGAGGGGGGGAATCAGAGGCGGGGAATCAGAGTAAGGGAATCAGACACGGGGAATCAGAGGCGGGGAATCAGAGATGGGGAATCAGAGGCGGGGAATCAGAGGCAGGGAATCGGACGCCGGGAATCAGAGGCGGGGAATCAGAGCTGTGGAATCAGAGGCGGGGAATCAGAGTTGGGGAATCAGAGGCGGGGAATCAGATATGGGGAAATAGAGTCGGGGAATCAGATATGGGGAATCAGAGGTGTGGAATCAGAGGTTGGGAATCAGAGGCAGGGAATAAGAGGCGGGGAAACAGAGGTGGGGAATCAGATATGGGGAATCAGAGGTGGCGAATCAAAGGCGGTGAAACAGAGATGGGGAATCAGGGCAGGGAATCAGAGGCAGGGAATCAGAGCTGGGGAAACAGAGGCGGGGAATCAGATATGGGGAATCAGAGGTGGGGAATCAGGGGCGGGCAAACAGAGGCGGGGAATTAGATATGGGGAATCAGAGGTGGGGAATCAGAGGTGGTGAATCAGAGATGGGGAATCACAGGCGGGGAATCAGAGGCAGGGAATAGAACGCGGGGAATCAGAGGCAGGGAATCAGAGCTGGGGAATCAGAGGCGGGGAATCAGATATGGGAAAACAGAAGCGGGGAATCAGAGGCGGGGAAACAGAGGCGGGGAATCAGACATGGGGAATCGGATGCGGAGAATCAGAGGTGGGGAATCAGAGCTGGGGAATCAGAGGCGGGGAATCAGAGTTGGGGCATCAGAGGTGGGGAATTAGATATGGGGAAACAGAGGCGGGGAATCAGAGGCGGGGAAACAGTGGCGGGGAATCAGATATGGGGAATCAGAGGTGGGGAATCAGAGGCAGGGAATCAGATGTGCGGAATCAGAGATGGGGAATCAGAGGCAGGGAATCAGAATCAGAAGCGGGGAATCAGAGGCCGGGAATCAGAGACCGGGAAACAGATGCTGGGAATAAGAGGCCGGGAATCAGAGGTGGGGAATCAGTGTCCGGGAATCAGAGATGGGGATTCAGAGGCGGGGAATGAGATATGGAGAATCAGAGGCGGGGAATCAGAGGCGGGGAAACAGAGGTGGTGAATCACATATGGGGAATCAGAGGTGGCGAATCAAAGGCGGTGAATCAGAGATGGGGAATCAGAGGCGCGGAATCAGAGGCAGGGAATCAGATGCGGGGAATCAGAGGAGGCGAATCAGAGCTGGCGAATCAGAGGCGGGGAATAGAGGTGGGCAATCAGAGCCGGGGAATCAGATATGGGGAAACAGAGGCGGGGAATCAGATATGGGGAATAAGAGGTGGGGAATCAGAGGTTGTGAATCAGAGATAGGGAATCAAGGCGGGGAATCAGAGGCAGGGAATCAGATGCGGGGAATCAGAGGCGTGGATTCAGAGCTGGGGAATCAGAGGCGGGGAATCAGAGTTGGGAAATCAGAGGCAGGGAATCAGATATGGGGAATCAGAGGAGGGGTATCAGAGGCGGGAAACAGAGGCGGGGAACCAGATATGGGGAATCAGAGGTGGGGAATCAGGGGCAGGGAATCAGTGGCAGGGAATCAGAGGCGGGGAATCAGAGGCGGGGAATCAGAGGCAGGGAATCAGACACGGGGAATCAGAGGCGGGGAATCAGAGATGGGGAATCAGAGGCGGGGAATCAGAGCTGGGGAATCAGAGGCGGGGAATCAGAGGCAGGGAATCAGACGCGGGGAATCAGAGGTGGGGAATCAGAGGCGGTGAATCAGAGATGGGGAATAAGAGGCGGGGAATCAAAGGCAGGAAATCAGACACGGGGATTCAGAGGCTGGGAATCAGACGCGGGGAATCAGAGGCGGGGAATGAGATATGGAGAATCAGAGGCGGGGAATCAGAGGCGGGGAAACAGAGGTGGTGAATCAGATATGGGGAATCAGAGGTGGCGAATCAAAGGCGGTGAATCAGAGATGGGGAATCAGAGGCGCGGAATCAGAGGCAGGGAATCAGATGCGGGGAATCAGAGGAGGCGAATCAGAGCTGGCGAATCAGAGGCGGGGAATAGAGGTGGGCAATCAGAGCCGGGGAATCAGATATGGGGAAACAGAGGCGGGGAATCAGATATGGGGAATAAGAGGTGGGGAATCAGAGGTTGTGAATCAGAGATGGGGAATCAAGGCGGGGAATCAGAGGCAGGGAATCAGATGCGGGGAATCATAGGCGTGGATTCAGAGCTGGGGAATCAGAGGCGGGGAATCAGAGTTGGGGAATCAGAGGCAGGGAATCAGATATGGGGAATCAGAGGCGGGGAATCAGAGGCGGGGAAACAGAGGCGGGGAATCAGATATGGGGAATCAGAGGTGGGGAATCAGGGGCAGGGAATCAGTGGCAGGGAATCAGAGGCGGGGAATCAGAGGCGGGGAATCAGAGGCAGGGAATCAGATATGGGGAATCAGAGGCGGGGAATCAGAGATGGGGAATCAGAGGCGGGGAATCAGAGGCAGGGAATCGGACGCCGGGAATCAGAGGCGGGGAATCAGAGGCGGGGAATCAGATATGGGGAAATAGAGGTGGGGAATCAGATATGGAAAATCAGAGGTGTGGAATCAGAGGTTGGGAATCAGAGGCAGGGAATCAGAGGCGGGGAAACAGAGGCGGGGAATCAGATATGGTGAATCAGAGGTGGCGAATCAAAGGCGGTGAAACAGAGATGGGGAATCAGGGCAGGGAATCAGAGGCAGGGAATCAGAGCTGGGGAAACAGAGGCGGGGAATCAGATATGGGGAATCAGAGGTGGGGAATCAGGGGCGGGGAATCAGTGGCAGGGAATCAGAGCTGGGGAATCAGAGGTGGGGATTCAGAGCTGGGGAAACAGAGGCGGGGAATCAGATATGGGGAATCAGAGGTGGGAAATCAGGGGCGGGGAATCAGTGGCAGGGAATCAGAGGCCGGGAATAAAAGGCGGGGAATCAGAGCTGGAGAATCAGAGGCGGGGAATCAGAGTTGGGGAATCAGAGGTGGGGAATTAGAGGTTAAGAATCAGAGGCAGGGTATCAGAGGCGGGGAATCAGAGGCGGGGAATCAGAGGCAGGGAATCGGATGTGCGGAATCAGAGATGGGGAATCAGAGGTGGGGATTCAGAGGTGGTGAATCAGAGAAGGGGAATCAGAGGCGGGGAATCAGAGGCAGGGAATCAGACGCAGGGAATCAAAGGCGGGGAATCATAGCTGGCGAATTAGAGGAGGGGAATCAGAGTTGGGGAATCAGAGGCGGGGAATCAGATATGGGGAAACAGAGGCGGGGAATCAGAGGCGGGGAAACAGAGGCGGGAAATCTGATATGGGGAATCAGAGGTGGGGAATCAGGGGCAGGGAATCAGTGGCAGGGAATCAGACGCGGGGAATCAGAGGCGGGGAACCAGATGCAGGGAATCAGACACGGGGAATCAGAGGCGGGGAATCAGAGATTGGGAATCAGAGGCGGGGAATCAGAGGCAGGGAATCGGATGCCGGAAATCAGAGGCGGGAAATCAGAGCTGGGGAATCAGAGGAGGGGAATCAGAGTTGGGGAATCAGAGGCGGCGAAGCAGATATGGGGAAAATGAGGCGGGGAATCAGATATGGGGAATCAAAGGCGGGGAATCAGATATGGGGAATCAGAGGCTAGGAATCAGAGGGGGGAAACAGAGGCGGGGAATAAGATATGGGGAATCAGAGGCGGGGAATCAGAGTTGGGGAATCAGAGGCAGGGAATCAGATATGGGGAATCAGAGGCGGGGAATCAGAGGCGGGGAAACAGGCGGGGAATCAGATATGGGGAATCAGAAGTGGGGAATCAGGGGCAGGGAATCAGTGGCAGGGAATCAGAGGGGGGGAATCAGAGGCGGGGAATCAGAGTAAGGGAATCAGACACGGGGAATCAGAGGCGGGGAATCAGAGATGGGGAATCAGAGGCGGGGAATCAGAGGCAGGGAATCGGACGCCGGGAATCAGAGGAGGGGAATCAGAGCTGTGGAATCAGAGGCGGGGAATCAGAGTTGGGGAATCAGAGGCGGGGAATCAGATATGGGGAAATAGAGTCGGGGAATCAGATATGGGGAATCAGAGGTGTGGAATCAGAGGTTGGGAATCAGAGGCAGGGAATCAGAGGCGGGGAAACAGAGGCGGGGAATCAGATATGGGGAATCAGAGGTGGCGAATCAAAGGCGGTGAAACAGAGATGGGGAATCAGGGCAGGGAATCATTGGCAGGGAATCAGAGCTGGGGAAACAGAGGCGGGGAATCAGATATGGGGAATCAGAGGTGGGGAATCAGGGGCGGGGAATCAGTGGCAAGGAAAGAGCTGGGGAATCAGAGGTGGGGAATCAGAGCTGGGGAAACAGAGGCGGGGAATCAGATATGGGGAATCAGAGGTGGGGAATCAGGGGCGGGGAATCAGTGGCAGGGAATCAGAGGCCGGGAATAAAAGGCGGGGAATCAGAGCTGGGGAATCAGAGGCGGGGAATCAGAGTTGGGGAATCGGAGGAGGGGAATCAGATATGGGGAAACAGAGGCCGGGAATCAGAGGCAGGGAAACAGAGGCGGGGAATCAGATATGGGGAATCAGAGGTGGGGAATTAGAGGTTGCGAATCAGAGGCAGGGAATCAGAGGCGGGGAATCAGAGGCGGGGAATCAGAGGCAGGGAATCGGATGTGCGGAATCAGAGATGGGGAATCAGAGGTGGGGATTCAGAGGTGGTGAATCAGAGAAGGGGAATCAGAGGCGGGGAATCAGAGGCAGGGAATCAGATGCAGGGAATCAGAGGCGGGGAATCATAGCTGGCGAATTAGAGGAGGGGAATCAGAGTTGGGGAATCAGAGGCGGGGAATCAGATATGGGGAAACAGAGGCGGGGAATCAGAGGTGGGGAAACAGAGGCGGGGAATCAGAGATGGGGAATCAGAGGTGGGGAATCAGTGGCAGGGAATCAGTGGCAGGGAATCAGACGCGGGGAATCAGAGGCGGGGAATCAGAGGCGGGGAATCAGAGGCGGGGAATCAGAGGCAGGGAATCGGATGTGCGGAATCAGAGATGGGGAATCAGAGGTGGGGATTCAGAGGTGGTGAATCAGAGAAGGGGAATCAGAGGCTGGGAATCAGAGGCAGGGAATCAGACGCAGGGAATAAGAGGCGGGGAATCATAGCTGGCGAATTAGAGGAGGGGAATCAGAGTTGGGGAATCAGAGGCGGGGAATCATATATGGGGAATCAGAGGTGGGGAATCAGGGGCAGGGAATCAGTGGCAGGGAATCAGAGGCGGGGAATCATAGCTGGCGAATTAGAGGAAGGGAATCAGAGTTGGGGAAACAGAGGCGGGGAATCAGATATCGGGAATCAGAGGTGGGGAATCAGGGGCATGGAATCAGTGGCAGGGAATCAGACGCGGGGAATCAGAGGCGGGGAATCAGAGGCAGGGAATCAGACACGGGGAATCAGAGGCGGGGAATCAGAGATGGGGAATCAGAGGCGGGGAATCAGAGGCAGGGAATCAGTGGCCGGGAATCAAATGCTGGGAATAAGAGGCCGGGAATCAGAGGTGGGGAAACAGAGGCGGGGAATCAGATATGGGGAATCAGAGGTGGGGAATCAGGGGCGGGGAATCAGTGGCAGGGAATCAGAGGCCGGGAATAAAAGACGGGGAATAAAAGCTGGGGAATCAGAGGCGGGGAATCAGAGTTGGGGAATCAGAGGAGGGGAATCAGATATGGGGAAACAGAGGCCGGGAATCAGAGGCAGGGAAACAGAGGCGGGGAATCAGATATGGGGAATCAGAGGTGGGGAATTAGAGGTTGCGAATCAGAGGCGGGGAATCAGAGGCGGGGAATCAGAGGCAGGGAATCGGATGTGCGGAATCAGAGATGGGGAATCAGAGGTGGGGATTCAGAGGTGGTGAATCAGATAAGGGGAATCAGAGGCTGGGAATCAGAGGCATGGAATCAGACGCAGGGAATCAGAGGCGGGGAATCATAGCTGGCGATTTAGAGGAGGGGAATCAGAGTTGGGGAATCAGAGGCGGCGAATCAGATATGTGGAAACAGAGGCGGGGAATCAGAGGCGGGGAAACAGAGGCGGGGAATCAGGTATGGGGAATCAGAGGTGGGGAATCAGAGGCAGGGAATCAGATGTGCGGAATCAGAGATGGGGAATCAGAGGCGGGGAATCAGAGCTGGGGAATCAGAGGCCGGAATCAGATGCTGGGAATCAGAGGCCTGGAATCAGAGGCGGGGAATCAGAGGCAGGGAATCAGATGTGCGGAATCAGAGATGCAGAATCAGAAGCAGGGAATCAGAGGCCGGGAATCAGAGGCCGGAATCAGATGCTGGGAATCAGAGGCCTGGAATCAGAGGCGGGGAATCAGAGGCAGGGAATCAGATGCGGGGAATCAGAGGCGGGGAATCAGAGCTGGGGAATCAGAGGCAGGGTATTAGAGTTGGGGAATCAGAGGCGGGGAATCAGATATGGGGAAACAGAGGTGGGGAATCAGAAGCGGGGAAACAGAGGCAGGGAATCAGATATGGGGAATCAGAGGCGGGGAATCAGAGGTGGGGAATCATAGGCAGGGAATCGGATGTGCGGAATCAGAGATGGGGTATCAGAGGTGGGGAATCAGAGGTGGTGAGTCAGAGATGGGGAATCAGAGGTGGGGAATCAGAGGCAGGGAATCAGAAACGGGGAATCAGAGGCGGGCAATCATAACTGGCGAATCAGAGGAGGGGAATCAGTGGTGGGGAATCAGAGGCGGGGAATCAGATATGGTGAATCAGACGTGGGGAATCAGAGGCGGGGAAACAGAGGCCGGGAATCAGATATGTTGTATCAGAGGTGGGGAATCAGAGGCGGGAAATCAGAGCTGGGGAATCAGAGGCGGGGAAATCAGAGTTGGGGAATCAGAGTCCGGGAATCAGAGATGTGAAATCAGAGGAGGGGAATCAAATATGGGGAATCAGAGGCGGGGAATCAGAGTTGGGGAATCAGAGTCCGGGAATCAGAGATGGGGAATCAGAAGCGGGGAATCAAATATGGGGAATAAGAGGCGGGGAATCAGAGGCGGGGAAACAGAGGCGGTGAATCAGATATGGGCAATCAGAGGTGGCGAATCAGAGGTAGAGAATCAGAGATGGGGAAGCAGAGGTGGGGAATCAGAGGCGGGAAATCAGAGCTGGGGAATCAGAGGCGGGGAATCAGAGTTGGGGAATCAGAGTCCGGGAATCAGAGATGGGGAATCAGAGGCGGGGAATCAAATATGGGGAATCAGAGGTGGGGAATCAGAGGCGGGGAAACAGAGGCGGTGAATCAGATATGGGGAATCAGAGGTGGCGAATCAGAGGTTGATAATCAGAGATGGGGAAGCAGAGGTGGGGAATCAGATGTGATGAATTAGAGATGGGGAATCAGAGGCGGGGTATCAGAGGCGGCCAATCAGAGGCGGGGAATCAGAGGCGTGGAATCAGATATGGGAAATCAGAGGTGGGGAATCAGAGGCGGGGAAACAGAGGCGGGGAATCAGATATGGGGTATCAGAGGTGGGGAATCAGGGGCGGGGAATCAGTGGCAGGGAATCAGAGGAGGGGATTCAGAGGCGGGGAATCAGAGGCAGGGAATCAGACACTGGGAATCAGAGGCGGTGAATCAGGGATGGGGAATGAGAGGCCGGGGAACAGAGGTGGGGAATCAGAGACCGGGAATCAGAGATGGGGAATCAGAGGCGGGGAATCAGATATGGTGAATCAGAGGCGGGGAATCAGAAGCGGGGAAACAGAGGCGGTGAATCAGATATTCGGAATCAGAGGTTGCGAATCAGAGGTAGAGAATCAGAGTTGGGGAAGCAGAGGTGGGGAATCAGATGTGATGAATTAGAGATGGGAAATCAGAGGCGGGGTATCAGAGGTGCCAATCAGAGGCGGTGAAACAGAGGCGGGGAATCAGATATGGGGAAACAGAGGCGGGGAATCAGAGGCAGGGAAACAGAGGCGGGGAATCAGATATGGGGATTCAGAGGTGGGGAATAACAGGTTGCGAATCAGAGGCAGGGAATCAGAGGCGGGGAATCAGAGGCGAGGAATCAGAGGCAGGGAATCGGATGTGCAGAATCAGAGATGGGGAATCAGAGGTGGGGAATCAGAGGTGGTGAATCAGAGATGGGGAATCAAAGGGGTGGAATGAGAGGCAGGGTCAGACACGGGGAATCAGAGGCGGGGAATCAGATGTGGGGAACCAGAGGAGGGGAATCATAGCTGGCGAATCAGAGGCGGGGAATCAGAGGTGGGGAATCATAGGCGGGGAATCAGATATGGGGAATCAGAGGTGGGGAATCAGAGGCGGGGAAACAGAGGCGGGGAATCAGATATGTTGGATCAGAGGTGGGGAATCAGAGGCGGGGAATCAGAGCTGGGGAATCAGAGGCGGGGAATCAGAGTTGGGGAATCAGAGGCAGGGAATCAGATATGGGGAATCAGAGGTGGGGAATCAGAGGCGGGGAAACAGAGGCGGGGAATCAGATATGGGGTATCAGAGGTGGGGAATCAGGAGCGGGGAATCAGTGGCAGGGAATCAGAGGAGGGGATTCAGAGGCGGGGAATCAGAGGCAGGGAATCAGACACTGGGAGTCAGAGGCGGTGAATCAGGGATTGGGAATCAGAGGCCGGGAAACAGAGGTGGGGAATCAGAGACCGGGAATCAGAGATGGGGAATCAGAGGCGGGGAATCAGATATGGGGAATCAGAGGTGGGGAATCAGAGGCAGGGAAACAGAGGTGGTGAATCAGATATTGGGAATCAGAGGTGGCGAATCAGAGGTAGAGAATCGGAGATGGGGAAGCAGAGGTGGGGAATCAGATGTGATGAATTAGAGATGGGGAATCAGAGGCGGGGTATCAGAGGTGCCAATCAGAGGCGGGGAAACAGAGGCGGGGAATCAGATATGGGGAATCAGAGGTGGGGAATAAGAGGTTGCGAATCAGAGGCAGGGAATCAGAGGCGGGGAATCAGAGGCGGGGAATCAGAGGCAGGGAATCGGATGTGCGGAATCAGAGATTGGGTATCAGAGGTGGGGAATCAGAGGTGGTGAGTCAGACATGGGGAATCAGAGGCGGGGAATCAGAGGCAGGGAATCATAAACGGGGAATCAGAGGCGGGCAATCATAACTGGCGAATCAGAGGAGGGGAATCAGTGGTGGGGAATCAGAGGCGGGGAATCAGATATGGTGAATCAGAGGTGGGGAATCAGAGGCGGGGAAACAGAGGCCGGGAATCAGATATGTTGTATCACAGGTGGGGAATCAGAGGCGGGAAATCAGAGCTGGGGATTCAGAGGCGGGGAAATCAGAGTTGGGGAATCAGAGTCCGGGAATCAGAGATGGGAAATCAGAGGAGGGGAATCAAATATGGGGAATCAGAGGCGGGGAATCAGAGTTGGGGAATGAGTCCGGGAATCAGAGATGGGGAATTAGAGGCGGGGAATCAAATATGGGGAATCAGAGGCGGGGAATCAGATGCGGGGAAACAGAGGCGGTGAATCAGATATGGGCAATCAGAGGTGGCGAATCAGAGGTTGAGAATCAGAGATGGGGAAGCAGAGGTGGGGAATCAGATGTGATGAATTAGAGATGGGGAATCAGAGGCGGGGTATCAGAGGCGGGGAATCAGAGTTGGGGAATCAGAGGAGGGGAATCAGATATGGGGAAACAGAGGCCGGGAATCAGAGGCAGGGAAACAGAGGCGGGGAATCAGATATGGGGAATCAGAGGTGGGGAATTAGAGGTTGCGAATCAGAGGCAGGGAATCAGAGGCGGGGAATCAGAGGCGGGGAATCATAGGCAGGGAATCGGATGAGCGGAATCAGAGATGGGGAATCAGAGGTGGGGAATCAGAGGTGGTGAATCAGAGAAGGGGAATCAGAGGCGGGGAATCAGATGCAGGGAATCAGATGCAGGGAATCAGAGGCGGGGAATCATAGCTGGCGAATCAGAGGAGGGGAATCAGAGTTGGGGAATCAGAGGCGGGGAATCAGATATGGGGAAACAGAGGCGGGGAATCAGAGGCGGGGAAACAGAGGCGGGGAATCAGATATGGGGATTCAGAGGTGGGGAATCAGAGGTTGGGAATCAGAGGCAGGGAATCAGAGGCGGGGAATCAGAGGCAGGGAATCAGATGCGGGGAATCAGAGGCAGGGAATCAGAGCTGGGGAATCAGAGGCGGGGAATCAGAGTTGGGAAATCAGAGGTGGGGAATCAGGGGCGGGGAATCAGTGGCAGGGAATCAGAGGCCGGGAATAAAAGGCGGGGAATCAGAGCTGGAGAATCAGAGGCGGGGAATCAGAGTTGGGGAATCAGAGGTGGGGAATTAGAGGTTAAGAATCAGAGGCAGGGAATCAGAGGCGGGGAATCAGAGGCGGGGAATCAGAGGCAGGGAATCGGATGTGCGGAATCAGAGATGGGGAATCAGAGGTGGGGATTCAGAGGTGGTGAATCAGAGAAGGGGAATCAGAGGCGGGGAATCAGAGGCAGGGAATCAGACGCAGGGAATCAAAGGCGGGGAATCATAGCTGGCGAATTAGAGGAGGGGAATCAGAGTTGGGGAATCAGAGGCGGGGAATCAGATATGGGGAAACAGAGGCGGGGAATCAGAGGCGGGGAAACAGAGGCGGGAAATCAGATATGGGGAATCAGAGGTGGGGAATCAGGGGCAGGGAATCAGTGGCAGGGAATCAGACGCGGGGAATCAGAGGCGGGGAATCAGATGCAGGGAATCAGACACGGGGAATCAGAGGCGGGGAATCAGAGATGGGGAATCAGAGGCGGGGAATCAGAGGCAGGGAATTGGTGCCGGAAATCAGAGGCGGGAAATCAGAGCTGGGTAATCAGAGGAGGGGAATCAGAGTTGGGGAATCAGAGGCGGCGAAGCAGATATGGGGAAAATGAGGCGGGGAATCAGATATGGGGAATCAAAGGCGGGGAACCAGATATGGGGAATCAGAGGCTAGGAATCAGAGGGGGGGAAAGAGAGGCGGGGAATCAGTGGCAGGGAATCAGAGGCCGGGAATAAAAGGCGGGGAATCAGAGCTGGAGAATCAGAGGCGGGGAATCAGAGTTGGGGAATCAGAGGTGGGGAATTAGAGGTTAAGAATCAGAGGCAGGGAATCAGAGGCGGGGAATCAGAGGCGGGGAATCAGAGGCAGGGAATCGGATGTGCGGAATCAGAGATGGGGAATCAGAGGTGGGGATTCAGAGGTGGTGAATCAGAGAAGGGGAATCAGAGGCGGGGAATCAGAGGCAGGGAATCAGACGCAGGGAATCAAAGGCGGGGAATCATAGCTGGCGAATTAGAGGAGGGGAATCAGAGTTGGGGAATCAGAGGCGGGGAAACAGAGGCGGGAAATCAGATATGGGGAATCAGAGGTGGGGAATCAGGGGCAGGGAATCAGTGGCAGGGAATCAGACGCGGGAAATCAGAGGCGGGGAATCAGATGCAGGGAATCAGACACGGGGAATCAGAGGCGGGGAATCAGAGATGGGGAATCAGAGGCGGGGAATCAGAGGCAGGGAATCGGATGCCGGAAATCAGAGGCGGGAAATCAGAGCTGGGGAATCAGAGGAGGGGAATCAGAGTTGGGGAATCAGAGGCGGCGAAGCAGATATGGGGAAAATGAGGCGGGGAATCAGATATGGGGAATCAAAGGCGGGGAATCAGATATGGGGAATCAGAGGCTAGGAATCAGAGGGGGGGAAACAGAGGCGGGGAATAAGATATGGGGAATCAGAGGCGGGGAATCAGAGTTGGGGAATCAGAGGCAGGGAATCAGATATGGGGAATCAGAGGCGGGGAATCAGAGGCGGGGAAACAGGCGGGGAATCAGATGTGGGGAATCAGAAGTGGGGAATCAGGGGCAGGGAATCAGTGGCAGGGAATCAGAGGGGGGGAATCAGAGGCGGGTAATCAGAGTAAGGGAATCAGACACGGGGAATCAGAGGCGGGGAATCAGAGATGGGGAATCAGAGGCGGGGAATCAGAGGCAGGGAATCGGACGCCGGGAATCAGAGGCGGGGAATCAGAGCTGTGGAATCAGAGGCGGGGAATCAGAGTTGGGGAATCAGAGGCGGGGAATCAGATATGGGGAAATAGAGTCGGGGAATCAGATATGGGGAATCAGAGGTGTGGAATCAGAGGTTGGGAATCAGAGGCAGGGAATCAGAGGCGGGGAAACAGAGGCGGGGAATCAGATATGGGGAATCAGAGGTGGCGAATCAAAGGCGGTGAAACAGAGATGGGGAATCAGGGCAGGGAATCAGAGGCAGGGAATCAGAGCTGGGGAAACAGAGGCGGGGAATCAGATATGGGGAATCAGAGGTGGGGAATCAGGGGCGGGGAATCAGTGGCAAGGAAAGAGCTGGGGAATCAGAGGTGGGGAATCAGAGCTGGGGAAACAGAGGCGGGGAATCAGATATGGGGAATCAGAGGTGGGGAATCAGGGGCGGGGAATCAGAGGCAGGGAATCAGAGGCCGGGAATAAAAGGCGGGGAATCAGAGCTGGGGAATCAGAGGCGGGGAATCAGAGTTGGGGAATCAGAGGAGGGGAATCAGATATGGGGAAACAGAGGCCGGGAATCAGAGGCAGGGAAACAGAGGCGGGGAATCAGATATGGGGAATCAGAGG
Organism: Narcine bancroftii; assembly: GCF_036971445.1. Classification (NCBI taxonomy): domain Eukaryota; kingdom Metazoa; phylum Chordata; class Chondrichthyes; order Torpediniformes; family Narcinidae; genus Narcine; species Narcine bancroftii. The sequence goes on along the minus strand of NW_027211891.1, from coordinate 2,128,248 downwards.
TGGGGAATTAGAGGTTGCGAATCAGAGGCAGGGAATCAGATATGGGGAATCAGAGGTGGGGAATTAGAGGTTGCGAATCAGAGGCAGGGAATCAGAGGCGGGGAATCAGAGGCGGGGAATCAGAGGCAGGGAATCGGATGTGCGGAATGAGAGATGGGGAATCAGAGGTGGGGATTCAGAGGTGGTGAATCAGAGAAGGGGAATCAGAGGCGGGGAATCATAGGCAGGGAATCAGATGCAGGGAATCAGAGGCGGGGAATCATAGCTGGCGAATTAGAGGAGGGGAATCAGAGTTGGAGAATAAGAGGCGGGGAATCAGATATGGGGAAACAGAGGCGGGGAATCAGAGGTGGGGAAACAGAGGCGGGGAATCAAAGATGGGGAATCAGAGGTGGGGAATCAGGGGCAGGGAATCAGTGGCAGGGAATCAGACGCGGGGAATCAGAGGCGGGGAATCAGAGGCGGGGAATCAGAGGCGGGGAATCAGAGGCAGGGAATCGGATGTGCGGATTCAGAGATGGGGAATCAGAGGTGGGGATTCAGAGGTGGTGAATCAGAGGTGGGGAATCAGGGGCAGGGAATCAGTGGCAGGGAATCAGACGCGGGGAATCAGAGGCGGGGAAACAGAGGCGGGGAATCAGAGCTGGGGAATCAGAGGCGGGGAATCAGAGTTGGGGAATCAGAGGCAGGGAATCAGATATGGGGAATCAGAGGTGGGGAATCAGAGGCGGGGAAACAGAGGCGGGGAATCAGATATGGGGTATCAGAGGTGGGGAATCAGGAGCGGGGAATCAGTGGCAGGGAATCAGAGGAGGGGATTCAGAGGCGGGGAATCAGAGGCAGGGAATCAGACACTGGGAGTCAGAGGCGGTGAATCAGGGATTGGGAATCAGAGGCCGGGAAACAGAGGTGGGGAATCAGAGACCGGGAATCAGAGATGGGGAATCAGAGGCGGGGAATCAGATATGGGGAATCAGAGGTGGGGAATCAGAGGCAGGGAAACAGAGGCGGTGAATCAGATATTGGGAATCAGAGGTGGCGAATCAGAGGTAGAGAATCGGAGATGGGGAAGCAGAGGTGGGGAATCAGATGTGATGAATTAGAGATGGGGAATCAGAGGCGGGGTATCAGAGGTGCCAATCAGAGGCGGGGAAACAGAGGCGGGGAATCAGATATGGGGAATCAGAGGTGGGGAATAAGAGGTTGCGAATCAGAGGCAGGGAATCAGAGGCGGGGAATCAGAGGCGGGGAATCAGAGGCAGGGAATCGGATGTGCGGAATCAGAGATTGGGTATCAGAGGTGGGGAATCAGAGGTGGTGAGTCAGACATGGGGAATCAGAGGCGGGGAATCAGAGGCAGGGAATCATAAACGGGGAATCAGAGGCGGGCAATCATAACTGGCGAATCAGAGGAGGGGAATCAGTGGTGGGGAATCAGAGGCGGGGAATCAGATATGGTGAATCAGAGGTGGGGAATCAGAGGCGGGGAAACAGAGGCCGGGAATCAGATATGTTGTATCACAGGTGGGGAATCAGAGGCGGGAAATCAGAGCTGGGGATTCAGAGGCGGGGAAATCAGAGTTGGGGAATCAGAGTCCGGGAATCAGAGATGGGAAATCAGAGCAGGGGAATCAAATATGGGGAATCAGAGGCGGCGAAGCAGATATGGGGAAAATGAGGCGGGGAATCAGATATGGGGAATCAAAGGCGGGGAATCAGATATGGGGAATCAGAGGCTAGGAATCAGAGGGGGGGAAAGAGAGGCGGGGAATCAGTGGCAGGGAATCAGAGGCCGGGAATAAAAGGCGGGGAATCAGAGCTGGAGAATCAGAGGCGGGGAATCAGAGTTGGGGAATCAGAGGTGGGGAATTAGAGGTTAAGAATCAGAGGCAGGGAATCAGAGGCGGGGAATCAGAGGCGGGGAATCAGAGGCAGGGAATCGGATGTGCGGAATCAGAGATGGGGAATCAGAGGTGGGGATTCAGAGGTGGTGAATCAGAGAAGGGGAATCAGAGGCGGGGAATCAGAGGCAGGGAATCAGACGCAGGGAATCAAAGGCGGGGAATCATAGCTGGCGAATTAGAGGAGGGGAATCAGAGTTGGGGAATCAGAGGCGGGGAAACAGAGGCGGGAAATCAGATATGGGGAATCAGAGGTGGGGAATCAGGGGCAGGGAATCAGTGGCAGGGAATCAGACGCGGGGAATCAGAGGCGGGGAATCAGATGCAGGGAATCAGACACGGGGAATCAGAGGCGGGGAATCAGAGATGGGGAATCAGAGGCGGGGAATCAGAGGCAGGGAATCGGATGCCGGAAATCAGAGGCGGGAAATCAGAGCTGGGGAATCAGAGGAGGGGAATCAGAGTTGGGGAATCAGAGGCGGCGAAGCAGATATGGGGAAAATGAGGCGGGGAATCAGATATGGGGAATCAAAGGCGGGGAATCAGATATGGGGAATCAGAGGCTAGGAATCAAAGGGGGGGAAACAGAGGCGGGGAATAAGATATGGGGAATCAGAGGCGGGGAATCAGAGTTGGGGAATCAGAGGCAGGGAATCAGATATGGGGAATCAGAGGCGGGGAATCAGAGGCGGGGAAACAGGCGGGGAATCAGATATGGGGAATCAGAAGTGGGGAATCAGGGGCAGGGAATCAGTGGCAGGGAATCAGAGGGGGGGAATCAGAGGCGGGGAATCAGAGTAAGGGAATCAGACACGGGGAATCAGAGGCGGGGAATCAGAGATGGGGAATCAGAGGCGGGGAATCAGAGGCAGGGAATCGGACGCCGGGAATCAGAGGCGGGGAATCAGAGCTGTGGAATCAGAGGCGGGGAATCAGAGTTGGGGAATCAGAGGCGGGGAATCAGATATGGGGAAATAGAGTCGGGGAATCAGATATGGGGAATCAGAGGTGTGGAATCAGAGGTTGGGAATCAGAGGCAGGGAATCAGAGGCGGGGAAACAGAGGTGGGGAATCAGATATGGGGAATCAGAGGTGGCGAATCAAAGGCGGTGAAACAGAGATGGGGAATCAGGGCAGGGAATCAGAGGCAGGGAATCAGAGCTGGGGAAACAGAGGCGGGGAATCAGATATGGGGAATCAGAGGTGGGGAATCAGGGGCGGGCAAACAGAGGCGGGGAATTAGATATGGGGAATCAGAGGTGGGGAATCAGAGGTGGTGAATCAGAGATGGGGAATCACAGGCGGGGAATCAGAGGCAGGGAATAGAACGCGGGGAATCAGAGGCAGGGAATCAGAGCTGGGGAATCAGAGGCGGGGAATCAGATATGGGAAAACAGAAGCGGGGAATCAGAGGCGGGGAAACAGAGGCGGGGAATCAGACATGGGGAATCGGATGCGGAGAATCAGAGGTGGGGAATCAGAGCTGGCGAATTAGAGGAGGGGAATCAGAGTTGGGGAATCAGAGGCGGGGAATCAGATATGGGGAAACAGAGGCGGGGAATCAGAGGTGGGGAAACAGAGGCGGGGAATCAGAGATGGGGAATCAGAGGTGGGGAATCAGTGGCAGGGAATCAGTGGCAGGGAATCAGACGCGGGGAATCAGAGGCGGGGAATCAGAGGCGGGGAATCAGAGGCGGGGAATCAGAGGCAGGGAATCGGATGTGCGGAATCAGAGATGGGGAATCAGAGGTGGGGATTCAGAGGTGGTGAATCAGAGAAGGGGAATCAGAGGCTGGGAATCAGAGGCAGGGAATCAGACGCAGGGAATAAGAGGCGGGGAATCATAGCTGGCGAATTAGAGGAGGGGAATCAGAGTTGGGGAATCAGAGGCGGGGAATCATATATGGGGAATCAGAGGTGGGGAATCAGGGGCAGGGAATCAGTGGCAGGGAATCAGAGGCGGGGAATCATAGCTGGCGAATTAGAGGAAGGGAATCAGAGTTGGGGAAACAGAGGCGGGGAATCAGATATCGGGAATCAGAGGTGGGGAATCAGGGGCATGGAATCAGTGGCAGGGAATCAGACGCGGGGAATCAGAGGCGGGGAATCAGAGGCAGGGAATCAGACACGGGGAATCAGAGGCGGGGAATCAGAGATGGGGAATCAGAGGCGGGGAATCAGAGGCAGGGAATCAGTGGCCGGGAATCAAATGCTGGGAATAAGAGGCCGGGAATCAGAGGTGGGGAAACAGAGGCGGGGAATCAGATATGGGGAATCAGAGGTGGGGAATCAGGGGCGGGGAATCAGTGGCAGGGAATCAGAGGCCGGGAATAAAAGGCGGGGAATAAAAGCTGGGGAATCAGAGGCGGGGAATCAGAGTTGGGGAATCAGAGGAGGGGAATCAGATATGGGGAAACAGAGGCCGGGAATCAGAGGCAGGGAAACAGAGGCGGGGAATCAGATATGGGGAATCAGAGGTGGGGAATTAGAGGTTGCGAATCAGAGGCGGGGAATCAGAGGCGGGGAATCAGAGGCAGGGAATCGGATGTGCGGAATCAGAGATGGGGAATCAGAGGTGGGGATTCAGAGGTGGTGAATCAGATAAGGGGAATCAGAGGCTGGGAATCAGAGGCATGGAATCAGACGCAGGGAATCAGAGGCGGGGAATCATAGCTGGCGATTTAGAGGAGGGGAATCAGAGTTGGGGAATCAGAGGCGGCGAATCAGATATGTGGAAACAGAGGCGGGGAATCAGAGGCGGGGAAACAGAGGCGGGGAATCAGGTATGGGGAATCAGAGGTGGGGAATCAGAGGCAGGGAATCAGATGTGCGGAATCAGAGATGGGGAATCAGAGGCGGGGAATCAGAGCTGGGGAATCAGAGGCCGGAATCAGATGCTGGGAATCAGAGGCCTGGAATCAGAGGCGGGGAATCAGAGGCAGGGAATCAGATGTGCGGAATCAGAGATGCAGAATCAGAAGCAGGGAATCAGAGGCCGGGAATCAGAGGCCGGAATCAGATGCTGGGAATCAGAGGCCTGGAATCAGAGGCGGGGAATCAGAGGCAGGGAATCAGATGCGGGGAATCAGAGGCGGGGAATCAGAGCTGGGGAATCAGAGGCAGGGTATTAGAGTTGGGGAATCAGAGGCGGGGAATCAGATATGGGGAAACAGAGGTGGGGAATCAGAAGCGGGGAAACAGAGGCAGGGAATCAGATATGGGGAATCAGAGGCGGGGAATCAGAGGTGGGGAATCATAGGCAGGGAATCGGATGTGCGGAATCAGAGATGGGGTATCAGAGGTGGGGAATCAGAGGTGGTGAGTCAGAGATGGGGAATCAGAGGCGGGGAATCAGAGGCAGGGAATCAGAAACGGGGAATCAGAGGCGGGCAATCATAACTGGCGAATCAGAGGAGGGGAATCAGTGGTGGGGAATCAGAGGCGGGGAATCAGATATGGTGAATCAGACGTGGGGAATCAGAGGCGGGGAAACAGAGGCCGGGAATCAGATATGTTGTATCAGAGGTGGGGAATCAGAGGCGGGAAATCAGAGCTGGGGAATCAGAGGCGGGGAAATCAGAGTTGGGGAATCAGAGTCCGGGAATCAGAGATGTGAAATCAGAGGAGGGGAATCAAATATGGGGAATCAGAGGTGGGGAATCAGAGTTGGGGAATCAGAGTCCGGGAATCAGAGATGGGGAATCAGAAGCGGGGAATCAAATATGGGGAATAAGAGGCGGGGAATCAGAGGCGGGGAAACAGAGGCGGTGAATCAGATATGGGCAATCAGAGGTGGCGAATCAGAGGTAGAGAATCAGAGATGGGGAAGCAGAGGTGGGGAATCAGAGGCGGGAAATCAGAGCTGGGGAATCAGAGGCGGGGAATCAGAGTTGGGGAATCAGAGTCCGGGAATCAGAGATGGGGAATCAGAGGCGGGGAATCAAATATGGGGAATCAGAGGTGGGGAATCAGAGGCGGGGAAACAGAGGCGGTGAATCAGATATGGGGAATCAGAGGTGGCGAATCAGAGGTTGATAATCAGAGATGGGGAAGCAGAGGTGGGGAATCAGATGTGATGAATTAGAGATGGGGAATCAGAGGCGGGGTATCAGAGGCGGCCAATCAGAGGCGGGGAATCAGAGGCGTGGAATCAGATATGGGAAATCAGAGGTGGGGAATCAGAGGCGGGGAAACAGAGGCGGGGAATCAGATATGGGGTATCAGAGGTGGGGAATCAGGGGCGGGGAATCAGTGGCAGGGAATCAGAGGAGGGGATTCAGAGGCGGGGAATCAGAGGCAGGGAATCAGACACTGGGAATCAGAGGCGGTGAATCAGGGATGGGGAATGAGAGGCCGGGAAACAGAGGTGGGGAATCAGAGACCGGGAATCAGAGATGGGGAATCAGAGGCGGGGAATCAGATATGGTGAATCAGAGGCGGGGAATCAGAAGCGGGGAAACAGAGGCGGTGAATCAGATATTCGGAATCAGAGGTTGCGAATCAGAGGTAGAGAATCAGAGTTGGGGAAGCAGAGGTGGGGAATCAGATGTGATGAATTAGAGATGGGAAATCAGAGGCGGGGTATCAGAGGTGCCAATCAGAGGCGGTGAAACAGAGGCGGGGAATCAGATATGGGGAAACAGAGGCGGGGAATCAGAGGCAGGGAAACAGAGGCGGGGAATCAGATATGGGGATTCAGAGGTGGGGAATAACAGGTTGCGAATCAGAGGCAGGGAATCAGAGGCGGGGAATCAGAGGCGAGGAATCAGAGGCAGGGAATCGGATGTGCAGAATCAGAGATGGGGAATCAGAGGTGGGGAATCAGAGGTGGTGAATCAGAGATGGGGAATCAAAGGGGTGGAATGAGAGGCAGGGTCAGACACGGGGAATCAGAGGCGGGGAATCAGATGTGGGGAACCAGAGGAGGGGAATCATAGCTGGCGAATCAGAGGCGGGGAATCAGAGGTGGGGAATCATAGGCGGGGAATCAGATATGGGGAATCAGAGGTGGGGAATCAGAGGCGGGGAAACAGAGGCGGGGAATCAGATATGTTGGATCAGAGGTGGGGAATCAGAGGCGGGGAATCAGAGCTGGGGAATCAGAGGCGGGGAATCAGAGTTGGGGAATCAGAGGCAGGGAATCAGATATGGGGAATCAGAGGTGGGGAATCAGAGGCGGGGAAACAGAGGCGGGGAATCAGATATGGGGTATCAGAGGTGGGGAATCAGGAGCGGGGAATCAGTGGCAGGGAATCAGAGGAGGGGATTCAGAGGCGGGGAATCAGAGGCAGGGAATCAGACACTGGGAGTCAGAGGCGGTGAATCAGGGATTGGGAATCAGAGGCCGGGAAACAGAGGTGGGGAATCAGAGACCGGGAATCAGAGATGGGGAATCAGAGGCGGGGAATCAGATATGGGGAATCAGAGGTGGGGAATCAGAGGCAGGGAAACAGAGGTGGTGAATCAGATATTGGGAATCAGAGGTGGCGAATCAGAGGTAGAGAATCGGAGATGGGGAAGCAGAGGTGGGGAATCAGATGTGATGAATTAGAGATGGGGAATCAGAGGCGGGGTATCAGAGGTGCCAATCAGAGGCGGGGAAACAGAGGCGGGGAATCAGATATGGGGAATCAGAGGTGGGGAATAAGAGGTTGCGAATCAGAGGCAGGGAATCAGAGGCGGGGAATCAGAGGCGGGGAATCAGAGGCAGGGAATCGGATGTGCGGAATCAGAGATTGGGTATCAGAGGTGGGGAATCAGAGGTGGTGAGTCAGACATGGGGAATCAGAGGCGGGGAATCAGAGGCAGGGAATCATAAACGGGGAATCAGAGGCGGGCAATCATAACTGGCGAATCAGAGGAGGGGAATCAGTGGTGGGGAATCAGAGGCGGGGAATCAGATATGGTGAATCAGAGGTGGGGAATCAGAGGCGGGGAAACAGAGGCCGGGAATCAGATATGTTGTATCACAGGTGGGGAATCAGAGGCGGGAAATCAGAGCTGGGGATTCAGAGGCGGGGAAATCAGAGTTGGGGAATCAGAGTCCGGGAATCAGAGATGGGAAATCAGAGGAGGGGAATCAAATATGGGGAATCAGAGGCGGGGAATCAGAGTTGGGGAATGAGTCCGGGAATCAGAGATGGGGAATTAGAGGCGGGGAATCAAATATGGGGAATCAGAGGCGGGGAATCAGATGCGGGGAAACAGAGGCGGTGAATCAGATATGGGCAATCAGAGGTGGCGAATCAGAGGTTGAGAATCAGAGATGGGGAAGCAGAGGTGGGGAATCAGATGTGATGAATTAGAGATGGGGAATCAGAGGCGGGGTATCAGAGGCGGGGAATCAGAGTTGGGGAATCAGAGGAGGGGAATCAGATATGGGGAAACAGAGGCCGGGAATCAGAGGCAGGGAAACAGAGGCGGGGAATCAGATATGGGGAATCAGAGGTGGGGAATTAGAGGTTGCGAATCAGAGGCAGGGAATCAGAGGCGGGGAATCAGAGGCGGGGAATCATAGGCAGGGAATCGGATGAGCGGAATCAGAGATGGGGAATCAGAGGTGGGGAATCAGAGGTGGTGAATCAGAGAAGGGGAATCAGAGGCGGGGAATCAGATGCAGGGAATCAGATGCAGGGAATCAGAGGCGGGGAATCATAGCTGGCGAATCAGAGGAGGGGAATCAGAGTTGGGGAATCAGAGGCGGGGAATCAGATATGGGGAAACAGAGGCGGGGAATCAGAGGCGGGGAAACAGAGGCGGGGAATCAGATATGGGGATTCAGAGGTGGGGAATCAGAGGTTGGGAATCAGAGGCAGGGAATCAGAGGCGGGGAATCAGAGGCAGGGAATCAGATGCGGGGAATCAGAGGCAGGGAATCAGAGCTGGGGAATCAGAGGCGGGGAATCAGAGTTGGGAAATCAGAGGTGGGGAATCAGGGGCGGGGAATCAGTGGCAGGGAATCAGAGGCCGGGAATAAAAGGCGGGGAATCAGAGCTGGAGAATCAGAGGCGGGGAATCAGAGTTGGGGAATCAGAGGTGGGGAATTAGAGGTTAAGAATCAGAGGCAGGGAATCAGAGGCGGGGAATCAGAGGCGGGGAATCAGAGGCAGGGAATCGGATGTGCGGAATCAGAGATGGGGAATCAGAGGTGGGGATTCAGAGGTGGTGAATCAGAGAAGGGGAATCAGAGGCGGGGAATCAGAGGCAGGGAATCAGATGCAGGGAATCAAAGGCGGGGAATCATAGCTGGCGAATTAGAGGAGGGGAATCAGAGTTGGGGAATCAGAGGCGGGGAATCAGATATGGGGAAACAGAGGCGGGGAATCAGAGGCGGGGAAACAGAGGCGGGAAATCAGATATGGGGAATCAGAGGTGGGGAATCAGGGGCAGGGAATCAGTGGCAGGGAATCAGACGCGGGGAATCAGAGGCGGGGAATCAGATGCAGGGAATCAGACACGGGGAATCAGAGGCGGGGAATCAGAGATGGGGAATCAGAGGCGGGGAATCAGAGGCAGGGAATTGGTGCCGGAAATCAGAGGCGGGAAATCAGAGCTGGGTAATCAGAGGAGGGGAATCAGAGTTGGGGAATCAGAGGCGGCGAAGCAGATATGGGGAAAATGAGGCGGGGAATCAGATATGGGGAATCAAAGGCGGGGAATCAGATATGGGGAATCAGAGGCTAGGAATCAGAGGGGGGGAAAGAGAGGCGGGGAATCAGTGGCAGGGAATCAGAGGCCGGGAATAAAAGGCGGGGAATCAGAGCTGGAGAATCAGAGGCGGGGAATCAGAGTTGGGGAATCAGAGGTGGGGAATTAGAGGTTAAGAATCAGAAGCAGGGAATCAGAGGCGGGGAATCAGAGGCGGGGAATCAGAGGCAGGGAATCGGATGTGCGGAATCAGAGATGGGGAATCAGAGGTGGGGATTCAGAGGTGGTGAATCAGAGAAGGGGAATCAGAGGCGGGGAATCAGAGGCAGGGAATCAGACGCAGGGAATCAAAGGCGGGGAATCATAGCTGGCGAATTAGAGGAGGGGAATCAGAGTTGGGGAATCAGAGGCGGGGAAACAGAGGCGGGAAATCAGATATGGGGAATCAGAGGTGGGGAATCAGGGGCAGGGAATCAGTGGCAGGGAATCAGACGCGGGAAATCAGAGGCGGGGAATCAGATGCAGGGAATCAGACACGGGGAATCAGAGGCGGGGAATCAGAGATGGGGAATCAGAGGCGGGGAATCAGAGGCAGGGAATCGGATGCCGGAAATCAGAGGCGGGAAATCAGAGCTGGGGAATCAGAGGAGGGGAATCAGAGTTGGGGAATCAGAGGCGGCGAAGCAGATATGGGGAAAATGAGGCGGGGAATCAGATATGGGGAATCAAAGGCGGGGAATCAGATATGGGGAATCAGAGGCTAGGAATCAGAGGGGGGGAAACAGAGGCGGGGAATAAGATATGGGGAATCAGAGGCGGGGAATCAGAGTTGGGGAATCAGAGGCAGGGAATCAGATATGGGGAATCAGAGGCGGGGAATCAGAGGCGGGGAAACAGGCGGGGAATCAGATATGGGGAATCAGAAGTGGGGAATCAGGGGCAGGGAATCAGTGGCAGGGAATCAGAGGGGGGGAATCAGAGGCGGGTAATCAGAGTAAGGGAATCAGACACGGGGAATCAGAGGCGGGGTATCAGAGATGGGGAATCAGAGGCGGGGAATCAGAGGCAGGGAATCGGACGCCGGGAATCAGAGGCGGGGAATCAGAGCTGTGGAATCAGAGGCGGGGAATCAGAGTTGGGGAATCAGAGGCGGGGAATCAGATATGGGGAAATAGAGTCGGGGAATCAGATATGGGGAATCAGAGGTGTGGAATCAGAGGTTGGGAATCAGAGGCAGGGAATCAGAGGCGGGGAAACAGAGGCGGGGAATCAGATATGGGGAATCAGAGGTGGCGAATCAAAGGCGGTGAAACAGAGATGGGGAATCAGGGCAGGGAATCAGAGGCAGGGAATCAGAGCTGGGGAAACAGAGGCGGGGAATCAGATATGGGGAATCAGAGGTGGGGAATCAGGGGCGGGGAATCAGTGGCAAGGAAAGAGCTGGGGAATCAGAGGTGGGGAATCAGAGCTGGGGAAACAGAGGCGGGGAATCAGATATGGGGAATCAGAGGTGGGGAATCAGGGGCGGGGAATCAGAGGCAGGGAATCAGAGGCCGGGAATAAAAGGCGGGGAATCAGAGCTGGGGAATCAGAGGCGGGGAATCAGAGTTGGGGAATCAGAGGAGGGGAATCAGATATGGGGAAACAGAGGCCGGGAATCAGAGGCAGGGAAACAGAGGCGGGGAATCAGATATGGGGAATCAGAGGTGGGGAATTAGAGGTTGCGAATCAGAGGCAGGGAATCAGATATGGGGAATCAGAGGTGGGGAATTAGAGGTTGCGAATCAGAGGCAGGGAATCAGAGGCGGGGAATCAGAGGCGGGGAATCAGAGGCAGGGAATCGGATGTGCGGAATGAGAGATGGGGAATCAGAGGTGGGGATTCAGAGGTGGTGAATCAGAGAAGGGGAATCAGAGGCGGGGAATCATAGGCAGGGAATCAGATGCAGGGAATCAGAGGCGGGGAATCATAGCTGGCGAATTAGAGGAGGGGAATCAGAGTTGGAGAATAAGAGGCGGGGAATCAGATATGGGGAAACAGAGGCGGGGAATCAGAGGTGGGGAAACAGAGGCGGGGAATCAAAGATGGGGAATCAGAGGTGGGGAATCAGGGGCAGGGAATCAGTGGCAGGGAATCAGACGCGGGGAATCAGAGGCGGGGAATCAGAGGCGGGGAATCAGAGGCGGGGAATCAGAGGCAGGGAATCGGATGTGCGGATTCAGAGATGGGGAATCAGAGGTGGGGATTCAGATGTGGTGAATCAGAGGTGGGGAATCAGGGGCAGGGAATCAGTGGCAGGGAATCAGACGCGGGGAATCAGAGGCGGGGAAACAGAGGCGGGGAATCAGAGCTGGGGAATCAGAGGCGGGGAATCAGAGTTGGGGAATCAGAGGCAGGGAATCAGATATGGGGAATCAGAGGTGGGGAATCAGAGGCGGGGAAACAGAGGCGGGGAATCAGATATGGGGTATCAGAGGTGGGGAATCAGGAGCGGGGAATCAGTGGCAGGGAATCAGAGGAGGGGATTCAGAGGCGGGGAATCAGAGGCAGGGAATCAGACACTGGGAGTCAGAGGCGGTGAATCAGGGATTGGGAATCAGAGGCCGGGAAACAGAGGTGGGGAATCAGAGACCGGGAATCAGAGATGGGGAATCAGAGGCGGGGAATCAGATATGGGGAATCAGAGGTGGGGAATCAGAGGCAAGGAAACAGAGGCGGTGAATCAGATATTGGGAATCAGAGGTGGCGAATCAGAGGTAGAGAATCGGAGATGGGGAAGCAGAGGTGGGGAATCAGATGTGATGAATTAGAGATGGGGAATCAGAGGCGGGGTATCAGAGGTGCCAATCAGAGGCGGGGAAACAGAGGCGGGGAATCAGATATGGGGAATCAGAGGTGGGGAATAAGAGGTTGCGAATCAGAGGCAGGGAATCAGAGGCGGGGAATCAGAGGCGGGGAATCAGAGGCAGGGAATCGGATGTGCGGAATCAGAGATTGGGTATCAGAGGTGGGGAATCAGAGGTGGTGAGTCAGACATGGGGAATCAGAGGCGGGGAATCAGAGGCAGGGAATCATAAACGGGGAATCAGAGGCGGGCAATCATAACTGGCGAATCAGAGGAGGGGAATCAGTGGTGGGGAATCAGAGGCGGGGAATCAGATATGGTGAATCAGAGGTGGGGAATCAGAGGCGGGGAAACAGAGGCCGGGAATCAGATATGTTGTATCACAGGTGGGGAATCAGAGGCGGGAAATCAGAGCTGGGGATTCAGAGGCGGGGAAATCAGAGTTGGGGAATCAGAGTCCGGGAATCAGAGATGGGAAATCAGAGCAGGGGAATCAAATATGGGGAATCAGAGGCGGCGAAGCAGATATGGGGAAAATGAGGCGGGGAATCAGATATGGGGAATCAAAGGCGGGGAATCAGATATGGGGAATCAGAGGCTAGGAATCAGAGGGGGGGAAAGAGAGGCGGGGAATCAGTGGCAGGGAATCAGAGGCCGGGAATAAAAGGCGGGGAATCAGAGCTGGAGAATCAGAGGCGGGGAATCAGAGTTGGGGAATCAGAGGTGGGGAATTAGAGGTTAAGAATCAGAGGCAGGGAATCAGAGGCGGGGAATCAGAGGCGGGGAATCAGAGGCAGGGAATCGGATGTGCGGAATCAGAGATGGGGAATCAGAGGTGGGGATTCAGAGGTGGTGAATCAGAGAAGGGGAATCAGAGGCGGGGAATCAGAGGCAGGGAATCAGACGCAGGGAATCAAAGGCGGGGAATCATAGCTGGCGAATTAGAGGAGGGGAATCAGAGTTGGGGAATCAGAGGCGGGGAAACAGAGGCGGGAAATCAGATATGGGGAATCAGAGGTGGGGAATCAGGGGCAGGGAATCAGTGGCAGGGAATCAGACGCGGGGAATCAGAGGCGGGGAATCAGATGCAGGGAATCAGACACGGGGAATCAGAGGCGGGGAATCAGAGATGGGGAATCAGAGGCGGGGAATCAGAGGCAGGGAATCGGATGCCGGAAATCAGAGGCGGGAAATCAGAGCTGGGGAATCAGAGGAGGGGAATCAGAGTTGGGGAATCAGAGGCGGCGAAGCAGATATGGGGAAAATGAGGCGGGGAATCAGATATGGGGAATCAAAGGCGGGGAATCAGATATGGGGAATCAGAGGCTAGGAATCAGAGGGGGGGAAACAGAGGCGGGGAATAAGATATGGGGAATCAGAGGCGGGGAATCAGAGTTGGGGAATCAGAGGCAGGGAATCAGATATGGGGAATCAGAGGCGGGGAATCAGAGGCGGGGAAACAGGCGGGGAATCAGATATGGGGAATCAGAAGTGGGGAATCAGGGGCAGGGAATCAGTGGCAGGGAATCAGAGGGGGGGAATCAGAGGCGGGGAATCAGAGTAAGGGAATCAGACACGGGGAATCAGAGGCGGGGAATCAGAGATGGGGAATCAGAGGCGGGGAATCAGAGGCAGGGAATCGGACGCCGGGAATCAGAGGCGGGGAATCAGAGCTGTGGAATCAGAGGCGGGGAATCAGAGTTGGGGAATCAGAGGCGGGGAATCAGATATGGGGAAATAGAGTCGGGGAATCAGATATGGGGAATCAGAGGTGTGGAATCAGAGGTTGGGAATCAGAGGCAGGGAATCAGAGGCGGGGAAACAGAGGTGGGGAATCAGATATGGGGAATCAGAGGTGGCGAATCAAAGGCGGTGAAACAGAGATGGGGAATCAGGGCAGGGAATCAGAGGCAGGGAATCAGAGCTGGGGAAACAGAGGCGGGGAATCAGATATGGGGAATCAGAGGTGGGGAATCAGGGGCGGGCAAACAGAGGCGGGGAATTAGATATGGGGAATCAGAGGTGGGGAATCAGAGGTGGTGAATCAGAGATGGGGAATCACAGGCGGGGAATCAGAGGCAGGGAATAGAACGCGGGGAATCAGAGGCAGGGAATCAGAGCTGGGGAATCAGAGGCGGGGAATCAGATATGGGAAAACAGAAGCGGGGAATCAGAGGCGGGGAAACAGAGGCGGGGAATCAGACATGGGGAATCGGATGCGGAGAATCAGAGGTGGGGAATCAGAGCTGGGGAATCAGAGGCGGGGAATCAGAGTTGGGGCATCAGAGGTGGGGAATTAGATATGGGGAAACAGAGGCGGGGAATCAGAGGCGGGGAAACAGTGGCGGGGAATCAGATATGGGGAATCAGAGGTGGGGAATCAGAGGCAGGGAATCAGATGTGCGGAATCAGAGATGGGGAATCAGAGGCAGGGAATCAGAATCAGAAGCGGGGAATCAGAGGCCGGGAATCAGAGACCGGGAAACAGATGCTGGGAATAAGAGGCCGGGAATCAGAGGTGGGGAATCAGTGTCCGGGAATCAGAGATGGGGATTCAGAGGCGGGGAATGAGATATGGAGAATCAGAGGCGGGGAATCAGAGGCGGGGAAACAGAGGTGGTGAATCACATATGGGGAATCAGAGGTGGCGAATCAAAGGCGGTGAATCAGAGATGGGGAATCAGAGGCGCGGAATCAGAGGCAGGGAATCAGATGCGGGGAATCAGAGGAGGCGAATCAGAGCTGGCGAATCAGAGGCGGGGAATAGAGGTGGGCAATCAGAGCCGGGGAATCAGATATGGGGAAACAGAGGCGGGGAATCAGATATGGGGAATAAGAGGTGGGGAATCAGAGGTTGTGAATCAGAGATAGGGAATCAAGGCGGGGAATCAGAGGCAGGGAATCAGATGCGGGGAATCAGAGGCGTGGATTCAGAGCTGGGGAATCAGAGGCGGGGAATCAGAGTTGGGAAATCAGAGGCAGGGAATCAGATATGGGGAATCAGAGGAGGGGTATCAGAGGCGGGAAACAGAGGCGGGGAACCAGATATGGGGAATCAGAGGTGGGGAATCAGGGGCAGGGAATCAGTGGCAGGGAATCAGAGGCGGGGAATCAGAGGCGGGGAATCAGAGGCAGGGAATCAGACACGGGGAATCAGAGGCGGGGAATCAGAGATGGGGAATCAGAGGCGGGGAATCAGAGCTGGGGAATCAGAGGCGGGGAATCAGAGGCAGGGAATCAGACGCGGGGAATCAGAGGTGGGGAATCAGAGGCGGTGAATCAGAGATGGGGAATAAGAGGCGGGGAATCAAAGGCAGGAAATCAGACACGGGGATTCAGAGGCTGGGAATCAGACGCGGGGAATCAGAGGCGGGGAATGAGATATGGAGAATCAGAGGCGGGGAATCAGAGGCGGGGAAACAGAGGTGGTGAATCAGATATAGGGAATCAGAGGTGGCGAATCAAAGGCGGTGAATCAGAGATGGGGAATCAGAGGCGCGGAATCAGAGGCAGGGAATCAGATGCGGGGAATCAGAGGAGGCGAATCAGAGCTGGCGAATCAGAGGCGGGGAATAGAGGTGGGCAATCAGAGCCGGGGAATCAGATATGGGGAAACAGAGGCGGGGAATCAGATATGGGGAATAAGAGGTGGGGAATCAGAGGTTGTGAATCAGAGATGGGGAATCAAGGCGGGGAATCAGAGGCAGGGAATCAGATGCGGGGAATCATAGGCGTGGATTCAGAGCTGGGGAATCAGAGGCGGGGAATCAGAGTTGGGGAATCAGAGGCAGGGAATCAGATATGGGGAATCAGAGGCGGGGAATCAGAGGCGGGGAAACAGAGGCGGGGAATCAGATATGGGGAATCAGAGGTGGGGAATCAGGGGCAGGGAATCAGTGGCAGGGAATCAGAGGCGGGGAATCAGAGGCGGGGAATCAGAGGCAGGGAATCAGATATGGGGAATCAGAGGCGGGGAATCAGAGATGGGGAATCAGAGGCGGGGAATCAGAGGCAGGGAATCGGACGCCGGGAATCAGAGGCGGGGAATCAGAGGCGGGGAATCAGATATGGGGAAATAGAGGTGGGGAATCAGATATGGAAAATCAGAGGTGTGGAATCAGAGGTTGGGAATCAGAGGCAGGGAATCAGAGGCGGGGAAACAGAGGCGGGGAATCAGATATGGTGAATCAGAGGTGGCGAATCAAAGGCGGTGAAACAGAGATGGGGAATCAGGGCAGGGAATCAGAGGCAGGGAATCAGAGCTGGGGAAACAGAGGCGGGGAATCAGATATGGGGAATCAGAGGTGGGGAATCAGGGGCGGGGAATCAGTGGCAGGGAATCAGAGCTGGGGAATCAGAGGTGGGGATTCAGAGCTGGGGAAACAGAGGCGGGGAATCAGATATGGGGAATCAGAGGTGGGAAATCAGGGGCGGGGAATCAGTGGCAGGGAATCAGAGGCCGGGAATAAAAGGCGGGGAATCAGAGCTGGAGAATCAGAGGCGGGGAATCAGAGTTGGGGAATCAGAGGTGGGGAATTAGAGGTTAAGAATCAGAGGCAGGGAATCAGAGGCGGGGAATCAGAGGCGGGGAATCAGAGGCAGGGAATCGGATGTGCGGAATCAGAGATGGGGAATCAGAGGTGGGGATTCAGAGGTGGTGAATCAGAGAAGGGGAATCAGAGGCGGGGAATCAGAGGCAGGGAATCAGACGCAGGGAATCAAAGGCGGGGAATCATAGCTGGCGAATTAGAGGAGGGGAATCAGAGTTGGGGAATCAGAGGCGGGGAATCAGATATGGGGAAACAGAGGCGGGGAATCAGAGGCGGGGAAACAGAGGCGGGAAATCTGATATGGGGAATCAGAGGTGGGGAATCAGGGGCAGGGAATCAGTGGCAGGGAATCAGACGCGGGGAATCAGAGGCGGGGAATCAGATGCAGGGAATCAGACACGGGGAATCAGAGGCGGGGAATCAGAGATTGGGAATCAGAGGCGGGGAATCAGAGGCAGGGAATCGGATGCCGGAAATCAGAGGCGGGAAATCAGAGCTGGGGAATCAGAGGAGGGGAATCAGAGTTGGGGAATCAGAGGCGGCGAAGCAGATATGGGGAAAATGAGGCGGGGAATCAGATATGGGGAATCAAAGGCGGGGAATCAGATATGGGGAATCAGAGGCTAGGAATCAGAGGGGGGGAAACAGAGGCGGGGAATAAGATATGGGGAATCAGAGGCGGGGAATCAGAGTTGGGGAATCAGAGGCAGGGAATCAGATATGGGGAATCAGAGGCGGGGAATCAGAGGCGGGGAAACAGGCGGGGAATCAGATATGGGGAATCAGAAGTGGGGAATCAGGGGCAGGGAATCAGTGGCAGGGAATCAGAGGGGGGGAATCAGAGGCGGGGAATCAGAGTAAGGGAATCAGACACGGGGAATCAGAGGCGGGGAATCAGAGATGGGGAATCAGAGGCGGGGAATCAGAGGCAGGGAATCGGACGCCGGGAATCAGAGGAGGGGAATCAGAGCTGTGGAATCAGAGGCGGGGAATCAGAGTTGGGGAATCAGAGGCGGGGAATCAGATATGGGGAAATAGAGTCGGGGAATCAGATATGGGGAATCAGAGGTGTGGAATCAGAGGTTGGGAATCAGAGGCAGGGAATCAGAGGCGGGGAAACAGAGGCGGGGAATCAGATATGGGGAATCAGAGGTGGCGAATCAAAGGCGGTGAAACAGAGATGGGGAATCAGGGCAGGGAATCATTGGCAGGGAATCAGAGCTGGGGAAACAGAGGCGGGGAATCAGATATGGGGAATCAGAGGTGGGGAATCAGGGGCGGGGAATCAGTGGCAAGGAAAGAGCTGGGGAATCAGAGGTGGGGAATCAGAGCTGGGGAAACAGAGGCGGGGAATCAGATATGGGGAATCAGAGGTGGGGAATCAGGGGCGGGGAATCAGTGGCAGGGAATCAGAGGCCGGGAATAAAAGGCGGGGAATCAGAGCTGGGGAATCAGAGGCGGGGAATCAGAGTTGGGGAATCGGAGGAGGGGAATCAGATATGGGGAAACAGAGGCCGGGAATCAGAGGCAGGGAAACAGAGGCGGGGAATCAGATATGGGGAATCAGAGGTGGGGAATTAGAGGTTGCGAATCAGAGGCAGGGAATCAGAGGCGGGGAATCAGAGGCGGGGAATCAGAGGCAGGGAATCGGATGTGCGGAATCAGAGATGGGGAATCAGAGGTGGGGATTCAGAGGTGGTGAATCAGAGAAGGGGAATCAGAGGCGGGGAATCAGAGGCAGGGAATCAGATGCAGGGAATCAGAGGCGGGGAATCATAGCTGGCGAATTAGAGGAGGGGAATCAGAGTTGGGGAATCAGAGGCGGGGAATCAGATATGGGGAAACAGAGGCGGGGAATCAGAGGTGGGGAAACAGAGGCGGGGAATCAGAGATGGGGAATCAGAGGTGGGGAATCAGTGGCAGGGAATCAGTGGCAGGGAATCAGACGCGGGGAATCAGAGGCGGGGAATCAGAGGCGGGGAATCAGAGGCGGGGAATCAGAGGCAGGGAATCGGATGTGCGGAATCAGAGATGGGGAATCAGAGGTGGGGATTCAGAGGTGGTGAATCAGAGAAGGGGAATCAGAGGCTGGGAATCAGAGGCAGGGAATCAGACGCAGGGAATAAGAGGCGGGGAATCATAGCTGGCGAATTAGAGGAGGGGAATCAGAGTTGGGGAATCAGAGGCGGGGAATCATATATGGGGAATCAGAGGTGGGGAATCAGGGGCAGGGAATCAGTGGCAGGGAATCAGAGGCGGGGAATCATAGCTGGCGAATTAGAGGAAGGGAATCAGAGTTGGGGAAACAGAGGCGGGGAATCAGATATCGGGAATCAGAGGTGGGGAATCAGGGGCATGGAATCAGTGGCAGGGAATCAGACGCGGGGAATCAGAGGCGGGGAATCAGAGGCAGGGAATCAGACACGGGGAATCAGAGGCGGGGAATCAGAGATGGGGAATCAGAGGCGGGGAATCAGAGGCAGGGAATCAGTGGCCGGGAATCAAATGCTGGGAATAAGAGGCCGGGAATCAGAGGTGGGGAAACAGAGGCGGGGAATCAGATATGGGGAATCAGAGGTGGGGAATCAGGGGCGGGGAATCAGTGGCAGGGAATCAGAGGCCGGGAATAAAAGACGGGGAATAAAAGCTGGGGAATCAGAGGCGGGGAATCAGAGTTGGGGAATCAGAGGAGGGGAATCAGATATGGGGAAACAGAGGCCGGGAATCAGAGGCAGGGAAACAGAGGCGGGGAATCAGATATGGGGAATCAGAGGTGGGGAATTAGAGGTTGCGAATCAGAGGCGGGGAATCAGAGGCGGGGAATCAGAGGCAGGGAATCGGATGTGCGGAATCAGAGATGGGGAATCAGAGGTGGGGATTCAGAGGTGGTGAATCAGATAAGGGGAATCAGAGGCTGGGAATCAGAGGCATGGAATCAGACGCAGGGAATCAGAGGCGGGGAATCATAGCTGGCGATTTAGAGGAGGGGAATCAGAGTTGGGGAATCAGAGGCGGCGAATCAGATATGTGGAAACAGAGGCGGGGAATCAGAGGCGGGGAAACAGAGGCGGGGAATCAGGTATGGGGAATCAGAGGTGGGGAATCAGAGGCAGGGAATCAGATGTGCGGAATCAGAGATGGGGAATCAGAGGCGGGGAATCAGAGCTGGGGAATCAGAGGCCGGAATCAGATGCTGGGAATCAGAGGCCTGGAATCAGAGGCGGGGAATCAGAGGCAGGGAATCAGATGTGCGGAATCAGAGATGCAGAATCAGAAGCAGGGAATCAGAGGCCGGGAATCAGAGGCCGGAATCAGATGCTGGGAATCAGAGGCCTGGAATCAGAGGCGGGGAATCAGAGGCAGGGAATCAGATGCGGGGAATCAGAGGCGGGGAATCAGAGCTGGGGAATCAGAGGCAGGGTATTAGAGTTGGGGAATCAGAGGCGGGGAATCAGATATGGGGAAACAGAGGTGGGGAATCAGAAGCGGGGAAACAAAGGCAGGGAATCAGATATGGGGAATCAGAGGCGGGGAATCAGAGGTGGGGAATCATAGGCAGGGAATCGGATGTGCGGAATCAGAGATGGGGTATCAGAGGTGGGGAATCAGAGGTGGTGAGTCAGAGATGGGGAATCAGAGGCGGGGAATCAGAGGCAGGGAATCAGAAACGGGGAATCAGAGGCGGGCAATCATAACTGGCGAATCAGAGGAGGGGAATCAGTGGTGGGGAATCAGAGGCGGGGAATCAGATATGGTGAATCAGACGTGGGGAATCAGAGGCGGGGAAACAGAGGCCGGGAATCAGATATGTTGTATCAGAGGTGGGGAATCAGAGGCGGGAAATCAGAGCTGGGGAATCAGAGGCGGGGAAATCAGAGTTGGGGAATCAGAGTCCGGGAATCAGAGATGTGAAATCAGAGGAGGGGAATCAAATATGGGGAATCAGAGGCGGGGAATCAGAGTTGGGGAATCAGAGTCCGGGAATCAGAGATGGGGAATCAGAAGCGGGGAATCAAATATGGGGAATAAGAGGCGGGGAATCAGAGGCGGGGAAACAGAGGCGGTGAATCAGATATGGGCAATCAGAGGTGGCGAATCAGAGGTAGAGAATCAGAGATGGGGAAGCAGAGGTGGGGAATCAGAGGCGGGAAATCAGAGCTGGGGAATCAGAGGCGGGGAATCAGAGTTGGGGAATCAGAGTCCGGGAATCAGAGATGGGGAATCAGAGGCGGGGAATCAAATATGGGGAATCAGAGGTGGGGAATCAGAGGCGGGGAAACAGAGGCGGTGAATCAGATATGGGGAATCAGAGGTGGCGAATCAGAGGTTGATAATCAGAGATGGGGAAGCAGAGGTGGGGAATCAGATGTGATGAATTAGAGATGGGGAATCAGAGGCGGGGTATCAGAGGCGGCCAATCAGAGGCGGGGAATCAGAGGCGTGGAATCAGATATGGGAAATCAGAGGTGGGGAATCAGAGGCGGGGAAACAGAGGCGGGGAATCAGATATGGGGTATCAGAGGTGGGGAATCAGGGGCGGGGAATCAGTGGCAGGGAATCAGAGGAGGGGATTCAGAGGCGGGGAATCAGAGGCAGGGAATCAGACACTGGGAATCAGAGGCGGTGAATCAGGGATGGGGAATGAGAGGCCGGGAAACAGAGGTGGGGAATCAGAGACCGGGAATCAGAGATGGGGAATCAGAGGCGGGGAATCAGATATGGTGAATCAGAGGCGGGGAATCAGAAGCGGGGAAACAGAGGCGGTGAATCAGATATTCGGAATCAGAGGTTGCGAATCAGAGGTAGAGAATCAGAGTTGGGGAAGCAGAGGTGGGGAATCAGATGTGATGAATTAGAGATGGGAAATCAGAGGCGGGGTATCAGAGGTGCCAATCAGAGGCGGTGAAACAGAGGCGGGGAATCAGATATGGGGAAACAGAGGCGGGGAATCAGAGGCAGGGAAACAGAGGCGGGGAATCAGATATGGGGATTCAGAGGTGGGGAATAACAGGTTGCGAATCAGAGGCAGGGAATCAGAGGCGGGGAATCAGAGGCGAGGAATCAGAGGCAGGGAATCGGATGTGCAGAATCAGAGATGGGGAATCAGAGGTGGGGAATCAGAGGTGGTGAATCAGAGATGGGGAATCAAAGGGGTGGAATGAGAGGCAGGGTCAGACACGGGGAATCAGAGGCGGGGAATCAGATGTGGGGAACCAGAGGAGGGGAATCATAGCTGGCGAATCAGAGGCGGGGAATCAGAGGTGGGGAATCATAGGCGGGGAATCAGATATGGGGAATCAGAGGTGGGGAATCAGAGGCGGGGAAACAGAGGCGGGGAATCAGATATGTTGGATCAGAGGTGGGGAATCAGAGGCGGGGAATCAGAGCTGGGGAATCAGAGGCGGGGAATCAGAGTTGGGGAATCAGAGGCAGGGAATCAGATATGGGGAATCAGAGGTGGGGAATCAGAGGCGGGGAAACAGAGGCGGGGAATCAGATATGGGGTATCAGAGGTGGGGAATCAGGAGCGGGGAATCAGTGGCAGGGAATCAGAGGAGGGGATTCAGAGGCGGGGAATCAGAGGCAGGGAATCAGACACTGGGAGTCAGAGGCGGTGAATCAGGGATTGGGAATCAGAGGCCGGGAAACAGAGGTGGGGAATCAGAGACCGGGAATCAGAGATGGGGAATCAGAGGCGGGGAATCAGATATGGGGAATCAGAGGTGGGGAATCAGAGGCAGGGAAACAGAGGTGGTGAATCAGATATTGGGAATCAGAGGTGGCGAATCAGAGGTAGAGAATCGGAGATGGGGAAGCAGAGGTGGGGAATCAGATGTGATGAATTAGAGATGGGGAATCAGAGGCGGGGTATCAGAGGTGCCAATCAGAGGCGGGGAAACAGAGGCGGGGAATCAGATATGGGGAATCAGAGGTGGGGAATAAGAGGTTGCGAATCAGAGGCAGGGAATCAGAGGCGGGGAATCAGAGGCGGGGAATCAGAGGCAGGGAATCGGATGTGCGGAATCAGAGATTGGGTATCAGAGGTGGGGAATCAGAGGTGGTGAGTCAGACATGGGGAATCAGAGGCGGGGAATCAGAGGCAGGGAATCATAAACGGGGAATCAGAGGCGGGCAATCATAACTGGCGAATCAGAGGAGGGGAATCAGTGGTGGGGAATCAGAGGCGGGGAATCAGATATGGTGAATCAGAGGTGGGGAATCAGAGGCGGGGAAACAGAGGCCGGGAATCAGATATGTTGTATCACAGGTGGGGAATCAGAGGCGGGAAATCAGAGCTGGGGATTCAGAGGCGGGGAAATCAGAGTTGGGGAATCAGAGTCCGGGAATCAGAGATGGGAAATCAGAGGAGGGGAATCAAATATGGGGAATCAGAGGCGGGGAATCAGAGTTGGGGAATGAGTCCGGGAATCAGAGATGGGGAATTAGAGGCGGGGAATCAAATATGGGGAATCAGAGGCGGGGAATCAGATGCGGGGAAACAGAGGCGGTGAATCAAGTATGGGCAATCAGAGGTGGCGAATCAGAGGTTGAGAATCAGAGATGGGGAAGCAGAGGTGGGGAATCAGATGTGATGAATTAGAGATGGGGAATCAGAGGCGGGGTATCAGAGGCGGGGAATCAGAGTTGGGGAATCAGAGGAGGGGAATCAGATATGGGGAAACAGAGGCCGGGAATCAGAGGCAGGGAAACAGAGGCGGGGAATCAGATATGGGGAATCAGAGGTGGGGAATTAGAGGTTGCGAATCAGAGGCAGGGAATCAGAGGCGGGGAATCAGAGGCGGGGAATCATAGGCAGGGAATCGGATGAGCGGAATCAGAGATGGGGAATCAGAGGTGGGGAATCAGAGGTGGTGAATCAGAGAAGGGGAATCAGAGGCGGGGAATCAGATGCAGGGAATCAGATGCAGGGAATCAGAGGCGGGGAATCATAGCTGGCGAATCAGAGGAGGGGAATCAGAGTTGGGGAATCAGAGGCGGGGAATCAGATATGGGGAAACAGAGGCGGGGAATCAGAGGCGGGGAAACAGAGGCGGGGAATCAGATATGGGGATTCAGAGGTGGGGAATCAGAGGTTGGGAATCAGAGGCAGGGAATCAGAGGCGGGGAATCAGAGGCAGGGAATCAGATGCGGGGAATCAGAGGCAGGGAATCAGAGCTGGGGAATCAGAGGCGGGGAATCAGAGTTGGGAAATCAGAGGTGGGGAATCAGGGGCGGGGAATCAGTGGCAGGGAATCAGAGGCCGGGAATAAAAGGCGGGGAATCAGAGCTGGAGAATCAGAGGCGGGGAATCAGAGTTGGGGAATCAGAGGTGGGGAATTAGAGGTTAAGAATCAGAGGCAGGGAATCAGAGGCGGGGAATCAGAGGCGGGGAATCAGAGGCAGGGAATCGGATGTGCGGAATCAGAGATGGGGAATCAGAGGTGGGGATTCAGAGGTGGTGAATCAGAGAAGGGGAATCAGAGGCGGGGAATCAGAGGCAGGGAATCAGACGCAGGGAATCAAAGGCGGGGAATCATAGCTGGCGAATTAGAGGAGGGGAATCAGAGTTGGGGAATCAGAGGCGGGGAATCAGATATGGGGAAACAGAGGCGGGGAATCAGAGGCGGGGAAACAGAGGCGGGAAATCAGATATGGGGAATCAGAGGTGGGGAATCAGGGGCAGGGAATCAGTGGCAGGGAATCAGACGCGGGGAATCAGAGGCGGGGAATCTGATGCAGGGAATCAGACACGGGGAATCAGAGGCGGGGAATCAGAGATGGGGAATCAGAGGCGGGGAATCAGAGGCAGGGAATTGGTGCCGGAAATCAGAGGCGGGAAATCAGAGCTGGGTAATCAGAGGAGGGGAATCAGAGTTGGGGAATCAGAGGCGGCGAAGCAGATATGGGGAAAATGAGGCGGGGAATCAGATATGGGGAATCAAAGGCGGGGAATCAGATATGGGGAATCAGAGGCTAGGAATCAGAGGGGGGGAAAGAGAGGCGGGGAATCAGTGGCAGGGAATCAGAGGCCGGGAATAAAAGGCGGGGAATCAGAGCTGGAGAATCAGAGGCGGGGAATCAGAGTTGGGGAATCAGAGGTGGGGAATTAGAGGTTAAGAATCAGAGGCAGGGAATCAGAGGCGGGGAATCAGAGGCGGGGAATCAGAGGCAGGGAATCGGATGTGCGGAATCAGAGATGGGGAATCAGAGGTGGGGATTCAGAGGTGGTGAATCAGAGAAGGGGAATCAGAGGCGGGGAATCAGAGGCAGGGAATCAGACGCAGGGAATCAAAGGCGGGGAATCATAGCTGGCGAATTAGAGGAGGGGAATCAGAGTTGGGGAATCAGAGGCGGGGAAACAGAGGCGGGAAATCAGATATGGGGAATCAGAGGTGGGGAATCAGGGGCAGGGAATCAGTGGCAGGGAATCAGACGCGGGAAATCAGAGGCGGGGAATCAGATGCAGGGAATCAGACACGGGGAATCAGAGGCGGGGAATCAGAGATGGGGAATCAGAGGCGGGGAATCAGAGGCAGGGAATCGGATGCCGGAAATCAGAGGCGGGAAATCAGAGCTGGGGAATCAGAGGAGGGGAATCAGAGTTGGGGAATCAGAGGCGGCGAAGCAGATATGGGGAAAATGAGGCGGGGAATCAGATATGGGGAATCAAAGGCGGGGAATCAGATATGGGGAATCAGAGGCTAGGAATCAGAGGGGGGGAAACAGAGGCGGGGAATAAGATATGGGGAATCAGAGGCGGGGAATCAGAGTTGGGGAATCAGAGGCAGGGAATCAGATATGGGGAATCAGAGGCGGGGAATCAGAGGCGGGGAAACAGGCGGGGAATCAGATATGGGGAATCAGAAGTGGGGAATCAGGGGCAGGGAATCAGTGGCAGGGAATCAGAGGGGGGGAATCAGAGGCGGGTAATCAGAGTAAGGGAATCAGACACGGGGAATCAGAGGCGGGGAATCAGAGATGGGGAATCAGAGGCGGGGAATCAGAGGCAGGGAATCGGACGCCGGGAATCAGAGGCGGGGAATCAGAGCTGTGGAATCAGAGGCGGGGAATCAGAGTTGGGGAATCAGAGGCGGGGAATCAGATATGGGGAAATAGAGTCGGGGAATCAGATATGGGGAATCAGAGGTGTGGAATCAGAGGTTGGGAATCAGAGGCAGGGAATCAGAGGCGGGGAAACAGAGGCGGGGAATCAGATATGGGGAATCAGAGGTGGCGAATCAAAGGCGGTGAAACAGAGATGGGGAATCAGGGCAGGGAATCAGAGGCAGGGAATCAGAGCTGGGGAAACAGAGGCGGGGAATCAGATATGGGGAATCAGAGGTGGGGAATCAGGGGCGGGGAATCAGTGGCAAGGAAAGAGCTGGGGAATCAGAGGTGGGGAATCAGAGCTGGGGAAACAGAGGCGGGGAATCAGATATGGGGAATCAGAGGTGGGGAATCAGGGGCGGGGAATCAGAGGCAGGGAATCAGAGGCCGGGAATAAAAGGCGGGGAATCAGAGCTGGGGAATCAGAGGCGGGGAATCAGAGTTGGGGAATCAGAGGAGGGGAATCAGATATGGGGAAACAGAGGCCGGGAATCAGAGGCAGGGAAACAGAGGCGGGGAATCAGATATGGGGAATCAGAGGTGGGGAATTAGAGGTTGCGAATCAGAGGCAGGGAATCAGAGGTGGGGAATTAGAGGTTGCGAATCAGAGGCAGGGAATCAGAGGCGGGGAATCAGAGGCGGGGAATCAGAGGCAGGGAATCGGATGTGCGGAATGAGAGATGGGGAATCAGAGGTGGGGATTCAGAGGTGGTGAATCAGAGAAGGGGAATCAGAGGCGGGGAATCATAGGCAGGGAATCAGATGCAGGGAATCAGAGGCGGGGAATCATAGCTGGCGAATTAGAGGAGGGGAATCAGAGTTGGAGAATAAGAGGCGGGGAATCAGATATGGGGAAACAGAGGCGGGGAATCAGAGGTGGGGAAACAGAGGCGGGGAATAAAAGATGGGGAATCAGAGGTGGGGAATCAGGGGCAGGGAATCAGTGGCAGGGAATCAGACGCGGGGAATCAGAGGCGGGGAATCAGAGGCGGGGAATCAGAGGCGGGGAATCAGAGGCAGGGAATCGGATGTGCGGATTCAGAGATGGGGAATCAGAGGTGGGGATTCAGAGGTGGTGAATCAGAGGTGGGGAATCAGGGGCAGGGAATCAGTGGCAGGGAATCAGACGCGGGGAATCAGAGGCGGGGAAACAGAGGCGGGGAATCAGAGCTGGGGAATCAGAGGCGGGGAATCAGAGTTGGGGAATCAGAGGCAGGGAATCAGATATGGGGAATCAGAGGTGGGGAATCAGAGGCGGGGAAACAGAGGCGGGGAATCAGATATGGGGTATCAGAGGTGGGGAATCAGGAGCGGGGAATCAGTGGCAGGGAATCAGAGGAGGGGATTCAGAGGCGGGGAATCAGAGGCAGGGAATCAGACACTGGGAGTCAGAGGCGGTGAATCAGGGATTGGGAATCAGAGGCCGGGAAACAGAGGTGGGGAATCAGAGACCGGGAATCAGAGATGGGGAATCAGAGGCGGGGAATCAGATATGGGGAATCAGAGGTGGGGAATCAGAGGCAGGGAAACAGAGGCGGTGAATCAGATATTGGGAATCAGAGGTGGCGAATCAGAGGTAGAGAATCGGAGATGGGGAAGCAGAGGTGGGGAATCAGATGTGATGAATTAGAGATGGGGAATCAGAGGCGGGGTATCAGAGGTGCCAATCAGAGGCGGGGAAACAGAGGCGGGGAATCAGATATGGGGAATCAGAGGTGGGGAATAAGAGGTTGCGAATCAGAGGCAGGGAATCAGAGGCGGGGAATCAGAGGCGGGGAATCAGAGGCAGGGAATCGGATGTGCGGAATCAGAGATTGGGTATCAGAGGTGGGGAATCAGAGGTGGTGAGTCAGACATGGGGAATCAGAGGCGGGGAATCAGAGGCAGGGAATCATAAACGGGGAATCAGAGGCGGGCAATCATAACTGGCGAATCAGAGGAGGGGAATCAGTGGTGGGGAATCAGAGGCGGGGAATCAGATATGGTGAATCAGAGGTGGGGAATCAGAGGCGGGGAAACAGAGGCCGGGAATCAGATATGTTGTATCACAGGTGGGGAATCAGAGGCGGGAAATCAGAGCTGGGGATTCAGAGGCGGGGAAATCAGAGTTGGGGAATCAGAGTCCGGGAATCAGAGATGGGAAATCAGAGGAGGGGAATCAAATATGGGGAATTAGAGGCGGCGAATCAGAGTTGGGGAATGAGTCCGGGAATCAGAGATGGGGAATTAGAGGCGGGGAATCAAATATGGGGAATCAGAGGCGGGGAATCAGATGCGGGGAATCAGATATGGGGAAACAGAGGCCGGGAATCACAGGCAGGGAAACAGAGGCGGGGAATCAGATATGGGGAATCAGAGGTGGGGAATTAGAGGTTGCGAATCAGAGGCAGGGAATCAGAGGCGGGGAATCAGAGGCGGGGAATCATAGGCAGGGAATCGGATGAGCGGAATCAGATATGGGCAATCAGAGGTGGCGAATCAGAGGTAGAGAATCAGAGATGGGGAAGCAGAGGTGGGGAATCAGATGTGATGAATTAGAGATGGGGAATCAGAGGCGGGGTATCAGAGGCGGGGAATCAGAGTTGGGGAATCAGAGGAGGGGAATCAGATATGGGGAAACAGAGGCCGGGAATCAGAGGCAGGGAAACAGAGGCGGGGAATCAGATATGGGGAATCAGAGGTGGGGAATTAGAGGTTGCGAATCAGAGGCAGGGAATCAGAGGCGGGGAATCAGAGGCGGGGAATCATAGGCAGGGAATCGGATGAGCGGAATCAGAGATGGGGAATCAGAGGTGGGGAATCAGAGGTGGAGAATCAGAGAAGGGGAATCAGAGGCGGGGAATCAGATGCAGGGAATCAGATGCAGGGAATCAGAGGCGGGGAATCATAGCTGGCGAATCAGAGGAGGGGAATCAGAGTTGGGGAATCAGAGGCGGGGAATCAGATATGGGGAAACAGAAGCGGGGAATCAGAGGCGGGGAAACAGAGGCGGGGAATCAGATATGGGGATTCAGAGGTGGGGAATCAGAGGTTGGGAATCAGAGGCAGGGAATCAGAGGCGGGGAATCAGAGGCAGGGAATCAGATGCGGGGAATCAGAGGCAGGGAATCAGAGCTGGGGAATCAGAGGCGGGGAATCAGAGTTGGGAAATCAGAGGTGGGGAATCAGGGGCGGGGAATCAGTGGCAGGGAATCAGAGGCCGGGAATAAAAGGCGGGGAATCAGAGCTGGAGAATCAGAGGCGGGGAATCAGAGTTGGGGAATCAGAGGTGGGGAATTAGAGGTTAAGAATCAGAGGCAGGGAATCAGAGGCGGGGAATCAGAGGCGGGGAATCAGAGGCAGGGAATCGGATGTGCGGAATCAGAGATGGGGAATCAGAGGTGGGGATTCAGAGGTGGTGAATCAGAGAAGGGGAATCAGAGGCGGGGAATCAGAGGCAGGGAATCAGACGCAGGGAATCAAAGGCGGGGAATCATAGCTGGCGAATTAGAGGAGGGGAATCAGAGTTGGGGAATCAGAGGCGGGGAATCAGATATGGGGAAACAGAGGCGGGGAATCAGAGGCGGGGAAACAGAGGCGGGAAATCAGATATGGGGAATCAGAGGTGGGGAATCAGGGGCAGGGAATCAGTGGCAGGGAATCAGACGCGGGGAATCAGAGGCGGGGAATCTGATGCAGGGAATCAGACACGGGGAATCAGAGGCGGGGAATCAGAGATGGGGAATCAGAGGCGGGGAATCAGATGCAGGGAATTGGATGCCGGAAATCAGAGGCGGGAAATCAGAGCTGGGTAATCAGAGGAGGGGAATCAGAGTTGGGGAATCAGAGGCGGCGAAGCAGATATGGGGAAAATGAGGCGGGGAATCAGATATGGGGAATCAAAGGCGGGGAATCAGATATGGGGAATCAGAGGCTAGGAATCAGAGGGGGGGAAAGAGAGGCGGGGAATCAGTGGCAGGGAATCAGAGGCCGGGAATAAAAGGCGGGGAATCAGAGCTGGAGAATCAGAGGCGGGGAATCAGAGTTGGGGAATCAGAGGTGGGGAATTAGAGGTTAAGAATCAGAGGCAGGGAATCAGAGGCGGGGAATCAGAGGCGGGGAATCAGAGGCAGGGAATCGGATGTGCGGAATCAGAGATGGGGAATCAGAGGTGGGGATTCAGAGGTGGTGAATCAGAGAAGGGGAATCAGAGGCGGGGAATCAGAGGCAGGGAATCAGACGCAGGGAATCAAAGGCGGGGAATCATAGCTGGCGAATTAGAGGAGGGGAATCAGAGTTGGGGAATCAGAGGCGGGGAAACAGAGGCGGGAAATCAGATATGGGGAATCAGAGGTGGGGAATCAGGGGCAGGGAATCAGTGGCAGGGAATCAGACGCGGGGAATCAGAGGCGGGGAATCAGATGCAGGGAATCAGACACGGGGAATCAGAGGCGGGGAATCAGAGATGGGGAATCAGAGGCGGGGAATCAGAGGCAGGGAATCGGATGCCGGAAATCAGAGGCGGGAAATCAGAGCTGGGGAATCAGAGGAGGGGAATCAGAGTTGGGGAATCAGAGGTGGCGAAGCAGATATGGGGAAAATGAGGCGGGGAATCAGATATGGGGAATCAAAGGCGGGGAATCAGATATGGGGAATCAGAGGCTAGGAATCAGAGGGGGGGAAACAGAGGCGGGGAATAAGATATGGGGAATCAGAGGCGGGGAATCAGAGTTGGGGAATCAGAGGCAGGGAATCAGATATGGGGAATCAGAGGCGGGGAATCAGAGGCGGGGAAACAGGCGGGGAATCAGATATGGGGAATCAGAAGTGGGGAATCAGGGGCAGGGAATCAGTGGCAGGGAATCAGAGGGGGGGAATCAGAGGCGGGGAATCAGAGTAAGAGAATCAGACACGGGGAATCAGAGGCGGGGAATCAGAGATGGGGAATCAGAGGCGGGGAATCAGAGGCAGGGAATCGGACGCCGGGAATCAGAGGCGGGGAATCAGAGCTGTGGAATCAGAGGCGGGGAATCAGAGTTGGGGAATCAGAGGCGGGGAATCAGATATGGGGAAATAGAGTCGGGGAATCAGATATGGGGAATCAGAGGTGTGGAATCAGAGGTTGGGAATCAGAGGCAGGGAATCAGAGGCGGGGAAACAGAGGCGGGGAATCAGATATGGGGAATCAGAGGTGGCGAATCAAAGGCGGTGAAACAGAGATGGGGAATCAGGGCAGGGAATCAGAGGCAGGGAATCAGAGCTGGGGAAACAGAGGCGGGGAATCAGATATGGGGAATCAGAGGTGGGGAATCAGGGGCGGGGAATCAGTGGCAAGGAAAGAGCTGGGGAATCAGAGGTGGGGAATCAGAGCTGGGGAAACAGAGGCGGGGAATCAGATATGGGGAATCAGAGGTGGGGAATCAGGGGCGGGGAATCAGAGGCAGGGAATCAGAGGCCGGGAATAAAAGGCGGGGAATCAGAGCTGGGGAATCAGAGGCGGGGAATCAGAGTTGGGGAATCAGAGGAGGGGAATCAGATATGGGGAAACAGAGGCCGGGAATCAGTGGCAGGGAAACAGAGGCGGGGAATCAGATATGGGGAATCAGAGGTGGGGAATTAGAGGTTGCGAATCAGAGGCAGGGAATCAGATATGGGGAATCAGAGGTGGGGAATTAGAGGTTGCGAATCAGAGGCAGGGAATCAGAGGCGGGGAATCAGAGGCGGGGAATCAGAGGCAGGGAATCGGATGTGCGGAATGAGAGATGGGGAATCAGAGGTGGGGATTCAGAGGTGGTGAATCAGAGAAGGGGAATCAGAGGCGGGGAATCATAGGCAGGGAATCAGATGCAGGGAATCAGAGGCGGGGAATCATAGCTGGCGAATTAGAGGAGGGGAATCAGAGTTGGAGAATAAGAGGCGGGGAATCAGATATGGGGAAACAGAGGCGGGGAATCAGAGGTGGGGAAACAGAGGCGGGGAATCAGAGATGGGGAATCAGAGGTGGGGATTCAGGGGCAGGGAATCAGTGGCAGGGAATCAGACGCGGGGAATCAGAGGCGGGGAATCAGAGGCGGGGAATCAGAGGCGGGGAATCAGAGGCAGGGAATCGGATGTGCGGACTCAGAGATGGGGAATCAGAGGTGGGGATTCAGAGGTGGTGAATCAGAGAAGGGGAATCAGAGGCTGGGAATCAGAGGCAGGGAATCAGACGCAGGGAATAAGAGGCGGGGAATCATAGCTGGCGAATTAGAGGAGGGGAATCAGAGTTGGGGAATCAGAGGCGGGGAATCATATATGGGGAATCAGAGGTGGGGAATCAGGGGCAGGGAATCAGTGGCAGGGAATCAGAGGCGGGGAATCATAGCTGGCGAATTAGAGGAAGGGAATCAGAGTTGGGGAAACAGAGGCGGGGAATCAGATATGGGGAATCAGAGGTGGGGAATCAGGGGCAGGGAATCAGTGGCAGGGAATCAGACGTGGGGAATCAGAGGCGGGGAATCAGAGGCAGGGAATCAGACACGGGGAATCAGAGGCGGGGAATCAGAGATGGGGAATCAGAGGCGGGGAATCAGAGGCAGGGAATCAGTGGCCGGGAATCAGATGCTGGGTATAAGAGGCCGGGAATCAGAGGTGGGGAAACAGAGGCGGGGAATCAGATATGGGGAATCAGAGGTGGGGAATCAGGGGCGTGGAATCAGTGGCAGGGAATCAGAGGCCGGGAATAAAAGACGGGGAATAAAAGCTGGGGAATCAGAGGCGGGGAATCAGAGTTGGGGAATCAGAGGAGGGGAATCAGATATGGGGAAACAGAGGCCGGGAATCAGAGGCAGGGAAACAGAGGCGGGGAATCAGATATGGGGAATCAGAGGTGGGGAATTAGAGGTTGCGAATCAGAGGCGGGGAATCAGAGGCGGGGAATCAGAGGCAGGGAATCGGATGTGCGGAATGAGAGATGGGGAATCAGAGGTGGGGATTCAGAGGTGGTGAATCAGAGAAGGGGAATCAGAGGCTGGGAATCAGAGG
Source organism: Narcine bancroftii (assembly GCF_036971445.1). Lineage (NCBI taxonomy): Eukaryota > Metazoa > Chordata > Chondrichthyes > Torpediniformes > Narcinidae > Narcine > Narcine bancroftii. The sequence goes on along the minus strand of NW_027211891.1, from coordinate 2,095,194 downwards.
CATGGAATCAGACGCAGGGAATCAGAGGCGGGGAATCATAGCTGGCGAATTAGAGGAGGGGAATCAGAGTTGGGGAATCAGAAGCGGGGAATCAGGTATGGGGAATCAGAGGTGGGGAATCAGAGGCAGGGAATCAGATGTGCGGAATCAGAGATGGGGAATCAGAGGCAGGGAATCAGAATCAGAAGCAGGGAATCAGAGGCCGGGAATCAGAGGCCGGAATCAGATGCTGGGAATCAGAGGCCTGGAATCAGAGGCGGGGAATCAGAGGCAGGGAGTCAGATGCGGGGAATCAGAGGCGGGGAATCAGAGCTGGGGAATCAGAGGCAGGGTATTAGAGTTGGGGAATCAGAGGCGGGGAATCAGATATGGGGAAACAGAGGTGGGGAATCAGAAGCGGGGAAACAGAGGCAGGGAATCAGATATGGGGAATCAGAGGCGGGGAATCAGAGGTGGGGAATCATAGGCAGGGAATCGGATGTGCGGAATCAGAGATGGGGTATCAGAGGTGGGGAATCAGATGTGGTGAGTCAGAGATGGGGAATCAGAGGCGGGGAATCAGAGGCAGGGAATCAGAAACGGGGAATCAGAGGCGGGCAATCATAACTGGCGAATCAGAGGAGGGGAATCAGTGGTGGGGAATCAGAGGCGGGGAATCAGATATGGTGAATCAGAGGTGGGGAATCAGAGGCGGGGAAACAGAAGCCGGGAATCATATATGTTGTATCAGAGGTGGGGAATCAGAGGCGGGAAATCAGAGCTGGGGAATCAGAGGCGGGGAAATCAGAGTTGGGGAATCAGAGTCCGGGAATCAGAGATGGGAAATCAGAGGAGGGGAATCAAATATGGGGAATCAGAGGCGGGGAATCAGAGTTGGGGAATCAGAGTCCGGGAATCAGAGATGGGGAATCAGAGGCGGGGAATCAAATATGGGGAATAAGAGGCGGGGAATCAGAGGCGGGGAAACAGAGGCGGTGAATCAGATATGGGCAATCAGAGGTGGCGAATCAGAGGTAGAGAATCAGAGATGGGGAAGCAGAGGTGGGGAATCAGAGGCGGGAAATCAGAGCTGGGGAATCAGAGGCGGGGAATCAGAGTTGGGGAATCAGAGACCGGGAATCAGAGATGGGGAATCAGAGGCGGGGAATCAAATATGGGGAATCAGAGGCGGGGAATCAGAGGCGGGGAAACAGAGGCGGTGAATCAGATATGGGGAATCAGAGGTGGCGAATCAGAGGTTGAGAATCAGAGATGGGGAAGCAGAGGTGGGGAATCAGATGTGATGAATTAGAGATAGGGAATCAGAGGCGGGGTATCAGAGGCGGCCAATCCGAGGCGGGGAATCAGAGGCGTGGAATCAGATATGGGAAATAAGAGGTGGGGAATCAGAGGCGGGGAAACAGAGGCGGGGAATCAGATATGGGGTATCAGAGGTGGGGAATCAGGGGCGGGGAATCAGTGGCAGGGAATCAGAGGAGGGGATTCAGAGGCGGGGAATCAGAGGCAGGGAATCAGACACTGGGAATCAGAGGCGGTGAATCAGGGATGGGGAATGAGAGGCCGGGAAACAGAGGTGGGGAATCAGAGACCGGGAATCAGAGATGGGGAATCAGAGGCGGGGAATCAGATATGGGGAATCAGAGGCGGGGAATCAGAAGCGGGGAAACAGAGGCGGTGAATCAGATATTCGGAATCAGAGGTTGCGAATCAGAGGTAGAGAATCAGAGATGGGGAAGCAGAGGTGGGGAATCAGATGTGATGAATTAGAGATGGGGAATCAGAGGTGGGGTATCAGAGGTGCCAATCAGAGGCGGTGAAACAGAGGCGGGGAATCAGATATGGGGAAACAGAGGCGGGGAATCAGAGGCAGGGAAACAGAGGCGAGGAATCAGATATGGGGATTCAGAGGTGGGGAATAACAGGTTGCGAATCAGAGGCAGGGAATCAGAGGCGGGGAATCAGAGGCGGGGAATCAGAGGCAGGGAATCGGATGTGCAGAATCAGAGATGGGGAATCAGAGGTGGGGAATCAGAGGTGGTGAATCAGAGATGGGGAATCAAAGGCGTGGAATCAGAGGCAGGGTCAGACACGGGGAATCAGAGGCGGGGAATCAGATGCGGGGAACCAGAGGAGGGGAATCATAGCTGGCGAATCAGAGGCGGGGAATCAGAGGTGGGGAATCATAGGCGGGGAATCAGATATGGGGAATCAGAGGTGGGGAATCAGAGGCGGGGAAACAGAGGCGGGGAATCAGATATGTTGGATCAGAGGTGGGGAATCAGAGGCGGGGAATAAGAGCTGGGGAATCAGAGGCGGGGAATCAGAGTTGGGGAATCAGAGGCAGGGAATCAGATATGGGGAATCAGAGGTGGGGAATCAGAGGCGGGGAAACAGAGGCGGGGAATCAGATATGGGGTATCAGAGGTGGGGAATCAGGAGCGGGGAATCAGTGGCAGGGAATCAGAGGAGGGGATTCAGAGGCGGGGAATCAGAGGCAGGGAATCAGAGGTGGGGAATCAGAGACCGGGAATCAGAGATGGGGAATCAGAGGCGGGGAATCAGATATGGGGAATCAGAGGCGGGGAATCAGAGGCAGGGAAACAGAGGCGGTGAATCAGATATTGGGAATCAGAGGTGGCGAATCAGAGGTAGAGAATCGGAGATGGGGAAGCAGAGGTGGGGAATCAGATGTGATGAATTAGAGATGGGGAATCAGAGGCGGGGTATCAGAGGTGCCAATCAGAGGCGGGGAAACAGAGGCGGGGAATCAGATATGGGGAATCAGAGGTGGGGAATAAGAGGTTGCGAATCAGAGGCAGGGAATCAGAGGCGGGGAATCAGAGGCGGGGAATCAGAGGCAGGGAATCGGATGTGCGGAATCAGAGATGGGGTATCAGAGGTGGGGAATCAGAGGTGGTGAGTCAGAGATGGGGAATCAGAGGCGGGGAATCAGAGGCAGGGAATCAGAAACGGGGAATCAGAGGCGGGCAATCATAACTGGCGAATCAGAGGAGGGGAATCAGTGGTGGGGAATCAGAGGCGGGGAATCAGATATGGTGAATCAGAGGTGGGGAATCAGACGCGGGGAAACAGAGGCCGGGAATCAGATATGTTGTATCACAGGTGGGGAATCAGAGGCGGGAAATCAGAGCTGGGGATTCAGAGGCGGGGAAATCAGAGTTGGGGAATCAGAGTCCGGGAATCAGAGATGGGAAATCAGAGGAGGGGAATCAAATATGGGGAATCAGAGGCGGGGAATCAGAGTTGGGGAATGAGTCCGGGAATCAGAGATGGGGAATCAGAGGCGGGGAATCAAATATGGGGAATCAGAGGCGGGGAATCAGATGCGGGGAAACAGAGGCGGTGAATCAGATATGGGCAATCAGAGGTGGCGAATCAGAGGTAGAGAATCAGAGATGGGGAAGCAGAGGTGGGGAATCGGATGAGCGGAATCAGAGATGGGGAATCAGAGGTGGGGAATCAGAGGTGGAGAATCAGAGAAGGGGAATCAGAGGCGGGGAATCAGATGCAGGGAATCAGATGCACGGAATCAGAGGCGGGGAATCATAGCTGGCGAATCAGAGGAGGGGAATCAGAGTTGGGGAATCAGAGGCGGGGAATCAGATATGGGGAAACAGAGGCGGGGAATCAGAGGCGGGGAAACAGAGGCGGGGAATCAGATATGGGGATTCAGAGGTGGGGAATCAGAGGTTGGGAATCAGAGGCAGGGAATCAGAGGCGGGGAATCAGAGGCAGGGAATCAGATGCGGGGAATCAGAGGCAGGGAATCAGAGCTGGGGAATCAGAGGCGGGGAATCAGAGTTGGGAAATCAGAGGTGGGGAATCAGGGGCGGGGAATCAGTGGCAGGGAATCAGAGGCCGGGAATAAAAGGCGGGGAATCAGAGCTGGAGAATCAGAGGCGGGGAATCAGAGTTGGGGAATCAGAGGTGGGGAATTAGAGGTTAAGAATCAGAGGCAGGGAATCAGAGGCGGGGAATCAGAGGCGGGGAATCAGAGGCAGGGAATCGGATGTGCGGAATCAGAGATGGGGAATCAGAGGTGGGGATTCAGAGGTGGTGAATCAGAGAAGGGGAATCAGAGGCGGGGAATCAGAGGCAGGGAATCAGACGCAGGGAATCAAAGGCGGGGAATCATAGCTGGCGAATTAGAGGAGGGGAATCAGAGTTGGGGAATCAGAGGCGGGGAATCAGATATGGGGAAACAGAGGCGGGGAATCAGAGGCGGGGAAACAGAGGCGGGAAATCAGATATGGGGAATCAGAGGTGGGGAATCAGGGGCAGGGAATCAGTGGCAGGGAATCAGACGCGGGGAATCAGAGGCGGGGAATCAGATGCAGGGAATCAGACACGGGGAATCAGAGGCGGGGAATCAGGGATGGGGTATCAGAGGCGGGGAATCAGAGGCAGGGAATCGGATGCCGGAAATCAGAGGCGGGAAATCAGAGCTGGGGAATCAGAGGAGGGGAATCAGATGTGGGGAATCAGAGGCGGCGAAGCAGATATGGGGAAAATGAGGCGGGGAATCAGATATGGGGAATCAAAGGCGGGGAATCAGATATGGGGAATCAGAGGCTAGGAATCAGAGGGGGGGAAACAGAGGCGGGGAATAAGATATGGGGAATCAGAGGCGGGGAATCAGAGTTGGGGAATCAGAGGCAGGGAATCAGATATTCGGAATCAGAGGTTGCGAATCAGAGGTAGAGAATCAGAGATGGGGAAGCAGAGGTGGGGAATCAGATGTGATGAATTAGAGATGGGGAATCAGAGGCGGGGTATCAGAGGTGCCAATCAGAGGCGGTGAAACAGAGGCGGGGAATCAGATATGGAGAAACAGAGGAGGGGAATCAGAGGCAGGGAAACAGTGGCGGGGAATCAGATATGGGGTTTCAGAGGTGGGGAATAACAGGTTGCGAATCAGAGGCAGGGAATCAAAGGCAGGGAATCGGATGTGCAGAATCAGAGATGGGGAATCAGAGGTGGGGAATCAGAGGTGGTGAATCAGAGATGGGGAATCAAAGGCGTGGAATCAGAGGCAGGGTCAGACATGGGGAATCAGAGACGGGGAATCAGATGCGGGGAACCAGAGGAGGGGAATCATAGCTGGCGAATCAGAGGCGGGGAATCAGAGGTGGGGAATCATAGGCGGGGAATCAGATATGGGGAATCAGAGGTGGGGAATCAGAGGCGGGGAAACAGAGGCGGGGAATCAGATATGTTGGATCAGAGGTGGGGAATCAGAGGCGGGGAATCAGAGCTGGGGAATCAGAGGCGGGGAATCAGAGTTGGGGAATCAGAGGCAGGGAATCAGATATGGGGAATCAGAGGTGGGGAATCAGAGGCGGGGAAACAGAGGCGGGGAATCAGATATGGGGTATCAGAGGTGGGGAATCAGGAGCGGGGAATCAGTGGCAGGGAATCAGAGGAGGGGATTCAGAGGCGGGGAATCAGAGGCAGGGAATCAGACACTGGGAGTCAGAGGCGGTGAATCAGGGATTGGGAATCAGAGGCCGGGAAACAGAGGTGGGGAATCAGAGACCGGGAATCAGAGATGGGGAATCAGAGGCGGGGAATCGGATATGGGGAATCAGAGGCGGGGAATCAGAGGCAGGGAAACAGAGGCGGTGAATCAGATATTGGGAATCAGAGGTGGCGAATCAGAGGTAGAGAATCGGAGATGGGGAAGCAGAGGTGGGGAATCAGATGTGATGAATTAGAGATGGGGAATCAGAGGCGGGGTATCAGAGGTGCCAATCAGAGGCGGGGAAACAGAGGCGGGGAATCAGATATGGGGAATCAGAGGTGGGGAATAAGAGGTTTCGAATCAGAGGCAGGGAATCAGAGGCGGGGAATCAGAGGCGGGGAATCAGAGGCAGGGAATCGGATGTGCGGAATCAGAGATGGGGTATCAGAGGTGGGGAATCAGAGGTGGTGAGTCAGACATGGGGAATCAGAGGCGGGGAATCAGAGGCAGGGAATCAGAAACGGGGAATCAGAGGCGGGCAATCATAACTGGCGAATCAGAGGAGGGGAATCAGTGGTGGGGAATCAGAGGCGGGGAATCAGATATGGTGAATCAGAGGTGGGGAATCAGAGGCGGGGAAACAGAGGCCGGGAATCAGATATGTTGTATCACAGGTGGGGAATCAGAGGCGGGAAATCAGAGCTGGGGATTCAGAGGCGGGGAAATCAGAGTTGGGGAATCAGAGTCCGGGAATCAGAGATGGGAAATCAGAGGAGGGGAATGAAATATGGGGAATCAGAGGCGGGGAATCAGAGTTGGGGAATGAGTCCGGGAATCAGAGATGGGGAATCAGAGGCGGGGAATCAAATATGGGGAATCAGAGGCGAGGAATCAGATGCGGGGAAACAGAGGCGGTGAATCAGATATGGGCAATCAGAGGTGGCGAATCAGAGGTAGAGAATCAGAGATGGGGAAGCAGAGGTGGGGAATCAGATGTGATGAATTAGAGATGGGGAATCAGAGGCGGGGTATCAGAGGCGGGGAATCAGAGTTGGGGAATCAGAGGAGGGGAATCAGATATGGGGAAACAGAGGCCGGGAATCAGAGGCAGGGAAACAGAGGCGGGGAATCAGATATGGGGAATCAGAGGTGGGGAATTAGAGGTTGCGAATCAGAGGCAGGGAATCAGATGCGGGGAATCAGAGGCGGGGAATCATAGGCAGGGAATCAGATATGGGCAATCAGAGGTGGCGAATCAGAGGTAGAGAATCAGAGATGGGGAAGCAGAGGTGGGGAATCAGATGTGATGAATTAGAGATGGGGAATCAGAGGCGGGGTATCAGAGGCGGGGAATCAGAGTTGGGGAATCAGAGGAGGGGAATCAGATATGGGGAAACAGAGGCCGGGAATCAGAGGCAGGGAAACAGAGGCGGGGAATCAGATATGGGGAATCAGAGGTGGGGAATCAGAGGCAGGGAATCAGATGTGCGGAATCAGAGATGGGGAATCAGAGGCAGGGAATCAGAATCAGAAGCGGGGAATCAGAGGCCGGGAATCAGAGGCCGGGAATCAGATGCTGGGAATAAGAGGCCGGGAATCAGAGGTGGGGAATCAGAGTCCGGGAATCAGAGATGGGGATTCAGAGGCGGGGAATGAGATATGGAGAATCAGAGGCGGGGAATCAGAGGCCGGGAAACAGAGGTGGGGAATCAGATATGGGGAATCAGAGGTGGCGAATCAAAGGCGGTGAATCAGAGATGGGGAATCAGAGGCGGGGAATCAGAGGCAGGGAATCAGATGCGGGGAATCAGAGGCGGGGAATCAGAGCTGGCGAATCAGAGGCGGGGAATCAGAGGTGGGCAATCAGAGCCGGGGAATCAGATATGGGGAATCAGAGGCGGGGAATCAGAGGCGGGGAAACAGAGGTGGGGAATCAGATATGGGGAAACAGAGGTGGCGAATCAAAGGCGGTGAATCAGAGATGGGGAATCAGAGGCGGGGAATCAGAGGCAGGGAATCAAAAACGGGGAATCAGAGGCGGGGAATCAGAGCTGGGGAATCAGAGGCGGGGAAGCAGAGTAGGAGAATCAGAGGTGGGGAATCAGATATGGGGAAACAGGGGCGGGGAATCAGAGGCGGGGAAACAGAGGCGGGGAATCAGATATGAGGAATCAGAGGTGTGGAATCAGAGGTTGGGAATCAGAGGCGGGGAAACAGAGGAGGGGAATCAGATATGGGGAATCAGAGGTGGCGAATCAGAGATGGGGTATCATGGCAGGGAATCAGAGGCAGGGAATCAAACACAGGGAATCAGAGGCGTGGAATCAGAGCTGGGGAATCAGAGGCGGGGATGCAGAGTTGGGGAATCAGAGGCGGGGAATCAGAGGCGGGGAAACAGAGGTGGGGAATCAGATATGGGGAATCAGAGGTGGGGAATCAGAGGTTGGGAATCAGAAGCAGGGAATCAGAGGCGGGGAATCAGAGGCGGGGAATCAGAGGCAGGAAATCCGATGTGCGGAATCGGAGATGGGGAATCAGAGACAGGGAATCAGAGGCGGGGAATCAGAGGCGGCGAATCAGAGGCCGGGAATCAGATATGGGGAAACAGAGGCGGGGAATCAGAGGCGGGGAAACAGAGGCGGGGAATCAGATATGGGGAATCAGAGGTGGGGAATCAGAGGTTGGGAATCAGAGGCAGGTAATCAGATGCTGGGAATCAGATGCAGGGAATCAGATGCGGGGAATCAGAGGCGGGGAATCAGAGCTGGGGAATCAGAGGTGGGGAATCAGAGTTGGGGAATCAGAGTCGGGGACTTAGATATGGGGAAACAGAGGCAGGGAATCAGAGGCGGGGAAACAGACGCGGGGAATCAGAGGCGGGTATCAGAGCTGGGGAATCAGAGGCGGGGAATCAGAGTTGGGGAATCAGAGGCGGGGAATCAGAGGTGGGGAATCAGAGGCGGGGAATCAGAGGCGGGGAAACAGAGGCAGGGAATCAGATATGGGAAATAAGAGGTGGGGTATCAGGGGCAGGGAATCAGTGGCAGGGAATCAGAGGCGGGGAATCAGAGGCGGGGAATCAGAGGCAGGGAATCAGACACGGGGAATCAGATATGGGGAAACAGAGGCGGGAAATCAGAGACGGGCAAACAGAGGCGGGGAATTAGATATGGGGAATCAGAGGTGGGGAATCAGAGGTGGTGAATCAGAGATGGGGAATCACAGGCGGGGAATCAGAGGCAGGGAATAGAACGCGGGGAATCAGAGGCGGGGAATCAGAGCTGGGGAATCAGAGGCGGGGAATCATAGTTGGGAATCAGAGGCGGGGAATCAGATATGGGGAAACAGAGGCGGGGAATCAAAGGCGGGGAAACAGAGGCGGGGAATCAGATATGGGGAATCGGATGCGGGGAATCAGAGGCGGGGAATCAGAGCTGGGGAATCAGAGGCGGGGTATCAGAGTTGGGGCATCAGAGGTGGGGAATTAGATATGAGGAAAAAGAGGCGGGGAATAAGAGGCGGGGAAACAGAGGTGGGGAATCAGATATGGGGAATCAGAGGTGGGGAATCAGAGGCAGGGAATCAGATGTGCGGAATCAGAGATGGGGAATCAGAGGCAGGGAATCAGAATCAGAAGCGGGGAATCAGGGGCCGGGAATCAGAGGCCGGGATTCAGATGCCGGGAATAAGAGGCCGGGAATCAGAGGTGGGGAATCAGAGTCTGGGAATCAGAGATGGGGATTCAGAGGCGGGGAATGATATATGGGGAATCAGAGACGGGGAATCAGAGGCGGGGTAACAGAGGTGGGGAATCAGATATGGGGAATCAGAGGCGGGGAATCAGAGGCAGGGAATCAAACACGGGGAATCAGAGGCGGGGAATCAGAGCTGGGGAATCAGAGGTGGGGAATCAGAGTTGGGGAATCAGAGGCGGGGAATCAGATATGGGGAAACAGGGGCGGAGAATCAGAGGCAGGGAAACAGAGGCGGGGAATCAGATATGGGGAATCAGGGGTGGGGAATCAGAGGTTGGGAATCAGAGGCAGGGAATCAGAGGCGTGGAAACAGAGGCGGGGATTCAGATATGGGGAATCAGAGGTGGGGAATCAGGGGCGTGGAATCAGAGGCAGGGAATTAGATGTGGTGAATCAGAGATGGGGAATCAGAGGCAGGGAATCAGAATCAGAAGCGGGGTATCAGAGGCCGGGAATCAGAGGAAGGTAATCAGAGGCAGGGGATCAAACACGGGGAATCAGAGGCTGGGAATCAGAGCTGGGGAATCACAGGCGGGGAATCAGAGATGGGGAATCAGAGGCGGGGAATCAGAGGCAGGGAATCAGATGCGGGGAATCAGAGGCGGGGAATCAGAGCTGGCGAATCAGAGGAGGGGAATCAGAGGTGGGCAATCAGAGGATGGGAATCAGATATGGGGAATCAGAGGCGGGGAATTAGAGCTGGGGAATCACAGGCGGGGAATCAGAGTTGGGGAATCAGAGGCGGGGAATCAGATATGGGGAAACAGAGGCGGGGAATCAGAGGCGGTGAAACAGAGGCGGGAAATCAGATATGGGGAATCAGAGGTGGGGAATCAGAGGTTGGGAATCAGAGGCCTGGAATCAGAGGCGGGGAATCAGAGGCAGGGAATCAGATGCGGGGAATCAGAGGAGGGGAATCAGAGCTGGGGAATCAGAGGCGGGGAATCAGAGGTGGGCAATCAGAGGCCGGGAATCAGAGGTGGTGAATCAGAGATGGGGAATCAGAGGCGGGGAATCAGTGGCAGGGAATCAGATATGGGGAATCAGAGGCGTGGAATCAGAGCTGGGGAATCAGAGGCGGGGTATTAGAGTTGGGGAATCAGAGGCGGGGAATCAGATATGGGGAAACAGAGGTGGGGAATCAGAGGCGGGGAAACAGAGGCAGGGAATCAGATATGGGGAATCAGAGGTGGGGCATCAGAGGTTGTGAATCACAGATGGGGAATCAGAGGCGGGGAATCAGAGGCAGGGAATCGGACGCGGGGAATCAGAGGCGGGGATTCAGAGCTGGGGAATCAGAAGCGGGGAATCAGAGTTGGGGAATCAGAGGCGGGGTATTAGAGTTGGGGAATCAAAGGCGGGGAATCAGATATGGGGAATCAGAGGCTAGGAATCAGAGGGGGGGAAACAGAGGCGGGGAATAAGATATGGGGAATCAGAGGCGGGGAATCAGAGTTGGGGAATCAGAGGCAGGGAATCAGATATTCGGAATCAGAGGTTGCGAATCAGAGGTAGAGAATCAGAGATGGGGAAGCAGAGGTGGGGAATCAGATGTGATGAATTAGAGATGGGGAATCAGAGGCGGGGTATCAGAGGTGCCAATCAGAGGCGGTGAAACAGAGGCGGGGAATCAGATATGGAGAAACAGAGGAGGGGAATCAGAGGCAGGGAAACAGTGGCGGGGAATCAGATATGGGGTTTCAGAGGTGGGGAATAACAGGTTGCGAATCAGAGGCAGGGAATCAAAGGCAGGGAATCGGATGTGCAGAATCAGAGATGGGGAATCAGAGGTGGGGAATCAGAGGTGGTGAATCAGAGATGGGGAATCAAAGGCGTGGAATCAGAGGCAGGGTCAGACATGGGGAATCAGAGACGGGGAATCAGATGCGGGGAACCAGAGGAGGGGAATCATAGCTGGCGAATCAGAGGCGGGGAATCAGAGGTGGGGAATCATAGGCGGGGAATCAGATATGGGGAATCAGAGGTGGGGAATCAGAGGCGGGGAAACAGAGGCGGGGAATCAGATATGTTGGATCAGAGGTGGGGAATCAGAGGCGGGGAATCAGAGCTGGGGAATCAGAGGCGGGGAATCAGAGTTGGGGAATCAGAGGCAGGGAATCAGATATGGGGAATCAGAGGTGGGGAATCAGAGGCGGGGAAACAGAGGCGGGGAATCAGATATGGGGTATCAGAGGTGGGGAATCAGGAGCGGGGTATCAGTGGCAGGGAATCAGAGGAGGGGATTCAGAGGCGGGGAATCAGAGGCAGGGAATCAGACACTGGGAGTCAGAGGCGGTGAATCAGGGATTGGGAATCAGAGGCCGGGAAACAGAGGTGGGGAATCAGAGACCGGGAATCAGAGATGGGGAATCAGAGGCGGGGAATCAGATATGGGGAATCAGAGGCGGGGAATCAGAGGCAGGGAAACAGAGGCGGTGAATCAGATATTGGGAATCAGAGGTGGCGAATCAGAGGTAGAGAATCGGAGATGGGGAAGCAGAGGTGGGGAATCAGATGTGATGAATTAGAGATGGGGAATCAGAGGCGGGGTATCAGAGGTGCCAATCAGAGGCGGGGAAACAGAGGCGGGGAATCAGATATGGGGAATCAGAGGTGGGGAATAAGAGGTTTCGAATCAGAGGCAGGGAATCAGAGGCGGGGAATCAGAGGCGGGGAATCAGAGGCAGGGAATCGGATGTGCGGAATCAGAGATGGGGTATCAGAGGTGGGGAATCAGAGGTGGTGAGTCAGACATGGGGAATCAGAGGCGGGGAATCAGAGGCAGGGAATCAGAAACGGGGAATCAGAGGCGGGCAATCATAACTGGCGAATCAGAGGAGGGGAATCAGTGGTGGGGAATCAGAGGCGGGGAATCAAATATGGTGAATCAGAGGTGGGGAATCAGAGGCGGGGAAACAGAGGCCGGGAATCAGATATGTTGTATCACAGGTGGGGAATCAGAGGCGGGAAATCAGAGCTGGGGATTCAGAGGCGGGGAAATCAGAGTTGGGGAATCAGAGTCCGGGAATCAGAGATGGGAAATCAGAGGAGGGGAATGAAATATGGGGAATCAGAGGCGGGGAATCAGAGTTGGGGAATGAGTCCGGGAATCAGAGATGGGGAATCAGAGGCGGGGAATCAAATATGGGGAATCAGAGGCGAGGAATCAGATGCGGGGAAACAGAGGCGGTGAATCAGATATGGGCAATCAGAGGTGGCGAATCAGAGGTAGAGAATCAGAGATGGGGAAGCAGAGGTGGGGAATCAGATGTGATGAATTAGAGATGGGGAATCAGAGGCGGGGTATCAGAGGCGGGGAATCAGAGTTGGGGAATCAGAGGAGGGGAATCAGATATGGGGAAACAGAGGCCGGGAATCAGAGGCAGGGAAACAGAGGCGGGGAATCAGATATGGGGAATCAGAGGTGGGGAATTAGAGGTTGCGAATCAGAGGCAGGGAATCAGAGGCGGGGAATCAGAGGCGGGGAATCATAGGCAGGGAATCAGATATGGGCAATCAGAGGTGGCGAATCAGAGGTAGAGAATCAGAGATGGGGAAGCAGAGGTGGGGAATCAGATGTGATGAATTAGAGATGGGGAATCAGAGGCGGGGTATCAGAGGCGGGGAATCAGAGTTGGGGAATCAGAGGAGGGGAATCAGATATGGGGAAACAGAGGCCGGGAATCAGAGGCAGGGAAACAGAGGCGGGGAATCAGATATGGGGAATCAGAGGTGGGGAATCAGAGGCAGGGAATCAGATGTGCGGAATCAGAGATGGGGAATCAGAGGCAGGGAATCAGAATCAGAAGCGGGGAATCAGAGGCCGGGAATCAGAGGCCGGGAATCAGATGCTGGGAATAAGAGGCCGGGAATCAGAGGTGGGGAATCAGAGTCCGGGAATCAGAGATGGGGATTCAGAGGCGGGGAATGAGATATGGAGAATCAGAGGCGGGGAATCAGAGGCCGGGAAACAGAGGTGGGGAATCAGATATGGGGAATCAGAGGTGGGGAATTAGAGGTTGCGAATCAGAGGCAGGGAATCAGATGCGGGGAATCAGAGGCGGGGAATCATAGGCAGGGAATCAGATATGGGCAATCAGAGGCGGGGAATCATAGGCAGGGAATCAGATATGGGCAATCAGAGGTGGCGAATCAGAGGTAGAGAATCAGAGATGGGGAAGCAGAGGTGGGGAATCAGATGTGATGAATTAGAGATGGGGAATCAGAGGCGGGGTATCAGAGGCGGGGAATCAGAGGCGGGGAATCAGAGGCGGGGTAACAGAGGTGGGGAATCAGATATGGGGAATCAGAGGCGGGGAATCAGAGGCAGGGAATCAAACACGGGGAATCAGAGGCGGGGAATCAGAGCTGGGGAATCAGAGGTGGGGAATCAGAGTTGGGGAATCAGAGGCGGGGAATCAGATATGGGGAAACAGGGGCGGAGAATCAGAGGCAGGGAAACAGAGGCGGGGAATCAGATATGGGGAATCAGGGGTGGGGAATCAGAGGTTGGGAATCAGAGGCAGGGAATCAGAGGCGTGGAAACAGAGGCGGGGATTCAGATATGGGGAATCAGAGGTGGGGAATCAGGGGCGTGGAATCAGAGGCAGGGAATTAGATGTGGTGAATCAGAGATGGGGAATCAGAGGCAGGGAATCAGAATCAGAAGCGGGGTATCAGAGGCCGGGAATCAGAGGAAGGTAATCAGAGGCAGGGGATCAAACACGGGGAATCAGAGGCTGGGAATCAGAGCTGGGGAATCACAGGCGGGGAATCAGAGATGGGGAATCAGAGGCGGGGAATCAGAGGCAGGGAATCAGATGCGGGGAATCAGAGGCGGGGAATCAGAGCTGGCGAATCAGAGGAGGGGAATCAGAGGTGGGCAATCAGAGGATGGGAATCAGATATGGGGAATCAGAGGCGGGGAATTAGAGCTGGGGAATCACAGGCGGGGAATCAGAGTTGGGGAATCAGAGGCGGGGAATCAGATATGGGGAAACAGAGGCGGGGAATCAGAGGCGGTGAAACAGAGGCGGGAAATCAGATATGGGGAATCAGAGGTGGGGAATCAGAGGTTGGGAATCAGAGGCCTGGAATCAGAGGCGGGGAATCAGAGGCAGGGAATCAGATGCGGGGAATCAGAGGAGGGGAATCAGAGCTGGGGAATCAGAGGCGGGGAATCAGAGGTGGGCAATCAGAGGCCGGGAATCAGAGGTGGTGAATCAGAGATGGGGAATCAGAGGCGGGGAATCAGTGGCAGGGAATCAGATATGGGGAATCAGAGGCGTGGAATCAGAGCTGGGGAATCAGAGGCGGGGTATTAGAGTTGGGGAATCAGAGGCGGGGAATCAGATATGGGGAAACAGAGGTGGGGAATCAGAGGCGGGGAAACAGAGGCAGGGAATCAGATATGGGGAATCAGAGGTGGGGCATCAGAGGTTGTGAATCACAGATGGGGAATCAGAGGCGGGGAATCAGAGGCAGGGAATCGGACGCGGGGAATCAGAGGCGGGGATTCAGAGCTGGGGAATCAGAAGCGGGGAATCAGAGTTGGGGAATCAGAGGCGGGGTATTAGAGTTGGGGAATCAAAGGCGGGGAATCAGATATGGGGAATCAGAGGCTAGGAATCAGAGGGGGGGAAACAGAGGCGGGGAATAAGATATGGGGAATCAGAGGCGGGGAATCAGAGTTGGGGAATCAGAGGCAGGGAATCAGATATTCGGAATCAGAGGTTGCGAATCAGAGGTAGAGAATCAGAGATGGGGAAGCAGAGGTGGGGAATCAGATGTGATGAATTAGAGATGGGGAATCAGAGGCGGGGTATCAGAGGTGCCAATCAGAGGCGGTGAAACAGAGGCGGGGAATCAGATATGGAGAAACAGAGGAGGGGAATCAGAGGCAGGGAAACAGTGGCGGGGAATCAGATATGGGGTTTCAGAGGTGGGGAATAACAGGTTGCGAATCAGAGGCAGGGAATCAAAGGCAGGGAATCGGATGTGCAGAATCAGAGATGGGGAATCAGAGGTGGGGAATCAGAGGTGGTGAATCAGAGATGGGGAATCAAAGGCGTGGAATCAGAGGCAGGGTCAGACATGGGGAATCAGAGACGGGGAATCAGATGCGGGGAACCAGAGGAGGGGAATCATAGCTGGCGAATCAGAGGCGGGGAATCAGAGGTGGGGAATCATAGGCGGGGAATCAGATATGGGGAATCAGAGGTGGGGAATCAGAGGCGGGGAAACAGAGGCGGGGAATCAGATATGTTGGATCAGAGGTGGGGAATCAGAGGCGGGGAATCAGAGCTGGGGAATCAGAGGCGGGGAATCAGAGTTGGGGAATCAGAGGCAGGGAATCAGATATGGGGAATCAGAGGTGGGGAATCAGAGGCGGGGAAACAGAGGCGGGGAATCAGATATGGGGTATCAGAGGTGGGGAATCAGGAGCGGGGTATCAGTGGCAGGGAATCAGAGGAGGGGATTCAGAGGCGGGGAATCAGAGGCAGGGAATCAGACACTGGGAGTCAGAGGCGGTGAATCAGGGATTGGGAATCAGAGGCCGGGAAACAGAGGTGGGGAATCAGAGACCGGGAATCAGAGATGGGGAATCAGAGGCGGGGAATCAGATATGGGGAATCAGAGGCGGGGAATCAGAGGCAGGGAAACAGAGGCGGTGAATCAGATATTGGGAATCAGAGGTGGCGAATCAGAGGTAGAGAATCGGAGATGGGGAAGCAGAGGTGGGGAATCAGATGTGATGAATTAGAGATGGGGAATCAGAGGCGGGGTATCAGAGGTGCCAATCAGAGGCGGGGAAACAGAGGCGGGGAATCAGATATGGGGAATCAGAGGTGGGGAATAAGAGGTTTCGAATCAGAGGCAGGGAATCAGAGGCGGGGAATCAGAGGCGGGGAATCAGAGGCAGGGAATCGGATGTGCGGAATCAGAGATGGGGTATCAGAGGTGGGGAATCAGAGGTGGTGAGTCAGACATGGGGAATCAGAGGCGGGGAATCAGAGGCAGGGAATCAGAAACGGGGAATCAGAGGCGGGCAATCATAACTGGCGAATCAGAGGAGGGGAATCAGTGGTGGGGAATCAGAGGCGGGGAATCAGATATGGTGAATCAGAGGTGGGGAATCAGAGGCGGGGAAACAGAGGCCGGGAATCAGATATGTTGTATCACAGGTGGGGAATCAGAGGCGGGAAATCAGAGCTGGGGATTCAGAGGCGGGGAAATCAGAGTTGGGGAATCAGAGTCCGGGAATCAGAGATGGGAAATCAGAGGAGGGGAATGAAATATGGGGAATCAGAGGCGGGGAATCAGAGTTGGGGAATGAGTCCGGGAATCAGAGATGGGGAATCAGAGGCGGGGAATCAAATATGGGGAATCAGAGGCGAGGAATCAGATGCGGGGAAACAGAGGCGGTGAATCAGATATGGGCAATCAGAGGTGGCGAATCAGAGGTAGAGAATCAGAGATGGGGAAGCAGAGGTGGGGAATCAGATGTGATGAATTAGAGATGGGGAATCAGAGGCGGGGTATCAGAGGCGGGGAATCAGAGTTGGGGAATCAGAGGAGGGGAATCAGATATGGGGAAACAGAGGCCGGGAATCAGAGGCAGGGAAACAGAGGCGGGGAATCAGATATGGGGAATCAGAGGTGGGGAATTAGAGGTTGCGAATCAGAGGCAGGGAATCAGAGGCGGGGAATCAGAGGCGGGGAATCATAGGCAGGGAATCAGATATGGGCAATCAGAGGTGGCGAATCAGAGGTAGAGAATCAGAGATGGGGAAGCAGAGGTGGGGAATCAGATGTGATGAATTAGAGATGGGGAATCAGAGGCGGGGTATCAGAGGCGGGGAATCAGAGTTGGGGAATCAGAGGAGGGGAATCAGATATGGGGAAACAGAGGCCGGGAATCAGAGGCAGGGAAACAGAGGCGGGGAATCAGATATGGGGAATCAGAGGTGGGGAATCAGAGGCAGGGAATCAGATGTGCGGAATCAGAGATGGGGAATCAGAGGCAGGGAATCAGAATCAGAAGCGGGGAATCAGAGGCCGGGAATCAGAGGCCGGGAATCAGATGCTGGGAATAAGAGGCCGGGAATCAGAGGTGGGGAATCAGAGTCCGGGAATCAGAGATGGGGATTCAGAGGCGGGGAATGAGATATGGAGAATCAGAGGCGGGGAATCAGAGGCCGGGAAACAGAGGTGGGGAATCAGATATGGGGAATCAGAGGTGGGGAATTAGAGGTTGCGAATCAGAGGCAGGGAATCAGATGCGGGGAATCAGAGGCGGGGAATCATAGGCAGGGAATCAGATATGGGCAATCAGAGGCGGGGAATCATAGGCAGGGAATCAGATATGGGCAATCAGAGGTGGCGAATCAGAGGTAGAGAATCAGAGATGGGGAAGCAGAGGTGGGGAATCAGATGTGATGAATTAGAGATGGGGAATCAGAGGCGGGGTATCAGAGGCGGGGAATCAGAGTTGGGGAATCAGAGGAGGGGAATCAGATATGGGGAAACAGAGGCCGGGAATCAGAGGCAGGGAAACAGAGGCGGGGAATCAGATATGGGGAATCAGAGGTGGGGAATCAGAGGCAGGGAATCAGATGTGCGGAATCAGAGATGGGGAATCAGAGGCAGGGAATCAGAATCAGAAGCGGGGAATCAGAGGCCGGGAATCAGAGGCCGGGAATCAGATGCTGGGAATAAGAGGCCGGGAATCAGAGGTGGGGAATCAGAGTCCGGGAATCAGAGATGGGGATTCAGAGGCGGGGAATGAGATATGGAGAATCAGAGGCGGGGAATCAGAGGCCGGGAAACAGAGGTGGGGAATCAGATATGGGGAATCAGAGGTGGCGAATCAAAGGCGGTGAATCAGAGATGGGGAATCAGAGGCGGGGAATCAGAGGCAGGGAATCAGATGCGGGGAATCAGAGGCGGGGAATCAGAGCTGGCGAATCAGAGGCGGGGAATCAGAGGTGGGCAATCAGTGCCGGGGAATCAGATATGGGGAATCAGAGGCGGGGAATCAGAGGCGGGGAAACAGAGGTGGGGAATCAGATATGGGGAAACAGAGGTGGCGAATCAAAGGCGGTGAATCAGAGATGGGGAATCAGAGGCGGGGAATCAGAGGCAGGGAATCAAAAACGGGGAATCAGAGGCGGGGAATCAGAGCTGGGGAATCAGAGGCGGGGAAGCAGAGTAGGAGAATCAGAGGTGGGGAATCAGATATGGGGAAACAGGGGCGGGGAATCAGAGGCGGGGAAACAGAGGCGGGGAATCAGATATGAGGAATCAGAGGTGTGGAATCAGAGGTTGGGAATCAGAGGCGGGGAAACAGAGGAGGGGAATCAGATATGGGGAATCAGAGGTGGCGAATCAGAGATGGGGAATCATGGCAGGGAATCAGAGGCAGGGAATCAAACACAGGGAATCAGAGGCGTGGAATCAGAGCTGGGGAATCAGAGGCGGGGATGCAGAGTTGGGGAATCAGAGGCGGGGAATCAGAGGCGGGGAAACAGAGGTGGGGAATCAGATATGGGGAATCAGAGGTGGGGAATCAGAGGTTGGGAATCAGAAGCAGGGAATCAGAGGCGGGGAATCAGAGGCGGGGAATCAGAGGCAGGAAATCCGATGTGCGGAATCGGAGATGGGGAATCAGAGACAGGGAATCAGAGGCGGGGAATCAGAGGCGGGGAATCAGAGGCCGGGAATCAGATATGGGGAAACAGAGGCGGGGAATCAGAGGCGGGGAAACAGAGGCGGGGAATCAGATATGGGGAATCAGAGGTGGCGAATCAGAGGTTGGGAATCAGAGGCAGGTAATCAGATGCTGGGAATCAGATGCAGGGAATCAGATGCGGGGAATCAGAGGCGGGGAATCAGAGCTGGGGAATCAGAGGTGGGGAATCAGAGTTGGGGAATCAGAGTCGGGGACTTAGATATGGGGAAACAGAGGCAGGGAATCAGAGGCGGGGAAACAGACGCGGGGAATCAGAGGCGGGTATCAGAGCTGGGGAATCAGAGGCGGGGAATCAGAGTTGGGGAATCAGAGGCGGGGAATCAGAGGTGGGGAATCAGAGGCGGGGAATCAGAGGCGGGGAAACAGAGGCAGGGAATCAGATATGGGGAATAAGAGGTGGGGTATCAGGGGCAGGGAATCAGTGGCAGGGAATCAGAGGCGGGGAATCAGAGGCGGGGAATCAGAGGCAGGGAATCAGACACGGGGAATCAGATATGGGGAAACAGAGGCGGGAAATCAGAGGCGGGCAAACAGAGGCGGGGAATTAGATATGGGGAATCAGAGGTGGGGAATCAGAGGTGGTGAATCAGAGATGGGGAATCACAGGCGGGGAATCAGAGGCAGGGAATAGAACGCGGGGAATCAGAGGCGGGGAATCAGAGCTGGGGAATCAGAGGCGGGGAATCATAGTTGGGAATCAGAGGCGGGGAATCAGATATGGGGAAACAGAGGCGGGGAATCAAAGGCGGGGAAACAGAGGCGGGGAATCAGATATGGGGAATCGGATGCGGGGAATCAGAGGCGGGGAATCAGAGCTGGGGAATCAGAGGCGGGGTATCAGAGTTGGGGCATCAGAGGTGGGGAATTAGATATGGGGAAACAGAGGCGGGGAATAAGAGGCGGGGAAACAGAGGTGGGGAATCAGATATGGGGAATCAGAGGTGGGGAATCAGAGGCAGGGAATCAGATGTGCGGAATCAGAGATGGGGAATCAGAGGCAGGGAATCAGAATCAGAAGCGGGGAATCAGGGGCCGGGAATCAGAGGCCGGGATTCAGATGCCGGGAATAAGAGGCCGGGAATCAGAGTTGGGGAATCAGAGTCTGGGAATCAGAGATGGGGATTCAGAGGCGGGGAATGATATATGGGGAATCAGAGACGGGGAATCAGAGGCGGGGTAACAGAGGTGGGGAATCAGATATGGGGAATCAGAGGCGGGGAATCAGAGGCAGGGAATCAAACACGGGGAATCAGAGGCGGGGAATCAGAGCTGGGGAATCAGAGGTGGGGAATCAGAGTTGGGGAATCAGAGGCGGGGAATCAGATATGGGGAAACAGGGGCGGAGAATCAGAGGCAGGGAAACAGAGGCGGGGAATCAGATATGGGGAATCAGGGGTGGGGAATCAGAGGTTGGGAATCAGAGGCAGGGAATCAGAGGCGTGGAAACAGAGGCGGGGATTCAGATATGGGGAATCAGAGGTGGGGAATCAGGGGCGTGGAATCAGAGGCAGGGAATTAGATGTGGTGAATCAGAGATGGGGAATCAGAGGCAGGGAATCAGAATCAGAAGCGGGGTATCAGAGGCCGGGAATCAGAGGAAGGTAATCAGAGGCAGGGGATCAAACACGGGGAATCAGAGGCTGGAAATCAGAGCTGGGGAATCACAGGCGGGGAATCAGAGATGGGGAATCAGAGGCGGGGAATCAGAGGCAGGGAATCAGATGCGGGGAATCAGAGGCGGGGAATCAGAGCTGGCGAATCAGAGGAGGGGAATCAGAGGTGGGCAATCAGAGGATGGGAATCAGATATGGGGAATCAGAGGCGGGGAATTAGAGCTGGGGAATCACAGGCGGGGAATCAGAGTTGGGGAATCAGAGGCGGGGAATCAGATATGGGGAAACAGAGGCGGGGAATCAGAGGCGGTGAAACAGAGGCGGGAAATCAGATATGGGGAATCAGAGGTGGGGAATCAGAGGTTGGGAATCAGAGGCCTGGAATCAGAGGCGGGGAATCAGAGGCAGGGAATCAGATGCGGGGAATCAGAGGAGGGGAATCAGAGCTGGGGAATCAGAGGCGGGGAATCAGAGGTGGGCAATCAGAGGCCGGGAATCAGAGGTGGTGAATCAGAGATGGGGAATCAGAGGCGGGGAATCAGTGGCAGGGAATCAGATATGGGGAATCAGAGGCGTGGAATCAGAGCTGGGGAATCAGAGGCGGGGTATTAGAGTTGGGGAATCAGAGGCGGGGAATCAGATATGGGGAAACAGAGGTGGGGAATCAGAGGCGGGGAAACAGAGGCAGGGAATCAGATATGGGGAATCAGAGGTGGGGCATCAGAGGTTGTGAATCACAGATGGGGAATCAGAGGCGGGGAATCAGAGGCAGGGAATCAGACGCGGGGAATCAGAGGCGGGGATTCAGAGCTGGGGAATCAGAAGCGGGGAATCAGAGTTGGGGAATCAGAGGCGGGGAATCAGATATGGGGAATCAGAGGCAGGGAATCAGAGGCGGGGAATCAGAGGCAGGGAATCAGACGCGGGGAATCTGAGGCGGGGAATCAGAGCTGGGGAATCAGAGGTGGGGAATCAGAGTTGGGGAATCAGAGGCAGGGAATTGGATGTGCGGAATCAGAGAGGGGGAATCAGAGGTGGGGAATCAGAGGCGGTGAATCAGAGATGGGGAATCAGAGGCGGGGAATCAGAGGCAGGAAATCAGACACGGGGATTCAGAGGCTGGGAATCAGACGGGGGGAATCAAAGGCGGGGAATCAGAGCTGGGGAATCTGAGGCAGGTAATCAGAGTTGGGGATTCAGAGGCGGGGAATCAGATATGGGGAAACAGAGGCGGGGAATCAGAGGCGGGCAAACAGAGGCGGGGAATTAGATATGTGGAATCAGAGGTAGGGAATCAGAGGTGGTGAATCAGTGATGGGGAATCACAGGCGGGGAATCAGAGGCAGGGAATAGAACGCGGGAAATCAGAGGCAGGGAATCAGAGCTGGGGAATCAGAGGAGGGGATTCATAGTTGGGAATCAGAGGCGGTAATCAGATATGGGGAAACAGAGGCGGGGAATCAGAGGCGGTGAAACAGAGGCGGGGAATCAGATATGGGGAATCGGATGCAGGGAATCAGAGGCGGGGAATCAGAGCTGGGGAATCAGAGGCGGGAAATCAGAGTTGGGGCATCAGAGGTGGGGAATTAGATATAGGGAAACAGAGGTGGGGAATCAGAGGCGGGGAAACAGAGGCGGAGAATCAGATATGGGGAATCAGAGGTGGGGAATCAGAGGCAGGGAATCAGATGTGCGGAATCAGAGATGGGGAATAAGAGGCAGGGAATCAGAATCAGAAGCGGGGAATCAGAGGCCGGGAATCAGAGGCCGGGAATCAGATGCTGGGAATAAGAGGCCGGGAATCAGAGGTGGGGAATAAGATATGGGGAATCAGAGGTGGCGAATCAAAGGCGGTGAATCAGAGATGGGGAATCAGAGGCGGGGAATCAGAGGCAGGGAATCAGATGCGGGGAATCAGAGGCGGGGAATCAGAGCTGGCGAATCAGAGGCTGGGAATTAGAGGTGGGCAATCAGAGGCGGGGAATCAGATATGGGGAATCATAGGCGGGGAATCAGAGGCGGGGAAACAGAGGCGGGGAATCAAATATAGGGAATCAGAGGTGGGGAATCAGAGGTTGTGAATCAGAGATGGGGAATCAAGGCGGGGAATCAGAGGCAGGGAATCAGACGCGGGGAATCAGAGGCGGGGATTCAGAGCTGGGGAATCAGAGGCGGGGAATCAGAGTTGGGGAATCAGAGGCAGGGAATCATATATGGGGAATCAGAGGCGGGGAATCAGAGGCGGGGAAACAGAGGCGGGGAATCAGATGTGGGGAATCAGAGGTGGGGAATCAGGGGCAGGGAATCAGTGGCAGGGAATCAGAGGCGGGGAATCAGAGGCGGGGAATCAAAGATGGGGAATCAGAGGCGGGGAATCAGAGGCAGGGAATCGGATGCCGGGAATCAGAGTCGGGGAATCAGAGCTGGGGAATCAGAGGCGGGGAATCAGAGTTGGGGAATCAGAGGCGGGGAATCAGATATGGAGAAATAGAGGCGGGGAATCAGATATGGGGAATCAGAGGTGTGGAATCAGAGGTTGGGAATCAGAGGCAGGGAATCAGAGTCCGGGAAACTGAGACGGGGAATCAGATATTGGGAATCAGAGATGGCGAATCAAAGGCGGTGAAACAGAGATGGGGAATCAGGGCAGGGAATCAGAGGAAGGGAATCAAACACGGGGAATCAGAGCTGGGGAATCAGAGGCGGGGAATCAGAGTTGGGAATCAGAGGTGGGGAATCAGAGGCGGGGAAACAGAGGCGGGGAATCAGATATGGGGAATCAGAGGTGGGGAATCCGAGGTTGGGAATCAGAGGCAGGGAATCAGAGGCGGAAAATCAGAGGCGGGGAATCAGAGGAAGGGAATCAGATGTGCGGAATCGGAGATGGGGAATCAGAGGCAGGGAATCAGAGGCGGGGAATCAGAGGCGGGGAATCAGAGGCCGGGAATCAGATATGGGGAAACAGAGGCGGGGAATCCGAGGCGGGGAAACAGAGGCGGGGAATCAGATATGGGGAATCAGAGGTGGGGAATCAGAGGTTGGGAATCAGAGGCAGGGAATCAGAGGCTTGGAATCAGATGCAGGGAATCAGATGCGGGGAATCAGAGGCGGGGAATCAGAGCTGGGGAATCAGAGGTGGGGAATCAGATTTGGGGAATCAGAGGCGGGGACTTAGATATTGGGAAACAGAGGCGGGGAATCAGAGGCGGGGAAACCCAGGCGGGGAATCAGATATGGGGAATCAGAGGTGGGGAATCAGAGGCAAGGAATCAGATGTG
This sequence comes from Narcine bancroftii, assembly GCF_036971445.1. Taxonomy (NCBI): domain Eukaryota; kingdom Metazoa; phylum Chordata; class Chondrichthyes; order Torpediniformes; family Narcinidae; genus Narcine; species Narcine bancroftii. Next base: position 2,071,315 of record NW_027211891.1, on the reverse strand, counting down.
CGGAATCAGAGATGGGGAATCAGAGGCAGGGAATCAGAATCAGAAGCAGGGAATCAGAGGCCGGGAATCAGAGGCCGGAATCAGATGCTGGGAGTCAGAGGCCTGGAATCAGAGGAGGGGAATCAGAGGCAGGGAATCAGATGCGGGGAATCAGAGGCGGGGAATCAGAGCTGGGGAATCAGAGGCGGGGATACAGAGTTGGGGAATCAGAGGCGGGGAATCAGAGGCGGGGAAACAGAGGTGGGGAATCAGATATGGGGAATCAGAGGTGGGGAATCAGAGGTTGGGAATCAGAAGCAGGGAAACAGAGGCGGGGAATCAGAGGCGGGGAATCAGAGGCAGGAAATCCGATGTGCGGAATCGGAGATGGGGAATCAGTGGCAGGGAATCAGAGGCGGGGAATCAGAGGCGGAGAATCAGAGGCCGGGAATCAGATATGGGGAAACAGAGGCGGGGAATCAGAGGCGGGGAAACAGAGGCGGGGAATCAGATATGGGGAATCAGAGGTGGGGAATCAGAGGTTGGGAATCAGAGGCAGGGAATCAGAGGCTGGGAATCAGATGCAGGGAATCAGATGCGGGGAATCAGAGGCGGGGAATCAGAGCTGGGGAATCAGAGGTGGGGAATCAGAGTTGGGGAATCAGAGTCGGGGACTTAGATATGGGGAAACAGAGGCGGGGAATCAGAGGCGGGGAAACAAACGCGGTGAATCAGAGGCGGGGATTCAGAGCTGGGGAATCAGAGGCGGGGAATCAGAGTTGGGGAATCAGAGGCGGGGAATCAGATATGGGGAATCAGAGGCGGGGAATCAGAGGCGGGGAAACAGAGGCAGGGAATCAGATATGGGGAATCAGAGGTGGGTTATCAGGGGCAGGGAATCAGTGGCAGGGAATCAGAGGCGGGGAAACAGAGGCGGGGAATCAGAGGCAGGGAATCAGACACGGGGAATAAGATATGGGGAAACAGAGGCGGGGAATCAGAGGCGGGCAAACAGAGGCGGGGAATTAGATATGGGGAATCAGAGGTGGGGAATCAGAGGTGGTGAATCAGAGATGGGGAATCACAGGTGGGGAATCAGAGGCAGGGAATAGAACGCGGGGAATCAGAGGCGGGGAATCAGAGCTGGGGAATCAGAGGCGGGGAATCATAGTTGGGAATCAGAGGCGGGGAATCAGATATGGGGAAACAGAGGCGGGGAATCAAAGGCGGGGAAACAGATGCGGGGAATCAGATATGGGGAATCGGATGCGGGGAATCAGAGGCGGGGAATGGGAGCTGGGGAATCAGAGGCGGGGTATCAGAGTTGGGGCATCTGAGGTGGGGAATTAGATATGGGGAAACAGAGGCGGGGAATCAGAGGCGGGGAAACAGAGGCGAGGAATCAGATATGGGGAATCAGAGGTGGGGAATCAGAGGCAGGGAATCAGATGTGCGGAATCAGAGATGGGGAATCAGAGGCAGGGAATCAGAATCAGAAGCGGGGAATCAGAGGCCGGGAATCAGAGGCCGGGATTCAGATGCCGGGAATAAGAGGCCGGGAATCAGAGGTGGGGAATCAGAGTCCGGGAATCAGAGATGGGGATTCAGAGGCGGGGAATGATATATGGGGAATCAGAGGCGGGGAATCAGAGGCGGGGTAACAGAGGTGGGGAATCAGATATGGGGAATCAGAGGTGGCGAATCAAAGGCGGTGAATCAGAGATGGGGAATCAGAGGCGGGGAATCAGAGGCAGGGAATCAAACACGGGGAATCAGAGGCGGGGAATCAGAGCTGGGGAATCAGAGGCGGGGAATCAGAGTTGGGGAATCAGAGGCGGGGAATCAGATATGGGGAAACAGGGGCGGGGAATCAGAGGCAGGGAAACAGAGGCGGGGAATCAGATATGGGGAATCAGGGGTGGGGAATCAGAGGTTGGGAATCAGAGGCAGGGAATCAGAGGCGTGGAAACAGAGGCGGGGATTCAGATATGGGGAATCAGAGGTGGGGAATCAGGGGCGTGGAATCAGAGCCAGGGAATTAGATGTGGTGAATCAGAGATGGGGAATCAGAGGCAGGGAATCAGAATCAGAAGCGGGGTATCAGTGGCCGGGAATCAGAGGCAGGGAATCAGATGCTGGGAATAAGAGGCCGGGAATCAGAGGTGGGGAATCAGAGTCCGGGAATCAGAGATGGGGATTCAGAGGCGGGGAATGAGATATGGAGAATCAGAGGCGGCGAATCAGAGGCCGGGAAACAGAGGTGGGGAATCAGATATGGGGAATCAGAGGTGGCGAATCAAAGGCGGTGAATCAGAGATGGGGAATCAGAGGCGGGGAATCAGAGGCAGGGAATCAGATGCGGGGAATCAGAGGCGGGGAATCAGAGCTGGCGAATCAGAGGCGGGGAATCAGAGGTGGGCAATCAGAGGCGGGGTATCAGATATGGGGAATCAGAGGCGGGGAATCAGAGGCGGGGAAACAGAGGCTGGGAATCAAATATAGGGAATCAGAGGTGGGGAATCAGAGGTTGTGAATCAGAGATGGTGAATCAAGGCGGGGAATCAGAGGCAGGGAATCAGACACGGGGAATCAGAGGCGGGGAATCAGAGGATGGGAATCAGAGGCAGGGAATCGGAGATGGGGAATCAGAGGCAGGGTATCAGAGGTGGGGAATCAGAGGCGGGGAATCAGAGGCCGGGAATCAGATATGGGGAAACTGAGGCGGGGAATCCGAGGCGGGGAAACAGAGGCGGGGAATCAGATATGGGGAATCAGAGGTGGGGAATCAGAGGTTGGGAATCAGAGGCAGGGAATCAGAGGCTTGGAATCAGATGCAGGGAATAAGATGCGGGGAATCAGAGGCGGGGAATCAGAGCTGGGGAATCAGAGGTGGGGAATCAGATTTGGGGAATCAGAGGTGGGGACTTAGATATTGGGAAACAGAGGCGGGGAATCAGAGGCGGGGAAACAGAGGCGGGGAATCAGATATGGGGAATCAGAGGTGGGGAATCAGAGGCAGGGAATCAGATGTGCGGAATCAGAGATGGGGAATCAGAGGCAGGGAATCAGAATCAGAAGCAGGGAATCAGAGGCCGGGAATCAGAGGCCGGAATCAGATGATGGGAATCAGAGGCCTGGAATCAGAGGCGGGGAATCAGAGGCAGGGAATCAGATGCGGGGAATCAGAGGCGGGGAATCAGAGCTGGGGAATCAGAGGCGGGGTATTAGAGTTGGGGAATCAGAGGCGGGGAATCAGACATGGGGAAACAGAGGTAGGGAATCAGAGGCGGGGAAACAGAGGCAGGGAATCAGATATGGGGAATCAGAGGCCGGGAATCAGAGGTGGTGAATCAGAGATGGGGAATCAGAGGCGGGGAATCAGAGGCAGGGTATCTGACGCGGGGAATCAGAGGTGGGCAATCAGAGGCGGGGAATCAGATATGGGGAATCAGAGGCGGGGAATCAGAGGCGGGGAAACAGAGGCGGGGAATCAGATATGGGGAATCAGAGGTGGGGCATCAGAGGTTGTGAATCACAGATGGGGAATCAGAGGCGGGGAATCAGAGGCAGGGAATCAGACGCGGGGAATCAGAGGCAGGGATTCAGAGCTGGGGAATCAGAAGCGGGGAATCAGAGTTGGGGAATCAGAGGCGGGGAATCAAATATGGGGAATCAGAGGCAGGGAATCAGAGGCTGGGAATCAGAGGCAGGGAATCAGACGCGGGGAATCTGAGGCGGGGAATCAGAGCTGGGGAATCAGAGGTGGGGAATCAGAGTTGGGGAATCAGAGGCAGGGAATTGGATGTGCGGAATCAGAGATGGGGAATCAGAGGTGGGGAATCAGAGGTGGTGAATCAGAGATGGGGAATCAGAGGCGGGGAATCAGAGGCAGCAAATCAGACACGGGGATTCAGAGGCTGGGAATCAGACGGGGGGAATCAAAGGCGGGGCATCAGAGCTGGGGAATCTGAGGCAGGGAATCAGAGTTGGGGATTCAGAGGCGGGGAATCAGATATGGGGAAACAGAGGCGGGGAATCAGAGGCGGGCAAACAGAGGCGGGGAATTAGATATGGGGAATCAGAGGTAGGGAATCAGAGGTGGTGAATCAGTGATGGGGAATCACAGGCGGGGAATCAGAGGCAGGGAATAGAACGCGGGGAATCAGAGGCAGGGAATCAGAGCTGGGGAATCAGAGGCGGGGAATCATAGTTGGGAATCAGAGGCGGGAATCAGATATGGGGAAACAGAGGCGGGGAATCAGAGGCGAGGAAACAGAGGCGGGGAATCAGATATGGGGAATCGGATGCAGGGAATCAGAGGCGGGGAATCAGAGCTGGGGAATCAGAGGCGGGGAATCAGAGTTGGGGCATCAGAGATGGGGAATCAAGGCAGGGAATCAGAAGCGGGGAATCAGAGGCCGGGAATAAGAGGCCGGGAATCAGAGGAGGGGAATCAGAGTCCGGGAATCAGAGATGGGGATTCAGAGGCGGGGAATGAGATATGGAGAATCAGAGGCGGGGAATCAGAGGCGGGGAAACAGAGGTGGGGAATCAGATATGGGGAATCAGAGGTGGCGAATCAAAGGCGGTGAATCAGAGATGGGGAATCAGAGGCGGGGAATCAGAGGCAGGGAATCAGATGCGGGGAATCAGAGGCGGGGAATCAGAGCTGGCGAATCAGAGGCGGGGAATCAGAGGTGGGCAATCAGAGGCGGGGAATCAGATATGGGGAATCAGAGGCGGGGAATCAGATATGGGGAAACAGAGGCGGGGAATCAAAGGCGGGGAAACAGATGCGGGGAATCAGATATGGGGAATCGGATGCGGGGAATCAGAGGCGGGGAATGGGAGCTGGGGAATCAGAGGCGGGGTATCAGAGTTGGGGCATCTGAGGTGGGGAATTAGATATGGGGAAACAGAGGCGGGGAATCAGAGGCGGGGAAACAGAGGCGAGGAATCAGATATGGGGAATCAGAGGTGGGGAATCAGAGGCAGGGAATCAGATGTGCGGAATCAGAGATGGGGAATCAGACGCAGGGAATCAGAATCAGAAGCGGGGAATCAGAGGCCGGGAATCAGAGGCCGGGATTCAGATGCCGGGAATAAGAGGCCGGGAATCAGAGGTGGGGAATCAGAGTCCGGGAATCAGAGATGGGGATTCAGAGGCGGGGAATGATATATGGGGAATCAGAGGCGGGGAATCAGAGGCGGGGTAACAGAGGTGGGGAATCAGATATGGGGAATCAGAGGTGGCGAATCAAAGGCGGTGAATCAGAGATGGGGAATCAGAGGCGGGGAATCAGAGGCAGGGAATCAAACACGGGGAATCAGAGGCGTGGAATCAGAGCTGGGGAATCAGAGGCGGGGAATCAGAGTTGGGGAATCAGAGGCGGGGAATCAGATATGGGGAAACAGGGGCGGGGAATCAGAGGCAGGGAAACAGAGGCGGGGAATCAGATATGGGGAATCAGGGGTGGGGAATCAGAGGTTGGGAATCAGAGGCAGGGAATCAGAGGCGTGGAAACAGAGGCGGGGATTCAGATATGGGGAATCAGAGGTGGGGAATCAGGGGCGTGGAATCAGAGGCAGGGAATTAGATGTGGTGAATCAGAGATGGGGAATCAGAGGCAGGGAATCAGAATCAGAAGCGGGGTATCAGTGGCCGGGAATCAGAGGCAGGGAATCAGATGCTGGGAATAAGAGGCCGGGAATCAGAGGTGGGGAATCAGAGTCCGGGAATCAGAGATGGGGATTCAGAGGCGGGGAATGAGATATGGAGAATCAGAGGCGGCGAATCAGAGGCCGGGAAACAGAGGTGGGGAATCAGATATGGGGAATCAGAGGTGGCGAATCAAAGGCGGTGAATCAGAGATGGGGAATCAGAGGCGGGGAATCAGAGGCAGGGAATCAGATGCGGGGAATCAGAGGCGGGGAATCAGAGCTGGCGAATCAGAGGCGGGGAATCAGATATGGGGAATCAGAGGCGGGGAATCAGAGGCGGGGAAACAGAGGCAGGGAATCAGATATGGGGAATCAGAGGTGGGGTATCAGGGGCAGGGAATCAGTGGCAGGGAATCAGAGGCGGGGAAACAGAGGCGGGGAATCAGAGGCAGGGAATCAGACACGGGGAATCAGATATGGGGAAACAGAGGCGGGGAATCAGAGGCGGGCAAACAGAGGCGGGGAATTAGATATGGGGAATCAGAGGTGGGGAATCAGAGGTGGTGAATCAGAGATGGGGAATCACAGGCGGGGAATCAGAGGCAGGGAATAGAACGCGGGGAATCAGAGGCGGGGAATCAGAGCTGGGGAATCAGAGGCGGGGAATCATAGTTGGGAATCAGAGGCGGGGAATCAGATATGGGGAAACAGAGGCGGGGAATCAAAGGCGGGGAAACAGATGCGGGGAATCAGATATGGGGAATCGGATGCGGGGAATCAGAGGCGGGGAATGGGAGCTGGGGAATCAGAGGCGGGGTATCAGAGTTGGGGCATCTGAGGTGGGGAATTAGATATGGGGAAACAGAGGCGGGGAATCAGAGGCGGGGAAACAGAGGCGAGGAATCAGATATGGGGAATCAGAGGTGGGGAATCAGAGGCAGGGAATCAGATGTGCGGAATCAGAGATGGGGAATCAGAGGCAGGGAATCAGAATCAGAAGCGGGGAATCAGAGGCCGGGAATCAGAGGCCGGGATTCAGATGCCGGGAATAAGAGGCCGGGAATCAGAGGTGGGGAATCAGAGGCGGGGAATCAGAGGTGGGCAATCAGAGGCGGGGAATCAGATATGGGGAATCAGAGGCGGGGAATCAGAGGCGGGGAAACAGAGGCGGGGAATCAAATATAGGGAATCAGAGGTGGGGAATCAGAGGTTGTGAATCAGAGATGGTGAATCAAGGCGGGGAATCAGAGGCAGGGAATCAGACACGGGGAATCAGAGGCGGGGATTCAGAGCTGGGGAATCAGAGGTTGTGAATCAGAGATGGTGAATCAAGGCGGGGAATCAGAGGCAGGGAATCAGACACGGGGAATCACAGGCGGGGAATCAGAGGCGGGGAATCAGATATGGGGAATCAGAGGTGGGGAATCAGGGGCAGGGATTCAGTGTCAGGGAATCAGAGGCGGGGAATCAGAGGCGGGGAATCAGAGGCAGGGAATCAGACACGGGGAATCAGAGGCGGGGAATCAGAGATGGGGAATCAGAGGCGGGGAATCAGATATGGGGAAACAGGGGCGGGGAATCAGAGGCAGGGAAACAGAGGCGGGGAATCAGATATGGGGAATCAGGGGTGGGGAATCAGAGGTTGGGAATCAGAGGCAGGGAATCAGAGGCGTGGAAACAGAGGCGGGGATTCAGATATGGGGAATCAGAGGTGGGGAATCAGGGGCGTGGAATCAGAGGCAGGGAATTAGATGTGGTGAATCAGAGATGGGGAATCAGAGGCAGGGAATCAGAATCAGAAGCGGGGTATCAGTGGCCGGGAATCAGAGGCAGGGAATCAGATGCTGGGAATAAGAGGCCGGGAATCAGAGGTGGGGAATCAGAGTCCGGGAATCAGAGATGGGGATTCAGAGGCGGGGAATGAGATATGGAGAATCAGAGGCGGCGAATCAGAGGCCGGGAAACAGAGGTGGGGAATCAGATATGGGGAATCAGAGGTGGCGAATCAAAGGCGGTGAATCAGAGATGGGGAATCAGAGGCGGGGAATCAGAGGCAGGGAATCAGATGCGGGGAATCAGAGGCGGGGAATCAGAGCTGGCGAATCAGAGGCGGGGAATCAGATATGGGGAATCAGAGGCGGGGAATCAGAGGCGGGGAAACAGAGGCAGGGAATCAGATATGGGGAATCAGAGGTGGGGTATCAGGGGCAGGGAATCAGTGGCAGGGAATCAGAGGCGGGGAAACAGAGGCGGGGAATCAGAGGCAGGGAATCAGACACGGGGAATCAGATATGGGGAAACAGAGGCGGGGAATCAGAGGCGGGCAAACAGAGGCGGGGAATTAGATATGGGGAATCAGAGGTGGGGAATCAGAGGTGGTGAATCAGAGATGGGGAATCACAGGCGGGGAATCAGAGGCAGGGAATAGAACGCGGGGAATCAGAGGCGGGGAATCAGAGCTGGGGAATCAGAGGCGGGGAATCATAGTTGGGAATCAGAGGCGGGGAATCAGATATGGGGAAACAGAGGCGGTGAATCAAAGGCGGGGAAACAGATGCGGGGAATCAGATATGGGGAATCGGATGCGGGGAATCAGAGGCGGGGAATGGGAGCTGGGGAATCAGAGGCGGGGTATCAGAGTTGGGGCATCTGAGGTGGGGAATTAGATATGGGGAAACAGAGGCGGGGAATCAGAGGCGGGGAAACAGAGGCGAGGAATCAGATATGGGGAATCAGAGGTGGGGAATCAGAGGCAGGGAATCAGATGTGCGGAATCAGAGATGGGGAATCAGAGGCAGGGAATCAGAATCAGAAGCGGGGAATCAGAGGCCGGGAATCAGAGGCCGGGATTCAGATGCCGGGAATAAGAGGCCGGGAATCAGAGGTGGGGAATCAGAGGCGGGGAATCAGAGGTGGGCAATCAGAGGCGGGGAATCAGATATGGGGAATCAGAGGCGGGGAATCAGAGGCGGGGAAACAGAGGCGGGGAATCAAATATAGGGAATCAGAGGTGGGGAATCAGAGGTTGTGAATCAGAGATGGTGAATCAAGGCGGGGAATCAGAGGCAGGGAATCAGACACGGGGAATCAGAGGCGGGGATTCAGAGCTGGGGAATCAGAGGTTGTGAATCAGAGATGGTGAATCAAGGCGGGGAATCAGAGGCAGGGAATCAGACACGGGGAATCACAGGCGGGGAATCAGAGGCGGGGAATCAGATATGGGGAATCAGAGGTGGGGAATCAGGGGCAGGGATTCAGTGTCAGGGAATCAGAGGCGGGGAATCAGAGGCGGGGAATCAGAGGCAGGGAATCAGACACGGGGAATCAGAGGCGGGGAATCAGAGATGGGGAATCAGAGGCAGGGAATCAGAGGCAGGGAATCGGACGCCGGGAATCAGAGTCGGGGAATCAGAGCTGGGGAATCAGAGACGGGGAATCAGAGTTGGGGAATCAGAGGCGGGGATTCAGATATGGGTAAATAGAGGCGGGGAATCAGATATGGGGAATCAGAGGTGTGGAATCAGAGGTTGGGAATCAGAGGAAGGGAATCAGAGTCGGGGAAACAGAGGCGGGGAATCAGATATGTGGAATCAGAGGTGGCGAATCAAAGGCGGTGAAACAGAGATGGGGAATCAGGGCAGGGAATCAGAGGCAGGGAATCAAACACGGGGAATCAGAGGTGGGGAATCAGAGGATGGGAATCAGAGGCAGGGAATCGGAGATGGGGAATCAGAGGCAGGGAATCAGAGGTGGGGAATCAGAGGCGGGGAATCAGAGGCCGGGAATCAGATATGGGGAAACTGAGGCGGGGAATCCGAGGCGGGGAAACAGAGGCGGGGAATCAGATATGGGGAATCAGAGGTGGGGAATCAGAGGTTGGGAATCAGAGGCAGGGAATCAGAGGCTTGGAATCTGATGCAGGGAATAAGATGCGTGGAATCAGAGGCGGGGAATCAGAGCTGGGGAATCAGAGGTGGGGAATCAGATTTGGGGAATCAGAGGTGGGGACTTAGATATTGGGAAACAGAGGCGGGGAATCAGAGGCGGGGAAACAGAGGCGGGGAATCAGATATGGGGAATCAGAGGTGGGGAATCAGAGGCAGGGAATCAGATGTGCGGGATCAGAGATGGGGAATCAGAGGCAGGGAATCAGAATCAGAAGCAGGGAATCAGAGGCCGGGAATCAGAGGCCGGAATCAGATGATGGGAATCAGAGGCCTGGAATCAGAGGCGGGGAATCAGAGGCAGGGAATCAGATGCGGGGAATCAGAGGCGGGGAATCAGAGCTGGGGAATCAGAGGCGGGGTATTAGAGTTGGGGAATCAGAGGCGGGGAATCAGACATGGGGAAACAGAGGTAGGGAATCAGAGGCGGGGAAACAGAGGCAGGGAATCAGATATGGGGAATCAGAGGCCGGGAATCAGAGGTGGTGAATCAGAGATGGGGAATCAGAGGCGGGGAATCAGAGGCAGGGTATCTGACGCGGGGAATCAGAGGTGGGCAATCAGAGGCGGGGAATCAGATATGGGGAATCAGAGGCGGGGAATCAGAGGCGGGGAAACAGAGGCGGGGAATCAGATATGGGGAATCAGAGGTGGGGCATCAGAGGTTGTGAATCACAGATGGGGAATCAGAGGCGGGGAATCAGAGGCAGGGAATCAGACGCGGGGAATCAGAGGCAGGGATTCAGAGCTGGGGAATCAGAAGCGGGGAATCAGAGTTGGGGAATCAGAGGCGGGGAATCAAATATGGGGAATCAGAGGCAGGGAATCAGAGGCTGGGAATCAGAGGCAGGGAATCAGACGCGGGGAATCTGAGGCGGGGAATCAGAGCTGGGGAATCAGAGGTGGGGAATCAGAGTTGGGGAATCAGAGGCAGGGAATTGGATGTGCGGAATCAGAGATGGGGAATCAGAGGTGGGGAATCAGAGGTGGTGAATCAGAGATGGGGAATCAGAGGCGGGGAATCAGAGGCAGCAAATCAGACACGGGGATTCAGAGGCTGGGAATCAGACGGGGGGAATCAAAGGCGGGGCATCAGAGGCGGGGAAACAGAGGCGGGGAATCAGATATGGGGAATCAGAGGTGGGGAATCAGAGGTGGGCAATCAGATGTGCGGAATCAGAGATGGGGAATCAGAGGCCGGGAATCAGAGGCGGGGAATCAGATATGGGGAATCAGAGGTAGGGAATCAGAGGTTGGGAATCAGAGGCAGGGAATCACAGGCTTGGAATCAGATGCAGGGTATCAGATGCGGGGAATCAGAGGCGGGGAATCAGAGCTGGGGAATCAGAGGTGGGGAATCAGAGGCAGGGAATCAGATGTGCGGAATCAGAGATGGGGAATCAGAGGCAGGGAATCAGAATCAGAAGCAGGGAATCAGAGGCCGGGAATCAGAGGCCGGAATCAGATGCTATGAATCAGAGGCCTGGAATCAGAGGCGGGGAATCAGAGGCAGGGAATCAGATGCGGGGAATCAGAGGCGGGGAATCAGAGCTGGGGAATCAGAGGCGGGGTATTAGAGTTGGGGAATCAGAGGCGGGGAATCAGATATGGGGAAACAGAGGTGGGGAATCAGAGGCGGGTAAACAGATATGGGGAAACAGAGGTGGGGAATCAGAGGCGGGGAAACAGAGGCAGGGAATAAGATATGGGGAATCAGAGGTGGGGCATCAGAGGTTGTGAATCACAGATGGGGAATCAGAGGCGGGGAATCAGAGGCAGGGAATCAGACGCGGGGAATCAGAGGCGGGGATTCAGAGCTGGGGAATCAGAAGCGGGGAATCAGAGTTGGGGAATCAGAGGCGGGGAATCAGATATGGGTAATCAGAGGCAGGGAATCAGAGGCGGGGAATCAGAGGCAGGGAATCAGACGCGGGGAATCTGAGGCGGGGAATTAGATATGGGGAATCAGAGGTAGGGAATCAGAGGTGGTGAATCAGTGATGGGGAATCACAGGCGGGGAATCAGAGGCAGGGAATAGAATGCGGGGAATCAGAGGCAGGGAATAGAATGCGGGGAATCAGAGGCAGGGAATCAGAGCTGGGGAATCAGAGGAGGGGATTCATAGTTGGGAATCAGAGGCGGGAATCAGATATGTGGAAACAGAGGCGGGGAATCAGAGGCGGTGAAACAGAGGCGGGGAATCAGATATGGGGAATCGGATGCAGGGAATCAGAGGCGGGGAATCAGAGCTGGGGAATCAGAGGCGGGGAATCAGAGTTGGGGCATCAGAAGTGGGGAATTAGATATAGGGAAACAGAGGCGGGGAATCAGAGGCGGGGAAACAGAGGCGGGGAATCAGATATGGGGAATCAGAGGTGGGGAATCAGAGGCAGGGAATCAGATGTGCGGAATCAGAGATGGGGAATAAGAGGCAGGGAATCAGAATCAGAAGCGGGGAATCAGAGGCCGGGAATCAGAGGCCGGGAATCAGATGCTGGGAATAAGAGGCCGGGAATCAGAGGTGGGGAATCAGATATGGGGAATCAGAGGTGGCGAATCAAAGGCGGTGAATCAGAGATGGGGAATCAGAGGCGGGGAATCAGAGGCAGGGAATCAGATGCGGGGAATCAGAGGCGGGGAATCAGAGCTGGCGAATCAGAGGCTGGGAATTAGAGGTGGGCAATCAGAGGCGGGGAAAAAGATATGGGGAATCAGAGGCGGGGAATCAGAGGCGGGGAAACAGAGGCGGGGAATCAAATATAGGGAATCAGAGGTGGGGAATCAGAGGTTGTGAATCAGAGATGGGGAATCAAGGCGGGGAATCAGAGGCAGGGAATCAGACGCGGGGAATCAGAGGCGGGGATTCAGAGCTGGGGAATCAGAGGCGGGGAATCAGAGTTGGGGAATCAGAGGCAGGGAATCAGATATGGGGAATCAGAGGCGGGGAATCAGAGGCGGGGAAACAGAGGCGGGGAATCAGATGTGGGGAATCAGAGGTGGGGAATCAGGGGCAGGGAATCAGTGGCTGGGAATCAGAGGCGGGGAATCAGAGGCGGGGAATCAAAGGCAGGGAATCAGACACGGGGAATCAGAGGCGGGGAATCAGAGATGGGGAATCAGAGGCGGGGAATCAGAGGCAGGGAATCGGATGCCGGGAATCAGAGTTGGGGAATCAGAGTTGGGGAATCAGAGGCAGGGAATCAGAGTTGGGGAATCAGAAGCGGGGAATCAGATATGGGGAAATAGAGGCGGGGAATCAGATATGGGGAATCAGAGGTGTGGAATCAGAGGTTGGGAATCAGAGGCAGGGAATCAGAGTCCGGGAAACTGAGGCGGGGAATCAGATATTGGGAATCAGAGGTGGCGAATCAAAGGCGGTGAAACAGAGATGGGGAATCAGGGCAGGGAATAAGAGGCAGGGAATCAAACACGGGGAATCAGAGCTGGGGAATCAGAGGCGGGGAATCAGAGTTGGGAATCAGAGGTGGGGAATCAGAGGCGGGGAAACAGGGGCGGGGAATCAGATATGGGGAATCAGAGGTGGGGAATCCGAGGTTGGGAATCAGAGGCAGGGAATCAGAGGCGGAAAATCAGAGGCGGGGAATCAGAGGAAGGGAATCAGATGTGCGGAATCGGAGATGGGGAATCAGAGGCAGGGAATCAGAGGCGGGGAATCAGAGGCGGGGAATCAGAGTCCGGGAATCAGATATGGGGAAACAGAGGCGGGGAATCCGAGGCGGGGAAACAGAGGCGGGGAATCAGATATGGGGAATCAGAGGTGGGGAATCAGAGGTTGGGAATCAGAGGCAGGGAATCAGAGGCTTGGAATCAGATGCAGGGAATCAGATGCGGGGAATCAGATGCGGGGAATCAGAGCTGGGGAATCAGAGGTGGGGAATCAGATTTGGGGAATCAGAGGCGGGGACTTAGATATTGGGAAACAGAGGCGGGGAATCAGAGGCGGGGAAACCCAGGCGGGGAATCAGATATGGGGAATCAGAGGTGGGGAATCAGAGGCAAGGAATCAGATGTGCGGAATCAGAGATGGGGAATCAGAGGTAGGGAATCAGAATCAGAAGCAGGGAATCAGAGGCCGGGAATCAGAGGCCGGACTCAGATGCTGGGAATCAGAGGCCTGGAATCAGAGGCGGGGAATCAGAGGCAGGGAATCAGATGCGGGGAATCAGAGGCGGGGAATCAGAGCTGGGGATTCAGAGGCGGGGATTCAGAGTTGGGGAATCAGAGGCGGGGAATCAGAGGCGGGGAAACAGAGGCGGGGAATCAGATATGGGGAATCAGAGGTGGGGAATCAGAGGTTGGGAATCAGAAGCAGGGAATCAGAGGCGGGGAATCAGAGGCGGGGAATCAGAGGCAGGGAATCCGATGTGCGGAATCGGAGATGGGGAATCAGAGGCAGGGAATCAGATATGGGGAAACAGAGGCGGGGAATCCGAGGCGGGGAAACAGAGGCGGGGAATCAGATATGGGGAATCAGAGGTGGGGAATCAGAGGTGGGGAATCAGATTTGGGGAATCAGAGGCGGGGACTTAGATATTGGGAAACAGAGGCGGGGAATCAGAGGCAGGGAAACCCAGGCGGGGAATCAGAAGCAGGGAATCAGAGGTGGGGAATCAGAGGCAAGGAATCAGATGTGCGGAATCAGAGATGCGGAATCAGAGGCAGGGAATCAGAATCAGAAGCAGGGAATCAGAGGCCGGGAATCAGAGGCCGGAATCAGATGCTGGGAATCAGAGGCCTGGAATCAGAGGCGGGGAATCAGAGGCAGGGAATCAGATGCGGGGAATCAGAGGCGGGGAATCAGAGCTGGGGAATCAGAGGCGGGGATTCAGAGTTGGGGAATCAGAGGCGGGGAATCAGAGGCGGGGAAACAGAGGCGGGGAATCAGATATGGGGAATCAGAGGTGGGGAATCAGAGGTTGGGAATCAGAAGCAGGGAATCAGAGGCGGGGAATCAGAGGCGGGGAATCAGAGGCAGGGAATCCGATGTGCGGAATCGGAGATGGGGAATCAGAGGCAGGGAATCAGAGGCGGGGAATCAGAGGCGGAGAATCAGAGGCCGGGAATCAGATATGGGGAAACAGAGGCGGGGAATCAGAGGCGGGGAAACAGAGGCGGGGAATCAGATATGGGGAATCAGAGGTGGGGAATCAGAGGTTGGGAATCAGAGGCAGGGAATCAGAGGCTGGGAATCAGATGCAGGGAATCAGATGCGGGGAATCAGAGGCGGGGAATCAGAGCTGGGGAATCAGAGGTGGGGAATCAGAGTTGGGGAATCAGAGTCGGGGACTTAGATATGGGGAAACAGAGGCGGGGAATCAGAGGCGGGGAAACAGACGCGGGGAATCAGAGGCGGGGATTCAGAGCTGGGGAATCAGAGGCGGGGAATCAGAGTTGGGGAATCAGAGGCGGGGAATCAGATATGGGGAATCAGAGGCGGGGAATCAGAGGCGGGGAAACAGAGGCAGGGAATCAGATATGGGGAATCAGAGGTGGGGTATCAGGGGCAGGGAATCAGTGGCAGGGAATCAGAGGCGGGGAAACAGAGGCGGGGAATCAGAGGCAGGGAATCAGACACGTGGAATCAGATATGGGGAAACAGAGGCGGGGAATCAGAGGCGGGCAAACAGAGGCGGGGAATTAGATATGGGGAATCAGAGGTGGGGAATCAGAGGTGGTGAATCAGAGATGGGGAATCACAGGCGGGGAATCAGAGGCAGGGAATAGAACGCGGGGAATCAGAGGCGGGGAATCAGAGCTGGGGAATCAGAGGCGGGGAATCATAGTTGGGAATCAGAGGCGGGGAATCAGATATGGGGAAACAGAGGCGGGGAATCAAAGGCGGGGAAACAGAGGCGGGGAATCAGATATGGGGAATCGGATGCGGGGAATCAGATGCGGGGAATGGGAGCTGGGGAATCAGAGGCGGGGTATCAGAGTTGGGGCATCTGAGGTGGGGAATTAGATATGGGGAAACAGAGGCGGGGAATCAGAGGCGGGGAAACAGAGGCGAGGAATCAGATATGGGGAATCAGAGGTGGGGAATCAGAGGCAGGGAATCAGATGTGCGGAATCAGAGATGGGGAATCAGAGGCAGGGAATCAGAATCAGAAGCGGGGAATCAGAGGCCGGGAATCAGAGGCCGGGATTCAGATGCCGGGAATAAGAGGCCGGGAATCAGAGGTGGGGAATCAGAGTCCGGGAATCAGAGATGGGGATTCAGAGGCGGGGAATGATATATGGGGAATCAGAGGCGGGGAATCAGAGGCGGGGTAACAGAGGTGGGGAATCAGATATGGGGAATCAGAGGTGGCGAATCAAAGGCGGTGAATCAGAGATGGGGAATCAGAGGCGGGGAATCAGAGGCAGGGAATCAAACACGGGGAATCAGAGGTGGGGAATCAGAGCTGGGGAATCAGAGGCGGGGAATCAGAGTTGGGGAATCAGAGGCGGGGAATCAGAAATGGGGAAACAGGGGCGGGGAATCAGAGGCAGGGAAACAGAGGCGGGGAATCAGATATGGGGAATCAGGGGTGGGGAATCAGAGGTTGGGAATCAGAGGCAGGGAATCAGAGGCGTGGAAACAGAGGCGGGGATTCAGATATGGGGAATCAGAGGTGGGGAATCAGGGGCGTGGAATCAGAGGCAGGGAATTAGATGTGGTGAATCAGAGATGGGGAATCAGAGGCAGGGAATCAGAATCAGAAGCGGGGTATCAGTGGCCGGGAATCAGAGGAAGGTAATCAGAGGCAGGGGATCAAACACGGGGAATCAGAGGCTGGGAATCAGAGCTGGGGAATTAGAGGCGGGGAATCAGAGCTGGGGAATCACAGGCGGGGAATCAGAGATGGGGAATCAGAGGCGGGGAATCAGAGTCCGGGAATCAGAGATGGGGAATCAGAGGCGGGGAATCAGAGGCAGGAAATCTGACACGGGGATTCAGAGGCTGGGAATCAGACGGGGGGAATCAAAGGCGGGGAATCAGAGCTGGGGAATCTGAGGCAGGTAATCAGAGTTGGGGATTCAGAGGCGGGGAATCAGATATGGGGAAACAGAGGCGGGGAATCAGAGGCGGGCAAACAGAGGCGGGGAATTAGATATGGGGAATCAGAGGTAGGGAATCAGAGGTGGTGAATCAGTGATGGGGAATCACAGGCGGGGAATCAGAGGCAGGGAATAGAACGCGGGGAATCAGAGGCAGGGAATCAGAGCTGGGGAATCAGAGGAGGGGATTCATAGTTGGGAATCAGAGGCGGTAATCAGATATGGGGAAACAGAGGCAGGGAATCAGAGGCGGTGAAACAGAGGTGGGGAATCAGATATGGGGAATCGGATGCAGGGAATCAGAGGCGGGGAATCAGAGCTGGGGAATCAGAGGCGGGGAATCAGAGTTGGGGCATCAGAGGTGGGGAATTAGATATAGGGAAACAGAGGCGGGGAATCAGAGGCGGGGAAACAGAGGCGGGGAATCAGATATGGGGAATCAGAGGTGGGGAATCAGAGGCAGGGAATCAGATGTGCGGAATCAGAGATGGGGAATAAGAGGCAGGGAATCAGAATCAGAAGCGGGGAATCAGAGGCCGGGAATCAGAGGCCGGGAATCAGATGCTGGGAATAAGAGGCCGGGAATCAGAGGTGGGGAATCAGATATGGGGAATCAGAGGTGGCGAATCAAAGGCCGTGAATCAGAGATGGGGAATCAGAGGCGGGGAATCAGAGGCAGGGAATCAGATGCGGGGAATCAGAGGCGGGGAATCAGAGCTGGCGAATCAGAGGCTGGGAATTAGAGGTGGGCAATCAGAGGCGGGGAATCAGATATGGGGAATCAGAGGCGGGGAATCAGAGGCGGGGAAACAGAGGCGGGGAATCAAATATAGGGAATCAGAGGTGGGGAATCAGAGGTTGTGAATCAGAGATGGGGAATCAAGGCGGGGAATCAGAGGCAGGGAATCAGACGCGGGGAATCAGAGGCGGGGATTCAGAGCTGGGGAATCAGAGGCGGGGAATCAGAGTTGGGGAATCAGAGGCAGGGAATCAGATATGGGGAATCAGAGGCGGGGAATCAGAGGCGGGGAAACAGAGGCGGGGAATCAGATGTGGGGAATCAGAGGTGGGGAATCAGGGGCAGGGAATCAGTGGCAGGGAATCAGAGGCGGGGAATCAGAGGCGGGGAATCAAAGATGGGGAATCAGAGGCGGGGAATCAGAGGCAGGGAATCGGATGCCGGGAATCAGAGTCGGGGAATCAGAGCTGGGGAATCAGAGGCGGGGAATCAGAGTTGGGGAATCAGAGGCGGGGAATCAGATATGGAGAAATAGAGGCGGGGAATCAGATATGGGGAATCAGAGGTGTGGAATCAGAGGTTGGGAATCAGAGGCAGGGAATCAGAGTCCGGGAAACTGAGACGGGGAATCAGATATTGGGAATCAGAGATGGCGAATCAAAGGCGGTGAAACAGAGATGGGGAATCAGGGCAGGGAATCAGAGGCAGGGAATCAAACACGGGGAATCAGAGCTGGGGAATCAGAGGCGGGGAATCAGAGTTGGGAATCAGAGGCGGGGAATCAGAGGCGGGGAAACAGAGGCGGGGAATCAGATATGGGGAATCAGAGGTGGGGAATCCGAGGTTGGGAATCAGAGGCAGGGAATCAGAGGCGGAAAATCAGAGGCGGGGAATCAGAGGAAGGGAATCAGAGTTGGGGAATCAGAGGCGGGGAATCAGAAATGGGGAAACAGGGGCGGGGAATCAGAGGCAGGGAAACAGAGGCGGGGAATCAGATATGGGGAATCAGGGGTGGGGAATCAGAGGCGGGGAATCAGAGTTGGGAATCAGAGGCGGGGAATCAGAGGCGGGGAAACAGAGGCGGGGAATCAGATATGGGGAATCAGAGGTGGGGAATCCGAGGTTGGGAATCAGAGGCAGGGAATCAGAGGCGGAAAATCAGAGGCGGGGAATCAGAGGAAGGGAATCAGATGTGCGGAATCGGAGATGGGGAATCAGAGGCAGGGAATCAGAGGCGGGGAATCAGAGGCGGGGAATCAGAGGCCGGGAATCAGATATGGGGAAACAGAGGCGGGGAATCCGAGGCGGGGAAACAGAGGCGGGGAATCAGATATGGGGAATCAGAGGTGGGGAATCAGAGGTTGGGAATCAGAGGCAGGGAATCAGAGGCGTGGAATCAGATGCAGGGAATCAGATGCGGGGAATCAGAGGCGGGGAATCAGAGCTGGGGAATCAGAGGTGGGGAATCAGATTTGGGGAATCAGAGGCGGGGACATAGATATTGGGAAACAGAGACGGGGAATCAGAGGCGGGGAAACCCAGGCGGGGAATCAGATATGGGGAATCAGAGGTGGGGAATCAGAGGCAAGGAATCAGATGTGCGGAATCAGAGATGGGGAATCAGAGGCAGGGAATCAGAATCAGAAGCAGGGAATCAGAGGCCGGGAATCAGAGGCCGGAATCAGATGCTGGGAATCAGAGGCCTGGAATCAGAGGCGGGGAATCAGAGGCAGGGAATCAGATGCGGGGAATCAGAGGCGGGGAATCAGAGCTGGGGAATCAGAGGCGGGGATTCAGAGTTGGGGAATCAGAGGCGGGGAATCAGAGGCGGGGAAACAGAGGCGGGGAATCAGAGGCGGGGAATCAGAGGTGGGGAATCAGAGGTTGGGAATCAGAAGCAGGGAATCAGAGGCGGGGAATCAGAGGCGGGGAATCAGAGGCAGGAAATCCGATGTGCGGAATCGGAGATGGGGAATCAGAGGCAGGGAATCAGAGGCGGGGAATCAGAGGCGGAGAATCAGAGGCCGGGAATCAGATATGGGGAAACAGAGGCGGGGAATCAGAGGCGGGGAAACAGAGGCGGGGAATCAGATATGGGGAATCAGAGGTGGGGAATCAGAGGTTGGGAATCAGAGGCAGGGAATCAGAGGCTGGGAATCAGATGCAGGGAATCAGATGCGGGGAATCAGAAGCGGGGAATCAGAGCTGGGGAATCAGAGGTGGGGAATCAGAGTTGGGGAATCAGAGTCGGGGACTTAGATATGGGGAAACAGAGGCAGGGAATCAGAGGCGGGGAAACAGACGCGGGGAATCAGAGGCGGGGATTCAGAGCTGGGGAATCAGAGGTGGGGAATCAGAGTTGGGGAATCAGAGGCGGGGAATCAGATATGGGGAATCAGAGGCGGGGAATCAGAGGCGGGGAAACAGAGGCAGGGAATCAGATATGGGGAATCAGAGGTGGGGTATCAGGGGCAGGGAATCAGTGGCAGGGAATCAGAGGCGGGGAAACAGAGGCGGGGAATCAGAGGCAGGGAATCAGACACGGGGAATCAGATATGGGGAAACAGAGGCGGGGAATCAGAGGCGGGCAAACAGAGGCGGGGAATTAGATATGGGGAATCAGAGGTGGGGAATCAGAGGTGGTGAATCAGAGATGGGGAATCACAGGCGGGGAATCAGAGGCAGGGAATAGAACGCGGGGAATCAGAGGCGGGGAATCAGAGCTGGGGAATCAGAGGCGGGGAATCATAGTTGGGAATCAGAGGCGGGGAATCAGATATGGGGAAACAGAGGCGGGGAATCAAAGGCGGGGAAACAGATGCGGGGAATCAGATATGGGGAATCGGATGCGGGGAATCAGAGGCGGGGAATGGGAGCTGGGGAATCAGAGGCGGGGTATCAGAGTTGGGGCATCTGAGGTGGGGAATTAGATATGGGGAAACAGAGGCGGGGAATCAGAGGCGGGGAAACAGAGGCGAGGAATCAGATATGGGGAATCAGAGGTGGGGAATCAGAGGCAGGGAATCAGATGTGCGGAATCAGAGATGGGGAATCAGAGGCAGGGAATCAGAATCAGAAGCGGGGAATCAGAGGCCGGGAATCAGAGGCCGGGATTCAGATGCCGGGAATAAGAGGCCGGGAATCAGAGGTGGGGAATCAGAGTCCGGGAATCAGAGATGGGGATTCAGAGGCGGGGAATGATATATGGGGAATCAGAGGCGGGGAATCAGAGGCGGGGTAACAGAGGTGGGGAATCAGATATGGGGAATCAGAGGTGGCGAATCAAAGGCGGTGAATCAGAGATGGGGAATCAGAGGCGGGGAATCAGAGGCAGGGAATCAAACACGGGGAATCCGAGGCGGGGAATCAGAGCTGGGGAATCAGAGGCGGGGAATCAGAGTTGGGGAATCAGAGGCGGGGAATCAGATATGGGGAAACAGGGGCGGGGAATCAGAGGCAGGGAAACAGAGGCGGGGAATCAGATATGGGGAATCAGGGGTGGGGAATCAGAGGTTGGGAATCAGAGGCAGGGAATCAGAGGCGTGGAAACAGAGGCGGGGATTCAGATATGGGGAATCAGAGGTGGGGAATCAGGGGCGTGGAATCAGAGGCAGGGAATTAGATGTGGTGAATCAGAGATGGGGAATCAGAGGCAGGGAATCAGAATCAGAAGCGGGGTATCAGTGGCCGGGAATCAGAGGCAGGGAATCAGATGCTGGGAATAAGAGGCCGGGAATCAGAGGTGGGGAATCAGAGTCCGGGAATCAGAGATGGGGATTCAGAGGCGGGGAATGAGATATGGAGAATCAGAGGCGGGGAATCAGAGGCCGGGAAACAGAGGTGGGGAATCAGATATGGGGAATCAGAGGTGGCGAATCAAAGGCGGTGAATCAGAGATGGGGAATCAGAGGCGTGGAATCAGAGGCAGGGAATCAGATGCGGGGAATCAGAGGCGGGGAATCAGAGCTGGCGAATCAGAGGCGGGGAATCAGAGGTGGACAATCAGAGGCGGGGAGTCAGATATGGGGAATCAGAGGCGGGGAATCAGAGGCGGGGAAACAGAGGCGGGGAATCAAATATAGGGAATCAGAGGTGGGGAATCAGAGGTTGTGAATCAGAGATGGTGAATCAAGGCGGGGAATCAGAGGCAGGGAATCAGACACGGGGAATCAGAGGCGGGGATTCAGAGCCGGGGAATCAGAGGCGGGGAATCAGAGTTGGGGAATCAGAGGCAGGGAATCAGATATGGGGAATCAGAGGCGGGGAATCAGAGGCGGGGAAACAGAGGCGGGGAATCAGATATGGGGAATCAGAGGTGGGGAATCAGGGGCAGGGATTCAGTGCCAGGGAATCAGAGGCGGGGAATCAGAGGCGGGGAATCAGAGGCAGGGAATCAGACACGGGGAATCAGAGGCGGGGAATCAGAGATGGGGAATCAGAGGCGGGGAATCAGAGGCAGGGAATCGGACGCCGGGAATCAGAGTCGGGGAATCAGAGCTGGGGAATCAGAGGCGGGGAATCAGAGTTGGGGTATCAGAGGCGGGGATTCAGATATGGGGAAATAGAGGCGGGGAATCAGATATGGGGAATCAGAGGTGTGGAATCAGAGGTTGGGAATCAGAGGAAGGGAATCAGAGTCGGGGAAACAGAGGCGGGGAATCAGATATGTGGAATCAGAGGTGGCGAATCAAAGGCGGTGAAACAGAGATGGGGAATCAGGGCAGGGAATCAGAGGCAGGGAATCAAACACGGGGAATCAGAGGTGGGGAATCAGAGGTTGGGAATCAGAGGCAGGGAATCGGAGATGGGGAATCAGAGGCAGGGAATCAGAGGTGGGGAATCAGAGGCGGGGAATCAGAGGCCGGGAATCAGATATGGGGAAACTGAGGCGGGGAATCCGAGGCGGGGAAACAGAGGCGGGGAATCAGATATGGGGAATCAGAGGTGGGGAATCAGAGGTTGGGAATCAGAGGCAGGGAATCAGAGGCTTGGAATCAGATGCAGGGAATAAGATGCGGGGAATCAGAGGCGGGGAATCAGAGCTGGGGAATCAGAGGTGGGGAATCAGATTTGGGGAATCAGAGGTGGGGACTTAGATATTGGGAAACAGAGGCGGGGAATCAGAGGCGGGGAAACAGAGGCGGGGAATCAGATATGGGGAATCAGAGGTGGGGAATCAGAGGCAGGGAATCAGATGTGCGGAATCAGAGATGGGGAATCAGAGGCAGGGAATCAGAATCAGAAGCAGGGAATCAGAGGCCGGGAATCAGAGGCCGGAATCAGATGATGGGAATCAGAGGCCTGGAATCAGAGGCGGGGAATCAGAGGCGGGGAAACAGAGGCGGGGAATCAGATATGGGGAATCAGAGGTGGGGCATCAGAGGTTGTGAATCACAGATGGGGAATCAGAGGCGGGGAATCAGAGGCAGGGAATCAGACGCGGGGAATCAGAGGCAGGGATTCAGAGCTGGGGAATCAGAAGCGGGGAATCAGAGTTGGGGAATCAGAGGCGGGGAATCAAATATGGGGAATCAGAGGCAGGGAATCAGAGGCTGGGAATCAGAGGAAGGGAATCAGACGCGGGGAATCTGAGGCGGGGAATCAGAGCTGGGGAATCAGAGGTGGGGAATCAGAGTTAGGGAATCAGAGGCAGGGAATTGGATGTGCGGAATCAGAGATGGGGAATCAGAGGTGGGGAATCAGAGGTGGTGAATCAGAGATGGGGAATCAGAGGCGGGGAATCAGAGGCAGCAAATCAGACACGGGGATTCAGAGGCTGGGAATCAGACGGGGGGAATCAAAGGCGGGGCATCAGAGCTGGGGAATCTGAGGCAGGGAATCAGAGTTGGGGATTCAGAGGCGGGGAATCAGATATGGGGAAACAGAGGCGGGGAATCAGAGGCGGGCACACAGAGGCGGGGAATTAGATATGGGGAATCAGAGGTAGGGAATCAGAGGTGGTGAATCAGTGATGGGGAATCACAGGCGGGGAATCAGAGGTAGGGAATAGAACGCGGGGAATCAGAGGCAGGGAATCAGAGCTGGGGAATCAGAGGCGGGGAATCATAGTTGGGAATCAGAGGCGGGAATCAGATATGGGGAAACAGAGGCGGGGAATCAGAGGCGAGGAAACAGAGGCGGGGAATCAGATATGGGGAATCGGATGCAGGGAATCAGAGGCGGGGAATCAGAGCTGGGGAATCAGAGGCGGGGAATCAGAGTTGGGGCATCAGAGGTGGGGAATTAGATATAGGGAAACAGAGGCGGGGAATCAGAGGCGGGGAAACAGAGGCGGGGAATCAGATATGGGGAATCAGAGGTGGGGAATCAGAGGCAGTGAATCAGATGTGCGGAATCAGAGATGGGGAATCAGAGGCAGGGAATCAGAAGCGGGGAATCAGAGGCCGGGAATCAGAGGCCGGGAATCAGATGCTGGGAATAAGAGGCCGGGAATCAGAGGAGGGGAATCAGAGTCCGGGAATCAGAGATGGGGATTCAGAGGCGGGGAATGAGATATGGAGAATCAGAGGCGGGGAATCAGAGGCGGGGAAACAGAGGTGGGGAATCAGATATGGGGAATCAGAGGTGGCGAATCAAAGGCGGTGAATCATAGATGGGGAATCAGAGGCGGGGAATCAGAGGCAGGGAATCAGATGCGGGGAATCAGAGGCGGGGAATCAGAGCTGGCGAATCAGAGGCGGGGAATCAGAGGTGGGCAATCAGAGGCGGGGAATCAGATATGGGGAATCAGAGGCGGGGAATCAGAGGCGGGGAAACAGAGGCGGGGAATCAAATATAGGGAATCAGAGGTGGGGAATCAGAGATTGTGAATCAGAGATGGGGAATCAAGGCGGGGAATCAGAGGCAGGGAATCAGACGCGGGGAATCAGAGGCGGGGATTCAGAGCTGGGGAATCTGAGGCGGGGAATCAGAGTTGGGGAATCAGAGGCAGGGAATCAGATATGGGGAATCAGAGGCGGGGAATCAGAGGCCGGGAATCAGATATGGGGAAACAGAGGCGGGGAATCCGAGGCGGGGAAACAGAGGCGGGGAATCAGATATGGGGAATCAGAGGTGGGGAATCAGAGGTTGGGAATCAGAGGCAGGGAATCACAGGCTTGGAATCAGATGCAGGGTATCAGATGCGGGGAATCAGAGGCGGGGAATCAGAGCTGGGGAATCAGATGCGGGGAATCAGAGGCGGGGAATCAGAGCTGGGGAATCAGAGGTGGGGAATCAGAGGCAGGGAATCAGAATCAGAAGCAGGGAATCAGAGGCCGGGAATCAGAGGCCGGAATCAGATGCTATGAATCAGAGGCCTGGAATCAGAGGCGGGGAATCAGAGGCAGGGAATCAGATGCGGGGAATCAGAGGCGGGGAATCAGAGCTGGGGAATCAGAGGCGGGGTATTAGAGTTGGGGAATCAGAGGCGGGGAATCAGATATGGGGAAACAGAGGTGGGGAATCAGAGGCGGGGAAACAGATATGGGGAAACAGAGGTGGGGAATCAGAGGCGGGGAAACAGAGGCAGGGAATAAGATATGGGGAATCAGAGGTGGGGCATCAGAGGTTGTGAATCACAGATGGGGAATCAGAGGCGGGGAATCAGAGGCAGGGAATCAGACGCGGGGAATCAGAGGCGGGGATTCAGAGCTGGGGAATCAGAAGCGGGGAATCAGAGTTGGGGAATCAGAGGCGGGGAATCAGATATGGGTAATCAGAGGCAGGGAATCAGAGGCGGGGAATCAGAGGCAGGGAATCAGACGCGGGGAATCTGAGGCGGGGAATCAGAGCTGGGGAATCAGAGGTGGGTAATCAGAGTTGGGGAATCAGAGGCAGGGAATTGGATGTGCGGAATCAGAGAGGGGGAATCAGAGGTGGGAATCAGAGGCGGTGAATCAGAGATGGGGAATCAGAGGCGGGGAATCAGAGGCAGGAAATCAGACACGGGGATTCAGAGGCTGGGAATCAGACGGGGGGAATCAAAGGCGGGGAATCAGAGCTAGGGAATCTGAGGCAGGGAATCAGAGTTGGGGATTCAGAGGCTGGGAATCAGATATGGGGAAACAGAGGCGGGGAATCAGAGGCGGGCAAACAGAGGCGGGGAATTAGATATGGGGAATCAGAGGTAGGGAATCAGAGGTGGTGAATCAGTGATGGGGAATCACAGGCGGGGAATCAGAGGCAGGGAATAGAACGCGGGGAATCAGAGGCAGGGAATCAGAGCTGGGGAATCAGAGGAGGGGATTCATAGTTGGGAATCAGAGGCGGGAATCAGATATGGGGAAACAGAGGCGGGGAATCAGAGGCGGTGAAACAGAGGCGGGGAATCAGATATGGGGAATCGGATGCAGGGAATCAGAGGCGGGGAATCAGAGCTGGGGAATCAGAGGCGGGGAATCAGAGTTGGGGCATCAGAAGTGGGGAATTAGATATAGGGAAACAGAGGCGGGGAATCAGAGGCGGGGAAACAGAGGCGGGGAATCAGATATGGGGAATCAGAGGTGGGGAATCAGAGGCAGGGAATCAGATGTGCGGAATCAGAGATGGGGAATAAGAGGCAGGGAATCAGAATCAGAAGCGGGGAATCAGAGGCCGGGAATCAGAGGCCGGGAATCAGATGCTGGGAATAAGAGGCCGGGAATCAGAGGTGGGGAATCAGATATGGGGAATCAGAGGTGGCGAATCAAAGGCGGTGAATCAGAGATGGGGAATCAGAGGCGGGGAATCAGAGGCAGGGAATCAGATGCGGGGAATCAGAGGCGGGGAATCAGAGCTGGCGAATCAGAGGCTGGGAATTAGAGGTGGGCAATCAGAGGCGGGGAATCAGATATGGGGAATCAGAGGCGGGGAATCAGAGGCGGGGAAACAGAGGCGGGGAATCAAATATAGGGAATCAGAGGTGGGGAATCAGAGGTTGTGAATCAGAGATGGGGAATCAAGGCGGGGAATCAGAGGCAGGGAATCAGACGCGGGGAATCAGAGGCGGGGATTCAGAGCTGGGGAATCAGAGGCGGGGAATCAGAGTTGGGGAATCAGAGGCAGGGAATCAGATATGGGGAATCAGAGGCGGGGAATCAGAGGCGGGGAAACAGAGGCGGGGAATCAGATGTGGGGAATCAGAGGTGGGGAATCAGGGGCAGGGAATCAGTGGCAGGGAATCAGAGGCGGGGAATCAGAGGCGGGGAATCAAAGACAGGGAATCAGACACGGGGAATCAGAGGCGGGGAATCAGAGATGGGGAATCAGAGGCGGGGAATCAGAGGCAGGGAATCGGATGCCGGGAATCAGAGTTGGGGAATCAGAGTTGGGGAATCAGAGGCAGGGAATCAGAGTTGGGGAATCAGAGGCGGGGAATCAGATATGGGGAAATAGAGGCGGGGAATCAGATATGGGGAATCAGAGGTGTGGAATCAGAGGTTGGGAATCAGAGGCAGGGAATCAGAGTCCGGGAAACTGAGGCGGGGAATCAGATATTGGGAATCAGAGGTGGCGAATCAAAGGCGGTGAAACAGAGATGGGGAATCAGGGCAGGGAATAAGAGGCAGGGAATCAAACACGGGGAATCAGAGCTGGGGAATCAGAGGCGGGGAATCAGAGTTGGGAATCAGAGGCGGGGAAACAGGGGCGGGGAATCAGATATGGGGAATCAGAGGTGGGGAATCCGAGGTTGGGAATCAGAGGCAGGGAATCAGAGGCGGAAAATCAGAGGCGGGGAATCAGAGGAAGGGAATCAGATGTGCGGAATCGGAGATGGGGAATCAGAGGCAGGGAATCAGAGGCGGGGAATCAGAGGCGGGGAATCAGAGTCCGGGAATCAGATATGGGGAAACAGAGGCGGGGAATCCGAGGCGGGGAAACAGAGGCGGGGAATCAGATATGGGGAATCAGAGGTGGGGAATCAGAGGTTGGGAATCAGAGGCAGGGAATCAGAGGCTTGGAATCAGATGCAGGGAATCAGATGCGGGGAATCAGATGCGGGGAATCAGAGCTGGGGAATCAGAGGTGGGGAATCAGATTTGGGGAATCAGAGGCGGGGACTTAGATATTGGGAAACAGAGGCGGGGATTCAGAGGCGGGGAAACCCAGGCGGGGAATCAGATATGGGGAATCAGAGGTGGGGAATCAGAGGCAAGGAATCAGATGTGCGGAATCAGAGATGGGGAATCAGAGGCAGGGAATCAGAATCAGAAGCAGGGAATCAGAGGCCTGGAATCAGAGGCGGGGAATCAGAGGCAGGGAATCAGATGCGGGGAATCAGAGGTGGGGAATCAGAGCTGGGGAATCAGAGGCGGGGATTCAGAGTTGGGGAATCAGAGGCGGGGAATCAGAGGCGGGGAAACAGAGGCGGGGAATCAGATATGGGGAATCAGAGGTGGGGAATCAGAGGTTGGGAATCAGAAGCAGGGAATCAGAGGCGGGGAATCAGAGGCGGGGAATCAGAGGCAGGGAATCCGATGTGCGGAATCGGAGATGGGGAATCAGAGGCAGGGAATCAGATATGGGGAAACAGAGGCGGGGAATCCGAGGCGGGGAAACAGAGGCGGGGAATCAGATATGGGGAATCAGAGGTGGGGAATCAGAGGTGCGGAATCAGATTTGGGGAATCAGAGGCGGAGTCTTAGATATTGGGAAACAGAGGCGGGGAATCAGAGGCAGGGAAACCCAGGCGGGGAATCAGAAGCAGGGAATCAGAGGTGGGGAATCAGAGGCAAGGAATCAGATGTGCGGAATCAGAGATGGGGAATCAGAGGCAGGGAATCAGAATCAGAAGCAGGGAATCAGAGGCCGGGAATCAGAGGCTGGAATCAGATGCTGGGAATCAGAGGCCTGGAATCAGAGGCGGGGAATCAGAGGCAGGGAATCAGATGCGGGGAATCAGAGGCGGGGAATCAGAGCTGGGGAATCAGAGGCGGGGATTCAGAGTTGGGGAATCAGAGGCGGGGAATCAGAGGCGGGGAAACAGAGGCGGGGAATCAGATATGGGGAATCAGAGGTGGGGAATCAGAGGTTGGGAATCAGAAGCAGGGAATCAGAGGCGGGGAATCAGAGGCGGGGAATCAGAGGCAGGGAATCCGATGTGCGGAATCGGAGATGGGGAATCAGAGGCAGGGAATCAGATATGGGGAAACAGAGGCGGGGAATCCGAGGCGGGGAAACAGAGGCGGGGAATCAGATATGGGGAATCAGAGGTGGGGAATCAGAGGTGGGGAATCAGATTTGGGGAATCAGAGGCGGGGACTTAGATATTGGGAAACAGAGGCGGGGAATCAGAGGCAGGGAAACCCAGGCGGGGAATCAGAAGCAGGGAATCAGAGGTGGGGAATCAGAGGCAAGGAATCAGATGTGCGGAATCAGAGATGGGGAATCAGAGGCAGGGAATCAGAATCAGAAGCAGGGAATCAGAGGCCGGGAATCAGAGGCTGGAATCAGATGCTGGGAATCAGAGGCCTGGAATCAGAGGCGGGGAATCAGAGGCAGGGAATCAGATGCGGGGAATCAGAGGCGGGGAATCAGAGCTGGGGAATCAGAGGCGGGGATTCAGAGTTGGGGATTCAGAGGCGGGGAATTAGAGGCGGGGAAACAGAGGCGGGGAATCAGATATGGGGAATCAGAGGTGGGGAATCAGAGGTTGGGAATCAGAAGCAGGGAATCAGAGGCGGGGAATCAGAGGCGGGGAATCAGAGGCAGGGAATCCGATGGGCGGAATCGGAGATGGGGAATCAGAGGCAGGGAATCAGAGGCGGGGAATCAGAGGCGGAGAATCAGAGGCCGGGAATCAGATATGGGGAAACAGAGGCGGGGAATCAGAGGCGGGGAAACAGAGGCGGGGAATCAGATATGGGGAATCAGAGGTGGGGAATCAGAGGTTGGGAATCAGAGGCAGGGAATCAGAGGCTGGGAATCAGATGCAGGGAATCAGATGCGGGGAATCAGAGGCGGGGAATCAGAGCTGGGGAATCAGAGGTGGGGAATCAGAGTTGGGGAATCAGAGTCGGGGACTTAGATATGGGGAAACAGAGGCGGGGAATCAGAGGCGGGGAAACAGACGCGGGGAATCAGAGGCGGGGATTCAGAGCTGGGGAATCAGAGGCGGGGAATCAGAGTTGGGGAATCAGAGGCGGGGAATCAGATATGGGGAATCAGAGGCGGGGAATCAGAGGCGGGGAAACAGAGGCAGGGAATCAGATATGGGGAATCAGAGGTGGGGTATCAGGGGCAGGGAATCAGTGGCAGGGAATCAGAGGCGGGGAAACAGAGGCGGGGAATCAGAGGCAGGGAATCAGACACGTGGAATCAGATATGGGGAAACAGAGGCGGGGAATCAGAGGCGGGCAAACAGAGGCGGGGTATTAGATATGGGGAATCAGAGGTGGGGAATCAGAGGTGGTGAATCAGAGATGGGGAATCACAGGCGGGGAATCAGAGGCAGGGAATAGAACGCGGGGAATCAGAGGCGGGGAATCAGAGCTGGGGAATCAGAGGCGGGGAATCATAGTTGGGAATCAGAGGCGGGGAATCAGATATGGGGAAACAGAGGCGGGGAATCAAAGGCGGGGAAACAGAGGCGGGGAATCAGATATGGGGAATCGGATGCGGGGAATCAGATGCGGGGAATGGGAGCTGGGGAATCAGAGGCGGGGTATCAGAGTTGGGGCATCTGAGGTGGGGAATTAGATATGGGGAAACAGAGGCGGGGAATCAGAGGCGGGGAAACAGAGGCGAGGAATCAGATATGGGGAATCAGAGGTGGGGAATCAGAGGCAGGGAATCAGATGTGCGGAATCAGAGATGGGGAATCAGAGTCAGGGAATCAGAATCAGAAGCGGGGAATCAGAGGCCGGGAATCAGAGGCCGGGATTCAGATGCCGGGAATAAGAGGCCGGGAATCAGAGGTGGGGAATCAGAGTCCGGGAATCAGAGATGGGGATTCAGAGGCGGGGAATGATATATGGGGAATCAGAGGCGGGGAATCAGAGGCGGGGTAACAGAGGTGGGGAATCAGATATGGGGAATCAGAGGTGGCGAATCAAAGGCGGTGAATCAGAGATGGGGAATCAGAGGCGGGGAATCAGAGGCAGGGAATCAAACACGGGGAATCAGAGGCGGGGAATCAGAGCTGGGGAATCAGAGGCGGGGAATCAGAGTTGGGGAATCAGAGGCGGGGAATCAGATATGGGGAAACAGGGGCGGGGAATCAGAGGCAGGGAAACAGAGGCGGGGAATCAGATATGGGGAATCAGGGGTGGGGAATCAGAGGTTGGGAATCAGAGGCAGGGAATCAGAGGCGTGGAAACAGAGGCGGGGATTCAGATATGGGGAATCAGAGGTGGGGAGTCAGGGGCGTGGAATCAGAGGCAGGGAATTAGATGTGGTGAATCAGAGATGGGGAATCAGAGGCAGGGAATCAGAATCAGAAGCGTGGTATCAGTGGCCGGGAATCAGAGGAAGGTAATCAGAGGCAGGGGATCAAACACGGGGAATCAGAGGCTGGGAATCAGAGCTGGGGAATTAGAGGCGGGGAATCAGAGCTGGGGAATCACAGGCGGGGAATCAGAGATGGGGAATCAGAGGCGGGGAATCAGAGGCAGGGAATCAGATGCGGGGAATCAGAGGCGGGGAATCAGAGCTGGCGAATCAGAGGCGGGGAATCAGAGGTGGGCAATCAGAGGATGGGAATCAGATATGGGGAATCAGAGGCGGGTAATCAGAGCTGGGGAATCACAGGCGGGGAATCAGAGTTGGGGAATCAGAGGCGGGGAATCAGATATGGGGAAACAGAGGCGGGGAATCAGAGGCGGTGAAACAGAGGCGGGGAATCAGATATTGGGAATCAGAGGTGGGGAATCAGAGGTTGGGAATCAGAGGCCTGGAATCAGAGGCGTGGAATCAGAGGCAGGGAATCAGATGCGGGGAATCAGAGGAGGGGAATCAGAGCTGGGGAATCAGAGGCGGGGTATTAGAGTTGGGGAATCAGAGGCGGGGAATCAGACGCGGGGAATCAGAGGGGGGGAATCATAGCTGGCGAATCAGAGGCGGGGAATCAGGGGTGGGCAATCAGAGGCCGGGAATCAGAGGTGGTGAATCAGAGATGGGGAATCAGAGGCGGGGAATCAGTGGCAGGGAATCAGATATGGGGAATCAGAGGCGTGGAATCAGAGGCAGGGAATCAGACACGGGGAATCAGACACGGGGAATCAGAGGTGGGGAATCAGAGATGGGGAATCAGAGGCGGTGAATCAGAGATGGGGAATCAGAGGCGGGGAATCAGAGGCAGGAAATCAGACACGGGGATTCAGAGGCTGGGAATCAGACGGGGGGAATCAAAGGCGGGGAATCAGAGCTGGGGAATCAGAGGCAGGGAATCAGAGGCGGGGAATCAGATATGGGGAATCAGAGGCTGGTATTCAGAGGCGGGGAATCAGAGGCAGGGAATCAGACACGGGGAATCAGAGGTGGGGAATCAGAGATGGGGAATCAGAGGCGGAGAATCAGAGTTGGGGATTCAGAGGCAGGGAATCGGATGTGCGGAATCAGAGATGGGGAATCAGAGGTGGGGAATCAGAGGCGGTGAATCAGAGATGGGGAATCAGAGGCGGGGAATCAGAGGCAGGAAATCAGACACGGGGATTCAGAGGCTGGGAATCAGACGGGGGGAATCAAAGGCGGGGAATCAGAGCTGGGGAATCAGAGGCAGGGAATCAGAGTTGGGGATTCAGAGACGGGGAATCAGATATGGGGAAACAGAGGCGGGGTATCAGAGGCGGGCAAACAGAGGCGGGGAATTAGATATGGGGAATCAGATGTGGGGAATCAGAAGTGGTGAATCAGTGATGGGGAATCACAGGCGGGGAATCAGAGGCAGGGAATAGAACGCAGGGAATCAGAGGCAGGGAATCAGAGCTGGGGAATCAGAGGCGGGGAATCATAGTTGGGAATCAGAGTCGGGGAATCAGATATGGGGAAACAGAGGCGGGGAATCAGAGGCGGGGAAACAGAGGCGGGGAATCAGAGCTGGGGAATCAGAGGCGGGGAATCATAGTTGGGAATCAGAGGCGGGGAATCAGATATGGGGAAACAGAGGCGGGGAATCAAAGGCGGGGAAACAGAGGCGGGGAATCAGATATGGGGAATCGGATGCGGGGAATCAGATGCGGGGAATGGGAGCTGGGGAATCAGAGGCGGGGTATCAGAGTTGGGGCATCTGAGGTGGGGAATTAGATATGGGGAAACAGAGGCGGGGAATCAGAGGCGGGGAAACAGAGGCGAGGAATCAGATATGGGGAATCAGAGGTGGGGAATCAGAGGCAGGGAATCAGATGTGCGGAATCAGAGATGGGGAATCAGAGGCAGGGAATCAGAATCAGAAGCGGGGAATCAGAGGCCGGGAATCAGAGGCCGGGATTCAGATGCCGGGAATAAGAGGCCGGGAATCAGAGGTGGGGAATCAGAGTCCGGGAATCAGAGATGGGGATTCAGAGGCGGGGAATGATATATGGGGAATCAGAGGTGGGGAATCAGAGGCGGGGTAACAGAGGTGGGGAATCAGATATGGGGAATCAGAGGTGGCGAATCAAAGGCGGTGAATCAGAGATGGGGAATCAGAGGCGGGGAATCAGAGGCAGGGAATCAAACACGGGGAATCAGAGGCGGGGAATCAGAGCTGGGGAATCAGAGGCGGGGAATCAGAGTTGGGGAATCAGAGGCGGGGAATCAGATATGGGGAAACAGGGGCGGGGAATCAGAGGCAGGGAAACAGAGGCGGGGAATCAGATATGGGGAATCAGGGGTGGGGAATCAGAGGTTGGGAATCAGAGGCAGGGAATCAGAGGCGTGGAAACAGAGGCGGGGATTCAGATATGGGGAATCAGAGGTGGGGAGTCAGGGGTGTGGAATCAGAGGCAGGGAATTAGATGTGGTGAATCAGAGATGGGGAATCAGAGGCAGGGAATCAGAATCAGAAGCGGGGTATCAGTGGCCGGGAATCAGAGGAAGGTAATCAGAGGCAGGGGATCAAACACGGGGAATCAGAGGCTGGGAATCAGAGCTGGGGAATTAGAGGCGGGGAATCAGAGCTGGGGAATCACAGGCGGGGAATCAGAGATGGGGAATCAGAGGCGGGGAATCAGAGGCAGGGAATCAGATGCGGGGAATCAGAGGCGGGGAATCAGAGCTGGCGAATCAGAGGCGGGGAATCAGAGGTGGGCAATCAGAGGATGGGAATCAGATATGGGGAATCAGAGGCGGGTAATCAGAGCTGGGGAATCACAGGCGGGGAATCAGAGTTGGGGAATCAGAGGCGGGGAATCAGATATGGGGAAACAGAGGCGGGGAATCAGAGGCGGTGAAACAGAGGCGGGGAATCAGATATTGGGAATCAGAGGTGGGGAATCAGAGGTTGGGAATCAGAGGCCTGGAATCAGAGGCGTGGAATCAGAGGCAGGGAATCAGATGCGGGGAATCAGAGGAGGGGAATCAGAGCTGGGGAATCAGAGGCGGGGTATTAGAGTTGGGGAATCAGAGGCGGGGAATCAGACGCGGGGAATCAGAGGGGGGGAATCATAGCTGGCGAATCAGAGGCGGGGAATCAGGGGTGGGCAATCAGAGGCCGGGAATCAGAGGTGGTGAATCAGAGATGGGGAATCAGAGGCGGGGAATCAGTGGCAGGGAATCAGATATGGGGAATCAGAGGCGTGGAATCAGAGGCAGGGAATCAGACACGGGGAATCAGACACGGGGAATCAGAGGTGGGGAATCAGAGATGGGGAATCAGAGGCGGTGAATCAGAGATGGGGAATCAGAGGCGGGGAATCAGAGGCAGGAAATCAGACACGGGGATTCAGAGGCTGGGAATCAGACGGGGGGAATCAAAGGCGGGGAATCAGAGCTGGGGAATCAGAGGCAGGGAATCAGAGGCGGGGAATCAGATATGGGGAATCAGAGGCTGGTATTCAGAGGCGGGGAATCAGAGGCAGGGAATCAGACACGGGGAATCAGAGGTGGGGAATCAGAGATGGGGAATCAGAGGCGGAGAATCAGAGTTGGGGATTCAGAGGCAGGGAATCGGATGTGCGGAATCAGAGATGGGGAATCAGAGGTGGGGAATCAGAGGCGGTGAATCAGAGATGGGGAATCAGAGGCGGGGAATCAGAGGCAGGAAATCAGACACGGGGATTCAGAGGCTGGGAATCAGACGGGGGGAATCAAAGGCGGGGAATCAGAGCTGGGGAATCAGAGGCAGGGAATCAGAGTTGGGGATTCAGAGACGGGGAATCAGATATGGGGAAACAGAGGCGGGGTATCAGAGGCGGGCAAACAGAGGCGGGGAATTAGATATGGGGAATCAGATGTGGGGAAACAGAAGTGGTGAATCAGTGATGGGGAATCACAGGCGGGGAATCAGAGGCAGGGAATAGAACGCAGGGAATCAGAGGCAGGGAATCAGAGCTGGGGAATCAGAGGCGGGGAATCATAGTTGGGAATCAGAGTCGGGGAATCAGATATGGGGAAACAGAGGCGGGGAATCAGAGGCGGGGAAACAGAGGCGGGGAATCAGATATGGGGAATCGGATGCGGGGAATCAGAGGCGGGGAATCAGAGCTTGGGAATCAGAGGCGGGGAATCAGAGTTGGGGCATCAGAGGTGGGGAATCAAATATAGGGAATCAGAGGTGGTGAATCAGAGGTTGTGAATCAGAGATGGGGAATCAAGGCGGGGAATCAGAGGCAGGGAATCAGACGCGGGGAATCAGAGGCGGGGATTCAGAGCTAGGGAATCAGAGGCGGGGAATCAGAGTTGGGGAATCAGAGGCGGGGAATCAGAGTCGGGGAAACAGAGGCGGGGAATCAGATATGGGGAATCAGAGGTGGGGAATCAGAGGCAGGGAATCAGATGTGCGGAATCAGAGATGGGGAATAAGAGGCAGGGAATCAGAATCAGAAGCGGGGAATCAGAGGCCGGGAATCAGAGGCCGGGAATCAGATGCTGGGAATAAGAGGCCGGGAATCAGAGGTGGGGAATCAGATATGGGGAATCAGAGGTGGCGAATCAAAGGCGGTGAATCAGAGATGGGGAATCAGAGGCGGGGAATCAGAGGCAGGGAATCAGATGCGGGGAATCAGAGGCGGGGAATCAGAGCTGGCGAATCAGAGGCTGGGAATTAGAGGTGGGCAATCAGAGGCGGGGAATCAGATATGGGGAATCAGAGGCGGGGAATCAGAGGCGGGGAAACAGAGGCGGGGAATCAAATATAGGGAATCAGAGGTGGGGAATCAGAGGTTGTGAATCAGAGATGGGGAATCAAGGCGGGGAATCAGAGGCAGGGAATCAGACGCGGGGAATCAGAGGCGGGGATTCAGAGCTGGGGAATCAGAGGCGGGGAATCAGAGGCAGGGAATCAGATATGGGGAATCAGAGGCGGGGAATCAGAGGCGGGGAAACAGAGGCGGGGAATCAGATGTGGGGAATCAGAGGTGGGGAATCAGGGGCAGGGAATCAGTGGCAGGGAATCAGAGGCGGGGAATCAGAGGCGGGGAATCAAAGATGGGGAATCAGAGGCGGGGAATCAGAGGCAGGGAATCGGATGCCGGGAATCAGAGTCGGGGAATCAGAGCTGGGGAATCAGAGGCGGGGAATCAGAGTTGGGGAATCAGAGGCGGGGAATCAGATATGGAGAAATAGAGGCGGGGAATCAGATATGGGGAATCAGAGGTGTGGAATCAGAGGTTGGGAATCAGAGGCAGGGAATCAGAGTCCGGGAAACTGAGACGGGGAATCAGATATTGGGAATCAGAGATGGCGAATCAAAGGCGGTGAAACAGAGATGGGGAATCAGGGCAGGGAATCAGAGGCAGGGAATCAAACACGGGGAATCAGAGCTGGGGAATCAGAGGCGGGGAATCAGAGTTGGGAATCAGAGGCGGGGAATCAGAGGCGGGGAAACAGAGGCGGGGAATCAGATATGGGGAATCAGAGGTGGGGAATCCGAGGTTGGGAATCAGAGGCAGGGAATAAGAGGCGGAAAATCAGAGGCTGGGAATCAGAGGAAGGGAATCAGAGTTGGGGAATCAGAGGCGGGGAATCAGAAATGGGGAAACAGGGGCGGGGAATCAGAGGCAGGGAAACAGAGGCGGGGAATCAGATATGGGGAATCAGGGGTGGGGAATCAGAGGCGGGGAATCAGAGTTGGGAATCAGAGGCGGGGAATCAGAGGCGGGGAAACAGAGGCGGGGAATCAGATATGGGGAATCAGAGGTGGGGAATCCGAGGTTGGGAATCAGAGGCAGGGAATCAGAGGCGGAAAATCAGAGGCGGGGAATCAGAGGAAGGGAATCAGATGTGCGGAATCGGAGATGGGGAATCAGAGGCAGGGAATCAGAGGCGGGGAATCAGAGGCGGGGAATCAGAGGCCGGGAATCAGATATGGGGAAACAGAGGCGGGGAATCCGAGGCGGGGAAACAGAGGCGGGGAATCAGATATGGGGAATCAGAGGTGGGGAATCAGAGGTTGGGAATCAGAGGCAGGGAATCAGAGGCGTGGAATCAGATGCAGGGAATCAGATGCGGGGAATCAGAGGCGGGGAATCAGAGCTGGGGAATCAGAGGTGGGGAATCAGATTTGGGGAATCAGAGGCGGGGACTTAGATATTGGGAAACAGAGGCGGGGAATCAGAGGCGGGGAAACACAGGCGGGGAATCAGATATGGGGAATCAGAGGTGGGGAATCAGAGGCAAGGAATCAGATGTGCGGAATCAGAGATGGGGAATCAGAGGCAGGGAATCAGAATCAGAAGCAGGGAATCAGAGGCCGGGAATCAGAGGCCGGAATCAGATGCTGGGAATCAGAGGCCTGGAATCAGAGGCGGGGAATCAGAGGCAGGGAATCAGATGCGGGGAATCAGAGGCGGGGAATCAGAGCTGGGGAATCAGAGGCGGGGATTCAGAGTTGGGGAATCAGAGGCGGGGAATCAGAGGCGGGGAAACAGAGGCGGGGAATCAGATATGGGGAATCAGAGGTGGGGAATCAGAGGTTGGGAATCAGAAGCAGGGAATCAGAGGCGGGGAATCAGAGGCGGGGAATCAGAGGCAGGAAATCCGATGTGCGGAATCGGAGATGGGGAATCAGAGGCAGGGAATCAGAGGCGGGGAATCAGAGGCGGAGAATCAGAGGCCGGGAATCAGATATGGGGAAACAGAGGCGGGGAATCAGAGGCGGGGAAACAGAGGCGGGGAATCAGATATGGGGAATCAGAGGTGGGGAATCAGAGGTTGGGAATCAGAGGCAGGGAATCAGAGGCTGGGAATCAGATGCAGGGAATCAGATGCGGGGAATCAGAGGCGGGGAATCAGAGCTGGGGAATCAGAGGTGGGGAATCAGAGTTGGGGAATCAGAGTCGGGGACTTAGATATGGGGAAACAGAGGCAGGGAATCAGAGGCGGGGAAACAGACGCGGGGAATCAGAGGCGGGGATTCAGAGCTGGGGAATCAGAGGCGGGGAATCAGAGTTGGGGAATCAGAGGCGGGGAATCAGATATGGGGAATCAGAGGCGGGGAATCAGAGGCGGGGAAACAGAGGCAGGGAATCAGATATGGGGAATCAGAGGTGGGGTATCAGGGGCAGGGAATCAGTGGCAGGGAATCAGAGGCGGGGATACAGAGGCGGGGAATCAGAGGCAGGGAATCAGACACGGGGCATCAGATATGGGGAAACAGAGGCGGGGAATCAGAGGCGGGCAAACAGAGGCGGGGAATTAGATATGGGGAATCAGAGGTGGGGAATCAGAGGTGGTGAATCAGAGATGGGGAATCACAGGCGGGGAATCAGAGGCAGGGAATAGAACGCGGGGAATCAGAGGCGGGGAATCAGAGCTGGGGAATCAGAGGCGGGGAATCATAGTTGGGAATCAGAGGCGGGGAATCAGATATGGGGAAACAGAGGCGGGGAATCAAAGGCGGGGAAACAGATGCGGGGAATCAGATATGGGGAATCGGATGCGGGGAATCAGAGGCGGGGAATGGGAGCTGGGGAATCAGAGGCGGGGTATCAGAGTTGGGGCATCTGAGGTGGGGAATTAGATATGGGGAAACAGAGGCGGGGAATCAGAGGCGGGGAAACAGAGGCGAGGAATCAGATATGGGGAATCAGAGGTGGGGAATCAGAGGCAGGGAATCAGATGTGCGGAATCAGAGATGGGGAATCAGAGGCAGGGAATCAGAATCAGAAGCGGGGAATCAGAGGCCGGGAATCAGAGGCCGGGATTCAGATGCCGGGAATAAGAGGCCGGGAATCAGAGGTGGGGAATCAGAGTCCGGGAATCAGAGATGGGGATTCAGAGGCGGGGAATGATATATGGGGAATCAGAGGCGGGGAATCAGAGGCGGGGTAACAGAGGTGGGGAATCAGATATGGGGAATCAGAGGTGGCGAATCAAAGGCGGTGAATCAGAGATGGGGAATCAGAGGCGGGGAATCAGAGGCAGGGAATCAAACACGGGGAATCAGAGGCGGGGAATCAGAGCTGGGGAATCAGAGGCGGGGAATCAGAGTTGGGGAATCAGAGGCGGGGAATCAGATATGGGGAAACAGGGGCGGGGAATCAGAGGCAGGGAAACAGAGGCGGGGAATCAGATATGGGGAATCAGGGGTGGGGAATCAGAGGTTGGGAATCAGAGGAAGGGAATCAGAGGCGTGGAAACAGAGGCGGGGATTCAGATATGGGGAATCAGAGGTGGGGAATCAGGGGCGTGGAATCAGAGGCAGGGAATTAGATGTGGTGAATCAGAGATGGGGAATCAGAGGCAGGGAATCAGAATCAGAAGCGGGGTATCAGTGGCCGGGAATCAGAGGCAGGGAATCAGATGCTGGGAATAAGAGGCCGGGAATCAGAGGTGGGGAATCAGAGTCCGGGAATCAGAGATGGGGATTCAGAGGCGGGGAATGAGATATGGAGAATCAGAGGCGGGGAATCAGAGGCCGGGAAACAGAGGTGGGGAATCAGATATGGGTAATCAGAGGTGGCGAATCAGAGTTGGGGAATCAGAGTCGGGGACTTAGATATGGGGAAACAGAGGCAGGGAATCAGAGGCGGGGAAACAGACGCGGGGAATCAGAGGCGGGGATTCAGAGCTGGGGAATCAGAGGCGGGGAATCAGAGTTGGGGAATCAGAGGCGGGGAATCAGATATGGGGAATCAGAGGCGGGGAATCAGAGGCGGGGAAACAGAGGCAGGGAATCAGATATGGGGAATCAGAGGTGGGGTATCAGGGGCAGGGAATCAGTGGCAGGGAATCAGAGGCGGGGATACAGAGGCGGGGAATCAGAGGCAGGGAATCAGACACGGGGAATCAGATATGGGGAAACAGAGGCGGGGAATCAGAGGCGGGCAAACAGAGGCGGGGAATTAGATATGGGGAATCAGAGGTGGGGAATCAGAGGTGGTGAATCAGAGATGGGGAATCACAGGCGGGGAATCAGAGGCAGGGAATAGAACGCGGGGAATCAGAGGCGGGGAATCAGAGCTGGGGAATCAGAGGCGGGGAATCATAGTTGGGAATCAGAGGCGGGGAATCAGATATGGGGAAACAGAGGCGGGGAATCAAAGGCGGGGAAACAGATGCGGGGAATCAGATATGGGGAATCGGATGCGGGGAATCAGAGGCGGGGAATGGGAGCTGGGGAATCAGAGGCGGGGTATCAGAGTTGGGGCATCTGAGGTGGGGAATTAGATATGGGGAAACGGAGGCGGGGAATCAGAGGCGGGGAAACAGAGGCGAGGAATCAGATATGGGGAATCAGAGGTGGGGAATCAGAGGCAGGGAATCAGATGTGCGGAATCAGAGATGGGGAATCAGAGGCAGGGAATCAGAATCAGAAGCGGGGAATCAGAGGCCGGGAATCAGAGGCCGGGATTCAGATGCCGGGAATAAGAGGCCGGGAATCAGAGGTGGGGAATCAGAGTCCGGGAATCAGAGATGGGGATTCAGAGGCGGGGAATGATATATGGGGAATCAGAGGCGGGGAATCAGAGGCGGGGTAACAGAGGTGGGGAATCAGATATGGGGAATCAGAGGTGGCGAATCAAAGGCGGTGAATCAGAGATGGGGAATCAGAGGCGGGGAATCAGAGGCAGGGAATCAAACACGGGGAATCAGAGGCGGGGAATCAGAGCTGGGGAATCAGAGGCGGGGAATCAGAGTTGGGGAATCAGAGGCGGGGAATCAGATATGGGGAAACAGGGGCGGGGAATCAGAGGCAGGGAAACAGAGGCGGGGAATCAGATATGGGGAATCAGGGGTGGGGAATCAGAGGTTGGGAATCAGAGGCAGGGAATCAGAGGCGTGGAAACAGAGGCGGGGATTCAGATATGGGGAATCAGAGGTGGGGAATCAGGGGCGTGGAATCAGAGGCAGGGAATTAGATGTGGTGAATCAGAGATGGGGAATCAGAGGCAGGGAATCAGAATCAGAAGCGGGGTATCAGTGGCCGGGAATCAGAGGCAGGGAATCAGATGCTGGGAATAAGAGGCCGGGAATCAGAGGTGGGGAATCAGAGTCCGGGAATCAGAGATGGGGATTCAGAGGCGGGGAATGAGATATGGAGAATCAGAGGCGGGGAATCAGAGGCCGGGAAACAGAGGTGGGGAATCAGATATGGGGAATCA
Organism: Narcine bancroftii; assembly: GCF_036971445.1. Lineage (NCBI taxonomy): Eukaryota > Metazoa > Chordata > Chondrichthyes > Torpediniformes > Narcinidae > Narcine > Narcine bancroftii. The sequence continues at coordinate 2,030,270 of NW_027211891.1, read as the reverse complement.
GAGGTGGCGAATCAAAGGCGGTGAATCAGAGATGGGGAATCAGAGGCGGGGAATCAGAGGCAGGGAATCAGATGCGGGGAATCAGAGGCGGGGAATCAGAGCTGGCGAATCAGAGGCGGGGAATCAGAGGTGGGCAATCAGAGGCGGGGAATCAGATATGGGGAATCAGAGGCGGGGAATCAGAGGCGGGGAAACAGAGGCGGGGAATCAAATATAGGGAATCAGAGGTGGGGAATCAGAGGTTGTGAATCAGAGATGGTGAATCAAGGCGGGGAATCAGAGGCAGGGAATCAGACACGGGGAATCAGAGGCGGGGATTCAGAGCTGGGGAATCAGAGGCGGGGAATCAGAGTTGGGGAATCAGAGGCAGGGAATCAGATATGGGGAATCAGAGGCGGGGAATCAGAGGCGGGGAAACAGAGGCGGGGAATCAGATATGGGGAATCAGAAGTGGGGAATCAGGGGCAGGGATTCAGTGTCAGGGAATCAGAGGCGGGGAATCAGAGGCGGGGAATCAGAGGCAGGGAATCAGACACGGGGAATCAGAGGCGGGGAATCAGAGATGGGGAATCAGAGGCGGGGAATCAGAGGCAGGGAATCGGACGCCGGGAATCAGAGTCGGGGAATCAGAGCTGGGGAATCAGAGGCGGGGAATCAGAGTTGGGGTATCAGAGGCGGGGATTCAGATATGGGGAAATAGAGGCGGGGAATCAGATATGGGGAATCAGAGGTGTGGAATCAGAGGTTGGGAATCAGAGGAAGGGAATCAGAGTCGGGGAAACAGAGGCGGGGAATCAGATATGTGGAATCAGAGGTGGCGAATCAAAGGCGGTGAAACAGAGATGGGGAATCAGGGCAGGGAATCAGAGGCAGGGAATCAAACACGGGGAATCAGAGGTGGGGAATCAGAGGTTGGGAATCAGAGGCAGGGAATCGGAGATGGGGAATCAGAGGCAGGGAATCAGAGGTGGGGAATCAGAGGCGGGGAATCAGAGGCCGGGAATCAGATATGGGGAAACTGAGGCGGGGAATCCGAGGCGGGGAAACAGAAGCGGGGAATCAGATATGGGGAATCAGAGGTGGGGAATCAGAGGTTGGGAATCAGAGGCAGGGAATCAGAGGCTTGGAATCAGATGCAGGGAATAAGATGCGGGGAATCAGAGGCGGGGAATCAGAGCTGGGGAATCAGAGGTGGGGAATCAGATTTGGGGAATCAGAGGTGGGGACTTAGATATTGGGAAACAGAGGCGGGGAATCAGAGGCGGGGAAACAGAGGCGGGGAATCAGATATGGGGAATCAGAGGTGGGGAATCAGAGGCAGGGAATCAGATGTGCGGAATCAGAGATGGGGAATCAGAGGCAGGGAATCAGAATCAGAAGCAGGGAATCAGAGGCCGGGAATCAGAGGCCGGAATCAGATGATGGGAATCAGAGGCCTGGAATCAGAGGCGGGGAATCAGAGGCGGGGAAACAGAGGCGGGGAATCAGATATGGGGAATCAGAGGTGGGGCATCAGAGGTTGTGAATCACAGATGGGGAATCAGAGGCGGGGAATCAGAGGCAGGGAATCAGACGCGGGGAATCAGAGGCAGGGATTCAGAGCTGGGGAATCAGAAGCGGGGAATCAGAGTTGGGGAATCAGAGGCGGGGAATCAAATATGGGGAATCAGAGGCAGGGAATCAGAGGCTGGGAATCAGAGGCAGGGAATCAGACGCGGGGAATCTGAGGCGGGGAATCAGAGCTGGGGAATCAGAGGTGGGGAATCAGAGTTGGGGAATCAGAGGCAGGGAATTGGATGTGCGGAATCAGAGATGGGGAATCAGAGGTGGGGAATCAGAGGTGGTGAATCAGAGATGGGGAATCAGAGGCGGGGAATCAGAGGCAGCAAATCAGACACGGGGATTCAGAGGCTGGGAATCAGACGGGGGGAATCAAAGGCGGGGCATCAGAGCTGGGGAATCTGAGGCAGGGAATCAGAGTTGGGGATTCAGAGGCGGGGAATCAGATATGGGGAAACAGAGGCGGGGAATCAGAGGCGGGCACACAGAGGCGGGGAATTAGATATGGGGAATCAGAGGTAGGGAATCAGAGGTGGTGAATCAGTGATGGGGAATCACAGGCGGGGAATCAGAGGTAGGGAATAGAACGCGGGGAATCAGAGGCAGGGAATCAGAGCTGGGGAATCAGAGGCGGGGAATCATAGTTGGGAATCAGAGGCGGGAATCAGATATGGGGAAACAGAGGCGGGGAATCAGAGGCGAGGAAACAGAGGCGGGGAATCAGATATGGGGAATCGGATGCAGGGAATCAGAGGCGGGGAATCAGAGCTGGGGAATCAGAGGCGGGGAATCAGAGTTGGGGCATCAGAGGTGGGGAATTAGATATAGGGAAACAGAGGCGGGGAATCAGAGGCGGGGAAACAGAGGCGGGGAAACAGATATGGGGAATCAGAGGTGGGGAATCAGAGGCAGTGAATCAGATGTGCGGAATCAGAGATGGGGAATCAGAGGCAGGGAATCAGAAGCGGGGAATCAGAGGCCGGGAATCAGAGGCCGGGAATCAGATGCTGGGAATAAGAGGCCGGGAATCAGAGGAGGGGAATCAGAGTCCGGGAATCAGAGATGGGGATTCAGAGGCGGGGAATGAGATATGGAGAATCAGAGGCGGGGAATCAGAGGTGGGGAAACAGAGGTGAGGAATCAGATATGGGGAATCAGAGGTGGCGAATCAAAGGCGGTGAATCAGAGATGGGGAATCAGAGGCGGGGAATCAGAGGCAGGGAATCAGATGCGGGGAATCAGAGGCGGGGAATCAGAGCTGGCGAATCAGAGGCGGGGAATCAGAGGTGGGCAATCAGAGGCGGGGAATCAGATATGGGGAATCAGAGGCGGGGAATCAGAGGCGGGGAAACAGAGGCGGGGAATCAAATATAGGGAATCAGAGGTGGGGAATCAGAGATTGTGAATCAGAGATGGGGAATCAAGGCGGGGAATCAGAGGCGGGGAATCAGACGCGGGGAATCAGAGGCGGGGATTCAGAGCTGGGGAATCTGAGGCGGGGAATCAGAGTTGGGGAATCAGAGGCAGGGAATCAGATATGGGGAATCAGAGGCGGGGAATCAGAGGCCGGGAATCAGATATGGGGAAACAGAGGCGGGGAATCCGAGGCGGGGAAACAGAGGCGGGGAATCAGATATGGGGAATCAGAGGTGGGGAATCAGAGGTTGGGAATCAGAGGCAGGGAATCACAGGCTTGGAATCAGATGCAGGGTATCAGATGCGGGGAATCAGAGGCGGGGAATCAGAGCTGGGGAATCAGAGGTGGGGAATCAGAGGCAGGGAATCAGATGTGCGGAATCAGAGATGGGGAATCAGAGGCAGGGAATCAGAATCAGAAGCAGGGAATCAGAGGCCGGGAATCAGAGGCCGGAATCAGATGCTATGAATCAGAGGCCTGGAATCAGAGGCGGGGAATCAGAGGCAGGGAATCAGATGCGGGGAATCAGAGGCGGGGAATCAGAGCTGGGGAATCAGAGGCGGGGTATTAGAGTTGGGGAATCAGAGGCGGGGAATCAGATATGGGGAAACAGAGGTGGGGAATCAGAGGCGGGGAAACAGATATGGGGAAACAGAGGTGGGGAATCAGAGGCGGGGAAACAGAGGCAGGGAATAAGATATGGGGAATCAGAGGTGGGGCATCAGAGGTTGTGAATCACAGATGGGGAATCAGAGGCGGGGAATCAGAGGCAGGGAATCAGACGCGGGGAATCAGAGGCGGGGATTCAGAGCTGGGGAATCAGAAGCGGGGAATCAGAGTTGGGGAATCAGAGGCGGGGAATCAGATATGGGTAATCAGAGGCAGGGAATCAGAGGCGGGGAATCAGAGGCAGGGAATCAGACGCGGGGAATCTGAGGCGGGGAATCAGAGCTGGGGAATCAGAGGTGGGTAATCAGAGTTGGGGAATCAGAGGCAGGGAATTGGATGTGCGGAATCAGAGAGGGGGAATCAGAGGTGGGAATCAGAGGCGGTGAATCAGAGATGGGGAATCAGAGGCGGGGAATCAGAGGCAGGAAATCAGACACGGGGATTCAGAGGCTGGGAATCAGACGGGGGGAATCAAAGGCGGGGAATCAGAGCTGGGGAATCTGAGGCAGGGAATCAGAGTTGGGGATTCAGAGGCTGGGAATCAGATATGGGGAAACAGAGGCGGGGAATCAGAGGCGGGCAAACAGAGGCGGGGAATTAGATATGGGGAATCAGAGGTAGGGAATCAGAGGTGGTGAATCAGTGATGGGGAATCACAGGCGGGGAATCAGAGGCAGGGAATAGAACGCGGGGAATCAGAGGCAGGGAATCAGAGCTGGGGAATCAGAGGAGGGGATTCATAGTTGGGAATCAGAGGTGGGAATCAGATATGGGGAAACAGAGGCGGGGAATCAGAGGCGGTGAAACAGAGGCGGGGAATCAGATATGGGGAATCGGATGCAGGGAATCAGAGGCGGGGAATCAGAGCTGGGGAATCAGAGGCGGGGAATCAGAGTTGGGGCATCAGAAGTGGGGAATTAGATATAGGGAAACAGAGGCGGGGAATCAGAGGCGGGGAAACAGAGGCAGGGAATCAGATATGGGGAATCAGAGGTGGGGAATCAGAGGCAGGGAATCAGATGTGCGGAATCAGAGATGGGGAATAAGAGGCAGGGAATCAGAATCAGAAGCGGGGAATCAGAGGCCGGGAATCAGAGGCCGGGAATCAGATGCTGGGAATAAGAGGCCGGGAATCAGAGGTGGGGAATCAGATATGGGGAATCAGAGGTGGCGAATCAAAGGCGGTGAATCAGAGATGGGGAATCAGAGGCGGGGAATCAGAGGCATGGAATCAGATGCGGGGAATCAGAGGCGGGGAATCAGAGCTGGCGAATCAGAGGCTGGGAATTAGAGGTGGGCAATCAGAGGCGGGGAATCAGATATGGGGAATCAGAGGCGGGGAATCAGAGGCGGGGAAACAGAGGCGGGGAATCAAATATAGGGAATCAGAGGTGGGGAATCAGAGGTTGTGAATCAGAGATGGGGAATCAAGGCGGGGAATCAGAGGCAGGGAATCAGACGCGGGGAATCAGAGGCGGGGATTCAGAGCTGGGGAATCAGAGGCGGGGAATCAGAGTTGGGGAATCAGAGGCAGGGAATCAGATATGGGGAATCAGAGGCGGGGAATCAGAGGCGGGGAAACAGAGGCGGGGAATCAGATGTGGGGAATCAGAGGTGGGGAATCAGGGGCAGGGAATCAGTGGCAGGGAATCAGAGGCGGGGAATCAAAGACAGGGAATCAGACACGGGGAATCAGAGGCGGGGAATCAGAGATGGGGAATCAGAGGCGGGGAATCAGAGGCAGGGAATCGGATGCCGGGAATCAGAGTTGGGGAATCAGAGTTGGGGAATCAGAGGCAGGGAATCAGAGTTGGGGAATCAGAGGCGGGGAATCAGATATGGGGAAATAGAGGCGGGGAATCAGATATGGGGAATCAGAGGTGTGGAATCAGAGGCTGGGAATCAGAGGCAGGGAATCAGACGCGGGGAATCTGAGGCGGGGAATCAGAGCTGGGGAATCAGAGGTGGGGAATCAGAGTTGGGGTATCAGAGGCAGGGAATTGGATATGCGGAATCAGAGATGGGGAATCAGAGGTGGGGAATCAGAGGTGGTGAATCAGAGATGGGGAATCAGAGGCGGGGAATCAGAGGCAGCAAATCAGACACGGGGATTCAGAGGCTGGGAATCAGACGGGGGGAATCAAAGGCGGGGCATCAGAGCTGGGGAATCTGAGGCAGGGAATCAGAGTTGGGGATTCAGAGGCGGGGAATCAGATATGGGGAAACAGAGGCGGGGAATCAGAGGCGGGCACACAGAGGCGGGGAATTAGATATGGGGAATCAGAGGTAGGGAATCAGAGGTGGTGAATCAGTGATGGGGAATCACAGGCGGGGAATCAGAGGTAGGGAATAGAACGCGGGGAATCAGAGGCAGGGAATCAGAGCTGGGGAATCAGAGGCTGGGAATCATAGTTGGGAATCAGAGGCGGGAATCAGATATGGGGAAACAGAGGCGGGGAATCAGAGGCGAGGAAACAGAGGCGGGGAATCAGATATGGGGAATCGGATGCAGGGAATCAGAGGCGGGGAATCAGAGCTGGGGAATCAGAGGCGGGGAATCAGAGTTGGGGCATCAGAGGTGGGGAATTAGATATAGGGAAACAGAGGCGGGGAATCAGAGGCGGGGAAACAGAGGCGGGGAATCAGATATGGGGAATCAGAGGTGGGGAATCAGAGGCAGTGAATCAGATGTGCGGAATCAGAGATGGGGAATCAGAGGCAGGGAATCAGAAGCGGGGAATCAGAGGCCGGGAATCAGAGGCCGGGAATCAGATGCTGGGAATAAGAGGCCGGGAATCAGAGGAGGGGAATCAGAGTCCGGGAATCAGAGATGGGGATTCAGAGGCGGGGAATGAGATATCGAGAATCAGAGGCGGGGAATCAGAGGCGGGGAAACAGAGGTGGGGAATCAGATATGGGGAATCAGAGGTGGCGAATCAAAGTCGGTGAATCAGAGATGGGGAATCAGAGGCGGGGAATCAGAGGCAGGGAATCAGATGCGGGGAATCAGAGGCGGGGAATCAGAGCTGGCGAATCAGAGGCGGGGAATCAGAGGTGGGCAATCAGAGGCGGGGAATCAGATATGGGGAATCAGAGGCGGGGAATCAGAGGCGGGGAAACAGAGGCGGGGAATCAAATATAGGGAATCAGAGGTGGGGAATCAGAGATTGTGAATCAGAGATGGGGAATCAAGGCGGGGAATCAGAGGCAGGGAATCAGACGCGGGGAATCAGAGGCGGGGATTCAGAGCTGGGGAATCTGAGGCGGGGAATCAGAGTTGGGGAATCAGAGGCAGGGAATCAGATATGGGGAATCAGAGGCGGGGAATCAGAGGCCGGGAATCAGATATGGGGAAACAGAGGCGGGGAATCCGAGGCGGGGAAACAGAGGCGGGGAATCAGATATGGGGAATCAGAGGTGGGGAATCAGAGGTTGGGAATCAGAGGCAGGGAATCACAGGCTTGGAATCAGATGCAGGGTATCAGATGCGGGGAATCAGAGGCGGGGAATCAGAGCTGGGGAATCAGAGGTGGGGAATCAGAGGCAGGGAATCAGATGTGCGGAATCAGAGATGGGGAATCAGAGGCAGGGAATCAGAATCAGAAGCAGGGAATCAGAGGCCGGGAATCAGAGGCCGGATTCAGATGCTATGAATCAGAGGCCTGGAATCAGAGGCGGGGAATCAGAGGCAGGGAATCAGATGCGGGGAATCAGAGGCGGGGAATCAGAGCTGGGGAATCAGAGGCGGGGTATTAGAGTTGGGGAATCAGAGGCGGGGAATCAGATATGGGGAAACAGAGGTGGGGAATCAGAGGCGGGGAAACAGATATGGGGAAACAGAGGTGGGGAATCAGAGGCGGGGAAACAGAGGCAGGGAATAAGATATGGGGAATCAGAGGTGGGGCATCAGAGGTTGTGAATCACAGATGGGGAATCAGAGGCGGGGAATCAGAGGCAGGGAATCAGACGCGGGGAATCAGAGGCGGGGATTCAGAGCTGGGGAATCAGAAGCGGGGAATCAGAGGTGGGGAATCAGAGGCGGGGAATCAGATATGGGTAATCAGAGGCAGGGAATCAGAGGCGGGGAATCAGAGGCAGGGAATCAGACGCGGGGAATCTGAGGCGGGGAATCAGAGCTGGGGAATCAGAGGTGGGTAATCAGAGTTGGGGAATCAGAGGCAGGGAATTGGATGTGCGGAATCAGAGAGGGGGAATCAGAGGTGGGAATCAGAGGCGGTGAATCAGAGATGGGGAATCAGAGGCGGGGAATCAGAGGCAGGAAATCAGACACGGGGATTCAGAGGCTGGGAATCAGACGGGGGGAATCAAAGGCGGGGAATCAGAGCTGGGGAATCTGAGGCAGGGAATCAGAGTTGGGGATTCAGAGGCTGGGAATCAGATATGGGGAAACAGAGGCGGGGAATCAGAGGCGGGCAAACAGAGGCGGGGAATTAGATATGGGGAATCAGAGGTAGGGAATCAGAGGTGGTGAATCAGTGATGGGGAATCACAGGCGGGGAATCAGAGGCAGGGAATAGAACGCGGGGAATCAGAGGCAGGGAATCAGAGCTGGGGAATCAGAGGAGGGGATTCATAGTTGGGAATCAGAGGCGGGAATCAGATATGGGGAAACAGAGGCGGGGAATCAGAGGCGGTGAAACAGAGGCGGGGAATCAGATATGGGGAATCGGATGCAGGGAATCAGAGGCGGGGAATCAGAGCTGGGGAATCAGAGGCGGGGAATCAGAGTTGGGGCATCAGAAGTGGGGAATTAGATATAGGGAAACAGAGGCGGGGAATCAGAGGCGGGGAAACAGAGGCGGGGAATCAGATATGGGGAATCAGAGGTGGGGAATCAGAGGCAGGGAATCAGATGTGCGGAATCAGAGATGGGGAATAAGAGGCAGGGAATCAGAATCAGAAGCGGGGAATCAGAGGCCGGGAATCAGAGGCCGGGAATCAGATGCTGGGAATAAGAGGCCGGGAATCAGAGGTGGGGAATCAGATATGGGGAATCAGAGGTGGCGAATCAAAGGCGGTGAATCAGAGATGGGGAATCAGAGGCGGGGAATCAGAGGCAGGGAATCAGATGCGGGGAATCAGAGGCGGGGAATCAGAGCTGGCGAATCAGAGGCTGGGAATTAGAGGTGGGCAATCAGAGGCGGGGAATCAGATATGGGGAATCAGAGGCGGGGAATCAGAGGCGGGGAAACAGAGGCGGGGAATCAAATATAGGGAATCAGAGGTGGGGAATCAGAGGTTGTGAATCAGAGATGGGGAATCAAGGCGGGGAATCAGAGGCAGGGAATCAGACGCGGGGAATCAGAGGCGGGGATTCAGAGCTGGGGAATCAGAGGCGGGGAATCAGAGTTGGGGAATCAGAGGCAGGGAATCAGATATGGGGAATCAGAGGCGGGGAATCAGAGGCGGGGAAACAGAGGCGGGGAATCAGATGTGGGGAATCAGAGGTGGGGAATCAGGGGCAGGGAATCAGTGGCAGGGAATCAGAGGCGGGGAATCAGAGGCGGGGAATCAAAGACAGGGAATCAGACACGGGGAATCAGAGGCGGGGAATCAGAGATGGGGAATCAGAGGCGGGGAATCAGAGGCAGGGAATCGGATGCCGGGAATCAGAGTTGGGGAATCAGAGTTGGGGAATCAGAGGCAGGGAATCAGAGTTGGGGAATCAGAGGCGGGGAATCAGATATGGGGAAATAGAGGCGGGGAATCAGATATGGGGAATCAGAGGTGTGGAATCAGAGGTTGGGAATCAGAGGCAGGGAATCAGAGTCCGGGAAACTGAGGCGGGGAATCAGATATTGGGAATCAGAGGTGGCGAATCAAAGGCGGTGAAACAGAGATGGGGAATCAGGGCAGGGAATAAGAGGCAGGGAATCAAACACGGGGAATCAGAGCTGGGGAATCAGAGGCGGGGAATCAGAGTTGGGAATCAGAGGCGGTGAAACACGGGCGGGGAATCAGATATGGGGAATCAGAGGTGGGGAATCCGAGGTTGGGAATCAGAGGCAGGGAATCAGAGGCGGAAAATCAGAGGCGGGGAATCAGAGGAAGGGAATCAGATGTGCGGAATCGGAGATGGGGAATCAGAGGCAGGGAATCAGAGGCGGGGAATCAGAGGCGGGGAATCAGAGTCCGGGAATCAGATATGGGGAAACAGAGGCGGGGAATCCGAGGCGGGGAAACAGAGGCGGGGAATCAGATATGGGGAATCAGAGGTGGGGAATCAGAGGTTGGGAATCAGAGGCAGGGAATCAGAGGCTTGGAATCAGATGCAGGGAATCAGATGCGGGGAATCAGATGCGGGGAATCTGAGCTGGGGAATCAGAGGTGGGGAATCAGATTTGGGGAATCAGAGGCGGGGACTTAGATATTGGGAAACAGAGGCGGGGATTCAGAGGCGGGGAAACCCAGGCGGGGAATCAGATATGGGGAATCAGAGGTGGGGAATCAGAGGCAAGGAATCAGATGTGCGGAATCAGAGATGGGGAATCAGAGGCAGGGAATCAGAATCAGAAGCAGGGAATCAGAGGCCTGGAATCAGAGGCGGGGAATCAGAGGCAGGGAATCAGATGCGGGGAATCAGAGGCGGGGAATCAGAGCTGGGGAATCAGAGGCGGGGATTCAGAGTTGGGGAATCAGAGGCGGGGAATCAGAGGCGGGGAAACAGAGGCGGGGAATCAGATATGGGGAATCAGAGGTGGGGAATCAGAGGTTGGGAATCAGAAGCAGGGAATCATAGGCGGGGAATCAGAGGCGGGGAATCAGAGGCAGGGAATCCGATGTGCGGAATCGGAGATGGGGAATCAGAGGCAGGGAATCAGATATGGGGAAACAGAGGCGGGGAATCCGAGGCGGGGAAACAGAGGCGGGGAATCAGATATGGGGAATCAGAGGTGGGGAATCAGAGGTGCGGAATCAGATTTGGGGAATCAGAGGCGGGGTCTTAGATATTGGGAAACAGAGGCGGGGAATCAGAGGCAGGGAAACCCAGGCGGGGAATCAGAAGCAGGGAATCAGAGGTGGGGAATCAGAGGCAAGGAATCACATGTGCGGAATCAGAGATGGGGAATCAGAGGCAGGGAATCAGAATCAGAAGCAGGGAATCAGAGGCCGGGAATCAGAGGCTGGAATCAGATGCTGGGAATCAGAGGCCTGGAATCAGAGGCGGGGAATCAGAGGCAGGGAATCAGATGCGGGGAATCAGAGGCGGGGAATCAGAGCTGGGGAATCAGAGGCGGGGATTCAGAGTTGGGGAATCAGAGGCGGGGAATCAGAGGCGGGGAAACAGAGGCGGGGAATCAGATATGGGGAATCAGAGGTGGGGAATCAGAGGTTGGGAATCAGAAGCAGGGAATCAGAGGCGGGGAATCAGAGGCAGGGAATCCGATGTGCGGAATCGGAGATGGGGAATCAGAGGCAGGGAATCAGATATGGGGAAACAGAGGCGGGGAATCCGAGGCGGGGAAACAGAGGCGGGGAATCAGATATGGGGAATCAGAGGTGGGGAATCAGAGGTGGGGAATCAGATTTGGGGAATCAGAGGCGGGGACTTAGATATTGGGAAACAGAGGCGGGGAATCAGAGGCAGGGAAACCCAGGCGGGGAATCAGAAGCAGGGAATCAGAGGTGGGGAATCAGAGGCAAGGAATCAGATGTGCGGAATCAGAGATGGGGAATCAGAGGCAGGGAATCAGAATCAGAAGCAGGGAATCAGAGGCCGGGAATCAGAGGCTGGAATCAGATGCTGGGAATCAGAGGCCTGGAATCAGAGGCGGGGAATCAGAGGCAGGGAATCAGATGCGGGGAATCAGAGGCGGGGAATCAGAGCTGGGGAATCAGAGGCGGGGATTCAGAGTTGGGGAATCAGAGGCGGGGAATTAGAGGCGGGGAAACAGAGGCGGGGAATCAGATATGGGGAATCAGAGGTGGGGAATCAGAGGTTGGGAATCAGAAGCAGGGAATCAGAGGCGGGGAATCAGAGGCGGGGAATCAGAGGCAGGGAATCCGATGTGCGGAATCGGAGATGGGGAATCAGAGGCAGGGAATCAGAGGCGGGGAATCAGAGGCGGAGAATCAGAGGCCGGGAATCAGATATGGGGAAACATGGCGGGGAATCAGAGGCGGGGAAACAGAGGCGGGGAATCAGATATGGGGAATCAGAGGTGGGGAATCAGAGGTTGGGAATCAGAGGCAGGGAATCAGAGGCTGGGAATCAGATGCAGGGAATCAGATGCGGGGAATCAGAGGCGGGGAATCAGAGCTGGGGAATCAGAGGTGGGGAATCAGAGTTGGGGAATCAGAGTCGGGGACTTAGATATGGGGAAACAGAGGCGGGGAATCAGAGGCGGGGAAACAGACGCGGGGAATCAGAGGCGGGGATTCAGAGCTGGGGAATCAGAGGCGGGGAATCAGAGTTGGGGAATCAGAGGCGGGGAATCAGATATGGGGAATCAGAGGCGGGGAATCAGAGGCGGGGAAACAGAGGCAGGGAATCAGATATGGGGAATCAGAGGTGGGGTATCAGGGGCAGGGAATCAGTGGCAGGGAATCAGAGGCGGGGAAACAGAGGCGGGGAATCAGAGGCAGGGAATCAGACACGTGGAATCAGATATGGGGAAACAGAGGCGGGGAATCAGAGGCGGGCAAACAGAGGCGGGGTATTAGATATGGGGAATCAGAGGTGGGGAATCAGAGGTGGTGAATCAGAGATGGGGAATCACAGGCGGGGAATCAGAGGCAGGGAATAGAACGCGGGGAATCAGAGGCGGGGAATCAGAGCTGGGGAATCAGAGGCGGGGAATCATAGTTGGGAATCAGAGGCGGGGAATCAGATATGGGGAAACAGAGGCGGGGAATCAAAGGCGGGGAAACAGAGGCGGGGAATCAGATATTGGGAATCGGATGCGGGGAATCAGATGCGGGGAATGGGAGCTGGGGAATCAGAGGCGGGGTATCAGAGTTGGGGCATCTGAGGTGGGGAATTAGATATGGGGAAACAGAGGCGGGGAATCAGAGGCGGGGAAACAGAGGCGAGGAATCAGATATGGGGAATCAGAGGTGGGGAATCAGAGGCAGGGAATCAGATGTGCGGAATCAGAGATGGGGAATCAGAGGCAGGGAATCAGAATCAGAAGCGGGGAATCAGAGGCCGGGAATCAGAGGCCGGGATTCAGATGCCGGGAATAAGAGGCCGGGAATCAGAGGTGGGGAATCAGAGTCCGGGAATCAGAGATGGGGATTCAGAGGCGGGGAATGATATATGGGGAATCAGAGGCGGGGAATCAGAGGCGGGGTAACAGAGGTGGGGAATCAGATATGGGGAATCAGAGGTGGCGAATCAAAGGCGGTGAATCAGAGATGGGGAATCAGAGGCGGGGAATCAGAGGCAGGGAATCAAACACGGGGAATCAGAGGCGGGGAATCAGAGCTGGGGAATCAGAGGCGGGGAATCAGAGTTGGGGAATCAGAGGCGGGGAATCAGATATGGGGAAACAGGGGCGGGGAATCAGAGGCAGGGAAACAGAGGCGGGGAATCAGATATGGGGAATCAGGGGTGGGGAATCAGAGGTTGGGAATCAGAGGCAGGGAATCAGAGGCGTGGAAACAGAGGCGGGGATTCAGATATGGGGAATCAGAGGTGGGGAGTCAGGGGCGTGGAATCAGAGGCAGGGAATTAGATGTGGTGAATCAGAGATGGGGAATCAGAGGCAGGGAATCAGAATCAGAAGCGGGGTATCAGTGGCCGGGAATCAGAGGAAGGTAATCAGAGGCAGGGGATCAAACACGGGGAATCAGAGGCTGGGAATCAGAGCTGGGGAATTAGAGGCGGGGAATCAGAGCTGGGGAATCACAGGCGGGGAATCAGAGATGGGGAATCAGAGGCGGGGAATCAGAGGCAGGGAATCAGATGCGGGGAATCAGAGGCGGGGAATCAGAGCTGGCGAATCAGAGGCGGGGAATCAGAGGTGGGCAATCAGAGGATGGGAATCAGATATGGGGAATCAGAGGCGGGTAATCAGAGCTGGGGAATCACAGGCGGGGAATCAGAGTTGGGGAATCAGAGGCGGGGAATCAGATATGGGGAAACAGAGGCGGGGAATCAGAGGCGGTGAAACAGAGGCGGGGAATCAGATATTGGGAATCAGAGGTGGGGAATCAGAGGTTGGGAATCAGAGGCCTGGAATCAGAGGCGTGGAATCAGAGGCAGGGAATCAGATGCGGGGAATCAGAGGAGGGGAATCAGAGCTGGGGAATCAGAGGCGGGGTATTAGAGTTGGGGAATCAGAGGCGGGGAATCAGACGCGGGGAATCAGAGGGGGGGAATCATAGCTGGCGAATCAGAGGCGGGGAATCAGGGGTGGGCAATCAGAGGCCGGGAATCAGAGGTGGTGAATCAGAGATGGGGAATCAGAGGCGGGGAATCAGTGGCAGGGAATCAGATATGGGGAATCAGAGGCGTGGAATCAGAGGCAGGGTATCAGACACGGGGAATCAGACACGGGGAATCAGAGGTGGGGAATCAGAGATGGGGAATCAGAGGCGGTGAATCAGAGATGGGGAATCAGAGGCGGGGAATCAGAGGCAGGAAATCAGACACGGGGATTCAGAGGCTGGGAATCAGACGGGGGGAATCAAAGGCGGGGAATCAGAGCTGGGGAATCAGAGGCAGGGAATCAGAGGCGGGGAATCAGATATGGGGAATCAGAGGCTGGTATTCAGAGGCGGGGAATCAGAGGCAGGGAATCAGACACGGGGAATCAGAGGTGGGGAATCAGAGATGGGGAATCAGAGGCGGAGAATCAGAGTTGGGGATTCAGAGGCAGGGAATCGGATGTGCGGAATCAGAGATGGGGAATCAGAGGTGGGGAATCAGAGGCGGTGAATCAGAGATGCGGAATCAGAGGCGGGGAATCAGAGGCAGGAAATCAGACACGGGGATTCAGAGGCTGGGAATCAGACGGGGGGAATCAAAGGCGGGGAATCAGAGCTGGGGAATCAGAGGCAGGGAATCAGAGTTGGGGATTCAGAGACGGGGAATCAGATATGGGGAAACAGAGGCGGGGTATCAGAGGCGGGCAAACAGAGGCGGGAATTAGATATGGGGAATCAGATGTGGGGAATCAGAAGTGGTGAATCAGTGATGGGGAATCACAGGCGGGGAATCAGAGGCAGGGAATAGAACGCAGGGAATCAGAGGCAGGGAATCAGAGCTGGGGAATCAGAGGCGGGGAATCATAGTTGGGAATCAGAGTCGGGGAATCAGATATGGGGAAACAGAGGCGGGGAATCAGAGGCGGGGAAACAGAGGCGGGGAATCAGATATGGGGAATCGGATGCGGGGAATCAGAGGCGGGGAATAAGAGCTGGGGAATCAGAGGCGGGGAATCAGAGTTGGGGCATCAGAGGTGGGGAATCAAATATAGGGAATCAGAGGTGGTGAATCAGAGGTTGTGAATCAGAGATGGGGAATCAAGGCGGGGAATCAGAGGCAGGGAATCAGACGCGGGGAATCAGAGGCGGGGATTCAGAGCTGGGGAATCAGAGGCGGGGAATCAGAGTTGGGGAATCAGAGGCGGGGAATCAGAGGCGGGGAAACAGAGGCGGGGAATCAGATATGGGGAATCAGAGGTGGGGAATCAGAGGTTGGGAATCAGAAGCAGGGAATCAGAGGCGGGGAATCAGAGGCGGGGAATCAGAGGCAGGGAATCCGATGTGCGGAATCAGAGATGGGGAATCAGAGGCAGGGAATCAGAGGCGGGGAATCAGAGGCGGAGAATCAGAGGCCGGGAATCAGATATGGGGAAACAGAGGCGGGGAATCAGAGGCGGGGAAACAGAGGCGGGGAATCAGATATGGGGAATCAGAGGTGGGGAATCAGAGGTTGGGAATCAGAGGCAGGGAATCAGAGGCTGGGAATCAGATGCAGGGAATCAGATGCGGGGAATCAGAGGCGGGGAATCAGAGCTGGGGAATCAGAGGTGGGGAATCAGAGTTGGGGAATCAGAGTCGGGGACTTAGATATGGGGAAACAGAGGCGGGGAATCAGAGGCGGGGAAACAGACGCGGGGAATCAGAGGCGGGGATTCAGAGCTGTGGAATCAGAGGCGGGGAATCAGAGTTGGGGAATCAGAGGCGGGGAATCAGATATGGGGAATCAGAGGCGGGGAATCAGAGGCGGGGAAACAGAGGCAGGGAATCAGATATGGGGAATCAGAGGTGGGGTATCAGGGGCAGGGAATCAGTGGCAGGGAATCAGAGGCGGGGAAACAGAGGCGGGGAATCAGAGGCAGGGAATCAGACACGGGGAATCAGATATGGGGAAACAGAGGCGGGGAATCAGAGGCGGGCAAACAGAGGCGGGGAATTAGATATGGGGAATCAGAGGTAGGGAATCAGAGGTGGTGAATCAGTGATGGGGAATCACAGGCGGGGAATCAGAGGCAGGAAATCAGAGCTGGGGAATCAGAGGCGGGGAATCATAGTTGGGAATCAGAGGCGGGAATCAGATATGGGGAAACAGAGGCGGGGAATCAGAGGCGAGGAAACAGAGGCGGGGAATCAGATATGGGGAATCGGATGCAGGGAATCAGAGGCGGGGAATCAGAGCTGGGGAATCAGAGGCGGGGAATCAGAGTTGGGGCATCAGAGGTGGGGAATTAGATATAGGGAAACAGAGGCGGGGAATCAGAGGCGGGGAAACAGAGGCGGGGAATCAGATATGGGGAATCAGAGGTGGGGAATCAGAGGCAGTGAATCAGATGTGCGGAATCAGAGATGGGGAATCAGAGGCAGGGAATCAGAAGCGGGGAATCAGAGGCCGGGAATCAGAGGCCGGGAATCAGATGCTGGGAATAAGAGGCCGGGAATCAGAGGAGGGGAATCAGAGTCCGGGAATCAGAGATGGGGATTCAGAGGCGGGGAATGAGATATGGAGAATCAGAGGCGGGGAATCAGAGGCGGGGAAACAGAGGTGGGGAATCAGATATGGGGAATCAGAGGTGGCGAATCAAAGGCGGTGAATCAGAGATGGGGAATCAGAGGCTGGGAATCAGAGGCGGGGAATCAGAGCTGGCGAATCAGAGGCGGGGAATCAGAGGTGGGCAATCAGAGGCGGGGAATCAGATATGGGGAATCAGAGGCGGGGAATCAGAGGCGGGGAAACAGAGGCGGGGAATCAAATATAGGGAATCAGAGGTGGGGAATCAGAGGTTGTGAATCAGAGATGGGGAATCAAGGCGGGGAATCAGAGGCAGGGATTCAGACGCGGGGAATCAGAGGCGGGGATTCAGAGCTGGGGAATCTGAGGCGGTGAATCAGAGTTGGGGAATCAGAGGCAGGGAATCAGATATGGGGAATCAGAGGCGGGGAATCAGAGGCCGGGAATCAGATATGGGGAAACAGAGGCGGGGAATCCGAGGCGGGGAAACAGAGGCGGGGAATCAGATATGGGGAATCAGAGGTGGGGAATCAGAGGTTGGGAATCAGAGGCAGGGAATCACAGGCTTGGAATCAGATGCAGGGTATCAGATGCGGGGAATCAGAGGCGGGGAATCAGAGCTGGGGAATCAGAGGTGGGGAATCAGATTTGGGGAATCAGAGGTGGGGACTTAGATATTGGGAAACAGAGGCGGGGAATCAGAGGCGGGGAAACAGAGGCGGGGAATCAGATATGGGGAATCAGAGGTGGGGAATCAGAGGCAGGGAATCAGATGTGCGGAATCAGAGATGGGGAATCAGAGGCAGGGAATCAGAATCAGAAGCAGGGAATCAGAGGCCGGGAATCAGAGGCCGGAATCAGATGCTTGGAATCAGAGGCCTGGAATCAGAGGCGGGGAATCAGAGGCAGGGAATCAGATGCGGGGAATCAGAGGCGGGGAATCAGAGCTGGGGAATCAGAGGCGGGGTATTAGAGTTGGGGAATCAGAGGCGGGGAATCAGATATGGGGAAACAGAGGTGGGGAATCAGAGGCGGGGAAACAGAGGCAGGGAATCAGATATGGGGAATCAGAGGTGGGGCATCAGAGGTTGTGAATCAAAGATGGGGAATCAGAGGCGGGGAATCAGAGGCAGGGAATCAGACGCGGGGAATCAGAGGCGGGGATTCAGAGCTGGGGAATCAGAAGCGGGGAATCAGAGTTGGGGAATCAGAGGCGGGGAATCAGATATGGGTAATCAGAGGCAGGGAATCAGAGGCGGGGAATCAGAGGCAGGGAATCAGACGCGGGGAATCTGAGGCGGGGAATCAGAGCTGGGGAATCAGAGGTGGGTAATCAGAGTTGGGGAATCAGAGGCAGGGAATTGGATGTGCGGAATCAGAGAGGGGGAATCAGAGGTGGGGAATCAGAGGCGGTGAATCAGAGATGGGGAATCAGAGGCGGGGAATCAGAGGCAGGAAATCAGACACGGGGATTCAGAGGCTGGGAATCAGACGGGGGGAATCAAAGGCGTGGAATCAGAGCTGGGGAATCTGAGGCAGGGAATCAGAGTTGGGGATTCAGAGGCGGGGAATCAGATATGGGGAAACAGAGGCGGGGAATCAGAGGCGGGCAAACAGAGGCGGGGAATTAGATATGGGGAATCAGAGGTAGGGAATCAGAGGTGGTGAATCAGTGATGGGGAATCACAGGCGGGGAATCAGAGGCAGGGAATAGAACGCGGGGAATCAGAGGCAGGGAATCAGAGCTGGGGAATCAGAGGAGGGGATTCATAGTTGGGAATCAGAGGCGGGAATCAGATATGGGGAAACAGAGGCGGGGAATCAAAGGTGGGGAAACAGAGGCGGGGAATCAGATATGGGGAAACAGAGGCGGGGAATCAAAGGCGGGGAAACAGAGGCGGGGAATCAGATATGGGGAATCGGATGCAGGGAATCAGAGGCGGGGAATCAGAGCTGGGGAATCAGAGGCGGGGAATCATAGTTGGGAATCAGAGGCGGGGAATCAGATATGGGGAAACAGAGGCGGGGAATCAAAGGCGGGGAAACAGAGGCGGGGAATCAGATATGGGGAATCGGATGCGGGGAATCAGAGGCGGGGAATGGGAGCTGGGGAATCAGAGGCGGGGTATCAGAGTTGGGGCATCTGAGGTGGGGAATTAGATATGGGGAAACAGAGGCGGGGAATCAGAGGCGGGGAAACAGAGGCGAGGAATCAGATATGGGGAATCAGAGGTGAGGAATCAGAGGCAGGGAATCAGATATGGGGAAACAGAGGCGGGGAATCAGAGGCGGGCAAACAGAGGCGGGGAATTAGATATGGGGAATCAGAGGTAGGGAATCAGAGGTGGTGAATCAGTGATGGGGAATCACAGGCGGGGAATCAGAGGCAGGGAATAGAACGCGGGGAATCAGAGGCGGGAATCAGATATGGGGAAACAGAGGCGGGGAATCAGAGGCGAGGAAACAGAGGCGGGGAAACAGATATGGGGAATCGGATGCAGGGAATCAGAGGCGGGGAATCAGAGCTGGGGAATCAGAGGCGGGGAATCAGAGTTGGGGCATCAGAGGTGGGGAATTAGATATAGGGAAACAGAGGCGGGGAATCAGAGGCGGGGAAACAGAGGCGGGGAATCAGATATGGGGAATCAGAGGTGGGGAATCAGAGGCAGTGAATCAGATGTGCGGAATCAGAGATGGGGAATCAGAGGCAGGAATCAGAAGCGGGGAATCAGAGGCCGGGAATCAGAGGCCGGGAATCAGATGCTGGGAATAAGAGGCCGGGAATCAGAGGATGGGAATCAGAGTCCGGGAATCAGAGATGGGGATTCAGAGGCGGGGAATGAGATATGGAGAATCAGAGGCGGGGAATCAGAGGCGGGGAAACAGAGGTGGGGAATCAGATATGGGGAATCAGAGGTGGCGAATCAAAGGCGGTGAATCAGAGATGGGGAATCAGAGGCGGGGAATCAGAGGCAGGGAATCAGATGCGGGGAATCAGAGGCGGGGAATCAGAGGCGGGGAATCACAGCTGGCGAATCAGAGGCGGGGAATCAGAGGTGGGCAATCAGAGGCGGGGAATCAGATATGGGGAATCAGAGGCGGGGAATCAGAGGCGGGGAAACAGAGGCGGGGAATCAAATATAGGGAATCAGAGGTGGGGAATCAGAGGTTGTGAATCAGAGATGGGGAATCAAGGCGGGGAATCAGAGGCAGGGAATCAGACGCGGGGAATCAGAGGCGGGGATTCAGAGCTGGGGAATCTGAGGCGGGGAATCAGAGTTGGGGAATCAGAGGCAGGGAATCAGATATGGGGAATCAGAGGCGGGGAATCAGAGGCCGGGAATCAGATATGGGGAAACAGAGGCGGGGAATCCGAGGCAGGGAAACAGAGGCGGGGAATCAGATATGGGGAATCAGAGGTGGGGAATCAGAGGTTGGGAATCAGAGGCAGGGAATCACAGGCTTGCAATCAGATGCAGGGTATCAGATGCGGGGAATCAGAGGCGGGGAATCAGAGCTGGGGAATCAGAGGTGGGGAATCAGATTTGGGGAATCAGAGGTGGGGACTTAGATATTGGGAAACAGAGGCGGGGAATCAGAGGCGGGGAAACAGAGGCGGGGAATCAGATATGGGGAATCAGAGGTGGGGAATCAGAGGCAGGGAATCAGATGTGCAGAATCAGAGATGGGGAATCAGAGGCAGGGAATCAGAATCAGAAGCAGGGAATCAGAGGCCGGGAATCAGAGGCCGGAATCAGATGCTTGGAATCAGAGGCCTGGAATCAGAGGCGGGGAATCAGAGGCAGGGAATCAGATGCGGGGAATCAGAGGCGGGGAATCAGAGCTGGGGAATCAGAGGCGGGGTATTAGAGTTGGGGAATCAGAGGCGGGGAATCAGATATGGGGAAACAGAGGTGGGGAATCAGAGGCGGGGAAACAGAGGCAGGGAATCAGATATGGGGAATCAGAGGTGGGGCATCAGAGGTTGTGAATCACAGATGGGGAATCAGAGGCGGGGAATCAGAGGCAGGGAATCAGACGCGGGGAATCAGAGGCGGGGATTCAGAGCTGGGGAATCAGAAGCGGGGAATCAGAGTTGGGGAATCAGAGGCGGGGAATCAGATATGGATAATCAGAGGCAGGGAATCAGAGGCGGGGAATCAGAGGCAGGGAATCAAACGCGGGGAATCTGAGGCGGGGAATCAGAGCTGGGGAATCAGAGGTGGGTAATCAGAGTTGGGGAATCAGAGGCAGGGAATTGGATGTGCGGAATCAGAGAGGGGGAATCAGAGGTGGGGAATCAGAGGCGGAGAATCAGAGATGGGGAATCAGAGGCGGGGAATCAGAGGCAGGAAATCAGACACGGGGATTCAGAGGCTGGGAATCAGACGGGGGGAATCAAAGGCGGGGAATCAGAGCTGGGGAATCTGAGGCAGGGAATCAGAGTTGGGGATTCAGAGGCGGGGAATCAGATATGGGGAAACAGAGGCGGGGAATCAGAGGCGGGCAAACAGAGGCGGGGAATTAGATATGGGGAATCAGAGGTACGGAATCAGAGGTGGTGAATCAGTGATGGGGAATCACAGGCGGGGAATCAGAGGCAGGGAATAGAACGCGGGGAATCAGAGGCAGGGAATCAGAGCTGGGGAATCAGAGGAGGGGATTCATAGTTGGGAATCAGAGGCGGGAATCAGATATGGGGAAACAGAGGCGGGGAATCAGAGGCGGTGAAACAGAGGCGGGGAATCAGATATGGGGAATCGGATGCAGGGAATCAGAGGCGGGGAATCAGAGCTGGGGAATCGGAGGCGGGGAATCAGAGTTGGGGCATCAGAGGTGGGGAATTAGATATAGGGAAACAGAGGCGGGGAATCAGAGGCGGGGAAACAGAGGCGGGGAATCAGATATGGGGAATCAGAGGTGGGGAATCAGAGGCAGGGAATCAGATGTGCGGAATCAGAGATGGGGAATAAGAGGCAGGGAATCAGAATCAGAAGCGGGGAATCAGAGGCCGGGAATCAGAGGCCGGGAATCAGATGCTGGGAATAAGAGGCCGGGAATCAGAGGTGGGGAATCAGATATGGGGAATCAGAGGTGGCGAATCAAAGGCGCTGAATCAGAGATGGGGAATCAGAGGCGGGGAATCAGAGGCAGGGAATCAGATGCGGGGAATCAGAGGCGGGGAATCAGAGCTGGCGAATCAGAGGCTGGGAATTAGAGGTGGGCAATCAGAGGCGGGGAATCAGATATGGGGAATCAGAGGTGGGGAATCAGAGGCGGGGAAACAGAGGCGGGGAATCAAATATAGGGAATCAGAGGTGGGGAATCAGAGGTTGTGAATCAGAGATGGGGAATCAAGGCGGGGAATCAGAGGCAGGGAATCAGACGCGGGGAATCAGAGGCGAGGATTCAGAGCTGGGGAATCAGAGGCGGGGAATCAGAGTTGGGGAATCAGAGGCAGGGAATCAGATATGGGGAATCAGAGGCAGGGAATCAGAGGCGGGGAAACAGAGGCGGGGAATCAGACACGGGGAATCAGAGGCGGGGAATCAGAGATGGGGAATCAGAGGCGGGGAATCAGAGGCAGGGAATCGGATGCCGAGAATCAGAGTCGGGGAATCAGAGCTGGGGAATCAGAGGCAGGGAATCAGAGTTGGGGAATCAGAGGCGGGGAATCAGATATGGGGAAATAGAGGCGGGGAATCAGATATGGGGAATCAGAGGTGTGGAATCAGAGGTTGGGAATCAGAGGCAGGGAATCAGAGTCCGGGAAACTGAGGCGGGGAATCAGATATTGGGAATCAGAGGTGGCGAATCAAAGGCGGTGAAACAGAGATGGGGAATCAGGGCAGGGAATAAGAGGCAGGGAATCAAACACGGGGAATCAGAGCTGGGGAATCAGAGGCGGGGAATCAGAGTTGGGAATCAGAGGTGGGGAATCAGAGGCGGGGAAACAGAGGCGGGGAATCAGATATGGGGAATCAGAGGTGGGGAATCCGAGGTTGGGAATCAGAGGCAGGGAATCAGAGGCGGAAAATCAGAGGCGGGGAATCAGAGGAAGGGAATCAGATGTGCGGAATCGGAGATGGGGAATCAGAGGCAGGGAATCAGAGGCGGGGAATCAGAGGCGGGGAATCAGAGGCCGGGAATCAGATATGGGGAAACAGAGGCGGGGAATCCGAGGCGGGGAAACAGAGGCGGGGAATCAGATATGGGGAATCAGAGGTGGGGAATCAGAGGTTGGGAATCAGAGGCAGGGAATCAGAGGCTTGGAATCAGATGCAGGGAATCAGATGCGGGGAATCAGATGCGGGGAATCAGAGCTGGGGAATCAGAGGTGGGGAATCAGATTTGGGGAATCAGAGGCGGGGACTTAGATATTGGGAAACAGAGGCGGGGAATCAGAGGCGGGGAAACCCAGGCGGGGAATCAGATATGGGGAATCAGAGGTGGGGAATCAGAGGCAAGGAATCAGATGTGCGGAATCAGAGATGGGGAATCAGAGGCAGGGAATCAGAATCAGAAGCAGGGAATCAGAGGCCGGGAATCAGAGGCCGGACTCAGATGCTGGGAATCAGAGGCCTGGAATCAGAGGCGGGGAATCAGAGGCAGGGAATCAGATGCGGGGAATCAGAGGCGGGGAATCAGAGCTGGGGAATCAGAGGCGGGGATTCAGAGTTGGGGAATCAGAGGCGGGGAATCAGAGGCGGGGAAACAGAGGCGGGGAATCAGATATGGGGAATCAGAGGTGGGGAATCAGAGGTTGGGAATCAGAAGCAGGGAATCAGAGGCGGGGAATCAGAGGCGGGGAATCAGAGGCAGAGAATCCGATGTGCGGAATCGGAGATGGGGAATCAGAGGCAGGGAATCAGATATGGGGAAACAGAGGCGGGGAATCCGAGGCGGGGAAACAGAGGCGGGGAATCAGATATGGGGAATCAGAGGTGGGGAATCAGAGGTGGGGAATCAGATTTGGGGAATCAGAGGCGGGGACTTAGATATTGGGAAACAGAGGCGGGGAATCAGAGGCGGGGAAACCCAGGCGGGGAATCAGATATGGGGAATCAGAGGTGGGGAATCAGAGGCAAGGAATCAGATGTGCGGAATCAGAGATGGGGAATCAGAGGCAGGGAATCAGAATCAGAAGCAGGGAATCAGAGGCCGGGAATCAGAGGCCGGAATCAGATGCTGGGAATCAGAGGCCTGGAATCAGAGGCGGGGAATCAGAGGCAGGGAATCAGATGCGGGGAATC
The DNA here is from genome assembly GCF_036971445.1 of Narcine bancroftii. Classification (NCBI taxonomy): domain Eukaryota; kingdom Metazoa; phylum Chordata; class Chondrichthyes; order Torpediniformes; family Narcinidae; genus Narcine; species Narcine bancroftii. The sequence goes on along the minus strand of NW_027211891.1, from coordinate 2,006,413 downwards.
AGAGGCGGGGAATCAGAGCTGGGGAATCAGAGGCGGGGATTCAGAGTTGGGGAATCAGAGGCGGGGAATCAGAGGCGGGGAAACAGAGGCGGGGAATCAGATATGGGGAATCAGAGGTGGGGAATCAGAGGTTGGGAATCAGAAGCAGGGAATCAGAGGCGGGGAATCAGAGGCGGGGAATCAGAGGCAGGGAATCCGATGTGCGGAATCGGAGATGGGGAATCAGAGGCAGGGAATCAGAGGCGGGGAATCAGAGGCGGAGAATCAGAGGCCGGGAATCAGATATGGGGAAACAGAGGCGGGGAATCAGAGGCGGGGAAACAGAGGCGGGGAATCAGATATGGGGAATCAGAGGTGGGGAATCAGAGGTTGGGAATCAGAGGCAGGGAATCAGAGGCTGGGAATCAGATGCAGGGAATCAGATGCGGGGAATCAGAGGCGGGGAATCAGAGCTGGGGAATCAGAGGCGGGGAATCAGAGCTGGGGAATCAGAGGTGGGGAATCAGATATGGGGAATCAGAGGTGGGGAATCAGAGGCAAGGAATCAGATGTGCGGAATCAGAGATGGGGAATCAGAGGCAGGGAATCAGAATCAGAAGCAGGGAATCAGAGGCCGGGAATCAGAGGCCGGAATCAGATGCTGGGAATCAGAGGCCTGGAATCAGAGGCGGGGAATCAGAGGCAGGGAATCAGATGCGGGGAATCAGAGGCGGGGAATCAGAGCTGGGGAATCAGAGGCGGGGAATCAGAGGTTGGGAATCAGAGGCAGGGAATCAGAGGCTGGGAATCAGATGCAGGGAATCAGATGCGGGGAATCAGAGGCGGGGAATCAGAGCTGGGGAATCAGAGGTGGGGAATCAGAGGTGGGGAATCAGAGGCAGGGAATCAGAATCAGAAGCGGGGAATCAGAGGCCGGGAATCAGAGGCCGGGATTCAGATGCCGGGAATAAGAGGCCGGGAATCAGAGGTGGGGAATCAGAGTCCGGGAATCAGAGATGGGGATTCAGAGGCGGGGAATGATATATGGGGAATCAGAGGCGGGGAATCAGAGGCGGGGTAACAGAGGTGGGGAATCAGATATGGGGAATTAGAGGTGGCGAATCAAAGGCGGTGAATCAGAGATGGGGAATCAGAGGCGGGGAATCAGAGGCAGGGAATCAAACACGGGGAATCAGAGGCGGGGAATCAGAGCTGGGGAATCAGAGGCGGGGAATCAGAGTTGGGGAATCAGAGGCGGGGAATCAGATATGGGGAAACAGGGGCGGGGAATCAGAGGCAGGGAAACAGAGGCGGGGAATCAGATATGGGGAATCAGGGGTGGGGAATCAGAGGTTGGGAATCAGAGGCAGGGAATCAGAGGCGTGGAAACAGAGGCGGGGATTCAGATATGGGGAATCAGAGGTGGGGAATCAGGGGCGTGGAATCAGAGGCAGGGAATTAGATGTGGTGAATCAGAGATGGGGAATCAGAGGCAGGGAATCAGAATCAGAAGCGGGGTATCAGTGGCCGGGAATCAGAGGAAGGTAATCAGAGGCAGGGGATCAAACACGGGGAATCAGAGGCTGGGAATCAGAGCTGGGGAATTAGAGGCGGGGAATCAGAGCTGGGGAATCACAGGCGGGGAATCAGAGATGGGGAATCAGAGGCGGGGAATCAGAGGCAGGGAATCAGATGCGGGGAATCAGAGGCGGGGAATCAGAGCTGGCGAATCAGAGGCGGGGAATCAGAGGTGGGCAATCAGAGGATGGGAATCAGATATGGGGAATCAGAGGCGGGGAATCAGAGCTGGGGAATCACAGGCGGGGAATCAGAGTTGGGGAATCAGAAGCGGGGAATCAGATATGGGGAAACAGAGGCGGGGAATCAGAGGCGGTGAAACAGAGGCGGGGAATCAGATATTGGGAATCAGAGGTGGGGAATCAGAGGTTGGGAATCAGAGGCCTGGAATCAGAGGCGTGGAATCAGAGGCAGGGAATCAGATGCGGGGAATCAGAGGAGGGGAATCAGAGCTGGGGAATCAGAGGCGGGGTATTAGAGTTGGGGAATCAGAGGCGGGGAATCAGACGCGGGGAATCAGAGGGGGGGAATCATAGCTGGCGAATCAGAGGCGGGGAATCAGGGGTGGGCAATCAGAGGCCGGGAATCAGAGGTGGTGAATCAGAGATGGGGAATCAGAGGCGGGGAATCAGTGGCAGGGAATCAGATATGGGGAATCAGAGGCGTGGAATCAGAGGCAGGGAATCAGACACGGGGAATCAGACACGGGGAATCAGAGGTGGGGAATCAGAGATGGGGAATCAGAGGCGGTGAATCAGAGATGGGGAATCAGAGGCGGGGAATCAGAGGCAGGAAATAAGACACGGGGATTCAGAGGCTGGGAATCAGACGTGGGGAATCAAAGGCGGGGAATCAGAGCTGGGGAATCAGAGGCAGGGAATCAGAGGCGGGGAATCAGATATGGGGAATCAGAGGCTGGTATTAAGAGGCGGGGAATCAGAGGCAGGGAATCAGACACGGGGAATCAGAGGTGGGGAATCAGAGATGGGGAATCAGAGGCGGGGAATCAGAGTTGGGGATTCAGAGGCAGGGAATCGGATGTGCGGAATCAGAGTTGGGGAATCAGAGGTGGGGAATCAGAGGCGGTGAATCAGAGATGGGGAATCAGAGGCGGGGAATCAGAGGCAGGAAATCAGACACGGGGATTCAGAGGCTGGGAATCAGACGGGGGGAATCAAAGGCGGGGAATCAGAGCTGGGGAATCAGAGGCAGGGAATCAGAGTTGGGGATTCAGAGACGGGGAATCAGATATGGGGAAACAGAGGCGGGGAATCAGAGGCGGGCAAACAGAGGCGGGGAATTAGATATGGGGAATCAGATGTGGGGAATCAGAGGTGGTGAATCAGTGATGGGGAATCACAGGCGGGGAATCAGAGGCAGGGAATAGAACGCAGGGAATCAGAGGCAGGGAATCAGAGCTGGGGAATCAGAGGCGGGGAATCATAGTTGCGAATCAGAGGCGGGGAATCAGATATGGGGAAACAGAGGCGGGGAATCAGAGGCGGGGAAACAGAGGCGGGGAATCAGATATGGGGAATCGGATGCGGGGAATCAGAGGTTGGGAATCAGAAGCAGAGAATCAGAGGCGGGGAATCAGAGGCGGGGAATCAGAGGCAGGGAATCCGATGTGCGGAATCGGAGATGGGGTATCAGAGGCAGGGAATCAGAGGCGGGGAATCAGAGGCGGAGAATCAGAGGCCGGGAATCAGATATGGGGAAACAGAGGCGGGGAATCAGAGGCGGGGAAACAGAGGCGGGGAATCAGATATGGGGAATCAGAGGTGGGGAATCAGAGGTTGGGAATCAGAGGCAGGGAATCAGAGGCTGGGAATCAGATGCAGGGAATCAGATGCGGGGAATCAGAGGCGGGGAATCAGAGCTGGGGAATCAGAGGTGGGGAATCAGAGTTGGGGAATCAGAGTCGGGGACAGATATGGGGAAACAGAGGCGGGGAATCAGAGGCGGGGAAACAGACGCGGGGAATCAGAGGCGGGGATTCAGAGCTGGGGAATCAGAGGCGGGGAATCAGAGTTGGGGAATCAGAGGCGGGGAATCAGATATGGGGAATCAGAGGCGGGGAATCAGAGGCGGGGAAACAGAGGCAGGGAATCAGATATGGGGAATCAGAGGTGGGGTATCAGGGGCAGGGAATCAGTGGCAGGGAATCAGAGGCGGGGAAACAGAGGCGGGGAATCAGAGGCAGGGAATCAGACACGGGCAATCAGATATGGGGAAACAGAGGCGGGGAATCAGAGGCGGGCAAACAGAGGCGGGGAATTAGATATGGGGAATCAGAGGTGGGGAATCAGAGGTGGTGAATCAGAGATGGGGAATCACAGGCGGGGAATCAGAGGCAGGGAATAGAACGCGGGGAATCAGAGGCGGGGAATCAGAGCTGGGGAATCAGAGGCGGGGAATCATAGTTGGGAATCAGAGGCGGGGAATCAGATATGGGGAAACAGAGGCGGGGAATCAAAGGCGGGGAAACAGAGGCGGGGAATCAGATATGGGGAATCGGATGCGGGGAATCAGAGGCGGGGAATGGGAGCTGGGGAATCAGAGGCGGAGTATCAGAGTTGGGGCATCTGAGGTGGGGAATTAGATATGGGGAAACAGAGGCGGGGAATCAGAGGCGGGGAAACAGAGGCGAGGAATCAGATATGGGGAATCAGAGGTGGGGAATCAGAGGCAGGAAATCAGATGTGCGGAATCAGAGATGGGGAATCAGAGGCAGGGAATCAGAATCAGAAGCAGGGAATCAGAGGCCGGGAATCAGAGGCCGGAATCAGATGCTGGGAATCAGAGGCCTGGAATCAGAGGCGGGGAATCAGAGGCAGGGAATCAGATGCGGGGATTTCAGAGGCGGGGAATCAGAGCTGGGGAATCAGAGGCGGGGATTCAGAGTTGGGGAATCAGAGGCGGGGAATCAGAGGCGGGGAAACAGAGGCGGGGAATCAGATATGGGGAATCAGAGGTGGGGAATCAGAGGTTGGGAATCAGAAGCAGGGAATCAGAGGCGGGGAATCAGAGGCGGGGAATCAGAGGCAGGGAATCCGATGTGCGGAATCGGAGATGGGGAATCAGAGGCAGGGAATCAGAGGCAGGGAATCAGAGGCGGAGAATCAGAGGCCGGGAATCAGATATGGGGAAACAGAGGCGGGGAATCAGAGGCGGGGAAACAGAGGCGGGGAATCAGATATGGGGAATCAGAGGTGGGGAATCAGAGGTTGGGAATCAGAGGCAGGGAATCAGAGGCTGGGAATCAGATGCAGGGAATCAGATGCGGGGAATCAGAGGCGGGGAATCAGAGCTGGGGAATCAGAGGTGGGGAATCAGAGTTGGGGAATCAGAGTCGGGGACTTAGATATGGGGAAACAGAGGCGGGGAATCAGAGGCGGGGAAACAGACGCAGGGAATCAGAGGCGGGGATTCAGAGCTGGGGAATCAGAGGCGGGGAATCAGAGTTGGGGAATCAGAGGCGGGGAATCAGATATGGGGAATCAGAGGCGGGGAATCAGAGGCGGGGAAACAGAGGCAGGGAATCAGATATGGGGAATCAGAAGTGGGGTATCAGGGGCAGGGAATCAGTGGCAGGGAATCAGAGGCGGGGAAACAGAGGCGGGGAATCAGAGGCAGGGAATCAGACACGTGGAATCAGATATGGGGAAACAGAGGCGGGGAATCAGAGGCGGGCAAACAGAGGCGGGGAATTAGATATGGGGAATCAGAGGTGGGGAATCAGAGGTGGTGAATCAGAGATGGGGAATCACAGGCGGGGAATCAGAGGCAGGGAATAGAACGCGGGGAATCAGAGGCGGGGAATCAGAGCTGGGGAATCAGAGGCGGGGAATCAAATTTGGGAATCAGAGGCGGGGAATCAGATATGGGGAATCGGATGCGGGGAATCAGAGGCGGGGAATGGGAGCTGGGGAATCAGAGGCGGGGTATCAGAGTTGGGGCATCTGAGGTGGGGAATTAGATATGGGGAAACAGAGGCGGGGAATCAGAGGCGGGGAAACAGAGGCGAGGAATCAGATATAGGGAATCAGAGGTGGGGAATCAGAGGCAGGGAATCAGATGTGCGGAATCAGAGATGGGGAATCAGAGGCAGGGAATCAGAATCAGAAGCGGGGAATCAGAGGCCGGGAATCAGAGGCCGGGATTCAGATGCCGGGAATAAGAGGCCGGGAATCAGAGGTGGGGAATCAGAGTCCGGGAATCAGAGATGGGGATTCAGAGGCGGGGAATGATATATGGGGAATCAGAGGCGGGGAATCAGAGGCGGGGTAACAGAGGTGGGGAATCAGATATGGGGAATCAGAGGTGGCGAATCAAAGGCGGTGAATCAGAGATGGGGAATCAGAGGCGGGGAATCAGAGGCAGGGAATCAAACACGGGGAATCAGAGGCGGGGAATCAGAGCTGGGGAATCAGAGGCGGGGAATCAGAGTTGGGGAATCAGAGGCGGGGAATCAGATATGGGGAAACAGGGGCGGGGAATCAGAGGCAGGGAAACAGAGGCGGGGAATCAGATATGGGGAATCAGGGGTGGGGAATCAGAGGTTGGGAATCAGAGGCAGGGAATCAGAGGCGTGGAAACAGAGGCGGGGATTCAGATATGGGGAATCAGAGGTGGGGAATCAGGGGCGTGGAATCAGAGGCAGGGAATTAGATGTGGTGAATCAGAGATGGGGAATCAGAGGCAGGGAATCAGAATCAGAAGCGGGGTATCAGTGGCCGGGAATCAGAGGAAGGTAATCAGAGGCAGGGGATCAAACACGGGGAATCAGAGGCTGGGAATCAGAGCTGGGGAATTATAGGCGGGGAATCTGAGCTGGGGAATCACAGGCGGGGAATCAGAGATGGGGAATCAGAGGCGGGGAATCAAAGGCAGGAAATCAGATGCGGGGAATCAGAGGCGGGGAATCAGAGCTGGCGAATCAGAGGCGGGGAATCAGAGGTGGGCAATCAGAGGATGGGAATCAGATATGGGGAATCAGAGGCGGGGAATCAGAGCTGGGGAATCACAGGCGGGGAATCAGAGTTGGGGAATCAGAGGCGGGGAATCAGATATGGGGAAACAGAGGCGGGGAATCAGAGGCGGTGAAACAGAGGCGGGGAATCAGATATTGGGAATCAGAGGTGGGGAATCAGAGGTTGGGAATCAGAGGCCTGGAATCAGAGGCGTGGAATCAGAGGCGGGGAATCAGAGGCGGGGAAACAGAGGCGGGGAATCAGATATGGGGAATCAGAGGTGGGGAATCAGAGGTTGGGAATCAGAAGCAGGGAATCAGAGGCGGGGAATCAGAGGCGGGGAATCAGAGGCAGGGAATCCGATGTGCGGAATCGGAAATGGGGAATCAGAGGCAGGGAATCAGAGGCGGGGAATCAGAGGCGGAGAATCAGAGGCCGGGAATCAGATATGGGGAAACAGAGGCGGGGAATCAGAGGCGGGTAAACAGAGGCGGGGAATCAGATATGGGGAATCAGAGGTGGGGAATCCGAGGTTGGGAATCAGAGGCAGGGAATCAGAGGCTGGGAATCAGAGGCGGGGAATCAGAGCTGGGGAATCAGAGGTGGGGAATCAGAGTTGGGGAATCAGAGTCGGGGACTTAGATATGGGGAAACAGAGGCGGGGAATCAGAGGCGGGGAAACAGACGCAGGGAATCAGAGGCGGGGATTCAGAGCTGGGGAATCAGAGGCGGGGAATCAGAGTTGGGGAATCAGAGGCGGGGAATCAGATATGGGGAATCAGAGGCGGGGAATCAGAGGCGGGGAAACAGAGGCAGGGAATCAGATATGGGGAATCAGAAGTGGGGTATCAGGGGCAGGGAATCAGTGGCAGGGAATCAGAGGCGGGGAAACAGAGGCGGGGAATCAGAGGCAGGGAATCAGACACGTGGAATCAGAGGCGGGGAATCAGAGCTGGGGAATCAGAGGCGGGGATTCAGAGTTGGGGAATCAGAGGCGGGGAATCAGAGGCGGGGAAACAGAGGCGGGGAATCAGATATGGGGAATCAGAGGTGGGGAATCAGAGGTTGGGAATCAGAAGCAGGGAATCAGAGGCGGGGAATCAGAGGAGGGGAATCAGAGGCAGGGAATCCGATGTGCGGAATCGGAGATGGGGAATCAGAGGCAGGGAATCAGAGGCGGGGAATCAGAGGCGGAGAATCAGAGGCCGGGAATCAGATATGGGGAAACAGAGGCGGGGAATCAGAGGCGGGGAAACAGAGGCGGGGAATCAGATATGGGGAATCAGAGGTGGGGAATCAGAGGTTGGGAATCAGAGGCAGGGAATCAGAGGCTGGGAATCAGATGCAGGGAATCAGATGCGGGGAATCAGAGGCGGGGAATCAGAGCTGGGGAATCAGAGGTGGGGAATCAGAGTTGGGGAATCAGAGTCGGGGACTTAGATATGGGGAAACAGAGGCGGGGAATCAGAGGCGGGGAAACAGACGCGGGGAATCAGAGGCGGGGATTCAGAGCTGGGGAATCAGAGGCGGGGAATCAGAGTTGGGGAATCAGAGGCGGGGAATCAGATATGGGGAATCAGAGGCGGGGAATCAGAGGCGGGGAAACAGAGGCAGGGAATCAGATATGGGGAATCAGAGGTGGGGTATCAGGGGCAGGGAATCAGTGGCAGGGAATCAGAGGCGGGGAAACAGAGGCGGGGAATCAGAGGCAGGGAATCAGACACGTGGAATCAGATATGGGGAAACAGAGGCGGGGAATCAGAGGCGGGCAAACAGAGGCGGGGAATTAGATATGGGGAATCAGAGGTGGGGAATCAGAGGTGGTGAATCAGAGATGGGGAATCACAGGCGGGGAATCAGAGGCAGGGAATAGAACGCGGGGAATCAGAGGCGGGGAATCAGAGCTGGGGAATCAGAGGCGGGGAATCATAGTTGGGAATCAGAGGCGGGGAATCAGATATGGGGAAACAGAGGCGGGGAATCAAAGGCGGAGAAACAGAGGCGGGGAATCAGATATGGGGAATCGGATGCGGGGAATCAGAGGCGGGGAATGGGAGCTGGGGAATAAGAGGTGGGGAATCAGAGGCAGGGAATCAGAATCAGAAGCGGGGAATCAGAGGCCGGGAATCAGAGGCCGGGATTCAGATGACGGGAATAAGAGGCCGGGAATCAGAGGTGGGGAATCAGAGTCCGGGAATCAGAGATGGGGATTCAGAGGCGGGGAATGATATATGGGGAATCAGAGGCGGGGAATCAGAGGCGGGGTAACAGAGGTGGGGAATCAGATATGGGGAATCAGAGGTGGCGAATCAAAGGCGGTGAATCAGAGATGGGGAATCAGAGGCGGGGAATCAGAGGCAGGGAATCAAACACGGGGAATCAGAGGCGGGGAATCAGAGCTGGGGAATCAGAGGCGGGGAATCAGAGTTGGGGAATCAGAGGCGGGGAATCAGATATGGGGAAACAGGGGCAGGGAATCAGAGGCAGGGAAACAGAGGCGGGGAATCAGATATGGGGAATCAGGGGTGGGGAATCAGAGGTTGGGAATCAGAGGCAGGGAATCAGAGGCGTGGAAACAGAGGCGGGGATTCAGATATGGGGAATCAGAGGTGGGGAATCAGGGGCGTGGAATCAGAGGCAGGGAATTAGATGTGGTGAATCAGAGATGGGGAATCAGAGGCAGGGAATCAGAATCAGAAGCGGGGTATCAGTGGCCGGGAATCAGAGGAAGGTAATCAGAGGCAGGGGATCAAACACGGGGAATCAGAGGCTGGGAATCAGAGCTGGGGAATTAGAGGCGGGGAATCAGAGCTGGGGAATCACAGGCGGGGAATCAGAGATGGGGAATCAGAGGCGGGGAATCAGAGGCAGGGAATCAGATGCGGGGAATCAGAGGCGGGGAATCAGAGCTGGCGAATCAGAGGCGGGGAATCAGAGGTGGGCAATCAGAGGATGGGAATCAGATATGGGGAATCAGAGGCGGGGAATCAGAGCTGGGGAATCACAGGCGGGGAATCAGAGTTGGGGAATCAGAAGCGGGGAATCAGATATGGGGAAACAGAGGCGGGGAATCAGAGGCGGTGAAACAGAGGCGGGGAATCAGATATTGGGAATCAGAGGTGGGGAATCAGAGGTTGGGAATCAGAGGCCTGGAATCAGAGGCGTGGAATCAGAGGCAGGGAATCAGATGCGGGGAATCAGAGGAGGGGAATCAGAGCTGGGGAATCAGAGGCGGGGTATTAGAGTTGGGGAATCAGAGGCGGGGAATCAGACGCGGGGAATCAGAGGGGGGGAATCATAGCTGGCGAATCAGAGGCGGGGAATCAGGGGTGGGCAATCAGAGGCCGGGAATCAGAGGTGGTGAATCAGAGATGGGGAATCAGAGGCGGGGAATCAGTGGCAGGGAATCAGATATGGGGAATCAGAGGCGTGGAATCAGAGGCAGGGAATCAGACACGGGGAATCAGACACGGGGAATCAGAGGTGGGGAATCAGAGATGGGGAATCAGAGGCGGTGAATCAGAGATGGGGATTCAGAGGCGGGGAATCAGAGGCAGGAAATAAGACACGGGGATTCAGAGGCTGGGAATCAGACGGGGGGAATCAAAGGCGGGGAATCAGAGCTGGGGAATCAGAGGCAGGGAATCAGAGGCGGGGAATCAGATATGGGGAATCAGAGGCTGGTATTCAGAGGCGGGGAATCAGAGGCAGGGAATCAGACACGGGGAATCAGAGGTGGGGAATCAGAGATGGGGAATCAGAGGCGGGGAATCAGAGTTGGGGATTCAGAGGCAGGGAATCGGATGTGCGGAATCAGAGTTGGGGAATCAGAGGTGGGGAATCAGAGGCGGTGAATCAGAGATGGGGAATCAGAGGCGGGGAATCAGAGGCAGGAAATCAGACACGGGGATTCAGAGGCTGGGAATCAGACGGGGGGAATCAAAGGCGGGGAATCAGAGCTGGGGAATCAGAGGCAGGGAATCAGAGTTGGGGATTCAGAGACGGGGAATCAGATATGGGGAAACAGAGGCGGGGAATCAGAGGCGGGCAAACAGAGGCGGGGAATTAGATATGGGGAATCAGATGTGGGGAATCAGAGGTGGTGAATCAGTGATGGGGAATCACAGGCGGGGAATCAGAGGCAGGGAATAGAACGCAGGGAATCAGAGGCAGGGAATCAGAGCTGGGGAATCAGAGGCGGGGAATCATAGTTGCGAATCAGAGGCGGGGAATCAGATATGGGGAAACAGAGGCGGGGAATCAGAGGCGGGGAAACAGAGGCGGGGAATCAGATATGGGGAATCGGATGCGGGGAATCAGAGGCGGGGAATCAGAGCTGGGGAATCAGAGGCGGGGAATCAGAGTTGGGGCATCAGAGGTGGGGAATCAAATATAGGGAATCAGAGGTGGGGAATCAGAGGTTGTGAATCAGAGATGGGGAATCAAGGCGGGGAATCAGAGGCAGGGAATCAGACGCGGGGAATCAGAGGCGGGGATTCAGAGCTGGGGAATCAGAGGCGGGGAATCAGAGTTGGGGAATCAGAGGCGGGGAATCAGAGGCGGGGAAACAGAGGCGGGGAATCAGATATGGGGAATCAGAGGTGGGGAATCAGAGGTTGGGAATCAGAAGCAGAGAATCAGAGGCGGGGAAACAGAGGCGGGGAATCAGAGGCAGGGAATCCGATGTGCGGAATCGGAGATGGGGAATCAGAGGCAGGGAATCAGAGGCGGGGAATCAGAGGCGGAGAATCAGAGGCCGGGAATCAGATATGGGGAAACAGAGGCGGGGAATCAGAGGCGGGGAAACAGAGGCGGGGAATCAGATATGGGGAATCAGAGGTGGGGAATCAGAGGTTGGGAATCAGAGGCAGGGAATTAGAGGCTGGGAATCAGATGCAGGGAATCAGATGCGGGGAATCAGAGGCGGGGAATCAGAGCTGGGGAATCAGAGGTGGGGAATCAGATATGGGGAAACAGAGGCGGGGAATCAAAGGCGGGGAAACAGAGGCGGGGAATCAGATATGGGGAATCGGATGCGGGGAATCAGAGGCGGGGAATGGGAGCTGGGGAATCAGAGGCGGAGTATCAGAGTTGGGGCATCTGAGGTGGGGAATTAGATATGGGGAAACAGAGGCGGGGAATCAGAGGCGGGGAAACAGAGGCGAGGAATCAGATATGGGGAATCAGAGGTGGGGAATCAGAGGCAGGAAATCAGATGTGCGGAATCAGAGATGGGGAATCAGAGGCAGGGAATCAGAATCAGAAGCAGGGAATCAGAGGCCGGGAATCAGAGGCCGGAATCAGATGCTGGGAATCAGAGGCCTGGAATCAGAGGCGGGGAATCAGAGGCAGGGAATCAGATGCGGGGATTTCAGAGGCGGGGAATCAGAGCTGGGGAATCAGAGGCGGGGATTCAGAGTTGGGGAATCAGAGGCGGGGAATCAGAGGCGGGGAAACAGAGGCGGGGAATCAGATATGGGGAATCAGAGGTGGGGAATCAGAGGTTGGGAATCAGAAGCAGGGAATCAGAGGCGGGGAATCAGAGGCGGGGAATCAGAGGCAGGGAATCCGATGTGCGGAATCGGAGATGGGGAATCAGAGGCAGGGAATCAGAGGCGGGGAATCAGAGGCGGAGAATCAGAGGCCGGGAATCAGATATGGGGAAAAGAGGCGGGGAATCAGAGGCGGGGAAACAGAGGCGGGGAATCAGATATGGGGAATCAGAGGTGGGGAATCAGAGGTTGGGAATCAGAGGCAGGGAATCAGAGGCTGGGAATCAGATGCAGGGAATCAGATGCGGGGAATCAGAGGCGGGGAATCAGAGCTGGGGAATCAGAGGTGGGGAATCAGAGTTGGGGAATCAGAGTCGGGGACTTAGATATGGGGAAACAGAGGCGGGGAATCAGAGGCGGGGAAACAGACGCAGGGAATCAGAGGCGGGGATTCAGAGCTGGGGAATCAGAGGCGGGGAATCAGAGTTGGGGAATCAGAGGCGGGGAATCAGATATGGGGAATCAGAGGCGGGGAATCAGAGGCGGGGAAACAGAGGCAGGGAATCAGATATGGGGAATCAGAAGTGGGGTATCAGGGGCAGGGAATCAGTGGCAGGGAATCAGAGGCGGGGAAACAGAGGCGGGGAATCAGAGGCAGGGAATCAGACACGTGGAATCAGATATGGGGAAACAGAGGCGGGGAATCAGAGGCGGGCAAACAGAGGCGGGGAATTAGATATGGGGAATCAGAGGTGGGGAATCAGAGGTGGTGAATCAGAGATGGGGAATCACAGGCGGGGAATCAGAGGCAGGGAATAGAACGCGGGGAATCAGAGGCGGGGAATCAGAGCTGGGGAATCAGAGGCGGGGAATCAAATTTGGGAATCAGAGGCGGGGAATCAGATATGGGGAAACAGAGGCGGGGAATCAAAGGCGGGGAAACAGAGGCGGGGAATCAGATATGGGGAATCGGATGCGGGGAATCAGAGGCGGGGAATGGGAGCTGGGGAATCAGAGGCGGGGTATCAGAGTTGGGGCATCTGAGGTGGGGAATTAGATATGGGGAAACAGAGGCGGGGAATCAGAGGCGGGGAAACAGAGGCGAGGAATCAGATATAGGGAATCAGAGGTGGGGAATCAGAGGCAGGGAATCAGATGTGCGGAATCAGAGATGGGGAATCAGAGGCAGGGAATCAGAATCAGAAGCGGGGAATCAGAGGCCGGGAATCAGAGGCCGGGATTCAGATGCCGGGAATAAGAGGCCGGGAATCAGAGGTGGGGAATCAGAGTCCGGGAATCAGAGATGGGGATTCAGAGGCGGGGAATGATATATGGGGAATCAGAGGCGGGGAATCAGAGGCGGGGTAACAGAGGTGGGGAATCAGATATGGGGAATCAGAGGTGGCGAATCAAAGGCGGTGAATCAGAGATGGGGAATCAGAGGCGGGGAATCAGAGGCAGGGAATCAAACACGGGGAATCAGAGGCGGGGAATCAGAGCTGGGGAATCAGAGGCGGGGAATCAGAGTTGGGGAATCAGAGGCGGGGAATCAGATATGGGGAAACAGGGGCGGGGAATCAGAGGCAGGGAAACAGAGGCGGGGAATCAGATATGGGGAATCAGGGGTGGGGAATCAGAGGTTGGGAATCAGAGGCAGGGAATCAGAGGCGTGGAAACAGAGGCGGGGATTCAGATATGGGGAATCAGAGGTGGGGAATCAGGGGCGTGGAATCAGAGGCAGGGAATTAGATGTGGTGAATCAGAGATGGGGAATCAGAGGCAGGGAATCAGAATCAGAAGCGGGGTATCAGTGGCCGGGAATCAGAGGAAGGTAATCAGAGGCAGGGGATCAAACACGGGGAATCAGAGGCTGGGAATCAGAGCTGGGGAATTATAGGCGGGGAATCTGAGCTGGGGAATCACAGGCGGGGAATCAGAGATGGGGAATCAGAGGCGGGGAATCAAAGGCAGGAAATCAGATGCGGGGAATCAGAGGCGGGGAATCAGAGCTGGCGAATCAGAGGCGGGGAATCAGAGGTGGGCAATCAGAGGATGGGAATCAGATATGGGGAATCAGAGGCGGGGAATCAGAGCTGGGGAATCACAGGCGGGGAATCAGAGTTGGGGAATCAGAGGCGGGGAATCAGATATGGGGAAACAGAGGCGGGGAATCAGAGGCGGTGAAACAGAGGCGGGGAATCAGATATTGGGAATCAGAGGTGGGGAATCAGAGGTTGGGAATCAGAGGCCTGGAATCAGAGGCGTGGAATCAGAGGCGGGGAATCAGAGGCGGGGAAACAGAGGCGGGGAATCAGATATGGGGAATCAGAGGTGGGGAATCAGAGGTTGGGAATCAGAAGCAGGGAATCAGAGGCGGGGAATCAGAGGCGGGGAATCAGAGGCAGGGAATCCGATGTGCGGAATCGGAAATGGGGAATCAGAGGCAGGGAATCAGAGGCGGGGAATCAGAGGCGGAGAATCAGAGGCCGGGAATCAGATATGGGGAAACAGAGGCGGGGAATCAGAGGCGGGTAAACAGAGGCGGGGAATCAGATATGGGGAATCAGAGGTGGGGAATCCGAGGTTGGGAATCAGAGGCAGGGAATCAGAGGCTGGGAATCAGATGCAGGGAATCAGATGCGGGGAATCAGAGGCGGGGAATCAGAGCTGGGGAATCAGAGGTGGGGAATCAGAGTTGGGGAATCAGAGTCGGGGACTTAGATATGGGGAAACAGAGGCGGGGAATCAGAGGCGGGGAAACAGACGCAGGGAATCAGAGGCGGGGATTCAGAGCTGGGGAATCAGAGGCGGGGAATCAGAGTTGGGGAATCAGAGGCGGGGAATCAGATATGGGGAATCAGAGGCGGGGAATCAGAGGCGGGGAAACAGAGGCAGGGAATCAGATATGGGGAATCAGAAGTGGGGTATCAGGGGCAGGGAATCAGTGGCAGGGAATCAGAGGCGGGGAAACAGAGGCGGGGAATCAGAGGCAGGGAATCAGACACGTGGAATCAGAGGCGGGGAATCAGAGCTGGGGAATCAGAGGCGGGGATTCAGAGTTGGGGAATCAGAGGCGGGGAATCAGAGGCGGGGAAACAGAGGCGGGGAATCAGATATGGGGAATCAGAGGTGGGGAATCAGAGGTTGGGAATCAGAAGCAGGGAATCAGAGGCGGGGAATCAGAGGCGGGGAATCAGAGGCAGGGAATCCGATGTGCGGAATCGGAGATGGGGAATCAGAGGCAGGGAATCAGAGGCGGGGAATCAGAGGCGGAGAATCAGAGGCCGGGAATCAGATATGGGGAAACAGAGGCGGGGAATCAGAGGCGGGGAAACAGAGGCGGGGAATCAGATATGGGGAATCAGAGGTGGGGAATCAGAGGTTGGGAATCAGAGGCAGGGAATCAGAGGCTGGGAATCAGATGCAGGGAATCAGATGCGGGGAATCAGAGGCGGGGAATCAGAGCTGGGGAATCAGAGGTGGGGAATCAGAGTTGGGGAATCAGAGTCGGGGACTTAGATATGGGGAAACAGAGGCGGGGAATCAGAGGCGGGGAAACAGACGCGGGGAATCAGAGGCGGGGATTCAGAGCTGGGGAATCAGAGGCGGGGAATCAGAGTTGGGGAATCAGAGGCGGGGAATCAGATATGGGGAATCAGAGGCGGGGAATCAGAGGCGGGGAAACAGAGGCAGGGAATCAGATATGGGGAATCAGAGGTGGGGTATCAGGGGCAGGGAATCAGTGGCAGGGAATCAGAGGCGGGGAAACAGAGGCGGGGAATCAGAGGCAGGGAATCAGACACGTGGAATCAGATATGGGGAAACAGAGGCGGGGAATCAGAGGCGGGCAAACAGAGGCGGGGAATTAGATATGGGGAATCAGAGGTGGGGAATCAGAGGTGGTGAATCAGAGATGGGGAATCACAGGCGGGGAATCAGAGGCAGGGAATAGAACGCGGGGAATCAGAGGCGGGGAATCAGAGCTGGGGAATCAGAGGCGGGGAATCATAGTTGGGAATCAGAGGCGGGGAATCAGATATGGGGAAACAGAGGCGGGGAATCAAAGGCGGAGAAACAGAGGCGGGGAATCAGATATGGGGAATCGGATGCGGGGAATCAGAGGCGGGGAATGGGAGCTGGGGAATCAGAGGTGGGGTATCAGAGTTGGGGCATCTGAGGTGGGGAATTAGATATGGGGAAACAGAGGCGGGGAATCAGAGGCGGGGAAACAGAGGCGAGGAATCAGATATAGGGAATCAGAGGTGGGGAATCAGAGGCAGGGAATCAGATGTGCGGAATCAGAGATGGGGAATCAGAGGCAGGGAATCAGAATCAGAAGCGGGGAATCAGAGGCCGGGAATCAGAGGCCGGGATTCAGATGACGGGAATAAGAGGCCGGGAATCAGAGGTGGGGAATCAGAGTCCGGGAATCAGAGATGGGGATTCAGAGGCGGGGAATGATATATGGGGAATCAGAGGCGGGGAATCAGAGGCGGGGTAACAGAGGTGGGGAATCAGATATGGGGAATCAGAGGTGGCGAATCAAAGGCGGTGAATCAGAGATGGGGAATCAGAGGCGGGGAATCAGAGGCAGGGAATCAAACACGGGGAATCAGAGGCGGGGAATCAGAGCTGGGGAATCAGAGGCGGGGAATCAGAGTTGGGGAATCAGAGGCGGGGAATCAGATATGGGGAAACAGGGGCAGGGAATCAGAGGCAGGGAAACAGAGGCGGGGAATCAGATATGGGGAATCAGGGGTGGGGAATCAGAGGTTGGGAATCAGAGGCAGGGAATCAGAGGCGTGGAAACAGAGGCGGGGATTCAGATATGGGGAATCAGAGGTGGGGAATCAGGGGCGTGGAATCAGAGGCAGGGAATTAGATGTGGTGAATCAGAGATGGGGAATCAGAGGCAGGGAATCAGAATCAGAAGCGGGGTATCAGTGGCCGGGAATCAGAGGAAGGTAATCAGAGGCAGGGGATCAAACACGGGGAATCAGAGGCTGGGAATCAGAGCTGGGGAATTAGAGGCGGGGAATCAGAGCTGGGGAATCACAGGCGGGGAATCAGAGATGGGGAATCAGAGGCGGGGAATCAGAGGCAGGGAATCAGATGCGGGGAATCAGAGGCGGGGAATCAGAGCTGGCGAATCAGAGGCGGGGAATCAGAGGTGGGCAATCAGAGGATGGGAATCAGATATGGGGAATCAGAGGCGGGGAATCAGAGCTGGGGAATCACAGGCGGGGAATCAGAGTTGGGGAATCAGAAGCGGGGAATCAGATATGGGGAAACAGAGGCGGGGAATCAGATATTGGGAATCAGAGGTGGGGAATCAGAGGTTGGGAATCAGAGGCCTGGAATCAGAGGCGTGGAATCAGAGGCAGGGAATCAGATGCGGGGAATCAGAGGAGGGGAATCAGAGCTGGGGAATCAGAGGCGGGGTATTAGAGTTGGGGAATCAGAGGCGGGGAATCAGACGCGGGGAATCAGAGGGGGGGAATCATAGCTGGCGAATCAGAGGCGGGGAATCAGGGGTGGGCAATCAGAGGCCGGGAATCAGAGGTGGTGAATCAGAGATGGGGAATCAGAGGCGTGGAATCAGTGGCAGGGAATCAGATATGGGGAATCAGAGGCGTGGAATCAGAGGCAGGGAATCAGACACGGGGAATCAGACACGGGGAATCAGAGGTGGGGAATCAGAGATGGGGAATCAGAGGCGGTGAATCAGAGATGGGGATTCAGAGGCGGGGAATCAGAGGCAGGAAATAAGACACGGGGATTCAGAGGCTGGGAATCAGACGGGGGGAATCAAAGGCGGGGAATCAGAGCTGGGGAATCAGAGGCAGGGAATCAGAGGCGGGGAATCAGATATGGGGAATCAGAGGCTGGTATTCAGAGGCGGGGAATCAGAGGCAGGGAATCAGACACGGGGAATCAGAGGTGGGGAATCAGAGATGGGGAATCAGAGGCGGGGAATCAGAGTTGGGGATTCAGAGGCAGGGAATCGGATGTGCGGAATCAGAGTTGGGGAATCAGAGGTGGGGAATCAGAGGCGGTGAATCAGAGATGGGGAATCAGAGGCGGGGAATCAGAGGCAGGAAATCAGACACGGGGATTCAGAGGCTGGGAATCAGACGGGGGGAATCAAAGGCGGGGAATCAGAGCTGGGGAATCAGAGGCAGGGAATCAGAGTTGGGGATTCAGAGACGGGGAATCAGATATGGGGAAACAGAGGCGGGGAATCAGAGGCGGGCAAACAGAGGCGGGGAATTAGATATGGGGAATCAGATGTGGGGAATCAGAGGTGGTGAATCAGTGATGGGGAATCACAGGCGGGGAATCAGAGGCAGGGAATAGAACGCAGGGAATCAGAGGCAGGGAATCAGAGCTGGGGAATCAGAGGCGGGGAATCATAGTTGCGAATCAGAGGCGGGGAATCAGATATGGGGAAACAGAGGCGGGGAATCAGAGGCGTGGAAACAGAGGCGGGGAATCAGATAAGGGGAATCGGATGCGGGGAATCAGAGGCGGGGAATCAGAGCTGGGGAATCAGAGGCGGGGAATCAGAGTTGGGGCATCAGAGGTGGGGAATCAAATATAGGGAATCAGAGGTGGGGAATCAGAGGTTGTGAATCAGAGATGGGGAATCAAGGCGGGGAATCAGAGGCAGGGAATCAGACGCGGGGAATCAGAGGCGGGGATTCAGAGCTGGGGAATCAGAGGCGGGGAATCAGAGTTGGGGAATCAGAGGCGGGGAATCAGAGGCGGGGAAACAGAGGCGGGGAATCAGATATGGGGAATCAGAGGTGGGGAATCAGAGGTTGGGAATCAGAAGCAGAGAATCAGAGGCGGGGAATCAGAGGCGGGGAATCAGAGGCAGGGAATCCGATGTGCGGAATCGGAGATGGGGAATCAGAGGCAGGGAATCAGAGGCGGGGAATCAGAGGCGGAGAATCAGAGGCCGGGAATCAGATATGGGGAAACAGAGGCGGGGAATCAGAGGCGGGGAAACAGAGGCGGGGAATCAGATATGGGGAATCAGAGGTGGGGAATCAGAGGTTGGGAATCAGAGGCAGGGAATTAGAGGCTGGGAATCAGATGCAGGGAATCAGATGCGGGGAATCAGAGGCGGGGAATCAGAGCTGGGGAATCAGAGGTGGGGAATCAGAGTTGGGGAATCAGAGTCGGGGACTTAGATATGGGGAAACAGAGGCGGGGAATCAGAGGCGGGGAAACAGACGCGGGGAATCAGAGGCGGGGATTCAGAGCTGGGGAATCAGAGGCGGGGAATCAGAGTTGGGGAATCAGAGGCGGGGAATCAGATATGGGGAATCAGAGGCGGGGAATCAGAGGCGGGGAAACAGAGGCAGGGAATCAGATATGGGGAATCAGAGGTGGGGTATCAGGGGCAGGGAATCAGTGGCAGGGAATCAGAGGCGGGGAAACAGAGGCGGGGAATCAGAGGCAGGTAATCAGACACGGGCAATCAGATATGGGGAAACAGAGGCGGGGAATCAGAGGCGGGCAAACAGAGGCGGGGAATTAGATATGGGGAATCAGAGGTGGGGAATCAGAGGTGGTGAATCAGAGATGGGGAATCACAGGCGGGGAATCAGAGGCAGGGAATAGAACGCGGGGAATCAGAGGCGGGGAATCAGAGCTGGGGAATCAGAGGCGGGGAATCATAGTTGGGAATCAGAGGCGGGGAATCAGATATGGGGAAACAGAGGCGGGGAATCAAAGGCGGGGAAACAGAGGCGGGGAATCAGATATGGGGAATCGGATGCGGGGAATCAGAGGCGGGGAATGGGAGCTGGGGAATCAGAGGCGGGGTATCAGAGTTGGGGCATCTGAGGTGGGGAATTAGATATGGGGAAACAGAGGCGGGGAATCAGAGGCGGGGAAACAGAGGCGAGGAATCAGATATGGGGAATCAGAGGTGGGGAATCAGAGGCAGGAAATCAGATGTGCGGAATCAGAGATGGGGAATCAGAGGCAGGGAATCAGAATCAGTAGCAGGGAATTCGAGGCCGGGAATCAGAGGCCGGAATCAGATGCTGGGAATCAGAGGCCTGGAATCAGAGGCGGGGAATCAGAGGCAGGGAATCAGATGCGGGGAATCAGAGGCGGGGAATCAGAGCTGGGGAATCAGAGGCGGGGATTCAGAGTTGGGGAATCAGAGGCGGGGAATCAGAGGCGGGGAAACAGAGGCGGGGAATCAGATATGGGGAATCAGAGGTGGGGAATCAGAGGTTGGGAATCAGAAGCAGGGAATCAGAGGCGGGGAATCAGAGGCGGGGAATCAGAGGCAGGGAATCCGATGTGCGGAATCGGAGATGGGGAATCAGAGGCAGGGAATCAGAGGCGGGGAATCAGAGGCGGAGAATCAGAGGCCGGGAATCAGATATGGGGAAACAGAGGCGGGGAATCAGAGGCGGGGAAACAGAGGCGGGGAATCAGATATGGGGAATCAGAGGTGGGGAATCAGAGGTTGGGAATCAGAGGCAGGGAATCAGAGGCTGGGAATCAGATGCAGGGAATCAGATGCGGGGAATCAGAGGCGGGGAATCAGAGCTGGGGAATCAGAGGTGGGGAATCAGAGTTGGGGAATCAGAGTCGGGGACTTAGATATGGGGAAACAGAGGCGGGGAATCAGAGGCGGGGAAACAGACGCAGGGAATCAGAGGCGGGGATTCAGAGCTGGGGAATCAGAGGCGGGGAATCAGAGTTGGGGAATCAGAGGCGGGGAATCAGATATGGGGAATCAGAGGCGGGGAATCAGAGGCGGGGAAACAGAGGCAGGGAATCAGATATGTGGAATCAGAAGTGGGGTATCAGGGGCAGGGAATCAGTGGCAGGGAATCAGAGGCGGGGAAACAGAGGCGGGGAATCAGAGGCAGGGAATCAGACACGTGGAATCAGATATGGGGAAACAGAGGCGGGGAATCAGAGGCGGGCAAACAGAGGCGGGGAATTAGATATGGGGAATCAGAGGTGGGGAATCAGAGGTGGTGAATCAGAGATGGGGAATCACAGGCGGGGAATCAGAGGCAGGGAATAGAACGCGGGGAATCAGAGGCGGGGAATCAGAGCTGGGGAATCAGAGGCGGGGAATCAAATTTGGGAATCAGAGGCGGGGAATCAGATATGGGGAAACAGAGGCGGGGAATCAAAGGCGGGGAAACAGAGGCGGGGAATCAGATATGGGGAATCGGATGCGGGGAATCAGAGGCGGGGAATGGGAGCTGGGGAATCAGAGGCGGGGTATCAGAGTTGGGGCATCTGAGGTGGGGAATTAGATATGGGGAAACAGAGGCGGGGAATCAGAGGCGGGGAAACAGAGGCGAGGAATCAGATATAGGGAATCAGAGGTGGGGAATCAGAGGCAGGGAATCAGATGTGCGGAATCAGAGATGGGGAATCAGAGGCAGGGAATCAGAATCAGAAGCGGGGAATCAGAGGCCGGGAATCAGAGGCCGGGATTCAGATGCCGGGAATAAGAGGCCGGGAATCAGAGGTGGGGAATCAGAGTCCGGGAATCAGAGATGGGGATTCAGAGGCGGGGAATGATATATGGGGAATCAGAGGCGGGGAATCAGAGGCGGGGTAACAGAGGTGGGGAATCAGATATGGGGAATCAGAGGTGGCGAATCAAAGGCGGTGAATCAGAGATGGGGAATCAGAGGCGGGGAATCAGAGGCAGGGAATCAAACACGGGGAATCAGAGGCGGGGAATCAGAGCTGGGGAATCAGAGGCGGGGAATCAGAGTTGGGGAATCAGAGGCGGGGAATCAGATATGGGGAAACAGGGGCGGGGAATCAGAGGCAGGGAAACAGAGGCGGGGAATCAGATATGGGGAATCAGGGGTGGGGAATCAGAGGTTGGGAATCAGAGGCAGGGAATCAGAGGCGTGGAAACAGAGGCGGGGATTCAGATATGGGGAATCAGAGGTGGGGAATCAGGGGCGTGGAATCAGAGGCAGGGAATTAGATGTGGTGAATCAGAGATGGGGAATCAGAGGCAGGGAATCAGAATCAGAAGCGGGGTATCAGTGGCCGGGAATCAGAGGAAGGTAATCAGAGGCAGGGGATCAAACACGGGGAATCAGAGGCTGGGAATCAGAGCTGGGGAATTATAGGCGGGGAATCAGAGCTGGGGAATCACAGGCGGGGAATCAGAGATGGGGAATCAGAGGCGGGGAATCAAAGGCAGGAAATCAGATGCGGGGAATCAGAGGCGGGGAATCAGAGCTGGCGAATCAGAGGCGGGGAATCAGAGGTGGGCAATCAGAGGATGGGAATCAGATATGGGGAATCAGAGGCGGGGAATCAGAGCTGGGGAATCACAGGCGGGGAATCAGAGTTGGGGAATCAGAGGCGGGGAATCAGATATGGGGAAACAGAGGCGGGGAATCAGAGGCGGTGAAACAGAGGCGGGGAATCAGATATTGGGAATCAGAGGTGGGGAATCAGAGGTTGGGAATCAGAGGCCTGGAATCAGAGGCGTGGAATCAGAGGCGGGGAATCAGAGGCGGGGAAACAGAGGCGGGGAATCAGATATGGGGAATCAGATGTGGGGAATCAGAGGTTGGGAATCAGAAGCAGGGAATCAGAGGCGGGGAATCAGAGGCGGGGAATCAGAGGCAGGGAATCCGATGTGCGGAATCGGAAATGGGGAATCAGAGGCAGGGAATCAGAGGCGGGGAATCAGAGGCGGAGAATCAGAGGCCGGGAATCAGATATGGGGAAACAGAGGCGGGGAATCAGAGGCGGGTAAACAGAGGCGGGGAATCAGATATGGGGAATCAGAGGTGGGGAATCCGAGGTTGGGAATCAGAGGCAGGGAATCAGAGGCTGGGAATCAGATGCAGGGAATCAGATGCGGGGAATCAGAGGCGGGGAATCAGAGCTGGGGAATCAGAGGTGGGGAATCAGAGTTGGGGAATCAGAGTCGGGGACTTAGATATGGGGAAACAGAGGCGGGGAATCAGAGGCGGGGAAACAGACGCAGGGAATCAGAGGCGGGGTTTCAGAGCTGGGGAATCAGAGGCGGGGAATCAGAGTTGGGGAATCAGAGGCGGGGAATCAGATATGGGGAATCAGAGGCGGGGAATCAGAGGCGGGGAAACAGAGGCAGGGAATCAGATATGGGGAATCAGAAGTGGGGTATCAGGGGCAGGGAATCAGTGGCAGGGAATCAGAGGCGGGGAAACAGAGGCGGGGAATCAGAGGCAGGGAATCAGACACGTGGAATCAGAGGCGGGGAATCAGAGCTGGGGAATCAGAGGCGGGGATTCAGAGTTGGGGAATCAGAGGCGGGGAATCAGAGGCGGGGAAACAGAGGCGGGGAATCAGATATGGGGAATCAGAGGTGGGGAATCAGAGGTTGGGAATCAGAAGCAGGGAATCAGAGGCGGGGAATCAGAGGCGGGGAATCAGAGGCAGGGAATCCGATGTGCGGAATCGGAGATGGGGAATCAGAGGCAGGGAATCAGAGGCGGGGAATCAGAGGCGGAGAATCAGAGGCCGGGAATCAGATATGGGGAAACAGAGGCGGGGAATCAGAGGCGGGGAAACAGAGGCGGGGAATCAGATATGGGGAATCAGAGGTGGGGAATCAGAGGTTGGGAATCAGAGGCAGGGAATCAGAGGCTGGGAATCAGATGCAGGGAATCAGATGCGGGGAATCAGAGGCGGGGAATCAGAGCTGGGGAATCAGAGGTGGGGAATCAGAGTTGGGGAATCAGAGTCGGGGACTTAGATATGGGGAAACAGAGGCGGGGAATCAGAGGCGGGGAAACAGACGCGGGGAATCAGAGGCGGGGATTCAGAGCTGGGGAATCAGAGGCGGGGAATCAGAGTTGGGGAATCAGAGGCGGGGAATCAGATATGGGGAATCAGAGGCGGGGAATCAGAGGCGGGGAAACAGAGGCAGGGAATCAGATATGGGGAATCAGAGTTGGGGTATCAGGGGCAGGGAATCAGTGGCAGGGAATCAGAGGCGGGGAAACAGAGGCGGGGAATCAGAGGCAGGGAATCAGACACGTGGAATCAGATATGGGGAAACAGAGGCGGGGAATCAGAGGCGGGCAAACAGAGGCGGGGAATTAGATATGGGGAATCAGAGGTGGGGAATCAGAGGTGGTGAATCAGAGATGGGGAATCACAGGCGGGGAATCAGAGGCAGGGAATAGAACGCGGGGAATCAGAGGCGGGGAATCAGAGCTGGGGAATCAGAGGCGGGGAATCATAGTTGGGAATCAGAGGCGGGGAATCAGATATGGGGAAACAGAGGCGGGGAATCAAAGGCGGAGAAACAGAGGCGGGGAATCAGATATGGGGAATCGGATGCGGGGAATCAGAGGCGGGGAATGGGAGCTGGGGAATCAGAGGTGGGGTATCAGAGTTGGGGCATCTGAGGTGGGGAATTAGATATGGGGAAACAGAGGCGGGGAATCAGAGGCGGGGAAACAGAGGCGAGGAATCAGATATAGGGAATCAGAGGTGGGGAATCAGAGGCAGGGAATCAGATGTGCGGAATCAGAGATGGGGAATCAGAGGCAGGGAATCAGAATCAGAAGCGGGGAATCAGAGGCCGGGAATCAGAGGCCGGGATTCAGATGCCGGGAATAAGAGGCCGGGAATCAGAGGTGGGGAATCAGAGTCCGGGAATCAGAGATGGGGATTCAGAGGCGGGGAATGATATATGGGGAATCAGAGGCGGGGAATCAGAGGCGGGGTAACAGAGGTGGGGAATCAGATATGGGGAATCAGAGGTGGCGAATCAAAGGCGGTGAATCAGAGATGGGGAATCAGAGGCGGGGAATCAGAGGCAGGGAAACAAACACGGGGAATCAGAGGCGGGGAATCAGAGCTGGGGAATCAGAGGCGGGGAATCAGAGTTGGGGAATCAGAGGCGGGGAATCAGATATGGGGAAACAGGGGCAGGGAATCAGAGGCAGGGAAACAGAGGCGGGGAATCAGATATGGGGAATCAGGGGTGGGGAATCAGAGGTTGGGAATCAGAGGCAGGGAATCAGAGGCGTGGAAACAGAGGCGGGGATTCAGATATGGGGAATCAGAGGTGGGGAATCAGGGGCGTGGAATCAGAGGCAGGGAATTAGATGTGGTGAATCAGAGATGGGGAATCAGAGGCAGGGAATCAGAATCAGAAGCGGGGTATCAGTGGCCGGGAATCAGAGGAAGGTAATCAGAGGCAGGGGATCAAACACGGGGAATCAGAGGCTGGGAATCAGAGCTGGGGAATTAGAGGCGGGGAATCAGAGCTGGGGAATCACAGGCGGGGAATCAGAGATGGGGAATCAGAGGCGGGGAATCAGAGGCAGGGAATCAGATGCGGGGAATCAGAGGCGGGGAATCAGAGCTGGCGAATCAGAGGCGGGGAATCAGAGGTGGGCAATCAGAGGATGGGAATCAGATATGGGGAATCAGAGGCGGGGAATCAGAGCTGGGGAATCACAGGCGGGGAATCAGAGTTGGGGAATCAGAAGCGGGGAATCAGATATGGGGAAACAGAGGCGGGGAATCAGAGGCGGTGAAACAGAGGCGGGGAATCAGATATTGGGAATCAGAGGTGGGGAATCAGAGGTTGGGAATCAGAGGCCTGGAATCAGAGGCGTGGAATCAGAGGCAGGGAATCAGATGCGGGGAATCAGAGGAGGGGAATCAGAGCTGGGGAATCAGAGGCGGGGTATTAGAGTTGGGGAATCAGAGGCGGGGAATCAGACGCGGGGAATCAGAGGGGGGGAATCATAGCTGGCAAATCAGAGGCGGGGAATCAGGGGTGGGCAATCAGAGGCCGGGAATCAGAGGTGGTGAATCAGAGATGGGGAATCAGAGGCGGGGAATCAGTGGCAGGGAATCAGATATGGGGAATCAGAGGCGTGGAATCAGAGGCAGGGAATCAGACACGGGGAATCAGACACGGGGAATCAGAGGTGGGGAATCAGAGATGGGGAATCAGAGGCGGTGAATCAGAGATGGGGATTCAGAGGCGGGGAATCAGAGGCAGGAAATAAGACACGGGGATTCAGAGGCTGGGAATCAGACGGGGGGAATCAAAGGCGGGGAATCAGAGCTGGGGAATCAGAGGCAGGGAATCAGAGGCGGGGAATCAGATATGGGGAATCAGAGGCTGGTATTCAGAGGCGGGGAATCAGAGGCAGGGAATCAGACACGGGGAATCAGAGGTGGGGAATCAGAGATGGGGAATCAGAGGCGGGGAATCAGAGTTGGGGATTCAGAGGCAGGGAATCGGATGTGCGGAATCAGAGTTGGGGAATCAGAGGTGGGGAATCAGAGGCGGTGAATCAGAGATGGGGAATCAGAGGCGGGGAATCAGAGGCAGGAAATCAGACACGGGGATTCAGAGGCTGGGAATCAGACGGGGGGAATCAAAGGCGGGGAATCAGAGCTGGGGAATCAGAGGCAGGGAATCAGAGTTTGGGATTCAGAGACGGGGAATCAGATATGGGGAAACAGAGGCGGGGAATCAGAGGCGGGCAAACAGAGGCGGGGAATTAGATATGGGGAATCAGATGTGGGGAATCAGAGGTGGTGAATCAGTGATGGGGAATCACAGGCGGGGAATCAGAGGCAGGGAATAGAACGCAGGGAATCAGAGGCAGGGAATCAGAGCTGGGGAATCAGAGGCGGGGAATCATAGTTGCGAATCAGAGGCGGGGAATCAGATATGGGGAAACAGAGGCGGGGAATCAGAGGCGGGGAAACAGAGGCGGGGAATCAGATATGGGGAATCGGATGCGGGGAATCAGAGGCGGGGAATCAGAGCTGGGGAATCAGAGGCGGGGAATCAGAGTTGGGGCATCAGAGGTGGGGAATCAAATATAGGGAATCAGAGGTGGGGAATCAGAGGTTGTGAATCAGAGATGGGGAATCAAGGCGGGGAATCAGAGGCAGGGAATCAGACGCGGGGAATCAGAGGCGGGGATTCAGAGCTGGGGAATCAGAGGCGGGGAATCAGAGTTGGGGAATCAGAGGCGGGGAATCAGAGGCGGGGAAACAGAGGCGGGGAATCAGATATGGGGAATCAGAGGTGGGGAATCAGAGGTTGGGAATCAGAAGCAGAGAATCAGAGGCGGGGAATCAGAGGCGGGGAATCAGAGGCAGGGAATCCGATGTGCGGAATCGGAGATGGGGAATCAGAGGCAGGGAATCAGAGGCGGGGAATCAGAGGCGGAGAATCAGAGGCCGGGAATCAGATATGGGGAAACAGAGGCGGGGAATCAGAGGCGGGGAAACAGAGGCGGGGAATCAGATATGGGGAATCAGAGGTGGGGAATCAGAGGTTGGGAATCAGAGGCAGGGAATCAGAGGCTGGGAATCAGATGCAGGGAATCAGATGCGGGGAATCAGAGGCGGGGAATCAGAGCTGGGGAATCAGAGGTGGGGAATCAGAGTTGGGGAATCAGAGTCGGGGACTTAGATATGGGGAAACAGAGGCGGGGAATCAGAGGCGGGGAAACAGACGCGGGGAATCAGAGGCGGGGATTCAGAGCTGGGGAATCAGAGGCGGGGAATCAGAGTTGGGGAATCAGAGGCGGGGAATCAGATATGGGGAATCAGAGGCGGGGAATCAGAGGCGGGGAAACAGAGGCAGGGAATCAGATATGGGGAATCAGAGGTGGGGTATCAGGGGCAGGGAATCAGTGGCAGGGAATCAGAGGCGGGGAAACAGAGGCGGGGAATCAGAGGCAGGGAATCAGACACGGGCAATCAGATATGGGGAAACAGAGGCGGGGAATCAGAGGCGGGCAAACAGAGGCGGGGAATTAGATATGGGGAATCAGAGGTGGGGAATCAGAGGTGGTGAATCAGAGATGGGGAATCACAGGCGGGGAATCAGAGGCAGGGAATAGAACGCGGGGAATCAGAGGCGGGGAATCAGAGCTGGGGAATCAGAGGCGGGGAATCATAGTTGGGAATCAGAGGCGGGGAATCAGATATGGGGAAACAGAGGCGGGGAATCAAAGGCGGGGAATCAGATATGGGGAATCGGATGCGGGGAATCTGAGGCGGGGAATGGGAGCTGGGGAATCAGAGGCGGGGTATCAGAGTTGGGGCATCTGAGGTGGGGAATTAGATATGGGGAAACAGAGGCGGGGAATCAGAGGCGGGGAAACAGAGGCGAGGAATCAGATATGGGGAATCAGAGGTGGGGAATCAGAGGCAGGAAATCAGATGTGCGGAATCAGAGATGGGGAATCAGAGGCAGGGAATCAGAATCAGAAGCAGGGAATCAGAGGCCGGGAATCAGAGGCCGGAATCAGATGCTGGGAATCAGAGGCCTGGAATCAGAGGCGGGGAATCAGAGGCAGGGAATCAGATGCGGGGAATCAGAGGCGGGGAATCAGAGCTGGGGAATCAGAGGCGGGGATTCAGAGTTGGGGAATCAGAGGCGGGGAATCAGAGGCGGGGAAACAGAGGCGGGGAATCAGATATGGGGAATCAGAGGTGGGGAATCAGAGGTTGGGAATCAGAAGCAGGGAATCAGAGGCGGGGAATCAGAGGCGGGGAATCAGAGGCAGGGAATCCGATGTGCGGAATCGGAGATGGGGAATCAGAGGCAGGGAATCAGAGGCGGGGAATCAGAGGCGGAGAATCAGAGGCCGGGAATCAGATATGGGGAAACAGAGGCGGGGAATCAGAGGCGGGGAAACAGAGGCGGGGAATCAGATATGGGGAATCAGAGGTGGGGAATCAGAGGTTGGGAATCAGAGGCAGGGAATCAGAGGCTGGGAATCAGATGCAGGGAATCAGATGCGGGGAATCAGAGGCGGGGAATCAGAGCTGGGGAATCAGAGGTGGGGAATCAGAGTTGGGGAATCAGAGTCGGGGACTTAGATATGGGGAAACAGAGGCGGGGAATCAGAGGCGGGGAAACAGACGCAGGGAATCAGAGGCGGGGATTCAGAGCTGGGGAATCAGAGGCGGGGAATCAGAGTTGGGGAATCAGAGGCGGGGAATCAGATATGGGGAATCAGAGGCGGGGAATCAGAGGCGGGGAAACAGAGGCAGGGAATCAGATATGGGGAATCAGAAGTGGGGTATCAGGGGCAGGGAATCAGTGGCAGGGAATCAGAGGCGGGGAAACAGAGGCGGGGAATCAGAGGCAGGGAATCAGACACGTGGAATCAGATATGGGGAAACAGAGGCGGGGAATCAGAGGCGGGCAAACAGAGGCGGGGAATTAGATATGTGGAATCAGAGGTGGGGAATCAGAGGTGGTGAATCAGAGATGGGGAATCACAGGCGGGGAATCAGAGGCAGGGAATAGAACGCGGGGAATCAGAGGCGGGGAATCAGAGCTGGGGAATCAGAGGCGGGGAATCAAATTTGGGAATCAGAGGCGGGGAATCAGATATGGGGAAACAGAGGCGGGGAATCAAAGGCGGGGAAACAGAGGCGGGGAATCAGATATGGGAAATCGGATGCGGGGAATCAGAGGCGGGGAATGGGAGCTGGGGAATCAGAGGCGGGGTATCAGAGTTGGGGCATCTGAGGTGGGGAATTAGATATGGGGAAACAGAGGCGGGGAATCAGAGGCGGGGAAACAGAGGCGAGGAATCAGATATAGGGAATCAGAGGTGGGGAATCAGAGGCAGGGAATCAGATGTGCGGAATCAGAGATGGGGAATCAGAGGCAGGGAATCAGAATCAGAAGCGGGGAATCAGAGGCCGGGAATCAGAGGCCGGGATTCAGATGCCGGGAATAAGAGGCCGGGAATCAGAGGTGGGGAATCAGAGTCCGGGAATCAGAGATGGGGATTCAGAGGCGGGGAATTATATATGGGGAATCAGAGGCGGGGAATCAGAGGCGGGGTAACAGAGGTGGGGAATCAGATATGGGGAATCAGAGGTGGCGAATCAAAGGCGGTGAATCAGAGATGGGAAATCAGAGGCGGGGAATCAGAGGCAGGGAATTAAACACGGGGAATCAGAGGCGGGGAATCAGAGCTGGGGAATCAGAGGCGGGGAATCAGAGTTGGGGAATCAGAGGCGGGGAATCAGATATGGGGAAACAGGGGCGGGGAATCAGAGGCAGGGAAACAGAGGCGGGGAATCAGATATGGGGAATCAGGGGTGGGGAATCAGAGGTTGGGAATCAGAGGCAGGGAATCAGAGGCGTGGAAACAGAGGCGGGGATTCAGATATGGGGAATCAAAGGTGGGGAATCAGGGGCGTGGAATCAGAGGCAGGGAATTAGATGTGGTGAATCAGAGATGGGGAATCAGAGGCAGGGAATCAGAATCAGAAGCGGGGTATCAGTGGCCGGGAATCAGAGGAAGGTAATCAGAGGCAGGGGATCAAACACGGGGAATCAGAGGCTGGGAATCAGAGCTGGGGAATTATAGGCGGGGAATCAGAGCTGGGGAATCACAGGCGGGGAATCAGAGATGGGGAATCAGAGGCGGGGAATCAAAGGCAGGAAATCAGATGCGGGGAATCAGAGGCGGGGAATCAGAGCTGGCGAATCAGAGGCGGGGAATCAGAGGTGGGCAATCAGAGGATGGGAATCAGATATGGGGAATCAGAGGCGGGGAATCAGAGCTGGGGAATCACAGGCGGGGAATCAGAGTTGGGGAATCAGAGGCGGGGAATCAGATATGGGGAAACAGAGGCGGGGAATCAGAGGCGGTGAAACAGAGGCGGGGAATCAGATATTGGGAATCAGAGGTGGGGAATCAGAGGTTGGGAATCAGAGGCCTGGAATCAGAGGCGTGGAATCAGAGGCGGGGAATCAGAGGCGGGGAAACAGAGGCGTGGAATCAGATATGGGGAATCAGAGGTGGGGAATCAGAGGTTGGGAATCAGAAGCAGGGAATCAGAGGCGGGGAATCAGAGGCGGGGAATCAGAGGCAGGGAATCCGATGTGCGGAATCGGAAATGGGGAATCAGAGGCAGGGAATCAGAGGCGGGGAATCAGCGGCGGAGAATCAGAGGCCGGGAATCAGATATGGGGAAACAGAGACGGGGAATCAGAGGCGGGTAAACAGAGGCGGGGAATCAGATATGGGGAATCAGAGGTGGGGAATCCGAGGTTGGGAATCAGAGGCAGGGAATCAGAGGCTGGGAATCAGATGCAGGGAATCAGATGCGGGGAATCAGAGGCGGGGAATCAGAGCTGGGGAATCAGAGGTGGGGAATCAGAGTTGGGGAATCAGAGTCGGGGACTTAGATATGGGGAAGCAGAGGCGGGGAATCAGAGGCGGGGAAACAGACGCAGGGAATCAGAGGCGGGGATTCAGAGCTGGGGAATCAGAGGCGGGGAATCAGAGTTGGGGAATCAGAGGCGGGGAATCAGATATGGGGAATCAGAGGCGGGGAATCAGAGGCGGGGAAACAGAGGCAGGGAATCAGATATGGGGAATCAGAAGTGGGGTATCAGGGGCAGGGAATCAGTGGCAGGGAATCAGAGGCGGGGAAACAGAGGCGGGGAATCAGAGGCAGGGAATCAGACACGTGGAATCAGATATGGGGAAACAGAGGCGGGGAATCAGAGGCGGGCAAACAGAGGCGGGGAATTAGATATGGGGAATCAGAGGTGGGGAATCAGAGGTGGTGAATCAGAGATGGGGAATCACAGGCGGGGAATCAGAGGCAGGGAATAGAACGCGGGGAATCAGAGGCGGGGAATCAGAGCTGGGGAATCAGAGGCGGGGAATCATAGTTGGGAATCAGAGGCGGGGAATCAGATATGGGGAAACAGAGGCGGGGAATCAAAGGCGGGGAAACAGAGGCGGGGAATCAGATATGGGGAATCGGATGCGGGGAATCAGAGGCGGGGAATGGGAGCTGGGGAATCAGAGGCGGGTTATCAGAGTTGGGGCATCTGAGGTGGGGAATTAGATATGGGGAAACAGAGGCGGGGAATCAGAGGCGGGGAAACAGAGGCGAGGAATCAGATATAGGGAATCAGAGGTGGGGAATCAGAGGCAGGGAATCAGATGTGCGGAATCAGAGATGGGGAATCAGAGGCAGGGAATCAAACACGGGGAAGCAGAGGCGGGGAATCAGAGCTGGGGAATCAGAGGCGGGGAATCAGAGTTGGGGAATCAGAGGCGGGGAATCAGATATGGGGAAACAGGGGCGGGGAATCAGAGGCAGGGAAACAGAGGCGGGGAATCAGATATGGGGAATCAGGGGTGGGGAATCAGAGGTTGGGAATCAGAGGCAGGGAATCAGAGGCGTGGAAACAGAGGCGGGGATTCAGATATGGGGAATCAGAGGTGGGGAATCAGGGGCATGGAATCAGAGGCAGGGAATTAGATGTGGTGAATCAGAGATGGGGAATCAGAGGAAGGGAATCAGAATCAGAAGCGGGGTATCAGTGGCCGGGAATCAGAGGAAGGTAATCAGAGGCAGGGGATCAAACACGGGGAATCAGAGGCTGGGAATCAGAGCTGGGGA
This sequence comes from Narcine bancroftii, assembly GCF_036971445.1. NCBI lineage: Eukaryota > Metazoa > Chordata > Chondrichthyes > Torpediniformes > Narcinidae > Narcine > Narcine bancroftii. The sequence continues at coordinate 1,973,940 of NW_027211891.1, read as the reverse complement.
ATTAGAAGCGGGGAATCAGAGCTGGGGAATCACAGGCGGGGAATCAGAGATGGGGAATCAGAGGCGGGGAATCAAAGGCAGGGAATCAGATGCGGGGAATCAGAGGCGGGGAATCAGAGCTGGCGAATCAGAGGCGGGGAATCAGAGGTGGGCAATCAGAGGATGGGAATCAGATATGGGGAATCAGAGGCGGGGAATCAGAGCTGGGGAATCACAGGCGGGGAATCAGAGTTGGGGAATCAGAGGCGGAGAATCAGATATGGGGAAACAGAGGCGAGGAATCAGAGGCGGTGAAACAGAGGCGGGGAATCAGATATTGGGAATCAGAGGTGGGGAATCAGAGGTTGGGAATCAGAGGCCTGGAATCAGAGGCGTGGAATCAGAGGGAGGGAATCAGATGCGGGGAATCAGAGGAGGGGAATCAGAGCTGGGGAATCAGAGGCGGGGTATTAGAGTTGGGGAATCAGAGGCCGGGAATCAGACGCGGGGAATCAGAGGGGGGGAATCATAGCTGGCGAATCAGAGGCGGGGAATCAGGGGTGGGCAATCAGAGGCCGGGAATCAGAGGTGGTGAATCAGAGATGGGGAATCAGAGGCGGGGAATCAGTGGCAGGGAATCAGATATGGGGAATCAGAGGCGTGGAATCAGAGGCAGGGAATCAGACACGGGGAATCAGACACGGGGAATCAGAGGTGGGGAATCAGAGATGGGGAATCAGAGGCGGTGAATCAGAGATGGGGAATCAGAGGCGGGGAATCAGAGGCAGGAAATCAGCCACGGGGATTCAGAGGCTGGGAATCAGACGGGGGGAATCAAAGGCGGGGAATCAGAGCTGGGGAATCAGAGGCAGGGAATCAGAGGCGGGGAATCAGATATGGGGAATCAGAGGCTGGTTTTCAGAGGCGGGGAATCAGAGGCAGGGAATCAGACACGGGGAATCAGAGGTGGGGAATCAGAGATGGGGAATCAGAGGCGGGGAATCAGAGTTGGGGATTCAGAGGCAGGGAATCGGATGTGCGGAATCAGAGATGGGGAATCAGAGGTGGGGAATCAGAGGCGGTGAATCAGAGATGGGGAATCAGAGGCGGGGAATCAGAGGCAGGAAATCAGACACGGGGATTCAGAGGCTGGGAATCAGACGGGGGGAATCAAAGGCGGGGAATCAGAGCTGGGGAATCAGAGGCAGGGAATCAGAGTTGGGGATTCAGAGACGGGGAATCAGATATGGGGAAACAGAGGCGGGGAATCAGAGGCGGGCAAACAGAGGCGGGGAATTAGATATGGGGAATCAGATGTGGGGAATCAGAGGTGGTGAATCAGTGATGGGGAATCACAGGCGGGGAATCAGAGGCAGGGAATAGAACGCAGGGAATCAGAGGCAGGGAATCAGAGCTGGGGAATCAGAGGCGGGGAATCATAGTTGGGAATCAGAGGCGGGGAATCAGATATGGCGAAACAGAGGCGGGGAATCAGAGGCGGGGAAACAGAGGCGGGGAATCAGATATGGGGAATCGGATGCGGGGAATCAGAGGCGGGGAATCAGAGCTGGGGAATCAGAGGCGGGGAATCAGAGTTGGGGCATCAGAGGTGGGGAATCAAATATAGGGAATCAGAGGTGGGGAATCAGAGGTTGTGAATCAGAGATGGGGAATCAAGGCGGGGAATCAGAGGCAGGGAATCAGACGCGGGGAATCAGAGGCGGGGATTCAGAGCTGGGGAATCAGAGGCGGGGAATCAGAGTTGGGGAATCAGAGGCGGGGAATCAGAGGCGGGGAAACAGAGGCGGGGAATCAGATATGGGGAATCAGAGGTGGGGAATCAGAGGTTGGGAATCAGAAGCAGGGAATCAGAGGCGGGGAATCAGAGGCGGGGAATCAGAGGCAGGGAATCCGATGTGCGGAATCGGAGATGGGGAATCAGAGGCAGGGAATCAGAGGCAGGGAATCAGAGGCGGAGAATCAGAGGCCGGGAATCAGATATGGGGAAACAGAGGCGGGGAATCAGAGGCGGGGAAACAGAGGCGGGGAATCAGATATGGGGAATCAGAGGTGGGGAATCAGAGGTTGGGAATCAGAGGCAGGGAATCAGAGGCTGGGAATCAGATGCAGGGAATCAGATGCGGGGAATCAGAGGCGGGGAATCAGAGCTGGGGAATCAGAGGTGGGGAATCAGAGTTGGGGAATCAGAGTTGGGGACTTAGATATGGGGAAACAGAGGCGGGGAATCAGAGGCGGGGAAACAGACGCGGGGAATCAGAGGCGGGGATTCAGAGCTGGGGAATCAGAGGCGGGGAATCAGAGTTGGGGAATCAGAGGCGGGGAATCAGATATGGGGAATCAGAGGCGGGGAATCAGAGGCGGGGAAACAGAGGCAGGGAATCAGATATGGGGAATCAGAGGTGGGGTATCAGGGGCAGGGAATCAGTGGCAGGGAATCAGAGGCGGGGAAACAGAGGCGGGGAATCAGAGGCAGGGAATCAGACACGGGGAATCAGATATGGGGAAACAGAGGCGGGGAATCAGAGGCGGGCAAACAGAGGCGGGGAATTAGATATGGGGAATCAGAGGTGGGGAATCAGAGGTGGTGAATCAGAGATGGGGAATCACAGGCGGGGAATCAGAGGCAGGGAATAGAACGCGGGGAATCAGAGGCGGGGAATCAGAGCTGGGGAATCAGAGGCGGGGAATCATAGTTGGGAATCAGAGGCGGGGAATCAGATATGGGGAAACAGAGGCGGGGAATCAAAGGCGGGGAAACAGAGGCGGGGAATCAGATATGGGGAATCGGATGCGGGGAATCAGAGGCGGGGAATGGGAGCTGGGGAATCAGAGGCGGGGTATCAGAGTTGGGGCATCTGAGGTGGGGAATTAGATATGGGGAAACAGAGGCGGGGAATCAGAGGCGGGGAAACAGAGGCGAGGAATCAGATATGGGGAATCAGAGGTGGGGAATCAGAGGCAGGGAATCAGATGTGCGGAATCAGAGATGGGGAATCAGAGGCAGGGAATCAGAATCAGAAGCGGGGAATCAGAGGCCGGGAATCAGAGGCCGGGATTCAGATGCCGGGAATAAGAGGCCGGGAATCAGAGGTGGGGAATCAGAGTCCGGGAATCAGAGATGGGGATTCAGAGGCGGGGAATGATATATGGGGAATCAGAGGCGGGGAATCAGAGGCGGGGTAACAGAGGTGGGGAATCAGATATGGGGAATCAGAGGTGGCGAATCAAAGGCGGTGAATCAGAGATGGGGATTCAGAGGCGGGGAATCAGAGGCAGGGAATCAAACACGGGGAATCAGAGGCGGGGAATCAGAGCTGGGGAATCAGAGGCGGGGAATCAGAGTTGGGGAATCAGAGGCGGGGAATCAGATATGGGGAAACAGGGGCGGGGAATCAGAGGCAGGGAAACAGAGGCGGGGAATCAGATATGGGGAATCAGGGGTGGGGAATCAGAGGTTGGGAATCAGAGGCAGGGAATCAGAGGCGTGGAAACAGAGGCGGGGATTCAGATATGGGGAATCAGAGGTGGGGAATCAGGGGCGTGGAATCAGAGGCAGGGAATTAGATGTGGTGAATCAGAGATGGGGAATCAGATGCAGGGAATCAGAATCAGAAGCGGGGTATCAGTGGCCGGGAATCAGAGTCCGGGAATCAGAGATGGGGATTCAGAGGCGGGGAATGAGATATGTAGAATCAGAGGCGGGGAATCAGAGGCCGGGAAACAGAGGTGGGGAATCAGATATGGGGAATCAGAGGTGGCGAATCAAAGGCGGTGAATCAGAGATGGGGAATCAGAGGCGGGGAATCAGAGGCAGGGAATCAGATGCGGGGAATCAGAGGCGGGGAATCAGACCTGGCGAATCAGAGGCGGGGAATCAGAGGTGGGCAATCAGAGGCGGGGAATCAGATATGGGGAATCAGAGGCGGGGAATCAGAGGCAGGGAATCGGACGCCGGGAATCAGAGTCGGGGAATCAGAGCTGGGGAATCAGAGGCGGGGAATCAGAGTTGGAGAATCAGAGGCGGGGATTCAGATATGGGGAAATAGAGGCGGGGAATCAGATATGGGGAATCAGAGGTGTGGAATCAGAGGTTGGGAATCAGAGGAAGGGAATCAGAGTCGGGGAAACAGAGGCGGGGAATCAGATATGTTGAATCAGAGGTGGCGAATCAAAGGCGGTGAAACAGAGATGGGGAATCAGGGCAGGGAATCAGAGGCAGGGAATCAAACACGGGGAATCAGAGGTGGGGAATCAGAGGTTGGGAATCAGAGGCAGGGAATCGGAGATGGGGAATCAGAGGCAGGGAATCAGAGGCGGGGAATCAGAGGCGGGGAATCAGAGGCCGGGAATCAGATGCGGGGAATCAGAGGCGGGGAATCAGAGCTGGGGAATCAGAGGTGGGGAATCAGATATGGGGAATCAGAGGTGGGGAATCAGAGGTTGGGAATCAGAGGCAGGGAATCAGAGGCTTGGAATCAGATGCAGGGAATCAGATGCGGGGAATCAGAGGCGGGGAATCAGAGGCGGGGAAACAGAGGCGGGGAATCAGATATGGGGAATCAGAGGTGGGGAATCAGAGGTTGGGAATCGGAAGCAGGGAATCAGACACGTGGAATCAGATATGGGGAAACAGAGGCGGGGAATCAGAGGCGGGCAAACAGAGGCGGGGAATTAGATATGGGGAATCAGAGGTGGGGAATCAGAGGTGGTGAATCAGAGATGGGGAATCACAGGCGGGGAATCAGAGGCAGGGAATAGAACGCGGGGAATCAGAGGCGGGGAATCAGAGCTGGGGAATCAGAGGCGGGGAATCATAGTTGGGAATCAGAGGCGGGGTTTCAGATATGGGGAAACAGAGGCGGGGAATCAAAGGCGGGGAAACAGAGGCGGGGAATGAGATATGGGGAATCGGATGCGGGGAATCAGAGGCGGGGAATGGGAGCTGGGGAATCAGAGGCGGGGTATCAGAGTTGGGGCATCTGAGGTGGGGAATTAGATATGGGGAAACAGAGGCGGGGAATCAGAGGCGGGGAAACAGAGGCGAGGAATCAGATATAGGGAATCAGAGGTGGGGAATCAGAGGCAGGGAATCAGATGTGCGGAATCAGAGATGGGGAATCAGAGGCAGGGAATCAGAATCAGAAGCGGGGAATCAGAGGCCGGGAATCAGAGGCCGGGATTCAGATGCCGGGAATAAGAGGCCGGGAATCAGAGGTGGGGAATCAGAGTCCGGGAATCAGAGATGGGGATTCAGAGGCGGGGAATGATATATGGGGAATCAGAGGCGGGGAATCAGAGGCGGGGTAACAGAGGTGGGGAATCAGATATGGGGAATCAGAGGTGGCGAATCAAAGGTGGTGAATCAGAGATGGGGAATCAGAGGCGGGGAATCAGAGGCAGGGAATCAAACACGGGGAATCAGAGGCGGGGAATCAGAGCTGGGGAATCAGAGGCGGGGAATCAGAGTTGGGGAATCAGAGGCGGGGAATCAGATATGGGGAAACAGGGGCGGGGAATCAGAGGCAGGGAAACAGAGGCGGGGAATCAGATATGGGGAATCAGGGGTGGGGAATCAGAGGTTGGGAATCAGAGGCAGGGAATCAGAGGCGTGGAAACAGAGGCGGGGATTCAGATATGGGGAATCAGAGGTGGGGAATCAGGGGCGTGGAATCAGAGGCAGGGAATTAGAAGTGGTGAATCAGAGATGGGGAATCAGAGGCAGGGAATCAGAATCAGAAGCGGGGTATCAGTGGCCGGGAATCAGAGGAAGGTAATCAGAGGCAGGGGATCAAACACGGGGAATCAGAGGCTGGGAATCAGAGCTGGGGAATTAGAGGCGGGGAATCAGAGCTGGGGAATCACAGGCGGGGAATCAGAGATGGGGAATCAGAGGCGGGGAATCAGAGGCAGGGAATCAGATGCGGGGAATCAGAGGCGGGGAATCAGAGCTGGCGAATCAGAGGCGGGGAATCAGAGGTGGGCAATCAGAGGATGGGAATCAGATATGGGGAAACAGAGGCGGGAAATCAGAGCTGGGGAATCACAGGCGGGGAATCAGAGTTGGGGAATCAGAGGCGGGGAATCAGATATGGGGAAACAGAGGCGGGGAATCAGAGGCGGTGAAACAGAGGCGGGGAATCAGATATGGGGAAACAGGGGCGGGGAATCAGAGGCAGGGAAACAGAGGCGGGGAATCAGATATGGGGAATCAGGGGTGGGGAATCAGAGGTTGGGAATCAGAGGCAGGGAATCAGAGGCGTGGAAACAGAGGCGGGGATTCAGATATGGGGAATCAGAGGTGGGGAATCAGGGGCGTGGAATCAGAGGCAGGGAATTAGAAGTGGTGAATCAGAGATGGGGAATCAGAGGCAGGGAATCAGAATCAGAAGCGGGGTATCAGTGGCCGGGAATCAGAGGAAGGTAATCAGAGGCAGGGGATCAAACACGGGGAATCAGAGGCTGGGAATCAGAGCTGGGGAATTAGAGGCGGGGAATCAGAGCTGGGGAATCACAGGCGGGGAATCAGAGATGGGGAATCAGAGGCGGGGAATCAGAGGCAGGGAATCAGATGCGGGGAATCAGAGGCGGGGAATCAGAGCTGGCGAATCAGAGGCGGGGAATCAGAGGTGGGCAATCAGAGGATGGGAATCAGATATGGGGAAACAGAGGCGGGAAATCAGAGCTGGGGAATCACAGGCGGGGAATCAGAGTTGGGGAATCAGAGGCGGGGAATCAGATATGGGGAAACAGAGGCGGGGAATCAGAGGCGGTGAAACAGAGGCGGGGAATCAGATATTGGGAATCAGAGGTGGGGAATCAGAGGTTGGGAATCAGAGGCCTGGAATCAGAGGCGTGGAATCAGAGGCAGGGAATCAGATGCGGGGAATCAGAGGAGGGGAATCAGAGCTGGGGAATCAGAGGCGGGGTATTAGAGTTGGGGAATCAGAGGCGGGGAATCAGACGCGGGGAATCAGAGGGGGGGAATCATAGCTGGCGAATCAGTGGCGGGGAATCAGAGGAAGGGAATCAGAGTCGGGGAAACAGAGGCGGGGAATCAGATATGTGGAATCAGAGGTGGCGAATCAAAGGCGGTGAAACAGAGATGGGGAATCAGGGCAGGGAATCAGAGGCAGGGAATCAAACACGGGGAATCAGAGGTGGGGAATCAGAGGTTGGGAATCAGAGGCAGGGAATCGGAGATGGGGAATCAGAGGCAGGGAATCAGAGGCGGGGAATCAGAGGCGGGGAATCAGAGGCCGGGAATCAGATATGGGGAAACTGAGGCGGGGAATCCGAGGCGGGGAAACAGAGGCGGGGAATCAGATATGGGGAATCAGAGGTGGGGAATCAGAGGTTGGGAATCAGAGGCAGGGAATCAGAGGCTTGGAATCAGATGCAGGGAATCAGATGCGGGGAATCAGAGGCGGGGAATCAGAGCTGGGGAATCAGAGGTGGGGAATCAGATTTGGGGAATCATAGGTGGGGACTTAGATATTGGGAAACAGAGGCGGGGAATCAGAGGCGGGGAAACAGAGGCGGGGAATCAGATATGGGGAATTAGAGGTGGGGAATCAGAGGCAGGGAATCAGATGTGCGGAATCAGAGATGGGGAATCAGAGGCAGGGAATCAGAATCAGAAGCAGGGAATCAGAGGCCGGGAATCAGAGGCCGGAATCAGATGATGGGAATCAGAGGCCTGGAATCAGAGGCGGGGAATCAGAGGCAGGGAATCAGATATGGGGAATCAGAGGCGGGGAATCAGAGGCAGGGAAACAGAGGCGGGGAATCAGATGTGGGGAATCAGAGGTGGGGAATCAGGGGCAGGGAATCAGTGGCAGGGAATCAGAGGCGGGGAATCAGAGGCGGGGAATCAAAGGCAGGGAAACAGACACGGGGAATCAGAGGCGGGGAATCAGAGATGGGGAATCAGAGGCGGGGAATCAGAGGCAGGGAATCGGATGCCGGGAATCAGAGTCGGGGAATCAGAGCTGGGGAATCAGAGGCAGGGAATCAGAGTTGGGGAATCAGAGGCGGGGAATCAGATATGGGGAAATAGAGGTGGGGAATCAGATATGGGGAATCAGAGGTGTGGAATCAGAGGTTGGGAATCAGAGGCAGGGAATCAGAGTCCGGGAAACTGAGGCGGGGAATCAGATATTGGGAATCAGAGGTGGGGAATCAAAGGCGGTGAAACAGAGATGGGGAATCAGGGCAGGGAATAAGAGGCAGGGAATCAAACACGGGGAATCAGAGCTGGGGAATCAGAGGCGGGGAATCAGAGTTGGGAATCAGAGGTGGGGAATCAGAGGCGGGGAAACAGAGGCGGGGAATCAGATATGGGGAATCAGAGGTGGGGAATCCGAGGTTGGGAATCAGAGGCAGGGAATCAGAGGCGGAAAATCAGAGGTGGGGAATCAGAGGAAGGGAATCAGATGTGCGGAATCGGAGATGGGGAATCAGAGGCAGGGAATCAGAGGCGGGGAATCAGAGGCGGGGAATCAGAGGCCGGGAATCAGATATGGGGAAACAGAGGCGGGGAATCCGAGGCGGGGAAACGGAGGCGGGGAATCAGATATGGGGAATCAGAGGTGGGGAATCAGAGGTTGGGAATCAGAGGCAGGGAATCAGAGGCTTGGAATCAGATGCAGGGAATCAGATGCGGGGAATCAGATGCGGGGAATCAGAGCTGGGGAATCAGAGGTGGGGAATCAGATTTGGGGAATCAGAGGCGGGGACTTAGATATTGGGAAACAGAGGCGGGGAATCAGAGGCGGGGAAACCCAGGCGGGGAATCAGATATGGGGAATCAGAGGTGGGGAATAAGAGGCAAGGAATCAGATGTGCGGAATCAGAGATGGGGAATCAGAGGCAGGGAATCAGAATCAGAAGCAGGGAATCAGAGGCCGGGAATCAGAGGCCGGACTCAGATGCTGGGAATCAGAGGCCTGGAATCAGAGGCGGGGAATCAGAGGCAGGGAATCAGATGCGGGGAATCAGAGGCGGGGAATCAGAGCTGGGGAATCAGAGGCGGGGATTCAGAGTTGGGGAATCAGAGGCGGGGAATCAGAGGCGGGGAAACAGAGGCGGGGAATCAGATATGGGGAATCAGAGGTGGGGAATCAGAGGTTGGGAATCAGAAGCAGGGAATCAGACACGTGGAATCAGATATGGGGAAACAGAGGCGGGGAATCAGAGGCGGGCAAACAGAGGCGGGGAATTAGATATGGGGAATCAGAGGTGGGGAATCAGAGGTGGTGAATCAGAGATGGGGAATCACAGGCGGGGAATCAGAGGCAGGGAATAGAACGCGGGGAATCAGAGGCGGGGAATCAGAGCTGGCGAATCAGAGGCGGGGAATCATAGTTGGGAATCAGAGGCGGGGAATCAGATATGGGGAAACAGAGGCGGGGAATCAAAGGCGGGGAAGCAGAGGTGGGGAATGAGATATGGGGAATCGGATGCGGGGAATCAGAGGCGGGGAATGGGAGCTGGGGAATCAGAGGCGGGGTATCAGAGTTGGGGCATCTGAGGTGGGGAATTAGATATGGGGAAACAGAGGCGGGGAATCAGAGGCGGGGAAACAGAGGCGAGGAATCAGATATAGGGAATCAGAGGTGGGGAATCAGAGGCAGGGAATCAGATGTGCGGAATCAGAGATGGGGAATCAGAGGCAGGGAATCAGAATCAGAAGCGGGGAATCAGAGGCCGGGAATCAGAGGCCGGGATTCAGATGCTGGGAATAAGAGGCCGGGAATCAGAGGTGGGGAATCAGAGTCCGGGAATCAGAGATGGGGATTCAGAGGCGGGGAATGATATATGGGGAATCAGAGGCGGGGAATCAGAGGCGGGGTAACAGAGGTGGGGAATCAGATATGGGGAATCAGAGGTGGCGAATCAAAGGCGGTGAATCAGAGATGGGGAATCAGAGGCGGGGAATCAGAGGCAGGGAATCAAACACGGGGAATCAGAGGCGGGGAATCAGAGCTGGGGAATCAGAGGCGGGGAATCAGAGTTGGGGAATCAGAGGCGGGGAATCAGATATGGGGAAACAGGGGCGGGGAATCAGAGGCAGGGAAACAGAGGCGGGGAATCAGATATGGGGAATCAGGGGTGGGGAATCAGAGGGTGGGAATCAGAGGCAGGGAATCAGAGGCGTGGAAACAGAGGCGGGGATTCAGATATGGGGAATCAGAGGTGGGGAATCAGGGGCGTGGAATCAGAGGCAGGGAATTAGAAGTGGTGAATCAGAGATGGGGAATCAGAGGCAGGGAATCAGAATCAGAAGCGGGGTATCAGTGGCCGGGAATCAGAGGAAGGTAATCAGAGGCAGGGGATCAAACACGGGGAATCAGAGGCTGGGAATCAGAGCTGGGGAATTAGAGGCGGGGAATCAGAGCTGGGGAATCACAGGCGGGGAATCAGAGATGGGGAATCAGAGGCGGGGAATCAGAGGCAGGGAATCAGATGCGGGGAATCAGAGGCGGGGAATCAGAGCTGGCGAATCAGAGGCGGGGAATCAGAGGTGGGCAATCAGAGGATGGGAATCAGATATGGGGAATCAGAGGCGGGGAATCAGAGCTGGGGAATCACAGGCGGGGAATCAGAGTTGGGGAATCAGAGGCGGGGAATCAGATATGGGGAAACAGAGGCGGGGAATCAGAGGCGGTGAAACAGAGGCGGGGAATCAGATATTGGGAATCAGAGGTGGGGAATCAGAGGTTGGGAATCAGAGGCCTGGAATCAGAGGCGTGGAATCAGAGGCAGGGAATCAGATGCGGGGAATCAGAGGAGGGGAATCAGAGCTGGGGAATCAGAGGCGGGGTATTAGAGTTGGGGAATCAGAGGCGGGGAATCAGACGCGGGGAATCAGAGGGGGGGAATCATAGCTGGCGAATCAGAGGCGGGGAATCAGGGGTGGGCAATCAGAGGCCGGGAATCAGAGGTGGTGAATCAGAGATGGGGAATCAGAGGCGGGGAATCAGTGGCAGGGAATCCGATGTGCGGAATCGGAGATGGGGAATCAGAGGCAGGGAATCAGAGGCGGGGAATCAGAGGCGGAGAATCAGAGGCCGGGAATCAGATATGGGGAAACAGAGGCGGGGAATCAGAGGCGGGGAAACAGAGGCGGGGAATCAGATATGGGGAATCAGAGGTGGGGAATCAGAGGTTGGGAATCAGAGGCAGGGAATCAGAGGCTGGGAATCAGATGCAGGGAATCAGATGCGGGGAATCAGAGGCGGGGAATCAGAGCTGGGGAATCAGAGGTGGGGAATCAGAGTTGGGGAATCAGAGTCGGGGACTTAGATATGGGGAAACAGAGGCGGGGAATCAGAGGCGGGAAAACAGACGCGGGGAATCAGAGGCGGGGATTCAGAGCTGGGGAATCAGAGGCGGGGAATCAGAGTTGGGGAATCAGAGGCGGGGAATCAGATATGGGGAATCAGAGGCGGGGAATCAGAGGCGGGGAAACAGAGGCAGGGAATCAGAGGCGGGGAATCAGAGCTGGCGAATCAGAGGCGGGGAATCAGAGGTGGCAATCAGAGGATGGGAATCAGATATGGGGAATCAGAGGCGGGGAATCAGAGCTGGGGAATCACAGGCGGGGAATCAGAGTTGGGGAATCAGAGGCGGGGAATCAGATATGGGGAAACAGAGGCGGGGAATCAGAGGCGGTGAAACAGAGGCGGGGAATCAGATATTGGGAATCAGAGGTGGGGAATCAGAGGTTGGGAATCAGAGGCCTGGAATCAGAGGCGTGGAATCAGAGGCAGGGAATCAGATGCGGGGAATCAGAGGAGGGGAATCAGAGCTGGGGAATCAGAGGCGGGGTATTAGAGTTGGGGAATCAGAGGCGGGGAATCAGACGCGGGGAATCAGAGGGTGGGAATCATAGCTGGCGAATCAGAGGCGGGGAATCAGGGGTGGGCAATCAGAGGCCGGGAATCAGAGGTGGTGAATCAGAGATGGGGAATCCGAGGCAGGGAATCAGTGGCAGGGAATCCGATGTGCGGAATCGGAGATGGGGAATCAGAGGCAGGGAATCAGAGGCGGGGAATCAGAGGCGGAGAATCAGAGGCCGGGAATCAGATATGGGGAAACAGAGGCGGGGAATCAGAGGCGGGGAAACAGAGGCGGGGAATCAGATATGGGGAATCAGAGGTGGGGAATCAGAGGTTGGGAATCAGAGGCAGGGAATCAGAGGCTGGGAATCAGATGCAGGGAATCAGATGCGGGGAATCAGAGGCGGGGAATCAGAGCTGGGGAATCAGAGGTGGGGAATCAGAGTTGGGGAATCAGAGTCGGGGACTTAGATATGGGGAAACAGAGGCGGGGAATCAGAGGCGGGGAAACAGACGCGGGGAATCAGAGGCGGGGATTCAGAGCTGGGGAATCAGAGGCGGGGAATCAGAGTTGGGGAATCAGAGGCGGGGAATCAGATATGGGGAATCAGAGGCGGGGAATCAGAGGCGGGGAAACAGAGGCAGGGAATCAGATATGGGGAATCAGAGGTGGGGTATCAGGGGCAGGGAATCAGTGGCAGGGAATCAGAGGCGGGGAAACAGAGGCGGGGAATCAGAGGCAGGGAATCAGACACGGGGAATCAGATATGGGGAAACAGAGGCGGGGAATCAGAGGCGGGCAAACAGAGGCGGGGAATTAGATATGGGGAATCAGAGGTGGGGAATCAGAGGTGGTGAATCAGAGATGGGGAATCACAGGCGGGGAATCAGAGGCAGGGAATAGAACGCGGGGAATCAGAGGCGGGGAATCAGAGCTGGGGAATCAGAGGCGGGGAATCATAGTTGGGAATCAGAGGCGGGGAATCAGATATGGGGAAACAGAGGCGGGGAATCAAAGGCGGGGAAACAGAGGCGGGGAATGAGATATGGGGAATCGGATGCGGGGAATCAGAGGCGGGGAATGGGAGCTGGGGAATCAGAGGCGGGGTATCAGAGTTGGGGCATCTGAGGTGGGGAATTAGATATGGGGAAACAGAGGCGGGGAATCAGAGGCGGGGAAACAGAGGCGAGGAATCAGATATAGGGAATCAGAGGTGGGGAATCAGAGGCAGGGAATCAGATGTGCGGAATCAGAGATGGGGAATCAGAGGCAGGGAATCAGAATCAGAAGCGGGGAATCAGAGGCCGGGAATCAGAGGCCGGGATTCAGATGCTGGGAATAAGAGGCCGGGAATCAGAGGTGGGGAATCAGAGTCCGGGAATCAGAGATGGGGATTCAGAGGCGGGGAATGATATATGGGGAATCAGAGGCGGGGAATCAGAGGCGGGGTAACAGAGGTGGGGAATCAGATATGGGGAATCAGAGGTGGCGAATCAAAGGCGGTGAATCAGAGATGGGCAATCAGAGGCGGGGAATCAGAGGCAGGGAATCAAACACGGGGAATCAGAGGCGGGGTATCAGAGCTGGGGAATCAGAGGCGGGGAATCAGAGTTGGGGAATCAGAGGCGGGGAATCAGATATGGGGAAACAGGGGCGGGGAATCAGAGGCAGGGAAACAGAGGCGGGGAATCAGATATGGGGAATCAGGGGTGGGGAATCAGACGGTGGGAATCAGAGGCAGGGAATCAGAGGCGTGGAAACAGAGGCGGGGATTCAGATATGGGGAATCAGAGGTGGGGAATCAGGGGCGTGGAATCAGAGGCAGGGAATTAGAAGTGGTGAATCAGAGATGGGGAATCAGAGGCAGGGAATCAGAATCAGAAGCGGGGTATCAGTGGCCGGGAATCAGAGGAAGGTAATCAGAGGCAGGGGATCAAACACGGGGAATCAGAGGCTGGGAATCAGAGCTGGGGAATTAGAGGCGGGGAATCAGAGCTGGGGAATCACAGGCGGGGAATCAGAGATGGGGAATCAGAGGCGGGGAATCAGAGGCAGGGAATCAGATGCGGGGAATCAGAGGCGGGGAATCAGAGCTGGCGAATCAGAGGCGGGGAATCAGAGGTGGGCAATCAGAGGATGGGAATCAGATATGGGGAATCAGAGGCGGGGAATCAGAGCTGGGGAATCACAGGCGGGGAATCAGAGTTGGGGAATCAGAGGCGGGGAATCAGATATGGGGAAACAGAGGCGGGGAATCAGAGGCGGTGAAACAGAGGCGGGGAATCAGATATTGGGAATCAGAGGTGGGGAATCAGAGGTTGGGAATCAGAGGCCTGGAATCAGAGGCGTGGAATCAGAGGCAGGGAATCAGATGCGGGGAATCAGAGGAGGGGAATCAGAGCTGGGGAATCAGAGGCGGGGTATTAGAGTTGGGGAATCAGAGGCGGGGAATCAGACGCGGGGAATCAGAGGGGGGGAATCATAGCTGGCGAATCAGAGGCGGGGAATCAGGGGTGGGCAATCAGAGGCCGGGAATCAGAGGTGGTGAATCAGAGATGGGGAATCAGAGGCGGGGAATCAGTGGCAGGGAATCAGATATGGGGAATCAGAGGCGTGGAATCAGAGGCAGGGAATCAGACACGGGGAATCAGACACGGGGAATCAGAGGTGGGGAATCAGAGATGGGGAATCAGAGGCGGTGAATCAGAGATGGGGAATCAGAGGCGGGGAATCAGAGGCAGGAAATCAGACACGGGGATTCAGAGGCTGGGAATCAGATGGGGGGAATCAAAGGCGGGGAATCAGAGTTGGGGAATCAGAGGCAGGGAATCAGAGGCGGGGAATCAGATATGGGGAATCAGAGGCTGGTATTCAGAGGCGGGGAATCAGAGGCAGGGAATCAGACACGGGGAATCAGAGGTGCGGAATCAGAGATGGGGAATCAGAGGCGGGGAATCAGAGTTGGGGATTCAGAGGCAGGGAATCGGATGTGCGGAATCAGAGATGGGGAATCAGAGGTGGGGAATCAGAGGCGGTGAATCAGAGATGGGGAATCAGAGGCGGGGAATCAGAGGCAGGAAATCAGACACGGGGATTCAGAGGCTGGGAATCAGACGGGGGGAATCAAAGGCGGGGAATCAGAGCTGGGGAATCAGAGGCAGGGAATCAGAGTTGGGGATTCAGAGACGGGGAATCAGATATGGGGAAACAGAGGCGGGCAAACAGAGGCGGGGAATTAGATATGGGGAATCAGATGTGGGGAATCAGAGGTGGTGAATCAGTGATGGGGAATCACAGGCGGGGAATCAGAGGCAGGGAATAGAACGCAGGGAATCAGAGGCAGGGAATCAGAGCTGGGGAATCAGAGGCGGGGAATCATAGTTGGGAATCAGAGGCGGGGAATCAGATATGGGGAAACAGAGGCGGGGAATCAGAGGCGGGGAAACAGAGGCGGGGAATCAGATATGGGGAATCGGATGCGGGGAATCAGAGGCGGGGAATCAGAGCTGGGGAATCAGAGGCGGGGAATCAGAGTTGGGGCATCAGAGGTGGGGAATCAAATATAGGGAATCAGAGGTGGGGAATCAGAGGTTGTGAATCAGAGATGGGGAATCAAGGCGGGGAATCAGAGGCAGGGAATCAGACGCGGGGAATCAGAGGCGGGGATTCAGAGCTGGGGAATCAGAGGCGGGGAATCAGAGTTGGGGAATCAGAGGCGGGGAATCAGAGGCGGGGAAACAGAGGCGGGGAATCAGATATGGGGAATCAGAGGTGGGGAATCAGAGGTTGGGAATCAGAAGCAGGGAATCAGAGGCGGGGAATCAGAGGCGGGGAATCAGAGGCAGGGAATCCGATGTGCAGAATCGGAGATGGGGAATCAGAGGCAGGGAATCAGAGGCGGGGAATCAGAGGCGGAGAATCAGAGGCCGGGAATCTGATATGGGGAAACAGAGGCGGGGAATCAGAGGCGGGGAAACAGAGGCGGGGAATCAGATATGGGGAATCAGAGGTGGGGAATCAGAGGTTGGGAATCAGAGGCAGGGAATCAGAGGCTGGGAATCAGATGCAGGGAATCAGATGCGGGGAATCAGAGGCGGGGAATCAGAGCTGGGGAATCAGAGGTGGGGAATCAGAGTTGGGGAATCAGAGTCGGGGACTTAGATATGGGGAAACAGAGGCGGGGAATCAGAGGCGGGGAAACAGACGCGGGGAATCAGAGGCGGGGATTCAGAGCTGGGGAATCAGAGGCGGGGAATCAGAGTTGGGGAATCAGAGGCGGGGAATCAGATATGGGGAATCAGAGGCGGGGAATCAGAGGCGGGGAAACAGAGGCAGGGAATCAGATATGGGGAATCAGAGGTGGGGTATCATGGGCAGGGAATCAGTGGCAGGGAATCAGAGGCGGGGAAACAGAGGCGGGGAATCAGAGGCAGGGAATCAGACACGGGGAATCAGATATGGGGAAACAGAGGCGGGGAATCAGAGGCGGGCAAACAGAGGCGGGGAATTAGATATGGGGAATCAGAGGTGGGGAATCAGAGGTGGTGAATCAGAGATGGGGAATCACAGGCGGGGAATCAGAGGCAGGGAATAGAACGCGGGGAATCAGAGGCGGGGAATCAGAGCTGGGGAATCAGAGGCGGGGAATCATAGTTGGGAATCAGAGGCGGGGAATCAGATATGGGGAAACAGAGGCGGGGAATCAAAGGCGGGGAAACAGAGGCGGGGAATCAGATATGGGGAATCGGATGCGGGGAATCAGAGGCGGGGAATGGGAGCTGGGGAATCAGAGGCGGGGTATCAGAGTTGGGGCATCTGAGGTGGGGAATTAGATATGGGGAAACAGAGGCGGGGAATCAGAGGCGGGGAAACAGAGGTGAGGAATCAGATATGGGGAATCAGAGGTGGGGAATCAGAGGCAGGGAATCAGATGTGCGGAATCAGAGATGGGGAATCAGAGGCAGGGAATCAGAATCAGAAGCGGGGAATCAGAGGCCGGGAATCAGAGGCCGGGATTCAGATGCCGGGAATAAGAGGCCGGGAATCAGAGGTGGGGAATCAGAGTCCGGGAATCAGAGATGGGGATTCAGAGGCGGGGAATGATATATGGGGAATCAGAGGCGGGGAATCAGAGGCGGGGTTACAGATGTGGGGAATCAGATATGGGGAATCAGAGGTGGCGAATCAAAGGCGGTGAATCAGAGATGGGGATTCAGAGGCGGGGAATCAGAGGCAGGGAATCAAACACGGGGAATCAGAGGCGGGGAATCAGAGCTGGGGAATCAGAGGCGGGGAATCAGAGTTGGGGAATCAGAGGCGGGGAATCAGATATGGGGAAACAGGGGCGGGGAATCAGAGGCAGGGAAACAGAGGCGGGGAATCAGATATGGGGAATCAGGGGTGGGGAATCAGAGGTTGGGAAACAGAGGCAGGGAATCAGAGGCGTGGAAACAGAGGCGGGGATTCAGATATGGGGAATCAGAGGTGGGGAATAAGGGGCGTGGAATCAGAGGCAGGGAATTAGATGTGGTGAATCAGAGATGGGGAATCAGATGCAGGGAATCAGAATCAGAAGCGGGGTATCAGTGGCCGGGAATCAGAGGCAGGGAATCAGATGCTGGGAATAAGAGGCCGGGAATCAGAGGTGGGGAATCAGAGTCCGGGAATCAGAGATGGGGATTCAGAGGCGGGGAATGAGATATGGAGAATCAGAGGCGGAGAATCAGAGGCCGGGAATCTGATATGGGGAAACAGAGGCGGGGAATCAGAGGCGGGGAAACAGAGGCGGGGAATCAGATATGGGGAATCAGAGGTGGGGAATCAGAGGTTGGGAATCAGAGGCAGGGAATCAGAGGCTGGGAATCAGATGCAGGGAATCAGATGCGGGGAATCAGAGGCGGGGAATCAGAGCTGGGGAATCAGAGGTGGGGAATCAGAGTTGGGGAATCAGAGTCGGGGACTTAGATATGGGGAAACAGAGGCGGGGAATCAGAGGCGGGGAAACAGACGCGGGGAATCAGAGGCGGGGATTCAGAGCTGGGGAATCAGAGGCGGGGAATCAGAGTTGGGGAATCAGAGGCGGGGAATCAGATATGGGGAATCAGAGGCTGGGAATCAGAGGCGGGGAAACAGAGGCAGGGAATCAGATATGGGGAATCAGAGGTGGGGTATCAGGGGCAGGGAATCAGTGGCAGGGAATCAGAGGCGGGGAAACAGAGGCGGGGAATCAGAGGCAGGGAATCAGACACGGGGAATCAGATATGGGGAAACAGAGGCGGGGAATCAGAGGCGGGCAAACAGAGGGGGGGAATTAGATATGGGGAATCAGAGGTGGGGAATCACAGGTGGTGAATCAGAGATGGGGAATCTCAGGCGGGGAATCAGAGGCAGGGAATAGAACGCGGGGAATCAGAGGCGGGGAATCAGAGCTGGGGAATCAGAGGCGGGGAATCATAGTTGGGAATCAGAGGCGGGGAATCAGATATGGGGAAACAGAGGCGGGGAATCAAAGGCGGGGAAACAGAGGCGGGGAATCAGATATGGGGAATCGGATGCGGGGAATCAGAGGCGGGGAATGGGAGCTGGGGAATCAGAGGCGGGGTATCAGAGTTGGGGCATCTGAGGTGGGGAATTAGATATGGGGAAACAGAGGCGGGGAATCAGAGGCGGGGAAACAGAGGCGAGGAATCAGATATGGGGAATCAGAGGTGGGGAATCAGAGGCAGGGAATCAGATGTGCGGAATCAGAGATGGGGAATCAGAGGCAGGGAATCAGAATCAGAAGCGGGGAATCAGAGGCCGGGAATCAGTGGCCGGGATTCAGATGCCGGGAATAAGAGGCCGGGAATCAGAGGTGGGGAATCAGAGTCCGGGAATCAGAGATGGGGATTCAGAGGCGGGGAATGATATATGGGGAATCAGAGGCGGGGAATCAGAGGCGGGGTTACAGAGGTGGGGAATCAGATATGGGGAATCAGAGGTGGCGAATCAAAGGCGGTGAATCAGAGATGGGGATTCAGAGGCGGGGAATCAGAGGCAGGGAATCAAACACGGGGAATCAGAGGCGGGGAATCAGAGCTGGGGAATCAGAGGCGGGGAATCAGAGTTGGGGAATCAGAGGCGGGGAATCAGATATGGGGAAACAGGGGCGGGGAATCAGAGGCAGGGAAACAGAGGCGGGGAATCAGATATGGGGAATCAGGGGTGGGGAATCAGAGGTTGGGAAACAGAGGCAGGGAATCAGAGGCGTGGAAACAGAGGCGGGGATTCAGATATGGGGAATCAGAGGTGGGGAATCAGGGGCGTGGAATCAGAGGCAGGGAATTAGATGTGGTGAATCAGAGATGGGGAATCAGATGCAGGGAATCAGAATCAGAAGCGGGGTATCAGTGGCCGGGAATCAGAGGCAGGGAATCAGATGCTGGGAATAAGAGGCCGGGAATCAGAGGTGGGGAATCAGAGTCCGGGAATCAGAGATGGGGATTCAGAGGCGGGGAATCAGAGGCAGGGAATCAGATGCGGGGAATCAGAGGCGGGGAATCAGAGCTGGCGAATCAGAGGCGGGGAATCAGAGGTGGGCAATCAGAGGCGGGGAATCGGATATGGGGAATCAGAGGCGGGGAATCAGAGGCGGGGAAACAGAGGCGGGGAATCAAATATAGGGAATCAGAGGTGGGGAATCAGAGGTTGTGAATCAGAGATGGTGAATCAAGGCGGGGAACCAGAGGCAGGGAATCAGACACGGGGAATCAGAGGCGGGGAATCAGAGTTGGGGAATCAGAGTCAGGGAATCAGATATGGGGAATCAGAGGTGTGGAATCAGAGGTTGGGAATCAGAGGCAGGGAATCAGAGGCTTGGAATCAGATGCAGGGAATCAGATGCGGGGAATCAGAGGCGGGGAATCAGAGCTGGGGAATCAGAGGTGGGGAATCAGATTTGGGGAATCAGAGGTGGGGACTTAGATATTGGGAAACAGAGGCGGGGAATCAGAGGCGGGGAAACAGAGGCGGGGAATCAGATATGGGGAATTAGAGGTGGGGAATCAGTGGCAGGGAATCAGATGTGCGGAATCAGAGATGGGGAATCAGAGGCAGGGAATCAGAATCAGAAGCAGGGAATCAGAGGCCGGGAATCAGAGGCCGGAATCAGATGATGGGAATCAGAGGCCTGGAATCAGAGGCGGGGAATCAGAGGCAGGGAATCAGATATGGGGAATCAGAGGCGGGGAATCAGAGGCGGGGAAACAGAGGCGGGGAATCAGATGTGGGGAATCAGAGGTGGGGAATCAGGGGCAGGGAATCAGTGGCAGGGAATCAGAGGCGGGGAATCAGAGGCGGGGAATCAGAGATGGGGAATCAGAGGCGGGGAATCAGAGGCAGGGAATCGGATGCCGGGAATCAGAGTCGGGGAATCAGAGCTGGGGAATCAGAGGCAGGGAATCAGAGTTGGGGAATCAGAGGCGGGGAATCAGATATGGGGAAATAGAGGCGGGGAATCAGATATGGGGAATCAGAGGTGTGGAATCAGAGGTTGGGAATCAGAGGCAGGGAATCAGAGTCCGGGAAACTGAGGCGGGGAATCAGATATTGGGAATCAGAGGTGGCGAATCAAAGGCGGTGAAACAGAGATGGGGAATCAGTGCAGGGAATAAGAGGCAGGGAATCAAACACGGGGAATCAGAGCTGGGGAATCAGAGGCGGGGAATCAGAGTTGGGAATCAGAGGTGGGGAATCAGAGGCGGGGAAACAGAGGCGGGGAATCAGATATGGGGAATCAGAGGTGGGGAATCCGAGGTTGGGAATCAGAGGCAGGGAATCAGAGGCGGAAAATCAGAGGCGGGGAATCAGAGGCAGGGAATCAAACACGGGGAATCAGAGGCGGGGAATCAGAGCTGGGGAATCAGAGGCGGGGAATCAGAGTTGGGGAATCAGAGGCGGGGAATCAGATATGGGGAAACAGGGGCGGGGAATCAGAGGCAGGGAAACAGAGGCGGGGAATCAGATATGGGGAATCAGGGGTGGGGAATCAGAGGTTGGGAATCAGAGGCAGGGAATCAGAGGCGTGGAAACAGAGGCGGGGATTCAGATATGGGGAATCAGAGGTGGGGAATCAGGGGCGTGGAATCAGAGGCAGGGAATTAGATGTGGTGAATCAGAGATGGGGAATCAGATGCAGGGAATCAGAATCAGAAGCGGGGTATCAGTGGCCGGGAATCAGAGGCAGGGAATCAGATGCTGGGAATAAGAGGCCGGGAATCAGAGGTGGGGAATCAGAGTCCGGGAATCAGAGATGGGGATTCAGAGGCGGGGAATGAGATATGGAGAATCAGAGGCGGGGAATCAGAGGCCGGGAAACAGAGGTGGGGAATCAGATATGGGGAATCAGAGGTGGCGAATCAAAGGCGGTGAATCAGAGATGGGGAATCAGAGGCGGGGAATCAGAGGCAGGGAATCAGATGCGGGGAATCAGAGGCGGGGAATCAGACCTGGCGAATCAGAGGCGGGGAATCAGAGGTGGGCAATCAGAGGCGGGGAATCAGATATGGGGAATCAGAGGCGGGGAATCAGAGGCAGGGAATCAGACACGGGGAATCAGAGGCGGGGAATCAGAGATGGGGAATCAGAGGCGGGGAATCAGAGGCAGGGAATCGGACGCCGGGAATCAGAGTCGGGGAATCAGAGCTGGGGAATCAGAGGCGGGGAATCAGTGTTGGAGAATCAGAGGCGGGGATTCAGATATGGGGAAATAGAGGCGGGGAATCAGATATGGGGAATCAGAGGTGTGGAATCAGAGGTTGGGAATCAGAGGAAGGGAATCAGAGTCGGGGAAACAGAGGCGGGGAATCAGATATGTTGAATCAGAGGTGGCGAATCAAAGGCGGTGAAACAGAGATGGGGAATCAGGGCAGGGAATCAGAGGCAGGGAATCAAACACGGGGAATCAGAGGTGGGGAATCAGAGGTTGGGAATCAGAGGCAGGGAATCGGAGATGGGGAATCAGAGGCAGGGAATCAGAGGCGGGGAATCAGAGGCGGGGAATCAGAGGCCGGGAATCAGATGCGGGGAATCAGAGGCGGGGAATCAGAGCTGGGGAATCAGAGGTGGGGTATCAGATATGGGGAATCAGAGGTGATGAATCAGAGGTTGGGAATCAGAGGCAGGGAATCAGAGGCTTGGAATCAGATGCAGGGAATCAGATGCGGGGAATCAGAGGCGGGGAATCAGAGGCGGGGAAACAGAGGCGGGGAATCAGATATGGGGAATCAGAGGTGGGGAATCAGAGGTTGGGAATCAGAAGCAGGGAATCACACACGTGGAATCAGATATGGGGAAACAGAGGCGGGGAATCAGAGGCGGGCAAACAGAGGCGGGGAATTAGATATGGGGAATCAGAGGTGGGGAATCAGAGGTGGTGAATCAGAGATGGGGAATCACAGGCGGGGAATCAGAGGCAGGGAATAGAACGCGGGGAATCAGAGGCGGGGAATCAGAGCTGGGGAATCAGAGGCGGGGAATCATAGTTGGGAATCAGAGGCGGGGAATCAGATATGGGGAAACAGAGGCGGGGAATCAAAGGCGGGGAAACAGAGGCGGAGAATGAGATATGGGGAATCGGATGCGGGGAATCAGAGGCGGGGAATGGGAGCTGGGGAATCAGAGGCGGGGTATCAGAGTTGGGGCATCTGAGGTGGGGAATTAGATATGGGGAAACAGAGGCGGGGAATCAGAGGCGGGGAAACAGAGGCGAGGAATCAGATATAGGGAATCAGAGGTGGGGAATCAGAGGCAGGGAATCAGATGTGCGGAATCAGAGATGGGGAATCAGAGGCAGGGAATCAGAATCAGAAGCGGGGAATCAGAGGCCGGGAATCAGAGGCCGGGATTCAGATGCCGGGAATAAGAGACCGGGAATCAGAGGTGGGGAATCAGAGTCCGGGAATCAGAGATGGGGATTCAGAGGCGGGGAATGATATATGGGGAATCAGAGGCGGGGAATCAGAGGCGGGGTAACAGAGGTGGGGAATCAGATATGGGGAATCAGAGGTGGCGAATCAAAGGTGGTGAATCAGAGATGGGGAATCAGAGGCGGGGAATCAGAGGCAGGGAATCAAACACGGGGAATCAGAGGCGGGGAATCAGAGCTGGGGAATCAGAGGCGGGGAATCAGAGTTGGGGAATCAGAGGCGGGGAATCAGATATGGGGAAACAGGGGCGGGGAATCAGAGGCAGGGAAACAGAGGCGGGGAATCAGATATGGGGAATCAGGGGTGGGGAATCAGAGGTTGGGAATCAGAGGCAGGGAATCAGAGGCGTGGAAACAGAGGCGGGGATTCAGACATGGGGAATCAGAGGTGGGGAATCAGGGGCGTGGAATCAGAGGCAGGGAATTAGAAGTGGTGAATCAGAGATGGGGAATCAGAGGCAGGGAATCAGAATCAGAAGCGGGGTATCAGTGGCCGGGAATCAGAGGAAGGTAATCAGAGGCAGGGGATCAAACACGGGGAATCAGAGGCTGGGAATCAGAGCTGGGGAATTAGAGGCGGGGAATCAGAGCTGGGGAATCACAGGCGGGGAATCAGAGATGGGGAATCAGAGGCGGGGAATCAGAGGCAGGGAATCAGATGCGGGGAATCAGAGGCGGGGAATCAGAGCTGGCGAATCAGAGGCGGGGAATCAGAGGTGGGCAATCAGAGGATGGGAATCAGATATGGGGAAACAGAGGCGGGAAATCAGAGCTGGGGAATCACAGGCGGGGAATCAGAGTTGGGGAATCAGAGGCGGGGAATCAGATATGGGGAAACAGAGGCGGGGAATCAGAGGCGGTGAAACAGAGGCGGGGAATCAGATATTGGGAATCAGAGGTGGGGAATCAGAGGTTGGGAATCAGAGGCCTGGAATCAGAGGCGTGGAATCAGAGGCAGGGAATCAGATGCGGGGAATCAGAGGAGGGGAATCAGAGCTGGGGAATCAGAGGCGGGGTATTAGAGTTGGGGAATCAGAGGCGGGGAATCAGACGCGGGGAATCAGAGGGGGGGAATCATAGCTGGCGAATCAGTGGCGGGGAATCAGAGGAAGGGAATCAGAGTCGGGGAAACAGAGGCGGGGAATCAGATATGTGGAATCAGAGGTGGCGAATCAAAGGCGGTGAAACAGAGATGGGGAATCAGGGCAGGGAATCAGAGGCAGGGAATCAAACACGGGGAATCAGAGGTGGGGAATCAGAGGTTGGGAAACAGAGGCAGGGAATCGGAGATGGGGAATCAGAGGCAGGGAATCAGAGGCGGGGAATCAGAGGCGGGGAATCAGAGGCCGGGAATCAGATATGGGGAAACTGAGGCGGGGAATCCGAGGCGGGGAAACAGAGGCGGGGAATCAGATATGGGGAATCAGAGGTGGGGAATCAGAGGTTGGGAATCAGAGGCAGGGAATCAGAGGCTTGGAATCAGATGCAGGGAATCAGATGCGGGGAATCAGAGGCGGGGAATCAGAGCTGGGGAATCAGAGGTGGGGAATCAGATTTGGGGAATCATAGGTGGGGACTTAGATATTGGGAAACAGAGGCGGGGAATCAGAGGCGGGGAAACAGAGGCGGGGAATCAGATATGGGGAATTAGAGGTGGGGAATCAGAGGCAGGGAATCAGATGTGCGGAATCAGAGATGGGGAATCAGAGGCAGCGAATCAGAATCAGAAGCAGGGAATCAGAGGCCGGGAATCAGAGGCCGGAATCAGATGATGGGAATCAGAGGCCTGGAATCAGAGGCGGGGAATCAGAGGCAGGGAATCAGATATGGGGAATCAGAGGCGGGGAATCAGAGGCAGGGAAACAGAGGCGGGGAATCAGATGTGGGGAATCAGAGGTGGGGAATCAGGGGCAGGGAATCAGTGGCAGGGAATCAGAGGCGGGGAATCAGAGGCGGGGAATCAAAGGCAGGGAATCAGACACGGGGAATCAGAGGCGGGGAATCAGAGATGGGGAATCAGAGGCGGGGAATCAGAGGCAGGGAATCGGATGCCGGGAATCAGAGTCGGGGAATCAGAGCTGGGGAATCAGAGGCAGGGAATCAGAGTTGGGGAATCAGAGGCGGGGAATCAGATATGGGGAAATAGAGGCGGGGAATCAGATATGGGGAATCAGAGGTGTGGAATCAGAGGTTGGGAATCAGAGGCAGGGAATCAGAGTCCGGGAAACTGAGGCGGGGAATCAGATATTGGGAATCAGAGGTGGCGAATCAAAGGCGGTGAAACAGAGATGGGGAATCAGGGCAGGGAATAAGAGGCAGGGAATCAAACACGGGGAATCAGAGCTGGGGAATCAGAGGCGGGGAATCAGAGTTGGGAATCAGAGGTGGGGAATCAGAGGCGGGGAAACAGAGGCGGGGAATCAGATATGGGGAATCAGAGGTGGGGAATCCGAGGTTGGGAATCAGAGGTAGGGAATCAGAGGCGGAAAATCAGAGGCGGGGAATCAGAGGAAGGGAATCAGATGTGCGGAATCGGAGATGGGGAATCAGAGGCAGGGAATCAGAGGCGGGGAATCAGAGGCGGGGAATCAGAGGCCGGGAATCAGATATGGGGAAACAGAGGCGGGGAATCCGAGGCGGGGAAACGGAGGCGGGGAATCAGATATGGGGAATCAGAGGTGGGGAATCAGAGGTTGGGAATCAGAGGCAGGGAATCAGAGGCTTGGAATCAGATGCAGGGAATCAGATGCGGGGAATCAGATGCGGGGAATCAGAGCTGGGGAATCAGAGGTGGGGAATCAGATATGGGGAAATAGAGGCGGGGAATCAGATATGGGGAATCAGAGGTGTGGAATCAGAGGTTGGGAATCAGAGGCAGGGAATCAGAGTCCGGGAAACTGAGGCGGGGAATCAGATATTGGGAATCAGAGGTGGCGAATCAAAGGCGGTGAAACAGAGCTGGGGAATCAGAGGCGGGGAATCAGAGTTGGGAATCAGAGGTGGTGAATCAGAGGCGGGGAAACAGAGGCGGGGAATCAGATATGGGGAATCAGAGGTGGGGAATCCGAGGTTGGGAATCAGAGGCAGGGAATCAGAGGCGGAAAATCAGAGGCGGGGAATCAGAGGAAGGGAATCAGATGTGCGGAATCGGAGATGGGGAATCAGAGGCAGGGAATCAGAGGCGGGGAATCAGAGGCGGGGAATCAGAGGCCGGGAATCAGATATGGGGAAACAGAGGCGGGGAATCCGAGGCGGGGAAACGGAGGCGGGGAATCAGATATGGGGAATCAGAGGTGGGGAATCAGAGGTTGGGAATCAGAGGCAGGGAATCAGAGGCTTGGAATCAGATGCAGGGAATCAGATGCGGGGAATCAGATGCGGGGAATCAGAGCTGGGGAATCAGAGGTGGGGAATCAGATTTGGGGAATCAGAGGCGGGGACTTAGATATTGGGAAACAGAGGCGGGGAATCAGAGGCGGGGAAACCCAGGCGGGGAATCAGATATGGGGAATCAGAGGTGGGGAATCAGAGGCAAGGAATCAGATGTGCGGAATCAGAGATGGGGAATCAGAGGCAGGGAATCAGAATCAGAAGCAGGGAATCAGAGGCCGGGAATCAGAGGCCGGACTCAGATGCTGGGAATCAGAGGCCTGGAATCAGAGGCGGGGAATCAGAGGCAGGGAATCAGATGCGGGGAATCAGAGGCGGGGAATCAGAGCTGGGGAATCAGAGGCGGGGATTCAGAGTTGGGGAATCAGAGGCGGGGAATCAGAGGCGGGGAAACAGAGGCGGGGAATCAGATATGGGGAATCAGAGGTGGGGAATCAGAGGTTGGGAATCAGAAGCAGGGAATCAGACACGTGGAATCAGATATGGGGAAACAGAGGCGGGGAATCAGAGGCGGGCAAACAGAGGCGGGGAATTAGATATGGGGAATCAGAGGTGGGGAATCAGAGGTGGTGAATCAGAGATGGGGAATCACAGGCGGGGAATCAGAGGCAGGGAATAGAACGCGGGGAATCAGAGGCGGGGAATCAGAGCTGGGGAATCAGAGGCGGGGAATCATAGTTGGGAATCAGAGGCGGGGAATCAGATATGGGGAAACAGAGGCGGGGAATCAAAGGCGGGGAAACAGAGGCGGGGAATGAGATATGGGGAATCGGATGCGGGGAATCAGAGGCGGGGAATGGGAGCTGGGGAATCAGAGGCGGGGTATCAGAGTTGGGGCATCTGAGGTGGGGAATTAGATATGGGGAAAGAGAGGCGGGGAATCAGAGGCGGGGAAACAGAGGCGAGGAATCAGATATAGGGAATCAGAGGTGGGGAATCAGAGGCAGGGAATCAGATGTGCGGAATCAGAGATGGGGAATCAGAGGCAGGGAATCAGAATCAGAAGCGGGGAATCAGAGGCCGGGAATCAGAGGCCGGGATTCAGATGCCGGGAATAAGAGGCCGGGAATCAGAGGTGGGGAATCAGAGTCCGGGAATCAGAGATGGGGATTCAGAGGCGGGGAATGATATATGGGGAATCAGAGGCGGGGAATCAGAGGCGGGGTAACAGAGGTGGGGAATCAGATATGGGGAATCAGAGGTGGCGAATCAAAGGCGGTGAATCAGAGATGGGGAATCAGAGGCGGGGAATCAGAGGCAGGGAATCAAACACGGGGAATCAGAGGCGGGGAATCAGAGCTGGGGAATCAGAGGCGGGGAATCAGAGTTGGGGAATCAGAGGTGGGGAATCAGATATGGGGAAACAGGGGCGGGGAATCAGAGGCAGGGAAACAGAGGCGGGGAATCAGATATGGGGAATCAGGGGTGGGGAATCAGAGGGTGGGAATCAGAGGCAGGGAATCAGAGGCGTGGAAACAGAGGCGGGGATTCAGATATGGGGAATCAGAGGTGGGGAATCAGGGGCGTGGAATCAGAGGCAGGGAATTAGAAGTGGTGAATCAGAGATGGGGAATCAGAGGCAGGGAATCAGAATCAGAAGCGGGGTATCAGTGGCCGGGAATCAGAGGAAGGTAATCAGAGGCAGGGGATCAAACACGGGGAATCAGAGGCTGGGAATCAGAGCTGGGGAATTAGAGGCGGGGAATCAGAGCTGGGGAATCACAGGCGGGGAATCAGAGATGGGGAATCAGAGGCGGGGAATCAGAGGCAGGGAATCAGATGCGGGGAATCAGAGGCGGGGAATCAGAGCTGGCGAATCAGAGGCGGGGAATCAGAGGTGTGCAATCAGAGGATGGGAATCAGATATGGGGAATCAGAGGCGGGGAATCAGAGCTGGGGAATCACAGGCGGGGAATCAGAGTTGGGGAATCAGAGGCGGGGAATCAGATATGGGGAAACAGAGGCGGGGAATCAGAGGCGGTGAAACAGAGGCGGGGAATCAGATATTGGGAATCAGAGGTGGGGAATCAGAGGTTGGGAATCAGAGGCCTGGAATCAGAGGCGTGGAATCAGAGGCAGGGAATCAGATGCGGGGAATCAGAGGAGGGGAATCAGAGCTGGGGAATCAGAGGCGGGGTATTAGAGTTGGGGAATCAGAGTTGGGGAATCAGAGGCGGGGAATCTGATATGGGGAAACAGAGGGGGGGAATCAGAGGCGGTGAAACAGAGGCGGGGAATCAGATATTGGGAATCAGAGGTGGGGAATCAGAGGTTGGGAATCAGAGGCCTGGAATCAGAGGCGTGGAATCAGAGGCAGGGAATCAGATGCGGGGAATCAGAGGAGGGGAATCAGAGCTGGGGAATCAGAGGCGGGGTATTAGAGTTGGGGAATCAGAGGCGGGGAATCAGACGCGGGGAATCAGAGGGGGGGAATCATAGCTGGCGAATCAGAGGCGGGGAATCAGGGGTGGGCAATCAGAGGCCGGGAATCAGAGGTGGTGAATCAGAGATGGGGAATCAGAGGCGGGGAATCAGTGGCAGGGAATCAGATATGGGGAATCAGAGGCGTGGAATCAGAGGCAGGGAATCAGACACGGGGAATCAGACACGGGGAATCAGAGGTGGGGAATCAGAGATGGGGAATCAGAGGCGGTGAATCAGAGATGGGGAATCAGAGGCGGGGAATCAGAGGCAGGAAATCAGACACGGGGATTCAGAGGCTGGGAATCAGACGGGGGGAATCAAAGGCGGGGAATCAGAGCTGGGGAATCAGAGGCAGGGAATCAGAGGCGGGGAATCAGATATGGGGAATCAGAGGCTGGTATTCAGAGGCGGGGAATCAGAGGCAGGGAATCAGACACGGGGAATCAGAGGTGGGGAATCAGAGATGGGGAATCAGAGGCGGGGAATCAGAGTTGGGGATTCAGAGGCAGGGAATCGGATGTGCGGAATCAGAGATGGGGAATCAGAGGTGGGGAATCAGAGGCGGTGAATCAGAGATGGGGAATCAGAGGCGGGGAATCAGAGGCAGGAAATCAGACACGGGGATTCAGAGGCTGGGAATCAGACGGGGGGAATCAAAGGCGGGGAATCAGAGCTGGGGAATCAGAGGCAGGGAATCAGAGTTGGGGATTCAGAGACGGGGAATCAGATATGGGGAAACAGAGGCGGGCAAACAGAGGCGGGGAATTAGATATGGGGAATCAGATGTGGGGAATCAGAGGTGGTGAATCAGTGATGGGGAATCACAGGCGGGGAATCAGAGGCAGGGAATAGAACGCAGGGAATCAGAGGCAGGGAATCAGAGCTGGGGAATCAGAGGCGGGGAATCATAGTTGGGAATCAGAGGCGGGGAATCAGATATGGGGAAACAGAGGCGGGGAATCAGAGGCGGGGAAACAGAGGCGGGGAATCAGATATGGGGAATCGGATGCGGGGAATCAGAGGCGGGGAATCAGAGCTGGGGAATCAGAGGCGGGGAATCAGAGTTGGGGCATCAGAGGTGGGGAATCAAATATAGGGAATCAGAGGTGGGGAATCAGAGGTTGTGAATCAGAGATGGGGAATCAAGGCGGGGAATCAGAGGCAGGGAATCAGACGCGGGGAATCAGAGGCGGGGATTCAGAGCTGGGGAATCAGAGGCGGGGAATCAGAGTTGGGGAATCAGAGGCGGGGAATCAGAGGCGGGGAAACAGAGGCGGGGAATCAGATATGGGGAATCAGAGGTGGGGAATCAGAGGTTGGGAATCAGAAGCAGGGAATCAGAGGCGGGGAATCAGAGGCGGGGAATCAGAGGCAGGGAATCCGATGTGCGGAATCGGAGATGGGGAATCAGAGGCAGGGAATCAGAGGCGGGGAATCAGAGGCGGAGAATCAGAGGCCGGGAATCTGATATGGGGAAACAGAGGCGGGGAATCAGAGGCGGGGAAACAGAGGCGGGGAATCAGATATGGGGAATCAGAGGTGGGGAATCAGAGGTTGGGAATCAGAGGCAGGGAATCAGAGGCTGGGAATCAGATGCAGGGAATCAGATGCGGGGAATCAGAGGCGGGGAATCAGAGCTGGGGAATCAGAGGTGGGGAATCAGAGTTGGGGAATCAGAGTCGGGGACTTAGATATGGGGAAACAGAGGCGGGGAATCAGAGGCGGGGAAACAGACGCGGGGAATCAGAGGCGGGGATTCAGAGCTGGGGAATCAGAGGCGGGGAATCAGAGTTGGGGAATCAGAGGCGGGGAATCAGATATGGGGAATCAGAGGCGGGGAATCAGAGGCGGGGAAACAGAGGCAGGGAATCAGATATGGGGAATCAGAGGTGGGGTATCATGGGCAGGGAATCAGTGGCAGGGAATCAGAGGCGGGGAAACAGAGGCGGGGAATCAGAGGCAGGGAATCAGACACGGGGAATCAGATATGGGGAAACAGAGGTGGGGAATCAGAGGCGGGCAAACAGAGGCGGGGAATTAGATATGGGGAATCAGAGGTGGGGAATCAGAGGTGGTGAATCAGAGATGGGGAATCACAGGCGGGGAATCAGAGGCAGGGAATAGAACGCGGGGAATCAGAGGCGGGGAATCAGAGCTGGGGAATCAGAGGCGGGGAATCATAGTTGGGAATCAGAGGCGGGGAATCAGATATGGGGAAACAGAGGCGGGGAATCAAAGGCGGGGAAACAGAGGCGGGGAATCAGATATGAGGAATCGGATGCGGGGAATCAGAGGCGGGGAATGGGAGCTGGGGAATCAGAGGCGGGGTATCAGAGTTGGGGCATCTGAGGTGGGGAATTAGATATGGGGAAACAGAGGCGGGGAATCAGAGGCGGGGAAACAGAGGCGAGGAATCAGATATGGGGAATCAGAGGTGGGGAATCAGAGGCAGGGAATCAGATGTGCGGAATCAGAGATGGGGAATCAGAGGCAGGGAATCAGAATCAGAAGCGGGGAATCAGAGGCCGGGAATCAGAGGCCGGGATTCAGATGCCGGGAATAAGAGGCCGGGAATCAGAGGTGGGGAATCAGAGTCCGGGAATCAGAGATGGGGATTCAGAGGCGGGGAATGATATATGGGGAATCAGAGGCGGGGAATCAGAGGCGGGGTTACAGAGGTGGGGAATCAGATATGGGGAATCAGAGGTGGCGAATCAAAGGCGGTGAATCAGAGATGGGGATTCAGAGGCGGGGAATCAGAGGCAGGGAATCAAACACGGGGAATCAGAGGCGGGGAATCAGAGCTGGGGAATCAGAGGCGGGGAATCAGAGTTGGGGAATCAGAGGCGGGGAATCAGATATGGGGAAACAGGGGCGGGGAATCAGAGGCAGGGAAACAGAGGCGGGGAATCAGATATGGGGAATCAGGGGTGGGGAATCAGAGGTTGGGAAACAGAGGCAGGGAATCAGAGGCGTGGAAACAGAGGCGGGGATTCAGATATGGGGAATCAGAGGTGGGGAATCAGGGGCGTGGAATCAGAGGCAGGGAATTAGATGTGGTGAATCAGAGATGGGGAATCAGATGCAGGGAATCAGAATCAGAAGCGGGGTATCAGTGGCCGGGAATCAGAGGCAGGGAATCAGATGCTGGGAATAAGAGGCCGGGAATCAGAGGTGGGGAATCAGAGTCCGGGAATCAGAGATGGGGATTCAGAGGCGGGGAATGAGATATGGAGAATCAGAGGCGGGGAATCAGAGGCCGGGAAACAGAGGTGGGGAATCAGATATGGGGAATCAGAGGTGGCGAATCAAAGGCAGTGAATCAGAGATGGGGAATCAGAGGCGGGGAATCAGAGGCAGGGAATCAGATGCGGGGAATCAGAGGCGGGGAATCAGAGCTGGCGAATCAGAGGCGGGGAATCAGAGGTGGGCAATCAGAGGCGGGGAATCGGATATGGGGAATCAGAGGCGGGGAATCAGAGGCTGGGAAACAGAGGCGGGGAATCAAATATAGGGAATCAGAGGTGGGGAATCAGAGGTTGTGAATCAGAGATGGTGAATCAAGGCGGGGAATCAGAGGCAGGGAATCAGACACGGGGAATCAGAGGCGGGGATTCAGAGCTGGGGAATCAGAGGCGGGGAATCAGAGTTGGGGAATCAGAGGCAGGGAATCAGATATGGGGAATCAGAGGTGTGGAATCAGAGGTTGGGAATCAGAGGCAGGGAATCAGAGGCTTGGAATCAGATGCAGGGAATCAGATGCGGGGAATCAGAGGCGGGGAATCAGAGCTGGGGAATCAGAGGTGGGGAATCAGATTTGGGGAATCAGAGGTGGGGACTTAGATATTGTGAAACAGAGGCGGGGAATCAGAGGCGGGGAAACAGAGGTGGGGAATCAGATATGGGGAATTAGAGGTGGGGAATCAGAGGCAGGGAATCAGATGTGCGGAATCAGAGATGGGGAATCAGAGGCAGGGAATCAGAATCAGAAGCAGGGAATCAGAGGCCGGGAATCAGAGGCCGGAATCAGATGATGGGAATCAGAGGCCTGGAATCAGAGGCGGGGAATCAGAGGCAGGGAATCAGATATGGGGAATCAGAGGCGGGGAATCAGAGGCGGGGAAACAGAGGCGGGGAATCAGATGTGGGGAATCAGAGGTGGGGAATCAGAGCTGGGGAATCAGAGGCAGGGAATCAGAGTTGGGGATTCAGAGACGGGGAATCAGATATGGGGAAACAGAGGCGGGGAATCAGAGGCGGGCAAACAGAGGCGGGGAATTAGATATGGGGAATCAGATGTGGGGAATCAGAGGTGGTGAATCAGTGATGGGGAATCACAGGCGGGGAATCAGAGGCAGGGAATAGAACGCAGGGAATCAGAGGCAGGGAATCAGAGCTTGGGAATCAGAGGCGGGGAATCATAGTTGGGAATCAGAGGCGGGGAATCAGATATGGGGAAACAGAGGCGGGGAATCAGAGGCGGGGAAACAGAGGCGGGGAATCAGATATGGGGAATCGGATGCGGGGAATCAGAGGCGGGGAATCAGAGCTGGGGAATCAGAGGCGGGGAATCAGAGTTGGGGCATCAGAGGTGGGGAATCAAATATAGGGAATCAGAGGTGGGGAATCAGAGGTTGTGAATCAGAGATGGGGAATCAAGGCGGGGAATCAGAGGCAGGGAATCAGACGCGGGGAATCAGAGGCGGGGTTTCAGAGCTGGGGAATCAGAGGCGGGGAATCAGAGTTGGGGAATCAGAGGCGGGGAATCAGAGGCGGGGAAACAGAGGCGGGGAATCAGATATGGGGAATCAGAGGTGGGGAATCAGAGGTTGGGAATCAGAAGCAGGGAATCAGAGGCGGGGAATCAGAGGTGGGGAATCAGAGGCAGGGAATCCGATGTGCGGAATCGGAGATGGGGAATCAGAGGCAGGGAATCAGAGGCGGGGAATCAGAGGCGGAGAATCAGAGGCCGGGAATCTGATATGGGGAAACAGAGGCGGGGAATCAGAGGCGGGGAAACAGAGGCGGGGAATCAGATATGGGGAATCAGAGGTGGGGAATCAGAGGTTGGGAATCAGAGGCAGGGAATCAGAGGCTGGGAATCAGATGCAGGGAATCAGATGCGGGGAATCAGAGGCGGGGAATCAGAGCTGGGGAATCAGAGGTGGGGAATCAGAGTTGGGGAATCAGAGTCGGGGACTTAGATATGGGGAAACAGAGGCGGGGAATCAGAGGCGGGGAAACAGACGCGGGGAATCAGAGGCGGGGATTCAGAGCTGGGGAATCAGAGGCGGGGAATCAGAGTTGGGGAATCAGAGGCGGGGAATCAGATATGGGGAATCAGAGGCGGGGAATCAGAGGCGGGGAAACAGAGGCAGGGAATCAGATAGGGGGAATCAGAGGTGGGGTATCAGGGGCAGGGAATCAGTGGCAGGGAATCAGTGGCGGGGAAACAGAGGCGGGGAATCAGAGGCAGGGAATCAGACACGGGGAATCAGATATGGGGAAACAGAGGCGGGGAGTCAGAGGCGGGCAAACAGAGGCGGGGAATTAGATATGGGGAATCAGAGGTGGGGAATCAGAGGTGGTGAATCAGAGATGGGGAATCACAGGCGGGGAATCAGAGGCAGGGAATAGAACGCGGGGAATCAGAGGCGGGGAATCAGAGCTGGGGAATCAGAGGCGGGGAATCATAGTTGGGAATCAGAGGCGGGGAATCAGATATGGGGAAACAGAGGCGGGGAATCAAAGGCGGGGAAACAGAGGCGGGGAATCAGATATGGGGAATCGGATGCGGGGAATCAGAGGCGGGGAATGGGAGCTGGGGAATCAGAGGCGGGGTATCAGAGTTGGGGCATCTGAGGTGGGGAATTAGATATGGGGAAACAGAGGCGGGGAATCAGAGGCGGGGAAACAGAGGCGAGGAATCAGATATGGGGAATCAGAGATGGGGAATCAGAGGCAGGGAATCAGAATCAGAAGCGGGGAATCAGAGGCCGGGAATCAGTGGCCGGGATTCAGATGCCGGGAATAAGAGGCCGGGAATCAGAGGTGGGGAATCAGAGTCCGGGAATCAGAGATGGGGATTCAGAGGCGGGGAATGATATATGGGGAATCAGAGGCGGGGAATCAGAGGCGGGGTTACAGAGGTGGGGAATCAGATATGGGGAATCAGAGGTGGCGAATCAAAGGCGGTGAATCAGAGATGGGGATTCAGAGGCGGGGAATCAGAGGCAGGGAATCAAACACGGGGAATCAGAGGCGGGGAATCAGAGCTGGGGAATCAGAGGCGGGGAATCAGAGTTGGGGAATCAGAGGCGGGGAATCAGATATGGGGAAACAGGGGCGGGGAATCAGAGGCAGGGAAACAGAGGCGGGGAATCAGATATGGGGAATCAGGGGTGGGGAATCAGAGGTTGGGAAACAGAGGCAGGGAATCAGAGGCGTGGAAACAGAGGCGGGGATTCAGATATGGGGAATCAGAGGTGGGGAATCAGGGGCGTGGAATCAGAGGCAGGGAATTAGATGTGGTGAATCAGAGATGGGGAATCAGATGCAGGGAATCAGAATCAGAAGCGGGGTATCAGTGGCCGGGAATCAGAGGCAGGGAATCAGATGCTGGGAATAAGAGGCCGGGAATCAGAGGTGGGGAATCAGAGTCCGGGAATCAGAGATGGGGATTCAGAGGCGGGGAATGAGATATGGAGAATCAGAGGCGGGGAATCAGAGGCCGGGAAACAGAGGTGGGGAATCAGATATGGGGAATCAGAGGTGGCGAATCAAAGGCGGTGAATCAGAGATGGGGAATCAGAGGCGGGGAATCAGAGGCAGGGAATCAGATGCGGGGAATCAGAGGCGGGGAATCAGAGCTGGCGAATCAGAGGCGGGGAATCAGAGGTGGGCAATCAGAGGCGGGGAATCGGATATGGGGAATCAGAGGCGGGGAATCAGAGGCGGGGAAACAGAGGCGGGGAATCAAATATAGGGAATCAGAGGTGGGGAATCAGAGGTTGTGAATCAGAGATGGTGAATCAAGGCGGGGAATCAGAGGCAGGGAATCAGACACGGGGAATCAGAGGCGGGGATTCAGAGCTGGGGAATCAGAGGCGGGGAATCAGAGTTGTGGAATCAGAGGCAGGGAATCAGATATGGGGAATCAGAGGTGTGGAATCAGAGGTTGGGAATCAGAGGCAGGGAATCAGAGGCTTGGAATCAGATGCAGGGAATCAGATGCGGGGAATCAGAGGCGGGGAATAAGAGCTGGGGAATCAGAGGTGGGGAATCAGATTTGGGGAATCAGAGGTGGGGACTTAGATATTGGGAAACAGAGGCGGGGAATCAGAGGCGGGGAAACAGAGGCGGGGAATCAGATATGGGGAATTAGAGGTGGGGAATCAGAGGCAGGGAATCAGATGTGCGGAATCAGAGATGGGGAATCAGAGGCAGGGAATCAGAATCAGAAGCAGGGAATCAGAGGCCGGGAATCAGAGGCCGGAATCAGATGATGGGAATCAGAGGCCTGGAATCAGAGGCGGGGAATCAGAGGCAGGGAATCAGATATGGGGAATCAGAGGCGGGGAATCAGAGGCGGGGAAACAGAGGCGGGGAATCAGATGTGGGGAATCAGAGGTGGGGAATCAGGGGCAGGGAATCAGTGGCAGGGAATCAGAGGCGGGGAATCAGAGGCGGGGAATCAGAGATGGGGAATCAGAGGCGGGGAATCAGAGGCAGGGAATCGGATGCCGGGAATCAGAGTCGGGGAATCAGAGCTGGGGAATCAGAGGCAGGGAATCAGAGTTGGGGAATCAGAGGCGGGGAATCAGATATGGGGAAATAGAGGCGGGGAATCAGATATGGGGAATCAGAGGTGTGGAATCAGAGGTTGGGAATCAGAGGCAGGGAATCAGAGTCCGGGAAACTGAGGCGGGGAATCAGATATTGGGAATCAGAGGTGGTGAATCAAAGGCGGTGAAACAGAGATGGGGAATCAGGGCAGGGAATAAGAGGCAGGGAATCAAACACGGGGAATCAGAGCTGGCGAATCAGAGGCGGGGAATCAGAGGTGGGCAATCAGAGGCGGGGAATCGGATATGGGGAATCAGAGGCGGGGAATCAGAGGCGGGGAAACAGAGGCGGGGAATCAAATATAGGGAATCAGAGGTGGGGAATCAGAGGTTGTGAATCAGAGATGGTGAATCAAGGCGGGGAATCAGAGGCAGGGAATCAGACACGGGGAATCAGAGGCGGGGATTCAGAGCTGGGGAATCAGAGGCGGGGAATCAGAGTTGGGGAATCAGAGGCAGGGAATCAGATATGGGGAATCAGAGGTGTGGAATCAGAGGTTGGGAATCAGAGGCAGGGAATCAGAGGCTTGGAATCAGATGCAGGGAATCAGATGCGGGGAATCAGAGGCGGGGAATCAGAGCTGGGGAATCAGAGGTGGGGAATCAGATTTGGGGAATCAGAGGTGGGGACTTAGATATTGGGAAACAGAGGCGGGGAATCAGATGCGGGGAAACAGAGGCGGGGAATCAGATATGGGGAATTAGAGGTGGGGAATCAGAGGCAGGGAATCAGATGTGCGGAATCAGAGATGGGGAATCAGAGGCAGGGAATCAGAATCAGAAGCAGGGAATCAGAGGCCGGGAATCAGAGGCCGGAATCAGATGATGGGAATCAGAGGCCTGGAATCAGAGGCGGGGAATCAGAGGCAGGGAATCAGATATGGGGAATCAGAGGCGGGGAATCAGAGGCGGGGAAACAGAGGCGGGGAATCAGATGTGGGGAATCAGTGGTGGGGAATCAGGGGCAGGGAATCAGTGGCAGGGAATCAGAGGCGGGGAATCAGAGGCGGGGAATCAGAGATGGGGAATCAGAGGCGGGGAATCAGAGGCAGGGAATCGGATGCCGGGAATCAGAGTCGGGGAATCAGAGCTGGGGAATCAGAGGCAGGGAATCAGAGTTGGGGAATCAGAGGCGGGGAATCAGATATGGGGAAATAGAGGCGGGGAATCAGATATGGGGAATCAGAGGTGTGGAATCAGAGGTTGGGAATCAGAGGCAGGGAATCAGAGTCCGGGAAACTGAGGCGGGGAATCAGATATTGGGAATCAGAGGTGGCGAATCAAAGGCGGTGAAACAGAGATGGGGAATCAGGGCAGGGAATAAGAGGCAGGGAATCAAACACGGGGAATCAGAGCTGGGGAATCAGAGGCGGGGAATCAGAGTTGGGAATCAGAGGTGGGGAATCAGAGGCGGGGAAACAGAGGCGGGGAATCAGATATGGGGAATCAGAGGTGGGGAATCCGAGGTTGGGAATCAGAGGCAGGGAATCAGAGGCGGAAAATCAGAGGCGGGGAATCAGAGGAAGGGAATCAGATGTGCGGAATCGGAGATGGGGAATCAGAGGCAGGGAATCAGAGGCGGGGAATCAGAGGCGGGGAATCAGAGGCCGGGAATCAGATATGGGGAAACAGAGGCGGGGAATCCGAGGCGGGGAATCAGAGGTGGGGAATCAGAGGTTGGGAATCAGAGGCAGGGAATCAGAGGCTTGGAATCAGATGCAGGGAATCAGATGCGGGGAATCAGATGCGGGAAATCAGAGCTGGGGAATCAGAGGTGGGGAATCAGATTTGGGGAATCAGAGGCGGGGACTTAGATATTGGGAAACAGAGGCGGGGAATCAGAGGCGGGGAAACCCAGGCGGGGAATCAGATATGGGGAATCAGAGGTGGGGAATCAGAGGCAAGGAATCAGATGTGCGGAATCAGAGATGGGGAATCAGAGGCAGGGAATCAGAATCAGAAGCAGGGAATCAGAGGCCGGGAATCAGAGGCCGGACTATGATGCTGGGAATCAGAGGCCTGGAATCAGAGGCGGGGAATCAGAGGCAGGGAATCAGATGCGGGGAATCAGAGGCGGGGAATCAGAGCTGGGGAATCAGAGGCGGGGATTCAGAGTTGGGGAATCAGAGGCGGGGAATCAGAGGCGGGGAAACAGAGGCGGGGAATCAGATATGGGGAATCAGAGGTGGGGAATCAGAGGTTGGGAATCAGAAGCAGGGAATCAGAGGCAGGGAATCAGAGGCGGGGAATCAGAGGCAGGGAATCCGATGTGCGGAATCGGAGATGGGGAATCAGAGGCAGGGAATCAGATATGGGGAAACAGAGGCGGGGAATCCGAGGCGGGGAAACAGAGGCGGGGAATCAGATATGGGGAATCAGAGGTGGGGAATCAGAGGTGGGGAATCAGATTTGGGGAATCAGAGGCGGGGACTTAGATATTGGGAAACAGAGGCGGGGAATCAGAGGCGGGGAAACCCAGGCGGGGAATCAGATATGGGGAATCAGAGGTGGGGAATCAGAGGCAAGGAATCAGATGTGCGGAATCAGAGATGGGGAATCAGAGGCAGGGAATCAGAATCAGAAGCAGGGAATCAGAGGCCGGGAATCAGAGGCCGGAATCAGATGCTGCGAATCAGAGGCCTGGAATCAGAGGCGGGGAATCAGAGGCAG
The DNA here is from genome assembly GCF_036971445.1 of Narcine bancroftii. Lineage (NCBI taxonomy): Eukaryota > Metazoa > Chordata > Chondrichthyes > Torpediniformes > Narcinidae > Narcine > Narcine bancroftii. Next base: position 1,934,808 of record NW_027211891.1, on the reverse strand, counting down.
GGAATCAGATGCGGGGAATCAGAGTCGGGGAATCAGAGCTGGGGAATCAGAGGCGGGGATTTAGAGTTGGGGAATCAGAGGCGGGGAATCAGAGGCGGGGAAACAGAGGCGGTGAATCAGATATGGGGAATCAGAGGTGGGGAATCAGAGGTTGGGAATCAGAAGCCGGGAATCAGAGACGGGGAATCAGAGGCGGGGAATCAGAGGCAGGGAATCCGATGTGCGGAATCGGAGATGGGGAATCAGAGGCAGGGAATCAGAGGCGGGGAATCAGAGGCGGAGAATCAGAGGCCGGGAATCAGATATGGGGAAACAGAGGCGGGGAATCAGAGGTGGGGAAACAGAGGCGGGGAATCAGATATGGGGAATCAGAGGTGGGGATTGAGAGGTTGGGAATCAGAGGCAGGGAATCAGAGGCTGGGAATCAGATGCAGGGAATCAAATGCGGGGAATCAGAGGCGGGGAATCAGAGCTGGGGAATCAGAGGTGGGGAATCAGAGTTGGGGAATCAGAGTCGGGGACTTAGATATGGGGAAACAGAGGCGGGGAATCAGAGGCGGGGAAACAGACGCGGGGAATCAGAGGCGGGGATTCAGAGCTGGGGAATCAGAGGCGGGAATCAGAGTTGGGGAATCAGATGCGGGGAATCAGATATGGGGAATCAGAGGCGGGGAATCAGAGGCGGGGAAACAGAGGCAGGGAATTAGATATGGGGAATCAGAGGTGGGGTATCAGGGGCAGGGAATCAGTGGCAGGGAATCAGAGGCGGGGAAACAGAGGCGGGGAATCAGAGGCAGGGAATCAGACACGTGGAATCAGATATGGGGAAACAGAGGCGGGGAATCAGAGGCGGGCAAACAGAGGCGGGGATTTAGATATGGGGAATCAGAGGTGGGGAATCAGAGGTGGTGAATCAGAGATGGGGAATCACAGGCGGGGAATCAGAGGCAGGGAATAGAACGCGGGGAATCAGAGGCGGGGAATCAGAGCTGGGGAATCAGAGGCGGGGAATCATAGTTGGGAATCAGAGGCGGGGAATCAGATATGGGGAAACAGAGGCGGGGAATCAAAGGCGGTGAAACAGAGGCGGGGAATCAGATATGGGGAATCGGATGCGGGGAATCAGAGGCGGGGAATGGGAGCTGGGGAATCAGAGGCGGGGTATCAGAGTTGGGGCATCTGAGGTGGGGAATTAGATATGGGGAAACAGAGGCGGGGAATCAGAGGCGGGGAAACAGAGGCGAGGAATCAGATATAGGGAATCAGAGGTGGGGAATCAGAGGCAGGGAATCAGATGTGCGGAATCAGAGATGGGGAATCAGAGACAGGGAATCAGAATCAGAAGCGGGGAATCAGAGGCCGGGAATCAGAGGCCGGGATTCAGATGCCGGGAATAAGAGGCCGGGAATCAGAGGTGGGGAATCAGAGTCCGGGAATCAGAGATGGGGATTCAGAGGCGGGGAATGATATATGGGGAATCAGAGGCGGGGAATCAGAGGCGGGGTAACAGAGGTGGGGAATCAGATATGGGGAATCAGAGGTGGCGAATCAAAGGCGGTGAATCATAGATGGGGAATCAGAGGCGGGGAATCAGAGGCAGGGAATCAAACACGGGGAATCAGAGGCGGGGAATCAGAGCTGGGGAATCAGAGGCGGGGAATCAGAGTTGGGGAATCAGAGGCGGGGAATCAGATATGGGGAAACAGGGGCGGGGAATCAGAGGCAGGGAAACAGAGGCGGGGAATCAGATATGGGGAATCAGGGGTGGGGAATCAGAGGTTGGGAATCAGAGGCAGGGAATCAGAGGCGTGGAAACAGAGGCGGGGATTCAGATATGGGGAATCAGAGGTGGGGAATCAGGGGCGTGGAATCAGAGGCAGGGAATTAGATGTGGTGAATCAGAGATGGGGAATCAGAGGCAGGGAATCAGAATCAGAAGCGGGGTATCAGTGGCCGGGAATCAGAGGAAGGTAATCAGAGGCAGGGGATCAAACACGGGGAATCAGAGGCTGGGAATCAGAGCTGGGGAATTAGAGGCGGGGAATCAGAGCTGTGGAATCACAGGCGGGGAATCAGAGATGGGGAATCAGAGGCGGGGAATCAGAGGCAGGGAATCAGATGCGGGGAATCAGAGGCGGGGAATCAGAGCTGGCGAATCAGAGGCGGGGAATCAGAGGTGGGCAATCAGAGGATGGGAATCAGATATGGGGAATCAGAGGCGGGGAATCAGAGCTGGGGAATCACAGGCGGGGAATCAGAGTTGGGGAATCAGAGGCGGGGAATCAGATATGGGGAAACAGAGGCGGGGAATCAGAGGCGGTGAAACAGAGGCGGGGAATCAGATATTGCGAATCAGAGGTGGGGAATCAGAGGTTGGGAATCAGAGGCCTGGAATCAGAGGCGTGGAATCAGAGGCAGGGAATCAGATGCGGGGAATCAGAGGAGGGGAATCAGAGCTGGGGAATCAGAGGCGGGGTATTAGAGTTGGGGAATCAGAGGCGGGGAATCAGACGCGGGGAATCAGAGGGGGGGAATCATAGCTGGCGAATCAGAGGCGGGGAATCAGGGGTGGGCAATCAGAGGCCGGGCATCAGAGGTGGTGAATCAGAGATGGGGAATCAGAGGCGGGGAATCAGTGGCAGGGAATCAGATATGGGGAATCAGAGGCGTGGAATCAGAGAGGCAGGGAATCAGACACGGGGAATCAGACACGGGGAATCAGAGGTGGGGAATCAGAGATGGGGAATCAGAGGCGGTGAATCAGAGATGGGGAATCAGAGGCGGGGAATCTGAGGCTAGAAATCAGACACGGGGATTCAGAGGCTGGGAATCAGACGGGGGGAATCAAAGGCGGGGAATCAGAGCTGGGGAATCAGAGGCAGGGAATCAGAGGCGGGGAATCAGATATGGGGAATCAGAGGCTGGTATTCAGAGGCGGGGAATCAGAGGCAGGGAATCAGACACGGGGAATCAGAGGTGGGGAATCAGAGATGGGGAATCAGAGGCGGGGAATCAGAGTTGGGGATTCAGAGGCAGGGAATCGGATGTGCGGAATCAGAGATGGGGAATCAGAGGTGTGGAATCAGAGGCGGTGAATCAGAGATGGGGAATCAGAGGCGGGGAATCAGAGGCAGGAAATCAGACACGGGGATTCAGAGGCTGGGAATCAGACGGGGGGAATCAAAGGCGGGGAATCAGAGCTGGGGAATCAGAGGCAGGGAATCAGAGTTGGGGATTCAGAGACGGGGAATCAGATATGGGGAAACAGAGGCGGGGAATCAGAGGCGGGCAAACAGAGGCGGGGAATTAGATATGGGGAATCAGATGTGGGGAATCAGAGGTGGTGAATCAGTGATGGGGAATCACAGGCGGGGAATCAGAGGCAGGGAATAGAACGCAGGGAATCAGAGGCAGGGAATCAGAGCTGGGGAATCAGAGGCGGGGAATCATAGTTGGGAATCAGAGGCGGGGAATCAGATATGGGGAAACAGAGGCGGGGAATCAGAGGCGGGGAAACAGAGGCGGGGAATCAGATATGGGGAATCGGATGCGGGGAATCAGAGGCGGGGAATCAGAGCTGGGGAATCAGAGGCGGGGAATCAGAGTTGGGGCATCAGAGGTGGGGAATCAAATATAGGGAATCAGAGGTGGGGAATCAGAGGTTGTGAATCAGAGATGGGGAATCAAGGCGGGGAATCAGAGGCAGGGAATCAGACGCGGGGAATCAGAGGCGGGGATTCAGAGCTGGGGAATCAGAGGCGGGGAATCAGAGTTGGGGAATCAGAGGCGGGGAATCAGAGGCGGGGAAACAGAGGCGGGGAATCAGATATGGGGAATCAGAGGTGGGGAATCAGAGGTTGGGAATCAGAAGCAGGGAATCAGAGGCGGGGAATCAGAGGCGGGGAATCGGATGCAGGGAATCCAATGTGCGGAATTGGAGATGGGGAATCAGAGGCAGGGAATCAGAGGCGGGGAATCAGAGGCGGAGAATCAGAGGCCGGGAATCAGATATGGGGAAACAGAGGCGGGGAATCAGAGGCGGGGAAACAGAGGCGGGGAATCAGATATGGGGAATCAGAGGTGGGGAATCAGAGGTTGGGAATCAGAGGCAGGGAATCAGAGGCTGGGAATCAGATGCAGGGAATCAGATGCGGGGAATCAGAGGCGGGGAATCAGAGCTGGGGAATCAGAGGTGGGGAATCAGAGTTGGGGAATCAGAGTCGGGGACTTAGATATGGGGAAACAGAGGCGGGGAATCAGAGGCGGGGAAACAGACGCGGGGAATCAGAGGCGGGGATTCAGAGCTGGGGAATCAGAGGCGGGGAATCAGAGTTGGGGAATCAGAGGCGGGGAATCAGATATGGGGAATCAGAGGCGGGGAATCAGAGGCGGGGAAACAGAGGCAGGGAATCAGATATGGGGAATCAGAGGTGGGGTATCAGGGGCAGGGAATCAGTGGCAGGGAATCAGAGGCGGGGAAACAGAGGCGGGGAATCAGAGGCAGGGAATCAGACACGGGGAATCAGATATGGGGAAACAGAGGCGGGGAATCAGAGGCGGGCAAACAGAGGCAAGGAATTAGATATGGGGAATCAGAGGTGGGGAATCAGAGATGGTGAATCAGAGATGGGGAATCACACGCGGGGAATCAGAGGCAGGGAATAGAACGCGGGGAATCAGAGGCGGGGAATCAGAGCTGGGGAATCAGAGGCGGGGAATCATAGTTGGGAATCAGAGGCGGGGAATCAGATATGGGGAAACAGAGGCGGGGAATCAAAGGCGGGGAAACAGAGGCGGGGAATCAGATATGGGGAATCGGATGCGGGGAATCAGAGGCGGGGAATGGGAGCTGGGGAATCAGAGGCGGGGTATCAGAGTTGGGGCATCTGAGGTGGGGAATTAGATATGGGGAAACAGAGGCGGGGAATCAGAGGTGGGGAAACAGAGGCGAGGAATCAGATATGGGGAATCAGAGGTGGGGAATCAGAGGCAGGGAATTAGATGTGCGGAATCAGAGATGGGGAATCAGAGGCAGGGAATCAGAATCAGAAGCGGGGAATCAGAGGCCGGGAATCAGAGGCCGGGATTCAGATGCCGGGAATAAGAGGCCGGGAATCAGAGGTGGGGAATCAGAGTCCGGGAATCAGAGATGGGGATTCAGAGGCGGGGAATGATATATGGGGAATCAGAGGCGGGGAATCAGAGGCGGGGTAACAGAGGTGGGGAATCAGATATGGGGAATCAGAGGTGGCGAATCAAAGGCGGTGAATCAGAGATGGGGATTCAGAGGCGGGGAATCAGAGGCAGGGAATCAAACACGGGGAATCAGAGGCGGGGAATCAGAGCTGGGGAATCAGAGGCGGGGAATCAGAGTTGGGGAATCAGAGGCGGGGAATCAGATATGGGGAAACAGGGGCGGGGAATCAGAGGCAGGGAAACAGAGGCGGGGAATCAGATATGGGGAATCAGGGGTGGGGAATCAGAGGTTGGGAATCAGAGGCAGGGAATCAGAGGCGTGGAAACAGAGGCGGGGATTCAGATATGGGGAATCAGAGGTGGGGAATCAGGGGCGTGGAATCAGAGGCAGGGAATTAGATGTGGTGAATCAGAGATGGGGAATCAGATGCAGGGAATCAGAATCAGAAGCGGGGTATCAGTGGCCGGGAATCAGAGGCAGGGAATCAGATGCTGGGAATAAGAGGCCGGGAATCAGAGGTGGGGAATCAGAGTCCGGGAATCAGAGATGGGGATTCAGAGGCGGGGAATGAGATATGGAGAATCAGAGGCGGGGAATCAGAGGCCGGGAAACAGAGGTGGGGAATCAGATATGGGGAATCAGAGGTGGCGAATCAAAGGCGGTGAATCAGAGATGGGGAATCAGAGGCGGGGAATCAGAGGCAGGGAATCAGATGCGGGGAATCAGAGGCGGGGAATCAGATATGGGGAAACAGGGGCGGGGAATCAGAGGCAGGGAAACAGAGGCGGGGAATCAGATATGGGGAATCAGGGGTGGGGAATCAGAGGTTGGGAAACAGAGGCAGGGAATCAGAGGCGTGGAAACAGAGGCGGGGATTCAGATATGGGGAATCAGAGGTGGGGAATCAGGGGCGTGGAATCAGAGGCAGGGAATTAGATGTGGTGAATCAGAGATGGGGAATCAGATGCAGGGAATCAGAATCAGAAGCGGGGTATCAGTGGCCTGGAATCAGAGGCAGGGAATCAGATGCTGGGAATAAGATGCCGGGAATCAGAGGTGGGGAATCAGAGTCCGGGAATCAGAGATGGGGATTCAGAGGCGGGGAATGAGATATGGAGAATCAGAGGCGGGGAATCAGAGGCCGGGAAACAGAGGTGGGGAATCAGATATGGGGAATCAGAGGTGGCGAATCAAAGGCGGTGAATCAGAGATGGGGAATCAGAGGCGGGGAATCAGAGGCAGGGAATCAGATGCAGGGAATCAGAGGCGGGGAATCAGAGCTGGCGAATCAGAGGCGGGGAATCAGAGGTGGGCAATCAGAGGCGGGGAATCGGATATGGGGAATCAGAGGCGGGGAATCAGAGGCGGGGAAACAGAGGCGGGGAATCAAATATAGGGAATCAGAGGTGGGGAATCAGAGGTTGTGAATCAGAGATGGTGAATCAAGGCGGGGAATCAGAGGCAGGGAATCAGACACGGGGAATCAGAGGCGGGGATTCAGAGCTGGGGAATCAGAGGCGGGGAATCAGAGTTGGGGAATCAGAGGCAGGGAATCAGATATGGGGAATCAGAGGTGTGGAATCAGAGGTTGGGAATCAGAGGCAGGGAATCAGAGGCTTGGAATCAGATGCAGGGAATCAGATGCGGGGAATCAGAGGCGGGGAATCAGAGCTGGGGAATCAGAGGTGGGGAATCAGATTTGGGGAATCAGAGGTGGGGACTTAGATATTGGGAAACAGAGGCGGGGAATCAGAGGCGGGGAAACAGAGGCGGGGAATCAGATATGGGGAATTAGAGGTGGGGAATCAGAGGCAGGGAATCAGATGTGCGGAATCAGAGATGGGGAATCAGAGGCAGGGAATCAGAATCAGAAGCAGGGAATCAGAGGCCGGGAATCAGAGGCCGGAATCAGATGATGGGAATCAGAGGCCTGGAATCAGAGGCGGGGAATCAGAGGCAGGGAATCAGATATGGGGAATCAGAGGCGGGGAATCAGAGGCGGGGAAACAGAGGCGGGGAATCAGATGTGGGGAATCAGAGGTGGGGAATCAGGGGCAGGGAATCAGTGGCAGGGAATCAGAGGCGGGGAATCAGAGGCGGGGAATCAGAGATGGGGAATCAGAGGCGGGGAATCAGAGGCAGGGAATCGGATGCCGGGAATCAGAGTCGGGGAATCAGAGCTGGGGAATCAGAGGCAGGGAATCAGAGTTGGGGAATCAGAGGCGGGGAATCAGATATGGGGAAATAGAGGCGGGGAATCAGATATGGGGAATCAGAGGTGTGGAATCAGAGGTTGGGAATCAGAGGCAGGGAATCAGAGTCCGGGAAACTGAGGCGGGGAATCAGATATTGGGAATCAGAGGTGGCGAATCAAAGGCGGTGAAACAGAGATGGGGAATCAGGGCAGGGAATAAGAGGCAGGGAATCAAACACGGGGAATCAGAGCTGGGGAATCAGAGGCGGGGAATCAGAGTTGGGAATCAGAGGTGGGGAATCAGAGGCGGGGAAACAGAGGCGGGGAATCAGATATGGGGAATCAGAGGTGGGGAATCCGAGGTTGGGAATCAGAGGCAGGGAATCAGAGGCGGGGAATCAGAGGCGGGAATCAGAGGCCGGGAATCAGATATGGGGAAACAGAGGCGGGGAATCCGAGGCGGGGAAACAGAGGCGGGGAATCAGATATGGGGAATCAGAGGTGGGGAATCAGAGGTTGGGAATCAGAGGCAGGGAATCAGAGGCTTGGAATCAGATGCAGGGAATCAGATGCGGGGAATCAGATGCGGGAAATCAGAGCTGGGGAATCAGAGGTGGGGAATCAGATTTGGGGAATCAGAGGCGGGGACTTAGATATTGGGAAACAGAGGCGGGGAATCAGAGGCGGGGAAACCCAGGCGGGGAATCAGATATGGGGAATCAGAGGTGGGGAATCAGAGGCAAGGAATCAGATGTGCGGAATCAGAGATGGGGAATCAGAGGCAGGGAATCAGAATCAGAAGCAGGGAATCAGAGGCCGGGAATCAGAGGCCGGACTCAGATGCTGGGAATCAGAGGCCTGGAATCAGAGGCGGGGAATCAGAGGCAGGGAATCAGATGCGGGGAATCAGAGGCGGGGAATCAGAGCTGGGGAATCAGAGGCGGGGATTCAGAGTTGGGGAATCAGAGGCGGGGAATCAGAGGCGGGGAAACAGAGGCGGGGAATCAGATATGGGGAATCAGAGGTGGGGAATCAGAGGTTGGGAATCAGAAGCAGGGAATCAGAGGCGGGGAATCAGAGGCGGGGAATCAGAGGCAGGGAATCCGATGTGCGGAATCGGAGATGGGGAATCAGAGGCAGGGAATCAGATATGGGGAAACAGAGGCGGGGAATCCGAGGCGGGGAAACAGAGGCGGGGAATCAGATATGGGGAATCAGAGGTGGGGAATCAGAGGTGGGGAATCAGATTTGGGGAATCAGAGGCGGGGACTTAGATATTGGGAAACAGAGGCGGGGAATCAGAGGCGGGGAAACCCAGGCGGGGAATCAGATATGGGGAATCAGAGGTGGGGAATCAGAGGCAAGGAATCAGATGTGCGGAATCAGAGATGGGGAATCAGAGGCAGGGAATCAGAATCAGAAGCAGGGAATCAGAGGCCGGGAATCAGAGGCCGGAATCAGATGCTGGGAATCAGAGGCCTGGTATCAGAGGCGGGGAATCAGAGGCAGGGAATCAGATGCGGGGAATCAGAGGCGGGGAATCAGAGCTGGGGAATCAGAGGCGGGGATTCAGAGTTGGGGAATCAGAGGCGGGGAATCAGAGGCGGGGAAACAGAGGCGGTGAATCAGATATGGGGAATCAGAGGTGGGGAATCAGAGGTTGGGAATCAGAAGCAGGGAATCAGAGACGGGGAATCAGAGGCGGGGAATCAGAGGCAGGGAATCCGATGTGCGGAATCGGAGATGGGGAATCAGAGGCAGGGAATCAGAGGCGGGGAATCAGAGGCGGAGAATCAGAGGCCGGGAATCAGATATGGGGAAACAGAGGCGGGGAATCAGAGGTGGGGAAACAGAGGCGGGGAATCAGATATGGGGAATCAGAGGTGGGGAATGAGAGGTTGGTAATCAGAGGCAGGGAATCAGAGGCTGGGAATCAGATGCAGGGAATCAAATGCGGGGAATCAGAGGCGGGGAATCAGAGCTGGGGAATCAGAGGTGGGGAATCAGAGTTGGGGAATCAGAGTCGGGGACTTAGATATGGGGAAACAGAGGCGGGGAATCAGAGGCGGGGAAACAGACGCGGGGAATCAGAGGCGGGGATTCAGAGCTGGGGAATCAGAGGCGGGGAATCAGAGTTGGGGAATCAGAGGCGGGGAATCAGATATGGGGAATCAGAGGCGGGGAATCAGAGGCGGGGAAACAGAGGCAGGGAATTAGATATGGGGAATCAGAGGTGGGGTATCAGGGGCAGGGAATCAGTGGCAGGGAATCAGAGGCGGGGAAACAGAGGCGGGGAATCAGAGGCAGGGAATCAGACACGTGGAATCAGATATGGGGAAACAGAGGCGGGGAATCAGAGGCGGGCAAACAGAGGCGGGGAATTAGATATGGGGAATCAGAGGTGGGGAATCAGAGGTGGTGAATCAGAGATGGGGAATCACAGGCGGGGAATCAGAGGCAGGGAATAGAACGCGGGGAATCAGAGGTGGGGAATCAGAGCTGGGGAATCAGAGGCGGGGAATCATAGTTGGGAATCAGAGGCGGGGAATCAGATATGGGGAAACAGAGGCGGGGAATCAAAGGCGGTGAAACAGAGGCGGGGAATCAGATATGGGGAATCGGATGCGGGGAATCAGAGGCGGGGAATGGGAGCTGGGGAATCAGAGGCGGGGTATCAGAGTTGGGGCATCTGAGGTGGGGAATTAGATATGGGGAAACAGAGGCGGGGAATCAGAGGCGGGGAAACAGAGGCGAGGAATCAGATATAGGGAATCAGAGGTGGGGAATCAGAGGCAGGGAATCAGATGTGCGGAATCAGAGATGGGGAATCAGAGGCAGGGAATCAGAATCAGAAGCGGGGAATCAGAGGCCGGGAATCAGAGGCCGGGATTCAGATGCCGGGAATAAGAGGCCGGGAATCAGAGGTGGGGAATCAGAGTCCGGGAATCAGAGATGGGGATTCAGAGGCGGGGAATGATATATGGGGAATCAGAGGCGGGGAATCAGAGGCGGGGTAACAGAGGTGGGGAATCAGATATGGGGAATCAGAGGTGGCGAATCAAAGGCGGTGAATCAGAGATGGGGAATCAGAGGCGGGGAATCAGAGGCAGGGAATCAAACACGGGGAATCAGAGGCGGGGAATCAGAGCTGGGGAATCAGAGGCGGGGAATCAGAGTTGGGGAATCAGAGGCGGGGAATCAGATATGGGGAAACAGGGGCGGGGAATCAGAGGCAGGGAAACAGAGGCGGGGAATCAGATATGGGGAATCAGGGGTGGGGAATCAGAGGTTGGGAATCAGAGGCAGGGAATCAGAGGCGTGGAAACAGAGGCGGGGATTCAGATATGGGGAATCAGAGGTGGGGAATCAGGGGCGTGGAATCAGAGGCAGGGAATTAGATGTGGTGAATCAGAGATGGGGAATCAGAGGCAGGGAATCAGAATCAGAAGCGGGGTATCAGTGGCCGGGAATCAGAGGAAGGTAATCAGAGGCAGGGGATCAAACACGGGGAATCAGAGGCTGGGAATCAGAGCTGGGGAATTAGAGGCGGGGAATCAGAGCTGGGGAATCACAGGCGGGGAATCAGAGATGGGGAATCAGAGGCGGGGAATCAGAGGCAGGGAATCAGATGCGGGGAATCAGAGGCGGGGAATCAGAGCTGGCGAATCAGAGGCGGGGAATCAGAGGTGGGCAATCAGAGGATGGGAATCAGATATGGGGAATCAGAGGCGGGGAATCAGAGCTGGGGAATCACAGGCGGGGAATCAGAGTTGGGGAATCAGAGGCGGGGAATCAGATATGGGGAAACAGAGGCGGGGAATGAGAGGCGGTGAAACAGAGGCGGGGAATCAGATATTGGGAATCTGAGGTGGGGAATCAGAGGTTGGGAATCAGATGCCTGGAATCAGAGGCGTGGAATCAGAGGCAGGGAATCAGATGCGGGGAATCAGAGGAGGGGAATCAGAGCTGGGGAATCAGAGGCGGGGTATTAGAGTTGGGGAATCAGAGGCGGGGAATCAGACGCGGGGAATCAGAGGGGGGGAATCATAGCTGGCGAATCAGAGGCGGGGAATCAGGGGTGGGCAATCAGAGGCCGGGAATCAGAGGTGGTGAATCAGAGATGGGGAATCAGAGGCGGGGAATCAGTGGCAGGGAATCAGATATGGGGAATCAGAGGCGTGGAATCAGAGGCAGGGAATCAGACACGGGGAATCAGACACGGGGAATCAGAGGTGGGGAATCAGAGATGGGGAATCAGAGGCGGTGAATCAGAGATGGGGAATCAGAGGCGGGGAATCAGAGGCAGGAAATCAGACACGGGGATTCAGAGGCTGGGAATCAGACGGGGGGAATCAAAGGCGGGGAATCAGAGCTGGGGAATCAGAGGCAGGGAATCAGAGGCGGGGAATCAGATATGGGGAATCAGAGGCTGGTATTCAGAGGCGGGGAATCAGAGGCAGGGAATCAGACACGGGGAATCAGAGGTGGGGAATCAGAGATGGGGAATCAGAGGCGGGGAATCAGAGTTGGGGATTCAGAGGCAGGGAATCGGATGTGCGGAATCAGAGATGGGGAATCAGAGGTGTGGAATCAGAGGCGGTGAATCAGAGATGGGGAATCAGAGGCGGGGAATCAGAGGCAGGAAATCAGACACGGGGATTCAGAGGCTGGGAATCAGACGGGGGGAATCAAAGGCGGGGAATCAGAGCTGGGGAATCAGAGGCAGGGAATCAGAGTTGGGGATTCAGAGACGGGGAATCAGATATGGGGAAACAGAGGCGGGGAATCAGAGGCGGGCAAACAGAGGCGGGGAATTAGATATGGGGAATCAGATGTGGGGAATCAGAGGTGGTGAATCAGTGATGGGGAATCACAGGCGGGGAATCAGAGGCAGGGAATAGAACGCAGGGAATCAGAGGCAGGGAATCAGAGCTGGGGAATCAGAGGCGGGGAATCATAGTTGGGAATCAGAGGCGGGGAATCAGATATGGGGAAACAGAGGTGGGGAATCAGAGGCGGGGAAACAGAGGCGGGGAATCAGATATGGGGAATCGGATGCGGGGAATCAGAGGCGGGGAATCAGAGCTGGGGAATCAGAGGCGGGGAATCAGAGTTGGGGCATCAGAGGTGGGGAATCAAATATAGGGAATCAGAGGTGGGGAATCAGAGGTTGTGAATCAGAGATGGGGAATCAAGGCGGGGAATCAGAGGCAGGGAATCAGACGCGGGGAATCAGAGGCGGGGATTCAGAGCTGGGGAATCAGAGGCGGGGAATCAGAGTTGGGGAATCAGAGGCGGGGAATCAGAGGCGGGGAAACAGAGGCGGGGAATCAGATATGGGGAATCAGAGGTGGGGAATCAGAGGTTGGGAATCAGAAGCAGGGAATCAGAGGCGGGGAATCAGAGGCGGGGAATCAGATGCAGGGAATCCAATGTGCGGAATTGGAGATGAGGAATCAGAGGCAGGGAATCAGAGGCGGGGAATCAGAGGCGGAGAATCAGAGGCCGGGAATCAGATATGGGGAAACAGAGGCGGGGAATCAGAGGCGGGGAAACAGAGGCGGGGAATCAGATATGGGGAATCAGAGGTGGGGAATCAGAGATGGGGAATCAGATGCAGGGAATCAGAATCAGAAGCGGGGTATCAGTGGCCGGGAATCAGAGGCAGGGAATCAGATGCTGGGAATAAGAGGCCGGGAATCAGAGGTGGGGAATCAGAGTCCGGGAATCAGAGATGGGGATTCAGAGGCGGGGAATGAGATATGGAGAATCAGAGGCGGGGAATCAGAGGCCGGGAAACAGAGGTGGGGAATCAGATATGGGGAATCAGAGGTGGCGAATCAAAGGCGGTGAACCAGAGATGGGGAATCAGAGGCGGGGAATCAGAGGCAGGGAATCAGATGCGGGGAATCAGAGGCGGGGAATCAGAGCTGGCGAATCAGAGGCGGGGAATCAGAGGTGGGCAATCAGAGGCGGGGAATCAGATATGGGGAATCAGAGGCGGGGAATCAGAGGCGGGGAAACAGAGGCGGGGAATCAAATATAGGGAATCAGAGGTGGGGAATCAGAGGTTGTGAATCAGAGATGGTGAATCAAGGCGGGGAATCAGAGGCAGGGAATCAGACACGGGGAATCAGAGGCGGGGATTCAGAGCTGGGGAATCAGAGGCGGGGAATCAGAGTTGGGGAATCAGAGGCAGGGAATCAGATATGGGGAATCAGAGGCGGGGAATCAGAGGCGGGGAAACAGAGGCGGGGAATCAGATATGGGGAATCAGAGGTGGGGAATCAGGGGCAGGGATTCAGTGTCAGGGAATCAGAGGCGGGGAATCAGAGGCGGGGAATCAGAGGCAGGGAATCAGACACGGGGAATCAGAGGCGGGGAATCAGAGATGGGGAGTCAGAGGCGGGGAATCAGAGGCAGGGAATCGGACGCCGGGAATCAGAGTCGGGGAATCAGAGCTGGGGAATCAGAGGCGGGGAATCAGAGTTGGAGAATCAGAGGCGGGGATTCAGATATGGGGAAATAGAGGCGGGGAATCAGATATGGGGAATCAGAGGTGTGGAATCAGAGGTTGGGAATCAGAGGAAGGGAATCAGAGTCGGGGAATCAGAGGTGGCGAATCAAAGGCGGTGAAACAGAGATGGGGAATCAGGGCAGGGAATCAGAGGCAGGGAATCAAACACGGGGAATCAGAGGTGGGGAATCAGAGGTTGGGAATCAGAGGCAGGGAATCGGAGATGGGGAATCAGAGGCAGGGAATCAGAGGCCGGGAATCAGATATGGGGAAACTGAGGCGGGGAATCCGAGGCGGGGAAACAGAGGCGGGGAATCAGATATGGGGAATCAGAGGTGGGGAATCAGAGGTTGGGAATCAGAGGCAGGGAATCAGAGGCTTGGAATCAGATGCAGGGAATCAGATGCGGGGAATCAGAGGCGGGGAATCAGAGCTGGGGAATCAGAGGTGGGGAATCAGATTTGGGGAATCAGAGGTGGGGACTTAGATATTGGGAAACAGAGGCGGGGAATCAGAGGCGGGGAAACACAGGCGGGGAATCAGATATGGGGAATTAGAGGTGGGGAATCAGAGGCAGGGAATCAGATGTGCGGAATCAGAGATGGGGAATCAGAGGCAGGGAATCAGAATCAGAAGCAGGGAATCAGATGTGCGGAATCAGAGGCGGGGAATCAGAGGCAGGGAATCAGATGCGGGGAATCAGAGGCGGGGAATCAGAGCTGGGGAATCAGAGGCGGGGTATTAGAGTTGGGGAATCAGAGGCAGGGAATCAGACATGGGGAAACAGAGGTAGGGAATCAGAGGCGGGGAAACAGAGGCAGGGAATCAGATATGGGGAATCAGAGGCCGGGAATCAGAGGTTGTGAATCAGAGATGGGGAATCAGAGGTGGGGAATCAGAGGCAGGGTATCTGACGCGGGGAATCACAGGTGGGCAATCAGAGGCGGGGAATCAGATAAGGGGAATCAGAGGCGGGGAATCAGAGGCGGGGAAACAGAGGCGGGGAATCAGATATGGGGAATCAGAGGTGGGGCATCAGAGGTTGTGAATCACAGATGGGGAATCAGAGGCGGGGAATCAGAGGCAGGGAATCAGACGCGGGGAATCAGAGGCAGGGATTCAGAGCTGGGGAATCGGAAGCGGGGAATCAGAGTTGGGGAATCAGAGGCGGGGAATCAGATATGGGGAATCAGAGGCAGGGAATCAGAGGCTGGGAATCAGAGGCAGGGAATCAGACGCGGGGAATCTGAGGCGGGGAATCAGAGCTGGGGAATCAGAGGTGGGGAATCAGAGTTGGGGAATCAGAGGCAGGGAATTGGATGTGCGGAATCAGAGATGGGGAATCAGAGGTGGGGAATCAGAGGTGGTGAATCAGAGATGGGGAATCAGAGGCGGGGAATCAGAGGCAGCAAATCAGACACGGGGATTCAGAGGCTGGGAATCAGACGGGGGGAATCAAAGGCGGGGCATCAGAGCTGGGGAATCTGAGGCAGGGAATCAGAGTTGGGTATTCAGAGGCGGGGAATCAGATATGGGGAAACAGAGGCGGGGAAACAGAGGCGGGGAAACAGAGGCGGGGAATTAGATATGGGGAATCAGAGGTAGGGAATCAGAGGTGGTGAATCAGTGATGGGGAATCACAGGCGGGGAATCAGAGGCAGGGAATAGAACGCGGGGAATCAGAGGCAGGGAATCAGAGCTGGGGAATCAGAGGCGGGGAATCATAGTTGGGAATCAGAGGCTGGAATCAGATATGGGGAAACAGAGGCGGGGAATCAGAGGCGAGGAAACAGAGGCGGGGAATCAGATATGGGGAATCGGATGCAGGGAATCAGAGGCGGGGAATCAGATCTGGGGAATCAGAGGCGGGGAATCAGAGTTGGGGCATCAGAGGTGGGGAATTAGATATAGGGAAACAGAGGCGGGGAATCAGAGGCGGGGAAACAGAGGCGGGGAATCAGATATGGGGAATCAGAGGTGGGGAATCAGAGGCAGTGAATCAGATGTGCGGAATCAGAGATGGGGAATCAGAGGCAGGGAATCAGAAGCGGGGAATCAGAGGCCGGGAATCAGAGGCCGGGAATCAGATGCTGGGAATAAGAGGCCGGGAATCAGAGGAGGGGAATCAGAGTCCGGGAATCAGAGATTGGGATTCAGAGGCGGGGAATGAGATATGGAGAATCAGAGGCGGGGAATCAGAGGCGGGGAAACAGAGGTGGGGAATCAGATATGGGGAATCAGAGGTGGCGAATCAAAGGCGGTGAATCAGAGATGGGGAATCAGAGGCGGGGAATCAGAGGCAGGGAATCAGATGCGGGGAATCAGAGGCGGGGAATCAGAGCTGGCGAATCAGATGCGGGGAATCAGAGGTGGGGAATCAGAGGTTGTGAATCAGCGATGGGGAATCAAGGCGGGGAATCAGAGGCAGGGAATCAGACGCGGGGAATCAGAGGCGGGGATTCAGAGCTGGGGAATCTGAGGCGGGGAATCAGAGTTGGGGAATCAGAGGCAGGGAATCAGATATGGGGAATCAGAGGCGGGGAATCAGAGGCCGGGAATCAGATATGGGGAAACAGAGGCGGGGAATCCAAGGCGGGGAAACAGAGGCGGGGAATCAGATATGGGGAATCAGAGGTGGGGAATCAGAGGTTGGGAGTCAGAGGCAGGGAATCACAGGCTTGGAATCAGATGCAGGGTATCAGATGCGGGGAATCAGAGGCGGGGAATCAGAGCTGGGGAATCAGAGGTGGGGAATCAGATTTGGGGAATCAGAGGTGGGGACTTAGATATTGGGAAACAGAGGCGGGGAATCAGAGGCGGGGAAACAGAGGCGGGGAATCAGATATGGGGAATCAGAGGTGCGGAATCAGAGGCAGGGAATCAGATGTGCGGAATCAGAGATGGGGAATCAGAAGCAGGGAATCAGATTCAGAAGCAGGGAATCAGAGGCCGGGAATCAGAGGCCGGAATCAGATGCTTGGAATCAGAGGTCTGGAATCAGAGGCGGGGAATCAGAGGCAGGGAATCAGATGCGGGGAATCAGAGGCGGGGAATCAGAGCTGGGGAATCAGAGGCGGGGTATTAGAGTTGGGGAATCAGATGCGGGGAATCAGATATGGGGAAACAGAGGTGGGGAATCAGAGGCGGGGAAACAGAGGCAGGGAATCAGATATGGGGATTCAGAGGTGGGGCATCAGAGGTTGTGAATCACAGATGGGGAATCAGAGGCGGGGAATCAGAGGCAGGGAATCAGACGCGGGGAATCAGAGGCGGGGATTCAGAGCTGGGGAATCAGAAGCGGGGAATCAGAGTTGGGGAATCAGAGGCGGGGAATCAGATATGGGTAATCAGAGGCAGGGAATCAGAGGCGGGGAATCAGAGGCAGGGAATCAGACGCGGGGAATCTGAGGCGGGGAATCAGAGCTGGGGAATCAGAGGTGGGTAATCAGAGTTGGGGAATCAGAGGCAGGGAATTGGATGTGCGGAATCAGAGAGGGGGAATCAGAGGTGGGGAATCAGAGGCGGTGAATCAGAGATGGGGAATCAGAGGCGGGGAATCAGAGGCAGGAAATCAGACACGGGGATTCAGAGGCTGGGAATCAGATGGGGGGAATCAAAGGCGGGGAATCAGAGCTGGGGAATCTGAGGCAGGGAATCAGAGTTGGGGATTCAGAGGCGGGGAATCAGATATGGGGATACAGAGGCGGGGAATCAGAGGCGGGCAAACAGAGGCGGGGAATTAGATATGGGGAATCAGAGGTAGGGAATCAGAGGTGGTGAATCAGTGATGGGGAATCACAGGCGGGGAATCAGAGGCAGGGAATAGAACGCGGGGAATCAGAGGCAGGGAATCAGAGCTGGGGAATCAGAGGAGGGGATTCATAGTTGGGAATCAGAGGCGGGAATCAGATATGGGGAAACAGAGGCGGGGAATCAGATATGGGGAATCGGATGCAGGGAATCAGAGGCGGGGAATCAGAGCTGGGGAATCAGAGGCGGGGAATCAGAGTTGGGGCATCAGAGGTGGGGAATTAGATATAGGGAAACAGAGGCGGGGAATCAGAGGCGGGGAAACAGAGGCGGGGAATCAGATATGGGGAATCAGAGGTGGGGAATCAGAGGCAGGGAATCAGATGTGCGGAATCAGAGATGGGGAATAAGAGGCAGGGAATCAGAATCAGAAGCGGGGAATCAGAGGCCGGGAATCAGAGGCCGGGAATCAGATGCTGGGAATAAGAGGCCGGGAATCAGAGGTGGGGAATCAGATATGGGGTATCAGAGGTGGCGAATCAAAGGCGGTGAATCAGAGATGGGGAATCAGAGGCGGGGAATCAGAGGCAGGGAATCAGATGCGGGGAATCAGAGGCGGGGAATCAGAGCTGGCGAATCAGAGGCTGGGAATTAGAGGTGGGCAATCAGAGGCGGGGAATCAGATATGGGGAATCAGAGGCGGGGAATCAGAGGCGGGGAAACAGAGGCGGGGAATCAAATATAGGGAATCAGAGGTGGGGAATCAGAGGTTGTGAATCAGAGATGGGGAATCAAGGCGGGGAATCAGAGGCAGGGAATCAGACGCGGGGAATCAGAGGCGGGGATTCAGAGCTGGGGAATCAGAGGCGGGGAATCAGAGTTGGGGAATCAGAGGCAGGGAATCAGATATGGGGAATCAGAGGCGGGGAATCAGAGGCGGGGAAACAGAGGCGGGGAATCAGATGTGGGGAATCAGAGGTGGGGAATCAGGGGCAGGGAATCAGTGGCAGGGAATCAGAGGCGGGGAATCAGAGGCGGGGAATCAAAGGCAGGGAATCAGACACGGGGAATCAGAGGCGGGGAATCAGAGATGGGGAATCAGAGGCGGGGAATCAGAGGCAGGGAATCGGATGCCGGGAATCAGAGTCGGGGAATCAGAGCTGGGGAATCAGAGGCAGGGAATCAGAGTTGGGGAATCAGAGGCGGGGAATCAGATATGGGGAAATAGTGGCGGGGAATCAGATATGGGGAATCAGAGGTGTGGAATCAGAGGTTGGGAATCAGAGGCAGGGAATCAGAGTCCGGGAAACTGAGGCGGGGAATCAGATATTGGGAATCAGAGGTGGCGAATCAAAGGCGGTAAAACAGAGATGGGGAATCAGGGCAGGGAATAAGAGGCAGGGAATCAAACACGGGGAATCAGAGCTGGGGAATCAGAGGCGTGGAATCAGAGTTGGGAATCAGAGGCGGGGAATCAGAGGCGGGGAAACAGAGGCGGGGAATCAGATATGGGGAATCAGAGGTGGGGAATCCGAGGTTGGGAATCAGAGGCAGGGAATCAGAGGCGGAAAATCAGAGGCGGGGAATCAGAGGAAGGGAATCAGATTTGCGGAATCGGAGATGGGGAATCAGAGGCAGGGAATCAGAGGCGGGGAATCAGAGGCGGGGAATCAGAGGCCGGGAATCAGATATGGGGAAACAGAGGCGGGGAATCCGAGGCGGGGAAACAGAGGCGGGGAATCAGATATGGGGAATCAGAGGTGGGGAATCAGAGGTTGGGAATCAGAGGCAGGGAATCAGAGGCTTGGAATCAGATGCAGGGAATCAGATGCGGGGAATCAGAGGCGGGGAATCAGAGCTGGGGAATCAGAGGTGGGGAATCAGATTTGGGGAATCAGAGGCGGGGACTTAGATATTGGGAAACAGAGGCGGGGAATCGGAGGCGGGGAAACCCAGGCGGGGAATCAGATATGGGGAATCAGAGGTGGGGAATCAGAGGCAAGGAATCAGATGTGCGGAATCAGAGATGGGGAATCAGAGGCAGGGAATCAGAATCAGAAGCAGGGAATCAGAGGCCGGAATCAGATGCTGGGAATCAGAGGCCTGAAATCAGAGGCGGGGAATCAGATTTGGGGAATCAGAGGTGGGGACTTAGATATTGGGAAACAGAGGCGGGGAATCAGAGGCGGGGAAACAGAGGCGGGGAATCAGATATGGGGAATTAGAGGTGGGGAATCAGAGGCAGGGAATCAGATGTGCGGAATCAGAGATGGGGAATCAGAGGCAGGGAATCAGAATCAGAAGCAGGGAATCAGATGTGCGGAATCAGAGGCGGGGAATCAGAGGCAGGGAATCAGATGCGGGGAATCAGAGGCGGGGAATCAGAGCTGGGGAATCAGAGGCGGGGTATTAGAGTTGGGGAATCAGAGGCAGGGAATCAGACATGGGGAAACAGAGGTAGGGAATCAGAGGCGGGGAAACAGAGGCAGGGAATCAGATATGGGGAATCAGAGGCCGGGAATCAGAGGTTGTGAATCAGAGATGGGGAATCAGAGGCGGGGAATCAGAGGCAGGGTATCTGACGCGGGGAATCAGAGGTGGGCAATCAGAGGCGGGGAATCAGATATGGGGAATCAGAGGCGGGGAATCAGAGGCGGGGAAACAGAGGCGGGGAATCAGATATGGGGAATCAGAGGTGGGGCATCAGAGGTTGTGAATCACAGATGGGGAATCAGAGGCGGGGAATCAGAGGCAGGGAATCAGACGCGGGGAATCAGAGGCAGGGATTCAGAGCTGGGGAATCAGAAGCGGGGAATCAGAGTTGGGGAATCAGAGGCGGGGAATCAGATATGGGGAATCAGAGGCAGGGAATCAGAGGCTGGGAATCAGAGGCAGGGAATCAGACGCGGGGAATCTGAGGCGGGGAATCAGAGCTGGGGAATCAGAGGTGGGGAATCAGAGTTGGGGAATCAGAGGCAGGGAATTGGATGTGCGGAATCAGAGATGGGGAATCAGAGGTGGGGAATCAGAGGTGGTGAATCAGAGATGGGGAATCAGAGGCGGGGAATCAGAGGCAGCAAATCAGACACGGGGATTCAGAGGCTGGGAATCAGACGGGGGGAATCAAAGGCGGGGCATCAGACCTGGGGAATCTGAGGCAGGGAATCAGAGTTGGGTATTCAGAGGCGGGGAATCAGATATGGGGAAACAGAGGCGGGGAAACAGAGGCGGGCAAACAGAGGCGGGGAATTAGATATGGGGAATCAGAGGTAGGGAATCAGAGGTGGTGAATCAGTGATGGGGAATCACAGGCGGGGAATCAGAGGCAGGGAATAGAACGCGGGGAATCAGAGGCAGGGAATCAGAGCTGGGGAATCAGAGGCGGGGAATCATAGTTGGGAATCAGAGGCGGGAATCAGATATGGGGAAACAGAGGCGGGGAATCAGAGGCGAGGAAACAGAGGCGGGGAATCAGATATGGGGAATCGGATGCAGGGAATCAGAGGCGGGGAATCAGAGCTGGGGAATCAGAGGCGGGGAATCAGAGTTGGGGCATCAGAGGTGGGGAATTAGATATAGGGAAACAGAGGCGGGGAATCAGATGCGGGGAAACAGAGGCGGGGAATCAGATATGGGGAATCAGAGGTGGGGAATCAGAGGCAGTGAATCAGATGTGCGGAATCAGAGATGGGGAATCAGAGGCAGGGAATCAGAAGCGGGGAATCAGAGGCCGGGAATCAGAGGCCGGGAATCAGATGCTGGGAATAAGAGGCCGGGAATCAGAGGAGGGGAATCAGAGTCCGGGAATCAGAGATGGGGATTCAGAGGCGGGGAATGAGATATGGAGAATCAGAGGCGGGGAATCAGAGGCGGGGAAACAGAGGCAGGGAATCAGACGCGGGGAATCTGAGGCGGGGAATCAGAGCTGGGGAATCAGAGGTGGGTAATCAGAGTTGGGGAATCAGAGGCAGGGAATTGGATGTGCGGAATCAGAGAGGGGGAATCAGAGGTGGGGAATCAGAGGCGGTGAATCAGAGATGGGGAATCAGAGGCGGGGAATCAGAGGCAGGAAATCAGACACGGGGATTCAGAGGCTGGGAATCAGACGGGGGGAATCAAAGGCGGGGAATCAGAGCTGGGGAATCTGAGGCAGGGAATCAGAGTTGGGGATTCAGAGGCGGGGAATCAGATATGGGGATACAGAGGCGGGGAATCAGAGGCGGGCAAACAGAGGCGGGGAATTAGATATGGGGAATCAGAGGTAGGGAATCAGAGGTGGTGAATCAGTGATGGGGAATCACAGGCGGGGAATCAGAGGCAGGGAATAGAACGCGGGGAATCAGAGGCAGGGAATCAGAGCTGGGGAATCAGAGGAGGGGATTCATAGTTGGGAATCAGAGGCGGGAATCAGATATGGGGAAACAGAGGCGGGGAATCAGAGGCGGTGAAACAGAGGCGGGGAATCAGATATGGGGAATCGGATGCAGGGAATCAGAGGCGGGGAATCAGAGCTGGGGAATCAGAGGCGGGGAATCAGAGTTGGGGCATCAGAGGTGGGGAATTAGATATAGGGAAACAGAGGCGGGGAATCAGAGGCGGGGAAACAGAGGCGGGGAATCAGATATGGGGAATCAGAGGTGGGGAATCAGAGGCAGGGAATCAGATGTGCGGAATCAGAGATGGGGAATAAGAGGCAGGGAATCAGAATCAGAAGCGGGGAATCAGAGGCCGGGAATCAGAGGCCGGGAATCAGATGCTGGGAATAAGAGGCCGGGAATCAGAGGTGGGGAATCAGATATGGGGTATCAGAGGTGGCGAATCAAAGGCGGTGAATCAGAGATGGGGAATCAGAGGCGGGGAATCAGAGGCAGGGAATCAGATGCGGGGAATCAGAGGCGGGGAATCAGAGCTGGCGAATCAGAGGCTGGGAATTAGAGGTGGGCAATCAGAGGCGGGGAATCAGATATGGGGAATCAGAGGCGGGGAATCAGAGGCGGGGAAACAGAGGCGGGGAATCAAATATAGGGAATCAGAGGTGGGGAATCAGAGGTTGTGAATCAGAGATGGGGAATCAAGGCGGGGAATCAGAGGCAGGGAATCAGACGCGGGGAATCAGAGGCGGGGATTCAGAGCTGGGGAATCAGAGGCGGGGAATCAGAGTTGGGGAATCAGAGGCAGGGAATCAGATATGGGGAATCAGAGGCGGGGAATCAGAGGCGGGGAAACAGAGGCGGGGAATCAGATGTGGGGAATCAGAGGTGGGGAATCAGGGGCAGGGAATCAGTGGCAGGGAATCAGAGGCGGGGAATCAGAGGCGGGGAATCAAAGGCAGGGAATCAGACACGGGGAATCAGAGGCGGGGAATCAGAGATGGGGAATCAGAGGCGGGGAATCAGAGGCAGGGAATCGGATGCCGGGAATCAGAGTCGGGGAATCAGAGCTGGGGAATCAGAGGCAGGGAATCAGAGTTGGGGAATCAGAGGCGGGGAATCAGATATGGGGAAATAGTGGCGGGGAATCAGATATGGGGAATCAGAGGTGTGGAATCAGAGGTTGGGAATCAGAGGCAGGGAATCAGAGTCCGGGAAACTGAGGCGGGGAATCAGATATTGGGAATCAGAGGTGGCGAATCAAAGGCGGTAAAACAGAGATGGGGAATCAGGGCAGGGAATAAGAGGCAGGGAATCAAACACGGGGAATCAGAGCTGGGGAATCAGAGGCGTGGAATCAGAGTTGGGAATCAGAGGCGGGGAATCAGAGGCGGGGAAACAGAGGCGGGGAATCAGATATGGGGAATCAGAGGTGGGGAATCCGAGGTTGGGAATCAGAGGCAGGGAATCAGAGGCGGAAAATCAGAGGCGGGGAATCAGAGGAAGGGAATCAGATTTGCGGAATCGGAGATGGGGAATCAGAGGCAGGGAATCAGAGGCGGGGAATCAGAGGCGGGGAATCAGAGGCCGGGAATCAGATATGGGGAAACAGAGGCGGGGAATCCGAGGCGGGGAAACAGAGGCGGGGAATCAGATATGGGGAATCAGAGGTGGGGAATCAGAGGTTGGGAATCAGAGGCAGGGAATCAGAGGCTTGGAATCAGATGCAGGGAATCAGATGCGGGGAATCAGAGGCGGGGAATCAGAGCTGGGGAATCAGAGGTGGGGAATCAGATTTGGGGAATCAGAGGCGGGGACTTAGATATTGGGAAACAGAGGCGGGGAATCGGAGGCGGGGAAACCCAGGCGGGGAATCAGATATGGGGAATCAGAGGTGGGGAATCAGAGGCAAGGAATCAGATGTGCGGAATCAGAGATGGGGAATCAGAGGCAGGGAATCAGAATCAGAAGCAGGGAATCAGAGGCCGGAATCAGATGCTGGGAATCAGAGGCCTGAAATCAGAGGCGGGGAATCAGATTTGGGGAATCAGAGGTGGGGACTTAGATATTGGGAAACAGAGGCGGGGAATCAGAGGCGGGGAAACAGAGGCGGGGAATCAGATATGGGGAATTAGAGGTGGGGAATCAGAGGCAGGGAATCAGATGTGCGGAATCAGAGATGGGGAATCAGAGGCAGGGAATCAGAATCAGAAGCAGGGAATCAGATGTGCGGAATCAGAGGCGGGGAATCAGAGGCAGGGAATCAGATGCGGGGAATCAGAGGCGGGGAATCAGAGCTGGGGAATCAGAGGCGGGGTATTAGAGTTGGGGAATCAGAGGCAGGGAATCAGACATGGGGAAACAGAGGTAGGGAATCAGAGGCGGGGAAACAGAGGCAGGGAATCAGATATGGGGAATCAGAGGCCGGGAATCAGAGGTTGTGAATCAGAGATGGGGAATCAGAGGCGGGGAATCAGAGGCAGGGTATCTGACGCGGGGAATCAGAGGTGGGCAATCAGAGGCGGGGAATCAGATATGGGGAATCAGAGGCGGGGAATCAGAGGCGGGGAAACAGAGGCGGGGAATCAGATATGGGGAATCAGAGGTGGGGCATCAGAGGTTGTGAATCACAGATGGGGAATCAGAGGCGGGGAATCAGAGGCAGGGAATCAGACGCGGGGAATCAGAGGCAGGGATTCAGAGCTGGGGAATGAGAAGCGGGGAATCAGAGTTGGGGAATCAGAGGCGGGGAATCAGATATGGGGAATCAGAGGCAGGGAATCAGAGGCTGGGAATCAGAGGCAGGGAATCAGACGCGGGGAATCTGAGGCGGGGAATCAGAGCTGGGGAATCAGAGGTGGGGAATCAGAGTTGGGGAATCAGAGGCAGGGAATTGGATGTGCGGAATCAGAGATGGGGAATCAGAGGTGGGGAATCAGAGGTGGTGAATCAGAGATGGGGAATCAGAGGCGGGGAATCAGAGGCAGCAAATCAGACACGGGGATTCAGAGGCTGGGAATCAGACGGGGGGAATCAAAGGCGGGGCATCAGAGCTGGGGAATCTGAGGCAGGGAATCAGAGTTGGGTATTCAGAGGCGGGGAATCAGATATGGGGAAACAGAGGCGGGGAAACAGAGGCGGGCAAACAGAGGCGGGGAATTAGATATGGGGAATCAGAGGTAGGGAATCAGAGGTGGTGAATCAGTGATGGGGAATCACAGGCGGGGAATCAGAGGCAGGGAATAGAACGCGGGGAATCAGAGGCAGGGAATCAGAGCTGGGGAATCAGAGGCGGGGAATCATAGTTGGGAATCAGAGGCGGGAATCAGATATGGGGAAACAGAGGCGGGGAATCAGAGGCGAGGAAACAGAGGCGGGGAATCAGATATGGGGAATCGGATGCAGGGAATCAGAGGCGGGGAATCAGAGCTGGGGAATCAGAGGCGGGGAATCAGAGTTGGGGCATCAGAGGTGGGGAATTAGATATAGGGAATCAGAGGCGGGGAATCAGAGGCGGGGAATCAAAGGCAGGGAATCAGACACGGGGAATCAGAGGCGGGGAATCAGAGATGGGGAATCAGAGGCGGGGAATCAGAGGCAGGGAATCGGATGCCGGGAATCAGAGTCGGGGAATCAGAGCTGGGGAATCAGAGGCAGGGAATCAGAGTTGGGGAATCAGAGGCGGGGAATCAGATATGGGGAAATAGTGGCGGGGAATCAGATATGGGGAATCAGAGGTGTGGAATCAGAGGTTGGGAATCAGAGGCAGGGAATCAGAGTCCGGGAAACTGAGGCGGGGAATCAGATATTGGGAATCAGAGGTGGCGAATCAAAGGCGGTAAAACAGAGATGGGGAATCAGGGCAGGGAATAAGAGGCAGGGAATCAAACACGGGGAATCAGAGCTGGGGAATCAGAGGCGTGGAATCAGAGTTGGGAATCAGAGGCGGGGAATCAGAGGCGGGGAAACAGAGGCGGGGAATCAGATATGGGGAATCAGAGGTGGGGAATCCGAGGTTGGGAATCAGAGGCAGGGAATCAGAGGCGGAAAATCAGAGGCGGGGAATCAGAGGAAGGGAATCAGATTTGCGGAATCGGAGATGGGGAATCAGAGGCAGGGAATCAGAGGCGGGGAATCAGAGGCGGGGAATCAGAGGCCGGGAATCAGATATGGGGAAACAGAGGCGGGGAATCCGAGGCGGGGAAACAGAGGCGGGGAATCAGATATGGGGAATCAGAGGTGGGGAATCAGAGGTTGGGAATCAGAGGCAGGGAATCAGAGGCTTGGAATCAGATGCAGGGAATCAGATGCGGGGAATCAGAGGCGGGGAATCAGAGCTGGGGAATCAGAGGTGGGGAATCAGATTTGGGGAATCAGAGGCGGGGACTTAGATATTGGGAAACAGAGGCGGGGAATCGGAGGCGGGGAAACCCAGGCGGGGAATCAGATATGGGGAATCAGAGGTGGGGAATCAGAGGCAAGGAATCAGATGTGCGGAATCAGAGATGGGGAATCAGAGGCAGGGAATCAGAATCAGAAGCAGGGAATCAGAGGCCGGAATCAGATGCTGGGAATCAGAGGCCTGAAATCAGAGGCGGGGAATCAGATTTGGGGAATCAGAGGTGGGGACTTAGATATTGGGAAACAGAGGCGGGGAATCAGAGGCGGGGAAACAGAGGCGGGGAATCAGATATGGGGAATTAGAGGTGGGGAATCAGAGGCAGGGAATCAGATGTGCGGAATCAGAGATGGGGAATCAGAGGCAGGGAATCAGAATCAGAAGCAGGGAATCAGATGTGCGGAATCAGAGGCGGGGAATCAGAGGCAGGGAATCAGATGCGGGGAATCAGAGGCGGGGAATCAGAGCTGGGGAATCAGAGGCGGGGTATTAGAGTTGGGGAATCAGAGGCAGGGAATCAGACATGGGGAAACAGAGGTAGGGAATCAGAGGCGGGGAAACAGAGGCAGGGAATCAGATATGGGGAATCAGAGGCCGGGAATCAGAGGTTGTGAATCAGAGATGGGGAATCAGAGGCGGGGAATCAGAGGCAGGGTATCTGACGCGGGGAATCAGAGGTGGGCAATCAGAGGCGGGGAATCAGATATGGGGAATCAGAGGCGGGGAATCAGAGGCGGGGAAACAGAGGCGGGGAATCAGATATGGGGAATCAGAGGTGGGGCATCAGAGGTTGTGAATCACAGATGGGGAATCAGAGGCGGGGAATCAGAGGCAGGGAATCAGACGCGGGGAATCAGAGGCAGGGATTCAGAGCTGGGGAATGAGAAGCGGGGAATCAGAGTTGGGGAATCAGAGGCGGGGAATCAGATATGGGGAATCAGAGGCAGGGAATCAGAGGCTGGGAATCAGAGGCAGGGAATCAGACGCGGGGAATCTGAGGCGGGGAATCAGAGCTGGGGAATCAGAGGTGGGGAATCAGAGTTGGGGAATCAGAGGCAGGGAATTGGATGTGCGGAATCAGAGATGGGGAATCAGAGGTGGGGAATCAGAGGTGGTGAATCAGAGATGGGGAATCAGAGGCGGGGAATCAGAGGCAGCAAATCAGACACGGGGATTCAGAGGCTGGGAATCAGACGGGGGGAATCAAAGGCGGGGCATCAGAGCTGGGGAATCTGAGGCAGGGAATCAGAGTTGGGTATTCAGAGGCGGGGAATCAGATATGGGGAAACAGAGGCGGGGAAACAGAGGCGGGCAAACAGAGGCGGGGAATTAGATATGGGGAATCAGAGGTAGGGAATCAGAGGTGGTGAATCAGTGATGGGGAATCACAGGCGGGGAATCAGAGGCAGGGAATAGAACGCGGGGAATCAGAGGCAGGGAATCAGAGCTGGGGAATCAGAGGCGGGGAATCATAGTTGGGAATCAGAGGCGGGAATCAGATATGGGGAAACAGAGGCGGGGAATCAGAGGCGAGGAAACAGAGGCGGGGAATCAGATATGGGGAATCGGATGCAGGGAATCAGAGGCGGGGAATCAGAGCTGGGGAATCAGAGGCGGGGAATCAGAGTTGGGGCATCAGAGGTGGGGAATTAGATATAGGGAAACAGAGGCGGGGAATCAGATGCGGGGAAACAGAGGCGGGGAATCAGATATGGGGAATCAGAGGTGGGGAATCAGAGGCAGTGAATCAGATGTGCGGAATCAGAGATGGGGAATCAGAGGCAGGGAATCAGAAGCGGGGAATCAGAGGCCGGGAATCAGAGGCCGGGAATCAGATGCTGGGAATAAGAGGCCGGGAATCAGAGGAGGGGAATCAGAGTCCGGGAATCAGAGATGGGGATTCAGAGGCGGGGAATGAGATATGGAGAATCAGAGGCGGGGAATCAGAGGCGGGGAAACAGAGGTGGGGAATCAGATATGGGGAATCAGAGGTGGCGAATCAAAGGCGGTGAATCAGAGATGGGGAATCAGAGGCGGGGAATCAGAGGCAGGGAATCAGATGCGGGGAATCAGAGGCGGGGAATCAGAGCTGGCGAATCAGATGCGGGGAATCAGAGGTGGGCAATCAGAGGCGGGGAATCAGATATGGGGAATCAGAGGCGGGGAATCAGAGGCGGGGAAACAGAGGCGGGGAATCAAATATAGGGAATCAGAGGTGGGGAATCAGAGGTTGTGAATCAGAGATGGGGAATCAAGGCGGGGAATCAGAGGCAGGGAATCAGACGCGGGGAATCAGAGGCGGGGATTCAGAGCTGGGGAATCTGAGGCGGGGAATCAGAGTTGGGGAATCAGAGGCAGGGAATCAGATATGGGGAATCAGAGGCGGGGAATCAGAGGCCGGGAATCAGATATGGGGAAACAGAGGCGGGGAATCCGAGGCGGGGAAACAGAGGCGGGGAATCAGATATGGGGAATCAGAGGTGGGGAATCAGAGGTTGGGAATCAGAGGCAGGGAATCACAGGCTTGGAATCAGATGCAGGGTATCAGATGCGGGGAATCAGAGGCGGGGAATCAGAGCTGGGGAATCAGAGGTGGGGAATCAGATTTGGGGAATCAGAGGTGGGGACTTAGATATTGGGAAACAGAGGCGGGGAATCAGAGGCGGGGAAACAGAGGCGGGGAATCAGATATGGGGAATCAGAGGTGCGGAATCAGAGGCAGGGAATCAGATGTGCGGAATCAGAGATGGGGAATCAGAGGCAGGGAATCAGATTCAGAAGCAGGGAATCAGAGGCCGGGAATCAGAGGCCGGAATCAGATGCTTGGAATCAGAGGCCTGGAATCAGAGGCGGGGAATCAGAGGCAGGGAATCAGATGCGGGGAATCAGAGGCGGGGAATCAGAGCTGGGGAATCAGAGGCGGGGTATTAGAGTTGGGGAATCAGAGGCGGGGAATCAGATATGGGGAAACAGAGGTGGGGAATCAGAGGCGGGGAAACAGAGGCAGGGAATCAGATATGGGGAATCAGAGGTGGGGCATCAGAGGTTGTGAATCACAGATGGGGAATCAGAGGCGGGGAATCAGAGGCAGGGAATCAGACGCGGGGAATCAGAGGCGGGGATTCAGAGCTGGGGAATCAGAAGCGGGGAATCAGAGTTGGGGAATCAGAGGCGGGGAATCAGATATGGGTAATCAGAGGCAGGGAATCAGAGGCGGGGAATCAGAGGCAGGGAATCAGACGCGGGGAATCTGAGGCGGGGAATCAGAGCTGGGGAATCAGAGGTGGGTAATCAGAGTTGGGGAATCAGAGGCAGGGAATTGGATGTGCGGAATCAGAGAGGGGGAATCAGAGGTGGGGAATCAGAGGCGGTGAATCAGAGATGGGGAATCAGAGGCGGGGAATCAGAGGCAGGAAATCAGACACTGGGATTCAGAGGCTGGGAATCAGACGGGGGGAATCAAAGGCGGGGAATCAGAGCTGGGGAATCTGAGGCAGGGAATCAGAGTTGGGGATTCAGAGGCGGGGAATCAGATATGGGGATACAGAGGCGGGGAATCAGAGGCGGGCAAACAGAGGCGGGGAATTAGATATGGGGAATCAGAGGTAGGGAATCAGAGGTGGTGAATCAGTGATGGGGAATCACAGGCGGGGAATCAGAGGCAGGGAATAGAACGCGGGGAATCAGAGGCAGGGAATCAGAGCTGGGGAATCAGAGGAGGGGATTCATAGTTGGGAATCAGAGGCGGGAATCAGATATGGGGAAACAGAGGCGGGGAATCAGAGGCGGTGAAACAGAGGCGGGGAATCAGATATGGGGAATCGGATGCAGGGAATCAGAGGCGGGGAATCAGAGCTGGGGAATCAGAGGCGGGGAATCAGAGTTGGGGCATCAGAGGTGGGGAATTAGATATAGGGAAACAGAGGCGGGGAATCAGAGGCGGGGAAACAGAGGCGGGGAATCAGATATGGGGAATCAGAGGTGGGGAATCAGAGGCAGGGAATCAGATGTGCGGAATCAGAGATGGGGAATAAGAGGCAGGGAATCAGAATCAGAAGCGGGGAATCAGAGGCCGGGAATCAGAGGCCGGGAATCAGATGCTGGGAATAAGAGGCCGGGAATCAGAGGTGGGGAATCAGATATGGGGTATCAGAGGTGGCGAATCAAAGGCGGTGAATCAGAGATGGGGAATCAGAGGCGGGGAATCAGAGGCAGGGAATCAGATGCGGGGAATCAGAGGCGGGGAATCAGAGCTGGCGAATCAGAGGCTGGGAATTAGAGGTGGGCAATCAGAGGCGGGGAATCAGATATTGGGAATCAGAGGCGGGGAATCAGAGGCGGGGAAACAGAGGCGGGGAATCAAATATAGGGAATCAGAGGTGGGGAATCAGAGGTTGTGAATCAGAGATGGGGAATCAAGGCGGGGAATCAGAGGCAGGGAATCAGACGCGGGGAATCAGAGGCGGGGATTCAGAGCTGGGGAATCAGAGGCGGGGAATCAGAGTTGGGGAATCAGAGGCAGGGAATCAGATATGGGGAATCAGAGGCGCGGAATCAGAGGCGGGGAAACAGAGGCGGGGAATCAGATGTGGGGAATCAGAGGTGGGGAATCAGGGGCAGGGAATCAGTGGCAGGGAATCAGAGGCGGGGAATCAGAGGCGGGGAATCAAAGGCAGGGAATCAGACACGGGGAATCAGAGGCGGGGAATCAGAGATGGGGAATCAGAGGCGGGGAATCAGAGGCAGGGAATCGGATGCCGGGAATCAGAGTCGGGGAATCAGAGCTGGGGAATCAGAGGCAGGGAATCAGAGTTGGGGAATCAGAGGCGGGGAATCAGATATGGGGAAATAGAGGCGGGGAATCAGATATGGGGAATCAGAGGTGTGGAATCAGAGGTTGGGAATCAGAGGCAGGGAATCAGAGTCCGGGAAACTGAGGCGGGGAATCAGATATTGGGAATCAGAGGTGGCGAATCAAAGGCGGTAAAACAGAGATGGGGAATCAGGGCAGGGAATAAGAGGCAGGGAATCAAACACGGGGAATCAGAGCTGGGGAATCAGAGGCGGGGAATCAGAGTTGAGAATCAGAGGCGGGGAATCAGAGGCGGGGAAACAGAGGCGGGGAATCAGATATGGGGAATCAGAGGTGGGGAATCCGAGGTTGGGAATCAGAGGCAGGGAATCAGAGGCGGAAAATCAGAGGCGGGGAATCAGAGGAAGGGAATCAGATGTGCGGAATCGGAGATGGGGAATCAGAGGCAGGGAATCAGAGGCGGGGAATCAGAGGCGGGGAATCAGAGGCCGGGAATCAGATATGGGGAAACAGAGGCGGGGAATCCGAGGCGGGGAAACAGAGGCGGGGAATCAGATATGGGGAATCAGAGGTGGGGAATCAGAGGTTGGGAATCAGAGGCAGGGAATCAGAGGCTTGGAATCAGATGCAGGGAATCAGATGCGGGGAATCAGAGGCGGGGAATCAGAGCTGGGGAATCAGAGGTGGGGAATCAGATTTGGGGAATCAGAGGCGGGGACTTAGATATTGGGAAACAGAGGCGGGGAATCGGAGACGGGGAAACCCAGGCGGGGAATCAGATATGGGGAATCAGAGGTGGGGAATCAGAGGCAAGGAATCAGATGTGCGGAATCAGAGATGGGGAATCAGAGGCAGGGAATCAGAATCAGAAGCAGGGAATCAGAGGCCGGGAATCAGAGGCCGGAATCAGATGCTGGGAATCAGAGGCCTGGAATCAGATGCGGGGAATCAGAGGCGGGGAATCAGAGCTGGGGAATCAGAGGCGGGGATTCTGAGTTGGGGAATCAGAGGCGGGGAATCAGAGGCGGGGAAACAGAGGCGGGGAATCAGATATGGGGAATCAGAGGTGGGGAATCAGAGGTTGGGAATCAGAAGCAGGGAATCAGAGGCGGGGAATCAGAGGCGGGGAATCAGAGGCAGGGAATCCGATGTGCGGAATCGGAGATGGGGAATCAGAGGCAGGGAATCAGAGGCGGGGAATCAGAGGCGGAGAATCAGAAGCCGGGAATCAGATATGGGGAAACAGAGGCGGGGAATCAGAGGCGGGGAAACAGAGGCGGGGAATCAGATATGGGGAATCAGAGGTGGGGAATCAGAGGTTGGGAATCAGAGGCAGGGAATCAGAGGCTGGGAATCAGATGCAGGGAATCAGATGCGGGGAATCAGAGGCGGGGAATCAGAGCTGGGGAATCAGAGGTGGGGAATCAGAGTTGGGGAATCAGAGTCGGGGACTTAGATATGGGGAAACAGAGGCAGGGAATCAGAGGCGGGGAAACAGACGCGGGGAATCAGAGGCGGGGATTCAGAGCTGGGGAATCAGAGGCGGGGAATCAGAGTTGGGGAATTAGAGGCGGGGAATCAGATATGGGGAATCAGCGGCGGGGAATCAGAGGCGGGGAAACAGAGGCAGGGAATCAGATATGGGGAATCAGAGGTGGGGTATCAGGGGCAGGGAATCAGTGGCAGGGAATCAGAGGCGGGGAAACAAAGGCGGGGAATCAGAGGCAGGGAATCAGACACGTGGAATCAGATATGGGGAAACAGAGGCGGGGAATCAGAGGCGGGCAAACAGAGGCGGGGAATTAGATATGGGGAATCAGAGGTGGGGAATCAGAGGTGGTGAATCAGAGATGGGGAATCACAGGCGGGGAATCAGAGGCAGGGAATAGAACGCGGGGAATCAGAGGCGGGGAATCAGAGCTGGGGAATCAGAGGCGGGGAATCATAGTTTGGAATCAGAGGCGGGGAATCAGATATGGGGAAACAGAGGCGGGGAATCAAAGGCGGGGAAACAGAGGCGGGGAATCAGATATGGGGAATCGGATGCGGGGAATCAGAGGCGGGGAATGGGAGCTGGGGAATCAGAGGCGGGGTATCAGAGTTGGGGCATCTGAGGTGGGGAATTAGATATGGGGAAACAGAGGCGGGGAATCAGAGGCGGGGAAACAGAGGCGAGGAATCAGATATGGGGAATCAGAGGTGGGGAATCAGAGGCAGGGAATCAGATGTGCGGAATCAGAGATGGGGAATCAGAGGCAGGGAATCAGAATCAGAAGCGGGGAATCAGAGGCCGGGAATCAGAGGCCGGGATTCAGATGCCGTGAATAAGAGGCCGGGAATCAGAGGTGGGGAATCAGAGTCCGGGAATCAGAGATGGGGATTCAGAGGCGGGTAATGATATATGGGGAATCAGAGGCGGGGAATCAGAGGCGGGGTAACAGAGGTGGGGAATCAGATATGGGGAATCAGAGGTGGCGAATCAGAGGCGGTGAATCAGAGATGGGGAATCAGAGGCGGGGAATCAGAGGCAGGGAATCAAACACGGGGAATCAGAGGCGGGGAATCAGAGCTGGGGAATCAGAGGCGGGGAATCAGAGTTGGGGAATCAGAGGCGGGGAATCAGATATGGGGAAACAGGGGCGGGGAATCAGAGGCAGGGAAACAGAGGCGGGGAATCAGATATGGGGAATCAGGGGTGGGGAATCAGAGGTTGGGAATCAGAGGCAGGGAATCAGAGGCGTGGAAACAGAGGCGGGGATTCAGATATGGGGAATCAGAGGTGGGGAATCAGGGGCGTGGAATCAGAGGCAGGGAATTAGATGTGGTGAATCAGAGATGGGGAATCAGATGCAGGGAATCAGAATCAGAAGCGGGGTATCAGTGGCCGGGAATCAGAGGAAGGTAATCAGAGGCAGGGGATCAAACACGGGGAATCAGAGGCTGGGAATCAGAGCTGGGGAATCAGAGGCGTGGAATCAGAGCTGGGGAATCACAGGCGGGGAATCAGAGATGGGGAATCAGAGGCGGGGAATCAGAGGCAGGGAATCAGATGCGGGGAATCAGAGGCGCGGAATCAGAGCTGGCGAATCAGAGGCGGGGAATCAGAGGTGGGCAATCAGAGGATGGGAATCAGATATGGGGAATCAGAGGCGGGGAATCAGAGCTGGGGAATCAAAGGCGGGGAATCAGAGTTGGGGAATCAGAGGCGGGGAATCAGATATGGGGAAACAGAGGCGGGGAATCAGAGGCGGTGAAACAGAGGCGGGGAATCAGATATTGGGAATCAGAGGTGGGGAATCAGAGGTTGGGAATCAGAGGCCTGGAATCAGAGGCGTGGAATCAGAGGCAGGGAATCAGATGCGGGGAATCAGAGGAGGGGAATCAGAGCTGGGGAATCAGAGGCGGGGTATTAGAGTTGGGGAATCAGAGGCGGGGAATCAGACGCGGGGAATCAGAGGGGGGAATCATAGCTGGCGAATCAGAGGCGGGGAATCAGAGGTGGGCAATCAGAGGCCGGGAATCAGAGGTGGTGAATCAGAGATGGGGAATCAGAGGCGGGGAATCAGTGGCAGGGAATCAGATATGGGGAATCAGAGGCGTGGAATCAGAGGCAGGGAATCAGACACGGGGAATCAGACACGGGGAATCAGAGGTGGGGAATCAGAGATGGGGAATCAGAGGCGGTGAATCAGAGATGGGGAATTAGAGGCGGGGAATCAGAGGCAGGAAATCAGACACTGGGATTCAGAGGCTGGGAATCAGACGGGGGGAATCAAAGGCGGGGAATCAGAGCTGGGGAATCAGAGGCAGGGAATCAGAGGCGGGGAATCAGATATGGGGAATCAGAGGCTGGTATTCAGAGGCGGGGAATCAGAGGCAGGGAATCAGACACGGGGAATCAGAGGTGGGGAATCAGAGATGGGGAATCAGAGGCGGGGAATCAGAGTTGGGGATTCAGAGGCAGGGAATCGGATGTGCGGAATCAGAGATGGGGAATCAGAGGTGGGGAATCAGAGGCGGTGAATCAGAGATGGGGAATCAGAGGCGGGGAATCAGAGGCAGGAAATCAGACACGGGGATTCAGAGGCTGGGAATCAGACGGGGGGAATCAAAGGCGGGGAATCAGAGCTGGGGAATCAGAGGCAGGGAATCAGAGTTGGGGATTCAGAGACGGGGAATCAGATATGGGGAAACAGAGGCGGGGAATCAGAGGCGGGCAAACAGAGGCGGGGAATTAGATATGGGGAATCAGATGTGGGGAATCAGAGGTGGTGAATCAGTGATGGGGAATCACAGGCGGGGAATCAGAGGCAGGGAATAGAACGCAGGGAATCAGAGGCAGGGAATCAGAGCTGGGGAATCAGAGGCGGGGAATCATAGTTGGGAATCAGAGGCGGGGAATCAGATATGGGGAAACAGAGGCGGGGAATCAGAGGCGGGGAAACAGAGGCGGGGAATCAGATATGGGGAATCGGATGCGGGGAATCAGAGGCGGGGAATCAGAGCTGGGGAATCTGAGGCGGGGAATCAGAGTTGGGGCATCAGAGGTGGGGAATCAAATATAGGGAATCAGAGGTGGGGAATCAGAGGTTGTGAATCAGAGATGGGGAATCAAGGCGGGGAATCAGAGGCAGGGAATCAGACGCGGGGAATCAGAGGCGGGGATTCAGAGCTGGGGAATCAGAGGCGGGGAATCAGAGTTGGGGAATCAGAGGCAGGGAATCAGATATGGGGAATCAGAGGCGGGGAATCAGAGGCGGGGAAACAGAGGCGGGGAATCAGATGTGGGGAATCAGAGGTGGGGAATCAGGGGCAGGGAATCAGAGGCGGGGAATCAGAGGCGGGGAATCAAAGGCAGGGAATAAGACACGGGGAATCAGAGGCGGGGAATCAGAGATGGGGAATCAGAGGCGGGGAATCAGAGGCAGGGAATCGGATGCCGGGAATCAGAGTCGGGGAATCAGAGCTGGGGAATCAGAGGCGGGGAATCAGAGTTGGGGAATCAGAGGCGGGGAATCAGATATGGGGAAATAGAGGCGGGGAATCAGATATGGGGAATCAGAGGTGTGGAATCAGAGGTTGGGAATCAGAGGCAGGGAATCAGAGTCCGGGAAACTGAGGCGGGGAATCAGATATTGGGAATCAGAGGTGGCGAATCAAAGGCAGTGAAACAGAGATGGGGAATCAGGGCAGGGAATCAGAGGCAGGGAATCAAACACGGGGAATCAGAGCTGGGGAATCAGAGGCGGGGAATCAGAGTTGGGAATCAGAGGCGGGGAATCAGAGGCGGGGAAACAGAGGCGGGGAATCAGATATGGGGAATCAGAGGTGGGGAATCCGAGGTTGGGAATCAGAGGCAGGGAATCAGAGGCGGAAAATCAGAGGCGGGGAATCAGAGGAAGGGAATCAGATGTGCGGAATCGGAGATGGGGAATCAGAGGCAGGGAATCAGAGGCGGGGAATCAGAGGCGGGGAATCAGAGGCCGGGAATCAGATATGGGAAAACAGAGGCGGGGAATCCGAGGCGGGGAAACAGAGGCGGGGAATCAGATATGGGGAATCAGAGGTGGGGAATCAGAGGTTGGGAATCAGAGGCAGGGAATCAGAGGCTTGGAATCAGATGCAGGGAATCAGATGCGGGGAATCAGAGGCGGGGAATCAGAGCTGGGGAATCAGAGGTGGGGAATCAGATTTGGGGAATCAGAGGCGGGGACTTAGCTATTGGGAAACAGAGGCGGGGAATCAGAGGCGGGGAAACCCAGGCGGGGAATCAGATATGGGGAATCAGAGGTGGGGAATCAGAGGCAAGGAATCAGATGTGCGGAATCAGAGATGGGGAATCAGAGGCAGGGAATCAGAATCAGAAGCAGGGAATCAGAGGCCGGGAATCAGAGGCCGGAATCAGATGCTGGGAATCAGAGGCCTGGGATCAGAGGCGGGGAATCAGAGGCAGGGAATCAGATGCGGGGAATCAGAGGCGGGGAATCAGAGCTGGGGAATCAGAGGCGGGGATTCAGAGTTGGGGAATCAGAGGCGGGGAATCAGAGGCGGGGAAACAGAGGCGGGGAATCAGATATGGGGAATCAGAGGTGGGGAATCAGAGGTTGGGAATCAGAAGCAGGGAATCAGAGGCGGGGAATCAGAGGCGGGGAATCAGAGGCAGGGAATCCGATGTGCGGAATCGGAGATGGGGAATCAGAGGCAGGGAATCAGAGGCGGGGAATCAGAGGCGGAGAATCAGAGGCCGGGAATCAGATATGGGGAAACAGAGGCGGGGAATCAGAGGCGGGGAAACAGAGGCGGGGAATCAGATATGGGGAATCAGAGGTGGGGATTCAGAGTTGGGGAATCAGAGTCGGGGACTTAGATATGGGGAAACAGAGGCGGGGAATCAGAGGCGGGGAAACAGACGCGGGGAATCAGAGGCGGGTATTCAGAGCTGGGGAATCAGAGGCGGGGAATCAGAGTTGGGGAATCAGAGGCAGGGAATCAGATATGGGGAATCAGAGGCGGGGAATCAGAGGCGGGGAAACAGAGGCAGGGAATCAGATATGGGGAATCAGAGGTGGGTTATCAGGAGCAGGGAATCAGTGGCAGGGAATCAGAGGCGGGGAAACAGAGGCGGGGAATCAGAGGCAGGGAATCAGACACGGGGAATCAGATATGGGGAAACAGAGGCGGGGAATCAGAGGCGGGCAAACAGAGGCGGGGAATTAGATATGGGGAATCAGAGGTGGGGAATCAGAGGTGGTGAATCAGAGATGGGGAATCACAGGCGGGGAATCAGAGGCAGGGAATAGAACGCGGGGAATCAGAGGCGGGGAATCAGAGCTGGGGAATCAGAGGCGGGGAATCATAGTTGGGAATCAGAGGCGGGGAATCAGATATGGGGAAACAGAGGCGGGGAATCAAAGGCGGGGAAACAGAGGCGGGGAATCAGATATGGGGAATCGGATGCGGGGAATCTGAGGCGGGGAATGGGAGCTGGGGAATCAGAGGCGGGGTATCAGAGTTGGGGCATCTGAGGTGGGGAATTAGATATGGGGAAACAGAGGCGGGGAATCAGAGGCGGGGAAACAGAGGCGAGGAATCAGATATGGGGAATCAGAGGTGGGGAATCAGAGGCAGGGAATCAGATGTACGGAATCAGAGATGGGGAATCAGAGGCAGGGAATCAGAATCAGAAGCGGGGAATCAGAGGCCGGGAATCAGAGGCCGGGATTCAGATGCCGGGAATAAGAGGCTGGGAATCAGAGGTGGGGAATCAGAGTCCGGGAATCAGAGATGGGGATTCAGAGGCGGGGAATGATATATGGGGAATCAGAGGCGGGGAATCAGAGGCGGGGTAACAGAGGTGGGGAATCAGATATGGGGAATCAGAGGTGGCGAATCAAAGGCGGTGAATCAGAGATGGGGAATCAGAGGCGGGGAATCAGAGGCAGGGAATCAAACACGGAGAATCAGAGGCGGGGAATCAGAGCTGGGGAATCAGAGGCGGGGAATCAGAGTTGGGGAATCAGAGGCGGGGAATCAGATATGGGGAAACAGGGGCGGGGAATCAGAGGCAGGGAAACAGAGGCGGGGAATCAGATATGGGGAATCAGGGGTGGGGAATCAGAGGTTGGGAATCAGAGGCAGGGAATCAGAGGCGTGGAAACAGAGGCGGGGATTCAGATATGGGGAATCAGAGGTGGGGAATCAGGGGCGTGGAATCAGAGGCAGGGAATTAGATGTGGTGAATCAGAGATGGGGAATCAGAGGCAGGGAATCAGAATCAGAAGCGGGGTATCAGTGGCCGGGAATCAGAGGAAGGTAATCAGAGGCAGGGGATCAAACACGGGGAATCAGAGGCTGGGAATCAGAGCTGGGGAATCACAGGCGGGGAATCACAGGCGGGGAATCAGAGATGGGGAATCAGAGGCGGGGAATCAGAGGCAGGGAATCAGATGCGGGGAATCAGAGGCGGGGAATCAGAGCTGGCGAATCAGAGGCGGGGAATCAGAGGTGGGCAATCAGAGGATGGGAATCAGATATGGGGAATCAGAGGCGGGGAATCAGAGCTGGGGAATCACAGGCGGGGATTCAGAGTTGGGGAATCAGAGGCGGGGAATCAGATATGGGGAAACAGAGGCGGGGAATCAGAGGCGGTGAAACAGAGGCGGGGAATCAGATATTGGGAATCAGAGGTGGGGAATCAGAGGTTGGGAAACAGAGGCCTGGAATCAGAGGCGTGGAATCAGAGGCAGGGAATCAGATGCGGGGAATCAGAGGAGGGGAATCAGAGCTGGGGAATCAGAGGCGGGGTATTAGAGTTGGGGAATCAGAGGCGGGGAATCAGACGCGGGGAATCAGAGGGGGGGAATCATAGCTGGCGAATCAGAGGCGGGGAATCAGAGGTGGGCAATCAGAGGCCGGGAATCAGAGGTGGTGAATCAGAGATGGGGAATCAGAGGCGGGGAATCAGTGGCAGGGAATCAGATATGGGGAATCAGAGGTGGGGAATCAGAGTTGGGGATTCAGAGGCAGGGAATCGGATGTGCGGAATCAGAGATGGGGAATCAGAGGTGGGGAATCAGAGGCGGTGAATCAGAGATGGGGAATCAGAGGCGGGGAATCAGAGGCAGGAAATCAGACACGGGGATTCAGAGGCTGGGAATCAGACGGGGGGAATCAAAGGCGGGGAATCAGAGCTGGGGAATCAGAGGCAGGGAATCAGAGTTGGGGATTCAGAGACGGGGAATCAGATATGGGGAAACAGAGGCGGGGAATCAGAGGCGGGCAAACAGAGGCGGGGAATTAGATATGGGGAATCAGATGTGGGGAATCAGAGGTGGTGAATCAGTGATGGGGAATCACAGGCGGGGAATCAGAGGCAGGGAATAGAACGCAGGGAATCAGAGGCAGGGAATCAGAGCTGGGGAATCAGAGGCGGGGAATCATAGTTGGGAATCAGAGGCGGGGAATCAGATATGGGGAAACAGAGGCGGGGAATCAGAGGCGGGGAAACAGAGGCGGGGAATCAGATATGGGGAATCGGATGCGGGGAATCAAAGGCGGGGAATCAGAGCTGGGGAATCTGAGGCGGGGAATCAGAGTTGGGGCATCAGAGGTGGGGAATCAAATATAGGGAATCAGAGGTGGGGAATCAGAGGTTGTGAATCAGAGATGGGGAATCAAGGCGGGGAATCAGAGGCAGGGAATCAGACGCGGGGAATCAGAGGCGGGGATTCAGAGCTGGGGAATCAGAGGCGGGGAATCAGAGTTGGGGAATCAGAGGCAGGGAATCAGATATGGGGAATCAGAGGCGGGGAATCAGAGGCGGGGAAACAGAGGCGGGGAATCAGATGTGGGGAATCAGAGGTGGGGAATCAGGGGCAGGGAATCAGTGGCAGGGAATCAGAGGCGGGGAATCAGAGGCGGGGAATCAAAGGCAGGGAATAAGACACGGGGAATAAGAGGCGGGGAATCAGAGATGGGGAATCAGAGGCGGGGAATCAGAGGCAGGGAATCGGATGCCGGGAATCAGAGTCGGGGAATCAGAGCTGGGGAATCAGAGGCGGGGAATCAGAGTTGTGGAATCAGAGGCGGGGAATCAGATATGGGGAAATAGAGGCGGGGAATCAGATATGGGGAATCAGAGGTGTGGAATCAGAGGTTGGGAATCAGAGGCAGGGAATCAGAGTCCGGGAAACTGAGGCGGGGAATCAGATATTGGGAATCAGAGGTGGCGAATCAAAGGCAGTGAAACAGAGATGGGGAATCAGGGCAGGGAATCAGAGGCAGGGAATCAAACACGGGGAATCAGAGCTGGGGAATCAGAGGCGGGGAATCAGAGTTGGGAATCAGAGGCGGGGAATCAGAGGCGGGGAAACAGAGGCGGGAAATCAGATATGGGGAATCAGAGGTGGGGAATCCGAGGTTGGGAATCAGAGGCAGGGAATCAGAGGCGGAAAATCAGAGGCGGGGAATCAGAGGAAGGGAATCAGATGTGCGGAATCGGAGATGGGGAATCAGAGGCAGGGAATCAGAGGCGGGGAATCAGAGGCGGGGAATCAGAGGCCGGGAATCAGATATGGGAAAACAGAGGCGGGGAATCCGAGGCGGGGAAACAGAGGCGGGGAATCAGATATGGGGAATCAGAGGTGGGGAATCAGAGGTTGGGAATCAGAGGCAGGGAATCAGAGGCTTGGAATCAGATGCAGGGAATCAGATGCGGGGAATCAGAGGCGGGGAATCAGAGCTGGGGAATCAGAGGTGGGGAATCAGATTTGGGGAATCAGAGGCGGGGACTTAGCTATTTGGAAACAGAGGCGGGGAATCAGAGGCGGGGAAACCCAGGCGGGGAATCAGATATGGGGAATCAGAGGTGGGGAATCAGAGGCAAGGAATCAGATGTGCGGAATCAGAGATGGGGAATCAGAGGCAGGGAATCAGAATCAGAAGCAGGGAATCAGAGGCCGGGAATCAGAGGCCGGAATCAGATGCTGGGAATCAGAGGCCTGGGATCAGAGGCGGGGAATCAGAGGCAGGGAATCAGATGCGGGGAATCAGAGGCGGGGAATCAGAGCTGGGGAATCAGAGGCGGGGATTCAGAGTTGGGGAATCAGAGGCGGGGAATCAGAGGCGGGGAAACAGAGGCGGGGAATCAGATATGGGGAATCAGAGGTGGGGAATCAGAGGTTGGGAATCAGAAGCAGGGAATCAGAGGCGGGGAATCAGAGGCGGGGAATCAGAGGCAGGGAATCCGATGTGCGGAATCGGAGATGGGGAATCAGAGGCAGGGAATCAGAGGCGGGGAATCAGAGGCGGAGAATCAGAGGCCGGGAATCAGATATGGGGAAACAGAGGCGGGGAATCAGAGGCGGGGAAACAGAGGCGGGGAATCAGATATGGGGAATCAGAGGTGGGGATTCAGAGTTGGGGAATCAGAGTCGGGGACTTAGATATGGGGAAACAGAGGCGGGGAATCAGAGGCGGGGAAACAGACGCGGGGAATCAGAGGCGGGGATTCAGAGCTGGGGAATCAGAGGCGGGGAATCAGAGTTGGGGAATCAGAGGCAGGGAATCAGATATGGGGAATCAGAGGCGGGGAATCAGAGGCGGGGAAACAGAGGCAGGGAATCAGATATGGGGAATCAGAGGTGGGTTATCAGGAGCAGGGAATCAGTGGCAGGGAATCAGAGGCGGGGAAACAGAGGCGGGGAATCAGAGGCAGGGAATAAGACACGGGGAATCAGATATGGGGAAACAGAGGCGGGGAATCAGAGGCGGGCAAACAGAGGCGGGGAATTAGATATGGGGAATCAGAGGTGGGGAATCAGAGGTGGTGAATCAGAGATGGGGAATCACAGGCGGGGAATCAGAGGCACGGAATAGAACGCGGGGAATCAGAGGCGGGGAATCAGAGCTGGGGAATCAGAGGCGGGGAATCATAGTTGGGAATCAGAGGCGGGGAATCAGATATGGGGAAACAGAGGCGGGGAATCAAAGGCGGGGAAACAGAGGCGGGGAATCAGATATGGGGAATCGGATGCGGGGAATCTGAGGCGGGGAATGGGAGCTGGGGAATCAGAGGCGGGGTATCAGAGTTGGGGCATCTGAGGTGGGGAATTAGATATGGGGAAACAGAGGCGGGGAATCAGAGGCGGGGAAACAGAGGCGAGGAATCAGATATGGGGAATCAGAGGTGGGGAATCAGAGGCAGGGAATCAGATGTACGGAATCAGAGATGGGGAATCAGAGGCAGGGAATCAGAATCAGAAGCGGGGAATCAGAGGCCGGGAATCAGAGGCCGGGATTCAGATGCCGGGAATAAGAGGCCGGGAATCAGAGGTGGGGAATCAGAGTCCGGGAATCAGAGATGGGGATTCAGAGGCGGGGAATGATATATGGGGAATCAGAGGCGGGGAATCAGAGGCGGGGTAACAGAGGTGGGGAATCAGATATGGGGAATCAGAGGTGGCGAATCAAAGGCGGTGAATCAGAGATGGGGAATCAGAGGCGGGGAATCAGAGGCAGGGAATCAAACACGGAGAATCAGAGGCGGGGAATCAGAGCTGGGGAATCAGAGGCGGGGAATCAGAGTTGGGGAATCAGAGGCGGGGAATCAGATATGGGGAAACAGGGGCGGGGAATCAGAGGCAGGGAAACAGAGGCGGGGAATCAGATATGGGGAATCAGGGGTGGGGAATCAGAGGTTGGGAATCAGAGGCAGGGAATCAGAGGCGTGGAAACAGAGGCGGGGATTCAGATATGGGGAATCAGAGGTGGGGAATCAGGGGCGTGGAATCAGAGGCAGGGAATTAGATGTGGT
Source organism: Narcine bancroftii (assembly GCF_036971445.1). Lineage (NCBI taxonomy): Eukaryota > Metazoa > Chordata > Chondrichthyes > Torpediniformes > Narcinidae > Narcine > Narcine bancroftii. The sequence goes on along the minus strand of NW_027211891.1, from coordinate 1,891,255 downwards.
GAATCAGAGATGGGGAATCAGAGGCAGGGAATCAGAATCAGAAGCGGGGTATCAGTGGCCGGGAATCAGAGGAAGGTAATCAGAGGCAGGGGATCAAACACGGGGAATCAGAGGCTGGGAATCAGAGCTGGGGAATCACAGGCGGGGAATCACAGGCGGGGAATCAGAGATGGGGAATCAGAGGCGGGGAATCAGAGGCAGGGAATCAGATGCGGGGAATCAGAGGCGGGGAATCAGAGCTGGCGAATCAGAGGCGGGGAATCAGAGGTGGGCAATCAGAGGATGGGAATCAGATATGGGGAATCAGAGGCGGGGAATCAGAGCTGGGGAATCACAGGCGGGGATTCAGAGTTGGGGAATCAGAGGCGGGGAATCAGATATGGGGAAACAGAGGCGGGGAATCAGAGGCGGTGAAACAGAGGCGGGGAATCAGATATTGGGAATCAGAGGTGGGGAATCAGAGGTTGGGAATCAGAGGCCTGGAATCAGAGGCGTGGAATCAGAGGCAGGGAATCAGATGCGGGGAATCAGAGGAGGGGAATCAGAGCTGGGGAATCAGAGGCGGGGTATTAGAGTTGGGGAATCAGAGGCGGGGAATCAGACGCGGGGAATCAGAGGGGGGGAATCATAGCTGGCGAATCAGAGGCGGGGAATCAGAGGTGGGCAATCAGAGGCCGGGAATCAGAGGTGGTGAATCAGAGATGGGGAATCAGAGGCGGGGAATCAGTGGCAGGGAATCAGATATGGGGAATCAGAGGTGGGGAATCTGAGTTGGGGAATCAGAGGCAGGGAATTGGATGTGCGGAATCAGAGATGGGGAATCAGAGGTGGGGAATCAGAGGCGGTGAATCAGAGATGGGGAATCAGAGGCGGGGAATCAGAGGCAGGGAATCAGATGTACGGAATCAGAGATGGGGAATCAGAGGCAGGGAATCAGAATCAGAAGCGGGGAATCAGAGGCCGGGAATCAGAGGCCGGGATTCAGATGCCGGGAATAAGAGGCCGGGAATCAGAGGTGGGGAATCAGAGTCCGGGAATCAGAGATGGGGATTCAGAGGCGGGGAATGATATATGGGGAATCAGAGGCGGGGAATCAGAGGCGGGGTAACAGAGGTGGGGAATCAGATATGGGGAATCAGAGGTGGCGAATCAAAGGCGGTGAATCAGAGATGGGGAATCAGAGGCGGGGAATCAGAGGCAGGGAATCAAACACGGAGAATCAGAGGCGGGGAATCAGAGCTGGGGAATCAGAGGCGGGGAATCAGAGTTGGGGAATCAGAGGCGGGGAATCAGATATGGGGAAACAGGGGCGGGGAATCAGAGGCAGGGAAACAGAGGCGGGGAATCAGATATGGGGAATCAGGGGTGGGGAATCAGAGGTTGGGAATCAGAGGCAGGGAATCAGAGGCGTGGAAACAGAGGCGGGGATTCAGATATGGGGAATCAGAGGTGGGGAATCAGGGGCGTGGAATCAGAGGCAGGGAATTAGATGTGGTGAATCAGAGATGGGGAATCAGAGGCAGGGAATCAGAATCAGAAGCGGGGTATCAGTGGCCGGGAATCAGAGGAAGGTAATCAGAGGCAGGGGATCAAACACGGGGAATCAGAGGCTGGGAATCAGAGCTGGGGAATCACAGGCGGGGAATCACAGGCGGGGAATCAGAGATGGGGAATCAGAGGCGGGGAATCAGAGGCAGGGAATCAGATGCGGGGAATCAGAGGCGGGGAATCAGAGCTGGCGAATCAGAGGCGGGGAATCAGAGGTGGGCAATCAGAGGATGGGAATCAGATATGGGGAATCAGAGGCGGGGAATCAGAGCTGGGGAATCACAGGCGGGGATTCAGAGTTGGGGAATCAGAGGCGGGGAATCAGATATGGGGAAACAGAGGCGGGGAATCAGAGGCGGTGAAACAGAGGCGGGGAATCAGATATTGGGAATCAGAGGTGGGGAATCAGAGGTTGGGAATCAGAGGCCTGGAATCAGAGGCGTGGAATCAGAGGCAGGGAATCAGATGCGGGGAATCAGAGGAGGGGAATCAGAGCTGGGGAATCAGAGGCGGGGTATTAGAGTTGGGGAATCAGAGGCGGGGAATCAGACGCGGGGAATCAGAGGGGGGGAATCATAGCTGGCGAATCAGAGGCGGGGAATCAGAGGTGGGCAATCAGAGGCCGGGAATCAGAGGTGGTGAATCAGAGATGGGGAATCAGAGGCGGGGAATCAGTGGCAGGGAATCAGATATGGGGAATCAGAGGTGGGGAATCTGAGTTGGGGAATCAGAGGCAGGGAATTGGATGTGCGGAATCAGAGATGGGGAATCAGAGGTGGGGAATCAGAGGCGGTTAATCAGAGATGGGGAATCAGAGGCGGGGAATCAGAGGCAGGAAATCAGACACGGGGATTCAGAGGCTGGGAATCAGACGGGGGGAATCAAAGGCGGGGAATCAGAGCTGGGGAATCAGAGGCAGGGAATCAGAGGCGGGGAATCAGATATGGGGAATCAGAGGCTGGTATTCAGAGGCGGGGAATCAGAGGCAGGGAATCAGACACGGGGAATCAGAGGTGGGGAATCAGAGATGGGGAATCAGAGGCGGGGAATCAGAGTTGGGGATTCAGAGGCAGGGAATCGGATGTGCAGAATCAGAGAAGGGGAATCAGAGGTGGGGAATCAGAGGCGGTGAATCAGAGATGGGGAATCAGAGGCGGGAAATCAGAGGCAGGAAATCAGACACGGGGATTCAGAGGCTGGGAATCAGACGGGGGGAATCAAAGGCGGGGAATCAGAGCTGGGGAATCAGAGGCAGGGAATCAGAGTTGGGGATTCAGAGACGGGGAATCAGATATGGGGAAACAGAGGCGGGGAATCAGAGGCGGGAAAACAGAGGCGGGGAATTAGATATGGGGAATCAGATGTGGGGAATCAGAGATGGTGAATCAGTGATGGGGAATCACAGGAGGGGAATCAGAGGCAGGGAATAGAACGCAGGGAATCAGAGGCAGGGAATCAGAGCTGGGGAATCAGAGGCGGGGAATCATAGTTGGGAATCAGAGGCGGGGAATCAGATATGGGGAAACAGAGGCGGGGAATCAGAGGCGGGGAAACAGAGGCGGGGAATCAGATATGGGGAATTGGATGCGGGGAATCAGAGGCGGGGAATCAGAGCTGGGGAATCAGAGGCGGGGAATCAGAGTTGGGGCATCAGAGGTGGGGAATTAGATATAGGGAAACAGAGGCGGGGAATCAGAGGCGGGGAAAGAGAGGCGGGGAATCAGATATGGGGAATCAGAGGTGGGGAATCAGAGGCAGGGAATCAGATGTGCGGAATCAGAGATGGGGAATCAGAGGCAGGGAATCAGAATCAGAAGCGGGGAATCAGAGGCCGGGAATCAGAGGCCGGGAATCAGATGCTGGGAATAAGAGGCCGGGAATCAGAGGTGGGGAATCAGAGTCCGGGAATCAGAGATGGGGATTCAGAGGCGGGGAATTAGATATGGAGAATCAGAGGCGGGGAATCAGAGGCCGGGAAACAGAGGTGGGGAATCAGATATGGGGAATCAGAGGTGGCGAATCAAAGGCGGTGAATCAGAGATGGGGAATCAGAGGCGGGGAATCAGAGGCAGGGAATCAGATGCGGGGAATCAGAGGCGGAGAATCAGAGCTGGCGAATCAGAGGCGGGGAATCAGAGGTGGGCAATCAGAGCCGGGGAATCAGATATGGGGAATCAGAGGCGGGTAATCAGAGGCGGGGAAACAGAGGTGGGGAATCAGATATGGGGAAAGAGAGGTGGCGAATCAAAGGCGGTGAATCAGAGATGGGGAATCAGAGGCGGGGAATCAGAGGCAGGGAATCAAAAACGGGGAATCAGAGGCGGGGAAGCAGAGTAGGAGAATCAGACGTGGGGAATCAGATATGGGGAAACAGGGGCGGGGAATCAGAGGCGGGGAAACAGAGGCGGGGAATCAGATATGGGGAATCAGAGGTGTGGAATCAGAGGTTGGGAATCAGAGGCTGGGAATCAGATGCAGGGAATCAGATGCGGGGAATCAGAGGCGGGGAATCAGAGCTGGGGAATCAGAGGTGGGGAATCAGAGTTGGGGAATCAGAGTCGGGGACTTAGATATGGGGAAACAGAGGCGGGGAATCAGAGGCGGGGAATCAGAGGCTGGGAATCAGATGCAGGGAATCAGATGCGGGGAATCAGAGGCGGGGAATCAGAGCTGGGGAATCAGAGGTGGGGAATCAGAGTTGGGGAATCAGAGTCGGGGACTTAGATATGGGGAAACAGAGGCGGGGAATCAGAGGCGGGGAAACAGACGCGGGGAATCAGATATGGGGAATCAGAGGTGGGGTATCAGGGGCAGGGAATCAGTGGCAGGGAATCAGAGGCGGGGAAACAGAGGCGGGGAATCAGAGGCAGGGAATCAGACACGTGGAATCAGATATGGGGAAACAGAGGCGGGGAATCAGAGGCGGGCAAACAGAGGCGGGGAATTAGATATGGGGAATCAGAGGTGGGGAATCAGAGGTGGTGAATCAGAGATGGGGAATCACAGGCGGGGAATCAGAGGCACGTAATAGAACGCGGGGAATCAGAGGCGGGGAATCAGAGCTGGGGAATCAGAGGCGGGCAATCATAGTTGGGAATCAGAGGCGGGGAATCAGATATGGGGAAACAGAGGCGGGGAATCAAAGGCGGGGAAACAGAGGCGTGGAATCAGATATGGGGAATCGGATGCGGGGAATCAGAGGCGGGGAATGGGAGCTGGGGAATCAGAGGCGGGGTATCAGAGTTGGGGCATCTGAGGTGGGGAATTAGATATGGGGAAACAGAGGCGGGGAATCAGAGGCGGGGAAACAGAGGCGAGGAATCAGATATGGGGAATCAGAGGTGGGGAATCAGAGGCAGGGAATCAGATGTGCGGAATCAGAGATGGGGAATCAGAGGCAGGGAATCAGAATCAGAAGCGGGGAATCAGAGGCCGGGAATCAGAGGCCGGGATTCAGATGCCGGGAATAAGAGGCCGGGAATCAGAGGTGGGGAATCAGAGTCCGGGAATCAGAGATGGGGATTCAGAGGCGGGGAATGATATATGGGGAATCAGAGGCGGGGAATCAGAGGCGGGGTAACAGAGGTGGGGAATCAGATATGGGGAATCAGAGGTGGCGAATCAAAGGCGGTGAATCAGAGATGGGGAATCAGAGGCGGGGAATCAGAGGCAGGGAATCAAACACGGGGAATCAGAGGCGGGGAATCAGAGCTGGGGAATCAGAGGCGGGGAATCAGAGTTGGGGAATCAGAGGCGGGGAATCAGATATGGGGAAACAGGGGCGGGGAATCAGAGGCAGGGAAACAGAGGCGGGGAATCAGATATGGGGAATCAGGGGTGGGGAATCAGAGGTTGGGAATCAGAGGCAGGGAATCAGAGGCGTGGAAACAGAGGCGGGGATTCAGATATGGGGAATCAGAGGTGGGGAATCAGGGGCGTGGAATCAGAGGCAGGGAATTAGATGTGGTGAATCAGAGATGGGGAATCAGATGCAGGGAATCAGAATCAGAAGCGGGGTATCAGTGGCCGGGAATCAGAGGAAGGTAATCAGAGGCAGGGGATCAAACACGGGGAATCAGAGGCTGGGAATCAGAGCTGGGGAATCAGAGGCGGGGAATCAGAGCTGGGGAATCACAGGCGGGGAATCAGAGATGGGGAATCAGAGGCGGGGAATCAGAGGCAGGGAATCAGATGCGGGGAATCAGAGGCGGGGAATCAGAGCTGGTGAATCAGAGGCGGGGAATCAGAGGTGGGCAATCAGAGGATGGGAATCAGATATGGGGAATCAGAGGCGGGGAATCAGAGCTGGGGAATCACAGGCGTTGAATCAGAGTTGGGGAATCAGAGGCGGGGAATCAGATATGGGGAAACAGAGGCGGGGAATCAGAGGCGGTGAAACAGAGGCGGGGAATCAGATATTGGGAATCAGAGGTGGGGAATCAGAGGTTGGGAATCAGAGGCCTGGAATCAGAGGCGTGGAATCAGAGGCAGGGAATCAGATGCGGGGAATCAGAGGAGGGGAATCAGAGCTGGGGAATCAGAGGCGGGGTATTAGAGTTGGGGAATCAGAGGCGGGGAATCAGACGCGGGGAATCAGAGGGGGGGAATCATAGCTGGCGAATCAGAGGCGGGGAATCAGAGGTGGGCAATCAGAGGCCGGGAATCAGAGGTGGTGAATTAGAGATGGGGAATCAGAGGCGGGGAATCAGTGGCAGGGAATCAGATATGGGGAATCAGAGGCATGGAATCAGAGGCAGGGAATCAGACACGGGGAATCAGACACGGGGAATCAGAGGTGGGGAATCAGAGATGGGGAATCAGAGGCGGTGAATCAGAGATGGGGAATCAGAGGCGGGGAATCAGAGGCAGGAAATCAGACACTGGGATTCAGAGGCTGGGAATCAGACGGGGGGAATCAAAGGCGGGGAATCAGAGCTGGGGAATCAGAGGCAGGGAATCAGAGGCGGGGAATCAGATATGGGGAATCAGAGGCTGGTATTCAGAGGCGGGGAATCAGAGGCAGGGAATCAGACATGGGGAATCAGAGGTGGGGAATCAGAGATGGGGAATCAGAGGCGGGGAATCAGAGTTGGGGATTCAGAGGCAGGGAATCGGATGTGCGGAATCAGAGATGGGGAATCAGAGGTGGGGAATCAGAGGCGGTGAATCAGAGATGGGGAATCAGAGGCGGGGAATCAGAGGCAGGAAATCAGACACGGGGATTCAGAGGCTGGGAATCAGACGGGGGGAATCAAAGGCGGGGAATCAGAGCTGGGGAATCAGAGGCAGGGAATCAGAGTTGGGGATTCAGAGACGGGGAATCAGATATGGGGAAACAGAGGCGGGGAATCAGAGGCGGGCAAACAGAGGCGGGGAATTAGATATGGGGAATCAGATGTGGGGAATCAGAGGTGGTGAATCAGTGATGGGGAATCACAGGCGGGGAATCAGAGGCAGGGAATAGAACGCAGGGAATCAGAGGCAGGGAATCAGAGCTGGGGAATCAGAGGCGGGGAATCATAGTTGGGAATCAGAGGCGGGGAATCAGATATGGGGAAACAGAGGCGGGGAATCAGAGGCGGGGAAACAGAGGCGGGGAATCAGATATGGGGAATCGGATGCGGGGAATCAGAGGCGGGGAATCAGAGCTGGGGAATCAGAGGCGGGGAATCAGAGTTGGGGCATCAGAGGTGGGGAATCAAATATAGGGAATCAGAGGTGGGGAATCAGAGGTTGTGAATCAGAGATGGGGAATCAAGGTGGGGAATCAGAGGCAGGGAATCAGACGCGGGGAATCAGAGGCGGGGATTCAGAGCTGGGGAATCAGAGGCGGGGAATCAGCGTTGGGGAATCAGAGGCAGGGAATCAGATATGGGGAATCAGAGGCGGGGAATCAGAGGCGGGGAAACAGAGGCGGGGAATCAGATGTGGGGAATCAGAGGTGGGGAATCAGGGGCAGGGAATCAGTGGCAGGGAATCAGAGGCGGGGAATCAGAGGCGGGGAATCAAAGGCAGGGAATCAGACACGGGGAATCAGAGGCGGGGTATCAGAGATGGGGAATCAGAGGCGGGGAATCAGAGGCAGGGAATCGGATGCCGGGAATCAGAGTCGGGGAATCAGAGCTGGGGAATCAGAGGCGGGGAATCAGAGTTGGGGAATCAGAGGCGGGGAATCAGATATGGGGAAATAGAGGCGGGGAATCAGATATGGGGAATCAGAGGTGTGGAATCAGAGGTTGGGAATCAGAGGCAGGGAATCAGAGTCCGGGAAACTGAGGCGGGGAATCAGATATTGGGAATCAGAGGTGGCGAATCAAAGGCGGTGAAACAGAGATGGGGAATCAGGGCAGGGAATCAGAGGCAGGGAATCAAACACGGGGAATCAGAGCTGGGGAATCAGAGGCGGGGAATCAGAGTTGGGAATCAGAGGCGGGGAATCAGAGGCGGGGAAACAGAGGCGGGGAATCAGATATGGGGAATCAGAGGTGGGGAATCCGAGGTTGGGAATCAGAGGCAGGGAATCAGAGGCGGAAAATCAGAGGCGTGGAATCAGAGGAAGGGAATCAGATGTGCGGAATCGGAGATGGGGAATCAGAGGCAGGGAATCAGAGGCGGGGAATCAGATGCGGGGAATCAGAGGCCGGGAATCAGATATGGGGAAACAGAGGCGGGGAATCCGAGGCGGGGAAACAGAGGCGGGGAATCAGATATGGGGAATCAGAGGTGGGGAATCAGAGGTTGGGAATCAGAGGCAGGGAATCAGAGGCTTGGAATCAGATGCAGGGAATCAGATGCGGGGAATCAGAGGCGGGGAATCAGAGCTGGGGAATCAGAGGTGGGGAATCAGATTTGGGGAATCAGAGGCGGGGACTTAGATATTGGGAAACAGAGGCGGGGAATCAGAGGCGGGGAAACCCAGGCGGGGAATCAGATATGGGGAATCAGAGGTGGGGAATCAGAGGCAAGGAATCAGATGTGCGGAATCAGAGATGGGGAATCAGAGGCAGGGAATCAGAATCAGAAGCAGGGAATCAGAGGCCGGGAATCAGAGGCCGGAATCAGATGCTGGGAATCAGAGGCCTGGGATCAGAGGCGGGGAATCAGAGGCAGGGAATCAGATGCGGGGAATCAGAGGCGGGGAATCAGAGCTGGGGAATCAGAGGCGGGGATTCAGAGTTGGGGAATCAGAGGCGGGGAATCAGAGGCGGGGAAACAGAGGCGGGGAATCAGATATGGGGAATCAGAGGTGGGGAATCAGAGGTTGGGAATCAGAAGCAGGGAATCAGAGGCGGGGAATCAGAGGCGGGGAATCAGAGGCAGGGAATCCGATGTGCGGAATCGGAGATGGGGAATCAGAGGCAGGGAATCAGAGGCGGGGAATCAGAGGCGGAGAATCAGAGGCCGGGAATCAGATATGGGGAAACAGAGGCGGGGAATCAGAGCTGGGGAATCAGAGGTGGGGAATCAGAGTTGGGGAATCAGAGTCGGGGACTTAGATATGGGGAAACAGAGGCGGGGAATCAGAGGCGGGGAAACAGACGCGGGGAATCAGAGGCGGGGATTCAGAGCTGGGGAATCAGAGGCGGGGAATCAGAGTTGGGGAATCAGAGGCAGGGAATCAGATATGGGGAATCAGAGGCGGGGAATCAGAGGCGGGGAAACAGAGGCAGGGAATCAGATATGGGGAATCAGAGGTGGGTTATCAGGAGCAGGGAATCAGTGGCAGGGAATCAGAGGCGGGGAAACAGAGGCGGGGAATCAGAGGCAGGGAATCAGACACGGGGAATCAGATATGGGGAAACAGAGGCGGGGAATCAGAGGCGGGCAAACAGAGGCGGGGAATTAGATATGGGGAATCAGAGGTGGGGAATCAGAGGTGGTGAATCAGAGATGGGGAATCACAGGCGGGGAATCAGAGGCAGGGAATAGAACGCGGGGAATCAGATGCGGGGAATCAGAGCTGGGGAATCAGAGGCGGGGAATCATAGTTGGGAATCAGAGGCGGGGAATCAGATATGGGGAAACAGAGGCGGGGAATCGAAGGCGGGGAAACAGAGGCGGGGAATCAGATATGGGGAATCGGATGCGGGGAATCAGAGGCGGGGAATGGGAGCTGGGGAATCAGAGGCGGGGTATCAGAGTTGGGGCATCTGAGGTGGTGAATTAGATATGGGGAAACAGAGGCGGGGAATCAGAGGCGGGGAAACAGAGGCGAGGAATCAGATATGGGGAATCAGAGGTGGGGAATCAGAGGCAGGGAATCAGATGTACGGAATCAGAGATGGGGAATCAGAGGCAGGGAATCAGAATCAGAAGCGGGGAATCAGAGGCCGGGAATCAGAGGCCGGGATTCAGATGCCGGGAATAAGAGGCCGGGAATCAGAGGTGGGGAATCAGAGTCCGGGAATCAGAGATGGGGATTCAGAGGCGGGGAATGAGATATGGAGAATCAGAGGCGGGGAATCAGAGGCCGGGAAACAGAGGTGGGGAATCAGATATGGGGAATCAGAGGTGGCGAATCAAAGGCGGTGAATCAGAGATGGGGAATCAGAGGCGGGGAATCAGAGGCAGGGAATCAGATGCGGGGAATCAGAGGCGGGGAGTCAGAGCTGGCGAATCAGAGGCGGGGAATCAGAGGTGGGCAATCAGAGCCGGGGAATCAGATATGGGGAATCAGAGGCGGGTAATCAGAGGCGGGGAAACAGAGGTGGGGAATCAGATATGGGGAAAGAGAGGTGGCGAATCAAAGGCGGTGAATCAGAGATGGGGAATCAGAGGCGGGGAAACAGAGGCGAGGAATCAGATATGGGGAATCAGAGGTGGGGAATCAGAGGCAGGGAATCAGATGTACGGAATCAGAGATGGGGAATCAGAGGCAGGGAATCAGAATCAGAAGCGGGGAATCAGAGGCCGGGAATCAGAGGCCGGGATTCAGATGCCGGGAATAAGAGGCCGGGAATCAGAGGTGGGGAATCAGAGTCCGGGAATCAGAGATGGGGATTCAGAGGCGGGGAATGATATATGGGGAATCAGAGGCGGGGAATCAGAGGCGGGGTAACAGAGGTGGGGAATCAGATATGGGGAATCAGAGGTGGCGAATCAAAGGCGGTGAATCAGAGATGGGGAATCAGAGGCGGGGAATCAGAGGCAGGGAATCAAACACGGGGAATCAGAGGCGGGGAATCAGAGCTGGGGAATCAGAGGCGGGGAATCAGAGTTGGGGAATCAGAGGCGGGGAATCAGATATGGGGAAACAGGGGCGGGGAATCAGATATGGGGAATCAGGGGTGGGGAATCAGAGGTTGGGAATCAGAGGCAGGGAATCAGAGGCGTGGAAACAGAGGCGAGGATTCAGATATGGGGAATCAGAGATGGGGAATCAGGGGCGTGGAATCAGAGGCAGGGAATTAGATGTGGTGAATCAGAGATGGGGAATCAGAGGCAGGGAATCAGAATCAGAAGCGGGGTATCAGTGGCCGGGAATCAGAGGAAGGTAATCAGAGGCAGGGGATCAAACACGGGGAATCAGAGGCTGGGAATCAGAGCTGGGGAATCACAGGCGGGGAATCAGAGATGGGGAATCAGAGGCGGGGAATCAGAGGCAGGGAATCAGATGCGGGGAATCAGAGGCGGGGAATCAGAGCTGGCGAATCAGAGGCGGGGAATCAGAGGTGGGCAATCAGAGGATGGGAATCAGATATGGGGAATCAGAGGCGGGGAATCAGAGCTGGGGAATCACAGGCGGGGAATCAGAGTTGGGGAATCAGAGGCAGGGAATCAGATATGGGGAAACAGAGGCGGGGAATCAGAGGCGGTGAAACAGAGGCGGGGAATCAGATATTGGGAATCAGAGGTGGGGAATCAGAGGTTGGGAATCAGAGGCCTGGAATCAGAGGCGTGGAATCAGAGGCAGGGAATCAGATGCGGGGAATCAGAGGAGGGGAATCAGAGCTGGGGAATCAGAGGCGGGGTATTAGAGTTGGGGAATCAGAGGCGGGGAATCAGACGCGGGGAATCAGAGGGGGGGAATCATAGCTGGCGAATCAGAGGCGGGGAATCAGAGGTGGGCAATCAGAGGCCGGGAATCAGAGGTGGTGAATCAGAGATGGCGAATCAGAGGCGGGGAATCAGTGGCAGGGAATCAGATATGGGGAATCAGAGGTGGGGAATCTGAGTTGGGGAATCAGAGGCATGGAATTGGATGTGCGGAATCAGAGATGGGGAATCAGAGGTGGGGAATCAGAGGCGGTGAATCAGAGATGGGGAATCAGAGGCGGGGAATCAGAGGCAGGAAATCAGACACGGGGATTCAGAGGCTGGGAATCAGACGGGGGGAATCAAAGGCGGGGAATCAGAGCTGGGGAATCAGAGGCAGGGAATCAGAGGCGGGGAATCAGATATGGGGAATCAGAGGCTGGTATTCAGAGGCGGGGAATCAGAGGCAGGGAATCAGACACGGGGAATCAGAGGTGGGGAATCAGAGATGGGGAATCAGAGGCGGGGAATCAGAGTTGGGGATTCAGAGGCAGGGAATCGGATATGCAGAATCAGAGATGGGGAATCAGAGGTGGGGAATCAGAGGCGGTGAATCAGAGATGGGGAATCAGAGGCGGGGAATCAGAGGCAGGAAATCAGACACGGGGATTCAGAGGCTGGGAATCAGACGGGGGGAATCAAAGGCGGGGAATCAGAGCTGGGGAATCAGAGGCAGGGAATCAGAGTTGGGGATTCAGAGACGGGGAATCAGATATGGGGAAACAGAGGCGGGGAATCAGAGGCGGGCAAACAGAGGCGGGGAATTAGATATGGGGAATCAGATGTGGGGAATCAGAGGTGGTGAATCAGTGATGGGGAATCACAGGCGGGGAATCAGAGGCAGGGAATAGAATGCAGGGAATCAGAGGCAGGGAATCAGAGCTGGGGAATCAGAGGCGGGGAATCATAGTTGGGAATCAGAGGCGGGGAATCAGATATGGGGAAACAGAGGCGGGGAATCAGAGGCGGGGAAACAGAGGCGGGGAATCAGATATGGGGAATCGGATGCGGGGAATCAGAGGCGGGGAATCAGAGCTGGGGAATCAGAGGCGGGGAATCAGAGTTGGGGCATCAGAGGTGGGGAATTAGATATAGGGAAACAGAGGCGGGGAATCAGAGGCGGGGAAAGAGAGGCGGGGAATCAGATATGGGGAATCAGAGGTGGGGAATCAGAGGCAGGGAATCAGATGTGCGGAATCAGAGATGGGGAATCAGAGGCAGGGAATCAGAATCAGAAGCGGGGAATCAGAGGCCGGGAATCAGAGGCCGGGAATCAGATGCTGGGAATAAGAGGCCGGGAATCAGAGGTGGGGAATCAGAGTCCGGGAATCAGAGATGGGGATTCAGAGGCGGGGAATGAGATATGGAGAATCAGAGGCGGGGAATCAGAGGCCGGGAAACAGAGGTGGGGAATCAGATATGGGGAATCAGAGGTGGCGAATCAAAGGCGGTGAATCAGAGATGAGGAATCAGAGGCGGGGAATTAGAGGCAGGGAATCAGATGCGGGGAATCAGAGGCGGGGAATCAGAGCTGGCGAATCAGAGGCGGGGAATCAGAGGTGGGCAATCAGAGCCGGGGAATCAGATATGGGGAATCAGAGGCGGGTAATCAGAGGCGGGGAAACAGAGGTGGGGAATCAGATATGGGGAAACAGAGGTGGCGAATCAAAGGCGGTGAATCAGAGATGGGGAATCAGAGGCGGGGAATCAGAGGCAGGGAATCAAAAACGGGGAATCAGAGGCGGGGAAGCAGAGTAGGAGAATCAGACGCGGGGAATCAGAGGGGGGGAATCATAGCTGGCGAATCATAGGCGGGGAATCAGAGGTGGGCAATCAGAGGCCGGGAATCAGAGGTGGTGAATCAGAGATGGGGAATCAGAGGCGGGGAATCAGTGGCAGGGAATCAGATATGGGGAATCAGAGGCATGGAATCAGAGGCAGGGAATCAGACACGGGGAATCAGACACGGGGAATCAGAGGTGGGGAATCAGAGATGGGGAATCAGAGGCGGTGAATCAGAGATGGGGAATCAGAGGCGGGGAATCAGAGGCAGGAAATCAGACACTGGGATTCAGAGGCTGGGAATCAGACGGGGGGAATCAAAGGCGGGGAATCAGAGCTGGGGAATCAGAGGCAGGGAATCAGAGGCGGGGAATCAGATATGGGGAATCAGAGGCTGGTATTCAGAGGCGGGGAATCAGAGGCAGGGAATCAGACACGGGGAATCAGAGGTGGGGAATCAGAGATGGGGAATCAGAGGCGGGGAATCAGAGGCAGGGAATCAAAAACGGGGAATCAGAGGCGGGGAAGCAGAGTAGGAGAATCAGAGGTGGGGAATCAGATATGGGGAAACAGGGGCGGGGAATCAGAGGCGGGGAAACAGAGGCGGGGAATCAGATATGGGGAATCAGAGGTGTGGAATCAGAGGTTGGGAATCAGAGGCTGGGAATCAGATGCAGGGAATCAGATGCGGGGAATCAGAGGCGGGGAATCAGAGCTGGGGAATCAGAGGTGGGGAATCAGAGTTGGGGAATCAGAGTCGGGGACTTAGATATGGGGAAACAGAGGTGGGGTATCAGGGGCAGGGAATCAGTGGCAGGGAATCAGAGGCGGGGAAACAGAGGCGGGGAATCAGAGGCAGGGAATCAGACACGTGGAATCAGATATGGGGAAACAGAGGCGGGGAATCAGAGGCGGGCAAACAGAGGCGGGGAATTAGATATGGGGAATCAGAGGTGGGGAATCAGAGGTGGTGAATCAGAGATGGGGAATCACAGGCGGGGAATCAGAGGCACGGAATAGAACGCGGGGAATCAGAGGCGGGGAATCAGAGCTGGGGAATCAGAGGCGGGGAATCATAGTTGGGAATCAGAGGCGGGGAATCAGATATGGGGAAACAGAGGCGGGGAATCAAAGGCGGGGAAACAGAGGCGGGGAATCAGATATGGGGAATCGGATGCGGGGAATCAGAGGCGGGGAATGGGAGCTGGGGAATCAGAGGCGGGGTATCAGAGTTGGGGCATCTGAGGTGGGGAATTAGATATGGGGAAACAGAGGCGGGGAATCAGAGGCGGGGAAACAGAGGCGAGGAATCAGATATGGGGAATCAGAGGTGGGGAATCAGAGGCAGGGAATCAGATGTGCGGAATCAGAGATGGGGAATCAGAGGCAGGGAATCAGAATCAGAAGCGGGGAATCAGAGGCCGGGAATCAGAGGCCGGGATTCAGATGCCGGGAATAAGAGGCCGGGAATCAGAGGTGGGGAATCAGAGTCCGGGAATCAGAGATGGGGATTCAGAGGCGGGGAATGATATATGGGGAATCAGAGGCGGGGAATCAGAGGCGGGGTAACAGAGGTGGGGAATCAGATATGGGGAATCAGAGGTGGCGAATCAAAGGCGGTGAATCAGAGATGGGGAATCAGAGGCGGGGAATCAGAGGCAGGGAATCAAACACGGGGAATCAGAGGCGGGGAATCAGAGCTGGGGAATCAGAGGCGGGGAATCAGAGTTGGGGAATCAGAGGCGGGGAATCAGATATGGGGAAACAGGGGCGGGGAATCAGAGGCAGGGAAACAGAGGCGGGGAATCAGATATGGGGAATCAGGGGTGGGGAATCAGAGGTTGGGAATCAGAGGCAGGGAATCAGAGGTGTGGAAACAGAGGCGGGGATTCAGATATGGGGAATCAGAGGTGGGGAATCAGGGGCGTGGAATCAGAGGCAGGGAATTAGATGTGGTGAATCAGAGATGGGGAATCAGATGCAGGGAATCAGAATCAGAAGCGGGGTATCAGTGGCCGGGAATCAGAGGAAGGTAATCAGAGGCAGGGGATCAAACACGGGGAATCAGAGGCTGGGAATCAGAGCTGGTGAATCAGAGGCGGGGAATCAGAGCTGGGGAATCACAGGCGGGGAATCAGAGATGGGGAATCAGAGGCGGGGAATCAGAGGCAGGGAATCAGATGCGGGGAATCAGAGGCGGGGAATCAGAGCTGGCGAATCAGAGGCGGGGAATCAGAGGTGGGCAATCAGAGGATGGGAATCAGATATGGGGAATCAGAGGCGGGGAATCAGAGCTGGGGAATCACAGGCGGGGAATCAGAGTTGGGGAATCAGAGGCGGGGAATCAGATATGGGGAAACAGAGGCGGGGAATCATAGGCGGTGAAACAGAGGCGGGGAATCAGATATTGGGAATCAGAGGTGGGGAATCAGAGGTTGGGAATCAGAGGCCTGGAATCAGAGGCGTGGAATCAGAGGCAGGGAATCAGATGCGGGGAATCAGAGGAGGGGAATCAGAGCTGGGGAATCAGAGGCGGGGTATTAGAGTTGGGGAATCAGAGGCGGGGAATCAGACGCGGGGAATCAGAGGGGGGGAATCATAGCTGGCGAATCATAGGCGGGGAATCAGAGGTGGGCAATCAGAGGCCGGGAATCAGAGGTGGTGAATCAGAGATGGGGAATCAGAGGCGGGGAATCAGTGGCAGGGAATCAGATATGGGGAATCAGATGCAGGGAATCAGATGCGGGGAATCAGAGGCGGGGAATCAGAGCTGGGGAATCAGAGGTGGGGAATCAGAGTTGGGGAATCAGAGTCGGGGACTTAGATATGGGGAAACAGAGGTGGGGTATCAGGGGCAGGGAATCAGTGGCAGGGAATCAGAGGCGGGGAAACAGAGGCGGGGAATCAGAGGCAGGGAATCAGACACGTGGAATCAGATATGGGGAAACAGAGGCGGGGAATCAGAGGCGGGCAAACAGAGGCGGGGAATTAGATATGGGGAATCAGAGGTGGGGAATCAGAGGTGGTGAATCAGAGATGGGGAATCACAGGCGGGGAATCAGAGGCACGGAATAGAACGCGGGGAATCAGAGGCGGGGAATCAGAGCTGGGGAATCAGAGGCGGGGAATCATAGTTGGGAATCAGAGGCGGGGAATCAGATATGGGGAAACAGAGGCGGGGAATCAAAGGCGGGGAAACAGAGGCGGGGAATCAGATATGGGGAATCGGATGCGGGGAATCAGAGGCGGGGAATGGGAGCTGGGGAATCAGAGGCGGGGTATCAGAGTTGGGGCATCTGAGGTGGGGAATTAGATATGGGGAAACAGAGGCGGGGAATCAGAGGCGGGGAAACAGAGGCGAGGAATCAGATATGGGGAATCAGAGGTGGGGAATCAGAGGCAGGGAATCAGATGTGCGGAATCAGAGATGGGGAATCAGAGGCAGGGAATCAGAATCAGAAGCGGGGAATCAGAGGCCGGGAATCAGAGGCCGGGATTCAGATGCCGGGAATAAGAGGCCGGGAATCAGAGGTGGGGAATCAGAGTCCGGGAATCAGAGATGGGGATTCAGAGGCGGGGAATGATATATGGGGAATCAGAGGCGGGGAATCAGAGGCGGGGTAACAGAGGTGGGGAATCAGATATGGGGAATCAGAGGTGGCGAATCAAAGGCGGTGAATCAGAGATGGGGAATCAGAGGCGGGGAATCAGAGGCAGGGAATCAAACACGGGGAATCAGAGGCGGGGAATCAGAGCTGGGGAATCAGAGGCGGGGAATCAGAGTTGGGGAATCAGAGGCGGGGAATCAGATATGGGGAAACAGGGGCGGGGAATCAGAGGCAGGGAAACAGAGGCGGGGAATCAGATATGGGGAATCAGGGGTGGGGAATCAGAGGTTGGGAATCAGAGGCAGGGAATCAGAGGTGTGGAAACAGAGGCGGGGATTCAGATATGGGGAATCAGAGGTGGGGAATCAGGGGCGTGGAATCAGAGGCAGGGAATTAGATGTGGTGAATCAGAGATGGGGAATCAGATGCAGGGAATCAGAATCAGAAGCGGGGTATCAGTGGCTGGGAATCAGAGGAAGGTAATCAGAGGCAGGGGATCAAACACGGGGAATCAGAGGCTGGGAATCAGAGCTGGGGAATCAGAGGCGGGGAATCAGAGCTGGGGAATCACAGGCGGGGAATCAGAGATGGGGAATCAGAGGCGGGGAATCAGAGGCAGGGAATCAGATGCGGGGAATCAGAGGCGGGGAATCAGAGCTGGCGAATCAGAGGCGGGGAATCAGAGGTGGGCAATCAGACGATGGGAATCAGATATGGGGAATCAGAGGCGGGGAATCAGAGCTGGGGAATCACAGGCGGGGAATCAGAGTTGGGGAATCAGAGGCGGGGAATCAGATATGGGGAAACAGAGGCGGGGAATCATAGGCGGTGAAACAGAGGTGGGGAATCAGATATTGGGAATCAGAGGTGGGGAATCAGAGGTTGGGAATCAGAGGCCTGGATTCAGAGGCGTGGAATCAGAGGCAGGGAATCAGATGCGGGGAATCAGAGGAGGGGAATCAGAGCTGGGGAATCAGAGGCGGGGTATTAGAGTTGGGGAATCAGAGGCGGGGAATCAGACGCGGGGAATCAGAGGGGGGGAATCATAGCTGGCGAATCATAGGCGGGGAATCAGAGGTGGGCAATCAGAGGCCGGGAATCAGAGGTGGTGAATCAGAGATGGGGAATCAGAGGCGGGGAATCAGTGGCAGGGAATCAGATATGGGGAATCAGAGGCATGGAATCAGAGGCAGGGAATCAGACACGGGGAATCAGACACGGGGAATCAGAGGTGGGGAATCAGAGATGGGGAATCAGAGGCGGTGAATCAGAGATGGGGAATCAGAGGCGGGGAATCAGAGGCAGGAAATCAGACACTGGGATTCAGAGGCTGGGAATCAGACGGGGGGAATCAAAGGCGGGGAATCAGAGCTGGGGAATCAGAGGCAGGGAATCAGAGGCGGGGAATCAGATATGGGGAATCAGAGGCTGGTATTCAGAGGCGGGGAATCAGAGGCAGGGAATCAGACACGGGGAATCAGAGGTGGGGAATCAGAGATGGGGAATCAGAGGCGGGGAATCAGAGTTGGGGATTCAGAGGCAGGGAATCGGATGTGCGGAATCAGAGATGGGGAATCAGAGGTGGGGAATCAGAGGCGGTGAATCAGAGATGGGGAATCAGAGGCGGGGAATCAGAGGCAGGAAATCAGACACGGGGATTCAGAGGCTGGGAATCAGACGGGGGGAATCAAAGGCGGGGAATCAGAGCTGGGGAATCAGAGGCAGGGAATCAGAGTTGGGGATTCAGAGACGGGGAATCAGATATGGGGAAACAGAGGTGGGGAATCAGAGGCGGGCAAACAGAGGCGGGGAATTAGATATGGGGAATCAGATGTGGGGAATCAGAGGTGGTGAATCAGTGATGGGGAATCACAGGCGGGGAATCAGAGGCAGGGAATAGAACGCAGGGAATCAGAGGCAGGGAATCAGAGCTGGGGAATCAGAGGCGGGGAATCATAGTTGGGAATCAGAGGCGGGGAATCAGATATGGGGAAACAGAGGCGGGGAATCAGAGGCGGGGAAACAGAGGCGGGGAATCAGATATGGGGAATCGGATGCGGGGAATCAGAGGCGGGGAATCAGAGCTGGGGAATCAGAGGCGGGGAATCAGAGTTGGGGCATCAGAGGTGGGGAATCAAATATAGGGAATCAGAGGTGGGGAATCAGAGGTTGTGAATCAGAGATGGGGAATCAAGGCGGGGAATCAGAGGCAGGGAATCAGACGCGGGGAATCAGAGGCGGGGATTCAGAGCTGGGGAATCAGAGGCGGGGAATCAGAGTTGGGGAATCAGAGGCAGGGAATCAGATATGGGGAATCAGAGGCGGGGAATCAGAGGCGGGGAAACAGAGGCGGGGAATCAGATGTGGGGAATCAGAGGTGGGGAATCAGGGGCAGGGAATCAGTGGCAGGGAATCAGAGGCGGGGAATCAGAGGCGGGGAATCAAAGGCAGGGAATCAGACACGGGGAATCAGAGGCGGGGAATCAGAGATGGGGAATCAGAGGCGGGGAATCAGAGGCAGGGAATCGGATGCCGGGAATCAGAGTCGGGGAATCAGAGCTGGGGAATCAGAGGCGGGGAATCAGAGTTGGGGAATCAGAGGCGGGGAATCAGATATGGGGAAATAGAGGCGGGGAATCAGATATGGGGAATCAGAGGTGTGGAATCAGAGGTTGGGAATCAGAGGCAGGGAATCAGAGTCCGGGAAACTGAGGCGGGGAATCAGATATTGGGAATCAGAGGTGGCGAATCAAAGGCGGTGAAACAGAGATGGGGAATCAGGGCAGGGAATCAGAGGCAGGGAATCAAACACGGGGAATCAGAGCTGGGGAATCAGAGGCGGGGAATCAGAGTTGGGAATCAGAGGCGGGGAATCAGAGGCGGGGAAACAGAGGCGGGGAATCAGATATGGGGAATCAGAGGTGGGGAATCCGAGGTTGGGAATCAGAGGCAGGGAATCAGAGGCGGAAAATCAGAGGCGGGGAATCAGAGGAAGGGAATCAGATGTGCGGAATCGGAGATGGGGAATCAGAGGCAGGGAATCAGAGGCGGGGAATCAGAGGCGGGGAATCAGAGGCCGGGAATCAGATATGGGGAAACAGAGGCGGGGAATCCGAGGCGGGGAAACAGAGGCGGGGAATCAGATATGGGGAATCAGAGGTGGGGAATCAGAGGTTGGGAATCAGAGGCAGGGAATCAGAGGCTTGGAATCAGATGCAGGGAATCAGATGCGGGGAATCAGAGGCGGGGAATCAGAGCTGGGGAATCAGAGGTGGGGAATCAGATTTGGGGAATCAGAGGCGGGGACTTAGATATTGGGAAACAGAGGCGGGGAATCAGAGGCGGGGAAACCCAGGCGGGGAATCAGATATGGGGAATCAGAGGTGGGGAATCAGAGGCAAGGAATCAGATGTGCGGAATCAGAGATGGGGAATCAGAGGCAGGGAATCAGAATCAGAAGCAGTGAATCAGAGGCCGGGAATCAGAGGCCGGAATCAGATGCTGGGAATCAGAGGCCTGGGATCAGAGGCGGGGAATCAGAGGCAGGGAATCAGATGCGGGGAATCAGAGGTGGGGAATCAGAGCTGGGGAATCAGAGGCGGGGATTCAGAGTTGGGGAATCAGAGGCGGGGAATCAGAGGCGGGGAAACAGAGGCGGGGAATCAGATATGGGGAATCAGAGGTGGGGAATCAGAGGTTGGGAATCAGAAGCAGGGAATCAGAGGCGGGGAATCAGAGGCGGGGAATCAGAGGCAGGGAATCCGATGTGCGGAATCGGAGATGGGGAATCAGAGGCAGGGTATCAGAGGCGGGGAATCAGAGGCGGAGAATCAGAGGCCGGGAATCAGATATGGGGAAACAGAGGCGGGGAATCAGAGGCGGGGAAACAGAGGCGGGGAATCAGATATGGGGAATCAGAGGTGGGGAATCAGAGGTTGGGAATCAGAGGCAGGGAATCAGAGGCTGGGAATCAGATGCAGGGAATCAGATGCGGGGAATCAGAGGCGGGGAATCAGAGCTGGGGAATCAGAGGTGGGGAATCAGAGTTGGGGAATCAGAGTCGGGGACTTAGATATGGGGAAACAGAGGCGGGGAATCAGAGGCGGGGAAACAGACGCGGGGAATCAGAGGCGGGGATTCAGAGCTGGGGAATCAGAGGCGGGGATTCAGAGTTGGGGAATCAGAGGCAGGGAATCAGATATGGGGAATCAGAGGCGGGGAATCAGAGGCGGGGAAACAGAGGCAGGGAATCAGATATGGGGAATCAGAGGTGGGTTATCAGGAGCAGGGAATCAGTGGCAGGGAATCAGAGGCGGGGAAACAGAGGCGGGGAATCAGAGGCAGGGAATCAGACACGGGGAATCAGATATGGGGAAACAGAGGCGGGGAATCAGAGGCGGGCAAACAGAGGCGGGGAATTAGATATGGGGAATCAGAGGTGGGGAATCAGAGGTGGTGAATCAGAGATGGGGAATCACAGGCGGGGAATCAGAGGCAGGGAATAGAACGCGGGGAATCAGATGCGGGGAATCAGAGCTGGGGAATCAGAGGCGGGGAATCATAGTTGGGAATCAGAGGCGGGGAATCAGATATGGGGAAACAGAGGCGGGGAATCGAAGGCGGGGAAACAGAGGCGGGGAATCAGATATGGGGAATCGGATGCGGGGAATCAGAGGCGGGGAATGGGAGCTGGGGAATCAGAGGCGGGGTATCAGAGTTGGGGCATCTGAGGTGGTGAATTAGATATGGGGAAACAGAGGCGGGGAATCAGAGGCGGGGAAACAGAGGCGAGGAATCAGATATGGGGAATCAGAGGTGGGGAATCAGAGGCAGGGAATCAGATGTACGGAATCAGAGATGGGGAATCAGAGGCAGGGAATCAGAATCAGAAGCGGGGAATCAGAGGCCTGGAATCAGAGGCCGGGATTCAGATGCCGGGAATAAGAGGCCGGGAATCAGAGGTGGGGAATCAGAGTCCGGGAATCAGAGATGGGGATTCAGAGGCGGGGAATGATATATGGGGAATCAGAGGCGGGGAATCAGAGGCGGGGTAACAGAGGTGGGGAATCAGATATGGGGAATCAGAGGTGGCGAATCAAAGGCGGTGAATCAGAGATGGGGAATCAGAGGCGGGGAATCAGAGGCAGGGAATCAAACACGGGGAATCAGAGGCGGGGAATCAGAGCTGGGGAATCAGAGGCGGGGAATCAGAGTTGGGGAATCAGAGGCGGGGAATCAGATATGGGGAAACAGGGGCGGGGAATCAGATATGGGGAATCAGGGGTGGGGAATCAGAGGTTGGGAATCAGAGGCAGGGAATCAGAGGCGTGGAAACAGAGGCGGGGATTCAGATATGGGGAATCAGAGGTGGGGAATCAGGGGCGTGGAATCAGAGGCAGGGAATTAGATGTGGTGAATCAGAGATGGGGAATCAGAGGCAGGGAATCAGAATCAGAAGCGGGGTATCAGTGGCCGGGAATCAGAGGAAGGTAATCAGAGGCAGGGGATCAAACACGGGGAATCAGAGGCTGGGAATCAGAGCTGGGGAATCACAGGCGGGGAATCAGAGATGGGGAATCAGAGGCGGGGAATCAGAGGCAGGGAATCAGATGCGGGGAATCAGAGGCGGGGAATCAGAGCTGGCGAATCAGAGGCGGGGAATCAGAGGTGGGCAATCAGAGGATGGGAATCAGATATGGGGAATCAGAGGCGGGGAATCAGAGCTGGGGAATCACAGGCGGGGAATCAGAGTTGGGGAATCAGAGGCAGGGAATCAGATATGGGGAAACAGAGGCGGGGAATCAGAGGCGGTGAAACAGAGGCGGGGAATCAGATATTGGGAATCAGAGGTGGGGAATCAGAGGTTGGGAATCAGAGGCCTGGAATCAGAGGCGTGGAATCAGAGGCAGGGAATCAGATGCGGGGAATCAGAGGAGGGGAATCAGAGCTGGGGAATCAGAGGCGGGGTATTAGAGTTGGGGAATCAGAGGCGGGGAATCAGACGCGGGGAATCAGAGGGGGGGAATCATAGCTGGCGAATCAGAGGCGGGGAATCAGAGGTGGGCAATCAGAGGCCGGGAATCAGAGGTGGTGAATCAGAGATGGGGAATCAGAGGCGGGGAATCAGTGGCAGGGAATCAGATATGGGGAATCAGAGGTGGGGAATCTGAGTTGGGGAATCAGAGGCAGGGAATTGGATGTGCGGAATCAGAGATGGGGAATCAGAGGTGGGGAATCAGAGGCGGTGAATCAGAGATGGGGAATCAGAGGCGGGGAATCAGAGGCAGGAAATCAGACACGGGGATTCAGAGGCTGGGAATCAGACGGGGGGAATCAAAGGCGGGGAATCAGAGCTGGGGAATCAGAGGCAGGGAATCAGAGGCGGGGAATCAGATATGGGGAATCAGAGGCTGGTATTCAGAGGCGGGGAATCAGAGGCAGGGAATCAGACACGGGGAATCAGAGGTGGGGAATCAGAGATGGGGAATCAGAGGCGGGGAATCAGAGTTGGGGATTCAGAGGCAGGGAATCGGATGTGCAGAATCAGAGATGGGGAATCAGAGGTGGGGAATCAGAGGCGGTGAATCAGAGATGGGGAATCAGAGGCGGGGAATCAGAGGCAGGAAATCAGACACGGGGATTCAGAGGCTGGGAATCAGACGGGGGGAATCAAAGGCGGGGAATCAGAGCTGGGGAATCAGAGGCAGGGAATCAGAGTTGGGGATTCAGAGACGGGGAATCAGATATGGGGAAACAGAGGCGGGGAATCAGAGGCGGGCAAACAGAGGCGGGGAATTAGATATGGGGAATCAGATGTGGGGAATCAGAGGTGGTGAATCAGTGATGGGGAATCACAGGCGGGGAATCAGAGGCAGGGAATAGAATGCAGGGAATCAGAGGCAGGGAATCAGAGCTGGGGAATCAGAGGCGGGGAATCATAGTTGGGAATCAGAGGCGGGGAATCAGATATGGGGAAACAGAGGCGGGGAATCAGAGGCGGGGAAACAGAGGCGGGGAATCAGATATGGGGAATCGGATGCGGGGAATCAGAGGCGGGGAATCAGAGCTGGGGAATCAGAGGCGGGGAATCAGAGTTGGGGCATCAGAGGTGGGGAATTAGATATAGGGAAACAGAGGCGGGGAATCAGAGGCGGGGAAAGAGAGGCGGGGAATCAGATATGGGGAATCAGAGGTGGGGAATCAGAGGCAGGGAATCAGATGTGCGGAATCAGAGATGGGGAATCAGAGGCAGGGAATCAGAATCAGAAGCGGGGAATCAGAGGCCGGGAATCAGAGGCCGGGAATCAGATGCTGGGAATAAGAGGCCGGGAATCAGAGGTGGGGAATCAGAGTCCGGGAATCAGAGATGGGGATTCAGAGGCGGGGAATGAGATATGGAGAATCAGAGGCGGGGAATCAGAGGCCGGGAAACAGAGGTGGGGAATCAGATATGGGGAATCAGAGGTGGCGAATCAAAGGCGGTGAATCAGAGATGAGGAATCAGAGGCGGGGAATTAGAGGCAGGGAATCAGATGCGGGGAATCAGAGGCGGGGAATCAGAGCTGGCGAATCAGAGGCGGGGAATCAGAGGTGGGCAATCAGAGCCGGGGAATCAGATATGGGGAATCAGAGGCGGGTAATCAGAGGCGGGGAAACAGAGGTGGGGAATCAGATATGGGGAAACAGAGGTGGCGAATCAAAGGCGGTGAATCAGAGATGGGGAATCAGAGGCGGGGAATCAGAGGCAGGGAATCAAAAACGGGGAATCAGAGGCGGGGAAGCAGAGTAGGAGAATCAGAGGTGGGGAATCAGATATGGGGAAACAGGGGCGGGGAATCAGAGGCGGGGAAACAGAGGCGGGGAATCAGATATGGGGAATCAGAGGTGTGGAATCAGAGGTTGGGAATCAGAGGCGGGGAAACAGAGGAGGGGAATGAGATATGGGGAATCAGAGGTGGCGAATTAAAGGCGGTGAATCAGAGATGGGGAATCAGGGCAGGGAATCAGAGGCAGGGAATCAAACACGGGGAATCAGAGGCGTGGAATCAGAGCTGGGGAATCAGAGGCGGGGATTCAGAGTTGGGGAATCAGAGGCGGGGAATCAGAGGCGGGGAAACAGAGGCGGGGAATCAGATATGGGGAATCAGAGGTGGGGAATCAGAGGTTGGGAATCAGAAGCAGGGAATCAGAGGCGGGGAATCAGAGGCGGGGAATCAGAGGCAGGAAATCCGATGTGCGGAATCGGAGATGGGGAATCAGAGGCAGGGAATCAGAGGCGGGGAATCAGAGGCGGGGAATCAGAGGCCGGGAATCAGATATGGGGAAACAGAGGCGGGGAATCAGAGGCGGGGAAACAGAGGCGGGGAATCAGATATGGGGAATCAGAGGTGGGGAATCAGAGGTTGGGAATCAGAGGCAGGGAATCAGAGGCTGGGAATCAGATGCAGGGAATCAGATGCAGGGAATCAGAGGCGGGGAATCAGAGCTGGGGAATCAGAGGTGGGGAATCAGAGTTGGGGAATCAGAGTCGGGGACTTAGATATGGGGAAACAGAGGCAGGGAATCAGAGGCGGGGTAACAGACGCGGGGAATCAGAGGCGGGTATCAGAGCTGGGGAATCAGAGGCGGGGAATCAGAGTTGGGGAGTCAGAGGCGGGGAATCAGAGGCGGGGAATCAGAGGCGGGGAATCAGAGGCGGGGAAACAGAGGCAGGGAATCAGATATGGGGAATCAGAGGTGGGGTATCAGGGGCAGGGAATCAGTGGCAGGGAATCAGAGGCGGGGAATCAGAGGCGGGGAATCAGAGGCAGGGAATCAGACACGGGGAATCAGATATGGGGAAACAGAGGCGGGGAATCAGAGGCGGGCAAACAGAGGCGGGGAATTAGATAAGGGGAATCAGAGGTGGGGAATCAGAGGTGGTGAATGAGAGATGGGGAATCACAGGCGGGGAATCAGAGGCAGGGAATAGAACGCGGGGAATCAGAGGCGGGGAATCAGAGCTGGGGAATCAGAGGCGGGGAATCATAGTTGGGAATCAGAGGCGGGGAATCAGATATGGGGAAACAGAGGCGGGGAATCAAAGGCGGGGAAACAGAGGTGGGGAATCAGATATGGGGAATCGGATGCGGGGAATCAGAGGCGGGGAATCAGAGCTGGGGAATCAGAGGCGGGGTATCAGAGTTGGGGCATCAGAGGTGGGGAATTAGATATGGGGAAACAGAGGCGGGGAATCAGAGGCGGGGAAACAGAGGTGGGGAATCAGATATGGGGAATCAGAGGTGGGGAATCAGAGGCAGGGAATCAGATGTGCGGAATCAGAGATGGGGAATCAGATGCAGGGAATCAGAATCAGAAGCGGGGAATCAGAGGCCGGGAATCAGAGGTTGTGAATCAGAGATGGGGAATCAGAGGCGGGGAATCAGTGGCAGGGAATCAGATATGGGGAATCAGAGGCGTGGAATCAGAGGCAGGGAATCAGACACGGGGAATCAGACACGGGGAATCAGAGGTGGGGAATCAGAGATGGGGAATCAGAGGCGGTGAATCAGAGATGGGGAATCAGAGGCGGGGAATCAGAGGCAGGAAATCAGACACGGGGATTCAGAGGCTGGGAATCAGACGGGGGGAATCAAAGGCGGGGAATCAGAGCTGGGGAATCAGAGGCAGGGAATCAGAGGCGGGGAATCAGATATGGGGAATCAGAGGCTGGTATTCAGAGGCGGGGAATCAGAGGCAGGGAATCAGACACGGGGAATCAGAGGTGGGGAATCAGAGATGGGGAATCAGAGGCGGGGAATCATAGGCGGTGAAACAGAGGCGGGGAATCAGATATTGGGAATCAGAGGTGGGGAATCAGAGGTTGGGAATCAGAGGCCTGGAATCAGAGGCGTGGAATCAGAGGCAGGGAATCAGATGCGGGGAATCAGAGGAGGGGAATCAGAGCTGGGGAATCAGAGGCGGGGTATTAGAGTTGGGGAATCAGAGGCGGGGAATCAGACGCGGGGAATCAGAGGGGGGGAATCATAGCTGGCGAATCATAGGCGGGGAATCAGAGGTGGGCAATCAGAGGCCGGGAATCAGAGGTGGTGAATCAGAGATGGGGAATCAGAGGCGGGGAATCAGTGGCAGGGAATCAGATATGGGGAATCAGAGGCATGGAATCAGAGGCAGGGAATCAGACACGGGGAATCAGACACGGGGAATCAGAGGTGGGGAATCAGAGATGGGGAATCAGAGGCGGTGAATCAGAGATGGGGAATCAGAGGAGGGGAATCAGAGGCAGGAAATCAGACACTGGGATTCAGAGGCTGGGAATCAGACGGGGGGAATCAAAGGCGGGGAATCAGAGCTGGGGAATCAGAGGCAGGGAATCAGAGGCGGGGAATCAGATATGGGGAATCAGAGGCTGGTATTCAGAGGCGGGGAATCAGAGGCAGGGAATCAGACACGGGGAATCAGAGTTGGGGAATCAGAGATGGGGAATCAGAGGCGGGGAATCAGAGTTGGGGATTCAGAGGCAGGGAATCGGATGTGCGGAATCAGAGATGGGGAATCAGAGGTGGGGAATCAGAGGCGGTGAATCAGAGATGGGGAATCAGAGGCGGGGAATCAGAGGCAGGAAATCAGACACGGGGATTCAGAGGCTGGGAATCAGACGGGGGGAATCAAAGGCGGGGAATCAGAGCTGGGGAATCAGAGGCAGGGAATCAGAGTTGGGGATTCAGAGACGGGGAATCAGATATGGGGAAACAGAGGTGGGGAATCAGAGGCGGGCAAACAGAGGCGGGGAATTAGATATGGGGAATCAGATGTGGGGAATCAGAGGTGGTGAATCAGTGATGGGGAATCACAGGCGGGGAATCAGAGGCAGGGAATAGAACGCAGGGAATCAGAGGCAGGGAATCAGAGCTGGGGAATCAGAGGCGGGGAATCATAGTTGGGAATCAGAGGCGGGGAATCAGATATGGGGAAACAGAGGCGGGGAATCAGAGGCGGGGAAACAGAGGCGGGGAATCAGATATGGGGAATCGGATGCGGGGAATCAGAGGCGGGGAATCAGAGCTGGGGAATCAGAGGCGGGGAATCAGAGTTGGGGCATCAGAGGTGGGGAATCAAATATAGGGAATCAGAGGTGGGGAATCAGAGGTTGTGAATCAGAGATGGGGAATCAAGGCGGGGAATCAGAGGCAGGGAATCAGACGCGGGGAATCAGAGGCGGGGATTCAGAGCTGGGGAATCAGAGGCGGGGAATCAGAGTTGGGGAATCAGAGGCAGGGAATCAGATAAGGGGAATCAGAGGCGGGGAATCAGAGGCGGGGAAACAGAGGCGGGGAATCAGATGTGGGGAATCAGAGGTGGGGAATCAGGGGCAGGGAATCAGTGGCAGGGAATCAGAGGCGGGGAATCAGAGGCGGGGAATCAAAGGCAGGGAATCAGACACGGGGAATCAGAGGCGGGGAATCAGAGATGGGGAATCAGAGGCGGGGAATCAGAGGCAGGGAATCGGATGCCGGGAATCAGAGTCGGGGAATCAGAGCTGGGGAATCAGAGGCGGGGAATCAGAGTTGGGGAATCAGAGGCGGGGAATCAGATATGGGGAAATAGAGGCGGGGAATCAGATATGGGGAATCAGAGGTGTGGAATCAGAGGTTGGGAATCAGAGGCAGGGAATCAGAGTCCGGGAAACTGAGGCGGGGAATCTGATATTGGGAATCAGAGGTGGCGAATCAAAGGCGGTGAAACAGAGATGGGGAATCAGGGCAGGGAATCAGAGGCAGGGAATCAAACACGGGGAATCAGAGCTGGGGAATCAGAGGCGGGGAATCAGAGTTGGGAATCAGAGGCGGGGAATCAGAGGCGGGGAAACAGAGGCGGGGAATCAGATATGGGGAATCAGAGGTGGGGAATCCGAGGTTGGGAATCAGAGGCAGGGAATCAGAGGCGGAAAATCAGAGGCGGGGAATCAGAGGAAGGGAATCAGATGTGCGGAATCGGAGATGGGGAATCAGAGGCAGGGAATCAGAGGCGGGGAATCAGAGGCGGGGAATCAGAGGCCGGGAATCAGATATGGGGAAACAGAGGCGGGGAATCCGAGGCGGGGAAACAGAGGCGGGGAATCAGATATGGGGAATCAGAGGTGGGGAATCAGAGGTTGGGAATCAGAGGCAGGGAATCAGAGGCTTGGAATCAGATGCAGGGAATCAGATGCGGGGAATCAGAGGCGGGGAATCAGAGCTGGGGAATCAGAGGTGGGGAATCAGATTTGGGGAATCAGAGGCGGGGACTTAGATATTGGGAAACAGAGGCGGGGAATCAGAGGCGGGGAAACCCAGGCGGGGAATCAGATATGGGGAATCAGAGGTGGGGAATCAGAGGCAAGGAATCAGATGTGCGGAATCAGAGATGGGGAATCAGAGGCAGGGAATCAGAATCAGAAGCAGGGAATCAGAGGCCGGGAATCAGAGGCCGGAATCAGATGCTGGGAATCAGAGGCCTGGGATCAGAGGCGGGGAATCAGAGGCATGGAATCAGATGCGGGGAATCAGAGGCGGGGAATCAGAGCTGGGGAATCAGAGGCGGGGATTCAGAGTTGGGGAATCAGAGGCGGGGAATCAGAGGCGGGGAAACAGAGGCGGGGAATCAGATATGGGGAATCAGAGGTGGGGAATCAGAGGTTGGGAATCAGAAGCAGGGAATCAGAGGCGGGGAATCAGAGGCGGGGAATCAGAGGCAGGGAATCCGATGTGCGGAATCGGAGATGGGGAATCAGAGGCAGGGAATCAGAGGCGGGGAATCAGAGGCGGAGAATCAGAGGCCGGGAATCAGATATGGGGAAACAGAGGCGGGGAATCAGAGGCGGGGAAACAGAGGCGGGGAATCAGATATGGGGAATCAGAGGTGGGGAATCAGAGGTTGGGAATCAGAGGCAGGGAATCAGAGGCTGGGAATCAGATGCAGGGAATCAGATGCGGGGAATCAGAGGCGGGGAATCAGAGCTGGGGAATCAGAGGTGGGGAATCAGAGTTGGGGAATCAGAGTCGGGGACTTAGATATGGGGAAACAGAGGCGGGGAATCAGAGGCGGGGAAACAGACGCGGGGAATCAGAGGCGGGGATTCAGAGCTGGGGAATCAGAGGCGGGGATTCAGAGTTGGGGAATCAGAGGCAGGGAATCAGATATGGGGAATCAGAGGCGGGGAATCAGAGGCGGGGAAACAGAGGCAGGGAATCAGATATGGGGAATCAGAGGTGGGTTATCAGGAGCAGGGAATCAGTGGCAGGGAATCAGAGGCGGGGAAACAGAGGCGGGGAATCAGAGGCAGGGAATCAGACACGGGGAATCAGATATGGGGAAACAGAGGCGGGGAATCAGAGGCGGGCAAACAGAGGCGGGGAATTAGATATGGGGAATCAGAGGTGGGGAATCAGAGGTGGTGAATCAGAGATGGGGAATCACAGGCGGGGAATCAGAGGCAGGGAATAGAACGCGGGGAATCAGATGCGGGGAATCAGAGCTGGGGAATCAGAGGCGGGGAATCATAGTTGGGAATCAGAGGCGGGGAATCAGATATGGGGAAACAGAGGCGGGGAATCGAAGGCGGGGAAACAGAGGCGGGGAATCAGATATGGGGAATCGGATGCGGGGAATCAGAGGCGGGGAATGGGAGCTGGGGAATCAGAGGCGGGGTATCAGAGTTGGGGCATCTGAGGTGGTGAATTAGATATGGGGAAACAGAGGCGGGGAATCAGAGGCGGGGAAACAGAGGCGAGGAATCAGATATGGGGAATCAGAGGTGGGGAATCAGAGGCAGGGAATCAGATGTACGGAATCAGAGATGGGGAATCAGAGGCAGGGAATCAGAATCAGAAGCGGGGAATCAGAGGCCGGGAATCAGAGGCCGGGATTCAGATGCCGGGAATAAGAGGCCGGGAATCAGAGGTGGGGAATCAGAGTCCGGGAATCAGAGATGGGGATTCAGAGGCGGGGAATGATATATGGGGAATCAGAGGCGGGGAATCAGAGGCGGGGTAACAGAGGTGGGGAATCAGATATGGGGAATCAGAGGTGGCGAATCAAAGGCGGTGAATCAGAGATGGGGAATCAGAGGCGGGGAATCAGAGGCAGGGAATCAAACACGGGGAATCAGAGGCGGGGAATCAGAGCTGGGGAATCAGAGGCGGGGAATCAGAGTTGGGGAATCAGAGGCGGGGAATCAGATATGGGGAAACAGGGGCGGGGAATCAGATATGGGGAATCAGGGGTGGGGAATCAGAGGTTGGGAATCAGAGGCAGGGAATCAGAGGCGTGGAAACAGAGGCGGGGATTCAGATATGGGGAATCAGAGGTGGGGAATCAGGGGCGTGGAATCAGAGGCAGGGAATTAGATGTGGTGAATCAGAGATGGGGAATCAGAGGCAGGGAATCAGAATCAGAAGCGGGGTATCAGTGGCCGGGAATCAGAGGAAGGTAATCAGAGGCAGGGGATCAAACACGGGGAATCAGAGGCTGGGAATCAGAGCTGGGGAATCACAGGCGGGGAATCAGAGATGGGGAATCAGAGGCGGGGAATCAGAGGCAGGGAATCAGATGCGGGGAATCAGAGGCGGGGAATCAGAGCTGGCGAATCAGAGGTGGGGAATCAGAGGTGGGCAATCAGAGGATGGGAATCAGATATGGGGAATCAGAGGCGGGGAATCAGAGCTGGGGAATCACAGGCGGGGAATCAGAGTTGGGGAATCAGAGGCAGGGAATCAGATATGGGGAAACAGAGGCGGGGAATCAGAGGCGGTGAAACAGAGGCGGGGAATCAGATATTGGGAATCAGAGGTGGGGAATCAGAGGTTGGGAATCAGAGGCCTGGAATCAGAGGCGTGGAATCAGAGGCAGGGAATCAGATGCGGGGAATCAGAGGAGGGGAATCAGAGCTGGGGAATCAGAGGCGGGGTATTAGAGTTGGGGAATCAGAGGCGGGGAATCAGACGCGGGGAATCAGAGGGGGGGAATCATAGCTGGCGAATCAGAGGCGGGGAATCAGAGGTGGGCAATCAGAGGCCGGGAATCAGAGGTGGTGAATCAGAGATGGGGAATCAGAGGCGGGGAATCAGTGGCAGGGAATCAGATATGGGGAATCAGAGGTGGGGAATCTGAGTTGGGGAATCAGAGGCAGGGAATTGGATGTGCGGAATCAGAGATGGGGAATCAGAGGTGGGGAATCAGAGGCGGTGAATCAGAGATGGGGAATCAGAGGCGGGGAATCAGAGGCAGGAAATCAGACACGGGGATTCAGAGGCTGGGAATCAGACGGGGGGAATCAAAGGCGGGGAATCAGAGCTGGGGAATCAGAGGCAGGGAATCAGAGGCGGGGAATCAGATATGGGGAATCAGAGGCTGGTATTCAGAGGCGGGGAATCAGAGGCAGGGAATCAGACACGGGGAATCAGAGGTGGGGAATCAGAGATGGGGAATCAGAGGCGGGGAATCAGAGTTGGGGATTCAGAGGCAGGGAATCGGATGTGCAGAATCAGAGATGGGGAATCAGAGGTGGGGAATCAGAGGCGGTGAATCAGAGATGGGGAATCAGAGGCGGGGAATCAGAGGCAGGAAATCAGACACGGGGATTCAGAGGCTGGGAATCAGACGGGGGGAATCAAAGGCGGGGAATCAGAGCTGGGGAATCAGAGGCAGGGAATCAGAGTTGGGGATTCAGAGACGGGGAATCAGATATGGGGAAACAGAGGCGGGAATCAGAGGCGGGCAAACAGAGGCGGGGAATTAGATATGGGGAATCAGATGTGGGGAATCAGAGGTGGTGAATCAGTGATGGGGAATCACAGGCGGGGAATCAGAGGCAGGGAATAGAATGCAGGGAATCAGAGGCAGGGAATCAGAGCTGGGGAATCAGAGGCGGGGAATCATAGTTGGGAATCAGAGGCGGGGAATCAGATATGGGGAAACAGAGGCGGGGAATCAGAGGCGGGGAAACAGAGGCGGGGAATCAGATATGGGGAATCGGATGCGGGGAATCAGAGGCGGGGAATCAGAGCTGGGGAATCAGAGGCGGGGAATCAGAGTTGGGGCATCAGAGGTGGGGAATTAGATATAGGGAAACAGAGGCGGGGAATCAGAGGCGGGGAAAGAGAGGCGGGGAATCAGATATGGGGAATCAGAGGTGGGGAATCAGAGGCAGTGAATCAGATGTGCGGAATCAGAGATGGGGAATCAGAGGCAGGGAATCAGAATCAGAAGCGGGGAATCAGAGGCCGGGAATCAGAGGCCGGGAATCAGATGCTGGGAATAAGAGGCCTGGAATCAGAGGTGGGGAATCAGAGTCCGGGAATCAGAGATGGGGATTCAGAGGCGGGGAATGAGATATGGAGAATCAGAGGCGGGGAATCAGAGGCCGGGAAACAGAGGTGGGGAATCAGATATGGGGAATCAGAGGTGGCGAATCAAAGGCGGTGAATCAGAGATGAGGAATCAGAGGCGGGGAATTAGAGGCAGGGAATCAGATGCGGGGAATCAGAGGCGGGGAATCAGAGCTGGCGAATCAGAGGCGGGGAATCAGAGGTGGGCAATCAGAGCCGGGGAATCAGATATGGGGAATCAGAGGCGGGTAATCAGAGGCGGGGAAACAGAGGTGGGGAATCAGATATGGGGAAACAGAGGTGGCGAATCAAAGGCGGTGAATCAGAGATGGGGAATCAGAGGCGGGGAATCAGAGGCAGGGAATCAAAAACGGGGAATCAGAGGCGGGGAAGCAGAGTAGGAGAATCAGAGGTGGGGAATCAGATATGGGGAAACAGGGGCGGGGAATCAGAGGCGGGGAAACAGAGGCGGGGAATCAGATATGGGGAATCAGAGGTGTGGAATCAGAGGTTGGGAATCAGAGGCGGGGAAACAGAGGAGGGGAATGAGATATGGGGAATCAGAGGTGGCGAATTAAAGGCGGTGAATCAGAGATGGGGAATCAGGGCAGGGAATCAGAGGCAGGGAATCAAACACGGGGAATCAGAGGCGTGGAATCAGAGCTGGGGAATCAGAGGCGGGGATTCAGAGTTGGGGAATCAGAGGCGGGGAATCAGAGGCGGGGAAACAGAGGCGGGGAATCAGATATGGGGAATCAGAGGTGGGGAATCAGAGGTTGGGAATCAGAAGCAGGGAATCAGAGGCGGGGAATCAGAGGCGGGGAATCAGAGGCAGGAAATCCGATGTGCGGAATCGGAGATGGGGAATCAGAGGCAGGGAATCAGAGGCGGGGAATCAGAGGCGGGGAATCAGAGGCCGGGAATCAGATATGGGGAAACAGAGGCGGGGAATCAGAGGCGGGGAAACAGAGGCGGGGAATCAGATATGGGGAATCAGAGGTGGGGAATCAGAGGTTGGGAATCAGAGGCAGGGAATCAGAGGCTGGGAATCAGATGCAGGGAATCAGATGCAGGGAATCAGAGGCGGGGAATCAGAGCTGGGGAATCAGAGGTGGGGAATCAGAGTTGGGGAATCAGAGTCGGAGACTTAGATATGGGGAAACAGAGGCAGGGAATCAGAGGCGGGGAAACAGACGCGGGGAATCAGAGGCGGGTATCAGAGCTGGGGAATCAGAGGCGGGGAATCAGAGTTGGGGAATCAGAGGCGGGGAATCAGAGGCGGGGAATCAGAGGCGGGGAATCAGAGGCGGGGAAACAGAGGCAGGGAATCAGATATGGGGAATCAGAGGTGGGGTATCAGGGGCAGGGAATCAGTGGCAGGGAATCAGAGGCGGGGAATCAGAGGCGGGGAATCAGAGGCAGGGAATCAGACACGGGGAATCAGATATGGGGAAACAGAGGCGGGGAATCAGAGGCGGGCAAACAGAGGCGGGGAATTAGATAAGGGGAATCAGAGGTGGGGAATCAGAGGTGGTGAATCAGAGATGGGGAATCACAGGCGGGGAATCAGAGGCAGGGAATAGAACGCGGGGAATCAGAGGCGGGGAATCAGAGCTGGGGAATCAGAGGCGGGGAATCATAGTTGGGAATCAGAGGCGGGGAATCAGATATGGGGAAACAGAGGCGGGGAATCAAAGGCTGGGAAACAGAGGCGGGGAATCAGATATGGGGAATCGGATGCGGGGAATCAGAGGCGGGGAATCAGAGCTGGGGAATCAGAGGCGGGGTATCAGAGTTGGGGCATCAGAGGTGGGGAATTAGATATGGGGAAACAGAGGCGGGGAATCAGAGGCGGGGAAACAGAGGTGGGGAATCAGATATGGGGAATCAGAGGTGGGGAATCAGAGGCAGGGAATCAGATGTGCGGAATCAGAGATGGGGAATCAGATGCAGGGAATCAGAATCAGAAGCGGGGAATCAGAGGCCGGGAATCAGAGGTTGTGAATCAGAGATGGGGAATCAGAGGCGGGGAATCAGTGGCAGGGAATCAGATATGGGGAATCAGAGGCGTGGAATCAGAGGCAGGGAATCAGACACGGGGAATCAGACACGGGGAATCAGAGGTGGGGAATCAGAGATGGGGAATCAGAGGCGGTGAATCAGAGATGGGGAATCAGAGGCGGGGAATCAGAGGCAGGAAATCAGACACGGGGATTCAGAGGCTGGGAATCAGACGGGGGGAATCAAAGGCGGGGAATCAGAGCTGGGGAATCAGAGGCAGGGAATCAGAGGCGGGGAATCAGATATGGGGAATCAGAGGCTGGTATTCAGAGGCGGGGAATCAGAGGCAGGGAATCAGACACGGGGAATCAGAGGTGGGGAATCAGAGATGGGGAATCAGAGGCGGGGAATCAGAGTTGGGGATTCAGAGGCAGGGAATCGGATGTGCGGAATCAGAGATGGGGAATCAGAGGTGGGGAATCAGAGGCGGTGAATCAGAGATGGGGAATCAGAGGCGGGGAATCAGAGGCAGGAAATCAGACACGGGGATTCAGAGGCTGGGAATCAGACGGGGGGAATCAAAGGCGGGGAATCAGAGCTGGGGAATCAGAGGCAGGGAATCAGAGTTGGGGATTCAGAGACGGGGAATCAGATATGGGGAAACAGAGGCGGGGAATCAGAGGCGGGCAAACAGAGGCGGGGAATTAGATATGGGGAATCAGATGTGGGGAATCAGAGGTGTTGAATCAGTGATGGGGAATCACAGGCGGGGAATCAGAGGCAGGGAATAGAACGCAGGGAATCAGAGGCAGGGAATCAGAGCTGGGGAATCAGAGGCGGGGAATCATAGTTGGGAATCAGAGGCGGGGAATCAGATATGGGGAAACAGAGGCGGGGAATCAGAGGCGGGGAAACAGAGGCGGGGAATCGGATGCGGGGAATCAGAGGCGGGGAATCAGAGCTGGGGAATCAGAGGCGGGGAATCAGAGTTGGGGCATCAGAGGTGGGGAATCAAATATAGGGAATCAGAGGTGGGGAATCAGAGGTTGTGAATCAGAGATGGGGAATCAAGGCGGGGATTCAGAGCTGGGGAATCAGAGGCGGGGAATCAGAGTTGGGGATTCAGAGGCAGGGAATCAGATATGGGGAATCAGAGGCGGGGAATCAGAGGCGGGGAAACAGAGGCGGGGAATCAGATGTGGGGAATCAGAGGTGGGGAATCAGGGGCAGGGAATCAGTGGCAGGGAATCAGAGGCGGGGAATCAGAGGCGGGGAATCAAAGGCAGGGAATCAGACACGGGGAATCAGAGGCGGGGAATCAGAGATGGGGAATCAGAGGCGGGGAATCAGAGGCAGGGAATCGGATGCCGGGAATCAGAGTCGGGGAATCAGAGCTGGGGAATCAGAGGCGGGGAATCAGAGTTGGGGAATCAGAGGCGGGGAATCAGATATGGGGAAATAGAGGCGGGGAATCAGATATGGGGAATCAGAGGTGTGGAATCAGAGGTTGGGAATCAGAGGCAGGGAATCAGAGTCCGGGAAACTGAGGCGGGGAATCAGATATTGGGAATCAGAGGTGGCGAATCAAAGGCAGTGAAACAGAGATGGGGAATCAGGGCAGGGAATCAGAGGCAGGGAATCAAACACGGGGAATCAGAGCTGGGGAATCAGAGGCGGGGAATCAGATTTGGGAATCAGAGGCGGGGAATCAGAGGCGGGGAAACAGAGGCGGGGAATCAGATATGGGGAATCAGAGGTGGGGAATCCGAGGTTGGGAATCAGAGGCAGGGAATCAGAGGCGGAAAATCAGAGGCGGGGAATCAGAGGAAGGGAATCTGATGTGCGGAATCGGAGATGGGGAATCAGAGGCAGGGAATCAGAGGCGGGGAATCAGAGGCGGGGAATCAGATGCCGGGAATCAGATATGGGGAAACTGAGGCGGGGAATCCGAGGCGGGGAAACAGAGGCGGGGAATCAGATATGGGGAATCAGAGGTGGGGAATCAGAGGTTGGGAATCAGAGGCAGGGAATCAGAGGCTTGGAATCAGATGCGGGGATTCAGATATGGGGAATCAGAGGTGGGGAATCAGGGGCGTGGAATCAGAGGCAGGGAATTAGATGTGGTGAATCAGAGATGGGGAATCAGAGGCAGGGAATCAGAATCAGAAGCGTTGTATCAGTGGCCGGGAATCAGAGGAAGGTAATCAGAGGCAGGGGATCAAACACGGGGAATCAGAGGCTGGGAATCAGAGCTGGGGAATCAGAGGCGGGGAATCAGAGCTGGGGAATCACAGGCGGGGAATCAGAGATGGGGAATCAGAGGCGGGGAATCAGAGGCAGGGAATCAGATGCGGGGAATCAGAGGCGGGGAATCAGAGCTGGCGAATCAGAGTTGGGGAATCAGAGGCGGGGAATCAGATATGGGGAAACAGAGGCGGGGAATCAGAGGCTGTGAAACAGAGGCGGGGAATCAGATATTGGGAATCAGAGGTGGGGAATCAGAGGTTGGGAATCAGAGGCCTGGAATCAGAGGCGTGGAATCAGAGGCAGGGAATCAGATGCGGGGAATCAGAGGAGGGGAATCAGAGCTGGGGAATCAGAGGCGGGGTATTAGAGTTGGGGAATCAGAGGCGGGGAATCAGACGCGGGGAATCAGAGGGGGGGAATCATAGCTGGCGAATCAGAGGCGGGGAATCAGAGGTTGGGAATCAGAGGCAGGGAATCAGAGGCTTGGAATCAGATGCAGGGAATCAGATGCGGGGAATCAGAGGCGGGGAATCAGAGCTGGGGAATCAGAGGTGGGGAATCAGATTTGGGGAATCAGAGGCGGGGACTTAGATATTGGGAAACAGAGGCGGGGAATCAGAGGCGGGGAAACCCAGGCGGGGAATCAGATATGGGGAATCAGAGGTGGGGAATCAGAGGCAAGGAATCAGATGTGCGGAATCAGAGATGGGGAATCAGAGGCAGGGAATCAGAATCAGAAGCAGGGAATCAGAGGCCGGGAATCAGAGGCAGGAATCAGATGCTGGGAATCAGAGGCCTGGAATCAGAGGCGGGGAATCAGAGGCAGGGAATCAGATGCGGGGAATCAGAGGCGGGGAATCAGAGCTGGGGAATCAGAGGCGGGGATTCAGAGTTGGGGAATCAGAGGCGGGGAATCAGAGGCGGGGAAACAGAGGCGGGGAATCAGATATGGGGAATCAGAGGTGGGGAATCAGAGGTTGGGAATCAGAAGCAGGGAATCAGAGGCGGGGAATCAGAGGCGGGGAATCAGAGGCAGGGAATCCGATGTGCGGAATCGGAGATGGGGAATCAGAGGCAGGGAATCAGAGGCGGGGAATCAGAGGCGGAGAATCAGAGGCCGGGAATCAGATATGGGGAAACAGAGGCGGGGAATCAGAGGCGGGGAAACAGAGGCGGGGAATCAGATATGGGGAATCAGAGGTGGGGAATCAGAGGTTGGGAATCAGAGGCAGGGAATCAGAGGCTGGGAATCAGATGCAGGGAATCAGATGCGGGGAATCAGAGGCGGGGAATCAGAGCTGGGGAATCAGAGGTGGGGAATCAGAGTTGGGGAATCAGAGTCGGGGACTTAGATATGGGGAAACAGAGGCGGGGAATCAGAGGCGGGGAAACAGACGCGGGGAATCAGAGGCGGGGATTCAGAGCTGGGGAATCAGAGGCGGGGAATCAGAGTTGGGGAATCAGAGGCGGGGAATCAGATATGGGGAATCAGAGGCGGGGAATCAGAGGCGGGGAAACAGAGGCAGGGAATCAGATATGGGGAATCAGAGGTGGGGTATCAGGGGCAGGGAATCAGTGGCAGGGAATCAGAGGCGGGGAAACAGAGGCGGGGAATCAGAGGTGGGGAATCAGAGGCAGGGAATCAGATGTGCGGAATCAGAGATGGGGAATCAGATGCAGGGAATCAGAATCAGAAGCGGGGAATCAGAGGCCGGGAATCAGAGGTTGTGAATCAGAGATGGGGAATCAGAGGCGGGGAATCAGTGGCAGGGAATCAGATATGGGGAATCAGAGGCGTGGAATCAGAGGCAGGGAATCAGACACGGGGAATCAGACACGGGGAATCAGAGGTGGGGAATCAGAGATGGGGAATCAGAGGCGGTGAATCAGAGATGGGGAATCAGAGGCGGGGAATCAGAGGCAGGAAATCAGACACGGGGATTCAGAGGCTGGGAATCAGACGGGGGGAATCAAAGGCGGGGAATCAGAGCTGGGGAATCAGAGGCAGGGAATCAGAGGCGGGGAATCAGATATGGGGAATCAGAGGCTGGTATTCAGAGGCGGGGAATCAGAGGCAGGGAATCAGACACGGGGAATCAGAGGTGGGGAATCAGAGATGGGGAATCAGAGGCGGGGAATCAGAGTTGGGGATTCAGAGGCAGGGAATCGGATGTGCGGAATCAGAGATGGGGAATCAGAGGTGGGGAATCAGAGGCGGTGAATCAGAGATGGGGAATCAGAGGCGGGGAATCAGAGGCAGGAAATCAGACACGGGGATTCAGAGGCTGGGAATCAGACGGGGGGAATCAAAGGCGGGGAATCAGAGCTGGGGAATCAGAGGCAGGGAATCAGAGTTGGGGATTCAGAGACGGGGAATCAGATATGGGGAAACAGAGGCGGGGAATCAGAGGCGGGCAAACAGAGGCGGGGAATTAGATATGGGGAATCAGATGTGGGGAATCAGAGGTGTTGAATCAGTGATGGGGAATCACAGGCGGGGAATCAGAGGCAGGGAATAGAACGCAGGGAATCAGAGGCAGGGAATCAGAGCTGGGGAATCAGAGGCGGGGAATCATAGTTGGGAATCAGAGGCGGGGAATCAGATATGGGGAAACAGAGGCGGGGAATCAGAGGCGGGGAAACAGAGGCGGGGAATCGGATGCGGGGAATCAGAGGCGGGGAATCAGAGCTGGGGAATCAGAGGCGGGGAATCAGAGTTGGGGCATCAGAGGTGGGGAATCAAATATAGGGAATCAGAGGTGGGGAATCAGAGGTTGTGAATCAGAGATGGGGAATCAAGGCGGGGATTCAGAGCTGGGGAATCAGAGGCGGGGAATCAGAGTTGGGGATTCAGAGGCAGGGAATCAGATATGGGGAATCAGAGGCGGGGAATCAGAGGCGGGGAAACAGAGGCGGGGAATCAGATGTGGGGAATCAGAGGTGGGGAATCAGGGGCAGGGAATCAGTGGCAGGGAATCAGAGGCGGGGAATCAGAGGCGGGGAATCAAAGGCAGGGAATCAGACACGGGGAATCAGAGGCGGGGAATCAGAGATGGGGAATCAGAGGCGGGGAATCAGAGGCAGGGAATCGGATGCCGGGAATCAGAGTCGGGGAATCAGAGCTGGGGAATCAGAGGCGGGGAATCAGAGTTGGGGAATCAGAGGCGGGGAATCAGATATGGGGAAATAGAGGCGGGGAATCAGATATGGGGAATCAGAGGTGTGGAATCAGAGGTTGGGAATCAGAGGCAGGGAATCAGAGTCCGGGAAACTGAGGCGGGGAATCAGATATTGGGAATCAGAGGTGGCGAATCAAAGGCAGTGAAACAGAGATGGGGAATCAGGGCAGGGAATCAGAGGCAGGGAATCAAACACGGGGAATCAGAGCTGGGGAATCAGAGGCGGGGAATCAGATTTGGGAATCAGAGGCGGGGAATCAGAGGCGGGGAAACAGAGGCGGGGAATCAGATATGGGGAATCAGAGGTGGGGAATCCGAGGTTGGGAATCAGAGGCAGGGAATCAGAGGCGGAAAATCAGAGGCGGGGAATCAGAGGAAGGGAATCTGATGTGCGGAATCGGAGATGGGGAATCAGAGGCAGGGAATCAGAGGCGGGGAATCAGAGGCGGGGAATCAGATGCCGGGAATCAGATATGGGGAAACAGAGGCGGGGAATCCGAGGCGGGGAAACAGAGGCGGGGAATCAGATATGGGGAATCAGAGGTGGGGAATCAGAGGTTGGGAATCAGAGGCAGGGAATCAGAGGCTTGGAATCAGATGCGGGGATTCAGATATGGGGAATCAGAGGTGGGGAATCAGGGGCGTGGAATCAGAGGCAGGGAATTAGATGTGGTGAATCAGAGATGGGGAATCAGAGGCAGGGAATCAGAATCAGAAGCGTTGTATCAGTGGCCGGGAATCAGAGGAAGGTAATCAGAGGCAGGGGATCAAACACGGGGAATCAGAGGCTGGGAATCAGAGCTGGGGAATCAGAGGCGGGGAATCAGAGCTGGGGAATCACAGGCGGGGAATCAGAGATGGGGAATCAGAGGCGGGGAATCAGAGGCAGGGAATCAGATGCGGGGAATCAGAGGCGGGGAATCAGAGCTGGCGAATCAGAGTTGGGGAATCAGAGGCGGGGAATCAGATATGGGGAAACAGAGGCGGGGAATCAGAGGCGGTGAAACAGAGGCGGGGAATCAGATATTGGGAATCAGAGGTGGGGAATCAGAGGTTGGGAATCAGAGGCCTGGAATCAGAGGCGTGGAATCAGAGGCAGGGAATCAGATGCGGGGAATCAGAGGAGGGGAATCAGAGCTGGGGAATCAGAGGCGGGGTATTAGAGTTGGGGAATCAGAGGCGAGGAATCAGACGCGGGGAATCAGAGGGGGGGAATCATAGCTGGCGAATCAGAGGCGGGGAATCAGAGGTTGGGAATCAGAGGCAGGGAATCAGAGGCTTGGAATCAGATGCAGGGAATCAGATGCGGGGAATCAGAGGCGGGGAATCAGAGCTGGGGAATCAGAGGTGGGGAATCAGATTTGGGGAATCAGAGGCGGGGACTTAGATATTGGGAAACAGAGGCGGGGAATCAGAGGCGGGGAAACCCAGGCGGGGAATCAGATATGGGGAATCAGAGGTGGGGAATCAGAGGCAAGGAATCAGATGTGCGGAATCAGAGATGGGGAATCAGAGGCAGGGAATCAGAATCAGAAGCAGGGAATCAGAGGCCGGGAATCAGAGGCAGGAATCAGATGCTGGGAATCAGAGGCCTGGAATCAGAGGCGGGGAATCAGAGGCAGGGAATCAGATGCGGGGAATCAGAGGCGGGGAATCAGAGCTGGGGAATCAGAGGCGGGGATTCAGAGTTGGGGAATCAGAGGCGGGGAATCAGAGGCGGGGAAACAGAGGCGGGGAATCAGATATGGGGAATCAGAGGTGGGGAATCAGAGGTTGGGAATCAGAAGCAGGGAATCAGAGGCGGGGAATCAGAGGCGGGGAATCAGAGGCAGGGAATCCGATGTGCGGAATCGGAGATGGGGAATCAGAGGCAGGGAATCAGAGGCGGGGAATCAGAGGCGGAGAATCAGAGGCCGGGAATCAGATATGGGGAAACAGAGGCGGGGAATCAGAGGCGGGGAAACAGAGGCGGGGAATCAGATATGGGGAATCAGAGGTGGGGAATCAGAGGTTGGGAATCAGAGGCAGGGAATCAGAGGCTGGGAATCAGATGCAGGGAATCAGATGCGGGGAATCAGAGGCGGGGAATCAGAGCTGGGGAATCAGAGGTGGGGAATCAGAGTTGGGGAATCAGAGTCGGGGACTTAGATATGGGGAAACAGAGGCGGGGAATCAGAGGCGGGGAAACAGACGCGGGGAATCAGAGGCGGGGATTCAGAGCTGGGGAATCAGAGGCGGGGAATCAGAGTTGGGGAATCAGAGGCGGGGAATCAGATATGGGGAATCAGAGGCGGGGAATCAGAGGCGGGGAAACAGAGGCAGGGAATCAGATATGGGGAATCAGAGGTGGGGTATCAGGGGCAGGGAATCAGTGGCAGGGAATCAGAGGCGGGGAAACAGAGGCGGGGAATCAGAGGCAGGGAATCAGACACGGGGAATCAGATATGGGGAAACAGAGGCGGGGAATCAGAGGCGGGCAAACAGAGGCGGGGAATTAGATATGGGGAATCAGAGGTGGGGAATCAGAGGTGGTGAATCAGAGATGGGGAATCACAGGCGGGGAATCAGAGGCAGGGAATAGAACGCGGGGAATCAGAGGCGGGGAATCAGAGCTGGGGAATCAGAGGCGGGGAATCATAGTTGGGAATCAGAGGCGGGGAATCAGATGCCGGGAATCAGATATGGGGAAACAGAGGCGGGGAATCCGAGGCGGGGAAACAGAGGCGGGGAATCAGATATGGGGAATCAGAGGTGGGGAATCAGAGGTTGGGAATCAGAGGCAGGGAATCAGAGGCTTGGAATCAGATGCGGGGATTCAGATATGGGGAATCAGAG
This sequence comes from Narcine bancroftii, assembly GCF_036971445.1. Classification (NCBI taxonomy): domain Eukaryota; kingdom Metazoa; phylum Chordata; class Chondrichthyes; order Torpediniformes; family Narcinidae; genus Narcine; species Narcine bancroftii. Next base: position 1,847,653 of record NW_027211891.1, on the reverse strand, counting down.
GTGGGGAATCAGGGGCGTGGAATCAGAGGCAGGGAATTAGATGTGGTGAATCAGAGATGGGGAATCAGAGGCAGGGAATCAGAATCAGAAGCGTTGTATCAGTGGCCGGGAATCAGAGGAAGGTAATCAGAGGCAGGGGATCAAACACGGGGAATCAGAGGCTGGGAATCAGAGCTGGGGAATCAGAGGCGGGGAATCAGAGCTGGGGAATCACAGGCGGGGAATCAGAGATGGGGAATCAGAGGCGGGGAATCAGAGGCAGGGAATCAGATGCGGGGAATCAGAGGCGGGGAATCAGAGCTGGCGAATCAGAGGCGGGGAATCAGAGGTGGGCAATCAGAGGATGGGAATCAGATATGGGGAATCAGAGGCGGGGATTCAGAGCTGGGGAATCACAGGCGGGGAATCAGAGTTGGGGAATCAGAGGCGGGGAATCAGATATGGGGAAACAGAGGCGGGGAATCAGAGGCGGTGAAACAGAGGCGGGGAATCAGATATTGGGAATCAGAGGTGGGGAATCAGAGGTTGGGAATCAGAGGCCTGGAATCAGAGGCGTGGAATCAGAGGCAGGGAATCAGATGCGGGGAATCAGAGGAGGGGAATCAGAGCTGGGGAATCAGAGGCGGGGTATTAGAGTTGGGGAATCAGAGGCGGGGAATCAGACGCGGGGAATCAGAGGGGGGGAATCATAGCTGGCGAATCAGAGGCGGGGAATCAGAGGTTGGGAATCAGAGGCAGGGAATCAGAGGCTTGGAATCAGATGCAGGGAATCAGATGCGGGGAATCAGAGGCGGGGAATCAGAGCTGGGGAATCAGAGGTGGGGAATCAGATTTGGGGAATCAGAGGCGGGGACTTAGATATTGGGAAACAGAGGCGGGGAATCAGAGGCGGGGAAACCCAGGCGGGGAATCAGATATGGGGAATCAGAGGTGGGGAATCAGAGGCAAGGAATCAGATGTGCGGAATCAGAGATGGGGAATCAGAGGCAGGCAATCAGAATCAGAAGCAGGGAATCAGAGGCCGGGAATCAGAGGCAGGAATCAGATGCTGGGAATCAGAGGCCTGGAATCAGAGGCGGGGAATCAGAGGCAGGGAATCAGATGCGGGGAATCAGAGGCGGGGAATCAGAGCTGGGGAATCAGAGGCGGGGATTCAGAGTTGGGGAATCAGAGGCGGGGAATCAGAGGCGGGGAAACAGAGGCGGGGAATCAGATATGGGGAATCAGAGGTGGGGAATCAGAGGTTGGGAATCAGAAGCAGGGAATCAGAGGCGGGGAATCAGAGGCGGGGAATCAGAGGCAGGGAATCCGATGTGCGGAATCGGAGATGGGGAATCAGAGGCAGGGAATCAGAGGCGGGGAATCAGAGGCGGAGAATCAGAGGCCGGGAATCAGATATGGGGAAACAGAGGCGGGGAATCAGAGGCGGGGAAACAGAGGCGGGGAATCAGATATGGGGAATCAGAGGTGGGGAATCAGAGGTTGGGAATCAGAGGCAGGGAATCAGAGGCTGGGAATCAGATGCAGGGAATCAGATGCGGGGAATCAGAGGCGGGGAATCAGAGCTGGGGAATCAGAGGTGGGGAATCAGAGTTGGGGAATCAGAGTCGGGGACTTAGATATGGGGAAACAGAGGCGGGGAATCAGAGGCGGGGAAACAGACGCGGGGAATCAGAGGCGGGGATTCAGAGCTGGGGAATCAGAGGCGGGGAATCAGAGTTGGGGAATCAGAGGCGGGGAATCAGATATGGGGAATCAGAGGCGGGGAATCAGAGGCGGGGAAACAGAGGCAGGGAATCAGATATGGGGAATCAGAGGTGGGGTATCAGGGGCAGGGAATCAGTGGCAGGGAATCAGAGGCGGGGAAACAGAGGCGGGGAATCAGAGGCAGGGAATCAGACACGGGGAATCAGATATGGGGAAACAGAGGCGGGGAATCAGAGGCGGGCAAACAGAGGCTGGGAATTAGATATGGGGAATCAGAGGTGGGGAATCAGAGGTGGTGAATCAGAGATGGGGAATCACAGGCGGGGAATCAGAGGCAGGGAATAGAACGCGGGGAATCAGAGGCGGGGAATCAGAGCTGGGGAATCAGAGGCGGGGAATCATAGTTGGGAATCAGAGGCGGGGAATCAGATATGGGGAAACAGAGGCGGGGAATCAAAGGCGGGGTAACAGAGGCGGGGAATCAGATATGGGGAATCGGATGCGGGGAATCAGAGGCGGGGAATGGGAGCTGGGGAATCATAGGCGGGGTATCAGAGTTGGGGCATCTGAGGTGGGGAATTAGATATGGGGAAACAGAGGCGGGGAATCAGAGGCGGGGAAACAGAGGCGAGGAATCAGATATGGGGAATCAGAGGTGGGGAATCAGAGGCAGGGAATCAGATGTGCGGAATCAGAGATGGGGAATCAGAGGCAGGGAATCAGAATCAGAAGCGGGGAATCAGAGGCCGGGAATCAGAGGCCGGGATTCAGATGCCGGGAATAAGAGGCCGGGAATCAGAGGTGGGGAATCAGAGTCCGGGAATCAGAGATGGGGATTCAGAGGCGGGGAATGATATATGGGGAATCAGAGGCGGGGAATCAGAGGCGGGGTAACAGAGGTGGGGAATCAGGTATGGGGAATCAGAGGTGGCGAATCAAAGGCGGTGAATCAGAGATGGGGAATCAGAGGCGGGGAATCAGAGGCAGGGAATCAAACACGGGGAATCAGAGGCGGGGAATCAGAGCTGGGGAATCAGAGGCGGGGAATCAGAGTTGGGGAATCAGAGGCGGGGAATCAGATATGGGGAAACAGGGGCGGGGAATCAGAGGCAGGGAAACAGAGGCGGGGAATCAGATATGGGGAATCAGGGGTGGGGAATCAGAGGTTGGGAATCAGAGGCAGGGAATCAGAGGCGTGGAAACAGAGGCGGGGATTCAGATATGGGGAATCAGAGGTGGGGAATCAGGGGCGTGGAATCAGAGGCAGGGAATTAGATGTGGTGAATCAGAGATGGGGAATCAGAGGCAGGGAATCAGAATCAGAAGCGTTGTATCAGTGGCCGGGAATCAGAGGAAGGTAATCAGAGGCAGGGGATCAAACACGGGGAATCAGAGGCTGGGAATCAGAGCTGGGGAATCAGAGGCGGGGAATCAGAGCTGGGGAATCACAGGCGGGGAATCAGAGATGGGGAATCAGAGGCGGGGAATCAGAGGCAGGGAATCAGATGCGGGGAATCAGAGGCGGGGAATCAGAGCTGGCGAATCAGAGGCGGGGAATCAGAGGTGGGCAATCAGAGGATGGGAATCAGATATGGGGAATGAGAGGCGGGGAATCAGAGCTGGGGAATCACAGGCGGGGAATCAGAGTTGGGGAATCAGAGGCGGGGAATCAGATATGGGGAAACAGAGGCGGGGAATCAGAGGCGGTGAAACAGAGGCGGGGAATCAGATATTGGGAATCAGAGGTGGGGAATCAGAGGTTGGGAATCAGAGGCCTGGAATCAGAGGCGTGGAATCAGAGGCAGGGAATCAGATGCGGGGAATCAGAGGAGGGGAATCAGAGCTGGGGAATCAGAGGCGGGGTATTAGATTTGGGGAATCAGAGGCGGGGAATCAGACGCGGGGAATCAGTGGGGGGGAATCATAGCTGGCGAATCAGAGGCGGGGAATCAGAGGTGGGCAATCAGAGGCCGGGAATCAGAGGTGGTGAATCAGAGATGGGGAATCAGAGGCGGGGAATCAGTGGCAGGGAATCAGATATGGGGAATCAGAGGTGGGGAATCTGAGTTGGGGAATCAGAGGCAGGGAATTGGATGTGCGGAATCAGAGATGGGGAATCAGAGGTGGGGAATCAGAGGCGGTGAATCAGAGATGGGGAATCAGAGGCGGGGAATCAGAGGCAGGAAATCAGACACGGGGATTCAGAGGCTGGGAATCAGACGGAGGGAATCAAAGGCGGGGAATCAGAGCTGGGGAATCAGAGGCAGGGAATCAGAGGCGGGGAATCAGATATGGGGAATCAGAGGCTGGTATTCAGAGGCGGGGAATCAGAGGCAGGGAATCAGACACGGGGAATCAGAGGTGGGGAATCAGAGATGGGGAATCAGAGGCGGGGAATCAGAGTTGGGGATTCAGAGGCAGGGAATCGGATGTGCAGAATCAGAGATGGGGAATCAGAGGTGGGGAATCAGAGGCGGTGAATCAGAGATGGGGAATCAGAGGCGGGGAATCAGAGGCAGGAAATCAGACACGGGGATTCAGAGGCTGGGAATCAGACGGGGGGAATTAAAGGCGGGGAATCAGAGCTGGGGAATCAGAGGCAGGGAATCAGAGTTGGGGATTCAGAGACGGGGAATCAGATATGGGGAAACAGAGGCGGGGAATCAGAGGCGGGCAAACAGAGGCGGGGAATTAGATATGGGGAATCAGATGTGGGGAATCAGAGGTATTGAATCAGTGATGGGGAATCACAGGCGGGGAATCAGAGGCAGGGAATAGAACGCAGGGAATCAGAGGCAGGGAATCAGAGCTGGGGAATCAGAGGCGGGGAATCATAGTTGGGAATCAGAGGCGGGGAATCAGATATGGGGAAACAGAGGCGGGGAATCAGAGGCGGGGAAACAGAGGCGGGGAATCAGATATGGGGAATCGGATGCGGGGAATCAGAGGCGGGGAATCAGAGCTGGGGAATCAGAGGCGGGGAATCAGAGTTGGGGCATCAGAGGTGGGGAATTAGATATAGGGAAACAGAGGCGGGGAATCAGAGGCGGGGAAAGAGAGGCGGGGAATCAGATATGGGAAATCAGAGGTGGGGAATCAGAGGCAGGGAATCAGATGTGCGGAATCAGAGATGGGGAATCATAGGCAGGGAATCAGAATCAGAAGCGGGGAATCAGAGGCCGGGAATCAGAGGCCGGGAATCAGATGCTGGGAATAAGAGGCCGGGAATCAGAGGTGGGGAATCAGAGTCCGGGAATCAGAGATGGGGATTCAGAGGCGGGGAATGAGGTATGGAGAATCAGAGGCGGGGAATCAGAGGCCGGGAAACAGCGGTGGGGAATCAGATATGGGGAATCAGAGGTGGCGAATCAAAGGCGGTGAATCAGAGATGGGGAATAAGAGGCGGGGAATCAGAGGCAGGGAATCAGATGCGGGGAATCAGAGGCGGGGAATCAGAGCTGGCGAATCAGAGGCGGGGAATCAGAGGTGGGCAATCAGAGCCGGGGAATCAGATATGGGGAATCAGAGGCGGGTAATCAGAGGCGGGGAAACAGAGGTGGGGAATCAGATATGGGGAAAGAGAGGTGGCGAATCAAAGGCGGTGAATCAGAGATGGGGAATCAGAGGCGGGGAATCAGAGGCAGGGAATCAAAAACGGGGAATCAGAGGCGGGGAAGCAGAGTAGGAGAATCAGAGGTGGGGAATCAGATATGGGGAAACAGGGGCGGGGAATCAGAGGCGGGGAAACAGAGGCGGGGAATCAGATATGGGGAATCAGAGGTGTGGAATCAGAGGTTGGGAATCAGAGGCGGGGAAACAGAGGAGGGGAATCAGATATGGGGAATCAGAGGTGGCGAATTAAAGGCGGTGAATCAGAGATGGGGAATCAGGGCAGGGAATCAGAGGCAGGGAATCAAACACGGGGAATCAGAGGGGTGGAATCAGAGCTGGGGAATCAGAGGCGGGGATTCAGAGTTGGGGAATCAGAGGCGGGGAATCAGAGGCGGGGAAACAGGCGGGGAATCAGATATGGGGAATCAGAGGTGGGGAATCAGAGGTTGGGAATCAGAAGCAGGGAATCAGAGGCGGGGAATCAGAGGCGGGGAATCAGAGGCAGGAAATCCGATGTGCGGAATCGGAGATGGGGAATCAGAGGCAGGGAATCAGAGGCGGGGAATCAGAGGCGGGGAATCAGAGGCCGGGAATCAGATATGGGGAAACAGAGGCGGGGAATCAGAGGCGGGGAAACAGAGGCGGGGAATCAGATATGGGGAATCAGAGGTGGGGAATCAGAGGTTGGGAATCAGAGGCAGGGAATCAGAGGCTGGGAATCAGATGCAGGGAATCAGATGCAGGGAATCAGAGGCGGGGAATCAGAGCTGGGGAATCAGAGGTGGGGAATCAGAGTTGGGGAATCAGAGTCGGGGACTTAGATATGGGGAAACAGAGGCAGGGAATCAGAGGCGGGGAAACAGACGCGGGGAATCAGAGGCGGGTATCAGAGCTGGGGAATCAGAGGCGGGGAATCAGAGTTGGGGAATCAGAGGCGGGGAATCAGAGGCGGGGAATCAGAGGCGGGGAATCAGAGGCGGGGAAACAGAGGCAGGGAATCAGATATGGGGAATCAGAGGTGGGGTATCAGGGGCAGGGAATCAGTGGCAGGGAATCAGAGGCGGGGAATCAGAGGCGGGGAATCAGAGGCAGGGAATCAGACACGGGGAATCAGATATGGGGAAACAGAAGCGGGGAATCAGAGGCGGGCAAACAGAGGCGGGGAATTAGATAAGGGGAATCAGAGGTGGGGAATCAGAGGTGGTGAATCAGAGATGGGGAATCACAGGCGGGGAATCAGAGGCAGGGAATAGAACGCGGGGAATCAGAGGCGGGGAATCAGAGCTGGGGAATCAGAGGCGGGGAATCATAGTTGGGAATCAGAGGCGGGGAATCAGATATGGGGAAACAGAGGCGGGGAATCAAAGGCGGGGAAACAGAGGCGGGGAATCAGATATGGGGAATCGGATGCGGGGAATCAGAGGTGGGGAATCAGAGCTGGGGAATCAGAGGCGGGGTATCAGAGTTGGGGCATCAGAGGTGGGGAATTAGATATGGGGAAACAGAGGCGGGGAATCAGAGGCGGGGAAACAGAGGTGGGGAATCAGATATGGGGAATCAGAGGTGGGGAATCAGAGGCAGGGAATCAGATGTGCGGAATCAGAGATGGGGAATCAGAGGCAGGGAATCAGAATCAGAAGCGGGGAATCAGAGGCCGGGAATCAGATGCTGGGAATAAGAGGCCGGGAATCAGAGGTGGGGAATCAGAGTCCGGGAATCAGAGATGGGGATTCAGAGGCGGGGAATGAGGTATGGAGAATCAGAGGCGGGGAATCAGAGGCCGGGAAACAGAGGTGGGGAATCAGATATGGGGAATCAGAGGTGGCGAATCAAAGGCGGTGAATCAGAGATGGGGAATCAGAGGCGGGGAATCAGAGGCAGGGAATCAGATGCGGGGAATCAGAGGCGGGGAATCAGAGCTGGCGAATCAGAGGCGGGGAATCAGAGGTGGGCAATCAGAGCCGGGGAATCAGATATGGGGAATCAGAGGCGGGTAATCAGAGGCGGGGAAACAGAGGTGGGGAATCAGATATGGGGAAAGAGAGGTGGCGAATCAAAGGCGGTGAATCAGAGATGGGGAATCAGAGGCGGGGAATCAGAGGCAGGGAATCAAAAACGGGGAATCAGAGGCGGGGAAGCAGAGTAGGAGAATCAGAGGTGGGGAATCAGATATGGGGAAACAGGGGCGGGGAATCAGAGGCGGGGAAACAGAGGCGGGGAATCAGATATGGGGAATCAGAGGTGTGGAATCAGAGGTTGGGAATCAGAGGCGGGGAAACAGAGGAGGGGAATCAGATATGGGGAATCAGAGGTGGCGAATTAAAGGCGGTGAATCAGAGATGGGGAATCAGGGCAGGGAATCAGAGGCAGGGAATCAAACACGGGGAATCAGAGGCGTGGAATCAGAGCTGGGGAATCAGAGGCGGGGATTCAGAGTTGGGGAATCAGAGGCGGGGAATCAGAGGCGGGGAAACAGGCGGGGAATCAGATATGGGGAATCAGAGGTGGGGAATCAGAGGTTGGGAATCAGAAGCAGGGAATCAGAGGCGGGGAATCAGAGGCGGGGAATCAGAGGCAGGAAATCCGATGTGCGGAATCGGAGATGGGGAATCAGAGGCAGGGAATCAGAGGCGGGGAATCAGAGGCGGGGAATCAGAGGCCGGGAATCAGATATGGGGAAACAGAGGCGGGGAATCAGAGGCGGGGAAACAGAGGCGGGGAATCAGATATGGGGAATCAGAGGTGGGGAATCAGAGGTTGGGAATCAGAGGCAGAGAATCAGAGGCTGGGAATCAGATGCAGGGAATCAGATGCAGGGAATCAGAGGCGGGGAATCAGAGCTGGGGAATCAGAGGTGGGGAATCAGAGTTGGGGAATCAGAGTCGGGGACTTAGATATGGGGAAACAGAGGCAGGGAATCAGAGGCGGGGAAACAGACGCGGGGAATCAGAGGCGGGTATCAGAGCTGGGGAATCAGAGGCGGGGAATCAGAGTTGGGGAATCAGAGGCGGGGAATCAGAGGCGGGGAATCAGAGGCGGGGAATCAGAGGCGGGGAAACAGAGGCAGGGAATCAGATATGGGGAATCAGAGGTGGGGTATCAGGGGCAGGGAATCAGTGGCAGGGAATCAGACACGGGGAATCAGATATGGGGAAACAGAAGCGGGGAATCAGAGGCGGGCAAACAGAGGCGGGGAATTAGATAAGGGGAATCAGAGGTGGGGAATCAGAGGTGGTGAATCAGAGATGGGGAATCACAGGCGGGGAATCAGAGGCAGGGAATAGAACGCGGGGAATCAGAGGCGGGGAATCAGAGCTGGGGAATCAGAGGCGGGGAATCATAGTTGGGAATCAGAGGCGGGGAATCAGATATGGGGAAACAGAGGCGGGGAATCAAAGGCGGGGAAACAGAGGCGGGGAATCAGATATGGGGAATCGGATGCGGGGAATCAGAGGTGGGGAATCAGAGCTGGGGAATCAGAGGCGGGGTATCAGAGTTGGGGCATCAGAGGTGGGGAATTAGATATGGGGAAACAGAGGCGGGGAATCAGAGGCGGGGAAACAGAGGTGGGGAATCAGATATGGGGAATCAGAGGTGGGGAATCAGAGGCAGGGAATCAGATGTGCGGAATCAGAGATGGGGAATCAGATGCAGGGAATCAGAATCAGAAGCGGGGAATCAGAGGCCGGGAATCAGAGGCCGGGATTCAGATGCCGGGAATAAGAAGAAGGTAATCAGAGGCAGGGGATCAAACACGGGGAATCAGAGGCTGGGAATCAGAGCTGGGGAATCACAGGCGGGGAATCAGAGATGGGGAATCAGAGGCGGGGAATCAGAGGCAGGGAATCAGATGCGGGGAATCAGAGGCGGGGAATCAGAGCTGGCGAATCAGAGGCGGGGAATCAGAGGTGGGCAATCAGAGGATGGGAATCAGATATGGGGAATCAGAGGCGGGGAATTAGAGCTGGGGAATCACAGGCGGGGAATCAGAGTTGGGGAATCAGAGGCGGGGAATCAGATATGGGGAAACAGAGTCGGGGAATCAGAGGCGGTGAAACAGAGGCGGGGAATCAGATATGGGGAATCAGAGGTGGGGAACCAGAGTTTGGGAATCAGAGGCCTGGAATCAGAGGCGGGGAATCAGAGGCAGGGAATCAGATGCGGGGAATCAGAGGAGGGGAATCAGAGCTGGGGAATCAGAGGCGGGGTATTAGAGTTGGGGAATCAGAGGCGGGGAATCAGACGCGGGGTATCAGAGGGGTGGAATCATAGCTGGCGAATCAGAGGCGGGGAATCAGAGGTGGGGAATCAGAGGCCGGGAATCAGAGGTGGTGAATCAGAGATGGGGAATCAGAGGCGGGGAATCAGTGGCAGGGAATCAGATATGGGGAATCAGAGGCGTGGAATCAGAGGCAGGGAATCAGACACGGGGAATCAGACACGGGGAATCAGAGGTGGGGAATCAGAGATGGGGAATCAGAGGCGGTGAATCAGAGATGGGGAATCAGAGGCGGGGAATCAGAGGCAGGAAATCAGACACGGGGATTCAGAGGCTGGGAATTAGACGGGGGGAATCAAAGGCGGGGAATCAGAGCTGGGGAATCAGAGGCAGGGAATCAGAGGCGGGGAATCAGATATGGGGAATCAGAGGCTGGGATTCGGAGGCGGGGAATCAGAGGCAGGGAATCAGACACGGGGAATCAGAGGTGGGGAATCAGAGATGGGGAATCAGAGGCGGGGAATCAGAGGCAGGGAATCAGACGCGGGGAATCTGAGGCGGGGAATCAGAGCTGGGGAATCAGAGGTGGGGAATCAGAGTTGGGGAATCAGAGGCAGGGAATCGGATGTGCGGAATCAGAGATGGGGAATCAGATGTGGGGAATCAGAGGAATCAGAGATGGGGAATCAGAGGCGGGGAATCAGAGGCAGGAAATCAGACACGGGGATTCAGAGGCTGGGAATCAGACGGGGGGAATCAAAGGCGGGGAATCAGAGCTGGGGAATCAGAGGCAGGGAATCAGAGTTGGGGATTCAGAGACGGGGAATCAGATATGGGGAAACAGAGGTGGGGAATCAGAGGCGGGCAAACAGAGGCGGGGAATTAGATATGGGGAATCAGAGGTGGGGAATCAGAGGTGGTGAATCAGTGATGGGGAATCACAGGCGGGGAATCAGAGGCAGGGAATAGAACGCAGGGAATCAGACGCAGGGAATCAGAGCTGGGGAATCAGAGGCGGGGAATCATAGTTGGGAATCAGAGGCGGGGAATCAGATATGGGGAAACAGAGGCGGGGAATCAGAGGCGGGGAAACAGAGGCGGGGAATCAGATATGGGGAATCGGATGCGGGGAATCAGAGGCGGGGAATCAGAGCTGGGGAATCAGAGGCGGGGAATCAGAGTTGGGGCATCAGAGGTGGGGAATTAGATATAGGGAAACAGAGGTGGGGAATCAGAGGCGGGGAAACAGAGGCGGGGAATCAGATATGGGGAATCAGAGGTGGGGAATCAGAGGCAGGGAATCAGATGTGCGGAATCAGAGATGGGGAATCAGAGGCAGGGAATCAGAATCAGAAGCGGGGAATCAGAGGCCGGGAATCATAGGCCGGGAATCAGATGCTGGGAATAAGAGGCCGGGAATCAGAGGTGGGGAATCAGAGTCCGGGAATCAGAGATGGGGATTCAGAGGCGGGGAATGAGATATGGAGAATCAGAGGCGGGGAATCAGAGGCCGGGAAACAGAGGTGGGGAATCAGATATGGGGAATCAGAGGTGGCGAATCAAAGGCGGTGAATCAGAGATGGGGAATCAGAGGCGGGGAATCAGAGGCAGGGAATCAGATGCGGGGAATCAGAGGCGGGGAATCAGAGCTGGCGAATCAGAGGCGGGGAATCAGAGGTGGGCAATCAGAGGCGGGGAATCAGATATGGGGAATCAGAGGCGGGGAATCAGAGGCGGGGAAACAGAGGCGGGGAATCAAATATAGGGAATCAGAGGTGGGGAATCAGAGGTTGTGAATCAGAGATGGGGAATCAAGGCGGGGAATCAGAGGCAGGGAATCAGACACGGGGAATCAGAGGCGGGGATTCAGAGCTGGGGAATCAGAGGCGGGGAATCAGAGTTGGGGAATCAGAGGCAGGGAATCAGATATGGGGAATCAGAGGCGGGGAATCAGAGGCGGGGAAACAGAGGCGGGGAATCAGATATGGGGAATCAGTGGTGGGGAATCAGGGGCAGGGAATCAGTGGCAGGGAATCAGAGGCGGGGAATCAGAGGCGGGGAATCAGAGGCAGGGAATCAGACACGGGGAATCAGAGGCGGGGAATCAGAGATGGGGAATCAGAGGCGGGGAATCAGAGGCAGGGAATCGGACGCCGGGAATCAGAGTCGGGGAATCAGAGCTGGGGAATCAGAGGCGGGGAATCAGAGTTGGGGAATCAGAAGCGGGGAATCAGATATGGGGAAATGGAGGCGGGGAATCAGATATGGGGAATCAGAGGTGTGGAATCAGAGGTTGGGAATCAGAGGAAGGGAATCAGAGTCGGGGAAACAGAGGCGGGGAATCAGATATGTGGAATCAGAGGTGGCGAATCAAAGGCGGTGAAACAGAGATGGGGTATCAGGGCAGGGAATCAGAGGCAGGGAATCAAACACGGGGAATCAGAGCTGGGGAATCAGAGGCGGGGAATCAGAGTTGGGAATCAGAGGCGGGGAATCAGAGGCGGGGAAACAGAGGCGGGGAATCAGATATGGTGAATCAGAGGTGGGGAATCAGAGGTTGGGAATCAGAGGCAGGGAATCAGAGGCGGGGAATCAGAGGCGGGGAATCAGAGGAAGGGAATCAGATGTGCGGAATCGGAGATGGGGAATCAGAGGCAGGGAATCAGAGGCGGGGAATCAGAGGCGGGGAATCAGAGGCCGGGAATCAGATATGGGGAAACTGAGGCGGGGAATCCGAGGCGGGGAAACAGAGTCGGGGAATCAGATATGGGGAATCAGAGGTGGGGAATCAGAGGTTGGGAATCAGAGGCAGGGAATCAGAGGCTTGGAATCAGATGCAGGGAATCAGATGCGGGGAATCAGAGGCGGGGAATCAGAGCTGGGGAATCAGAGGTGGGGAATCAGATTTGGGGAATCAGAGGTGGGGACTTAGATATTGGGAAACAGAGGTGGGGAATCAGAGGCGGGGAAACAGAGGCGGGGAATCAGATATGGGGAATCAGAGGTGGGGAATCAGAGGCAGGGAATCAGATGTGCGGAATCAGAGATGGGGAATCAGAGGCAGGGAAACAGAATCAGAAGCAGGGAATCAGAGGCCGGAAATCAGAGGCCGGAATCAAATGCTGGGAATCAGAGGCCTGGAATCAGAGGCGGGGAATCAGAGGCAGGGAATCAGATGCGGGGAATCAGAGGCGGGGAATCAGAGCTAGGGAATCAGAGGCGGGGTATTAGAGTTGGGGAATCAGAGGCGGGGAATCAGATATGGGGAAACAGAGGTAGGGAATCAGAGGCGGGGAAACAGAGGCAGGGAATCAGATATGGGGAATCAGAGGCGGGGAATCAGAGGTGGGGAATCATAGGCAGGGAATCGGATGTGCGGAATCAGAGATGGGGAATCAGAGGCCGGGAATCAGAGGTGGTGAATCAGAGATGGGGAATCAGAGGCGGGGAATCAGAGGCAGGGTATCAGACGCGGGGAATCAGAGGTGGGCAATCAGAGGCGGGGAATCAGATATGGGGAATCAGAGGCGGGGAATCAGAGGCGTGGAAACAGAGGCGGGGAATCAGATATGGGGAATCAGAGGTGGGGCATCAGAGGTTGTGAATCACAGATGGGGAATCAGAGGCGGGGAATCAGAGGCAGGGAATCAGATGCGGGGAATCAGAGGCGGGGATTCAGAGCTGGGGAATCAGAAGCGGGGAATCAGAGTTGGGGAATCAGAGGCGGGGAATCAGATATGGGGAATCAGAGGCAGGGAATCAGAGGCGGGGAATCAGAGGCAGGGAATCAGACGCGGGGAATCTGAGGCGGGGAATCAGAGCTGGGGAATCAGAGGTGGGGAATCAGAGTTGGGGAATCAGAGGCAGGGAATTGGATGTGCGGAATCAGAGATGGTGAATCAGAGGTAGGGAATCAGAGGTGGTGAATCAGAGATGGGGAATCACAGGCGGGGAATCAGAGGCAGGGAATAGAACGCGGGGAATCAGAGGCAGGGAATCAGAGCTGGGGAATCAGAGGCGGGGAATCATAGTTGGGAATCAGAGGCGGGAATCAGATATGGGGAAACAGAGGCGGGGAATCAGAGGCGGGGAAACAGAGGCGGGGAATCAGATATGGGGAATCGGATGCAGGGAATCAGAGGCGGGGAATCAGAGCTGGGGAATCAGAGGCGGGGAATCAGAGTTGGGGCATCAGAGGTGGGGAATTAGATATAGGGAAACAGAGGCGGGGAATCAGAGGCGGGGAAACAGAGGAGGGGAATCAGATATGGGGAATCAGAGGTGGGGAATCAGAGGCAGGGAATCAGATGTGCGGAATCAGAGATGGGGAATCAGAGGCAGGGAATCAGAATCAGAAGCGGGGAATCAGAGGCCGGGAATCAGAGGCCGGGAATCAGATGCTGGGAATAAGAGGCCGGGAATCAGAGGAGGGGAATCAGAGTCCGGGAATCAGAGATGGGGATTCAGAGGCGGGGAATCAGATATGGAGAATCAGAGATGGGGAATCAGAGGCGGGGAATCAGAGGCAGGGAATCGGACGCCGGGAATCAGAGGCGGGGAATCAGAGCTGGGGAATCAGAGGCGGGGAATCAGAGTTGGGGAATCAGAGGCGGGGAATCAGATATGGGGAAATAGAGGCGGGGAATCAGATATGGGAAATCAGAGGTGTGGAATCAGAGGTTGGGAATCAGAGGCAGGGAATCAGAGGCGGGGAAACAGAGGCGGGGAATCAGATATGGGGAATCAGAGGTGGCGAATCAAAGGCGGTGAAACAGAGATGGGGAATCAGGGGCGTGGAATCAGAGGCAGTGAATTAGATGTGGTGAATCAGAGATGGGGAATCAGAGGCAGGGAATCAGAATCAGAAGCGGGGTATCAGAGGCCGGGAATCAGAGGAAGGTAATCAGAGGCAGGGGATCAAACACGGGGAATCAGAGGCTGGGAATCAGAGCTGGGGAATCACAGGCGGGGAATCAGAGATGGGGAATCAGAGGCGGGGAATCAGAGGCAGGGAATCAGATGCGGGGAATCAGAGCCGGGGAATCAGAGCTGGCAAATCAGAGGCGGGGAATCAGAGGTGGGCAATCAGAGGATGAAAATCAGATATGGGGAATCAGAGGCGGGGAATTAGAGCTGGGGAATCACAGGCGGGGAATCAGAGTTGGGGAATCAGAGGCGGGGAATCAGATATGGGGAAACAGAGTCGGGGAATCAGAGGCGGTGAAACAGAGGCGGGGAATCAGATATGGGGAATCAGAGGTGGGGAATCAGAGGTTGGGAATCAGAGGCCTGGAATCAGAGGCGGGGAATCAGAGGCAGGGAATCAGATGCGGGGAATCAGAGGAGGGGAATCAGAGCTGGGGAATCAGAGGCGGGGTATTAGAGTTGGGGAATCAGAGGCGGGGAATCAGACGCGGGGAATCAGAGGGGGGGAATCATAGCTGGCGAATCAGAGGCGGGGAATCAGAGGTGGGCAATCAGAGGCCGGGAATCAGAGGTGGTGAATCAGAGATGGGGAATCAGAGGCGGGGAATCAGTGGCAGGGAATCAAATATGGGGAATCAGAGGCGTGGAATCAGAGGCAGGGAATCAGACACGGGGAATCAGACACGGGGAATCAGAGGTGGGGAATCAGAGATGGGGAATCAGAGGCGGTGAATCAGAGATGGGGAATCAGAGGCGGGGAATCAGAGGCAGGAAATCAGACACGGGGATTCAGAGGCTGGGAATTAGACGGGGGAATCAAAGGCGGGGAATCAGAGCTGGGGAATCAGAGGCAGGGAATCAGAGGCGGGGAATCAGATATGGGGAATCAGAGGCTGGGATTCGGAGGCGGGGAATCAGAGGCAGGGAATCAGACACGGGGAATCAGAGGTGGGGAATCAGAGATGGGGAATCAGAGGCGGGGAATCAGAGGCAGGGAATCAGACGCGGGGAATCTGAGGCGGGGAATCAGAGTTGGGAATCAGAGGTGGGGAATCAGAGTTGGGGAATCAGAGGCAGGGAATCGGATGTGCGGAATCAGAGATGGGGAATCAGATGTGGGGAATCAGAGGAATCAGAGATGGGGAATCAGAGGCGGGGAATCAGAGGCAGGAAATAAGACACGGGGATTCAGAGGCTGGGAATCAGACGGGGGGAATCAAAGGCGGGGAATCAGAGCTGGGGAATCAGAGGCAGGGAATCAGAGTTGGGGATTCAGAGACGGGGAATCAGATATGGGGAAACAGAGGCGGGGAATCAGAGGCGGGCAAACAGAGGCGGGGAATTAGATATGGGGAATCAGAGGTGGGGAATCAGAGGTGGTGAATCAGTGATGGGGAATCACAGGCGGGGAATCAGAGGCAGGGAATAGAACGCAGGGAATCAGACGCAGGGAATCAGAGCTGGGGAATCAGAGGCGGGGAATCATAGTTGGGAATCAGAGGCGGGGAATCAGATATGGGGAAACAGAGGCGGGGAATCAGAGGCGGGGAAACAGAGGCGGGGAATCAGATATGGGGAATCGGATGCGGGGAATCAGAGGCGGGGAATCAGAGCTGGGGAGTCAGAGGCGGGGAATCAGAGTTGGGGCATCAGAGGTGGGGAATCAGAGGCAGGGAATCAGAATCAGAAGCGGGGAATCAGAGGCCGGGAATCAAAGGCCGGGAATCAGATGCTGGGAATAAGAGGCCGGGAATCAGAGGTGGGGAATCAGAGTCCGGGAATCAGAGATGGGGATTCAGAGGCGGGGAATGAGATATGGAGAATCAGAGGCGGGGAATCAGAGGCCGGGAAACAGAGGTGGGGAGTCAGATATGGGGAATCAGAGGTGGCGAATCAAAGGCGGTGAATCAGAGATCGGGAATCAGAGGCGGGGAATCAGAGGCAGGGAATCAGATGCGGGGAATCAGAGGCGGGGAATCAGAGCTGGCGAATCAGAGGCGGGGAATCAGAGGTGGGCAATCAGAGGCAGGGAATCAGATATGGGGAATCAGAGGCGGGGAATCAGAGGCGGGGAAACAGAGGTGGGGAATCAGATATGGGGAAACAGAGGTGGCGAATCAAAGGCGGTGAATCAGAGATGGGGAATCAGAGGCGGGGAATCAGAGGCAGGGAATCAAAAACGGGGAATCAGAGGCGGGGAAGCAGAGTAGGAGAATCAGAGGTGGGGAATCAGATATGGGGAAACAGGGGCGGGGAATCAGAGGCGGGGAAACAGAGGCGGGGAATCAGATATGGGGAATCAGAGGTGTGGAATCAGAGGTTGGGAATCAGAGGCGGGGAAACAGAGGAGGGGAATCAGATATGGGGAATCAGAGGTGGCGAATTAAAGGCGGTGAATCAGAGATGGGGAATCAGGGCAGGGAATCAGAGGCAGGGAATCAAACACGGGGAATCAGAGGCGTGGAATCAGAGCTGGGGAATCAGAGGCGGGGATTCAGAGTTGGGGAATCAGAGGCGGGGAATCAGAGGCGGGGAAACAGGCGGGGAATCAGATATGGGGAATCAGAGGTGGGGAATCAGAGGTTGGGAATCAGAAGCAGGGAATCAGAGGCGGGGAATCAGAGGCGGGGAATCAGAGGCAGGAAATCCGATGTGTGGAATCGGAGATGGAGAATCAGAGGCAGGGAATCAGAGGCGGGGAATCAGAGGCGGGGAATCAGAGGCCGGGAATCAGATATGGGGAAACAGAGGCGGGGAATCAGAGGCGGGGAAACAGAGGCGGGGAATCAGATATGGGGAATCAGAGGAGGGGAATCAGAGGTTGGGAATCAGAGGCAGGGAATCAGAGGCTGGGAATCAGATGCAGGGAATCAGATGCAGGGAATCAGAGGCGGGGAATCAGAGCTGGGGAATCAGAGGTGGGGAATCAGAGTTGGGGAATCAGAGTCGGGGACTTAGATATGGGGAAACAGAGGCAGGGAATCAGAGGCGGGGAAACAGACGCGGGGAATCAGAGGCGGGTATCAGAGCTGGGGAATCAGAGGCGGGGAATCAGAGTTGGGGAATCAGAGGCGGGGAATCAGAGGCGGGGAATCAGATATGGGGAAGCAGAGGTGGCGAATCAAAGGCGGTGAAACAGAGATGGGGAATCAGGGGCGTGGAATCAGAGGCAGGGAATTAGATGTGGTGTATCAGAGATGGGGAATCAGAGGCAGGGAATCAGAATCAGAAGCGGGGTATCAGAGGCCGGGAATCAGAGGAAGGTAATCAGAGGCAGGGGATCAAACACGGGGAATCAGAGGCTGGGAATCAGAGCTGGGGAATCACAGGCGGGGAATCAGAGATGGGGAATCAGAGGCGGGGAATCAGAGGCAGGGAAACAGATGCGGGGAATCAGAGGCGGGGAATCAGAGCTGGCAAATCAGAGGCGGGGAATCAGAGGTGGGCAATCAGAGGATGGGAATCAGATATGGGGAATCAGAGGCGGGGAATTAGAGCTGGGGAATCACAGGCGGGGAATCAGAGTTGGGGAATCAGAGGCGGGGAATCAGATATGGGGAAACAGAGTCGGGGAATCAGAGGTGGTGAAACAGAGGCGGGGAATCAGATATGGGGAATCAGAGGTGGGGAATCAGAGGTTGGGAATCAGAGGCCTGGAATCAGAGGCGGGGAATCAGAGGCAGGGAATCAGATGCGGGGAATCAGAGGAGGGGAATCAGAGCTGGGGAATCAGAGGCGGGGTATTAGAGTTGGGGAATCAGAGGCGGGGAATCAGACGCGGGGAATCAGAGGGGGGGAATCATAGCTGGCAAATCAGAGGCGGGGAATCAGAGGTGGGCAATCAGAGGCCGGGAATCAGAGGTGGTGAATCAGAGATGGGGAATCAGAGGCGGGGAATCAGTGGCAGGGAATCAGATATGGGGAATCAGAGGCGTGGAATCAGAGGCAGGGAATCAGACACGGGGAATCAGACACGGGGAATCAGAGGTGGGGAATCAGAGATGGGGAATCAGAGGCGGTGAATCAGAGATGGGGAATCAGAGGCGGGGAATCAGAGGCAGGAAATCAGACACGGGGATTCAGAGGCTGGGAATTAGACGGGGGGAATCAAAGGCGGGGAATCAGAGCTGGGGAATCAGAGGCAGGGAATCAGAGGCGGGGAATCAGATATGGGGAATCAGAGGCTGGGATTCGGAGGCGGGGAATCAGAGGCATGGAATCAGACATGGGGAATCAGAGGTGGGGAATCAGAGGTGGGGAATCAGAGTTGGGGAATCAGAGGCAGGGAATCGGATGTGCGGAATCAGAGATGGGGAATCAGATGTGGGGAATCAGAGGAATCAGAGATGG
This sequence comes from Narcine bancroftii, assembly GCF_036971445.1. Taxonomy (NCBI): domain Eukaryota; kingdom Metazoa; phylum Chordata; class Chondrichthyes; order Torpediniformes; family Narcinidae; genus Narcine; species Narcine bancroftii. The sequence goes on along the minus strand of NW_027211891.1, from coordinate 1,828,839 downwards.
GGAATCAGAGGCGGGGAATCAGAGGCAGGAAATCAGACACGGGGATTCAGAGGCTGGGAATCAGACGGGGGGAATCAAAGGCGGGGAATCAGAGCTGGGGAATCAGAGGCAGGGAATCAGAGTTGGGGATTCAGAGACGGGGAATCAGATATGGGGAAACAGAGGCGGGGAATCAGAGGCGGGCAAACAGAGGCGGGGAATTAGATATGGGGAATCAGAGGTGGGGAATCAGAGGTGGTGAATCAGTGATGGGGAATCACAGGCGGGGAATCAGAGGCAGGGAATAGAACGCAGGGAATCAGACGCAGGGAATCAGAGCTGGGGAATCAGAGGCGGGGAATCATAGTTGGGAATCAGAGGCGGGGAATCAGATATGGGGAAACAGAGGCGGGGAATCAGAGGCGGGGAAACAGAGGCGGGGAATCAGATATGGGGAATCGGATGCGGGGAATCAGAGGCGGGGAATCAGAGCTGGGGAGTCAGAGGCGGGGAATCAGAGTTGGGGCATCAGAGGTGGGGAATTAGATATAGGGAAACAGAGGTGGGGAATCAGAGGCGGGGAAACAGAGGCGGGGAATCAGATATGGGGAATCAGAGGTGGGGAATCAGAGGCAGGGAATCAGATGTGCGGAATCAGAGATGGGGAATCAGAGGCAGGGAATCAGAATCAGAAGCGGGGAATCAGAGGCCGGGAATCAAAGGCCGGGAATCAGATGCTGGGAATAAGAGGCCGGGAATCAGAGGTGGGGAATCAGAGTCCGGGAATCAGAGATGGGGATTCAGAGGCGGGGAATGAGATGTGGAGAATCAGATGCGGGGAATCAGAGGCCGGGAAACAGAGGTGGGGAATCAGATATGGGGAATCAGAGGTGTCGAATCAAAGGCGGTGAATCAGAGATGGGGAATCAGAGGCGGGGAATCAGAGGCAGGGAATCAGATGCGGGGAATCAGAGGCGGGGAATCAGAGCTGGCGAATCAGAGGCGGGGAATCAGAGGTGGGCAATCAGAGGCGGGGAATCAGATATGGGGAATCAGAGGCGGGGAATCAGAGGCGGGGAAACAGAGGTGGGGAATCAGATATGGGGAAACAGAGGTGGCGAATCAAAGGCGGTGAATCAGAGATGGGGAATCAGAGGCGGGGAATCAGAGGCAGGGAATCAAAAACGGGGAATCAGAGGCGGGGAAGCAGAGTAGGAGAATCAGAGGTGGGAAATCAGATATGGGGAAACAGGGGCGGGGAATCAGAGGCGGGGAAACAGAGGCGGGGAATCAGATATGGGGAATCAGAGGTGTGGAATCAGAGGTTGGGAATCAGAGGCGGGGAAACAGAGGAGGGGAATCAGATATGGGGAATCAGAGGTGGCGAATTAAAGGCGGTGAATCAGAGATGGGGAATCAGGGCAGGGAATCAGAGGCAGGGAATCAAACACGGGGAATCAGAGGCGTGGAATCAGAGCTGGGGAATCAGAGGCGGGGATTCAGAGTTGGGGAATCAGAGGCGGGGAATCAGAGGCGGGGAAACAGGCGGGGAATCAGATATGGGGAATCAGAGGTGGGGAATCAGAGGTTGGGAATCAGAAGCAGGGAATCAGAGGCGGGGAATCAGATGCGGGGAATCAGAGGCAGGAAATCCGATGTGCGGAATCGGAGATGGGGAATCAGAGGCAGGGAATCAGAGGCGGGGAATCAGAGGCGGGGAATCAGAGGCCGGGAATCAGATATGGGGAAACAGAGGCGGGGAATCAGAGGCGGGGAAACAGAGGCGGGGAATCAGATATGGGGAATCAGAGGTGGGGAATTAGAGGTTGGGAATCAGAGGCAGGGAATCAGAGGCTGGGAATCAGATGCAGGGAATCAGATGCAGGGAATCAGAGGCGGGGAATCAGAGCTGGGGAATCAGAGGTGGGGAATCAGAGTTGGGGAATCAGAGTCGGGGACTTAGATATGGGGAAACAGAGGCAGGGAATCAGAGGCGGGGAAACAGACGCGGGGAATCAGAGGCGGGTATCAGAGCTGGGGAATCAGAGGCGGGGAATCAGAGTTGGGGAATCAGAGGCGGGGAATCAGAGGCGGGGAATCAGAGGCGGGGAATCAGAGGCGGGGAAACAGAGGCAGGGAATCAGATATGGGGAATCAGAGGTGGGGTATCAGGGGCAGGGAATCAGTGGCAGGGAATCAGAGGCGGGGAATCAGAGGCGGTGAATCAGAGGCAGGGAATCAGACACGGGGAATCAGATATGGGGAAACAGAGGCGGGGAATCAGAGGCGGGCAAACAGAGGCGGGGAATTAGATAAGGGGAATCAGAGGTGGGGAATCAGAGGTGGTGAATCAGAGATGGGGAATCACAGGCGGGGAATCAGAGGCAGGGAATAGAACGCGGGGAATCAGAGGCGGGGAATCAGAGCTGGGGAATCAGAGGCGGGGAATCATAGTTGGGAATCAGAGGCGCGGAATCAGATATGGGGAAACAGAGGCGGGGAATCAAAGGCGGGGAAACAGAGGCGGGGAATCAGATATGGGGAATCGGATGCGGGGAATCAGAGGTGGGGAATCAGAGCTGGGGAATCAGAGGCGGGGTATCAGAGTTGGGGCATCAGAGGTGGGGAATTAGATATGGGGAAACAGAGGCGGGGAATCAGAGGCGGGGAAACAGAGGTGGGGAATCAGATATGGGGAATCAGAGGTGGGGAATCAGAGGCAGGGAATCAGATGTGCGGAATCAGAGATGGGGAATCAGAGGCGGGGAATTAGAGCTGGGGAATCACAGGCAGGGAATCAGAGTTGGGGAATCAGAGGCGGGGAATCAGATATGGGGAAACAGAGTCGGGGAATCAGAGGCGGTGAAACAGAGGCGGGGAATCAGATATGGGGAATCAGAGGTGGGGAATCAGAGTTTGGGAATCAGAGGCCTGGAATCAGAGGCGGGGAATCAGAGGCAGGGAATCAGATGCGGGGAATCAGAGGAGGGGAATCAGAGCTGGGGAATCAGAGGCGGGGTATTAGAGTTGGGGAATCAGAGGCGGGGAATCAGACGCGGGGTATCAGAGGGGTGGAATCATAGCTGGCGAATCAGAGGCGGGGAATCAGAGGTGGGCAATCAGAGGCCGGGAATCAGAGGTGGTGAATCAGAGATGGGGAATCAGAGGCGGGGAATCAGTGGCAGGGAATCAGATATGGGGAATCAGAGGCGTGGAATCAGAGGCAGGGAATCAGACACGGGGAATCAGACACGGGGAATCAGAGGTGGGGAATCAGAGATGGGGAATCAGAGGCGGTGAATCAGAGATGGGGAATCAGAGGCGGGGAATCAGAGGCAGGAAATCAGACACGGGGATTCAGAGGCTGGGAATTAGACGGGGGGAATCAAAGGCGGGGAATCAGAGCTGGGGAATCAGAGGCAGGGAATCAGAGGCGGGGAATCAGATATGGGGAATCAGAGGCTGGGATTCGGAGGCGGGGAATCAGAGGCAGGGAATCAGACACGGGGAATCAGAGGTGGGGAATCAGAGATGGGGAATCAGAGGCGGGGAATCAGATATGGGGAATCGGATGCGAGGAATCAGAGGCGGGGAAACAGAGGTGGGGAATCAGATATGGGGAATCAGAGGTGGGGAATCAGAGGCAGGGAATCAGATGTGCGGAATCAGAGATGGGGAATCAGATGCAGGGAATCAGAATCAGAAGCGGGGAATCAGAGGCCGGGAATCAGAGGCCGGGATTCAGATGCCGGGAATAAGAGGAAGGTAATCAGAGGCAGGGGATCAAACACGGGGAATCAGAGGCTGGGAATCAGAGCTGGGGAATCACAGGCGGGGAATCAGAGATGGGGAATCAGAGGCGGGGAATCAGAGGCAGGGAATCAGATGCGGGGAATCAGAGGCGGGGAATCAGAGCTGGCAAATCAGAGGCGGGGAATCAGTGGTGGGCAATCAGAGGATGGGAATCAGATATGGGGAATCAGAGGCGGGGAATTAGAGCTGGGGAATCACAGGCGGGGAATCAGAGTTGGGGAATCAGAGGCGGGGAATCAGATATGGGGAAACAGAGTCGGGGAATCAGAGGCGGTGAAACAGAGGCGGGGAATCAGATATGGGGAATCAGAGGTGGGGAATCAGAGTTTGGGAATCAGAGGCCTGGAATCAGAGGCGGGGAATCAGAGGCAGGGAATCAGATGCGGGGAATCAGAGGAGGGGAATCAGAGCTGGGGAATCAGATATGTGGAAACAGGGGCGGGGAATCAGAGGCGGGGAAACAGAGGCGGGGAATCAGATATGGGGAATCAGAGGTGTGGAATCAGAGGTTGGGAATCAGAGGCGGGGAAACAGAGGAGGGGAATCAGATATGGGGAATCAGAGGTGGCGAATTAAAGGCGGTGAATCAGAGATGGGGAATCAGGGCAGGGAATCAGAGGCAGGGAATCAAACACGGGGAATCAGAGGCGGGGAATCAGAGCTGGGGAATCAGAGGCGGGGAATCAGATATGGGGAAACAGAGGCGGGGAATCAAAGGCGGGGAAACAGAGGCGGGGAATCAGATATGGGGAATCGGATGCGGGGAATCAGAGGTGGGGAATCAGAGCTGGGGAATCAGAGGCGGGGTATCAGAGTTGGGGCATCAGAGGTGGGGAATTAGATATGGGGAAACAGAGGCGGGGAATCAGAGGCGGGGAAACAGAGGTGGGGAATCAGATATGGGGAATCAGAGGTGGGGAATCAGAGGCAGGGAATCAGATGTGCGGAATCAGAGATGGGGAATCAGAGGCGGGGAATTAGAGCTGGGGAATCACAGGCGGGGAATCAGAGTTGGGGAATCAGAGGCGGGGAATCAGATATGGGGAAACAGAGTCGGGGAATCAGAGGCGGTGAAACAGAGGCGGGGAATCAGATATGGGGAATCAGAGGTGGGGAATCAGAGTTTGGGAATCAGAGGCCTGGAATCAGAGGCGGGGAATCAGAGGCAGGGAATCAGATGCGGGGAATCAGAGGAGGGGAATCAGAGCTGGGGAATCAGAGGCGGGGTATTAGAGTTGGGGAATCAGAGGCGGGGAATCAGACGCGGGGTATCAGAGGGGTGGAATCATAGCTGGCGAATCAGAGGCGGGGAATCAGAGGTGGGCAATCAGAGGCCGGGAATCAGAGGTGGTGAATCAGAGATCGGGAATCAGAGGCGGGGAATCAGTGGCAGGGAATCAGATATGGGGAATCAGAGGCGTGGAATCAGAGGCAGGGAATCAGACACGGGGAATCAGACACGGGGAATCAGAGGTGGGGAATCAGAGATGGGGAATCAGAGGCGGTGAATCAGAGATGGGGAATCAGAGGCGGGGAATCAGAGGCAGGAAATCAGACACGGGGATTCAGAGGCTGGGAATTAGACGGGGGGAATCAAAGGCGGGGAATCAGAGCTGGGGAATCAGAGGCAGGGAATCAGAGGCGGGGATTCAGATATGGGGAATCAGAGGCTGGGATTCGGAGGCGGGGAATCAGAGGCAGGGAATCAGACACGGGGAATCAGAGGTGGGGAATCAGAGATGGGGAATCAGAGGCGGGGAATCAGATATGGGGAATCGGATGCGGGGAATCAGAGGCGGGGAAACAGAGGTGGGGAATCAGATATGGGGAATCAGAGGTGGGGAATCAGAGGCAGGGAATCAGATGTGCGGAATCAGAGATGGGGAATCAGATGCAGGGAATCAGAATCAGAAGCGGGGAATCAGAGGCCGGGAATCAGAGGCCGGGATTCAGATGCCGGGAATAAGAGGAAGGTAATCAGAGGCAGGGGATCAAACACGGGGAATCAGAGGCTGGGAATCAGAGCTGGGGAATCACAGGCGGGGAATCAGAGATGGGGAATCAGAGGCGGGGAATCAGAGGCAGGGAATCAGATGCGGGGAATCAGAGGCGGGGAATCAGAGCTGGCAAATCAGAGGCGGGGAATCAGAGGTGGGCAATCAGAGGATGGGAATCAGATATGGGGAATCAGAGGCGGGGAATTAGAGCTGGGGAATCACAGGCGGGGAATCAGAGTTGGGGAATCAGAGGCGGGGAATCAGATATGGGGAAACAGAGTCGGGGAATCAGAGGCGGTGAAACAGAGGCGGGGAATCAGATATGGGGAATCAGAGGTGGGGAATCAGAGTTTGGGAATCAGAGGCCTGGAATCAGAGGCGGGGAATCAGAGGCAGGGAATCAGATGCGGGGAATCAGAGGAGGGGAATCAGAGCTGGGGAATCAGATATGGGGAAACAGGGGCGGGGAATCAGAGGCGGGGAAACAGAGGCGGGGAATCAGATATGGGGAATCAGAGGTGTGGAATCAGAGGTTGGGAATCAGAGGCGGGGAAACAGAGGAGGGGAATCAGATATGGGGAATCAGAGGTGGCGAATTAAAGGCGGTGAATCAGAGATGGGGAATCAGGGCAGGGAATCAGAGGCAGGGAATCAAACACGGGGAATCAGAGGCGTGGAATCAGAGCTGGGGAATCAGAGGCGGGGATTCAGAGTTGGGGAATCAGAGGCGGGGAATCAGAGGCGGGGAATCAGGCGGGGAATCAGATATGGGGAATCAGAGGTGGGGAATCGAAGGTTGGGAATCAGAAGCAGGGAATCAGAGGCGGGGTATCAGAGTTGGGGCATCAGAGGTGGGGAATTAGATATGGGGAAACAGAGGCGGGGAATCAGAGGCGGGGAAACAGAGGTGGGGAATCAGATATGGGGAATCAGAGGTGGGGAATCAGAGGCAGGGAATCAGATGTGCGGAATCAGAGATGGGGAATCAGAGGCGGGGAATTAGAGCTGGGGAATCACAGGCGGGGAATCAGAGTTGGGGAATCAGAGGCGGGGAATCAGATATGGGGAAACAGAGTCGGGGAATCAGAGGCGGTGAAACAGAGGCGGGGAATCAGATATGGGGAATCAGAGGTGGGGAATCAGAGTTTGGGAATCAGAGGCCTGGAATCAGAGGCGGGGAATCAGAGGCAGGGAATCAGATGCGGGGAATCAGAGGAGGGGAATCAGAGCTGGGGAATCAGAGGCGGGGTATTAGAGTTGGGGAATCAGAGGCGGGGAATCAGACGCGGGGTATCAGAGGGGTGGAATCATAGCTGGCGAATCAGAGGCGGGGAATCAGAGGTGGGCAATCAGAGGCCGGGAATCAGAGGTGGTGAATCAGAGATCGGGAATCAGAGGCGGGGAATCAGTGGCAGGGAATCAGATATGGGGAATCAGAGGCGTGGAATCAGAGGCAGGGAATCAGACACGGGGAATCAGACACGGGGAATCAGAGGTGGGGAATCAGAGATGGGGAATCAGAGGCGGTGAATCAGAGATGGGGAATCAGAGGCGGGGAATCAGAGGCAGGAAATCAGACACGGGGATTCAGAGGCTGGGAATTAGACGGGGGGAATCAAAGGCGGGGAATCAGAGCTGGGGAATCAGAGGCAGGGAATCAGAGGCGGGGATTCAGATATGGGGAATCAGAGGCTGGGATTCGGAGGCGGGGAATCAGAGGCAGGGAATCAGACACGGGGAATCAGAGGTGGGGAATCAGAGATGGGGAATCAGAGGCGGGGAATCAGATATGGGGAATCGGATGCGGGGAATCAGAGGCGGGGAAACAGAGGTGGGGAATCAGATATGGGGAATCAGAGGTGGGGAATCAGAGGCAGGGAATCAGATGTGCGGAATCAGAGATGGGGAATCAGATGCAGGGAATCAGAATCAGAAGCGGGGAATCAGAGGCCGGGAATCAGAGGCCGGGATTCAGATGCCGGGAATAAGAGGAAGGTAATCAGAGGCAGGGGATCAAACACGGGGAATCAGAGGCTGGGAATCAGAGCTGGGGAATCACAGGCGGGGAATCAGAGATGGGGAATCAGAGGCGGGGAATCAGAGGCAGGGAATCAGATGCGGGGAATCAGAGGCGGGGAATCAGAGCTGGCAAATCAGAGGCGGGGAATCAGAGGTGGGCAATCAGAGGATGGGAATCAGATATGGGGAATCAGAGGCGGGGAATTAGAGCTGGGGAATCACAGGCGGGGAATCAGAGTTGGGGAATCAGAGGCGGGGAATCAGATATGGGGAAACAGAGTCGGGGAATCAGAGGCGGTGAAACAGAGGCGGGGAATCAGATATGGGGAATCAGAGGTGGGGAATCAGAGTTTGGGAATCAGAGGCCTGGAATCAGAGGCGGGGAATCAGAGGCAGGGAATCAGATGCGGGGAATCAGAGGAGGGGAATCAGAGCTGGGGAATCAGATATGGGGAAACAGGGGCGGGGAATCAGAGGCGGGGAAACAGAGGCGGGGAATCAGATATGGGGAATCAGAGGTGTGGAATCAGAGGTTGGGAATCAGAGGCGGGGAAACAGAGGAGGGGAATCAGATATGGGGAATCAGAGGTGGCGAATTAAAGGCGGTGAATCAGAGATGGGGAATCAGGGCAGGGAATCAGAGGCAGGGAATCAAACACGGGGAATCAGAGGCGTGGAATCAGAGCTGGGGAATCAGAGGCGGGGATTCAGAGTTGGGGAATCAGAGGCGGGGAATCAGAGGCGGGGAATCAGGCGGGGAATCAGATATGGGGAATCAGAGGTGGGGAATCGAAGGTTGGGAATCAGAAGCAGGGAATCAGAGGCGGGGAATCAGATATGGGGAATCAGAGGCTGGGATTCGGAGGCGGGGAATCAGAGGCAGGGAATCAGACATGGGGAATCAGAGGTGGGGAATCAGAGATGGGGAATCAGAGGCGGGGAATCAGAGGCAGGGAATCAGACGCGGGGAATCTGAGGCGGGGAATCAGAGCTGGGGAATCAGAGGTGGGGAATCAGAGTTGGGGAATCAGAGGATGGGAATCAGATATGGGGAATCAGAGGCGGGGAATTAGAGCTGGGGAATCACAGGCGGGGAATCAGAGTTGGGGAATCAGAGGCGGGGAATCAGATATGGGGAAACAGAGTCGGGGAATCAGAGGCGGTGAAACAGAGGCGGGGAATCAGATATGGGGAATCAGAGGTGGGGAATCAGAGTTTGGGAATCAGAGGCCTGGAATCAGAGGCGGGGAATCAGAGGCAGGGAATCAGATGCGGGGAATCAGAGGAGGGGAATCAGAGCTGGGGAATCAGATATGGGGAAACAGAGTCGGGGAATCAGAGGCGGTGAAACAGAGGCGGGGAATCAGATATGGGGAATCAGAGGTGGGGAATCAGAGTTTGGGAATCAGAGGCCTGGAATCAGAGGCGGGGAATCAGAGGCAGGGAATCAGATGCGGGGAATCAGAGGAGGGGAATCAGAGCTGGGGAATCAGATATGGGGAAACAGGGGCGGGGAATCAGAGGCGGGGAAACAGAGGCGGGGAATCAGATATGGGGAATCAGAGCTGGGGAATCAGAGGTGGGGAATCAGAGTTGGGGAATCAGAGGATGGGAATCAGATATGGGGAATCAGAGGCGGGGAATTAGAGCTGGGGAATCACAGGCGGGGAATCAGAGTTGGGGAATCAGAGGCGGGGAATCAGATATGGGGAAACAGAGTCGGGGAATCAGAGGCGGTGAAACAGAGGCGGGGAATCAGATATGGGGAATCAGAGGTGGGGAATCAGAGTTTGGGAATCAGAGGCCTGGAATCAGAGGTGGGGAATCAGAGGCAGGGAATCAGATGCGGGGAATCAGAGGAGGGGAATCAGAGCTGGGGAATCAGATATGGGGAAACAGGGGCGGGGAATCAGAGGCGGGGAAACAGAGGCGGGGAATCAGATATGGGGAATCAGAGGTGGGGAATCAGAGTTTGGGAAACAGAGGCGGGGAATCAGATATGGGGAAACAGAGTCGGGGAATCAGAGGCGGTGAAACAGAGGCGGGGAATCAGATATGGGGAATCAGAGGTGGGGAATCAGAGTTTGGGAATCAGAGGCCTGGAATCAGAGGCGGGGAATCAGAGGCAGGGAATCAGATGCGGGGAATCAGAGGAGGGGAATCAGAGCTGGGGAATCAGATATGGGGAAACAGGGGCGGGGAATCAGAGGCGGGGAAACAGAGGCGGGGAATCAGATATGGGGAATCAGAGGTGTGGAATCAGAGGTTGGGAATCAGAGGCGGGGAAACAGAGGAGGGGAATCAGATATGGGGAATCAGAGGTGGCGAATTAAAGGCGGTGAATCAGAGATGGGGAATCAGGGCAGGGAATCAGAGGCAGGGAATCAAACACGGGGAATCAGAGGCGTGGAATCAGAGCTGGGGAATCAGAGGCAGGGAATCAGATGCGGGGAATCAGAGGAGGGGAATCAGAGCTGGGGAATCAGAGGCGGGGTATTAGAGTTGGGGAATCAGAGGCGGGGAATCAGACGCGGGGTATCAGAGGGGTGGAATCATAGCTGGCGAATCAGAGGCGGGGAATCAGAGGTGGGCAATCAGAGGCCGGGAATCAGAGGTGGTGAATCAGAGATGGGGAATCAGAGGCGGGGAATCAGTGGCAGGGAATCAGATATGGGGAATCAGAGGCGTGGAATCATAGGCAGGGAATCAGACACGGGGAATCAGACACGGGGAATCAGAGGTGGGGAATCAGAGATGGGGAATCAGAGGCGGTGAATCAGAGATGGGGAATCGGAGGCGGGGAATCAGAGGCAGGAAATCAGACACGGGGATTCAGAGGCTGGGAATTAGACGGGGGGAATCAAAGGCGGGGAATCAGAGCTGGGGAATCAGAGGCAGGGAATCAGAGGCGGGGAATCAGATATGGGGAATCAGAGGCTGGGATTCGGAGGCGGGGAATCAGATGCGGGGAATCAGAGGCGGGAAATCAGAGCTGGCGAATCAGAGGCGGGGAATCAGAGGTGGGCAATCAGAGGCGGGGAATCAGATATGGGGAATCAGAGGCGGGGAATCAGAGGCGGGGAAACAGAGGTGGGGAATCAGATATGGGGAAACAGAGGTGGCGAATCAAAGGCGGTGAATCAGAGATGGGGAATCAGAGGCGGGGAATCAGAGGCAGGGAATCAAAAACGGGGAATCAGAGGCGGGGAAGCAGAGTAGGAGAATCAGAGGTGGGGAATCAGATATGGGGAAACAGGGGCGGGGAATCAGAGGCGGGGAAACAGAGGCGGGGAATCAGATATGGGGAATCAGAGGTGTGGAATCAGAGGTTGGGAATCAGAGGCGGGGAAACAGAGGAGGGGAATCAGATATGGGGAATCAGAGGTGGCGAATTAAAGGCGGTGAATCAGAGATGGGGAATCAGGGCAGGGAATCAGAGGCAGGGAATCAAACACGGGGAATCAGAGGCGTGGAATCAGAGCTGGGGAATCAGAGGCGGGGATTCAGAGTTGGGGAATCAGAGGCGGGGAATCAGAGGCGGGGAAACAGGCGGGGAATCAGATATGGGGAATCAGAGGTGGGGAATCAGAGGTTGGGAATCAGAAGCAGGGAATCAGAGGCGGGGAATCAGAGGCGGGGAATCAGAGGCAGGAAATCCGATGTGCGGAATCGGAGATGGGGAATCAGAGGCAGGGAATCAGAGGCGGGGAATCAGAGGCGGGGAATCAGAGGCCGGGAATCAGATATGGGGAAACAGAGGCGGGGAATCAGAGGCGGGGAAACAGAGGCGGGGAATCAGATATGGGGAATCAGAGGTGGGGAATTAGAGGTTGGGAATCAGAGGCAGGGAATCAGAGGCTGGGAATCAGATGCAGGGAATCAGATGCAGGGAATCAGAGGCGGGGAATCAGAGCTGGGGAATCAGAGGTGGGGAATCAGAGTTGGGGAATCAGAGTCGGGGACTTAGATATGGGGAAACAGAGGCAGGGAATCAGAGGCGGGGAAACAGACGCGGGGAATCAGAGGCGGGTATCAGAGCTGGGGAATCAGAGGCGGGGAATCAGAGTTGGGGAATCAGAGGCGGGGAATCAGAGGCGGGGAATCAGAGGCGGGGAATCAGAGGCGGGGAAACAGAGGCAGGGAATCAGATATGGGGAATCAGAGGTGGGGTATCAGGGGCAGGGAATCAGTGGCAGGGAATCAGAGGCGGGGAATCAGAGGCGGGGAATCAGAGGCAGGGAATCAGACACGGGGAATCAGATATGGGGAAACAGAGGCGGGGAATCAGAGGCGGGCAAACAGAGGCGGGGAATTAGATAAGGGGAATCAGAGGTGGGGAATCAGAGGTGGTGAATCAGAGATGGGGAATCACAGGCGGGGAATCAGAGGCAGGGAATAGAACGCGGGGAATCAGAGGCGGGGAATCAGAGCTGGGGAATCAGAGGCGGGGAATCATAGTTGGGAATCAGAGGCGGGGAATCAGATATGGGGAAACAGAGGCGGGGAATCAAAGGCGGGGAAACAGAGGCGGGGAATCAGATATGGGGAATCGGATGCGGGGAATCAGAGGTGGGGAATCAGAGCTGGGGAATCAGAGGCGGGGTATCAGAGTTGGGGCATCAGAGGTGGGGAATTAGATATGGGGAAACAGAGGCGGGGAATCAGAGGCGGGGAAACAGAGGTGGGGAATCAGATATGGGGAATCAGAGGTGGGGAATCAGAGGCAGGGAATCAGATGTGCGGAATCAGAGATGGGGAATCAGAGGCGGGGAATTAGAGCTGGGGAATCACAGGCGGGGAATCAGAGTTGGGGAATCAGAGGCGGGGAATCAGATATGGGGAAACAGAGTCGGGGAATCAGAGGCGGTGAAACAGAGGCGGGGAATCAGATATGGGGAATCAGAGGTGGGGAATCAGAGTTTGGGAATCAGAGGCGGGGAATCAGAGGCGGGGAAACAGAGGCAGGGAATCAGATATGGGGAATCAGAGGTGGGGTATCAGGGGCAGGGAATCAGTGGCAGGGAATCAGAGGCGGGGAATCAGAGGCGGGGAATCAGAGGCAGGGAATCAGACACGGGTAATCAGATATGGGGAAACAGAGGCGGGGAATCAGAGGCGGGCAAACAGAGGCGGGGAATTAGATATGGGGAATCAGAGGTGTGGAATCAGAGGTTGGGAATCAGAGGCGGGGAAACAGAGGAGGGGAATCAGATATGGGGAATCAGAGGTGGCGAATTAAAGGCGGTGAATCAGAGATGGGGAATCAGGGCAGGGAATCAGAGGCAGGGAATCAAACACGGGGAATCAGAGGCGTGGAATCAGAGCTGGGGAATCAGAGGCGGGGATTCAGAGTTGGGGAATCAGAGGCGGGGAATCAGAGGCGGGGAAACAGGCGGGGAATCAGATATGGGGAATCAGAGGTGGGGAATCAGAGGTTGGGAATCAGAAGCAGGGAATCAGAGGCGGGGAATCAGAGGCGGGGAATCAGAGGCAGGAAATCCGATGTGCGGAATCGGAGATGGGGAATCAGAGGCAGGGAATCAGAGGCGGGGAATCAGAGGCGGGGAATCAGAGGCCGGGAATCAGATATGGGGAAACAGAGGCGGGGAATCAGAGGCGGGGAAACAGAGGCGGGGAATCAGATATGGGGAATCAGAGGTGGGGAATTAGAGGTTGGGAATCAGAGGCAGGGAATCAGAGGCTGGGAATCAGATGCAGGGAATCAGATGCAGGGAATCAGAGGCGGGGAATCAGAGCTGGGGAATCAGAGGTGGGGAATCAGAGTTGGGGAATCAGAGTCGGGGACTTAGATATGGGGAAACAGAGGCAGGGAATCAGAGGCGGGGAAACAGACGCGGGGAATCAGAGGCGGGTATCAGAGCTGGGGAATCAGAGGCGGGGAATCAGAGTTGGGGAATCAGATATGGGGAATCAGAGGCGGGGAATCAGAGGCGGGGAAACAGAGGTGGGGAATCAGATATGGGGAAACAGAGGTGGCGAATCAAAGGCGGTGAATCAGAGATGGGGAATCAGAGGCGGGGAATCAGAGGCAGGGAATCAAAAACGGGGAATCAGTGGCGGGGAAGCAGAGTAGGAGAATCAGAGGTGGGGAATCAGATATGGGGAAACAGGGGCGGGGAATCAGAGGCGGGGAAACAGAGGCGGGGAATCAGATATGGGGAATCAGAGGTGTGGAATCAGAGGTTGGGAATCAGAGGCGGGGAAACAGAGGAGGGGAATCAGATATGGGGAATCAGAGGTGGCGAATTAAAGGCGGTGAATCAGAGATGGGGAATCAGGGTCGGGGAATCAGAGGTGTGGAATCAAAGGCTGGGAATCAGATATGGGGAATCAGAGGGGCGAATCAGAGGCGGGGAAACAGAGGCGGGGAATCAGATATGGGGAATCAGAGGTGGGGAATCAGAGGTTGTGAATCAGAGATGGGGAATCAGAGGCGGGGAATCAGAGGCAGGGAATCAGACGCGGGGAATCAGAGGCGGGGAATCAGAGCTGGGGAATCAGAGGCGGGGAATCAGAGGCGGGGAAACAGGCGGGGAATCAGATATGGGGAATCAGAGGTGGGGAATCAGAGGTTGGGAATCAGAAGCAGGGAATCAGAGGCGGGGAATCAGAGGCGGGGAATCAGAGGCAGGAAATCCGATGTGCGGAATCGGAGATGGGGAATCAGAGGCAGGGAATCAGAGGCGGGGAATCAGAGGCCGGGAATCAGAGGCCGGGAATCAGATATGGGGAAACAGAGGCGGGGAATCAGAGGCGGGGAAACAGAGGCGGGGAATCAGATATGGGGAATCAGAGGTGGGGAATTAGAGGTTGGGAATCAGAGGCAGGGAATCAGAGGCTGGGAATCAGATGCAGGGAATCAGATGCAGGGAATCAGAGGCGGGGAATCAGAGCTGGGGAATCAGAGGTGGGGAATCAGAGTTGGGGAATCAGAGTCGGGGACTTAGATATGGGGAAACAGAGGCAGGGAATCAGAGGCGGGGAAACAGACGCGGAAAATCAGAGGCGGGTATCAGAGCTGGGGAATCAGAGGCGGGGAATCAGAGTTGGGGAATCAGAGGCGGGGAATCAGAGGCGGGGAATCAGAGGCGGGGAATCAGAGGCGGGGAAACAGAGGCAGGGAATCAGATATGGGGAATCAGAGGTGGGGTATCAGGGGCAGGGAATCAGTGGCTGGGAATCAGAGGCGGGGAATCAGAGGCGGGGAATCAGAGGCAGGGAATCAGACACAGGGAATCAGATATGGGGAAACAGAGGCGGGGAATCAGAGGCGGGCAAACAGAGGCGGGGAATTAGATAAGGGGAATCAGAGGTGGGGAATCAGAGGTGGTGAATCAGAGATGGGGAATCACAGGCGGGGAATCAGAGGCAGGGAATAGAACGCGGGGAATCAGAGGCGGGGAATCAGAGCTGGGGAATCAGAGGCGGGGAATCATAGTTGGGAATCAGAGGCGGGGAATCAGATATGGGGAAAGAGAGGCGGGGAATCAAAGGCGGGGAAACAGAGGCGGGGAATCAGATATGGGGAATCGGATGCGGGGAATCAGAGGTGGGGAATCAGAGCTGGGGAATCAGAGGCGGGGTATCAGAGTTGGGGCATCAGAGGTGGGGAATTAGATATGGGGAAACAGAGGCGGGGAATCAGAGGCAGGGAAACAGAGGTGGGGAATCAGATATGGGGAATCAGAGGTGGGGAATCAGAGGCAGGGAATCAGATGTGCGGAATCAGAGATGGGGAATCAGAGGCGGGGAATTAGAGCTGGGGAATCACAGGGGGGGAATCAGAGTTGGGGAATCAGAGGCGGGGAATCAGATATGGGGAAACAGAGTCGGGGAATCAGAGGCGGTGAAACAGAGGCGGGGAATCAGATATGGGGAATCAGAGGTGGGGAATCAGAGTTTGGGAATCAGAGGCGGGGAATCAGAGGCGGGGAAACAGAGGCAGGGAATCAGATATGGGGAATCAGAGGTGGGGTATCAGGGGCAGGGAATCAGTGGCAGGGAATCAGAGGCGGGGAATCAGAGGCGGGGAATCAGAGGCAGGGAATCAGACACGGGGAATCAGATATGGGGAAACAGAGGCGGGGAATCAGAGGCGGGCAAACAGAGGCGGGGAATTAGATAAGGGGAATCAGAGGTGGGGAATCAGAGGTGGTGAATCAGAGATGGGGAATCACAGGCGGGGAATCAGAGGCAGGGAATAGAACGCGGGGAATCAGAGGCGGGGAATCAGAGCTGGGGAATCAGAGGCGGGGAATCATAGTTGGGAATCAGAGGCGGGGAATCAGATATGGGGAAACAGAGGCGGGGAATCAAAGGCGGGGAAACAGAGGCGGGGAATCAGATATGGGGAATCGGATGCGGGGAATCAGAGGTGGGGAATCAGAGCTGGGGAATCAGAGGCGGGGTATCAGAGTTGGGGCATCAGAGGTGGGGAATTAGATATGGGGAAACAGAGGCGGGGAATCAGAGGCGGGGAAACAGAGGTGGGGAATCAGATATGGGGAATCAGAGGTGGGGAATCAGAGGTAGGGAATCAGATGTGCGGAATCAGAGATGGGGAATCAGAGGCGGGGAATTAGAGCTGGGGAATCACAGGCGGGGAATCAGAGTTGGGGAATAAGAGGCGGGGAATCAGATATGGGGAAACAGAGTCGGGGAATCAGAGGCGGTGAAACAGAGGCGGGGAATCAGATATGGGGAATCAGAGGTGGGGAATCAGAGTTTGGGAATCAGAGGCCTGGAATCAGAGGCGGGGAATCAGAGGCAGGGAATCAGATGCGGGGAATCAGAGGAGGGGAATCAGAGCTGGGGAATCAGAGGCGGGGTATTAGAGTTGGGGAATCAGAGGCGGGGAATCAGACGCGGGGTATCAGAGGGGTGGAATCATAGCTGGCGAATCAGAGGCGGGGAATCAGAGGTGGGCAATCAGAGGCCGGGAATCAGAGGTGGTGAATCAGAGATGGGGAATCAGAGGCGGGGAATCAGAGGCGGGGAATCAGATATGGGGAATCAGAGGCTGGGATTCGGAGGCGGGGAATCAGATGCGGGGAATCAGAGGCGGGGAATCAGAGCTGGCGAATCAGAGGCGGGGAATCAGAGGTGGGCAATCAGAGGCGGGGAATCAGATATGGGGAATCAGAGGCGGGGAATCAGAGGCGGGGAAACAGAGGTGGGGAATCAGATATGGGGAAACAGAGGTGGCGAATCAAAGGCGGTGAATCAGAGATGGGGAATCAGAGGCGGGGAATCAGAGGCAGGGAATCAAAAACGGGGAATCAGAGGCGGGGAAGCAGAGTAGGAGAATCAGAGGTGGGGAATCAGATATGGGGAAACAGGGGCAGGGAATCAGAGGCGGGGAAACAGAGGCGGGGAATCAGATATGGGGAATCAGAGGTGTGGAATCAGAGGTTGGGAATCAGAGGTGGGGAAACAGAGGAGGGGAATCAGATATGGGGAATCAGAGGTGGCGAATTAAAGGCGGTGAATCAGAGATGGGGAATCAGGGCAGGGAATCAGAGGCAGGGAATCAAACACGGGGAATCAGAGGCGTGGAATCAGAGCTGGGGAATCAGAGGCGGGGATTCAGAGTTGGGGAATCAGAGGCGGGGAATCAGAGGCGGGGAAACAGGCGGGGAATCAGATATGGGGAATCAGAGGTGGGGAATCAGAGGTTGGGAATCAGAAGCAGGGAATCAGAGGCGGGGAATCAGAGGCGGGGAATCAGAGGCAGGAAATCCGATGTGCGGAATCGGAGATGGGGAATCAGAGGCAGGGAATCAGAGGCGGGGAATCAGAGGCGGAGAATCAGAGGCCGGGAATCAGATATGGGGAAACAGAGGCGGGGAATCAGAGGCGGGGAAACAGAGGCGGGGAATCAGATATGGGGAATCAGAGGTGGGGAATTAGAGGTTGGGAATCAGAGGCAGGGAATCAGAGGCTGGGAATCAGATGCAGGGAATCAGATGCAGGGAATCAGAGGCGGGGAATCAGAGCTGGGGAATCAGAGCTGGGGAATCAGAGTTGGGGAATCAGAGTCGGGGACTTAGATATGGGGAAACAGAGGCAGGGAATCAGAGGCGGGGAAACAGACGCGGGGAATCAGAGGCGGGTATCAGAGCTGGGGAATCAGAGGCGGGGAATCAGAGTTGGGGAATCAGAGGCGGGGAATCAGAGGCGGGGAATCAGAGGCGGGGAATCAGAGGCGGGGAAACAGAGGCAGGGAATCAGATATGGGGAATCAGACACGGGGAATCAGATATGGGGAAACAGAGGCGGGGAATCAGAGGCGGGCAAACAGAGGCGGGGAATTAGATAAGGGGAATCAGAGGTGGGGAATCAGAGGTGGTGAATCAGAGATGGGGAATCACAGGCGGGGAATCAGAGGCAGGGAATAGAACGCGGGGAATCAGAGGCGGGGAATCAGAGCTGGGGAATCAGAGGCGGGGAATCATAGTTGGGAATCAGAGGCGGGGAATCAGATATGGGGAAACAGAGGCGGGGAATCAAAGGCGGGGAAACAGAGGCGGGGAATCAGATATGGGGAATCGGATGCGGGGAATCAGAGGTGGGGAATCAGAGCTGGGGAATCAGAGGCGGGGTATCAGAGTTGGGGCATCAGAGGTGGGGAATTAGATATGGGGAAACAGAGGCGGGGAATCAGAGGCGGGGAAACAGAGGTGGGGAATCAGATATGGGGAATCAGAGGTGGGGAATCAGAGGCAGGGAATCAGATGTGCGGAATCAGAGATGGGGAATCAGAGGCGGGGAATTAGAGCTGGGGAATCACAGGCGGGGAATCAGAGTTGGGGAATCAGAGGCGGGGAATCAGATATGGGGAAACAGAGTCGGGGAATCAGAGGCGGTGAAACAGAGGCGGGGAATCAGATATGGGGAATCAGAGGTGGGGAATCAGAGTTTGGGAATCAGAGACGGGGAATCAGAGGCGGGGAAACAGAGGCAGGGAATCAGATATGGGGAATCAGAGGTGGGGTATCAGGGGCAGGGAATCAGTGGCAGGGAATCAGAGGCGGGGAATCAGAGGCGGGGAATCAGAGGCAGGGAATCAGACACGGGGAATCAGATATGGGGAAACAGAGGCGGGGAATCAGAGGCGGGCAAACAGAGGTGGTGAATCAGAGATGGGGAATCAGAGGCGGGGAATCAGAGGCGGGGAATCAGATATGGGGATTCAGAGGCTGGGATTCGGAGGCGGGGAATCAGATGCGGGGAATCAGAGGCGGGGAATCAGAGCTGGCGAATCAGAGGCGGGGAATCAGAGGTGGGCAATCAGAGGCGGGGAATCAGATATGGGGAATCAGAGGCGGGGAATCAGAGGCGGGGAAACAGAGGTGGGGAATCAGATATGGGGAAACAGAGGTGGCGAATCAAAGGCGGTGAATCAGAGATGGGGAATCAGAGGCGGGGAATCAGAGGCAGGGAATCAAAAACGGGGAATCAGAGGCGGGGAAGCAGAGTAGGAGAATCAGAGGTGGGGAATCAGATATGGGGAAACAGGGGCGGGGAATCAGAGGCGGGGAAACAGAGGCGGGGAATCAGATATGGGGAATCAGAGGTGTGGAATCAGAGGTTGGGAATCAGAGGCGGGGAAACAGAGGAGGGGAATCAGATATGGGGAATCAGAGGTGGCGAATTAAAGGCGGTGAATCAGAGATGGGGAATCAGGGCAGGGAATCAGAGGCAGGGAATCAAACACGGGGAATCAGAGGCGTGGAATCAGAGCTGGGGAATCAGAGGCGGGGATTCAGAGTTGGGGAATCAGAGGCGGGGAATCAGAGGCGGGGAAACAGGCGGGGAATCAGATATGGGGAATCAGAGGTGGGGAATCAGAGGTTGGGAATCAGAAGCAGGGAATCAGAGGCGGGGAATCAGAGGCGGGGAATCAGAGGCAGGAAATCCGATGTGCGGAATCGGAGATGGGGAATCAGAGGCAGGGAATCAGAGGCGGGGAATCAGAGGCGGGGAATCAGAGGCCGGGAATCAGATATGGGGAAACAGAGGCGGGGAATCAGAGGCGGGGAAACAGAGGCGGGGAATCAGATATGGGGAATCAGAGGTGGGGAATTAGAGGTTGGGAATCAGAGGCAGGGAATCAGAGGCTGGGAATCAGATGCAGGGAATCAGATGCAGGGAATCAGAGGTGGGGAATCAGAGCTGGGGAATCAGAGGTGGGGAATCAGAGTTGGGGAATCAGAGTCGGGGACTTAGATATGGGGAAACAGAGGCAGGGAATCAGAGGCGGGGAAACAGACGCGGGGAATCAGAGGCGGGTATCAGAGCTGGGGAATCAGAGGCGGGGAATCAGAGTTGGGGAATCAGAGGCGGGGAATCAGAGGCGGGGAATCAGAGGCGGGGAATCAGAGGCGGGGAAACAGAGGCAGGGAATCAGATATGGGGAATCAGAGGTGGGGTATCAGGGGCAGGGAATCAGTGGCAGGGAATCAGAGGCGGGGAATCAGAGGCGGGGAATCAGAGGCAGGGAATCAGACACGGGGAATCAGATATGGGGAAACAGAGGCGGGGAATCAGAGGCGGGCAAACAGAGGCGGGGAATTAGATAAGGGGAATCAGAGGTGGGGAATCAGAGGTGGTGAATCAGAGATGGGGAATCACAGGCGGGGAATCAGAGGCAGGGAATAGAACGCGGGGAATCAGAGGCGGGGAATCAGAGCTGGGGAATCAGAGGCGGGGAATCATAGTTGGGAATCAGAGGCGGGGAATCAGATATGGGGAAACAGAGGCGGGGAATCAAAGGCGGGGAAACAGAGGCGGGGAATCAGATATGGGGAATCGGATGCGGGGAATCAGAGGTGGGGAATCAGAGCTGGGGAATCAGAGGCGGGGTATCAGAGTTGGGGCATCAGAGGTGGGGAATTAGATATGGGGAAACAGAGGCGGGGAATCAGAGGCGGGGAAACAGAGGTGGGGAATCAGATATGGGGAATCAGAGGTGGGGAATCAGAGGCAGGGAATCAGATGTGCGGAATCAGAGATGGGGAATCAGAGGCGGGGAATTAGAGTTGGGGAATCAGAGGCGGGGAATCAGATATGGGGAAACAGAGTCGGGGAATCAGAGGCGGTGAAACAGAGGCGGGGAATCAGATATGGGGAATCAGAGGTGGGGAATCAGAGTTTGGGAATCAGAGGCGGGGAATCAGAGGCGGGGAAACAGAGGCAGGGAATCAGATATGGGGAATCAGAGGTGGGGTATCAGGGGCAGGGAATCAGTGGCAGGGAATCAGAGGCGGGGAATCAGAGGCGGGGAATCAGAGGCAGGGAATCAGACACGGGGAATCAGATATGGGGAAACAGAGGCGGGGAATCAGAGGCGGGCAAACAGAGGCGGGGAATTAGATAAGGGGAATCAGAGGTGGGGAATCAGAGGTGGTGAATCAGAGATGGGGAATCACAGGCGGGGAATCAGAGGCAGGGAATAGAACGCGGGGAATCAGAGGCGGGGAATCAGAGCTGGGGAATCAGAGGCGGGGAATCATAGTTGGGAATCAGAGGCGGGGAATCAGATATGGGGAAACAGAGGCGGGGAATCAAAGGCGGGGAAACAGAGGCGGGGAATCAGATATGGGGAATCGGATGCGGGGAATCAGAGGTGGGGAATCAGAGCTGGGGAATCAGAGGCGGGGTATCAGAGTTGGGGCATCAGAGGTGGGGAATTAGATATGGGGAAACAGAGGCGGGGAATCAGAGGCGGGGAAACAGAGGTGGGGAATCAGATATGGGGAATCAGAGGTGGGGAATCAGAGGCAGGGAATCAGATGTGCGGAATCAGAGATGGGGAATCAGAGGCGGGGAATTAGAGCTGGGGAATCACAGGCGGGGAATCAGAGTTGGGGAATCAGAGGCGGGGAATCAGATATGGGGAAACAGAGTCGGGGAATCAGAGGCGGTGAAACAGAGGCGGGGAATCAGATATGGGGAATCAGAGGTGGGGAATCAGAGTTTGGGAATCAGAGGCCTGGAATCAGAGGCGGGGAATCAGAGGCAGGGAATCAGATGCGGGGAATCAGAGGAGGGGAATCAGAGCTGGGGAATCAGAGGCGGGGTATTAGAGTTGGGGAATCAGAGGCGGGGAATCAGACGCGGGGTATCAGAGGGGTGGAATCATAGCTGGCGAATCAGAGGCGGGGAATCAGAGGTGGGCAATCAGAGGCCGGGAATCAGAGGTGGTGAATCAGAGATGGGGAATCAGAGGCGGGGAATCAGTGGCAGGGAATCAGATATGGGGAATCAGAGGCGTGGAATCAGAGGCAGGGAATCAGACACGGGGAATCAGACACGGGGAATCAGAGGTGGGGAATCAGAGATGGGGAATCAGAGGCGGTGAATCAGAGATGGGGAATCAGAGGCGGGGAATCAGAGGCAGGAAATCAGACACGGGGATTCAGCGGCTGGGAATTAGACGGGGGGAATCAAAGGCGGGGAATCAGAGCTGGGGAATCAGAGGCAGGGAATCAGAGGCGGGGAATCAGATATGGGGAATCAGAGGCTGGGATTCGGAGGCGGGGAATCAGAGGCAGGGAATCAGACACGGGGAATCAGAGGTGGGGAATCAGAGATGGGGAATCAGAGGCGGGGAATCAGATATGGGGAATCGGATGCGGGGAATCAGAGGCGGGGAAACAGAGGTGGGGAATCAGATATGGGGAATCAGAGGTGGGGAATCAGAGGCAGGGAATCAGATGTGCGGAATCAGAGATGGGGAATCAGATGCAGGGAATCAGAATCAGAAGCGGGGAATCAGAGGCCGGGAATCAGAGGCCGGGATTCAGATGCCGGGAATAAGAGGAAGGTAATCAGAGGCAGGGGATCAAACACGGGGAATCAGAGGCTGGGAATCAGAGCTGGGGAATCACAGGCGGGGAATCAGAGATGGGGAATCAGAGGCGGGGAATCAGAGGCAGGGAATCAGATGCGGGGAATCAGAGGCGGGGAATCAGAGCTGGCGAATCAGAGGCGGGGAATCAGAGGTGGGCAATCAGAGGATGGGAATCAGATATGGGGAATCAGAGGCGGGGAGTTAGAGCTGGGGAATCACAGGCGGGGAATCAGAGTTGGGGAATCAGTGGCGGGGAATCAGATATGGGGAAACAGAGTCGGGGAATCAGAGGCGGTGAAACAGAGGCGGGGAATCACATATGGGGAATCAGAGGTGGAGAATCAGAGTTTGGGAATCAGAGGCCTGGAATCAGAGGCGGGGAATCAGAGGCAGGGAATCAGATGCGGGGAATCAGAGGAGGGGAATCAGAGCTGGGGAATCAGAGGCGGGGTATTAGAGTTGGGGAATCAGAGGCGGGGAATCAGACGCGGGGTATCAGAGGGGTGGAATCATAGCTGGCGAATCAGAGGCGGGGAATCAGAGGTGGGCAATCAGAGGCCGGGAATCAGAGGTGGTGAATCAGAGATGGGGAATCAGAGGCGGGGAATCAGTGGCAGGGAATCAGATATGGGGAATCAGAGGCGTGGAATCAGAGGCAGGGAATCAGACACGGGGAATCAGACACGGGGAATCAGAGGTGGGGAATCAGAGATGGGGAATCAGAGGCGGTGAATCAGAGATGGGGAATCAGAGGCGGGGAATCAGAGGCAGGAAATCAGACACGGGGATTCAGAGGCTGGGAATTAGACGGGGGGAATC
Organism: Narcine bancroftii; assembly: GCF_036971445.1. NCBI lineage: Eukaryota > Metazoa > Chordata > Chondrichthyes > Torpediniformes > Narcinidae > Narcine > Narcine bancroftii. Next base: position 1,805,337 of record NW_027211891.1, on the reverse strand, counting down.
AAAGGCGGGGAATCAGAGCTGGGGAATCAGAGGCAGGGAATCAGAGGCGGGGAATCAGATATGGGGAATCAGAGGCTGGGATTCGGAGGCGGGGAATCAGAGGCAGGGAATCAGACACGGGGAATCAGAGGTGGGGAATCAGAGATGGGGAATCAGAGGCGGGGAATCAGAGGCAGGGAATCTGACGCGGGGAATCTGAGGCGGGGAATCAGAGCTGGGGAATCAGAGGTGGGGAATCAGAGTTGGGGAATCAGAGGCAGGGAATCGGATGTGCGGAATCAGAGATGGGGAATCAGATGTGGGGAATCAGAGGAATCAGAGATGGGGAATCAGAGGCGTGGAATCAGAGGCAGGAAATCAGACACGGGGATTCAGAGGCTGGGAATCAGACGGGGGGAATCAAAGGCGGGGAATCAGAGCTGGGGAATCAGAGGCAGGGCATCAGAGTTGGGGATTCAGAGACGGGGAATCAGATATGGGGAAACAGAGGCGGGGAATCAGAGGCGGGCAAACAGAGGCGGGGAATTAGATATGGGGAATCAGAGGTGGGGAATCAGAGGTGGTGAATCAGTGATGGGGAATCACAGGCGGGGAATCAGAGGCAGGGAATAGAACGCAGGGAATCAGACGCAGGGAATCAGAGCTGGGGAATCAGAGGCGGGGAATCATAGTTGGGAATCAGAGGCGGGGAATCAGATATGGGGAAACAGAGGCGGGGAATCAGAGGCGGGGAAACAGAGGCGGGGAATCAGATATGGGGAATCGGATGAGGGGAATCAGAGGCGGGGAATCAGAGCTGGGGAATCAGAGTTGGGGCATCAGAGGTGGGGAATTAGATATAGGGAAACAGAGGTGGGGAATCAGAGGCGGGGAAACAGAGGCGGGGAATCAGATATGGGGAATCAGAGGTGGGGAATCAGAGGCAGGGAATCAGATGTGCGGAATCAGAGATGGGGAATCAGAGGCAGGGAATCAGAATCAGAAGCGGGGAATCAGAGGCCGGGAATCATAGGCCGGGAATCAGATGCTGGGAATAAGAGGCCGGGAATCAGAGGTGGGGAATCAGAGTCCGGGAATCAGAGATGGGGATTCAGAGGTGGGGAATGAGATATGGAGAATCAGAGGCGGGGAATCAGAGGCCGGGAAACAGAGGTGGGGAATCAGATATGGGGAATCAGAGGTGGCGAATCAAAGGCGGTGAATCAGAGATGGGGAATCAGAGGCGGGGAATCAGAGGCAGGGAATCAGATGCGGGGAATCAGAGGCGGGGAATCAGAGCTGGCGAATCAGAGGCGGGGAATCAGAGGTGGGCAATCAGAGGCGGGGTATCAGATATGGGGAATCAGAGGCGGGGAATCAGAGGCGGGGAAACAGAGGCGGGGAATCAAATATAGGGAATCAGAGGTGGGGAATCAGAGGTTGTGAATCAGAGATGGGGAATCAAGGCGGGGAATCAGAGGCAGGGAATCAGACACGGGGAATCAGAGGCGGGGATTCAGAGCTGGGGAATCAGAGGCGGGGAATCAGAGTTGGGGAATCAGAGGCAGGGAATCAGATATGGGGAATCAGAGGCGGGGAATCAGAGGCGGGGAAACAGAGGCGGGGAATCAGATATGGGGAATCAGTGGTGGGGAATCAGGGGCAGGGAATCAGTGGCAGGGAATCAGAGGCGGGGAATCAGAGGCGGGGAATCAGAGGCAGGGAATCAGACACGGGGAATCAGAGGCGGGGAATCAGAGATGGGGAATCAGAGGCGGGGAATCAGAGGCAGGGAATCGGACGCCGGGAATCAGAGTCGGGGAATCAGAGCTGGGGAATCAGAGGCGGGGAATCAGAGTTGGGGAATCAGAGGCGGGGAATCAGATATGGGGAAATGGAGGCGGGGAATCAGATATGGGGAATCAGAGGTGTGGAATCAGAGGTTGGGAATCAGAGGAAGGGAATCAGAGGCGGGGAATCAGAGGCGGGGAATCAGATATGTGGAATCAGAGGTGGCGAATCAAAGGCGGTGAAACAGAGATGGGGTATCAGGGCAGGGAATCAGAGGCAGGGAATCAAACACGGGGAATCAGAGCTGGGGAATCAGAGGCGGGGAATCAGAGTTGGGAATCAGAGGCGGGGAATCAGAGGCGGGGAAACAGAGGCGGGGAATCAGATATGGGGAATCAGAGGTGGGGAATCAGAGGCAGGGAATCAGATGTGCGGAATCAGAGATGGGGAATCAGAGGCAGGGAAACAGAATCAGAAGCAGGGAATCAGAGGCCGGAAATCAGAGGCCGGAATCAGATGCTGGGAATCAGAGGCCTGGAATCAGAGGCGGGGAATCAGAGGCAGGGAATCAGATGCGGGGAATCAGAGGCGGGGAATCAGAGCTGGGGAATCAGAGGCGGGGTATTAGAGTTGGGGAATCAGAGGCGGGGAATCAGATATGGGGAAACAGAGGTAGGGAATCAGAGGCGGGGAAACAGAGGCAGGGAATCAGATATGGGGAATCAGAGGCGGGGAATCAGAGGTGGGGAATCATAGGCAGGGAATCGGATGTGCGGAATCAGAGATGGGGAATCAGAGGCCGGGAATCAGAGGTGGTGAATCAGAGATGGGGAATCAGAGGCAGGGAATCAGAGGCAGGGTATCAGACGCGGGGAATCAGAGGTGGGCAATCAGAGGCGGGGAATCAGATATGGGGAATCAGAGGCGGGGAATCAGAGGCGGGGAAACAGAGGCGGGGAATCAGATATGGGGAATCAGTGGTGGGGAATCAGGGGCAGGGAATCAGTGGCAGGGAATCAGAGGCGGGGAATCAGAGGCGGGGAATCAGAGGCAGGGAATCAGACACGGGGAATCAGAGGCGGGGAATCAGAGATGGGGAATCAGAGGCGGGGAATCAGAGGCAGGGAATCGGACACCGGGAATCAGTGTCGGGGAATCAGAGCTGTGGAATCAGAGGCGGGGAATCAGAGTTTGGGAATCAGAGGCGGGGAATCAGATATGGGGAAATGGAGGCGGGGAATCAGATATGGGGAATCAGAGGTGTGGAATCAGAGGTTCGGAATCAGAGGAAGGGAATCAGAGTCGGGGAAACAGAGGCGGGGAATCAGATATGTGGAATCAGAGGTGGCGAATCAGGGGCAGGGAATCAGTGGCAGGGAATCAGAGGTGGGGAATCAGAGGCGGGGAATCAGAGGCAGGGAATCAGACACGGGGAATCAGAGGCGGGGAATCAGAGATGGGGAATCAGAGGCAGGGAATCAGACACGGGGAATCAGAGGCGGGGATTCAGAGCTGGGGAATCAGAGGCGGGGAATCAGAGTTGGGGAATCAGAGGCAGGGAATCAGATAAGGGGAATCAGAGGCGGGGAATCAGAGGCGGGGAAACAGAGGCGGGGAATCAGATATGGGGAATCAGTGGTGGGGAATCAGGGGCAGGGAATCAGTGGCAGGGAATCAGAGGCGGGGAATCAGAGGCGGGGAATCAGATATGGGGAAATGGAGGCGGGGAATCAGATATGGGGAATCAGAGGTGTGGAATCAGAGGTTCGGAATCAGAGGAAGGGAATCAGAGTCGGGGAAACAGAGGCGGGGAATCAGATATGTGGAATCAGAGGTGGCGAATCAAAGGCGGTGAAACAGAGATGGGGAATCAGGGCAGGGAATCAGAGGCAGGGAATCAAACACGGGGAATCAGAGCTGGGGAATCAGAGGCGGGGAATCAGAGTTGGGAATCAGAGGCGGGGAATCAAATATAGGGAATCAGAGGTGGGGAATCAGAGGCAGGGAATCAGACACGGGGAATCAGAGGCGGGGATTCAGAGCTGGGGAATCAGAGGCGGGGAATCAGAGTTGGGGAATCAGAGGCAGGGAATCAGATATGGGGAATCAGAGGCGGGGAATCAGAGGCGGGGAAACAGAGGCGGGGAATCAGATATGGGGAATCAGTGGTGGGGAATCAGGGGCAGGGAATCAGTGGCAGGGAATCAGAGGCGGGGAATCAGAGGCGGGGAATCAGAGGCAGGGAATCAGACACGGGGAATCAGAGGCGGGGAATCAGAGATGGGGAATCAGAGGCGGGGAATCAGAGGCAGGGAATCGGACGCCGGGAATCAGAGTCGGGGAATCAGAGCTGTGGAATCAGAGGCGGGGAATCAGAGTTGGGGAATCAGAGGCGGGGAATCAGATATGGGGAAATGGAGGCGGGGAATCAGATATGGGGAATCAGAGGTGTGGAATCAGAGGTTCGGAATCAGAGGAAGGGAATCAGAGTCGGGGAAACAGAGGCGGGGAATCAGATATGTGGAATCAGAGGTGGCGAATCAGGGGCAGGGAATCAGTGGCAGGGAATCAGAGGTGGGGAATCAGAGGCGGGGAATCAGAGGCAGGGAATCAGACACGGGGAATCAGAGGCGGGGAATCAGAGATGGGGAATCAGAGGCAGGGAATCAGACACGGGGAATCAGAGGCGGGGATTCAGAGCTGGGGAATCAGAGGCGGGGAATCAGAGTTGGGGAATCAGAGGCAGGGAATCAGATATGGGGAATCAGAGGCGGGGAATCAGAGGCGGGGAAACAGAGGCGGGGAATCAGATATGGGGAATCAGTGGTGGGGAATCAGGGGCAGGGAATCAGTGGCAGGGAATCAGAGGCGGGGAATCAGAGGCGGGGAATCAGAGATGGGGAATCAGAGGCGGGGAATCAGAGGCAGGGAATCGGACGCCGGGAATCAGAGTCGGGGAATCAGAGCTGGGGAATCAGAGGCGGGGAATCAGAGTTGGGGAATCAGAGGCGGGGAATCAGATATGGGGAAATGGAGGCGGGGAATCAGATATGGGGAATCAGAGGTGTGGAATCAGAGGTTCGGAATCAGAGGAAGGGAATCAGAGTCGGGGAAACAGAGGCGGGGAATCAGATATGTGGAATCAGAGGTGGCGAATCAAAGGCGGTGAAACAGAGATGGGGAATCAGGGCAGGGAATCAGAGGCAGGGAATCAAACACGGGGAATCAGAGCTGGGGAATCAGAGGCGGGGAATCAGAGTTGGGAATCAGAGGCGGGGAATCAGAGGCGGGGAAACAGAGGCGGGGAATCAGATATGGGGAATCAGAGGTGGGGAATCAGAGGTTGGGAATCAGAGGCAGGGAATCAGAGTCGGGGAATCAGAGGCGGGAAATCAGAGGAAGGGAATCAGATGTGCAGAATCGGAGATGGGGAATCAGAGGCAGGGAATCAGAGGCGGGGAATCAGAGGCGGGGAATCAGAGGCCGGGAATCAGATATGGGGAAACTGAGGCGGGGAATCCGAGGCGGGGAAACAGAGTCGGGGAATCAGATATGGGGAATCAGAGGTGGGGAATCAGAGGTTGGGAATCAGAGGCAGGGAATCAGAGGCTTGGAATCAGATGCAGGGAATCAGATGCGGGGAATCAGAGGCGGGGAATCATAGCTGGGGAATCAGAGGTGGGGAATCAGATTTGGGGAATCAGAGGTGGGGACTTAGATATTGGGAAACAGAGGCGGGGAATCAGAGGCGGGGAAACAGAGGCGGGGAATCAGATATGGGGAATCAGAGGTGGGGAATCAGAGGCAGGGAATCAGATGTGCGGAATCAGAGATGGGGAATCAGAGGCAGGGAAACAGAATCAGAAGCAGGGAATCAGAGGCCGGGAATCAGAGGCCGGAATCAGATGCTGGGAATCAGAGGCCTGGAATCAGAGGCGGGGAATCAGAGGCAGAGAATCAGATGCGGGGAATCAGAGGCGGGGAATCAGAGCTGGGGATTCAGAGGCGGGGTATTAGAGTTGGGGAATCAGAGGCGGGGAATCAGATATGGGGAAACAGAGGTAGGGAATCAGAGGCGGGGAAACAGAGGCAGGGAATCAGATATGGGGAATCAGAGGCGGGGAATCAGAGGTGGGGAATCATAGGCAGGGAATCGGATGTGCGGAATCAGAGATGGGGAATCAGAGGCCGGGAATCAGAGGTGGTGAATCAGAGATGGGGAATCAGAGGCGGGGAATCAGAGGCAGCGTATCAGACGCGGGGAATCAGAGGTGGGCAATCAGAGGCGGGGAATCAGATATGGGGAATCAGAGGCGGGGAATCAGAGGCGGGGAAACAGAGGCGGGGAATCAGATATGGGGAATCAGAGGTGGGGCATCAGAGGTTGTGAATCACAGATGGGGAATCAGAGGCGGGGAATCAGAGGCAGGGAATCAGATGCGGGGAATCAGAGGCGGGGATTCAGAGCTGGGGAATCAGAAGCGGGGAATCAGATTTGGGGAATCAGAGGCGGGGAATCAGATATGGGGAATCAGAGGCAGGGAATCAGAGGCGGGGAATCAGAGGCAGGAATCAGACGCGGGGAATCTGAGGCGGGGAATCAGAGCTGGGGAATCAGAGGTGGGGAATCAGAGTTGGGGAATCAGAGGCAGGGAATTGGATGTGCGGAATCAGAGATGGGGAATCAGAGGTGGGGAATCAGAGGCGGTGAATCAGAGATGGGGAATCAGAGGCGGGGAATCAGAGGCAGGAAATCAGACACGGGGATTCAGAGGCTGGGAATCAGACGGGGGGAATCAAAGGCGGGGAATCAGAGCTGGGTAATCTGAGGCAGGGAATCAGAGTTGGGGATTCAGAGGCGGGGAATCAGATATGGGGAAACAGAGGCGGGGAATCAGAGGCGGGCAAACAGAGGCGGGGAATTAGATATGGGGAATCAGAGGTAGGGAATCAGAGGTGGTGAATCAGTGATGGGGAATCACAGGCGGGGAATCAGAGGCAGGGAATAGAACGCGGGGAATCAGAGGCAGGGAATCAGAGCTGGGGAATCAGAGGCGGGGAATCATAGTTGGGAATCAGAGGAGGGAATCAGATATGGGGAAACAGAGGCGGGGAATCAGAGGCGGGGAAACAGAGGCGGGGAATCAGATATGGGGAATCGGAAGCAGGGAATCAGAGGCGGGGAATCAGAGCTGGGGAATCAGAGGCGGGGAATCAGAGTTGGGGCATCAGAGGTGGGGAATTAGATATAGGGAAACAGAGGCGGGGAATCAGATGCGGGGAAACAGAGGCGGGGAATCAGATATGGGGAATCAGAGGTGGGGAATCAGAGGCAGGGAATCAGATGTGCGGAATCAGAGATGGGGAATCAGAGGCAGGGAATCAGAATCAGAAGCGGGGAATCAGAGGCCGGGAATCAGAGGCCGGGAATCAGATGCTGGGAATAAGAGGCCGGGAATCAGAGGAGGGGAATCAGAGTCCGGGAATCAGAGATGGGGATTCAGAGGCGGGGAATCAGATATGGAGAATCAGAGATGGGGAATCAGAGGCGGGGAATCAGAGGCAGGGAATCGGACGCCGGGAATCAGAGGCGGGGAATCAGAGCTGGGGAATCAGAGGCGGGGAATCAGAGTTGGGGAATCAGAGGCGGGGAATCAGATATGGGGAAATAGAGGCGGGGAATCAGATATGGGGAATCAGAGGTGTGGAATCAGAGGTTGGGAATCAGAGGCAGGGAATCAGAGGCGGGGAAACAGAGGCGGGGAATCAGATATGGGGAATCAGAGGTGGCGAATCAAAGGCGGTGAAACAGAGATGGGGAATCTGGGCAGGGAATCAGAGGCAGGGAATCAGAGCTGGGGAAACAGAGGCGGGGAATCAGATATGGGAAATCAGAGGTGGGGAATCAGGGGCGGGGAATCAGTGGCAGGGAATCAGAGCTGGGGAATCAGAGGTGGGGAATCAGAGCTGGGTAAACAGAGGCGGGGAATCAGATATGGGGAATCAGAGGTGGGGAATCAGGGGCGGGGAATCAGTGGCAGGGAATCAGAGGCCGAGAATAAAAGGCGGGGAATCAGAGCTGGGGAATCAGAGGCGGGGAATCAGAGTTGGGGAATCAGAGGAGGGGAATCAGATATGGGGAAACAGAGGCCGGGAATCAGAGGCAGGGTAACAGAGGCGGGGAATCAGATATGGGGAATCAGAGGTGGGGAATTAGAGGTTGCGAATCAGAGGCGGGGAAACAGAGGCGGGGAATCAAATATAGGGAATCAGAGGTGGGGAATCAGAGGTTGTGAATCAGAGATGGGGAATCAAGGCGGGGAATCAGAGGCAGGGAATCAGACGCGGGGAATCAGAGGCGGGGATTCAGAGCTGGGGAATCAGAGGCGGTGAATCAGAGTTGGGGAATCAGAGGCAGGGAATCAGATATGGGGAATCAGAGACGGGGAATCAGAGGCGGGGAAACAGAGGCGGGGAATCAGATATGGGAAATCAGAATTGGGGAATCAGGCGCAGGGAATCAGTGGCAGGGAATCAGAGGCGGGGAATCAGAGGCGGGGAATCAGAGGCAGGGAATCAGACACGGGGAATCGGAGGCGGGGAATCAGAGATGGGGAATCAGAGGCGGGGAATCAGAGGCAGGGAATCGGACTCCGGGAATCAGAGTCGGGGAATCAGAGCTGGGGAATCAGAGGCGGGGAATCAGAGTTGGGGAATCAGAGGCGGGGAATCAGATATGGGGAAATAGAGGCGGGGAATCAGATATGGGGAATCAGAGGTGTGGAATCAGAGGTTGGGAATCAGAGGCAGGGAATCAGAGTCGGGGAAACAGAGGCGGGGAATCAGATATGGGGAATCAGAGGTGGCGAATCAAAGGCGGTGAAACAGAGATGGGGAATCAGGGCAGGGAATCAGATGCAGGGAATCAAACACGGGGAATCAGAGCTGGGGAATCAGAGGCGGGGAATCAGAGTTGGGAATCAGAGGCGGGGAATCAGAGTCGGGGAAACAAAGGCGGGGAATCAGATATGGGGAATCAGAGGTGGGGAATCCGAGGTTGGGAATCAGAGGCAGGGAATCAGAGGCGGGGAATCAGATATGGGGAATCAGAGGCTGGGATTCGGAGGCGGGGAATCAGAGGCAGGGAATCAGACACGGGGAATCAGAGGTGGGGAATCAGAGATGGGGAATCAGAGGCGGGGAATCAAAGGCAGGGAATCAGACGCGGGGAATCTGAGGCGGGGAATCAGAGCTGGGGAATCAGAGGTGGGGAATCAGAGTTGGGGAATCAGAGGCAGGGAATCGGATGTGCGGAATCAGAGATGGGGAATCAGATGTGGGGAATCAGAGGAATCAGAGATGGGGAATCAGAGGCGGGGAATCAGAGGCAGGAAATCAGACACGGGGATTCAGAGGCTGGGAATCAGACGGGGGGAATCAAAGGCGGGGAATCAGAGCTGGGGAATCAGAGGCAGGGAATCAGAGTTGGGGATTTAGAGACGGGGAATCAGATATGGGGAAACAGAGGCGGGGAATCAGAGGCGGGCAAACAGAGGCGGGGAATTAGATATGGGGAATCAGAGGTGGGGAATCAGAGGTGGTGAATCAGTGATGGGGAATCACAGGCGGGGAATCAGAGGCAGGGAATAGAACGCAGGGAATCAGTCGCAGGGAATCAGAGCTGGGGAATCAGAGGCGGGGAATCATAGTTGGGAATCAGAGGCGGGGAATCAGATATGGGGAAACAGAGGCGGGGAATCAGAGGCGGGGAAACAGAGGCGGGGAATCAGAGCTGGGGAGTCAGAGGCGGGGAATCAGAGTTGGGGCATCAGAGGTGGGGAATTAGATATAGGGAAACAGAGGTGGGGAATCAGAGGCGGGGAAACAGAGGCGGGGAATCAGATATGGGGAATCAGAGGTGGGGAATCAGAGGCAGGGAATCAGATGTGCGGAATCAGAGATGGGGAATCAGAGGCAGGGAATCAGAATCAGAAGCGGGGAATCAGAGGCCGGGAATCAAAGGCCGGGAATCAGATGCTGGGAATAAGAGGCCGGGAATCAGAGGTGGGGAATCAGAGTCCGGGAATCAGAGATGGGGATTCAGATGCGGGGAATGAGATATGGAGAATCAGAGGCGGGGAATCAGAGGCCGGGAAACAGAGGTGGGGAATCAGATATGGGGAATCAGAGGTGGCGAATCAAAGGCGGTGAATCAGAGATGGGGAATCAGAGGCGGGGAATCAGAGGCAGGGAATCAGATGCGGGGAATCAGAGGCGGGGAATCAGAGCTGGCGAATCAGAGGCGGGGAATCAGAGGTGGGCAATCAGAGGCGGGGAATCAGATATGGGGAATCAGAGGCGGGGAATCAGAGGCGGGGAAACAGAGGTGGGGAATCAGATATGGGGAAACAGAGGTGGCGAATCAAAGGCGGTGAATCAGAGATGGGGAATCAGAGGCGGGGAATCAGAGGCAGGGAATCAAAAACGGGGAATCAGAGGCGGGGAAGCAGAGTAGGAGAATCAGAGGTGGGGAATCAGATATGGGGAAACAGGGGCGGGGAATCAGAGGCGGGGAAACAGAGGCGGGGAATCAGATATGGGGAATCAGAGGTGTGGAATCAGAGGTTGGGAATCAGAGGCGGGGAAACAGAGGAGGGGAATCAGATATGGGGAATCAGAGGTGGCGAATTAAAGGCGGTGAATCAGAGGCGGGGAATCAGAGGCGGGGAATCAGAGGCAGGAAATCCGATGTGCGGAATCGGAGATGGGGAATCAGAGGCAGGGAATCAGAGGCGGGGAATCAGAGGCGGGGAATCAGAGGCCGGGAATCAGATATGGGGAAACAGAGGCGGGGAATCAGAGGCGGGGAAACAGAGGCGGGGAATCAGATATGGGGAATCAGAGGTGGGGAATCAGAGGTTGGGAATCAGAGGCAGGGAATCAGAGGCTGGGAATCAGATGCAGGGAATCAGATGCAGGGAATCAGAGGCGGGGAATCAGAGCTGGGGAATCAGAGGTGGGGAATCAGAGTTGGGGAATCAGAGTCGGGGACTTAGATATGGGGAAACAGAGGCAGGGAATCAGAGGCGGGGAAACAGACGCGGGGAATCAGAGGCGGGTATCAGAGCTGGGGAATCAGAGGCGGGGAATCAGAGTTGGGGAATCAGAGGCGGGGAATCAGAGGCGGGGAATCAGATATGGGGAATCAGAGGTGGCGAATCAAAGGCGGTGAAACAGAGATGGGGAATCAGGGGCGTGGAATCAGAGGCAGGGAATTAGATGTGGTGAATCAGAGATGGGGAATCAGAGGCAGGGAATCAGAATCAGAAGTGGGGTATCAGAGGCCGGGAATCAGAGGAAGGTAATCAGAGGCAGGGGATCAAACACGGGGAATCAGAGGCTGGGAATCAGAGCTGGGGAATCACAGGCGGGGAATCAGAGATGGGGAATCAGAGGCGGGGAATCAGAGGCAGGGAATCAGATGCGGGGAATCAGAGGCGGGGAATCAGAGCTGGCAAATCAGAGGCGGGGAATCAGAGGTGGGCAATCAGAGGATGGGAATCAGATATGGGGAATCAGAGGCGGGGAATTAGAGCTGGGGAATCACAGGCGGGGAATCAGAGTTGGGGAATCAGAGGCGGGGAATCAGATATGGGGAAACAGAGTCGGGGAATCAGAGGCGGTGAAACAGAGGCGGGGAATCAGATATGGGGAATCAGAGGTGGGGAATCAGAGGTTGGGAATCAGAGGCCTGGAATCAGAGGCGGGGAATCAGAGGCAGGGAATCAGAAGCGGGGAATCAGAGGAGGGGAATCAGAGCTGGGGAATCAGAGGCGGGGTATTAGAGTTGGGGAATCAGAGGCGGGGAATCAGACGCGGGGAATCAGAGGGGGGGAATCATAGCTGGCAAATCAGAGGCGGGGAATCAGAGGTGGGCAATCAGAGGCCGGGAATCAGAGGTGGTGAATCAGAGATGGGGAATCAGAGGCGGGGAATCAGTGGCAGGGAATCAGATATGGGGAATCAGAGGTGTGGAATCAGAGGCAGGGAATCAGACACGGGGAATCAGACACGGGGAATCAGAGGTGGGGAATCAGAGATGGGGAATCAGAGGCGGTGAATCAGAGATGGGGAATCAGAGGCGGGGAATCAGAGGCAGGAAATCAGCCACGGGGATTCAGAGGCTGGGAATTAGACGGGGGAATCAAAGGCGGGGAATCAGAGCTGGGGAATCAGAGGCAGGGAATCAGAGGCGGGGAATCAGATATGGGGAATCAGAGGCTGGGATTCGGAGGCGGGGAATCAGAGGCAGGGAATCAGACATGGGGAATCAGAGGTGGGGAATCAGAGATGGGGAATCAGAGGCGGGGAATCAGAGGCAGGGAATCAGACGCGGGGAATCTGAGGCGGGGAATCAGAGCTGGGGAATCAGAGGTGGGGAATCAGAGTTGGGGAATCAGAGGCAGGGAATCGGATGTGCGGAATCAGAGATGGGGAATCAGATGTGGGGAATCAGAGGAATCAGAGATGGGGAATCAGAGGCGGGGAATCAGAGGCAGGAAATCAGACACGGGGATTCAGAGGCTGGGAATCAGACGGGGGGAATCAAAGGCGGGGAATCAGAGCTGGGGAATCAGAGGCAGGGAATCAGAGTTGGGGATTCAGAGACGGGGAATCAGATATGGGGAAACAGAGGCGGGGAATCAGAGGCGGGCAAACAGAGGCGGGGAATTAGATATGGGGAATCAGAGGTGGGGAATCAGAGGTGGTGAATCAGTGATGGGGAATCACAGGCGGGGAATCAGAGGCAGGGAATAGAACGCAGGGAATCAGACGCAGGGAATCAGAGCTGGGGAATCAGAGGCGGGGAATCATAGTTGGGAATCAGAGGCGGGGAATCAGATATGGGGAAACAGAGGCGGGGAATCAGAGGCGGGGAAACAGAGGCGGGGAATCAGATATGGGGAATCGGATGCGGGGAATCAGAGGCGGGGAATCAGAGCTGGGGAGTCAGAGGCGGGGAATCAGAGTTGGGGCATCAGAGGTGGGGAATTAGATATAGGGAAACAGAGGTGGGGAATCAGAGGCGGGGAAACAGAGGCGGGGAATCAGATATGGGGAATCAGAGGTGGGGAATCAGAGGCAGGGAATCAGATGTGCGGAATCAGAGATGGGGAATCAGAGGCAGGGAATCAGAATCAGAAGCGGGGAATCAGAGGCCGGGAATCAAAGGCCGGGAATCAGATGCTGGGAATAAGAGGCCGGGAATCAGAGGTGGGGAATCAGAGTCCGGGAATCAGAGATGGGGATTCAGAGGCGGGGAATGAGATGTGGAGAATCAGAGGCGGGGAATCAGAGGCCGGGAAACAGAGGTGGGGAATCAGATATGGGGAATCAGAGGTGGCGAATCAAAGGCGGTGAATCAGAGATGGGGAATCAGAGGCGGGGAATCAGAGGCAGGGAATCAGATGCGGGGAATCAGAGGCGGGGAATCAGAGCTGGCGAATCAGAGGCGGGGAATCAGAGGTGGGCAATCAGAGGCGGGGAATCAGATATGGGGAATCAGAGGCGGGGAATCAGAGGCGGGGAAACAGAGGTGGGGAATCAGATATGGGGAAACAGAGGTGGCGAATCAAAGGCGGTGAATCAGAGATGGGGAATCAGAGGCGGGGAATCAGAGGCAGGGAATCAAAAACGGGGAATCAGAGGCGGGGAAGCAGAGTAGGAGAATCAGAGGTGGGGAATCAGATATGGGGAAACAGGGGCGGGGAATCAGAGGCGGGGAAACAGAGGCGGGGAATCAGATATGGGGAATCAGAGGTGTGGAATCAGAGGTTGTGAATCAGAGGCGGGGAAACAGAGGAGGGGAATCAGATATGGGGAATCAGAGGTGGGGAATCAGAGGCGGGGAAACAGAGGCGGGGAATCAGATATGGGGAATCAGAGGTGGGGAATCAGAGGCAGGGAATCAGATGTGCGGAATCAGAGATGGGGAATCAGAGGCAGGGAATCAGAATCAGAAGCGGGGAATCAGAGGCCGGGAATCAAAGGCCGGGAATCAGATGCTGGGAATAAGAGGCCGGGAATCAGAGGTGGGGAATCAGAGTCCGGGAATCAGAGATGGGGATTCAGATGCGGGGAATGAGATATGGAGAATCAGAGGCGGGGAATCAGAGGCCGGGAAACAGAGGTGGGGAATCAGATATGGGGAATCAGAGGTGGCGAATCAAAGGCGGTGAATCAGAGATGGGGAATCAGAGGCGGGGAATCAGAGGCAGGGAATCAGATGCGGGGAATCAGAGGCGGGGAATCAGAGCTGGCGAATCAGAGGCGGGGAATCAGAGGTGGGCAATCAGAGGCGGGGAATCAGATATGGGGAATCAGAGGCGGGGAATCAGAGGCGGGGAAACAGAGGTGGGGAATCAGATATGGGGAAACAGAGGTGGCGAATCAAAGGCGGTGAATCAGAGATGGGGAATCAGAGGCGGGGAATCAGAGGCAGGGAATCAAAAACGGGGAATCAGAGGCGGGGAAGCAGAGTAGGAGAATCAGAGGTGGGGAATCAGATATGGGGAAACAGGGGCGGGGAATCAGAGGCGGGGAAACAGAGGCGGGGAATCAGATATGGGGAATCAGAGGTGTGGAATCAGAGGTTGGGAATCAGAGGCGGGGAAACAGAGGAGGGGAATCAGATATGGGGAATCAGAGGTGGCGAATTAAAGGCGGTGAATCAGAGGCGGGGAATCAGAGGCGGGGAATCAGAGGCAGGAAATCCGATGTGCGGAATCGGAGATGGGGAATCAGAGGCAGGGAATCAGAGGCGGGGAATCAGAGGCGGGGAATCAGAGGCCGGGAATCAGATATGGGGAAACAGAGGCGGGGAATCAGAGGCGGGGAAACAGAGGCGGGGAATCAGATATGGGGAATCAGAGGTGGGGAATCAGAGGTTGGGAATCAGAGGCAGGGAATCAGAGGCTGGGAATCAGATGCAGGGAATCAGATGCAGGGAATCAGAGGCGGGGAATCAGAGCTGGGGAATCAGAGGTGGGGAATCAGAGTTGGGGAATCAGAGTCGGGGACTTAGATATGGGGAAACAGAGGCAGGGAATCAGAGGCGGGGAAACAGACGCGGGGAATCAGAGGCGGGTATCAGAGCTGGGGAATCAGAGGCGGGGAATCAGAGTTGGGGAATCAGAGGCGGGGAATCAGAGGCGGGGAATCAGATATGGGGAATCAGAGGTGGCGAATCAAAGGCGGTGAAACAGAGATGGGGAATCAGGGGCGTGGAATCAGAGGCAGGGAATTAGATGTGGTGAATCAGAGATGGGGAATCAGAGGCAGGGAATCAGAATCAGAAGTGGGGTATCAGAGGCCGGGAATCAGAGGAAGGTAATCAGAGGCAGGGGATCAAACACGGGGAATCAGAGGCTGGGAATCAGAGCTGGGGAATCACAGGCGGGGAATCAGAGATGGGGAATCAGAGGCGGGGAATCAGAGGCAGGGAATCAGATGCGGGGAATCAGAGGCGGGGAATCAGAGCTGGCAAATCAGAGGCGGGGAATCAGAGGTGGGCAATCAGAGGATGGGAATCAGATATGGGGAATCAGAGGCGGGGAATTAGAGCTGGGGAATCACAGGCGGGGAATCAGAGTTGGGGAATCAGAGGCGGGGAATCAGATATGGGGAAACAGAGTCGGGGAATCAGAGGCGGTGAAACAGAGGCGGGGAATCAGATATGGGGAATCAGAGGTGGGGAATCAGAGGTTGGGAATCAGAGGCCTGGAATCAGAGGCGGGGAATCAGAGGCAGGGAATCAGATGCGGGGAATCAGAGGAGGGGAATCAGAGCTGGGGAATCAGAGGCGGGGTATTAGAGTTGGGGAATCAGAGGCGGGGAATCAGACGCGGGGAATCAGAGGGGGGGAATCATAGCTGGCAAATCAGAGGCGGGGAATCAGAGGTGGGCAATCAGAGGCCGGGAATCAGAGGTGGTGAATCAGAGATGGGGAATCAGAGGCGGGGAATCAGTGGCAGGGAATCAGATATGGGGAATCAGAGGCGTGGAATCAGAGGCAGGGAATCAGACACGGGGAATCAGACACGGGGAATCAGAGGTGGGGAATCAGAGATGGGGAATCAGAGGCGGTGAATCAGAGATGGGGAATCAGAGGCGGGGAATCAGAGGCAGGAAATCAGCCACGGGGATTCAGAGGCTGGGAATTAGACGGGGGAATCAAAGGCGGGGAATCAGAGCTGGGGAATCAGAGGCAGGGAATCAGAGGCGGGGAATCAGATATGGGGAATCAGAGGCTGGGATTCGGAGGCGGGGAATCAGAGGCAGGGAATCAGACATGGGGAATCAGAGGTGGGGAATCAGAGATGGGGAATCAGAGGCGGGGAATCAGAGGCAGGGAATCAGACGCGGGGAATCTGAGGCGGGGAATCAGAGCTGGGGAATCAGAGGTGGGGAATCAGAGTTGGGGAATCAGAGGCAGGGAATCGGATGTGCGGAATCAGAGATGGGGAATCAGATGTGGGGAATCAGAGGAATCAGAGATGGGGAATCAGAGGCGGGGAATCAGAGGCAGGAAATCAGACACGGGGATTCAGAGGCTGGGAATCAGACGGGGGGAATCAAAGGCGGGGAATCAGAGCTGGGGAATCAGAGGCAGGGAATCAGAGTTGGGGATTCAGAGACGGGGAATCAGATATGGGGAAACAGAGGCGGGGAATCAGAGGCGGGCAAACAGAGGCGGGGAATTAGATATGGGGAATCAGAGGTGGGGAATCAGAGGTGGTGAATCAGTGATGGGGAATCACAGGCGGGGAATCAGAGGCAGGGAATAGAACGCAGGGAATCAGACGCAGGGAATCAGAGCTGGGGAATCAGAGGCGGGGAATCATAGTTGGGAATCAGAGGCGGGGAATCAGATATGGGGAAACAGAGGCGGGGAATCAGAGGCGGGGAAACAGAGACGGGGAATCAGATATGGGGAATCGGATGCGGGGAATCAGAGGCGGGGAATCAGAGCTGGGGAGTCAGAGGCGGGGAATCAGAGTTGGGGCATCAGAGGTGGGGAATTAGATATAGGGAAACAGAGGTGGGGAATCAGAGGCGGGGAAACAGAGGCGGGGAATCAGATATGGGGAATCAGAGGTGGGGAATCAGAGGCAGGGAATCAGATGTGCGGAATCAGAGATGGGGAATCAGAGGCAGGGAATCAGAATCAGAAGCGGGGAATCAGAGGCCGGGAATCAAAGGCCGGGAATCAGATGCTGGGAATAAGAGGCCGGGAATCAGAGGTGGGGAATCAGAGTCCGGGAATCAGAGATGGGGATTCAGAGGCGGGGAATGAGATGTGGAGAATCAGAGGCGGGGAATCAGATATGGGGAATCAGAGGCGGGGAATCAGAGGCGGGGAAACAGAGGTGGGGAATCAGATATGGGGAAACAGAGGTGGCGAATCAAAGGCGGTGAATCAGAGATGGGGAATCAGAGGCGGGGAATCAGAGGCAGGGAATCAAAAACGGGGAATCAGAGGCGGGGAAGCAGAGTAGGAGAATCAGAGGTGGGGAATCAGATATGGGGAAACAGGGGCGGGGAATCAGAGGCGGGGAAACAGAGGCGGGGAATCAGATATGGGGAATCAGAGGTGTGGAATCAGAGGTTGTGAATCAGAGGCGGGGAAACAGAGGAGGGGAATCAGATATGGGGAATCAGAGGTGGGGAATCAGAGGCGGGGAAACAGAGGCGGGGAATCAGATATGGGGAATCAGAGGTGGGGAATCAGAGGCAGGGAATCAGATGTGCGGAATCAGAGATGGGGAATCAGAGGCAGGGAATCAGAATCAGAAGCGGGGAATCAGAGGCCGGGAATCAAAGGCCGGGAATCAGATGCTGGGAATAAGAGGCCGGGAATCAGAGGTGGGGAATCAGAGTCCGGGAATCAGAGATGGGGATTCAGATGCGGGGAATGAGATATGGAGAATCAGAGGCGGGGAATCAGAGGCCGGGAAACAGAGGTGGGGAATGAGATATGGGGAATCAGAGGTGGCGAATCAAAGGCGGTGAATCAGAGATGGGGAATCAGAGGCGGGGAATCAGAGGCAGGGAATCAGATGCGGGGAATCAGAGGCGGGGAATCAGAGCTGGCGAATCAGAGGCGGGGAATCAGAGGTGGGCAATCAGAGGCGGGGAATCAGATATGGGGAATCAGAGGCGGGGAATCAGAGGCGGGGAAACAGAGGTGGGGAATCAGATATGGGGAAACAGAGGTGGCGAATCAAAGGCGGTGAATCAGAGATGGGGAATCAGAGGCGGGGAATCAGAGGCAGGGAATCAAAAACGGGGAATCAGAGGCGGGGAAGCAGAGTAGGAGAATCAGAGGTGGGGAATCAGATATGGGGAAACAGGGGCGGGGAATCAGAGGCGGGGAAACAGAGGCGGGGAATCAGATATGGGGAATCAGAGGTGTGGAATCAGAGGTTGGGAATCAGAGGCGGGGAAACAGAGGAGGGGAATCAGATATGGGGAATCAGAGGTGGCGAATTAAAGGCGGTGAATCAGAGGCGGGGAATCAGAGGCGGGGAATCAGAGGCAGGAAATCCGATGTGCGGAATCGGAGATGGGGAATCAGAGGCAGGGAATCAGAGGCGGGGAATCAGAGGCGGGGAATCAGAGGCCGGGAATCAGATATGGGGAAACAGAGGCGGGGAATCAGAGGCGGGGAAACAGAGGCGGGGAATCAGATATGGGGAATCAGAGGTGGGGAATCAGAGGTTGGGAATCAGAGGCAGGGAATCAGAGGCTGGGAATCAGATGCAGGGAATCAGATGCAGGGAATCAGAGGCGGGGAATCAGAGCTGGGGAATCAGAGGTGGGGAATCAGAGTTGGGGAATCAGAGTCGGGGACTTAGATATGGGGAAACAGAGGCAGGGAATCAGAGGCGGGGAAACAGACGCGGGGAATCAGAGGCGGGTATCAGAGCTGGGGAATCAGAGGCGGGGAATCAGAGTTGGGGAATCAGAGGCGGGGAATCAGAGGCGGGGAATCAGATATGGGGAATCAGAGGTGGCGAATCAAAGGCGGTGAAACAGAGATGGGGAATCAGGGGCGTGGAATCAGAGGCAGGGAATTAGATGTGGTGAATCAGAGATGGGGAATCAGAGGCAGGGAATCAGAATCAGAAGTGGGGTATCAGAGGCCGGGAATCAGAGGAAGGTAATCAGAGGCAGGGGATCAAACACGGGGAATCAGAGGCTGGGAATCAGAGCTGGGGAATCACAGGCGGGGAATCAGAGATGGGGAATCAGAGGCGGGGAATCAGAGGCAGGGAATCAGATGCGGGGAATCAGAGGCGGGGAATCAGAGCTGGCAAATCAGAGGCGGGGAATCAGAGGTGGGCAATCAGAGGATGGGAATCAGATATGGGGAATCAGAGGCGGGGAATTAGAGCTGGGGAATCACAGGCGGGGAATCAGAGTTGGGGAATCAGAGGCGGGGAATCAGATATGGGGAAACAGAGTCGGGGAATCAGAGGCGGTGAAACAGAGGCGGGGAATCAGATATGGGGAATCAGAGGTGGGGAATCAGAGGTTGGGAATCAGAGGCCTGGAATCAGAGGCGGGGAATCAGAGGCAGGGAATCAGATGCGGGGAATCAGAGGAGGGGAATCAGAGCTGGGGAATCAGAGGCGGGGTATTAGAGTTGGGGAATCAGAGGCGGGGAATCAGACGCGGGGAATCAGAGGGGGGGAATCATAGCTGGCAAATCAGAGGCGGGGAATCAGAGGTGGGCAATCAGAGGCCGGGAATCAGAGGTGGTGAATCAGAGATGGGGAATCAGAGGCGGGGAATCAGTGGCAGGGAATCAGATATGGGGAATCAGAGGCGTGGAATCAGAGGCAGGGAATCAGACACGGGGAATCAGACACGGGGAATCAGAGGTGGGGAATCAGAGATGGGGAATCAGAGGCGGTGAATCAGAGATGGGGAATCAGAGGCGGGGAATCAGAGGCA
This sequence comes from Narcine bancroftii, assembly GCF_036971445.1. Taxonomy (NCBI): domain Eukaryota; kingdom Metazoa; phylum Chordata; class Chondrichthyes; order Torpediniformes; family Narcinidae; genus Narcine; species Narcine bancroftii. Next base: position 1,785,549 of record NW_027211891.1, on the reverse strand, counting down.
GGAAATCAGCCACGGGGATTCAGAGGCTGGGAATTAGACGGGGGAATCAAAGGCGGGGAATCAGAGCTGGGGAATCAGAGGCAGGGAATCAGAGGCGGGGAATCAGATATGGGGAATCAGAGGCTGGGATTCGGAGGCGGGGAATCAGAGGCAGGGAATCAGACATGGGGAATCAGAGGTGGGGAATCAGAGATGGGGAATCAGAGGCGGGGAATCAGAGGCAGGGAATCAGACGCGGGGAATCTGAGGCGGGGAATCAGAGCTGGGGAATCAGAGGTGGGGAATCAGAGTTGGGGAATCAGAGGCAGGGAATCGGATGTGCGGAATCAGAGATGGGGAATCAGATGTGGGGAATCAGAGGAATCAGAGATGGGGAATCAGAGGCGGGGAATCAGAGGCAGGAAATCAGACATGGGGATTCAGAGGCTGGGAATCAGACGGGGGGAATCAAAGGCGGGGAATCAGAGCTGGGGAATCAGAGGCAGGGAATCAGAGTTGGGGATTCAGAGACGGGGAATCAGATATGGGGAAACAGAGGCGGGGAATCAGAGGCGGGCAAACAGAGGCGGGGAATTAGATATGGGGAATCAGAGGTGGGGAATCAGAGGTGGTGAATCAGTGATGGGGAATCACAGGCGGGGAATCAGAGGCAGGGAATAGAACGCAGGGAATCAGACGCAGGGAATCAGAGCTGGGGAATCAGAGGCGGGGAATCATAGTTGGGAATCAGAGGCGGGGAATCAGATATGGGGAAACAGAGGCGGGGAATCAGAGGCGGGGAAACAGAGGCGGGGAATCAGATATGGGGAATCGGATGCGGGGAATCAGAGGCGGGGAATCAGAGCTGGGGAGTCAGAGGCGGGGAATCAGAGTTGGGGCATCAGAGGTGGGGAATTAGATATAGGGAAACAGAGGTGGGGAATCAGAGGCGGGGAAACAGAGGCGGGGAATCAGATATGGGGAATCAGAGGTGGGGAATCAGAGGCAGGGAATCAGATGTGCGGAATCAGAGATGGGGAATCAGAGGCAGGGAATCAGAATCAGAAGCGGGGAATCAGAGGCCGGGAATCAAAGGCCGGGAATCAGATGCTGGGAATAAGAGGCCGGGAATCAGAGGTGGGGAATCAGAGTCCGGGAATCAGAGATGGGGATTCAGAGGCGGGGAATGAGATGTGGAGAATCAGAGGCGGGGAATCAGAGGCCGGGAAACAGAGGTGGGGAATCAGATATGGGGAATCAGAGGTGGCGAATCAAAGGCGGTGAATCAGAGATGGGGAATCAGAGGCGGGGAATCAGAGGCAGGGAATCAGATGCGGGGAATCAGAGGCGGGGAATCAGAGCTGGCGAATCAGAGGCGGGGAATCAGAGGTGGGCAATCAGAGGCGGGGAATCAGATATGGGGAATCAGAGGCGGGGAATCAGAGGCGGGGAAACAGAGGTGGGGAATCAGATATGGGGAAACAGAGGTGGCGAATCAAAGGCGGTGAATCAGAGATGGGGAATCAGAGGCGGGGAATCAGAGGCAGGGAATCAAAAACGGGGAATCAGAGGCGGGGAAGCAGAGTAGGAGAATCAGAGGTGGGGAATCAGATATGGGGAAACAGGGGCGGGGAATCAGAGGCGGGGAAACAGAGGCGGGGAATCAGATATGGGGAATCAGAGGTGTGGAATCAGAGATTGTGAATCAGAGGCGGGGAAACAGAGGAGGGGAATCAGATATGGGGAATCAGAGGTGGCGAATTAAAGGCGGTGAATCAGAGATGGGGAATCAGGGCAGGGAATCAGAGGCAGGGAATCAAACACGGGGAATCAGAGGCGTGGAATCAGAGCTGGGGAATCAGAGGCGGGGATTCAGAGTTGGGGAATCAGAGGCGGGGAATCAGAGGCGGGGAAACAGGCGCGGAATCAGATATGGGGAATCAGAGGTGGGGAATCAGAGGTTGGGAATCAGAAGCAGGGAATCAGAGGCGGGGAATCAGAGGCGGGGAATCAGAGGCAGGAAATCCGATGTGCGGAATCGGAGATGGGGAATCAGAGGCAGGGAATCAGAGGCGGGGAATCAGAGGCGGGGAATCAGAGGCCGGGAATCAGATATGGGGAAACAGAGGCGGGGAATCAGAGGCGGGGAAACAGAGGCGGGGAATCAGATATGGGGAATCAGAGGTGGGGAATCAGAGGTTGGGAATCAGAGGCAGGGAATCAGAGGCTGGGAATCAGATGCAGGGAATCAGATGCAGGGAATCAGAGGCGGGGAATCAGAGCTGGGGAATCAGAGGTGGGGAATCAGAGTTGGGGAATCAGAGTCGGGGACAGATATGGGGAAACAGAGGCAGGGAATCAGAGGCGGGGAAACAGACGCGGGGAATCAGAGGCGGGTATCAGAGCTGGGGAATCAGAGGCGGGGAATCAGAGTTGGGGAATCAGAGGCGGGGAATCAGAGGCGGGGAATCAGAGGCGGGGAATCAGAGGCGGGGAAACAGAGGCAGGGAATCAGATATGGGGAATCAGAGGTGGGGTATCAGGGGCAGGGAATCAGTGGCAGGGAATCAGAGGCGGGGAATCAGAGGCGGGGAATCAGAGGCAGGGAATCAGACACGGGGAATCAGATATGGGGAAACAGAGGCGGGGAATCAGAGGCGGGCAAACAGAGGCGGGGAATTAGATAAGGGGAATCAGAGGTGGGGAATCAGAGGTGGTGAATCAGAGATGGGGAATCACAGGCGGGGAATCAGAGGCAGGGAATAGAACGCGGGGAATCAGAGGCGGGGAATCAGAGCTGGGGATTTCAGAGGTGGGGAATCATAGTTGGGAATCAGAGGCGGGGATTCAGATATGGGGAAACAGAGGCGGGGAATCAAAGGCGGGGAAACAGAGGCGGGGAATCAGATATGGGGAATCGGATGCGGGGAATCAGAGGTGGGGAATCAGAGCTGGGGAATCAGAGGCGGGGTATCAGAGTTGGGGCATCAGAGGTGGGGAATTAGATATGGGGAAACAGAGGCGGGGAATCAGAGGCGGGGAAACAGAGGTGGGGAATCAGATATGGGGATTCAGAGCTGGGGAATCAGAGGCAGGGAATCAGATGTGCGGAATCAGAGATGGGGAATCAGATGCAGGGAATCAGAATCAGAAGCGGGGAATCAGAGGCCGGGAATCAGAGGCCGGGATTCAGATGCCGGGAATAAGAGGAAGGTAATCAGAGGCAGGGGATCAAACACGGGGAATCAGAGGCTGGGAATCAGAGCTGGGGAATCACAGGCGGGGAATCAGAGATGGGGAATCAGAGGCGGGGAATCAGAGGCAGGGAATCAGATGCGGGGAATCAGAGGCGGGGAATCAGAGCTGGCGAATCAGAGGCGGGGAATCAGAGGTGGGCAATCAGAGGATGGGAATCAGATATGGGGAATCAGAGGCGGGGAATTAGAGCTGGGGAATCACAGGCGGGGAATCAGAGTTGGGGAATCAGAGGCGGGGAATCAGATATGGGGAAACAGAGTCGGGGAATCAGAGGCGGTGAAACAGAGGCGGGGAATCAGATATGGGGAATCAGAGGTGGGGAATCAGAGTTTGGGAATCAGAGGCCTGGAATCAGAGGCGGGGAATCAGAGGCAGGGAATCAGATGCGGGGAATCAGAGGAGGGGAATCAGAGCTGGGGAATCAGAGGCGGGGTATTAGAGTTGGGGAATCAGAGGCGGGGAATCAGACGCGGGGTATCAGAGGGGTGGAATCATAGCTGGCGAATCAGAGGCGGGGAATCAGAAGTGGGCAATCAGAGGCCGGAAATCAGAGGTGGTGAATCAGAGATGGGGAATCAGAGGCGGGGAATCAGTGGCAGGGAATCAGATATGGGGAATCAGAGGCGTGGAATCAGAGGCAGGGAATCAGACACGGGGAATCAGACACGGGGAATCAGAGGTGGGGAATCAGAGATGGGGAATCAGAGGCGGTGAATCAGAGATGGGGAATCAGAGGCGGGGAATCAGAGTTGGGGAATCAGAGGCGGGGAATCAGAGGCGGGGAATCAGATATGTGGAATCAGAGGTGGCGAATCAAAGGCGGTGAAACAGAGATGGGGAATCAGGGGCGTGGAATCAGAGGCAGGGAATTAGATGTGGTGAATCAGAGATGGGGAATCAGAGGCAGGGAATCAGAATCAGAAGCGGGGTATCAGAGGCCGGGAATCAGAGGAAGGTAATCAGAGGCAGGGGATCAAACACGGGGAATCAGAGGCTGGGAATCAGAGCTGGGGAATCACAGGCGGGGAATCAGAGATGGGGAATCAGAGGCGGGGAATCAGAGGCAGGGAATCAGATGCGGGGAATCAGAGGCGGGGAATCAGAGCTGGCAAATCAGAGGCGGGGAATCAGAGGTGGGCAATCAGAGGATGGGAATCAGATATGGGGAATCAGAGGCGGGGAATTAGAGCTGGGGAATCACAGGCGGGGAATCAGAGTTGGGGAATCAGAGGCGGGGAATCAGATATGGGGAAACAGAGTCGGGGAATCAGAGGCGGTGAAACAGAGGCGGGGAATCAGATATGGGGAATCAGAGGTGGGGAATCAGAGGTTGGGAATCAGAGGCCTGGAATCAGAGGCGGGGAATCAGAGGCAGGGAATCAGATGCGGGGAATCAGAGGAGGGGAATCAGAGCTGGGGAATCAGAGGCGGGGTATTAGAGTTGGGGAATCAGAGGCGGGGAATCAGACGCGGGGAATCAGAGGGGGGGAATCATAGCTGGCAAATCAGAGGCGGGGAATCAGAGGTGGGCAATCAGAGGCCGGGAATCAGAGGTGGTGAATCAGAGATGGGGAATCAGAGGCGGGGAATCAGTGGCAGGGAATCAGATATGGGGAATCAGAGGCGTGGAATCAGAGGCAGGGAATCAGACACGGGGAATCAGACACGGGGAATCAGAGGTGGGGAATCAGAGATGGGGAATCAGAGGCGGTGAATCAGAGATGGGGAATCAGAGGCGGGGAATCAGAGGCAGGAAATCAGACACGGGGATTCAGAGGCTGGGAATTAGACGGGGGAATCAAAGGCGGGGAATCAGAGCTGGGGAATCAGAGGCAGGGAATCAGAGGCGGGGAATCAGATATGGGGAATCAGAGGCTGGGATTCGGAGGCGGGGAATCAGAGGCAGGGAATCAGACATGGGGAATCAGAGGTGGGGAATCAGAGATGGGGAATCAGAGGCGGGGAATCAGAGGCAGGGAATCAGACGCGGGGAATCTGAGGCGGGGAATCAGAGCTGGGGAATCAGAGGTGGGGAATCAGAGTTGGGGAATCAGAGGCAGGGAATCGGATGTGCGGAATCAGAGATGGGGAATCAGATGTGGGGAATCAGAGGAATCAGAGATGGGGAATCAGAGGCGGGGAATCAGAGGCAGGAAATCAGACACGGGGATTCAGAGGCTGGGAATCAGACGGGGGGAATCAAAGGCGGGGAATCAGAGCTGGGGAATCAGAGGCAGGGAATCAGAGTTGGGGATTCAGAGACGGGGAATCAGATATGGGGAAACAGAGGCGGGGAATCAGAGGCGGGCAAACAGAGGCGGGGAATTAGATATGGGGAATCAGAGGTGGGGAATCAGAGGTGGTGAATCAGTGATGGGGAATCACAGGCGGGGAATCAGAGGCAGGGAATAGAACGCAGGGAATCAGACGCAGGGAATCAGAGCTGGGGAATCAGAGGCGGGGAATCATAGTTGGGAATCAGAGGCGGGGAATCAGATATGGGGAAACAGAGGCGGGGAATCAGAGGCGGGGAAACAGAGGCGGGGAATCAGATATGGGGAATCAGAGGTGGGGAATCAGAGGTTGGGAATCAGAGGCAGGGAATCAGAGTCGGGGAATCAGAGGCGGGAAATCAGAGGAAGGGAATCAGATGTGCAGAATCGGAGATGGGGAATCAGAGGCAGGGAATCAGAGGCGGGGAATCAGAGGCGGGGAATCAGAGGCCGGGAATCAGATATGGGGAAACTGAGGCGGGGAATCCGAGGCGGGGAAACAGAGTCGGGGAATCAGATATGGGGAATCAGAGGTGGGGAATCAGAGGTTGGGAATCAGAGGCAGGGAATCAGAGGCTTGGAATCAGATGCAGGGAATCAGATGCGGGGAATCAGAGGCGGGGAATCATAGCTGGGGAATCAGAGGTGGGGAATCAGATTTGGGGAATCAGAGGTGGGGACTTAGATATTGGGAAACAGAGGCGGGGAATCAGAGGCGGGGAAACAGAGGCGGGGAATCAGATATGGGGAATCAGAGGTGGGGAATCAGAGGCAGGGAATCAGATGTGCGGAATCAGAGATGGGGAATCAGAGGCAGGGAAACAGAATCAGAAGCAGGGAATCAGAGGCCGGGAATCAGAGGCCGGAATCAGATGCTGGGAATCAGAGGCCTGGAATCAGAGGCGGGGAATCAGAGGCAGAGAATCAGATGCGGGGAATCAGAGGCGGGGAATCAGAGCTGGGGATTCAGAGGCGGGGTATTAGAGTTGGGGAATCAGAGGCGGGGAATCAGATATGGGGAAACAGAGGTAGGGAATCAGAGGCGGGGAAACAGAGGCAGGGAATCAGATATGGGGAATCAGAGGCGGGGAATCAGAGGTGGGGAATCATAGGCAGGGAATCGGATGTGCGGAATCAGAGATGGGGAATCAGAGGCCGGGAATCAGAGGTGGTGAATCAGAGATGGGGAATCAGAGGCGGGGAATCAGAGGCAGCGTATCAGACGCGGGGAATCAGAGGTGGGCAATCAGAGGCGGGGAATCAGATATGGGGAATCAGAGGCGGGGAATCAGAGGCGGGGAAACAGAGGCGGGGAATCAGATATGGGGAATCAGAGGTGGGGCATCAGAGGTTGTGAATCACAGATGGGGAATCAGAGGCGGGGAATCAGAGGCAGGGAATCAGATGCGGGGAATCAGAGGCGGGGATTCAGAGCTGGGGAATCAGAAGCGGGGAATCAGATTTGGGGAATCAGAGGCGGGGAATCAGATATGGGGAATCAGAGGCAGGGAATCAGAGGCGGGGAATCAGAGGCAGGAATCAGACGCGGGGAATCTGAGGCGGGGAATCAGAGCTGGGGAATCAGAGGTGGGGAATCAGAGTTGGGGAATCAGAGGCAGGGAATTGGATGTGCGGAATCAGAGATGGGGAATCAGAGGTGGGGAATCAGAGGCGGTGAATCAGAGATGGGGAATCAGAGGCGGGGAATCAGAGGCAGGAAATCAGACACGGGGATTCAGAGGCTGGGAATCAGACGGGGGGAATCAAAGGCGGGGAATCAGAGCTGGGTAATCTGAGGCAGGGAATCAGAGTTGGGGATTCAGAGGCGGGGAATCAGATATGGGGAAACAGAGGCGGGGAATCAGAGGCGGGCAAACAGAGGCGGGGAATTAGATATGGGGAATCAGAGGTAGGGAATCAGAGGTGGTGAATCAGTGATGGGGAATCACAGGCGGGGAATCAGAGGCAGGGAATAGAACGCGGGGAATCAGAGGCAGGGAATCAGAGCTGGGGAATCAGAGGCGGGGAATCATAGTTGGGAATCAGAGGAGGGAATCAGATATGGGGAAACAGAGGCGGGGAATCAGAGGCGGGGAAACAGAGGCGGGGAATCAGATATGGGGAATCGGAAGCAGGGAATCAGAGGCGGGGAATCAGAGCTGGGGAATCAGAGGCGGGGAATCAGAGTTGGGGCATCAGAGGTGGGGAATTAGATATAGGGAAACAGAGGCGGGGAATCAGATGCGGGGAAACAGAGGCGGGGAATCAGATATGGGGAATCAGAGGTGGGGAATCAGAGGCAGGGAATCAGATGTGCGGAATCAGAGATGGGGAATCAGAGGCAGGGAATCAGAATCAGAAGCGGGGAATCAGAGGCCGGGAATCAGAGGCCGGGAATCAGATGCTGGGAATAAGAGGCCGGGAATCAGAGGAGGGGAATCAGAGTCCGGGAATCAGAGATGGGGATTCAGAGGCGGGGAATCAGATATGGAGAATCAGAGATGGGGAATCAGAGGCGGGGAATCAGAGGCAGGGAATCGGACGCCGGGAATCAGAGGCGGGGAATCAGAGCTGGGGAATCAGAGGCGGGGAATCAGAGTTGGGGAATCAGAGGCGGGGAATCAGATATGGGGAAATAGAGGCGGGGAATCAGATATGGGGAATCAGAGGTGTGGAATCAGAGGTTGGGAATCAGAGGCAGGGAATCAGAGGCGGGGAAACAGAGGCGGGGAATCAGATATGGGGAATCAGAGGTGGCGAATCAAAGGCGGTGAAACAGAGATGGGGAATCAGGGCAGGGAATCAGAGGCAGGGAATCAGAGCTGGGGAAACAGAGGCGGGGAATCAGATATGGGAAATCAGAGGTGGGGAATCAGGGGCGGGGAATCAGTGGCAGGGAATCAGAGCTGGGGAATCAGAGGTGGGGAATCAGAGCTGGGTAAACAGAGGCGGGGAATCAGATATGGGGAATCAGAGGTGGGGAATCAGGGGCGGGGAATCAGTGGCAGGGAATCAGAGGCCGAGAATAAAAGGCGGGGAATCAGAGCTGGGGAATCAGAGGCGGGGAATCAGAGTTGGGGAATCAGAGGAGGGGAATCAGATATGGGGAAACAGAGGCCGGGAATCAGAGGCAGGGTAACAGAGGCGGGGAATCAGATATGGGGAATCAGAGGTGGGGAATTAGAGGTTGCGAATCAGAGGCGGGGAAACAGAGGCGGGGAATCAAATATAGGGAATCAGAGGTGGGGAATCAGAGGTTGTGAATCAGAGATGGGGAATCAAGGCGGGGAATCAGAGGCAGGGAATCAGACGCGGGGAATCAGAGGCGGGGATTCAGAGCTGGGGAATCAGAGGCGGTGAATCAGAGTTGGGGAATCAGAGGCAGGGAATCAGATATGGGGAATCAGAGGCGGGGAATCAGAGGCGGGGAAACAGAGGCGGGGAATCAGATATGGGAAATCAGAATTGGGGAATCAGGCGCAGGGAATCAGTGGCAGGGAATCAGAGGCGGGGAATCAGAGGCGGGGAATCAGAGGCAGGGAATCAGACACGGGGAATCGGAGGCGGGGAATCAGAGATGGGGAATCAGAGGCGGGGAATCAGAGGCAGGGAATCGGACTCCGGGAATCAGAGTCGGGGAATCAGAGCTGGGGAATCAGAGGCGGGGAATCAGAGTTGGGGAATCAGAGGCGGGGAATCAGATATGGGGAAATAGAGGCGGGGAATCAGATATGGGGAATCAGAGGTGTGGAATCAGAGGTTGGGAATCAGAGGCAGGGAATCAGAGTCGGGGAAACAGAGGCGGGGAATCAGATATGGGGAATCAGAGGTGGCGAATCAAAGGCGGTGAAACAGAGATGGGGAATCAGGGCAGGGAATCAGATGCAGGGAATCAAACACGGGGAATCAGAGCTGGGGAATCAGAGGCGGGGAATCAGAGTTGGGAATCAGAGGCGGGGAATCAGAGTCGGGGAAACAAAGGCGGGGAATCAGATATGGGGAATCAGAGGTGGGGAATCCGAGGTTGGGAATCAGAGGCAGGGAATCAGAGGCGGGGAATCAGATATGGGGAATCAGAGGCTGGGATTCGGAGGCGGGGAATCAGAGGCAGGGAATCAGACACGGGGAATCAGAGGTGGGGAATCAGAGATGGGGAATCAGAGGCGGGGAATCAAAGGCAGGGAATCAGACGCGGGGAATCTGAGGCGGGGAATCAGAGCTGGGGAATCAGAGGTGGGGAATCAGAGTTGGGGAATCAGAGGCAGGGAATCGGATGTGCGGAATCAGAGATGGGGAATCAGATGTGGGGAATCAGAGGAATCAGAGATGGGGAATCAGAGGCGGGGAATCAGAGGCAGGAAATCAGACACGGGGATTCAGAGGCTGGGAATCAGACGGGGGGAATCAAAGGCGGGGAATCAGAGCTGGGGAATCAGAGGCAGGGAATCAGAGTTGGGGATTTAGACACGGGGAATCAGATATGGGGAAACAAAGGCGGGGAATCAGAGGCGGGCAAACAGAGGCGGGGAATTAGATATGGGGAATCAGAGGTGGGGAATCAGAGGTGGTGAATCAGTGATGGGGAATCACAGGCGGGGAATCAGAGGCAGGGAATAGAACGCAGGGAATCAGACGCAGGGAATCAGAGCTGGGGAATCAGAGGCGGGGAATCATAGTTGGGAATCAGAGGCGGGGAATCAGATATGGGGAAACAGAGGCGGGGAATCAGAGGCGGGGAAACAGAGGCGGGGAATCAGAGCTGGGGAGTCAGAGGCGGGGAATCAGAGTTGGGGCATCAGAGGTGGGGAATTAGATATAGGGAAACAGAGGTGGGGAATCAGAGGCGGGGAAACAGAGGCGGGGAATCAGATATGGGGAATCAGAGGTGGGGAATCAGAGGCAGGGAATCAGATGTGCGGAATCAGAGATGGGGAATCAGAGGCAGGGAATCAGAATCAGAAGCGGGGAATCAGAGGCCGGGATCAAAGGCCGGGAATCAGATGCTGGGAATAAGAGGCCGGGAATCAGAGGTGGGGAATCAGAGTCCGGGAATCAGAGATGGGGATTCAGATGCGGGGAATGAGATATGGAGAATCAGAGGCGGGGAATCAGAGGCCGGGAAACAGAGGTGGGGAATCAGATATGGGGAATCAGAGGTGGCGAATCAAAGGCGGTGAATCAGAGATGGGGAATCAGAGGCGGGGAATCAGAGGCAGGGAATCAGATGCGGGGAATCAGAGGCGGGGAATCAGAGCTGGCGAATCAGAGGCGGGGAATCAGAGGTGGGCAATCAGAGGCGGGGAATCAGATATGGGGAATCAGAGGCGGGGAATCAGAGGCGGGGAAACAGAGGTGGGGAATCAGATATGGGGAAACAGAGGTGGCGAATCAAAGGCGGTGAATCAGAGATGGGGAATCAGAGGCGGGGAATCAGAGGCAGGGAATCAAAAACGGGGAATCAGAGGCGGGGAAGCAGAGTAGGAGAATCAGAGGTGGGGAATCAGATATGGGGAAACAGGGGCGGGGAATCAGAGGCGGGGAAACAGAGGCGGGGAATCAGATATGGGGAATCAGAGGTGTGGAATCAGAGGTTGGGAATCAGAGGCGGGGAAACAGAGGAGGGGAATCAGATATGGGGAATCAGAGGTGGCGAATTAAAGGCGGTGAATCAGAGGCGGGGAATCAGAGGCGGGGAATCAGAGGCAGGAAATCCGATGTGCGGAATCGGAGATGGGGAATCAGAGGCAGGGAATCAGAGGCGGGGAATCAGAGGCGGGGAATCAGAGGCCGGGAATCAGATATGGGGAAACAGAGGCGGGGAATCAGAGGCGGGGAAACAGAGGCGGGGAATCAGATATGGGGAATCAGAGGTGGGGAATCAGAGGTTGGGAATCAGAGGCAGGGAATCAGAGGCTGGGAATCAGATGCAGGGAATCAGATGCAGGGAATCAGAGGCGGGGAATCAGAGCTGGGGAATCAGAGGTGGGGAATCAGAGTTGGGGAATCAGAGTCGGGGACTTAGATATGGGGAAACAGAGGCAGGGAATCAGAGGCGGGGAAACAGACGCGGGGAATCAGAGGCGGGTATCAGAGCTGGGGAATCAGAGGCGGGGAATCAGAGTTGGGGAATCAGAGGCGGGGAATCAGAGGCGGGGAATCAGATATGGGGAATCAGAGGTGGCGAATCAAAGGCGGTGAAACAGAGATGGGGAATCAGGGGCGTGGAATCAGAGGCAGGGAATTAGATGTGGTGAATCAGAGATGGGGAATCAGAGGCAGGGAATCAGAATCAGAAGTGGGGTATCAGAGGCCGGGAATCAGAGGAAGGTAATCAGAGGCAGGGGATCAAACACGGGGAATCAGAGGCTGGGAATCAGAGCTGGGGAATCACAGGCGGGGAATCAGAGATGGGGAATCAGAGGCGGGGAATCAGAGGCAGGGAATCAGATGCGGGGAATCAGAGGCGGGGAATCAGAGCTGGCAAATCAGAGGCGGGGAATCAGAGGTGGGCAATCAGAGGATGGGAATCAGATATGGGGAATCAGAGGCGGGGAATTAGAGCTGGGGAATCACAGGCGGGGAATCAGAGTTGGGGAATCAGAGGCGGGGAATCAGATATGGGGAAACAGAGTCGGGGAATCAGAGGCGGTGAAACAGAGGCGGGGAATCAGATATGGGGAATCAGAGGTGGGGAATCAGAGGTTGGGAATCAGAGGCCTGGAATCAGAGGCGGGGAATCAGAGGCAGGGAATCAGAAGCGGGGAATCAGAGGAGGGGAATCAGAGCTGGGGAATCAGAGGCGGGGTATTAGAGTTGGGGAATCAGAGGCGGGGAATCAGACGCGGGGAATCAGAGGGGGGGAATCATAGCTGGCAAATCAGAGGCGGGGAATCAGAGGTGGGCAATCAGAGGCCGGGAATCAGAGGTGGTGAATCAGAGATGGGGAATCAGAGGCGGGGAATCAGTGGCAGGGAATCAGATATGGGGAATCAGAGGTGTGGAATCAGAGGCAGGGAATCAGACACGGGGAATCAGACACGGGGAATCAGAGGTGGGGAATCAGAGATGGGGAATCAGAGGCGGTGAATCAGAGATGGGGAATCAGAGGCGGGGAATCAGAGGCAGGAAATCAGCCACGGGGATTCAGAGGCTGGGAATTAGACGGGGGAATCAAAGGCGGGGAATCAGAGCTGGGGAATCAGAGGCAGGGAATCAGAGGCGGGGAATCAGATATGGGGAATCAGAGGCTGGGATTCGGAGGCGGGGAATCAGAGGCAGGGAATCAGACATGGGGAATCAGAGGTGGGGAATCAGAGATGGGGAATCAGAGGCGGGGAATCAGAGGCAGGGAATCAGACGCGGGGAATCTGAGGCGGGGAATCAGAGCTGGGGAATCAGAGGTGGGGAATCAGAGTTGGGGAATCAGAGGCAGGGAATCGGATGTGCGGAATCAGAGATGGGGAATCAGATGTGGGGAATCAGAGGAATCAGAGATGGGGAATCAGAGGCGGGGAATCAGAGGCAGGAAATCAGACACGGGGATTCAGAGGCTGGGAATCAGACGGGGGGAATCAAAGGCGGGGAATCAGAGCTGGGGAATCAGAGGCAGGGAATCAGAGTTGGGGATTCAGAGACGGGGAATCAGATATGGGGAAACAGAGGCGGGGAATCAGAGGCGGGCAAACAGAGGCGGGGAATTAGATATGGGGAATCAGAGGTGGGGAATCAGAGGTGGTGAATCAGTGATGGGGAATCACAGGCGGGGAATCAGAGGCAGGGAATAGAACGCAGGGAATCAGACGCAGGGAATCAGAGCTGGGGAATCAGAGGCGGGGAATCATAGTTGGGAATCAGAGGCGGGGAATCAGATATGGGGAAACAGAGGCGGGGAATCAGAGGCGGGGAAACAGAGGCGGGGAATCAGATATGGGGAATCGGATGCGGGGAATCAGAGGCGGGGAATCAGAGCTGGGGAGTCAGAGGCGGGGAATCAGAGTTGGGGCATCAGAGGTGGGGAATTAGATATAGGGAAACAGAGGTGGGGAATCAGAGGCGGGGAAACAGAGGCGGGGAATCAGATATGGGGAATCAGAGGTGGGGAATCAGAGGCAGGGAATCAGATGTGCGGAATCAGAGATGGGGAATCAGAGGCAGGGAATCAGAATCAGAAGCGGGGAATCAGAGGCCGGGAATCAAAGGCCGGGAATCAGATGCTGGGAATAAGAGGCCGGGAATCAGAGGTGGGGAATCAGAGTCCGGGAATCAGAGATGGGGATTCAGAGGCGGGGAATGAGATGTGGAGAATCAGAGGCGGGGAATCAGAGGCCGGGAAACAGAGGTGGGGAATCAGATATGGGGAATCAGAGGTGGCGAATCAAAGGCGGTGAATCAGAGATGGGGAATCAGAGGCGGGGAATCAGAGGCAGGGAATCAGATGCGGGGAATCAGAGGCGGGGAATCAGAGCTGGCGAATCAGAGGCGGGGAATCAGAGGTGGGCAATCAGAGGCGGGGAATCAGATATGGTGAATCAGAGGCGGGGAATCAGAGGCGGGGAAACAGAGGTGGGGAATCAGATATGGGGAAACAGAGGTGGCGAATCAAAGGCGGTGAATCAGAGATGGGGAATCAGAGGCGGGGAATCAGAGGCAGGGAATCAAAAACGGGGAATCAGAGGCGGGGAAGCAGAGTAGGAGAATCAGAGGTGGGGAATCAGATATGGGGAAACAGGGGCGGGGAATCAGAGGCGGGGAAACAGAGGCGGGGAATCAGATATGGGGAATCAGAGGTGTGGAATCAGAGGTTGTGAATCAGAGGCGGGGAAACAGAGGAGGGGAATCAGATATGGGGAATCAGAGGTGGGGAATCAGAGGCGGGGAAACAGAGGCGGGGAATCAGATATGGGGAATCAGAGGTGGGGAATCAGAGGCAGGGAATCAGATGTGTGGAATCAGAGATGGGGAATCAGAGGCAGGGAATCAGAATCAGAAGCGGGGAATCAGAGGCCGGGAATCAAAGGCCGGGAATCAGATGCTGGGAATAAGAGGCCGGGAATCAGAGGTGGGGAATCAGAGTCCGGGAATCAGAGATGGGGATTCAGATGCGGGGAATGAGATATGGAGAATCAGAGGCGGGGAATCAGAGGCCGGGAAACAGAGGTGGGGAATCAGATATGGGGAATCAGAGGTGGCGAATCAAAGGCGGTGAATCAGAGATGGGGAATCAGAGGCGGGGAATCAGAGGCAGGGAATCAGATGCGGGGAATCAGAGGCGGGGAATCAGAGCTGGCGAATCAGAGGCGGGGAATCAGAGGTGGGCAATCAGAGGCGGGGAATCAGATATGGGGAATCAGAGGCGGGGAATCAGAGGCGGGGAAACAGAGGTGGGGAATCAGATATGGGGAAACAGAGGTGGCGAATCAAAGGCGGTGAATCAGAGATGGGGAATCAGAGGCGGGGAATCAGAGGCAGGGAATCAAAAACGGGGAATCAGAGGCGGGGAAGCAGAGTAGGAGAATCAGAGGTGGGGAATCAGATATGGGGAAACAGGGGCGGGGAATCAGAGGCGGGGAAACAGAGGCGGGGAATCAGATATGGGGAATCAGAGGTGTGGAATCAGAGGTTGGGAATCAGAGGCGGGGAAACAGAGGAGGGGAATCAGATATGGGGAATCAGAGGTGGCGAATTAAAGGCGGTGAATCAGAGGCGGGGAATCAGAGGCGGGGAATCAGAGGCAGGAAATCCGATGTGCGGAATCGGAGATGGGGAATCAGAGGCAGGGAATCAGAGGCGGGGAATCAGAGGCGGGGAATCAGAGGCCGGGAATCAGATATGGGGAAACAGAGGCGGGGAATCAGAGGCGGGGAAACAGAGGCGGGGAATCAGATATGGGGAATCAGAGGTGGGGAATCAGAGGTTGGGAATCAGAGGCAGGGAATCAGAGGCTGGGAATCAGATGCAGGGAATCAGATGCAGGGAATCAGAGGCGGGGAATCAGAGCTGGGGAATCAGAGGTGGGGAATCAGAGTTGGGGAATCAGAGTCGGGGACTTAGATATGGGGAAACAGAGGCAGGGAATCAGAGGCGGGGAAACAGACGCGGGGAATCAGAGGCGGGTATCAGAGCTGGGGAATCAGAGGCGGGGAATCAGAGTTGGGGAATCAGAGGCGGGGAATCAGAGGCGGGGAATCAGATATGGGGAATCAGAGGTGGCGAATCAAAGGCGGTGAAACAGAGATGGGGAATCAGGGGCGTGGAATCAGATGTGCGGAATCAGAGATGGGGAATCAGAGGCAGGGAATCAGAATCAGAAGCGGGGAATCAGAGGCCGGGAATCAAAGGCCGGGAATCAGATGCTGGGAATAAGAGGCCGGGAATCAGAGGTGGGGAATCAGAGTCCGGGAATCAGAGATGGGGATTCAGATGCGGGGAATGAGATATGGAGAATCAGAGGCGGGGAATCAGAGGCCGGGAAACAGAGGTGGGGAATCAGATATGGGGAATCAGAGGTGGCGAATCAAAGGCGGTGAATCAGAGATGGGGAATCAGAGGCGGGGAATCAGAGGCAGGGAATCAGATGCGGGGAATCAGAGGCGGGGAATCAGAGCTGGCGAATCAGAGGCGGGGAATCAGAGGTGGGCAATCAGAGGCGGGGAATCAGATATGGGGAATCAGAGGCGGGGAATCAGAGGCGGGGAAACAGAGGTGGGGAATCAGATATGGGGAAACAGAGGTGGCGAATCAAAGGCGGTGAATCAGAGATGGGGAATCAGAGGCGGGGAATCAGAGGCAGGGAATCAAAAACGGGGAATCAGAGGCGGGGAAGCAGAGTAGGAGAATCAGAGGTGGGGAATCAGATATGGGGAAACAGGGGCGGGGAATCAGAGGCGGGGAAACAGAGGCGGGGAATCAGATATGGGGAATCAGAGGTGTGGAATCAGAGGTTGGGAATCAGAGGCGGGGAAACAGAGGAGGGGAATCAGATATGGGGAATCAGAGGTGGCGAATTAAAGGCGGTGAATCAGAGGCGGGGAATCAGAGGCGGGGAATCAGAGGCAGGAAATCCGATGTGCGGAATCGGAGATGGGGAATCAGAGGCAGGGAATCAGAGGCGGGGAATCAGAGGCGGGGAATCAGAGGCCGGGAATCAGATATGGGGAAACAGAGGCGGGGAATCAGAGGCGGGGAAACAGAGGCGGGGAATCAGATATGGGGAATCAGAGGTGGGGAATCAGAGGTTGGGAATCAGAGGCAGGGAATCAGAGGCTGGGAATCAGATGCAGGGAATCAGATGCAGGGAATCAGAGGCGGGGAATCAGAGCTGGGGAATCAGAGGTGGGGAATCAGAGTTGGGGAATCAGAGTCGGGGACTTAGATATGGGGAAACAGAGGCAGGGAATCAGAGGCGGGGAAACAGACGCGGGGAATCAGAGGCGGGTATCAGAGCTGGGGAATCAGAGGCGGGGAATCAGAGTTGGGGAATCAGAGGCGGGGAATCAGAGGCGGGGAATCAGATATGGGGAATCAGAGGTGGCGAATCAAAGGCGGTGAAACAGAGATGGGGAATCAGGGGCGTGGAATCAGAGGCAGGGAATTAGATGTGGTGAATCAGAGATGGGGAATCAGAGGCAGGGAATCAGAATCAGAAGTGGGGTATCAGAGGCCGGGAATCAGAGGAAGGTAATCAGAGGCAGGGGATCAAACACGGGGAATCAGAGGCTGGGAATCAGAGCTGGGGAATCACAGGCGGGGAATCAGAGATGGGGAATCAGAGGCGGGGAATCAGAGGCAGGGAATCAGATGCGGGGAATCAGAGGCGGGGAATCAGAGCTGGCAAATCAGAGGCGGGGAATCAGAGGTGGGCAATCAGAGGATGGGAATCAGATATGGGGAATCAGAGGCGGGGAATTAGAGCTGGGGAATCACAGGCGGGGAATCAGAGTTGGGGAATCAGAGGCGGGGAATCAGATATGGGGAAACAGAGTCGGGGAATCAGAGGCGGTGAAACAGAGGCGGGGAATCAGATATGGGGAATCAGAGGTGGGGAATCAGAGGTTGGGAATCAGAGGCCTGGAATCAGAGGCGGGGAATCAGAGGCAGGGAATCAGATGCGGGGAATCAGAGGAGGGGAATCAGAGCTGGGGAATCAGAGGCGGGGTATTAGAGTTGGGGAATCAGAGGCGGGGAATCAGACGCGGGGAATCAGAGGGGGGGAATCATAGCTGGCAAATCAGAGGCGGGGAATCAGAGGTGGGCAATCAGAGGCCGGGAATCAGAGGTGGTGAATCAGAGATGGGGAATCAGAGGCGGGGAATCAGTGGCAGGGAATCAGATATGGGGAATCAGAGGCGTGGAATCAGAGGCAGGGAATCAGACACGGGGAATCAGACACGGGGAATCAGAGGTGGGGAATCAGAGATGGGGAATCAGAGGCGGTGAATCAGAGATGGGGAATCAGAGGCGGGGAATCAGAGGCAGGAAATCAGCCACGGGGATTCAGAGGCTGGGAATTAGACGGGGGAATCAAAGGCGGGGAATCAGAGCTGGGGAATCAGAGGCAGGGAATCAGAGGCGGGGAATCAGATATGGGGAATCAGAGGCTGGGATTCGGAGGCGGGGAATCAGAGGCAGGGAATCAGACATGGGGAATCAGAGGTGGGGAATCAGAGATGGGGAATCAGAGGCGGGGAATCAGAGGCCGGGAATCAGACGCGGGGAATCTGAGGCGGGGAATCAGAGCTGGGGAATCAGAGGTGGGGAATCAGAGTTGGGGAATCAGAGGCAGGGAATCGGATGTGCGGAATCAGAGATGGGGAATCAGATGTGGGGAATCAGAGGAATCAGAGATGGGGAATCAGAGGCGGGGAATCAGAGGCAGGAAATCAGACACGGGGATTCAGAGGCTGGGAATCAGACGGGGGGAATCAAAGGCGGGGAATCAGAGCTGGGGAATCAGAGGCAGGGAATCAGAGTTGGGGATTCAGAGACGGGGAATCAGATATGGGGAAACAGAGGCGGGGAATCAGAGGCGGGCAAACAGAGGCGGGGAATTAGATATGGGGAATCAGAGGTGGGGAATCAGAGGTGGTGAATCAGTGATGGGGAATCACAGGCGGGGAATCAGAGGCAGGGAATAGAACGCAGGGAATCAGACGCAGGGAATCAGAGCTGGGGAATCAGAGGCGGGGAATCATAGTTGGGAATCAGAGGCGGGGAATCAGATATGGGGAAACAGAGGCGGGGAATCAGAGGCGGGGAAACAGAGGCGGGGAATCAGATATGGGGAATCGGATGCGGGGAATCAGAGGCGGGGAATCAGAGCTGGGGAGTCAGAGGCGGGGAATCAGAGTTGGGGCATCAGAGGTGGGGAATTAGATATAGGGAAACAGAGGTGGGGAATCAGAGGCGGGGAAACAGAGGCGGGGAATCAGATATGGGGAATCAGAGGTGGGGAATCAGAGGCAGGGAATCAGATGTGCGGAATCAGAGATGGGGAATCAGAGGCAGGGAATCAGAATCAGAAGCGGGGAATCAGAGGCCGGGAATCAAAGGCCGGGAATCAGATGCTGGGAATAAGAGGCCGGGAATCAGAGGTGGGGAATCAGAGTCCGGGAATCAGAGATGGGGATTCAGAGGCGGGGAATGAGATGTGGAGAATCAGAGGCGGGGAATCAGATATGGGGAATCAGAGGCGGGGAATCAGAGGCGGGGAAACAGAGGTGGGGAATCAGATATGGGGAAACAGAGGTGGCGAATCAAAGGCGGTGAATCAGAGATGGGGAATCAGAGGCGGGGAATCAGAGGCAGGGAATCAAAAACGGGGAATCAGAGGCGGGGAAGCAGAGTAGGAGAATCAGAGGTGGGGAATCAGATATGGGGAAACAGGGGCGGGGAATCAGAGGCGGGGAAACAGAGGCGGGGAATCAGATATGGGGAATCAGAGGTGTGGAATCAGAGGTTGTGAATCAGAGGCGGGGAAACAGAGGAGGGGAATCAGATATGGGGAATCAGAGGTGGGGAATCAGAGGCGGGGAAACAGAGGCGGGGAATCAGATATGGGGAATCAGAGGTGGGGAATCAGAGGCAGGGAATCAGATGTGCGGAATCAGAGATGGGGAATCAGAGGCAGGGAATCAGAATCAGAAGCGGGGAATCAGAGGCCGGGAATCAAAGGCCGGGAATCAGATGCTGGGAATAAGAGGCCGGGAATCAGAGGTGGGGAATCAGAGTCCGGGAATCAGAGATGGGGATTCAGATGCGGGGAATGAGATATGGAGAATCAGAGGCGGGGAATCAGAGGCCGGGAAACAGAGGTGGGGAATCAGATATGGGGAATCAGAGGTGGCGAATCAAAGGCGGTGAATCAGAGATGGGGAATCAGAGGCGGGGAATCAGAGGCAGGGAATCAGATGCGGGGAATCAGAGGCGGGGAATCAGAGCTGGCGAATCAGAGGCGGGGAATCAGAGGTGGGCAATCAGAGGCGGGGAATCAGATATGGGGAATGAGAGGCGGGGAATCAGAGGCGGGGAAACAGAGGTGGGGAATCAGATATGGGGAAACAGAGGTGGCGAATCAAAGGCGGTGAATCAGAGATGGGGAATCAGAGGCGGGGAATCAGAGGCAGGGAATCAAAAACGGGGAATCAGAGGCGGGGAAGCAGAGTAGGAGAATCAGAGGTGGGGAATCAGATATGGGGAAACAGGGGCGGGGAATCAGAGGCGGGGAAACAGAGGCGGGGAATCAGATATGGGGAATCAGAGGTGTGGAATCAGAGGTTGGGAATCAGAGGCGGGGAAACAGAGGAGGGGAATCAGATATGGGGAATCAGAGGTGGCGAATTAAAGGCGGTGAATCAGAGGCGGGGAATCAGAGGCGGGGAATCAGAGGCAGGAAATCCGATGTGCGGAATCGGAGATGGGGAATCAGAGGCAGGGAATCAGAGGCGGGGAATCAGAGGCGGGGAATCAGGGGCCGGGAATCAGATATGGGGAAACAGAGGCGGGGAATCAGAGGCGGGGAAACAGAGGCGGGGAATCAGATATGGGGAATCAGAGGTGGGGAATCAGAGGTTGGGAATCAGAGGCAGGGAATCAGAGGCTGGGAATCAGATGCAGGGAATCAGATGCAGGGAATCAGAGGCGGGGAATCAGAGCTGGGGAATCAGAGGTGGGGAATCAGAGTTGGGGAATCAGAGTCGGGGACTTAGATATGGGGAAACAGAGGCAGGGAATCAGAGGCGGGGAAACAGACGCGGGGAATCAGAGGCGGGTATCAGAGCTGGGGAATCAGAGGCGGGGAATCAGAGTTGGGGAATCAGAGGCGGGGAATCAGAGGCGGGGAATCAGATATGGGGAATCAGAGGTGGCGAATCAAAGGCGGTGAAACAGAGATGGGGAATCAGGGGCGTGGAATCAGAGGCAGGGAATTAGATGTGGTGAATCAGAGATGGGGAATCAGAGGCAGGGAATCAGAATCAGAAGTGGGGTATCAGAGGCCGGGAATCAGAGGAAGGTAATCAGAGGCAGGGGATCAAACACGGGGAATCAGAGGCTGGGAATCAGAGCTGGGGAATCACAGGCGGGGAATCAGAGATGGGGAATCAGAGGCGGGGAATCAGAGGCAGGGAATCAGATGCGGGGAATCAGAGGCGGGGAATCAGAGCTGGCAAATCAGAGGCGGGGAATCAGAGGTGGGCAATCAGAGGATGGGAATCAGATATGGGGAATCAGAGGCGGGGAATTAGAGCTGGGGAATCACAGGCGGGGAATCAGAGTTGGGGAATCAGAGGCGGGGAATCAGATATGGGGAAACAGAGTCGGGGAATCAGAGGCGGTGAAACAGAGGCGGGGAATCAGATATGGGGAATCAGAGGTGGGGAATCAGAGGTTGGGAATCAGAGGCCTGGAATCAGAGGCGGGGAATCAGAGGCAGGGAATCAGATGCGGGGAATCAGAGGAGGGGAATCAGAGCTGGGGAATCAGAGGCGGGGTATTAGAGTTGAGGAATCAGAGGCGGGGAATCAGACGCGGGGAATCAGAGGGGGGGAATCATAGCTGGCAAATCAGAGGCGGGGAATCAGAGGTGGGCAATCAGAGGCCGGGAATCAGAGGTGGTGAATCAGAGATGGGGAATCAGAGGCGGGGAATCAGTGGCAGGGAATCAGATATGGGGAATCAGAGGCGTGGAATCAGAGGCAGGGAATCAGACACGGGGAATCAGACACGGGGAATCAGAGGTGGGGAATCAGAGATGGGGAATCAGAGGCGGTGAATCAGAGATGGGGAATCAGAGGCGGGGAATCAGAGGCAGGAAATCAGCCACGGGGATTCAGAGGCTGGGAATTAGACGGGGGAATCAAAGGCGGGGAATCAGAGCTGGGGAATCAGAGGCAGGGAATCAGAGGCGGGGAATCAGATATGGGGAATCAGAGGCTGGGATTCGGAGGCGGGGAATCAGAGGCAGGGAATCAGACATGGGGAATCAGAGGTGGGGAATCAGAGATGGGGAATCAGAGGCGGGGAATCAGAGGCAGGGAACCAGACGTGGGGAATCTGAGGCGGGGAATCAGAGCTGGGGAATCAGAGGTGGGGAATCAGAGTTGGGGAATCAGAGGCAGGGAATCGGATGTGCGGAATCAGAGATGGGGAATCAGATGTGGGGAATCAGAGGAATCAGAGATGGGGAATCAGAGGCGGGGAATCAGAGGCAGGAAATCAGACACGGGGATTCAGAGGCTGGGAATCAGACGGGGGGAATCAAAGGCGGGGAATCAGAGCTGGGGAATCAGAGGCAGGGAATCAGAGTTGGGGATTCAGAGACGGGGAATCAGATATGGGGAAACAGAGGCGGGGAATCAGAGGCGGGCAAACAGAGGCGGGGAATTAGATATGGGGAATCAGAGGTGGGGAATCAGAGGTGGTGAATCAGTGATGGGGAATCACAGGCGGGGAATCAGAGGCAGGGAATAGAACGCAGGGAATCAGACGCAGGGAATCAGAGCTGGGGAATCAGAGGCGGGGAATCATAGTTGGGAATCAGAGGCGGGGAATCAGATATGGGGAAACAGAGGCGGGGAATCAGAGGCGGGGAAACAGAGGCGGGGAATCAGATATGGGGAATCGGATGCGGGGAATCAGAGGCGGGGAATCAGAGCTGGGGTGTCAGAGGCGGGGAATCAGAGTTGGGGCATCAGAGGTGGGGAATTAGATATAGGGAAACAGAGGTGGGGAATCAGAGGCGGGGAAACAGAGGCGGGGAATCAGATATGGGGAATCAGAGGTGGGGAATCAGAGGCAGGGAATCAGATGTGCGGAATCAGAGATGGGGAATCAGAGGCAGGGAATCAGAATCAGAAGCGGGGAATCAGAGGCCGGGAATCAAAGGCCGGGAATCAGATGCTGGGAATAAGAGGCCGGGAATCAGAGGTGGGGAATCAGAGTCCGGGAATCAGAGATGGGGATTCAGAGGCGGGGAATGAGATGTGGAGAATCAGAGGCGGGGAATCAGAGGCCGGGAAACAGAGGTGGGGAATCAGATATGGGGAATCAGAGGTGGCGAATCAAAGGCGGTGAATCAGAGATGGGGAATCAGAGGCGGGGAATCAGAGGCAGGGAATCAGATGCGGGGAATCAGAGGCGGGGAATCAGAGCTGGCGAATCAGAGGCGGGGAATCAGAGGTGGGCAATCAGAGGCGGGGAATCAGATATGGGGAATCAGAGGCGGGGAATCAGAGGCGGGGAAACAGAGGTGGGGAATCAGATATGGGGAAACAGAGGTGGCGAATCAAAGGCGGTGAATCAGAGATGGGGAATCAGAGGCGGGGAATCAGAGGCAGGGAATCAAAAACGGGGAATCAGAGGCGGGGAAGCAGAGTAGGAGAATCAGAGGTGGGGAATCAGATATGGGGAAACAGGGGCGGGGAATCAGAGGCGGGGAAACAGAGGCGGGGAATCAGATATGGGGAATCAGAGGTGTGGAATCAGAGATTGTGAATCAGAGGCGGGGAAACAGAGGAGGGGAATCAGATATGGGGAATCAGAGGTGGCGAATTAAAGGCGGTGAATCAGAGATGGGGAATCAGGGCAGGGAATCAGAGGCAGGGAATCAAACACGGGGAATCAGAGGCGTGGAATCAGAGCTGGGGAATCAGAGGCGGGGATTCAGAGTTGGGGAATCAGAGGCGGGGAATCAGAGGCGGGGAAACAGGCGCGGAATCAGATATGGGGAATCAGAGGTGGGGAATCAGAGGTTGGGAATCAGAAGCAGGGAATCAGAGGCGGGGAATCAGAGGCGGGGAATCAGAGGCAGGAAATCCGATGTGCGGAATCGGAGATGGGGAATCAGAGGCAGGGAATCAGAGGCGGGGAATCAGAGGCGGGGAATCAGAGGCCGGGAATCAGATATGGGGAAACAGAGGCGGGGAATCAGAGGCGGGGAAACAGAGGCGGGGAATCAGATATGGGGAATCAGAGGTGGGGAATCAGAGGTTGGGAATCAGAGGCAGGGAATCAGAGGCTGGGAATCAGATGCAGGGAATCAGATGCAGGGAATCAGAGGCGGGGAATCAGAGCTGGGGAATCAGAGGTGGGGAATCAGAGTTGGGGAATCAGAGTCGGGGACAGATATGGGGAAACAGAGGCAGGGAATCAGAGGCGGGGAAACAGACGCGGGGAATCAGAGGCGGGTATCAGAGCTGGGGAATCAGAGGCGGGGAATCAGAGTTGGGGAATCAGAGGCGGGGAATCAGAGGCGGGGAATCAGAGGCGGGGAATCAGAGGCGGGGAAACAGAGGCAGGGAATCAGATATGGGGAATCAGAGGTGGGGTATCAGGGGCAGGGAATCAGTGGCAGGGAATCAGAGGCGGGGAATCAGAGGCGGGGAATCAGAGGCAGGGAATCAGACACGGGGAATCAGATATGGGGAAACAGAGGCGGGGAATCAGAGGCGGGCAAACAGAGGCGGGGAATTAGATAAGGGGAATCAGAGGTGGGGAATCAGAGGTGGTGAATCAGAGATGGGGAATCACAGGCGGGGAATCAGAGGCAGGGAATAGAACGCGGGGAATCAGAGGCGGGGAATCAGAGCTGGGGATTTCAGAGGTGGGGAATCATAGTTGGGAATCAGAGGCGGGGATTCAGATATGGGGAAACAGAGGCGGGGAATCAAAGGCGGGGAAACAGAGGCGGGGAATCAGATATGGGGAATCGGATGCGGGGAATCAGAGGTGGGGAATCAGAGCTGGGGAATCAGAGGCGGGGTATCAGAGTTGGGGCATCAGAGGTGGGGAATTAGATATGGGGAAACAGAGGCGGGGAATCAGAGGCGGGGAAACAGAGGTGGGGAATCAGATATGGGGATTCAGAGGTGGGGAATCAGAGGCAGGGAATCAGATGTGCGGAATCAGAGATGGGGAATCAGATGCAGGGAATCAGAATCAGAAGCGGGGAATCAGAGGCCGGGAATCAGAGGCCGGGATTCAGATGCCGGGAATAAGAGGAAGGTAATCAGAGGCAGGGGATCAAACACGGGGAATCAGAGGCTGGGAATCAGAGCTGGGGAATCACAGGCGGGGAATCAGAGATGGGGAATCAGAGGCGGGGAATCAGAGGCAGGGAATCAGATGCGGGGAATCAGAGGCGGGGAATCAGAGCTGGCGAATCAGAGGCGGGGAATCAGAGGTGGGCAATCAGAGGATGGGAATCAGATATGGGGAATCAGAGGCGGGGAATTAGAGCTGGGGAATCACAGGCGGGGAATCAGAGTTGGGGAATCAGAGGCGGGGAATCAGATATGGGGAAACAGAGTCGGGGAATCAGAGGCGGTGAAACAGAGGCGGGGAATCAGATATGGGGAATCAGAGGTGGGGAATCAGAGTTTGGGAATCAGAGGCCTGGAATCAGAGGCGGGGAATCAGAGGCAGGGAATCAGATGCGGGGAATCAGAGGAGGGGAATCAGAGCTGGGGAATCAGAGGCGGGGTATTAGAGTTGGGGAATCAGAGGCGGGGAATCAGACGCGGGGTATCAGAGGGGTGGAATCATAGCTGGCGAATCAGAGGCGGGGAATCAGAAGTGGGCAATCAGAGGCCGGAAATCAGAGGTGGTGAATCAGAGATGGGGAATCAGAGGCGGGGAATCAGTGGCAGGGAATCAGATATGGGGAATCAGAGGCGTGGAATCAGAGGCAGGGAATCAGACACGGGGAATCAGACACGGGGAATCAGAGGTGGGGAATCAGAGATGGGGAATCAGAGGCGGTGAATCAGAGATGGGGAATCAGAGGCGGGGAATCAGAGTTGGGGAATCAGAGGCGGGGAATCAGAGGCGGGGAATCAGATATGGGGAATCAGAGGTGGCGAATCAAAGGCGGTGAAACAGAGATGGGGAATCAGGGGCGTGGAATCAGAGGCAGGGAATTAGATGTGGTGAATCAGAGATGGGGAATCAGAGGCAGGGAATCAGAATCAGAAGCGGGGTATCAGAGGCCGGGAATCAGAGGAAGGTAATCAGAGGCAGGGGATCAAACACGGGGAATCAGAGGCTGGGAATCAGAGCTGGGGAATCACAGGCGGGGAATCAGAGATGGGGAATCAGAGGCGGGGAATCAGAGGCAGGGAATCAGATGCGGGGAATCAGAGGCGGGGAATCAGAGCTGGCAAATCAGAGGCGGGGAATCAGAGGTGGGCAATCAGAGGATGGGAATCAGATATGGGGAATCAGAGGCGGGGAATTAGAGCTGGGGAATCACAGGCGGGGAATCAGAGTTGGGGAATCAGAGGCGGGGAATCAGATATGGGGAAACAGAGTCGGGGAATCAGAGGCGGTGAAACAGAGGCGGGGAATCAGATATGGGGAATCAGAGGTGGGGAATCAGAGGTTGGGAATCAGAGGCCTGGAATCAGAGGCGGGGAATCAGAGGCAGGGAATCAGATGCGGGGAATCAGAGGAGGGGAATCAGAGCTGGGGAATCAGAGGCGGGGTATTAGAGTTGGGGAATCAGAGGCGGGGAATCAGACGCGGGGAATCAGAGGGGGGGAATCATAGCTGGCAAATCAGAGGCGGGGAATCAGAGGTGGGCAATCAGAGGCCGGGAATCAGAGGTGGTGAATCAGAGATGGGGAATCAGAGGCGGGGAATCAGTGGCAGGGAATCAGATATGGGGAATCAGAGGCGTGGAATCAGAGGCAGGGAATCAGACACGGGGAATCAGACACGGGGAATCAGAGGTGGGGAATCAGAGATGGGGAATCAGAGGCGGTGAATCAGAGATGGGGAATCAGAGGCGGGGAATCAGAGGCAGGAAATCAGACACGGGGATTCAGAGGCTGGGAATTAGACGGGGGAATCAAAGGCGGGGAATCAGAGCTGGGGAATCAGAGGCAGGGAATCAGAGGCGGGGAATCAGATATGGGGAATCAGAGGCTGGGATTCGGAGGCGGGGAATCAGAGGCAGGGAATCAGACATGGGGAATCAGAGGTGGGGAATCAGAGATGGGGAATCAGAGGCGGGGAATCAGAGGCAGGGAATCAGACGCGGGGAATCTGAGGCGGGGAATCAGAGCTGGGGAATCAGAGGTGGGGAATCAGAGTTGGGGAATCAGAGGCAGGGAATCGGATGTGCGGAATCAGAGATGGGGAATCAGATGTGGGGAATCAGAGGAATCAGAGATGGGGAATCAGAGGCGGGGAATCAGAGGCAGGAAATCAGACACGGGGATTCAGAGGCTGGGAATCAGACGGGGGGAATCAAAGGCGGGGAATCAGAGCTGGGGAATCAGAGGCAGGGAATCAGAGTTGGGGATTCAGAGACGGGGAATCAGATATGGGGAAACAGAGGCGGGGAATCAGAGGCGGGCAAACAGAGGCGGGGAATTAGATATGGGGAATCAGAGGTGGGGAATCAGAGGTGGTGAATCAGTGATGGGGAATCACAGGCGGGGAATCAGAGGCAGGGAATAGAACGCAGGGAATCAGACGCAGGGAATCAGAGCTGGGGAATCAGAGGCGGGGAATCATAGTTGGGAATCAGAGGCGGGGAATCAGATATGGGGAAACAGAGGCGGGGAATCAGAGGCGGGGAAACAGAGGCGGGGAATCAGATATGGGGAATCGGATGCGGGGAATCAGAGGCGGGGAATCAGAGCTGGGGAGTCAGAGGCGGGGAATCAGAGTTGGGGCATCAGAGGTGGGGAATTAGATATAGGGAAACAGAGGTGGGGAATCAGAGGCGGGGAAACAGAGGCGGGGAATCAGATATGGGGAATCAGAGGTGGGGAATCAGAGGCAGGGAATCAGATGTGCGGAATCAGAGATGGGGAATCAGAGGCAGGGAATCAGAATCAGAAGCGGGGAATCAGAGGCCGGGAATCAAAGGCCGGGAATCAGATGCTGGGAATAAGAGGCCGGGAATCAGAGGTGGGGAATCAGAGTCCGGGAATCAGAGATGGGGATTCAGAGGCGGGGAATGAGATGTGGAGAATCAGAGGCGGGGAATCAGAGGCCGGGAAACAGAGGTGGGGAATCAGATATGGGGAATCAGAGGTGGCGAATCAAAGGCGGTGAATCAGAGATGGGGAATCAGAGGCGGGGAATCAGAGGCAGGGAATCAGATGCGGGGAATCAGAGGCGGGGAATCAGAGCTGGCGAATCAGAGGCGGGGAATCAGAGGTGGGCAATCAGAGGCGGGGAATCAGATATGGGGAATCAGAGGCGGGGAATCAGAGGCGGGGAAACAGAGGTGGGGAATCAGATATGGGGAAACAGAGGTGGCGAATCAAAGGCGGTGAATCAGAGATGGGGAATCAGAGGCGGGGAATCAGAGGCAGGGAATCAAAAACGGGGAATCAGAGGCGGGGAAGCAGAGTAGGAGAATCAGAGGTGGGGAATCAGATATGGGGAAACAGGGGCGGGGAATCAGAGGCGGGGAAACAGAGGCGGGGAATCAGATATGGGGAATCAGAGGTGTGGAATCAGAGGTTGGGAATCAGAGGCGGGGAAACAGAGGAGGGGAATCAGATATGGGGAATCAGAGGTGGCGAATTAAAGGCGGTGAATCAGAGATGGGGAATCAGGGCAGGGAATCAGAGGCAGGGAATCAAACACGGGGAATCAGAGGCGTGGAATCAGAGCTGGGGAATCAGAGGCGGGGATTCAGAGTTGGGGAATCAGAGGCGGGGAATCAGAGGCGGGGAAACAGGCGGGGAATCAGATATGGGGAATCAGAGGTGGGGAATCAGAGGTTGGGAATCAGAAGCAGGGAATCAGAGGCGGGGAATCAGAGGCGGGGAATCAGAGGCAGGAAATCCGATGTGCGGAATCGGAGATGGGGAATCAGAGGCAGGGAATCAGAGGCGGGGAATCAGAGGCGGGGAATCAGAGGCCGGGAATCAGATATGGGGAAACAGAGGCGGGGAATCAGAGGCGGGGAAACAGAGGCGGGGAATCAGATATGGGGAATCAGAGGTGGGGAATCAGAGGTTGGGAATCAGAGGCAGGGAATCAGAGGCTGGGAATCAGATGCAGGGAATCAGATGCAGGGAATCAGAGGCGGGGAATCAGAGCTGGGGAATCAGAGGTGGGGAATCAGAGTTGGGGAATCAGAGTCGGGGACAGATATGGGGAAACAGAGGCAGGGAATCAGAGGCGAAGAAACAGACGCGGGGAATCAGAGGCGGGTATCAGAGCTGGGGAATCAGAGGCGGGGAATCAGAGTTGGGGAATCAGAGGCGGGGAATCAGAGGCGGGGAATCAGAGGCGGGGAATCAGAGGCGGGGAAACAGAGGCAGGGAATCAGATATGGGGAATCAGAGGTGGGGTATCAGGGGCAGGGAATCAGTGGCAGGGAATCAGAGGCGGGGAATCAGAGGCGGGGAATCAGAGGCAGGGAATCAGACACGGGGAATCAGATATGGGGAAACAGAGGCGGGGAATCAGAGGCGGGCAAACAGAGGCGGGGAATTAGATAAGGGGAATCAGAGGTGGGGAATCAGAGGTGGTGAATCAGAGATGGGGAATCACAGGCGGGGAATCAGAGGCAGGGAATAGAACGCGGGGAATCAGAGGCGGGGAATCAGAGCTGGGGAATCAGAGGCGGGGAATCATAGTTGGGAATCAGAGGCGGGGATTCAGACACGGGGATTCAGAGGCTGGGAATTAGACGGGGGAATCAAAGGCGGGGAATCAGAGCTGGGGAATCAGAGGCAGGGAATCAGAGGCGGGGAATCAGATATGGGGAATCAGAGGCTGGGATTCGGAGGCGGGGAATCAGAGGCAGGGAATCAGACATGGGGAATCAGAGGTGGGGAATCAGAGATGGGGAATCAGAGGCGGGGAATCAGAGGCAGGGAATCAGACGCGGGGAATCTGAGGCGGGGAATCAGAGCTGGGGAATCAGAGGTGGGGAATCAGAGTTGGGGAATCAGAGGCAGGGAATCGGATGTGCGGAATCAGAGATGGGGAATCAGATGTGGGGAATCAGAGGAATCAGAGATGGGGAATCAGAGGCGGGGAATCAGAGGCAGGAAATCAGACACGGGGATTCAGAGGCTGGGAATCAGACGGGGGGAATCAAAGGCGGGGAATCAGAGCTGGGGAATCAGAGGCAGGGAATCAGAGTTGGGGATTCAGAGACGGGGAATCAGATATGGGGAAACAGAGGCGGGGAATCAGAGGCGGGCAAACAGAGGCGGGGAATTAGATATGGGGAATCAGAGGTGGGGAATCAGAGGTGGTGAATCAGTGATGGGGAATCACAGGCGGGGAATCAGAGGCAGGGAATAGAACGCAGGGAATCAGACGCAGGGAATCAGAGCTGGGGAATCAGAGGCGGGGAATCATAGTTGGGAATCAGAGGCGGGGAATCAGATATGGGGAAACAGAGGCGGGGAATCAGAGGCGGGGAAACAGAGGCGGGGAATCAGATATGGGGAATCGGATGCGGGGAATCAGAGGCGGGGAATCAGAGCTGGGGAGTCAGAGGCGGGGAATCAGAGTTGGGGCATCAGAGGTGGGGAATTAGATATAGGGAAACAGAGGTGGGGAATCAGAGGCGGGGAAACAGAGGCGGGGAATCAGATATGGGGAATCAGAGGTGGGGAATCAGAGGCAGGGAATCAGATGTGCGGAATCAGAGATGGGGAATCAGAGGCAGGGAATCAGAATCAGAAGCGGGGAATCAGAGGCCGGGAATCAAAGGCCGGGAATCAGATGCTGGGAATAAGAGGCCGGGAATCAGAGGTGGGGAATCAGAGTCCGGGAATCAGAGATGGGGATTCAGAGGCGGGGAATGAGATGTGGAGAATCAGAGGCGGGGAATCAGAGGCCGGGAAACAGAGGTGGGGAATCAGATATGGGGAATCAGAGGTGGCGAATCAAAGGCGGTGAATCAGAGATGGGGAATCAGAGGCGGGGAATCAGAGGCAGGGAATCAGATGCGGGGAATCAGAGGCGGGGAATCAGAGCTGGCGAATCAGAGGCGGGGAATCAGAGGTGGGCAATCAGAGGCGGGGAATCAGATATGGGGAATCAGAGGCGGGGAATCAGAGGCGGGGAAACAGAGGTGGGGAATCAGATATGGGGAAACAGAGGTGGCGAATCAAAGGCGGTGAATCAGAGATGGGGAATCAGAGGCGGGGAATCAGAGGCAGGGAATCAAAAATGGGGAATCAGAGGCGGGGAAGCAGAGTAGGAGAATCAGAGGTGGGGAATCAGATATGGGGAAACAGGGGCGGGGAATCAGAGGCGGGGAAACAGAGGCGGGGAATCAGATATGGGGAATCAGAGGTGTGGAATCAGAGGTTGGGAATCAGAGGCGGGGAAACAGAGGAGGGGAATCAGATATGGGGAATCAGAGGTGGCGAATTAAAGGCGGTGAATCAGAGATGGGGAATCAGGGCAGGGAATCAGAGGCAGGGAATCAAACACGGGGAATCAGAGGCGTGGAATCAGAGCTGGGGAATCAGAGGCGGGGATTCAGAGTTGGGGAATCAGAGGCGGGGAATCAGAGGCGGGGAAACAGGCGGGGAATCAGATATGGGGAATCAGAGGTGGGGAATCAGAGGTTGGGAATCAGAAGCAGGGAATCAGAGGCGGGGAATCAGAGGCGGGGAATCAGAGGCAGGAAATCCGATGTGCGGAATCGGAGATGGGGAATCAGAGGCAGGGAATCAGAGGCGGGGAATCAGAGGCGGGGAATCAGAGGCCGGGAATCAGATATGGGGAAACAGAGGCGGGGAATCAGAGGCGGGGAAACAGAGGCGGGGAATCAGATATGGGGAATCAGAGGTGGGGAATCAGAGGTTGGGAATCAGAGGCAGGGAATCAGAGGCTGGGAATTAGATGCAGGGAATCAGATGCAGGGAATCAGAGGCGGGGAATCAGAGCTGGGGAATCAGAGGTGGGGAATCAGAGTTGGGGAATCAGAGTCGGGGACAGATATGGGGAAACAGAGGCAGGGAATCAGAGGCGGGGAAACAGACGCGGGGAATCAGAGGTGGGTATCAGAGCTGGGGAATCAGAGGCGGGGAATCAGAGTTGGGGAATCAGAGGCGGGGAATCAGAGGCAGGGAATCAGAGGCGGGGAATCAGAGGCGGGGAAACAGAGGCAGGGAATCAGATATGGGGAATCAGAGGTGGGGTATCAGGGGCAGGGAATCAGTGGCAGGGAATCAGAGGCGGGGAATCAGAGGCGGGGAATCAGAGGCAGGGAATCAGACACGGGGAATCAGATATGGGGAAACAGAGGCGGGGAATCAGAGGCGGGCAAACAGAGGCGGGGAATTAGATAAGGGGAATCAGAGGTGGGGAATCAGAGGTGGTGAATCAGAGATGGGGAATCACAGGCGGGGAATCAGAGGCAGGGAATAGAACGCGGGGAATCAGAGGCGGGGAATCAGAGCTGGGGAATCAGAGGCGGGGAATCATAGTTGGGAATCAGAGGCGGGGATTCAGATATGGGGAAACAGAGGCGGGGAATCAAAGGCGGGGAAACAGAGGCGGGGAATCAGATATGGGGAATCGGATGCGGGGAATCAGAGGTGGGGAATCAGAGCTGGGGAATCAGAGGCGGGGTATCAGAGTTGGGGCATCAGAGGTGGGGAATTAGATATGGGGAAACAGAGGCGGGGAATCAGAGGCGGGGAAACAGAGGTGGGGAATCAGATATGGGGATTCAGAGGTGGGGAATCAGAGGCAGGGAATCAGATGTGCGGAATCAGAGATGGGGAATCAGATGCAGGGAATCAGAATCAGAAGCGGGGAATCAGAGGCCGGGAATCAGAGGCCGGGATTCAGATGCCGGGAATAAGAGGAAGGTAATCAGAGGCAGGGGATCAAACACGGGAAATCAGAGGCTGGGAATCAGAGCTGGGGAATCACAGGCGGGGAATCAGAGATGGGGAATCAGAGGCGGGGAATCAGAGGCAGGGAATCAGATGCGGGGAATCAGAGGCGGGGAATCAGAGCTGGCGAATCAGAGGCGGGGAATCAGAGGTGGGCAATCAGAGGATGGGAATCAGATATGGGGAATCAGAGGCGGGGAATTAGAGCTGGGGAATCACAGGCGGGGAATCAGAGTTGGGGAATCAGAGGCGGGGAATCAGATATGGGGAAACAGAGTCGGGGAATCAGAGGCGGTGAAACAGAGGCGGGGAATCAGATATGGGGAATCAGAGGTGGGGAATCAGAGTTTGGGAATCAGAGGCCTGGAATCAGAGGCGGGGAATCAGAGGCAGGGAATCAGATGCGGGGAATCAGAGGAGGGGAATCAGAGCTGGGGAATCAGAGGCGGGGTATTAGAGTTGGGGAATCAGAGGCGGGGAATCAGACGCGGGGTATCAGAGGGGTGGAATCATAGCTGGCGAATCAGAGGCGGGGAATCAGAAGTGGGCAATCAGAGGCCGGAAATCAGAGGTGGTGAATCAGAGATGGGGAATCAGAGGCGGGGAATCAGTGGCAGGGAATCAGATATGGGGAATCAGAGGCGTGGAATCAGAGGCAGGGAATCAGACACGGGGAATCAGACACGGGGAATCAGAGGTGGGGAATCAGAGATGGGGAATCAGAGGCGGTGAATCAGAGATGGGGAATCAGAGGCGGGGAATCAGAGGCAGGAAATCAGACACGGGGATTCAGAGGCTGGGAATTAGACGGGGGGAATCAAAGGCGGGGAATCAGAGCTGGGGAATCAGAGGCAGGGAATCAGAGGCGGGGAATCAGATATGGGGAATCAGAGGCTGGGATTCGGAGGCGGGGAATCAGAGGCAGGGAATCAGACACGGGGAATCAGAGGTGGGGAATCAGAGATGGGGAATCAGAGGCGGGGAATCAGAGGCAGGGAATCAGACGCGGGGAATCTGACGCGGGGAATCAGAGCTGGGGAATCAGAGGTGGGGAATCAGAGTTGGGGAATCAGAGGCAGGGAATCGGATGTGCGGAATCAGAGATGGGGAATCAGATGTGGGGAATCAGAGGAATCAGAGATGGGGAATCAGAGGCGGGGAATCAGAGGCAGGAAATCAGACACGGGGATTCAGAGGCTGGGAATCAGACGGGGGGAATCAAAGGCGGGGAATCAGAGCTGGGGAATCAGAGGCAGGGAATCAGAGTTGGGGATTCAGAGACGGGGAATCAGATATGGGGAAACAGAGGCGGGGAATCAGAGGCGGGCAAACAGAGGCGGGGAATTAGATATGGGGAATCAGAGGTGGGGAATCAGAGGTGGTGAATCAGTGATGGGGAATCACAGGCGGGGAATCAGAGGCAGGGAATAGAACGCAGGGAATCAGACGCAGGGAATCAGAGCTGGGGAATCAGAGGCGGGGAATCATAGTTGGGAATCAGAGGCGGGGAATCAGATATGGGGAAACAGAGGCAGGGAATCAGAGGCGGGGAAACAGAGGCGGGGAATCAGATATGGGGAATCGGATGCGGGGAATCAGAGGCGGGGAATCAGAGCTGGGGAATCAGAGTTGGGGCATCAGAGGTGGGGAATTAGATATAGGGAAACAGAGGTGGGGAATCAGAGGCGGGGAAACAGAGGCGGGGAATCAGATATGGGGAATCAGAGGTGGGGAATCAGAGGCAGGGAATCAGATGTGCGGAATCAGAGATGGGGAATCAGAGGCAGGGAATCAGAATCAGAAGCGGGGAATCAGAGGCCGGGAATCATAGGCCGGGAATCAGATGCTGGGAATAAGAGGCCGGGAATCAGAGGTGGGGAATCAGAGTCCGGGAATCAGAGATGGGGATTCAGAGGCGGGGAATGAGATATGGAGAATCAGAGGCGGGGAATCAGAGGCCGGGAAACAGAGGTGGGGAATCAGATATGGGGAATCAGAGGTGGCGAATCAAAGGCGGTGAATCAGAGATGGGGAATCAGAGGCGGGGAATCAGAGGCAGGGAATCAGATGCGGGGAATCATAGGCGGGGAATCAGAGCTGGCGAATCAGAGGCGGGGAATCAGAGGTGGGCAATCAGAGGCGGGGAATCAGATATGGGGAATCAGAGGCGGGGAATCAGAGGCGGGGAAACAGAGGCGGGGAATCAAATATAGGGAATCAGAGGTGGGGAATCAGAGGTTGTGAATCAGAGATGGGGAATCAAGGCGGGGAATCAGAGGCAGGGAATCAGACACGGGGAATCAGAGGCGGGGATTCAGAGCTGGGGAATCAGAGGCGGGGAATCAGAGTTGGGGAATCAGAGGCAGGGAATCAGATATGGGGAATCAGAGGCGGGGAATCAGAGGCGGGGAAACAGAGGCGGGGAATCAGATATGGGGAATCAGTGGTGGGGAATCAGGGGCAGGGAATCAGTGGCAGGGAATCAGAGGCGGGGAATCAGAGGCGGGGAATCAGAGGCAGGGAATCAGACACGGGGAATCAGAGGCGGGGAATCAGAGGCTGGGAATCAGATGCAGGGAATCAGATGCAGGGAATCAGAGGCGGGGAATCAGAGCTGGGGAATCAGAGGTGGGGAATCAGAGTTGGGGAATCAGAGTCGGGGACAGATATGGGGAAACAGAGGCAGGGAATCAGAGGCGGGGAAACAGACGCGGGGAATCAGAGGCGGGTATCAGAGCTGGGGAATCAGAGGCGGGGAATCAGAGTTGGGGAATCAGAGGCGGGGAATCAGAGGCGGGGAATCAGAGGCGGGGAATCAGAGGCGGGGAAACAGAGGCAGGGAATCAGATATGGGGAATCAGAGGTGGGGTATCAGGGGCAGGGAATCAGTGGCAGGGAATCAGAGGCGGGGAATCAGAGGCGGGGAATCAGAGGCAGGGAATCAGACACGGGGAATCAGATATGGGGAAACAGAGGCGGGGAATCAGAGGCGGGCAAACAGAGGCGGGGAATTAGATAAGGGGAATCAGAGGTGGGGAATCAGAGGTGGTGAATCAGAGATGGGGAATCACAGGCGGGGAATCAGAGGCAGGGAATAGAACGCGGGGAATCAGAGGCGGGGAATCAGAGCTGGGGAATCAGAGGCGGGGAATCATAGTTGGGAATCAGAGGCGGGGATTCAGACACGGGGATTCAGAGGCTGGGAATTAGACGGGGGAATCAAAGGCGGGGAATCAGAGCTGGGGAATCAGAGGCAGGGAATCAGAGGCGGGGAATCAGATATGGGGAATCAGAGGCTGGGATTCGGAGGCGGGGAATCAGAGGCAGGGAATCAGACATGGGGAATCAGAGGTGGGGAATCAGAGATGGGGAATCAGAGGCGGGGAATCAGAGGCAGGGAATCAGACGCGGGGAATCTGAGGCGGGGAATCAGAGCTGGGGAATCAGAGGTGGGGAATCAGAGTTGGGGAATCAGAGGCAGGGAATCGGATGTGCGGAATCAGAGATGGGGAATCAGATGTGGGGAATCAGAGGAATCAGAGATGGGGAATCAGAGGCGGGGAATCAGAGGCAGGAAATCAGACACGGGGATTCAGAGGCTGGGAATCAGACGGGGGGAATCAAAGGCGGGGAATCAGAGCTGGGGAATCAGAGGCAGGGAATCAGAGTTGGGGATTCAGAGACGGGGAATCAGATATGGGGAAACAGAGGCGGGGAATCAGAGGCGGGCAAACAGAGGCGGGGAATTAGATATGGGGAATCAGAGGTGGGGAATCAGAGGTGGTGAATCAGTGATGGGGAATCACAGGCGGGGAATCAGAGGCAGGGAATAGAACGCAGGGAATCAGACGCAGGGAATCAGAGCTGGGGAATCAGAGGCGGGGAATCATAGTTGGGAATCAGAGGCGGGGAATCAGATATGGGGAAACAGAGGCGGGGAATCAGAGGCGGGGAAACAGAGGCGGGGAATCAGATATGGGGAATCGGATGCGGGGAATCAGAGGCGGGGAATCAGAGCTGGGGAGTCAGAGGCGGGGAATCAGAGTTGGGGCATCAGAGGTGGGGAATTAGATATAGGGAAACAGAGGTGGGGAATCAGAGGCGGGGAAACAGAGGCGGGGAATCAGATATGGGGAATCAGAGGTGGGGAATCAGAGGCAGGGAATCAGATGTGCGGAATCAGAAATGGGGAATCAGAGGCAGGGTATCAGAATCAGAAGCGGGGAATCAGAGGCCGGGAATCAAAGGCCGGGAATCAGATGCTGGGAATAAGAGGCCGGGAATCAGAGGTGGGGAATCAGAGTCCGGGAATCAGAGATGGGGATTCAGAGGCGGGGAATGAGATGTGGAGAATCAGAGGCGGGGAATCAGAGGCCGGGAAACAGAGGTGGGGAATCAGATATGGGGAATCAGAGGTGGCGAATCAAAGGCGGTGAATCAGAGATGGGGAATCAGAGGCGGGGAATCAGAGGCAGGGAATCAGATGCGGGGAATCAGAGGCGGGGAATCAGAGCTGGCGAATCAGAGGCGGGGAATCAGAGGTGGGCAATCAGAGGCGGGGAATCAGATATGGGGAATCAGAGGCGGGGAATCAGAGGCGGGGAAACAGAGGTGGGGAATCAGATATGGGGAAACAGAGGTGGCGAATCAAAGGCGGTGAATCAGAGATGGGGAATCAGAGGCGGGGAATCAGAGGCAGGGAATCAAAAATGGGGAATCAGAGGCGGGGAAGCAGAGTAGGAGAATCAGAGGTGGGGAATCAGATATGGGGAAACAGGGGCGGGGAATCAGAGGCGGGGAAACAGAGGCGGGGAATCAGATATGGGGAATCAGAGGTGTGGAATCAGAGGTTGGGAATCAGAGGCGGGGAAACAGAGGAGGGGAATCAGATATGGGGAATCAGAGGTGGCGAATTAAAGGCGGTGAATCAGAGATGGGGAATCAGGGCAGGGAATCAGAGGCAGGGAATCAAACACGGGGAATCAGAGGCGTGGAATCAGAGCTGGGGAATCAGAGGCGGGGATTCAGAGTTGGGGAATCAGAGGCGGGGAATCAGAGGCGGGGAAACAGGCGGGGAATCAGATATGGGGAATCAGAGGTGGGGAATCAGAGGTTGGGAATCAGAAGCAGGGAATCAGAGGCGGGGAATCAGAGGCGGGGAATCAGAGGCAGGAAATCCGATGTGCGGAATCGGAGATGGGGAATCAGAGGCAGGGAATCAGAGGCGGGGAATCAGAGGCGGGGAATCAGAGGCCGGGAATCAGATATGGGGAAACAGAGGCGGGGAATCAGAGGCGGGGAAACAGAGGCGGGGAATCAGATATGGGGAATCAGAGGTGGGGAATCAGAGGTTGGGAATCAGAGGCAGGGAATCAGAGGCTGGGAATCAGATGCAGGGAATCAGATGCAGGGAATCAGAGGCGGGGAATCAGAGCTGGGGAATCAGAGGTGGGGAATCAGAGTTGGGGAATCAGAGTCGGGGACAGATATGGGGAAACAGAGGCAGGGAATCAGAGGCGGGGAAACAGACGCGGGGAATCAGAGGTGGGTATCAGAGCTGGGGAATCAGAGGCGGGGAATCAGAGTTGGGGAATCAGAGGCGGGGAATCAGAGGCAGGGAATCAGAGGCGGGGAATCAGAGGCGGGGAAACAGAGGCAGGGAATCAGTTATGGGGAATCAGAGGTGGGGTATCAGGGGCAGGGAATCAGTGGCAGGGAATCAGAGGCGGGGAATCAGAGGCGGGGAATCAGAGGCAGGGAATCAGACACGGGGAATCAGATATGGGGAAACAGAGGCGGGGAATCAGAGGCGGGCAAACAGAGGCGGGGAATTAGATAAGGGGAATCAGAGTTGGGGAATCAGAGGTGGTGAATCAGAGATGGGGAATCACAGGCGGGGAATCAGAGGCAGGGAATAGAACGCGGGGAATCAGAGGCGGGGAATCAGAGCTGGGGAATCAGAGGCGGGGAATCATAGTTGGGAATCAGAGGCGGGGATTCAGATATGGGGAAACAGAGGCGGGGAATCAAAGGCGGGGAAACAGAGGCGGGGAATCAGATATGGGGAATCGGATGCGGGGAATCAGAGGTGGGGAATCAGAGCTGGGGAATCAGAGGCGGGGTATCAGAGTTGGGGCATCAGAGGTGGGGAATTAGATATGGGGAAACAGAGGCGGGGAATCAGAGGCGGGGAAACAGAGGTGGGGAATCAGATATGGGGATTCAGAGGTGGGGAATCAGAGGCAGGGAATCAGATGTGCGGAATCAGAGATGGGGAATCAGATGCAGGGAATCAGAATCAGAAGCGGGGAATCAGAGGCCGGGAATCAGAGGCCGGGATTCAGATGCCGGGAATAAGAGGAAGGTAATCAGAGGCAGGGGATCAAACACGGGGAATCAGAGGCTGGGAATCAGAGCTGGGGAATCACAGGCGGGGAATCAGAGATGGGGAATCAGAGGCGGGGAATCAGAGGCAGGGAATCAGATGCGGGGAATCAGAGGCGGGGAATCAGAGCTGGCGAATCAGAGGCGGGGAATCAGAGGTGGGCAATCAGAGGATGGGAATCAGATATGGGGAATCAGAGGCGGGGAATTAGAGCTGGGGAATCACAGGCGGGGAATCAGAGTTGGGGAATCAGAGGCGGGGAATCAGATATGGGGAAACAGAGTCGGGGAATCAGAGGCGGTGAAACAGAGGCGGGGAATCAGATATGGGGAATCAGAGGTGGGGAATCAGAGTTTGGGAATCAGAGGCCTGGAATCAGAGGCGGGGAATCAGAGGCAGGGAATCAGATGCGGGGAATCAGAGGAGGGGAATCAGAGCTGGGGAATCAGAGGCGGGGTATTAGAGTTGGGGAATCAGAGGCGGGGAATCAGACGCGGGGTATCAGAGGGGTGGAATCATAGCTGGCGAATCAGAGGCGGGGAATCAGAAGTGGGCAATCAGAGGCCGGAAATCAGAGGTGGTGAATCAGAGATGGGGAATCAGAGGCGGGGAATCAGTGGCAGGGAATCAGATATGGGGAATCAGAGGCGTGGAATCAGAGGCAGGGAATCAGACACGGGGAATCAGACACGGGGAATCAGAGGTGGGGAATCAGAGATGGGGAATCAGAGGCGGTGAATCAGAGATGGGGAATCAGAGGCGGGGAATCAGAGGCAGGAAATCAGACACGGGGATTCAGAGGCTGGGAATTAGACGGGGGGAATCAAAGGCGGGGAATCAGAGCTGGGGAATCAGAGGCAGGGAATCAGAGGCGGGGAATCAGATATGGGGAATCAGAGGCTGGGATTCGGAGGCGGGGAATCAGAGGCAGGGAATCATACACGGGGAATCAGAGGTGGGGAATCAGAGATGGGGAATCAGAGGCGGGGAATCAGAGGCAGGGAATCAGACGCGGGGAATCTGACGCGGGGAATCAGAGCTGGGGAATCAGAGGTGGGGAATCAGAGTTGGGGAATCAGAGGCAGGGAATCGGATGTGCGGAATCAGAGATGGGGAATCAGATGTGGGGAATCAGAGGAATCAGAGATGGGGAATCAGAGGCGGGGAATCAGAGGCAGGAAATCAGACACGGGGATTCAGAGGCTGGGAATCAGACGGGGGGAATCAAAGGCGGGGAATCAGAGCTGGGGAATCAGAGGCAGGGAATCAGAGTTGGGGATTCAGAGACGGGGAATCAGATATGGGGAAACAGAGGCGGGGAATCAGAGGCGGGCAAACAGAGGCGGGGAATTAGATATGGGGAATCAGAGGTGGGGAATCAGAGGTGGTGAATCAGTGATGGGGAATCACAGGCGGGGAATCAGAGGCAGGGAATAGAACGCAGGGAATCAGACGCAGGGAATCAGAGCTGGGGAATCAGAGGCGGGGAATCATAGTTGGGAATCAGAGGCGGGGAATCAGATATGGGGAAACAGAGGCAGGGAATCAGAGGCGGGGAAACAGAGGCGGGGAATCAGATATGGGGAATCGGATGCGGGGAATCAGAGGCGGGGAATCAGAGCTGGGGAATCAGAGTTGGGGCATCAGAGGTGGGGAATTAGATATAGGGAAACAGAGGTGGGGAATCAGAGGCGGGGAAACAGAGGCGGGGAATCAGATATGGGGAATCAGAGGTGGGGAATCAGAGGCAGGGAATCAGATGTGCGGAATCAGAGATGGGGAATCAGAGGCAGGGAATCAGAATCAGAAGCGGGGAATCAGAGGCCGGGAATCATAGGCCGGGAATCAGATGCTGGGAATAAGAGGCCGGGAATCAGAGGTGGGGAATCAGAGTCCGGGAATCAGAGATGGGGATTCAGAGGCGGGGAATGAGATATGGAGAATCAGAGGCGGGGAATCAGAGGCCGGGAAACAGAGGTGGGGAATCAGATATGGGGAATCAGAGGTGGCGAATCAAAGGCGGTGAATCAGAGATGGGGAATCAGAGATGGGGAATCAGAGGCGGGGAATCAGAGGCAGGGAATCAGACGCGGGGAATCTGACGCGGGGAATCAGAGCTGGGGAATCAGAGGTGGGGAATCAGAGTTGGGGAATCAGAGGCAGGGAATCGGATGTGCGGAATCAGAGATGGGGAATCAGATGTGGGGAATCAGAGGAATCAGAGATGGGGAATCAGAGGCGGGGAATCAGAGGCAGGAAATCAGACACGGGGATTCAGAGGCTGGGAATCAGACGGGGGGAATCAAAGGCGGGGAATCAGAGCTGGGGAATCAGAGGCAGGGAATCAGAGTTGGGGATTCAGAGACGGGGAATCAGATATGGGGAAACAGAGGCGGGGAATCAGAGGCGGGCAAACAGAGGCGGGGAATTAGATATGGGGAATCAGAGGTGGGGAATCAGAGGTGGTGAATCAGTGATGGGGAATCACAGGCGGGGAATCAGAGGCAGGGAATAGAACGCAGGGAATCAGACGCAGGGAATCAGAGCTGGGGAATCAGAGGCGGGGAATCATAGTTGGGAATCAGAGGCGGGGAATCAGATATGGGGAAACAGAGGCAGGGAATCAGAGGCGGGGAAACAGAGGCGGGGAATCAGATATGGGGAATCGGATGCGGGGAATCAGAGGCGGGGAATCAGAGCTGGGGAATCAGAGTTGGGGCATCAGAGGTGGGGAATTAGATATAGGGAAACAGAGGTGGGGAATCAGAGGCGGGGAAACAGAGGCGGGGAATCAGATATGGGGAATCAGAGGTGGGGAATCAGAGGCAGGGAATCAGATGTGCGGAATCAGAGATGGGGAATCAGAGGCAGGGAATCAGAATCAGAAGCGGGGAATCAGAGGCCGGGAATCATAGGCCGGGAATCAGATGCTGGGAATAAGAGGCCGGGAATCAGAGGTGGGGAATCAGAGTCCGGGAATCAGAGATGGGGATTCAGAGGCGGGGAATGAGATATGGAGAATCAGAGGCGGGGAATCAGAGGCCGGGAAACAGAGGTGGGGAATCAGATATGGGGAATCAGAGGTGGCGAATCAAAGGCGGTGAATCAGAGATGGGGAATCAGAGGCGGGGAATCAGAGGCAGGGAATCAGATGCGGGGAATCATAGGCGGGGAATCAGAGCTGGCGAATCAGAGGCGGGGAATCAGAGGTGGGCAATCAGAGGCGGGCAATCAGATATGGGGAATCAGAGGCGGGGAATCAGAGGCGGGGAAACAGAGGCGGGGAATCAAATATAGGGAATCAGAGGTGGGGAATCAGAGGTTGTGAATCAGAGATGGGGAATCAAGGCGGGGAATCAGAGGCAGGGAATCAGACACGGGGAATCAGAGGCGGGGATTCAGAGCTGGGGAATCAGAGGCGGGGAATCAGAGTTGGGGAATCAGAGGCAGGGAATCAGATATGGGGAATCAGAGGCGGGGAATCAGAGGCGGGGAAACAGAGGCGGGGAATCAGATATGGGGAATCAGTGGTGGGGAATCAGGGGCAGGGAATCAGTGGCAGGGAATCAGAGGCGGGGAATCAGAGGCGGGGAATCAGAGGCAGGGAATCAGACACGGGGAATCAGAGGCGGGGAATCAGAGATGGGGAATCAGAGGCGGGGAATCAGAGGCAGGGAATCGGACGCCGGGATTCAGAGTCGGGGAATCAGAGCTGGGGAATCAGAGGCGGGGAATCAGAGTTGGGGAATCAGAGGCGGGGAATCAGATATGGGGAAATGGAGGCGGGGAATCAGATATGGGGAATCAGAGGTGTGGAATCAGAGGTTGGGAATCAGAGGAAGGGAATCAGAGTCGGGGAAACAGAGGCGGGGAATCAGATATGTGGAATCAGAGGTGGCGAATCAAAGGCGGTGAAACAGAGATGGGGTATCAGGGCAGGGAATCAGAGGCAGGGAATCAAACACGGGGAATCAGAGCTGGGGAATAAGAGGCGGGGAATCAGAGTTGGGAATCAGAGGCGGGGAATCAGAGGCGGGGAAACAGAGGCGGGGAATCACATATGGTGAATCAGAGGTGGGGAATCAGAGGTTGGGAATCAGAGGCAGGGAATCAGAGGCGGGGAATCAGAGGCGGGGAATCAGAGGAAGGGAATCAGATGTGCGGAATCGGAGATGGGGAATCAGAGGCAGGGAATCAGAGGCGGGGAATCAGAGGCGGGGAATCAGAGGCCGGGAATCAGATATGGGGAAACTGAGGCGGGGAATCCGAGGCGGGGAAACAGAGTCGGGGAATCAGATATGGGGAATCAGAGGTGGGGAATCAGAGGTTGGGAATCAGAGGCAGGGAATCAGAGGCTTGGAATCAGATGCAGGGAATCAGATGCGGGGTATCAGAGGCGGGGAATCAGAGCTGGGGAATCAGAGGTGGGGAATCAGATTTGGGGAATCAGAGGTGGGGACTTAGATATTGGGAAACAGAGGTGGGGAATCAGAGGCGGGGAAACAGAGGCGGGGAATCAGATATGGGGAATCAGAGGTGGGGAATCAGAGGCAGGGAATCAGATGTGCGGAATCAGAGATGGGGAATCAGAGGCAGGGAAACAGAATCAGAAGCAGGGAATCAGAGGACGGAAATCAGAGGCCGGAATCAGATGCTGGGAATCAGAGGCCTGGAATCAGAGGCGAGGAATCAGAGGCAGGGAATCAGATGCGGGGAATCAGAGGCGGGGAATCAGAGCTGGGGAATCAGAGGCGGGGTATTAGAGTTGGGGAATCAGAGGCGGGGAATCAGATATGGGGAAACAGAGGTAGGGAATCAGAGGCGGGGAAACAGAGGCAGGGAATCAGATATGGGGAATCAGAGGCGGGGAATCAGAGGTGGGGAATCATAGGCAGGGAATCGGATGTGCGGAATCAGAGATGGGGAATCAGAGGCCGGGAATCAGAGGTGGTGAATCAGAGATGGGGAATCAGAG
Source organism: Narcine bancroftii (assembly GCF_036971445.1). Taxonomy (NCBI): domain Eukaryota; kingdom Metazoa; phylum Chordata; class Chondrichthyes; order Torpediniformes; family Narcinidae; genus Narcine; species Narcine bancroftii. The sequence goes on along the minus strand of NW_027211891.1, from coordinate 1,741,347 downwards.
GCAGGGAATCAGAGGCAGGGTATCAGACGCGGGGAATCAGAGGTGGGCAATCAGAGGCGGGGAATCAGATATGGGGAATGAGAGGCGGGGAATCAGAGGCGGGGAAACAGAGGCGGGGAATCAGATATGGGGAATCAGAGGTGGGGCATCAGAGGTTGTTAATCACAGATGGGGAATCAGAGGCGGGGAATCAGAGGCAGGGAATCAGATGCGGGGAATCAGAGGCGGGGATTCAGAGCTGGGGAATCAGAAGCGGGGAATCAGAGTTGGGGAATCAGAGGCGGGGAATCAGATATGGGGAATCAGAGGCAGGGAATCAGAGGCGGGGAATCAGGGGCAGGGAATCAGACGCGGGGAATCTGAGGCGGGGAATCAGAGCTGGGGAATCAGAGGTGGGGAATCAGAGTTGGGGAATCAGAGGCAGGGAATTGGATGTGCGGAATCAGAGATGGGGAATCAGAGGTAGGGAATCAGAGGTGGTGAATCAGAGATGGGGAATCACAGGCGGGGAATCAGAGGCAGGGAATAGAACGCGGGGAATCAGAGGCAGGGAATCAGAGCTGGGGAATACGAGGCGGGGAATCATAGTTGGGAATCAGAGGCGGGAATCAGATATGGGGAAACAGAGGCGGGGAATCAGAGGCGGGGAAACAGAGGCGGGGAATCATATATGGGGAATCGGATGCAGGGAATCAGAGGCGGGGAATCAGATGTGCGGAATCAGAGATGGGGAATCAGAGGCAGGGAATCAGAATCAGAAGCGGGGAATCAGAGGCCGGGAATCAGAGGCCGGGAATCAGATGCTGGGAATAAGAGGCCGGGAATCAGAGGAGGGGAATCAGAGTCCGGGAATCAGAGATGGGGATTCAGAGGCGGGGAATCAGATATGGAGAATCAGAGATGGGGAATCAGAGGCGGGGAATCAGAGGCAGGGAATCGGACGCCGGGAATCAGAGGCGGGGAATCAGAGCTGGGGAATCAGAGGCGGGGAATCAGAGTTGGGGAATCAGAGGCGGGGAATCAGATATGGGGAAATAGAGGCGGGGAATCAGATATGGGGAATCAGAGGTGTGGAATCAGAGGTTGGGAATCAGAGGCAGGGAATCAGAGGCGGGGAAACAGAGGCGGGGAATCAGATATGGGGAATCAGAGGTGGCGAATCAAAGGCGGTGAAACAGAGATGGGGAATCAGGGGCGTGGAATCAGAGGCAGGGAATTAGATGTGGTGAATCAGAGATGGGGAATCAGAGGCAGGGAATAAGAATCAGAAGCGGGGTATCAGAGGCCGGGAATCAGAGGAAGGTAATCAGAGGCAGGGGATCAAACACGGGGAATCAGAGGCAGGGAATCAGATGCGGGGAATCAGAGGCGGGGAATCAGAGCTGGCAAATCAGAGGCGGGGAATCAGAGGTGGGCAATCAGAGGATGGGAATCAGATATGGGGAATCAGAGGCGGGGAATTAGAGCTGGGGAATCACAGGCGGGGAATCAGAGTTGGGGAATCAGAGGCGGGGAATCAGATATGGGGAAACTGAGTCGGGGAATCAGAGGCGGTGAAACAGAGGCGGGGAATCAGATATGGGGAATCAGAGGTGGGGAATCAGAGGTTGGGAATCAGAGGCCTGGAATCAGAGGCGGGGAATCAGAGGCAGGGAATCAGATGCGGGGAATCAGAGGAGGGGAATCAGAGCTGGGGAATCAGAGGCGGGGTATTAGAGTTGGGGAATCAGAGGCGGGGAACCAGACGCGGGGAATCAGAGGGGGGGAATCATAGCTGGCGAATCAGAGGCGGGGAATCAGAGGTGGGCAATCAGAGGCCGGGAATCAGAGGTGGTGAATCAGAGATGGGGAATCAGAGGCGGGGAATCAGTGGCAGGGAATCAGATATGGGGAATCAGAGGCGTGGAATCAGAGGCAGGGAATCAGACACGGGGAATCAGACACGGGGAATCAGAGGTGGGGAATCAGAGATGGGGAATCAGAGGCGGTGAATCAGAGATGGGGAATCAGAGGCGGGGAATCAGAGGCAGGAAATCAGACACGGGGATTCAGAGGCTGGGAATTAGACGGGGGGATTCAAAGGCGGGGAATCAGAGCTGGGGAATCAGAGGCAGGGAATCAGAGGCGGGGAATCAGATATGGGGAATCAGAGGCTGGGATTCGGAGTCGGGGAATCAGAGGCAGGGAATCAGACACGGGGAATCAGAGGTGGGGAATCAGAGATGGGGAATCAGAGGCGGGGAATCAGAGGCAGGGAATCAGACGCGGGGAATCTGAGGCGGGGAATCAGAGCTGGGGAATCAGAGGTGGGGAATCAGAGTTGGGGAATCAGAGGCAGGGAATCGGATGTGCGGAATCAGAGATGGGGAATCAGATGTGGGGAATCAGAGGAATCAGAGATGGGGAATCAGAGGCGGGGAATCTGAGGCAGGAAATCAGACACGGGGATTCAGAGGCTGGGAATCAGACGGGGGGAATCAAAGGCGGGGAATCAGAGCTGGGGAATCAGAGGCAGGGAATCAGAGTTGGGGATTCAGAGACGGGGAATCAGATATGGGGAAACAGAGGCGGGGAATCAGAGGCGGGCAAACAGAGGCGGGGAATTAGATATGGGGAATCAGAGGTGGGGAATCAGAGGTGGTGAATCAGTGATGGGGAATCACAGGCGGGGAATCAGAGGCAGGGAATAGAACGCAGGGAATAAGACGCAGGGAATCAGAGCTGGGGAATCAGAGGCGGGGAATCATAGTTGGGAATCAGAGGCGGGGAATCAGATATGGGGAAACAGAGGCGGGGAATCAGAGGCGGGGAAACAGAGGCGGGGAATCAGATATGGGGAATCGGATGCGGGGAATCAGAGGCGGGGAATCAGAGCTGGGGAGTCAGAGGCGGGGAATCAGAGTTGGGTCATCAGAGGTGGGGAATTAGATATAGGGAAACAGAGGTGGGGAATCAGAGGCGGGGAAACAGAGGCGGGGAATCAGATATGGGGAATCAGAGGTGGGGAATCAGAGGCAGGGAATCAGATGTGCGGAATCAGAGATGGGGAATCAGAGGCAGGGAATCAGAATCAGAAGCGGGGAATCAGAGGCCGGGAATCAAAGGCCGGGAATCAGATGCTGGGAATAAGAGGCCGGGAATCAGAGGTGGGGAATCAGAGTCCGGGAATCAGAGATGGGGATTCAGAGGCGGGGAATGAGATATGGAGAATCAGAGGCGGGGAATCAGAGGCCGGGAAACAGAGGTGGGGAATCAGATATGGGGAATCAGAGGTGGCGAATCAAAGGCGGTGAATCAGAGATGGGGAATCAGAGGCGGGGAATCAGAGGCAGGGAATCAGATGCGGGGAATCAGAGGCGGGGAATCAGAGCTGGCGAATCAGAGGCGGGGAATCAGAGGTGGGCAATCAGAGGCGGGGAATCAGATATGGGGAATCAGAGGCGGGGAATCAGAGGCGGGGAAACAGAGGCGGGGAATCAAATATAGGGAATCAGAGGTGGGGAATCAGAGGCAGGGAATCAGACACGGGGAATCAGAGGCGGGGATTCAGAGCTGGGGAATCAGAGGCGGGGAATCAGAGTTGGGGAATCAGAGGCAGGGAATCAGATATGGGGAATCAGAGGCGGGGAATCAGAGGCGGGGAAACAGAGGCGGGGAATCAGATATGGGGAATCAGTGGTGGGGAATCAGGGGCAGGGAATCAGTGGCAGGGAATCAGAGGCGGGGAATCAGAGGCGGGGAATCAGAGGCAGGGAATCAGACACGGGGAATCAGAGGCGGGGAATCAGAGATGGGGAATCAGAGGCGGGGAATCAGAGGCAGGGAATCGGACGCCAGGAATCAGAGTCGGGGAATCAGAGCTGTGGAATCAGAGGCGGGGAATCAGAGTTGGGGAATCAGAGGCGGGGAATCAGATATGGGGAAATGGAGGCGGGGAATCAGATATGGGGAATCAGAGGTGTGGAATCAGAGGTTCGGAATCAGAGGAAGGGAATCAGAGTCGGGGAAACAGAGGCGGGGAATCAGATATGTGGAATCAGAGGTGGCGAATCAGGGGCAGGGAATCAGTGGCAGGGAATCAGAGGTGGGGAATCAGAGGCGGGGAATCAGAGGCAGGGAATCAGACACGGGGAATCAGAGGCGGGGAATAAGAGATGGGGAATCAGAGGCAGGGAATCAGACACGGGGAATCAGAGGCGGGGATTCAGAGCTGGGGAATCAGAGGCGGGGAATCAGAGTTGGGGAATCAGAGGCAGGGAATCAGATATGGGGAATCAGAGGCGGGGAATCAGAGGCGGGGAAACAGAGGCGGGGAATCAGATATGGGGAATCAGTGGTGGGGAATCAGGGGCAGGGAATCAGTGGCAGGGAATCAGAGGCGGGGAATCAGAGGCGGGGAATCAGAGGCAGGGAATCAGACACGGGGAATCAGAGGCGGGGAATCAGAGATGGGGAATCAGAGGCGGGGAATCAGAGGCAGGGAATCGGACGCCGGGAATCAGAGTCGGGGAATCAGAGCTGGGGAATCAGAGGCGGGGAATCAGAGTTGGGGAATCAGAGGCGGGGAATCAGATATGGGGAAATGGAGGCGGGGAATCAGATATGGGGAATCAGAGGTGTGGAATCAGAGGTTCGGAATCAGAGGAAGGGAATCAGAGTCGGGGAAACAGAGGCGGGGAATCAGATATGTGGAATCAGAGGTGGCGAATCAAAGGCGGTGAAACAGAGATGGGGAATCAGGGCAGGGAATCAGAGGCAGGGAATCAAACACGGGGAATCAGAGCTGGGGAATCAGAGGCGGGGAATCAGAGTTGCGAATCAGAGGCGGGGAATCAGAGGCGGGGAAACAGAGGCGGGGATTCAGATATGGGGAATCAGAGGTGGGGAATCAGAGGTTGGGAATCAGAGGCAGGGAATCAGAGTCGGGGAATCAGAGGCGGGAAATCAGAGGAAGGGAATCAGATGTGCGGAATCGGAGATGGGGAATCAGAGGCAGGGAATCAGAGGCGGGGAATCAGAGGCGGGGAATCAGAGGCCGGGAATCAGATATGGGGAAACTGAGGCGGGGAATCCGAGGCGGGGAAACAGAGTCGGGGAATCAGATATGGGGAATCAGAGGTGGAGAATCAGAGGTTGGGAATCAGAGGCAGGGAATCAGAGGCTTGGAATCAGATGCAGGGAATCAGATGCGGGGAATCAGAGGCGGGGAATCAGAGCTGGGGAATCAGAGGTGGGGAATCAGATTTGGGGAATCAGAGGTGGGGACTTAGATATTGGGAAACAGAGGTGGGGAATCAGAGGCAGGGAATCAGATGTGCGGAATCAGAGATGGGGAATCAGAGGCAGGGAAACAGAATTAGAAGCAGGGAATCAGAGGCCGGGAATCAGAGGCCGGAATCAGATGCTGGGAATCAGAGGCCTGGAATCAGAGGCGGGGAATCAGAGGCAGAGAATCAGATGCGGGGAATCAGAGGCGGGGAATCAGAGCTGTGGAATCAGAGGCGGGGTATTAGAGTTGGGGAATCAGAGGCGGGGAATCAGATATGGGGAAACAGAGGTAGGGAATCAGAGGCGGGGAAACAGAGGCAGGGAATCAGATATGGGGAATCAGAGGCGGGGAATCAGAGGTGGGGAATCATAGGCAGGGAATCGGATGTGCGGAATCAGAGATGGGGAATCAGAGGCCGGGAATCAGAGGTGGTGAATCAGAGATGGGGAATCAGAGGCGGGGAATCAGAGGCAGGGTATCAGACGCGGGGAATCAGAGGTGGGCAATCAGAGGCGGGGAATCAGATATGGGGAATCAGAGGCGGGGAATCAGAGGCGGGGAAACAGAGGCGGGGAATCAGATATGGGGAATCAGAGGTGGGGCATCAGAGGTTGTGAATCAGAGATGGGGAATCAGAGGCGGGGAATCAGAGGCGGTGAATCAGAGATGGGGAATCAGAGGCGGGGAATCAGAGGCAGGAAATCAGACACGGGGATTCAGAGGCTGGGAATCAGACGGGGGGAATCAAAGGCGGGGAATCAGAGCTGGGTAATCTGAGGCAGGGAATCAGAGTTGGGGATTCAGAGGCGGGGAATCAGATATGGGGAAACAGAGGCGGGGAATCAGAGGCGGGCAAACAGAGGCGGGGAATTAGATATGGGGAATCAGAGGTAGGGAATCAGAGGTGGTGAATCAGTGATGGGGAATCACAGGCGGGGAATCAGAGGCAGGGAATAGAACGCGGGGAATCAGAGGCAGGGAATCAGAGCTGGGGAATCAGAGGCGGGGAATCATAGTTGGGAATCAGAGGCGGGGAATCAGATATGGGGAATCGGAAGCAGGGAATCGGAGGCGGGGAATCAGAGCTGGGGAATCAGAGGCGGGGAATCAGAGTTGGGGCATCAGAGGTGGGGAATTAGATATAGGGAAACAGAGGCGGGGAATCAGATGCGGGGAAACAGAGGCGGGGAATCAGATATGGGGAATCAGAGGTGGGGAATCAGAGGCAGGGAATCAGATGTGCGGAATCAGAGATGGGGAATCAGAGGCAGGGAATCAGAATCAGAAGCGGGGAATCAGAGGCCGGGAATCAGAGGCCGGGAATCAGATGCTGGGAATAAGAGGCCGGGAATCAGAGGAGGGGAATCAGAGTCCGGGAATCAGAGATGGGGATTCAGAGGCGGGGAATCAGATATGGAGAATCAGAGATGGGGAATCAGAGGCGGGGAATCAGAGGCAGGGAATCGGACGCCGGGAATCAGAGGCGGGGAATCAGAGCTGGGGAATCAGAGGCGGGGAATCAGAGTTGGGGAATCAGAGGCGGGGAATCAGATATGGGGAAATAGAGGCGGGGAATCAGATATGGGGAATCAGAGGTGTGGAATCAGAGGTTGGGAATCAGAGGCAGGGAATCAGAGGCGGGGAAACAGAGGCGGGGAATCAGATATGGGGAATCAGAGGTGGCGAATCAAAGGCGGTGAAACAGAGATGGGGAATCAGGGCAGGGAATCAGAGGCAGGGAATCAGAGCTGGGGAAACAGAGGCGGGGAATCAGATATGGGAAATCAGAGGTGGGGAATCAGGGGCGGGGAATCAGTGGCAGGGAATCAGAGCTGGGGAATCAGAGGTGGGGAATCAGAGCTGGGGAAACAGAGGCGGGGAATCAGATATGGGGAATCAGAGGTGGGGAATCAGGGGCGGGGAATCAGTGGCAGGGAATCAGAGGCCGAGAATAAAAGGCGGGGAATCAGAGCTGGGGAATCAGAGGCGGGGAATCAGAGTTGGGGAATCAGAGGAGGGGAAGCAGATATGGGGAAACAGAGGCCGGGAATCAGAGGCAGGGTAACAGAGGCGGGGAATCAGATATGGGGAATCAGAGGTGGGGAATTAGAGGTTGCGAATCAGAGGCGGGGAAACAGAGGCGGGGAATCAAATATAGGGAATCAGAGGTGGGGAATCAGAGGTTGTGAATCAGAGATGGGGAATCAAGGCGGGGAATCAGAGGCAGGGAATCAGATGCGGGGAATCAGAGGCGGGGATTCAGAGCTGGGGAATCAGAGGCGGTGAATCAGAGTTGGGGAAGCAGAGGCAGGGAATCAGATATGGGGAATCAGAGGCGGGGAATCAGAGGCGGGGAAACAGAGGCGGGGAATCAGATATGGGAAATCAGAATTGGGGAATCAGGGGCAGGGAATCAGTGGCAGGGAATCAGAGGCGGGGAATCAGAGGCGGGGAATCAGAGGCAGGGAATCAGACACGGGGAATCGGAGGCGGGGAATCAGAGATGGGGAATCAGAGGCGGGGAATCAGAGGCAGGGAATCGGACTCCGGGAATCAGAGTCGGGGAATCAGAGCTGGGGAATCAGAGGCGGGGAATCAGAGTTGGGGAATCAGAGGCGGGGAATCAGATATGGGGAAATAGAGGCGGGGAATCAGATATGGGGAATCAGAGGTGTGGAATCAGAGGTTGGGAATCAGAGGCAGGGAATCAGAGTCGGGGAAACAGAGGCGGGGAATCAGATATGGGGAATCAGAGGTGGCGAATCAAAGGCGGTGAAACAGAGATGGGGAATCAGGGCAGGGAATCAGAGGCAGGGAATCAAACACGGGGAATCAGAGCTGGGGAATCAGAGGCGGGGAATCAGAGTTGGGAATCAGAGGCGGGGAATCAGAGTCGGGGAAACAAAGGCGGGGAATCAGATATGGGGAATCAGAGGTGGGGAATCCGAGGTTGGGAATCAGAGGCAGGGAATCAGAGGCGGGGAATCAGAGGCGGGGAATCAGAGGAAGGGAATCAGATGTGCGGAATCGGAGATGGGGAATCAGAGGCAGGGAATCAGAGGCGGGGAATCAGAGGCGGGGAATCAGAGGCCGGGAATCAGATATGGGGAAACTGAGGCGGGGAATCCGAGGCGGGGAAACAGAGTCGGGGAATCAGATATGGGGAATCAGAGGTGGGGAATCAGAGGTTGGGAATCAGAGGCAGGGAATCAGAGGCTTGGAATCAGATGCAGGGAATCAGATGCGGGGAATCAGAGGCGGGGAATCAGAGCTGGGGAATCAGAGGTGGGGAATCAGATTTGGGGAATCAGAGGTGGGGACTTAGATATTGGGAAACAGAGGCGGGGAATCAGAGGCGGGGAAACAGAGGCGGGGAATCAGATATGGGGAATCAGAGGTGGGGAATCAGAGGCAGGGAATCAGATGTGCGGAATCAGAGATGGGGAATCAGAGGCAGGGAAACAGAATCAGAAGCAGGGAATCAGAGGCCGGGAATCAGAGGCCGGAATCAGATGCTGGGAATCAGAGGCCTGGAATCAGAGGCGGGGAATCAGAGGCAGAGAATCAGATGCGGGGAATCAGAGGCGGGGAATCAGAGCTGTGGAATCAGAGGCGGGGTATTAGAGTTGGGGAATCAGAGGCGGGGAATCAGATATGGGGAAACAGAGGTAGGGAATCAGAGGCGGGGAAACAGAGGCAGGGAATCAGATATGGGGAATCAGAGGCGGGGAATCAGAGGTGGGGAATCATAGGCAGGGAATCGGATGTGCGGAATCAGAGATGGGGAATCAGAGGCCGGGAATCAGAGGTGGTGAATCAGAGATGGGGAATCAGAGGCGGGGAATCAGAGGCAGGGTATCAGACGCGGGGAATCAGAGGTGGGCAATCAGAGGCGGGGAATCAGATATGGGGAATCAGAGGCGGGGAATCAGAGGCGGGGAAACAGAGGCGGGGAATCAGATATGGGGAATCAGAGGTGGGGCATCAGAGGTTGTGAATCAGAGATGGGGAATCAGAGGCGGGGAATCAGAGGCGGTGAATCAGAGATGGGGAATCAGAGGCGGGGAATCAGAGGCAGGAAATCAGACACGGGGATTCAGAGGCTGGGAATCAGACGGGGGGAATCAAAGGCGGGGAATCAGAGCTGGGTAATCTGAGGCAGGGAATCAGAGTTGGGGATTCAGAGGCGGGGAATCAGATATGGGGAAACAGAGGCGGGGAATCAGAGGCGGGCAAACAGAGGCGGGGAATTAGATATGGGGAATCAGAGGTAGGGAATCAGAGGTGGTGAATCAGTGATGGGGAATCACAGGCGGGGAATCAGAGGCAGGGAATAGAACGCGGGGAATCAGAGGCAGGGAATCAGAGCTGGGGAATCAGAGGCGGGGAATCATAGTTGGGAATCAGAGGCGGGGAATCAGATATGGGGAATCGGAAGCAGGGAATCGGAGGCGGGGAATCAGAGCTGGGGAATCAGAGGCGGGGAATCAGAGTTGGGGCATCAGAGGTGGGGAATTAGATATAGGGAAACAGAGGCGGGGAATCAGATGCGGGGAAACAGAGGCGGGGAATCAGATATGGGGAATCAGAGGTGGGGAATCAGAGGCAGGGAATCAGATGTGCGGAATCAGAGATGGGGAATCAGAGGCAGGGAATCAGAATCAGAAGCGGGGAATCAGAGGCCGGGAATCAGAGGCCGGGAATCAGATGCTGGGAATAAGAGGCCGGGAATCAGAGGAGGGGAATCAGAGTCCGGGAATCAGAGATGGGGATTCAGAGGCGGGGAATCAGATATGGAGAATCAGAGATGGGGAATCAGAGGCGGGGAATCAGAGGCAGGGAATCGGACGCCGGGAATCAGAGGCGGGGAATCAGAGCTGGGGAATCAGAGGCGGGGAATCAGAGTTGGGGAATCAGAGGCGGGGAATCAGATATGGGGAAATAGAGGCGGGGAATCAGATATGGGGAATCAGAGGTGTGGAATCAGAGGTTGGGAATCAGAGGCAGGGAATCAGAGGCGGGGAAACAGAGGCGGGGAATCAGATATGGGGAATCAGAGGTGGCGAATCAAAGGCGGTGAAACAGAGATGGGGAATCAGGGCAGGGAATCAGAGGCAGGGAATCAGAGCTGGGGAAACAGAGGCGGGGAATCAGATATGGGAAATCAGAGGTGGGGAATCAGGGGCGGGGAATCAGTGGCAGGGAATCAGAGCTGGGGAATCAGAGGTGGGGAATCAGAGCTGGGGAAACAGAGGCGGGGAATCAGATATGGGGAATCAGAGGTGGGGAATCAGGGGCGGGGAATCAGTGGCAGGGAATCAGAGGCCGAGAATAAAAGGCGGGGAATCAGAGCTGGGGAATCAGAGGCGGGGAATCAGAGTTGGGGAATCAGAGGAGGGGAAGCAGATATGGGGAAACAGAGGCCGGGAATCAGAGGCAGGGTAACAGAGGCGGGGAATCAGATATGGGGAATCAGAGGTGGGGAATTAGAGGTTGCGAATCAGAGGCGGGGAAACAGAGGCGGGGAATCAAATATAGGGAATCAGAGGTGGGGAATCAGAGGTTGTGAATCAGAGATGGGGAATCAAGGCGGGGAATCAGAGGCAGGGAATCAGATGCGGGGAATCAGAGGCGGGGATTCAGAGCTGGGGAATCAGAGGCGGTGAATCAGAGTTGGGGAAGCAGAGGCAGGGAATCAGATATGGGGAATCAGAGGCGGGGAATCAGAGGCGGGGAAACAGAGGCGGGGAATCAGATATGGGAAATCAGAATTGGGGAATCAGGGGCAGGGAATCAGTGGCAGGGAATCAGAGGCGGGGAATCAGAGGCGGGGAATCAGAGGCAGGGAATCAGACACGGGGAATCGGAGGCGGGGAATCAGAGATGGGGAATCAGAGGCGGGGAATCAGAGGCAGGGAATCGGACTCCGGGAATCAGAGTCGGGGAATCAGAGCTGGGGAATCAGAGGCGGGGAATCAGAGTTGGGGAATCAGAGGCGGGGAATCAGATATGGGGAAATAGAGGCGGGGAATCAGATATGGGGAATCAGAGGTGTGGAATCAGAGGTTGGGAATCAGAGGCAGGGAATCAGAGTCGGGGAAACAGAGGCGGGGAATCAGATATGGGGAATCAGAGGTGGCGAATCAAAGGCGGTGAAACAGAGATGGGGAATCAGGGCAGGGAATCAGAGGCAGGGAATCAAACACGGGGAATCAGAGCTGGGGAATCAGAGGCGGGGAATCAGAGTTGGGAATCAGAGGCGGGGAATCAGAGTCGGGGAAACAAAGGCGGGGAATCAGATATGGGGAATCAGAGGTGGGGAATCCGAGGTTGGGAATCAGAGGCAGGGAATCAGAGGCGGGGAATCAGAGGCGGGGAATCAGAGGAAGGGAATCAGATGTGCGGAATCGGAGATGGGGAATCAGAGGCAGGGAATCAGAGGCGGGGAATCAGAGGCGGGGAATCAGAGGCCGGGAATCAGATATGGGGAAACAGAGGCGGGGAATCCGAGGCGGGGAAACAGAGGCGGGGAATCAGATATGGGGAATCAGAGGTGGGGAATCAGAGGTTGGGAATCAGAGGCAGGGAATCAGAGGCTTGGAATCAGATGCTGGGAATCAGATGCGGGGAATCAGAGGCGGGGAATCAGAGCTGGGGAATCAGAGGTGGGGAATCAGATTTGGGGAATCAGAGGCGGGGACTTAGATATTGGGAAACAGAGGCGGGGAATCAGAGGCGGGGAAACCCAGGCGGGGAATCAGATATGGGGAATCAGAGGTGGGGAATCAGAGGCAAGGAATCAGATGTGCGGAATCAGAGATGGGGAATCAGAGGCAGGGAATCAGAATCAGAAGCAGGGAATCAGAGGCCGGGAATCAGAGGCCGGAATCAGATGCTGGGAATCAGAGGCCTGGAATCAGAGGCGGGGAATCAGATATGGGGAATCGGATGCGGGGAATCAGAGGCGGGGAATCAGAGCTGGGGAATCAGAGTTGGGGCATCAGAGGTGGGGAATTAGATATAGGGAAACAGAGGTGGGGAATCAGAGGCGGGGAAACAGAGGCGGGGAATCAGATATGGGGAATCAGAGGTGGGGAATCAGAGGCAGGGAATCAGATGTGCGGAATCAGAGATGGGGAATCAGAGGCAGGGAATCAGAATCAGAAGCGGGGAATCAGAGGCCGGGAATCATAGGCCGGGAATCAGATGCTGGGAATAAGAGGCCGGGAATCAGAGGTGGGGAATCAGAGTCCGGGAATCAGAGATGGGGATTCAGAGGCGGGGAATGAGATATGGAGAATCAGAGGCGGGGAATCAGAGGCCGGGAAACAGAGGTGGGGAATCAGATATGGGGAATCAGAGGTGGCGAATCAAAGGCGGTGAATCAGAGATGGGGAATCAGAGGCGGGGAATCAGAGGCAGGGAATCAGATGTGGGGAATCATAGGCGGGGAATCAGAGCTGGCGAATCAGAGGCGGGGAATCAGAGGTGGGCAATCAGAGGCGGGGAATCAGATATGGGGAATCAGAGGCGGGGAATCAGAGGCGGGGAAACAGAGGCGGGGAATCAAATATAGGGAATCAGAGGTGGGGAATCAGAGGTTGTGAATCAGAGATGGGGAATCAAGGCGGGGAATCAGAGGCAGGGAATCAGACACGGGGAATCAGAGGCGGGGATTCAGAGCTGGGGAATCAGAGGCGGGGAATCAGAGTTGGGGAATCAGAGGCAGGGAATCAGATATGGGGAATCAGAGGCGGGGAATCAGAGGCGGTGAAACAGAGGCGGGGAATCAGATATGGGGAATCAGTGGTGGGGAATCAGGGGCAGGGAATCAGTGGCAGGGAATCAGAGGCGGGGAATCAGAGGCGGGGAATCAGAGGCAGGGAATCAGACACGGGGAATCAGAGGCGGGGAATCAGAGATGGGGAATCAGAGGCGGGGAATCAGAGGCAGGGAATCGGACGCCGGGATTCAGAGTCGGGGAATCAGAGCTGGGGAATCAGAGGCGGGGAATCAGAGTTGGGGAATCAGAGGCGGGGAATCAGATATGGGGAAATGGAGGCGGGGAATCAGATATGGGGAATCAGAGGTGTGGAATCAGAGGTTGGGAATCAGAGGAAGGGAATCAGAGTCGGGGAAACAGAGGCGGGGAATCAGATATGTGGAATCAGAGGTGGCGAATCAAAGGCGGTGAAACAGAGATGGGGTATCAGGGCAGGGAATCAGAGGCAGGGAATCAAACACGGGGAATCAGAGCTGGGGAATCAGAGGCGGGAATCAGAGTTGGGAATCAGAGGCGGGGAATCAGAGGCGGGGAAACAGAGGCGGGGAATCAGATATGGTGAATCAGAGGTGGGGAATCAGAGGTTGGGAATCAGAGGCAGGGAATCAGAGGCGGGGAATCAGAGGCGGGGAATCAGAGGCCGGGAATCAGATATGGGGAAACTGAGGCGGGGAATCCGAGGCGGGGAAACAGAGTCGGGGAATCAGATATGGGGAATCAGAGGTGGGGAATCAGAGGTTGGGAATCAGAGGCAGGGAATCAGAGGCTTGGAATCAGATGCAGGGAATCAGATGCGGGGAATCAGAGGCGGGGAATCAGAGCTGGGGAATCAGAGGTGGGGAATCAGATTTGGGGAATCAGAGGTGGGGACTTAGATATGGGGAATCAGAGGTGGGGAATCAGAGGCAGGGAATCAGATGTGCGGAATCAGAGATGGGGAATCAGAGGCAGGGAAACAGAATCAGAAGCAGGGAATCAGAGGCCGGAAATCAGAGGCCGGAATCAGATGCTGGGAATCAGAGGCCTGGAATCAGAGGCGGGGAATCAGAGGCAGGGAATCAGATGCGGGGAATCAGAGGCGGGGAATCAGAGCTGGGGAATCAGAGGCGGGGTATTAGAGTTGGGGAATCAGAGGCGGGGAATCAGATATGGGGAAACAGAGGTAGGGAATCAGAGGCGGGGAAACAGAGGCAGGGAATCAGATATGGGGAATCAGAGGCGGGGAATCAGAGGTGGGGAATCATAGGCAGGGAATCGGATGTGCGGAATCAGAGATGGGGAATCAGAGGTCTGGAATCAGAGGTGGTGAATCAGAGATGGGGAATCAGAGGCAGGGAATCAGAGGCAGGGTATCAGACGCGGGGAATCAGAGGTGGGCAATCAGAGGCGGGGAATCAGATATGGGGAATCAGAGGCGGGGAATCAGAGGCGGGGAAACAGAGGCGGGGAATCAGATATGGGGAATCAGAGGTGGGGCATCAGAGGTTGTTAATCACAGATGGGGAATCAGAGGCGGGGAATCAGAGGCAGGGAATCAGATGCGGGGAATCAGAGGCGGGGATTCAGAGCTGGGGAATCAGAAGCGGGGAATCAGAGGCGGGGAATCAGAGCTGGGGAGTCAGAGGCGGGGAATCAGAGTTGGGGCATCAGAGGTGGGGAATTAGATATAGGGAAACAGAGGTGGGGAATCAGAGGCGGGGAAACAGAGGCGGGGAATCAGATATGGGGAATCAGAGGTGGGGAATCAGAGGCAGGGAATCCGATGTGCGGAATCAGAGATGGGGAATCAGAGGCAGGGAATCAGAATCAGAAGCGGGGAATCAGAGGCCGGGAATCAAAGGCCGGGAATCAGATGCTGGGAATAAGAGGCCGGGAATCAGAGGTGGGGAATCAGAGTCCGGGAATCAGAGATGGGGATTCAGAGGCGGGGAATGAGATATGGAGAATCAGAGGCGGGGAATCAGAGGCCGGGAAACAGAGGTGGGGAATCAGATATGGGGAATCAGAGGTGGCGAATCAAAGGCGGTGAATCAGAGATGGGGAATCAGAGGCGGGGAATCAGAGGCAGGGAATCAGATGCGGGGAATCAGAGGCGGGGAATCAGAGCTGGCGAATCAGAGGCGGGGAATCAGAGGTGGGCAATCAGAGGCGGGGAATCAGATATGGGGAATCAGAGGCGGGGAATCAGAGGCGGGGAAACAGAGGCGGGGAATCAAATATAGGGAATCAGAGGTGGGGAATCAGAGGCAGGGAATCAGACACGGGGAATCAGAGGCGGGGATTCAGAGCTGGGGAATCAGAGGCGGGGAATCAGAGTTGGGGAATCAGAGGCAGGGAATCAGATATGGGGAATCAGAGGCGGGGAATCAGAGGCGGGGAAACAGAGGCGGGGAATCAGATATGGGGAATCAGTGGTGGGGAATCAGGGGCAGGGAATCAGTGGCAGGGAATCAGAGGCGGGGAATCAGAGGCGGGGAATCAGAGGCAGGGAATCAGACACGGGGAATCAGAGGCGGGGAATCAGAGATGGGGAATCAGAGGCGGGGAATCAGAGGCAGGGAATCGGACGCCGGGAATCAGAGTCGGGGAATCAGAGCTGTGGAATCAGAGGCGGGGAATCAGAGTTGGGGAATCAGAGGCGGGGAATCAGATATGGGGAAATGGAGGCGGGGAATCAGATATGGGGAATCAGAGGTGTGGAATCAGAGGTTCGGAATCAGAGGAAGGGAATCAGAGTCGGGGAAACAGAGGCGGGGAATCAGATATGTGGAATCAGAGGTGGCGAATCAGGGGCAGGGAATCAGTGGCAGGGAATCAGAGGTGGGGAATCAGAGGCGGGGAATCAGAGGCAGGGAATCAGACACGGGGAATCAGAGGCGGGGAATCAGAGATGGGGAATCAGAGGCAGGGAATCAGACACGGGGAATCAGAGGCGGGGATTCAGAGCTGGGGAATCAGAGGCGGGGAATCAGAGTTGGGGAATCAGAGGCAGGGAATCAGATATGGGGAATCAGAGGCGGGGAATCAGAGGCGGGGAAACAGAGGCGGGGAATCAGATATGGGGAATCAGTGGTGGGGAATCAGGGGCAGGGAATCAGTGGCAGGGAATCAGAGGCGGGGAATCAGAGGCGGGGAATCAGAGGCAGGGAATCAGACACGGGGAATCAGAGGCGGGGAATCAGAGATGGGGAATCAGAGGCGGGGAATCAGAGGCAGGGAATCGGACGCCGGGAATCAGAGTCGGGGAATCAGAGCTGGGGAATCAGAGGCGGGGAATCAGAGTTGGGGAATCAGAGGCGGGGAATCAGATATGGGGAAATGGAGGCGGGGAATCAGATATGGGGAATCAGAGGTGTGGAATCAGAGGTTCGGAATCAGAGGAAGGGAATCAGAGTCGGGGAAACAGAGGCGGGGAATCAGATATGTGGAATCAGAGGTGGCGAATCAAAGGCGGTGAAACAGAGATGGGGAATCAGGGCAGGGAATCAGAGGCAGGGAATCAAACACGGGGAATCAGAGCTGGGGAATCAGAGGCGGGGAATCAGACTTGGGAATCAGAGGCGGGGAATCAGAGGCGGGGAAACAGAGGCGGGGAATCAGATATGGGGAATCAGAGGTGGGGAATCAGAGGTTGGGAATCAGAGGCAGGGAATCAGAGTCGGGGAATCAGAGGCGGGAAATCAGAGGAAGGGAATCAGATGTGCGGAATCGGAGATGGGGAATCAGAGGCAGGGAATCAGAGGCGGGGAATCAGAGGCGGGGAATCAGAGGCCGGGAATCAGATATGGGGAAACTGAGGCGGGGAATCCGAGGCGGGGAAACAGAGTCGGGGAATCAGATATGGGGAATCAGAGGTGGGGAATCAGAGGTTGGGAATCAGAGGCAGGGAATCAGAGGCTTGGAATCAGATGCAGGGAATCAGATGCGGGGAATCAGAGGCGGGGAATCAGAGCTGGGGAATCAGAGGTGGGGAATCAGATTTGGGGAATCAGAGGTGGGGACTTAGATATTGGGAAACAGAGGCGGGGAATCAGAGGCGTGGAAACAGAGGCGGGGAATCAGATATGGGGAATCAGAGGTGGGGAATCAGAGGCAGGGAATCAGATGTGCGGAATCAGAGATGGGGAATCAGAGGCAGGGAAACAGAATCAGAAGCAGGGAATCAGAGGCCGGGAATCAGAGGCCGGAATCAGATGCTGGGAATCAGAGGCCTGGAATCAGAGGCGGGGAATCAGAGGCAGGAAATCAGACACGGGGATTCAGAGGCTGGGAATCAGACGGGGGGAATCAAAGGCGGGGAATCAGAGCTGGGTAATCTGAGGCAGGGAATCAGAGTTGGGGATTCAGAGGCGGGGAATCAGATATGGGGAAACAGAGGCGGGGAATCAGAGGCGGGCAAACAGAGGCGGGGAATTAGATATGGGGAATCAGAGGTAGGGAATCAGAGGTGGTGAATCAGTGATGGGGAATCACAGGCGGGGAATCAGAGGCAGGGAATAGAACGCGGGGAATCAGAGGCAGGGAATCAGAGCTGGGGAATCAGAGGCGGGGAATCATAGTTGGGAATCAGAGGCGGGAATCAGATATGGGGAAACAGAGGCGGGGAATCAGAGGCGGGGAAACAGAGGCGGGGAATCAGATATGGGGAATCGGAAGCAGGGAATCAGAGGCGGGGAATCAGAGCTGGGGAATCAGAGGCGGGGAATCAGAGTTGGGGCATCAGAGGTGGGGAATTAGATATAGGGAAACAGAGGCGGGGAATCAGATGCGGGGAAACAGAGGCGGGGAATCAGATATGGGGAATCAGAGGTGGGGAATCAGAGGCAGGGAATCAGATGTGCGGAATCAGAGATGGGGAATCAGAGGCAGGGAATCAGAATCAGAAGCGGGGAATCAGAGGCCGGGAATCAGAGGCCGGGAATCAGATGCTGGGAATAAGAGGCCGGGAATCAGAGGAGGGGAATCAGAGTCCGGGAATCAGAGATGGGGATTCAGAGGCGGGGAATCAGATATGGAGAATCAGAGATGGGGAATCAGAGGCGGGGAATCAGAGGCAGGGAATCGGACGCCGGGAATCAGAGGCGGGGAATCAGAGCTGGGGAATCAGAGGCGGGGAATCAGAGTTGGGGAATCAGAGGCGGGGAATCAGATATGGGGAAATAGAGGCGGGGAATCAGATATGGGGAATTAGAGGTGTGGAATCAGAGGTTGGGAATCAGAGGCAGGGAATCAGAGGCGGGGAAACAGAGGCGGGGAATCAGATATGGGGAATCAGAGGTGGCGAATCAAAGGCGGTGAAACAGAGATGGGGAATCAGGGCAGGGAATCAGAGGCAGGGAATCAGAGCTGGGGAAACAGAGGCGGGGAATCAGATATGGGAAATCAGAGGTGGGGAATCAGGGGCGGGGAATCAGTGGCAGGGAATCAGAGCTGGGGAATCAGAGGTGGGGAATCAGAGCTGGGGAAACAGAGGCGGGGAATCAGATATGGGGAATCAGAGGTGGGGAATCAGGGGCGGGGAATCAGTGGCAGGGAATCAGAGGCCGAGAATAAAAGGCGGGGAATCAGAGCTGGGGAATCAGAGGCGGGGAATCAGAGTTGGGGAATCAGAGGAGGGGAAGCAGATATGGGGAAACAGAGGCCGGGAATCAGAGGCAGGGTAACAGAGGCGGGGAATCAGATATGGGGAATCAGAGGTGGGGAATTAGAGGTTGCGAATCAGAGGCGGGGAAACAGAGGCGGGGAATCAAATATAGGGAATCAGAGGTGGGGAATCAGAGGTTGTGAATCAGAGATGGGGAATCAAGGCGGGGAATCAGAGGCAGGGAATCAGATGCGGGGAATCAGAGGCGGGGATTCAGAGCTGGGGAATCAGAGGCGGGGAATCAGAGTTGGGGAATCAGAGGCGGGGAATCAGATATGGGGAAATGGAGGCGGGGAATCAGATATGGGGAATCAGAGGTGTGGAATCAGAGGTTCGGAATCAGAGGAAGGGAATCAGAGTCGGGGAAACAGAGGCGGGGAATCAGATATGTGGAATCAGAGGTGGCGAATCAAAGGCGGTGAAACAGAGATGGGGAATCAGGGCAGGGAATCAGAGGCAGGGAATCAAACACGGGGAATCAGAGCTGGGGAATCAGAGGCGGGGAATCAGACTTGGGAATCAGAGGCGGGGAATCAGAGGCGGGGAAACAGAGGCGGGGAATCAGATATGGGGAATCAGAGGTGGGGAATCAGAGGTTGGGAATCAGAGGCAGGGAATCAGAGTCGGGGAATCAGAGGCGGGAAATCAGAGGAAGGGAATCAGATGTGCGGAATCGGAGATGGGGAATCAGAGGCAGGGAATCAGAGGCGGGGAATCAGAGGCGGGGAATCAGAGGCCGGGAATCAGATATGGGGAAACTGAGGCGGGGAATCCGAGGCGGGGAAACAGAGTCGGGGAATCAGATATGGGGAATCAGAGGTGGGGAATCAGAGGTTGGGAATCAGAGGCAGGGAATCAGAGGCTTGGAATCAGATGCAGGGAATCAGATGCGGGGAATCAGAGGCGGGGAATCAGAGCTGGGGAATCAGAGGTGGGGAATCAGATTTGGGGAATCAGAGGTGGGGACTTAGATATTGGGAAACAGAGGCGGGGAATCAGAGGCGTGGAAACAGAGGCGGGGAATCAGATATGGGGAATCAGAGGTGGGGAATCAGAGGCAGGGAATCAGATGTGCGGAATCAGAGATGGGGAATCAGAGGCAGGGAAACAGAATCAGAAGCAGGGAATCAGAGGCCGGGAATCAGAGGCCGGAATCAGATGCTGGGAATCAGAGGCCTGGAATCAGAGGCGGGGAATCAGAGGCAGGAAATCAGACACGGGGATTCAGAGGCTGGGAATCAGACGGGGGGAATCAAAGGCGGGGAATCAGAGCTGGGTAATCTGAGGCAGGGAATCAGAGTTGGGGATTCAGAGGCGGGGAATCAGATATGGGGAAACAGAGGCGGGGAATCAGAGGCGGGCAAACAGAGGCGGGGAATTAGATATGGGGAATCAGAGGTAGGGAATCAGAGGTGGTGAATCAGTGATGGGGAATCACAGGCGGGGAATCAGAGGCAGGGAATAGAACGCGGGGAATCAGAGGCAGGGAATCAGAGCTGGGGAATCAGAGGCGGGGAATCATAGTTGGGAATCAGAGGCGGGAATCAGATATGGGGAAACAGAGGCGGGGAATCAGAGGCGGGGAAACAGAGGCGGGGAATCAGATATGGGGAATCGGAAGCAGGGAATCAGAGGCGGGGAATCAGAGCTGGGGAATCAGAGGCGGGGAATCAGAGTTGGGGCATCAGAGGTGGGGAATTAGATATAGGGAAACAGAGGCGGGGAATCAGATGCGGGGAAACAGAGGCGGGGAATCAGATATGGGGAATCAGAGGTGGGGAATCAGAGGCAGGGAATCAGATGTGCGGAATCAGAGATGGGGAATCAGAGGCAGGGAATCAGAATCAGAAGCGGGGAATCAGAGGCCGGGAATCAGAGGCCGGGAATCAGATGCTGGGAATAAGAGGCCGGGAATCAGAGGAGGGGAATCAGAGTCCGGGAATCAGAGATGGGGATTCAGAGGCGGGGAATCAGATATGGAGAATCAGAGATGGGGAATCAGAGGCGGGGAATCAGAGGCAGGGAATCGGACGCCGGGAATCAGAGGCGGGGAATCAGAGCTGGGGAATCAGAGGCGGGGAATCAGAGTTGGGGAATCAGAGGCGGGGAATCAGATATGGGGAAATAGAGGCGGGGAATCAGATATGGGGAATTAGAGGTGTGGAATCAGAGGTTGGGAATCAGAGGCAGGGAATCAGAGGCGGGGAAACAGAGGCGGGGAATCAGATATGGGGAATCAGAGGTGGCGAATCAAAGGCGGTGAAACAGAGATGGGGAATCAGGGCAGGGAATCAGAGGCAGGGAATCAGAGCTGGGGAAACAGAGGCGGGGAATCAGATATGGGAAATCAGAGGTGGGGAATCAGGGGCGGGGAATCAGTGGCAGGGAATCAGAGCTGGGGAATCAGAGGTGGGGAATCAGAGCTGGGGAAACAGAGGCGGGGAATCAGATATGGGGAATCAGAGGTGGGGAATCAGGGGCGGGGAATCAGTGGCAGGGAATCAGAGGCCGAGAATAAAAGGCGGGGAATCAGAGCTGGGGAATCAGAGGCGGGGAATCAGAGTTGGGGAATCAGAGGAGGGGAAGCAGATATGGGGAAACAGAGGCCGGGAATCAGAGGCAGGGTAACAGAGGCGGGGAATCAGATATGGGGAATCAGAGGTGGGGAATTAGAGGTTGCGAATCAGAGGCGGGGAAACAGAGGCGGGGAATCAAATATAGGGAATCAGAGGTGGGGAATCAGAGGTTGTGAATCAGAGATGGGGAATCAAGGCGGGGAATCAGAGGCAGGGAATCAGATGCGGGGAATCAGAGGCGGGGATTCAGAGCTGGGGAATCAGAGGCGGTGAATCAGAGTTGGGGAATCAGAGGCAGGGAATCAGATATGGGGAATCAGAGGCGGGGAATCAGAGGCGGGGAAACAGAGGCGGGGAATCAGATATGGGAAATCAGAATTGGGGAATCAGGGGCAGGGAATCAGTGGCAGGGAATCAGAGGCGGGGAATCAGAGGCGGGGAATCAGAGGCAGGGAATCAGACACGGGGAATCGGAGGCGGGGAATCAGAGATGGGGAATCAGAGGCGGGGAATCAGAGGCAGGGAATCGGACTCCGGGAATCAGAGTCGGGGAATCAGAGCTGGGGAATCAGAGGCGGGGAATCAGAGTTGGGGAATCAGAGGCGGGGAATCAGATATGGGGAAATAGAGGCGGGGAATCAG
Source organism: Narcine bancroftii (assembly GCF_036971445.1). Taxonomy (NCBI): domain Eukaryota; kingdom Metazoa; phylum Chordata; class Chondrichthyes; order Torpediniformes; family Narcinidae; genus Narcine; species Narcine bancroftii. The sequence goes on along the minus strand of NW_027211891.1, from coordinate 1,719,433 downwards.
ATATGGGGAATCAGAGGTGTGGAATCAGAGGTTGGGAATCAGAGGCAGGGAATCAGAGTCGGGGAAACAGAGGCGGGGAATCAGATATGGGGAATCAGAGGTGGCGAATCAAAGGCGGTGAAACAGAGATGGGGAATCAGGGCAGGGAATCAGAGGCAGGGAATCAAACACGGGGAATCAGAGCTGGGGAATCAGAGGCGGGGAATCAGAGTTGGGAATCAGAGGCGGGGAATCAGAGTCGGGGAAACAAAGGCGGGGAATCAGATATGGGGAATCAGAAGTGGGGAATCCGAGGTTGGGAATCAGAGGCAGGGAATCAGAGGCGGGGAATCAGAGGCGGGGAATCAGAGGAAGGGAATCAGATGTGCGGAATCGGAGATGGGGAATCAGAGGCAGGGAATCAGAGGCGGGGAATCAGAGGCGGGGAATCAGAGGCCGGGAATCAGATATGGGGAAACAGAGGCGGGGAATCCGAGGCGGGGAAACAGAGGCGGGGAATCAGATATGGGGAATCAGAGGTGGGGAATCAGAGGTTGGGAATCAGAGGCAGGGAATCAGAGGCTTGGAATCAGATGCTGGGAATCAGATGCGGGGAATCAGAGGCGGGGAATCAGAGCTGGGGAATCAGAGGTGGGGAATCAGATTTGGGGAATCAGAGGCGGGGACTTAGATATTGGGAAACAGAGGCGGGGAATCAGAGGCGGGGAAACCCAGGCGGGGAATCAGATATGGGGAATCAGAGGTGGGGAATCAGAGGCAAGGAATCAGATGTGCGGAATCAGAGATGGGGAATCAGAGGCAGGGAATCAGAATCAGAAGCAGGGAATCAGAGGCCGGGAATCAGAGGCCGGAATCAGATGCTGGGAATCAGAGGCCTGGAATCAGAGGCGGGGAATCAGATATGGGGAATCGGATGCGGGGAATCAGAGGCGGGGAATCAGAGCTGGGGAATCAGAGTTGGGGCATCAGAGGTTGGGAATTAGATATAGGGAAACAGAGGTGGGGAATCAGAGGCGGGGAAACAGAGGCGGGGAATCAGATATGGGGAATCAGAGGTGGGGAATCAGAGGCAGGGAATCAGATGTGCGGAATCAGAGATGGGGAATCAGAGGCAGGGAATATGAATCAGAAGCGGGGAATCAGAGGCCGGGAATCATAGGCCGGGAATCAGATGCTGGGAATAAGAGGCCGGGAATCAGAGGTGGGGAATCAGAGTCCGGGAATCAGAGATGGGGATTCAGAGGCGGGGAATGAGATATGGAGAATCAGAGGCGGGGAATCAGAGGCCGGGAAACAGAGGTGGGGAATCAGATATGGGGAATCAGAGGTGGCGAATCAAAGGCGGTGAATCAGAGATGGGGAATCAGAGGCGGGGAATCAGAGGCAGGGAATCAGATGCGGGGAATCATAGGCGGGGAATCAGAGCTGGCGAATCAGAGGCGGGGAATCAGAGGTGGGCAATCAGAGGCGGGGAATCAGATATAGGGAATCAGAGGCGGGGAATCAGAGGCGGGGAAACAGAGGCGGGGAATCAAATATAGGGAATCAGAGGTGGGGAATCAGAGGTTGTGAATCAGAGATGGGGAATCAAGGCGGGGAATCAGAGGCAGGGAATCAGACACGGGGAATCAGAGGCGGGGATTCAGAGCTGGGGAATCAGAGGCGGGGAATCAGAGTTGGGGAATCAGAGGCAGGGAATCAGATATGGGGAATCAGAGGCGGGGAATCAGAGGCGGGGAAACAGAGGCGGGGAATCAGATATGGGGAATCAGTGGTGGGGAAACAGGGGCAGGGAATCAGTGGCAGGGAATCAGAGGCGGGGAATCAGAGGCGGGGAATCAGAGGCAGGGAATCACACACGGGGAATCAGAGGCGGGGAATCAGAGATGGGGAATCAGAGGCGGGGAATCAGAGGCAGGGAATCGGACGCCGGGATTCAGAGTCGGGGAATCAGAGCTGGGGAATCAGAGGCGGGGAATCAGAGTTGGGGAATCAGAGGCGGGGAATCAGATATGGGGAAATGGAGGCGGGGAATCAGATATGGGGAATCAGAGGTGTGGAATCAGAGGTTGGGAATCAGAGGAAGGGAATCAGAGTCGGGGAAACAGAGGCGGGGAATCAGATATGTGGAATCAGAGGTGGCGAATCAAAGGCGGTGAAACAGAGATGGGGTATCAGGGCAGGGAATCAGAGGCAGGGAATCAAACACGGGGAATCAGAGCTGGGGAATCAGAGGCGGGGAATCAGAGTTGGGAATCAGAGGCGGGGAATCAGAGGCGGGGAAACAGAGGCGGGGAATCAGATATGGTGAATCAGAGGTGGGGAATCAGAGGTTGGGAATCAGAGGCAGGGAATCAGAGGCGGGGAATCAGAGGCGGGGAATCAGAGGCCGGGAATCAGATATGGGGAAACTGAGGCGGGGAATCCGAGGCGGGGAAACAGAGTCGGGGAATCAGATATGGGGAATCAGAGGTGGGGAATCAGAGGTTGGGAATCAGAGGCAGGGAATCAGAGGCTTGGAATCAGATGCAGGGAATCAGATGCGGGGAATCAGAGGCGGGGAATCAGAGCTGGGGAATCAGAGGTGGGGAATCAGATTTGGGGAATCAGAGGTGGGGACTTAGATATTGGGAAACAGAGGTGGGGAATCAGAGGCGGGGAAACAGAGGCGGGGAATCAGATATGGGGAATCAGAGGTGGGGAATCAGAGGCAGGGAATCAGATGTGCGGAATCAGAGATGGGGAATCAGAGGCAGGGAAACAGAATCAGAAGCAGGGAATCAGAGGCCGGAAATCAGAGGCCGGAATCAGATGCTGGGAATCAGAGGCCTGGAATCAGAGGCGGGGAATCAGAGGCAGGGAATCAGATGCGGGGAATCAGAGGCGGGGAATCAGAGCTGGGGAATCAGAGGCGGGGTATTAGAGTTGGGGAATCAGAGGCGGGGAATCAGATATGGGGAAACAGAGGTAGGGAATCAGAGGCGGGGAAACAGAGGCAGGGAATCAGATATGGGGAATCAGAGGCGGGGAATCAGAGGTGGGGAATCATAGGCAGGGAATCGGATGTGCGGAATCAGAGATGGGGAATCAGAGGCCTGGAATCAGAGGTGGTGAATCAGAGATGGGGAATCAGAGGCAGGGAATCAGAGGCAGGGTATCAGACGCGGGGAATCAGAGGTGGGCAATCAGAGGCGGGGAATCAGATATGGGGAATCAGAGGCGGGGTATCAGAGGCGGGGAAACAGAGGCGGGGAATCAGATATGGGGAATCAGAGGTGGGGCATCAGAGGTTGTTAATCACAGATGGGGAATCAGAGGCGGGGAATCAGAGGCAGGGAATCAGATGCGGGGAATCAGAGGCGGGGATTCAGAGCTGGGGAATCAGAAGCGGGGAATCAGAGTTGGGGAATCAGAGGCGGGGAATCAGATATGGGGAATCAGAGGCAGGGAATCAGAGGCGGGGAATCAGAGGCAGGGAATCAGACGCGGGGAATCTGAGGCGGGGAATCAGAGCTGGGGAATCAGAGGTGGGGAATCAGAGTTGGGGAATCAGAGGCAGGGAATTGGATGTGCGGAATCAGAGATGGGGAATCAGAGGTAGGGAATCAGAGGTGGTGAATCAGAGATGGGGAATCACAGGCGGGGAATCAGAGGCAGGGAATAGAACGCGGGGAATCAGAGGCAGGGAATCAGAGCTGGGGAATACGAGGCAGGGAATCATAGTTGGGAATCAGAGGCGGGAATCAGATATGGGGAAACAGAGGCGGGGAATCAGAGGCGGGGAAACAGAGGCGGGGAATCAGATATGGGGAATCGGATGCAGGGAATCAGAGGCGGGGAATCAGAGCTGGGGAATCAGAGGCGGGGAATCAGAGTTGGGGCATCAGAGGTGGGGAATTAGATATAGGGAAACAGAGGCGGGGAATCAGAGGCGGGGAAACAGAGGCGGGGAATCAGATATGGGGAATCAGAGGTGGGGAATCAGAGGCAGGGAATCAGATGTGCGGAATCAGAGATGGGGAATCAGAGGCAGGGAATCAGAATCAGAAGCGGGGAATCAGAGGCCGGGAATCAGAGGCCGGGAATCAGATGCTGGGAATAAGAGGCCGGGAATCAGAGGAGTGGAATCAGAGTCCGGGAATCAGAGATGGGGATTCAGAGGCGGGGAATCAGATATGGAGAATCAGAGATGGGGAATCAGAGGCGTGGAATCAGAGGCAGGGAATCGGACGCCGGGAATCAGAGGCGGGGAATCAGAGCTGGGGAATCAGAGGCGGGGAATCAGAGTTGGGGAATCAGAGGCGGGGAATCAGATATGGGGAAATAGAGGCGGGGAATCAGATATGGGGAATCAGAGGTGTGGAATCAGAGGTTGGGAATCAGAGGCAGGGAATCAGAGGCGGGGAAACAGAGGCGGGGAATCAGATATGGGGAATCAGAGGTGGCGAATCAAAGGCGGTGAAACAGAGATGGGGAATCAGGGGCGTGGAATCAGAGGCAGGGAATTAGATGTGGTGAATCAGAGATGGGGAATCAGAGGCAGGGAATCAGAATCAGAAGCGGGGTATCAGAGGCCGGGAATCAGAGGAAGGTAATCAGAGGCAGGGGATCAAACACGGGGAATCAGAGGCTGGGAATCAGAGCTGGGGAATCACAGGCGGGGAATCAGAGATGGGGAATCAGAGGCGGGGAATCAGAGGTAGGGAATCAGATGCGGGGAATCAGAGGCGGGGAATCAGAGCTGGCAAATCAGAGGCGGGGAATCAGAGGTGGGCAATCAGAGGATGGGAATCAGATATGGGGAATCAGAGGCGGGGAATTAGAGCTGGGGAATCACAGGCGGGGAATCAGAGTTGGGGAATCAGAGGCGGGGAATCAGATATGGGGAAACTGAGTCGGGGAATCAGAGGCGGTGAAACAGAGGCGGGGAATCAGATATGGGGAATCAGAGGTGGGGAATCAGAGGTTGGGAATCAGAGGCCTGGAATCAGAGGCGGGGAATCAGAGGCAGGGAATCAGATGCGGGGAATCAGAGGAGGGGAATCAGAGCTGGGGAATCAGAGGCGGGGTATTAGAGTTGGGGAATCAGAGGCGGGGAATCAGACGCGGGGAATCAGAGGGGGGGAATCATAGCTGGCGAATCAGAGGCGGGGAATCAGAGGTGGGCAATCAGAGGCCGGGAATCAGAGGTGGTGAATCAGAGATGGCGAATCAGAGGCGGGGAATCAGTGGCAGGGAATCAGATATGGGGAATCAGAGGCGTGGAATCAGAGATGGGGAATCAGAGATGGGGAATCAGAGGCGGTGAATCAGAGATGGGGAATCAGAGGCGGTGAATCAGAGATGGGGAATCAGAGGCGTGGAATCAGAGATGGGGAATCAGAGATGGGGAATCAGAGGTGGGGAATCAGAGATGGGGAATCAGAGGCGGTGAATCAGAGATGGGGAATCAGAGGCGGGGAATCAGAGGCAGGAAATCAGACACGGGGATTCAGAGGCTGGGAATTAGACGGGGGGAATCAAAGGCGGGGAATCAGAGCTGGGGAATCAGAGGCAGGGAATCAGAGGCGGGGAATCAGATATGGGGAATCAGAGGCTGGGATTCGGAGGCGGGGAATCAGAGGCAGGGAATCAGACACGGGGAATCAGGGGTGGGGAATCAGAGATGGGGAATCAGAGGCGGGGAATCAGAGGCAGGGAATCAGACGCGGGGAATCTGAGGCGGGGAATCAGAGCTGGGGAATCAGAGGTGGGGAATCAGAGTTGGGGAATCAGAGGCAGGGAATCGGATGTGCGGAATCAGAGATGGGGAATCAGATGTGGGGAATCAGAGGAATCAGAGATGGGGAATCAGAGGCGGGGAATCAGAGGCAGGAAATCAGACACGGGGATTCAGAGGCTGGGAATCAGACGGGGGGAATCAAAGGCGGGGAATCAGAGCTGGGGAATCAGAGGCAGGGAATCAGAGTTGGGGATTCAGAGACGGGGAATCAGATATGGGGAAACAGAGGCGGGGAATCAGAGGCGGGAAACAGAGGCGGGGAATTAGATATGGGGAATCAGAGGTGGGGAATCAGAGGTGGTGAATCAGTGATGGGGAATCACAGGTGGGGAATCAGAGGCAGGGAATAGAACGCAGGGAATCAGACGCAGGGAATCAGAGCTGGGGAATCAGAGGCGGGGAATCATAGTTGGGAATCAGAGGCGGGGAATCAGATATATGGAAACAGAGGCGGGGAATCAGAGGCGGGGAAACAGAGGCGGGGAATCAGATATGGGGAATCGGATGCGGGGAATCAGAGGCGGGGAATCAGAGCTGGGGAGTCAGAGGCGGGGAATCAGAGTTGGGGCATCAGAGGTGGGGAATTAGATATAGGGAAACAGAGGTGGGGAATCAGAGGCGGGGAAACAGAGGCGAGGAATCAGATATGGGGAATCAGAGGTGGGGAATCAGAGGCAGGGAATCAGATGTGCGGAATCAGAGATGGGGAATCAGAGGCAGGGAATCAGAATCAGAAGCGGGGAATCAGAGGCCGGGAATCAAAGGCCGGGAATCAGATGCTGGGAATAAGAGGCCGGGAATCAGAGGTGGGGAATCAGAGACCGGGAATCAGAGATGGGGATTCAGAGGCGGGGAATGAGATATGGAGAATCAGAGGCGGGGAATCAGAGGCCGGGAAACAGAGGTGGGGAATCAGATATGGGGAATCAGAGGTGGCGAATCAAAGGCGGTGAATCAGAGATGTGGAATCAGAGGCGGGGAATCAGAGGCAGGGAATCAGATGCGGGGAATCAGAGGCGGGGAATCAGAGCTGGCGAATCAGAGGCGGGGAATCAGAGGTGGGCAATCAGAGGCGGGGAATCAGATATGGGGAATCAGAGGCGGGGAATCAGAGGCGGGGAAACAGAGGCGGGGAATCAAATATAGGGAATCAGAGGTGGGGAATCAGAGGCAGGGAATCAGACACGGGGAATCAGAGGCGGGGATTCAGAGCTGGGGAATCAGAGGCGGGGAATCAGAGTTGGGGAATCAGAGGCAGGGAATCAGATATGGGGAATCAGAGGCGGGGAATCAGAGGCGGGGAAACAGAGGCGGGGAATCAGATATGGGGAATCAGTGGTGGGGAATCAGGGGAAGGGAATCAGTGGCAGGGAATCAGAGGCGGGGAATCAGAGGCGGGGAATCAGAGGCAGGGAATCAGACACGGGGAATCAGAGGCGGGGAATCAGAGATGGGGAATCAGAGGCGGGGAATCAGAGGCAGGGAATCGGACGCCGGGAATCAGAGTCGGGGAATCAGAGCTGTGGAATCAGAGGCGGGGAATCAGAGTTGGGGAATCAGAGGCGGGGAATCAGATATGGGGAAATGGAGGCGGGGAATCAGATATGGGGAATCAGAGGTGTGGAATCAGAGGTTCGGAATCAGAGGAAGGGAATCAGAGTCGGGGAAACAGAGGCGGGGAATCAGATATGTGGAATCAGAGGTGGCGAATCAGGGGCAGGGAATCAGTGGCAGGGAATCAGAGGTGGGGAATCAGAGGCGGGGAATCAGAGGCAGGGAATCAGACACGGGGAATCAGAGGCGGGGAATCAGAGATGGGGAATCAGAGGCAGGGAATCAGACACGGGGAATCAGAGGCGGGGATTCAGAGCTGGGGAATCAGAGGCGGGGAATCAGAGTTGGGGAATCAGAGGCAGGGAATCAGATATGGGGAATCAGAGGCGGGGAATCAGAGGCGGGGAAACAGAGGCGGGGAATCAGATATGGGGAATCAGTGGTGGGGAATCAGGGGCAGGGAATCAGTGGCAGGGAATCAGAGGCGGGGAATCAGAGGCGGGGAATCAGAGGCAGGGAATCAGACACGGGGAATCAGAGGCGGGGAATCAGAGATGGGGAATCAGAGGCGGGGAATCAGAGGCAGGGAATCGGACGCCGGGAATCAGAGTCGGGGAATCAGAGCTGGGGAATCAGAGGCGGGGAATCAGAGTTGGGGAATCAGAGGCGGGGAATCAGATATGGGGAAATGGAGGCGGGGAATCAGATATGGGGAATCAGAGGTGTGGAATCAGAGGTTCGGAATCAGAGGAAGGGAATCAGAGTCGGGGAAACAGAGGCGGGGAATCAGATATGTGGAATCAGAGGTGGCGAATCAAAGGCGGTGAAACAGAGATGGGGAATCAGGGCAGGGAATCAGAGGCAGGGAATCAAACACGGGGAATCAGAGCTGGGGAATCAGAGGCGGGGAATCAGACTTGGGAATCAGAGGCGGGGAATCAGAGGCGGGGAAACAGAGGCGGGGAATCAGATATGGCGAATCAGAGGTGGGGAATCAGAGGTTGGGAATCAGAGGCAGGGAATCAGAGTCGGGGAATCAGAGGCGGGAAATCAGAGGAAGGGAATCAGATGTGCGGAATCGGAGATGGGGAATCAGAGGCAGGGAATCAGAGGCGGGGAATCAGAGGCGGGGAATCAGAGGCCGGGAATCAGATATGGGGAAACTGAGGCGGGGAATCCGAGGCGGGGAAACAGAGTCGGGGAATCAGATATGGGGAATCAGAGGTGGGGAATCAGAGGTTGGGAATCAGAGGCAGGGAATCAGAGGCTTGGAATCAGATGCAGGGAATCAGATGCGGGGAATCAGAGGCGGGGAATCAGAGCTGGGGAATCAGAGGTGGGGAATCAGATTTGGGGAATCAGAGGTGGGGACTTAGATATTGGGAAACAGAGGCGGGGAATCAGAGGCGGGGAAACAGAGGCGGGGAATCAGATATGGGGAATCAGAGGTGGGGAATCAGAGGCAGGGAATCAGATGTGCGGAATCAGAGATGGGGAATCAGAGGCAGGGAAACAGAATCAGAAGCAGGGAATCAGAGGCCGGGAATCAGAGGCCGGAATCAGATGCTGGGAATCAGAGGCCTGGAATCAGAGGCGGGGAATCAGAGGCAGAGAATCAGATGCGGGGAATCAGAGGCGGGGAATCAGAGCTGGGGAATCAGAGGCGGGGTATTAGAGTTGGGGAATCAGAGGCGGGGAATCAGATATGGGGAAACAGAGGTAGGGAATCAGAGGCGGGGAAACAGAGGCAGGGAATCAGATATGGGGAATCAGAGGCGGGGAATCAGAGGTGGGGAATCATAGGCAGGGAATCGGATGTGCGGAATCAGAGATGGGGAATCAGAGGCCGGGAATCAGAGGTGGTGAATCAGAGATGGGGAATCAGAGGCGGGAAATCAGAGGCAGGGTATCAGACGCGGGGAATCAGAGGTGGGCAATCAGAGGTGGGGAATCAGATATGGGGAATCAGAGGCGGGGAATCAGAGGCGGGGAAACAGAGGCGGGGAATCAGATATGGGGAATCAGAGGTGGGGCATCAGAGGTTGTGAATCACAGATGGGGAATCAGAGGCGGGGAATCAGAGGCAGGGAATCAGATGCGGGGAATCAGAGGCGGGGATTCAGAGCTGGGGAATCAGAAGTGGGGAATCAGATTTGGGGAATCAGAGGCGGGGAATCAGATATGGGGAATCAGAGGCAGGGAATCAGAGGCGGGGAATCAGAGGCAGGAATCAGACACGGGGAATCTGAGGCGGGGAATCAGAGCTGGGGAATCAGAGGTGGGGAATCAGAGTTGGGGAATCAGAGGCAGGGAATTGGATGTGCGGAATCAGAGATGGGGAATCAGAGGTGGGGAATCAGAGGCGGTGAATCAGAGATGGGGAATCAGAGGCGGGGAATCAGAGGCAGGAAATCAGACACGGGGATTCAGAGGCTGGGAATCAGACGGGGGGAATCAAAGGCGGGGAATCAGAGCTGGGTAATCTGAGGCAGGGAATCAGAGTTGGGGATTCAGAGGCGGGGAATCAGATATGGGGAAACAGAGGCGGGGAATCAGAGGCGGGCAAACAGAGGCGGGGAATTAGATATGGGGAATCAGAGGTAGGGAATCAGAGGTGGTGAATCAGTGATGGGGAATCACAGACGGGGAATCAGAGGCAGGGAATAGAACGCGGGGAATCAGAGGCAGGGAATCAGAGCTGGGGAATCAGAGGCGGGGAATCATAGTTGGGAATCAGAGGCGGGAATCAGATATGGGGAAACAGAGGCGGGGAATCAGAGGCGGGGAAACAGAGGCGGGGAATCAGATATGGGGAATCGGAAGCAGGGAATCAGAGGCGGGGAATCAGAGCTGGGGAATCAGAGGCGGGGAATCAGAGTTGGGGCATCAGAGGTGGGGAATTAGATATAGGGAAACAGAGGCGGGGAATCAGATGCGGGGAAACAGAGGCGGGGAATCAGATATGGGGAATCAGAGGTGGGGAATCAGAGGCAGGGAATCAGATGTGCGGAATCAGAGATGGGGAATCAGAGGCAGGGAATCAGAATCAGAAGCGGGGAATCAGAGGCCGGGAATCAGAGGCCGGGAATCAGATGCTGGGAATAAGAGGCCGGGAATCAGAGGAGGGGAATCAGAGTCCGGGAATCAGAGATGGGGATTCAGAGGCGGGGAATCAGATATGGAGAATCAGAGATGGGGAATCAGAGGCGGGGAATCAGAGGCAGGGAATCGGACGCCGGGAATCAGAGGCGGGGAATCAGAGCTGGGGAATCAGAGGCGGGGAATCAGAGTTGGGGAATCAGAGGCGGGGAATCAGATATGGGGAAATAGAGGCGGGGAATCAGATATAGGGAATCAGAGGTGTGGAATCAGAGGTTGGGAATCAGAGGCAGGGAATCAGAGGCGGGGAAACAGAGGCGGGGAATCAGAGGCGGGCAAACAGAGGCGGGGAATTAGATATGGGGAATCAGAGGTAGGGAATCAGAGGTGGTGAATCAGTGATGGGGAATCACAGGCGGGGAATCAGAGGCAGGGAATAGAACGCGGGGAATCAGAGGCAGGGAATCAGAGCTGGGGAATCAGAGGCGGGGAATCATAGTTGGGAATCAGAGGCGGGAATCAGATATGGGGAAACAGAGGCGGGGAATCAGAGGCGGGGAAACAGAGGCGGGGAATCAGATATGGGGAATCGGAAGCAGGGAATCAGAGGCGGGGAATCAGAGCTGGGGAATCAGAGGCGGGGAATCAGAGTTGGGGCATCAGAGGTGGGGAATTAGATATAGGGAAACAGAGGCGGGGAATCAGATGCGGGGAAACAGAGGCGGGGAATCAGATATGGGGAATCAGAGGTGGGGAATCAGAGGCAGGGAATCAGATGTGCGGAATCAGAGATGGGGAATCAGAGGCAGGGAATCAGAATCAGAAGCGGGGAATCAGAGGCCGGGAATCAGAGGCCGGGAATCAGATGCTGGGAATAAGAGGCCGGGAATCAGAGGAGGGGAATCAGAGTCCGGGAATCAGAGATGGGGATTCAGAGGCGGGGAATCAGATATGGAGAATCAGAGATGGGGAATCAGAGGCGGGGAATCAGAGGCAGGGAATCGGACGCCGGGAATCAGAGGCGGGGAATCAGAGCTGGGGAATCAGAGGCGGGGAATCAGAGTTGGGGAATCAGAGGCGGGGAATCAGATATGGGGAAATAGAGGCGGGGAATCAGATATGGGGAATCAGAGGTGTGGAATCAGAGGTTGGGAATCAGAGGCAGGGAATCAGAGGCGGGGAAACAGAGGCGGGGAATCAGAGGCGGGCAAACAGAGGCGGGGAATTAGATATGGGGAATCAGAGGTAGGGAATCAGAGGTGGTGAATCAGTGATGGGGAATCACAGGCGGGGAATCAGAGGCAGGGAATAGAACGCGGGGAATCAGAGGCAGGGAATCAGAGCTGGGGAATCAGAGGCGGGGAATCATAGTTGGGAATCAGAGGCGGGAATCAGATATGGGGAAACAGAGGCGGGGAATCAGAGGCGGGGAAACAGAGGCGGGGAATCAGATATGGGGAATCGGAAGCAGGGAATCAGAGGCGGGGAATCAGAGCTGGGGAATCAGAGGAGGGGAATCAGAGTTGGGGCATCAGAGGTGGGGAATTAGATAGAGGGAAACAGAGGCGGGGAATCAGATGCGGGGAAACAGAGGCGGGGAATCAGATATGGGGAATCAGAGGTGGGGAATCAGAGGCAGGGAATCAGATGTGCGGAATCAGAGATGGGGAATCAGAGGCAGGGAATCAGAATCAGAAGCGGGGAATCAGAGGCCGGGAATCAGAGGCAGGGAATCAGATGCTGGGAATAAGAGGCCGGGAATCAGAGGAGGGGAATCAGAGTCCGGGAATCAGAGATGGGGATTCAGAGGCGGGGAATCAGATATGGAGAATCAGAGATGGGGAATCAGAGGCGGGGAATCAGAGGCAGGGAATCGGACGCCGGGAATCAGAGGCGGGGAATCAGAGCTGGGGAATCAGAGGCGGGGAATCAGAGTTGGGGAATCAGAGGCGGGGAATCAGATATGGGGAAATAGAGGCGGGGAATCAGATATGGGGAATCAGAGGTGTGGAATCAGAGGTTGGGAATCAGAGGCAGGGAATCAGAGGCGGGGAAACAGAGGCGGGGAATCAGAGGCGGGCAAACAGAGGCGGGGAATCAGATATGGGGAATCGGAAGCAGGGAATCAGAGGCGGGGAATCAGAGCTGGGGAAACAGAGGCGGGGAATCAGATATGGGGAATCAGAGGTGGCGAATCAAAGGCGGTGAAACAGATGGGGAATCAGGGCAGGGAATCAGAGGCAGGGAATCAGAGCTGGGGAAACAGAGGCGGGGAATCAGATATGGGAAATCAGAGGTGGGGAATCAGGGTCAGGGAATCAGTGGCAGGGAATCAGAGCTGGGGAATCAGAGGTGGGGAATCAGAGCTGGGGAAACAGAGGCGGGGAATCAGATATGGGGAATCAGAGGTGGGGAATCAGGGGCGGGGAATCAGTGGCAGGGAATCAGAGGCCGAGAATAAAAGGCGGGGAATCAGAGCTGGGGAATCAGAGGCGGGGAATCAGAGTTGGGGAATCAGAGGAGGGGAATCAGATATGGGGAAACAGAGGCCGGGAATCAGAGGCAGGGTAACAGAGGCGGGGAATCAGATATGGGGAATCAGAGGTGGGGAATTAGAGGTTGCGAATCAGAGGCGGGGAAACAGAGGCGGGGAATCAAATATAGGGAATCAGAGGTGGGGAATCAGAGGTTGTGAATCAGAGATGGGGAATCAAGGCGGGGAATCAGAGGCAGGGAATCAGATGCGTGGAATCAGAGGCGGGGATTCAGAGCTGGGGAATCAGAGGCGGTGAATCAGAGTTGGGGAATCAGAGGCAGGGAATCAGATATGGGGAATCAGAGGCGGGGAATCAGAGGCGGGGAAACAGAGGCGGGGAATCAGATATGGGAAATCAGAATTGGGAATCAGGGGCAGGGAATCAGTGGCAGGGAATCAGAGGCGGGGAATCAGAGGCGGGGAATCAGAGGCAGGGAATCAGACACGGGGAATCGGAGGCGGGGAATCAGAGATGGGGAATCAGAGGCGGGGAATCAGAGGCAGGGAATCGGACTCCGGGAATCAGAGTCGGGGAATCAGAGCTGGGGAATCAGAGGCGGGGAATCAGAGTTGGGGAATCAGAGGCGGGGAATCAGATATGGGGAAATAGAGGCGGGGAATCAGATATGGGGAATCAGAGGTGTGGAATCAGAGGTTGGGAATCAGAGGCAGGGAATCAGAGTCGGGGAAACAGAGGCGGGGAATCAGATATGGGGAATCAGAGGTGGCGAATCAAAGGCGGTGAAACAGAGATGGGGAATCAGGGCAGGGAATCAGAGGCAGGGAATCAAACACGGGGAATCAGAGCTGGGGAATCAGAGGCGGGGAATCAGAGTTGGGAATCAGAGGCGGGGAATCAGAGTCGGGGAAACAAAGGCGGGGAATCAGATATGGGGAATCAGAGGTGGGGAATCCGAGGTTGGGAATCAGAGGCAGGGAATCAGAGGCGGGGAATCAGAGGCGGGGAATCAGAGGAAGGGAATCAGATGTGCGGAATCGGAGATGGGGAATCAGAGGCAGGGAATCAGAGGCGGGGAATCAGAGGCGGGGAATCAGAGGCCGGGAATCAGATATGGGGAAACAGAGGCGGGGAATCCGAGGCGGGGAAACAGAGGCGGGGAATCAGATATGGGGAATCAGAGGTGGGGAATCAGAGGTTGGGAATCAGAGGCAGGGAATCAGAGGCTTGGAATCAGATGCAGGGAATCAGATGCGGGGAATCAGAGGCGGGGAATCAGAGCTGGGGAATCAGAGGTGGGGAATCAGATTTGGGGAATCAGAGGCGGGGACTTAGATATTGGGAAACAGAGGCGGGGAATCAGAGGCGGGGAAACCCAGGCGGGGAATCAGATATGGGGAATCAGAGGTGGGGAATCAGAGGCAAGGAATCAGATGTGCGGAATCAGAGATGGGGAATCAGAGGCAGGGAATCAGAATCAGAAGCAGGGAATCAGAGGCCGGGAATCAGAGGCCGGAATCAGATGCTGGGAATCAGAGGCCTGGAATCAGAGGCGGGGAATCAGAGGCAGGGAATCAGATGTGGGGAATCAGAGGCGGGGAATCAGAGCTGGGGAATCAGAGGTGGGGTATTAGAGTTGGGGAATCAGAGGCGGTGAATCAGATATGGGGAAACAGAGGTGGGGAATCAGAGGCGGGGAAACAGAGGCAGGGAATCAGATATGGGGAATCAGAGGTGGGGAATCAGAGATGGGGAATCAGAGGCGGTGAATCAGAGATGGGGAATCAGAGGCGGGGAATCAGAGGCAGGAAATCAGACACGGGGATTCAGAGGCTGGGAATCAGACGGGGGGAATCAAAGGCGGGGAATCAGAGCTGGGGAATCAGAGGCAGGGAATCAGAGTTGGGGATTCAGAGACGGGGAATCAGATATGGGGAAACAGAGGCGGGGAATCAGAGGCGGGCAAACAGAGGCGGAGAATTAGATATGGGGAATCAGAGGTGGGGAATCAGAGTTGGTGAATCAGTGATGGGGAATCACAGGCGGGGAATCAGAGGCAGGGAATAGAACGCAGGGAATCAGACGCAGGGAATCAGAGCTGGGGAATCAGAGGCGGGGAATCATAGTTGGGAATCAGAGGCGGGGAATCAGATATGGGGAAACAGAGGCGGGGAATCAGAGGCGGGGAAACAGAGGCGGGGAATCAGATATGGGGAATCGGATGCGGGGAATCAGAGGCGGGGAATCAGAGCTGGGGAATCAGAGGCGGGGAATCAGAGTTGGGGCATCAGAGGTGGGGAATTAGATATAGGGAATCAGAGGTGGGGAATCAGAGTCCGGGAATCAGAGATGGGGATTCAGAGGCGGGGAATGAGATATGGAGAATCAGAGGCGGGGAATCAGAGGCAGGGAATCAGACACGGGGAATCGGAGGCGGGGAATCAGAGATGGGGAATCAGAGGCGGGGAATCAGAGGCAGGGAATCGGACTCCGGGAATCAGAGTCGGGGAATCAGAGCTGGGGAATCAGAGGCGGGGAATCAGAGTTGGGGAATCAGAGGCGGGGAATCAGATATGGGGAAATAGAGGCGGGGAATCAGATATGGGGAATCAGAGGTGTGGAATCAGAGGTTGGGAATCAGAGGCAGGGAATCAGAGTCGGGGAAACAGAGGCGGGGAATCAGATATGGGGAATCAGAGGTGGCGAATCAAAGGCGGTGAAACAGAGATGGGGAATCAGGGCAGGGAATCAGAGGCAGGGAATCAAACACGGGGAATCAGAGCTGGGGAATCAGAGGCGGGGAATCAGAGTTGGGAATCAGAGGCGGGGAGTCAGAGTCGGGGAAACAAAGGCGGGGAATCAGATATGGGGAATCAGAGGTGGGGAATCCGAGGTTGGGAATCAGAGGCAGGGAATCAGAGGCGGGGAATCAGAGGCGGGGAATCAGAGGAAGGGAATCAGATGTGCGGAATCGGAGATGGGGAATCAGAGGCAGGGAATCAGAGGCGGGGAATCAGAGGCGGGGAATCAGAGGCCGGGAATCAGATATGGGGAAACAGAGGCGGGGAATCCGAGGCGGGGAAACAGAGGCGGGGAATCAGATATGGGGAATCAGAGGTGGGGAATCAGAGGTTGGGAATCAGAGGCAGGGAATCAGAGGCTTGGAATCAGATGCAGGGAATCAGATGCGGGGAATCAGAGGCGGGGAATCAGAGCTGGGGAATCAGAGGTGGGGAATCAGATTTGGGGAATCAGAGGCGGGGACTTAGATATTGGGAAACAGAGGCGGGGAATCAGAGGCGGGGAAACCCAGGCGGGGAATCAGATATGGGGAATCAGAGGTGGGGAATCAGAGGCAAGGAATCAGATGTGCGGAATCAGAGATGGGGAATCAGAGGCAGGGAATCAGATTCAGAAGCAGGGAATCAGAGGCCGGGAATCAGAGGCCGGAATCAGATGCTGGGAATCAGAGGCCTGGAATCAGAGGCGGGGAATCAGAGGCAGGGAATCAGATGTGGGGAATCAGAGGCGGGGAATCAGAGCTGGGGAATCAGAGGTGGGGTATTAGAGTTGGGGAATCAGAGGCGGTGAATCAGATATGGGGAAACAGAGGTGGGGAATCAGAGGCGGGGAAACAGAGGCAGGGAATCAGATATGGGGAATCAGAGGTGGGGAATCAGAGATGGGGAATCAGAGGCGGTGAATCAGAGATGGGGAATCAGAGGCGGGGAATCAGAGGCAGGAAATCAGACACGGGGATTCAGAGGCTGGGAATCAGACGGGGGGAATCAAAGGCGGGGAATCAGAGCTGGGGAATCAGAGGCAGGGAATCAGAGTTGGGGATTCAGAGACGGGGAATCAGATATGTGGAAACAGAGGCGGGGAATCAGAGGCGGGCAAACAGAGGCGGAGAATTAGATATGGGGAATCAGAGGTGGGGAATCAGAGTTGGTGAATCAGTGATGGGGAATCACAGGCGGGGAATCAGAGGCAGGGAATAGAACGCAGGGAATCAGACGCAGGGAATCAGAGCTGGGGAATCAGAGGCGGGGAATCATAGTTGGGAATCAGAGGCGGGGAATCAGATATGGGGAAACAGAGGCGGGGAATCAGAGGCGGGGAAACAGAGGCGGGGAATCAGATATGGGGAATCGGATGCGGGGAATCAGAGGCGGGGAATCAGAGCTGGGGAATCAGAGGCGGGGAATCAGAGTTGGGGCATCAGAGGTGGGGAATTAGATATAGGGAAACAGAGGCGGGGAATCAGAGGCGGGGAAACAGAGGCGGGGAATCAGATATGGGGAATCAGAGGTGGGGAATCAGAGGCAGGGAATCAGATGTGCGGAATCAGAGATGGGGAATCAGAGGCAGGGAATCAGAATCAGAAGCGGGGAATCAGAGGCCGGGAATCAGAGGCCGGGAATCAGATGCTGGGAATAAGAGGCCGGGAATCAGAGGTGGGGAATCAGAGTCCGGGAATCAGAGATGGGGATTCAGAGGCGGGGAATGAGATATGGAGAATCAGAGGCGGGGAATCAGAGGCCGGGAAACAGAGGTGGGGAATCAGATATGGGGAATCAGAGGTGGCGGATCAAAGGCGGTGAATCAGAGATGGGGAATCAGAGGTGGGGAATCAGAGGCAGGGAATCAGATGCGGGGAATCAGAGGCGGGGAATCAGAGCTGGCGAATCAGAGGCGGGGAATCAGAGGTGGGCAATCAGAGGCGGGGAATCATATATGGGGAATCAGAGGCGGGGAATCAGAGGCGGGGAAACAGAGGCGGGAAATCAAATATAGGGAATCAGAGGTGGGGAATCAGAGGTTGTGAATCAGAGATGGGGAATCAAGGCGGGGAATCAGAGGCAGGGAATCAGACACGGGGAATCAGAGGCGGGGATTCAGAGCTGGGGAATCAGAGGCGGGGAATCAGAGTTTGGGAATCAGAGGCAGGGAATCAGATATGGGGAATCAGAGGCGGGGAATCAGAGGCGGGGAAACAGAGGCGGGGAATCAGATATGGAGAATCAGAGGTGGGGAATCAGGGGCAGGGAATCAGTGGCAGGGAATCAGAGGCGGGGAATCAGAGGCGGGGAATCAGAGGCAGGGAATCAGACACGGGGAATCAGAGGCGGGGAATCAGAGATGGGGAATCAGAGGCGGGGAATCAGAGGCAGGGAATTGGACGCCGGGAATCAGAGTCGGGGAATCAGAGCTGGGGAATCAGAGGCGGGGAATCAGAGTTGGGGAATCAGAGGCGGGGATTCAGATATGGGGAAATAGAGGCGGGGAATCAGATATGGGGAATCAGAGGTGTGGAATCAGAGGTTGGGAATCAGAGGAAGGGAATCAGAGTCGTGGAAACAGAGGCGGGGAATCAGATATGTGGAATCAGAGGTGGCGAATCAAAGGCGGTGAAACAGAGATGGGGAATCAGGGCAGGGAATCAGAGGCAGGGAATCAAACACGGGGAATTAGAGCTGGGGAATCAGAGGCGGGGAATCAGAGTTGGGAATCAGAGGCGGGGAATCAGAGGCGGGGAAACAGAGGCGGGGAATCAGATATGGGGAATCAGAGGTGGGGAATCAGAGGATGGGAATCAGAGGCAGGGAATCAGAGGCGGGGAATCAGAGGCGGGGAATCAGAGGAAGGGAATCAGATGTGCGGAATCGGAGATGGGGAATCAGAGGCAGGTAATCAGAGGCGGGGAATCTGAGGCGGAGAATCAGAGGCCGGGAATCAGATATGGGGAAACTGAGGCGGGGAATCCGAGGCGGGGAAACAGAGGCGGGGAATCAGATATGGGGAATCAGAGGTGGGGAATCAGAGGTTGGGAATCAGAGGCAGGGAATCAGAGGCTTGGAATCAGATGCAGGGAATCAGATGCGGGGCATCAGAGGCGGGGAATCAGAGCTGGGGAATCAGAGGTGGGGAATCAGATTTGGGGAATCAGAGGTGGGGACTTAGATATTGGGAAACAGAGGCGGGGAATCAGAGGCGGGGAAACAGAGGCGGGGAATCAGATATGGGGAATCAGAGGTGGGGAATCAGAGGCAGGGAATCAGATGTGCGGAATCAGAGATGGGGAATCAGAGGCAGGGAATCAGAATCAGAAGCAGGGAATCAGAGGCCGGGAATCAGAGGCCGGAATCAGATGATGGGAATCAGAGGCCTGGAATCAGAGGCGGGGAATCAGAGGCGGGGAAACAGAGGCGGGGAATCAAATCTAGGGAATCAGAGGTGGGGAATCAGAGGTTGTGAATCAGAGATGGGGAATCAAGGCGGGGAATCAGAGGCAGGGAATCAGACACGGGGAATCAGAGGCGGGGATTCAGAGCTGGGGAATCAGAGGCGGGGAATCAGAGTTTGGGAATCAGAGGCAGGGAATCAGATATGGGGAATCAGAGGCGGGGAATCAGAGGCAGGGAATCAGATGTGCGGAATCAGAGATGGGGAATCAGAGGCAGGGAATCAGAATCAGAAGCAGGGAAACAGAGGCGGGGAATCAGAGGCGGGGAAACAGAGGCGGGGAATCAGATATGGGAAATCAGAATTGGGAATCAGGGGCAGGGAATCAGTGGCAGGGAATCAGAGGCGGGGAATCAGAGGCGGGGAATCAGAGGCAGGGAATCAGACACGGGGAATCGGAGGCGGGGAATCAGAGATGGGGAATCAGAGGCGGGGAATCAGAGGCAGGGAATCGGACTCCGGGAATCAGAGTCGGGGAATCAGAGCTGGGGAATCAGAGGCGGGGAATCAGAGTTGGGGAATCAGAGGCGGGGAATCAGATATGGGGAAATAGAGGCGGGGAATCAGATATGGGGAATCAGAGGTGTGGAATCAGAGGTTGGGAATCAGAGGCAGGGAATCAGAGTCGGGGAAACAGAGGCGGGGAATCAGATATGGGGAATCAGAGGTGGCGAATCAAAGGCGGTGAAACAGAGATGGGGAATCAGGGCAGGGAATCAGAGGCAGGGAATCAAACACGGGGAATCAGAGCTGGGGAATCAGAGGCGGGGAATCAGAGTTGGGAATCAGAGGCGGGGAATCAGAGTCGGGGAAACAAAGGCGGGGAATCAGATATGGGGAATCAGAGGTGGGGAATCCGAGGTTGGGAATCAGAGGCAGGGAATCAGAGGCGGGGAATCAGAGGCGGGGAATCAGAGGAAGGGAATCAGATGTGCGGAATCGGAGATGGGGAATCAGAGGCAGGGAATCAGAGGCGGGGAATCAGAGGCGGGGAATCAGAGGCCGGGAATCAGATATGGGGAAACAGAGGCGGGGAATCCGAGGCGGGGAAACAGAGGCGGGGAATCAGATATGGGGAATCAGAGGTGGGGAATCAGAGGTTGGGAATCAGAGGCAGGGAATCAGAGGCTTGGAATCAGATGCAGGGAATCAGATGCGGGGAATCAGAGGCGGGGAATCAGAGCTGGGGAATCAGAGGTGGGGAATCAGATTTGGGGAATCAGAGGCGGGGACTTAGATATTGGGAAACAGAGGCGGGGAATCAGAGGCGGGGAAACCCAGGCGGGGAATCAGATATGGGGAATCAGAGGTGGGGAATCAGAGGCAAGGAATCAGATGTGCGGAATCAGAGATGGGGAATCAGAGGCAGGGAATCAGAATCAGAAGCAGGGAATCAGAGGCCGGGAATCAGAGGCCGGAATCAGATGCTGGGAATCAGAGGCCTGGAATCAGAGGCGGGGAATCAGAGGCAGGGAATCAGATGTGGGGAATCAGAGGCGGGGAATCAGAGCTGGGGAATCAGAGGTGGGGTATTAGAGTTGGGGAATCAGAGGCGGTGAATCAGATATGGGGAAACAGAGGTGGGGAATCAGAGGCGGGGAAACAGAGGCAGGGAATCAGATATGGGGAATCAGAGGTGGGGAATCAGAGATGGGGAATCAGAGGCGGTGAATCAGAGATGGGGAATCAGAGGCGGGGAATCAGAGGCAGGAAATCAGACACGGGGATTCAGAGGCTGGGAATCAGACGGGGGGAATCAAAGGCGGGGAATCAGAGCTGGGGAATCAGAGGCAGGGAATCAGAGTTGGGGATTCAGAGACGGGGAATCAGATATGGGGAAACAGAGGCGGGGAATCAGAGGCGGGCAAACAGAGGCGGAGAATTAGATATGGGGAATCAGAGGTGGGGAATCAGAGTTGGTGAATCAGTGATGGGGAATCACAGGCGGGGAATCAGAGGCAGGGAATAGAACGCAGGGAATCAGACGCAGGGAATCAGAGCTGGGGAATCAGAGGCGGGGAATCATAGTTGGGAATCAGAGGCGGGGAATCAGATATGGGGAAACAGAGGCGGGGAATCAGAGGCGGGGAAACAGAGGCGGGGAATCAGATATGGGGAATCGGATGCGGGGAATCAGAGGCGGGGAATCAGAGCTGGGGAATCAGAGGCGGGGAATCAGAGTTGGGGCATCAGAGGTGGGGAATTAGATATAGGGAAACAGAGGCGGGGAATCAGAGGCGGGGAAACAGAGGCGGGGAATCAGATATGGGGAATCAGAGGTGGGGAATCAGAGGCAGGGAATCAGATGTGCGGAATCAGAGATGGGGAATCAGAGGCAGGGAATCAGAATCAGAAGCGGGGAATCAGAGGCCGGGAATCAGAGGCCGGGAATCAGATGCTGGGAATAAGAGGCCGGGAATCAGAGGTGGGGAATCAGAGTCCGGGAATCAGAGATGGGGATTCAGAGGCGGGGAATGAGATATGGAGAATCAGAGGCGGGGAATCAGAGGCAGGGAATCAGACACGGGGAATCGGAGGCGGGGAATCAGAGATGGGGAATCAGAGGCGGGGAATCAGAGGCAGGGAATCGGACTCCGGGAATCAGAGTCGGGGAATCAGAGCTGGGGAATCAGAGGCGGGGAATCAGAGTTGGGGAATCAGAGGCGGGGAATCAGATATGGGGAAATAGAGGCGGGGAATCATATATGGGGAATCAGAGGTGTGGAATCAGAGGTTGGGAATCAGAGGCAGGGAATCAGAGTCGGGGAAACAGAGGCGGGGAATCAGATATGGGGAATCAGAGGTGGCGAATCAAAGGCGGTGAAACAGAGATGGGGAATCAGGGCAGGGAATCAGAGGCAGGGAATCAAACACGGGGAATCAGAGCTGGGGAATCAGAGGCGGGGAATCAGAGTTGGGAATCAGAGGCGGGGAGTCAGAGTCGGGGAAACAAAGGCGGGGAATCAGATATGGGGAATCAGAGGTGGGGAATCCGAGGTTGGGAATCAGAGGCAGGGAATCAGAGGCGGGGAATCAGAGGCGGGGAATCAGAGGAAGGGAATCAGATGTGCGGAATCGGAGATGGGGAATCAGAGGCAGGGAATCAGAGGCGGGGAATCAGAGGCGGGGAATCAGAGGCCGGGAATCAGATATGGGGAAACAGAGGCGGGGAATCCGAGGCGGGGAAACAGAGGCGGGGAATCAGATATGGGGAATCAGAGGTGGGGAATCAGAGGTTGGGAATCAGAGGCAGGGAATCAGAGGCTTGGAATCAGATGCAGGGAATCAGATGCGGGGAATCAGAGGCGGGGAATCAGAGCTGGGGAATCAGAGGTGGGGAATCAGATTTGGGGAATCAGAGGCGGGGACTTAGATATTGGGAAACAGAGGCGGGGAATCAGAGGCGGGGAAACCCAGGCGGGGAATCAGATATGGGGAATCAGAGGTGTGGAATCAGAGGCAAGGAATCAGATGTGCGGAATCAGAGATGGGGAATCAGAGGCAGGGAATCAGATTCAGAAGCAGGGAATCAGAGGCCGGGAATCAGAGGCCGGAATCAGATGCTGGGAATCAGAGGCCTGGAATCAGAGGCGGGGAATCAGAGGCAGGGAATCAGATGTGGGGAATCAGAGGCGGGGAATCAGAGCTGGGGAATCAGAGGTGGGGTATTAGAGTTGGGGAATCAGAGGCGGTGAATCAGATATGGGGAAACAGAGGTGGGGAATCAGAGGCGGGGAAACAGAGGCAGGGAATCAGATATGGGGAATCAGAGGTGGGGAATCAGAGATGGGGAATCAGAGGCGGTGAATCAGAGATGGGGAATCAGAGGCGGGGAATCAGAGGCAGGAAATCAGACACGGGGATTCAGAGGCTGGGAATCAGACGGGGGGAATCAAAGGCGGGGAATCAGAGCTGGGGAATCAGAGGCAGGGAATCAGAGTTGGGGATTCAGAGACGGGGAATCAGATATGTGGAAACAGAGGCGGGGAATCAGAGGCGGGCAAACAGAGGCGGAGAATTAGATATGGGGAATCAGAGGTGGGGAATCAGAGTTGGTGAATCAGTGATGGGGAATCACAGGCGGGGAATCAGAGGCAGGGAATAGAACGCAGGGAATCAGACGCAGGGAATCAGAGCTGGGGAATCAGAGGCGGGGAATCATAGTTGGGAATCAGAGGCGGGGAATCAGATATGGGGAAACAGAGGCGGGGAATCAGAGGCGGGGAAACAGAGGCGGGGAATCAGATATGGGGAATCGGATGCGGGGAATCAGAGGCGGGGAATCAGAGCTGGGGAATCAGAGGCGGGGAATCAGAGTTGGGGCATCAGAGGTGGGGAATTAGATATAGGGAAACAGAGGCGGGGAATCAGAGGCGGGGAAACAGAGGCGGGGAATCAGATATGGGGAATCAGAGGTGGGGAATCAGAGGCAGGGAATCAGATGTGCGGAATCAGAGATGGGGAATCAGAGGCAGGGAATCAGAATCAGAAGCGGGGAATCAGAGGCCGGGAATCAGAGGCCGGGAATCAGATGCTGGGAATAAGAGGCCGGGAATCAGAGGTGGGGAATCAGAGTCCGGGAATCAGAGATGGGGATTCAGAGGCGGGGAATGAGATATGGAGAATCAGAGGCGGGGAATCAGAGGCCGGGAAACAGAGGTGGGGAATCAGATATGGGGAATCAGAGGTGGCGGATCAAAGGCTGTGAATCAGAGATGGGGAATCAGAGGTGGGGAATCAGAGGCAGGGAATCAGATGCGGGGAATCAGAGGCGGGGAATCAGAGCTGGCGAATCAGAGGCGGGGAATCAGAGGTGGGCAATCAGAGGCGGGGAATCATATATGGGGAATCAGAGGCGGGGAATCAGAGGCGGGGAAACAGAGGCGGGAAATCAAATATAGGGAATCAGAGGTGGGGAATCAGAGGTTGTGAATCAGAGATGGGGAATCAAGGCGGGGAATCAGAGGCAGGGAATCAGACACGGGGAATCAGAGGCGGGGATTCAGAGCTGGGGAATCAGAGGCGGGGAATCAGAGTTTGGGAATCAGAGGCAGGGAATCAGATATGGGGAATCAGAGGCGGGGAATCAGAGGCGGGGAAACAGAGGCGGGGAATCAGATATGGAGAATCAGAGGTGGGGAATCAGGGGCAGGGAATCAGTGGCAGGGAATCAGAGGCGGGGAATCAGAGGCGGGGAATCAGAGGCAGGGAATCAGACACGGGGAATCAGAGGCGGGGAATCAGAGATGGGGAATCAGAGGCGGGGAATCAGAGGCAGGGAATTGGACGCCGGGAATCAGAGTCGGGGAATCAGAGCTGGGGAATCAGAGGCGGGGAATCAGAGTTGGGGAATCAGAGGCGGGGATTCAGATATGGGGAAATAGAGGCGGGGAATCAGATATGGGGAATCAGAGGTGTGGAATCAGAGGTTGGGAATCAGAGGAAGGGAATCAGAGTCGTGGAAACAGAGGCGGGGAATCAGATATGTGGAATCAGAGGTGGCGAATCAAAGGCGGTGAAACAGAGATGGGGAATCAGGGCAGGGAATCAGAGGCAGGGAATCAAACACGGGGAATTAGAGCTGGGGAATCAGAGGCGGGGAATCAGAGTTGGGAATCAGAGGCGGGGAATCAGAGGCGGGGAAACAGAGGCGGGGAATCAGATATGGGGAATCAGAGGTGGGGAATCAGAGGTTGGGAATCAGAGGCAGGGAATCAGAGGCGGGGAATCAGAGGCGGGGAATCAGAGGAAGGGAATCAGATGTGCGGAATCGGAGATGGGGAATCAGAGGCAGGTAATCAGAGGCGGGGAATCTGAGGCGGAGAATCAGAGGCCGGGAATCAGATATGGGGAAACTGAGGCGGGGAATCCGAGGCGGGGAAACAGAGGCGGGGAATCAGATATGGGGAATCAGAGGTGGGGAATCAGTGGTTGGGAATCAGAGGCAGGGAATCAGAGGCTTGGAATCAGATGCAGGGAATCAGATGCGGGGCATCAGAGGCGGGGAATCAGAGCTGGGGAATCAGAGGTGGGGAATCAGATTTGGGGAATCAGAGGTGGGGACTTAGATATTGGGAAACAGAGGCGGGGAATCAGAGGCGGGGAAACAGAGGCGGGGAATCAGATATGGGGAATCAGAGGTGGGGAATCAGAGGCAGGGAATCAGATGTGCGGAATCAGAGATGGGGAATCAGAGGCAGGGAATCAGAATCAGAAGCAGGGAATCAGAGGCCGGGAATCAGAGGCCGGAATCAGATGATGGGAATCAGAGGCCTGGAATCAGAGGCGGGGAATCAGAGGCGGGGAAACAGAGGCGGGGAATCAAATCTAGGGAATCAGAGGTGGGGAATCAGAGGTTGTGAATCAGAGATGGGGAATCAAGGCGGGGAATCAGAGGCAGGGAATCAGACACGGGGAATCAGAGGCGGGGATTCAGAGCTGGGGAATCAGAGGCGGGGAATCAGAGTTTGGGAATCAGAGGCAGGGAATCAGATATGGGGAATCAGAGGCGGGGAATCAGAGGCGGGGAAACAGAGGCGGGGAATCAGATATGGAGAATCAGAGGTGGGGAATCAGGGGCAGGGAATCAGTGGCAGGGAATCAAACACGGGGAATCAGAGCTGGGGAATCAGAGGCGGGGAATCAGAGTTGGGAATCAGAGGCGGGGAATCAGAGTCGGGGAAACAAAGGCGGGGAATCAGATATGGGGAATCAGAGGTGGGGAATCCGAGGTTGGGAATCAGAGGCAGGGAATCAGAGGCGGGGAATCAGAGGCGGGGAATCAGAGGAAGGGAATCAGATGTGCGGAATCGGAGATGGGGAATCAGAGGCAGGGAATCAGAGGCGGGGAATCAGAGGCGGGGAATCAGAGGCCGGGAATCAGATATGGGGAAACAGAGGCGGGGAATCCGAGGCGGGGAAACAGAGGCGGGGAATCAGATATGGGGAATCAGAGGTGGGGAATCAGAGGTTGGGAATCAGAGGCAGGGAATCAGAGGCTTGGAATCAGATGCAGGGAATCAGATGCGGGGAATCAGAGGCGGGGAATCAGAGCTGGGGAATCAGAGGTGGGGAATCAGATTTGGGGAATCAGAGGCGGGGACTTAGATATTGGGAAACAGAGGCGGGGAATCAGAGGCGGGGAAACCCAGGCGGGGAATCAGATATGGGGAATCAGAGGTGGGGAATCAGAGGCAAGGAATCAGATGTGCGGAATCAGAGATGGGGAATCAGAGGCAGGGAATCAGAATCAGAAGCAGGGAATCAGAGGCCGGGAATCAGAGGCCGGAATCAGATGCTGGGAATCAGAGGCCTGGAATCAGAGGCGGGGAATCAGAGGCAGGGAATCAGATGTGGGGAATCAGAGGCGGGGAATCAGAGGCAGGGAATCAGATGTGCGGAATCAGAGATGGGGAATCAGAGGCAGGGAATCAGAATCAGAAGCGGGGAATCAGAGGCCGGGAATCAGAGGCCGGGAATCAGATGCTGGGAATAAGAGGCCGGGAATCAGAGGTGGGGAATCAGAGTCCGGGAATCAGAGATGGGGATTCAGAGGCGGGGAATGAGATATGGAGAATCAGAGGCGGGGAATCAGAGGCCGGGAAACAGAGGTGGGGAATCAGATATGGGGAATCAGAGGTGGCGGATCAAAGGCGGTGAATCAGAGATGGGGAATCAGAGGTGGGGAATCAGAGGCAGGGAATCAGATGCGGGGAATCAGAGGCGGGGAATCAGAGCTGGCGAATCAGAGGCGGGGAATCAGAGGTGGGCAATCAGAGGCGGGGAATCATATATGGGGAATCAGAGGCGGGGAATCAGAGGCGGGGAAACAGAGGCGGGAAATCAAATATAGGGAATCAGAGGTTGTGAATCAGAGATGGGGAATCAAGGCGGGGAATCAGAGGCAGGGAATCAGACACGGGGAATCAGAGGCGGGGATTCAGAGCTGGGGAATCAGAGGCGGGGAATCAGAGTTTGGGAATCAGAGGCAGGGAATCAGATATGGGGAATCAGAGGCGGGGAATCAGAGGCGGGGAAACAGAGGCGGGGAATCAGATATGGAGAATCAGAGGTGGGGAATCAGGGGCAGGGAATCAGTGGCAGGGAATCAGAGGCGGGGAATCAGAGGCGGGGAATCAGAGGCAGGGAATCAGACACGGGGAATCAGAGGCGGGGAATCAGAGATGGGGAATCAGAGGCGGGGAATCAGAGGCAGGGAATTGGACGCCGGGAATCAGAGTCGGGGAATCAGAGCTGGGGAATCAGAGGCGGGGAATCAGAGTTGGGGAATCAGAGGCGGGGATTCAGATATGGGGAAATAGAGGCGGGGAATCAGATATGGGGAATCAGAGGTGTGGAATCAGAGGTTGGGAATCAGAGGAAGGGAATCGGAGTCGTGGAAACAGATGCGGGGAATCAGATATGTGGAATCAGAGGTGGCGAATCAAAGGCGGTGAAACAGAGATGGGGAATCAGGGCAGGAAATCAGAGGCAGGGAATCAAACACGGGGAATTAGAGCTGGGGAATCAGAGGCGGGGAATCAGAGTTGGGAATCAGAGGCGGGGAATCAGAGGCGGGGAAACAGAGGCGGGGAATCAGATATGGGGAATCAGAGGTGGGGAATCAGAGGTTGGGAATCAGAGGCAGGGAATCAGAGGCGGGGAATCAGAGGCGGGGAATCAGAGGAAGGGAATCAGATGTGCGGAATCGGAGATGGGGAATCAGAGGCGGGGAATCAGATATGGGGAATCAGAGGTGGCGAATCAAAGGCGGTGAAACAGAGATGGGGAATCAGGGCAGGGAATCAGAGGCAGGGAATCAAACACGGGGAATCAGAGCTGGGGAATCAGAGGCGGGGAATCAGAGTTGGGAATCAGAGGCGGGGAGTCAGAGTCGGGGAAACAAAGGCGGGGAATCAGATATGGGGAATCAGAGGTGGGGAATCCGAGGTTGGGAATCAGAGGCAGGGAATCAGATATGGGGAAACTGAGGCGGGGAATCCGAGGCGGGGAAACAGAGGCGGGGAATCAGATATGGGGAATCAGAGGTGGGGAATCAGAGGTTGGGAATCAGAGGCAGGGAATCAGAGGCTTGGAATCAGATGCAGGGAATCAGATGCGGGGCATCAGAGGCGGGGAATCAGAGCTGGGGAATCAGAGGTGGGGAATCAGATTTGGGGAATCAGAGGTGGGGACTTAGATATTGGGAAACAGAGGCGGGGAATCAGAGGCGGGGAAACAGAGGCGGGGAATCAGATATGGGGAATCAGAGGTGGGGAATCAGAGGCAGGGAATCAGATGTGCGGAATCAGAGATGGGGAATCAGAGGCAGGGAATCAGAATCAGAAGCAGGGAATCAGAGGCCGGGAATCAGAGGCCGGAATCAGATGATGGGAATCAGAGGCCTGGAATCAGAGGCGGGGAATCAGAGGCGGGGAAACAGAGGCGGGGAATCAAATATAGGGAATCAGAGGTGGGGAATCAGAGGTTGTGAATCAGAGATGGGGAATCAAGGCGGGGAATCAGAGGCAGGGAATCAGACACGGGGAATCAGAGGCGGGGATTCAGAGCTGGGGAATCAGAGGCGGGGAATCAGAGTTTGGGAATCAGAGGCAGGGAATCAGATATGGGGAATCAGAGGCGGGGAATCAGAGGCGGGGAAACAGAGGCGGGGAATCAGATATGGAGAATCAGAGGTGGGGAATCAGGGGCAGGGAATCAGTGGCAGGG
This sequence comes from Narcine bancroftii, assembly GCF_036971445.1. Classification (NCBI taxonomy): domain Eukaryota; kingdom Metazoa; phylum Chordata; class Chondrichthyes; order Torpediniformes; family Narcinidae; genus Narcine; species Narcine bancroftii. The sequence continues at coordinate 1,690,528 of NW_027211891.1, read as the reverse complement.
AATCAAACACGGGGAATCAGAGCTGGGGAATCAGAGGCGGGGAATCAGAGTTGGGAATCAGAGGCGGGGAATCAGAGTCGGGGAAACAAAGGCGGGGAATCAGATATGGGGAATCAGAGGTGGGGAATCCGAGGTTGGGAATCAGAGGCAGGGAATCAGAGGCGGGGAATCAGAGGCGGGGAATCAGAGGAAGGGAATCAGATGTGCGGAATCGGAGATGGGGAATCAGAGGCAGGGAATCAGAGGCGGGGAATCAGAGGCGGGGAATCAGAGGCCGGGAATCAGATATGGGGAAACAGAGGCGGGGAATCCGAGGCGGGGAAACAGAGGCGGGGAATCAGATATGGGGAATCAGAGGTGGGGAATCAGAGGTTGGGAATCAGAGGCAGGGAATCAGAGGCTTGGAATCAGATGCAGGGAATCAGATGCGGGGAATCAGAGGTGGGGAATCAGAGCTGGGGAATCAGAGGTGGGGAATCAGATTTGGGGAATCAGAGGCGGGGACTTAGATATTGGGAAACAGAGGCGGGGAATCAGAGGCGGGGAAACCCAGGCGGGGAATCAGATATGGGGAATCAGAGGTGGGGAATCAGAGGCAAGGAATCAGATGTGCGGAATCAGAGATGGGGAATCAGAGGCAGGGAATCAGAATCAGAAGCAGGGAATCAGAGGCCGGGAATCAGAGGCCGGAATCAGATGCTGGGAATCAGAGGCCTGGAATCAGAGGCGGGGAATCAGAGGCAGGGAATCAGATGTGGGGAATCAGAGGCGGGGAATCAGAGGCAGGGAATCAGATGTGCGGAATCAGAGATGGGGAATCAGAGGCAGGGAATCAGAATCAGAAGCGGGGAATCAGAGGCCGGGAATCAGAGGCCGGGAATCAGATGCTGGGAATAAGAGGCCGGGAATCAGAGGTGGGGAATCAGAGTCCGGGAATCAGAGATGGGGATTCAGAGGCGGGGAATGAGATATGGAGAATCAGAGGCGGGGAATCAGAGGCCGGGAAACAGAGGTGGGGAATCAGATATGGGGAATCAGAGGTGGCGGATCAAAGGCGGTGAATCAGAGATGGGGAATCAGAGGTGGGGAATCAGAGGCAGGGAATCAGATGCGGGGAATCAGAGGCGGGGAATCAGAGCTGGCGAATCAGAGGCGGGGAATCAGAGGTGGGCAATCAGAGGCGGGGAATCATATATGGGGAATCAGAGGCGGGGAATCAGAGGCGGGGAAACAGAGGCGGGAAATCAAATATAGGGAATCAGAGGTGGGGAATCAGAGGTTGTGAATCAGAGATGGGGAATCAAGGCGGGGAATCAGAGGCAGGGAATCAGACACGGGGAATCAGAGGCGGGGATTCAGAGCTGGGGAATCAGAGGCGGGGATTCAGAGTTTGGGAATCAGAGGCAGGGAATCAGATATGGGGAATCAGAGGCGGGGAATCAGAGGCGGGGAAACAGAGGCGGGGAATCAGATATGGAGAATCAGAGGTGGGGAATCAGGGGCAGGGAATCAGTTGCAGGGAATCAGAGGCGGGGAATCAGAGGCGGGGAATCAGAGGCAGGGAATCAGACACGGGGAATCAGAGGCGGGGAATCAGAGATGGGGAATCAGAGGCGGGGAATCAGAGGCAGGGAATTGGACGCCGGGAATCAGAGTCGGGGAATCAGAGCTGGGGAATCAGAGGCGGGGAATCAGAGTTGGGGAATCAGAGGCGGGGATTCAGATATGGGGAAATAGAGGCGGGGAATCAGATATGGGGAATCAGAGGTGTGGAATCAGAGGTTGGGAATCAGAGGAAGGGAATCAGAGTCGTGGAAACAGATGCGGGGAATCAGATATGTGGAATCAGAGGTGGCGAATCAAAGGCGGTGAAACAGAGATGGGGAATCAGGGCAGGAAATCAGAGGCAGGGAATCAAACACGGGGAATTAGAGCTGGGGAATCAGAGGCGGGGAATCAGAGTTGGGAATCAGAGGCGGGGAATCAGAGGCGGGGAAACAGAGGCGGGGAATCAGATATGGGGAATCAGAGGTGGGGAATCAGAGGTTGGGAATCAGAGGCAGGGAATCAGAGGCGGGGAATCAGAGGCGGGGAATCAGAGGAAGGGAATCAGATGTGCGGAATCGGAGATGGGGAATCAGAGGCGGGGAATCAGATATGGGGAATCAGAGGTGGCGAATCAAAGGCGGTGAAACAGAGATGGGGAATCAGGGCAGGGAATCAGAGGCAGGGAATCAAACACGGGGAATCAGAGCTGGGGAATCAGAGGCGGGGAATCAGAGTTGGGAATCAGAGGCGGGGAGTCAGAGTCGGGGAAACAAAGGCGGGGAATCAGATATGGGGAATCAGAGGTGGGGAATCCGAGGTTGGGAATCAGAGGCAGGGAATCAGAGGCGGGGAATCAGAGGCGGGGAATCAGAGGAAGGGAATCAGATGTGCGGAATCGGAGATGGGGAATCAGAGGCAGGGAATCAGAGGCGGGGAATCAGAGGCGGGGAATCAGAGGCCGGGAATCAGATATGGGGAAACAGAGGCGGGGAATCCGAGGCGGGGAAACAGAGGCGGGGAATCAGATATGGGGAATCAGAGGTGGGGAATCAGAGGTTGGGAATCAGAGGCAGGGAATCAGAGGCTTGGAATCAGATGCAGGGAATCAGATGCGGGGAATCAGAGGCGGGGAATCAGAGCTGGGGAATCAGAGGTGGGGAATCAGATTTGGGGAATCAGAGGCGGGGACTTAGATATTGGGAAACAGAGGCGGGGAATCAGAGGCGGGGAAACCCAGGCGGGGAATCAGATGTGGGGAATCAGAGGTGGGGAATCAGAGGCAAGGAATCAGATGTGCGGAATCAGAGATGGGGAATCAGAGGCAGGGAATCAGATTCAGAAGCAGGGAATCAGAGGCCGGGAATCAGAGGCCGGAATCAGATGCTGGGAATCAGAGGCCTGGAATCAGAGGCGGGGAATCAGAGGCAGGGAATCAGATGTGGGGAATCAGAGGCGGGGAATCAGAGCTGGGGAATCAGAGGTGGGGTATTAGAGTTGGGGAATCAGAGGCGGTGAATCAGATATGGGGAAACAGAGGTGGGGAATCAGAGGCGGGGAAACAGAGGCAGGGAATCAGATATGGGGAATCAGAGGTGGGGAATCAGAGATGGGGAATCAGAGGCGGTGAATCAGAGATGGGGAATCAGAGGCGGGGAATCAGAGGCAGGAAATCAGACACGGGGATTCAGAGGCTGGGAATCAGACGGGGGGAATCAAAGGCGGGGAATCAGAGCTGGGGAATCAGAGGCAGGGAATCAGAGTTGGGGATTCAGAGACGGGGAATCAGATATGTGGAAACAGAGGCGGGGAATCAGAGGCGGGCAAACAGAGGCGGAGAATTAGATATGGGGAATCAGAGGTGGGGAATCAGAGTTGGTGAATCAGTGATGGGGAATCACAGGCGGGGAATCAGAGGCAGGGAATAGAACGCAGGGAATCAGACGCAGGGAATCAGAGCTGGGGAATCAGAGGCGGGGAATCATAGTTGGGAATCAGAGGCGGGGAATCAGATATGGGGAAACAGAGGCGGGGAATCAGAGGCGGGGAAACAGAGGCGGGGAATCAGATATGGGGAATCGGATGCGGGGAATCAGAGGCGGGGAATCAGAGCTGGGGAATCAGAGGCGGGGAATCAGAGTTGGGGCATCAGAGGTGGGGAATTAGATATAGGGAAACAGAGGCGGGGAATCAGAGGCGGGGAAAGAGAGGCGGGGAATCAGATATGGGGAATCAGAGGTGGGGAATCAGAGGCAGGGAATCAGATGTGCGGAATCAGAGATGGGGAATCAGAGGCAGGGAATCAGAATCGGAAGCGGGGAATCAGAGGCCGGGAATCAGAGGCCGGGAATCAGATGCTGGGAATAAGAGGCCGGGAATCAGAGGTGGGGAATCAGAGTCCGGGAATCAGAGATGGGGATTCAGAGGCGGGGAATGAGATATGGAGAATCAGAGGCGGGGAATCAGAGGCCGGGAAACAGAGGTGGGGAATCAGATATGGGGTATCAGAGGTGGCGGATCAAAGGCGGTGAATCAGAGATGGGGAATCAGAGGTGGGGAATCAGAGGCAGGGAATCAGATGCGGGGAATCAGAGGCGGGGAATCAGAGCTGGCGAATCAGAGGCGGGGAATCAGAGGTGGGCAATCAGAGGCGGGGAATCATATATGGGGAATCAGAGGCGGGGAATCAGAGGCGGGGAAACAGAGGCGGGAAATCAAATATAGGGAATCAGAGGTGGGGAATCAGAGGTTGTGAATCAGAGATGGGGAATCAAGGCGGGGAATCAGAGGCAGGGAATCAGACACGGGGAATCAGAGGCGGGGATTCAGAGCTGGGGAATCAGAGGCGGGGAATCAGAGTTTGGGAATCAGAGGCAGGGAATCAGATATGGGGAATCAGAGGCGGGGAATCAGAGGCGGGGAAACAGAGGCGGGGAATCAGATATGGAGAATCAGAGGTGGGGAATCAGGGGCAGGGAATCAGTGGCAGGGAATCAGAGGCGGGGAATCAGAGGCGGGGAATCAGAGGCAGGGAATCAGACACGGGGAATCAGAGGCGGGGAATCAGAGATGGGGAATCAGAGGCGGGGAATCAGAGGCAGGGAATTGGACGCCGGGAATCAGAGTCGGGGAATCAGAGCTGGGGAATCAGAGGCGGGGAATCAGAGTTGGGGAATCAGAGGCGGGGATTCAGATATGGGGAAATAGCGGCGGGGAATCAGATATGGGGAATCAGAGGTGTGGAATCAGAGGTTGGGAATCAGAGGAAGGGAATCAGAGTCGTGGAAACAGAGGCGGGGAATCAGATATGTGGAATCAGAGGTGGCGAATCAAAGGCGGTGAAACAGAGATGGGGAATCAGGGCAGGGAATCAGAGGCAGGGAATCAAACACGGGGAATTAGAGCTGGGGAATCAGAGGCGGGGAATCAGAGTTGGGAATCAGAGGCGGGGAATCAGAGGCGGGGAAACAGAGGCGGGGAATCAGATATGGGGAATCAGAGGTGGGGAATCAGAGGTTGGGAATCAGAGGCAGGGAATCAGAGGCGGGGAATCAGAGGCGGGGAATCAGAGGAAGGGAATCAGATGTGCGGAATCGGAGATGGGGAATCAGAGGCAGGTAATCAGAGGCGGGGAATCTGAGGCGGAGAATCAGAGGCCGGGAATCAGATATGGGGAAACTGAGGCGGGGAATCCGAGGCGGGGAAACAGAGGCGGGGAATCAGATATGGGCAATCAGAGGTGGGGAATCAGAGGTTGGGAATCAGAGGCAGGGAATCAGAGGCTTGGAATCAGATGCAGGGAATCAGATGCGGGGCATCAGAGGCGGGGAATCAGAGCTGGGGAATCAGAGGTGGGGAATCAGATTTGGGGAATCAGAGGTGGGGACTTAGATATTGGGAAACAGAGGCGGGGAATCAGAGGCGGGGAAACAGAGGCGGGGAATCAGATATGGGGAATCAGAGGTGGGGAATCAGAGGCAGGGAATCAGATGTGCGGAATCAGAGATGGGGAATCAGAGGCAGGGAATCAGAATCAGAAGCAGGGAATCAGAGGCCGGGAATCAGAGGCCGGAATCAGATGATGGGAATCAGAGGCCTGGAATCAGAGGCGGGGAATCAGAGGCGGGGAAACAGAGGCGGGGAATCAAATATAGGGAATCACAGGTGGGGAATCAGAGGTTGTGAATCAGAGATGGGGAATCAAGGCGGGGAATCAGAGGCAGGGAATCAGACACGGGGAATCAGAGGCGGGGATTCAGAGCTGGGGAATCAGAGGCGGGGAATCAGAGTTTGGGAATCAGAGGCAGGGAATCAGATATGGGGAATCAGAGGCGGGGAATCAGAGGCGGGGAAACAGAGGCGGGGAATCAGATATGGAGAATCAGAGGTGGGGAATCAGGGGCAGGGAATCAGTGGCAGGGAATCAAACACGGGGAATCAGAGCTGGGGAATCAGAGGCGGGGAATCAGAGTTGGGAATCAGAGGCGGGGAATCAGAGTCGGGGAAACAAAGGCGGGGAATCAGATATGGGGAATCAGAGGTGGGGAATCCGAGGTTGGGAATCAGAGGCAGGGAATCAGAGGCGGGGAATCAGAGGCGGGGAATCAGAGGAAGGGAATCAGATGTGCGGAATCGGAGATGGGGAATCAGAGGCAGGGAATCAGAGGCGGGGAATCAGAGGCGGGGAATCAGAGGCCGGGAATCAGATATGGGGAAACAGAGGCGGGGAATCCGAGGCGGGGAAACAGAGGCGGGGAATCAGATATGGGGAATCAGAGGTGGGGAATCAGAGGTTGGGAATCAGAGGCAGGGAATCAGAGGCTTGGAATCAGATGCAGGGAATCAGATGCGGGGAATCAGAGGCGGGGAATCAGAGCTGGGGAATCAGAGGTGGGGAATCAGATTTGGGGAATCAGAGGCGGGGACTTAGATATTGGGAAACAGAGGCGGGGAATCAGAGGCGGGGAAACCCAGGCGGGGAATCAGATATGGGGAATCAGAGGTGGGGAATCAGAGGCAAGGAATCAGATGTGCGGAATCAGAGATGGGGAATCAGAGGCAGGGAATCAGAATCAGAAGCAGGGAATCAGAGGCCGGGAATCAGAGGCCGGAATCAGATGCTGGGAATCAGAGGCCTGGAATCAGAGGCGGGGAATCAGAGGCAGGGAATCAGATGTGGGGAATCAGAGGCGGGGAATCAGAGGCAGGGAATCAGATGTGCGGAATCAGAGATGGGGAATCAGAGGCAGGGAATCAGAATCAGAAGCGGGGAATCAGAGGCCGGGAATCAGAGGCCGGGAATCAGATGCTGGGAATAAGAGGCCGGGAATCAGAGGTGGGGAATCAGAGTCCGGGAATCAGAGATGGGGATTCAGAGGCGGGGAATGAGATATGGAGAATCAGAGGCGGGGAATCAGAGGCCGGGAAATCAGACACGGGGATTCAGAGGCTGGGAATCAGACGGGGGGAATCAAAGGCGGGGAATCAGAGCTGGGGAATCAGAGGCAGGGAATCAGAGTTGGGGATTCAGAGACGGGGAATCAGATATGTGGAAACAGAGGCGGGGAATCAGAGGCGGGCAAACAGAGGCGGAGAATTAGATATGGGGAATCAGAGGTGGGGAATCAGAGTTGGTGAATCAGTGATGGGGAATCACAGGCGGGGAATCAGAGGCAGGGAATAGAACGCAGGGAATCAGACGCAGGGAATCAGAGCTGGGGAATCAGAGGCGGGGAATCATAGTTGGGAATCAGAGGCGGGGAATCAGATATGGGGAAACAGAGGCGGGGAATCAGAGGCGGGGAAACAGAGGCGGGGAATCAGATATGGGGAATCGGATGCGGGGAATCAGAGGCGGGGAATCAGAGCTGGGGAATCAGAGGCGGGGAATCAGAGTTGGGGCATCAGAGGTGGGGAATTAGATATAGGGAAACAGAGGCGGGGAATCAGAGGCGGGGAAACAGAGGCGGGGAATCAGATATGGGGAATCAGAGGTGGGGAATCAGAGGCAGGGAATCAGATGTGCGGAATCAGAGATGGGGAATCAGAGGCAGGGAATCAGAATCAGAAGCGGGGAATCAGAGGCCGGGAATCAGAGGCCGGGAATCAGATGCTGGGAATAAGAGGCCGGGAATCAGAGGTGGGGAATCAGAGTCCGGGAATCAGAGATGGGGATTCAGAGGCGGGGAATGAGATATGGAGAATCAGAGGCGGGGAATCAGAGGCCGGGAAACAGAGGTGGGGAATCAGATATGGGGAATCAGAGGTGGCGGATCAAAGGCGGTGAATCAGAGATGGGGAATCAGAGGTGGGGAATCAGAGGCAGGGAATCAGATGCGGGGAATCAGAGGCGGGGAATCAGAGCTGGCGAATCAGAGGCGGGGAATCAGAGGTGGGCAATCAGAGGCGGGGAATCATATATGGGGAATCAGAGGCGGGGAATCAGAGGCGGGGAAACAGAGGCGGGAAATCAAATATAGGGAATCAGAGGTGGGGAATCAGAGGTTGTGAATCAGAGATGGGGAATCAAGGCGGGGAATCAGAGGCAGGGAATCAGACACGGGGAATCAGAGGCGGGGATTCAGAGCTGGGGAATCAGAGGCGGGGAATCAGAGTTTGGGAATCAGAGGCAGGGAATCAGATATGGGGAATCAGAGGCGGGGAATCAGAGGCGGGGAAACAGAGGCGGGGAATCAGATATGGAGAATCAGAGGTGGGGAATCAGGGGCAGGGAATCAGTGGCAGGGAATCAGAGGCGGGGAATCAGAGGCGGGGAATCAGAGGCAGGGAATCAGACACGGGGAATCAGAGGCGGGGAATCAGAGATGGGGAATCAGAGGCGGGGAATCAGAGGCAGGGAATTGGACGCCGGGAATCAGAGTCGGGGAATCAGAGCTGGGGAATCAGAGGCGGGGAATCAGAGTTGGGGAATCAGAGGCGGGGATTCAGATATGGGGAAATAGAGGCGGGGAATCAGATATGGGGAATCAGAGGTGTGGAATCAGAGGTTGGGAATCAGAGGAAGGGAATCAGAGTCGTGGAAACAGAGGCGGGGAATCAGATATGTGGAATCAGAGGTGGCGAATCAAAGGCGGTGAAACAGAGATGGGGAATCAGGGCAGGGAATCAGAGGCAGGGAATCAAACACGGGGAATTAGAGCTGGGGAATCAGAGGCGGGGAATCAGAGTTGGGAATCAGAGGCGGGGAATCAGAGGCGGGGAAACAGAGGCGGGGAATCAGATATGGGGAATCAGAGGTGGGGAATCAGAGGTTGGGAATCAGAGGCAGGGAATCAGAGGCGGGGAATCAGAGGCGGGGAATCAGAGGAAGGGAATCAGATGTGCGGAATCGGAGATGGGGAATCAGAGGCAGGTAATCAGAGGCGGGGAATCTGAGGCGGAGAATCAGAGGCCGGGAATCAGATATGGGGAAACTGAGGCGGGGAATCCGAGGCGGGGAAACAGAGGCGGGGAATCAGATATGGGGAATCAGAGGTGGGGAATCAGAGGTTGGGAATCAGAGGCAGGGAATCAGAGGCTTGGAATCAGATGCAGGGAATCAGATGCGGGGCATCAGAGGCGGGGAATCAGAGCTGGGGAATCAGAGGTGGGGAATCAGATTTGGGGAATCAGAGGTGGGGACTTAGATATTGGGAAACAGAGGCGGGGAATCAGAGGCGGGGAAACAGAGGCGGGGAATCAGATATGGGGAATCAGAGGTGGGGAATCAGAGGCAGGGAATCAGATGTGCGGAATCAGAGATGGGGAATCAGAGGCAGGGAATCAGAATCAGAAGCAGGGAATCAGAGGCCGGGAATCAGAGGCCGGAATCAGATGATGGGAATCAGAGGCCTGGAATCAGAGGCGGGGAATCAGAGGCGGGGAAACAGAGGCGGGGAATCAAATATAGGGAATCAGAGGTGGGGAATCAGAGGTTGTGAATCAGAGATGGGGAATCAAGGCGGGGAATCAGAGGCAGGGAATCAGACACGGGGAATCAGAGGCGGGGATTCAGAGCTGGGGAATCAGAGGCGGGGAATCAGAGTTTGGGAATCAGAGGCAGGGAATCAGATATGGGGAATCAGAGGCGGGGAATCAGAGGCGGGGAAACAGAGGCGGGGAATCAGATATGGAGAATCAGAGGTGGGGAATCAGGGGCAGGGAATCAGTGGCAGGGAATCAAACACGGGGAATCAGAGCTGGGGAATCAGAGGCGGGGAATCAGAGTTGGGAATCAGAGGCGGGGAATCAGAGTCGGGGAAACAAAGGCGGGGAATCAGATATGGGGAATCAGAGGTGGGGAATCCGAGGTTGGGAATCAGAGGCAGGGAATCAGAGGCGGGGAATCAGAGGCGGGGAATCAGAGGAAGGGAATCAGATGTGCGGAATCGGAGATGGGGAATCAGAGGCAGGGAATCAGAGGCGGGGAATCAGAGGCGGGGAATCAGAGGCCGGGAATCAGATATGGGGAAACAGAGGCGGGGAATCCGAGGCGGGGAAACAGAGGCGGGGAATCAGATATGGGGAATCAGAGGTGGGGAATCAGAGGTTGGGAATCAGAGGCAGGGAATCAGAGGCTTGGAATCAGATGCAGGGAATCAGATGCGGGGAATCAGAGGCGGGGAATCAGAGCTGGGGAATCAGAGGTGGGGAATCAGATTTGGGGAATCAGAGGCGGGGACTTAGATATTGGGAAACAGAGGCGGGGAATCAGAGGCGGGGAAACCCAGGCGGGGAATCAGATATGGGGAATCAGAGGTGGGGAATCAGAGGCAAGGAATCAGATGTGCGGAATCAGAGATGGGGAATCAGAGGCAGGGAATCAGAATCAGAAGCAGGGAATCAGAGGCCGGGAATCAGAGGCCGGAATCAGATGCTGGGAATCAGAGGCCTGGAATCAGAGGCGGGGAATCAGAGGCAGGGAATCAGATGTGGGGAATCAGAGGCGGGGAATCAGAGGCAGGGAATCAGATGTGCGGAATCAGAGATGGGGAATCAGAGGCAGGGAATCAGAATCAGAAGCGGGGAATCAGAGGCCGGGAATCAGAGGCCGGGAATCAGATGCTGGGAATAAGAGGCCGGGAATCAGAGGTGGGGAATCAGAGTCCGGGAATCAGAGATGGGGATTCAGAGGCGGGGAATGAGATATGGAGAATCAGAGGCGGGGAATCAGAGGCCGGGAAACAGAGGTGGGGAATCAGATATGGGGAATCAGAGGTGGCGGATCAAAGGCGGTGAATCAGAGATGGGGAATCAGAGGTGGGGAATCAGAGGCAGGGAATCAGATGCGGGGAATCAGAGGCGGGGAATCAGAGCTGGCGAATCAGAGGCGGGGAATCAGAGGTGGGCAATCAGAGGCGGGGAATCATATATGGGGAATCAGAGGCGGGGAATCAGAGGCGGGGAAACAGAGGCGGGAAATCAAATATAGGGAATCAGAGGTGGGGAATCAGAGGTTGTGAATCAGAGATGGGGAATCAAGGCGGGGAATCAGAGGCAGGGAATCAGACACGGGGAATCAGAGGCGGGGATTCAGAGCTGGGGAATCAGAGGCGGGGAATCAGAGTTTGGGAATCAGAGGCAGGGAATCAGATATGGGGAATCAGAGGCGGGGAATCAGAGGCGGGGAAACAGAGGCGGGGAATCAGATATGGAGAATCAGAGGTGGGGAATCAGGGGCAGGGAATCAGTGGCAGGGAATCAGAGGCGGGGAATCAGAGGCGGGGAATCAGAGGCAGGGAATCAGACACGGGGAATCAGAGGCGGGGAATCAGAGATGGGGAATCAGAGGCGGGGAATCAGAGGCAGGGAATTGGACGCCGGGAATCAGAGTCGGGGAATCAGAGCTGGGGAATCAGAGGCGGGGAATCAGAGTTGGGGAATCAGAGGCGGGGATTCAGATATGGGGAAATAGAGGCGGGGAATCAGATATGGGGAATCAGAGGTGTGGAATCAGAGGTTGGGAATCAGAGGAAGGGAATCAGAGTCGTGGAAACAGATGCGGGGAATCAGATATGTGGAATCAGAGGTGGCGAATCAAAGGCGGTGAAACAGAGATGGGGAATCAGGGCAGGAAATCAGAGGCAGGGAATCAAACACGGGGAATTAGAGCTGGGGAATCAGAGGCGGGGAATCAGAGTTGGGAATCAGAGGCGGGGAATCAGAGGCGGGGAAACAGAGGCGGGGAATCAGATATGGGGAATCAGAGGTGGGGAATCAGAGGTTGGGAATCAGAGGCAGGGAATCAGAGGCGGGGAATCAGAGGCGGGGAATCAGAGGAAGGGAATCAGATGTGCGGAATCGGAGATGGGGAATCAGAGGCGGGGAATCAGATATGGGGAATCAGAGGTGGCGAATCAAAGGCGGTGAAACAGAGATGGGGAATCAGGGCAGGGAATCAGAGGCAGGGAATCAAACACGGGGAATCAGAGCTGGGGAATCAGAGGCGGGGAATCAGAGTTGGGAATCAGAGGCAGGGAGTCAGAGTCGGGGAAACAAAGGCGGGGAATCAGATATGGGGAATCAGAGGTGGGGAATCCGAGGTTGGGAATCAGAGGCAGGGAATCAGAGGCGGGGAATCAGAGGCGGGGAATCAGAGGAAGGGAATCAGATGTGCGGAATCGGAGATGGGGAATCAGAGGCAGGGAATCAGAGGCGGGGAATCAGAGGCGGGGAATCAGAGGCCGGGAATCAGATATGGGGAAACAGAGGCGGGGAATCCGAGGCGGGGAAACAGAGGCGGGGAATCAGATATGGGGAATCAGAGGTGGGGAATCAGAGGTTGGGAATCAGAGGCAGGGAATCAGAGGCTTGGAATCAGATGCAGGGAATCAGATGCGGGGAATCAGAGGCGGGGAATCAGAGCTGGGGAATCAGAGGTGGGGAATCAGATTTGGGGAATCAGAGGCGGGGACTTAGATATTGGGAAACAGAGGCGGGGAATCAGAGGCGGGGAAACCCAGGCGGGGAATCAGATATGGGGAATCAGAGGTGGGGAATCAGAGGCAAGGAATCAGATGTGCGGAATCAGAGATGGGGAATCAGAGGCAGGGAATCAGATTCAGAAGCAGGGAATCAGAGGCCGGGAATCAGAGGCCGGAATCAGATGCTGGGAATCAGAGGCCTGGAATCAGAGGCGGGGAATCAGAGGCAGGGAATCAGATGTGGGGAATCAGAGGCGGGGAATCAGAGCTGGGGAATCAGAGGTGGGGTATTAGAGTTGGGGAATCAGAGGCGGTGAATCAGATGCGGGGAATCAGAGGCGGGGAATCAGAGCTGGCGAATCAGAGGCGGGGAATCAGAGGTGGGCAATCAGAGGCGGGGAATCATATATGGGGAATCAGAGGCGGGGAAACAGAGGCGGGGAATCAGATATGGGGAATCAGAGGTGGGGAATCAGAGGTTGGGAATCAGAGGCAGGGAATCAGAGGCGGGGAATCAGAGGCGGGGAATCAGAGGAAGGGAATCAGATGTGCGGAATCGGAGATGGGGAATCAGAGGCAGGTAATCAGAAGCGGGGAATCTGAGGCGGAGAATCAGAGGCCGGGAATCAGATATGGGGAAACTGAGGCGGGGAATCCGAGGCGGGGAAACAGAGGCGGGGAATCAGATATGGGGAATCAGAGGTGGGGAATCAGAGGTTGGGAATCAGAGGCAGGGAATCAGAGGCTTGGAATCAGATGCAGGGAATCAGATGCGGGGCATCAGAGGCGGGGAATCAGAGCTGGGGAATCAGAGGTGGGGAATCAGATTTGGGGAATCAGAGGTGGGGACTTAGATATTGGGAAACAGAGGCGGGGAATCAGAGGCGGGGAAACAGAGGCGGGGAATCAGATATGGGGAATCAGAGGTGGGGAATCAGAGGCAGGGAATCAGATGTGCGGAATCAGAGATGGGGAATCAGAGGCAGGGAATCAGAATCAGAAGCAGGGAATCAGAGGCCGGGAATCAGAGGCCGGAATCAGATGATGGGAATCAGAGGCCTGGAATCAGAGGCGGGGAATCAGAGGCGGGGAAACAGAGGCGGGGAATCAAATATAGGGAATCAGAGGTGGGGAATCAGAGGTTGTGAATCAGAGATGGGGAATCAAGGCGGGGAATCAGAGGCAGGGAATCAGACACGGGGAATCAGAGGCGGGGATTCAGAGCTGGGGAATCAGAGGCGGGGAATCAGAGTTTGGGAATCAGAGGCAGGGAATCAGATATGGGGAATCAGAGGCGGGGAATCAGAGGCGGGGAAACAGAGGCGGGGAATCAGATATGGAGAATCAGAGGTGGGGAATCAGGGGCAGGGAATCAGTGGCAGGGAATCAAACACGGGGAATCAGAGCTGGGGAATCAGAGGCGGGGAATCAGAGTTGGGAATCAGAGGCGGGGAATCAGAGTCGGGGAAACAAAGGCGGGGAATCAGATATGGGGAATCAGAGGTGGGGAATCCGAGGTTGGGAATCAGAGGCAGGGAATCAGAGGCGGGGAATCAGAGGCGGGGAATCAGAGGAAGGGAATCAGATGTGCGGAATCGGAGATGGGGAATCAGAGGCAGGGAATCAGAGGCGGGGAATCAGAGGCGGGGAATCAGAGGCCGGGAATCAGATATGGGGAAACAGAGGCGGGGAATCCGAGGCGGGGAAACAGAGGCGGGGAATCAGATATGGGGAATCAGAGGTGGGGAATCAGAGGTTGGGAATCAGAGGCAGGGAATCAGAGGCTTGGAATCAGATGCAGGGAATCAGATGCGGGGAATCAGAGGCGGGGAATCAGAGCTGGGGAATCAGAGGTGGGGAATCAGATTTGGGGAATCAGAGGCGGGGACTTAGATATTGGGAAACAGAGGCGGGGAATCAGAGGCGGGGAAACCCAGGCGGGGAATCAGATATGGGGAATCAGAGGTGGGGAATCAGAGGCAAGGAATCAGATGTGCGGAATCAGAGATGGGGAATCAGAGGCAGGGAATCAGAATCAGAAGCAGGGAATCAGAGGCCGGGAATCAGAGGCCGGAATCAGATGCTGGGAATCAGAGGCCTGGAATCAGAGGCGGGGAATCAGAGGCAGGGAATCAGATGTGGGGAATCAGAGGCGGGGAATCAGAGGCAGGGAATCAGATGTGCGGAATCAGAGATGGGGAATCAGAGGCAGGGAATCAGAATCAGAAGCGGGGAATCAGAGGCCGGGAATCAGAGGCCGGGAATCAGATGCTGGGAATAAGAGGCCGGGAATCAGAGGTGGGGAATCAGAGTCCGGGAATCAGAGATGGGGATTCAGAGGCGGGGAATGAGATATGGAGAATCAGAGGCGGGGAATCAGAGGCCGGGAAATCAGACACGGGGATTCAGAGGCTGGGAATCAGACGGGGGGAATCAAAGGCGGGGAATCAGAGCTGGGGAATCAGAGGCAGGGAATCAGAGTTGGGGATTCAGAGACGGGGAATCAGATATGTGGAAACAGAGGCGGGGAATCAGAGGCGGGCAAACAGAGGCGGAGAATTAGATATGGGGAATCAGAGGTGGGGAATCAGAGTTGGTGAATCAGTGATGGGGAATCACAGGCGGGGAATCAGAGGCAGGGAATAGAACGCAGGGAATCAGACGCAGGGAATCAGAGCTGGGGAATCAGAGGCGGGGAATCATAGTTGGGAATCAGAGGCGGGGAATCAGATATGGGGAAACAGAGGCGGGGAATCAGAGGCGGGGAAACAGAGGCGGGGAATCAGATATGGGGAATCGGATGCGGGGAATCAGAGGCGGGGAATCAGAGCTGGGGAATCAGAGGCGGGGAATCAGAGTTGGGGCATCAGAGGTGGGGAATTAGATATAGGGAAACAGAGGCGGGGAATCAGAGGCGGGGAAACAGAGGCGGGGAATCAGATATGGGGAATCAGAGGTGGGGAATCAGAGGCAGGGAATCAGATGTGCGGAATCAGAGATGGGGAATCAGAGGCAGGGAATCAGAATCAGAAGCGGGGAATCAGAGGCCGGGAATCAGAGGCCGGGAATCAGATGCTGGGAATAAGAGGCCAGGAATCAGAGGTGGGGAATCAGAGTCCGGGAATCAGAGATGGGGATTCAGAGGCGGGGAATGAGATATGGAGAATCAGAGGCGGGGAATCAGAGGCCGGGAAACAGAGGTGGGGAATCAGATATGGGGAATCAGAGGTGGCGGATCAAAGGCGGTGAATCAGAGATGGGGAATCAGAGGTGGGGAATCAGAGGCAGGGAATCAGATGCGGGGAATCAGAGGCGGGGAATCAGAGCTGGCGAATCAGAGGCGGGGAATCAGAGGTGGGCAATCAGAGGCGGGGAATCATATATGGGGAATCAGAGGCGGGGAATCAGAGGCGGGGAAACAGAGGCGGGAAATCAAATATAGGGAATCAGAGGTGGGGAATCAGAGGTTGTGAATCAGAGATGGGGAATCAAGGCGGGGAATCAGAGGCAGGGAATCAGACACGGGGAATCAGAGGCGGGGATTCAGAGCTGGGGAATCAGAGGCGGGGAATCAGAGTTTGGGAATCAGAGGCAGGGAATCAGATATGGGGAATCAGAGGCGGGGAATCAGAGGCGGGGAAACAGAGGCGGGGAATCAGATATGGAGAATCAGAGGTGGGGAATCAGGGGCAGGGAATCAGTGGCAGGGAATCAGAGGCGGGGAATCAGAGGCGGGGAATCAGAGGCAGGGAATCAGACACGGGGAATCAGAGGCGGGGAATCAGAGATGGGGAATCAGAGGCGGGGAATCAGAGGCAGGGAATTGGACGCCGGGAATCAGAGTCGGGGAATCAGAGCTGGGGAATCAGAGGCGGGGAATCAGAGTTGGGGAATCAGAGGCGGGGATTCAGATATGGGGAAATAGAGGCGGGGAATCAGATATGGGGAATCAGAGGTGTGGAATCAGAGGTTGGGAATCAGAGGAAGGGAATCAGAGTCGTGGAAACAGAGGCGGGGAATCAGATATGTGGAATCAGAGGTGGCGAATCAAAGGCGGTGAAACAGAGATGGGGAATCAGGGCAGGGAATCAGAGGCAGGGAATCAAACACGGGGAATTAGAGCTGGGGAATCAGAGGCGGGGAATCAGAGTTGGGAATCAGAGGCGGGGAATCAGAGGCGGGGAAACAGAGGCGGGGAATCAGATATGGGGAATCAGAGGTGGGGAATCAGAGGTTGGGAATCAGAGGCAGGGAATCAGAGGCGGGGAATCAGAGGCGGGGAATCAGAGGAAGGGAATCAGATGTGCGGAATCGGAGATGGGGAATCAGAGGCAGGTAATCAGAGGCGGGGAATCTGAGGCGGAGAATCAGAGGCCGGGAATCAGATATGGGGAAACTGAGGCGGGGAATCCGAGGCGGGGAAACAGAGGCGGGGAATCAGATATGGGGAATCAGAGGTGGGGAATCAGAGGTTGGGAATCAGAGGCAGGGAATCAGAGGCTTGGAATCAGATGCAGGGAATCAGATGCGGGGCATCAGAGGCGGGGAATCAGAGCTGGGGAATCAGAGGTGGGGAATCAGATTTGGGGAATCAGAGGTGGGGACTTAGATATTGGGAAACAGAGGCGGGGAATCAGAGGCGGGGAAACAGAGGCGGGGAATCAGATATGGGGAATCAGAGGTGGGGAATCAGAGGCAGGGAATCAGATGTGCGGAATCAGAGATGGGGAATCAGAGGCAGGGAATCAGAATCAGAAGCAGGGAATCAGAGGCCGGGAATCAGAGGCCGGAATCAGATGATGGGAATCAGAGGCCTGGAATCAGAGGCGGGGAATCAGAGGCGGGGAAACAGAGGCGGGGAATCAAATATAGGGAATCAGAGGTGGGGAATCAGAGGTTGTGAATCAGAGATGGGGAATCAAGGCGGGGAATCAGAGGCAGGGAATCAGACACGGGGAATCAGAGGCGGGGATTCAGAGCTGGGGAATCAGAGGCGGGGAATCAGAGTTTGGGAATCAGAGGCAGGGAATCAGATATGGGGAATCAGAGGCGGGGAATCAGAGGCGGGGAAACAGAGGCGGGGAATCAGATATGGAGAATCAGAGGTGGGGAATCAGGGGCAGGGAATCAGTGGCAGGGAATCAAACACGGGGAATCAGAGCTGGGGAATCAGAGGCGGGGAATCAGAGTTGGGAATCAGAGGCGGGGAATCAGAGTCGGGGAAACAAAGGCGGGGAATCAGATATGGGGAATCAGAGGTGGGGAATCCGAGGTTGGGAATCAGAGGCAGGGAATCAGAGGCGGGGAATCAGAGGCGGGGAATCAGAGGAAGGGAATCAGATGTGCGGAATCGGAGATGGGGAATCAGAGGCAGGGAATCAGAGGCGGGGAATCAGAGGCGGGGAATCAGAGGCCGGGAATCAGATATGGGGAAACAGAGGCGGGGAATCCGAGGCGGGGAAACAGAGGCGGGGAATCAGATATGGGGAATCAGAGGTGGGGAATCAGAGGTTGGGAATCAGAGGCAGGGAATCAGAGGCTTGGAATCAGATGCAGGGAATCAGATGCGGGGAATCAGAGGCGGGGAATCAGAGCTGGGGAATCAGAGGTGGGGAATCAGATTTGGGGAATCAGAGGCGGGGACTTAGATATTGGGAAACAGAGGCGGGGAATCAGAGGCGGGGAAACCCAGGCGGGGAATCAGATATGGGGAATCAGAGGTGGGGAATCAGAGGCAAGGAATCAGATGTGCGGAATCAGAGATGGGGAATCAGAGGCAGGGAATCAGAATCAGAAGCAGGGAATCAGAGGCCGGGAATCAGAGGCCGGAATCAGATGCTGGGAATCAGAGGCCTGGAATCAGAGGCGGGGAATCAGAGGCAGGGAATCAGATGTGGGGAATCAGAGGCGGGGAATCAGAGGCAGGGAATCAGATGTGCGGAATCAGAGATGGGGAATCAGAGGCAGGGAATCAGAATCAGAAGCGGGGAATCAGAGGCCGGGAATCAGAGGCCGGGAATCAGATGCTGGGAATAAGAGGCCGGGAATCAGAGGTGGGGAATCAGAGTCCGGGAATCAGAGATGGGGATTCAGAGGCGGGGAATGAGATATGGAGAATCAGAGGCGGGGAATCAGAGGCCGGGAAACAGAGGTGGGGAATCAGATATGGGGAATCAGAGGTGGCGGATCAAAGGCGGTGAATCAGAGATGGGGAATCAGAGGTGGGGAATCAGAGGCAGGGAATCAGATGCGGGGAATCAGAGGCGGGGAATCAGAGCTGGCGAATCAGAGGCGGGGAATCAGAGGTGGGCAATCAGAGGCGGGGAATCATATATGGGGAATCAGAGGCGGGGAATCAGAGGCGGGGAAACAGAGGCGGGAAATCAAATATAGGGAATCAGAGGTGGGGAATCAGAGGTTGTGAATCAGAGATGGGGAATCAAGGCGGGGAATCAGAGGCAGGGAATCAGACACGGGGAATCAGAGGCGGGGATTCAGAGCTGGGGAATCAGAGGCGGGGAATCAGAGTTTGGGAATCAGAGGCAGGGAATCAGATATGGGGAATCAGAGGCGGGGAATCAGAGGCGGGGAAACAGAGGCGGGGAATCAGATATGGAGAATCAGAGGTGGGGAATCAGGGGCAGGGAATCAGTGGCAGGGAATCAGAGGCGGGGAATCAGAGGCGGGGAATCAGAGGCAGGGAATCAGACACGGGGAATCAGAGGCGGGGAATCAGAGATGGGGAATCAGAGGCGGGGAATCAGAGGCAGGGAATTGGACGCCGGGAATCAGAGTCGGGGAATCAGAGCTGGGGAATCAGAGGCGGGGAATCAGAGTTGGGGAATCAGAGGCGGGGATTCAGATATGGGGAAATAGAGGCGGGGAATCAGATATGGGGAATCAGAGGTGTGGAATCAGAGGTTGGGAATCAGAGGAAGGGAATCAGAGTCGTGGAAACAGATGCGGGGAATCAGATATGTGGAATCAGAGGTGGCGAATCAAAGGCGGTGAAACAGAGATGGGGAATCAGGGCAGGAAATCAGAGGCAGGGAATCAAACACGGGGAATTAGAGCTGGGGAATCAGAGGCGGGGAATCAGAGTTGGGAATCAGAGGCGGGGAATCAGAGGCGGGGAAACAGAGGCGGGGAATCAGATATGGGGAATCAGAGGTGGGGAATCAGAGGTTGGGAATCAGAGGCAGGGAATCAGAGGCGGGGAATCAGAGGCGGGGAATCAGAGGAAGGGAATCAGATGTGCGGAATCGGAGATGGGGAATCAGAGGCGGGGAATCAGATATGGGGAATCAGAGGTGGCGAATCAAAGGCGGTGAAACAGAGATGGGGAATCAGGGCAGGGAATCAGAGGCAGGGAATCAAACACGGGGAATCAGAGCTGGGGAATCAGAGGCGGGGAATCAGAGTTGGGAATCAGAGGCAGGGAGTCAGAGTCGGGGAAACAAAGGCGGGGAATCAGATATGGGGAATCAGAGGTGGGGAATCCGAGGTTGGGAATCAGAGGCAGGGAATCAGAGGCGGGGAATCAGAGGCGGGGAATCAGAGGAAGGGAATCAGATGTGCGGAATCGGAGATGGGGAATCAGAGGCAGGGAATCAGAGGCGGGGAATCAGAGGCGGGGAATCAGAGGCCGGGAATCAGATATGGGGAAACAGAGGCGGGGAATCCGAGGCGGGGAAACAGAGGCGGGGAATCAGATATGGGGAATCAGAGGTGGGGAATCAGAGGTTGGGAATCAGAGGCAGGGAATCAGAGGCTTGGAATCAGATGCAGGGAATCAGATGCGGGGAATCAGAGGCGGGGAATCAGAGCTGGGGAATCAGAGGTGGGGAATCAGATTTGGGGAATCAGAGGCGGGGACTTAGATATTGGGAAACAGAGGCGGGGAATCAGAGGCGGGGAAACCCAGGCGGGGAATCAGATATGGGGAATCAGAGGTGGGGAATCAGAGGCAAGGAATCAGATGTGCGGAATCAGAGATGGGGAATCAGAGGCAGGGAATCAGATTCAGAAGCAGGGAATCAGAGGCCGGGAATCAGAGGCCGGAATCAGATGCTGGGAATCAGAGGCCTGGAATCAGAGGCGGGGAATCAGAGGCAGGGAATCAGATGTGGGGAATCAGAGGCGGGGAATCAGAGCTGGGGAATCAGAGGTGGGGTATTAGAGTTGGGGAATCAGAGGCGGTGAATCAGATATGGGGAAACAGAGGTGGGGAATCAGAGGCGGGGAAACAGAGGCAGGGAATCAGATATGGGGAATCAGAGGTGGGGAATCAGAGATGGGGAATCAGAGGCGGTGAATCAGAGATGGGGAATCAGAGGCGGGGAATCAGAGGCAGGAAATCAGACACGGGGATTCAGAGGCTGGGAATCAGACGGGGGGAATCAAAGGCGGGGAATCAGAGCTGGGGAATCAGAGGCAGGGAATCAGAGTTGGGGATTCAGAGACGGGGAATCAGATATGTGGAAATAGAGGCGGGGAATCAGAGGCGGGCAAACAGAGGCGGAGAATTAGATATGGGGAATCAGAGGTGGGGAATCAGAGTTGGTGAATCAGTGATGGGGAATCACAGGCGGGGAATCAGAGGCAGGGAATAGAACGCAGGGAATCAGACGCAGGGAATCAGAGCTGGGGAATCAGAGGCGGGGAATCATAGTTGGGAATCAGAGGCGGGGAATCAGATATGGGGAAACAGAGGCGGGGAATCAGAGGCGGGGAAACAGAGGCGGGGAATCAGATATGGGGAATCGGATGCGGGGAATCAGAGGCGGGGAATCAGAGCTGGGGAATCAGAGGCGGGGAATCAGAGTTGGGGCATCAGAGGTGGGGAATTAGATATAGGGAAACAGAGGCGGGGAATCAGAGGCGGGGAAAGAGAGGCGGGGAATCAGATATGGGGAATCAGAGGTGGGGAATCAGAGGCAGGGAATCAGATGTGCGGAATCAGAGATGGGGAATCAGAGGCAGGGAATCAGAATCGGAAGCGGGGAATCAGAGGCCGGGAATCAGAGGCCGGGAATCAGATGCTGGGAATAAGAGGCCGGGAATCAGAGGTGGGGAATCAGAGTCCGGGAATCAGAGATGGGGATTCAGAGGCGGGGAATGAGATATGGAGAATCAGAGGCGGGGAATCAGAGGCCGGGAAACAGAGGTGGGGAATCAGATATGGGGAATCAGAGGTGGCGGATCAAAGGCGGTGAATCAGAGATGGGGAATCAGAGGTGGGGAATCAGAGGCAGGGAATCAGATGCGGGGAATCAGAGGCGGGGAATCAGAGCTGGCGAATCAGAGGCGGGGAATCAGAGGTGGGCAATCAGAGGCGGGGAATCATATATGGGGAATCAGAGGCGGGGAATCAGAGGCGGGGAAACAGAGGCGGGAAATCAAATATAGGGAATCAGAGGTGGGGAATCAGAGGTTGTGAATCAGAGATGGGGAATCAAGGCGGGGAATCAGAGGCAGGGAATCAGACACGGGGAATCAGAGGCGGGGATTCAGAGCTGGGGAATCAGAGGCGGGGAATCAGAGTTTGGGAATCAGAGGCAGGGAATCAGATATGGGGAATCAGAGGCGGGGAATCAGAGGCGGGGAAACAGAGGCGGGGAATCAGATATGGAGAATCAGAGGTGGGGAATCAGGGGCAGGGAATCAGTGGCAGGGAATCAGAGGCGGGGAATCAGAGGCGGGGAATCAGAGGTAGGGAATCAGACACGGGGAATCAGAGGCGGGGAATCAGAGATGGGGAATCAGAGGCGGGGAATCAGAGGCAGGGAATTGGACGCCGGGAATCAGAGTCGGGGAATCAGAGCTGGGGAATCAGAGGCGGGGAATCAGAGTTGGGGAATCAGAGGCGGGGATTCAGATATGGGGAAATAGAGGCGGGGAATCAGATATGGGGAATCAGAGGTGTGGAATCAGAGGTTGGGAATCAGAGGAAGGGAATCAGAGTCGTGGAAACAGAGGCGGGGAATCAGATATGTGGAATCAGAGGTGGCAAATCAAAGGCGGTGAAACAGAGATGGGGAATCAGGGCAGGGAATCAGAGGCAGGGAATCAAACACGGGGAATTAGAGCTGGGGAATCAGAGGCGGGGAATCAGAGTTGGGAATCAGAGGCGGGGAATCAGAGGCGGGGAAACAGAGGCGGGGAATCAGATATGGGGAATCAGAGGTGGGGAATCAGAGGTTGGGAATCAGAGGCAGGGAATCAGAGGCGGGGAATCAGAGGCGGGGAATCAGAGGAAGGGAATCAGATGTGCGGAATCGGAGATGGGGAATCAGAGGCAGGTAATCAGAGGCGGGGAATCTGAGGCGGAGAATCAGAGGCCGGGAATCAGATATGGGGAAACTGAGGCGGGGAATCCGAGGCGGGGAAACAGAGGCGGGGAATCAGATATGGGGAATCAGAGGTGGGGAATCAGAGGTTGGGAATCAGAGGCAGGGAATCAGAGGCTTGGAATCAGATGCAGGGAATCAGATGCGGGGCATCAGAGGCGGGGAATCAGAGCTGGGGAATCAGAGGTGGGGAATCAGATTTGGGGAATCAGAGGTGGGGACTTAGATATTTGGAAACAGAGGCGGGGAATCAGAGGCTGGGAAACAGAGGCGGGGAATCAGATATGGGGAATCAGAGGTGGGGAATCAGAGGCAGGGAATCAGATGTGCGGAATCAGAGATGGGGAATCAGAGGCAGGGAATCAGAATCAGAAGCAGGGAATCAGAGGCCGGGAATCAGAGGCCGGAATCAGATGATGGGAATCAGAGGCCTGGAATCAGAGGCGGGGAATCAGAGGCGGGGAAACAGAGGCGGGGAATCAAATATAGGGAATCAGAGGTGGGGAATCAGAGGTTGTGAATCAGAGATGGGGAATCAAGGCGGGGAATCAGAGGCAGGGAATCAGACACGGGGAATCAGAGGCGGGGATTCAGAGCTGGGGAATCAGAGGCGGGGAATCAGAGTTTGGGAATCAGAGGCAGGGAATCAGATATGGGGAATCAGAGGCGGGGAATCAGATATGGAGAATCAGAGGTGGGGAATCAGGGGCAGGGAATCAGTGGCAGGGAATCAAACACGGGGAATCAGAGCTGGGGAATCAGAGGCGGGGAATCAGAGTTGGGAATCAGAGGCGGGGAATCAGAATCGGGGAAACAAAGGCGGGGAATCAGATATGGGGAATCAGAGGTGGGGAATCCGAGGTTGGGAATCAGAGGCAGGGAATCAGAGGCGGGGAATCAGAGGCGGGGAATCAGAGGAAGGGAATCAGATGTGCGGAATCGGAGATGGGGAATCAGAGGCAGGGAATCAGAGGCGGGGAATCAGAGGCGGGGAATCAGAGGCCGGGAATCAGATATGGGGAAACAGAGGCGGGGAATCCGAGGCGGGGAAACAGAGGCGGGGAATCAGATATGGGGAATCAGAGGTGGGGAATCAGAGGTTGGGAATCAGAGGCAGGGAATCAGAGGCTTGGAATCAGATGCAGGGAATCAGATGCGGGGAATCAGAGGCGGGGAATCAGAGCTGGGGAATCAGAGGTGGGGAATCAGATTTGGGGAATCAGAGGCGGGGACTTAGATATTGGGAAACAGAGGCGGGGAATCAGAGGCGGGGAAACCCAGGCGGGGAATCAGATATGGGGAATCAGAGGTGGGGAATCAGAGGCAAGGAATCAGATGTGCGGAATCAGAGATGGGGAATCAGAGGCAGGGAATCAGAATCAGAAGCAGGGAATCAGAGGCCGGGAATCAGAGGCCGGAATCAGATGCTGGGAATCAGAGGCCTGGAATCAGAGGCGGGGAATCAGAGGCAGGGAATCAGATGTGGGGAATCAGAGGCGGGGAATCAGAGGCAGGGAATCAGATGTGCGGAATCAGAGATGGGGAATCAGAGGCAGGGAATCAGAATCAGAAGCGGGGAATCAGAGGCCGGGAATCAGATGCGGGGAATCAGAGGCGGGGAATCAGAGCTGGCGAATCAGAGGCGGGGAATCAGAGGTGGGCAATCAGAGGCGGGGAATCATATATGGGGAATCAGAGGCGGGGAATCAGAGGCGGGGAAACAGAGGCGGGAAATCAAATATAGGGAATCAGAGGTGGGGAATCAGAGGTTGTGAATCAGAGATGGGGAATCAAGGCGGGGAATCAGAGGCAGGGAATCAGACACGGGGAATCAGAGGCGGGGATTCAGAGCTGGGGAATCAGAGGCGGGGAATCAGAGTTTGGGAATCAGAGGCAGGGAATCAGATATGGGGAATCAGAGGCGGGGAATCAGAGGCGGGGAAACAGAGGCGGGGAATCAGATATGGAGAATCAGAGGTGGGGAATCAGGGGCAGGGAATCAGTGGCAGGGAATCAGAGGCGGGGAATCAGAGGCGGGGAATCAGAGGCAGGGAATCAGACACGGGGAATCAGAGGCGGGGAATCAGAGATGGGGAATCAGAGGCGGGGAATCAGAGGCAGGGAATTGGACGCCGGGAATCAGAGTCGGGGAATCAGAGCTGGGGAATCAGAGGCGGGGAATCAGAGTTGGGGAATCAGAGGCGGGGATTCAGATATGGGGAAATAGAGGCGGGGAATCAGATATGGGGAATCAGAGGTGTGGAATCAGAGGTTGGGAATCAGAGGAAGGGAATCAGAGTCGTGGAAACAGATGCGGGGAATCAGATATGTGGAATCAGAGGTGGCGAATCAAAGGCGGTGAAACAGAGATGGGGAATCAGGGCAGGAAATCAGAGGCAGGGAATCAAACACGGGGAATTAGAGCTGGGAAATCAGAGGCGGGGAATCAGAGTTGGGAATCAGAGGCGGGGAATCAGAGGCGGGGAAACAGAGGCGGGGAATCAGATATGGGGAATCAGAGGTGGGGAATCAGAGGTTGGGAATCAGAGGCAGGGAATCAGAGGCGGGGAATCAGAGGCGGGGAATCAGAGGAAGGGAATCAGATGTGCGGAATCGGAGATGGGGAATCAGAGGCAGGTAATCAGAGGCGGGGAATCTGAGGCGGAGAATCAGAGGCCGGGAATCAGATATGGGGAAACTGAGGCGGGGAATCCGAGGCGGGGAAACAGAGGCGGGGAATCAGATATGGGGAATCAGAGGTGGGGAATCAGAGGTTGGGAATCAGAGGCAGGGAATCAGAGGCTTGGAATCAGATGCAGGGAATCAGATGCGGGGCATCAGAGGTGGGGAATCAGAGCTGGGGAATCAGAGGTGGGGAATCAGATTTGGGGAATCAGAGGTGGGGACTTAGATATTGGGAAACAGAGGCGGGGAATCAGAGGCGGGGAAACAGAGGCGGGGAATCAGATATGGGGAATCAGAGGTGGGGAATCAGAGGCAGGGAATCAGATGTGCGGAATCAGAGATGGGGAATCAGAGGCAGGGAATCAGAATCAGAAGCAGGGAATCAGAGGCCGGGAATCAGAGGCCGGAATCAGATGATGGGAATCAGAGGCCTGGAATCAGAGGCGGGGAATCAGAGGCGGGGAAACAGAGGCGGGGAATCAAATATAGGGAATCAGAGGTGGGGAATCAGAGGTTGTGAATCAGAGATGGGGAATCAAGGCGGGGAATCAGAGGCATGGAATCAGACACGGGGAATCAGAGGCGGGGATTCAGAGCTGGGGAATCAGAGGCGGGGAATCAGAGTTTGGGAATCAGAGGCAGGGAATCAGATATGGGGAATCAGAGGCGGGGAATCAGAGGCGGGGAAACAGAGGCGGGGAATCAGATATGGAGAATCAGAGGTGGGGAATCAGGGGCAGGGAATCAGTGGCAGGGAATCAGAGGCGGGGAATCAGAGGCGGGGAATCAGAGGCAGGGAATCAGACACGGGGAATCAGAGGCGGGGAATCAGAGATGGGGAATCAGAGGCGGGGAATCAGAGGCAGGGAATTGGACGCCGGGAATCAGAGTCGGGGAATCAGAGCTGGGGAATCAGAGGCGGGGAATCAGAGTTGGGGAATCAGAGGCGGGGATTCAGATATGGGGAAATAGAGGCGGGGAATCAGATATGGGGAATCAGAGGTGTGGAATCAGAGGTTGGGAATCAGAGGAAGGGAATCAGAGTCGTGGAAACAGAGGCGGGGAATCAGATATGTGGAATCAGAGGTGGCGAATCAAAGGCGGTGAAACAGAGATGGGGAATCAGGGCAGGGAATCAGAGGCAGGGAATCAAACACGGGGAATCAGAGCTGGGGAATCAGAGGCGGGGAATCAGAGTTGGGAATCAGAGGCGGGGAATCAGAGGCGGGGAAACAGAGGCGGGGAATCAGATATGGGGAATCAGAGGTGGGGAATCAGAGGTTGGGAATCAGAGGCAGGGAATCAGAGGCGGGGAATCAGAGGCGGGGAATCAGAGGAAGGGAATCAGATGTGCGGAATCGGAGATGGGGAATCAGAGGCAGGTAATCAGAGGCGGGGAATCTGAGGCGGAGAATCAGAGGCCGGGAATCAGATATGGGGAAACTGAGGCGGGGAATCCGAGGCGGGGAAACAGAGGCGGGGAATCAGATATGGGGAATCAGAGGTGGGGAATCAGAGGTTGGGAATCAGAGGCAGGGAATCAGAGGCTTGGAATCAGATGCAGGGAATCAGATGCGGGGCATCAGAGGCGGGGAATCAGAGCTGGGGAATCAGAGGTGGGGAATCAGATTTGGGGAATCAGAGGTGGGGACTTAGATATTGGGAAACAGAGGCGGGGAATCAGAGGCGGGGAAACAGAGGCGGGGAATCAGATATGGGGAATCAGAGGTGGGGAATCAGAGGCAGGGAATCAGATGTGCGGAATCAGAGATGGGGAATCAGAGGCAGGGAATCAGAATCAGAAGCAGGGAATCAGAGGCCGGGAATCAGAGGCCGGAATCAGATGATGGGAATCAGAGGCCTGGAATCAGAGGCGGGGAATCAGAGGCAGGGAATCAGATGCGGGGAATCAGAGGCGGGGAATCAGAGCTGGGGAATCAGAGGCGGGGTATTAGAGTTGGGGAATCAGAGGCGGGGAATCAGATATGGGGAAACAGAGGTAGGGAATCAGAGGCGGGGAAACAGAGGCAGGGAATCAGATATGGGGAATCAGAGGCGGGGAATCAGAGGTGGGGAAACATAGGCAGGGAATCGGATGTGCGGAATCAGAGGTGGGGAATCAGAGGCCGGGAATCAGAGGTGGTGAATCAGAGATGGGGAATCAGAGGCGGGGAATCAGAGGCAGGGTATCAGACGCGGGGAATCAGAGGTGGGCAATCAGAGGCGGGGAATCAGATATGGGGAATCAGAGGCGGGGAATCAGAGGCGGGGAAACAGAGGCGGGGAATCAAATATGGGGAATCAGAGGTGGGGCATCAGAGGTTGTGAATCACAGATGGGGAATCAGAGGCGGGGAATCAGAGGCAGGGAATCAGACGCGGGGAATCAGAGGCGGGGATTCAGAGCTGGGGAATCAGAAGCGGGGAATCAGAGTTGGGGAATCAGAGGCGGGGAATCAGATATGGGGAATCAGAGATAGGGAATCAGAGGCGGGGAATCAGAGGCAGGGAATCAGACGCGGGGAATCTGAGGCGGGGAATCAGAGCTGGGGAATCAGAGGTGGGGAATCAGAGTTGGGGAATCAGAGGCAGCGAATTGGATGTGCGGAATCAGAGATGGGGAATCAGAGGTGGGGAATCAGAGGCGGTGAATCAGAGATGGGGAATCAGAGGTGGGGAATCAGAGGCAGGAAATCAGACACTGGGATTCAGAGGCTGGGAATCAGAGGCAGGGAATCAGACGCGGGGAATCTGAGGCGGGGAATCAGAGCTGGGGAATCTTAGGCAGGGAATCAGAGTTGCGGATTCAGAGGCGGGGAATCAGATATGGGGAAACAGAGGCGGGGAATCAGAGGCGGGCAAACTGAGGCGGGGAATTAGATATGGGGAATCAGATGTAGGGAATCAGAGGTGGTGAATCAGTGATGGGGAATCACAGGCGGGGAATCAGAGGCAGGGAATAGAACGCGGGGAATCAGAGGCAGGGAATCAGAGCTGGGGAATCAGAGGCGGGGAATCATAGTTGGGAATCAGAGGCGGGAATCAGATATGGGGAAACAGAGGCGGGGAATCAGAGGCGGGGAAACAGAGGCGGGGAATCAGATATGGGGAATCGGATGCAGGGAATCAGAGGCGGGGAATCAGAGCTGGGGAATCAGAGGCGGGGAATCAGAGTTGGGGCATCAGAGGTGGGGAATTAGATATAGGGAAACAGAGGCGGGGAATCAGAGGCGGGGAAACAGAGGCAGGGAATCAGATATGGGGAATCAGAGATGGGGAATCAGAGGCAGGGAATCAGAAGCGGGGAATCAGAGGCCGGGAATCAGAGGCCGGGAATCAGATGCTGGGAATAAGAGGCCGGGAATCAGAGGAGGGGAATCAGAGTCCGGGAATCAGAGATGGGGATTCAGAGGCGGGGAATGAGATATGGAGAATCAGAGGCGGGGAATCAGAGGCGGGGAAACAGAGGCGGGGAATCAGAGGCGGGGAAACAGAGGCGGGGAATCAGATATGGGGAATCAGAGGTGGGGAATCAGAGGCAGGGAATCAGATGTGCGGAATCAGAGATGGGGAATCAGAGGCAGGGAATCAGAAGCGGGGAATCAGATGATGGGAATCAGAGGCCTGGAATCAGAGGCGGGGAATCAGAGGCAGGGAATCAGATGCGGGGAATCAGAGGCGGGGAATCAGAGCTGGGGAATCAGAGGCGGGGTATTAGAGTTGGGGAATCAGAGGCGGGGAATCAGATATGGGGAAACAGAGGTAGGGAATCAGAGGCGGGGAAACAGAGGCAGGGAATCAGATATGGGGAATCAGAGGCGGGGAATCAGAGGTGGGGAAACATAGGCAGGGAATCGGATGTGCGGAATCAGAGGTGGGGAATCAGAGGCCGGGAATCAGAGGTGGTGAATCAGAGATGGGGAATCAGAGGCGGGGAATCAGAGGCAGGGTATCAGACGCGGGGAATCAGAGGTGGGCAATCAGAGGCGGGGAATCAGATATGGGGAATCAGAGGCGGGGAATCAGATATGGGGAATCAGAGGTGGGGCATCAGAGGTTGTGAATCACAGATGGGGAATCAGAGGCGGGGAATCAGAGGCAGGGAATCAGACGCGGGGAATCAGAGGCGGGGATTCAGAGCTGGGGAATCAGAAGCGGGGAATCAGAGTTGGGGAATCAGAGGCGGGGAATCAGATATGGGGAATCAGAGGCAGGGAATCAGAGGCGGGGAATCAGAGGCAGGGAATCAGACGCGGGGAATCTGAGGCGGGGAATCAGAGCTGGGGAATCAGAGGTGGGGAATCAGAGTTGGGGAATCAGAGGCAGCGAATTGGATGTGCGGAATCAGAGATGGGGAATCAGAGGTGGGGAATCAGAAGCGGTGAATCAGAGATGCGGAATCAGAGGCGGGGAATCAGAGGCAGGAAATCAGACACGGGGATTCAGAGGATGGGAATCAGAGGCAGGGAATCAGACGCGGGGAATCTGAGGCGGGGAATCAGAGCTGGGGAATCTGAGGCAGGGAATCAGAGTTGCGGATTCAGAGGCGGGGAATCAGATATGGGGAAACAGAGGCGGGGAATCAGAGGCGGGCAAACAGAGGCGGGGAATTAGATATGGGGAATCAGAGGTAGGGAATCAGAGGTGGTGAATCAGTGATGGGGAATCACAGGCGGGGAATCAGAGGCAGGGAATAGAACGCGGGGAATCAGAGGCAGGGAATCAGAGCTGGGGAATCAGAGGCGTGGAATCATAGTTGGGAATCAGAGGCGGGAATCAGATATGGGGAAACAGAGGCGGGGAATCAGAGGCGGGGAAACAGAGGCGGGGAATCAGATATGGGGAATCGGATGCAGGGAATCAGAGGCGGGGAATCAGAGCTGGGGAATCAGAGGCGGGGAATCAGAGTTGGGGCCTCAGAGGTGGGGAATTAGATATAGGGAAACAGAGGCGGGGAATCAGAGGCGGGGAAACAGAGGCGGGGAATCAGATATGGGGAATCAGAGGTGGGGAATCAGAGGCAGGGAATCAGATGTGTGGAATCAGAGATGGGGAATCAGAGGCAGGGAATCAGAAGCGGGGAATCAGAGGCCGGGATTCAGAGGCCGGGAATCAGATGCTGGGAATAAGAGGCCGGGAATCAGAGGAGGGGAATCAGAGTCCGGGAATCAGAGATGGGGATTCAGAGGCGGGGAATGAGATATGGAGAATCAGAGGCGGGGAATCAGAGGCGGGGAAACAGAGGCGGGGAATCAGAGGCAGGGTATCAGACGCGGGGAATCAGAGGTGGGCAATCAGAGGCGGGGAATCAGATATGGGGAATCAGAGGCGGGGAATCAGATATGGGGAATCAGAGGTGGGGCATCAGAGGTTGTGAATCACAGATGGGGAATCAGAGGCGGGGAATCAGAGGCAGGGAATCAGACGCGGGGAATCAGAGGCGGGGATTCAGAGCTGGGGAATCAGAAGCGGGGAATCAGAGTTGGGGAATCAGAGGCGGGGAATCAGATATGGGGAATCAGAGGCAGGGAATCAGAGGCGGGGAATCAGAGGCAGGGAATCAGACGCGGGGAATCTGAGGCGGGGAATCAGAGCTGGGGAATCAGAGGTGGGGAATCAGAGTTGGGGAATCAGAGGCAGCGAATTGGATGTGCGGAATCAGAGATGGGGAATCAGAGGTGGGGAATCAGAGGCGGTGAATCAGAGATGGGGAATCAGAGGCGGGGAATCAGAGGCAGGAAATCAGACACGGGGATTCAGAGGATGGGAATCAGAGGCAGGGAATCAGACGCGGGGAATCTGAGGCGGGGAATCAGAGCTGGGGAATCTGAGGCAGGGAATCAGAGTTGCGGATTCAGAGGCGGGGAATCAGATATGGGGAAACAGAGGCGGGGAATCAGAGGCGGGCAAACAGAGGCGGGGAATTAGATATGGGGAATCAGAGGTAGGGAATCAGAGGTGGTGAATCAGTGATGGGGAATCACAGGCGGGGAATCAGAGGCAGGGAATAGAACGCGGGGAATCAGAGGCAGGGAATCAGAGCTGGGGAATCAGAGGCGTGGAATCATAGTTGGGAATCAGAGGCGGGAATCAGATATGGGGAAACAGAGGCGGGGAATCAGAGGCGGGGAAACAGAGGCGGGGAATCAGATATGGGGAATCGGATGCAGGGAATCAGAGGCGGGGAATCAGAGCTGGGGAATCAGAGGCGGGGAATCAGAGTTGGGGCCTCAGAGGTGGGGAATTAGATATAGGGAAACAGAGGCGGGGAATCAGAGGCGGGGAAACAGAGGCGGGGAATCAGATATGGGGAATCAGAGGTGGGGAATCAGAGGCAGGGAATCAGATGTGCGGAATCAGAGATGGGGAATCAGAGGCAGTGAATCAGAAGCGGGGAATCAGAGGCCGGGAATCAGAGGCCGGGAATCAGATGCTGGGAATAAGAGGCCGGGAATCAGAGGAGGGGAATCAGAGTCCGGGAATCAGAGATGGGGATTCAGAGGCGGGGAATGAGATATGGAGAATCAGAGGCGGGGAATCAGAGGCGGGGAAACAGAGGCGGGGAATCAGAGGCGGGGAAACAGAGGCGGGGAATCAGATATGGGGAATCAGAGGTGGGGAATCAGAGGCAGGGAATCAGATGTGCGGAATCAGAGATGGGGAATCAGAGGCAGGGAATCAGAAGCGGGGAATCAGATGATGGGAATCAGAGGCCTGGAATCAGAGGCGGGGAATCAGAGGCAGGGAATCAGATGCGGGGAATCAGAGGCGGGGAATCAGAGCTGGGGAATCAGAGGCGGGGTATTAGAGTTGGGGAATCAGAGGCGGGGAATCAGATATGGGGAAACAGAGGTAGGGAATCAGAGGCGGGGAAACATAGGCAGGGAATCGGATGTGCGGAATCAGAGGTGGGGAATCAGAGGCCGTGAATCAGAGGTGGTGAATCAGAGATGGGGAATCAGAGGCGGGGAATCAGAGGCAGGGTATCAGACGCGGGGAATCAGAGGTGGGCAATCAGAGGCGGGGAATCAGATATGGGGAATCAGAGGCGGGGAATCAGAGGCGGGGAAACAGAGGCGGGGTATCAGATATGGGGAATCAGAGGTGGGGCATCAGAGGTTGTGAATCACAGATGGGGAATCAGAGGCGGGGAATCAGAGGCAGGGAATCAGACGCGGGGAATCAGAGGCGGGGATTCAGAGCTGGGGAATCAGAAGCGGGGAATCAGAGTTGGGGAATCAGAGGCGGGGAATCAGATATGGGGAATCAGAGGCAGGGAATCAGAGGCGGGGAATCAGAGGCAGGGAATCAGACGCGGGGAATCTGAGGCGGGGAATCAGAGCTGGGGAATCAGAGGTGGGGAATCAGAGTTGGGGAATCAGAGGCAGAGAATTGGATGTGCGGAATCAGAGATGGGGAATCAGAGGTGGGGAATCAGAGGCGGTGAATCAGAGATGGGGAATCAGAGGCGGGGAATCAGAGGCAGGAAATCAGACACGGGGATTCAGAGGCTGGGAATCAGAGGCAGGGAATCAGACGCGGGGAATCTGAGGCGGGGAATCAGAGCTGGGGAATCTGAGGCAGGGAATCAGAGTTGCGGATTCAGAGGCGGGGAATCAGATATGGGGAAACAGAGGCGGGGAATCAGAGGCGGGCAAACAGAGGCGGGGAATTAGATATGGGGAATCAGAGGTAGGGAATCAGAGGTGGTGAATCAGTGATGGGGAATCACAGGCGGGGAATCAGAGGCAGGGAATAGAACGCGGGGAATCAGAGGCAGGGAATCAGAGCTGGGGAATCAGAGGCGGGGAATCATAGTTGGGAATCAGAGGCGGGAATCAGATATGGGGAAACAGAGGCGGGGAATCAGAGGCGGGGAAACAGAGGCGGGGAATCAGATATGGGGAATCGGATGCAGGGAATCAGAGGCGGGGAATCAGAGCTGGGGAATCAGAGGCGGCGAATCAGAGTTGGGGCATCAGAGGTGGGGAATTAGATATAGGGAAACAGAGGCGGGGAATCAGAGGCGGGGAAACAGAGGCGGGGAATCAGATATGGGGAATCAGAGGTGGGGAATCAGAGGCAGGGAATCAGATGTGCGGAATCGGAGATGGGGAATAAGAGGCAGGGAATCAGAAGCGGGGAATCAGAGGCCGGGAATCAGAGGCCGGGAATCAGATGCTGGGAATAAGAGGCCGGGAATCAGAGGAGGGGAATCAGAGTCCGGGAATCAGTGATGGGGATTCAGAGGCGGGGAATGAGATATGGAGAATCAGAGGCGGGGAATCAGAGGCAGGGAAACAGAGGTGGGGAATCAGATATGGGGAATCAGAGGTGGCGAATCAAAGGCGGTGAATCAGAGATGGGGAATCAGAGGCGGGGAATCAGAGGCAGGGAATCAGATGCGGGGAATCAGAGGCGGGGAATCAGAGCTGGCGAATCAGAGGTGGGCAATCAGAGGCGGGGAAACAGAGGCGGGGAATCAAATATAGGGAATCAGAGGTGGGGAATCAGAGGTTGTGAATCAGAGATGGGGAATCAAGGCGGGGAATCAGAGGCAGGGAATCAGACGCGGGGAAACAGAGGCGGGGATTCAGAGCTGGGGAATCAGAGGCGGGGAATCAGAGTTGGGGAATCAGAGGCAGGGAATCAGATATGGGGAATCAGAGGTGGGGAATCAGAGGCAGGGAATCAGATGTGCGGAATCAGAGATGGGGAATCAGAGGCAGGGAATCAGAATCAGAAGAAGGGAATCAGAGGCCGGGAATCAGAGGCCGGAATCAGATGCTGGGAATCAGAGGCCTGGAATCAGAGGCGGGGAATCAGAGGCAGGGAATCAGATGCGGGGAATCAGAGGCGGCGAATCAGAGCTGGGGAATCAGAGGCGGGGTATTAGAGTTGGGGAATCAGAGGCGGGGAATCAGATATGGGGAAACAGAGGTGGGGAATCAGAGGCGGGGAAACAGAGGCAGGGAATCAGATATGGGGAATCAGAGGTGGGGCATCAGAGGTTGTGAATCACAGATGGGGAATCAGAGGCGGGGAATCAGAGGCAGGGAATCAGACGCGGGGAATCAGAGGCGGGGATTCAGAGCTGGGGAATCAGAAGCGGGGAATCAGAGTTGGGGAATCAGAGGCGGGGAATCAGATATGGGGAATCAGAGGCAGGGAATCAGAGGCGGGGAATCAGAGGCAGGGAATCAGACGCGGGGAATCTGAGGCGGGGAATCAGAGCTGGGGAATCAGAGGTGGGGAATCAGAGTTGAGGAATCAGAGGCAGGGAATTGGATGTGCGGAATCAGAGAGGGGGAATCAGAGGTGGGGAATCAGAGGCGGTGAATCAGAGATGGGGAATCAGAGGCGGGGAATCAGAGGCAGGAAATCAGACACGGGGATTCAGAGGCTGGGAATCAGACGGGGGGAATCAAAGGCGGGGAATCAGAGCTGGGGAATCTGAGGCAGGGAATCAGAGTTGGGGATTCAGAGGCGGGGAATCAGATATGGGGAAACAGAGGCGGGGAATCAGAGGCGGGCAAACAGAGGCGGGGAATTAGATATGGGGAATCAGAGGTAGGGAATCAGAGGTGGTGAATCAGTGATGGGGAATCACAGGCGGGGAATCAGACGCAGGGAATAGGACGCGGGGAATCAGAGGCAGGGAATCAGAGCTGGGGAATCAGAGGAGGGGATTCATAGTTGGGAATCAGAGGCGGGAATCAGATATGGGGAAACAGAGGCGGGGAATCAGAGGCGGGGAAACAGAGGCGGGGAATCAGTTATGGGGAATCAGAAGTGGGGAATCAGAGGCAGGGAATCAGATGTGCGGAATCAGAGATGGGGAATAAGAGGCAGGGAATCAGAATCAGAAGCGGGGAATCAGAGGCCGGGAATCAGAGGCCTGGAATCAGATGCTGGGAATAAGAGGCCGGGAATCAGAGGTGGGGAATCAGAGGTGGCGAATCAAAGGCGGTGAATTAGAGATGGGGAATCAGAGGCGGGGAATCAGAGGCAGGGAATCAGATGCGGGGAATCAGAGGCGGGGAATCAGAGCTGGCGAATCAGAGGCGGGGAATCAGAGGTGGGCAATCAGAGGCGGGGAATCAGATATGGGGAATCAGAGGCGGGGAATCAGAGGCAGGGAAACAGAGGCGGGGAATCAAATATAGGGAATCAGAGGTGGGGAATCAGAGGTTGTGAATCAGAGATGGGGAATCAAGGCGGGGAATCAGAGGCAGGGAATCAGACACGGGGAATCAGAGGCGGGGATTCAGAGCTGGGGAATCAGAGGCGGGGAATCAGAGTTGGCGAATCAGAGGCAGGGAATCAGAGGCGGGGAATCAGAGGCGGGGAATCAGAGCCGGGGAATCAGATATGGGGAATCAGAGGTGGGGAATCAGGGGCAGGGAATCAGTGGCAGGGAATCAGAGGCGGGGAATCAGAGGCGGGGAATCAGAGGCAGGGAATCAGACACGGGGAATCAGAGGCGGGGAATCAGAGCTGGGGAATCAGAGGCGGGGAATCAGAGTTGGGGAATCAGAGGCGGGGACTCAGATATGGGGAAATAGAGGCGGGGAATCAGATATGGGGAATCAGAGGTGTGGAATCAGAGGTTGGGAATCAGAGGAAGGGAATCAGAGTCGGGGAAACAGAGGCGGGGAATCAGATATGTGGAATCAGAGGTGGCGAATCAAAAGCGGTGAAACAGAGATGGGGAATCAGGGCAGGGAATCAGAGGCAGGGAATCAAACACGGGGAATCAGAGCTGGGGAATCAGAGGCGGGGAATCAGAGTTGGGAATCAGAGGCGGGGAATCAGAGGCGGGGAAACAGAGGCGGGGAATCAGATATGGGGAATCAGAGGTGGGGAATCAGAGGTTGGGAATCAGAGGCAGGGAATCAGAGGCGGGGAATCAGAGGCGGGGAATCAGAGGAAGGGAATCAGATGTGCGGAATCGGAGATGGGGAATCAGAGGCAGGTAATCAGAGGCGGGGAATCAGAGGCGGGGAATCAGAGGCCGGGAATCAGATATGGGGAAACTGAGGCGGGGAATCCGAGGCGGGGAAACAGAGGCGGGGAGTCAGATATGGGGAATCAGAGGTGGGGAATCAGAGGTTGGGAATCAGAGGCAGGGAATCAGAGGCTTGGAATCAGATGCAGGGAATCAGATGCGGGGCATCAGAGGCGGGGAATCAGAGCTGGGGAATCAGAGGTGGGGAATCAGATTTGGGGAATCAGAGGTGGGGACTTAGATATTGGGAAACAGAGGCGGGGAATCAGAGGCGGGGAAACAGAGGCGGGGAATCAGATATGGGGAATCAGAGGCGGGGAATCAGAGGCAGGGAATCAGATGTGCGGAATCAGAGATGGGGAATCAGAGGCAGGGAATCAGAATCAGAAGCAGGGAATCAGAGGCCGGGAATCAGAGGCCGGAATCAGATGATGGGAATCAGAGGCCTGGAATCAGAGGCGGGGAATCAGAGGCAGGGAATCAGATGCGGGGAATCAGAGGCGGGGAATCAGAGCTGGGGAATCAGAGGCGGGGTATTAGAGTTGGGGAATCAGAGGCGGGGAATCAGATATGGGGAAACAGAGGTAGGGAATCAGAGGCGGGGAAACAGAGGCAGGGAATCAGATATGGGGAATCAGAGGCGGGGAATCAGAGGTGGGGAAACATAGGCAGGGAATCGGATGTGCGGAATCAGAGATGGGGAATCAGAGGCCGGGAATCAGAGGTGGTGAATCAGAGATGGGGAATCAGAGGCGGGGAATCAGAGGCAGGGTATCAGACGCGGGGAATCAGAGGTGGGCAATCAGAGGCGGGGAATTAGATATGGGGAATCAGAGGCGGGGAATCAGAGGCGGGGAAACAGAGGCGGGGAATCAGATATGGGGAATCAGAGGTGGGGCATCAGAGGTTGTGAATCACAGATGGGGAATCAGAGGCGGGGAATCAGAGGCAGGGAATCAGACGCGGGGAATCAGAGGCGGGGATTCAGAGCTGGGGAATCAGAAGCGGGGAATCAGAGTTGGGGAATCAGAGGCGGGGAATCAGATATGGGGAATCAGAGGCAGGGAATCAGAGGTGGGGAATCAGAGGCAGGGAATCAGACGCGGGGAATCTGAGGCGGGGAATCAGAGCTGGGGAATCAGAGGTGGGGAATCAGAGTTGGGGAATCAGAGGCAGGGAATTGGATGTGCGGAATCAGAGATGGGGAATCAGAGGTGGGGAATCAGAGGCGGTGAATCAGAGATGGGGAATCAGTGGCGGGGAATCAGAGGCAGGAAATCAGACACGGGGATTCAGAGGCTGGGAATCAGAGGCAGGGAATCAGACGCGGGGAATCTGAGGCGGGGAATCAGAGCTGGGGAATCTGAGGCAGGGAATCAGAGTTGGGGATTCAGAGGCGGGGAATCAGATATGGGGAAACAGAGGCGGGGAATCAGAGGCGGGCAAACAGAGGCGGGGAATTAGATATGGGGAATCAGAGGTAGGGAATCAGAGGTGGTGAATCAGTGATGGGGAATCACAGGCGGGGAATCAGAGGCAGGGAATAGAACGCGGGGAATCAGAGGCAGGGAATCAGAGCTGGGGAATCAGAGGCGGGGAATCATAGTTGGGAATCAGAGGCGGGAATCAGATATGGGGAAACAGAGGCGGGGAATCAGAGGCGGGGAAACAGAGGCGGGGAATCAGATATGGGGAATCGGATGCAGGGAATCAGAGGCGGGGAATCAGAGCTGGGGAATCAGAGGCGGGGAATCAGAGATGGGGCATCAGAGGTGGGGAATTAGATATAGGGAAACAGAGGCGGGGAATCAGAGGCGGGGAAACAGAGGCGGGGAATCAGATATGGGGAATCAGAGGTGGGGAATCAGAGGCAGGGAATCAGATGTGCGGAATCAGAGATGGGGAATCAGAGGCAGGGAATCAGAAGCGGGGAATCAGAGGCCGGGAATCAGAGGCCGGGAATCAGATGCTGGGAATAAGAGGCCGGGAATCAGAGGAGGGGAATCAGAGTCCGGGAATCAGAGATGGGGATTCAGAGGCGGGGAATGAGATATGGAGAATCAGAGGCGGGGAATCAGAGGCGGGGAAACAGAGGTGGGGAATCAGATATGGGGAATCAGAGGTGGCGAATCAATGGTGGTGAATCAGAGATGGGGAATCAGAGGCGGGGAATCAGAGGCAGGGAATCAGATGCGGGGAATCAGAGGCGGGGTATCAGAGCTGGCGAATCAGAGGCTGGGAATCAGAGGTGGGCAATCAGAGGCTGGGAATCAGATATGGGGAATCAGAGGCGGGGAATCAGAGGCGGGGAAACAGAGGCGGGGAATCAAATATAGGGAATCAGAGGTGGGGAATCAGAGGTTGTGAATCAGAGATGGGGAATCAAGGCGGGGAATCAGAGACAGGGAATCAGACGCGGGGAAACAGAGGCGGGGATTCAGAGCTGGGGAATCAGAGGCGGGGAATCAGAGTTGGGGAATCAGAGGCAGGGAATCAGATATGGGGAATCAGAGGTGGGGAATCAGAGGCAGGGAATCAGATGTGCGGAATTAGAGATGGGGAATCAGAGGCAGGGAATCAGAATCAGAAGAAGGGAATCAGAGGCCGGGAATCAGAGGCCGGAATCAGATGCTGGGAATCAGAGGCCTGGAATCAGAGGCGGGGAATCAGAGGCAGGGAATCAGATGCGGGGAATCAGACGCGGGGAATCAGAGCTGGGGAATCAGAGGCGGGGTATTAGAGTTGGGGAATCAGAGGCGGGGAATCAGATATGGGGAAACAGAGGTGGGGAATCAGAGGCGGGGAAACAGAGGCAGGGAATCAGATATGGGGAATCAGAGGTGGGGCATCAGAGGTTGTGAATCACAGATGGGGAATCAGAGGCGGGGAATCAGAGGCAGGGAATCAGACGCGGGGAATCAGAGGCGGGGATTCAGAGCTGGGGAATCAGAAGCGGGGAATCAGAGTTGGGGAATCAGAGGCGGGGAATCAGATATGGGGAATCAGAGGCAGGGAATCAGAGGCGGGGAATCAGAGGCAGGGAATCAGACGCGGGGAATCTGAGGCGGGGAATCAGAGCTGGGGAATCAGAGGTGGGGAATCAGAGTTGAGGAATCAGAGGCAGGGAATTGGATGTGCGGAATCAGAGAGGGGGAATCAGAGGTGGGGAATCAGAGGCGGTGAATCAGAGATGGGGAATCAGAGGCGGGGAATCAGAGGCAGGAAATCAGACACGGGGATTCAGAGGCTGGGAATCAGACGGGGGGAATCAAAGGCGGGGAATCAGAGCTGGGGAATCTGAGGCAGGGAATCAGAGTTGGGGATTCAGAGGCGGGGAATCAGATATGGGGAAACAGAGGCGGGGAATCAGAGGCGGGCAAACAGAGGCGGGGAATTAGATATGGGGAATCAGAGGTAGGGAATCAGAGGCGGGGAATCAGAGCTGGGGAATCAGAGGCGGGGAATCAGAGTTGGGGCATCAGAGGTGGGGAATTAGATATAGGGAAACAGAGGCGGGGAATCAGAGGCGGGGAAACAGAGGCGGGGAATCAGATATGGGGAATCAGAGGTGGGGAATCAGAGGCAGGGAATCAGATGTGCGGAATCAGAGATGGGGAATAAGAGGCAGGGAATCAGAATCAGAAGCGGGGAATCAGAGGCCGGGAATCAGAGGCCGGGAATCAGATGCTGGGAATAAGAGGCCGGGAATCAGAGGTGGGGAATCAGATATGGGGAATCAGAGGTGGCGAATCAAAGGCGGTGAATCAGAGATGGGGAATCAGAGGCGGGGAATCAGAGGCAGGGAATCAGATGCGGGGAATCAGAGGCGGGGAATCAGAGCTGGCGAATCAGAGGCTGTGAATCAGAGGTGGGCAATCAGAGGCGGGGAATCAGATATGGGGAATCAGAGGCGGGGAATCAGAGGCGGGGAAACAGAGGCGGGGAATCAAATATAGGGAATCAGAGGTGGGGAATCAGAGGTTGTGAATCAGAGATGGGGAATCAAGGCGGGGAATCAGAGGCAGGGAATCAGACGCGGGGAATCAGAGGAGGGGATTCAGAGCTGGGGAATCAGAGGCGGGGAATCAGAGTTGGGGAATCAGAGGCAGCGAATCAGATATGGGGAATCAGAGGCGGGGAATCAGAGGCGGGGAAACAGAGGCGGGGAATCAGATGTGGGGAATCAGAGGTGGGGAATCAGGGGCAGGGAATCGGTGGCAGGGAATCAGAGGCGGGGAATCAGAGGCGGGGAATCAAAGGCAGGGAATCAGACACGGGGAATCAGAGGCAGGGAATCAGAGATGGGGAATCAGAGGCGGGGAATCAGAGGCAGGGAATCGGATGCCGGGAATCAGAGTCGGGGAATCAGAGCTGGGGAATCAGAGGCAGGGAATCAGAATCAGAAGCAGGGAATCAGAGGCCGGGAATCAGAGGCCGGAATCAGATGATGGGAATCAGAGGCCTGGAATCAGAGGCGGGGAATCAGAGGCAGGGAATCAGATGCGGGGAATCAGAGGCGGGGAATCAGAGCTGGGGAATCAGAGGCGGGGTATTAGAGTTGGGGAATCAGAGGCGGGGAATCAGATATGGGGAAACAGAGGTAGGGAATCAGAGGCGGGGAAACAGAGGCAGGGAATCAGATATGGGGAATCAGAGGCGGGGAATCAGAGGTGGGGAAACATAGGCAGGGAATCGGATGTGCGGAATCAGAGATGGGGAATCAGAGGCCGGGAATCAGAAGTGGTGAATCAGAGATGGGGAATCAGAGACGGGGAATCAGAGGCAGGGTATCAGACGCGGGGAATCAGAGGTGGGCAATCAGAGGCGGGGAATCAGATATGGGGAATCAGAGGCGGGGAATCAGAGGCGGGGAAACAGAGGCGGGGAATCAGATATGGGGAATCAGAGGTGGGGCATCAGAGGTTGTGAATCACAGATGGGGAATCAGAGGCGGGGAATCAGAGGCAGGGAATCAGACGCGGGGAATCAGAGGCGGGGATTCAGAGCTGGGGAATCAGAAGCGGGGAATCAGAGTTGGGGAATCAGAGGCGGGGAATCAGATATGGGGAATCAGAGGAAGGGAATCAGAGGTGGGGAATCAGAGGCAGGGAATCAGACGCGGGGAATCTGAGGCGGGGAATCAGAGCTGGGGAATCAGAGGTGGGGAATCAGAGTTGGGGAATCAGAGGCAGGGAATTGGATGTGCGGAATCAGAGATGGGGAATCAGAGGTGGGGAATCAGAGGCGGTGAATCAGAGATGGGGAATCAGTGGCGGGGAATCAGAGGCAGGAAATCAGACACGGGGATTCAGAGGCTGGGAATCAGAGGCAGGGAATCAGACGCGGGGAATCTGAGGCGGGGAATCAGAGCTGGGGAATCTGAGGCAGGGAATCAGAGTTGGGGATTCAGAGGCGGGGAATCAGATATGGGGAAACAGAGGCGGGGAATCAGAGGCGGGCACACAGAGGCGGGGAATTAGATATGGGGAATCAGAGGTAGGGAATCAGAGGTGGTGAATCAGTGATGGGGAATCACAGGCGGGGAATCAGAGGCAGGGAATAGAACGCGGGGAATCAGAGGCAGGGAATCAGAGCTGGGGAATCAGAGGCGGGGAATCATAGTTGGGAATCAGAGGCGGGAATCAGATATGGGGAAACAGAGGCGGGGAATCAGAGGCGGGGAAACAGAGGCGGGGAATCAGATATGGGGAATCGGATGCAGGGAATCAGAGGCGGGGAATCAGAGCTGGGGAATCAGAGGCGGGGAATCAGAGTTGGGGCATCAGAGGTGGGGAATTAGATATAGGGAAACAGAGGCGGGGAATCAGAGGCGGGGAAACAGAGGCGGGGAATCAGATATGGGGAATCAGAGGTGGGGAATCAGAGGCAGGGAATCAGATGTGCGGAATCAGAGATGGGGAATCAGAGGCAGGGAATCAGAAGCGGGGAATCAGAGGCCGGGAATCAGAGGCCGGGAATCAGAGGAGGGGAATCAGAGTCCGGGAATCAGAGATGGGGATTCAGAGGCGGGGAATGAGATATGGAGAATCAGAGGCGGGGAATCAGAGGCGGGGAAACAGAGGTGGGGAATCAGATATGGGGAATCAGAGGTGGCGAATCAAAGGTGGTGAATCAGAGATGGGGAATCAGAGGCGGGGAATCAGAGGCAGAGAATCAGATGCGGGGAATCAGAGGCGGGGAATCAGAGCTGGCGAATCAGAGGCTGGGAATCAGAGGTGGGCAATCAGAGGCGGGGAATCAGATATGGGGAATCAGAGGCGGGGAATCAGAGGCGGGGAAACAGAGGCGGGGAATCAAATATAGGGAATCAGAGGTGGGGAATCAGAGGTTGTGAATCAGAGATGGGGAATCAAGGCGGGGAATCAGAGGCAGGGAATCAGACGCGGGGAAACAGAGGCGGGGATTCAGAGCTGGGGAATCAGAGGCGGGGAATCAGAGTTGGGGAATCAGAGGCAGAGAATCAGATATGGGGAATCAGAGGTGGGGAATCAGAGGCAGGGAATCAGATGTGCGGAATTAGAGATGGGGAATCAGAGGCAGGGAATCAGAATCAGAAGAAGGGAATCAGAGGCCGGGAATCAGAGGCCGGAATCAGATGCTGGGAATCAGAGGCCTGGAATCAGAGGCGGGGAATCAGAGGCAGGGAATCAGATGCGGGGAATCAGACGCGGGGAATCAGAGCTGGGGAATCAGAGGCGGGGTATTAGAGTTGGGGAATCAGATTCGGGGAATCAGATATGGGGAAACAGAGGTGGGG
Source organism: Narcine bancroftii (assembly GCF_036971445.1). Taxonomy (NCBI): domain Eukaryota; kingdom Metazoa; phylum Chordata; class Chondrichthyes; order Torpediniformes; family Narcinidae; genus Narcine; species Narcine bancroftii. The sequence continues at coordinate 1,647,242 of NW_027211891.1, read as the reverse complement.
AATCAGAGGCGGGGAAACAGAGGCAGGGAATCAGATATGGGGAATCAGAGGTGGGGCATCAGAGGTTGTGAATCACAGATGGGGAATCAGAGGCGGGGAATCAGAGGCAGGGAATCAGACGCGGGGAATCAGAGGCGGGGATTCAGAGCTGGGGAATCAGAAGCGGGGAATAAGAGTTGGGGAATCAGAGGCGGGGAATCAGATATGGGGAATCAGAGGCAGGGAATCAGAGGCGGGGAATCAGAGGCAGGGAATCAGACGCGGGGAATCTGAGGCGGGGAATCAGAGCTGGGGAATCAGAGGTGGGGAATCAGAGTTGAGGAATCAGAGGCAGGGAATTTGATGTGCGGAATCAGAGAGGGGGAATCAGAGGTGGGGAATCAGAGGCGGTGAATCAGAGATGGGGAATCAGAGGCGGGGAATCAGAGGCAGGAAATCAGACACGGGGATTCAGAGGCTGGGAATCAGACGGGGGGAATCAAAGGCGGGGAATCAGAGCTGGGGAATCTGAGGCAGGGAATCAGAGTTGGGGATTCAGAGGCGGGGAATCAGATATGGGGAAACAGAGGCGGGGAATCAGAGGCGGGCAAACAGAGGCGGGGATTTAGATATGGGGAATCAGAGGTAGGGAATCAGAGGCGGGGAATCAGAGCTGGGGAATCAGAGGCGGGGAATCAGAGTTGGGGCATCAGAGGTGGGGAATTAGATATAGGGAAACAGAGGCGGGGAATCAGAGGCGGGGAAACAGAGGCGGGGAATCAGATATGGGGAATCAGAGGTGGGGAATCAGATGCGGGGAATCAGAGGCGGGGAATCAGATGCTGGGAATAAGAGGCCGGGAATCAGAGGTGGGGAATCAGATATGGGGAATCAGAGGTGGCGAATCAAAGGCGGTGAATCAGAGATGGGGAATCAGAGGCGGGGAATCAGAGGCAGGGAATCAGATGCGGGGAATCAGAGGCGGGGAATCAGAGCTGGCGAATCAGAGGCTGTGAATCAGAGGTGGGCAATCAGAGGCGGGGAATCAGATATGGGGAATCAGAGGCGGGGAATCAGAGGCGGGGAAACAGAGGCGGGGAATCAAATATAGGGAATCAGAGGTGGGGAATCAGAGGTTGTGAATCAGAGATGGGGAATCAAGGCGGGGAATCAGAGGCCGGGAATCAGAGGCCGGGAATCAGATGCTGGGAATAAGAGGCCGGGAATCAGAGGTGGGGAATCAGATATGGGGAATCAGAGGTGGCGAATCAAAGGCGGTGAATCAGAGATGGGGAATCAGAGGCGGGGAATCAGAGGCAGGGAATCAGATGCGGGGAATCAGAGGCGGGGAATCAGAGCTGGCGAATCAGAGGCTGTGAATCAGAGGTGGGCAATCAGAGGCGGGGAATCAGATATGGGGAATCAGAGGCGGGGAATCAGAGGCGGGGAAACAGAGGCGGGGAATCAAATATAGGGAATCAGAGGTGGGGAATCAGAGGTTGTGAATCAGAGATGGGGAATCAAGGCGGGGAATCAGAGGCAGGGAATCAGACGCGGGGAATCAGAGGAGGGGATTCAGAGCTGGGGAATCAGAGGCGGGGAATCAGAGTTGGGGAATCAGAGGCAGCGAATCAGATATGGGGAATCAGAGGCGGGGAATCAGAGGCGGGGAAACAGAGGCGGGGAATCAGATGTGGGGAATCAGAGGTGGGGAATCAGGGGCAGGGAATCGGTGGCAGGGAATCAGAGGCGGGGAATCAGAGGTGGGGAATCAAAGGCAGGGAATCAGACACGGGGAATCAGAGGCGGGGAATCAGAGATGGGGAATCAGAGGCGGGGAATCAGAGGCAGGGAATCGGATGCCGGGAATCAGAGTCGGGGAATCAGAGCTGGGGAATCAGAGGCGGGGAATCAGAGTTGGGGAATCAGAGGCGGGGAATCAGATATGGGGAAATAGAGGCGGGGAATCAGATATGGGGAATCAGAGGTGTGGAATCAGTGGTTGGGAATCAGAGGCAGGGAATCAGAGTCGGGGAAACAGAGGCGGGGAATCAGATATGGGGAATCAGAGGTGGCGAATCAAAGGCGGTGAAACAGAGATGGGGAATCAGGGCAGGGAATCAGAGGCAGGGAATCAAACACGGGGAATCAGAGCTGGGGAATCAGAGGCGGGGAATCAGAGTTGGGAATCAGAGGCGGGGAATCAGAGGCGGGGAAACAGAGGCGGGGAATTAGATATGGGGAATCAGAGGTGGGGAATCCGAGGTTGGGAATCAGAGGCAGGGAATCAGAGGTGGAAAATCAGAGGCGGGGAATCAGAGGAAGAGAATCAGATGTGCGGAATCGGAGATGGGGAATCAGAGGCAGGGAATCAGAGGCGGGGAATCAGAGGCGGGGAATCAGAGGCCGGGAATCAGATATGGGGAAACAGAGGCGGGGAATCCGAGGCGGGGAAACAGAGGCGGGGAATCAGATATGGGGAGTCAGAGGTGGGGCATCAGAGGTTGGGATTCAGAGGCAGGGAATCAGAGGCTTGGAATCAGATGCAGGGAATCAGATGCGGGGAATCAGAGGCGGGGAATCAGAGCTGGGGAATCAGAGGTGGGGAATCAGAGATGGGGAAGCAGAGGCAGGGAATCAGAATCAGAAGCAGGGAATCAGAGGCCGGGAATCAGAGGCCGGAATCAGATGCTGGGAATCAGAGGCCTGGAATCAGAGGCGGGGAATCAGAGGCAGTGAATCCGATGCGGGGAATCAGAGGCGGGGAATCAGAGCTGGGGAATCAGAGGCGGGGTATTAGAGTGTGGGAATCAGAGGCGGGGAATCAGATATGGGGAAACAGAGGTGGGGAATCAGAGGTGGGGAAACAGAGGCAGGGAATCAGATATGGGGAATCAGAGGCGGGGAATCAGAGGTGGGGAATCATAGGCAGGGAATAGGATGTGCGGAATCAGAGATGGGGAATCAGAGGCTGGGAATCAGAGGTGGTGAATCAGAGATGGGGAATCAGAGGCGGGGAATCAGAGGCAGGGAATCAGACGCGGGGAATCAGAGGTGGGCAATCAGAGGCGGGGAATCAGATATGGGGAATCAGAGGCGGAGAATCAGAGGCGGGGAAACAGAGGCGGGGAATCAGATATGCGGAATCAGAGGTGGGGCATCAGAGGTTGTGAATCACAGATGGGGAATCAGAGGCGGGGAATCAGAGGCAGGGAATCAGACGCGGGGAATCAGAGTTGGGGAATAAGAGGCGGGGAATCAGATAATGGGAATCAGAGGCAGGGAATCAGAGGCGGGAAAACAGAGGCGGGGAATCAGATATGGGGAATCAGAGGCGGGGAATCAGAGGCAGGGAATCAGACACGGGGAATCAGAGGCGGGGAATCAGAGATGGGGAATCAGAGGCGGGGAATCAGAGGCAGGGAATCGGATGCCGGGAATCAGAGGCGGGAAATCAGAGCTGGGGAATCAGAGGCGGGGAATCAGAGTTGGGGAATCAGAGGCGGCGAAGCAGATATGGGGAAATAGAGGCGGGGAATCAGATATTGGGAATCAGAGGCGGGGAATCAGATATGGGGAATCAGAGGCTGGGAATCAGAGGGCGGGAAACAGAGGCGCGGAATAAGATATGGGGAATCAGAGGTGGGGAATCAGGGGCGGGGAATCAGTGGCAGGGAATCAGAGGCGGGGAATCAGAGGCGGGGAATCAAAGGAAGGGAATCAGACACGGGGAATCAGAGGTGGGGAATCAGAGATGGGGAATCAGAGGAGGGGAATCACAGGCAGGGAATCAGAGGCGGGGAATCAGAGGCGGGGAATCAGAGGTAGGGAATCAGAGTCGGGGAATCATAGGCAGGGAATCGGTTGTGCGGAATCAGAGATGGGGAATCAGATGTGGGGAATCAGAGGCAGTGAATCAGAGGCGGGGAAACAGAGGCGGGGAATCAAATATAGGGAATCAGAGGTGGGGAATCAGAGGTTGTGAATCAGAGATGGGGAATCAAGGCGGGGAATCAGAGGCAGGGAATCAGACGCGGGGAATCAGAGGCGGGGATTCAGAGCTGGGGAATCAGAGGCGGTGAATCAGAGTTTGGGAATCAGAGGCAGGGAATCAGATATGGGGAATCAGAGGTGGGGAATCAGAGGCGGGGAAACAGAGGCGGGGAATCAGATATGGGGAATCAGAATTGGGGAATCAGGGGCAGGGAATCAGTGGCAGGGAATCAGAGGCGGGGAATCAGAGGCGGGGAATCAGAGGCAGGGAATCAGACACGGGGAATCAGAGGCGGGGAATGAGAGATGGGGAATCAGAGGCGGGGAATCAGAGGCAGGGAATCGGACTCCGGGAATCAGAGTCGGGGAATCAGAGCTGGGGAATCAGAGGCGGGGAATCAGAGTTGGGGAATCAGAGGCGGGGAATCAGATATGGGGAAATAGAGGCGGGGAATCAGATATGGGGAATCAGAGGTGTGGAATCAGAGGTTGGGAATCAGAGGCAGGGAATCAGAGTCGGGGAAACAGAGGCGGGTAATCAGATATGGGGAAACAGAGGTGGCGAATCAAAGGCGGTGAAACAGAGATGGGGAATCAGGGCAGGGAATCAGAGGCAGGGAATCAAACACGGGGAATCAGAGCTGGGGAATCAGAGGCGGGGAATCAGAGTTGGGAATCAGAGGCGGGGAATCAGAGGCGGGGAAACAGAGGCGGGGAATCAGATATGGGGAATCAGAGGTGGGGAATCCGAGGTTGGGAATCAGAGGCAGGGAATCAGAGGCGGGGAATCAGAGGCGGGGAATCAGAGGAAGGGAATCAGATGTGCGGAATCGGAGATGGGGAATCAGAGGCAGGGAATCAGAGGCGGGGAATCAGAGGCGGGGAATCAGAGGCCGGTAATCAGATATGGGGAAACAGAGGCGGGGAATCCGAGGCGGGGAAACAGAGGCGGGGAATCAGATATGGGGAATCAGAGGTGGGGAATCAGAGGTTGGGAATCAGAGGCAGGGAATCAGAGGCTTGGAATCAGATGCAGGGAATCAGATGCGGGGAATCAGAGGCGGGGAATCAGAGGTGGGGAATCAGAGGTGGGGAATCAGATTTGGGGAATCAGAGGCGGGGACTTAGATATTGGGAAACAGAGGCGGGGAATCAGAGGCGGGGAAACCCAGGCGGGGAATCAGATATGGGGAATCAGAGGTGGGGTATCAGAGGCAAGGAATCAGATGTGCGGAATCAGAGATGGGGAATCAGAGGCAGGGAATCAGAATCAGAAGCAGGGAATCAGAGGCCGGGAATTAGAGGCCGGAATCAGATGCTGGGAATCAGAGGCCTGGAATCAGAGGCGGGGAATCAGAGGCAGGGAATCAGATGCGGGGAATCAGAGGCGGGGAATCAGAGCTGGGGAATCAGAGGCGGGGTATTAGAGTTGGGGAATCAGAGGCGGGGAATCAGATATGGGGAAACAGAGGTGGGGAATCAGAGGCGGGGAAACAGAGGCAGGGAATCAGATATGGGGAATCAGAGGCGGGGAATCAGAGGTGGGGAATCATAGGCAGGGAATCGGATGTGCGGAATCAGAGATGGGGAATCAGAGGCTGGGAATCAGAGGTGGTGAATCAGAGATGGGGAATCAGAGGCGGGGAATCAGAGGCAGGGAATCAGACGCGGGGAATCAGAGGTGGGCAATCAGAGGCGGGGAATCAGATATGGGGAATCAGAGGCGGGGAATCAGAGGCAGGGAATCAGACGCGGGGAATCAGAGGCGGGGATTCAGAGCTGGGGAATCAGAGGCGGGGAATCAGAGTTGGGGAATCAGAGGCGGGGAATCAGATATGGGGAAATAGAGGCGGGGAATCAGATATGGGGAATCAGAGGTGTGGAATCAGAGGTTGGGAATCAGAGGCAGGGAATCAGAGTCGGGGAAACAGAGGCGGGTAATCAGATATGGGGAAACAGAGGTGGCGAATCAAAGGCGGTGAAACAGAGATGGGGAATCACAGGCGGGGAATCAGAGGCAGGGAATAGAACGCGGGGAATCAGAGGCAGGGAATCAGAGCTGGGGAATCAGAGGCGGGGAATCATAGTTGGGAATCAGAGGCGGGAATCAGATATGGGGAAACAGAGGCGGGGAATCAGAGGCGGGGAAACAGAGGCGGGGAATCAGATATGGGGAATCGGATGCAGGGAATCAGAGGCGGGGAATCAGAGCTGGGGAATCAGAGGCGGCGAATCAGAGTTGGGGCATCAGAGGTGGGGAATTAGATATAGGGAAACAGAGGCGGGGAATCAGAGGCGGGGAAACAGAGGCGGGGAATCAGATATGGGGAATCAGAGGTGGGGAATCAGAGGCAGGGAATCAGATGTGCGGAATCAGAGATGGGGAATAAGAGGCAGGGAATCAGAAGCGGGGAATCAGAGGCCGGGAATCAGAGGCCGGGAATCAGATGCTGGGAATAAGAGGCCGGGAATCAGAGGAGGGGAATCAGAGTCCGGGAATCAGTGATGGGGATTCAGAGGCGGGGAATGAGATATGGAGAATCAGAGGCGGGGAATCAGAGGCAGGGAAACAGAGGTGGGGAATCAGATATGGGGAATCAGAGGTGGCGAATCAAAGGCGGTGAATCAGAGATGGGGAATCAGAGGCGGGGAATCAGAGGCAGGGAATCAGATGCGGGGAATCAGAGGCGGGGAATCAGAGCTGGCGAATCAGAGGCTGGGAATCAGAGGTGGGCAATCAGAGGCGGGGAAACAGAGGCGGGGAATCAAATATAGGGAATCAGAGGTGGGGAATCAGAGGTTGTGAATCAGAGATGGGGAATCAAGGCGGGGAATCAGAGGCAGGGAATCAGACGCGGGGAAACAGAGGCGGGGATTCAGAGCTGGGGAATCAGAGGCGGGGAATCAGAGTTGGGGAATCAGAGGCAGGGAATCAGATATGGGGAATCAGAGGTGGGGAATCAGAGGCAGGGAATCAGATGTGCGGAATCAGAGATGGGGAATCAGAGGCAGGGAATCAGAATCAGAAGAAGGGAATCAGAGGCCGGGAATCAGAGGCCGGAATCAGATGCTGGGAATCAGAGGCCTGGAATCAGAGGCGGGGAATCAGAGGCAGGGAATCAGATGCGGGGAATCAGAGGCGGGGAATCAGAGCTGGGGAATCAGAGGCGGGGTATTAGAGTTGGGGAATCAGAGGCGGGGAATCAGATATGGGGAAACAGAGGTGGGGAATCAGAGGCGGGGAAACAGAGGCAGGGAATCAGATATGGGGAATCAGAGGTGGGGCATCAGAGGTTGTGAATCACAGATGGGGAATCAGAGGCGGGGAATCAGAGGCAGGGAATCAGACGCGGGGAATCAGAGGCGGGGATTCAGAGCTGGGGAATCAGAAGCGGGGAATCAGAGTTGGGGAATCAGAGGCGGGGAATCAGATATGGGGAATCAGAGGCAGGGAATCAGAGGCGGGGAATCAGAGGCAGGGAATCAGACGCGGGGAATCTGAGGCGGGGAATCAGAGCTGGGGAATCAGAGGTGGGGAATCAGAGTTGAGGAATCAGAGGCAGGGAATTGGATGTGCGGAATCAGAGAGGGGGAATCAGAGGTGGGGAATCAGAGGCGGTGAATCAGAGATGGGGAATCAGAGGCGGGGAATCAGAGGCAGGAAATCAGACACGGGGATTCAGAGGCTGGGAATCAGACGGGGGGAATCAAAGGCGGGGAATCAGAGCTGGGGAATCTGAGGCAGGGAATCAGAGTTGGGGATTCAGAGGCGGGGAATCAGATATGGGGAAACAGAGGCGGGGAATCAGAGGCGGGCAAACAGAGGCGGGGAATTAGATATGGGGAATCAGAGGTAGGGAATCAGAGGTGGTGAATCAGTGATGGGGAATCACAGGCGGGGAATCAGACGCAGGGAATAGGACGCGGGGAATCAGAGGCAGGGAATCAGAGCTGGGGAATCAGAGGAGGGGATTCATAGTTGGGAATCAGAGGCGGGAATCAGATATGGGGAAACAGAGGCGGGGAATCAGAGGCGGGGAAACAGAGGCGGGGAATCAGTTATGGGGAATCAGAAGTGGGGAATCAGAGGCAGGGAATCAGATGTGCGGAATCAGAGATGGGGAATAAGAGGCAGGGAATCAGAATCAGAAGCGGGGAATCAGAGGCCGGGAATCAGAGGCCGGGAATCAGATGCTGGGAATAAGAGGCCGGGAATCAGAGGTGGGGAATCAGAGGTGGCGAATCAAAGGCGGTGAATTAGAGATGGGGAATCAGAGGCGGGGAATCAGAGGCAGGGAATCAGATGCGGGGAATCAGAGGCGGGGAATCAGAGCTGGCGAATCAGAGGCGGGGAATCAGAGGTGGGCAATCAGAGGCGGGGAATCAGATATGGGGAATCAGAGGCGGGGAATCAGAGGCAGGGAAACAGAGGCGGGGAATCAAATATAGGGAATCAGAGGTGGGGAATCAGAGGTTGTGAATCAGAGATGGGGAATCAAGGCGGGGAATCAGAGGCAGGGAATCAGACACGGGGAATCAGAGGCGGGGATTCAGAGCTGGGGAATCAGAGGCGGGGAATCAGAGTTGGGGAATCAGAGGCAGGGAATCAGAGGCGGGGAATCAGAGGCGGGGAATCAGAGCCGGGGAATCAGATATGGGGAATCAGAGGTGGGGAATCAGGGGCAGGGAATCAGTGACAGGGAATCAGAGGCGGGGAATCAGAGGCGGGGAATCAGAGGCAGGGAATCAGACACGGGGAATCAGAGGCGGGGAATCAGAGATGGGGAATCAGAGGCGGGGAATCAGAGGCAGGGAATTGGACGCCGGGAATCAGAGTCGGGGAATCAGAGCTGGGGAATCAGAGGCGGGGAATCAGAGTTGGGGAATCAGAGGCGGGGACTCAGATATGGGGAAATAGAGGCGGGGAATCAGATATGGGGAATCAGAGGTGTGGAATCAGAGGTTGGGAATCAGAGGAAGGGAATCAGAGTCGGGGAAACAGAGGCGGGGAATCAGATATGTGGAATCAGAGGTGGCGAATCAAAAGCGGTGAAACAGAGATGGGGAATCAGGGCAGGGAATCAGAGGCAGGGAATCAAACACGGGGAATCAGAGCTGGGGAATCAGAGGCGGGGAATCAGAGTTGGGAATCAGAGGCGGGGAATCAGAGGCGGGGAAACAGAGGCGGGGAATCAGATATGGGGAATCAGAGGTGGGGAATCAGAGGTTGGGAATCAGAGGCAGGGAATCAGAGGCGGGGAATCAGAGGCGGGGAATCAGAGGAAGGGAATCAGATGTGCGGAATCGGAGATGGGGAATCAGAGGCAGGTAATCAGAGGCGGGGAATCAGAGGCGGGGAATCAGAGGCCGGGAATCAGATATGGGGAAACTGAGGCGGGGAATCCGAGGCGGGGAACAGAGGCGGGGAGTCAGATATGGGGAATCAGAGGTGGGGAATCAGAGGTTGGGAATCAGAGGCAGGGAATCAGAGGCTTGGAATCAGATGCAGGGAATCAGATGCGGGGCATCAGAGGCGGGGAATCAGAGCTGGGGAATCAGAGGTGGGGAATCAGATTTGGGGAATCAGAGGTGGGGACTTAGATATTGGGAAACAGAGGCGGGGAATCAGAGGCGGGGAAACAGAGGCGGGGAATCAGATATGGGGAATCAGAGGCGGGGAATCAGAGGCAGGGAATCAGATGTGCGGAATCAGAGATGGGGAATCAGAGGCAGGGAATCAGAATCAGAAGCAGGGAATCAGAGGCCGGGAATCAGAGGCCGGAATCAGATGATGGGAATCAGAGGCCTGGAATCAGAGGCGGGGAATCAGAGGCAGGGAATCAGATGCGGGGAATCAGAGGCGGGGAATCAGAGCTGGGGAATCAGAGGCGGGGTATTAGAGTTGGGGAATCAGAGGCGGGGAATCAGATATGGGGAAACAGAGGTAGGGAATCAGAGGCGGGGAAACAGAGGCAGGGAATCAGATTTGGGGAATCAGAGGCGGGGAATCAGAGGTGGGGAAACATAGGCAGGGAATCGGATGTGCGGAATCAGAGATGGGGAATCAGAGGCCGGGAATCAGAGGTGGTGAATCAGAGATGGGGAATCAGAGGCGGGGAATCAGAGGCAGGGTATCAGACGCGGGGAATCAGAGGTGGGCAATCAGAGGCGGGGAATTAGATATGGGGAATCAGAGGCGGGGAATCAGAGGCGGGGAAACAGAGGCGGGGAATCAGATATGGGGAATCAGAGGTGGGGCATCAGAGGTTGTGAATCACAGATGGGGAATCAGAGGCGGGGAATCAGAGGCAGGGAATCAGACGCGGGGAATCAGAGGCGGGGATTCAGAGCTGGGGAATCAGAAGCGGGGAATCAGAGTTGGGGAATCAGAGGCGGGGAATCAGATATGGGGAATCAGAGGCAGGGAATCAGAGGTGGGGAATCAGAGGCAGGGAATCAGACGCGGGGAATCTGAGGCGGGGAATCAGAGCTGGGGAATCAGAGGTGGGGAATCAGAGTTGGGGAATCAGAGGCAGGGAATTGGATGTGCGGAATCAGAGATGGGGAATCAGAGGTGGGGAATCAGAGGCGGTGAATCAGAGATGGGGAATCAGTGGCGGGGAATCAGAGGCAGGAAATCAGACACGGGGATTCAGAGGCAGGGAATCAGACGCGGGGAATCTGAGGCGGGGAATCAGAGCTGGGGAATCTGAGGCAGGGAATCAGAGTTGGGGATTCAGAGGCGGGGAATCAGATATGGGGAAACAGAGGCGGGGAATCAGAGGCGGGCAAACAGAGGCGGGGAATTAGATATGGGGAATCAGAGGTAGGGAATCAGAGGTGGTGAATCAGTGATGGGGAATCACAGGCGGGGAATCAGAGGCAGGGAATAGAACGCGGGGAATCAGAGGCAGGGAATCAGAGCTGGGGAATCAGAGGCGGGGAATCATAGTTGGGAATCAGAGGCGGGAATCAGATATGGGGAAACAGAGGCGGGGAATCAGAGGCGGGGAAACACAGGCGGGGAATCAGATATGGGGAATCGGATGCAGGGAATCAGAGGCGGGGAATCAGAGCTGGGGAATCAGAGGCGGGGAATCAGAGATGGGGCATCAGAGGTGGGGAATTAGATATAGGGAAACAGAGGCGGGGAATCAGAGGCGGGGAAACAGAGGCGGGGAATCAGATATGGGGAATCAGAGGTGGGGAATCAGAGGCAGGGAATCAGATGTGCGGAATCAGAGATGGGGAATCAGAGGCAGGGAATCAGAAGCGGGGAATCAGAGGCCGGGAATCAGAGGCCGGGAATCAGATGCTGGGAATAAGAGGCCGGGAATCAGAGGAGGGGAATCAGAGTCCGGGAATCAGAGATGGGGATTCAGAGGCGGGGAATGAGATATGGAGAATCAGAGGCGTGGAATCAGAGGCGGGGAAACAGAGGTGGGGAATCAGATATGGGGAATCAGAGGTGGCGAATCAATGGTGGTGAATCAGAGATGGGGAATCAGAGGCGGGGAATCAGAGGCAGGGAATCAGATGCGGGGAATCAGAGGCGGGGAATCAGAGCTGGCGAATCAGAGGCTGGGAATCAGAGGTGGGCAATCAGAGGCTGGGAATCAGATATGGGGAATCAGAGGCGGGGAATCAGAGGCGGGGAAACAGAGGCGGGGAATCAAATATAGGGAATCAGAGGTGGGGAATCAGAGGTTGTGAATCAGAGATGGGGAATCAAGGCGGGGAATCAGAGACAGGGAATCAGACGCGGGGAAACAGAGGCGGGGATTCAGAGCTGGGGAATCAGAGGCGGGGAATCAGAGTTGGGGAATCAGAGGCAGGGAATCAGATATGGGGAATCAGAGGTGGGGAATCAGAGGCAGGGAATCAGATGTGCGGAATTAGAGATGGGGAATCAGAGGCAGGGAATCAGAATCAGAAGAAGGGAATCAGAGGCCGGGAATCAGAGGCCGGAATCAGATGCTGGGAATCAGAGGCCTGGAATCAGAGGTGGGGAATCAGAGGCAGGGAATCAGATGCGGGGAATCAGACGCGGGGAATCAGAGCTGGGGAATCAGAGGCGGGGTATTAGAGTTGGGGAATCAGAGGCGGGGAATCAGATATGGGGAAACAGAGGTGGGGAATCAGAGGCGGGGAAACAGAGGCAGGGAATCAGATATGGGGAATCAGAGGTGGGGCATCAGAGGTTGTGAATCACAGATGGGGAATCAGAGGCGGGGAATCAGAGGCAGGGAATCAGACGCGGGGAATCAGAGGCGGGGATTCAGAGCTGGGGAATCAGAAGCGGGGAATCAGAGTTGGGGAATCAGAGGCGGGGAATCAGATATGGGGAATCAGAGGCAGGGAATCAGAGGCGGGGAATCAGAGGCAGGGAATCAGACGCGGGGAATCTGAGGCGGGGAATCAGAGCTGGGGAATCAGAGGTGGGGAATCAGAGTTGAGGAATCAGAGGCAGGGAATTGGATGTGCGGAATCAGAGAGGGGGAATCAGAGGTGGGGAATCAGAGGCGGTGAATCAGAGATTGGGAATCAGAGGCGGGGAATCAGAGGCAGGAAATCAGACACGGGGATTCAGAGGCTGGGAATCAGACGGGGGGAATCAAAGGCGGGGAATCAGAGCTGGGGAATCTGAGGCAGGGAATCATAGTTGGGGATTCAGAGGCGGGGAATCAGATATGGGGAAACAGAGGCGGGGAATCAGAGGCGGGCAAACAGAGGCGGGGAATTAGATATGGGGAATCAGAGGTAGGGAATCAGAGGCGGGGAATCAGAGCTGGGGAATCAGAGGCGGGGAATCAGAGTTGGGGCATCAGAGGTGGGGAATTAGATATAGGGAAACAGAGGCGGGGAATCAGAGGCGGGGAAACAGAGGCGGGGAATCAGATATGGGGAATCAGAGGTGGGGAATCAGAGGCAGGGAATCAGATGTGCGGAATCAGAGATGGGGAATAAGAGGCAGGGAATCAGAATCAGAAGCGGGGAATCAGAGGCCGGGAATCAGAGGCCGGGAATCAGATGCTGGGAATAAGAGGCCGGGAATCAGAGGTGGGGAATCAGATATGGGGAATCAGAGGTGGCGAATCAAAGGCGGTGAATCAGAGATGGGGAATCAGAGGCGGGGAATCAGAGGCAGGGAATCAGATGCGGGGAATCAGAGGCGGGGAATCAGAGCTGGCGAATCAGAGGCTGTGAATCAGAGGTGGGCAATCAGAGGCGGGGAATCAGATATGGGGAATCAGAGGCGGGGAATCAGAGGCGGGGAAACAGAGGCGGGGAATCAAATATAGGGAATCAGAGGTGGGGAATCAGAGGTTGTGAATCAGAGATGGGGAATCAAGGCGGGGAATCAGAGGCAGGGAATCAGACGCGGGGAATCAGAGGAGGGGATTCAGAGCTGGGGAATCAGAGGCGGGGAATCAGAGTTGGGGAATCAGAGGCAGCGAATCAGATATGGGGAATCAGAGGCGGGGAATCAGAGGCGGGGAAACAGAGGCGGGGAATCAGATGTGGGGAATCAGAGGTGGGGAATCAGGGGCAGGGAATCGGTGGCAGGGAATCAGAGGCGGGGAATCAGAGGCGGGGAATCAAAGGCAGGGAATCAGACACGGGGAATCAGAGGCAGGGAATCAGAGATGGGGAATCAGAGGCGGGGAATCAGAGGCAGGGAATCGGATGCCGGGAATCAGAGTCGGGGAATCAGAGCTGGGGAATCAGAGGCAGGGAATCAGAATCAGAAGCAGGGAATCAGAGGCCGGGAATCAGAGGCCGGAATCAGATGATGGGAATCAGAGGCCTGGAATCAGAGGCGGGGAATCAGAGGCAGGGAAACAGATGCGGGGAATCAGAGGCGGGGAATCAGAGCTGGGGAATCAGAGGCGGGGTATTAGAGTTGGGGAATCAGAGGCGGGGAATCAGATATGGGGAAACAGAGGTAGGGAATCAGAGGCGGGGAAACAGAGGCAGGGAATCAGATATGGGGAATCAGAGGCGGGGAATCAGAGGTGGGGAAACATAGGCAGGGAATCGGATGTGCGGAATCAGAGATGGGGAATCAGAGGCCGGGAATCAGAGGTGGTGAATCAGAGATGGGGAATCAGAGACGGGGAATCAGAGGCAGGGTATCAGACGCGGGGAATCAGAGGTGGGCAATCAGAGGCGGGGAATCAGATATGGGGAATCAGAGGCGGGGAATCAGAGGCGGGGAAACAGAGGCGGGGAATCAGATATGGGGAATCAGAGGTGGGGCATCAGAGGTTGTGAATCACAGATGGGGAATCAGAGGCGGGGAATCAGAGGCAGGGAATCAGACGCGGGGAATCAGAGGCGGGGATTCAGAGCTGGGGAATCAGAAGCGGGGAATCAGAGTTGGGGAATCAGAGGCGGGGAATCAGATATGGGGAATCAGAGGAAGGGAATCAGAGGTGGGGAATCAGAGGCAGGGAATCAGACGCGGGGAATCTGAGGCGGGGAATCAGAGCTGGGGAATCAGAGGTGGGGAATCAGAGTTGGGGAATCAGGGGCAGGGAATTGGATGTGCGGAATCAGAGATGGGGAATCAGAGGTGGGGAATCAGAGGCGGTGAATCAGAGATGGGGAATCAGTGGCGGGGAATCAGAGGCAGGAAATCAGACACGGGGATTCAGAGGCTGGGAATCAGAGGCAGGGAATCAGACGCGGGGAATCTGAGGCGGGGAATCAGAGCTGGGGAATCTGAGGCAGGGAATCAGAGTTGGGGATTCAGAGGCGGGGAATCAGATATGGGGAAACAGAGGCGGGGAATCAGAGGCGGGCACACAGAGGCGGGGAATTAGATATGGGGAATCAGAGGTAGGGAATCAGAGGTGGTGAATCAGTGATGGGGAATCACAGGCGGGGAATCAGAGGCAGGGAATAGAACGCGGGGAATCAGAGGCAGGGAATCAGAGCTGGGGAATCAGAGGCGGGGAATCATAGTTGGGAATCAGAGGCGGGAATCAGATATGGGGAAACAGAGGCGGGGAATCAGAGGCGGGGAAACAGAGGCGGGGAATCAGATATGGGGAATCGGATGCAGGGAATCAGAGGCGGGGAATCAGAGCTGGGGAATCAGAGGCGGGGAATCAGAGTTGGGGCATCAGAGGTGGGGAATTAGATATAGGGAAACAGAGGCGGGGAATCAGAGGCGGGGAAACAGAGGCGGGGAATCAGATATGGGGAATCAGAGGTGGGGAATCAGAGGCAGGGAATCAGATGTGCGGAATCAGAGATGGGGAATCAGAGGCAGGGAATCAGAAGCGGGGAATCAGAGGCCGGGAATCAGAGGCCGGGAATCAGAGGAGGGGAATCAGAGTCCGGGAATCAGAGATGGGGATTCAGAGGCGGGGAATGAGATATGGAGAATCAGAGGCGGGGAATCAGAGGCGGGGAAACAGAGGTGGGGAATCAGATATGGGGAATCAGAGGTGGCGAATCAAAGGTGGTGAATCAGAGATGGGGAATCAGAGGCGGGGAATCAGAGGCAGGGAATCAGATGCGGGGAATCAGAGGCGGGGAATCAGAGCTGGCGAATCAGAGGCTGGGAATCAGAGGTGGGCAATCAGAGGCGGGGAATCAGATATGGGGAATCAGAGGCGGGGAATCAGAGGCGGGGAAACAGAGGCGGGGAATCAAATATAGGGAATCAGAGGTGGGGAATCAGAGGTTGTGAATCAGAGATGGGGAATCAAGGCGGGGAATCAGAGGCAGGGAATCAGACGCGGGGAAACAGAGGCGGGGATTCAGAGCTGGGGAATCAGAGGCGGGGAATCAGAGTTGGGGAATCAGAGGCAGAGAATCAGATATGGGGAATCAGAGGTGGGGAATCAGAGGCAGGGAATCAGATGTGCGGAATTAGAGATGGGGAATCAGAGGCAGGGAATCAGAATCAGAAGAAGGGAATCAGAGGCCGGGAATCAGAGGCCGGAATCAGATGCTGGGAATCAGAGGCCTGGAATCAGAGGCGGGGAATCAGAGGCAGGGAATCAGATGCGGGGAATCAGACGCGGGGAATCAGAGCTGGGGAATCAGAGGCGGGGTATTAGAGTTGGGGAATCAGAGGCGGGGAATCAGATATGGGGAAACAGAGGTGGGGAATCAGAGGCGGGGAAACAGAGGCAGGGAATCAGATATGGGGAATCAGAGGTGGGGCATCAGAGGTTGTGAATCACAGATGGGGAATCAGAGGCGGGGAATCAGAGGCAGGGAATCAGACGCGGGGAATCAGAGGCGGGGATTCAGAGCTGGGGAATCAGAAGCGGGGAATAAGAGTTGGGGAATCAGAGGCGGGGAATCAGATATGGGGAATCAGAGGCAGGGAATCAGAGGCGGGGAATCAGAGGCAGGGAATCAGACGCGGGGAATCTGAGGCGGGGAATCAGAGCTGGGGAATCAGAGGTGGGGAATCAGAGTTGAGGAATCAGAGGCAGGGAATTGGATGTGCGGAATCAGAGAGGGGGAATCAGAGGTGGGGAATCAGAGGCGGTGAATCAGAGATGGGGAATCAGAGGCGGGGAATCAGAGGCAGGAAATCAGACACGGGGATTCAGAGGCTGGGAATCAGACGGGGGGAATCAAAGGCGGGGAATCAGAGCTGGGGAATCTGAGGCAGGGAATCAGAGTTGGGGATTCAGAGGCGGGGAATCAGATATGGGGAAACAGAGGCGGGGAATCAGAGGCGGGCAAACAGAGGCGGGGATTTAGATATGGGGAATCAGAGGTAGGGAATCAGAGGCGGGGAATCAGAGCTGGGGAATCAGAGGCGGGGAATCAGAGTTGGGGCATCAGAGGTGGGGAATTAGATATAGGGAAACAGAGGCGGGGAATCAGAGGCGGGGAAACAGAGGCGGGGAATCAGATATGGGGAATCAGAGGTGGGGAATCAGATGCGGGGAATCAGAGGCGGGGAATCAGATGCTGGGAATAAGAGGCCGGGAATCAGAGGTGGGGAATCAGATATGGGGAATCAGAGGTGGCGAATCAAAGGCGGTGAATCAGAGATGGGGAATCAGAGGCGGGGAATCAGAGGCAGGGAATCAGATGCGGGGAATCAGAGGCGGGGAATCAGAGCTGGCGAATCAGAGGCTGTGAATCAGAGGTGGGCAATCAGAGGCGGGGAATCAGATATGGGGAATCAGAGGCGGGGAATCAGAGGCGGGGAAACAGAGGCGGGGAATCAAATATAGGGAATCAGAGGTGGGGAATCAGAGGTTGTGAATCAGAGATGGGGAATCAAGGCGGGGAATCAGAGGCCGGGAATCAGAGGCCGGGAATCAGATGCTGGGAATAAGAGGCCGGGAATCAGAGGTGGGGAATCAGATATGGGGAATCAGAGGTGGCGAATCAGATATGGGGAATCAGAGGTGGGGAATCAGAGGCAGGGAATCAGACGCGGGGAAACAGAGGCGGGGATTCAGAGCTGGGGAATCAGAGGCGGGGAATCAGATATGGGGAATCAGAGGCAGAGAATCAGATATGGGGAATCAGAGGTGGGGAATCAGAGGCAGGGAATCAGATGTGCGGAATTAGAGATGGGGAATCAGAGGCAGGGAATCAGAATCAGAAGAAGGGAATCAGAGGCCGGGAATCAGAGGCCGGAATCAGATGCTGGGAATCAGAGGCCTGGAATCAGAGGCGGGGAATCAGAGGCAGGGAATCAGATGCGGGGAATCAGACGCGGGGAATCAGAGCTGGGGAATCAGAGGCGGGGTATTAGAGTTGGGGAATCAGAGGCGGGGAATCAGATATGGGGAAACAGAGGTGGGGAATCAGAGGCGGGGAAACAGAGGCAGGGAATCAGATATGGGGAATCAGAGGTGGGGCATCAGAGGTTGTGAATCACAGATGGGGAATCAGAGGCGGGGAATCAGAGGCAGGGAATCAGACGCGGGGAATCAGAGGCGGGGATTCAGAGCTGGGGAATCAGAAGCGGGGAATAAGAGTTGGGGAATCAGAGGCGGGGAATCAGATATGGGGAATCAGAGGCAGGGAATCAGAGGCGGGGAATCAGAGGCAGGGAATCAGACGCGGGGAATCTGAGGCGGGGAATCAGAGCTGGGGAATCAGAGGTGGGGAATCAGAGTTGAGGAATCAGAGGCAGGGAATTGGATGTGCGGAATCAGAGAGGGGGAATCAGAGGTGGGGAATCAGAGGCGGTGAATCAGAGATGGGGAATCAGAGGCGGGGAATCAGAGGCAGGAAATCAGACACGGGGATTCAGAGGCTGGGAATCAGACGGGGGGAATCAAAGGCGGGGAATCAGAGCTGGGGAATCTGAGGCAGGGAATCAGAGTTGGGGATTCAGAGGCGGGGAATCAGATATGGGGAAACAGAGGCGGGGAATCAGAGGCGGGCAAACAGAGGCGGGGATTTAGATATGGGGAATCAGAGGTAGGGAATCAGAGGCGGGGAATCAGAGCTGGGGAATCAGAGGCGGGGAATCAGAGTTGGGGCATCAGAGGTGGGGAATTAGATATAGGGAAACAGAGGCGGGGAATCAGAGGCGGGGAAACAGAGGCGGGGAATCAGATATGGGGAATCAGAGGTGGGGAATCAGATGCGGGGAATCAGAGGCGGGGAATCAGATGCTGGGAATAAGAGGCCGGGAATCAGAGGTGGGGAATCAGATATGGGGAATCAGAGGTGGCGAATCAAAGGCGGTGAATCAGAGATGGGGAATCAGAGGCGGGGAATCAGAGGCAGGGAATCAGATGCGGGGAATCAGAGGCGGGGAATCAGAGCTGGCGAATCAGAGGCTGTGAATCAGAGGTGGGCAATCAGAGGCGGGGAATCAGATATGGGGAATCAGAGGCGGGGAATCAGAGGCGGGGAAACAGAGGCGGGGAATCAAATATAGGGAATCAGAGGTGGGGAATCAGAGGTTGTGAATCAGAGATGGGGAATCAAGGCGGGGAATCAGAGGCCGGGAATCAGAGGCCGGGAATCAGATGCTGGGAATAAGAGGCCGGGAATCAGAGGTGGGGAATCAGATATGGGGAATCAGAGGTGGCGAATCAAAGGCGGTGAATCAGAGATGGGGAATCAGAGGCGGGGAATCAGAGGCAGGGAATCAGATGCGGGGAATCAGAGGCGGGGAATCAGAGCTGGCGAATCAGAGGCTGTGAATCAGAGGTGGGCAATCAGAGGCGGGGAATCAGATATGGGGAATCAGAGGCGGGGAATCAGAGGCGGGGAAACAGAGGCGGGGAATCAAATATAGGGAATCAGAGGTGGGGAATCAGAGGTTGTGAATCAGAGATGGGGAATCAAGGCGGGGAATCAGAGGCAGGGAATCAGACGCGGGGAATCAGAGGAGGGGATTCAGAGCTGGGGAATCAGAGGCGGGGAATCAGAGTTGGGGAATCAGAGGCAGCGAATCAGATATGGGGAATCAGAGGCGGGGAATCAGAGGCGGGGAAACAGAGGCGGGGAATCAGATGTGGGGAATCAGAGGTGGGGAATCAGGGGCAGGGAATCGGTGGCAGGGAATCAGAGGCGGGGAATCAGAGGTGGGGAATCAAAGGCAGGGAATCAGACATGGGGAATCAGAGGCGGGGAATCAGAGATGGGGAATCAGAGGCGGGGAATCAGAGGCAGGGAATCGGATGCCGGGAATCAGAGTCGGGGAATCAGAGCTGGGGAATCAGAGGCGGGGAATCAGAGTTGGGGAATCAGAGGCGGGGAATCAGATATGGGGAAATAGAGGCGGGGAATCAGATATGGGGAATCAGAGGTGTGGAATCAGTGGTTGGGAATCAGAGGCAGGGAATCAGAGTCGGGGAAACAGAGGCGGGGAATCAGATATGGGGAATCAGAGGTGGCGAATCAAAGGCGGTGAAACAGAGATGGGGAATCAGGGCAGGGAATCAGAGGCAGGGAATCAAACACGGGAAATCAGAGCTGGGGAATCAGAGGCGGGGAATCAGAGTTGGGAATCAGAGGCGGGGAATCAGAGGCGGGGAAACAGAGGCGGGGAATTAGATATGGGGAATCAGAGGTGGGGAATCCGAGGTTGGGAATCAGAGGCAGGGAATCAGAGGTGGAAAATCAGAGGCGGGGAATCAGAGGAAGAGAATCAGATGTGCGGAATCGGAGATGGGGAATCAGAGGCAGGGAATCAGAGGCGGGGAATCAGAGGCGGGGAATCAGAGGCGGGGAATCAGAGGCCGGGAATCAGATATGGGGTAACAGAGGCGGGGAATCCGAGGCGGGGAAACAGAGGCGGGGAATCAGATATGGGGAGTCAGAGGTGGGGCATCAGGGGTTGGGATTCAGAGGCAGGGAATCAGAGGCTTGGAATCAGATGCAGGGAATCAGATGCGGGGAATCAGAGGCGGGGAATCAGAGCTGGGGAATCAGAGGTGGGGAATCAGATATGGGGAATCAGAGGCGGGGACTTAGATATTGGGAAACAGAGGCTGGGAATCAGAGGCGGGGAAACCCAGGCGGGGAATCAGATATGGGGAATCAGAGATGGGGAAGCAGAGGCAGGGAATCAGAATCAGAAGCAGTGAATCAGAGGCCGGGAATCAGAGGCCGGAATCAGATGCTGGGAATCAGAGGCCTGGAATCAGAGGCGGGGAATCAGAGGCAGTGAATCCGATGCGGGGAATCAGAGGCGGGGAATCAGAGCTGGGGAATCAGAGGCGGGGTATTAGAGTGTGGGAATCAGAGGCGGGGAATCAGATATGGGGAAACAGAGGTGGGGAATCAGAGGTGGGGAAACAGAGGCAGGGAATCAGATATGGGGAATCAGAGGCGGGGAATCAGAGGTGGGGAATCATAGGCAGGGAATCGGATGTGCGGAATCAGAGATGGGGAATCAGAGGCTGGGAATCAGAGGTGGTGAATCAGAGATGGGGAATCAGAGGCGGGGAATCAGAGGCAGGGAATCAGACACGGGGAATCAGAGGTGGGCAATCAGAGGCGGGGAATCAGATATGGGGAATCAGAGGCGGAGAATCAGAGGCGGGGAAACAGAGGCGGGGAATCAGATATGCGGAATCAGAGGTGGGGCATCAGAGGTTGTGAATCACAGATGGGGAATCAGAGGCGGGGAATCAGAGGCAGGGAATCAGACGCGGGGAATCAGAGTTGGGGAATCAGAGGCGGGGAATCAGATATGGGGAATCAGAGGCAGGGAATCAGAGGCGGGAAAACAGAGGCGGGGAATCAGATATGGGGAATCAGAGGCGGGGAATCAGAGGCAGGGAATCAGACACGGGGAATCAGAGGCGGGGAATCAGAGATGGGGAATCAGAGGCGGGGAATCAGAGGCAGGGAATCGGATGCCGGGAATCAGAGGCGGGAAATCAGAGCTGGGGAATCAGAGGCGGGGAATCAGAGTTGGGGAATCAGAGGCGGCGAAGCAGATATGGGGAAATAGAGGCGGGGAATCAGATATTGGGAATCAGAGGCGGGGAATCAGATATGGGGAATCAGAGGCTGGGAATCAGAGGGCGGGAAACAGAGGCGCGGAATAAGATATGGGGAATCAGAGGTGGGGAATCAGGGGCGGGGAATCAGTGGCAGGGAATCAGAGGCGGGGAATCAGAGGCGGGGAATCAAAGGAAGGGAATCAGACACGGGGAATCAGAGGTGGGGAATCAGAGATGGGGAATCAGAGGAGGGGAATCACAGGCAGGGAATCAGAGGCGGGGAATCAGAGGCGGGGAGTCAGAGGTAGGGAATCAGAGTCGGGGAATCATAGGCAGGGAATCGGTTGTGCGGAATCAGAGATGGGGAATCAGATGTGGGGAATCAGAGGCAGTGAATCAGAGGCGGGGAAACAGAGGCGGGGAATCAAATATAGGGAATCAGAGGTGGGGAATCAGAGGTTGTGAATCAGAGATGGGGAATCAAGGCGGGGAATCAGAGGCAGGGAATCAGACGCGGGGAATCAGAGGCGGGGATTCAGAGCTGGGGAATCAGAGGCGGTGAATCAGAGTTTGGGAATCAGAGGCAGGGAATCAGATATGGGGAATCAGAGGTGGGGAATCAGAGGCGGGGAAACAGAGGCGGGGAATCAGATATGGGGAATCAGAATTGGGGAATCAGGGGCAGGGAATCAGTGGCAGGGAATCAGAGGCGGGGAATCAGAGGCGGGGAATCAGAGGCAGGGAATCAGACACGGGGAATCAGAGGCGGGGAATGAGAGATGGGGAATCAGAGGCGGGGAATCAGAGGCAGGGAATCGGACTCCGGGAATCAGAGTCGGGGAATCAGAGCTGGGGAATCAGAGGCGGGGAATCAGAGTTGGGGAATCAGAGGCGGGGAATCAGATATGGGGAAATAGAGGCGGGGAATCAGATATGGGGAATCAGAGGTGTGGAATCAGAGGTTGGGAATCAGAGGCAGGGAATCAGAGTCGGGGAAACAGAGGCGGGTAATCAGATATGGGGAAACAGAGGTGGCGAATCAAAGGCGGTGAAACAGAGATGGGGAATCAGGGCAGGGAATCAGAGGCAGGGAATCAAACACGGGGAATCAGAGCTTGGGAATCAGAGGCGGGGAATCAGAGTTGGGAATCAGAGGCGGGGAATCAGAGGCGGGGAAACAGAGGCGGGGAATCAGATATGGGGAATCAGAGGTGGGGAATCCGAGGTTGGGAATCAGAGGCAGGGAATCAGAGGCGGGGAATCAGAGGCGGGGAATCAGAGGAAGGGAATCAGATGTGCGGAATCGGAGATGGGGAATCAGAGGCAGGGAATCAGAGGCGGGGAATCAGAGGCGGGGAATCAGAGGCCGGTAATCAGATATGGGGAAACAGAGGCGGGGAATCCGAGGCGGGGAAACAGAGGCGGGGAATCAGATATGGGGAATCAGAGGTGGGGAATCAGAGGTTGGGAATCAGAGGCAGGGAATCAGAGGCTTGGAATCAGATGCAGGGAATCAGATGCGGGGAATCAGAGGCGGGGAATCAGAGGTGGGGAATCAGAGGTGGGGAATCAGATTTGGGGAATCAGAGGCGGGGACTTAGATATTGGGAAACAGAGGCGGGGAATCAGAGGCGGGGAAACCCAGGCGGGGAATCAGATATGGGGAATCAGAGGTGGGGAATCAGAGGCAAGGAATCAGATGTGCGGAATCAGAGATGGGGAATCAGAGGCAGGGAATCAGAATCAGAAGCAGGGAATCAGAGGCCGGGAATTAGAGGCCGGAATCAGATGCTGGGAATCAGAGGCCTGGAATCAGAGGCGGGGAATCAGAGGCAGGGAATCAGATGCGGGGAATCAGAGCTGGGGAATCAGAGGCGGGGTATTAGAGTTGGGGAATCAGAGGCGGGGAATCAGATATGGGGAAACAGAGGTGGGGAATCAGAGGCGGGGAAACAGAGGCAGGGAATCAGATATGGGGAATCAGAGGCGGGGAATCAGAGGTGGGGAATCATAGGCAGGGAATCGGATGTGCGGAATCAGAGATGGGGAATCAGAGGCTGGGAATCAGAGGTGGTGAATCAGAGATGGGGAATCAGAGGCGGGGAATCAGAGGCAGGGAATCAGACGCGGGGAATCAGAGGTGGGCAATCAGAGGCGGGGAATCAGATATGGGGAATCAGAGGCGGGGAATCAGAGGCAGGGAATCAGACGCGGGGAATCAGAGGCGGGGATTCAGAGCTGGGGAATCAGAGGCGGGGAATCAGAGTTGGGGAATCAGAGGCGGGGAATCAGAGGAAGGGAATCAGACGCGGGGAATCAGAGGCGGGGATTCAGAGCTGGGGAATCAGAGGCGGGGAATCCGAGTTGGGGAATCAGAGGCGGGGAATCAGATATGGGGAATCAGAGGCAGGGAATCAGAGGCGGGAAAACAGAGGCGGGGAATCAGATATGGGGAATCAGAGGCGGGGAATCAGAGGCAGGGAATCAGACACGGGGAATCAGAGGCGGGGAATCAGAGATGGGGAATCAGAGGCGGGGAATCAGAGGCAGGGAATCGGATGCCGGGAATCAGAGGCGGGAAATCAGAGCTGGGGAATCAGAGGCGGGGAATCAGAGTTGGGGAATCAGAGGCGGCGAAGCAGATATGGGGATATAGAGGCGGGGAAACAGATATGGGGAATCAGAGGCGGGGAATCAGATATGGGGAATCAGAGGCTGGGAATCAGAGGGGGGGAAACAGAGGCGGGGAATAAGATATGGAGAATCAGAGGTGGGGAATCAGGGGCGGGGAATCAGTGGCAGGGAATCAGAGGCGGGGAATCAGAGGCGGGGAATCAAAGGAAGGGAATCAGACACGGGGAATCAGAGTTGGGGAATCAGAGATGGGGAATCAGAGGCGGGGAATCACAGGCAGGGAATCAGACGCGGGGAATCAGAGGCGGGGAATCAGAGCTGGGGAATCAGAGGTGGGGAATCAGAGTCGGGGAATCAGAGGCAGGGAATCGGTTGTGCGGAATCAGAGATGGGGAATCAGATGTGGGGAATCAGAGGCAGTGAATCAGAGATGGGGAATCAGAGGCGGGGAATCAGAGGCAGGAAATCAGACAGGGATTCTGAGGCTGGGAATCAGACGGGGGGAATCAAAGGCGGGGAATCAGAGCTGGTGAATCAGAGGCAGGGAATCAGAGTTGGGGATTCAGAGGCGGGGAATCAGATATGGGGAAACAGAGGCGGGGAATGAGAGGCGGGCAAGCAGAGGCGGGGAATTAGATATGGGGAATCAGAGGTGGGAAATCAGAGGTGGTGAATCAGAGATGGGGAATCACAGGCGGGGAATCAGAGGCGGGGAAACAGAGGCTGGGAATCAGATATGGGGAATCAGAGGTGGGGAATCAGAGGCAGGGAATCAGATGTGCGGAATCAGAGATGGGGAATCAGAGGCAGGGAATCAGAATCAGAAGCAGGGAATCAGAGGCCGGGAATCAGAGGCCGGGAATCAGATGCTGGGAATAAGAGGCCGGGAATCAGAGGTGGGGATTCAGAGTCTGGGAATCAGAGATGGGGATTCAGAGGCGGGGAATGAGATATGGAGAATCAGAGGCGGGGAATCAGAGGCAGGGAATCAGATATGGGGAATCAGAGGCGGGGAATCAGAGGTGGGGAAACATAGGCAGGGAATCAGAGGCGGGGAATCAGAGGCGGGGAATCAGAGGAAGGGAATCAGATGTGCGGAATCGGAGATGGGAAATCAGAGGCAGGTAATCAGAGGCGGGGAATCAGAGGCGGGGAATCAGAGGCCGGGAATCAGATATGGGGAAACTGAGGCGGGGAATCCGAGGCGGGGAAACAGAGGCGGGGAGTCAGATATGGGGAATCAGAGGTGGGGAATCAGAGGTTGGGAATCAGAGGCAGGGAATCAGAGGCTTGGAATCAGATGCAGGGAATCAGATGCGGGGCATCAGAGGCGGGGAATCAGAGCTGGGGAATCAGAGGTGGGGAATCAGATTTGGGGAATCAGAGGTGGGGACTTAGATATTGGGAAACAGAGGCGGGGAATCAGAGGCGGGGAAACAGAGGCGGGGAATCAGATATGGGGAATCAGAGGCGGGGAATCAGAGGCAGGGAATCAGATGTGCGGAATCAGAGATGGGGAATCAGAGGCAGGGAATCAGAATCAGAAGCAGGGAATCAGAGGCCGGGAATCAGAGGCCGGAATCAGATGATGGGAATCAGAGGCCTGGAATCAGAGGCGGGGAATCAGAGGCAGGGAATCAGATGCGGGGAATCAGAGGCGGGGAATCAGAGCTGGGGAATCAGAGGCGGGGTATTAGAGTTGGGGAATCAGAGGCGGGGAATCAGATATGGGGAAACAGAGGTAGGGAATCAGATGCGGGGAAACAGAGGCAGGGAATCAGATATGGGGAATCAGAGGCGGGGAATCAGAGGTGGGGAAACATAGGCAGGGAATTGGATGTGCGGAATCAGAGATGGGGAATCAGAGGCCGGGAATCAGAGGTGGTGAATCAGAGATGGGGAATCAGAGGCGGGGAATCAGAGGCAGGGTATCAGACGCGGGGAATCAGAGGTGGGCAATCAGAGGCGGGGAATCAGATATGGGGAATCAGAGGCGGGGAATCAGAGGCGGGGAAACAGAGGCGGGGAATCAGATATGGGGAATCAGAGGCGGGGAATCAGAGGCGGGGAAACAGAGGCGGGGAATCAAATATGGGGAATCAGAGGTGGGGCATCAGAGGTTGTGAATCACAGATGGGGAATCAGAGGCGGGGAATCAGAGGCAGGGAATCAGACGCGGGGAATCAGAGGCGGGGATTCAGAGCTGGGGAATCAGAAGCGGGGAATCAGAGTTGGGGAATCAGAGGCGGGGAATCAGATATGGGGAATCAGAGGCAGGGAATCAGAGGTGGGGAATCAGAGGCAGGGAATCAGACGCGGGGAATCTGAGGCGGGGAATCAGAGCTGGGGAATCAGAGGTGGGGAATCAGAGTTGGGGAATCAGAGGCAGGGAATTGGATGTGCAGAATCACAGATGGTGAATCAGAGGTGGGGAATCAGAGGCGGTGAATCAGAGATGGGGAATCAGTGGCGGGGAATCAGAGGCAGGAAATCAGACACGGGGATTCAGAGGCTGGGAATCAGAGGCAGGGAATCAGACGCGGGGAATCTGAGGCGGGGAATCAGAGCTGGGGAATCTGAGGCAGGGAATCAGAGTTGGGGATTCAGAGGCGGGGAATCAGATATGGGGAAACAGAGGCGGGGAATCAGAGGCGGGCAAACAGAGGCGGGGAATTAGATATGGGGAATCAGAGGTAGGGAATCAGAGGTGGTGAATCAGTGATGGGGAATCACAGGCGGGGAATCAGAGGCAGGGAATAGAACGCGGGGAATCAGAGGCAGGGAATCAGAGCTGGGGAATCAGAGGCGGGGAATCATAGTTGGGAATCAGAGGCGGGAATCAGATATGGGGAAACAGAGGCGGGGAATCCGAGGCGGGGAAACAGAGGCGGGGAATCAGATATGGGGAATCGGATGCAGGGAATCAGAGGCGGGGAATCAGAGCTGGGGAATCAGAGGCGGGGAATCAGAGTTGGGGCATCAGAGGTGGGGAATTAGATATAGGGAAACAGAGGCGCGGAATCAGAGGCGGGGAAACAGAGGCAGGGAATCAGATATGGGGAATCAGAGGTGGGGAATCAGAGGAAGGGAATCAGATGTGCGGAATCAGAGATGGGGAATCAGAGGCAGGGAATCAGAAGCGGGGAATCAGAGGCCGGGAATCAGAGGCCGGGAATCAGATGCTGGGAATAAGAGGCCGGGAATCAGAGGAGGGGCATCAGAGTCCGGGAATCAGAGATGGGGATTCAGAGGCGGGGAATGAGATATGGAGAATCAGAGGCGGGGAATCAGAGGCGGGGAAACAGAGGTGGGGAATCAGATATGGGGAATCAGAGGTGGCGAATCAAAGGTGGTGAATCAGAGATGGGGAATCAGAGGCGGGGAATCAGAGGCAGGGAATCAGATGCGGGGAATCAGAGGCGGGGAATCAGAGCTTGCGAATCAGAGGCTGGGAATCAGAGGTGGGCAATCAGAGGCGGGGAATCAGATATGGGGAATCAGAGGCGGGGAATCAGAGGCGGGGAAACAGAGGCGGGGAATCAAATATAGGGAATCAGAGGTGGGGAATCAGAGGTTGTGAATCAGAGATGGGGAATCAACGCGGGGAATCAGAGGCAGGGAATCAGACGCGGGGAAACAGAGGCGGGGATTCAGAGCTGGGGAATCAGAGGCGGGGAATCAG
This sequence comes from Narcine bancroftii, assembly GCF_036971445.1. Lineage (NCBI taxonomy): Eukaryota > Metazoa > Chordata > Chondrichthyes > Torpediniformes > Narcinidae > Narcine > Narcine bancroftii. The sequence goes on along the minus strand of NW_027211891.1, from coordinate 1,619,549 downwards.
AGTTGGGGAATCAGAGGCAGGGAATCAGATATGGGGAATCAGAGGTGGGGAATCAGAGGCAGGGAATCAGATGTGCGGAATTAGAGATGGGGAATCAGAGGCAGGGAATCAGAATCAGAAGAAGGGAATCAGAGGCCGGGAATCAGAGGCCGGAATCAGATGCTGGGAATCAGAGGCCTGGAATCAGAGGCGGGGAATCAGAGGCAGGGAATCAGATGCGGGGAATCAGAGGCGGGGAATCAGAGCTGGGGAATCAGAGGCGGGGTATTAGAGTTGGGGAATCAGAGGCGGGGAATCAGATATGGGGAAACAGAGGTGGGGAATCAGAGGCGGGGAAACAGAGGCAGGGAATCAGATATGGGGAATCAGAGGTGGGGCATCAGAGGTTGTGAATCACAGATGGGGAATCAGAGGCGGGGAATCAGAGGCAGGGAATCAGACGCGGGGAATCAGAGGCGGGGATTCAGAGCTGGGGAATCAGAAGCGGGGAATCAGAGTTGGGGAATCAGAGGCGGGGAATCAGATATGGGGAATCAGAGGCAGGGAATCAGAGGCGGGGAATCAGAGGCAGGGAATCAGACGCGGGGAATCTGAGGCGGGGAATCAGAGCTGGGGAATCAGAGGTGGGGAATCAGAGTTGAGGAATCAGAGGCAGGGAATTGGATGTGCGGAATCAGAGAGGGGGAATCAGAGGTGGGGAATCAGAGGCGGTGAATCAGAGATGGGGAATCTGAGGCAGGGAATCAGAGGCAGGAAATCAGACACGGGGATTCAGAGGCTGGGAATCAGACGGGGGGAATCAAAGGCGGGGAATCAGAGCTGGGGAATCTGAGGCAGGGAATCAGAGTTGGGGATTCAGAGGCGGGGAATCAGATATGGGGAAACAGAGGCGGGGAATCAGAGGCGGGCAAACAGAGGCGGGGAATTAGATATGGGGAATCAGAGGTAGGGAATCAGAGGCGGGGAATCAGAGCTGGGGAATCAGAGGCGGGGAATCAGAGTTGGGGCATCAGAGGTGGGGAATTAGATATAGGGAAACAGAGGCGGGGAATCAGAGGCGGGGAAACAGAGGCGGGGAATCAGATATGGGGAATCAGAGGTGGGGAATCAGAGGCAGGGAATCAGATGTGCGGAATCAGAGATGGGGAATAAGAGGCAGGGAATCAGAATCAGAAGCGGGGAATCAGAGGCCGGGAATCAGAGGCCGGGAATCAGATGCTGGGAATAAGAGGCCGGGAATCAGAGGTGGGGAATCAGTTATGGGGAATCAGAGGTGGCGAATCAAAGGCGGTGAATCAGAGATGGGGAATCAGAGGCGGGGAATCAGAGGCAGGGAATCAGATGCGGGGAATCAGAGGCGGGGAATCAGAGCTGGCGAATCAGAGGCTGTGAATCAGAGGTGGGCAATCAGAGGCGGGGAATCAGATATGGGGAATCAGAGGCGGGGAATCAGAGGCGGGGAAACAGAGGCGGGGAATCAAATATAGGGAATCAGAGGTGGGGAATCAGAGGTTGTGAATCAGAGATGGGGAATCAAGGCGGGGAATCAGAGGCAGGGAATCAGACGCGGGGAATCAGAGGAGGGGATTCAGAGCTGGGGAATCAGAGGCGGGGAATCAGAGTTGGGGAATCAGAGGCAGGGAATCAGATATGGGGAATCAGAGGCGGGGAATCAGAGGCGGGGAAACAGAGGCGGGGAATCAGATGTGGGGAATCAGAGGTGGGGAATCAGGGGCAGGGAATCAGTGGCAGGGAATCAGAGGCGGGGAATCAGAGGCGGGGAATCAAAGGCAGGGAATCAGACACGGGGAATCAGAGGCGGGGAATCAGAGATGGGGAATCAGAGGCGGGGAATCAGAGGCAGGGAATCGGATGCCGGGAATCAGAGTCGGGGAATCAGAGCTGGGGAATCTGAGGCGGGGAATCAGAGTTGGGGAATCAGAGGCGGGGAATCAGATATGGGGAAATAGAGGCGGGGAATCAGATATGGGGAATCAGAGGTGTGGAATCAGAGGTTGGGAATCAGAGGCAGGGAATCAGAGTCGGGGAAACAGAGGCGGGGAATCAGATATGGGGAATCAGAGGTGGCGAATCAAAGGCGGTGAAACAGAGATGGGGAATCAGGGCAGGGAATCAGAGGCAGGGAATCAAACACGGGGAATCAGAGCTGGGGAATCAGAGGCGGGGAATCAGAGTTGGGAATCAGAGGCGGGGAATCAGAGGCGGGGAAACAGAGGCGGGGAATCAGATATGGGGAATCAGAGGTGGGGAATCCGAGGTTGGGAATCAGAGGCAGGGAATCAGAGGCGGAAAATCAGAGGCGGGGAATCAGAGGAAGAGAATCAGATGTGCGGAATCGGAGATGGGGAATCAGAGGCAGGGAATCAGAGGCGGGGAATCAGAGGCGGGGAATCAGAGGCCGGGAATCAGATATGGGGAATCAGAGGCGGGGAATCAGATATGGGGAATCAGAGGCTGGGAATCAGAGGGCGGGAAACAGAGGCGCGGAATAAGATATGGGGAATCAGAGGTGGGGAATCAGAGGCAGGGAATCAGACGCGGGGAATCAGAGTTGGGGAATCAGAGGCGGGGAATCAGACGCGGGGAATCAGAGGCGGGGAATCAGATATGGGGAATCAGAGGCAGGGAATCAGAGGCAGGGAATCAGACGCGGGGAATCAGAGTTGGGGAATCAGAGGCGGGGAATCAGATATGGGGAATCAGAGGCAGGGAATCAGAGGCGGGAAAACAGAGGCGGGGAATCAGATATGGGGAATCAGAGGCGGGGAATCAGAGGCAGGGAATCAGACACGGGGAATCAGAGGCGGGGAATAAGAGATGGGGAATCAGAGGCGGGGAATCAGAGGCAGGGAATCGGATGCCGGGAATCAGAGGCGGGAAATCAGAGCTGGGGAATCAGAGGCGGGGAATCAGAGTTGGGGAATCAGAGGCGGCGAAGCAGATATGGGGAAATAGAGGCGGGGAATCAGATATTGGGAATCAGAGGCGGGGAATCAGATATGGGGAATCAGAGGCTGGGAATCAGAGGGCGGGAAACAGAGGCGCGGAATAAGATATGGGGAATCAGAGGTGGGGAATCAAGGGCGGGGAATCAGTGGCAGGGAATCAGAGGCGGGGAATCAGAGGCGGGGAATCAAAGGAAGGGAATCAGACACGGGGAATCAGAGGTGGGGAATCAGAGATGGGGAATCAGAGGAGGGGAATCACAGGCAGGGAATCAGACGCGGGGAATCAGAGGCGGGGAATCAGAGGTAGGGAATCAGAGTCGGGGAATCATAGGCAGGGAATCGGTTGTGCGGAATCAGAGATGGGGAATCAGATGTGGGGAATCAGAGGCAGTGAATCAGAGGCGGGGAAACAGAGGCGGGGAATCAAATATAGGGAATCAGAGGTGGGGAATCAGAGGTTGTGAATCAGAGATGGGGAATCAAGGCGGGGAATCAGAGGCAGGGAATCAGACGCGGGGAATCAGAGGCGGGGATTCAGAGCTGGGGAATCAGAGGCGGTGAATCAGAGTTTGGGAATCAGAGGCAGGGAATCAGATATGGGGAATCAGAGGTGGGGAATCAGAGGCGGGGAAACAGAGGCGGGGAATCAGATATGGGGAATCAGAATTGGGGAATCAGGGGCAGGGAATCAGTGGCAGGGAATCAGAGGCGGGGAATCAGAGGCGGGGAATCAGAGGCAGGGAATCAGACACGGGGAATCAGAGGCGGGGAATGAGAGATGGGGAATCAGAGGCGGGGAATCAGAGGCAGGGAATCGGACTCCGGGAATCAGAGTCGGGGAATCAGAGCTGGGGAATCAGAGGCGGGGAATCAGAGTTGGGGAATCAGAGGCGGGGAATCAGATATGGGGAAATAGAGGCGGGGAATCAGATATGGGGAATCAGAGGTGTGGAATCAGAGGTTGGGAATCAGAGGCAGGGAATCAGAGTCGGGGAAACAGAGGCGGGTAATCAGATATGGGGAAACAGAGGTGGCGAATCAAAGGCGGTGAAACAGAGATGGGGAATCAGGGCAGGGAATCAGAGGCAGGGAATCAAACACGGGGAATCAGAGCTGGGGAATCAGAGGCGGGGAATCAGAGTTGGGAATGAGAGGCGGGGAATCAGAGGCGGGGAAACAGAGGCGGGGAATCAGATATGGGGAATCAGAGGTGGGGAATCCGAGGTTGGAAATCAGAGGCATGGAATCAGAGGCGGGGAATCAGAGGCGGGGAATCAGAGGAAGGGAATCAGATGTGCGGAATCGGAGATGGGGAATCAGAGGCAGGGAATCAGAGGCGGGGAATCAGAGGCGGGGAATCAGAGGCCGGTAATCAGATATGGGGAAACAGAGGCGGGGAATCCGAGGCGGGGAAACAGAGGCGGGGAATCAGATATGGGGAATCAGAGGTGGGGAATCAGAGGTTGGGAATCAGAGGCAGGGAATCAGAGGCTTGGAATCAGATGCAGGGAATCAGATGCGGGGAATCAGAGGCGGGGAATCAGAGCTGGGGAATCAGAGGTGGGGAATCAGATTTGGGGAATCAGAGGCGGGGACTTAGATATTGGGAAACAGAGGCGGGGAATCAGAGGCGGGGAAACCCAGGCGGGGAATCAGATATGGGGAATCAGAGGTGGGGAATCAGAGGCAAGGAATCAGATATGCGGAATCAGAGATGGGGAATCAGAGGCAGGGAATCAGAATCAGAAGCAGGGAATCAGAGGCCGGGAATTAGAGGCCGGAATCAGATGCTGGGAATCAGAGGCCTGGAATCAGAGGCGGGGAATCAGAGGCAGGGAATCAGATGCGGGGAATCAGAGGCGGGGAATCAGAGCTGGGGAATCAGAGGCGGGGTATTAGAGTTGGGGAATCAGAGGCGGGGAATCAGATATGGGGAAACAGAGGTGGGGAATCAGAGGCGGGGAAACAGAGGCAGGGAATCAGATATGGGGAATCAGAGGCGGGGAATCAGAGGTGGGGAATCATAGGCAGGGAATCGGATGTGCGGAATCAGAGATGGGGAATCAGAGGCTGGGAATCAGAGGTGGTGAATCAGAGATGGGGAATCAGAGGCGGGGAATCAGAGGCAGGGAATCAGACGCGGGGAATCAGAGGTGGGCAATCAGAGGCGGGGAATCAGATATGGGGAATCAGAGGCGGGGAATCAGAGGCAGGGAATCAGACGCGGGGAATCAGAGGCGGGGATTCAGAGCTGGGGAATCAGAGGCGGGGAATCAGAGTTGGGGAATCAGAGGCGGGGAATCAGAGGAAGGGAATCAGACGCGGGGAATCAGAGGCGGAGATTCAGAGCTGGGGAATCAGAGGCGGGGAATCCGAGTTGGGGAATCAGAGGCGGGGAATCAGATATGGGGAATCAGAGGCAGGGAATCAGAGGCGGGAAAACAGAGGCGGGGAATCAGATATGGGGAATCAGAGGCGGGGAATCAGAGGCAGGGAATCAGACACGGGGAATCAGAGGCGGGGAATCAGAGATGGGGAATCAGAGGCGGGGAATCAGAGGCAGGGAATCGGATGCCGGGAATCAGAGGCGGGAAATCAGAGCTGGGGAATCAGAGGCGGGGAATCAGAGTTGGGGAATCAGAGGCGGCGAAGCAGATATGGGGAAATAGAGGCGGGGAATCAGATATGGGGAATCAGAGGCGGGGAATCAGATATGGGGAATCAGAGGCTGGGAATCAGAGGGGGGGAAACAGAGGCGGGGAATAAGATATGGAGAATCAGAGGTGGGGAATCAGGGGCGGGGAATCAGTGGCAGGGAATCAGAGGCGGGGAATCAGAGGCGGGGAATCAAAGGAAGGGAATCAGACACGGGGAATCAGAGTTGGGGAATCAGAGATGGGGAATCAGAGGCGGGGAATCACAGGCAGGGAATCAGACGCGGGGAATCAGAGGCGGGGAATCAGAGCTGGGGAATCAGAGGTGGGGAATCAGAGTAGGGGAATCAGAGGCAGGGAATCGGTTGTGCGGAATCAGAGATGGGGAATCAGATGTGGGGAATCAGAGGCAGTGAATCAGAGATGGGGAATCAGAGGCGGGGAATCAGAGGCAGGAAATCAGACAGGGATTCAGAGGCTGGGAATCAGACGGGGGGAATCAAAGGCGGGGAATCAGAGCTGGTGAATCAGAGGCAGGGAATCAGAGTTGGGGATTCAGAGGCGGGGAATCAGATATGGGGAAACAGAGGCGGGGAATGAGAGGCGGGCAAGCAGAGGCAGGGAATTAGATATGGGGAATCAGAGGTGGGAAATCAGAGGTGGTGAATCAGAGATGGGGAATCACAGGCGGGGAATCAGAGGCGGGGAAACAGAGGCGGGGAATCAGATATGGGGAATCAGAGGTGGGGAATCAGAGGCAGGGAATCAGATGTGCGGAATCAGAGATGGGGAATCAGAGGCAGGGAATCAGAATGAGAAGCGGGGAATCAGAGGCCGGGAATCAGAGGCCGGGAATCAGATGCTGGGAATAAGAGGCCGGGAATCAGAGGTGGGGATTCAGAGTCTGGGAATCAGTGATGGGGATTCAGAGGCGGGGAATGAGATATGGAGAATCAGAGGCGGGGAATCAGAGGCAGGGAATCAGATATGGGGAATCAGAGGCGGGGAATCAGAAGTGGGGAAACATAGGCAGGGAATCAGAGGCGGGGAATCAGAGGCGGGGAATCAGAGGAAGGGAATCAGATGTGCGGAATCGGAGATGGGAAATCAGAGGCAGGTAATCAGAGGCGGGGAATCAGAGGCGGGGAATCAGAGGCCGGGAATCAGATATGGGGAAACTGAGGCGGGGAATCCGAGGCGGGGAAACAGAGGCGGGGAGTCAGATATGGGGAATCAGAGGTGGGGAATCAGAGGTTGGGAATCAGAGGCAGGGAATCAGAGGCTTGGAATCAGATGCAGGGAATCAGATGCGGGGCATCAGAGGCGGGGAATCAGAGCTGGGGAATCAGAGGTGGGGAATCAGATTTGGGGAATCAGAGGTGGGGACTTAGATATTGGGAAACAGAGGCGGGGAATCAGAGGCGGGGAAACAGAGGCGGGGAATCAGATATGGGGAATCAGAGGCGGGGAATCAGAGGCAGGGAATCAGATGTGCGGAATCAGAGATGGGGAATCAGAGGCCGGAATCAGATGCTGGGAATCAGAGGCCTGGAATCAGAGGCGGGGAATCAGAGGCAGGGAATCAGATGCGGGGAATCAGAGGCGGGGAATCAGAGCTGGGGAATCAGAGGCGGGGTATTAGAGTTGGGGAATCAGAGGCGGGGAATCAGATATGGGGAAACAGAGGTGGGGAATCAGAGGCGGGGAAACAGAGGCAGGGAATCAGATATGGGGAATCAGAGGTGGGGCATCAGAGGTTGTGAATCACAGATGGGGAATAAGAGGCGGGGAATCAGAGGCAGGGAATCAGACGCGGGGAATCAGAGGCGGGGATTCAGAGCTGGGGAATCAGAAGCGGGGAATCAGAGTTGGGGAATCAGAGGCGGGGAATCAGATATGGGGAATCAGAGGCAGGGAATCAGAGGCGGGGAATCAGAGGCAGGGAATCAGACGCGGGGAATCTGAGGCGGGGAATCAGAGCTGGGGAATCAGAGGTGGGGAATCAGAGTTGAGGAATCAGAGGCAGGGAATTGGATGTGCGGAATCAGAGAGGGGGAATCAGAGGTGGGGAATCAGAGGCGGTGAATCAGAGATGGGGAATCTGAGGCAGGGAATCAGAGGCAGGAAATCAGACACGGGGATTCAGAGGCTGGGAATCAGACGGGGGGAATCAAAGGCGGGGAATCAGAGCTGGGGAATCTGAGGCAGGGAATCAGAGTTGGGGATTCAGAGGCGGGGAATCAGATATGGGGAAACAGAGGCGGGGAATCAGAGGCGGGCAAACAGAGGCGGGGAATTAGATATGGGGAATCAGAGGTAGGGAATCAGAGGCGGGGAATCAGAGCTGGGGAATCAGAGGCGGGGAATCAGAGTTGGGGCATCAGAGGTGGGGAATTAGATATAGGGAAACAGAGGCGGGGAATCAGAGGCGGGGAAACAGAGGCGGGGAATCAGATATGGGGAATCAGAGGTGGGGAATCAGAGGCAGGGAATCAGATGTGCGGAATCAGAGATGGGGAATAAGAGGCAGGGAATCAGAATCAGAAGCGGGGAATCAGAGGCCGGGAATCAGAGGCCGGGAATCAGATGCTGGGAATAAGAGGCCGGGAATCAGAGGTGGGGAATCAGTTATGGGGAATCAGAGGTGGCGAATCAAAGGCGGTGAATCAGAGATGGGGAATCAGAGGCGGGGAATCAGAGGCAGGGAATCAGATGCGGGGAATCAGAGGCGGGGAATCAGAGCTGGCGAATCAGAGGCTGTGAATCAGAGGTGGGCAATCAGAGGCGGGGAATCAGATATGGGGAATCAGAGGCGGGGAATCAGAGGCGGGGAAACAGAGGCGGGGAATCAAATATAGGGAATCAGAGGTGGGGAATCAGAGGTTGTGAATCAGAGATGGGGAATCAAGGCGGGGAATCAGAGGCAGGGAATCAGACGCGGGGAATCAGAGGAGGGGATTCAGAGCTGGGGAATCAGAGGCGGGGAATCAGAGTTGGGGAATCAGAGGCAGGGAATCAGATATGGGGAATCAGAGGCGGGGAATCAGAGGCGGGGAAACAGAGGCGGGGAATCAGATGTGGGGAATCAGAGGTGGGGAATCAGGGGCAGGGAATCAGTGGCAGGGAATCAGAGGCGGGGAATCAGAGGCGGGGAATCAAAGGCAGGGAATCAGACACGGGGAATCAGAGGCGGGGAATCAGAGATGGGGAATCAGAGGCGGGGAATCAGAGGCAGGGAATCGGATGCCGGGAATCAGAGTCGGGGAATCAGAGCTGGGGAATCTGAGGCGGGGAATCAGAGTTGGGGAATCAGAGGCGGGGAATCAGATATGGGGAAATAGAGGCGGGGAATCAGATATGGGGAATCAGAGGTGTGGAATCAGAGGTTGGGAATCAGAGGCAGGGAATCAGAGTCGGGGAAACAGAGGCGGGGAATCAGATATGGGGAATCAGAGGTGGCGAATCAAAGGCGGTGAAACAGAGATGGGGAATCAGGGCAGGGAATCAGAGGCAGGGAATCAAACACGGGGAATCAGAGCTGGGGAATCAGAGGCGGGGAATCAGAGTTGGGAATCAGAGGCGGGGAATCAGAGGCGGGGAAACAGAGGCGGGGAATCAGATATGGGGAATCAGAGGTGGGGAATCCGAGGTTGGGAATCAGAGGCAGGGAATCAGAGGCGGAAAATCAGAGGCGGGGAATCAGAGGAAGAGAATCAGATGTGCGGAATCGGAGATGGGGAATCAGAGGCAGGGAATCAGAGGCGGGGAATCAGAGGCGGGGAATCAGAGGCCGGGAATCAGATATGGGGAATCAGAGGCGGGGAATCATATATGGGGAATCAGAGGCTGGGAATCAGAGGGCGGGAAACAGAGGCGCGGAATAAGATATGGGGAATCAGAGGTGGGGAATCAGAGGCAGGGAATCAGACGCGGGGAATCAGAGTTGGGGAATCAGAGGCGGGGAATCAGACGCGGGGAATCAGAGGCGGGGAATCAGATATGGGGAATCAGAGGCAGGGAATCAGAGGCAGGGAATCAGACGCGGGGAATCAGAGTTGGGGAATCAGAGGCGGGGAATCAGATATGGGGAATCAGAGGCAGGGAATCAGAGGCGGGAAAACAGAGGCGGGGAATCAGATATGGGGAATCAGAGGCGGGGAATCAGAGGCAGGGAATCAGACACGGGGAATCAGAGGCGGGGAATAAGAGATGGGGAATCAGAGGCGGGGAATCAGAGGCAGGGAATCGGATGCCGGGAATCAGAGGCGGGAAATCAGAGCTGGGGAATCAGAGGCGGGGAATCAGAGTTGGGGAATCAGAGGCGGCGAAGCAGATATGGGGAAATAGAGGCGGGGAATCAGATATTGGGAATCAGAGGCGGGGAATCAGATATGGGGAATCAGAGGCTGGGAATCAGAGGGCGGGAAACAGAGGCGCGGAATAAGATATGGGGAATCAGAGGTGGGGAATCAGGGGCGGGGAATCAGTGGCAGGGAATCAGAGGCGGGGAATCAGAGGCGGGGAATCAAAGGAAGGGAATCAGACACGGGGAATCAGAGGTGGGGAATCAGAGATGGGGAATCAGAGGAGGGGAATCACAGGCAGGGAATCAGACGCGGGGAATCAGAGGCGGGGAATCAGAGGTAGGGAATCAGAGTCGGGGAATCATAGGCAGGGAATCGGTTGTGCGGAATCAGAGATGGGGAATCAGATGTGGGGAATCAGAGGCAGTGAATCAGAGGCGGGGAAACAGAGGCGGGGAATCAAATATAGGGAATCAGAGGTGGGGAATCAGAGGTTGTGAATCAGAGATGGGGAATCAAGGCGGGGAATCAGAGGCAGGGAATCAGACGCGGGGAATCAGAGGCGGGGATTCAGAGCTGGGGAATCAGAGGCGGTGAATCAGAGTTTGGGAATCAGAGGCAGGGAATCAGATATGGGGAATCAGAGGTGGGGAATCAGAGGCGGGGAAACAGAGGCGGGGAATCAGATATGGGGAATCAGAATTGGGGAATCAGGGGCAGGGAATCAGTGGCAGGGAATCAGAGGCGGGGAATCAGAGGCGGGGAATCAGAGGCAGGGAATCAGACACGGGGAATCAGAGGCGGGGAATGAGAGATGGGGAATCAGAGGCGGGGAATCAGAGGCAGGGAATCGGACTCCGGGAATCAGAGTCGGGGAATCAGAGCTGGGGAATCAGAGGCGGGGAATCAGAGTTGGGGAATCAGAGGCGGGGAATCAGATATGGGGAAATAGAGGCGGGGAATCAGATATGGGGAATCAGAGGTGTGGAATCAGAGGTTGGGAATCAGAGGCAGGGAATCAGAGTCGGGGAAACAGAGGCGGGTAATCAGATATGGGGAAACAGAGGTGGCGAATCAAAGGCGGTGAAACAGAGATGGGGAATCAGGGCAGGGAATCAGAGGCAGGGAATCAAACACGGGGAATCAGAGCTGGGGAATCAGAGGCGGGGAATCAGAGTTGGGAATCAGAGGCGGGGAATCAGAGGCGGGGAAACAGAGGCGGGGAATCAGATATGGGGAATCAGAGGTGGGGAATCCGAGGTTGGAAATCAGAGGCATGGAATCAGAGGCGGGGAATCAGAGGCGGGGAATCAGAGGAAGGGAATCAGATGTGCGGAATCGGAGATGGGGAATCAGAGGCAGGGAATCAGAGGCGGGGAATCAGAGGCGGGGAATCAGAGGCCGGTAATCAGATATGGGGAAACAGAGGCGGGGAATCCGAGGCGGGGAAACAGAGGCGGGGAATCAGATATGGGGAATCAGAGGTGGGGAATCAGAGGTTGGGAATCAGAGGCAGGGAATCAGAGGCTTGGAATCAGATGCAGGGAATCAGATGCGGGGAATCAGAGGCGGGGAATCAGAGCTGGGGAATCAGAGGTGGGGAATCAGATTTGGGGAATCAGAGGCGGGGACTTAGATATTGGGAAACAGAGGCGGGGAATCAGAGGCGGGGAAACCCAGGCGGGGAATCAGATATGGGGAATCAGAGGTGGGGAATCAGAGGCAAGGAATCAGATGTGCGGAATCAGAGATGGGGAATCAGAGGCAGGGAATCAGAATCAGAAGCAGGGAATCAGAGGCCGGGAATTAGAGGCCGGAATCAGATGCTGGGAATCAGAGGCCTGGAATCAGAGGCGGGGAATCAGAGGCAGGGAATCAGATGCGGGGAATCAGAGGCGGGGAATCAGAGCTGGGGAATCAGAGGCGGGGTATTAGAGTTGGGGAATCAGAGGCGGGGAATCAGATATGGGGAAACAGAGGTGGGGAATCAGAGGCGGGGAAACAGAGGCAGGGAATCAGATATGGGGAATCAGAGGCGGGGAATCAGAGGTGGGGAATCATAGGCAGGGAATCGGATGTGCGGAATCAGAGATGGGGAATCAGAGGCTGGGAATCAGAGGTGGTGAATCAGAGATGGGGAATCAGAGGCGGGGAATCAGAGGCAGGGAATCAGACGCGGGGAATCAGAGGTGGGCAATCAGAGGCGGGGAATCAGATATGGGGAATCAGAGGCGGGGAATCAGAGGCAGGGAATCAGACGCGGGGAATCAGAGGCGGGGATTCAGAGCTGGGGAATCAGAGGCGGGGAATCAGAGTTGGGGAATCAGAGGCGGGGAATCAGAGGAAGGGAATCAGACGCGGGGAATCAGAGGCGGGGATTCAGAGCTGGGGAATCAGAGGCGGGGAATCCGAGTTGGGGAATCAGAGGCGGGGAATCAGATATGGGGAATCAGAGGCAGGGAATCAGAGGCGGGAAAACAGAGGCGGGGAATCAGATATGGGGAATCAGAGGCGGGGAATCAGAGGCAGGGAATCAGACACGGGGAATCAGAGGCGGGGAATCAGAGATGGGGAATCAGAGGCGGGGAATCAGAGGCAGGGAATCGGATGCCGGGAATCAGAGGCGGGAAATCAGAGCTGGGGAATCAGAGGCGGGGAATCAGAGTTGGGGAATCAGAGGCGGCGAAGCAGATATGGGGAAATAGAGGCGGGGAATCAGATATGGGGAATCAGAGGCGGGGAATCAGATATGGGGAATCAGAGGCTGGGAATCAGAGGGGGGGAAACAGAGGCGGGGAATAAGATATGGAGAATCAGAGGTGGGGAATCAGGGGCGGGGAATCAGTGGCAGGGAATCAGAGGCGGGGAATCAGAGGCGGGGAATCAAAGGAAGGGAATCAGACACGGGGAATCAGAGTTGGGGAATCAGAGATGGGGAATCAGAGGCGGGGAATCACAGGCAGGGAATCAGACGCGGGGAATCAGAGGCGGGGAATCAGAGCTGGGGAATCAGAGGTGGGGAATCAGAGTAGGGGAATCAGAGGCAGGGAATCGGTTGTGCGGAATCAGAGATGGGGAATCAGATGTGGGGAATCAGAGGCAGTGAATCAGAGATGGGGAATCAGAGGCGGGGAATCAGAGGCAGGAAATCAGACAGGGATTCAGAGGCTGGGAATCAGACGGGGGGAATCAAAGGCGGGGAATCAGAGCTGGTGAATCAGAGGCAGGGAATCAGAGTTGGGGATTCAGAGGCGGGGAATCAGATATGGGGAAACAGAGGCGGGGAATGAGAGGCGGGCAAGCAGAGGCAGGGAATTAGATATGGGGAATCAGAGGTGGGAAATCAGAGGTGGTGAATCAGAGATGGGGAATCACAGGCGGGGAATCAGAGGCGGGGAAACAGAGGCGGGGAATCAGATATGGGGAATCAGAGGTGGGGAATCAGAGGCAGGGAATCAGATGTGCGGAATCAGAGATGGGGAATCAGAGGCAGGGAATCAGAATGAGAAGCGGGGAATCAGAGGCCGGGAATCAGAGGCCGGGAATCAGATGCTGGGAATAAGAGGCCGGGAATCAGAGGTGGGGATTCAGAGTCTGGGAATCAGTGATGGGGATTCAGAGGCGGGGAATGAGATATGGAGAATCAGAGGCGGGGAATCAGAGGCAGGGAATCAGATATGGGGAATCAGAGGCGGGGAATCAGAAGTGGGGAAACATAGGCAGGGAATCAGAGGCGGGGAATCAGAGGCGGGGAATCAGAGGAAGGGAATCAGATGTGCGGAATCGGAGATGGGAAATCAGAGGCAGGTAATCAGAGGCGGGGAATCAGAGGCGGGGAATCAGAGGCCGGGAATCAGATATGGGGAAACTGAGGCGGGGAATCCGAGGCGGGGAAACAGAGGCGGGGAGTCAGATATGGGGAATCAGAGGTGGGGAATCAGAGGTTGGGAATCAGAGGCAGGGAATCAGAGGCTTGGAATCAGATGCAGGGAATCAGATGCGGGGCATCAGAGGCGGGGAATCAGAGCTGGGGAATCAGAGGTGGGGAATCAGATTTGGGGAATCAGAGGTGGGGACTTAGATATTGGGAAACAGAGGCGGGGAATCAGAGGCGGGGAAACAGAGGCGGGGAATCAGATATGGGGAATCAGAGGCGGGGAATCAGAGGCAGGGAATCAGATGTGCGGAATCAGAGATGGGGAATCAGAGGCAGGGAATCAGAATCAGAAGCAGGGAATCAGAGGCCGGGAATCAGAGGCCGGAATCAGATGATGGGAATCAGAGGCCTGGAATCAGAGGCGGGGAATCAGAGGCAGGGAATCAGATGCGGGGAATCAGAGGCGGGGAATCAGAGCTGGGGAATCAGAGGCGGGGTATTAGAGTTGGGGAATCAGAGGCGGGGAATCAGATATGGGGAAACAGAGGTAGGGAATCAGATGCGGGGAAACAGAGGCAGGGAATCAGATATGGGGAATCAGAGGCGGGGAATCAGAGGTGGGGAAACATAGGCAGGGAATTGGATGTGCGGAATCAGAGATGGGGAATCAGAGGCCGGGAATCAGAGGTGGTGAATCAGAGATGGGGAATCAGAGGCGGGGAATCAGAGGCAGGGTATCAGACGCGGGGAATCAGAGGTGGGCAATCAGAGGCGGGGAATCAGATATGGGGAATCTGAGGCGGGGAATCAGAGGCGGGGCAACAGAGGCGGGGAATCAGATATGGGGAATCAGAGGTGGGGCATCAGAGGTTGTGAATCACAGATGGGGAATCAGAGGCGGGGAATCAGAGGCAGGGAATCAGACGCGGGGAATCAGAGGCGGGGATTCAGAGCTGGGGAATCAGAAGCGGGGAATCAGAGTTGGGGAATCAGAGGCGGGGAATCAGATATGGGGAATCAGAGGCAGGGAATCAGAGGTGGGGAATCAGAGGCAGGGAATCAGACGCGGGGAATCTGAGGCGGGGAATCAGAGCTGGGGAATCAGAGGTGGGGAATCAGAGTTGGGGAATCAGAGGCAGGGAATTGGATGTGCAGAATCACAGATGGTGAATCAGAGGTGGGGAATCAGAGGCGGTGAATCAGAGATGGGGAATCAGTGGCGGGGAATCAGAGGCAGGAAATCAGACACGGGGATTCAGAGGCTGGGAATCAGAGGCAGGGAATCAGACGCGGGGAATCTGAGGCGGGGAATCAGAGCTGGGGAATCTGAGGCAGGGAATCAGAGTTGGGGATTCAGAGGCGGGGAATCAGATATGGGGAAACAGAGGCGGGGAATCAGAGGCGGGCAAACAGAGGCGGGGAATTAGATATGGGGAATCAGAGGTAGGGAATCAGAGGTGGTGAATCAGTGATGGGGAATCACAGGCGGGGAATCAGAGGCAGGGAATAGAACGCGGGGAATCAGAGGCAGGGAATCAGAGCTGGGGAATCAGAGGCGGGGAATCATAGTTGGGAATCAGAGGCGGGAATCAGATATGGGGAAACAGAGGCGGGGAATCAGAGGCGGGGAAACAGAGGCGGGGAATCAGATATGGGGAATCGGATGCAGGGAATCAGAGGCGGGGAATCAGAGCTGGGGAATCAGAGGCGGGGAATCAGAGTTGGGGCATCAGAGGTGGGGAATTAGATATAGGGAAACAGAGGCGGGGAATCAGAGGCGGGGAAACAGAGGCGGGGAATCAGATATGGGGAATCAGAGGTGGGGAATCAGAGGAAGGGAATCAGATGTGCGGAATCAGAGATGGGGAATCAGAGGCAGGGAATCAGAAGCGGGGAATCAGAGGCCGGGAATCAGAGGCCGGGAATCAGATGCTGGGAATAAGAGGCCGGGAATCAGAGGAGGGGAATCAGAGTCCGGGAATCAGAGATGGGGATTCAGAGGCGGGGAATGAGATATGGAGAATCAGAGGCGGGGAATCAGAGGCGGGGAAACAGAGGTGGGGAATCAGATATGGGGAATCAGAGGTGGCGAATCAAAGGTGGTGAATCAGAGATGGGGAATCAGAGGCGGGGAATCAGAGGCAGGGAATCAGATGCGGGGAATCAGAGGTAGGGAATCAGAGCTGGCGAATCAGAGGCTGGGAATCAGAGGTGGGCAATCAGAGGCGGGGAATCAGATATGGGGAATCAGAGGCGGGGAATCAGAGGCGGGGAAACAGAGGCGGGGAATCAAATATAGGGAATCAGAGGTGGGGAATCAGAGGTTGTGAATCAGAGATGGGGAATCAAGGCGGGGAATCAGAGGCAGGGAATCAGACGCGGGGAAACAGAGGCGGGGATTCAGAGCTGGGGAATCAGAGGCGGGGAATCAGAGTTGGGGAATCAGAGGCAGGGAATCAGATATGGGGAATCAGAGGTGGGGAATCAGAGGCAGGGAATCAGATGTGCGGAATTAGAGATGGGGAATCAGAGGCAGGGAATCAGAATCAGAAGAAGGGAATCAGAGGCCGGGAATCAGAGGCCGGAATCAGATGCTGGGAATCAGAGGCCTGGAATCAGAGGCGGGGAATCAGAGGCAGGGAATCAGATGCGGGGAATCAGAGGCGGGGAATCAGAGCTGGGGAATCAGAGGCGGGGTATTAGAGTTGGGGAATCAGAGGCGGGGAATCAGATATGGGGAAACAGAGGTGGGGAATCAGAGGCGGGGAAACAGAGGCAGGGAATCAGATATGGGGAATCAGAGGTGGGGCATCAGAGGTTGTGAATCACAGATGGGGAATCAGAGGCGGGGAATCAGAGGCAGGGAATCAGACGCGGGGAATCAGAGGCGGGGATTCAGAGCTGGGGAATCAGAAGCGGGGAATCAGAGTTGGGGAATCAGAGGCGGGGAATCAGATATGGGGAATCAGAGGCAGGGAATCAGAGGCGGGGAATAAGAGGCAGGGAATCAGACGCGGGGAATCTGAGGCGGGGAATCAGAGCTGGGGAATCAGAGGTGGGGAATCAGAGTTGAGGAATCAGAGGCAGGGAATTGGATGTGCGGAATCAGAGAGGGGGAATCAGAGGTGGGGAATCAGAGGCGGTGAATCAGAGATGGGGAATCTGAGGCAGGGAATCAGAGGCAGGAAATCAGACACGGGGATTCAGAGGCTGGGAATCAGACGGGGGGAATCAAAGGCGGGGAATCAGAGCTGGGGAATCTGAGGCAGGGAATCAGAGTTGGGGATTCAGAGGCGGGGAATCAGATATGGGGAAACAGAGGCGGGGAATCAGAGGCGGGCAAACATAGGCGGGGAATTAGATATGGGGAATCAGAGGTAGGGAATCAGAGGCGGGGAATCAGAGCTGGGGAATCAGAGGCGGGGAATCAGAGTTGGGGCATCAGAGGTGGGGAATTAGATATAGGGAAACAGAGGCGGGGAATCAGAGGCTGGGAAACAGAGGCGGGGAATCAGATATGGGGAATCAGAGGTGGGGAATCAGAGGCAGGGAATCAGATGTGCGGAATCAGAGATGGGGAATAAGAGGCAGGGAATCAGAATCAGAAGCGGGGAATCAGAGGCCGGGAATCAGAGGCCGGGAATCAGATGCTGGGAATAAGAGGCCGGGAATCAGAGGTGGGGAATCAGTTATGGGGAATCAGAGGTGGCGAATCAAAGGCGGTGAATCAGAGATGGGGAATCAGAGGCGGGGAATCAGAGGCAGGGAATCAGATGCGGGGAATCAGAGGCGGGGAATCAGAGCTGGCGAATCAGAGGCTGTGAATCAGAGGTGGGCAATCAGAGGCGGGGAATCAGATATGGGGAATCAGAGGCGGGGAATCAGAGGCGGGGAAACAGAGGCGGGGAATCAAATATAGGGAATCAGAGGTGGGGAATCAGAGGTTGTGAATCAGAGATGGGGAATCAAGGCGGGGAATCAGAGGCAGGGAATCAGACGCGGGGAATCAGAGGAGGGGATTCTGAGCTGGGGAATCAGAGGCGGGGAATCAGAGTTGGGGAATCAGAGGCAGGGAATCAGATATGGGGAATCAGAGGCGGGGAATCAGAGGCGGGGAAACAGAGGCGGGGAATCAGATGTGGGGAATCAGAGGTGGGGAATCAGGGGCAGGGAATCAGTGGCAGGGAATCAGAGGCGGGGAATCAGAGGCGGGGAATCAAAGGCAGGGAATCAGACACGGGGAATCAGAGGCGGGGAATCAGAGATGGGGAATCAGAGGCGGGGAATCAGAGGCAGGGAATCGGATGCCGGGAATCAGAGTCGGGGAATCAGAGCTGGGGAATCAGAGGCGGGGAATCAGAGTTGGGGAATCAGAGGCGGGGAATCAGATATGGGGAAATAGAGGCGGGGAATCAGATATGGGGAATCAGAGGTGTGGAATCAGAGGTTGGGAATCAGAGGCAGGGAATCAGAGTCGGGGAAACAGAGGCGGGGAATCAGATATGGGGAATCAGAGGTGGCGAATCAAAGGCGGTGAAACAGAGATGGGGAATCAGGGCAGGGAATCAGAGGCAGGGAATCAAACACGGGGAATCAGAGCTGGGGAATCAGAGGCGGGGAATCAGAGTTGGGAATCAGAGGCGGGGAATCAGAGGCGGGGAAACAGAGGCGGGGAATCAGATATGGGGAATCAGAGGTGGGGAATCCGAGGTTGGGAATCAGAGGCAGGGAATCAGAGGCGGAAAATCAGAGGCGGGGAATCAGAGGAAGAGAATCAGATGTACGGAATCGGAGATGGGGAATCAGAGGCAGGGAATCAGAGGCGGGGAATCAGAGGCGGGGAATCAGAGGCCGGGAATCAGATATGGGGAAACAGAGGCGGGGAATCCGAGGCGGGGAAACAGAGGCGGGGAATCAGATATGGGGAGTCAGAGGTGGGGCATCAGAGGTTGGGATTCAGAGGCAGGGAATCAGAGGCTTGGAATCAGATGCAGGGAATCAGATGCGGGGAATCAGAGGCGGGGAATCAGAGCTGGGGAATCAGAGGTGGGGAATCAGATATGGGGAATCAGTGGCGGGGACTTAGATATTGGGAAACAGAGGCTGGGAATCAGAGGCGGGGAAACCCAGGCGGGGAATCAGATATGGGGAATCAGAGATGGGGAAGCAGAGGCAGGGAATCAGAATCAGAAGCAGGGAATCATAGTTGGGAATCAGAGGCGGGAATCAGATATGGGGAAACAGAGGCGGGGAATCAGAGGCGGGGAAACAGAGGCGGGGAATCAGATATGGGGAATCGGATGCAGGGAATCAGAGGCGGGGAATCAGAGCTGGGGAATCAGAGGCGGGGAATCAGAGTTGGGGCATCAGAGGTGGGGAATTAGATATAGGGAAACAGAGGCGGGGAATCAGAGGCGGGGAAACAGAGGCGGGGAATCAGATATGGGGAATCAGAGGTGGGGAATCAGAGGAAGGGAATCAGATGTGCAGAATCAGAGATGGGGAATCAGAGGCAGGGAATCAGAAGCGGGGAATCAGAGGCCGGGAATCAGAGGCCGGGAATCAGATGCTGGGAATAAGAGGCCGGGAATCAGAGGAGGGGAATCAGAGTCCGGGAATCAGAGATGGGGATTCAGAGGCGGGGAATGAGATATGGAGAATCAGAGGCGGGGAATCAGAGGCGGGGAAACAGAGGTGGGGAATCAGATATGGGGAATCAGAGGTGGCGAATCAAAGGTGGTGAATCAGAGATGGGGAATCAGAGGCGGGGAATCAGAGGCAGGGAATCAGATGCGGGGAATCAGAGGCGGGGAATCAGAGCTGGCGAATCAGAGGCTGGGAATCAGAGGTGGGCAATCAGAGGCGGGGAATCAGATATGGGGAATCAGAGGCGGGGAATCAGAGGCGGGGAAACAGAGGCGGGTAATCAAATATAGGGAATCAGAGGTGGGGAATCAGAGGTTGTGAATCAGAGATGGGGAATCAAGGCGGGGAATCAGAGGCAGGGAATCAGACGCGGGGAAACAGAGGCGGGGATTCAGAGCTGGGGAATCAGAGGCGGGGAATCAGAGTTGTGGAATCAGAGGCAGGGAATCAGATATGGGGAATCAGAGGCAGGGAATCAGATGTGCGGAATTAGAGATGGGGAATCAGAGGCAGGGAATCAGAATCAGAAGAAGGGAATCAGAGGCCGGGAATCAGAGGCCGGAATCAGATGCTGGGAATCAGAGGCCTGGAATCAGAGGCGGGGAATCAGAGGCAGGGAATCAGATGCGGGGAATCAGAGGCGGGGAATCAGAGCTGGGGAATCAGAGGCGGGGTATTAGAGTTGGGGAATCAGAGGCGGGGAATCAGATATGGGGAAACAGAGGTGGGGAATCAGAGGCGGGGAAACAGAGGCAGGGAATCAGATGTGGGGAATCAGAGGTGGGGCATCAGAGGTTGTGAATCACAGATGGGGAATCAGAGGCGGGGAATCAGAGGCAGGGAATCAGACGCGGGGAATCAGAGGCGGGGATTCAGAGCTGGGGAATCAGAAGCGGGGAATCAGAGTTGGGGAATCAGAGGCGGGGAATCAGATATGGGGAATCAGAGGCAGGGAATCAGAGGCGGGGAATCAGAGGCAGGGAATCAGACGCGGGGAATCTGAGGCGGGGAATCAGAGGTGGGGAATCAGAGGTGGGGAATCAGAGTTGAGGAATCAGAGGCAGGGAATTGGATGTGCGGAATCAGAGAGGGGGAATCAGAGGTGGCGAATCAAAGGCGGTGAAACAGAGATGGGGAATCAGGGCAGGGAATCAGAGGCAGGGAATCAAACACGGGGAATCAGAGCTGGGGAATCAGAGGCGGGGAATCAGAGTTGGGAATCAGAGGCGGGGAATCAGAGGCGGGGAAACAGAGGCGGGGAATCAGATATGGGGAATCAGAGGTGGGGAATCCGAGGTTGGGAATCAGAGGCAGGGAATCAGAGGCGGAAAATCAGAGGCGGGGAATCAGAGGAAGAGAATCAGATGTGCGGAATCGGAGATGGGGAATCAGAGGCGGGGAATCAGAGGCCGGGAATCAGATATGGGGAAACAGAGGCGGGGAATCCGAGGCGGGGAAACAGAGGCGGGGAATCAGATATGGGGAGTCAGAGGTGGGGCATCAGAGGTTGGGATTCAGAGGCAGGGAATCAGAGGCTTGGAATCAGATGCAGGGAATCAGATGCGGGGAATCAGAGGCGGGGAATCAGAGCTGGGGAATCAGAGGTGGGGAATCAGATATGGGGAATCAGTGGCGGGGACTTAGATATTGGGAAACAGAGGCTGGGAATCAGAGGCGGGGAAACCCAGGCGGGGAATCAGATATGGGGAATCAGAGATGGGGAAGCAGAGGCAGGGAATCAGAATCAGAAGCAGGGAATCAGAGGCCGGGAATCAGAGGCCGGAATCAGATGCTGGGAATCAGAGGCCTGGAATCAGAGGCGGGGAATCAGAGGCGGGGAATCCGATGCGGGGAATCAGAGGCGGGGAATCAGAGCTGGGGAATCAGAGGCGGGGTATTAGAGTTGGGGAATCAGAGGCGGGGAATCAGATATGGGGAAACAGAGGTGGGGAATCAGAGGTGGGGAAACAGAGGCAGGGAATCAGATATGGGGAATCAGAGGCGGGGAATCAGAGGTGGGGAATCATAGGCAGGGAATCGGATGTGCCTAATCAGAGATGGGGAATCAGAGGCTGGGAATCAGAGGTGGTGAATCAGAGATGGGGAATCAGAGGCGGGGAATCAGAGGCGGGGAATCCGATGCGGGGAATCAGAGGCGGGGAATCAGAGCTGGGGAATCAGAGGCGGGGTATTAGAGTTGGGGAATCAGAGGCGGGGAATCAGATATGGGGAAACAGAGGTGGGGAATCAGAGGTGGGGAAACAGAGGCAGGGAATCAGATATGGGGAATCAGAGGCGGGGAATCAGAGGTGGGGAATCATAGGCAGGGAATCGGATGTGCCTAATCAGAGATGGGGAATCAGAGGCTGGGAATCAGAGGTGGTGAATCAGAGATGGGGAATCAGAGGCGGGGAATCAGAGGCAGGGAATCAGACGCGGGGAATCAGAGGTGGGCAATCAGAGGCGGGGAATCAGATATGGGGAATCAGAGGCGGAGAATCAGAGGCGGGGAAACAGAGGCGGGGAATCAGATATGCGGAATCAGAGGTGGGGCATCAGAGGTTGTGAATCACAGATGGGGAATCAGAGGCGGGGAATCAGAGGCAGGGAATCAGACGCGGGGAATCAGAGTTGGGGAATCAGAGGCGGGGAATCAGATATGGGGAATCAGAGGCAGGGAATCAGAGGCGGGAAAACAGAGGCGGGGAATCAGATATGGGGAATCAGAGGCGGGGAATCAGAGGCAGGGAATCAGACACGGGGAATCAGAGGCGGGGAATCAGAGATGGGGAATCAGAGGCGGGGAATCAGAGGCAGGGAATCAGATGCCGGGAATCAGAGGCGGGAAATCAGAGCTGGGGAATCAGAGGCGGGGAATCAGAGTTGGGGAATCAGAGGCGGCGAAGCAGATATGGGGAAATAGAGGCGGGGAATCAGATATTGGGAATCAGAGGCGGGGAATCAGATATGGGGAATCAGAGGCTGGGAATCAGAGGGGGGGAAACAGAGGCGCGGAATAAGATATGGGGAATCAGAGGTGGGGAATCAGGGGCGGGGAATCAGTGGCAGGGAATCAGAGGCGGGGAATCAGAGGCGGGGAATCAAAGGAAGGGAATCAGACACGGGGAATCAGAGGTGGGGAATCAGAGATGGGGAATCAGAGGAGGGGAATCACAGGCAGGGAATCAGACGCGGGGAATCAGAGGCGGGGAATCAGAGGTGGGGAATCAGAGTCGGGGAATCATAGGCAGGGAATCGGTTGTGCGGAATCAGAGATGGGGAATCAGATGTGGGGAATCAGAGGCAGTGAATCAGAGGCGGGGAAACAGAGGCGGGGAATCAAATATAGGGAATCAGAGGTGGGGAATCAGAGGTTGTGAATCAGAGATGGGGAATCAAGGCGGGGAATCAGAGGCAGGGAATCAGACGCGGGGAATCAGAGGCGGGGATTCAGAGCTGGGGAATCAGAGGCGGTGAATCAGAGTTTGGGAATCAGAGGCAGGGAATCAGATATGGGGAATCAGAGGTGGGGAATCAGAGGCGGGGAAACAGAGGCGGGGAATCAGATATGGGGAATCAGAATTGGGGAATCAGGGGCAGGGAATCAGTGGCAGGGAATCAGAGGCGGGGAATCAGAGGCGGGGAATCAGAGGCAGGGAATCAGACACGGGGAATCAGAGGCGAGGAATCAGAGATGGGGAATCAGAGGTGGGGAATCAGAGGCAGGGAATCGGACTCCGGGAATCAGAGTCGGGGAATCAGAGCTGGGGAATCAGAGGCGGGGAATCAGAGTTGGGGAATCAGAGGCGGGGAATCAGATATGGGGAAATAGAGGCGGGGAATCAGATATGGGGAATCAGAGGTGTGGAATCAGAGGTTGGGAATCAGAGGCAGGGAATCAGAGTCGGGGAAACAGAGGCGGGTAATCAGATATGGGGAAACAGAGGTGGCGAATCAAAGGCGGTGAAACAGAGATGGGGAATCAGGGCAGGGAATCAGAGGCAGGGAATCAAACACGGGGAATCAGAGCTGGGGAATCAGAGGCGGGGAATCAGAGTTGGGAATCAGAGGCGGGGAATCAGAGGCGGGGAAACAGAGGCGGGGAATCAGATATGGGGAATCAGAGGTGGGGAATCCGAGGTTGGGAATCAGAGGCAGGGAATCAGAGGCGGGGAATCAGAGGCGGGGAATCAGAGGAAGGGAATCAGATGTGCGGAATCGGAGATGGGGAATCAGAGGCAGGGAATCAGAGGCGGGGAATCAGAGGCGGGGAATCAGAGGCCGGTAATCAGATATGGGGAAACAGAGGCGGGGAATCCGAGGCGGGGAAACAGAGGCGGGGAATCAGATATGGGGAATCAGAGGTGGGGAATCAGAGGTTGGGAATCAGAGGCAGGGAATCAGAGGCTTGGAATCAGATGCAGGGAATCAGATGCGGGGAATCAGAGGCGGGGAATCAGAGCTGGGGAATCAGAGGTGGGGAATCAGATTTGGGGAATCAGAGGCGGGGACTTAGATATTGGGAAACAGAGGCGGGGAATCAGAGGCGGGGAAACCCAGGCGGGGAATCAGACATGGGGAATCAGAGGTGGGGAATCAGAGGCAAGGAATCAGATGTGCGGAATCAGAGATGGGGAATCAGAGGCAGCGATTCAGAATCAGAAGCAGGGAATCAGAGGCCGGGAATTAGAGGCCGGAATCAGATGCTGGGAATCAGAGGCCTGGAATCAGGGGCGGGGAATCAGAGGCAGGGAATCAGATGCGGGGAATCAGAGGCGGGGAATCAGAGCTGGGGAATCAGAGGCGGGGTATTAGAGTTGGGGAATCAGAGGCGGGGAATCAGATATGGGGAAACAGAGGTGGGGAATCAGAGGCGGGGAAACAGAGGCAGGGAATCAGATATGGGGAATCAGAGGCGGGGAATCAGAGGTGGGGAATCATAGGCAGGGAATCGGATGTGCGGAATCAGAGATGGGGAATCAGAGGCTGGGAATCAGAGGTGGTGAATCAGAGATGGGGAATCAGAGGCGGGGAATCAGAGGCAGGGAATCAGACGCGGGGAATCAGAGGTGGGCAATCAGAGGCGGGGAATCAGATATGGGGAATCAGAGGCGGGGAATCAGAGGCAGGGAATCAGACGCGGGGAATCAGAGGCGGGGATTCAGAGCTGGGGAATCAGAGGCGGGGAATCAGAGTTGGGGAATCAGAGGCGGGGAATCAGAGGAAGGGAATCAGACGCGGGGAATCAGAGGCGGGGATTCAGAGCTGGGGAATCAGAGGCGGGGAATCAGATTTGGGGAATCAGAGGCGGGGAATCAGATATGGGGAATCAGAGGCAGGGAATCAGAGGCGGGAAATCAGAGGCGGGGAATCAGATATGGGGAATCAGAGGCGGGGAATCAGAGGCAGGGAATCAGACACGGGGAATCAGAGGCGGGGAATCAGAGATGGGGAATCAGAGGCGGGGAATCAGAGGCAGGGAATCGGATTCCGGGAATCAGAGGCGGGAAATCAGAGCTGGGGAATCAGAGGCGGGGAATCAGAGTTGGGGAATCAGAGGCGGCGAAGCAGATATGGGGAAATAGAGGCGGGGAATCAGATATGGGGAATCAGAGGCGGGGAATCAGATATGGGGAATCAGAGGCTGGGAATCAGAGGGGGGGAAACAGAGGCGGGGAATAAGATATGGAGAATCAGAGGTGGGGAATCAGGGGCGGGGAATCAGTGGCAGGGAATCAGAGGCGGGGAATCAGAGGCGGGGAATCAAAGGAAGGGAATCAGACACGGGGAATCA
This sequence comes from Narcine bancroftii, assembly GCF_036971445.1. Taxonomy (NCBI): domain Eukaryota; kingdom Metazoa; phylum Chordata; class Chondrichthyes; order Torpediniformes; family Narcinidae; genus Narcine; species Narcine bancroftii. Next base: position 1,594,305 of record NW_027211891.1, on the reverse strand, counting down.
GAGTTGGGGAATCAGAGATGGGGAATCAGAGGCGGGGAATCACAGGCAGGGAATCAGACACGGGGAATCAGAGGCGGGGAATCAGAGCTGGGGAATCAGAGGTGGGGAATCAGAGTCGGGGAATCAGAGGCAGGGAATCGGTTGTGCGGAATCAGAGATGGGGAATCAGATGTGGGGAATCAGAGGCAGTGAATCAGAGATGGGGAATCAGAGGCGGGGAATCAGAGGCAGGAAATCAGACAGGGATTCAGAGGCTGGGAATCAGACGGGGGGAATCAAAGGCGGGGAATCAGAGCTGGTGAATCAGAGGCAGGGAATCAGAGTTGGGGATTCAGAGGCGGGGAATCAGATATGGGGAAACAGAGGCGGGGAATGAGAGGCGGGCAAGCAGAGGCGGGGAATTAGATATGGGGAATCAGAGGTGGGAAATCAGAGGTGGTGAATCAGAGATGGGGAATCACAGGCGGGGCATCAGAGGCAGCGAATAGAACGCGGGGAATCAGAGGCTGGGATCAGAGCTGGGGAATCAGAGGCGGGGAATCAGATATGGGGAAACAGAGGCGGGGAATCAGAGGCGGGGAAACAGAGGCGGGGAATCAGACATGGGGAATCGGATGCGGGGAATCAGAGGCGGGGAATCAGAGCTGGGGAATCAGAGGTGGGGAATCAGAGTTGGGGCATCAGAGGTGGGGAATTAGATATGGGGAAACAGAGGCGGGGAATCAGAGGCGGGGAAACAGAGGCGGGGAATCAGATATGGGGAATCAGAGGTGGGGAATCAGAGGCAGGGAATCAGATGTGCGGAATCAGAGATGGGGAATCAGAGGCAGGGAATCAGAATCAGAAGCGGGGAATCAGAGGCCGGGAATCAGAGGCCGGGAATCAGATGCTGGGAATAAGAGGCCGGGAATCAGAGGTGGGGATTCAGAGTCTGGGAATCAGAGATGGGGATTCAGAGGCGGGGAATGAGATATGGAGAATCAGAGGCGGGGAATCAGAGGCGGGGAAACAGAGGTGGGGAATCAGATATGGGGAATCAGAGGTGGCGAATCAAACGCGGTGAATCAGAGATGGGGAATCAGAGGCGGGGAATCAGAGGCAGGGAATCAGATGCGGGGATTCAGAGGCGGGGATTCAGAGCTGGCGAATCCTAGGCGGGGAATCAGAGGTGGGCAATCAGAGCCGGGGAATCAGATATGGGGAATCAGAGGCGGGGAAACAGAGACGGGGAATCAGATATGGGGAATCAGAGGTGGGGAATCAGAGGTTGTGAATCAGAGATGGGGAATCAAGGCGGGGAATCAGAGGGAGGGAATCAGACGCGGGGAATCAGAGGCGGGGATTCAGAGCTGGGGAATCAGAGGCGGGGAATCAGAGTTGGGGAATCAGAGGCAGGGAATCAGATATGGGGAATCAGAGGCGGGGAATCAGAGGCGGGGAAACAGAGGCGGGGAATCAGATATGGGGAATCAGAGGTGGGGAATCAGGGGCAGGGAATCTGTGGCAGGGAGTCAGAGGCGGGGAATCTGAGCCGGGGAATCAGAGGCAGGGAATCAGACACGGGGAATCAGAGGCGGGGAATCAGAGATGGTGAATCAGAGGCGGGGAATCAGAGGCAGGGAATCGGACGTCGGGAATCAGAGGCGGGGAATCAGAGCTGGGGAATCAGAGGCGGGGAATCAGAGTTGGGGAATCAGAGGCGGGGAATCAGATATGGGGAAATAGAGGCGGGGAATCAGATATGGGGAATCAGAGGTGTGGAATCAGAGGTTGGGAATCAGAGGCAGGGAATCAGAGGCGGGGAAACAGAGGCGGGGAATCAGAATTGGGGAATCAGAGGTGGCGAATCAAAGGCGGTGAAACAGAGATGGGGAATCAGGGCAGGGAATCAGAGGCAGGGAATCAGAGCTGGGGAAACAGAGGCGGGGAATCAGATATGGGGAATCAGAGGTGGGGAATCAGGGGCGGGGAATCAGTGGCAGGGAATCAGAGCTGGGGAATCAGAGGTGGGGAATCAGAGCTGGGGAAACAGAGGTGGGGAATAAGATATGGGGAATCAGAGGTGGGGAATCAGGGGCGGGGAATCAGTGGCAGGGAATCAGAGGCCGGGAATAAAAGGCGGGGAATCAGAGCTGGGGAATCAGAGGCGGGGAATCAGAGTTGGGGAATCAGAGGAGGGGAATCAGATATGGGGAAACAGAGGCCGGGAATCAGAGGCAGGGAAACAGAGGCGGGGAATCAGATATGGGGAATCAGAGGTGGGGAATTTGAGGTTGCGAATCAGAGGCGGGGAATCAGAGGCGGGGAATCAGAGGCAGGGAATCGGATGTGCGGAATCAGAGATGGGGAATCAGAGGTGGGGATTCAGAGGTGGTGAATCAGAAAAGGGGAATCAGAGGCTGGGAATCAGAGGCAGGGAATCAGACGCAGGGAATCAGAGGCGGGGAATCAGAGGCGGGGAATCATAGCTGGCGAATTAGAGGAGGGGAATCAGAGTTGGGGAATCAGATATGGGGAATCAGAGGTTGGGAATCAGAGGCAGGGAATCAGATGTGCGGAATCAGAGATGGGGAATCAGAGGCAGGGAATCAGAATCAGAAGCAGGGAATCAGAGGCCGGGAATCAGAGGCCGGAATCAGATGCTGGGAATCAGAGGCCTGGAATCAGAGGCGGGGAATCAGAGGCAGGGAATCTGATGCGGGGAATCAGAGGCGGGGAATCAGAGCTGGGGAATCAGAGGCAGGGTATTAGAGTTGGGGAATCAGAGGCTGGGAATCAGATATGGGGAAACAGAGGTGGGGAATCAGAGGCGGGGAAACAGAGGCAGGGAATCAGATATGGGGAATCAGAGGCGGGAATCAGAGGTGGGGAATCATAGGCAGGGAATCGGATGTGCGGAATCAGAGATGGGGAATCAGAGGCCGGGAATGAGAGGTGGTGAATCAGATATGGGGAATCAGAGGCGGGGAATCAGAGGCAGTGAATCAGACGCGGGGAATCAGAGGTGGGCAATCAGAGGCGGGGAATCAGATATGGGGAATCAGAGGCGGGGAATCAGAGGCGGGGAAACAGAGGCGGGGAATCAGATATGGGGAATTAGAGGCGGGGAATCAGAGGCAGGGAATCAGACTCGGGGAATCAGAGTCGGGGATTCAGAGCTGGGGAATCAGAAGCGGGGAATCAGAGTTGGGGAATCAGAGGCGGGGAATCAGATATGGGGAATCAGAGGCAGGGAATCAGAGGCGGGGAATCAGAGGCAGGGAATCAGGCGCGGGGAATCTGAGGCAGGGAATCAGAGCTGGGGAATCAGAGGTGGGGAATCAGAGCTGGGGAATCAGAGGTGGGGAATCAGAGTTGGGGCATCAGAGGTGGGGAATTAGATATGGGGAAACAGAGGCGGGGAATCAGAGGCGGGGAAACAGAGGCGGGGAATCAGATATGGGGAATCAGAGGTGGGGAATCAGAGGCAGGGAATCAGATGTGCGGAATCAGAGATGGGGAATCAGAGGCAGGGAATCAGAATCAGAAGCGGGGAATCAGAGGCCGGGAATCAGAGGCCGGGAATCAGATATGGGGAATCAGAGGCGGGGAATCAGAGGCGGGGAATCATAGCTGGCGAATTAGAGGAGGGGAATCAGAGTTGGGGAATCAGATATGGGGAATCAGAGGTTGGGAATCAGAGGCAGGGAATCAGATGTGCGGAATCAGAGATGGGGAATCAGAGGCAGGGAATCAAAATCAGAAGCAGGGAATCAGAGGCCGGGAATCAGAGGCCGGAATCAGATGCTGGGAATCAGAGGCCTGGAATCAGAGGCGGGGAATCAGAGGCAGGGAATCTGATGCGGGGAATCAGAGGCGGGGAATCAGAGCTGGGGAATCAGAGGCAGGGTATTAGAGTTGGGGAATCAGAGGCGGGGAATCAGATATGGGGAAACAGAGGTGGGGAATCAGAGGCGGGGAAACAGAGGCAGGGAATCAGATATGGGGAATCAGAGGCGGGAATCAGAGGTGGGGAATCATAGGCAGGGAATCGGATGTGCGGAATCAGAGATGGGGAATCAGAGGCCGGGAATGAGAGGTGGTGAATCAGATATGGGGAATCAGAGGCGGGGAATCAGAGGCAGTGAATCAGACGCGGGGAATCAGAGGTGGGCAATCAGAGGCGGGGAATCAGATATGGGGAATCAGAGGCGGGGAATCAGAGGCGGGGAAACAGAGGCGGGGAATCAGATATGGGGAATTAGAGGCGGGGAATCAGAGGCAGGGAATCAGACTCGGGGAATCAGAGTCGGGGATTCAGAGCTGGGGAATCAGAAGCGGGGAATCAGAGTTGGGGAATCAGAGGCGGGGAATCAGATATGGGGAATCAGAGGCAGGGAATCAGAGGCGGGGAATCAGAGGCAGGGAATCAGGCGCGGGGAATCTGAGGCAGGGAATCAGAGCTGGGGAATCAGAGGTGGGGAATCAGAGCTGGGGAATCAGAGGTGGGGAATCAGAGTTGGGGCATCAGAGGTGGGAATTAGATATGGGGAAACAGAGGCGGGGAATCAGAGGCGGGGAAACAGAGGCGGGGAATCAGATATGGGGAATCAGAGGTGGGGAATCAGAGGCAGGGAATCAGATGTGCGGAATCAGAGATGGGGAATCAGAGGCAGGGAATCAGAATCAGAAGCGGGGAATCAGAGGCCGGGAATCAGAGGCCGGGAATCAGATATGGGGAATCAGAGGCGGGAATCAGAGGTGGGGAATCATAGGCAGGGAATCGGATGTGCGGAATCAGAGATGGGGAATCAGAGGCCGGGAATGAGAGGTGGTGAATCAGATATGGGGAATCAGAGGTGGGGATTCAGAGTCTGGGAATTAGAGATGGGGATTCAGAGGCGGGGAATGAGATATGGAGAATCAGAGGCGGGGAATCAGAGGCGGGGAAACAGAGGTGGGGAATCAGATATGGGGAATCAGAGGTGGCGAATCAAAGGCGGTGAATCAGAGATGGGGAATCAGAGGCGGGGAATCAGAGGCAGGGAATCAGATGCAGGGATTCAGAGGCGGGGAATCAGAGCTGGCGAATTATAGGCGGGGAATCAGAGGTGGGCAATCAGAGCCGGGGAATCAGATATGGGGAATCAGAGGCGGGGAAACAGAGGCGGGGAATCAGATATGGGGAATCAGAGGTGGGGAATCAGAGGTTGTGAATCAGAGATGGGGAATCAAGGCGGGGAATCAGAGGGAGGGAATCAGACGCGGGGAATCAGAGGCGGGGATTCAGAGCTGGGGAATCAGAGGCGGGGAATCAGAGTTGGGGAATCAGAGGCAGGGAATCAGATATGGGGAATCAGAGGCGGGGAATCAGAGGCGGGGAATCAGAGGCGGGGAATCAGAGCTGGGGAATCAGAGGTGGGGAATCAGAGTTGGGGCATCAGAGGTGGGGAATCAGAGGCGGGGAAACAGAGGCGGGGAATCAGATATGTGGAATCAGAGGTGGCGAATCAAAGGCGGTGAAACAGAGATGGGGAATCAGGGCAGGGAATCAGAGGCAGGGAATCAGAGCTGGGGAAACAGAGGCGGGGAATCAGATATGGGGAATCAGAGGTGGGGAATCAGGGGCGGGGAATCAGTGGCAGGGAATCAGAGCTGGGGAATCAGAGGTGGGGAATCAGAGCTGGGGAAACAGAGGCGGGGAATAAGATATGGGGAATCAGAGGTGGGGAATCAGGGGCGGGGAATCAGTGGCAGGGAATCAGAGGCCGGGAATAAAAGGCGGGGAATCAGAGCTGGGGAATCAGAGGCGGGGAATCAGAGTTGGGGAATCAGAGGAGGGGAATCAGATATGGGGAAACAGAGGCCGGGAATCAGAGGCAGGGAAACAGAGGCGGGGAATCAGATATGGGGAATCATAGGTGGGGAATTTGAGGTTGCGAATCAGAGGCGGGGAATCAGAGGCGGGGAATCAGAGGCAGGGAATCGGATGTGCGGAATCAGAGATGGGGAATCAGAGGTGGGGATTCAGAGGTGGTGAATCAGAAAAGGGGAATCAGAGGCTGGGAATCAGAGGCAGGGAATCAGACGCAGGGAATCAGAGGCGGGGAATCAGAGGCGGGGAATCATAGCTGGCGAATTAGAGGAGGGTAATCAGAGTTGGGGAATCAGATATGGGGAATCAGAGGTTGGGAATCAGAGGCAGGGAATCAAATGTGCGGAATCAGAGATGGGGAATCAGAGGCAGGGAATCAGAATCAGAAGCAGGGAATCAGAGGCCGGGAATCAGAGGCCGGAATCAGATGCTGGGAATCAGAGGCCTGGAATCAGAGGCGGGGAATCAGAGGCAGGGAATCTGATGCGGGGAATCAGAGGCGGGGAATCAGAGCTGGGGAATCAGAGGCAGGGTATTAGAGTTGGGGAATCAGAGGCGGGGAATCAGATATGGGGAAACAGAGGTGGGGAATCAGAGGCGGGGAAACAGAGGCAGGGAATCAGATATGGGGAATCAGAGGCGGGAATCAGAGGTGGGGAATCATAGGCAGGGAATCGGATGTGCGGAATCAGAGATGGGGAATCAGAGGCCGGGAATGAGAGGTGGTGAATCAGATATGGGGAATCAGAGGCGGGGAATCAGAGGCAGTGAATCAGACGCGGGGAATCAGAGGTGGGCAATCAGAGGCGGGGAATCAGATATGGGGAATCAGAGGCGGGGAATCAGAGGCGGGGAAACAGAGGCGGGGAATCAGATATGGGGAATTAGAGGCGGGGAATCAGAGGCAGGGAATCAGACTCGGGGAATCAGAGTCGGGGATTCAGAGCTGGGGAATCAGAAGCGGGGAATCAGAGTTGGGGAATCAGAGGCGGGGAATCAGATATGGGGAATCAGAGGCAGGGAATCAGAGGCGGGGAATCAGAGGCAGGGAATCAGGCGCGGGGAATCTGAGGCGGGGAATCAGAGGCGGGGAATCAGAGCTGGGGAATCAGAGGCAGGGTATTAGAGTTGGGGAATCAGAGGCGGGGAATCAGAGGCGGGGAATCAGAGGCAGGGAATCGGATGTGCGGAATCAGAGATGGGGAATCAGAGGTGGGGATTCAGAGGTGGTGAATCAGAAAAGGGGAATCAGAGGCTGGGAATCAGAGGCAGGGAATCAGACGCAGGGAATCAGAGGCGGGGAATCAGAGGCGGGGAATCATAGCTGGCGAATTAGAGGAGGGGATTCAGAGTTGGGGAATCAGATATGGGGAATCAGAGGTGGGGAATCAGAGGCGGGGAAACAGAGGCGGGGAATCAGATATGTGGAATCAGAGGTGGCGAATCAAAGGCGGTGAAACAGAGATGGGGAATCAGGGCAGGGAATCAGAGGCAGGGAATCAGAGCTGGGGAAACAGAGGCGGGGAATCAGATATGGGGAATCAGAGGTGGGGAATCAGGGGCGGGGAATCAGTGGCAGGGAATCAGAGCTGGGGAATCAGAGGTGGGGAATCAGAGCTGGGGAAACAGAGGCGGGGAATAAGATATGGGGAATCAGAGGTGGGGAATCAGGGGCGGGGAATCAGTGGCAGGGAATCAGAGGCCGGGAATAAAAGGTGGGGAATCAGAGCTGGGGAATCAGAGGCGGGGAATCAGAGTTGGGGAATCAGAGGAGGGGAATCAGATATGGGGAAACAGAGGCCGGGAATCAGAGGCAGGGAAACAGAGGCGGGGAATCAGATATGGGGAATCATAGGTGGGGAATTTGAGGTTGCGAATCAGAGGCGGGGAATCAGAGGCGGGGAATCAGAGGCAGGGAATCGGATGTGCGGAATCAGAGATGGGGAATCAGAGGTGGGGATTCAGAGGTGGTGAATCAGAAAAGGGGAATCAGAGGCTGGGAATCAGAGGCAGGGAATCAGACGCAGGGAATCAGAGGCGGGGAATCAGAGGCGGGGAATCATAGCTGGCGAATTAGAGGAGGGGAATCAGAGTTGGGGAATCAGATATGGGGAATCAGAGGTTGGGAATCAGAGGCAGGGAATCAGATGTGCGGAATCAGAGATGGGGAATCAGAGGCAGGGAATCAGAATCAGAAGCAGGGAATCAGAGGCCGGGAATCAGAGGCCGGAATCAGATGCTGGGAATCAGAGGCCTGGAATCAGAGGCGGGGAATCAGAGGCAGGGAATCTGATGCGGGGAATCAGAGGCGGGGAATCAGAGCTGGGGAATCAGAGGCAGGGTATTAGAGTTGGGGAATCAGAGGCGGGGAATCAGATATGGGGAAACAGAGGTGGGGAATCAGAGGCGGGGAAACAGAGGCAGGGAATCAGATATGGGGAATCAGAGGCGGGAATCAGAGGTGGGGAATCATAGGCAGGGAATCGGATGTGCGGAATCAGAGATGGGGAATCAGAGGCCGGGAATGAGAGGTGGTGAATCAGATATGGGGAATCAGAGGCGGGGAATCAGAGGCAGTGAATCAGACGCGGGGAATCAGAGGTGGGCAATCAGAGGCGGGGAATCAGATATGGGGAATCAGAGGCGGGGAATCAGAGGCGGGGAAACAGAGGCGGGGAATCAGATATGGGGAATTAGAGGCGGGGAATCAGAGGCAGGGAATCAGACTCGGGGAATCAGAGTCGGGGATTCAGAGCTGGGGAATCAGAAGCGGGGAATCAGAGTTGGGGAATCAGAGGCGGGGAATCAGATATGGGGAATCAGAGGCAGGGAATCAGAGGCGGGGAATCAGAGGCAGGGAATCAGGCGCGGGGAATCTGAGGCGGGGAATCAGAGCTGGGGAATCAGAGGTGGGGAATCAGAGCTGGGGAATCAGAGGTGGGGAATCAGAGTTGGGGCATCAGAGGTGGGGAATTAGATATGGGGAAACAGAGGCGGGGAATCAGAGGCGGGGAAACAGAGGCGGGGAATCAGATATGGGGAATCAGAGGTGGGGAATCAGAGGCATGGAATCAGATGTGCGGAATCAGAGGTGGGGAATCAGAGGTTGTGAATCAGAGATGGGGAATCAAGGCGGGGAATCAGAGGGAGGGAATCAGACGCGGGGAATCAGAGGCGGGGATTCAGAGCTGGGGAATCAGAGGCGGGGAATCAGAGTTGGGGAATCAGAGGCAGGGAATCAGATATGGGGAATCAGAGGCGGGGAATCAGAGGCGGGGAAACAGAGGCGGGGAATCAAATATAGGGAATCAGAGGTGGGGAATCAGAGGTTGTGAATCAGAGATGGGGAATCAAGGCGGGGAATCAGAGGCAGGGAATCAGACGCGGGGAATCAGAGGCGGGGATTCAGAGCTGGGGAATCAGAGGCGGTGAATCAGAGTTTGGGAATCAGAGGCAGGGAATCAGATATGGGGAATCAGAGGTGGGGAATCAGAGGCGGGGAAACAGAGGCGGGGAATCAGATATGGGGAATCAGAATTGGGGAATCAGGGGCAGGGAATCAGTGGCAGGGAATCAGAGGCGGGGAATCAGAGGCGGGGAATCAGAGGCAGGGAATCAGACACGGGGAATCAGAGGCGGGGAATCAGAGATGGGGAATCAGAGGCGGGGAATCAGAGGCAGGGAATCGGACTCCGGGAATCAGAGTCGGCGAATCAGAGCTGGGGAATCAGAGGCGGGGAATCAGAGTTGGGGAATCAGAGGCGGGGAATCAGATATGGGGAAATAGAGGCGGGGAATCAGATATGGGGAATCAGAGGTGTGGAATCAGAGGTTGGGAATCAGAGGCAGGGAATCAGAGTCGGGGAAACAGAGGCGGGTAATCAGATATGGGGAATCAGAGGTGGCGAATCAAAGGCGATGAAACAGAGATGGGGAATCAGGGCAGGGAATCAGAGGCAGGGAATCAAACACGGGGAATCAGAGCTGGGGAATCAGAGGCGGGGAATCAGAGTTGGGAATCAGAGGCGGGGAATCAGAGGCGGGGAAACAGAGGCGGGGAATCAGATATGGGGAATCAGAGGTGGGGATTCGGAGTCTGGGAATCAGAGATGGGGATTCAGAGGCGGGGAATGAGATATGGAGAATCAGAGGCGGGGAATCAGAGGCGGGGAAACAGAGGTGGGGAATCAGATATGGGGAATCAGAGGTGGCGAATCAAAGGCGGTGAATCAGAGATGGGGAATCAGAGGCGGGGAATCAGAGGCAGGGAATCAGATGCGGGGATTCAGAGGCGGGGAATCAGAGCTGGCGAATCATAGGCGGGGAATCAGAGGTGGGCAATCAGAGCCGGGGAATCAGATATGGGGAATCAGAGGCGGGGAAACAGAGGCGGGGAATCAGATATGGGGAATCAGAGGTGGGGAATCAGAGGTTGTGAATCAGAGATGGGGAATCAAGGCGGGGAATCAGAGGGAGGGAATCAGACGCGGGGAATCAGAGGCGGGGATTCAGAGCTGGGGAATCAGAGGCGGGGAATCAGAGTTGGGGAATCAGAGGCAGGGAATCAGATATGGGGAATCAGAGGCGGGGAATCAGAGGCGGGGAAACAGAGGCGGGGAATCAGATATGGGGAATCAGAGGTGGGGAATCAGGGGCAGGGAATCAGTGGCGGGGAAACAGAGGCGGGGAATCAAATATAGGGAATCAGAGGTGGGGAATCAGAGGTTGTGAATCAGAGATGGGGAATCAAGGCGGGGAATCAGAGGCAGGGAATCAGACGCGGGGAATCAGAGGCGGGGATTCAGAGCTGGGGAATCAGAGGCGGTGAATCAGAGTTTGGGAATCAGAGGCAGGGAATCAGATATGGGGAATCAGAGGTGGGGAATCAGAGGCGGGGAAACAGAGGCGGGGAATCAGATATGGGGAATCAGAATTGGGGAATCAGGGGCAGGGAATCAGTGGCAGGGAATCAGAGGCGGGGAATCAGAGGCGGGGAATCAGAGGCAGGGAATCAGACACGGGGAATCAGAGGCGGGGAATCAGAGATGGGGAATCAGAGGCGGGGAATCAGAGGCAGGGAATCGGACTCCGGGAATCAGAGTCGGGGAATCAGAGCTGGGGAATCAGAGGCGGGGAATCAGAGTTGGGGAATCAGAGGCGGGGAATCAGAAATGGGGAAATAGAGGCGGGGAATCAGATATGGGGAATCAGAGGTGTGGAATCAGAGGTTGGGAATCAGAGGCAGGGAATCAGAGTCGGGGAAACAGAGGCGGGTAATCAGATATGGGGAATCAGAGGTGGCGAATCAAAGGCGATGAAACAGAGATGGGGAATCAGGGCAGGGAATCAGAGGCAGGGAATCAAACACGGGGAATCAGAGCTGGGGAATCAGAGGCGGGGAATCAGAGTTGGGAATCAGAGGCGGGGAATCAGAGGCGGGGAAACAGAGGCGGGGAATCAGATATGGGGAATCAGAGGTGGGGAATCCGAGGTTGGGAATCAGAGGCAGGGAATCAGAGGCGGGGAATCAGAGGCGGGGAATCAGAGGAAGGGAATCAGATGTGCGGAATCGGAGATGGGGAATCAGAGGCAGGGAATCAGAGGCGGGGAATCAGAGGCGGGGAATCAGAGGCCGGTAATCAGATATGGGGAAACAGAGGCGGGGAATCCGAGGCGGGGAAACAGAGGCGGGAATCAGATATGGGGAATCAGAGGTGGGGAATCAGAGGTTGGGAATCAGAGGCAGGGAATCAGAGGCTTGGAATCAGATGCAGGGAATCAGATGCGGGGAATCAGAGGCGGGGAATCAGAGCTGGGGAATCAGAGGTGGAGAATCAGATTTGGGGAATCAGAGGCGGGGACTTAGATATTGGGAAACAGAGGCGGGGAATCAGAGGCGGGGAAACACAGGCGGGGAATCTGATATGGGGAATCAGAGGTGGGGAATCAGAGGCAAGGAATCAGATGTGCGGAATCAGAGATGGGGAATCAGAGGCAGGGAATCAGAATCAGAAGCAGGGAATCAGAGGCCGGGAATTAGAGGCCGGAATCAGATGCTGGGAATCAGAGGCCTGAAATCAGAGGCGGGGAATCAGAGGCAGGGAATCAGATGCGGGGAATCAGAGGCGGGGAATCAGAGCTGGGGAATCAGAGGCGGGGTATTAGAGTTGGGGAATCAGAGGCGGGGAATCAGATATGGGGAAACAGAGGTGGGGAATCAGAGGCGGGGAAACAGAGGCAGGGAATCAGATATGGGGAATCAGAGGCGGGGAATCAGAGGTGGGGAATCATAGGCAGGGAATCGGATGTGCGGAATCAGAGATGGGGAATCAGAGGCTGGGAATCAGAGGTGGTGAATCAGAGATGGGGAATCAGAGGCGGGGAATCAGAGGCAGGGAATCAGACGCGGGGAATCAGAGGTGGGCAATCAGAGGCGGGGAATCAGATATGGGGAATCAGAGGCGGGGAATCAGAGGCAGGGAATCAGACGCGGGGAATCAGAGGCGGGGATTCAGAGCTGGGGAATCAGAGGCGGGGAATCAGAGTTGGGGAATCAGAGGCGGGGAATCAGAGGAAGGGAATCAGACGCGGGGAATCAGAGGCGGGGATTCAGAGCTGGGGAATCAGAGGCGGGGAATCAGAGTTGGGGAATCAGAGGCGGGGAATCAGATATGGGGAATGAGAGGCAGGGAATCAGAGGCGGGAAAACAGAGGCGGGGAATCAGATATGGGGAATCAGAGGCGGGGAATCAGAGGCAGGGAATCAGACACGGGGAATCAGAGGCGGGGAATCAGAGATGGGGAATCAGAGGCGGGGAATCAGAGGCAGGGAATCGGATGCCGGGAATCAGAGGCGGGAAATCAGAGCTGGGGAATCAGAGGCGGGGAATCAGAGTTGGGGAATCAGAGGCGGCGAAGCAGATATGGGGAAATAGAGGCGGGGAATCAGATATGGGGAATCAGAGGCGGGGAATCAGATATGGGGAATCAGAGGCTGGGAATCAGAGGGGGGGAAACAGAGGCGGGGAATAAGATATGGGGAATCAGAGGTGGGGAATCAGGGGCGGGGAATCAGTGGCAGGGATACAGAGGCTGGGAATCAGAGGCGGGGAATCAAAGGAAGGGAATCAGACACGGGGAATCAGAGTTGGGGAATCAGAGATGGGGAATCAGAGGCGGGGAATCACAGGCAGGGAATCAGGCGCGGGGAATCAGAGGCGGGGAATCAGAGCTGGGGAATCAGAGGTGGGGAATCAGAGTCGGGGAATCAGAGGCAGGGAATCGGTTGTGCGGAATCAGAGATGGGGAATCAGATGTGGGGAATCAGAGGCAGTGAATCAGAGATGGGGAATCAGAGGCGGGGAATCAGAGGCAGGAAATCAGACAGGGATTCAGAGGCTGGGAATCAGACGGGGGGAATCAAAGGCGGGGAATCAGAGCTGGTGAATCAGAGGCAGGGAATCAGAGTTGGGGATTCAGAGGCGGGGAATCAGATATGGGGAATCAGAGGTGGGAAATCAGAGGTGGTGAATCAGAGATGGGGAATCACAGGCGGGGAATCAGAGGAAGCGAATAGAACGCGGGGAATCAGAGGCTGGGATCAGAGCTGGGGAATCAGAGGCGGGGAATCAGATATGGGGAAACAGAGGCGGGGAATCAGAGGCGGGGAAACAGAGGCGGGGAATCAGACATGGGGAATCGGATGCGGGGAATCAGAGGCGGGGAATCAGAGCTGGGGAATCAGAGGTGGGGAATCAGAGTTGGGGCATCAGAGGTGGGGAATTAGATATGGGGAAACAGAGGCGGGGAATCAGAGGCGGGGAAACAGAGGTGGGGAATCAGATATGGGGAATCAGAGGTGGGGAATCAGAGGCAGCGAATCAGATGTGCGGAATCAGAGATGGGGAATCAGAGGCAGGGAATCAGAATCAGAAGCGGGGAATCAGAGGCCGGGAATCAGAGGCCGGGAATCAGATGCTGGGAATAAGAGGCCGGGAATCAGAGGTGGGGATTCAGAGTCTGGGAATCAGAGATGGGGATTCAGAGGCGGGGAATGAGATATGGAGAATCAGAGGCGGGGAATCAGAGGCGGGGAAACAGAGGTGGGGAATCAGATATGGGGAATCAGAGGTGGCGAATCAAAGGCGGTGAATCAGAGATGGGGAATCAGAGGCGGGGAATCAGAGGCAGGGAATCAGATGCGGGGATTCAGAGGCGGGGATTCAGAGCTGGCGAATCATAGGCGGGGAATCAGAGGTGGGCAATCAGAGCCGGGGAATCAGATATGGGGAATCAGAGGCGGGGAAACAGAGATGGGGAATCAGATATGGGGAATCAGAGGTGGGGAATCAGAGGTTGTGAATCAGAGATGGGGAATCAAGGCGGGGAATCAGAGGGAGGGAATCAGACGCGGGGAATCAGAGGCGGGGATTCAGAGCTGGGGAATCAGAGGCGGGGAATCAGAGTTGGGGAATCAGAGGCAGGGAATCAGATATGGGGAATCAGAGGCGGGGAATCAGAGGCGGGGAAACAGAGGCGGGGAATCAGATATGGGGAATCAGAGGTGGGGAATCAGGGGCAGGGAATCTGTGGCAGGGAATCAGAGGCGAGGAATCTGAGCCGGGGAATCAGAGGCAGGGAATCAGACACGGGGAATCAGAGGCGGGGAATCAGAGATGGTGAATCAGAGGCGGGTAATCAGAGGCAGGGAATCGGACGTCGGGAATCAGAGGCGGGGAATCAGAGCTGGGGAATCAGAGGCGGGGAATCAGAGTTGGGGAATCAGAGGCGGGGAATCAGATATGGGGAAATAGAGGCGGGGAATCAGATATGGGGAATCAGAGGTGTGGAATCAGAGGTTGGGAATCAGAGGCAGGGAATCAGAGGCGGGGAAACAGAGGCGGGGAATCAGATATGGGGAATCAGAGGTGGCGAATCAAAGGCGGTGAAACAGAGATGGGGAATCAGGGCAGGGAATCAGAGGCAGGGAATCAGAGCTGGGGAAACAGAGGCGGGGAATCAGATATGGGGAATCAGAGGTGGGGAATCAGGGGCGGGGAATCAGTGGCAGGGAATCAGAGCTGGGGAATCAGAGGTGGGGAATCAGAGCTGGGGAAACAGAGGCGGGGAATAAGATATGGGGAATCAGAGGTGGGGAATCAGGGGCGGGGAATCAGTGGCAGGGAATCAGAGGCCGGGAATAAAAGGCGGGGAATCAGAGCTGGGGAATCAGAGGCGGGGAATCAGAGTTGGGGAATCAGAGGAGGGGAATCAGATATGGGGAAACAGAGGCCGGGAATCAGAGGCAGGGAATCAGAGGTGGGGAATCAGAGTCGGGGAATCAGAGGCAGGGAATCGGTTGTGCGGAATCAGAGATGGGGAATCAGATGTGGGGAATCAGAGGCAGTGAATCAGAGATGGGGAATCAGAGGCGGGGAATCAGAGGCAGGAAATCAGACAGGGATTCAGAGGCTGGGAATCAGACGGGGGGAATCAAAGGCGGGGAATCAGAGCTGGTGAATCAGAGGCAGGGAATCAGAGTTGGGGATTCAGAGGCGGGGAATCAGATATGGGGAAACAGAGGCGGGGAATGAGAGGCGGGCAAGCAGAGGCGGGGAATTAGATATGGGGAATCAGAGGTGGGAAATCAGAGGTGGTGAATCAGAGATGGGGAATCACAGGCGGGGAATCAGAGGCAGCGAATAGAACGCGGGGAATCAGAGGCTGGGATCAGAGCTGGGGAATCAGAGGCGGGGAATCAGATATGGGGAAACAGAGGCGGGGAATCAGAGGCGGGGAAACAGAGGCGGGGAATCAGACATGGGGAATCGGATGCGGGGAATCAGAGGCGGGGAATCAGAGCTGGGGAATCAGAGGTGGGGAATCAGAGTTGGGGCATCAGAGGTGGGGAATTAGATATGGGGAAACAGAGGCGGGGAATCAGAGGCGGGGAAACAGAGGCGGGGAATCAGATATGGGGAATCAGAGGTGGGGAATCAGAGGCAGCGAATCAGATGTGCGGAATCAGAGATGGGGAATCAGAGGCAGGGAATCAGAATCAGAAGCGGGGAATCAGAGGCCGGGAATCAGAGGCCGGGAATCAGATGCTGGGAATAAGAGGCCGGGAATCAGAGGTGGGGATTCAGAGTCTGGGAATCAGAGATGGGGATTCAGAGGCGGGGAATGAGATATGGAGAATCAGATGCGGGGAATCAGAGGCGGGGAAACAGAGGTGGGGAATCAGATATGGGGAATCAGAGGTGGCGAATCAAAGGCGGTGAATCAGAGATGGGGAATCAGAGGCGGGGAATCAGAGGCAGGGAATCAGATGCGGGGATTCAGAGGCGGGGATTCAGAGCTGGCGAATCATAGGCGGGGAATCAGAGGTGGGCAATCAGAGCCGGGGAATCAGATATGGGGAATCAGAGGCGGGGAAACAGAGACGGGGAATGAGATATGGGGAATCAGAGGTGGGGAATCAGAGGTTGTGAATCAGAGATGGGGAATCAAGGCGGGGAATCAGAGGGAGGGAATCAGACGCGGGGAATCAGAGGCGGGGATTCAGAGCTGGGGAATCAGAGGCGGGGAATCAGAGTTGGGGAATCAGAGGCAGGGAATCAGATATGGGGAATCAGAGGCGGGGAATCAGAGGCGGGGAAACAGAGGCGGGGAATCAGATATGGGGAATCAGAGGTGGGGAATCAGGGGCAGGGAATCTGTGGCAGGGAATCAGAGGCGAGGAATCTGAGCCGGGGAGTCAGAGGCAGGGAATAAGACACGGGGAATCAGAGGCGGGGAATCAGAGATGGTGAATCAGAGGCGGGGAATCAGAGGCAGGCAATCGGACGTCGGGAATCAGAGGCGGGGAATCAGAGCTGGGGAATCAGAGGCGGGGAATCAGAGTTGGGGAATCAGAGGCGGGGAATCAGATATGGGGAAATAGAGGCGGGGAATCAGATATGGGGAATCAGAGGTGTGGAATCAGAGGTTGGGAATCAGAGGCAGGGAATCAGAGGCGGGGAAACAGAGGCGGGGAATCAGATATGGGGAATCAGAGGTGGCGAATCAAAGGCGGTGAAACAGAGATGGGGAATCAGGGCAGGGAATCAGAGGCAGGGAATCAGAGCTGGGGAAACAGAGGCGGGGAATCAGATATGGGGAATCAGAGGTGGGGAATCAGGGGCGGGGAATCAGTGGCAGGGAATCAGAGCTGGGGAATCAGAGGTGGGGAATCAGAGCTGGGGAAACAGAGGCGGGGAATAAGATATGGGGAATCAGAGGTGGGGAATCAGGGGCGGGGAATCAGTGGCAGGGAATCAGAGGCCGGGAATAAAAGGCGGGGAATCAGAGCTGGGGAATCAGAGGCGGGGAATCAGAGTTGGGGAATCAGAGGAGGGGAATCAGATATGGGGAAACAGAGGCCGGGAATCAGAGGCAGGGAAACAGAGGCGGGGAATCAGATATGGGGAATCAGACGTGGGGAATTTGAGGTTGCGAATCAGAGGCGGGGAATCAGAGGCGGGGAATCAGAGGCAGGGAATCGGATGTGCGGAATCAGAGATGGGGAATCAGAGGTGGGGATTCAGAGGTGGTGAATCAGAAAAGGGGAATCAGAGGCTGGGAATCAGAGGCAGGGAATCAGACGCAGGGAATCAGAGGCGGGGAATCAGAGGCGGGGAATCATAGCTGGCGAATTAGAGGAGGGGATTCAGAGTTGGGGAATCAGATATGGGGAATCAGAGGTGGGGAATCAGAGGCAGGGAATCAGATGTGCGGAATCAGAGATGGGGAATGAGAGGCAGGGAATCAGAATCAGAAGCAGGGAATCAGAGGCCGGGAATCAGAGGCCGGAATCAGATGCTGGGAATCAGAGGCCTGGAATCAGAGGCGGGGAATCAGAGGCAGGGAATCTGATGCGGGGAATCAGAGGCGGGGAATCAGAGCTGGGGAATCAGAGGCAGGGTATTAGAGTTGGGGAATCAGAGGCGGGGAATCAGATATGGGGAAACAGAGGTGGGGAATCAGAGGCGGGGAAACAGAGGCAGGGAATCAGATATGGGGAATCAGAGGCGGGAATCAGAGGTGGGGAATCATAGGCAGGGAATCGGATGTGCGGAATCAGAGATGGGGAATCAGAGGCCGGGAATGAGAGGTGGTGAATCAGATATGGGGAATCAGAGGCGGGGAATCAGAGGCAGTGAATCAGACGCGGGGAATCAGAGGTGGGCAATCAGAGGCGGGGAATCAGATATGGGGAATCAGAGGCGGGGAATCAGAGGCGGGGAAACAGAGGCGGGGAATCAGATATGGGGAATCAGAGGTGGGGCATCAGAGGTTGTGAATCACAGATGGGGAATTAGAGGCGGGGAATCAGAGGCAGGGAATCAGACTCGGGGAATCAGAGTCGGGGATTCAGAGCTGGGGAATCAGAAGCGGGGAATCAGAGTTGGGGAATCAGAGGCGGGGAATCAGATATGGGGAATCAGAGGCAGGGAATCAGAGGCGGGGAATCAGAGGCAGGGAATCAGGCGCGGGGAATCTGAGGCGGGGAATCAGAGCTGGGGAATCAGAGGTGGGGAATCAGAGCTGGGGAATCAGAGGTGGGGAATCAGAGTTGGGGCATCAGAGGTGGGGAATTAGATATGGGGAAACAGAGGCGGGGAATCAGAGGCGGGGAAACAGAGGCGGGGAATCAGATATGGGGAATCAGAGGTGGGGAATCAGAGGCAGGGAATCAGATGTGCGGAATCAGAGATGGGGAATCAGAGGCAGGGAATCAGAATCAGAAGCGGGGAATCAGAGGCCGGGAATCAGAGGCCGGGAATCAGATATGGGGAATCAGAGGCGGGAATCAGAGGTGGGGTATCATAGGCAGGGAATCGGATGTGCGGAATCAGAGATGGGGAATCAGAGGCCGGGAATGAGAGGTGGTGAATCAGCTATGGGGAATCAGAGGTGGGGATTCAGAGTCTGGGAATCAGAGATGGGGATTCAGAGGCGGGGAATGAGATATGGAGAATCAGAGGCGGGGAATCAGAGGCGGGGAAACAGAGGTGGGGAATCAGAAATGGGGAATCAGAGGTGGCGAATCAAAGGCGGTGAATCAGAGATGGGGAATCAGAGGCGGGGAATCAGAGGCAGGGAATCAGATGCGGGGATTCAGAGGCGGGGAATCAGAGCTGGCGAATCATAGGCGGGGAATCAGAGGTGGGCAATCAGAGCCGGGGAATCAGATATGGGGAATCAGAGGCGGGGAAACAGAGGCGGGGAATCAGATATGGGGAATCAGAGGTGGGGAATCAGAGGTTGTGAATCAGAGATGGGGAATCAAGGCGGGGAATCAGAGGGAGGGAATCAGACGCGGGGAATCAGAGGCGGGGATTCAGAGCTGGGGAATCAGAGGCGGGGAATCAGAGTTGGGGAATCAGAGGCAGGGAATCAGATATGGGGAATCAGAGGCGGGGAATCAGAGGCGGGGAAACAGAGGCGGGGAATCAGATATGGGGAATCAGAGGTGGGGAATCAGGGGCAGGGAATCAGTGGCAGGGAATCAGAGGCGGGGAATCTGAGCCGGGCAATCAGAGGCAGGGAATCAGACACGGAGAATCAGAGGCGGGGAATCAGAGATGGTGAATCAGAGGCGGGGAATCAGAGGCAGGGAATCGGACGCCGGGAATCAGAGGCGGGGAATCAGAGCTGGGGAATCAGAGGCGGGGAATCAGAGTTGGGGAATCAGAGGCGGGGAATCAGATATGGGGAAATAGAGGCGGGGAATCAGATATGGGGAATCAGAGGTGTGGAATCAGAGGTTGGGAATCAGAGGCAGGGAATCAGAGGCGGGGAAACAGAGGCGGGGAATCAGATATGGGGAATCAGAGTTGGCGAATCAAAGGCTGAAACAGAGATGGGGAATCAGGGCAGGGAATCAGAGGCAGGGAATCAGAGGTGGGGAAACAGAGGCGGGGAATCAGATATGGGGAATCAGAGGTGGGGAATCAGGGGCGGGGAATCAGTGGCAGGGAATCAGAGCTGGGGAATCAGAGGTGGGGAATCAGAGCTGGGGAAACAGAGGCGGGGAATCAGATATGGGGAATCAGAGGTGGGGAATCAGGGGCGGGGAATCAGTGGCAGGGAATCAGAGGCCGGGAATAAAAGGCGGGGAATCAGAGCTGGGGAATCAGAGGCGGGGAATCAGAGTTGGGGAATCAGAGGAGGGGAATCAGATATGGGAAAACAGAGGCCGGGAATCAGAGGCAGGGAAACAGAGGCGGGGAATCAGATATGGGGAATCAGAGGTGGGGAATTTGAGGTTGCGAATCAGAGGCGGGGAATCAGAGGCGGGGAATCAGAGGCAGGGAATCGGATGTGCGGAATCAGAGATGGGGAATCAGAGGTGGGGATTCAGAGGTGGTGAATCAGAAAAGGGGAATCAGAGGCTGGGAATCAGAGGCAGGGAATCAGACGCAGGGAGTCAGAGGCGGGGAATCAGAGGCGGGGAATCATAGCTGGCGAATTAGAGGAGGGGAATCAGAGTTGGGGAATCAGATATGGGGAATCAGAGGTGGGGAATCAGAGGCAGGGAATCAGATGTGCGGAATCAGAGATGGGGAATCAGAGGCAGGAAATCAGAATCAGAAGCAGGGAATCAGAGGCCGGGAATCAGAGGCCGGAATCAGATGCTGGGAATCAGAGGCCTGGAATCAGAGGCGGGGAATCAGAGGCAGGGAATCTGATGCGGGGAATCAGAGGCGGGGAATCAGAGCTGGGGAATCAGAGGCAGGGTATTAGAGATGGGGAATCAGAGGCGGGGAATCAGATATGGGGAAACAGAGGTGGGGAATCAGAGGCGGGGAAACAGAGGCAGGGAATCAGATATGGGGAATCAGAGGCGGGAATCAGAGGTGGGGAATCATAGGCAGGGAATCGGATGTGCGGAATCAGAGATGGGGAATCAGAGGGCGGGAATGAGAGGTGGTGAATCAGATATGGGGAATCAGAGGCGGGGAATCAGAGGCAGTGAATCAGACGCGGGGAATCAGAGGTGGGCAATCAGAGGCGGGGAATCAGATATGGGGAATCAGAGGCGGGGAATCAGAGGCGGGGAAACAGAGGCGGGGAATCAGATATGGGGAATCAGAGGTGGGGCATCAGAGGTTGTGAATCACAGATGGGGAATTAGAGGCGGGGAATCAGAGGCAGGGAGTCAGACTCGGGGAATCAGAGTCGGGGATTCAGAGCTGGGGAATCAGAAGCGGGGAATCAGGGTTGGGGAATCAGAGGCGGGGAATCAGATATGGGGAATCAGAGGCAGGGAATCAGAGGTGGGGAATCAGAGGCAGGGAATCAGACGCGGGGAATCTGAGGCGGGGAATCAGAGCTGGGGAATCAGATGTGGGGAATCAGAGTTGGGGAATCAGAGGCAGGGAATTGGATGTGCGGAATCAGAGATGGGGAATCAGAGGTGGGAAATCAGAGGCGGTGAATCAGAGATGGGGAATCAGAGGCGGGGAATCAGAGGCAGGAAATCAGACACGGGGATTCAGAGGCTGGGAATCAGACGGGGTGAATCAAAGGCGGGGAATCAGAGCTGGGGAATCTGAGGCAGGGAATCAGAGTTGGGGATTCAGAGGCGGGGAATCAGATATGGGGAAACAGGCGGGGAATCAGAGGCGGGGAATCAGAGTTGGGGAATCAGAGGCAGGGAATCAGATATGGGGAATCAGAGGCGGGGAATCAGAGGTGGGCAATCAGAGCCGGGGAATCAGATATGGGGAATCAGAGGCGGGGAAACAGAGACGGGGAATGAGATATGGGGAATCAGAGGTGGGGAATCAGAGGTTGTGAATCAGAGATGGGGAATCAAGGCGGGGAATCAGAGGGAGGGAATCAGACGCGGGGAATCAGAGTCGGGGATTCAGAGCTGGGGAATCAGAGGCGGGGAATCAGAGTTGGGGAATCAGAGGCAGGGAATCAGATATGGGGAATCAGAGGCGGGGAATCAGAGGCGGGGAAACAGAGGCGGGGAATCAGATATGGGGAATCAGAGGTGGGGAATCAGGGGCAGGGAATCTGTGGCAGGGAATCAGAGGCGAGGAATCTGAGCCGGGGAATCAGAGGCAGGGAATCAGACACGGGGAATCAGAGGCGGGGAATCAGAGATGGTGAATCAGAGGCGGGGAATCAGAGGCAGGGAATCGGACGTCGGGAATCAGAGGCGGGGAATCAGAGCTGGGGAATCAGAGGCGGGGAATCAGAGTTGGGGAATCAGAGGCGGGGAATCAGATATGGGGAAATAGAGGCGGGGAATCAGATATGGGGAATCAGAGGTGTGGAATCAGAGGTTGGGAATCAGAGGCAGGGAATCAGAGGCGGGGAAACAGAGGCGGGGAATCAGATATGGGGAATCAGAGGTGGCGAATCAAAGGCGGTGAAACAGAGATGGGGAATCAGGGCAGGGAATCAGAGGCAGGGAATCAGAGCTGGGGAAACAGAGGCGGGGAATCAGATATGGGGAATCAGAGGTGGGGAATCAGGGGCGGGGAATCAGTGGCAGGGAATCAGAGCTGGGGAATCAGAGGTGGGGAATCAGAGCTGGGAAAACAGAGGCGGGGAATAAGATATGGGGAATCAGAGGTGGGGAATCAGGGGCGGGGAATCAGTGGCAGGGAATCAGAGGCCGGGAATAAAAGGCGGGGAATCAGAGCTGGGGAATCAGAGGCGGGGAATCAGAGTTGGGGAATCAGAGGAGGGGAATCAGATATGGGGAAACAGAGGCCGGGAATCAGAGGCAGGGAAACAGAGGCGGGGAATCAGATATGGGGAATCAGACGTGGGGAATTTGAGGTTGCGAATCAGAGGCGGGGAATCAGAGGCGGGGAATCAGAGGCAGGGAATCGGATGTGCGGAATCAGAGATGGGGAATCAGAGGTGGGGATTCAGAGGTGGTGAATCAGAAAAGGGGAATCAGAGGCTGGGAATCAGAGGCAGGGAATCAGACGCAGGGAATCAGAGGCGGGGAATCAGAGGCGGGGAATCATAGCTGGCGAATTAGAGGAGGGGATTCAGAGTTGGGGAATCAGATATGGGGAATCAGAGGTGGGGAATCAGAGGCAGGGAATCAGATGTGCGGAATCAGAGATGGGGAATCAGAGGCAGGGAATCAGAATCAGAAGCAGGGAATCAGAGGCCGGGAATCAGAGGCCGGAATCAGATGCTGGGAATCAGAGGCCTGGAATCAGAGGCGGGGAATCAGAGGCAGGGAATCTGATGCGGGGAATCAGAGGCGGGGAATCAGAGCTGGGGAATCAGAGGCAGGGTATTAGAGTTGGGGAATCAGAGGCGGGGAATCAGATATGGGGAAACAGAGGTGGGGAATCAGAGGCGGGGAAACAGAGGCAGGGAATCAGATATGGGGAATCAGAGGCGGGAATCAGAGGTGGGGAATCATAGGCAGGGAATCGGATGTGCGGAATCAGAGATGGGGAATCAGAGGCCGGGAATGAGAGGTGGTGAATCAGATATGGGGAATCAGAGGCGGGGAATCAGAGGCAGTGAATCAGACGCGGGGAATCAGAGGTGGGCAATCAGAGGCGGGGAATCAGATATGGGGAATCAGAGGCGGGGAATCAGAGGCGGGGAAACAGAGGCGGGGAATCAGATATGGGGAATCAGAGGTGGGGCATCAGAGGTTGTGAATCACAGATGGGGAATTAGAGGCGGGGAATCAGAGGCAGGGAATCAGACTCGGGGAATCAGAGTCGGGGATTCAGAGCTGGGGAATCAGAAGCGGGGAATCAGAGTTGGGGAATCAGAGGCGGGGAATCAGATATGGGGAATCAGAGGCAGGGAATCAGAGGCGGGGAATCAGAGGCAGGGAATCAGGCGCGGGGAATCTGAGGCGGGGAATCAGAGCTGGGGAATCAGAGGTGGGGAATCAGAGCTGGGGAATCAGAGGTGGGGAATCAGAGTTGGGGCATCAGAGGTGGGGAATTAGATATGGGGAAACAGAGGCGGGGAATCAGAGGCGGGGAAACAGAGGCGGGGAATCAGATATGGGGAATCAGAGGTGGGGAATCATAGGCAGGGAATCGGATGTGCGGAATCAGAGATGGGGAATCAGAGGCCGGGAATGAGAGGTGGTGAATCAGCTATGGGGAATCAGAGGTGGGGATTCAGAGTCTGGGAATCAGAGATGGGGATTCAGAGGCGGGGAATGAGATATGGAGAATCAGAGGCGGGGAATCAGAGGCGGGGAAACAGAGGTGGGGAATCAGATATGGGGAATCAGAGGTGGCGAATCAAAGGCGGTGAATTAGAGATGGGGAATCAGAGGCGGGGAATCAGAGGCAGGGAATCAGATGCGGGGATTCAGAGGCGGGGAATCAGAGCTGGCGAATCATAGGCGGGGAATCAGAGGTGGGCAATCAGAGCCGGGGAATCAGATATGGGGAATCAGAGGCGGGGAAACAGAGGCGGGGAATCAGATATGGGGAATCAGAGGTGGGGAATCAGAGGTTGTGAATCAGAGATGGGGAATCAAGGCGGGGAATCAGAGGGAGGGAATCAGACGCGGGGAATCAGAGGCGGGGATTCAGAGCTGGGGAATCAGAGGCGGGGAATCAGAGTTGGGGAATCAGAGGCAGGGAATCAGATATGGGGAATCAGAGGCGGGGAATCAGAGGCGGGGAAACAGAGGCGGGGAATCAGATATGGGGAATCAGAGGTGGGGAATCAGGGGCAGGGAATCAGTGGCAGGGAATCAGAGGCGGGGAATCTGAGCCGGGCAATCAGAGGCAGGGAATCAGACACGGAGAATCAGAGGCGGGGAATCAGAGATGGTGAATCAGAGGCGGGGAATCAGAGGCAGGGAATCGGACGCCGGGAATCAGAGGCGGGGAATCAGAGCTGGGGAATCAGAGGCGGGGAATCAGAGTTGGGGAATCAGAGGCGGGGAATCAGATATGGGGAAATAGAGGCGGGGAATCAGATATGGGGAATCAGAGGTGTGGAATCAGAGGTTGGGAATCAGAGGCAGGGAATCAGAGGCGGGGAAACAGAGGCGGGGAATCAGATATGGGGAATCAGAGTTGGCGAATCAAAGGGTGAAACAGAGATGGGGAATCAGGGCAGGGAATCAGAGGCAGGGAATCAGAGGTGGGGAAACAGAGGCGGGGAATCAGATATGGGGAATCAGAGGTGGGGAATCAGGGGCGGGGAATCAGTGGCAGGGAATCAGAGCTGGGGAATCAGAGGTGGGGAATCAGAGCTGGGGAAACAGAGGCGGGGAATCAGATATGGGGAATCAGAGGTGGGGAATCAGGGGCGGGGAATCAGTGGCAGGGAATCAGAGGCCGGGAATAAAAGGCGGGGAATCAGAGCTGGGGAATCAGAGGCGGGGAATCAGAGTTGGGGAATCAGAGGAGGGGAATCAGATATGGGAAAACAGAGGCCGGGAATCAGAGGCAGGGAAACAGAGGCGGGGAATCAGATATGGGGAATCAGAGGTGGGGAATTTGAGGTTGCGAATCAGAGGCGGGGAATCAGAGGCGGGGAATCAGAGGCAGGGAATCGGATGTGCGGAATCAGAGATGGGGAATCAGAGGTGGGGATTCAGAGGTGGTGAATCAGAAAAGGGGAATCAGAGGCTGGGAATCAGAGGCAGGGAATCAGACGCAGGGAGTCAGAGGCGGGGAATCAGAGGCGGGGAATCATAGCTGGCGAATTAGAGGAGGGGAATCAGAGCTGGGGAATCAGAGGCAGGGTATTAGAGTTGGGGAATCAGAGGCGGGGAATCAGATATGGGGAAACAGAGGTGGGGAATCAGAGGCGGGGAAACAGAGGCAGGGAATCAGATATGGGGAATCAGAGGCGGGAATCAGAGGTGGGGAATCATAGGCAGGGAATCGGATGTGCGGAATCAGAGATGGGGAATCAGAGGCCGGGAATGAGAGGTGGTGAATCAGATATGGGGAATCAGAGGCGGGGAATCAGAGGCAGTGAATCAGACGCGGGGAATCAGAGGTGGGCAATCAGAGGCGGGGAATCAGATATGGGGAATCAGAGGCGGGGAATCAGAGGCGGGGAAACAGAGGCGGGGAATCAGATATGGGGAATCAGAGGTGGGGCATCAGAGGTTGTGAATCACAGATGGGGAATTAGAGGCGGGGAATCAGAGGCAGGGAATCAGACTCGGGGAATCAGAGTCGGGGATTCAGAGCTGGGGAATCAGAAGCGGGGAATCAGAGTTGGGGAATCAGAGGCGGGGAATCAGATATGGGGAATCAGAGGCAGGGAATCAGAGGCGGGGAATCAGAGGCAGGGAATCAGGCGCGGGGAATCTGAGGCGGGGAATCAGAGCTGGGGAATCAGAGGTGGGGAATCAGAGCTGGGGAATCAGAGGTGGGGAATCAGAGTTGGGGCATCAGAGGTGGGGAATTAGATATGGGGAAACAGAGGCGGGGAATCAGAGGCGGGGAAACAGAGGCGGGGAATCAGATATGGGGAATCAGAGGTGGGGAATCAGAGGCAGGGAATCAGATGTGCGGAATCAGAGATGGGGAATCAGAGGCAGTGAATCAGAATCAGAAGCGGGGAATCAGAGGCCGGGAATCAGAGGCCGGGAATCAGATATGGGGAATCAGAGGCGGGAATCAGAGGTGGGGAATCATAGGCAGGGAATCGGATGTGCGGAATCAGAGATGGGGAATCAGAGGCCGGGAATGAGAGGTGGTGAATCAGCTATGGGGAATCAGAGGTGGGGATTCAGAGTCTGGGAATCAGAGATGGGGATTCAGAGGCGGGGAATGAGATATGGAGAATCAGAGGCGGGGAATCAGAGGCGGGGAAACAGAGGTGGGGAATCAGATATGGGGAATCAGAGGTGGCGAATCAAAGGCGGTGAATCAGAGATGGGGAATCAGAGGCGGGGAATCAGAGGCAGGGAATCAGATGCGGGGATTCAGAGGCGGGGAATCAGAGCTGGCGAATCATAGGCGGGGAATCAGAGGTGGGCAATCAGAGCCGGGGAATCAGATATGGGGAATCAGAGGCGGGGAAACAGAGGCGGGGAATCAGATATGGGGAATCAGAGGTGGGGAATCAGAGGTTGTGAATCAGAGATGGGGAATCAAGGCGGGGAATCAGAGGGAGGGAATCAGACGAGGGGAATCAGAGGCGGGGATTCAGAGCTGGGGAATCAGAGGCGGGGAATCAGAGTTGGGGAATCAGAGGCAGGGAATCAGATATGGGGAATCAGAGGCGGGGAATCAGAGGCGGGGAAACAGAGGCGGGGAATCAGATATGGGGAATCAGAGGTGGGGAATCAGGGGCAGGGAATCAGTGGCAGGGAATCAGAGGCGGGGAATCTGAGCCGGGCAATCAGAGGCAGGGAATCAGACACGGAGAATCAGAGGCGGGGAATCAGAGATGGTGAATCAGAGGCGGGGAATCAGAGGCAGGGAATCGGACGCCGGGAATCAGAGGCGGGGAATCAGAGCTGGGGAATCAGAGGCGGGGAATCAGAGTTGGGGAATCAGAGGCGGGGAATCAGATATGGGGAAATAGAGGCGGGGAATCAGATATGGGGAATCAGAGGTGTGGAATCAGAGGTTGGGAATCAGAGGCAGGGAATCAGAGGCGGGGAAACAGAGGCGGGGAATCAGATATGGGGAATCAGAGTTGGCGAATCAAAGGGTGAAACAGAGATGGGGAATCAGGGCAGGGAATCAGAGGCAGGGAATCAGAGGTGGGGAAACAGAGGCGGGGAATCAGATATGGGGAATCAGAGGTGGGGAATCAGGGGCGGGGAATCAGTGGCAGGGAATCAGAGCTGGGGAATCAGAGGTGGGGAATCAGAGCTGGGGAAACAGAGGCGGGGAATCAGATATGGGGAATCAGAGGTGGGGAATCAGGGGCGGGGAATCAGTGGCAGGGAATCAGAGGCCGGGAATAAAAGGCGGGGAATCAGAGCTGGGGAATCAGAGGCGGGGAATCAGAGTTGGGGAATCAGAGGAGGGGAATCAGATATGGGAAAACAGAGGCCGGGAATCAGAGGCAGGGAAACAGAGGCGGGGAATCAGATATGGGGAATCAGAGGTGGGGAATTTGAGGTTGCGAATCAGAGGCTGGGAATCAGAGGCGGGGAATCAGAGGCAGGGAATCGGATGTGCGGATTCAGAGATGGGGAATCAGAGGTGGGGATTCAGAGGTGTTGAATCAGAAAAGATGATTCAGAGGCTGGGAATCAGAGGCAGGGAATCAGACGCAGGGAGTCAGAGGCGGGGAATCAGAGGCGGGGAATCATAGCTGGCGAATTAGAGGAGGGGAATCAGAGTTGGGGAATCAGATATGGGGAATCAGAGGTGGGGAATCAGAGGCAGGGAATCAGATGTGCGGAATCAGAGATGGGGAATCAGAGGCAGGAAATCAGAATCAGAAGCAGGGAATCAGAGGCCGGGAATCAGAGGCCGGAATCAGATGCTGGGAATCAGAGGCCTGGAATCAGAGGCGGGGAATCAGAGGCAGGGAATCTGATGCGGGGAATCAGAGGCGGGGAATCAGAGCTGGGGAATCAGAGGCAGGGTATTAGAGATGGGGAATCAGAGGCGGGGAATCAGATATGGGGAAACAGAGGTGGGGAATCAGAGGCGGGGAAACAGAGGCAGGGAATCAGATATGGGGAATCAGAGGCGGGAATCAGAGGTGGGGAATCATAGGCAGGGAATCGGATGTGCGGAATCAGAGATGGGGAATCAGAGGGCGGGAATGAGAGGTGGTGAATCAGATATGGGGAATCAGAGGCGGGGAATCAGAGGCAGTGAATCAGACGCGGGGAATCAGAGGTGGGCAATCAGAGGCGGGGAATCAGATATGGGGAATCAGAGGCGGGGAATCAGAGGCGGGGAAACAGAGGCGGGGAATCAGATATGGGGAATCAGAGGTGGGGCATCAGAGGTTGTGAATCACAGATGGGGAATTAGAGGCGGGGAATCAGAGGCAGGGAGTCAGACTCGGGGAATCAGAGTCGGGGATTCAGAGCTGGGGAATCAGAAGCGGGGAATCAGGGTTGGGGAATCAGAGGCGGGGAATCAGATATGGGGAATCAGAGGCAGGGAATCAGAGGTGGGGAATCAGAGGCAGGGAATCAGACGCGGGGAATCTGAGGCGGGGAATCAGAGCTGGGGAATCAGATGTGGGGAATCAGAGTTGGGGAATCAGAGGCAGGGAATTGGATGTGCGGAATCAGAGATGGGGAATCAGAGGTGGGAAATCAGAGGCGGTGAATCAGAGATGGGGAATCAGAGGCGGGGAATCAGAGGCAGGAAATCAGACACGGGGATTCAGAGGCTGGGAATCAGACGGGGTGAATCAAAGGCGGGGAATCAGAGCTGGGGAATCTGAGGCAGGGAATCAGAGTTGGGGATTCAGAGGCGGGGAATCAGATATGGGGAAACAGGCGGGGAATCAGAGGCGGGGAATCAGAGTTGGGGAATCAGAGGCAGGGAATCAGATATGGGGAATCAGAGGCGGGGAATCAGAGGCGGGGAAACAGAGGCGGGGAATCAGATATGGGGAATCAGAGGTGGGGAATCAGGGGCAGGGAATCAGTGGCAGGGAATCAGAGGCGGGGAATCTGAGCCGGGCAATCAGAGGCAGGGAATCAGACACGGGGAATCAGAGGCGGGGAATCAGAGATGGTGAATCAGAGGCGGGGAATCAGAGGCAGGGAATCGGACGCCGGGAATCAGAGGCGGGGAATCAGAGCTGGGGAATCAGAGGCGGGGAATCAGAGTTGGGGAATCAGAGGCGGGGAATCAGATATGGGGAAATAGAGGCGGGGAATCAGATATGGGGAATCAGAGGTGTGGAATCAGAGGTTGGGAATCAGAGGCAGGGAATCAGAGGCGGGGAAACAGAGGCGGGGAATCAGATATGGGGAATCAGAGTTGGCGAATCAAAGGCGGTGAAACAGAGATGGGGAATCAGGGCAGGGAATCAGAGGCAGGGAATCAGAGGTGGGGAAACAGAGGCGGGGAATCAGATATGGGGAATCAGAGGTGGGGAATCAGGGGCGGGGAATCAGTGGCAGGGAATCAGAGCTGGGGAATCAGAGGTGGGGAATCAGAGCTGGGGAAACAGAGGCGGGGAATCAGATATGGGGAATCAGAGGTGGGGAATCAGGGGCGGGGAATCAGTGGCAGGGAATCAGAGGCCGGGAATAAAAGGCGGGGAATCAGAGCTGGGGAATCAGAGGCGGGGAATCAGAGTTGGGGAATCAGAGGAGGGGAATCAGATATGGGAAAACAGAGGCCGGGAATCAGAGGCAGGGAAACAGAGGCGGGGAATCAGATATGGGGAATCAGAGGTGGGGAATTTGAGGTTGCGAATCAGAGGCGGGGAATCAGAGGCGGGGAATCAGAGGCAGGGAATCGGATGTGCGGAATCAGAGATGGGGAATCAGAGGTGGGGATTCAGAGGTGGTGAATCAGAAAAGGGGAATCAGAGGCTGGGAATCAGAGGCAGGGAATCAGACGCAGGGAATCAGAGGCGGGGAATCAGAGGCGGGGAATCATAGCTGGCGAATTAGAGGAGGGGAATCAGAGTTGGGGAATCAGATATGGGGAATCAGAGGTGGGGAATCAGAGGCAGGGAATCAGATGTGCGGAATCAGAGATGGGGAATCAGAGGCAGGGAATCAGAATCAGAAGCAGGGAATCAGAGGCCGGGAATCAGAGGCCGGAATCAGATGCTGGGAATCAGAGGCCTGGAATCAGAGGCGGGGAATCAGAGGCAGGGAATCTGATGCGGGGAATCAGAGGCGGGGAATCAGAGCTGGGGAATCAGAGGCAGGGTATTAGAGATGGGGAATCAGAGGCGGGGAATCAGATATGGGGAAACAGAGGTGGGGAATCAGAGCGGGGAAACAGAGGCAGGGAATCAGATATGGGGAATCAGAGGCGGGAATCAGAGGTGGGGAATCATAGGCAGGGAATCGGATGTGCGGAATCAGAGATGGGGAATCAGAGGGCGGAAATGAGAGGTGGTGAATCAGATATGGGGAATCAGAGGCGGGGAATCAGAGGCAGTGAATCAGACGCGGGGAATCAGAGGTGGGCAATCAGAGGCGGGGAATCAGATATGGGGAATCAGAGGCGGGGAATCAGAGGCGGGGAAACAGAGGCGGGGAATCAGATATGGGGAATCAGAGGTGGGGCATCAGAGGTTGTGAATCACAGATGGGGAATTAGAGGCGGGGAATCAGAGGCAGGGAGTCAGACTCGGGGAATCAGAGTCGGGGATTCAGAGCTGGGGAATCAGAAGCGGGGAATCAGAGTTGGGGAATCAGAGGCGGGGAATCAGATATGGGGAATCAGAGGCAGGGAATCAGAGGTGGGGAATCAGAGGCAGGGAATCAGACGCGGGGAATCTGAGGCGGGGAATCAGAGCTGGGGAATCAGATGTGGGGAATCAGAGTTGGGGAATCAGAGGCAGGGAATTGGATGTGCGGAATCAGAGATGGGGAATCAGAGGTGGGAAATCAGAGGCGGTGAATCAGAGATGGGGAATCAGAGGCGGGGAATCAGAGGCAGGAAATCAGACACGGGGATTCAGAGGCTGGGAATCAGACGGGGTGAATCAAAGGCGGGGAATCAGAGCTGGGGAATCTGAGGCAGGGGATCAGAGTTGGGGATTCAGAGGCGGGGAATCAGATATGGGGAAACAGGCGGGGAATCAGAGGCGGGAAAACAGAGGCGGGGAATTAGATATGGGGAATCAGAGGTGGGGAATCAGAGGTGGTGAATCAGAGATGGGGAATCAGAGGCGGGGAATCAGAGGCAGGGAATCGGACGCCGGGAATCAGAGGCGGGGAATAAGAGCTGGGGAATCAGAGGCGGGGAATCAGAGGTGGTGAATCAGAGATGGGGAATCAGAGGCGGGGAATCAGAGGCAGGGAATCGGACGCCGGGAATCAGAGGCGGGGAATCAGAGCTGGGGAAACAGAGGCGGGGAATCAGATATGGGGAATCAGAGGTGGGGAATCAGGGGCGGGGAATCAGTGGCAGGGAATCAGAGGCCGGGAATAAAAGGCGGGGAATCAGAGCTGGGGAATCAGAGGTGGGGAATCAGAGTTGGGGAATCAGAGGAGGGGAATCAGATATGGGGAAACAGAGGCCGGGAATCAGAGGCAGAATAACAGAGGCGGGGAATCAGATATGGGGAATCAGAGGTGGGGAATTAGAGGTTGCGAATCAGAGGCGGGGAAACAGAGGCGGGGAATCAAATATAGGGAATCAGAGGTGGGGAATCACAGGTTGTGAATCAGAGATGGGGAATCAAGGCGGGGAATCAGAGGCAGGGAATCAGACGCGGGGAATCAGAGGCGGGGATTCAGAGCTGGGGAATCAGAGGCGGTGAATCAGAGTTGGGGAATCAGAGGCAGGGAATCAGATATGGGGAATCAGTGGCGGGGAATCAGAGGCGGGGAAACAGAGGCGGGGAATCAGATATGGGGAATCAGAATTGGGGAATCAGGGGCAGGGAATCAGTGGCAGGGAATCAGAGGCGGGGAATCAGAGGCGGGGAATCAGAGGCAGGGAATCAGACACGGGGAATCGGAGGCGGGGAATCAGAGATGGGGAATCAGAGGCGGGGAATCAGAGGCAGGGAATCGGACTCCGGGAATCAGAGTCGGGGAATCAGAGCTGGGGAATCAGAGGCGGGGAATCAGAGTTGGGGAATCAGAGGCTGCGAATCAGATATGGGGAAATAGAGGCGGGGAATCAGATATGGGGAATCAGAGGTGTGGAATCAGAGGTTGGGAATCAGAGGCAGGGAATCAGAGTCGGGGAAACAGAGGCGGGGAATCAGATATGGGGAATCAGAGGTGGCGAATCAAAGGCGGTGAAACAGAGATGGGGAATCAGGGCAGGGAATCAGAGGCAGGGAATCAAACACGGGGAATCAGAGCTGGGGAATCAGAGGCGGGGAATCAGAGTTGGGAATCAGAGGCGGGGAATCAGAGGCGGGGAAACAGAGGAGGGGAATCAGATATGGGGAATCAGAGGTGGGGAATCCGAGGTTGGGAATCAGAGGCAGGGAATCAGAGGCGGGGTATCAGAGGCGGGGAATCAGAGGAAGGGAATCAGATGTGCGGAATCGGAGATGGGGAATCAGAGGCAGGGAATCAGAGGCGGGGAATCAGAGGCGGGGAATCAGAGGCCGGGAATCAGATATGGGAAAACAGAGGCTGGGAATCCGAGGCGGGGAAACAGAGGCGGGGAATCAGATATGGGGAATCAGAGGTGGGGAATCAGAGGTTGGGAATAAGAGGCAGGGAATCAGAGGCTTGGAATCAGATGCAGGGAATCAGATGCGGGGAATCAGAGGCGGGGAATCAGAGCTGGGGAATCAGAGGTGGGGAATCAGATTTGGGGAATCAGAGGCGGGGACTTAGATATTGGGAAACAGAGGCGGGGAATCAGAGGCGGGGAAACCCAGGCGGGGAATCAGATATGGGGAATCAGAGGTGGGGAATCAGAGGCAAGGAATCAGATGTGCGGAATCAGAGATGGGGAATCAGAGGCAGGGAATCAGAATCAGAAGCAGGGAATCAGAGGCCGGGAATCAGAGGCCGGAATCAGATGCTGGGAATCAGAGGCCTGGAATCAGAGGCGGGGAATCAGAGGCAGGGAATCAGATGCGGGGAATCAGAGGCGGGGAATCAGAGCTGGGGAATCAGAGGTGGGGTATTCGAGTTGGGGAATCAGAGGCGGGGAATCAGATATGGGGAAACAGAGGTGGGGAATCAGAGGCGGGGAAACAGAGGCAGGGAATCAGATATGGGGAATCAGAGGTGGGGAATCAGAGATGGGGAATCAGAGGCGGTGAATCAGAGATGGGGAATCAGAGGCGGGGAATCAGAGGCAGGAAATCAGACACGGGGATTCAGAGGCTGGGAATCAGACGGGGGGAATCAAAGGCGGGGAATCATAGCTGGGGAATCAGAGGCAGGGAATCAGAGGCGGGGAATCAGATATGGGGAATCAGAGGCTGGGATTCAGAGGCGGGGAATCAGAGGCAGGGAATCAGACACGGGGAATCAGAGGTGGGGAATCAGAGATGGGGAATCAGAGGCGGGGAATCAGAGGCAGGGAATCAGACGCGGGGAATCTGAGGCGGGGAATCAGAGCTGGGGAATCAGAGGTGGGGAATCAGAGTTGGGGAATCAGAGGCAGGGAATCGGATGTGCGGAATCAGAGATGGGGAATCAGATGTGGGGAATCAGAGGAATCAGAGATGGGGAATCAGAGGCGGGGAATCAGAGGCAGGAAATCAGACACGGGGATTCAGAGGCTGGGAATCAGACGGGGGGAATCAAAGGCGGGGAATCAGAGCTGGGGAATCAGAGGCAGGGAATCAGAGTTGGGGATTCAGAGACGGGGAATCAGATATGGGGAAACAGAGGCGGGGAATCAGAGGCGGGCAAACAGAGGCGGGGAATTAGATATGGGGAATCAGAGGTGGGGAATCAGAGGTGGTGAATCAGTGATGGGGAATCACAGGCGGGGAATCAGAGGCAGGGAATAGAACGCAGGGAATCAGACGCAGGGAATCAGAGCTGGGGAATCAGAGGCGGGGAATCATAGCTGGGAATCAGAGGCGGGGAATCAGATATGGGGAAACAGAGGCGGGGAATCAGAGGCGGGGAAACAGAGGCGGGGAATCAGATATGGGGAATCGGATGCGGGGAATCAGAGGCGGGGAATCAGAGCTGGGGAAACAGAGGCGGGGAATCAGAGTTGGGGCATCAGAGGTGGGGAATTAGATATAGGGAAACAGAGGTGGGGAATCAGAGGCGGGGAAACAGAGGCGGGGAATCAGATATGGGGAATCAGAGGTGGGGAATCAGAGGCAGGGAATCAGATGTGCGGAATCAGAGATGGGGAATCAGAGGCAGGGAATCAGAATCAGAAGCGGGGAATCAGAGGCCGGGAATCAGAGGCCGGGAATCAGATGCTGGGAATAAGAGGCCGGGAATCAGAGGTGGGGAATCAGAGTCCGGGAATCAGAGATGGGGATTCAGAGGCGGGGAATGAGATATGGAGAATCAGAGGCGGGGAATCAGAGGCCTAGAAACAGAGGTGGGGAATCAGATATGGGGAATCAGAGGTGGCGAATCAAAGGCGGTGAATCAGAGATGGGGAATCAGAGGCGGGGAATCAGAGGCAGGGAATCAGATGCGGGGAATCAGAGGCGGGGAATCAGAGCTGGCGAATCAGAGGCGGGGAATCAGAGGTGGGCAATCAGAGGCGGGGAATCAGATATGGGGAATCAGAGGCGGGGAATCAGAGGCGGGGAAACAGAGGCGGGGAAACAAATATAGGGTATCAGAGGTGGGGAATCAGAGGTTGTGAATCAGAGATGGGGAATCAAGGCGGGGAATCAGAGGCAGGGAATCAGACACGGGGAATCAGAGGCGGGGATTCAGAGCTGGGGAATCAGAGGCAGGGAATCAGAGTTGGGGAATCAGAGGCAGGGAATCAGATATGGGGAATCAGAGGCGGGGATTCAGAGCTGGGGAATCAGAGGCAGGGAATCAGAGTTGGGGAATCAGAGGCAGGGAATCAGATATGGGGAATCAGAGGCGGGGAATCAGAGTCGGGGAAACAGAGGCGGGGAATCAGATATGGGGAATCAGAGGTGGGGAATCAGGGGCAGGGAGTCAGTTGCAGGGAATCAGAGGCAGGGAATCAGAGGCGGGGAATCAGAGGCAGGGAATCAGACACGGGGAATCAGAGGCGGGGAATCAGAGATGGGGAATCAGAGGCGGGGAATCAGAGGCAGGGAATCGGACGCCGGGAATCAGAGTCGGGGAATCAGAGCTGGGGAATCAGAGGCGGGGAATCAGAGTTGGGGAATCAGAGGCAGGGATTCAGATATGGGGAAATAGAGGCGGGGAATCAGATATGGGGAATCAGAGGTGTGGAATCAGAGGTTGGGAATCAGAGGAAGGGAATCAGAGTCGGGGAATCAGAGCTGGGGAATCAGAGGCGGGGAATCAGAGTTGGGGAATCAGAGGCAGGGATTCAGATATGGGGAAATAGAGGCGGGGAATCAGATATGTGGAATCAGAGGTGGCGAATCAAAGGCGGTGAAACAGAGATGGGGAATCAGGGCAGGGCATCAGAGGCAGGGAATCAAACACGGGGAATCAGAGCTGGGGAATCAGAGGTGGGGAATCAGAGTTGGGAATCAGAGGCGGGGAATCAGAGGCGGGGAAACAGAGGCGGGGAATCAGAGGCGGGGAAACAGAGGCGGGGAATCAGAGGTGGTGAATCAGAGATGGGGAATCAGAGGCGGGGAATCAGAGGCAGGGAATCGGACGCCGGGAATCAGAGGCGGGGAATCAGAGCTGGGGAAACAGAGGCGGGGAATCAGATATGGGGAATCAGAGGTGGGGAATCAGGGGCGGGGAATCAGTGGCAGGGAATCAGAGGGCGGGAATAAAAGGCGGGGAATCAGAGCTGGGGAATCAGAGGTGGGGAATCAGAGTTGGGGAATCAGAGGAGGGGAATCAGATATGGGGAAACAGAGGCCGGGAATCAGAGGCAGAATAACAGAGGCGGGGAATCAGATATGGGGAATCAGAGGTGGGGAATTAGAGGTTGCGAATCAGAGGCGGGGAAACAGAGGCGGGGAATCAAATATAGGGAATCAGAGGTGGGGAATCACAGGTTGTGAATCAGAGATGGGGAATCAAGGCGGGGAATCAGAGGCAGGGAATCAGACGCGGGGAATCAGAGGCGGGGATTCAGAGCTGGGGAATCAGAGGCGGTGAATCAGAGTTGGGGAATCAGAGGCAGGGAATCAGATATGGGGAATCAGAGGCCGGGAATCAGAGGCGGGGAAACAGAGGCGGGGAATCAGATATGGGGAATCAGAATTGGGGAATCAGGGGCAGGGAATCAGTGGCAGGGAATCAGAGGCGGGGAATCAGAGGCGGGGAATCAGAGGCAGGGAATCAGACACGGGGAATCGGAGGCGGGGAATCAGAGATGGGGAATCAGAGGCGGGGAATCAGAGGCAGGGAATCGGACTCCGGGAATCAGAGTCGGGGAATCAGAGCTGGGGAATCAGAGGCGGGGAATCAGAGTTGGGGAATCAGAGGCTGCGAATCAGATATGGGGAAATAGAGGCGGGGAATCAGATATGGGGAATCAGAGGTGTGGAATCAGAGGTTGGGAATCAGAGGCAGGGAATCAGAGTCGGGTAAACAGAGGCGGGGAATCAGATATGGGGAATCAGAGGTGGCGAATCAAAGGCGGTGAAACAGAGATGGGGAATCAGGGCAGGGAATCAGAGGCAGGGAATCAAACACGGGGAATCAGAGCTGGGGAATCAGAGGCGGGGAATCAGAGTTGGGAATCAGAGGCGGGGAATCAGAGGCGGGGAAACAGAGGAGGGGAATCAGATATGGGGAATCAGAGGTGGGGAATCCGAGGTTGGGAATCAGAGGCAGGGAATCAGAGGCGGGGTATCAGAGGCGGGGAATCAGAGGAAGGGAATCAGATGTGCGGAATCGGAGATGGGGAATCAGAGGCAGGGAATCAGAGGCGGGGAATCAGAGGCGGGGAATCAGAGGCCGGGAATCAGATATGGGAAAACAGAGGCTGGGAATCCGAGGCGGGGAAACAGAGGCGGGGAATCAGATATGGGGAATCAGAGGTGGGGAATCAGAGGTTGGGAATCAGAGGCAGTGAATCAGAGGCTTGGAATCAGATGCAGGGAATCAGATGCGGGGAATCAGAGGCGGGGAATCAGAGGCGGGGATTCAGAGCTGGGGAATCAGAGGCGGTGAATCAGAGTTGGGGAATCAGAGGCAGGGAATCAGATATGGGGAATCAGAGGCGGGGAATCAGAGGCGGGGAAACAGAGGCGGGGAAACAGAGGCGGGGAATCAGATATGGGGAATCAGAATTGGGGAATCAGGGGCAGGGAATCAGTGGCAGGGAAACCCAGGCGGGGAATCAGATATGGGGAATCAGAGGTGGGGAATCAGAGGCGGGGAAACCCAGGCGGGGAATCAGATATGGGGAATCAGAGGTGGGGAATCAGAGGCAAGGAATCAGATGTGCGGAATCAGAGATGGGGAATCAGAGGCAGGGAATCAGAATCAGAAGCAGGGAATCAGAGGCCGGGAATCAGAGGCCGGAATCAGATGCTGGGAATCAGAGGCCTGGAATCAGAGGCGGGGAATCAGAGGCAGGGAATCAGATGCGGGGAATAAGAGGCGGGGAATCAGAGCTGGGGAATCAGAGGTGGGGTATTCGAGTTGGGGAATCAGAGGCAGGGAATCAGAGTTGGGGATTCAGAGGCGGGGAATCAGATATGGGGAAACAGGCGGGGAATCAGAGGCGGGAAAACAGAGGCGGGGAATTAGATATGGGGAATCAGAGGTGGGGAATCAGAGGTGGTGAATCAGAGATGGGGAATCAGAGGCGGGGAATCAGAGGCAGGGAATCGGACGCCGGGAATCAGAGGCGGGGAATCAGAGCTGGGGAATCAGAGGCGGGGAATCAGATATGGGGAAACAGGCGGGGAATCAGAGGCGGGAAAACAGAGGCGGGGAATTAGATATGGGGAATCAGAGGTGGGGAATCAGAGGTGGTGAATCAGAGATGGGGAATCAGAGGCGGGGAATCAGAGGCAGGGAATCGGACGCCGGGAATCAGAGGCGGGGAATCAGAGCTGGGGATTCAGAGGCGGGGAATCAGAGCTGGGGAATCAGAGGTGGGGTATTCGAGTTGGGGAATCAGAGGCAGGGAATCAGAGTTGGGGATTCAGAGGCGGGGAATCAGATATGGGGAAACAGGCGGGGAATCAGAGGCGGGAAAACAGAGGCGGGGAATTAGATATGGGGAATCAGAGGTGGGGAATCAGAGGTGGTGAATCAGAGATGGGGAATCAGAGGCGGGGAATCAGAGGCAGGGAATCGGACGCCGGGAATCAGAGGCGGGGAATCAGAGCTGGGGATTCAGAGGCGGGGAATCAGATATGGGGAAACAGGCGGGGAATCAGAGGCGGGGAATCAGAGGCGGGGAATCAGATGCGGGGAATCAGAGGCGGGGAATCAGAGCTGGGGAATCAGAGGTGGGGTATTCGAGTTGGGGAATCAGAGGCAGGGAATCAGAGTTGGGGATTCAGAGGCGGGGAATCAGATATGGGGAAACAGGCGGGGAATCAGAGGCGGGAAAACAGAGGCGGGGAATTAGATATGGGGAATCAGAGGTGGGGAATCAGAGGTGGTGAATCAGAGATGGGGAATCAGAGGCGGGGAAACCCAGGCGGGGAATCAGATATGGGGAATCAGAGGTGGGGAATCAGAGGCAAGGAATCAGATGTGCGGAATCAGAGATGGGGAATCAGAGGCAGGGAATCAGAATCAGAAGCAGGGAATCAGAGGCCGGGAATCAGAGGCCGGAATCAGATGCTGGGAATCAGAGGCCTGGAATCAGAGGCGGGGAATCAGAGGCAGGGAATCAGATGCGGGGAATCAGAGGCGGGGAATCAGAGCTGGGGAATCAGAGGTGGGGTATTCGAGTTGGGGAATCAGAGGCAGGGAATCAGAGTTGGGGATTCAGAGGCGGGGAATCAGACATGGGGAAACAGGCGGGGAATCAGAGGCGGGAAAACAGAGGCGGGGAATTAGATATGGGGAATCAGAGGTGGGGAATCAGAGGTGGTGAATCAGAGATGGGGAATCAGAGGCGGGGAATCAGAGGCAGGGAATCGGACGCCGGGAATCAGAGGCGGGGAATCAGAGCTGGGGAATCAGAGGCGGGGAATCAGATATGGGGAAACAGGCGGGGAATCAGAGGCTGGAAAACAGAGGCGGGGAATTAGATATGGGGAATCAGAGGTGGGGAATCAGAGGTGGTGAATCAGAGATGGGGAATCAGAGGCGGGGAATCAGAGGCAGGGAATCGGACGCCGGGAATCAGAGGCGGGGAATCAGAGCTGGGGATTCAGAGGCGGGGAATCAGAGCTGGGGAATCAGAGGTGGGGTATTCGAGTTGGGGAATCAGAGGCAGGGAATCAGAGTTGGGGATTCAGAGGCGGGGAATCAGATATGGGGAAACAGGCGGGGAATCAGAGGCGGGAAAACAGAGGCGGGGAATTAGATATGGGGAATCAGAGGTGGGGAATCAGAGGTGGTGAATCAGAGATGGGGAATCAGAGGCGGGGAATCAGAGGCAGGGAATCGGACGCCGGGAATCAGAGGCGGGGAATCAGAGCTGGGGATTCAGAGGCGGGGAATCAGATATGGGGAAACAGGCGGGGAATCAGAGGCGGGGAATCAGAGGCGGGGAATCAAATGCGGGGAATCAGAGGCGGGGAATCAGAGCTGGGGAATCAGAGGTGGGGTATTCGAGTTGGGGAATCAGAGGCAGGGAATCAGAGTTGGGGATTCAGAGGCGGGGAATCAGATATGGGGAAACAGGCGGGGAATCAGAGGCGGGAAAACAGAGGCGGGGAATTAGATATGGGGAATCAGAGGTGGGGAATCAGAGGTGGTGAATCAGAGATGGGGAATCAGAGGCGGGGAATCAGAGGCAGGGAATCGGACGCCGGGAATCAGAGGCGGGGAATCAGAGCTGGGGAATCAGAGGCGGGGAATCAGAGGTGGTGAATCAGAGATGGGGAATCAGAGGCGGGGAATCAGAGGCAGGGAATCGGACGCCGGGAATCAGAGGCGGGGAATCAGAGCTGGGGAAACAGAGGCGGGGAATCAGATATGGGGAATCAGAGGTGGGGAATCAGGGGCTGGGAATCAGTGGCAGGGAATCAGAGGCCGGGAATAAAAGGCGGGGAATCAGAGCTGGGGAATCAGAGGTGGGGAATCAGAGTTGGGGAATCAGAGGAGGGGAATCAGATATGGGGAAACAGAGGCCGGGAATCAGAGGCAGAATAACAGAGGCGGGGAATCAGATATGGGGAATCAGAGGTGGGGAATTAGAGGTTGCGAATCAGAGGCGGGGAAACAGAGGCGGGGAATCAAATATAGGGAATCAGAGGTGGGGAATCACAGGTTGTGAATCAGAGATGGGGAATCAAGGCGGGGAATCAGAGGCAGGGAATCAGACGCGGGGAATCAGAGGCGGGGATTCAGAGCTGGGGAATCAGAGGCGGTGAATCAGAGTTGGGGAATCAGAGGCAGGGAATCAGATATGGGGAATCAGAGGCGGGGAATCAGAGGCGGGGAAACAGAGGCGGGGAATCAGATATGGGGAATCAGAATTGGGGAATCAGGGGCAGGGAATCAGTGGCAGGGAATCAGAGGCGGGGAATCAGAGGCGGGGAATCAGAGGCAGGGAATCAGACACGGGGAATCGGAGGCGGGGAATCAGAGATGGGGAATCAGAGGCGGGGAATCAGAGGCAGGGAATCGGACTCCGGGAATCAGAGTCGGGGAATCAGAGCTGGGGAATCAGAGGCGGGGAATCAGAGTTGGGGAATCAGAGGCTGCGAATCAGATATGGGGAAATAGAGGCGGGGAATCAGATATGGGGAATCAGAGGTGTGGAATCAGAGGTTGGGAATCAGAGGCAGGGAATCAGAGTCGGGGAAACAGAGGCGGGGAATCAGATATGGGGAATCAGAGGTGGCGAATCAAAGGCGGTGAAACAGAGATGGGGAATCAGGGCAGGAAATCAGAGGCAGGGAATCAAACACGGGGAATCAGAGCTGGGGAATCAGAGGCGGGGAATCAGAGTTGGGAATCAGAGGCGGGGAATCAGAGGCGGGGAAACAGAGGAGGGGAATCAGATATGGGGAATCAGAGGTGGGGAATCCGAGGTTGGGAATCAGAGGCAGGGAATCAGAGGCGGGGTATCAGAGGCGGGGAATCAGAGGAAGGGAATCAGATGTGCGGAATCGGAGATGGGGAATCAGAGGCAGGGAATCAGAGGCGGGGAATCAGAGGCGGGGAATCAGAGGCCGGGAATCAGATATGGGAAAACAGAGGCTGGGAATCCGAGGCGGGGAAACAGAGGCGGGGAATCAGATATGGGGAATCAGAGGTGGGGAATCAGAGGTTGGGAATCAGAGGCAGGGAATCAGAGGCTTGGAATCAGATGCAGGGAATCAGATGCGGGGAATCAGAGGCGGGGAATCAGAGCTGGGGAATCAGATGTGGGGAATCAGATTTGGGGAATCAGAGGCGGGGACTTAGATATTGGGAAACAGAGGCGGGGAATCAGAGGCGGGGAAACCCAGGTGGGGAATCAGATATGGGGAATCAGAGGTGGGGAATCAGAGGCAAGGAATCAGATGTGCGGAATCAGAGATGGGGAATCAGAGGCAGGGAATCAGAATCAGAAGCAGGGAATCAGAGGCCGGGAATCAGAGGCCGGAATCAGATGCTGGGAATCAGAGGCCTGGAATCAGAGGCGGGGAATCAGAGGCAGGGAATCAGATGCGGGGAATCAGAGGCGGGGAATCAGAGCTGGGGAATCAGAGGTGGGGTATTCGAGTTGGGGAATCAGAGGCGGGGAATCAGATATGGGGAAACAGAGGTGGGGAATCAGAAGCGGGGAAACAGAGGCAGGGAATCAGATATGGGGAATCAGAGGTGGGGAATCAGAGATGGGGAATCAGAGGCGGTGAATCAGAGATGGGGAATCAGAGGCGGGGAATCAGAGGCAGGAAATCAGACACGGGGATTCAGAGGCTGGGAATCAGACGGGTGGAATCAAAGGCGGGGAATCAGAGCTTGGGAATCAGAGGCAGGGAATCAGAGGCGGGGAATCAGATATGGGGAATCAGAGGCTGGGATTCAGAGGCGGGGAATCAGAGGCAGGGAATCAGACACGGGGAATCAGAGGTGGGGAATCAGAGATGGGGAATCAGAGGCGGGGAATCAGAGGCAGGGAATCAGACGCGGGGAATCTGAGGCGGGGAATCAGAGCTGGGGAATCAGAGGTGGGGAATCAGAGTTGGGGAATCAGAGGCAGGGAATCGGATGTGCGGAATCAGAGATGGGGAATCAGATGTGGGGAATCAGAGGAATCAGAGATGGGGAATCAGAGGCGGGGAATCAGAGGCAGGAAATCAGACACGGGGATTCAGAGGCTGGGATTCAGACGGGGGGAATGAAAGGCGGGGAATCAGAGCTGGGGAATCAGAGGCAGGGAATCAGAGTTGGGGATTCAGAGACGGGGAATCAGATATGGGGAAACAGAGGCGGGGAATTTGAGGCGGGCAAACAGAGGCGGGGAATTAGATATGGGGAATCAGAGGTGGGGAATCAGAGGTGGTGAATCAGTGATGGGGAATCACAGGCGGGGAATCAGAGGCAGGGAATAGAACGCAGGGAATCAGACGCAGGGAATCAGAGCTGGGGAATCAGAGGCGGGGAATCATAGCTGGGAATCAGAGGCGGGGAATCAGATATGGGGAAACAGAGGCGGGGAATCAGAGGCGGGGAAACAGAGGCGGGGAATCAGATATGGGGAATCGGATGCGGGGAATCAGAGGCGGGGAATCAGAGCTGGGGAATCAGAGGCGGGGAATCAGAGTTGGGGCATCAGAGGTGGGGAATTAGATATAGGGAAACAGAGGCGGGGAATCAGAGGCGGGGAAACAGAGGCGGGGAATCAGATATGGGGAATCAGAGGTGGGGAATCAGAGGCAGGGAATCAGATGTGCGGAATCAGAGATGGGGAATCAGAGGCAGGGAATCAGAATCAGAAGCGGGGAATCAGAGGCCGGGAATCAGAGGCCGGGAATCAGATGCTGGGAATAAGAGGCCGGGAATCAGAGGTGGGGAATTAGAGTCCGGGAATCAGAGATGGGGATTCAGAGGCGGGGAATGAGATATGGAGAATCAGAGGCGGGGAATCAGAGGCCTAGAAACAGAGGTGGGGAATCAGATATGGGGAATCAGAGGTGGCGAATCAAAGGCGGTGAATCAGAGATGGGGAATCAGAGGCGGGGAATCAGAGGCAGGGAATCAGATGCGGGGAATCAGAGGCGGGGAATCAGAGCTGGCGAATCAGAGGCGGGGAATCAGAGGTGGGCAATCAGAGGCGGGGAATCAGATATGGGGAATCAGAGGCGGGGAATCAGAGGCGGGGAAACAGAGGCGGGGAATCAAATATAGGGAATCAGAGGTGGGGAATCAGAGGTTGTGAATCAGAGATGGGGAATCAAAGCGGGGAATCAGAGGCAGGGAATCAGACACGGGGAATCAGAGGCGGGGATTCAGAGCTGGGGAATCAGAGGCAGGGAATCAGAGTTGGGGAATCAGAGGCAGGGAATCAGATATGGGGAATCAGAGGCGGGGAATCAGAGTCGGGGAAACAGAGGCGGGGAATCAGATATGGGGAATCAGAGGTGGGGAATCAGGGGCAGGGAGTCAGTTGCAGGGAATCAGAGGCGGGGAATCAGAGGCGGGGAATCAGAGGCAGGGAATCAGACACGGGGAATCAGAGGTGGGGAATCAGAGATGGGGAATCAGAGGCGGGGA
Source organism: Narcine bancroftii (assembly GCF_036971445.1). Classification (NCBI taxonomy): domain Eukaryota; kingdom Metazoa; phylum Chordata; class Chondrichthyes; order Torpediniformes; family Narcinidae; genus Narcine; species Narcine bancroftii. The sequence goes on along the minus strand of NW_027211891.1, from coordinate 1,549,927 downwards.
ATCAGAGGCAGGGAATCGGACGCCGGGAATCAGAGTCGGGGAATCAGAGCTGGGGAATCAGAGGCGGGGAATCAGAGTTGGGGAATCAGAGGCAGGGATTCAGATATGGGGAAATGGAGGCGGGGAATCAGATATGGGGAATCAGAGGTGTGGAATCAGAGGTTGGGAATCAGAGGAAGGGAATCAGAGTCGGGGAAACAGAGGCGGGGAATCAGATATGTGGAATCAGAGGTGGCGAATCAAAGGCGGTGAAACAGAGATGGGGAATCAGGGCAGGGAATCAGAGGCAGGGAATCAAACACGGGGAATCAGAGCTGGGGAATCAGAGGTGGGGAATCAGAGTTGGGAATCAGAGGCGGGGAATCAGAGGCGGGGAAACAGAGGCGGGGAATCAGAGGCGGGGAAACAGAGGCGGGGAATCAGAGGTGGTGAATCAGAGATGGGGAATCAGAGGCGGGGAATCAGAGGCAGGGAATCGGACGCCGGGAATCAGAGGCGGGGAATCAGAGCTGGGGAAACAGTGGCGGGGAATCAGATATGGGGAATCAGAGGTGGGGAATCAGGGGCGGGGAATCAGTGGCAGGGAATCAGAGGCCGGGAATAAAAGGCGGGGAATCAGAGCTGGGGAATCAGAGGTGGGGAATCAGAGTTGGGGAATCAGAGGAGGGGAATCAGATATGGGGAAACAGAGGCCGGGAATCAGAGGCAGAATAACAGAGGCGGGGAATCAGATATGGGGAATCAGAGGTGGGGAATTAGAGGTTGCGAATCAGAGGCGGGGAAACAGAGGCGGGGAATCAAATATAGGGAATCAGAGGTGGGGAATCACAGGTTGTGAATCAGAGATGGGGAATCAAGGCGGGGAATCAGAGGCAGGGAATCAGACGCGGGGAATCAGAGGCGGGGATTCAGAGCTGGGGAATCAGAGGCGGTGAATCAGAGTTGGGGAATCAGAGGCAGGGAATCAGATATGGGGAAACAGAGGCGGGGAATCAGAGGCGGGGAAACAGAGGCGGGGAATCAGATATGGGGAATCAGAATTGGGGAATCAGAGGCAGGGAATCAGTGGCAGGGAATCAGAGGCGGGGAATCAGAGGCGGGGAATCAGAGGCAGGGAATCAGACACGGGGAATCGGAGGCGGGGAATCAGAGATGGGGAATCAGAGGCGGGGAATCAGAGGCAGGGAATCGGACTCCGGGAATCAGAGTCGGGGAATCAGAGCTGGGGAATCAGAGGCGGGGAATCAGAGTTGGGGAATCAGAGGCTGCGAATCAGATATGGGGAAATAGAGGCGGGGAATCAGATATGGGGAATCAGAGGTGTGGAATCAGAGGTTGGGAATCAGAGGCAGGGAATCAGAGTCGGGGAAACAGAGGCGGGGAATCAGATATGGGGAATCAGAGGTGGCGAATCAAAGGCGGTGAAACAGAGATGGGGAATCAGGGCAGGGAATCAGAGGCACGGAATCAAACACGGGGAATCAGCGCTGGGGAATCAGAGGCGGGGAATCAGAGTTGGGAATCAGAGGCGGGGAATCAGAGGCGGGGAAACAGAGGAGGGGAATCAGATATGGGGATTCAGAGGTGGGGAATCCGAGGTTGGGAATCAGAGGCAGGGAATCAGAGGCGGGGTATCAGAGGCGGGGAATCAGAGGAAGGGAATCAGATGTGCGGAATCGGAGATGGGGAATCAGAGGCAGGGAATCAGAGGCGGGGAATCAGAGGCGGGGAATCAGAGGCCGGGAATCAGATATGGGAAAACAGAGGCTGGGAATCCGAGGCGGGGAAACAGAGGCGGGGAATCAGATATGGGGAATCAGAGGTGGGGAATCAGAGGTTGGGAATCAGAGGCAGGGAATCAGAGGCTTGGAATCAGATGCAGGGAATCAGATGCGGGGAATCAGAGGCGGGGAATCAGAGCTGGGGAATCAGAGGTGGGGAATCAGATTTGGGGAATCAGAGGCGGGGACTTAGATATTGGGAAACAGAGGCGGGGAATCAGAGGCGGGGAAACCCAGGCGGGGAATCAGATATGGGGAATCAGAGGTGGGGAATCAGAGGCAAGGAATCAGATGTGCGGAATCAGAGATGGGGAATCAGAGGCAGGGAATCAGAATCAGAAGCAGGGAATCAGAGGCCGGGAATCAGAGGCCGGAATCAGATGCTGGGAATCAGAGGCCTGGAATCAGAGGCGGGGAATCAGAGGCAGGGAATCAGATGCGGGGAATCAGAGGCGGGGAATCAGAGCTGGGGAATCAGAGGTGGGGTATTCGAGTTGGGGAATCAGAGGCGGGGAATCAGATATGGGGAAACAGAGGTGGGGAATCAGAGGCGGGGAAACAGAGGCAGGGAATCAGATATGGGGAATCAGAGGTGGGGAATCAGAGATGTGGAATCAGAGGCGGTGAATCAGAGATGGGGATTCAGAGGCTGGGAATCAGACGGGGGGAATCAAAGGCGGGGAATCAGAGCTGGGGAATCAGAGGCAGGGAATCAGAGGCGGGGAATCAGATATGGGGAATCAGAGGCTGGGATTCAGAGGCGGGGAATCAGAGGCAGGGAATCAGACACGGGGAATCAGAGGTGGGGAATCAGAGATGGGGAATCAGAGGCGGGGAATCAGAGGCAGGGAATCAGACGCGGGGAATCTGAGGCGGGGAATCAGAGCTGGGGAATCAGAGGTGGGGAATCAGATTTGGGGAATCAGAGGCAGGGAATCGGATGTGCGGAATCAGAGATGGGGAATCAGATGTGGGGAATCAGAGGAATCAGAGATGGGGAATCAGAGGCAGGGAATCAGAATCAGAAGCAGGGAATCAGAGGCCGGGAATCAGAGGCCGGAATCAGATGCTGGGAATCAGAGGCCTGGAATCAGAGGCGGGGAATCAGAGGCAGGGAATCAGATGCGGGGAATCAGAGGCGGGGAATCAGAGCTGGGGAATCAGAGGTGGGGTATTCGAGTTGGGGAATCAGAGGCGGGGAATCAGATATGGGGAAACAGAGGTGGGGAATCATAGGCGGGGAAACAGAGGCAGGGAATCAGATATGGGGAATCAGAGGTGGGGAATCAGAGATGTGGAATCAGAGGCGGTGAATCAGAGATGGGGAATCAGAGGCGGGGAATCAGAGGCAGGAAATCAGACACGGGGATTCAGAGGCTGGGAATCAGACGGGGGGAATCAAAGGCGGGGAATCAGAGCTGGGGAATCAGAGGCAGGGAATCAGAGGCGGGGAATCAGATATGGGGAATCAGAGGCTGGGATTCAGAGGCGGGGAATCAGAGGCAGGGAATCAGACACGGGGAATCAGAGGTGGGGAATCAGAGATGGGGAATCAGAGGCGGGGAATCAGAGGCAGGGAATCAGACGCGGGGAATCTGAGGCGGGGAATCAGAGCTGGGGAATCAGAGGTGGGGAATCAGAGTTGGGGAATCAGAGGCAGGGAATCGGATGTGCGGAATCAGAGATGGGGAATCAGATGTGGGGAATCAGAGGAATCAGAGATGGGGAATCAGAGGCGGGGAATCAGAGGCAGGAAATCAGACACGGGGATTCAGAGGCTGGGAATCAGACGGGGGGAATCAAAGGCGGGGAATCAGAGCTGGGGAATCAGAGGCAGGGAATCAGAGTTGGGGATTCAGAGACGGGGAATCAGATATGGGGAAACAGAGGCGGGGAATCAGAGGCGGGCAAACAGAGGCGGGGAATTAGATATGGGGAATCAGAGGTGGGGAATCAGAGGTGGTGAATCAGTGATGGGGAATCACAGGCGGGGAATCAGAGGCAGGGAATAGAACGCAGGGAATCAGACGCAGGGAATCAGAGCTGGGGAATCAGAGGCGGGGAATCATAGCTGGGAATCAGAGGCGGGGAATCAGATATGGGGAAACAGAGGCGGGGAATCAGAGGCGGGGAAACAGAGGCGGGGAATCAGATATGGGGAATCGGATGCGGGGAATCAGAGGCGGGGAATCAGAGCTGGGGAATCAGAGGCGGGGAATCAGAGTTGGGGCATCAGAGGTGGGGAATTAGATATAGGGAAACAGAGGCGGGGAATCAGAGGCGGGGAAACAGAGGCGGGGAATCAGATATGGGGAATCAGAGGTGGGGAATCAGAGGCAGGGAATCAGATGTGCGGAATCAGAGATGGGGAATCAGAGGCAGGGAATCAGAATCAGAAGCGGGGAATCAGAGGCCGGGAATCAGAGGCCGGGAATCAGATGCTGGGAATAAGAGGCCGGGAATCAGAGGTGGGGAATCAGAGTCCGGGAATCAGAGATGGGGATTCTGAGGCGGGGAATGAGATATGGAGAATCAGAGGCAGGGAATAAGAGGCCGGGAAACAGAGGTGGGGAATCAGATATGGGGAATCAGAGGTGGCGAATCAAAGGCGGTGAATCAGAGATGGGGAATCAGAGGCGGGGAATCAGAGGCAGGGAATCAGATGCGGGGAATCAGAGGCGGGGAATCAGAGCTGGCGAATCAGAGGCGGGGAATCAGAGGTGGGCAATCAGAGGCGGGGAATCAGATATGGGGAATCAGAGGCGGGGAATCAGAGGCGGGGAAACAGAGGCGGGGAATCAAATATAGGGAATCAGAGGTGGGGAATCAGAGGTTGTGAATCAGAGATGGGGAATCAAGGCGGGGAATCAGAGGCAGGGAATCAGACACGGGGAATCAGAGGCGGGGATTCAGAGCTGGGGAATCAGAGGCAGGGAATCAGAGTTGGGGAATCAGAGGCAGGGAATCAGATATGGGGAATCAGAGGCGGGGAATTAGAGTCGGGGAAACAGAGGCGGGGAATCAGATATGGGGAATCAGAGGTGGGGAATCAGGGGCAGGGAGTCAGTTGCAGGGAATCAGAGGCGTGGAATCAGAGGCGGGGAATCAGAGGCAGGGAATCAGACACGGGGAATCAGAGGCGGGGAATCAGAGATGGGGAATCAGAGGCGGGGAATCAGAGGCAGGGAATCGGACGCCGGGAATCAGAGTCGGGGAATCAGAGCTGGGGAATCAGAGGCGGGGAATCAGAGTTGGGGAATCAGAGGCAGGGATTCAGATATGGGGAAATAGAGGCGGGGAATCAGATATGGGGAATCAGAGGTGTGGAATCAGAGGTTGGGAATCAGAGGAAGGGAATCAGAGTCGGGGAAACAGAGGCGGGGAATCAGATATGTGGAATCAGAGGTGGCGAATCAAAGGCGGTGAAACAGAGATGGGGAATCAGGGCAGGGAATCAGAGGCAGGGAATCAAACACGGGGAATCAGAGCTGGGGAATCAGAGGTGGGGAATCAGAGTTGGGAATCAGAGGCGGGGAATCAGAGGCGGGGAAACAGAGGCGGGGAATTAAATATGGGGAATCAGAGGTGGGGAATCAGAGGTTGGGAATCAGAGGCATGGAATCAGAGGCGGGGAATCAGAGGCGGGGAATCAGAGGCGGGGAATCAGAGGCCGGGAATCAGATATGGGGAAACAGAGGCGGGGAATCCGAGGCGGGGAAACAGAGGCGGGGAATCAGATATGGGGAATCAGAGGTGGGGAATCAGAGGTTGGGAATCAGAGGCAGGGAATCAGAGGCTTGGAATCAGATGCAGGGAATCAGATGCGGGGCATCAGAGGCGGGGAATCAGAGCTGGGGAATCAGAGGTGGGGAATCAGATTTGGGGAATCAGAGGTGGGGACTTAGATATTGGGAAACAGAGGCGGGGAATCAGGCGGGGAAACAGAGGTGGGGAATCAGATATGGAGAATCAGAGGTGGGGAATCAGAGGCAGGGAATCAGATGTGCGGAATCAGAGATAGGGAATCAGAGGCAGGGAATCAGAATCAGAAGCAGGGAATCAGAGGCCGGGAATCAGAGGCCGGAATCAGATGATGGGAATCAGAGGCCTGGAATCAGAGGCGGGGAATCAGAGGCAGGGAATCAGATGCGGGGAATCAGAGGCGGGGAATCAGAGCTGGGGAATCAGAGGCGGGGTATTAGAGTTGGGGAATCAGAGGCGGGGAATCAGATATGGGGAAACAGAGGTAGGGAATCAGAGGCGGGGAAACAGAGGCAGGGAATCAGATATGGGGAATCAGAGGCGGGGAATCAGAGGTGGGGAAACATAGGCAGGGAATCGGATGTGCGGAATCAGAGATGGGGAATCAGAGGCGGGGAATCAGAGGCAGGGTATCAGACGCGGGGAATCAGAGGTGGGCAATAAGAGGCGGGGAATCAGATATGGGGAATCAGAGGCGGGGAATCAGAGGCGGGGAAACAGAGGCGGGGAATCAGATATGGGGAATCAGAGGAGGGGCATCAGAGGTTGTGAATCACAGATGGGGAATCAGAGGCGGGGAATCAGAGGCAGGGAATCAGACGCGGGGAATCAGAGGCGGGGATTCAGAGCTGGGGAATCAGAAGCGGGGAATCAGAGTTGGGGAATCATAGGCGGTGAATCAGATATGGGGAATCAGAGGCAGGGAATCAGAGGCGGGGAATAAGAGGCATGGAATCAGACGCGGGGAATCTGAGGCGGGGAATCAGAGCTGGGGAATCAGAGGTGGGGAATCAGAGTTGGGGAATCAGAGGAAGGGAATTGGATGTGCGGAATCAGAGATGGGGAATCAGAGGTGGGGAATCAGAGGCGGTGAATCAGAGATGGGGAATCAGAGGCGGGGAATCAGAGGCAGGAAATCAGACACGGGGATTCAGAGGCTGGGAATCAGACGGGGGGAATCAAAGGCGGGGAATCAGAGCTGGGGAATCTGAGGCAGGGAATCAGAGTTGGGGATTCAGAGGCGGGGAATCAGATATGGGGAAACAGAGGCGTGGAATCAGAGGCGGGCAAACAGAGGCGGGGAATTAGATATGGGGAATCAGAGGTAGGGAATCAGAGGTGGTGAATCAGTGATGGGGAATCACAGGCGGGGAATCAGAGGCAGGGAATAGAACGCGGGGAATCAGAATCAGGGAATCAGAGCTGGGGAATCAGAGGCGGAGAATCATAGTTGGGAATCAGAGGCGGGAATCAGATATGGGGAAACAGAGGCGGGGAATCAGAGGCGGGGCAACAGAGGCGGGGAATCAGATATGGGGAATCGGATGCAGGGAATCAGAGGCGGGGAATCAGAGCTGGGGAATCAGAGGCGGGGAATCAGAGATGGGGATTCAGAGGCGGGGAATGAGATATGGAGAATCAGAGGCGGGGAATCAGAGGCGGGGAAACAGAGTTGGGGAATCAGATATGGGGAATCAGAGGTGGCGAATCAAAGGCGGTGAATCAGAGATGGGGAATCAGAGGCAGGGAATCAGAGGCAGGGAATCAGATGCGGGGAATCAGAGGCGGGGAATCAGAGCTGGCGAATCAGAGGCTGGGAATCAGAGGTGGTCAATCAGAGGCGGGGAATCAGATATGGGGAATCAGAGGCGGGGAATCAGAGGCGGGGAAACAGAGGCGGGGAATCAAATATAGGGAATCAGAGGTGGGGAATCAGAGGTTGAGAATCAGAGATGGGGAATCAAGGCGGGGAATCAGAGGCAGGGAATCAGACGCGGGGAATCAGAGGCGGGGATTCAGAGCTGAGGAATCAGAGGCGGGGAATCAGAGTTGGGGAATCAGAGGCAGGGAATCAGATATGGGGAATCAGAGGCGGGGAATCAGAGGCCGGGAATCAGATATGGGGAAACATAGGCGGGGAATCCGAGGCGGGGAAACAGAGGTGGGGAATCAGATATGGGGAATCAGAGGTGGGGAATCAGAGGTTGGGAATCAGAGGCAGGGAATCAGAGGCTTGGAATCAGATGCAGGGTATCAGATGCGGGGAATCAGAGGCGGGGAATCAGAGCTGGGGAATCAGAGGTGGGGAATCAGATTTGGGGAATCAGAGGTGGGGACTTAGATATTGGGAAACAGAGGCGGGGAATCAGAGGCGGGGAAACAGAGGCGGGGAATCAGATATGGGGAATCAGAGGTGGGGAATCAGAGGCAGGGAATCAGATGCGCGGAATCAGAGATGGGGAATCAGAGGCAGGGAATCAGAATCAGAAGCAGGGAATCAGAGGCCGGGAATCAAAGGCCGGAATCAGATGCTGGGAATCAGAGGCCTGGAATCAGAGGCGGGGAATCAGAGGCAGGGAATCAGATGCGGGGAATCAGAGGCGGGGAATCAGAGCTGGGGAATCAGAGGCGGGGTATTAGAGTTGGGGAATCAGAGGCGGGGAATCAGATATGGGGAAACAGTGGTGGGGAATCAGAGGCGGGGAAACAGAGGCAGGGAATCAGATATGGGGAATCAGAGGTGGGGCATCAGAGGTTGTGAATCACAGATGGGGAATCAGAGGCGGTGAATCAGAGGCAGGGAATAAGACGCGGGGAATCAGAGGCGGGGATTCAGAGCTGGGGAATCAGAAGCGGGGAATCAGAGTTGGGGAATCAGAAGCGGGGAATCAGATATGGGGAATCAGAGGCAGGGAATCAGAGGCGGGGAATCAGAGGCAGGGAATCAGACGCGGGGAATCTGAGGCGGGGAATCAGAGCTGGGGAATCAGAGGTGGGGAATCAGAGTTGGGGAATCAGAGGCAGGGAATTGGATGTGCGGAATCAGAGAGGGGGAATCAGAGGTGGGGAATCAGAGGCGGTGAATCAGAGATGGGGAATCAGAGGCGGGGAATCAGAGGCAGGAAATCAGACACGGGGATTCAGAGGCTGGGAATCAGACGGGGGGAATCAAAGGCGGGGAATCAGAGCTGGGGAATCTGAGGCAGGGAATCAGAGTTGGGGATTCAGAGGCGGGGAATCAGATATGGGGAAACAGAGGCGGGGAATCAGAGGCGGGCAAACAGAGGCGGGGAATTAGATATGGGGAATCAGAGGTAGGGAATCAGAGGTGGTGAATCAGTGATGGGGAATCACAGGCGGGGAATCAGAGGCAGGGAATAGAACGCGGGGAATCAGAGGCAGGGAATCAGAGCTGGGGAATCAGAGGAGGGGATTCATTGTTGGGAATCAGAGGCGGGAATCAGATATGGGGAAACAGAGGCGGGGAATCAGAGGCGGTGAAACAGAGGCGGGGAATCAGATATGGGGAATCGGATGCAGGTAATCAGAGGCGGGGAATCAGAGCTGGGGAATCAGAGGCGGGGAATCAGAGTTGGGGCATCAGAGGTGGGGAATTAGATATAGGGAAACAGAGGCGGGGAATCAGAGGCGGGGAAGCAGAGGCGGGGAATCAGATATGGGGAATCAGAGGTGGGGAATCAGAGGCAGGGAATCAGATGTGCGGAATCAGAGATGGGGAATAAGAGGCAGGGAATCAGAATCAGAAGCGGGGAATCAGAGGCCGGGAATCAGAGGCCGGGAATCAGATGCTGGGAATAAGAGGCCGGGAATCAGAGGTGGGGAATCAGATATGGGGAATAAGAGGTGGCGAATCAAAGGCGGTGAATCAGAGATGGGGAATCAGAGGCGGGGAATCAGAGGCAGGGAATCAGATGCGGGGAATCAGAGGCGGGGAATCAGAGCTGGCGAATCAGAGGCTGGGAATCAGAGGTGGGCAATCAGAGGCGGGGAATCAGATATGGGGAATCAGAGGCGGGGAATCAGAGGCGGGGAAACAGAGGCGGGGAATCAAATATAGGGAATCAGAGGTGGGGAATCAGAGGTTGTGAATCAGAGATGGGGAATCAAGGCGGGGAAACAGAGGCAGGGAATCAGACGCGGGGAATCAGAGGCGGGGATTCAGAGCTGGGGAATCAGAGGCGGGGAATCAGAGTTGGGGAATCAGAGGCAGGGAATCAGATATGGGGAATCAGAGGCGGGGAATCAGAGGCGGGGAAACAGAGGCGGGGAATCAGATGTGGGGAATCAGATATGGGGAAACAGAGGCGGGGAATCCGAGGCGGGGAAACAGAGGCGGGGAATCAGATATGGGGAATCAGAGGTGGGGAATCAGAGGTTGGGAATCAGAGGCAGGGAATCAGAGGCTTGGAATCAGATGCAGGGAATCAGATGCGGGGCATCAGAGGCGGGGAATCAGAGCTGGGAAATCAGAGGTGGGGAATCAGATTTGGGGAATCAGAGGTGGGGACTTAGATATTGGGAAACAGAGGCGGGGAATCAGAGGCGGGGAAACAGAGGTGGGGAATCATATATGGGGAATCAGAGGTGGGGAATCAGAGGCAGGGAATCAGATGTGCGGAATCAGAGATAGGGAATCAGAGGCAGGGAATCAGAATCAGAAGCAGGGAATCAGAGGCCGGGAATCAGAGGCCGGAATCAGATGATGGGAATCAGAGGCCTGGAATCAGAGGCGGGGAATCAGAGGCAGGGAATCAGATGCAGGGAATCAGAGGCGGGGAATCAGAGCTGGGGAATCAGAGGCGGGGTATTAGAGTTGGGGAATCAGAGGCGGGGAATCAGATAAGGGGAAACAGAGGTAGGGAATCAGAGGCGGGGAAACTGAGGCAGGGAATCAGATATGGGGAATCAGAGGCGGGGAATCAGAGGTGGGGAAACATAGGCAGGGAATCGGATGTGCGGAATCAGAGATGGGGAATCAGAGGCCGGGAATCAGAGGTGGTGAATCAGAGATGGGGAATCAGAGGCGGGGAATCAGAGGCAGTGTATCAGACGCGGGGAGTCAGAGGTGGGCAATCAGAGGCGGGGAATCAGATATGGGGAATCAGAGGCGGGGAAACAGAGGCGGGGAATCAGATATGGGGAATCAGAGGTGGGGAATCAGAGGTTGTGAATCACAGATGGGGAATCAGAGGCGGGGAATCAGAGGCAGGGAATCAGACGCGGGGAATCAGAGGCGGGGATTCAGAGCTGGGGAATCAGAAGCGGGGAATCAGAGTTGGGGAATCAGAGGCGGGGAATCAGATATGGGGAATCAGAGGCAGGGAATCAGAGGCGGGGAATAAGAGGCAGGGAATCAGACGCGGGGAATCTGAGGCGGGGAATCAGAGCTGGGGAATCAGAGGTGGGGAATCAGAGTTGGGGAATCAGAGGCAGGGAATTGGATGTGCGGAATCAGAGATGGGGAATCAGAGGTGGGGAATCAGAGGCGGTGAATCAGAGATGGGGAATCAGAGGCGGGGAATCAGAGGCAGGAAATCAGACACGGGGATTCAGAGGCTGGGAATCAGACGGGGGGAATCAAAGGCGGGGAATCAGAGCTGGGGAATCTGAGGCAGGGAATCAGAGTTGGGGATTCAGAGGCGGGGAATCAGATATGGGGAAACAGAGGCGGGGAATCAGAGGCGGGCAAACAGAGGCGGGGAATTAGATATGGGGAATCAGAGGTAGGGAATCAGAGGTGGTGAATCAGTGATGGGGAATCACAGGCGGGGAATCAGAGGCAGGGAATAGAACGCGGGGAATCAGAGGCAGGGAATCAGAGCTGGGGAATCAGAGGCGGAGAATCATAGTTGGGAATCAGAGGCGGGAATCAGATATGGGGAAACAGAGGCGGGGAATCGGAGGCGGGGAAACAGAGGCGGGGAATCAGATATGGGGAATCGGATGCAGGGAATCAGAGGCGGGGAATCAGAGCTGGGGAATCAGAGGCGGGGAATCAGAGTTGGGGCATCAGAGGTGGGGAATTAGATATAGGGAAACAGAGGCGGGGAATCAGAGGCGGGGAAACAGAGGCGGGGAATCAGATATGGGGAATCAGAGGTGGGGAATCAGAGGCAGGGAATCAGATGTGCGGAATCAGAGATGGGGAATCAGAGGCAGGGAATCAGAAGCGGGGAATCAGAGGCCGGGAATCAGAGGCCGGGAATCAGATGCTGGGAATAAGAGGCCGGGAATCAGAGGAGGGGAATCAGAGTCCGGGAATCAGAGATGGGGATTCAGAGGCGGGGAATGAGATATGGAGAATCAGAGGCGGGGAATCAGAGGCGGGGAAACAGAGTTGGGGAATCAGATATGGGGAATCAGAGGTGGCGAATCAAAGGCGGTGAATCAGAGATGGGGAATCAGAGGCAGGGAATCAGAGGCAGGGAATCAGATGCGGGGAATCAGAGGCGGGGAATCAGAGCTGGCGAATCAGAGGCTGGGTATCAGAGGTGGGCAATCAGAGGCGGGGAATCAGATATGGGGAATCAGAGGCGGGGAATCAGAGGCGGGGAAACAGAGGCGGGGAATCAAATGTAGGGAATCAGAGGTGGGGAATCAGAGGTTGTGAATCAGAGATGGGGAATCAAGGCGGGGAATCAGAGGCAGGGAATCAGACGCGGGGAATCAGAGGCGGGGATTCAGAGCTGGGGAATCAGAGGCGGGGAATCAGAGTTGGGGAATCAGAGGCAGGGAATCAGATATGGGGAATCAGAGGCGGGGAATCAGAGGCCGGGAATCAGATATGGGGAAACAGAGGCGGGGAATCCGAGGCGGGGAAACAGAGGCGGGGAATCAGATATGGGGAATCAGAGGTGGGGAATCAGAGGTTGGGAATCAGAGGCAGGGAATCAGAGGCTTGGAATCAGATGCAGGGTATCAGATGCGGGGAATCAGAGGCGGGGAATCAGAGCTGGGGAATCAGAGGTGGGGAATCAGATTTGGGGAATCAGAGGTGGGGACTTTGATATTGGGAAACAGAGGCGGGGAATCAGAGGCGGGGAAACAGAGGCGGGGAATCAGATATGGGGAATCAGAGGTGGGGAATCAGAGGCAGGGAATCAGATGTGCGGAATCAGAGATGGGAAATCAGAGGCAGGGAATCAGAATCAGAAGCGGGGAATCAGAGGCCGGGAATCAGAGGCCTGGAATCAGATGCTGGGAATAAGAGGCCGGGAATCAGAGGTGGGGAATCAGAGTCCGGGAATCAGAGATGGGGATTCAGAGGCGGGGAATGAGATATGGAGAATCAGAGGCGGGGAATCAGAGGCCGGGAAACAGAGGTGGGGAATCAGATATGGGGAATCAGAGGTGGCGAATCAAAGGCGGTGAATCAGAGATGGGGAATCAGAGGCGGGGAATCAGAGGCAGGGAATCAGATGCGGGGAATCAGAGGCGGGGAATCAGAGCTGGCGAATCAGAGGCGGGGAATCAGAGGTGGGCAATCAGAGGCGGGGAATCAGATATGGGGAATCAGAGGCGGGGAATCAGAGGCGGGGAAACTGAGGCGGGGAATCAAATATAGGGAATCAGAGGTGGGGAATCAGAGGTTGTGAATCAGAGATGGGGAATCAAGGCGGGGAATCAGAGGCAGGGAATCAGACACGGGGAATCAGAGGCGGGGATTCAGAGCTGGGGAATCAGAGGCAGGGAATCAGAGTTGGGGAATCAGAGGCAGGGAATCAGATATGGGGAATCAGTGGCGGGGAATCAGAGGCGGGGAAACAGAGGCGGGGAATCAGATATGGGGAATCAGAGGTGGGGAATCAGGGGCAGTGAGTCAGTTGCAGGGAATCAGAGGCGGGGAATCAGAGGCGGGGAATCAGAGGCAGGGAATAAGACACGGGGAATCAGAGGCGGGGAATCAGAGATGGGGAATCAGAGGCGGGGAATCAGAGGCAGGGAATCGGACGCCGGGAATCAGAGTCGGGGAATCAGAGCTGGGGAATCAGAGGCGGGGAATCAGAGTTGGGGAATCAGTGGCAGGGATTCAGATATGGGGAAATAGAGGCGGGGAATCAGATATGGGGAATCAGAGGTGTGGAATCAGAGGTTGGGAATCAGAGGAAGGGAATCAGAGTCGGGGAAACAGAGGCGGGGAATCAGATATGTGGAATCAGAGGTGGCGAATCAAAGGCGGTGAAACAGAGATGGGGAATCAGGGCAGGGAATCAGAGGCAGGGAATCAAACACGGGGAATCAGAGCTGGGGAATCAGAGGTGGGGAATCAGAGTTGGGAATCAGAGGCGGGGAATCAGAGGCGGGGAAACAGAGGCGGGGAATCAGATATGGGGAATCAGAGGTGGGGAATCAGAGGTTGGGAATCAGAGGCATGGAATCAGAGGCGGGGAATCAGAGGCGGGGAATCAGAGGCGGGGAATCAGAGGCCGGGAATCAGATATGGGGAAACAGAGGCGGGGAATCCGAGGCGGGGAAACAGAGGCGGGGAATCAGATATGGGGAATCAGAGGTGGGGAATCAGAGGCTTGGAATCAGATGCAGGGAATCAGATGCGGGGCATCAGAGGCGGGGAATCAGAGCTGGGGAATCAGAGGTGGGGAATCAGATTTGGGGAATCAGAGGTGGGGACTTAGATATTGGGAAACAGAGGCGGGGAATCAGAGGCGGGGAAACAGAGGTGGGGAATCAGATATGGGGAATCAGAGGTGTGGAATCAGAGGCAGGGAATCAGATGTGCGGAATCAGAGATAGGGAATCAGAGGCAGGGAATCAGAATCAGAAGCAGGGAATCAGAGGCCGGGAATCAGAGGCCGGAATCAGATGATGGGAATCAGAGGCCTGGAATCAGAGGCGGGGAATCAGAGGCAGGGAATCAGATGCGGGGAATCAGAGGCGGGGAATCAGAGCTGGGGAATCAGAGGCGGGGAATCAGAGGCGGGGAATCAGATATGGGGAAACAGTGGTAGGGAATCAGAGGCGGGGAAACAGAGGCAGGGAATCAGATATGGGGAATCAGAGGCGGGGAATCAGAGGTGGGGAAACATAGGCAGGGAATCGGATGTGCGGAATCAGAGATGGGGAATCAGAGGCCGGGAATCAGAGGTGGTGAATCAGAGATGGGGAATCAGAGGCGGGGAATCAGAGGCAGGGTATCAGATGCGGGGAATCAGAGGTGGGCAATCAGAGGAGGGGAATCAGATATGGGGAATCAGAGGCGGGGAATCAGAGGCGGGGAAACAGAGGCGGGGAATCAGATATGGGGAATCAGAGGAGGGGCATCAGAGGTTGTGAATCACAGATGGGGAATCAGAGGCGGGGAATCAGAGGCAGGGAATCAGAAGCGGGGAATCAGAGGCGGGGATTCAGAGCTGGGGAATCAGAAGCGGGGAATCAGAGTTGGGGAATCAGAGGCGGGGAATCAGATATGGGGAATCAGAGGCAGGGAATCAGAGGCGGGGAATAAGAGGCATGGAATCAGACGCGGGGAATCTGAGGCGGGGAATCAGAGCTGGGGAATCAGAGGTGGGGAATCAGAGTTGGGGAATCAGAGGCAGGGAATTGGATGTGCGGAATCAGAGATGGGGAATCAGAGGTGGGGAATCAGAGGCGGTGAATCAGAGATGGGGATTCAGAGGCGGGGAATCAGAGGCAGGAAATCAGACACGGGGATTCAGAGGCTGGGAATCAGACGGGGGGAATCAAAGGCGGGGAATCAGAGCTGGGGAATCTGAGGCAGGGAATCAGAGTTGGGGATTCAGAGGCGGGGAATCAGATAAGGGGAAACAGAGGCGGGGAATCAGAGGCGGGCAAACAGAGGTGGTGAATCAGTGATGGGGAATCACAGGCGGGGAATCAGAGGCAGGGAATAGAACGCGGGGAATCAGAGGCAGGGAATCAGAGCAGGGGAATCAGAGGCGGAGAATCATAGTTGGGAATCAGAGGCGGGAATCAGATATGGGGAAACAGAGGCGGGGAATCAGAGGCGGGGAAACAGAGGCGGGGAATCAGATATGGGGAATCGGATGCAGGGAATCAGAGGCGGGGAATCAGAGCTGGGGAAGCAGAGGCGGGGAATCAGAGTTGGGGCATCAGAGGTGGGGAATTAGATATAGGGAAACAGAGGCGGGGAATCAGAGGCGGGGAAACAGAGGCGGGGAATCAGATATGGGGAATCAGAGGTGGGGAATCAGAGGCAGGGAATCAGATGTGCGGAATCAGAGATGGGGAATCAGAGGCAGGGAATCAGAAGCTGGGAATCAGAGGCCGGGAATCAGAGGCCGGGAATCAGATGCTGGGAATAAGAGGCCGGGAATCAGAGGAGGGGAATCAGAGTCCGGGAATCAGAGATGGGGATTCAGAGGCGGGGAATGAGATATGGAGAATCAGAGGCGGGGAATCAGAGGCTGGGAAACAGAGTTGGGGAATCAGATATGGGGAATCAGAGGTGGCGAATCAAATGCGGTGAATCAGAGATGGGGAATCAGAGGCAGGGAATCAGAGGCAGGGAATCAGATGCGGGGAATCAGAGGCGGGGAATCAGAGCTGGCGAATCAGAGGCTGGGAATCAGAGGTGGGCAATCAGAGGCGGGGAATCAGATATGGGGAATCAGAGGCGGGGAATCAGAGGCGGGGAAACAGAGGCGGGGAATCAAATATAGGGAATCAGAGGTGGGGAATCAGAGGTTGTGAATCAGAGATGGGGAATCAAGGCGGGGAATCAGAGGCAGGGAATCAGACGCGGGGAATCAGAGGCGGGGATTCAGAGCTGGGGAATCAGAGGCGGGGAATCAGAGTTGGGGAATCAGAGGCAGGGAATCAGATATGGGGAATCTGAGGCGGGGAATCAGAGGCCGGGAATCAGATATGGGGAAACAGAGGCGGGGAATCCGAGGCGGGGAAACAGAGGCGGGGAATCACATTTGGGGAATCAGAGGTGGGGAATCAGAGGTTGGGAATCAGAGGCAGGGAATCAGAGGCTTGGAATCAGATGCAGGGTATCAGATGCGGTGAATCAGAGGCGGGGAATCAGAGCTGGGGAATCAGAGGTGGGGAATCAGATTTGGGGAATCAGAGGTGGGGACTTAGATATTGGGAAACAGAGGCGGGGAATCAGAGGCGGGGAAACAGAGGCGGGGAATCAGATATGGGGAATCAGAGGTGGGGAATCAGAGGCAGGGAATCAGATGTGCGGAATCAGAGATGGGGAATCAGAGGCAGGGAATCAGAATCAGAAGCAGGGAATCAGAGGCCGGGAATCAGAGGCCGGAATCAGATGCTGGGAATCAGAGGCCTGGAATCAGAGGCGGGGAATCAGAGGCAGGGAATCAGATGCGGGGAATCAGAGGCGGGGAATCAGAGCTGGGGAATCAGAGGCGGGGTATTAGATTTGGGGAATCAGAGGCGGGGAATCAGATATGGGGAAACAGAGGTGGGGAATCAGAGGCGGGGAAACAGAGGCAGGGAATCAGATATGGGGAATCAGAGGTGGGGCATCAGAGGTTGTGAATCACAGATGGGGAATCATAGGCGGGGAATCAGAGGCAGGGAATAAGACGCGGGGAATCAGAGGCGGGGATTCAGAGCTGGGGAATCAGAAGCGGGGAATCAGAGTTGGGGAATCAGAGGCGGGGAATCAGAGGCAGGGAATCAGAGGCGGGGAATAAGAGGCAGGGAATCAGAGGCAGGGAATCAGAGGCGGGGAATAAGAGGCAGGGAATCAGACGCGGGGAATCTGAGGCGGGGAATCAGAGCTGGGGAATCAGAGGTGGGGAATCAGAGTTGGGGAATCAGAGGCAGGGAATTGGATGTGCGGAATCAGAGATGGGGAATCAGAGGTGGGGAATCAGAGGCGGTGAATCAGAGATGGGGAATCAGAGGCGGGGAATCAGAGGCAGGAAATCAGACACGGGGATTCAGAGGCTGGGAATCAGACGGGGGGAATCAAAGGCGGGGAATCAGAGCTGGGGAATCTGAGGCAGGGAATCAGAGTTGGGGATTCAGAGGCGGGGAATCAGATATGGGGAAACAGAGGCGGGGAATCAGAGGCGGGCAAACAGAGGCGGGGAATTAGATATGGGGAATCAGAGGTAGGGAATCAGAGGTGGTGAATCAGTGATGGGGAATCACAGGCGGGGAATCAGAGGCAGGGAATAGAACGCGGGGAATCAGAGGCAGGGAATCAGAGCTGGGGAATCAGAGGCGGAGAATCATAGTTGGGAATCAGAGGCGGGAATCAGATATGGGGAAACAGAGGCGGGGAATCGGAGGCGGGGAAACAGAGGCGGGGAATCAGATATGGGGAATCGGATGCAGGGAATCAGAGGCGGGGAATCAGAGCTGGGGAATCAGAGGCGGGGAATCAGAGTTGGGGCATCAGAGGTGGGGAATTAGATACAGGGAAACAGAGGCGGGGAATCAGAGGCGGGGAAACAGAGGCGGGGAATCAGATATGGGGAATCAGAGGTGGGGAATCAGAGGCAGGGAATCAGATGTGCGGAATCAGAGATGGGGAATCAGAGGCAGGGAATCAGAAGCGGGGAATCAGAGGCCGGGAATCAGAGGCCGGGAATCAGATGCTGGGAATAAGAGGCCGGGAATCAGAGGAGGGGAATCAGAGTCCGGGAATCAGAGATGGGGATTCAGAGGCGGGGAATGAGATATGGAGAATCAGAGGCGGGGAATCAGAGGCGGGGAAACAGAGTTGGGGAATCAGATATGGGGAATCAGAGGTGGCGAATCAAAGGCGGTGAATCAGAGATGGGGAATCAGAGGCAGGGAATCAGAGGCAGGGAATCAGATGCGGGGAATCAGAGGCGGGGAATCAGAGCTGGCGAATCAGAGGATGGGAATCAGAGGTGGGCAATCAGAGGCGGGGAATCAGATATGGGGAATCAGAGGCGGGGAATCAGAGGCGGGGAAACAGAGGCGGGGAATCAAATATAGGGAATCAGAGGTGGGGAATCAGAGGTTGTGAATCAGAGATGGGGAATCAAGGCGGGGAATCAGAGGCAGGGAATCAGACGCGGGGAATCAGAGGCGGGGATTCAGAGCTGGGGAATCAGAGGCGGGGAATCAGAGTTGTGGAATCAGAGGCAGGGAATCAGATATGGGGAATCAGAGGCGGGGAATCAGAGGCCGGGAATCAGATATGGGGAAACAGAGGCGGGGAATCCGAGGCGGGGAAACAGAGGCGGGGAATCAGATATGGGGAATCAGAGGTGGGGAATCAGAGGTTGGGAATCAGAGGCAGGGAATCAGAGGCTTGGAATCAGATGCAGGGTATCAGATGCGGGGAATCAGAGGCGGGGAATCAGAGCTGGGGAATCAGAGGTGGGGAATCAGATTTGGGGAATCAGAGGTGGGGACTTTGATATTGGGAAACAGAGGCGGGGAATCAGAGGCGGGGAAACAGAGGCGGGGAATCAGATATGGGGAATCAGAGGTGGGGAATCAGAGGCAGGGAATCAGATGTGCGGAATCAGAGATGGGGAATCAGAGGCAGGGAATCAGAATCAGAAGCGGGGAATCAGAGGCCGGGAATCAGAGGCCGGGAATCAGATGCTGGGAATAAGAGGCCGGGAATCAGAGGTGGGGAATCAGAGTCCGGGAATCAGAGATGGGGATTCAGAGGCGGGGAATGAGATATGGAGAATCAGAGGCGGGGAATCAGAGGCCGGGAAACAGAGGTGGGGAATCAGATATGGGGAATCAGAGGTGGCGAATCAAAGGCGGTGAATCAGAGATGGGGAATCAGAGGCGGGGAATCAGAGGCAGGGAATCAGATGCGGGGAATCAGAGGCGGGGAATCAGAGCTGGCGAATCAGAGGCGGGGAATCAGAGGTGGGCAATCAGAGGCGGGGAATCAGATATGGGGAATCAGAGGCGGGGAATCAGAGGCGGGGAAACAGAGGCGGGGAATCAAATATAGGGAATCAGAGGTGGGGAATCAGAGGTTGTGAATCAGAGATGGGGAATCAAGGCGGGGAATCAGAGGCAGGGAATCAGACACGGGGAATCAGAGGCGGGGTTTCAGAGCTGGGGAATCAGAGGCAGGGAATCAGAGTTGGGGAATCAGAGGCAGGGAATCAGATATGGGGAATCAGAGGCGGGGAATCAGAGGCGGGGAAACAGAGGCGGGGAATCAGAGGCGGGGAATCAGAGGCAGGGAATCAGAGACGGGGAATCAGAGGCGGGGATTCAGAGATGGGGAATCAGAGGCGGGGAATCAGAGGCAGGGAATCGGACGCCGGGAATCAGAGTCGGGGAATCAGAGCTGGGGAATCAGAGGCGGGGAATCAGAGTTGGGGAATCAGAGGCAGGGATTCAGATATGGGGAAATAGAGGCGGGGAATCAGATATGGGGAATCAGAGGTGTGGAATCAGAGGTTGGGAATCAGAGGAAGGGAATCAGAGTCGGGGAAACAGAGGCGGGGAATCAGATATGTGGAATCAGAGGTGGCGAATCAAAGGCGGTGAAACAGAGATGGGGAATCAGGGCAGGGAATCAGAGGCAGGGAATCAAACACGGGGAATCAGAGCTGGGGAATCAGAGGTGGGGAATCAGAGTTGGGAATCAGAGGCGGGGAATCAGAGGCGGGGAAACAGAGGCGGGGAATCAGATATGGGGAATCAGAGGTGGGGAATCAGAGGTTGGGAATCAGAGGCATGGAATCAGAGGCGGGGAATCAGAGGCGGGGAATCAGAGGCGGGGAATCAGAGGCCGGGAATCAGATATGGGGAAACAGAGGCGGGGAATCCGAGGCGGGGAAACAGAGGCGGGGAATCAGATATGGGGAATCAGAGGTGGGGAATCAGAGGTTGGGAATCAGAGGCAGGGAATCAGAGGCTTGGAATCAGATGCAGGGAATCAGATGCGGGGCATCAGAGGCGGGGAATCAGAGCTGGGGAATCAGAGGTGGGGAATCAGATTTGGGGAATCAGAGGTGGGGACTTAGATGTTGGGAAACAGAGGCGGGGAATCAGAGGCGGGGAAACAGAGGTGGGGAATCAGATATGGGGAATCAGAGGTGGGGAATCAGAGGCAGGGAATCAGATGTGCGGAATCAGAGATAGGGAATCAGAGGCAGGGAATCAGAATCAGAAGCAGGGAATCAGAGGCCGGGAATCAGAGGCCGGAATCAGATGATGGGAATCAGAGGCCTGGAATCAGAGGCGGGGAATCAGAGGCAGGGAATCAGATGCGGGGAATCAGAGGCGGGGAATCAGAGCTGGGGAATCAGAGGCGGGGTATTAGAGTTGGGGAATCAGAGGCGGGGAATCAGATATGGGGAAACAGAGGTAGGGAATCAGAGGCGGGGAAACAGAGGCAGGGAATCAGATATGGGGAATCAGAGGCGGGGAATCAGAGGTGGGGAAACATAGGCAGGGAATCGGATGTGCGGAATCAGAGATGGGGAATCAGAGGCCGGGAATCAGAGGTGGTGAATCAGAGATGGGGAATCAGAGGCGGGGAATCAGAGGCAGGGTATCAGAGGCGGGGAATCAGAGGTGGGCAATCAGAGGAGGGGAATCAGATATGGGGAATCAGAGGCGGGGAATCAGAGGCGGGGAAACAGAGGCGGGGAATCATATATGGGGAATCAGAGGAGGGGCATCAGAGGTTGTGAATCACAGATGGGGAATCAGAGGCGGGGAATCAGAGGCAGGGAATCAGACGCGGGGAATCAGAGGCGGGGATTCAGAGCTGGGGAATCAGAAGCGGGGAATCAGAGTTGGGGAATCAGAGGCGGGGAATCAGATATGGGGAATCAGAGGCAGGGAATCAGAGGCGGGGAATAAGAGGCATGGAATCAGACGCGGGGAATCTGAGGCGGGGAATCAGAGCTGGGGAATCAGAGGTGGGGAATCAGAGTTGGGGAATCAGAGGCAGGGAATTGGATGTGCGTAATCAGAGATGGGGAATCAGAGGTGGGGAATCAGAGGCGGTGAATCAGAGATGGGGAATCAGAGGCGGGGAATCAGAGGCAGGAAATCAGACACGGGGATTCAGAGGCTGGGAATCAGACGGGGGGAATCAAAGGCGGGGAATCAGAGCTGGGGAATCTGAGGCAGGGAATCAGAGTTGGGGATTCAGAGGCGGGGAATCAGATATGGGGAAACAGAGGCGGGGAATCAGAGGCGGGCAAACAGAGGTGGTGAATCAGTGATGGGGAATCACAGGCGGGGAATCAGAGGCAGGGAATAGAACGCGGGGAATCAGAGGCAGGGAATCAGAGCTGGGGAATCAGAGGCGGAGAATCATAGTTGGGAATCAGAGGCGGGAATCAGATATGGGGAAACAGAGGCGGGGAATCAGAGGCGGGGAAACAGAGGCGGGGAATCAGAGCTGGGGAATCAGAGGCGGGGAATCAGAGTTGGGGCATCAGAGGTGGGGAATTAGATATAGGGAAACAGAGGCGGGGAATCAGAGGCGGGGAAACAGAGGCGGGGAATCAGATATGGGGAATCAGAGGTGGGGAATCAGAGGCAGGGAATCAGATGTGCGGAATCAGAGATGGGGAATCAGAGGCAGGGAATCAGAAGCGGGGAATCAGAGGCCGGGAATCAGAGGCCGGGAATCAGATGCTGGGAATAAGTGGCCGGGAATCAGAGGAGGGGAATCAGAGTCCGGGAATCAGAGATGGGGATTCAGAGGCGGGGAATGAGATATGGAGAATCAGAGGCGGGGAATCAGAGGCGGGGAAACAGAGTTGGGGAATCAGATATGGGGAATCAGAGGTGGCGAATCAAATGCGGTGAATCAGAGATGGGGAATCAGAGGCAGGGAATCAGAGGCAGGGAATCAGATGCGGGGAATCAGAGGCGGGGAATCAGAGCTGGCGAATCAGAGGCTGGGAATCAGAGGTGGGCAATCAGAGGCGGGGAATCAGATATGGGGAATTAGAGGCGGGGAATCAGAGGCGGGGAAACAGAGGCGGGGAATCAAATATAGGGAATCAGAGGTGGGGAATCAGAGGTTGTGAATCAGAGATGGGGAATCAAGGTGGGGAATCAGAGGCAGGGAATCAGACGCGGGGAATCAGAGGCGGGGATTCAGAGCTGGGGAATCAGAGGCGGGGAATCAGAGTTGGGGAATCAGAGGCAGGGAATCAGATATGGGGAATCTGAGGCGGGGAATCAGAGGCCGGGAATCAGATATGGGGAAACAGAGGCGGGGAATCCGAGGCGGGGAAACAGAGGCGGGGAATCACATATGGGGAATCAGAGGTGGGGAATCAGAGGTTGGGAATCAGAGGCAGGGAATCAGAGGCTTGGAATCAGATGCAGGGTATCAGATGCGGGGAATCAGAGGCGGGGAATCAGAGCTGGGGAATCAGAGGTGGGGAATCAGATTTGGGGAATCAGAGGTGGGGACTTAGATATTGGGAAACAGAGGCGGGGAATCAGAGGCGGGGAAACAGAGGCGGGGAATCAGATATGGGGAATCAGAGGTGGGGAATCAGAGGCAGGGAATCAGATGTGCGGAATCAGAGATGGGGTATCAGAGTCAGGGAATCAGAATCAGAAGCAGGGAATCAGAGGCCGGGAATCAGAGGCCGGAATCAGATGTTTGGAATCAGAGGCCTGGAATCAGAGGCGGGGAATCAGAGGCAGGGAATCAGATGCGGGGAATCAGAGGCGGGGAATCAGAGCTGGGGAATCAGAGGCGGGGTATTAGAGTTGGGGAATCAGAGGCGGGGAATCAGATATGGGGAAACAGAGGTGGGGAATCAGAGGCGGGGAAACAGAGGCAGGGAATCAGATATGGGGAATCAGAGGTGGGGCATCAGAGGTTGTGAATCACAGATGGGGAATCATAGGCGGGGAATCAGAGGCAGGGAATAAGACGCGGGGAATCAGAGGCGGGGACTCAGAGCTGGGGAATCAGAAGCGGGGAATCAGAGTTGGGGAATCAGAGGCGGGGAATCAGAGGCAGGGAATCAGACGCGGGGAATCTGAGGCGGGGAATCAGAGCTGGGGAATCAGAGGTGGGGAATCAGAGTTGGGGAATCAGAGGCAGGGAATTGGATGTGCGGAATCAGAGAGGGGGAATCAGAGGTGGGGAATCAGAGGCGGTGAATCAGAGATGGGGAATCAGAGGCGGGGAATCAGAGGCAGGAAATCAGACACGGGGATTCAGAGGCTGGGAATCAGACGGGGGGAATCAAAGGCGGGGAATCAGAGCTGGGGAATCTGAGGCAGGGAATCAGAGTTGGGGATTCAGAGGCGGGGAATCAGATATGGGGAAACAGAGGCGGGGAATCAGAGGCGGGCAAACAGAGGCGGGGAATTAGATATGGGGAATCAGAGGTAGGGAATCAGAGGTGGTGAATCAGTGATGGGGAATCACAGGCGGGGAATCAGAGGCAGGGAATAGAACGCGGGGAATCAGAGGCAGGGAATCAGAGCTGGGGAATCAGAGGAGGGGATTCATAGTTGGGAATCAGAGGCGGGAATCAGATATGGGGAAACAGAGGCGTGGAATCAGAGGCGGTGAAACAGAGGCGGGGAATCAGATATGGGGAATCGGATGCAGGGAATCAGAGGCGGGGAATCAGAGCTGGGGAATCAGAGGCGGGGAATCAGAGTTGGGGCATCAGAGGTGGGGAATTAGATATAGGGAAACAGAGGCGGGGAATCAGAGGCGGGGAAACAGAGGCGGGGAATCAGATATGGGGAATCAGAGGTGGGGAATCAGAGGCAGGGAATCAGATGTGCGGAATCAGAGATGGGGAATAAGAGGCAGGGAATCAGAATCAGAAGCGGGGAATCAGAGGCCGGGAATCAGAGGCCGGGAATCAGATGCTGGGAATGAGGCCGGGAATCAGAGGTGGGGAATCAGATATGGGGAATAAGAGGTGGCGAATCAAAGGCGGTGAATCAGAGATGGGGAATCAGAGGCGGGGAATCAGAGGCAGGGAATCAGATGCGGGGAATCAGAGGCGGGGAATCAGAGCTGGCGAATCAGAGGCTGGGAATCAGAGGTGGGCAATCAGAGGCGGAGAATCAGATATGGGGAATCAGAGGCGGGGAATCAGAGGCGGGGAAACAGAGGCGGGGAATCAAATATAGGGAATCAGAGGTGGGGAATCAGAGGTTGTGAATCAGAGATGGGGAATCAAGGCGGGGAAACAGAGGCAGGGAATCAGACGCGGGGAATCAGAGGCGGGGATTCAGAGCTGGGGAATCAGAGGCGGGGAATCAGAGTTGGGGAATCAGAGGCAGGGAATCAGATATGGGGAATCAGAGGCGGGGAATCAGAGGCGGGGAAACAGAGGCGGGGAATCAGATGTGGGGAATCAGATATTGGGAAACAGAGGCGGGGAATCCGAGGCGGGGAAACAGAGGCGGGGAATCAGATATGGGGAATCAGAGGTGGGGAATCAGAGGTTGGGAATCAGAGGCAGGGAATCAGAGGCTTGGAATCAGATGCAGGGAATCAGATGCGGGGCATCAGAGGCGGGGAATCAGAGCTGGGGAATCAGAGGTGGGGAATCAGATTTGGGGAATCAGAGGTGGGGACTTAGATATTGGGAAACAGAGGCGGGGAATCAGAGGCGGGGAAACAGAGGTGGGGAATCAGATATGGGGAATCAGAGGTGGGGAATCAGAGGCAGGGAATCAGATGTGCGGAATCAGAGATAGGGAATCAGAGGCAGGGAATCAGAATCAGAAGCAGGGAATCAGAGGCCGGGAATCAGAGGCCGGAATCAGATGATGGGAATCAGAGGCCTGGAATCAGAGGCGGGGAATCAGAGGCAGGGAATCAGATGCGGGGAATCAGAGGCGGGGAATCAGAGCTGGAGAATCAGAGGCGGGGTATTAGAGTTGGGGAATCAGAGGCGGGGAATCAGATATGGGGAAACAGAGGTAGGGAATCAGAGGCGGGGAAACAGAGGCAGGGAATCAGATATGGGGAATCAGAGGCGGGGAATCAGAGATGGGGAAACATAGGCAGGGAATCGGATGTGCGGAATCAGAGATGGGGAATCAGAGGCCGGGAATCAGAGGTGGTGAATCAGAGATGGGGAATCAGAGGCGGGGAATCAGAGGCAGGGTATCAGACGCGGGGAATCAGAGGTGGGCAATCAGAGGCGGGGATCCAGATATGGGGAATCAGAGGCGGGGAAACAGAGGCGGGGAATCAGATATTGGGAATCAGAGGTGGGGCATCAGAGGTTGTGAATCACAGATGGGGAATCAAAGGCGGGGAATCAGAGGCAGGGAATCAGACGCGGGGAATCAGAGGCGGGGATTCAGAGCTGGGGAATCAGAAGCGGGGAATCAGAGTTGGGGAATCAGAGGCGGGGAATCAGATATGGGGAATCAGAGGCAGGGAATCAGAGGCGGGGAGTAAGAGGCAGGGAATCAGACGCGGGGAATCTGAGGCGGGGAATCAGAGCTGGGGAATCAGAGGTGGGGAATCAGAGTTGGGGAATCAGAGGCAGGGAATTGGATGTGCGGAATCAGAGAGGGGGAATCAGAGGTGGGGAATCAGAAGCGGTGAATCAGAGATGGGGAATCAGAGGCGGGGAATCAGAGGCAGGAAATCAGACACGGGGATTCAGAGGCTGGGAATCAGACGGGGGGAATCAAAGGCGGGGAATCAGAGCTGGGGAATCTGAGGCAGGGAATCAGAGTTGGGGATTCAGAGGCGGGGAATCAGATATGGGGAAACAGAGGCGGGGAATCAGAGGCGGGCAAACAGAGGAGGGGAATTAGATATGGGGAATCAGAGGTAGGGAATCAGAGGTGGTGAATCAGTGATGGGGAATCACAGGCGGGGAATCAGAGGCAGGGAATAGAACGCGGGGAATCAGAGGCAGGGAATCAGAGCTTGGGAATCAGAGGCGGAGAATCATAGTTGGGAATCAGAGGCGGGAATCAGATATGTGGAAACAGAGGCGGGGAATCAGAGGCGGGGAAACAGAGGCGGGGAATCAGATATGGGGAATCGGATGCAGGGAATCAGAGGCGGGGAATCAGAGCTGGGGAATCAGAGGCGGGGAATCAGAGTTGGGGCATCAGAGGTGGGGAATTAGATATAGGGAAACAGAGGCGGGGAATCAGAGGCGGGGAAACAGAGGCGGGGAATCAGATATGGGGAATCAGAGGTGGGGAATCAGAGGCAGGGAATCAGATGTGCGGAATCAGAGATGGGGAATCAGAGGCAGGGAATCAGAAGCGGGGAATCAGAGGCCGGGAATCAGAGGCCGGGAATCAGATGCTGGGAATAAGAGGCCGGGAATCAGAGGTGGGGAATCAGATATGGGGAATCAGAGGTGGCGAATCAAAGGCGGTGAATCAGAGATGGGGAATCAGAGGCGGGGAATCAGAGGCAGGGAATCAGATGCGGGGAATCAGAGGCGGGGAATCAGAGCTGGCGAATCAGAGGCTGGGAATCAGAGGTGGGCAATCAGAGGCGGGGAATCAGATATGGGGAATCAGAGGCGGGGAATCAGAGGCGGGGAAACAGAGGCGGGGAATCAAATATAGGGAATCAGAGGTGGGGAATCAGAGGTTGTGAATCAGAGATGGGGAATCAAGGCGGGGAAACAGAGGCAGGGAATCAGACGCGGGGAATCAGAGGCGGGGATTCAGAGCTGGGGAATCAGAGGCGGGGAATCAGAGTTGGGGAATCAGAGGCAGGGAATCGGATATGGGGAATCAGAGGCGGGGAATCAGAGGCGGGGAAACAGAGGCGGGGAATCAGATGTGGGGAATCAGATATGGGGAAACAGAGGCGGGGAATCCGAGGCGGGGAAACAGAGGCGGGGAATCAGATATGGGGATTCAGAGGTGGGGAATCAGAGGTTGGGAATCAGAGGCAGGGAATCAGAGGCTTGGAATCAGATGCAGGGAATCAGATGCGGGGCATCAGAGGCGGGGAATCAGAGCTGGGGAATCAGAGGTGGGGAATCAGATTTGGGGAATCAGAGGTGGGGACTTAGATATTGGGAAACAGAGGCGGGGAATCAGAGGCGGGGAAACAGAGGTGGGGAATCAGATATGGGGAATCAGAGGTGGGGAATCAGAGGCAGGGAATCAGATGTGCGGAATCAGAGATAGGGAATCAGAGGCAGGGAATCAGAGGCCGGGAATCAGAGGCCGGAATCAGATGATGGGAATCAGAGGCCTGGAATCAGAGGCGGGGAATCAGAGGCAGGGAATCAGATGCGGGGAATCAGAGGCGGGGAATCATAGCTGGGGAATCAGAGGCGGGTATTAGAGTTGGGGAATCAGAGGCGGGGAATCAGATATGGGGAAACAGAGGTAGGGAATCAGAGGCGGGGAAACAGAGGCAGGGAATCAGATATGGGGAATCAGAGGCGGGGAATCAGAGGTGGGGAAACATAGGCAGGGAATCGGATGTGCGGAATCAGAGATGGGGAATCAGAGGCCGGGAATCAGAGGTGGTGAATCAGAGATGGGGAATCAGAGGCGGGGAATCAGAGGCAGGGTATCAGACGCGGGGAATCAGAGGTGGGCAATCAGAGGCGGGGAATCAGATATGGGGAATCAGAGGCGGGGAAACAGAGGCGGGGAATCAGATATGGGGAATCAGAGGTGGGGCATCAGAGGTTGTGAATCACAGATGCCGAATCAGAGGCGGGGAATCAGAGGCAGGGAATCAGACGCGGGGAATCAGAGGCGGGGATTCAGAGCTGGGGAATCAGAAGCGGGGAATCAGAGTTGGGGAATCAGAGGCGGGGAATCAGATATGGGGAATCAGAGGCAGGGAATCAGAGGCGGGGAATAAGAGGCAGGGAATCAGACGCGGGGAATCTGAGGCGGGGAATCAGAGCTGGGGAATCAGAGGTGGGGAATCAGAGTTGGGGAATCAGAGGCAGGGAATTGGATGTGCGGAATCAGAGATGGGGAATCAGAGGTGGGGAATCAGAGGCGGTGAATCAGAGATGGGGAATCAGAGGCGGGGAATCAGAGGCAGGAAATCAGACACGGGGTTTCAGAGGCTGGGAATCAGACGGGGGGAATCAAAGGCGGGGAATCAGAGCTGGGGAATCTGAGGCAGGGAATCAGAGTTGGGGATTCAGAGGCGGGGAATCAGATATGGGGAAACAAAGGCGGGGAATCAGAGGCGGGCAAACAGAGGCGGGGAATTAGATATGGGGAATCAGAGGTAGGGAATCAGAGGTGGTGAATCAGTGATGGGGAATCACAGGCGGGGAATCAGAGGCAGGGAATAGAACGCGGGGAATCAGAGGCAGGGAATCAGAGCTGGGGAATCAGAGGCGGAGAATCATAGTTGGGAATCAGAGGCGGGAATCAGATATGGGGAAACAGAGGCGGGGAATCAGAGGCGGGGAAACAGAGGCGGGGAATCAGATATGGGGAATCGGATGCAGGGAATCAGAGGCGGGGAATCAGAGCTGGGGAATCAGAGGTGGGGAATCAGAGTTGGGGCATCAGAGGTGGGGAATTAGATATAGGGAAACAGAGGCGGGGAATCAGAGGCGGGGAAACAGAGGCGGGGAATCAGATATGGGGAATCAGAGGTGGGGAATCAGAGGCAGGGAATCAGATGTACGGAATCAGAGATGGGGAATCAGAGGCAGGGAATCAGAAGCGGGGAATCAGAGGCCGGGAATCAGAGGCCGGGAATCAGATGCTGGGAATAAGAGGCCGGGAATCAGAGGAGGGGAATCAGAGTCCGGGAATCAGAGATGGGGATTCAGAGGCGGGGAATGAGATATGGAGAATCAGAGGCGGGGAATCAGAGGCGGGGAAACAGAGTTGGGGAATCAGATATGGGGAATCAGAGGTGGCGAATCAAAGGTGGTGAATCAGAGATGGGGAATCAGAGGCAGGGAATCAGAGGCAGGGAATCAGATGCGGGGAATCAGAGGCGGGGAATCAGAGCTGGCGAATCAGAGGCTGGGAATCAGAGGTGGGCAATCAGAGGCGGGGAATCAGATATGGGGAATCAGAGGCGGGGAATCAGAGGCGGGGAAACAGAGGCGGGGAATCAAATATAGGGAATCAGAGGTGGGGAATCAGAGGTTGTGAATCAGAGATGGGGAATCAAGGCGGGGAATCAGAGGCAGGGAATCAGACGCGGGGAATCAGAGGCGGGGATTCAGAGCTGGGGAATCAGAGGCGGGGAATCAGAGTTGGGGAATCAGAGGCAGGGAATCAGATATGGGGAATCAGAGGCGGGGAATCAGAGGCCGGGAATCAGATATGGGGAAACAGAGGCGGGGAATCCGAGGCGGGGAAACAGAGGCGGGGAATCAGATATGGGGAATCAGAGGTGGGGAATCAGAGGTTGGGAATCAGAGGCAGGGAATCAGAGGCTTGGAATCAGATGCAGGGTATCAGATGCGGGGAATCAGAGGCGGGGAATCAGAGCTGGGGAATCAGAGGTGGGGAATCAGATTTGGGGAATCACAGGTGGGGACTTTGATATTGGGAAACAGAGGCGGGGAATCAGAGGCGGGGAAACAGAGGCGGGGAATCAGATATGGGGAATCAGAGGTGGGCAATCAGAGGCAGGGAATCAGATGTGCTGAATCAGAGATGGGGAATCAGAGGCAGGGAATCAGAATCAGAAGCAGGGAATCAGAGGCCGGGAATCAGAGGCCGGAATCAGATGCTGGGAATCAGAGGCCTGGAATCAGAGGCGGGGAATCAGAGGCAGGGAATCAGATGCGGGGAATCAGAGGCGGGGAATCAGAGCTGGGGAATCAGAGGCGGGGTATTAGAGTTGGGGAATCAGAGGCGGGGAATCAGATATGGGGAAACAGAGGTGGGGAATAAGAGGCGGGGAAACAGAGGCAGGGAATCAGATATGGGGAATCAGAGGTGGGGCATCAGAGGTTGTGAATCACAGATGGGGAATCAGAGGCGGGGAATCAGAGGCAGGGAATAAGACGCGGGGAATCAGAGGCGGGGATTCAGAGCTGGGGAATCAGAAGCGGGGAATCAGAGTTGGGGAATCAGAGGCGGGGAATCAGATATGGGGAATCAGAGGCAGGGAATCAGAGGCGGGGAATCAGAGGCAGGGAATCAGATGCGGGGATTCTGAGGCGGGGAATCAGAGCTGGGGAATCAGAGGTGGGGAATCAGAGTTGGGGAATCAGAGGCAGGGAATTGGATGTGCGGAATCAGAGAGGGGGAATCAGAGGTGGGGAATCAGAGGCGGTGAATCAGAGATGGGGAATCAGAGGCGGGGAATCAGAGGCAGGAAATCAGACACGGGGATTCAGAGGCTGGGAATCAGACGGGGGGAATCAAAGGCGGGGAATCAGAGCTGGGGAATCTGAGGCAGGGAATCAGAGTTGGGGATTCAGAGGCGGGGAATCAGATTTGGGGAAACAGAGGCGGGGAATCAGAGGCGGGCAAACAGAGGCGGGGAATTAGATATGGGGAATCAGAGGTAGGGAATCAGAGGTGGTGAATCAGTGATGGGGAATCACAGGCGGGGAATCAGAGGCAGGGAATAGAACGCGGGGAATCAGAGGCAGGGAATCAGAGCTGGGGAATCAGAGGAGGGGATTCATAGTTGGGAATCAGAGGCGGGAATCAGATATGGGGAAACAGAGGCGGGGAATCAGAGGCGGTGAAACAGATGCGGGGAATCAGATATGGTGAATCGGATGCAGGGAATCAGAGGCGGGGAATCAGAGCTGGGGAATCAGAGGCGGGGAATCAGAGTTGGGGCATCAGAGGTGGGGAATTAGATATAGGGAAACAGAGGCGGGGAATCAGAGGCGGGGAAACAGAGGCGGGGAATCAGATATGGGGAATCAGAGGTGGGGAATCAGAGGCAGGGAATCAGATGTGCGGAATCAGAGATGGGGAATAAGAGGCAGGGAATCAGAATCAGAAGCGGGGAATCAGAGGCCGGGAATCAGAGGCCGGGAATCAGATGCTGGGAATAAGAGGCCGGGAATCAGAGGTGGGGAATCAGATATGGGGAATCAGAGGTGGCGAATCAAAGGCGGTGAATCAGAGATGGGGAATCAGAGGCGGGGAATCAGAGGCAGGGAATCAGATGCGGGGAATCAGAGGCGGGGAATCAGAGCTGGCGAATCAGAGGCTGGGAATCAGAGGTGGGCAATCAGAGGCGGGGAATCAGATATGGGGAATCAGAGGCGGGGAATCAGAGGCGGGGAAACAGAGGCGGGGAATCAAATATAGGGAATCAGAGGTGGGGAATCAGAGGTTGTGAATCAGAGATGGGGAATCAAGGCGGGGAATCAGAGGCAGGGAATCAAACGCGGGGAATCAGAGGCGGGGATTCAGAGCTGGGGAATCAGAGGCGGGGAATCAGAGTTGGGGAATCAGAGGCAGGGAATCAGATATGGGGAATCAGAGGCGGGGAATCAGAGGCGGGGAAACAGAGGCGGGGAATCAGATGTGGGGAATCAGAGGTGGGGAATCAGGGGCAGGGAATCAGTGGCAGGGAATCAGACGCGGGGAATCAGAGGCGGGGAATCAAAGGCAGGGAATCAGACACGGGGAATCAGAGGCGGGGAATCAGAGATGGGGAATCAGAGGCGGGGAATCAGAGGCAGGGAATCGTATGCCGGGAATCAGAGTCGGGGAATCAGAGCTGGGGAATCAGAGGCGGGGAATCAGAGTTGGGGAATCAGAGGCGGGGAATCAGATATGGGGAAATAGAGGCGGGGAATCAGATATGGGGAATCAGAGGCGGGGAATCAGAGGCCGGGAATCAGATATGGGGAAACAGAGGCGGGGAATCCGAGGCGGGGAAACAGAGGCGGGGAATCAGATATGGGGAATCAGAGGTGGGGAATCAGAGGTTGGGAATCAGAGGCAGGGAATCAGAGGCTTGGAATCAGATGCAGGGTATCAGATGCGGGGAATCAGAGGCGGGGAATCAGAGCTGGGGAATCAGAGGTGGGGAATCAGATTTGGGGAATCACAGGTGGGGACTTTGATATTGGGAAACAGAGGCGGGGAATCAGAGGCGGGGAAACAGAGGCGGGGAATCAGATATGGGGAATCAGAGGTGGGCAATCAGAGGCAGGGAATCAGATGTGCGGAATCAGAGATGGGGAATCAGAGGCAGGGAATCAGAATCAGAAGCAGGGAATCAGAGGCCGGGAATCAGAGGCCGGAATCAGATGCTGGGAATCAGAGGCCTGGAATCAGAGGCGGGGAATCAGAGGCAGGGAATCAGATGCGGGGAATCAGAGGCGGGGAATCAGAGCTGGGGAATCAGAGGCGGGGTATTAGAGTTGGGGAATCAGAGGCGGGGAATCAGATATGGGGAAACAGAGGTGGGGAATAAGAGGCGGGGAAACAGAGGCAGGGAATCAGATATGGGGAATCAGAGGTGGGGCATCAGAGGTTGTGAATCACAGATGGGGAATCAGAGGCGGGGAATCAGAGGCAGGGAATAAGACGCGGGGAATCAGAGGCGGGGATTCAGAGCTGGGGAATCAGAAGCGGGGAATCAGAGTTGGGGAATCAGAGGCGGGGAATCAGATATGGGGAATCAGAGGCAGGGAATCAGAGGCGGGGAATCAGAGGCAGGGAATCAGATGCGGGGAATCTGAGGCGGGGAATCAGAGCTGGGGAATCAGAGGTGGGGAATCAGAGTTGGGGAATCAGAGGCAGGGAATTGGATGTGCGGAATCAGAGAGGGGGAATCAGAGGTGGGGAATCAGAGGCGGTGAATCAGAGATGGGGAATCAGAGGCGGGGAATCAGAGGCAGGAAATCAGACACGGGGATTCAGAGGCTGGGAATCAGACGGGGGGAATCAAAGGCGGGGAATCAGAGCTGGGGAATCTGAGGCAGGGAATCAGAGTTGGGGATTCAGAGGCGGGGAATCAGATTTGGGGAAACAGAGGCGGGGAATCAGAGGCGGGCAAACAGAGGCGGGGAATTAGATATGGGGAATCAGAGGTAGGGAATCAGAGGTGGTGAATCAGTGATGGGGAATCACAGGCGGGGAATCAGAGGCAGGGAATAGAACGCGGGGAATCAGAGGCAGGGAATCAGAGCTGGGGAATCAGAGGAGGGGATTCATAGTTGGGAATCAGAGGCGGGAATCAGATATGGGGAAACAGAGGCGGGGAATCAGAGGCGGTGAAACAGATGCGGGGAATCAGATATGGTGAATCGGATGCAGGGAATCAGAGGCGGGGAATCAGAGCTGGGGAATCAGAGGCGGGGAATCAGAGTTGGGGCATCAGAGGTGGGGAATTAGATATAGGGAAACAGAGGCGGGGAATCAGAGGCGGGGAAACAGAGGCGGGGAATCAGATATGGGGAATCAGAGGTGGGGAATCAGAGGCAGGGAATCAGATGTGCGGAATCAGAGATGGGGAATAAGAGGCAGGGAATCAGAATCAGAAGCGGGGAATCAGAGGCCGGGAATCAGAGGCCGGGAATCAGATGCTGGGAATAAGAGGCCGGGAATCAGAGGTGGGGAATCAGATATGGGGAATCAGAGGTGGCGAATCAAAGGCGGTGAATCAGAGATGGGGAATCAGAGGCGGGGAATCAGAGGCAGGGAATCAGATGTGGGGAATCAGAGGCGGGGAATCAGAGCTGGCGAATCAGAGGCTGGGAATCAGAGGTGGGCAATCAGAGGCGGGGAATCAGATATGGGGAATCAGAGGCGGGGAATCAGAGGCGGGGAAACAGAGGCGGGGAATCAAATATAGGGAATCAGAGGTGGGGAATCAGAGGTTGTGAATCAGAGATGGGGAATCAAGGCGGGGAATCAGAGGCAGGGAATCAAACGCGGGGAATCAGAGGCGGGGATTCAGAGCTGGGGAATCAGAGGCGGGGAATCAGAGTTGGGGAATCAGAGGCAGGGAATCAGATATGGGGAATCAGAGGCGGGGAATCAGAGGCGGGGAAACAGAGGCGGGGAATCAGATGTGGGGAATCAGAGGTGGGGAATCAGGGGCAGGGAATCAGTGGCAGGGAATCAGACGCGGGGAATCAGAGGCGGGGAATCAAAGGCAGGGAATCAGACACGGGGAATCAGAGGCGGGGAATCAGAGATGGGGAATCAGAGGCGGGGAATCAGAGGCAGGGAATCGTATGCCGGGAATCAGAGTCGGGGAATCAGAGCTGGGGAATCAGAGGCGGGGAATCAGAGTTGGGGAATCAGAGGCGGGGAATCAGATATGGGGAAATAGAGGCGGGGAATCAGATATGGGGAATCAGAGGTGTGGAATCAGAGGTTGGGAATCAGAGGCAGGGAATCAGAGTCGGGGAAACTGAGGCGGGGAATCAGATATGGGGAATCAGAGGTGGCGAATCAAAGGCGGTGAAACAGAGATGGGGAATCAGGGCAGGGAATCAGAGGCAGGGAATCAAACACGGGGAATCAGAGCTGGGGAATCAGAGGCGGGGAATCAGAGTTGGGAATCAGAGGCGGGGAATCAGAGGCGGGGAAACAGAGGCGGGAATCAGATATGGGGAATCAGAGGTGGGGAATCCGAGGTTGGGAATCAGAGGCAGGGAATCAGAGGCGGAAAATCAGAGGCGGGGAATCAGAGGAAGGGAATCAGATGTGCGGAATCGGAGATGGGGAATCAGAGGCAGGGAATCAGAGGTGGGGAATCAGAGGCGGGGAATCAGAGGCCGGGAATCAGATATGGGGAAACAGAGGCGGGGAATCCGAGGCGGGGAAACAGAGGCGGGGAATCAGATATGGGGAATCAGAGGTGGGGAATCAGAGGTTGGGAATCAGAGGCAGGGAATCAGAGGCTTGGAATCAGATGCAGGGAATCAGATGCGGGGAATCAGAGGAGGGGAATCAGAGCTGGGGAATCAGAGGTGGGGAATCAGATTTGGGGAATCAGAGGCGGGGACTTAGATATTGGGAAACAGAGGCGGGGAATCAGAGGCGGGGAAACCCAGGCGGGGAATCAGATATGGGGAATCAGAGGTGGGGAATCAGAGGCAAGGAATCAGATGTGCGGAATCAGAGATGGGGAATCAGAGGCAGGGAATCAGAATCAGAAGCAGGGAATCAGAGGCCGGGAATCAGAGGCCGGAATCAGATGCTGGGAATCAGAGGCCTGGAATCAGAGGCGGGGAATCAGAGGCAGGGAATCAGATGCGGGGAATCAGAGGTGGGGAATCAGAGCTGGGGAATCAGAGGCGGGGTATTAGAGTTGGGGAATCAGAGGCGGGGAATCAGATATTGGGAAACAGAGGTGGGGAATCAGACGCGGGGAAACAGAGGCAGGGAATCAGATATGGGGAATCAGAGGCGGGGAATCAGAGGTGGGGAATCATAGGCAGGGAATCGGATGTGCGGAATCAGAGATGGGGAATCAGAGGCTGGGAATCAGAGGTGGTGAATCAGAGATGGGGAATCAGAGGCGGGGAATCAGAGGCAGGGAATCAGACGCGGGGAATCAGAGGTGGGCAATCAGAGGCGGGGAATCAGATATGGGGAATCAGAGGCGGGGAATCAGAGGCGGGGAAACAGAGGCGGGGAATCAGATATGGGGAATCAGAGGTGGGGCATCAGAGGTTGTGAATCACAGATGGGGAATCAGAGGCGGGGAATCAGAGGCAGGGAATCAGACGCGGGGAATCAGAGGCGGGGATTCAGAGGCGGGGAAACAGATATGGGGAATCAGAGGCAGGGAATCAGAGGCGGGAATAC
Source organism: Narcine bancroftii (assembly GCF_036971445.1). NCBI lineage: Eukaryota > Metazoa > Chordata > Chondrichthyes > Torpediniformes > Narcinidae > Narcine > Narcine bancroftii. The sequence goes on along the minus strand of NW_027211891.1, from coordinate 1,513,736 downwards.
AGAGGCGGGGAATCAGATATGGGGAATCAGAGGCGGGGAATCAGAGGCAGGGAATCAGACACGGGGAATCAGAGGCGGGGAAACAGATATGGGGAATCAGAGGCAGGGAATCAGAGGCGGGAAAACAGAGGCGGGGAATCAGATATGGGGAATCAGAGGCGGGGAATCAGAGGCAGGGAATCAGACACGGGGAATCAGAGGCGGGGAATCAGAGATGGGGAATCAGAGGCGGGGAATCAGAGGCGGGAAATCAGAGCTGGGGAATCAGAGGCGGGGAATCAGAGTTGGGGAATCAGAGGCGGCGAAGCAGATATGGGGAAATAGAGGTGGGGAATCAGGTATGGGGAATCAGAGGCGGGGAATCAGATATGGGGAATCAGAGGCTGGGAATCAGAGGGGGGGAAACAGAGGCGGGGAATAAGATATGGGGAATCAGAGGTGGGGAATCAGGGGCGGGGAATCAGTGGCAGGGAATCAGAGGCGGGGAATCAGAGGCGGGGAATCAAAGGAAGGGAATCAGACACGGGGAATCAGAGGTGGGGAATCAGAGATGGGGAATCAGAGGCGGGGAATCACAGGCAGGGAATCAGACGCGGGGAATCAGAGGCGGGGAATCAGAGCTGGGGAATCAGAGGTGGGGAATCAGAGTCGGGGAATCATAGGCAGGGAATCGGTTGTGCGGAATCAGAGATGGGGAATCAGATGTGGGGAATCAGAGGCAGTGAATCAGAGGCGGGGAAACAGAGGCGGGGAATCAAATATAGGGAATCAGAGGTGGGGAATCAGAGGTTGTGAATCAGAGATGGGGAATCAGAGGCGGTGAATCAGAGTTGGGGAATCAGAGGCAGGGAATCAGATATGGGGAATCAGAGGTGGGGAATCAGAGGCGGGGAAACAGAGGCGGGGAATCAGATATGGGGAATCAGAATTGGGGAATCAGGGGCAGGGAATCAGTGGCAGGGAATCAGAGGCGGGGAATCAGAGGCGGGGAATCAGAGGCAGGGAATCAGACACGGGGAATCAGAGGCGGGGAATCAGAGATGGGGAATCAGAGGCGGGGAATCAGAGGCAGGGAATCGGACTCCGGGAATCAGAGTCGGGGAATCAGAGCTGGGGAATCAGAGGCGGGGAATCAGAGTTGGGGAATCAGAGGCGGGGAATCAGATATGGGGAAATAGAGGCGGGGAATCAGATATGGGGAATCAGAGGTGTGGAATCAGAGGTTGGGAATCAGAGGCAGGGAATCAGAGTCGGGGAAACAGAGGCGGGTAATCAGATATGGGGAATCAGAGGTGGCGAATCAAAGGCGGTGAAACAGAGATGGGGAATCAGGGCAGGGAATCAGAGGCAGGGAATCAAACACGGGGAATCAGAGCTGGGGAATCAGAGGCGGGGAATCAGAGTTGGGAATCAGAGGCGGGGAATCAGAGGTGGGGAAACAGAGGCGGGGAATTAGATATGGGGAATCAGAGGTGGGGAATCCGAGGTTGGGAATCAGAGGCAGGGAATCAGAGGCGGAAAATCAGAGGCGGGGAATCAGATGAAGGGAATCAGATGTGCGGAATCGGAGATGGGGAATCAGAGGCAGGGAATCAGAGGCGGGGAATCAGAGGCGGGGAATCAGAGGCCGGGAATCAGATATGGGGAAACAGAGGCGGGGAATCCGAGGCGGGGAAACAGAGGCGGGGAATCAGATATGGGGAATCAGAGGTGGGGAATCAGATATAAGGAATTCAAGGCGGGGAATCAGAGGCGGGGAAACAGAGGCGGGGAATCAGATGTGGGGAATCAGAGGTGGGGAATCAGGGGCAGGGAATCAGTGGCAGGGAATCAGAGGCGGGGAATCAGAGGCGGGGAATCAAAGGCAGGGAATCAGACACGGGGAATCAGAGGCGGGGAATCAGAGATGGGGAATCAGAGGCGGGGAATCAGAGGCAGGGAATCGTATGCCGGGAATCAGAGTCGGGGAATCAGAGCTGGGGAATCAGAGGCGGGGAATCAGAGTTGGGGAATCAGAGGCGGGGAATCAGATATGGGGAAATAGAGGCGGGGAATCAGATATGGGGAATCAGAGGTGTGGAATCAGAGGTTGGGAATCAGAGGCAGGGAATCAGAGTCGGGGAAACTGAGGCGGGGAATCAGATATGGGGAATCAGAGGTGGCGAATCAAAGGCGGTGAAACAGAGATGGGGAATCAGGGCAGGGAATCAGAGGCAGGGAATCAAACACGGGGAATCAGAGCTGGGGAATCAGAGGCGGGGAATCAGAGTTGGGAATCAGAGGCGGGGAATCAGAGGCGGGGAAACAGAGGCAGGAATCAGATATGGGGAATCAGAGGTGGGGAATCCGAGGTTGGGAATCAGAGGCAGGGAATCAGAGGCGGAAAATCAGAGGCGGGGAATCAGAGGAAGGGAATCAGATGTGCGGAATCGGAGATGGGGAATCAGAGGCAGGGAATCAGAGGCGGGGAATCAGAGGCGGGGAATCAGAGGCCGGGAATCAGATATGGGGAAACAGAGGCGGGGAATCCGAGGCGGGGAAACAGAGGCGGGGAATCAGATATGGGGAATCAGAGGTGGGGAATCAGAGGTTGGGAATCAGAGGCAGGGAATCAGAGGCTTGGAATCAGATGCAGGGAATCAGATGCGGGGAATCAGAGGCGGGGAATCAGAGCTGGGGAATCAGAGGTGGGGAATCAGATTTGGGGAATCAGAGGCGGGGACTTAGATATTGGGAAACAGAGGCGGGGAATCAGAGGCGGGGAAACCCAGGCGGGGAATCAGATATGGGGAATCAGAGGTGGGGAATCAGAGGCAAGGAATCAGATGTGCGGAATCAGAGATGGGGAATCAGAGGCAGGGAATCAGAATCAGAAGCAGGGAATCAGAGGCCGGGAATCAGAGGCCGGAATCAGATGCTGGGAATCAGAGGCCTGGAATCAGAGGCGGGGAATCAGAGGCAGGGAATCAGATGCGGGGAATCAGAGGTGGGGAATCAGAGCTGGGGAATCAGAGGCGGGGTATTAGAGTTGGGGAATCAGAGGCGGGGAATCAGATATGGGGAAACAGAGGTGGGGAATCAGACGCGGGGAAACAGAGGCAGGGAATCAGATATGGGGAATCAGAGGCGGGGAATCAGAGGTGGGGAATCATAGGCAGGGAATCGGATGTGCGGAATCAGAGATGGGGAATCAGAGGCTGGGAATCAGAGGTGGTGAATCAGAGATGGGGAATCAGAGGCGGGGAATCAGAGGCAGGGAATCAGACGCGGGGAATCAGAGGTGGGCAATCAGAAGCGGGGAATCAGATATGGGGAATCAGAGGCGGGGAATCAGAGGCGGGGAAACAGAGGCGGGGAATCAGATATGGGGAATCAGAGGTGGGGCATAAGAGGTTGTGAATCACAGATGGGGAATCAGAGGCGGGGAATCAGAGGCAGGGAATCAGACGCGGGGAATCAGAGGCGGGGATTCAGAGGCGGGGAAACAGATATGGGGAATCAGAGGCAGGGAATCAGAGGCGGGAAAACAGAGGCGGGGAATCAGATATGGGGAATCAGAGGCGGGGAATCAGAGGCAGGGAATCAGACACGGGGAATCAGAGGCGGGGAAACAGATATGGGGAATCAGAGGCAGGGAATCAGAGGCGGGAAAACAGAGGCGGGGAATCAGATATGGGGAATCAGAGGCGGGGAATCAGAGGCAGGGAATCAGACACGGGGAATCAGAGGCGGGGAATCAGAGATGGGGAATCAGAGGCGGGGAATCAGAGGCGGGAAATCAGAGCTGGGGAATCAGAGGCGGGGAATCAGAGTTGGGGAATCAGAGGCGGCGAAGCAGATATGGGGAAATAGAGGTGGGGAATCAGGTATGGGGAATCAGAGGCGGGGAATCAGATATGGGGAATCAGAGGCTGGGAATCAGAGGGGGGGAAACAGAGGCGGGGAATAAGATATGGGGAATCAGAGGTGGGGAATCAGGGGCGGGGAATCAGTGGCAGGGAATCAGAGGCGGGGAATCAGAGGCGGGGAATCAAAGGAAGGGAATCAGACACGGGGAATCAGAGGTGGGGAATCAGAGATGGGGAATCAGAGGCGGGGAATCACAGGCAGGGAATCAGACGCGGGGAATCAGAGGCGGGGAATCAGAGCTGGGGAATCAGAGGTGGGGAATCAGAGTCGGGGAATCATAGGCAGGGAATCGGTTGTGCGGAATCAGAGATGGGGAATCAGATGTGGGGAATCAGAGGCAGTGAATCAGAGGCGGGGAAACAGAGGCGGGGAATCAAATATAGGGAATCAGAGGTGGGGAATCAGAGGTTGTGAATCAGAGATGGGGAATCAAGGCGGGGAATCAGAGGCAGGGAATCAGACGCGGGGAATCAGAGGCGGGGATTCAGAGCTGGGGAATCAGAGGCGGTGAATCAGAGTTGGGGAATCAGAGGCAGGGAATCAGATATGGGGAATCAGAGGTGGGGAATCAGAGGCGGGGAAACAGAGGCGGGGAATCAGATATGGGGAATCAGAATTGGGGAATCAGGGGCAGGGAATCAGTGGCAGGGAATCAGAGGCGGGGAATCAGAGGCGGGGAATCAGAGGCAGGGAATCAGACACGGGGAATCAGAGGCGGGGAATCAGAGATGGGGAATCAGAGGCGGGGAATCAGAGGCAGGGAATCGGACTCCGGGAATCAGAGTCGGGGAATCAGAGCTGGGGAATCAGAGGCGGGGAATCAGAGTTGGGGAATCAGAGGCGGGGAATCAGATATGGGGAAATAGAGGAGGGGAATCAGATATGGGGAATCAGAGGTGTGGAATCAGAGGTTGGGAATCAGAGGCAGGGAATCAGAGTCGGGGAAACAGAGGCGGGTAATCAGATATGGGGAATCAGAGGTGGCGAATCAAAGGCGGAGAAACAGAGATGGGGAATCAGGGCAGGGAATCAGAGGCAGGGAATCAAACACGGGGAATCAGAGCTGGGGAATCAGAGGCGGGGAATCAGAGTTGGGAATCAGAGGCGGGGAATCAGAGGTGGGGAAACAGAGGCGGGGAATCAGATATGGGGAATCAGAGGTGGGGAATCCGAGGTTGGGAATCAGAGGCAGGGAATCAGAGGCGGAAAATCAGAGGCGGGGAATCAGAGGAAGGGAATCAGATGTGCGGAATCGGAGATGGGGAATCAGAGGCAGGGAATCAGAGGCGGGGAATCAGAGGCGGGGAATCAGAGGCCGGGAATCAGATATGGGGAAACAGAGGCGGGGAATCCGAGGCGGGGAAACAGAGGCGGGGAATCAGATATGGGGAATCAGAGGTGGGGAATCAGAGGTTGGGAATCAGAGGCAGGGAATCAGAGGCTTGGAATCAGATGCAGGGAATCAGATGCGGGGAATCAGAGGCGGGGAATCAGAACTGGGGAATCAGAGGTGGGGAATCAGATTTGGGGAATCAGAGGCGGGGACTTAGATATTGGGAAACAGAGGCGGGGAATCAGAGGCGGGGAAACCCAGGCGGGGAATCAGATATGGGGAATCAGAAGTGGGGAATCAGAGGCAAGGAATCAGATGTGCGGAATCAGAGATGGGGAATCAGAGGCAGGGAATCAGAATCAGAAGCAGGGAATCAGAGGCCGGGAATTAGAGGCCGGAATCAGATGCTGGGAATCAGAGGCCTGGAATCAGAGGCGGGGAATCAGAGGCAGGGAATCAGATGCGGGGAATGAGAGGAGGGGAATCAGAGCTGGGGAATCAGAGGCGGGGTATTAGAGTTGGGGAATCAGATATGGGGAATCAGATATGGGGAAACAGAGGTGGGGAATCAGAGGCGGGGAAACAGAGGCAGGGAATCAGATATGGGGAATCAGAGGCGGGGAATCAGAGGTGGGGAATCATAGGCAGGGAATCGGATGTGCGGAATCAGAGATGGGGAATCAGAGGCTGGGAATCAGAGGTGGTGAATCAGAGATGGGGAATCAGAGGCGGGGAATCAGAGGCGGGGAATCAGACGCGGGGAATCAGAGGTGGGCAATCAGAGGCGGGGAATCAGATATGGGGAATCAGAGGCGGGGAATCAGAGGCGGGGAAACAGAGGCGGGGAATCAGATATGGGGAATCAGAGGTGGGGCATCAGAGGTTGTGAATCACAGATGGGGAATCAGAGGCGGGGAATCAGAGGCAGGGAATCAGACGCGGGGAATCAGAGGCGGGGATTCAGAGCTGGGGAATCAGAGGCGGGGAATCAGAGTTGGGGAATCAGAGGCGGGGAATCAGATATGGGGAATCAGAGGCAGGGAATCAGAGGCGGGAAAACAGAGGCGGGGAATCAGATATGGGGAATCAGAGGCGGGGAATCAGAGGCCAGGAATCAGACACGGGGAATCAGAGGCGGGGAATCAGAGATGGGGAATCAGAGGCGGGGAATCAGAGGCAGGGAATCGGATGCCGGGAATCAGAGGCGGGAAATCAGAGCTGGGGAATCAGAGGCGGGGAATCAGAGTTGGGGAATCAGAGGCGGCGAAGCAGATATGGGGAAATAGAGGCGGGGAATCAGATATGGGGAATCAGAGGCGGGGAATCAGATATGGGGAATCAGAGGCTGGGAATCAGAGGGGGGGGAAACAGAGGCGGGGAATAAGATATGGGGAATCAGAGGTGGGGAATCAGGGGCGGGGAATCAGTGGCAGGGAATCAGAGGCGGGGAATCAGAGGCGGGGAATCAAAGGAAGGGAATCAGACACGGAGAATCAGAGGTGGGTAATCAGAGATGGGGAATCAGAGGCGGGGAATCACAGGCAGGGAATCAGACGCGGGGAATCAGAGGCGGGGAATCAGAGCTGGGGAATCAGAGGTGGGGAATCAGAGTCGGGGAATCAGAGGCAGGGAATCGGTTGTGCGGAATCAGAGATGGGGAATCAGATGTGGGGAATCAGAGGCAGTGAATCAGAGATGGGGAATCAGAGGCGGGGAATCAGAGGCAGGAAATCAGACAGGGATTCAGAGGCTGGGAATCAGACGGGGGGAATCAAAGGCGGGGAATCAGAGCTGGTGAATCAGAGGCAGGGAATCAGAGTTGGGGATTCAGAGGCGGGGAATCAGATATGGGGAAACAGAGGCGGGGAATGAGAGGCGGGCAAGCAGAGGCCGGGAATTAGATATGGGGAATCAGAGGTGGGAAATCAGAGGTGGTGAATCAGAGATGGGTAATCACAGGCGGGGAATCAGAGGCAGCGAATAGAACGCGGGGAATCAGAGGCAGGGAATCAGAGCTGGGGAATCAGAGGCGGGGAATCAGATATGGGGAAAGAGAGGCGGGGAATCAGAGGCGGGGAAACAGAGGCGGGGAATCAGACATGGGGAATCGGATGCGGGGAATCAGAGGCGGGGAATCAGAGCTGGGGAATCAGAGGTGGGGAATCAGAGTTGGGGCATCAGAGGTGGGGAATTAGATATGGGGAAACAGAGGCGGGGAATCAGAGGCGGGGAAACAGAGGCGGGGAATCAGATATGGGGAATCAGAGGTGGGGAATCAGAGGCAGGGAATCAGATGTGCGGAATCAGAGATGAGGAATCAGAGGCAGGGAATCAGAATCAGAAGCGGGGAATCAGAGGCCGGGAATCAGAGGCCGGGAATCAGATGCTGGGAATAAGAGGCCGGGAATCAGAGGTGGGGAATCAGACTCTGGGAATCAGAGATGGGGATTCAGAGGCGGGGAATGAGATATGGAGAATCAGAGGCGGGGAATCAGAGGCGGGGAAACAGAGGTGGGGAATCAGATATGGGGAAATAGAGGCGGGGAATCAGATATGGGGAATCAGAGGTGTGGAATCAGAGGTTGGGAATCAGAGTTGGGAATCAGAGGCGGTGAATCAGAGGCAGGGAAACAGAGGCGGGGAATCAGATATGGGGAATCAGAGGTGGGGAATCCGAGGTTGGGAATCAGTGGCAGGGAATCAGAGGCGGGGAATCAGAGGCGGGGAATCAGAGGAAGGGAATCAGATGTGCGGAATCGGAGATGGGGAATCAGAGGCAGGGAATCAGAGGCGGGGAATCAGAGGCGGGGAATCAGAGGCCGGGAATCAGATATGGGGAAACAGAGGCGGGGAATCCGAGGCGGGGAAACAGAGGCGGGGAATCAGATATGGGGAATCAGAGGTGGGGAATCAGAGGTTGGGAATCAGAGGCGGGGAATCAGACATGGGGAATCAGAGGCAGGGAATCAGAGGCGGGAATACAGAGGCGGGGAATCAGATATGGGGAATCAGAGGCGGGGAATCAGAGGCAGGGAATCAGACACGGGGAATCAGAGGCGGGGAATCAGAGATGGGGAATCAGAGGCGGGGAATCAGAGGCAGGGAATCGGATGCCGGGAATCAGAGGCGGGAAATCAGAGCTGGGGAATCAGAGGCGGGGAATCAGAGTTGGGGAATCAGAGGCGGCGAAGCAGATATGGGGAAATAGAGGCGGGGAATCAGATATGGGGAATCAGAGGCGGGGAATCAGATATGGGGAATCAGAGGCTGGGAATCAGAGGGGGGGAAACAGAGGCGGGGAATAAGATATGGGGAATCAGAGGTGGGGAATCAGGTGCGGGGAATCAGTGGCAGGGAATCAGAGGCGGGGAATCAGAGGCGGGGAATCAAAGGAAGGGAATCAGACACAGGGAATCAGAGGTGGGGAATCAGAGATGTGGAATCAGAGGCGGGGAATCACAGGCAGGGAATCAGACGCGGGGAATCAGAGGCGGGGAATCAGAGCTGGGGAATCAGAGGTGGGGAATCAGAGTCGGGGAATCATAGGCAGGGAATCGGTTGTGCGGAATCAGAGATGGGGAATCAGATGTGGGGAATCAGAGGCAGTGAATCGGAGGCGGGGAAACAGAGGCGGGGAATCAAATATAGGGAATCAGAGGTGGGGAATCAGAGGTTGTGAATCAGAGATGGGGAATCAAGGCGGGGAATCAGAGGCAGGGAATCAGACGCGGGGAATCAGAGGCGGGGATTCAGAGCTGGGGAATCAGAGGCGGTGAATCAGAGTTGGGGAATCAGAGGCAGGGAATCAGATATGGGAAATCAGAGGTGGGGAATCAGAGGCGGGGAAACAGAGGCGGGGAATCAGATATGGGGAATCAGAATTGGGGAATCAGGGGCAGGGAATCAGTGGCAGGGAATCAGAGGCGGGGAATCAGAGGCGGGGAATCAGAGGCAGGGAATCAGACACGGGGAATCAGAGGCGGGGAAACAGAGATGGGGAATCAGAGGCGGGGAATCAGAGGCAGGGAATCGGACTCCGGGAATCAGAGTCGGGGAATCAGAGCTGGGGAATCAGAGGCGGGGAATCAGAGTTGGGGAATCAGAGGCGGGGAATCAGATATGGGGAAATAGAGGCGGGGATTCAGATATGGGGAATCAGAGGTGTGGAATCAGAGGTTGGGAATCAGAGGCAGGGAATCAGAGTCGGGGAAACAGAGGCGGGTAATCAGATATGGGGAATCAGAGGTGGCGAATCAAAGGCGGTGAAACAGAGATGGGGAATCAGGGCAGGGAATCAGAGGCAGGGAATCAAACACGGGGAATCAGAGCTGGGGAATCAGAGGCGGGGAATCAGAGTTGGGAATCAGAGGCGGGGAATCAGAGGCGGGGAAACAGAGGCGGGGAATCAGATATGGGGAATCAGAGGTGGGGAATCCGAGGTTGGGAATCAGAGGCAGGGAATCAGAGGCGGGGAATCAGAGGCGGGGAATCAGAGGAAGGGAATCAGATGTGCGGAATCGGAGATGGGGAATCAGAGGCAGGGAATCAGAGGCGGGGAATCAGAGGCGGGGAATCCGAGGCGGGGAAACAGAGGCGGGGAATCAGATATGGGGAATCAGAGGTGGGGAATCAGAGGTTGGGAATCAGAGGCAGGGAATCAGAGGCTTGGAATCAGATGCAGGGAATCAGATGCGGGGAATCAGAGGCGGGAAATCAGAGCTGGGGAATCAGAGGTGGGGAATCAGATTTGGGGAATCAGAGGCGGGGACTTAGATATTGGGAAACAGAGGCGGGGAATCAGAGGCGGGGAAACCCAGGCGGGGAATCAGATATGGGGAATCAGAGGTGGGGAATCAGAGGCAAGGAATCAGATGTGCGGAATCAGAGATGGGGAATCAGAGGCAGGGAATCAGAATCAGAAGAAGGGAATCAGAGGCCGGGAATTAGAGGCCGGAATCAGATGCTGGGAATCAGAGGCCTGGAATCAGAGGCGGGGAATCAGAGGCAGTGAATCAGATGCGGTGAATCAGAGGCGGGGAATCAGAGCTGGGGAATCAGAGGCGGGGTATTAGAGTTGGGGAATCAGAGGCGGGGAATCAATATGGGGAAACAGAGGTGGGGAATCAGAGGCGGGGAAATAGAGGCAGGGAATCAGATATGGGGAATCAGAGGCGGGGAATCAGAGGTGGGGAATCATAGGCAGGGAATCGGATGTGCGGAATCAGAGATGGGGAATCAGAGGCTGGGAATCAGAGGTGGTGAATCAGAGATGGGGAATCAGAGGCGGGGAATCAGAGGCAGGGAATCAGACGCGGGGAATCAGAGGTGGGCAATCAGAGGCGGGGAATCAGATATGGGGAATCAGAGGCGGGGAATCAGAGGCGGGGAAAAAGAGGCGGGGAAACAGAGGCGGGGAATCAGATATGGGGAATCAGAGGTGGGGCATCAGAGGTTGTGAATCACAGATGGGGAATCAGAGGCGGGGAATCAGAGGCAGGGAATCAGACGCGGGGAATCAGAGGCGGGGATTCAGAGCTGGGGAATCAGAGGCGGGGAATCAGAGTTGGGGAATCAGAGGCGGGGAATCAGATATGGGGAATCAGAGGCAGGGAATCAGAGGCGGGAAAATAGAGGCGGGGAATCAGAGGCAGGGAATCGGATGCCGGGAATCAGAGGCGGGAAATCAGAGCTGGGGAATCTGAGGCGGGGAATCAGAGGCAAGGAATCAGATGTGCGGAATCAGAGTTGGGGAATCAGAGGCAGGGAATCAGAATCAGAAGCAGGGAATCAGAGGCCGGGAATCAGAGGAGCATCAGAGGAGCATCAGAGGAGCATCAGAGGAGCATCATTGGAGCATCATTGGAGCATCAGAGGAGCATCAGAGGAGCACCAGAGGAGCAACAGAGGAGCATCAGAGGAGCATCAGAGGAGCATCAGAGGAGCATCAGAGGAGCATCAGAGGAGCATCAGAGGAGCATCACAGGAGCATCAGTGGAGCATCATTGGAGCATCATTGGAGCATCAGAGGAGCATCAGAGGAGCATCAGAGGAGCAACAGAGGAGCATCAGAGGAGCATCAGAGGAGCATCAGAGGAGCCTCAGAGGAGCATCAGAGGAGCATCAGAGGAGTATCAGAGGAGCATCAGATGAGCATCAGAGGAGCATCAGAGGAGCATCAGAGGTGCATCAGAGGAGCATCAGAGGAGCATCAGAGGAGCATCAGAGGAGCATCAGAGGAGCATCACAGGAGCATAAGTGGAGCATCATTGGAGCATCATTGGAGCATCAGAGGAGCATCAGAGGAGCATCAGAGGAGCCTCAGAGGAGCATCAGAGGAGCATCAGAGGAGCATCAGAGGAGCATCAGAGGAGCATCAGAGGAGCATCAGAGGAGCATCACAGGAGCATCAGTGGAGCATCATTGGAGCATCATTGGAGCATCAGAGGAGCATCAGAGGAGCATCAGAGGAGCAACAGAGGAGCATCAGAGGAGCATCAGAGGAGCATCAGAGGAGCATCAGAGGAGCATCATGGGAGCATCAGAGGAGAATCAGAGGAGCATCAGAGGAGCATCACAGAGGAGCATCAGAGGAGCATCTGAGGAGCATCATTGGAGCATCAGAGGAGCATCAGAGGATCATCAGAGGAGCAACAGAGGAGCATCAGAGGAGCATCAGAGGAGCATCAGAGGAGCATCAGAGGTGCATCAGAGGAGCATCTGAGGAGCATCAGAGGAGCATCACAGGAGCATCAGAGGCCGGGAATCAGAGGAGCATCAGAGGAGCATCAGAGGAGCATCAGAGGAGCATCAGAGGAGCATCAGAGGAGCATCAGAGGAGCATCAGAGGAGCATCAGAGGAGCATCAGAGGAGCATCAGAGGAGCATCAGAGGAGCATCAGAGGAGCCTCAGAGGAGCATCAGAGGAGTATCAGAGGAGCATCAGATGAGCATCAGAGGAGCATCAGAGGAGCATCAGAGCATCAGAGGAGCATCAGAGGAGCATCAGAGGAGCATCAGAGGAGCATCAGAGGAGCATCACAGGAGCATCAGTGGAGCATCATTGGAGCATCATTGGAGCATCAGAGGAGCATCAGAGGAGCATCAGAGGAGCAACAGAGGAGCATCAGAGGAGCATCAGAGGAGCATCAGAGGAGCATCAGAGGAGCATCATGGGAGCATCAGAGGTGCATCAGAGGAGCATCAGAGGAGCATCAGAGGAGCATCAGAGGAGCATCTGAGGAGCATCATTGGAGCATCAGAGGAGCATCAGAGGAGCATCAGAGGAGCAACAGAGGAGCATCAGAGGAGCATCAGAGGAGCATCAGAGGAGCATCAGAGGTGCATCAGAGGAGCATCTGAGGAGCATCAGAGGAGCATCACAGGAGCATCAGAGGAGCATCAGAGGAGCATCAGAGGAGCATCAGAGGAGCATCAGAGGAGCCTCAGAGGAGCATCAGAGGAGTATCAGAGGAGCATCAGAGGAGCATCAGAGGAGCATCAGAGGAGCATCAGAGGAGCATCAGAGGAGCATCAGAGGAGCATCAGAGGAGCATCACAGGAGCATCAGTGGAGCATCATTGGAGCATCATTGGAGCATCAGAGGAGCATCAGAGGAGCATCAGAGGAGCAACAGAGGAGCATCAGAGGAGCATCAGAGGAGCATCAGAGGAGCATCAGAGGTGCATCAGAGGAGCATCTGAGGAGCATCAGAGGAGCATCATAGGAGCATCAGAGGAGCATCAGAGGTGCATCAGAGGAGCATCTGAGGAGCATCAGTGGAGCATCAGAGGAGCATCAGAGGAGCATCAGAGGTGCATCAGAGGAGCATCGAGCAGGAGCAGGAGCATCAGAGGTGCAGGAGCAGGAGCCGGAGCAGGAGCCGGAGCAGGAGCAGGAGCAGGAGCAGGAGCAGGAGCAGGAGCAGGAGCAGGAGCAGGAGCAGGAGCAGGAGCAGGAGCATCAAAGGAGCATCAGAGGAGCATCAGAGGAACATCAGAGGAGCATCAGAGGAGCATCAGAGGAGCATCAGAGGAGCATCAGAGGAGCATCAGAGGAGCATCAGAGGAGCATCAGAGGAGAATCAGAGGAGCATTACAGGAGCATCACAGGAGCATCAGAGGAGCATCAGTGGAGCATCAGAGGAGGATCAGAGGATCATCAGAGGAGCATCAGAGGAGCATCAGAGGAGCATCAGCGGAGCATCAGAGGAGAATCAGAGGAGCATCAGAGGAGCATCACAGAGGCATCAGAGGAGCATCAGAGGAGCATCAGAGGAGCATCAGAGGAGCATCTAAGGAGCATCAGAGGAGTATCAGAGGAGCATCAGGAGAGCATCAGAGGTGCATCAGTGGAGCATCAGAGGTGCAGGAGCAGGAACAGCAGCAGGAGCAGGAACAGGAGCAGGAGCAGGAGCAGGAGCAGGAGCAGGAGCAGGAGCAGGAGCAGGAGCAGGAGCAGGAGCAGGAGCAGGAGCAGGAGCAGGAGCATCAGAGGAGCATCAGAGGAGCATCAGAGGAGCATCAGAGGAGCATCAGAGGAGCATCAGAGGAGGATCAGAGGAGCATCAGAGGAGCATCAGAGGAGCATCAGAGGAGCATCAGAGGAGCATCAGAGGAGCATCAGAGGAGCATCAGAGGAGCATCATAGGAGCATCAGAGGAGCATCAGAGGAGCATCAGAGGAGTATCAGAGGAGCATCAGAGGAGGATCAGAGGAGCATCAGAGGAGCATCAGAGGAGCCATAGAGGAGCATCAGAGGAGCATCAGAGGAGCATCAGAGGAGCATCAGAGGAACATCAGAGGAACAGCAGAGGAGCATCACAGGAGCATCAGAGGAGCATCACAGGAGCATCAGAGGAGCATCAGAGGAGCATCAGAGGAGGATCAGAGGAGCATCAGAGGAGCAGGAGCAGGAGCAGGAGCATCAGAGGAGCATCAGAGGAGCATCAGAGGAGCATCAGAGGAGCATCAGAGGAGCATCAGAGGAGCATCAGAGGAGCATCAGTGGAGCATCAGAGGAGCATCAGTGGAGCATTAGAGGAGGATCAGAGGAGCATCAGAGGAGCATCAGAGGAGCATCAGAGGAGCATCAGAGGAGCTTCAGAGGAGCATCCGAGGAGCATCAGAGGAGCATCAGAGGAGCAGGAGCAGGAGCAGGAGCAGGAGCAGGAGCAGGAGCAGGAGCATGAGCAGGAGCAGGAGCATCAGAGGAGCATCAGAGGAGCATCAGAGGAGCATCAGAGGAGCATCAGTGGAGCATCAGAGGAGGATCAGAGGAGGATCAGAGGAGCATCAGAGGAGCATCAGAGGAGCATCAGAGGAGCATCAGAGGAGCATCAGAGGAGCATCAGAGGAGCATCAGAGGAGGATCAGAGGAGCATCAGAGGAGCATCAGAGGAGCATCAGAGGAGCATCAGAGGAGCATCAGAGGAGCATCAGAGGAGGATCAGAGGAGCATCAGAGGAGCATCAGAGGAGCATCAGAGGAGCATCAGAGGAGCATCTGAGGAGCATCAGAGGAGTATCAGAGGAGCATCAGAGGAGCATCTGAGGAGCATCAGAGGAGTATCAGAGGAGCATCAGAGGAGCATCAGAGGTGCATCAGAGGAGCATCAGAGGTGCATCAGAGGAGCATCAGAGGAGCATCAGAGGAGCATCGGAGGAGCATCTGAGGAGCATCAGAGGAGTATCAGAGGAGCATCGGAGGAGCATCAGAGGAGCATCAGAGGAGCCTCAGAGGAGCATCAGAGGAGCATCAGAGGAGCATCAGAGGAGCATCAGAGGAGGATCAGAGGAGCATCAGAGGAGCATCAGAGGAGCAGGTGCAGGAGCAGGAGCAGGAGCAGGAGCAGGAGCATCAGAGGTCATCAGAGGAGCATCAGAGGAGCAGGAGCAGGAGCAGGAGCATCAGATGAGCATCAGAGGAGCATCAGAGGAGCGTCAGAGGAGCATCAGAGGAGCATCAGAGGAGCATCAGAGGAGCATCAGAGGAGCATCAGAGGAGCATCAGTGGAGCATCAGAGGAGCATCAGTGGAGCATCAGAAGAGGATCAGAGGAGCATCAGAGGAGCATCAGAGGAGCATCAGAGGAGCATCAGAGGAGCATCAGAGGAGCATCAGAGGAGCATCAGAGGAGCAGGAGCAGGAGCAGGAGCAGGAGCAGGAGCAGGAGCAGGAGCAGGAGCAGGAGCAGGAGCATCAGAGGAGCATCAGAGGAGCATCAGAGGAGCATCAGAGGAGCATCAGTGGAGCATCAGAGGAGGATCAGAGGAGGATCTGAGGAGCATCAGAGGAGCATCAGAGGAGCATCAGAGGAGCATCAGAGGAGCATCAGAGGAGCATCAGAGGAGCATCAGAGGAGGATCAGAGGAGCATCAGAGGAGCATCAGAGGAGCATCAGAGGAGCATCAGAGGAGCATCAGAGGAGCATCAGAGGAGCATCAGAGGAGGATCAGAGGAGCATCAGAGGAGCATCAGAGGAGCATCAGATGAGCATCAGAGGAGCATCAGAGGAGCATCTGAGGAGCATCAGAGGAGTATCAGAGGAGCATCAGAGGAGCATCTGAGGAGCATCAGAGGAGTATCAGAGGAGCATCAGAGGAGCATCAGAGGTGCATCAGAGGAGCATCAGAGGTGCATCAGAGGAGCATCAGAGGAGCATCAGAGGAGCATCAGAGGAGCATCGGAGGAGCATCTGAGGAGCATCAGAGGAGTATCAGAGGAGCATCAGAGGAGCATCAGAGGAACATCAGAGGAGCATCTGAGGTGCATCAGAGGAGTATCAGAGGAGCATCAGAGGAGCATCAGAGGTGCATCAGAGGAGCATCAGAGGTGCAGGAGCAGGAGCAGGAGCAGGAACAGGAGCAGGAGCAGGAGCAGGAGCAGGAGCAGGAGCAGGAGCAGGAGCAGGAGCAGGAGCAGGAGCAGGAGCAGGAGCAGGAGCAGGAGCAGGAGCAGGAGCAGGAGCAGGAGCAGGAGCAGGAGCAGGAGCAGGAGCAGGAGCAGGAGCAGGAGCAGGAGCAGGAGCAGGAGCATCAGAGGAGCATCAGAGGAGCATCAGAGGAGCCTCAGAGGAGCATCAGAGGAGCATCAGAGGAGCATCAGAGGAGCAGCACAGGAGCATCAGAGGAGGATCACAGGAGCATCAGAGGAGCATCAGAGGAGCATCAGAGGAGCATCAGTGGAGCATCAGAGGAGCATCAGAGGAGCCTCAGAGGAGCATCAGAGGAGTATCAGAGGAGCATCAGATGAGCATCAGAGGAGCATCAGAGGAGCATCAGAGGAGGATCAGAGGAGCATCAGAGGAGAATCAGAGGAGCATCAGAGGAGCATCAGAGGAGCCTCAGAGGAGCATCAGAGGAGCATCAGAGGAGCATCAGAGGAGCATCAGAGGAGCCTCAGAGGAGCATCAGAGGAGCATCAGAGGAGCATCAGAGGAGCATCAGAGGAGCATCAGAGGAGCATCAGAGGAGCCTCAGAGGAGCATCAGTGGAGCATCAGAGGAGCATCAGAGGAGCCTCAGAGGAGCATCAGAGGAGTATCAGAGGAGCATCAGATGAGCATCAGAGGAGCATCAGAGGAGCATCAGAGGAGGATCAGAGGAGCATCAGAGGAGCATCAGAGGAGCATCAGAGGAGCATCAGAGGAGCCTCAGAGGAGCATCAGAGGAGCATCAGAGGAGCATCAGAGGAGCATCAGAGGAGCCTCAGAGGAGCATCAGAGGAGCATCAGAGGAGCATCAGAGGAGCCTCAGAGGAGCATCAGAGGAGCATCAGAGGAGCATCAGAGGAGCATCAGAGGAGCATCAGAAGAGCATCAGTGGAGCATCAGAGGAGCATCAGAGGAGCATCAGGGGAGCATCAGAGGAGCAACAGAGGAGCATCAGAGGAGCATCAGAGGAGCATCAGAGGAGCATCAGAGGAGCATCAGAGGAGCATCAGTGGAGCATCAGAGGAGAATCAGAGGAACATCAGAGGAGCATCAGAGGAGCATCAGAGGAGCATCAGAGGAGCAGGAGCAGGAGCAGGAGCAGGAGCAGGAGCAGGAGCAGGAGCAGGAGCAGGAGCAGGAGCATCAGAGCAGCATCAGATGAGCAGGAGCAGGAGCAGGAGCAGGAGCAGGAGCATGAGCAGGAGCAGGAGCAAGAGCAGGAACAGGAGCATCAGAGGATCATAGGAGGAGCATCAGAGGAGCATCAGAGGAGCATCAGAGGAGCATCAGAGGAGCATCAGAGGAGCATCAGAGGAGCATCAGAGGAGGATCAGAGGAGCATCAGAGGAGCATCAGAGGAGCATCAGAGGAGCATCAGAGGAGCATCAGAGGAGCTTCAGAGGAGCATCAGAGGAGCTTCAGAGGAGCATCAGAGGAGCATCAGAGGAGCATCAGAGGAGCATCAGAGGAGCATCAGAGGAGGATCAGAGGAGCATCAGAGGAGCATCAGAGGAGCCTCAGAGGAGCATCAGAGGAGAATCAGAGGAGCATCAGAGGAGAATCAGAGGAGCATCAGAGGAGCATAAGACGAGCATCAGAGGAGGATCAGAGGAGCATCAGAGGTGCATCAGATGAGCCTCAGAGGAGCATCAGAGGAGCAGCAGAGGAGTATCAGAGGAGCATCAGAGGAGCATCAGAGGTGCATCAGAGGAGCATCAGAGGTGCAGGAGCAGGAGCAGGAGCAGGAACAGGAGCAGGAGCAGGAGCAGGAGCAGGAGCAGGAGCAGGAGCAGGAGCAGGAGCAGGAGCAGGAGCAGGAGCAGGAGCAGGAGCAGGAGCAGGAGCAGGAGCAGGAGCAGGAGCAGGAGCAGGAGCAGGAGCAGGAGCAGGAGCAGGAGCAGGAGCAGGAGCAGGAGCAGGAGCAGGAGCATCAGAGGAGCATCAGAGGAGCATCAGAGGAGCCTCAGAGGAGCATCAGAGGAGCATCAGAGGAGCATCAGAGGAGCAGCACAGGAGCATCAGAGGAGGATCACAGGAGCATCAGAGGAGCATCAGAGGAGCATCAGAGGAGCATCAGTGGAGCATCAGAGGAGCATCAGAGGAGCCTCAGAGGAGCATCAGAGGAGTATCAGAGGAGCATCAGATGAGCATCAGAGGAGCATCAGAGGAGCATCAGAGGAGGATCAGAGGAGCATCAGAGGAGCATCAGAGGAGCATCAGAGGAGCATCAGAGGAGCCTCAGAGGAGCATCAGAGGAGCATCAGAGGAGCATCAGAGGAGCATCAGAGGAGCCTCAGAGGAGCATCAGAGGAGCATCAGAGGAGCATCAGAGGAGCATCAGAGGAGCATCAGAGGAGCCTCAGAGGAGCATCAGTGGAGCATCAGAGGAGCATCAGAGGAGCCTCAGAGGAGCATCAGAGGAGTATCAGAGGAGCATCAGATGAGCATCAGAGGAGCATCAGAGGAGCATCAGAGGAGGATCAGAGGAGCATCAGAGGAGCATCAGAGGAGCATCAGAGGAGCATCAGAGGAGCCTCAGAGGAGCATCAGAGGAGCATCAGAGGAGCATCAGAGGAGCATCAGAGGAGCCTCAGAGGAGCATCAGAGGAGCATCAGAGGAGCATCAGAGGAGCCTCAGAGGAGCATCAGAGGAGCATCAGAGGAGCATCAGAGGAGCATCAGAGGAGCATCAGAAGAGCATCAGTGGAGCATCAGAGGAGCATCAGAGGAGCATCAGGGGAGCATCAGAGGAGCAACAGAGGAGAATCAGAGGAGCATCAGAGGAGCATCAGAGGAGCATCAGAGGAGCATCAGAGGAGCATCAGTGGAGCATCAGAGGAGCATCAGAGGAACATCAGAGGAGCATCAGAGGAGCATCAGAGGAGCATCAGAGGAGCAGGAGCAGGAGCAGGAGCAGGAGCAGGAGCAGGAGCAGGAGCAGGAGCAGGAGCAGGAGCATCAGAGCAGCATCAGATGAGCAGGAGCAGGAGCAGGAGCAGGAGCAGGAGCATGAGCAGGAGCAGGAGCAAGAGCAGGAACAGGAGCATCAGAGGATCATAGGAGGAGCATCAGAGGAGCATCAGAGGAGCATCAGAGGAGCATCAGAGGAGCATCAGAGGAGCATCAGAGGAGCATCAGAGGAGGATCAGAGGAGCATCAGAGGAGCATCAGAGGAGCATCAGAGGAGCATCAGAGGAGCATCAGAGGAGCTTCAGAGGAGCATCAGAGGAGCTTCAGAGGAGCATCAGAGGAGCATCAGAGGAGCATCAGAGGAGCATCAGAGGAGCATCAGAGGAGGATCAGAGGAGCATCAGAGGAGCATCAGAGGAGCCTCAGAGGAGCATCAGAGGAGAATCAGAGGAGCATCAGAGGAGAATCAGAGGAGCATCAGAGGAGCATAAGACGAGCATCAGAGGAGGATCAGAGGAGCATCAGAGGTGCATCAGATGAGCCTCAGAGGAGCATCAGAGGAGCAGCAGAGGAGCATCAGAGGAGGATCACAGGAGCATCAGAGGAGCATCAGAGGAGCATCAGAGGAGCATCAGAGGAGCATCAGAGGAGCATCAGAGGAGCATCAGAGGAGCATCAGAGGAGCATCAGAGGAGCCTCAGAGGAGCATCAGAGGAGCATCAGAGGAGCATCAGAGGAGCATCAGAGAACAGCGAGGAGCATCAGATGAGCATCAGAGGAGCATCACAGGAGCATCAGAGGAGCATCAGAGGAGCATCACAGGAGCATCAGAGGAGCATCATTGGAGCATCAGTGGAGCATCAGAGGAACAGCAGAGGAGCATCAGATGAGCATCAGAGGAGCATCACAGGAGCATCAGAGGAGCATCAGAGGAGCATCACAGGAGCATCAGAGGAGCATCATTGGAGCATCAGAGGAGCATCAGAGGAGCATCAGAGGAGCATCAGAGGAGCATCAGAGGAGCATCAGAGGAGCATCAGAGGAGCATCAGAGGAGCATCAGAGGAGCATCAGAGGAGCATCAGAGGAGCATCAGATGAGGATCAGAGGAGCATCAGAGGAGCATCAGAGGAGCCTCAGAGGAGCATCAGAGGAGCATCAGAGGAGCATCAGAGGAGCAGCAGAGGAGCATCAGAGGAGGATCACAGGAGCATCAGAGGAGCATCACAGGATCATCAGAGGAGCATCAGAGGAGCATCAGAGGAGCATCAGAGGAGCAGCAGAGGAGGATCAGAGGAGCATCAGAGGAGCATCAGAGGAGCATCAGAGGAGCATCAGAGGAGCATCAGAGGAGCATCAGAGGAGCATCAGAGGAGCATCAGAGTAGCATCAGAGGAGCATCAGAGGAGCATCAGAGGAGCATCAGAGGAGCATCAGAGGAGGATGAGAGGAGCATAAGAGGAGCATCAGAGGAGCATCAGAGGAGCATCAGAGGAGAATCAGAGGAGCATCAGTTGAGCATCAGAGGAGCAGCAGAGGAGCATCAGAGGAGCATCACAGGAGCATCAGAGGAGCATCAGAGGAGCATCAGAGGAGCATCAGAGGTGGATCAGAGGAGCATCAGAGGAGCATCAGAGGAGCATCAGAGGAGCATCAGAGGAGAATCAGAGGAGCATCAGATGAGCATCAGAGGAGCAGCAGAGGAGCATCAGAGGAGCATCACAGGAGCATCAGAGGAGCATCAGAGGAGTATCAGAGGAGCATCAGAGGAGCATCAGAGGAGCATCAGAGGAGCATCAGAGGAGCATCAGAGGAGCCTCAGAGGAGCATCAGAGGAGCATCAGAGGAGCATCAGAGGAGCATCAGAGGAGGATCAGAGGAGCACCAGAGGAGCATCAGAGGAGGATCAGAGGAGCATCAGAGGAGCATCAGAGGAGCAGGAGCAGGAGCAGGAGCAGGAGCAGGAGCAGGAGCATCAGAGGCCATCAGAGGAGCATCAGAGGAGCAGGAGCAGGAGCAGGAGCATCAGAGGAGCATCAGAGGAGCATCAGAGGAGCGTCAGAGGAGCATCAGAGGAGCATCAGAGGAGCATCAGAGGAGCATCAGAGGAGCATCAGAGGAGCATCAGTGGAGCATCAGAGGAGCATCAGTGGAGCATCAGAGGAGGATCAGAGGAGCATAAGAGGAGCATCAGAGGAGCATCAGAGGAGCATCAGAGGAGCATCAGATGAGCATCAGAGGAGCATCAGAGGAGCATCAGAGGAGCAGGAGCAGGAGCAGGAGCAGGAGCAGGAGCAGGAGCAGGAGCAGGAGCATGAGCAGGAGCATCAGAGGAGCATCAGAGGAGCATCAGAGGAGCATCAGAGGAGCATCAGTGGAGCATCAGAGGAGGATCAGAGGAGGATCAGAGGAGCATCAGAGGAGCATCAGAGGAGCATCAGAGGAGCATCAGAGGAGCATCAGAGGAGCATCAGAGGAGCATCAGAGGAGGATCAGAGGAGCATCAGAGGAGCATCAGAGGAGCATCAGAGGAGCATCAGAGGAGCATCAGAGGAGCATCTGAGGAGCATCAGAGGAGTATCAGAGGAGCATCAGAGGAGCATCTGAGGAGCATCAGAGGAGTATCAGAGGAGCATCAGAGGAGCATCAGAGGAGCATCAGAGGAGCATCTGAGGAGCATCAGAGGAGTATCAGAGGAGCATCAGAGGTGCATCTGAGGAGCATCAGAGGAGTATCAGAGGAGCATCAGAGGAGCATCAGAGGTGCATCAGAGGAGCATCAGAGGTGCATCAGAGGAGCATCAGAGGAGCATCAGAGGAGCATCAGAGGAGCATCGGAGGAGCATCTGAGGAGCATCAGAGGAGTATCATAGGAGCATCAGAGGAGCATCAGAGGAGCAGGAGCAGGAGCAGGAGCATCAGAGGAGCATCAGAGGAGCATCAGAGGAGCGTCAGAGGAGCATCAGAGGAGCATCAGAGGAGCATCAGAGGAGCATCAGAGGAGCATCAGAGGAGCATCAGTGGAGCATCAGAGGAGCATCAGTGGAGCATCAGAGGAGGATCAGAGGAGCATCAGAGGAGCATCAGAGGAGCATCAGAGGAGCATCAGAGGAGCATCAGAGGAGCATCCGATGAGCATCAGAGGAGCATCAGAGGAGCAGGAGCAGGAGCAGGAGCAGGAGCAGGAGCAGGAGCAGGAGCAGGAGCAGGAGCATCAGAGGAGCATCAGAGGAGCATCAGAGGAGCATCAGTGGAGCATCAGAGGAGGATCAGAGGAGGATCAGAGGAGCATCAGAGGAGCATCAGAGGAGCATCAGAGGAGCATCAGAGGAGCATCAGAGGAGCATCAGAGGAGCATCAGAGGAGGATCAGAGGAGCATCAGAGGAGCATCAGAGGAGCATCAGAGGAGCATCAGAGGAGCATCAGAAGAGCATCAGAGGAGGATCAGAGGAGCATCAGAGGAGCATCAGAGGAGCATCAGAGGAGCATCATAGGAGCATCTGAGGAGCATCAGAGGAGTATCAGAGGAGCATCAGAGGAGCATCTGAGGAGCATCAGAGGAGTATCAGAGGAGCATCAGAGGAGCATCAGAGGAGTATCAGAGGAGCATCAGAGGAGCATCAGAGGTGCATCAGAGGAGCATCAGAGGTGCAGGAGCAGGAGCAGGAACAGGAGCAGGAGCAGGAGCAGGAGCAGGAGCAGGAGCAGGAGCAGGAGCAGGAGCAGGAGCAGGAGCAGGAGCAGGAGCAGGAGCAGGAGCAGGAGCAGGAGCAGGAGCAGGAGCAGGAGCAGGAGCAGGAGCAGGAGCAGGAGCAGGAGCAGGAGCAGGAGCATCAGAGGAGCATCAGAGGAGCATCAGAGGAGCCTCAGAGGAGCATCAGAGGAGCATCAGAGGAGCATCAGAGGAGCAGCACAGGAGCATCAGAGGAGGATCACAGGAGCATCAGAGGAGCATCAGAGGAGCATCAGAGGAGCATCAGAGGAGCATCAGAGGAGCATCAGAAGAGCATCAGTGGAGCATCAGAGGAGCATCAGAGGAGCATCAGGGGAGCATCAGAGGAGCAACAGAGGAGCATCAGAGGAGCATTAGAGGAGCATCAGAGGAGCATCAGAGGAGCATCAGAGGAGCATCAGTGGAGCATCAGAGGAGCATCAGAGGAACATCAGAGGAGCATCAGAGGAGCATCAGAGGAGCATCAGAGGAGCAGGAGCAGGAGCAGGAGCAGGAGCAGGAGCAGGAGCAGGAGCAGGAGCAGGAGCAGGAGCAGGAGCATCAGAGGAGCATCAGATGAGCAGGAGCAGGAGCAGGAGCAGGAGCAGGAGCATGAGCAGGAGCAGGAGCAGGAGCAGGAGCAGGAGCATCAGAGGATCATAGGAGGAGCATCAGAGGAGCATCAGAGGAGCATCAGAGGAGCATCAGAGGAGCATCAGAGGAGCATCAGAGGAGGATCAGAGGAGCATCAGAGGAGCATCAGAGGAGCATCAGAGGAGCATCAGAGGAGCATCAGAGGAGCTTCAGAGGAGCATCAGAGGAGCTTCAGAGGAGCATCAGAGGAGCATCAGAGGAGCATCAGAGGAGCATCAGAGGAGCATCAGAGGAGGATCAGAGGAGCATCAGAGGAGCATCAGAGGAGCCTCAGAGGAGCATCAGAGGAGAATCAGAGGAGCATCAGAGGAGCATCAGAGGAGCATCAGACGAGCATCAGAGGAGGATCAGACGAGCATCAGAGGTGCATCAGAGGAGCCTCAGAGGAGCATCAGAGGAGCAGCAGAGGAGCATCAGAGGAGGATCACAGGAGCATCAGAGGAGCATCACAGGAGCATCAGAGGAGCATCAGAGGAGCATCAGAGGAGCATCAGAGGAGCATCAGAGGAGCATCAGAGGAGCATCAGAGGAGCATCAGAGGAGCCTCAGAGGAGCATCAGAGGAGCATCAGAGGAGCATCAGAGGAGCATCAGAGGAACAGCGAGGAGCATCAGATGAGCATCAGAGGAGCATCACAGGAGCATCAGAGGAGCATCAGAGGAGCATCACAGGAGCATCAGAGGAGCATCATTGGAGCATCAGTGGAGCATCAGAGGAACAGCAGAGGAGCATCAGATGAGCATCAGAGGAGCATCACAGGAGCATCAGAGGAGCATCAGAGGAGCATCACAGGAGCATCAGAGGAGCATCAGAGGAGCATCAGAGGAGGATCAGAGGAGCATCAGAGGAGCATCAGAGGAGCATCAGAGGAGCATCAGATGAGGATCAGAGGAGCATCAGAGGAGCATCAGAGGAGCATCAGAGGAGCATCAGAGGAGAATCAGAGGAGCATCAGAGGAGCATCAGAGGAGCATCAGAGGAGGATCAGAGGAGCATCAGAGGAGCATCAGAGGAGCCTCAGAGGAGCATCAGAGGAGCATCAGAGGAGCATCAGAGGAGCATCAGAGGAGCAGCAGAGGAGCATCAGAGGAGGATCACAGGAGCATCAGAGGAGCATCACAGGATAATCAGAGGAGCATCAGAGGAGCATCAGAGGAGCATCAGAGGAGCATCAGAGGAGCCTCAGAGGAGCATCAGAGGAGCATCAGAGGAGCATCAGAAGAGCATCAGAGGAGCATCAGAGGAGCATCAGAGGAGCATCAGAGGAGCATCAGAGTAGCATCAGAGGAGCATCAGAGGAGCATCAGAGGAGCATCAGAGTAGCATCAGAGGAGCATCAGAGGAGCATCAGAGGAGCATCAGAGGAGCATCAGAGAGGCATCAGAGGAGCATCAGAGGAGGATCAGAGGAGCATCAGAGGAGCATCAGAGGAGCATCAGAGGAGCATCAGTGGAGCATCAGAGGAGGATCAGAGGAGGATCAGAGGAGCATCAGAGGAGCATCAGAGGAGCATCAGAGGAGCATCAGAGGAGCATCAGAGGAGCATCAGAGGAGCATCAGAGGAGGATCAGAGGAGCATCAGAGGAGCATCAGAGGAGCATCAGAGGAGCATCAGAGGAGCATCAGAAGAGCATCAGAGGAGGATCAGAGGAGCATCAGAGGAGCATCAGAGGAGCATCAGAGGAGCATCATAGGAGCATCTGAGGAGCATCAGAGGAGTATCAGAGGAGCATCAGAGGAGCATCTGAGGAGCATCAGAGGAGTATCAGAGGAGCATCAGAGGAGCATCAGAGGAGTATCAGAGGAGCATCAGAGGAGCATCAGAGGTGCATCAGAGGAGCATCAGAGGTGCAGGAGCAGGAGCAGGAACAGGAGCAGGAGCAGGAGCAGGAGCAGGAGCAGGAGCAGGAGCAGGAGCAGGAGCAGGAGCAGGAGCAGGAGCAGGAGCAGGAGCAGGAGCAGGAGCAGGAGCAGGAGCAGGAGCAGGAGCAGGAGCAGGAGCAGGAGCAGGAGCAGGAGCAGGAGCATCAGAGGAGCATCAGAGGAGCATCAGAGGAGCCTCAGAGGAGCATCAGAGGAGCATCAGAGGAGCATCAGAGGAGCAGCACAGGAGCATCAGAGGAGGATCACAGGAGCATCAGAGGAGCATCAGAGGAGCATCAGAGGAGCATCAGAGGAGCATCAGAGGAGCATCAGAAGAGCATCAGTGGAGCATCAGAGGAGCATCAGAGGAGCATCAGGGGAGCATCAGAGGAGCAACAGAGGAGCATCAGAGGAGCATTAGAGGAGCATCAGAGGAGCATCAGAGGAGCATCAGAGGAGCATCAGTGGAGCATCAGAGGAGCATCAGAGGAACATCAGAGGAGCATCAGAGGAGCATCAGAGGAGCATCAGAGGAGCAGGAGCAGGAGCAGGAGCAGGAGCAGGAGCAGGAGCAGGAGCAGGAGCAGGAGCAGGAGCAGGAGCATCAGAGGAGCATCAGATGAGCAGGAGCAGGAGCAGGAGCAGGAGCAGGAGCATGAGCAGGAGCAGGAGCAGGAGCAGGAGCAGGAGCATCAGAGGATCATAGGAGGAGCATCAGAGGAGCATCAGAGGAGCATCAGAGGAGCATCAGAGGAGCAGGAGCAGGAGCAGGAGCAGGAGCAGGAGCAGGAGCAGGAGCAGGAGCATGAGCAGGAGCATCAGAGGAGCATCAGAGGAGCATCAGAGGAGCATCAGAGGAGCATCAGTGGAGCATCAGAGGAGGATCAGAGGAGGATCAGAGGAGCATCAGAGGAGCATCAGAGGAGCATCAGAGGAGCATCAGAGGAGCATCAGAGGAGCATCAGAGGAGCATCAGAGGAGGATCAGAGGAGCATCAGAGGAGCATCAGAGGAGCATCAGAGGAGCATCAGAGGAGCATCAGAGGAGCATCTGAGGAGCATCAGAGGAGTATCAGAGGAGCATCAGAGGAGCATCTGAGGAGCCTCAGAGGAGCATCAGAGGAGCATCAGAGGAGCATCAGAAGAGCATCAGAGGAGCATCAGAGGAGCATCAGAGGAGGATATGAGGAGCATCAGAGGAGCATGAGAGGAGCATCAGAGGAGCATCAGAGGAGCATCAGAGTAGCATCAGAGGAGCATCAGAGGAGCATCAGAGGAGCATCAGAGGAGCATCAGAGAGGCATCAGAGGAGCATCAGAGGAGGATCAGAGGAGCATCAGAGGAGCATCAGAGGAGCATCAGAGGAGCAGGAGCAGGAGCAGGAGCAGGAGCAGGAGCAGGAGCAGGAGCAGGAGCAGGAGCATCAGAGGAGCATCAGAGGAGCATCAGAGGAGCATCAGTGGAGCATCAGAGGAGGATCAGAGGAGGATCAGAGGAGCATCAGAGGAGCATCAGAGGAGCATCAGAAGAGCATCAGAGGAGCATCAGAGGAGCATCAGAGGAGGATATGAGGAGCATCAGAGGAGCATGAGAGGAGCATCAGAGGAGCATCAGAGGAGCATCAGAGTAGCATCAGAGGAGCATCAGAGGAGCATCAGAGGAGCATCAGAGGAGCATCAGAGGAGGATCAGAGGAGCATCAGAGGAGCATCAGAGGAGCATCAGAGGAGCAGGAGCAGGAGCAGGAGCAGGAGCAGGAGCAGGAGCAGGAGCAGGAGCAGGAGCATCAGAGGAGCATCAGAGGAGCATCAGAGGAGCATCAGTGGAGCATCAGTGGAGCATCAGAGGAGGATCAGAGGAGCATCAGAGGAGCATCACAGGAGCATCAGAGGAGCATCAGAGGAGCATCAGAGGAGCCTCAGAGGAGAATCAGAGGAGCATCAGAGGAGCATCAGAGGAGCCTCAGAGGAGCCTCAGAGGAGCCTCAGAGGAGCCTCAGAGGAGCATCAGAGGAGCATCAGAGGAGCATCAGAGGAGCATCAGAGGAGCATCAGAGGAGCATCAGAGGAGCATCAGAGGAGCATCAGAGGAGGATCAGAGGAGGATCAGAGGAGCATCAGAGCAGCATCAGAGGAGCATCAGAGGAGCATCAGAGGAGCATCAGAGGAGCATCACAGGAGCATCACAGGAGCATCACAGGAGCATCAGAGGTGCATCATTGGAGCATCAGAGGAGCATCAGAGGAGCATCAGAGGAGCATCAGAAGAGCATCAGAGGAGCATCAGAGGAGCATCAGAGGAGCATCAGAGGAGCATCAGAGGAGCATCAGAGGAGCATCAGTGGAGCATCAGAGGAGCATCAGAGGAGCATCAGAGGAACATCAGAGGAGCATCAGAGGAGCAGGAGCAGGAGCAGGAGCAGGAGCAGGAGCAGGAGCAGGAGCAGGTGCAGGAGCAGGAGCATCAGAGGAGCATCAGAGGAGCAGGAGCAGGAGCAGGAGCAGGAGCAGGAGCATTAGCAGGAGCAGGAGCAGGAGCAGGAGCAGGAGCAGGAGCAGGAGCAGGAGCAGGAGCAGGAGCAGGAGCAGGAGCAGGAGCAGGAGCAGGAGCAGGAGCAGGAGCAGGAGCAGGAGCAGGAGCAGGAGCAGGAGCAGGAGCATCAGAGGAGCATCAGAGGAGCATCTGAGGTCATCAGAGGAGCATCAGAGGAGCAGGAGTAGGAGTAGGAGCATCAGAGGAGCATCAGAGGAGCATCAGAGGAGCATCAGAGGAGCATCAGAGGAGCATCAGAGGAGCATCAGAGGAGCATCAGAGGAGCATCAGTGGAGCATCAGAGGAGCATCAGTGGAGCATCAGAGGAGCATCAGAGGAGCATCAGAGGAGCATCAGAGGAGCATCAGAGGAGCATCAGAGGAGCATCAGAGGAGCATCAGAGGAGGATCAGAGGAGCATCAGTGGAGCATCAGAGGAGCATCAGAGGAGGATCAGAGGAGCATCAGAGGAGCATCAGAGGAGCATCAGAGGAGGATCAGAGGAGCATCAGAGGAGCATTAGAGGAGCATCAGAGGAGGATCACAGGAGCATCAGAGGAGCATCAGAGGAGCATCAGAGGAGCATCAGATGAGCATCAGAGGAGCATCAGAGGAGCATCAGAGGAGCCTCTGAGGAGCATCAGAGGAGCATCAGAGGAGCATCAAAGGAGCATCAGAGGAGCATCAGAGGAGGATCAGATGAGATCAGAGGAGCATCAGAGGAGCATCAGAGGAGCATCAGAGGAGCATCAGAGGAGCATCAGAGGAGCATCAGAGTAGCATCAGTGTAGCATCAGAGGAGCATCAGAGGAGCATCAGAGGAGCATCAGAGGAGCATCAGAGGAGCATCAGAGGAGGATCAGAGGAGGATCAGAGGAGCATAAGAAGAGCATCAGAGGAGCATCAGAGGAGCATCAGAGGAGCATCAGAGGAGCATCAGATGAGCATCAGAGGAGCAGCAGAGGAGCATCAGTGGAGCATCAGAGGAGCATCAGAGGAGCATCAGAGGAGCATCAGAGGAGCATCAGAGGAGCATCAGAGGAGCATCAGACAGCATCAGAGGAGCATCAGAGGAGCATCAGAGGAGAATCAGAGGAGCATCAGATGAGCATCAGAGGAGCAGCAGAGGAGCATCAGAGGAGCATCACAGGAGCATCAGAGGAGCATCAGAGGAGCATCAGAGGAGCATCAGAGGAGCATCAGAGGAGCATCAGAGGAGCCTCAGAGGAGCATCAGAGGAGCATCAGAGGAGCATCAGAGGAGCATCAGAGGAGCATCAGAGGAGCATCAGAGGAGGATCAGAGGAGGATCAGAGGAGCATCAGAGGAGCATCAGAGGAGCATCAGAGGAGAATCAGATGAGCATCAGAGGAGCAGCAGAGGAGCATCACAGGAGCATCAGAGGAGCATCAGAGGAGCATCAGAGGAGCATCAGAGGAGCATCAGAGGAGCATCAGAGGAGCCTCAGAGGAGCATCAGAGGGGCATCAGAGGAGCATCAGAGGAGCATCAGAGGAGGATCAGAGGAGCATCAGAGGAGCATCAGAGGAGCATCAGAGGAGCATCAGAGGAACATCAGAGGAGGATCAGAGGAGGATCAGAGGAGCATCAGTGGAGCATCAGAGGAGCATCAGAGGAGCATCAGAGAGGCATCAGAGGAGCATCAGAGGAGCATCAGAGGAGGATCAGAGGAGCATCAGAGGAGCATCAGAGGAGCATCAGAGGAGCATCAGAGGAGCATCAGAGGAGCATCAGTGGAGCATCAGAGGAGGATCAGAGGAGCATCAGAGGAGCATCACAGGAGCATCAGAGGAGCTTCAGAGGAGCATCAGAGGAGCCTCAGAGGAGAATCAGAGGAGCATCAGAGGAGCATCAGAGGAGCCTCAGAGGAGCCTCAGAGGAGCCTCAGAGGAGCCTCAGAGGAGCATCAGAGGAGCATCAGAGGAGCATCAGAGGAGCATCAGAGGAGCATCAGAGGAGCATCAGAGGAGCATCAGAGGAGCATCAGAGGAGGATCAGAGGAGGATCAGAGAAGCATCAGAGCAGCATCAGAGGAGCATCAGAGGAGCATCAGAGGAGCATCACAGGAGCATCACAGGAGCATCACAGGAGCATCAGAGGTGCATCATTGGAGCATCAGAGGAGCATCAGAGGAGCATCAGAGGAGCATCAGAAGAGCATCAGAGGAGCATCAGAGGAGCATCAGAGGAGCATCAGAGGAGCATCAGAGGAGCATCAGTGGAGCATCAGAGGAGCATCAGAGGAGCATCAGAGGAACATCAGAGGAGCATCAGAGGAGCAGGAGCAGGAGCAGGAGCAGGAGCAGGAGCAGGAGCAGGAGCAGGTGCAGGAGCAGGAGCATCAGAGGAGCATCAGAGGAGCAGGAGCAGGAGCAGGAGCAGGAGCAGGAGCAGGAGCAGGAGCAGGAGCAGGAGCAGGAGCAGGAGCAGGAGCAGGAGCAGGAGCAGGAGCAGGAGCAGGAGCAGGAGCAGGAGCAGGAGCAGGAGCAGGAGCAGGAGCAGGAGCAGGAGCAGGAGCAGGAGCAGGAGCAGGAGCAGGAGCAGGAGCAGGAGCAGGAGCATCAGAGGAGCATCAGAGGAGCATCAGAGGTCATCAGAGGAGCATCAGAGGAGCAGGAGTAGGAGTAGGAGCATCAGAGGAGCATCAGAGGAGCATCAGAGGAGCATCAGATGAGCATCAGAGGAGCATCAGAGGAGCATCAGAGGAGCATCAGAGGAGCATCAGTGGAGCATCAGAGGAGCATCAGTGGAGCATCAGAGGAGCATCAGAGGAGCATCAGAGGAGCATCAGAGGAGCATCAGAGGAGCATCAGAGGAGCATCAGAGGAGGATCAGAGGAGCATCAGTGGAGCATCAGAGGAGCATCAGAGGAGGATCAGAGGAGCATCAGAGGAGCATCAGAGGAGCATCAGAGGAGCATCAGAGGAGGATCAGAGGAGCATCAGAGGAGCATTAGAGGAGCATCAGAGGAGGATCACAGGAGCATCAGAGGAGCATCAGAGGAGCATCAGAGGAGCATCAGAGGAGCATCAGAGGAGCATCAGAGGAGCATCAGAGGAGCATCAGAGGAGCCTCTGAGGAGCATCAGAGGAGCATCAGAGGAGCATCAGAGGAGCATCAGAGGAGCATCAGAGGAGGATCAGAGGAGCATCAGAGGAGCATCAGAGGAGCATCAGAGGAGCATCAGAGGAGCATCAGAGGAGCATCAGAGGAGCATCAGAGTAGCATCAGTGTAGCATCAGAGGAGCATCAGAGGAGCATCAGAGGAGCATCAGAGGAGCATCAGAGGAGCATCAGAGGAGGATCAGAGGAGCATAAGAAGAGCATCAGAGGAGCATCAGAGGAGCATCAGAGGAGCATCAGAGGAGCATCAGATGAGCATCAGAGGAGCAGCAGAGGAGCATCAGTGGAGCATCAGAGGAGCATCAGAGGAGCATCAGAGGAGCATCAGAGGAGCATCAGAGGAGCATCAGAGGAGCATCAGAGGAGCATCAGACAGCATCAGAGGAGCATCAGAGGAGCATCAGAGGAGAATCAGAGGAGCATCAGATGAGCATCAGAGGAGCAGCAGAGGAGCATCAGAGGAGCATCACAGGAGCATCAGAGGAGCATCAGAGGAGCATCAGAGGAGCATCAGAGAGGCATCAGAGGAGCATCAGAGGAGCCTCAGAGGAGCATCAGAGGAGCATCAGAGGAGCATCAGAGGAGCATCACAGGAGCATCAGAGGAGCATCAGAGGAGCATCAGAGGAGGATCAGAGGAGGATCAGAGGAGCATCAGAGGAGCATCAGAGGAGCATCAGAGGAGAATCAGATGAGCATCAGAGGAGCAGCAGAGGAGCATCAGAGGAGCATCACAGGAGCATCAGAGGAGCATCAGAGGAGCATCAGAGGAGCATCAGAGGAGCATCAGAGGAGCCTCAGAGGAGCCTCAGAGGAGCCTCAGTGGAGCCTCAGAGGAGCCTCAGAGGAGCATCAGAGGAGCATCAGAGGAGCATCAGAGGAGTATCAGAGGAGGATCAGAGGAGCATCAGAGGAGCATCAGAGGAGCATCAGAGGAGCATCAGAGGAGCATCAGAGGAGGATCAGAGGAGGATCAGAGGAGCATCAGAGGAGCATCAGAGGAGCATCAGAGGAGCATCAGAGGAGCATCAGAGGAGCATCACAGGACCATCAGAGGAGCATCAGAGGAGCATCAGAGGAGCATCAGAGGAGCATCAGAGGAGCCTCAGAGGAGCATCAGAGGAGCATCAGAGGAGCATCAGAGGAGCATCAGAGGAGCATCAGAGGAGGATCAGAGGAGCATCAGAGGAGCATCAGAGGAGCAGGAGCAGGAGCAGGAGCAGGAGCAGGAGCAGGAGCATCAGAGGTCATCAGAGGAGCATCAGAGGAGCAGGAGTAGGAGCAGGAGCATCAGAGGAGCATCAGAGGAGCATCAGAGGAGCGTCAGAGGAGCATCAGAGGAGCATCAGAGGAGCATCAGAGGAGCATCAGAGGAGCATCAGAGGAGCATCAGTGGAGCATCAGAGGAGCATCAGTGGAGCATCAGAGGAGGATCAGAGGAGCATCAGAGGAGCATCAGAGGAGCATCAGAGGAGCATCAGAGGAGCATCAGAGGAGCATCAGAGGAGCATCAGAGGAGCAGGAGCAGGAGCAGGAGCAGGAGCAGGAGCAGGAGCAGGAGCAGGAGCAGGAGCAGGAGCAGGAGCATCAGAGGAGCATCAGAGGAGCATCAGAGGAGCATCAGAGGAGCATCAGTGGAGCATCAGAGGAGGATCAGAGGAGGATCAGAGGAGCATCAGAGGAGCATCAGAGGAGCATCAGAGGAGCATCAGAGGAGCATCAGAGGAGCATCAGAGGAGGATCAGAGGAGCATCAGAGGAGCATCAGAGGAGCATCAGAGGAGCATCAGAGGAGGATCAGAGGAGCATCAGAGGAGGATCAGAGGAGCATCAGAGGAGCATCAGAGGAGCATCAGAGGAGCATCAGAGGAGCATCAGAGGAGCATCTGAGGAGCATCAGAGGAGTATCAGAGGAGCATCAGAGGAGCATTTGAGGAGCATCAGAGGAGTATCAGAGGAGCATCAGAGGAGCATCAGAGGTGCATCAGAGGAGCATCAGAGGTGCATCAGAGGAGCATCAGAGGAGAATCAGAGGAGCATCAGAGGAGCATCGGAGGAGCATCTGAGGAGCATCAGAGGAGTATCAGAGGAGCATCAGAGGAGCATCAGAGGAGCAGGAGCAGGAGCAGGAGCATCAGAGGAGCATCAGAGGAGCATCAGAGGAGCGTCAGAGGAGCATCAGAGGAGCATCAGAGGAGCATCAGAGGAGCATCAGAGGAGCATCAGAGGAGCAGGAGCAGGAGCAGGAGCAGGAGCAGGAGCAGGAGCAGGAGCAGGAGCAGGAGCATCAGAGGAGCATCAGAGGAGCATCAGAGGAGCATCAGAGGAGCATCAGAGGAGCATCAGAGGAGCATCAGAGGAGGATCAGAGGAGCATCAGAGGAGCATCAGAGGAGCATCAGAGGAGCATCAGAGGAGCATCAGAGGAGCATCTGAGGAGCATCAGAGGAGTATCAGAGGAGCATCAGAGGAGCATCTGAGGAGCATCAGAGGAGCATCAGAAGAGCATCAGAGGAGGATCAGAGGAGCATCAGAGGAGCATCAGAGGAGCATCAGAGGTGCATCAGAGGAGCATCAGAGGTGCATCAGAGGAGCATCAGAGGAGCATCAGAGGAGCATCAGAGGTGCATCAGAGGAGCATCAGAGGAGCATCAGAGGAGCATCAGAGGAGCATCGGAGGAGCATCTGAGGAGCATCAGAGGAGTATCAGAGGAGCATCGGAGGAGCATCAGAGGAGCATCAGAGGAGCATCTGAGGAGCATCAGAGGAGCATCTGAGGAGCATCAGAGGAGTATCAGAGGAGCATCAGAGGAGCATCAGAGGTGCATCAGAGGAGCATCAGAGGTGCAGGAGCAGGAGCAGGAGCAGGAACAGGAGCAGGAGCAGGAGCAGGAGCAGGAGCAGGAGCAGGAGCAGGAGCAGGAGCAGGAGCAGGAGCAGGAGCAGGAGCAGGAGCAGGAGCAGGAGCAGGAGCAGGAGCAGGAGCAGGAGCAGGAGCAGGAGCAGGAGCAGGAGCAGGAGCAGGAGCAGGAGCAGGAGCATCAGAGGAGCATCAGAGGAGCATCAGAGGAGCCTCAGAGGAGCATCAGAGGAGCATCAGAGGAGCAGCACAGGAGCATCAGAGGAGGATCACAGGAGCATCAGAGGAGCATCAGAGGAGCATCAGAGGAGCATCAGAGGAGCATCAGAGGAGCATCAGAAGAGCATCAGTGGAGCATCAGAGGAGCATCAGAGGAGCATCAGGGGAGCATCAGAGGAGCAACAGAGGAGCATCAGAGGAGCATTAGAGGAGCATCAGAGGAGCATCAGAGGAGCATCAGAGGAGCCTCAGTGGAGCATCAGAGGAGCATCAGAGGAACATCAGAGGAGCATCAGAGGAGCATCAGAGGAGCATCAGAGGAGCAGGAGCAGGAGCAGGAGCAGGAGCAGGAGCATGAGCAGGAGCAGGAGCAGGAGCAGGAGCAGGAGCAGGAGCATCAGAGGAGCATCAGATGAGCAGGAGCAGGAGCAGGAGCAGGAGCAGGAGCATGAGCAGGAGCAGGAGCAGGAGCAGGAGCAGGAGCATCAGAGGATCATAGGAGGAGCATCAGAGGAGCATCAGAGGAGCATCAGAGGAGCATCAGAGGAGCATCAGAGGAGCATCAGAGGAGGATCAGAGGAGCATCAGAGGAGCATCAGAGGAGCATCAGAGGAGCATCAGAGGAGCATCAGAGGAGCTTCAGAGGAGCATCAGAGGAGCTTCAGAGGAGCATCAGAGGAGCATCAGAGGAGCATCAGAGGAGCATCAGAGGAGCATCAGAGGAGGATCAGAGGAGCATCAGAGGAGCATCAGAGGAGCCTCAGAGGAGCATCAGAGGAGCATCAGAGGAGCATCAGAGGAGCATCAGACGAGCATCAGAGGAGGATCAGAGGAGCATCAGAGGTGCATCAGAGGAGCCTCAGAGGAGCATCAGAGGAGCAGCAGAGGATCATCAGAGGAGGATCACAGGAGCATCAGAGGAGCATCACAGGAGCATCAGAGGAGCATCAGAGGAGCATCAGAGGAGCATCAGAGGAGCATCAGAGGAGCATCAGAGGAGCATCAGAGGAGCATCAGAGGAGCCTCAGAGGAGCATCAGAGGAGCATCAGAGGAGCATCAGAGGAGCATCAGAGGAACAGCGAGGAGCGTCAGATGAGCATCAGAGGAGCATCACAGGAGCATCAGAGGAGCATCAGAGGAGCATCACAGGAGCATCAGAGGAGCATCATTGGAGCATCAGTGGAGCATCAGAGGAACAGCAGAGGAGCATCAGATGAGCATCAGAGGAGCATCACAGGAGCATCAGAGGAGCATCAGAGGAGCATCACAGGAGCATCAGAGGAGCATCAGAGGAGCATCAGAGGAGGATCAGAGGAGCATCAGAGGAGCATCAGATGAGCATCAGAGGAGCATCAGAGGAGGATCAGAGGAGCATCAGAGGAGCATCAGAGGAGCATCAGAGGAGCATCAGAGGAGCATCAGAGGAGCATCAGAAGAGCATCAGAGGAGGATCAGAGGAGCATCAGAGGAGCATCAGAGGAGCCTCAGAGGAGCATCAGAGGAGCATCAGAGGAGCATCAGAGGAGCATCAGAGGAGCAGCAGAGGAGCATCAGTGGAGGATCACAGGAGCATCAGAGGAGCATCACAGGATCATCAGAGGAGCATCAGAGGAGCATCAGAGGAGCATCAGAGGAGCATCAGAAGAGCATCAGAGGAGCATCAGAGGAGCATCAGAGGAGGATCAGAGGAGCATCAGAGGAGCATCAGAGGAGCATCAGAGGAGCATCAGAGGAGCATCAGAGTAGCATCAGAGGAGCATCAGAGGAGCATCAGAGGAGCATCAGAGGAGGATCAGAGGAGCATCAGAGGAGCATCAGAGGAGCATCAGAGGAGCATCAGAGGAGCATCAGAGGAGCCTCAGAGGAGCCTCAGAGGAGCCTCAGAGGAGCCTCAGAGGAGCCTCAGAGGAGCATCAGAGGAGCATCAGAGGAGCATCAGAGGAGTATCAGAGGAGGATCAGAGGAGCATCAGAGGAGCATCAGAGGAGCATCAGAGGAGCATCAGAGGAGCATCAGAGGAGGATCAGAGGAGGATCAGAGGAGCATCAGAGGAGCATCAGAGGAGCATCAGAGGAGCATCAGAGGAGCATCAGAGGAGCATCACAGGACCATCAGAGGAGCATCAGAGGAGCATCAGAGGAGCATCAGAGGAGCATCAGAGGAGCCTCAGAGGAGCATCAGAGGAGCATCAGAGGAGCATCAGAGGAGCATCAGAGGAGCATCAGAGGAGGATCAGAGGAGCATCAGAGGAGCATCAGAGGAGCAGGAGCAGGAGCAGGAGCAGGAGCAGGAGCAGGAGCATCAGAGGTCATCAGAGGAGCATCAGAGGAGCAGGAGCAGGAGCAGGAGCATCAGAGGAGCATCAGAGGAGCATCAGAGGAGCGTCAGAGGAGCATCAGAGGAGCATCAGAGGAGCATCAGAGGAGCATCAGAGGAGCATCAGAGGAGCATCAGTGGAGCATCAGAGGAGCATCAGTGGAGCATCAGAGGAGGATCAGAGGAGCATCAGAGGAGCATCAGAGGAGCATCAGAGGAGCATCAGAGGAGCATCAGAGGAGCATCAGAGGAGCATCAGAGGAGCAGGAGCAGGAGCAGGAGCAGGAGCAGGAGCAGGAGCAGGAGCAGGAGCAGGAGCAGGAGCAGGAGCATCAGAGGAGCATCAGAGGAGCATCAGAGGAGCATCAGAGGAGCATCAGTGGAGCATCAGAGGAGGATCAGAGGAGGATCAGAGGAGCATCAGAGGAGCATCAGAGGAGCATCAGAGGAGCATCAGAGGAGCATCAGAGGAGCATCAGAGGAGGATCAGAGGAGCATCAGAGGAGCATCAGAGGAGCATCAGAGGAGCATCAGAGGAGGATCAGAGGAGCATCAGAGGAGGATCAGAGGAGCATCAGAGGAGCATCAGAGGAGCATCAGAGGAGCATCAGAGGAGCATCAGAGGAGCATCTGAGGAGCATCAGAGGAGTATCAGAGGAGCATCAGAGGAGCATCTGAGGAGCATCAGAGGAGTATCAGAGGAGCATCAGAGGAGCATCAGAGGTGCATCAGAGGAGCATCAGAGGTGCATCAGAGGAGCATCAGAGGAGAATCAGAGGAGCATCAGAGGAGCATCGGAGGAGCATCTGAGGAGCATCAGAGGAGTATCAGAGGAGCATCAGAGGAGCATCAGAGGAGCAGGAGCAGGAGCAGGAGCATCAGAGGAGCATCAGAGGAGCATCAGAGGAGCGTCAGAGGAGCATCAGAGGAGCATCAGAGGAGCATCAGAGGAGCATCAGAGGAGCATCAGAGGAGCAGGAGCAGGAGCAGGAGCAGGAGCAGGAGCAGGAGCAGGAGCAGGAGCAGGAGCATCAGAGGAGCATCAGAGGAGCATCAGAGGAGCATCAGAGGAGCATCAGAGGAGCATCAGAGGAGGATCAGAGGAGCATCAGAGGAGCATCAGAGGAGCATCAGAGGAGCATCAGAGGAGCATCTGAGGAGCATCAGAGGAGTATCAGAGGAGCATCAGAGGAGCATCTGAGGAGCATCAGAGGAGCATCAGAAGAGCATCAGAGGAGGATCAGAGGAGCATCAGAGGAGCATCAGAGGAGCATCAGAGGTGCATCAGAGGAGCATCAGAGGTGCATCAGAGGAGCATCAGAGGAGCATCAGAGGAGCATCAGAGGTGCATCAGAGGAGCATCAGAGGAGCATCAGAGGAGCATCAGAGGAGCATCGGAGGAGCATCTGAGGAGCATCAGAGGAGTATCAGAGGAGCATCGGAGGAGCATCAGAGGAGCATCAGAGGAGCATCTGAGGAGCATCAGAGGAGCATCTGAGGAGCATCAGAGGAGTATCAGAGGAGCATCAGAGGAGCATCAGAGGTGCATCAGAGGAGCATCAGAGGTGCAGGAGCAGGAGCAGGAGCAGGAACAGGAGCAGGAGCAAGAGCAGGAGCAGGAGCAGGAGCAGGAGCAGGAGCAGGAGCAGGAGCAGGAGCAGGAGCAGGAGCAGGAGCAGGAGCAGGAGCAGGAGCAGGAGCAGGAGCAGGAGCAGGAGCAGGAGCAGGAGCAGGAGCAGGAGCAGGAGCAGGAGCAGGAGCATCAGAGGAGCATCAGAGGAGCATCAGAGGAGCCTCAGAGGAGCATCAGAGGAGCATCAGAGGAGCATCAGAGGAGCAGCACAGGAGCATCAGAGGAGGATCACAGGAGCATCAGAGGAGCATCAGAGGAGCATCAGAGGAGCATCAGAGGAGCATCAGAGGAGCATCAGAAGAGCATCAGTGGAGCATCAGAGGAGCATCAGAGGAGCATCAGGGGAGCATCAGAGGAGCAACAGAGGAGCATCAGAGGAGCATTAGAGGAGCATCAGAGGAGCATCAGAGGAGCATCAGAGGAGCCTCAGTGGAGCATCAGAGGAGCATCAGAGGAACATCAGAGGAGCATCAGAGGAGCATCAGAGGAGCATCAGAGGAGCAGGAGCAGGAGCAGGAGCAGGAGCAGGAGCATGAGCAGGAGCAGGAGCAGGAGCAGGAGCAGGAGCAGGAGCATCAGAGGAGCATCAGATGAGCAGGAGCAGGAGCAGGAGCAGGAGCAGGAGCATGAGCAGGAGCAGGAGCAGGAGCAGGAGCAGGAGCATCAGAGGATCATAGGAGGAGCATCAGAGGAGCATCAGAGGAGCATCAGAGGAGCATCAGAGGAGCATCAGAGGAGCATCAGAGGAGGATCAGAGGAGCATCAGAGGAGCATCAGAGGAGCATCAGAGGAGCATCAGAGGAGCATCAGAGGAGCTTCAGAGGAGCATCAGAGGAGCTTCAGAGGAGCATCAGAGGAGCATCAGAGGAGCATCAGAGGAGCATCAGAGGAGCATCAGAGGAGGATCAGAGGAGCATCAGAGGAGCATCAGAGGAGCCTCAGAGGAGCATCAGAGGAGCATCAGAGGAGCATCAGAGGAGCATCAGACGAGCATCAGAGGAGGATCAGAGGAGCATCAGAGGTGCATCAGAGGAGCCTCAGAGGAGCATCAGAGGAGCAGCAGAGGATCATCAGAGGAGGATCACAGGAGCATCAGAGGAGCATCACAGGAGCATCAGAGGAGCATCAGAGGAGCATCAGAGGAGCATCAGAGGAGCATCAGAGGAGCATCAGAGGAGCATCAGAGGAGCATCAGAGGAGCCTCAGAGGAGCATCAGAGGAGCATCAGAGGAGCATCAGAGGAGCATCAGAGGAACAGCGAGGAGCGTCAGATGAGCATCAGAGGAGCATCACAGGAGCATCAGAGGAGCATCAGAGGAGCATCACAGGAGCATCAGAGGAGCATCATTGGAGCATCAGTGGAGCATCAGAGGAACAGCAGAGGAGCATCAGATGAGCATCAGAGGAGCATCACAGGAGCATCAGAGGAGCATCAGAGGAGCATCACAGGAGCATCAGAGGAGCATCAGAGGAGCATCAGAGGAGGATCAGAGGAGCATCAGAGGAGCATCAGATGAGCATCAGAGGAGCATCAGAGGAGGATCAGAGGAGCATCAGAGGAGCATCAGAGGAGCATCAGAGGAGCATCAGAGGAGCATCAGAGGAGCATCAGAGGAGCATCAGAGGAGGATCAGAGGAGCATCAGAGGAGCATCAGAGGAGCCTCAGAGGAGCATCAGAGGAGCATCAGAGGAGCATCAGAGGAGCATCAGAGGAGCAGCAGAGGAGCATCAGTGGAGGATCACAGGAGCATCAGAGGAGCATCACAGGATCATCAGAGGAGCATCAGAGGAGCATCAGAGGAGCATCAGAGGAGCATCAGAAGAGCATCAGAGGAGCATCAGAGGAGCATCAGAGGAGGATCAGAGGAGCATCAGAGGAGCATCAGAGGAGCATCAGAGGAGCATCAGAGGAGCATCAGAGTAGCATCAGAGGAGCATCAGAGGAGCATCAGAGGAGCATCAGAGGAGCATCAGAGAGGCATCAGAGGAGCATCAGAGGAGGATCAGAGGAGCATCAGAGGAGCATCAGAGGAGCATCAGAGGAGCATCAGAGGAGCATCAGAGGAGCATCAGTGGAGCATCAGAGGAGCATCAGAGGAGCATCACAGGAGCATCACAGGAGCATCAGAGGAGCATCAGAGGAGCATCAGAGGAGCCTCAGAGGAGAATCAGAGGAGCATCAGAGGAGCATCAGAGGAGCCTCAGAGGAGCCTCAGAGGAGCATCAGAGGAGCATCAGAGAGGCATCAGAGGAGCATCAGAGGAGGATCAGAGGAGCATCAGAGGAGCATCAGAGGAGCATCAGAGGAGCATCAGAGGAGCATCAGAGGAGCATCAGTGGAGCATCAGAGGAGCATCAGTGGAGCATCACAGGAGCATCACAGGAGCATCAGAGGAGCATCAGAGGAGCATCAGAGGAGCCTCAGAGGAGAATCAGAGGAGCATCAGAGGAGCATCAGAGGAGCCTCAGAGGAGCCTCAGAGGAGCCTCAGAGGAGCCTCAGAGGAGCATCAGAGGAGCATCAGAGGAGCATCAGAAGAGCATCAGAGGAGCATCAGAGGAGCATCAGAAGAGCATCAGAGGAGCATCAGAGGAGCATCAGAGGAGCATCAGTGGAGCATCAGAGGAGCATCAGAGGAGCATCAGAGGAACATCAGAGGAGCATCAGAGGAGCAGGAGCAGGAGCAGGAGCAGGAGCAGGAGCAGGAGCAGGAGCAGGTGCAGGAGCAGGAGCATCAGAGGAGCATCAGAGGAGCAGGAGCAGGAGCAGGAGCAGGAGCAGGAGCAGGAGCAGGAGCAGGAGCAGGAGCAGGAGCAGGAGCAGGAGCAGGAGCAGGAGCAGGAGCAGGAGCAGGAGCAGGAGCAGGAGCAGGAGCAGGATCAGGAGCAGGAGCAGGAGCAGGAGCAGGAGCAGGAGCAGGAGCAGGAGCAGGAGCAGGAGCAGGGGCAGGAGCAGGAGCATCAGAGGAGCATCAGAGGAGCATCAGAGGTCATCAGAGGAGCATCAGAGGAGCAGGAGTAGGAGTAGGAGCATCAGAGGAGCATCAGAGGAGCATCAGAGGAGCATCAGAGGAG
Organism: Narcine bancroftii; assembly: GCF_036971445.1. NCBI lineage: Eukaryota > Metazoa > Chordata > Chondrichthyes > Torpediniformes > Narcinidae > Narcine > Narcine bancroftii. The sequence continues at coordinate 1,472,659 of NW_027211891.1, read as the reverse complement.
CATCAGAGGAGCATCAGAGGAGCATCAGAGGAGCATCAGAGGAGAATCAGATCAGCATCAGAGGAGCAGCAGAGGAGCATCAGAGGAGCATCACAGGAGCATCAGAGGAGCATCAGAGGAGCATCAGAGGAGCATCAGTGGAGCATCAGAGGAGCATCAGAGGAGGATCAGAGGAGCATCAGAGGAGCATCAGAGGAGCATCAGAGGAGCATCAGAGGAGCATCAGAGGAGGATCACAGGAGCATCAGAGGAGCATCAGAGGAGCATCAGAGGAGCATCAGAGGAGCATCAGAGGAGCATCAGAGGAGCATCAGAGGAGCATCAGAGGAGCCTCTGAGGAGCATCAGAGGAGCATCAGAGGAGCATCAAAGGAGCATCAGAGGAGCATCAGAGGAGGATCAGAGGAGCATCAGAGGAGTATCAGAGGAGCATCAGAGGAGCATCAGAGGAGCATCAGAGGAGCATCAGAGGAGCATCAGAGGAGCATCAGAGTAGCATCAGAGTAGCATCAGAGGAGCAACAGAGGAGCATCAGAGGAGCATCAGAGGAGCATCAGAGGAGCATAAGAGGAGGATCAGAGGAGCATAAGAAGAGCATCAGAGGAGCATCAGAGGAGCATCAGAGGAGCATCAGAGGAGCATCAGATGAGCATCAGAGGAGCAGCAGAGGAGCATCAGTGGAGCATCAGAGGAGCATCAGAGGAGCATCAGAGGAGCATCAGAGGAGCATCAGAGGAGCATCAGAGGAGCATCAGAGGAGCATCAGAGGAGCATCAGAGGAGGATCAGAGGAGCATCAGACAGCATCAGAGGAGCATCAGAGGAGCATCAGAGGAGAATCAGAGGAGCATCAGAGGAGCATCACAGGAGCATCAGAGGAGCATCAGAGGAGCATCAGAGGAGCATCAGAGGAGCATCAGAGGAGCATCAGAGGAGCATCAGAGGAGCATCAGAGGAGCATCAGAGGAGCATCAGAGGAGCATCAGAGGAGCATCAGAGGAGGATCAGAGGAGGATCAGAGGAGCATCAGAGGAGCATCAGAGGAGCATCAGAGGAGAATCAGATGAGCATCAGAGGAGCAGCAGAGGAGCATCAGAGGAGCATCACAGGAGCATCAGAGGAGCATCAGAGGAGCATCAGAGGAGCATCAGAGGAGCCTCAGAGGAGCATCAGAGGAGTCTCAGAGGAGCCTCAGAGGAGCCTCAGAGGAGCATCAGAGGAGCATCAGAGGAGCATCAGAGGAGCATCAGAGGAGGATCAGAGGAGCATCAGAGGAGCATCAGAGGAGCATCAGAGGAGCATCAGAGGAGCATCAGAGGAGGATCAGAGGAGGATCAGAGGAGCATCAGAGGAGCATCAGAGGAGCATCAGAGGAGCATCAGAGGAGCATCAGAGGAGCCTCAGAGGAGCATCAGAGGAGCATCAGAGGAGCATCAGAGGAGCATCAGAGGAGCCTCAGAGGAGCATCAGAGGAGCATCAGAGGAGCATCAGAAGAGCATCAGAGGAGCATCAGAGGAGCATCAGAGGAGGATCAGAGGAGCATCAGAGGAGCATCAGAGGAGCATCAGAGGAGCATCAGAGGAGCATCAGAGTAGCATCAGAGGAGCATCAGAGGAGCATCAGAGGAGCATCAGAGGAGCATCAGAGAGGCATCAGAGGAGCATCAGAGGAGGATCAGAGGAGCATCAGAGGAGCATCAGAGGAGCATCAGAGGAGCATCAGAGGAGCATCAGAGGAGCATCAGTGGAGCATCAGAGGAGCATCAGAGGAGCATCACAGGAGCATCACAGGAGCATCAGAGGAGCATCAGAGGAGCATCAGAGGAGCCTCAGAGGAGAATCAGAGGAGCATCAGAGGAGCATCAGAGGAGCCTCAGAGGAGCCTCAGAGGAGCCTCAGAGGAGCCTCAGAGGAGCATCAGAGGAGCATCAGAGGAGCATCAGAAGAGCATCAGAGGAGCATCAGAGGAGCATCAGAAGAGCATCAGAGGAGCATCAGAGGAGCATCAGAGGAGCATCAGTGGAGCATCAGAGGAGCATCAGAGGAGCATCAGAGGAACATCAGAGGAGCATCAGAGGAGCAGGAGCAGGAGCAGGAGCAGGAGCAGGAGCAGGAGCAGGAGCAGGTGCAGGAGCAGGAGCATCAGAGGAGCATCAGAGGAGCAGGAGCAGGAGCAGGAGCAGGAGCAGGAGCAGGAGCAGGAGCAGGAGCAGGAGCAGGAGCAGGAGCAGGAGCAGGAGCAGGAGCAGGAGCAGGAGCAGGAGCAGGAGCAGGAGCAGGAGCAGGAGCAGGAGCAGGAGCAGGAGCAGGAGCAGGAGCAGGAGCAGGAGCAGGAGCAGGAGCAGGAGCAGGAGCAGGAGCAGGAGCAGGAGCAGGAGCAGGAGCAGGAGCAGGAGCAGGAGCAGGAGCAGGAGCATCAGAGGAGCATCAGAGGAGCATCAGAGGTCATCAGAGGAGCATCAGAGGAGCAGGAGTAGGAGTAGGAGCATCAGAGGAGCATCAGAGGAGCATCAGAGGAGCATCAGAGGAGCATCAGAGGAGCATCAGAGGAGCATCAGAGGAGCATCAGTGGAGCATCAGAGGAGAATCAGAGGAGCATCAGAGGAGCATCAGAGGAGCATCAGAGGAGCATCAGAGGAGGATCAGAGGAGCATCAGTGGAGCATCAGAGGAGCATCAGAGGAGGATCAGAGGAGCATTAGAGGAGCATCAGAGGAGGATCACAGGAGCATCAGAGGAGCATCAGAGGAGCATCAGAGGAGCATCAGAGGAGCATCAGAGGAGCATCAGAGGAGCATCAGAGGAGCATCAGAGGAGCATCAGAGGAGCATCAGTGGAGCATCAGAGGAGCATCAGAGGAGCATCAGAGGAGCATCAGAGGAGCATCAGAGGAGCATCAGAGGAGCATCAGAGGAGGATCAGAGGAGCATCAGTGGAGCATCAGAGGAGCATCAGAGGAGGATCAGAGGAGCATCAGAGGAGCATCAGAGGAGCATCAGAGGAGCATCAGAGGAGGATCAGAGGAGCATCAGAGGAGCATTAGAGGAGCATCAGAGGAGGATCACAGGAGCATCAGAGGAGCATCAGAGGAGCATCAGAGGAGCATCAGAGGAGCATCAGAGGAGCATCAGAGGAGCATCAGAGGAGCCTCTGAGGAGCATCAGAGGAGCATCAGAGGAGCATCAGAGGAGCATCAGAGGAACAGCAGAGGAACAGCAGAGGAGCATCACAGGAGCATCAGAGGAGCAGCACAGGAGCATCAGATGAGCATCAGAGGAGCATCAGAGGAGCATCAGAGGTGGATCAGAGGAGCATCAGAGGAGCATCAGAGGAGCATCAGAGGAGCATCAGAGGAGAATCAGAGGAGCATCAGATGAGCATCAGAGGAGCAGCAGAGGAGCATCAGAGGAGCATCACAGGAGCATCAGAGGAGCATCAGAGGAGTATCAGAGGAGCATCAGAGGAGCATCAGAGGAGCATCAGAGGAGCATCAGAGGAGCATCAGAGGAGCCTCAGAGGAGCATCAGAGGAGCATCAGAGGAGCATCAGAGTAGCATCAGAGGAGGATCAGAGGAGCATCAGAGGAGCATCAGAGGAGCATCAGAGGAGCATCAGAGGAGCATCAGAGGAGAATCAGATCAGCATCAGAGGAGCAGCAGAGGAGCATCAGAGGAGCATCACAGGAGCATCAGAGGAGCATCAGAGGAGCATCAGAGGAGCATCAGTGGAGCATCAGAGGAGCATCAGAGGAGGATCAGAGGAGCATCAGAGGAGCATCAGAGGAGCATCAGAGGAGCCTCAGAGGAGCATCAGAGGAGCATCAGAGGAGCATCAGAGGAGCATCAGAGGAGGATCACAGGAGCATCAGAGGAGCATCAGAGGAGCATCAGAGGAGCATCAGAGGAGCATCAGAGGAGCATCAGAGGAGCATCAGAGGAGCCTCTGAGGAGCATCAGAGGAGCATCAGAGGAGCATCAGAGGAGCATCAGAGTAGCATCAGAGTAGCATCAGAGGAGCATCAGAGGAGCATCAGAGGAGCATCAGAGGATCATCAGAGGAGCATCAGAGGAGGATCAGAGGAGCATAAGAAGAGCATCAGAGGAGCATCAGAGGAGCATCAGAGGAGCATCAGAGGAGCATCAGATGAGCATCAGAGGAGCAGCAGAGGAGCATCAGTGGAGCATCAGAGGAGCATCAGAGGAGCATCAGAGGAGCATCAGAGAAGCATCAGAGGAGCATCAGAGGAGCATCAGAGGAGCATCAGAGGAGGATCAGAGGAGCATCAGACAGCATCAGAGGAGCATCAGAGGAGCATCAGAGGAGAATCAGAGGAGCATCAGAGGAGCATCACAGGAGCATCAGAGGAGCATCAGAGGAGCATCAGAGGAGCATCAGAGGAGCATCAGAGGAGCATCAGAGGAGCATCAGAGGAGCATCAGAGGAGCATCAGAGGAGCATCAGAGGAGCATCAGAGGAGGATCAGAGGAGGATCAGAGGAGCATCAGAGGAGCATCAGAGTAGAATCAGATGAGCATCAGAGGAGCAGCAGAGGAGCATCAGAGGAGCATCACAGGAGCATCAGAGGAGCATCAGAGGAGCATCAGAGGAGCATCAGAGGAGCATCAGAGGAGCCTCAGAGGAGCATCAGAGGAGTCTCATAGGAGCCTCAGAGGAGCCTCAGAGGAGCATCAGAGGAGCATCAGAGGAGCATCAGAGGAGCATCAGAGGAGGATCAGAGGAGCATCAGAGGAGCATCAGAGGAGCATCAGAGGAGCATCAGAGGAGCATCAGAGGAGGATCAGAGGAGGATCAGAGGAGCTTCAGAGGAGCATCAGAGGAGCATCAGAGGAGCATCAGAGGAGCATCAGAGGAGCCTCAGAGGAGCATCACAGGAGCATCACAGGAGCATCAGTGGAGCATCATTGGAGCATCATTGGAGCATCAGAGGAGCATCAGAGGAGCATCAGAGGAGCAACAGAGGAGCATCAGAGGAGGATCACAGGAGCATCAGAGGAGCATCACAGGAGCATCAGAGGAGCATCAGAGGAGCATCAGAGGAGCATCAGAGGAGCATCAGAGGAGCATCAGAGGAGCATCAGAGGAGACTCAGAGGAGCATCAGAGGAGCATCAGAGGAGCATCAGAGGAGCATCAGAGGAACAGCGAGGAGCGTCAGATGAGCATCAGAGGAGCATCACAGGAGCATCAGAGGAGCATCAGAGGAGCATCACAGGAGCATCAGAGGAGCATCATTGGAGCATCAGTGGAGCATCAGAGGAACAGCAGAGGAGCATCAGATGAGCATCAGAGGAGCATCACAGGAGCATCAGAGGAGCATCAGAGGAGCATCACAGGAGCATCAGAGGAGCATCAGAGGAGCATCAGAGGAGGATCAGAGGAGCATCAGAGGAGCATCAGAGGAACATCAGAGGAGCATCAGAGGAGGATCAGAGGAGCATCAGAGGAGCATCAGAGGAGCATCAGAGGAGCATCAGAGGAGCCTCAGAGGAGCATCAGAGGAGCATCAGAGGAGCATCAGAGGAGCATCAGAGGAACAGCGAGGAGCGTCAGATGAGCATCAGAGGAGCATCACAGGAGCATCAGAGGAGCATCAGAGGAGCATCACAGGAGCATCAGAGGAGCATCATTGGAGCATCAGTGGAGCATCAGAGGAACAGCAGAGGAGCATCAGATGAGCATCAGAGGAGCATCACAGGAGCATCAGAGGAGCATCAGAGGAGCATCACAGGAGCATCAGAGGAGCATCAGAGGAGCATCAGAGGAGGATCAGAGGAGCATCAGAGGAGCATCAGAGGAGCATCAGAGGAGCATCAGAGGAGGATCAGAGGAGCATCAGAGGAGCATCAGAGGAGCATCAGAGGAGGATCAGAGGAGCATCAGACAGCATCAGAGGAGCATCAGAGGAGCATCAGAGGAGAATCAGAGGAGCATCAGAGGAGCATCACAGGAGCATCAGAGGAGCATCAGAGGAGCATCAGAGGAGCATCAGAGGAGCCTCAGAGGAGCATCAGAGGAGCATCAGAGGAGCATCAGAGGAGCATCAGAGGAGCATCAGAGGAGCATCAGAGGAGCATCAGAGGAGGATCAGAGGAGGATCAGAGGAGCATCAGAGGGGCATCAGAGGAGCATCAGAGGAGAATCAGATGAGCATCAGAGGAGCAGCAGAGGAGCATCAGAGGAGCATCACAGGAGCATCAGAGGAGCATCAGAGGAGCATCAGAGGAGCATCAGAGGAGCATCAGAGGAGCCTCAGAGGAGCATCAGAGGAGTCTCAGAGGAGCCTCAGAGGAGCCTCAGAGGAGCATCAGAGGAGCATCAGAGGAGCATCAGAGGAGCATCAGAGGAGGATCAGAGGAGCATCAGAGGAGCATCAGAGGAGCATCAGAGGAGCATCAGAGGAGCATCAGAGGAGGATCAGAGGAGGATCAGAGGAGCATCAGAGGAGCATCAGAGGAGCATCAGAGGAGCATCAGAGGAGCATCAGAGGAGCCTTAGAGGAGCATCACAGGAGCATCACAGGAGCATCAGTGGAGCATCATTGGAGCATCATTGGAGCATCAGAGGAGCATCAGAGGAGCATCAGAGGAGCAACAGAGGAGCATCAGAGGAGCATCAGAGGAGCATCAGAGGTGCATCAGAGGTGCATCAGAGGAGCATCTGAGGAGCATCAGTGGAGCATCAGTGGAGCATCAGAGGAGCATCAGAGGAGCATCAGAGGTGCATCAGAGGAGCATCGAGCAGGAGCAGGAGCATCAGAGGTGCAGGAGCAGGAGCCGGAGCAGGAGCCGGAGCAGGAGCCGGAGCAGGAGCAGGAGCAGGAGCAGGAGCAGGAGCAGGAGCAGGAGCAGGGGCAGGAGCAGGAGCAGGAGCAGGAGCAGGAGCAGGAGCAGGAGCAGGAGCAGGAGCAGGAGCAGGAGCAGGAGCAGGAGCAGGAGCAGGAGCAGGAGCAGGAGCATCAGAGGAGCATCAGAGGAGCATCAGAGGAACATCAGAGGAGCATCAGAGGAGCATCAGAGGAGCATCAGAGGAGCATCAGAGGAGCATCAGAGGAGCATCAGAGGAGCATCAGAGGAACATCAGAGGAGCATCAGAGGAGCATCAGAGGAGCATCAGAGGAGCATCAGAGGAGCATCAGAGGAGCATCAGAGGAGCATCAGAGGAGCATCAGAGGAGCATCAGAGGAGCATCAGTGGAGCATCAGAGGAGCATCAGAGGAGCATCAGAGGAGCATCAGAGGAGCATCAGAGGAGCATCAGAGGAGCATCAGAGGAGGATCAGAGGAGCATCAGTGGAGCATCAGAGGAGCATCAGAGGAGGATCAGAGGAGCATCAGAGGACCATCAGAGGAGCATCAGAGGAGCATCAGAGGAGGATCAGAGGAGCATCAGAGGAGCATTAGAGGAGCATCAGAGGAGGATCACAGGAGCATCAGAGGAGCATCAGAGGAGCATCAGAGGAGCATCAGAGGAGCATCAGAGGAGCATCAGAGGAGCCTCTGAGGAGCATCAGAGGAGCATCAGAGGAGCATCAGAGGAGCATCAGAGGAACAGCAGAGGAACAGCAGAGGAGCATCACAGGAGCATCAGAGGAGCATCACAGGAGCATCAGATGAGCATCAGAGGAGCATCAGAGGAGCATCAGAGGTGGATCAGAGGAGCATCAGAGGAGCATCAGAGGAGCATCAGAGGAGCATCAGAGGAGAATCAGAGGAGCATCAGATGAGCATCAGAGGAGCAGCAGAGGAGCATCAGAGAAACATCACAGGAGCATCAGAGGAGCATCAGAGGAGTATCAGAGGAGCATCAGAGGAGCATCAGAGGAGCATCAGAGGAGCATCAGAGGAGCATCAGAGGAGCCTCAGAGGAGCATCAGAGGAGCATCAGAGGAGCATCAGAGTAGCATCAGAGGAGGATCAGAGGAGCATCAGAGGAGCATCAGAGGAGCATCAGAGGAGCATCAGAGGAGCATCAGAGGAGAATCAGATCAGCATCAGAGGAGCAGCAGAGGAGCATCAGAGGAGCATCACAGGAGCATCAGAGGAGCATCAGAGGAGCATCAGAGGAGCATCAGTGGAGCATCAGAGGAGCATCAGAGGAGGATCAGAGGAGCATCAGAGGAGCATCAGAGGAGCATCAGAGGAGCATCAGAGGAGCATCAGAGGAGGATCACAGGAGCATCAGAGGAGCATCAGAGGAGCATCAGAGGAGCATCAGAGGAGCATTAGAGGAGCATCAGAGGAGCATCAGAGGAGCATCAGAGGAGCCTCTGAGGAGCATCAGAGGAGCATCAGAGGAGCATCAAAGGAGCATCAGAGGAGCATCAGAGGAGGATCAGAGGAGCATCAGAGGAGCATCAGAGGAGCATCAGAGGAGCATCAGAGGAGCATCAGAGGAGCATCAGAGGAGCATCAGAGGAGCATCAGAGTAGCATCAGAGTAGCATCAGAGGAGCATCAGAGGAGCATCAGAGGAGCATCAGAGGAGCATCAGAGGAGCATAAGAGGAGGATCAGAGGAGCATAAGAAGAGCATCAGAGGAGCATCAGAGGAGCATCAGAGGAGCATCAGAGGAGCATCAGATGAGCATCAGAGGAGCAGCAGAGGAGCATCAGTGGAGCATCAGAGGAGCATCAGAGGAGCATCAGAGGAGCATCAGAGGAGCATCAGAGGAGCATCAGAGGAGCATCAGAGGAGCATCAGAGGAGCATCAGAGGAGGATCAGAGGAGCATCAGACAGCATCAGAGGAGCATCAGAGGAGCATCAGAGGAGAATCAGAGGAGCATGAGAGGAGCATCACAGGAGCATCAGAGGAGCATCAGAGGAGCATCAGAGGAGCATCAGAGGAGCATCAGAGGAGCATCAGAGGAGCATCAGAGGAGCATCAGAGGAGCATCAGAGGAGCATCAGAGGAGGATCAGAGGAGGATCAGAGGAGCATCAGAGGAGCATCAGAGGAGCATCAGAGGAGAATCAGATGAGCATCAGAGGAGCAGCAGAGGAGCATCAGAGGAGCATCACAGGAGCATCAGAGGAGCATCAGAGGAGCATCAGAGGAGCATCAGAGGAGCATCAGAGGAGCCTCAGAGGAGCCTCAGAGGAGCATCAGAGGAGCCTCAGAGGAGCCTCAGAGGAGCATCAGAGGAGCATCAGAGGAGCATCAGAGGAGCATCAGAGGAGGATCAGAGGAGCATCAGAGGAGCATCAGAGGAGCATCAGAGGAGCATCAGAGGAGCATCAGAGGAGCATCAGAGGAGCATCAGAGGAGCATCAGAGGAGCCTCAGAGGAGCATCACAGGAGCATCACAGGAGCATCAGTGGAGCATCATTGGAGCATCATTGGAGCATCAGAGGAGCATCAGAGGAGCATCAGAGGAGCAACAGAGGAGCATCAGAGGAGCATCAGAGGAGCATCAGAGGAGCATCAGAGGAGCATCAGAGGTGCATCAGAGGAGCATCTGAGGAGCATCAGAGGAGCATCATAGGAGCATCAGAGGAGCATCAGAGGTGCATCAGAGGAGCATCTGAGGAGCATCAGTGGAGCATCAGAGGAGCATCAGAGGAGCATCAGAGGTGCATCAGAGGAGCATCGAGCAGGAGCAGGAGCATCAGAGGTGCAGGAGCAGGAGCCGGAGCAGGAGCCGGAGCAGGAGCCGGAGCAGGAGCAGGAGCAGGAGCAGGAGCAGGAGCAGGAGCAGGAGCAGGGGCAGGAGCAGGAGCAGGAGCAGGAGCAGGAGCAGGAGCAGGAGCAGGAGCAGGAGCAGGAGCAGGAGCAGGAGCAGGAGCAGGAGCAGGAGCAGGAGCATCAGAGGAGCATCAGAGGAGCATCAGAGGAACATCAGAGGAGCATCAGAGGAGCATCAGAGGAGCATCAGAGGAGCATCAGAGGAGCATCAGAGGAGCATCAGAGGAGCATCAGAGGAACATCAGAGGAGCATCAGAGGAGCATCAGAGGAGCATCAGAGGAGCATCAGAGGAGCATCAGAGGAGCATCAGAGGAGCATCAGAGGAGCATCAGAGGAGCATCAGAGGAGCATCAGTGGAGCATCAGAGGAGCATCAGAGGAGCATCAGAGGAGCATCAGAGGAGCATCAGAGGAGCATCAGAGGAGCATCAGAGGAGGATCAGAGGAGCATCAGTGGAGCATCAGAGGAGCATCAGAGGAGGATCAGAGGAGCATCAGAGGAGCATCAGAGGAGCATCAGAGGAGCATCAGAGGAGGATCAGAGGAGCATCAGAGGAGCATTAGAGGAGCATCAGAGGAGGATCACAGGAGCATCAGAGGAGCATCAGAGGAGCATCAGAGGAGCATCAGAGGAGCATCAGAGGAGCATCAGAGGAGCATCAGAGGAGCCTCTGAGGAGCATCAGAGGAGCATCAGAGGAGCATCAGAGGAGCATCAGAGGAACAGCAGAGGAACAGCAGAGGAGCATCACAGGAGCATCAGAGGAGCATCACAGGAGCATCAGATGAGCATCAGAGGAGCATCAGAGGAGCATCAGAGGTGGATCAGAGGAGCATCAGAGGAGCATCAGAGGAGCATCAGAGGAGCATCAGAGGAGAATCAGAGGAGCATCAGATGAGCATCAGAGGAGCAGCAGAGGAGCATCAGAGGAACATCACAGGAGCATCAGAGGAGCATCAGAGGAGTATCAGAGGAGCATCAGAGGAGCATCAGAGGAGCATCAGAGGAGCATCAGAGGAGCATCAGAGGAGCCTCAGAGGAGCATCAGAGGAGCATCAGAGGAGCATCAGAGTAGCATCAGAGGAGGATCAGAGGAGCATCAGAGGAGCATCAGAGGAGCATCAGAGGAGCATCAGAGGAGCATCAGAGGAGCATCAGAGGAGAATCAGATCAGCATCAGAGGAGCAGCAGAGGAGCATCAGAGGAGCATCACAGGAGCATCAGAGGAGCATCAGAGGAGCATCAGAGGAGCATCAGTGGAGCATCAGAGGAGCATCAGAGGAGGATCAGAGGAGCATCAGAGGAGCATCAGAGGAGCATCAGAGGAGCATCAGAGGAGCATCAGAGGAGGATCACAGGAGCATCAGAGGAGCATCAGAGGAGCATCAGAGGAGCATCAGAGGAGCATCAGAGGAGCATCAGAGGAGCATCAGAGGAGCATCAGAGGAGCCTCTGAGGAGCATCAGAGGAGCATCAGAGGAGCATCAAAGGAGCATCAGAGGAGCATCAGAGGAGGATCAGAGGAGCATCAGAGGAGCATCAGAGGAGCATCAGAGGAGGATCACAGGAGCATCAGAGGAGCATCAGAGGAGCATCAGAGGAGCATCAGAGGAGCATCAGAGGAGCATCAGAGGAGCATCAGAGGAGCATCAGAGGAGCCTCTGAGGAGCATCAGAGGAGCATCAGAGGAGCATCAAAGGAGCATCAGAGGAGCATCAGAGGAGGATCAGAGGAGCATCAGAGGAGCATCAGAGGAGCATCAGAGGAGCATCAGAGGAGCATCAGAGGAGCATCAGAGGAGCATCAGAGGAGCATCAGAGTAGCATCAGAGTAGCATCAGAGGAGCATCAGAGGAGCATCAGAGGAGCATCAGAGGAGCATCAGAGGAGCATAAGAGGAGGATCAGAGGAGCATAAGAAGAGCATCAGAGGAGCATCAGAGGAGCATCAGAGGAGCATCAGATGAGCATCAGAGGAGCAGCAGAGGAGCATCAGTGGAGCATCAGAGGAGCATCAGAGGAGCATCAGAGGAGCATCAGAGGAGCATCAGAGGAGCATCAGAGGAGCATCAGAGGAGCATCAGAGGAGCATCAGAGGAGGATCAGAGGAGCATCAGACAGCATCAGAGGAGCATCAGAGGAGCATCAGAGGAGAATCAGAGGAGCATCAGAGGAGCATCAGAGGAGCATCAGAGGAGCATCAGAGGAGCATCAGAGGAGCATCAGAGGAGCATCAGAGGAGCATCAGAGGAGCATCAGAGGAGCATCAGAGGAGGATCAGAGGAGGATCAGAGGAGCATCAGAGGAGCATCAGAGGAGCATCAGAGGAGAATCAGATGAGCATCAGAGGAGCAGCAGAGGAGCATCAGAGGAGCATCACAGGAGCATCAGAGGAGCATCAGAGGAGCATCAGAGGAGCATCAGAGGAGCATCAGAGGAGCCTCAGAGGAGCATCAGAGGAGTCTCAGAGGAGCCTCAGAGGAGCCTCAGAGGAGCATCAGAAGAGAATCAGAGGAGCATCAGAGGAGCATCAGAGGAGGATCAGAGGAGCATCAGAGGAGAATCAGAGGAGCATCAGAGGAGCATCAGAGGAGCATCAGAGGAGGATCAGAGGAGGATCAGAGGAGCATCAGAGGAGCATCAGAGGAGCATCAGAGGAGCATCAGAGGAGCATCAGAGGAGCCTCAGAGGAGCATCACAGGAGCATCACAGGAGCATCAGTGGAGCATCATTGGAGCATCATTGGAGCATCAGAGGAGCATCAGAGGAGCATCAGAGGAGCAACAGAGGAGCATCAGAGGAGCATCAGAGGAGCATCAGAGGAGCATCAGAGGAGCATCAGAGGTGCATCAGAGGAGCATCTGAGGAGCATCAGAGGAGCATCTGAGGAGCATCAGTGGAGCATCAGAGGAGCATCAGAGGAGCATCAGAGGAGCATCAGAGGTGCATCAGAGGAGCATCGAGCAGGAGCAGGAGCATCAGAGGTGCAGGAGCAGGAGCCGGAGCAGGAGCCGGAGCAGGAGCCGGAGCAGGAGCAGGAGCAGGAGCAGGAGCAGGAGCAGGAGCAGGAGCAGGGGCAGGAGCAGGAGCAGGAGCAGGAGCAGGAGCAGGAGCAGGAGCAGGAGCAGGAGCAGGAGCAGGAGCAGGAGCAGGAGCAGGAGCAGGAGCAGGAGCAGGAGCAGGAGCAGGAGCATCAGAGGAGCATCAGAGGAGCATCAGAGGAACATCAGAGGAGCATCAGAGGAGCATCAGAGGAGCATCAGAGGAGCATCAGAGGAGCATCAGAGGAGCATCAGAGGAGCATCAGAGGAGCATCAGAGGAGCATCAGTGGAGCATCAGAGGAGCATCAGAGGAGCATCAGAGGAGCATCAGAGGAGCATCAGAGGAGCATCAGAGGAGGATCAGAGGAGCATCAGTGGAGCATCAGAGGAGCATCAGAGGAGGATCAGAGGAGCATCAGAGGAGCATCAGAGGAGCATCAGAGGAGCATCAGAGGAGGATCAGAGGAGCATCAGAGGAGCATTAGAGGAGCATCAGAGGAGGATCACAGGAGCATCAGAGGAGCATCAGAGGAGCATCAGAGGAGCATCAGAGGAGCATCAGAGGAGCATCAGAGGAGCATCAGAGGAGCCTCTGAGGAGCATCAGAGGAGCATCAGAGGAGCATCAGAGGAGCATCAGAGGAACAGCAGAGGAACAGCAGAGGAGCATCACAGGAGCATCAGAGGAGCATCACAGGAGCATCAGATGAGCATCAGAGGAGCATCAGAGGAGCATCAGAGGTGGATCGGAGGAGCATCAGATGAGCATCAGAGGAGCAGCAGAGGAGCATCAGAGGAGCATCACAGGAGCATCAGAGGAGCATCAGAGGAGTATCAGAGGAGCATCAGAGGAGCATCAGAGGAGCATCAGAGGAGCATCAGAGGAGCATCAGAGGAGCCTCAGAGGAGCATCAGAGGAGCATCAGAGGAGCATCAGTGTAGCATCAGAGGAGGATCAGAGGAGCATCAGAGGAGCATCAGAGGAGCATCAGAGGAGCACCAGAGGAGCATCAGAGGAGAATCAGATCAGCATCAGAGGAGCAGCAGAGGAGCATCAGAGGAGCATCACATGAGCATCAGAGGAGCATCAGAGGAGCATCAGAGGAGCATCACAGGAGCATCAGAGGAGCATCAGAGGAGCATCAGAGGAGCATCAGAGGAGCATCAGAGGAGCATCAGAGGAGCCTCAGAGCAGCATCAGAGGAGCATCAGAGGAGCATCAGAGGAGGATCAGAGGAGCATCAGAGGAGCATCAGAGGAGCAGGAGCAGGAGCAGGAGCAGGAGCATGAGCAGGAGCATGAGCAGGAGCATCAGAGGTCATCAGAGGAGCATCAGAGGAGCAGGAGCAGGAGCAGGAGCATCAGAGGAGCATCAGAGGAGCATCAGAGGAGCATCAGAGGAGCGTCAGAGGAGCATCAGAGGAGCATCAGAGGAGCATCAGAGGAGCATCAGAGGAGCATCAGAGGAGCATCAGTGGAGCATCAGAGGAGCATCAGTGGAGCATCAGAGGAGGATCAGAGGAGCATCAGAGGAGCATCAGAGGAGTATCAGAGGAGCATCAGAGGAGCATCAGAGGAGCATCAGAGGAGCAGGAGCAGGAGCAGGAGCAGGAGCAGGAGCAGGAGCAGGAGCAGGAGCATCAGAGGAGCATCAGACGAGCATCAGAGGAGCATCAGAGGAGCATCAGTGGAGCATCAGAGGAGGATCAGAGGAGCATCAGAGGAGCATCAGAGGAGCATCAGAGGAGCATCAGAGGAGCATCAGAGGAGCATCAGAGGAGCGTCAGAGGAGCATCAGAGGAGCATCAGAGGAGCATCAGAGGAGCATCAGAGGAGCATCAGAGGAGCATCAGAGGAGCATCAGAGGAGCATCAGAGGAGCATCAGAGGAGGATTAGAGGAGCATCAGAGGAGCATCAGAGGAGCAGGAGTAGGAGCATGACCATCAGAGGAGCATCAGAGGAGCATCAGAGGAGCATCAGAGGAGCATCAGAGGAGCATCAGAGGAGCATCTGAGGAGCATCAGAGGAGTATCAAAGGAGCATCAGAGGAGCATCTGAGGAGCATCAGAGGATTATCAGAGGAGCATCAGAGGAGCATCAGAGGTGCATCAGAGGAGCATCAGAGGTGCATCAGAGGAGCATCAGAGGAGCATCAGAGGAGCATCAGAGGAGCATCAGAGGAGCATCTGAGGAGCATCAGAGGAGTATCAGAGGAGCATCAGAGGAGCATCAGAGGAGCATCAGAGGAGCATCTGAGGAGCATCAGAGGAGTATCAGAGGAGCATCAGAGGAGCATCAGAGGTGCATCAGAGGAGCATCAGAGGAGGATCAGAGGAGCATCAGTGGAGCATCAGAGGAGCATCAGAGGAGGATCAGAGGAGCATCAGAGGAGCATCAGAGGAGCATCAGAGGAGCATCAGAGGAGGATCAGAGGAGCATCAGAGGAGCATTAGAGGAGCATCAGAGGAGGATCACAGGAGCATCAGAGGAGCATCAGAGGAGCATCAGAGGAGCATCAGAGGAGCATCAGAGGAGCATCAGAGGAGCATCAGAGGAGCCTCTGAGGAGCATCAGAGGAGCATCAGAGGAGCATCAGAGGAGCATCAGAGGAACAGCAGAGGAACAGCAGAGGAGCATCACAGGAGCATCAGAGGAGCATCACAGGAGCATCAGATGAGCATCAGAGGAGCATCAGAGGAGCATCAGAGGTGGATCGGAGGAGCATCAGAGGAGCATCAGAGGAGCATCAGAGGAGCATCAGAGGAGAATCAGAGGAGCATCAGATGAGCATCAGAGGAGCAGCAGAGGAGCATCAGAGGAGCATCACAGGAGCATCAGAGGAGCATCAGAGGAGTATCAGAGGAGCATCAGAGGAGCATCAGAGGAGCATCAGAGGAGCATCAGAGGAGCATCAGAGGAGCCTCAGAGGAGCATCAGAGGAGCATCAGAGGAGCATCAGTGTAGCATCAGAGGAGGATCAGAGGAGCATCAGAGGAGCATCAGAGGAGCATCAGAGGAGCACCAGAGGAGCATCAGAGGAGAATCAGATCAGCATCAGAGGAGCAGCAGAGGAGCATCAGAGGAGCATCACATGAGCATCAGAGGAGCATCAGAGGAGCATCAGAGGAGCATCACAGGAGCATCAGAGGAGCATCAGAGGAGCATCAGAGGAGCATCAGAGGAGCATCAGAGGAGCATCAGAGGAGCCTCAGAGCAGCATCAGAGGAGCATCAGAGGAGCATCAGAGGAGGATCAGAGGAGCATCAGAGGAGCATCAGAGGAGCAGGAGCAGGAGCAGGAGCAGGAGCATGAGCAGGAGCATGAGCAGGAGCATCAGAGGTCATCAGAGGAGCATCAGAGGAGCAGGAGCAGGAGCAGGAGCATCAGAGGAGCATCAGAGGAGCATCAGAGGAGCATCAGAGGAGCGTCAGAGGAGCATCAGAGGAGCATCAGAGGAGCATCAGAGGAGCATCAGAGGAGCATCAGAGGAGCATCAGTGGAGCATCAGAGGAGCATCAGTGGAGCATCAGAGGAGGATCAGAGGAGCATCAGAGGAGCATCAGAGGAGTATCAGAGGAGCATCAGAGGAGCATCAGAGGAGCATCAGAGGAGCAGGAGCAGGAGCAGGAGCAGGAGCAGGAGCAGGAGCAGGAGCAGGAGCATCAGAGGAGCATCAGAGGAGCATCAGAGGAGCATCAGAGGAGCATCAGTGGAGCATCAGAGGAGGATCAGAGGAGCATCAGAGGAGCATCAGAGGAGCATCAGAGGAGCATCAGAGGAGCATCAGAGGAGCATCAGAGGAGCGTCAGAGGAGCATCAGAGGAGGATCAGAGGAGCATCAGAGGAGCATCAGAGGAGCATCAGAGGAGCATCAGAGGAGCATCAGAGGAGCATCAGAGGAGCATCAGAGGAGCATCAGAGGAGGATTAGAGGAGCATCAGAGGAGCATCAGAGGAGCAGGAGTAGGAGCATGACCATCAGAGGAGCATCAGAGGAGCATCAGAGGAGCATCAGAGGAGCATCAGAGGAGCATCAGAGGAGCATCTGAGGAGCATCAGAGGAGTATCAAAGGAGCATCAGAGGAGCATCTGAGGAGCATCAGAGGATTATCAGAGGAGCATCAGAGGAGCATCAGAGGTGCATCAGAGGAGCATCAGAGGTGCATCAGAGGAGCATCAGAGGAGCATCAGAGGAGCATCAGAGGAGCATCAGAGGAGCATCTGAGGAGCATCAGAGGAGTATCAGAGGAGCATCAGAGGAGCATCAGAGGAGCATCAGAGGAGCATCTGAGGAGCATCAGAGGAGTATCAGAGGAGCATCAGAGGAGCATCAGAGGTGCATCAGAGGAGCATCAGAGGTGCAGGAGCAGGAGCAGGAGCAGGAACAGGAGCAGGAGCAGGAGCAGGAGCAGGAGCAGGAGCAGGAGCAGGAGAAGGAGCAGGAGCAGGAGCAGGAGCAGGAGCAGGAGCAGGAGCAGGAGCAGGAGCAGGAGCAGGAGCAGGAGCAGGAGCAGGAGCAGGAGCAGGAGCATCAGAGGAGCATAGGAGGAGCATCAGAGGACCATCAGAGGAGCATCAGAGGAGCATCAGAGGAGCATCGGAGGAGCATCAGAGGAGGATCAGAGGAGCATCAGAGGAGCATCAGAGGAGCATCAGAGGAGCATCAGAGGAGCATCAGAGGAGCATCAGAGGAGCATCAGAGGAGCATCAGAGGAGCCTCAGAGGAGCATCAGAGGAGCATCAGAGGAGCATCAGAGGAGCATCAGAGGAGCATCAGAGGAGCATCAGAGAAGCATCAGAGGAGCATCAGAGGAGGATCAGAGGAGCATCAGAGGAGCATCAGAGGAGCCTCAGAGGAGCATCAGAGGAGCATCAGAGGAGCAACAGAGGAGCATCAGAGGAGCAGCACAGGAGCATCAGAGGAGGATCACAGGAGCATCAGAGGAGCATCAGAGGAGCATCAGAGGAGCATCAGAGGAGCATCAGAGGAGCATCAGAGGAGCATCAGAGGAGGATCAGAGGAGCATCAGAGGAGCATCAGAGGAGCATCAGAGGAGCATCAGAGGAGCATCAGAGGAGCATCAGAGGAGCATCAGAGGAGCATCAGAGGAGCCTCAGAGGAGCAACAGAGGAGCATCAGAGGAGCATCAGAGGAGCATCAGAGGAGCATCAGAGGAGCATCAGAGGAGCCTCAGAGGAGCCTCAGAGGAGCCTCAGAGGAGCATCAGAGGAGCATCAGAGGAGCATCATAGGAGCATCAGAGGAGCATCAGAAGAGCATCAGTGGAGCATCAGAGGAGCATCAGAGGAGCATCAGGGGAGCATCAGAGGAGCAACAGAGGAGCATCAGAGGAGCATCAGAGGAGCATCAGAGGTGCATCAGAGGAGCACCAGAGGAGCATCAGAGGAGCATCAGTGGAGCATCAGAGGAGCATCAGAGGAACATCAGAGGAGCATCAGAGGAGCATCAGAGGAGCATCAGAGGAGCAGGAGCAGGAGCAGGAGCAGGAGCAGGAGCAGGAGCAGGAGCAGGAGCAGGAGCAGGAGCAGGTGCAGGAGCATCAGAGGAGCATCAGATGAGCAGGAGCAGGAGCAGGAGCAGGAGCAGGAGCATCAGAGGAGTATCAGAGGAGCATCAGTGGAGCAGGAGCAGGAGCAGGAGCATCAGAGGAGCATCAGAGGAGCATCAGAGGAGCATCAGAGGAGCATCAGAGGAGCATCAGAGGAGCATCAGAGGAGCATCAGAGGAGCCCCAGAGGAGCCTCAGAGGAGCCTCAGAGGAGCATCAGAGGAGCATCAGAGGAGCCCCAGAGGAGCCTCAGTGGAGCCTCAGAGGAGCATCAGAGGAGCATCAGAGGAGCATCAGAGGAGCATCAGAGGAGCATCAGAGGAGCCTCAGAGGAGCATCAGAGGAGCATCAGAGGAGCATCAGAGGAGCATCAGAGGAGCATCAGAGGAGCATCAGAGGAGCATCAGAGGAGCATCAGAGGATCATCAGAGGAGCAACAGAGGAGCATCAGAGGAGCATCAGAGGAGCATCAGAGGAGCATCAGAGGAGCATCACAGGAGCATCAGAGGAGCATCAGAGGAGCATCAGAGGAGCATTAGAGGAGCATCAGAGGAGCCTCAGAGGAGCATCAGAGGAGTCTCAGAGGAGCCTCAGAGGAGCCTCAGAGGAGCATCAGAGGAGCATCAGAGGAGCATCAGAGGAGCATCAGAGGAGGATCAGAGGAGCATCAGAGGAGAATCAGAGGAGCATCAGAGGAGCATCAGAGGAGCATCAGAGGAGGATCAGAGGAGGATCAGAGGAGCATCAGAGGAGCATCAGAGGAGCATCAGAGGAGCATCAGAGGAGCATCAGAGGAGCCTCAGAGGAGCATCACAGGAGCATCACAGGAGCATCAGTGGAGCATCATTGGAGCATCATTGGAGCATCAGAGGAGCATCAGAGGAGCATCAGAGGAGCAACAGAGGAGCATCAGAGGAGCATCAGAGGAGCATCAGAGGAGCATCAGAGGAGCATCAGAGGTGCATCAGAGGAGCATCTGAGGAGCATCAGAGGAGCATCATAGGAGCATCAGAGGAGCATCAGAGGTGCATCAGAGGAGCATCTGAGGAGCATCAGTGGAGCATCAGAGGAGCATCAGAGGAGCATCAGAGGTGCATCAGAGGAGCATCGAGCAGGAGCAGGAGCATCAGAGGTGCAGGAGCAGGAGCCGGAGCAGGAGCCGGAGCAGGAGCCGGAGCAGGAGCAGGAGCAGGAGCAGGTGCATCAGAGGAGCATCAGAGGAGCATCAGAGGAGCCTCAGAGGAGCATCAGAGGAGCATCAGAGGAGCATCAGAGGAGCATCAGAGGAGCATCAGAGGAGCATCAGAGAAGCATCAGAGGAGCATCAGAGGAGGATCAGAGGAGCATCAGAGGAGCATCAGAGGAGCCTCAGAGGAGCATCAGAGGAGCATCAGAGGAGCAACAGAGGAGCATCAGAGGAGCAGCACAGGAGCATCAGAGGAGGATCACAGGAGCATCAGAGGAGCATCAGAGGAGCATCAGAGGAGCATCAGAGGAGCATCAGAGGAGCATCAGAGGAGCATCAGAGGAGCATCAGAGGAGGATCAGAGGAGCATCAGAGGAGCATCAGAGGAGCATCAGAGGAGCATCAGAGGAGCATCAGAGGAGCATCAGAGGAGCATCAGAGGAGCATCAGAGGAGCCTCAGAGGAGCAACAGAGGAGCATCAGAGGAGCATCAGAGGAGCATCAGAGGAGCATCAGAGGAGCATCAGAGGAGCCTCAGAGGAGCCTCAGAGGAGCCTCAGAGGAGCATCAGAGGAGCATCAGAGGAGCATCATAGGAGCATCAGAGGAGCATCAGAAGAGCATCAGTGGAGCATCAGAGGAGCATCAGAGGAGCATCAGGGGAGCATCAGAGGAGCAACAGAGGAGCATCAGAGGAGCATCAGAGGAGCATCAGAGGTGCATCAGAGGAGCACCAGAGGAGCATCAGAGGAGCATCAGTGGAGCATCAGAGGAGCATCAGAGGAACATCAGAGGAGCATCAGAGGAGCATCAGAGGAGCATCAGAGGAGCAGGAGCAGGAGCAGGAGCAGGAGCAGGAGCAGGAGCAGGAGCAGGAGCAGGAGCAGGAGCAGGTGCAGGAGCATCAGAGGAGCATCAGATGAGCAGGAGCAGGAGCAGGAGCAGGAGCAGGAGCATCAGAGGAGTATCAGAGGAGCATCAGTGGAGCAGGAGCAGGAGCAGGAGCATCAGAGGAGCATCAGAGGAGCATCAGAGGAGCATCAGAGGAGCATCAGAGGAGCATCAGAGGAGCATCAGAGGAGCCCCAGAGGAGCCTCAGAGGAGCCTCAGAGGAGCATCAGAGGAGCATCAGAGGAGCCCCAGAGGAGCCTCAGTGGAGCCTCAGAGGAGCATCAGAGGAGCATCAGAGGAGCATCAGAGGAGCATCAGAGGAGCATCAGAGGAGCCTCAGAGGAGCATCAGAGGAGCATCAGAGGAGCATCAGAGGAGCATCAGAGGAGCATCAGAGGAGCATCAGAGGAGCATCAGAGGAGCATCAGAGGATCATCAGAGGAGCAACAGAGGAGCATCAGAGGAGCATCAGAGGAGCATCAGAGGAGCATCAGAGGAGCATCACAGGAGCATCAGAGGAGCATCAGAGGAGCATCAGAGGAGCATTAGAGGAGCATCAGAGGAGCCTCAGAGGAGCATCAGAGGAGTCTCAGAGGAGCCTCAGAGGAGCCTCAGAGGAGCATCAGAGGAGCATCAGAGGAGCATCAGAGGAGCATCAGAGGAGGATCAGAGGAGCATCAGAGGAGAATCAGAGGAGCATCAGAGGAGCATCAGAGGAGCATCAGAGGAGGATCAGAGGAGGATCAGAGGAGCATCAGAGGAGCATCAGAGGAGCATCAGAGGAGCATCAGAGGAGCATCAGAGGAGCCTCAGAGGAGCATCACAGGAGCATCACAGGAGCATCAGTGGAGCATCATTGGAGCATCATTGGAGCATCAGAGGAGCATCAGAGGAGCATCAGAGGAGCAACAGAGGAGCATCAGATGAGCATCAGAGGAGCATCAGAGGAGCATCAGAGGAGCATCAGAGGTGCATCAGAGGAGCATCTGAGGAGCATCAGAGGAGCATCATAGGAGCATCAGAGGAGCATCAGAGGTGCATCAGAGGAGCATCTGAGGAGCATCAGTGGAGCATCAGAGGAGCATCAGAGGAGCATCAGAGGTGCATCAGAGGAGCATCGAGCAGGAGCAGGAGCATCAGAGGTGCAGGAGCAGGAGCCGGAGCAGGAGCCGGAGCAGGAGCCGGAGCAGGAGCAGGAGCAGGAGCAGGAGCATCAGAGGAGCATTTGAGGAGCATCAGAGGAGCATCAGAGGAGGATCAGAGGAGGATCAGAGGAGCATCAGAGGAGCATCAGAGGAGCATCAGAGGAGAATCAGATGAGCATCAGAGGAGCAGCAGAGGAGCATCAGAGGAGCATCACAGGAGCATCAGAGGAGCATCAGAGGAGCATCAGAGGAGCATCAGAGGAGCATCAGAGGAGCCTCAGAGGAGCATCAGAGGAGTCTCAGAGGAGCCTCAGAGGAGCCTCAGAGGAGCATCAGAGGAGCATCAGAGGAGCATCAGAGGAGCATCAGAGGAGGATCAGAGGAGCATCAGAGGAGCATCAGAGGAGCATCAGAGGAGCATCAGAGGAGCATCAGAGGAGGATCAGAGGAGGATCAGAGGAGCATCAGAGGAGCATCAGAGGAGCATCAGAGGAGCATCAGAGGAGCATCAGAGGAGCCTTAGAGGAGCATCACAGGAGCATCACAGGAGCATCAGTGGAGCATCATTGGAGCATCATTGGAGCATCAGAGGAGCATCAGAGGAGCATCAGAGGAGCAACAGAGGAGCATCAGAGGAGCATCAGAGGAGCATCAGAGGAGCATCAGAGGAGCATCAGAGGTGCATCAGAGGTGCATCAGAGGAGCATCTGAGGAGCATCAGTGGAGCATCAGTGGAGCATCAGAGGAGCATCAGAGGAGCATCAGAGGTGCATCAGAGGAGCATCGAGCAGGAGCAGGAGCATCAGAGGTGCAGGAGCAGGAGCCGGAGCAGGAGCCGGAGCAGGAGCCGGAGCAGGAGCAGGAGCAGGAGCAGGAGCAGGAGCAGGAGCAGGAGCAGGGGCAGGAGCAGGAGCAGGAGCAGGAGCAGGAGCAGGAGCAGGAGCAGGAGCAGGAGCAGGAGCAGGAGCAGGAGCAGGAGCAGGAGCAGGAGCAGGAGCAGGAGCAGGAGCATCAGAGGAGCATCAGAGGAGCATCAGAGGAACATCAGAGGAGCATCAGAGGAGCATCAGAGGAGCATCAGAGGAGCATCAGAGGAGCATCAGAGGAGCATCAGAGGAGCATCAGAGGAACATCAGAGGAGCATCAGAGGAGCATCAGAGGAGCATCAGAGGAGCATCAGAGGAGCATCAGAGGAGCATCAGAGGAGCATCAGAGGAGCATTAGAGGAGCATCAGAGGAGGATCACAGAAGCATCAGAGGAGCATCAGAGGAGCATCAGAGGAGCATCAGAGGAGCATCAGAGGAGCATCAGAGGAGCATCAGAGGAGCCTCTGAGGAGCATCAGAGGAGCATCAGAGGAGCATCAGAGGAGCATCAGAGGAACAGCAGAGGAACAGCAGAGGAGCATCACAGGAGCATCAGAGGAGCATCACAGGAGCATCAGATGAGCATCAGAGGAGCATCAGAGGAGCATCAGAGGTGGATCAGAGGAGCATCAGAGGAGCATCAGAGGAGCATCAGAGGAGCATCAGAGGAGAATCAGAGGAGCATCAGATGAGCATCAGAGGAGCAGCAGAGGAGCATCAGAGGAACATCACAGGAGCATCAGAGGAGCATCAGAGGAGTATCAGAGGAGCATCAGAGGAGCATCAGAGGAGCATCAGAGGAGCATCAGAGGAGCATCAGAGGAGCCTCAGAGGAGCATCAGAGGAGCATCAGAGGAGCATCAGAGTAGCATCAGAGGAGGATAGGAGGAGCATCAGAGGAGCATCAGAGGAGCATCAGAGGAGCATCAGAGGAGCATCAGAGGAGAATCAGATCAGCATCAGAGGAGCAGCAGAGGAGCATCAGAGGAGCATCACAGGAGCATCAGAGGAGCATCAGAGGAGCATCAGAGGAGCATCAGTGGAGCATCAGAGGAGCATCAGAGGAGGATCAGAGGAGCATCAGAGGAGCATCAGAGGAGCATCAGAGGAGCATCAGAGGAGCATCAGAGGAGGATCACAGGAGCATCAGAGGAGCATCAGAGGAGCATCAGAGGAGCATCAGAGGAGCATCAGAGGAGCATCAGAGGAGCATCAGAGGAGCATCAGAGGAGCCTCTGAGGAGCATCAGAGGAGCATCAGAGGAGCATCAAAGGAGCATCAGAGGAGCATCAGAGGAGGATCAGAGGAGCATCAGAGGAGCATCAGAGGAGCATCAGAGGAGCATCAGAGGAGCATCAGAGGAGCATCAGAGGAGCATCAGAGGAGCATCAGAGGAGCATCAGAGTAGCATCAGAGGAGCATCAGAGGAGCATCAGAGGAGCATCAGAGGAGCATCAGAGGAGCATAAGAGGAGGATCAGAGGAGCATAAGAAGAGCATCAGAGGAGCATCAGAGGAGCATCAGAGGAGCATCAGAGGAGCATCAGATGAGCATCAGAGGTGCAGCAGAGGAGCATCAGTGGAGCATCAGAGGAGCATCAGAGGAGCATCAGAGGAGCATCAGAGGAGCATCAGAGGAGCATCAGAGGAGCATCAGAGGAGCATCAGAGGAGCATCAGAGGAGGATCAGAGGAGCATCAGAGGAGAATCAGATGAGCATCAGAGGAGCAGCAGAGGAGCATCAGAGGAGCATCACAGGAGCATCAGAGGAGCATCAGAGGAGCATCAGAGGAGCATCAGAGGAGCATCAGAGGAGCCTCAGAGGAGCCTCAGAGGAGCATCAGAGGAGTCTCAGAGGAGCCTCAGAGGAGCCTCAGAGGAGCATCAGAGGAGCATCAGAGGAGCATCAGAGGAGCATCAGAGGAGGATCAGAGGAGCATCAGAGGAGCATCAGAGGAGCATCAGAGGAGCATCAGAGGAGCATCAGAGGAGCATCAGAGGAGCATCAGAGGAGCATCAGAGGAGCCTCAGAGGAGCATCACAGGAGCATCACAGGAGCATCAGTGGAGCATCATTGGAGCATCATTGGAGCATCAGAGGAGCATCAGAGGAGCATCAGAGGAGCAACAGAGGAGCATCAGAGGAGCATCAGAGGAGCATCAGAGGAGCATCAGAGGAGCATCAGAGGTGCATCAGAGGAGCATCTGAGGAGCATCAGAGGAGCATCATAGGAGCATCAGAGGAGCATCAGAGGTGCATCAGAGGAGCATCTGAGGAGCATCAGTGGAGCATCAGAGGAGCATCAGAGGAGCATCAGAGGTGCATCAGAGGAGCATCGAGCAGGAGCAGGAGCATCAGAGGTGCAGGAGCAGGAGCCGGAGCAGGAGCCGGAGCAGGAGCCGGAGCAGGAGCAGGAGCAGGAGCAGGAGCAGGAGCAGGAGCAGGAGCAGGGGCAGGAGCAGGAGCAGGAGCAGGAGCAGGAGCAGGAGCAGGAGCAGGAGCAGGAGCAGGAGCAGGAGCAGGAGCAGGAGCAGGAGCAGGAGCAGGAGCAGGAGCATCAGAGGAGCATCAGAGGAGCATCAGAGGAACATCAGAGGAGCATCAGAGGAGCATCAGAGGAGCATCAGAGGAGCATCAGAGGAGCATCAGAGGAGCATCAGAGGAGCATCAGAGGAACATCAGAGGAGCATCAGAGGAGCATCAGAGGAGCATCAGAGGAGCATCAGAGGAGCATCAGAGGAGCATCAGAGGAGCATCAGAGGAGCATCAGAGGAGCATCAGAGGAGCATCAGTGGAGCATCAGAGGAGCATCAGAGGAGCATCAGAGGAGCATCAGAGGAGCATCAGAGGAGCATCAGAGGAGCATCAGAGGAGGATCAGAGGAGCATCAGTGGAGCATCAGAGGAGCATCAGAGGAGGATCAGAGGAGCATCAGAGGAGCATCAGAGGAGCATCAGAGGAGCATCAGAGGAGGATCAGAGGAGCATCAGAGGAGCATTAGAGGAGCATCAGAGGAGGATCACAGGAGCATCAGAGGAGCATCAGAGGAGCATCAGAGGAGCATCAGAGGAGCATCAGAGGAGCATCAGAGGAGCATCAGAGGAGCCTCTGAGGAGCATCAGAGGAGCATCAGAGGAGCATCAGAGGAGCATCAGAAGAACAGCAGAGGAGCATCAGAGGAGCATCACAGGAGCATCAGAGGAGCATCACAGGAGCATCAGATGAGCATCAGAGGAGCATCAGAGGAGCATCAGAGGTGGATCAGAGGAGCATCAGAGGAGCATCAGAGGAGCATCAGAGGAGCATCAGAGGAGAATCAGAGGAGCATCAGATGAGCATCAGAGGAGCAGCAGAGGAGCATCAGAGGAACATCACAGGAGCATCAGAGGAGCATCAGAGGAGTATCAGAGGAGCATCAGAGGAGCATCAGAGGAGCATCAGAGGAGCATCAGAGGAGCATCAGAGGAGCCTCAGAGGAGCATCAGAGGAGAATCAGAGGAGCATCAGAGTAGCATCAGAGGAGGATCAGAGGAGCATCAGAGGAGCATCAGAGGAGCATCAGAGGAGCATCAGAGGAGCATCAGAGGAGCATCAGAGGAGAATCAGATCAGCATCAGAGGAGCAGCAGAGGAGCATCAGAGGAGCATCACAGGAGCATCAGAGGAGCATCAGAGGAGCATCAGAGGAGCATCAGTGGAGCATCAGAGGAGCATCAGAGGAGGATCAGAGGAGCATCAGAGGAGCATCAGAGGAGCATCAGAGGAGCATCAGAGGAGCATCAGAGGAGGATCACAGGGGCATCAGAGGAGCATCAGAGGAGCATCACAGGAGCATCAGAGGAGCATCAGAGGAGCATCAGAGGAGCATAAGAGGAGGATCAGAGGAGCATAAGAAGAGCATCAGAGGAGCATCAGAGGAGCATCAGAGGAGCATCAGAGGAGCATCAGATGAGCATCAGAGGAGCAGCAGAGGAGCATCAGTGGAGCATCAGAGGAGCATCAGAGGAGCATCAGAGGAGCATCAGAGGAGCATCAGAGGAGCATCAGAGGAGCATCAGAGGAGCATCAGAGGAGCATCAGAGGAGGATCAGAGGAGCATCAGACAGCATCAGAGGAGCATCAGAGGAGCATCAGAGGAGAATCAGAGGAGCATCAGAGGAGCATCACAGGAGCATCAGAGGAGCATCAGAGGAGCATCAGAGGAGCATCAGAGGAGCATCAGAGGAGCATCAGAGGAGCATCAGAGGAGCATCAGAGGAGCATCAGAGGAGCATCAGAGGAGCATCAGAGGAGGATCAGAGGAGGATCAGAGGAGCATCAGAGGAGCATCAGAGGAGCATCAGAGGAGAATCAGATGAGCATCAGAGGAGCAGCAGAGGAGCATCAGAGGAGCATCACAGGAGCATCAGAGGAGCATCAGAGGAGCATCAGAGGAGCATCAGAGGAGCATCAGAGGAGCCTAAGAGGAGCATCAGAGGAGTCTCAGAGGAGCCTCAGAGGAGCCTCAGAGGAGCATCAGAGGAGCATCAGAGGAGCATCAGAGGAGCATCAGAGGAGGATCAGAGGAGCATCAGAGGAGAATCAGAGGAGCATCAGAGGAGCATCAGAGGAGCATCAGAGGAGGATCAGAGGAGGATCAGAGGAGCATCAGAGGAGCATCAGAGGAGCATCAGAGGAGCATCAGAGGAGCATCAGAGGAGCCTCAGAGGAGCATCACAGGAGCATCACAGGAGCATCAGTGGAGCATCATTGGAGCATCATTGGAGCATCAGAGGAGCATCAGAGGAGCATCAGAGGAGCAACAGAGGAGCATCAGAGGAGCATCAGAGGAGCATCAGAGGAGCATCAGAGGAGCATCAGAGGTGCATCAGAGGAGCATCTGAGGAGCATCAGAGGAGCATCATAGGAGCATCAGAGGAGCATCAGAGGTGCATCAGAGGAGCATCTGAGGAGCATCAGTGGAGCATCAGAGGAGCATCAGAGGAGCATCAGAGGTGCATCAGAGGAGCATCGAGCAGGAGCAGGAGCATCAGAGGTGCAGGAGCAGGAGCCGGAGCAGGAGCCGGAGCAGGAGCCGGAGCAGGAGCAGGAGCAGGAGCAGGAGCAGGAGCAGGAGCAGGAGCAGGGGCAGGAGCAGGAGCAGGAGCAGGAGCAGGAGCAGGAGCAGGAGCAGGAGCAGGAGCAGGAGCAGGAGCAGGAGCAGGAGCAGGAGCAGGAGCAGGAGCAGGAGCAGGAGCAGGAGCAGGAGCATCAGAGGAGCATCAGAGGAGCATCAGAGGAACATCAGAGGAGCATCAGAGGAGCATCAGAGGAGCATCAGAGGAGCATCAGAGGAGCATCAGAGGAGCATCAGAGGAGCATCAGAGGAGCATCAGTGGAGCATCAGAGGAGCATCAGAGGAGCATCAGAGGAGCATCAGAGGAGCATCAGAGGAGCATCAGAGGAGGATCAGAGGAGCATCAGTGGAGCATCAGAGGAGCATCAGAGGAGGATCAGAGGAGCATCAGAGGAGCATCAGAGGAGCATCAGAGGAGCATCAGAGGAGGATCAGAGGAGCATCAGAGGAGCATTAGAGGAGCATCAGAGGAGGATCACAGGAGCATCAGAGGAGCATCAGAGGAGCATCAGAGGAGCATCAGAGGAGCATCAGAGGAGCATCAGAGGAGCATCAGAGGAGCCTCTGAGGAGCATCAGAGGAGCATCAGAGGAGCATCAGAGGAGCATCAGAGGAACAGCAGAGGAACAGCAGAGGAGCATCACAGGAGCATCAGAGGAGCATCATAGGAGCATCAGATGAGCATCAGAGGAGCATCAGAGGAGCATCATAGGTGGATCGGAGGAGCATCAGAGGAGCATCAGAGGAGCATCAGAGGAGCATCAGAGGAGAATCAGAGGAGCATCAGATGAGCATCAGAGGAGCAGCAGAGGAGCATCAGAGGAGCATCACAGGAGCATCAGAGGAGCATCAGAGGAGTTTCAGAGGAGCATCAGAGGAGCATCAGAGGAGCATCAGAGGAGCATCAGAGGAGCATCAGAGGAGCCTCAGAGGAGCATCAGAGGAGCATCAGAGGAGCATCAGTGTAGCATCAGAGGAGGATCAGAGGAGCATCAGAGGAGCATCAGAGGAGCATCAGAGGAGCATCAGAGGAGCATCAGAGGAGAATCAGATCAGCATCAGAGGAGCAGCAGAGGAGCATCAGAGGAGCATCACATGAGCATCAGAGGAGCATCAGAGGAGCATCAGAGGAGCATCACAGGAGCATCAGAGGAGCATCAGAGGAGCATCAGAGGAGCATCAGAGGAGCATCAGAGGAAGATCAGAGGAGCCTCAGAGCAGCATCAGAGGAGCATCAGAGGAGCATCAGAGGAGCATCAGAGGAGGATCAGAGGAGCATCAGAGGAGCATCAGAGGAGCAGGAGCAGGAGCAGGAGCAGGAGCATGAGCAGGAGCATCAGAGGTCATCAGAGGAGCATCAGAGGAGCAGGAGCAGGAGCAGGAGCATCAGAGGAGCATCAGAGGAGCATCAGAGGAGCATCAGAGGAGCGTCAGAGGAGCATCAGAGGAGCATCAGAGGAGCATCAGAGGAGCATCAGAGGAGCATCAGAGGAGCATCAGTGGAGCATCAGAGGAGCATCAGTGGAGCATCAGAGGAGGATCAGAGGAGCATCAGAGGAGTATCAGAGGAGCATCAGAGGAGCATCAGAGGAGCATCAGAGGAGCAGGAGCAGGAGCAGGAGCAGGAGCAGGAGCAGGAGCAGGAGCAGGAGCAGGAGCATCAGAGGAGCATCAGAGGAGCATCAGAGGAGCATCAGAGGAGCATCAGTGGAGCATCAGAGGAGGATCAGAGGAGCATCAGAGGAGCATCAGAGGAGCATCAGAGGAGCATCAGAGGAGCATCAGAGGAGCATCAGAGGAGCGTCAGAGGAGCATCAGAGGAGGATCAGAGGAGCATCAGAGGAGCATCAGAGGAGCATCAGAGGAGCATCAGAGGAGCATCAGAGGAGCATCAGAGGAGCATCAGAGGAGCATCAGAGGAGGATTAGAGGAGCATCAGAGGAGCATCAGAGGAGCAGGAGTAGGAGCATGACCATCAGAGGAGCATCAGAGGAGCATCAGAGGAGCATCAGAGGAGCATCAGAGGAGCATCAGAGGAGCATCTGAGGAGCATCAGAGGAGTATCAAAGGAGCATCAGAGGAGCATCTGAGGAGCATCAGAGGATTATCAGAGGAGCATCAGAGGAGCATCAGAGGTGCATCAGAGGAGCATCAGAGGTGCATCAGAGGAGCATCAGAGGAGCATCAGAGGAGCATCAGAGGAGCATCAGAGGAGCATCTGAGGAGCATCAGAGGAGTATCAGAGGAGCATCAGAGGAGCATCAGAGGAGCATCAGAGGAGCATCTGAGGAGCATCAGAGGAGTATCAGAGGAGCATCAGAGGAGCATCAGAGGTGCATCAGAGGAGCATCAGAGGTGCAGGAGCAGGAGCAGGAGCAGGAACAGGAGCAGGAGCAGGAGCAGGAGCAGGAGCAGGAGCAGGAGCAGGAGAAGGAGCAGGAGCAGGAGCAGGAGCAGGAGCAGGAGCAGGAGCAGGAGCAGGAGCAGGAGCAGGAGCAGGAGCAGGAGCAGGAGCAGGAGCAGGAGCATCAGAGGAGCATAGGAGGAGCATCAGAGGACCATCAGAGGAGCATCAGAGGAGCATCAGAGGAGCATCGGAGGAGCATCAGAGGAGGATCAGAGGAGCATCAGAGGAGCATCAGAGGAGCATCAGAGGAGCATCAGAGGAGCATCAGTGGAGCATCAGAGGAGCATCAGAGGAGCATCAGAGGAGCATCAGAGGAGCCTCAGAGGAGCATCAGAGGAGCATCAGAGGAGCATCAGAGGAGCATCAGAGGAGCATCAGAGGAGCATCAGAGAAGCATCAGAGGAGCATCAGAGGAGGATCAGAGGAGCATCAGAGGAGCATCAGAGGAGCCTCAGAGGAGCATCAGAGGAGCATCAGAGGAGCAACAGAGGAGCATCAGAGGAGCAGCACAGGAGCATCAGAGGAGGATCACAGGAGCATCAGAGGAGCATCAGAGGAGCATCAGAGGAGCATCAGAGGAGCATCAGAGGAGCATCAGAGGAGCATCAGAGGAGGATCAGAGGAGCATCAGAGGAGCATCAGAGGAGCATCAGAGGAGCATCAGAGGAGCATCAGAGGAGCATCAGAGGAGCATCAGAGGAGCATCAGAGGAGCCTCAGAGGAGCAACAGAGGAGCATCAGAGGAGCATCAGAGGAGCATCAGAGGAGCATCAGAGGAGCATCAGAGGAGCCTCAGAGGAGCCTCAGAGGAGCCTCAGAGGAGCATCAGAGGAGCATCAGAGGAGCATCATAGGAGCATCAGAGGAGCATCAGAAGAGCATCAGTGGAGCATCAGAGGAGCATCAGAGGAGCATCAGGGGAGCATCAGAGGAGCAACAGAGGAGCATCAGAGGAGCATCAGAGGAGCATCAGAGGTGCATCAGAGGAGCACCAGAGGAGCATCAGAGGAGCATCAGTGGAGCATCAGAGGAGCATCAGAGGAACATCAGAGGAGCATCAGAGGAGCATCAGAGGAGCATCAGAGGAGCAGGAGCAGGAGCAGGAGCAGGAGCAGGAGCAGGAGCAGGAGCAGGAGCAGGAGCAGGAGCAGGTGCAGGAGCATCAGAGGAGCATCAGATGAGCAGGAGCTGGAGCAGGAGCAGGAGCAGGAGCATCAGAGGAGTATCAGAGGAGCATCAGTGGAGCAGGAGCAGGAGCAGGAGCATCAGAGGAGCATCAGAGGAGCATCAGAGGAGCATCAGAGGAGCATCAGAGGAGCATCAGAGGAGCATCAGAGGAGCATCAGAGGAGCCCCAGAGGAGCCTCAGAGGAGCCTCAGAGGAGCATCAGAGGAGCATCAGAGGAGCCCCAGAGGAGCCTCAGAGGAGCCTCAGAGGAGCATCAGAGGAGCATCAGAGGAGCATCAGAGGAGCATCAGAGGAGCATCAGAGGAGCCTCAGAGGAGCATCAGAGGAGCATCAGAGGAGCATCAGAGGAGCATCAGAGGAGCATCAGAGGAGCATCAGAGGAGCATCAGAGGAGCATCAGAGGATCATCAGAGGAGCAACAGAGGAGCATCAGAGGAGCATCAGAGGAGCATCAGAGGAGCATCAGAGGAGCATCACAGGAGCATCAGAGGAGCATCAGAGGAGCATCAGAGGAGCATCAGAGGAGCATCAGAGGAGCCTCAGAGGAGCATCAGAGGAGTCTCAGAGGAGCCTCAGAGGAGCCTCAGAGGAGCATCAGAGGAGCATCAGAGGAGCATCAGAGGAGCATCAGAGGAGGATCAGAGGAGCATCAGAGGAGAATCAGAGGAGCATCAGAGGAGCATCAGAGGAGCATCAGAGGAGGATCAGAGGAGGATCAGAGGAGCATCAGAGGAGCATCAGAGGAGCATCAGAGGAGCATCAGAGGAGCATCAGAGGAGCCTCAGAGGAGCATCACAGGAGCATCACAGGAGCATCATTGGAGCATCATTGGAGCATCATTGGAGCATCAGAGGAGCATCAGAGGAGCATCAGAGGAGCAACAGAGGAGCATCAGAGGAGCATCAGAGGAGCATCAGAGGAGCATCAGAGGAGCATCAGAGGTGCATCAGAGGAGCATCTGAGGAGCATCAGAGGAGCATCATAGGAGCATCAGAGGAGCATCAGAGGTGCATCAGAGGAGCATCTGAGGAGCATCAGTGGAGCATCAGAGGAGCATCAGAGGAGCATCAGAGGTGCATCAGAGGAGCATCGAGCAGGAGCAGGAGCATCAGAGGTGCAGGAGCAGGAGCCGGAGCAGGAGCCGGAGCAGGAGCCGGAGCAGGAGCAGGAGCAGGAGCAGGAGCAGGAGCAGGAGCAGGAGCAGGGGCAGGAGCAGGAGCAGGAGCAGGAGCAGGAGCAGGAGCAGGAGCAGGAGCAGGAGCAGGAGCAGGAGCAGGAGCAGGAGCAGGAGCAGGAGCAGGAGCAGGAGCAGGAGCATCAGAGGAGCATCAGAGGAGCATCAGAGGAACATCAGAGGAGCATCAGAGGAGCATCAGAGGAGCATCAGAGGAGCATCAGAGGAGCATCAGAGGAGCATCAGAGGAGCATCAGAGGAGCATCAGTGGAGCATCAGAGGAGCATCAGAGGAGCATCAGAGGAGCATCAGAGGAGCATCAGAGGAGCATCAGAGGAGGATCAGAGGAGCATCAGTGGAGCATCAGAGGAGCATCAGAGGAGGATCAGAGGAGCATCAGAGGAGCATCAGAGGAGCATCAGAGGAGCATCAGAGGAGGATCAGAGGAGCATCAGAGGAGCATTAGAGGAGCATCAGAGGAGGATCACAGGAGCATCAGAGGAGCATCAGAGGAGCATCAGAGGAGCATCAGAGGAGCATCAGAGGAGCATCAGAGGAGCATCAGAGGAGCCTCTGAGGAGCATCAGAGGAGCATCAGAGGAGCATCAGAGGAGCATCAGAGGAACAGCAGAGGAACAGCAGAGGAGCATCACAGGAGCATCAGAGGAGCATCACAGGAGCATCAGATGAGCATCAGAGGAGCATCAGAGGAGCATCAGAGGTGGATCGGAGGAGCATCAGAGGAGCATCAGAGGAGCATCAGAGGAGCATCAGAGGAGAATCAGAGGAGCATCAGATGAGCATCAGAGGAGCAGCAGAGGAGCATCAGAGGAGCATCACAGGAGCATCAGAGGAGCATCAGAGGAGTATCAGAGGAGCATCAGAGGAGCATCAGAGGAGCATCAGAGGAGCATCAGAGGAGCATCAGAGGAGCCTCAGAGGAGCATCAGAGGAGCATCAGAGGAGCATCAGTGTAGCATCAGAGGAGGATCAGAGGAGCATCAGAGGAGCATCAGAGGAGCATCAGAGGAGCATCAGAGGAGCATCAGAGGAGAATCAGATCAGCATCAGAGGAGCAGCAGAGGAGCATCAGAGGAGCATCACATGAGCATCAGAGGAGCATCAGAGGAGCATCAGAGGAGCATCACAGGAGCATCAGAGGAGCATCAGAGGAGCATCAGAGGAGCATCAGAGGAGCATCAGAGGAGCATCAGAGGAGCCTCAGAGCAGCATCAGAGGAGCATCAGAGGAGCATCAGAGGAGCATCAGAGGAGGATCAGAGGAGCATCAGAGGAGCATCAGAGGAGCAGGAGCAGGAGCATGAGCAGGAGCATCAGAGGTCATCAGAGGAGCATCAGAGGAGCAGGAGCAGGAGCAGGAGCATCAGAGGAGCATCAGAGGAGCATCAGAGGAGCATCAGAGGAGCGTCAGAGGAGCATCAGAGGAGCATCAGAGGAGCATCAGAGGAGCATCAGAGGAGCATCAGAGGAGCATCAGTGGAGCATCAGAGGAGCATCAGTGGAGCATCAGAGGAGGATCAGAGGAGCATCAGAGGAGCATCAGAGGAGCATCAGAGGAGTATCAGAGGAGCATCAGAGGAGCATCAGAGGAGCATCAGAGGAGCAGGAGCAGGAGCAGGAGCAGGAGCAGGAGCAGGAGCAGGAGCAGGAGCAGGAGCATCAGAGGAGCATCAGAGGAGCATCAGAGGAGCATCAGAGGAGCATCAGTGGAGCATCAGAGGAGGATCAGAGGAGCATCAGAGGAGCATCAGAGGAGCATCAGAGGAGCATCAGAGGAGCATCAGAGGAGCATCAGAGGAGCGTCAGAGGAGCATCAGAGGAGGATCAGAGGAGCATCAGAGGAGCATCAGAGGAGCATCAGAGGAGCATCAGAGGAGCATCAGAGGAGCATCAGAGGAGCATCAGAGGAGCATCAGAGGAGGATTAGAGGAGCATCAGAGGAGCATCAGAGGAGCAGGAGTAGGAGCATGACCATCAGAGGAGCATCAGAGGAGCATCAGAGGAGCATCAGAGGAGCATCAGAGGAGCATCAGAGGAGCATCAGAGGAGCATCAGAGGAGCATCAGAGGAGCATCAGAGGAGCATCTGAGGAGCATCAGAGGAGTATCAGAGGAGCATCAGAGGAGCATCAGAGGAGCATCAGAGGAGCATCTGAGGAGCATCAGAGGAGTATCAGAGGAGCATCAGAGGAGCATCAGAGGAGCATCAGAGGAGCCTCTGAGGAGCATCAGAGGAGCATCAGAGGAGCATCAGAGGAGCATCAGAAGAACAGCAGAGGAGCATCAGAGGAGCATCACAGGAGCATCAGAGGAGCATCACAGGAGCATCAGATGAGCATCAGAGGAGCATCAGAGGAGCATCAGAGGTGGATCAGAGGAGCATCAGAGGAGCATCAGAGGAGCATCAGAGGAGCATCAGAGGAGAATCAGAGGAGCATCAGATGAGCATCAGAGGAGCAGCAGAGGAGCATCAGAGGAACATCACAGGAGCATCAGAGGAGCATCAGAGGAGTATCAGAGGAGCATCAGAGGAGCATCAGAGGAGCATCAGAGGAGCATCAGAGGAGCATCAGAGGAGCCTCAGAGGAGCATCAGAGGAGAATCAGAGGAGCATCAGAGTAGCATCAGAGGAGGATCAGAGGAGCATCAGAGGAGCATCAGAGGAGCATCAGAGGAGCATCAGAGGAGCATCAGAGGAGCATCAGAGGAGAATCAGATCAGCATCAGAGGAGCAGCAGAGGAGCATCAGAGGAGCATCACAGGAGCATCAGAGGAGCATCAGAGGAGCATCAGAGGAGCATCAGTGGAGCATCAGAGGAGCATCAGAGGAGGATCAGAGGAGCATCAGAGGAGCATCAGAGGAGCATCAGAGGAGCATCAGAGGAGCATCAGAGGAGGATCACAGGGGCATCAGAGGAGCATCAGAGGAGCATCACAGGAGCATCAGAGGAGCATCAGAGGAACATCAGAGGAGCATAAGAGGAGGATCAGAGGAGCATAAGAAGAGCATCAGAGGAGCATCAGAGGAGCATCAGAGGAGCATCAGAGGAGCATCAGATGAGCATCAGAGGAGCAGCAGAGGAGCATCAGTGGAGCATCAGAGGAGCATCAGAGGAGCATCAGAGGAGCATCAGAGGAGCATCAGAGGAGCATCAGAGGAGCATCAGAGGAGCATCAGAGGAGCATCAGAGGAGGATCAGAGGAGCATCAGACAGCATCAGAGGAGCATCAGAGGAGCATCAGAGGAGAATCAGAGGAGCATCAGAGGAGCATCACAGGAGCATCAGAGGAGCATCAGAGGAGCATCAGAGGAGCATCAGAGGAGCATCAGAGGAGCATCAGAGGAGCATCAGAGGAGCATCAGAGGAGCATCAGAGGAGCATCAGAGGAGCATCAGAGGAGGATCAGAGGAGGATCAGAGGAGCATCAGAGGAGCATCAGAGGAGCATCAGAGGAGAATCAGATGAGCATCAGAGGAGCAGCAGAGGAGCATCAGAGGAGCATCACAGGAGCATCAGAGGAGCATCAGAGGAGCATCAGAGGAGCATCAGAGGAGCATCAGAGGAGCCTCAGAGGAGCATCAGAGGAGTCTCAGAGGAGCCTCAGAGGAGCCTCAGAGGAGCATCAGAGGAGCATCAGAGGAGCATCAGAGGAGCATCAGAGGAGGATCAGAGGAGCATCAGAGGAGAATCAGAGGAGCATCAGAGGAGCATCAGAGGAGCATCAGAGGAGGATCAGAGGAGGATCAGAGGAGCATCAGAGGAGCATCAGAGGAGCATCAGAGGAGCATCAGAGGAGCATCAGAGGAGCCTCAGAGGAGCATCACAGGAGCATCACAGGAGCATCAGTGGAGCATCATTGGAGCATCATTGGAGCATCAGAGGAGCATCAGAGGAGCATCAGAGGAGCAACAGAGGAGCATCAGAGGAGCATCAGAGGAGCATCAGAGGAGCATCAGAGGAGCATCAGAGGTGCATCAGAGGAGCATCTGAGGAGCATCAGAGGAGCATCATAGGAGCATCAGAGGAGCATCAGAGGTGCATCAGAGGAGCATCTGAGGAGCATCAGTGGAGCATCAGAGGAGCATCAGAGGAGCATCAGAGGTGCATCAGAGGAGCATCGAGCAGGAGCAGGAGCATCAGAGGTGCAGGAGCAGGAGCCGGAGCAGGAGCCGGAGCAGGAGCCGGAGCAGGAGCAGGAGCAGGAGCAGGAGCAGGAGCAGGAGCAGGAGCAGGGGCAGGAGCAGGAGCAGGAGCAGGAGCAGGAGCAGGAGCAGGAGCAGGAGCAGGAGCAGGAGCAGGAGCAGGAGCAGGAGCAGGAGCAGGAGCAGGAGCAGGAGCAGGAGCAGGAGCAGGAGCATCAGAGGAGCATCAGAGGAGCATCAGAGGAACATCAGAGGAGCATCAGAGGAGCATCAGAGGAGCATCAGAGGAGCATCAGAGGAGCATCAGAGGAGCATCAGAGGAGCATCAGAGGAGCATCAGTGGAGCATCAGAGGAGCATCAGAGGAGCATCAGAGGAGCATCAGAGGAGCATCAGAGGAGCATCAGAGGAGGATCAGAGGAGCATCAGTGGAGCATCAGAGGAGCATCAGAGGAGGATCAGAGGAGCATCAGAGGAGCATCAGAGGAGCATCAGAGGAGCATCAGAGGAGGATCAGAGGAGCATCAG
Organism: Narcine bancroftii; assembly: GCF_036971445.1. Classification (NCBI taxonomy): domain Eukaryota; kingdom Metazoa; phylum Chordata; class Chondrichthyes; order Torpediniformes; family Narcinidae; genus Narcine; species Narcine bancroftii. Next base: position 1,435,697 of record NW_027211891.1, on the reverse strand, counting down.
AGGAGCATTAGAGGAGCATCAGAGGAGGATCACAGGAGCATCAGAGGAGCATCAGAGGAGCATCAGAGGAGCATCAGAGGAGCATCAGAGGAGCATCAGAGGAGCATCAGAGGAGCCTCTGAGGAGCATCAGAGGAGCATCAGAGGAGCATCAGAGGAGCATCAGAGGAACAGCAGAGGAACAGCAGAGGAGCATCACAGGAGCATCAGAGGAGCATCATAGGAGCATCAGATGAGCATCAGAGGAGCATCAGAGGAGCATCATAGGTGGATCGGAGGAGCATCAGAGGAGCATCAGAGGAGCATCAGAGGAGCATCAGAGGAGAATCAGAGGAGCATCAGATGAGCATCAGAGGAGCAGCAGAGGAGCATCAGAGGAGCATCACAGGAGCATCAGAGGAGCATCAGAGGAGTTTCAGAGGAGCATCAGAGGAGCATCAGAGGAGCATCAGAGGAGCATCAGAGGAGCATCAGAGGAGCCTCAGAGGAGCATCAGAGGAGCATCAGAGGAGCATCAGTGTAGCATCAGAGGAGGATCAGAGGAGCATCAGAGGAGCATCAGAGGAGCATCAGAGGAGCATCAGAGGAGCATCAGAGGAGAATCAGATCAGCATCAGAGGAGCAGCAGAGGAGCATCAGAGGAGCATCACATGAGCATCAGAGGAGCATCAGAGGAGCATCAGAGGAGCATCACAGGAGCATCAGAGGAGCATCAGAGGAGCATCAGAGGAGCATCAGAGGAGCATCAGAGGAAGATCAGAGGAGCCTCAGAGCAGCATCAGAGGAGCATCAGAGGAGCATCAGAGGAGCATCAGAGGAGGATCAGAGGAGCATCAGAGGAGCATCAGAGGAGCAGGAGCAGGAGCAGGAGCAGGAGCATGAGCAGGAGCATCAGAGGTCATCAGAGGAGCATCAGAGGAGCAGGAGCAGGAGCAGGAGCATCAGAGGAGCATCAGAGGAGCATCAGAGGAGCATCAGAGGAGCGTCAGAGGAGCATCAGAGGAGCATCAGAGGAGCATCAGAGGAGCATCAGAGGAGCATCAGAGGAGCATCAGTGGAGCATCAGAGGAGCATCAGTGGAGCATCAGAGGAGGATCAGAGGAGCATCAGAGGAGTATCAGAGGAGCATCAGAGGAGCATCAGAGGAGCATCAGAGGAGCAGGAGCAGGAGCAGGAGCAGGAGCAGGAGCAGGAGCAGGAGCAGGAGCAGGAGCATCAGAGGAGCATCAGAGGAGCATCAGAGGAGCATCAGAGGAGCATCAGTGGAGCATCAGAGGAGGATCAGAGGAGCATCAGAGGAGCATCAGAGGAGCATCAGAGGAGCATCAGAGGAGCATCAGAGGAGCATCAGAGGAGCGTCAGAGGAGCATCAGAGGAGGATCAGAGGAGCATCAGAGGAGCATCAGAGGAGCATCAGAGGAGCATCAGAGGAGCATCAGAGGAGCATCAGAGGAGCATCAGAGGAGCATCAGAGGAGGATTAGAGGAGCATCAGAGGAGCATCAGAGGAGCAGGAGTAGGAGCATGACCATCAGAGGAGCATCAGAGGAGCATCAGAGGAGCATCAGAGGAGCATCAGAGGAGCATCAGAGGAGCATCTGAGGAGCATCAGAGGAGTATCAAAGGAGCATCAGAGGAGCATCTGAGGAGCATCAGAGGATTATCAGAGGAGCATCAGAGGAGCATCAGAGGTGCATCAGAGGAGCATCAGAGGTGCATCAGAGGAGCATCAGAGGAGCATCAGAGGAGCATCAGAGGAGCATCAGAGGAGCATCTGAGGAGCATCAGAGGAGTATCAGAGGAGCATCAGAGGAGCATCAGAGGAGCATCAGAGGAGCATCTGAGGAGCATCAGAGGAGTATCAGAGGAGCATCAGAGGAGCATCAGAGGTGCATCAGAGGAGCATCAGAGGTGCAGGAGCAGGAGCAGGAGCAGGAACAGGAGCAGGAGCAGGAGCAGGAGCAGGAGCAGGAGCAGGAGCAGGAGAAGGAGCAGGAGCAGGAGCAGGAGCAGGAGCAGGAGCAGGAGCAGGAGCAGGAGCAGGAGCAGGAGCAGGAGCAGGAGCAGGAGCAGGAGCAGGAGCATCAGAGGAGCATAGGAGGAGCATCAGAGGACCATCAGAGGAGCATCAGAGGAGCATCAGAGGAGCATCGGAGGAGCATCAGAGGAGGATCAGAGGAGCATCAGAGGAGCATCAGAGGAGCATCAGAGGAGCATCAGAGGAGCATCAGTGGAGCATCAGAGGAGCATCAGAGGAGCATCAGAGGAGCATCAGAGGAGCCTCAGAGGAGCATCAGAGGAGCATCAGAGGAGCATCAGAGGAGCATCAGAGGAGCATCAGAGGAGCATCAGAGAAGCATCAGAGGAGCATCAGAGGAGGATCAGAGGAGCATCAGAGGAGCATCAGAGGAGCCTCAGAGGAGCATCAGAGGAGCATCAGAGGAGCAACAGAGGAGCATCAGAGGAGCAGCACAGGAGCATCAGAGGAGGATCACAGGAGCATCAGAGGAGCATCAGAGGAGCATCAGAGGAGCATCAGAGGAGCATCAGAGGAGCATCAGAGGAGCATCAGAGGAGGATCAGAGGAGCATCAGAGGAGCATCAGAGGAGCATCAGAGGAGCATCAGAGGAGCATCAGAGGAGCATCAGAGGAGCATCAGAGGAGCATCAGAGGAGCCTCAGAGGAGCAACAGAGGAGCATCAGAGGAGCATCAGAGGAGCATCAGAGGAGCATCAGAGGAGCATCAGAGGAGCCTCAGAGGAGCCTCAGAGGAGCCTCAGAGGAGCATCAGAGGAGCATCAGAGGAGCATCATAGGAGCATCAGAGGAGCATCAGAAGAGCATCAGTGGAGCATCAGAGGAGCATCAGAGGAGCATCAGGGGAGCATCAGAGGAGCAACAGAGGAGCATCAGAGGAGCATCAGAGGAGCATCAGAGGTGCATCAGAGGAGCACCAGAGGAGCATCAGAGGAGCATCAGTGGAGCATCAGAGGAGCATCAGAGGAACATCAGAGGAGCATCAGAGGAGCATCAGAGGAGCATCAGAGGAGCAGGAGCAGGAGCAGGAGCAGGAGCAGGAGCAGGAGCAGGAGCAGGAGCAGGAGCAGGAGCAGGTGCAGGAGCATCAGAGGAGCATCAGATGAGCAGGAGCTGGAGCAGGAGCAGGAGCAGGAGCATCAGAGGAGTATCAGAGGAGCATCAGTGGAGCAGGAGCAGGAGCAGGAGCATCAGAGGAGCATCAGAGGAGCATCAGAGGAGCATCAGAGGAGCATCAGAGGAGCATCAGAGGAGCATCAGAGGAGCATCAGAGGAGCCCCAGAGGAGCCTCAGAGGAGCCTCAGAGGAGCATCAGAGGAGCATCAGAGGAGCCCCAGAGGAGCCTCAGAGGAGCCTCAGAGGAGCATCAGAGGAGCATCAGAGGAGCATCAGAGGAGCATCAGAGGAGCATCAGAGGAGCCTCAGAGGAGCATCAGAGGAGCATCAGAGGAGCATCAGAGGAGCATCAGAGGAGCATCAGAGGAGCATCAGAGGAGCATCAGAGGAGCATCAGAGGATCATCAGAGGAGCAACAGAGGAGCATCAGAGGAGCATCAGAGGAGCATCAGAGGAGCATCAGAGGAGCATCACAGGAGCATCAGAGGAGCATCAGAGGAGCATCAGAGGAGCATCAGAGGAGCATCAGAGGAGCCTCAGAGGAGCATCAGAGGAGTCTCAGAGGAGCCTCAGAGGAGCCTCAGAGGAGCATCAGAGGAGCATCAGAGGAGCATCAGAGGAGCATCAGAGGAGGATCAGAGGAGCATCAGAGGAGAATCAGAGGAGCATCAGAGGAGCATCAGAGGAGCATCAGAGGAGGATCAGAGGAGGATCAGAGGAGCATCAGAGGAGCATCAGAGGAGCATCAGAGGAGCATCAGAGGAGCATCAGAGGAGCCTCAGAGGAGCATCACAGGAGCATCACAGGAGCATCATTGGAGCATCATTGGAGCATCATTGGAGCATCAGAGGAGCATCAGAGGAGCATCAGAGGAGCAACAGAGGAGCATCAGAGGAGCATCAGAGGAGCATCAGAGGAGCATCAGAGGAGCATCAGAGGTGCATCAGAGGAGCATCTGAGGAGCATCAGAGGAGCATCATAGGAGCATCAGAGGAGCATCAGAGGTGCATCAGAGGAGCATCTGAGGAGCATCAGTGGAGCATCAGAGGAGCATCAGAGGAGCATCAGAGGTGCATCAGAGGAGCATCGAGCAGGAGCAGGAGCATCAGAGGTGCAGGAGCAGGAGCCGGAGCAGGAGCCGGAGCAGGAGCCGGAGCAGGAGCAGGAGCAGGAGCAGGAGCAGGAGCAGGAGCAGGAGCAGGGGCAGGAGCAGGAGCAGGAGCAGGAGCAGGAGCAGGAGCAGGAGCAGGAGCAGGAGCAGGAGCAGGAGCAGGAGCAGGAGCAGGAGCAGGAGCAGGAGCAGGAGCAGGAGCATCAGAGGAGCATCAGAGGAGCATCAGAGGAACATCAGAGGAGCATCAGAGGAGCATCAGAGGAGCATCAGAGGAGCATCAGAGGAGCATCAGAGGAGCATCAGAGGAGCATCAGAGGAGCATCAGAGGAGCATCAGTGGAGCATCAGAGGAGCATCAGAGGAGCATCAGAGGAGCATCAGAGGAGCATCAGAGGAGCATCAGAGGAGGATCAGAGGAGCATCAGTGGAGCATCAGAGGAGCATCAGAGGAGGATCAGAGGAGCATCAGAGGAGCATCAGAGGAGCATCAGAGGAGCATCAGAGGAGGATCAGAGGAGCATCAGAGGAGCATTAGAGGAGCATCAGAGGAGGATCACAGGAGCATCAGAGGAGCATCAGAGGAGCATCAGAGGAGCATCAGAGGAGCATCAGAGGAGCATCAGAGGAGCATCAGAGGAGCCTCTGAGGAGCATCAGAGGAGCATCAGAGGAGCATCAGAGGAGCATCAGAGGAACAGCAGAGGAACAGCAGAGGAGCATCACAGGAGCATCAGAGGAGCATCACAGGAGCATCAGATGAGCATCAGAGGAGCATCAGAGGAGCATCAGAGGTGGATCGGAGGAGCATCAGAGGAGCATCAGAGGAGCATCAGAGGAGCATCAGAGGAGAATCAGAGGAGCATCAGATGAGCATCAGAGGAGCAGCAGAGGAGCATCAGAGGAGCATCACAGGAGCATCAGAGGAGCATCAGAGGAGTATCAGAGGAGCATCAGAGGAGCATCAGAGGAGCATCAGAGGAGCATCAGAGGAGCATCAGAGGAGCCTCAGAGGAGCATCAGAGGAGCATCAGAGGAGCATCAGTGTAGCATCAGAGGAGGATCAGAGGAGCATCAGAGGAGCATCAGAGGAGCATCAGAGGAGCATCAGAGGAGCATCAGAGGAGAATCAGATCAGCATCAGAGGAGCAGCAGAGGAGCATCAGAGGAGCATCACATGAGCATCAGAGGAGCATCAGAGGAGCATCAGAGGAGCATCACAGGAGCATCAGAGGAGCATCAGAGGAGCATCAGAGGAGCATCAGAGGAGCATCAGAGGAGCATCAGAGGAGCCTCAGAGCAGCATCAGAGGAGCATCAGAGGAGCATCAGAGGAGCATCAGAGGAGGATCAGAGGAGCATCAGAGGAGCATCAGAGGAGCAGGAGCAGGAGCATGAGCAGGAGCATCAGAGGTCATCAGAGGAGCATCAGAGGAGCAGGAGCAGGAGCAGGAGCATCAGAGGAGCATCAGAGGAGCATCAGAGGAGCATCAGAGGAGCGTCAGAGGAGCATCAGAGGAGCATCAGAGGAGCATCAGAGGAGCATCAGAGGAGCATCAGAGGAGCATCAGTGGAGCATCAGAGGAGCATCAGTGGAGCATCAGAGGAGGATCAGAGGAGCATCAGAGGAGCATCAGAGGAGCATCAGAGGAGTATCAGAGGAGCATCAGAGGAGCATCAGAGGAGCATCAGAGGAGCAGGAGCAGGAGCAGGAGCAGGAGCAGGAGCAGGAGCAGGAGCAGGAGCAGGAGCATCAGAGGAGCATCAGAGGAGCATCAGAGGAGCATCAGAGGAGCATCAGTGGAGCATCAGAGGAGGATCAGAGGAGCATCAGAGGAGCATCAGAGGAGCATCAGAGGAGCATCAGAGGAGCATCAGAGGAGCATCAGAGGAGCGTCAGAGGAGCATCAGAGGAGGATCAGAGGAGCATCAGAGGAGCATCAGAGGAGCATCAGAGGAGCATCAGAGGAGCATCAGAGGAGCATCAGAGGAGCATCAGAGGAGCATCAGAGGAGGATTAGAGGAGCATCAGAGGAGCATCAGAGGAGCAGGAGTAGGAGCATGACCATCAGAGGAGCATCAGAGGAGCATCAGAGGAGCATCAGAGGAGCATCAGAGGAGCATCAGAGGAGCATCAGAGGAGCATCAGAGGAGCATCAGAGGAGCATCAGAGGAGCATCTGAGGAGCATCAGAGGAGTATCAGAGGAGCATCAGAGGAGCATCAGAGGAGCATCAGAGGAGCATCTGAGGAGCATCAGAGGAGTATCAGAGGAGCATCAGAGGAGCATCAGAGGTGCATCAGAGGAGCATCAGAGGTGCAGGAGCAGGAGCAGGAGCAGGAACAGGAGCAGGAGCAGGAGCAGGAGCAGGAGCAGGAGCAGGAGCAGGAGAAGGAGCAGGAGCAGGAGCAGGAGCAGGAGCAGGAGCAGGAGCAGGAGCAGGAGCAGGAGCAGGAGCAGGAGCAGGAGCAGGAGCAGGAGCAGGAGCAGGAGCAGGAGCATCAGAGGAGCATAGGAGGAGCATCAGAGGACCATCAGAGGAGCATCAGAGGAGCATCAGAGGAGCATCGGAGGAGCATCAGAGGAGGATCAGAGGAGCATCAGAGGAGCATCAGAGGAGCATCAGAGGAGCATCAGAGGAGCATCAGAGGAGCATCAGAGGAGCATCAGAGGAGCATCAGAGGAGCATCAGAGGAGCCTCAGAGGAGCATCAGAGGAGCATCAGAGGAGCATCAGAGGAGCATCAGAGGAGCATCAGAGGAGCATCAGAGAAGCATCAGAGGAGCATCAGAGGAGGATCAGAGGAGCATCAGAGGAGCATCAGAGGAGCCTCAGAGGAGCATCAGAGGAGCATCAGAGGAGCAACAGAGGAGCATCAGAGGAGCAGCACAGGAGCATCAGAGGAGGATCACAGGAGCATCAGAGGAGCATCAGAGGAGCATCAGAGGAGCATCAGAGGAGCATCAGAGGAGCATCAGAGGAGCATCAGAGGAGGATCAGAGGAGCATCAGAGGAGCATCAGAGGAGCATCAGAGGAGCATCAGAGGAGCATCAGAGGAGCATCAGAGGAGCATCAGAGGAGCATCAGAGGAGCCTCAGAGGAGCAAAAGAGGAGCATCAGAGGAGCATCAGAGGAGCATCAGAGGAGCATCAGAGGAGCATCAGAGGAGCCTCAGAGGAGCCTCAGAGGAGCCTCAGAGGAGCATCAGAGGAGCATCAGAGGAGCATCATAGGAGCATCAGAGGAGCATCAGAAGAGCATCAGTGGAGCATCAGAGGAGCATCAGAGGAGCATCAGGGGAGCATCAGAGGAGCAACAGAGGAGCATCAGAGGAGCATCAGAGGAGCATCAGAGGAGCATCAGAGGAGCCTCAGAGGAGCATCAGAGGAGCATCAGAGGAGCATCAGAGGAGCATCAGAGGAGCATCAGAGGAGCATCAGAGAAGCATCAGAGGAGCATCAGAGGAGGATCAGAGGAGCATCAGAGGAGCATCAGAGGAGCCTCAGAGGAGCATCAGAGGAGCATCAGAGGAGCAACAGAGGAGCATCAGAGGAGCAGCACAGGAGCATCAGAGGAGGATCACAGGAGCATCAGAGGAGCATCAGAGGAGCATCAGAGGAGCATCAGAGGAGCATCAGAGGAGCATCAGAGGAGCATCAGAGGAGCATCAGAGGAGGATCAGAGGAGCATCAGAGGAGCATCAGAGGAGCATCAGAGGAGCATCAGAGGAGCATCAGAGGAGCATCAGAGGAGCATCAGAGGAGCATCAGAGGAGCCTCAGAGGAGCAACAGAGGAGCATCAGAGGAGCATCAGAGGAGCATCAGAGGAGCATCAGAGGAGCATCAGAGGAGCCTCAGAGGAGCCTCAGAGGAGCCTCAGAGGAGCATCAGAGGAGCATCAGAGGAGCATCATAGGAGCATCAGAGGAGCATCAGAAGAGCATCAGTGGAGCATCAGAGGAGCATCAGAGGAGCATCAGGGGAGCATCAGAGGAGCAACAGAGGAGCATCAGAGGAGCATCAGAGGAGCATCAGAGGTGCATCAGAGGAGCACCAGAGGAGCATCAGAGGAGCATCAGTGGAGCATCAGAGGAGCATCAGAGGAACATCAGAGGAGCATCAGAGGAGCATCAGAGGAGCATCAGAGGAGCAGGAGCAGGAGCAGGAGCAGGAGCAGGAGCAGGAGCAGGAGCAGGAGCAGGAGCAGGAGCAGGTGCAGGAGCATCAGAGGAGCATCAGATGAGCAGGAGCAGGAGCAGGAGCAGGAGCAGGAGCATCAGAGGAGTATCAGAGGAGCATCAGTGGAGCAGGAGCAGGAGCAGGAGCATCAGAGGAGCATCAGAGGAGCATCAGAGGTGCATCAGAGGAGCATCAGAGGAGCATCAGAGGAGCATCAGAGGAGCATCAGAGGAGCCCCAGAGGAGCCTCAGAGGAGCCTCAGAGGAGCATCAGAGGAGCATCAGAGGAGCCCCAGAGGAGCCTCAGAGGAGCCTCAGAGGAGCATCAGAGGAGCATCAGAGGAGCATCAGAGGAGCATCAGAGGAGCATCAGAGGAGCCTCAGAGGAGCATCAGAGGAGCATCAGAGGAGCATCAGAGGAGCATCAGAGGAGCATCACAGGAGCATCAGAGGAGCATCAGAGGAGCATCAGAGGATCATCAGAGGAGCAACAGAGGAGCATCAGAGGAGCATCAGAGGAGCATCAGAGGAGCATCAGAGGAGCATCACAGGAGCATCAGAGGAGCATCAGAGGAGCATCAGAGGAGCATCAGAGGAGCATCAGAGGAGCCTCAGAGGAGCATCAGAGGAGTCTCAGAGGAGCCTCAGAGGAGCCTCAGAGGAGCATCAGAGGAGCATCAGAGGAGCATCAGAGGAGCATCAGAGGAGGATCAGAGGAGCATCAGAGGAGAATCAGAGAAGCATCAGAGGAGCATCAGAGGAGCATCAGAGGAGGATCAGAGGAGGATCAGAGGAGCATCAGAGGAGCATCAGAGGAGCATCAGAGGAGCATCAGAGGAGCATCAGAGGAGCCTCAGAGGAGCATCACAGGAGCATCACAGGAGCATCAGTGGAGCATCATTGGAGCATCATTGGAGCATCAGAGGAGCATCAGAGGAGCATCAGAGGAGCAACAGAGGAGCATCAGAGGAGCATCAGAGGAGCATCAGAGGAGCATCAGAGGGGCATCAGAGGTGCATCAGAGGAGCATCTGAGGAGCATCAGAGGAGCATCATAGGAGCATCAGAGGAGCATCAGAGGTGCATCAGAGGAGCATCTGAGGAGCATCAGTGGAGCATCAGAGGAGAATCAGAGGAGCATCAGAGGTGCATCAGAGGAGCATCGAGCAGGAGCAGGAGCATCAGAGGTGCAGGAGCAGGAGCCGGAGCAGGAGCCGGAGCAGGAGCCGGAGCAGGAGCAGGAGCAGGAGCAGGAGCAGGAGCAGGAGCAGGAGCAGGGGCAGGAGCAGGAGCAGGAGCAGGAGCAGGAGCAGGAGCAGGAGCAGGAGCAGGAGCAGGAGCAGGAGCAGGAGCAGGAGCAGGAGCAGGAGCAGGAGCAGGAGCAGGAGCAGGAGCATCAGAGGAGCATCAGAGGAGCATCAGAGGAACATCAGAGGAGCATCAGAGGAGCATCAGAGGAGCATCAGAGGAGCATCAGAGGAGCATCAGAGGAGCATCAGAGGAGCATCAGAGGAGCATCAGAGGAGCATCAGTGGAGCATCAGAGGAGCATCAGAGGAGCATCAGAGGAGCATCAGAGGAGCATCAGAGGAGGATCAGAGGAGCATCAGTGGAGCATCAGAGGAGCATCAGAGGAGGATCAGAGGAGCATCAGAGGAGCATCAGAGGAGCATCAGAGGAGCATCAGAGGAGGATCAGAGGAGCATCAGAGGAGCATTAGAGGAGCATCAGAGGAGGATCACAGGAGCATCAGAGGAGCATCAGAGGAGCATCAGAGGAGCATCAGAGGAGCATCAGAGGAGCATCAGAGGAGCATCAGAGGAGCCTCTGAGGAGCATCAGAGGAGCATCAGAGGAGCATCAGAGGAGCATCAGAGGAACAGCAGAGGAACAGCAGAGGAGCATCACAGGAGCATCAGAGGAGCATCACAGGAGCATCAGATGAGCATCAGAGGAGCATCAGAGGAGCATCAGAGGTGGATCGGAGGAGCATCAGAGGAGCATCAGAGGAGCATCAGAGGAGCATCAGAGGAGAATCAGAGGAGCATCAGATGAGCATCAGAGGAGCAGCAGAGGAGCATCAGAGGAGCATCACAGGAGCATCAGAGGAGCATCAGAGGAGTATCAGAGGAGCATCAGAGGAGCATCAGAGGAGCATCAGAGGAGCATCAGAGGAGCATCAGAGGAGCCTCAGAGGAGCATCAGAGGAGCATCAGAGGAGCATCAGTGTAGCATCAGAGGAGGATCAGAGGAGCATCAGAGGAGCATCAGAGGAGCATCAGAGGAGCATCAGAGGAGCATCAGAGGAGAATCAGATCAGCATCAGAGGAGCAGCAGAGGAGCATCAGAGGAGCATCACATGAGCATCAGAGGAGCATCAGAGGAGCATCAGAGGAGCATCACAGGAGCATCAGAGGAGCATCAGAGGAGCATCAGAGGAGCATCAGAGGAGCATCAGAGGAGCATCAGAGGAGCCTCAGAGCAGCATCAGAGGAGCATCAGAGGAGCATCAGAGGAGCATCAGAGGAGGATCAGAGGAGCATCAGAGGAGCATCAGAGGAGCAGGAGCAGGAGCAGGAGCAGGAGCATGAGCAGGAGCATCAGAGGTCATCAGAGGAGCATCAGAGGAGCAGGAGCAGGAGCAGGAGCATCAGAGGAGCATCAGAGGAGCATCAGAGGAGCATCAGAGGAGCGTCAGAGGAGCATCAGAGGAGCATCAGAGGAGCATCAGAGGAGCATCAGAGGAGCATCAGAGGAGCATCAGTGGAGCATCAGAGGAGCATCAGTGGAGCATCAGAGGAGGATCAGAGGAGCATCAGAGGAGCATCAGAGGAGCATCAGAGGAGTATCAGAGGAGCATCAGAGGAGCATCAGAGGAGCATCAGAGGAGCAGGAGCAGGAGCAGGAGCAGGAGCAGGAGCAGGAGCAGGAGCAGGAGCAGGAGCATCAGAGGAGCATCAGAGGAGCATCAGAGGAGCATCAGAGGAGCATCAGTGGAGCATCAGAGGAGGATCAGAGGAGCATCAGAGGAGCATCAGAGGAGCATCAGAGGAGCATCAGAGGAGCATCAGAGGAGCATCAGAGGAGCGTCAGAGGAGCATCAGAGGAGGATCAGAGGAGCATCAGAGGAGCATCAGAGGAGCATCAGAGGAGCATCAGAGGAGCATCAGAGGAGCATCAGAGGAGCATCAGAGGAGCATCAGAGGAGGATTAGAGGAGCATCAGAGGAGCATCAGAGGAGCAGGAGTAGGAGCATGACCATCAGAGGAGCATCAGAGGAGCATCAGAGGAGCATCAGAGGAGCATCAGAGGAGCATCAGAGGAGCATCTGAGGAGCATCAGAGGAGTATCAAAGGAGCATCAGAGGAGCATCTGAGGAGCATCAGAGGATTATCAGAGGAGCATCAGAGGAGCATCAGAGGTGCATCAGAGGAGCATCAGAGGTGCATCAGAGGAGCATCAGAGGAGCATCAGAGGAGCATCAGAGGAGCATCAGAGGAGCATCTGAGGAGCATCAGAGGAGTATCAGAGGAGCATCAGAGGAGCATCAGAGGAGCATCAGAGGAGCATCTGAGGAGCATCAGAGGAGTATCAGAGGAGCATCAGAGGAGCATCAGAGGTGCATCAGAGGAGCATCAGAGGTGCAGGAGCAGGAGCAGGAGCAGGAACAGGAGCAGGAGCAGGAGCAGGAGCAGGAGCAGGAGCAGGAGCAGGAGAAGGAGCAGGAGCAGGAGCAGGAGCAGGAGCAGGAGCAGGAGCAGGAGCAGGAGCAGGAGCAGGAGCAGGAGCAGGAGCAGGAGCAGGAGCATCAGAGGAGCATAGGAGGAGCATCAGAGGACCATCAGAGGAGCATCAGAGGAGCATCAGAGGAGCATCGGAGGAGCATCAGAGGAGGATCAGAGGAGCATCAGAGGAGCATCAGAGGAGCATCAGAGGAGCATCAGAGGAGCATCAGAGGAGCATCAGAGGAGCATCAGAGGAGCCTCAGAGGAGCATCAGAGGAGCATCAGAGGAGCATCAGAGGAGCATCAGAGGAGCATCAGAGGAGCATCAGAGAAGCATCAGAGGAGCATCAGAGGAGGATCAGAGGAGCATCAGAGGAGCATCAGAGGAGCCTCAGAGGAGCATCAGAGGAGCATCAGAGGAGCAACAGAGGAGCATCAGGGGAGCAGCACAGGAGCATCAGAGGAGGATCACAGGAGCATCAGAGGAGCATCAGAGGAGCATCAGAGGAGCATCAGAGGAGCATCAGAGGAGCATCAGAGGAGCATCAGAGGAGCATCAGAGGAGGATCAGAGGAGCATCAGAGGAGCATCAGAGGAGCATCAGAGGAGCATCAGAGGAGCATCAGAGGAGCATCAGAGGAGCATCAGAGGAGCATCAGAGGAGCCTCAGAGGAGCAACAGAGGAGCATCAGAGGAGCATCAGAGGAGCATCAGAGGAGCATCAGAGGAGCATCAGAGGAGCCTCAGAGGAGCCTCAGAGGAGCCTCAGAGGAGCATCAGAGGAGCATCAGAGGAGCATCAGAGGAGCATCAGAGGAGCATCAGAGGAGCCTCAGAGGAGCATCAGAGGAGCATCAGAGGAGCATCAGAGGAGCATCAGAGGAGCATCAGAGGAGCATCAGAGGAGCATCAGAGGAGCATCAGAGGAGCATCAGAGGTGCATCAGAGGAGCATCGAGCAGGAGCAGGAGCATCAGAGGTGCAGGAGCAGGAGCCGGAGCAGGAGCAGGAGCAGGAGCAGGAGCAGGAGCAGGAGCAGTAGCAGGAGCAGGAGCAGGGGCAGGAGCAGGAGCAGGAGCAGGAGCAGGAGCAGGAGCAGGAGCAGGAGCAGGAGCAGGAGCAGGAGCAGGAGCAGGAGCAGGAGCAGGAGCAGGAGCAGGAGCAGGAGCAGGAGCAGGAGCATCAGAGGAGCATCAGAGGAGCATCAGAGGAACATCAGAGGAGCATCAGAGGAGCATCAGAGGAGCATCAGAGGAGCATCAGAGGAGCATCAGAGGAGCATCAGAGGAGAATCAGAGAAGCATCACAGGAGCATCACAGGAGCATCAGAGGAGCATCAGTGGAGCATCAGAGGAGGATCAGAGGATCATCAGAGGAGCATCAGAGGAGCATCAGAGGAGCATCAGCGGAGCATCAGAGGAGAATCAGAGGAGCATCAGAGGAGCATCACAGAGGCATCAGAGGAGCAACAGAGGAGCATCAGAGGAGCATCAGATGAGCATCTAAGGAGCATCAGAGGAGTATCAGAGGAGCATCAGAGGAGCATCAGAGGTGCATCAGAGGAGCATCAGAGGTGCAGGAGCAGGAGCAGGAGCAGGAGCAGGAGCAGGAGCAGGAGCAGGAGCAGGAGCAGGAGCATCAGAGGAGCATCAGAGGAGCATCAGAGGAGCATCAGAGGAGCATCAGAGGAGGATCAGAGGAGCATCAGAGGAGCATCAGAGGAGGATCAGAGGAGCATCAGAGGAGCATCAGAGGAGCATCAGAGGAGCATCAGAGGAGCATCAGAGGAGCATCAGAGGAGCATCAGAGGAGCATCAGAGGAGCATCAGATGAGGATCAGAGGAGCATCAGAGGAGCATCAGAGGAGCCTCAGAGGAGCATCAGAGGAGCATCAGAGGAGCATCAGAGGAACAGCAGAGGAACAGCAGAGGAGCATCACAGGAGCATCAGAGGAGCATCACAGGAGCATCACAAGAGCATCAGAGGAGCATCAGAGGAGCATCAGAGGAGTATCAGAAGAGAAACAGAGGAGCCTCAGAGGAGCCTCAGAGGAGCATCAGAGGAGCATCAGAGGAGCATCAGAGGAGCATCAGAGGAGCATCAGAGGAGCATCAGAGGAGCATCAGAGGAGCATCAGAGGAGCATCAGGGGAGGATCAGAGGAGCATCAGAGGAGCATCAGAGGAGCATCAGAGGAGGATCACAGGAGCATCAGAGGAGCATCACAGGAGCATCAGAGGAGCATCAGAGGAGCATCAGAGGAGCATCAGAGGAGCATCAGAGGAACCTCAGAGGAGCATCAGAGGAGCATCAGAGGAGCATCAGAGGAGCATCAGAGGAGCATCAGAGGAGCCTCAGAGGAGCATCAGAGGAGCATCAGAGGAGCATCAGAGGAGCATCAGAGGAGCATCAGAGGAGCATCAGAGGAGCCTCAGAGGAGCCTCAGAGGAGCCTCAGAGGAGCATCAGAGGAGCATCAGAGGAGCATCAGAGAAGCATCAGAGGAGCATCAGAAGAGCATCAGTGGAGCATCAGAGGAGCATCAGAGGAGCATCAGGGGAGCATCAGAGGAGCAACAGAGGAGCATCAGAGGAGCATAAGAGGAGCATCAGAGGAGCATCAGAGGAGCATCAGAGGAGCATCAGAGGAGCATCAGTGGAGCATCAGAGGAGCATCAGAGGAACATCAGAGGAGCATCAGAGGAGCATCAGAGGAGCATCAGAGGAGCAGGAGCAGGAGCAGGAGCAGGAGCAGGAGCAGGAGCAGGAGCAGGAGCAGGAGCAGGAGCAGGAGCAGGAGCAGGAGCATCAGAGGAGCATCAGATGAGCAGGAGCAGGAGCAGGAGCAGGAGCAGGAGCATCAGAGGAGTATCAGAGGAGCATCAGTGGAGCAGGAACAGGAGCAGGAGCATCAGAGGAGCATCAGAGGAGCATCAGAGGAGCATCAGAGGAGCATCAGAGGAGCATCAGAGGAGCATCAGAGGAGCATCAGAGGAGCCCCAGAGGAGCCTCAGAGGAGCCTCAGAGGAGCATCAGTGGAGCATCAGAGGAGCATCAGAGGAGCATCAGAGGAGCATCAGAGGAGCCTCAGAGGAGCATCAGAGGAGCATCAGAGGAGCATCAGAGGAGCATCAGAGGAGCATCAGAGGAGCATCAGAGGAGCATCAGAGGATCATCAGAGGAGCAACAGAGGAGCATCAGAGGAGCATCAGAAGAGCATCAGAGGAGCATCAGAGGAGGATCAGAAGAGCATCAGAGGAGCATCAGAGGAGCATCAGAGGAGCATCAGAGGAGGATCAGAGGGGGATCAGAGGAGCATCAGAGGAGCATCAGAGGAGCATCAGAGGAGCATCAGAGGAGCATCAGAGGAGCATCAGAGGAGCATCAAAGGAGCATCAGAGGAGCATCACAGGAGCATCAGAGGAGCATCATTGGAGCATCATTGGAGCATCAGAGGAGCATCAGAGGAGCATCAGAGGAGCATCAGAGGAGCATCAGAGGAGCATCAGAGGAGCATCAGAGGTGCATCAGAGGAGCATCTGAGGAGCATCAGAGGAGCATCAGAGGAGCATCAGAGGAGCATCAGAGGTGCATCAGAGGAGCATCTGAGGAGCATCAGAGGAGCATCAGAGGAGCATCAGAGGAGCATCAGAGGTGCATCAGAGGAGCATCGTGCAGGAGCAGGAGCATCAGAGGTGCAGGAGCAGGAGCCGGAGCAGGAGCAGGAGCAGGAGCAGGAGCAGGAGCAGGAGCAGTAGCAGGAGCAGGAGCAGGGGCAGGAGCAGGAGCAAAAGCAGGAGCAGGAGCAGGAGCAGGAGCAGGAGCAGGAGCAGGAGCAGGAGCAGGAGCAGGAGCAGGAGCAGGAGCAGGAGCAGGAGCATCAGAGGAGCATCAGAGGAGCATCAGAGGAGCATCGAGCAGGAGCAGGAGCATCAGAGGTGCAGGAGCAGGAGCCGGAGCAGGAGCAGGAGCAGGAGCAGGAGCAGGAGCAGTAGCAGGAGCAGGAGCAGGGGCAGGAGCAGGAGCAGGAGCAGGAGCAGGAGCAGGAGCAGGAGCAGGAGCAGGAGCAGGAGCAGGAGCATCAGAGGAGCATCAGAGGTGCATCAGAGGAGCATCGAGCAGGAGCAGGAGCATCAGAGGTGCAGGAGCAGGAGCCGGAGCAGGAGCAGGAGCAGGAGCAGGAGCAGGAGCAGGAGCAGTAGCAGGAGCAGGAGCAGGGGCAGGAGCAGGAGCAGGAGCAGGAGCAGGAGCAGGAGCAGGAGTAGGAGCAGGAGCAGGAGCAGGAGCAGGAGCAGGAGCAGGAGCAGGAGCAGGAGCAGGAGCAGGAGCATCAGAGGAGCATCAGAGGAGCATCAGAGGAACATCAGAGGAGCATCAGAGGAGCATCAGAGGAACATCAGAGGAGCATCAGAGGAGCATCAGAGGAGCATCAGAGGAGCATCAGAGGAGAATCAGAGAAGCATCACAGGAGCATCACAGGAGCATCAGAGGAGCATCAGTGGAGCATCAGAGGAGGATCAGAGGATCATCAGAGGAGCATCAGAGGAGCATCAGAGGAGCATCAGCGGAGCATCAGAGGAGAATCAGAGGAGCATCAGAGGAGCATCACAGAGGCATCAGAGGAGCAACAGAGGAGCATCAGAGGAGCATCAGAGGAGCATCTAAGGAGCATCAGAGGAGTATCAGAGGAGCATCAGAGGAGCATCAGAGGTGCATCAGATGAGCATCAGAGCTGCAGGAGCAGGAGCAGGAGCAGGAGCAGGAGCAGGAGCAGGAGCAGGAGCAGGAGCAGGAGCAGGAGCAGGAGCAGGAGCAGGAGCAGGAGCAGGAGCAGGAGCAGGAGCAGGAGCAGGAGCAGGAGCAGGAGCAGGAGCATCAGAGGAGCATCAGAGGAGCATCAGAGGAGCATCAGAGGAGCATCAGAGGAGCATCAGAGGAGCATCAGAGGAGGATCAGAGGAGCATCAGAGGAGCATCAGAGGAGCATCAGAGGAGCATCAGAGGAGCATCAGAGGAGCATCAGAGGAGCATCAGAGGAGCATCAGATGAGGATCAGAGGAGCATCAGAGGAGCATCAGAGGAGCCTCAGAGGAGCATCAGAGGAGCATCAGAGGAGCATCAGAGGAACAGCAGAGGAACAGCAGAGGCATCACAGGAGCATCAGAGGAGCATCACAGGAGCATCACAGGAGAATCAGAGGAGCATCAGAGGAGCATCAGAGGAGCATCAGAAGAGAATCAGAGGAGCCTCAGAGGAGCATCAGAGGAGCATCAGAGGAGCATCAGAGGAGCATCAGAGGAGCATCAGAGGAGGATCAGAGGAGCATCAGAGGAGCATCAGAGGAGCATCAGAGGAGGATCACAGGAGCATCAGAGGAGCATCACAGGAGCATCAGAGGAGCATCAGAGGAGCATCAGAGGAGCATCAGAGGAGCATCAGAGGAGCCTCAGAGGAGCATCAGAGGAGCATCAGAGGAGCATCAGAGGAGCATCAGAGGAGCATCAGAGGAGCATCAGAGGAGCATCAGAGGAGCATCAGAGGAGCATCAGAGGAGCATCAGAGGAGCATCAAAGGAGCATCAGAGGAGCATCAGAGGAGCAGGAGCAGGAGCAGGAGCAGGAGCAGGAGCAGGAGCAGGAGCAGGAGCAGGAGCAGGAGCAGGAGCAGGAGCAGGAGCATCGGAGGAGCATCAGATGAGCAGGAGCAGGAGCAGGAGCAGGAGCAGGAGCATCAGAGGAGTATCAGAGGAGCATCAGTGGAGCAGGAACAGGAGCAGGAGCATCAGAGGAGCATCAGAGGAGCATCAGAGGAGCATCAGAGGAGCATCAGAGGAGCATCAGAGGAGCATCAGAGGAGCATCAGAGGAGCCCCAGAGGAGCCTCAGAGGAGCCTCAGAGGAGCATCAGTGGAGCATCAGAGGAGCATCAGAGGAGCATCAGAGGAGCATCAGAGGAGCCTCAGAGGAGCATCAGAGGAGCATCAGAGGAGCATCAGAGGAGCATCAGAGGAGCATCAGAGGAGCATCAGAGGAGCATCAGAGGATCATCAGAGGAGCAACAGAGGAGCATCAGAGGAGCATCAGAAGAGCATCAGAGGAGCATCAGAGGAGGATCAGAAGAGCATCAGAGGAGCATCAGAGGAGCATCAGAGGAGCATCAGAGGAGCATCAGAGGAGGATCAGAGGGGGATCAGAGGAGCATCAGAGGAGCATCAGAGGAGCATCAGAGGAGCATCAGAGGAGCATCAGAGGAGCATCAGAGGAGCATCAAAGGAGCATCAGAGGAGCATCACAGGAGCATCAGAGGAGCATCATTGGAGCATCATTGGAGCATCAGAGGAGCATCAGAGGAGCATCAGAGGAGCATCAGAGGAGCAACAGAGGAGCATCAGAGGAGCATCAGAGGAGCATCAGAGGAGCATCAGAGGTGCATCAGAGGAGCATCTGAGGAGCATCAGAGGAGCATCAGAGGAGCATCAGAGGAGCATCAGAGGTGCATCAGAGGAGCATCTGAGGAGCATCAGAGGAGCATCAGAGGAGCATCAGAGGAGCATCAGAGGTGCATCAGAGGAGCATCGTGCAGGAACAGGAGCATCAGAGGTGCAGGAGCAGGAGCCGGAGCAGGAGCAGGAGCAGGAGCAGGAGCAGGAGCAGGAGCAGTAGCAGGAGCAGGAGCAGGGGCAGGAGCAGGAGCAAGAGCAGGAGCAGGAGCAGGAGCAGGAGCAGGAGCAGGAGCAGGAGCAGGAGCAGGAGCAGGAACAGGAGCAGGAGCAGGAGCATCAGAGGAGCATCAGATGAGCATCAGAGGAGCATCGAGCAGGAGCAGGAGCATCAGAGGTGCAGGAGCAGGAGCCGGAGCAGGAGCAGGAGCAGGAGCAGGAGCAGGAGCAGTAGCAGGAGCAGGAGCAGGGGCAGGAGCAGGAGCAGGAGCAGGAGCAGGAGCAGGAGCAGGAGCAGGAGCAGGAGCAGGAGCAGGAGCAGGAGCAGGAGCATCAGAGGAGCATCAGAGGTGCATCAGAGGAGCATCGAGCAGGAGCAGGAGCATCAGAGGTGCAGGAGCAGGAGCCGGAGCAGGAGCAGGAGCAGGAGCAGGAGCAGGAGCAGGAGCAGTAGCAGGAGCAGGAGCAGGGGCAGGAGCAGGAGCAGGAGCAGGAGCAGGAGCAGGAGCAGGAGTAGGAGCAGGAGCAGGAGCAGGAGCAGGAGCAGGAGCAGGAGCAGGAGCAGGAGCAGGAGCAGGAGCATCAGAGGAGCATCAGAGGAGCATCAGAGGAACATCAGAGGAGCATCAGAGGAACATCAGAGGATCATCAGAGGAGCATCAGAGGAGCATCAGAGGAGCATCAGAGGAGAATCAGAGAAGCATCACAGGAGCATCACAGGAGCATCAGAGGAGCATCAGTGGAGCATCAGAGGAGGATCAGAGGATCATCAGAGGAGCATCAGAGGAGCATCAGAGGAGCATCAGCGGAGCATCAGAGGAGAATCAGAGGAGCATCAGAGGAGCATCACAGAGGCATCAGAGGAGCAACAGAGGAGCATCAGAGGAGCATCAGAGGAGCATCTAAGGAGCATCAGAGGAGTATCAGAGGAGCATCAGAGGAGCATCAGAGGTGCATCAGAGGAGCATCAGAGCTGCAGGAGCAGGAGCAGGAGCAGGAGCAGGAGCAGGAGCAGGAGCAGGAGCAGGAGCAGGAGCAGGAGCAGGAGCAGGAGCAGGAGCAGGAGCAGGAGCAGGAGCAGGAGCAGGAGCAGGAGCAGGAGCAGGAGCAGGAGCAGGAGCAGGAGCATCAGAGGAGCATCAGAGGAGCATCAGAGGAGCATCAGAGGAGCATCAGAGGAGCATCAGAGGAGCATCAGAGGAGGATCACAGGAGCATCAGAGGAGCATCACAGGAGCATCAGAGGAGCATCAGAGGAGCATCAGAGGAGCATCAGAGGAGCATCAGAGGAGCATCAGATGAGGATCAGAGGAGCATCAGAGGAGCATCAGAGGAGCCTCAGAGGAGCATCAGAGGAGCATCAGAGGAGCATCAGAGGAACAGCAGAGGAACAGCAGAGGAGCATCACAGGAGCATCAGAGGAGCATCACAGGAGCATCACAGGAGAATCAGAGGAGCATCAGAGGAGCATCAGAGGAGCATCAGAAGAGAATCAGAGGAGCCTCAGAGGAGCCTCAGAGGAGCCTCAGAGGAGCATCAGAGGAGCATCAGAGGAGCATCAGAGGAGCATCAGAGGAGCATCAGAGGAGCATCAGAGGAGGATCAGAGGAGCATCAGAGGAGCATCAGAGGAGCATCAGAGGAGGATCACAGGAGCATCACAGGAGCATCACAGGAGCATCAGAGGAGCATCAGAGGAGCATCAGAGGAGCATCAGAGGAGCATCAGAGGAGCCTCAGAGGAGCATCAGAGGAGCATCAGAGGAGCATCAGAGGAGCATCAGAGGAGCATCAGAGGAGCATCAGAGGAGCATCAGAGGAGCATCAGAGGAGCATCAGAGTAGCATCAGAGTAGCATCAGAGGAGCATCAGAGGAGCATCAGAGGAGCATCAGAGGAGCATCAGATGAGCATCAGAGGAGGATCAGAGGAGCATAAGAGGAGCATCAGAGGAGCATCAGAGGAGC
Organism: Narcine bancroftii; assembly: GCF_036971445.1. Taxonomy (NCBI): domain Eukaryota; kingdom Metazoa; phylum Chordata; class Chondrichthyes; order Torpediniformes; family Narcinidae; genus Narcine; species Narcine bancroftii. The sequence continues at coordinate 1,414,925 of NW_027211891.1, read as the reverse complement.
ATCAGAGGAGAATCAGAGGAGCATCAGATGAGCATCAGAGGAGCAGCAGAGGAGCATCAGAGGAGCATCACAGGAGCATCAGAGGAGCATCAGAGGAGCATCAGAGGAGCATCAGAGGAGCATCAGAGGTGGATCAGAGGAGCATCAGAGGAGCATCAGAGGAGCATCAGAGGAGAATCAGAGGAGCATCAGATGAGCATCAGAGGAGCATCAGAGGAGCATCAGAGGAGCATCAGAGGAGCATCAGATGAGCATCAGAGGAGGATCAGAGGAGCATAAGAGGAGCATCAGAGGAGCATCAGAGGAGCATCAGAGGAGAATCAGAGGAGCATCAGATGAGCATCAGAGGAGCAGCAGAGGGGCATCAGAGGAGCATCACAGGAGCATCAGAGGAGCATCAGAGGAGCATCAGAGGAGCATCAGAGGAGCATCAGAGGTGGATCAGAGGAGCATCAGAGGAGCATCAGAGGAGCATCAGAGGAGAATCAGAGGAGCATCAGATGAGCATCAGAGGAGCAGCAGAGGAGCATCAGAGGAGCATCACAGGAGCATGAGAGGAGCATCAGAGGAGTATCAGACGAGCATCAGAGGAGCATCAGAGGAGCATCAGAGGAGCATCAGAGGAGCCTCAGAGGAGCATCAGAGGAGCATCAGAGGAGCATCAGAGGATCATCAGAGGAGCATCAGAGGAGCATCAGAGGAGCATCAGAGGAGCATCAGAGGAGCATCAGAGGAGCATCAGAGGAGAATCAGATCAGCATCAGAGGAGCATCAGAGGAGCATCAGAGGAGCATCAGAGGAGCATCAGAGGAGCCTCAGAGGAGCCTCAGAGGAGCATCAGAGGAGCATCAGAGGAGCATCAGAGGAGCATCAGAGGAGCATCAGAGGGGCATCAGAGGAGCATCAGAGGAGGATCAGAGGAGCATCAGAGGAGCATCAGAGGAGCAGGAGTAGGAGCATGAGCATCAGAGGAGCATCAGAGGAGCATCAGAGGAGCATCAGAGGAGCATCAGAGGAGCATCAGAGGAGCATCTGAGGAGCATCAGAGGAATATCAGAGGAGCATCAGAGGAGCATCTGAGGTGCATCAGGGGAGCATCAGAGGAGCATCAGAGGAGCATCAGAGGAGCATCAGAGGAGCATCTGAGGAGCATCAGAGGAGTATCAGAGGAGCATCAGAGGAGCATCAGAGGTGCATCAGAGGAGCATCAGAGGAGCATCAGAGGAGCATCTGAGGAGCATCAGAGGAGTATCAGAGGTGCATCAGAGGAGCATCAGAGGTGCAGGAGCAGGAGCAGGAGCAGGAACAGGAGCAGGAGCAGTAGCAGGAGCAGGAGCAGGAGCAGGAGCAGGAGCAGGAGCATCAGAGGAGCATAGGAGGAGCATCAGAGGAGCATCAGAGGAGCATCAGAGGAGTATCAGAGGTGCATCAGAGGAGCATCAGAGGTGCAGGAGCAGGAGCAGGAGCAGGAGCAGGAGCAGGAGCAGGAGCAGGAGCAGGAGCAGGAGCAGGAGCAGGAGCAGGAGCAGGAGCAGGAGCAGGAGCATCAGAGGAGCATAGGAGGAGCATCAGAGTTGGGGAATCAGAGGCGGGGAATCAGATATGGGGAAACAGAGGCGGGGAATCAGAGGCCGGGAATCAGATATGGGGATACAGAGGCGGGGAATCCGAGGCGGGGAAACAGAGGCGGGGAATCAGATATGGGGAATCAGAGGTGGGGAATCAGAGGTTGGGAATCAGAGGCAGGGAATCAGAGGCTTGGAATCAGATGCAGGGAATCAGATGCGGGGAATCAGAGGCGGGGAATCAGAGCTGGGGAATCAGAGGTGGGGAATCAGATTTGGGGAATCTGAGGCGGGGACTTAGATATTGGGAAACAGAGGCGGGGAATCAGAGGCGGGGAAACCCAGGCGGGGAATCAGAAATGGGGAATCAGAGGTGGGGAATCAGAGGCAAGGAATCAGATGTGCGGAATCAGAGATGGGGAATCAGAGGCAGGGAATCAGAATCAGAAGCAGGGAATCAGAGGCCGGGAATCAGAGGCCGGAATCAGATGCTGGGAATCAGAGGCCTGGAATCAGAGGCGGGGAATCAGAGGCAGGGAATCACATGCGGGGAATCAGAGGCGGGGAATCAGAGCTGGGGAATCAGAGGCGGGGTATTAGAGTTGGGGAATCAGAGGCGGGGAATCAGATATGGGGAAACAGAGGTGGGGAATCAGAGGCGGGGAAACAGAGGCAGGGAATCAGATATGGGGAATCAGAGGCGGGGAATCAGAGGTGGGGAATCATAGGCAGGGAATCGGATGTGCGGAATCAGAGATGGGGAATCAGAGGCCGGGATTCAGAGGTGGTGAATCAGAGATGGGGAATCAGAGGCGGGGAATCAGAGGCAGGGAATCAGACGCGGGGAATCAGAGGTGGGCAATCAGAGGCGGGGAATCAGATATGGGGAATCAGAGGCGGGGAATCAGAGGCGGGGAAACAGAGGCGGGGAATCAGATATGGGGAATCAGAGGTGGGGCATCAGAGGTTGTGAATCACAGATGGGGAATCAGAGGCGGGGAATCAGAGGCAGGGAATCAGACGCGGGGAATCAGAGGCGGGGATTCAGAGCTGGGGAATCAGAGGCAGGGAATCAGACACGGGGAATCAGAGGCGGGGAATCAGAGGCGGGGAATCAGAGGCGGGGAATCAGAGGCAGGGAATCGGATGCCGGGAATCAGAGGCGGGAAATCAGAGCTGGGGAATCAGAGGCGGGGAATCAGAGTTGGGGAATCAGAGGGGGCGAAGCAGATATGGGGAAATAGAGGCGGGGAATCAGATATGGGGAATCAGAGGCGGGGAATCAGATATGGGGAATCAGAGGCTGGGAATCAGAGGGGGGGAAACAGAGGCGGGGAATAAGATATGGGGAATCAGATGTGGGGAATCAGGGGCGGGGAAACAGTGGCAGGGAATCAGAGGCGGGGAATCAGAGGCGGGGAATCAAAGGAAGGGAATCAGACACGGGGAATCAGAGGTGGGGAATCAGAGATGGGGAATCAGAGGCGGGGAATCACAGGCAGGGAATCAGACGCGGGGAATCAGAGGCGGGGAATCAGAGCTGGGGAATCAGAGGTGGGGAATCAGAGTCGGGGAGTCAGAGGCAGGGAATCGGTTGTGCGGAATCAGAGATGGGGAATCAGATGTGGGGAATCAGAGGCAGTGAATCAGAGATGGGGAATCAGAGGCGGGGAATCAGAGGCAAGAAATCAGACGGGGATTCAGAGGCTGGGAATCAGACGGGGGGAATCAAAGGCGGGGAATCAGAGCTGGTGAATCAGAGGCAGGGAATCAGAGTTGGGGATTCAGAGGCGGGGAATCAGATATGGGGAAACAGAGGCGGGGAATGAGAGGCGGGCAAGCAGAGGCGGGGAATTAGATATGGGGAATCAGAGGTGGGGAATCAGAGGTGGTGAATCAGAGATGGGGAATCACAGGCGGGGAATCAGAGGCAGCGAATAGAACGCGGGAAATCAGAGGCAGGGAATCAGAGCTGGGGAATCAGAGGCGGGGAATCAGAGGCGGGGAATCAGACATGGGGAATCGGATGCGGGGAATCAGAGGCGGGGAATCAGAGCTGGGGAATCAGAGGCGGGGAATCAGAGTTGGGGCATCAGAGGTGGCGAATTAGATATGGGGAAACAGAGGCGGGGAATCAGAGGCGGGGAAACAGAGGCGGGGAATCAGATATGGGGAATCAGAGGTGGGGAATCAGAGGCAGGGAATCAGATGTGCGGAATCAGAGATGGGGAATCAGAGGCAGGGAATCAGAATCAGAAGCGGGGAATCAGAGGCCGGGAATCAGAGGCCGGGAATCAGATGCTGGGAATAAGAGGCCGGGAATCAGAGGTGGGGAATCAGAGTCCGGGAATCAGAGATGGGGATTCAGAGGCGGGGAATGAGATATGGAGAATCAGAGGCGGGGAATCAGAGGCGGGGAAACAGAGGTGGGGAATCAGATATGGGGAATCAGAGGTGGCGAATCAAAGGCGGTGAATCAGAGCTGGCGAATCAGAGGCGGGGAATCAGAGGTGGGCAATCAGAGCCAGGGAATCAGATATGGGGAATCAGAGGCGGGGAATCAGAGGCGGGGAAACAGAGGCGGGGAATCAGATATGGGGAATCAGAGGTGGGGAATCAGAGGTTGTGAATCAGAGGGAGGGAATCAGACACGGGGAATCAGAGGCGGGGATTCGGAGCTGGGGAATCAGAGGCGGGGAATCAGAGTTGTGGAATCAGAGGCAGGGAATCAGATATGGGGAATCAGAGGCGGGGAATCAGAGGCGGAGAAAAAGAGGTGGGGAATCAGATATGGGGAATCAGAGGTGGGGAATCAGGGGCAGGGAATCAGTGGCAGGGAATCAGAGGCGGGGAATCTGAGGCGGGGAATCAGAGGCAGGGAATCAGATACGGGGAATCAGAGGCGGGGAATCAGAGATGGCGAATCAGAGGCGGGGAATCAGAGGCAGGGAATCGGACGCCGGGAATCAGAGGCGCGGAATCAGAGCTGGGGAATCAGAGGCGGGGAATCAGAGTTGGGGAATCAGAGGCGGGGTATCAGATATGGGGAAATAGAGGCGGGGAATCAGATATGGGGAATCAGAGGTGTGGAATCAGAGGTTGGGAATCAGAGGCAGGGAATCAGAGGCGGGGAAACAGAGGCGGGGAATCAGATATGGGGAATCAGATGTGGCGAATCAAAGGCGGTGAAACAGAGATGGGGAATCAGGGCAGGGAATCAGAGGCAGGGAATCAGAGCTGGGGAAACAGAGGCGGGGAATCAGATATGGGGAATCAGAGGTGGGGAATCAGGGGCGGGGAATCAGTGGCAGGGTATCAGAGCTGGGGAATCAGAGGTGGGGAATCAGAGCTGGGGAAACAGAGGCGGGGAATCAGATATGGGGAATCAGAGGTGGGGAATCAGGGGCGGGGAATCAGTGGCAGGGAATCAGAGGCCGGGAATAAAAGGCGGGGAATCAGAGCTGGGGAATCAGAGGCGGGGAATCAGAGTTGGGGAATCAGAGGAGGGGAATCAGATATGGGGAAACAGAGGCCGGGAATCAGAGGCAGGGAAACAGAGGCGGGGAATCAGATATGGGGAATCAGAGGTGGGGCATCAGAGGTTGTGAATCACAGATGGGGATTCAGAGGCGGGGAATCAGAGGCAGGGAATCAGACGCGGGGAATCAGAGGCGGGGATTCAGAGCTGGGGAATCAGAGGCAGGGAATCAGACACGGGGAATCAGAGGCGGGGAATCAGAGGCGGGGAATCAGAGGCGGGGAATCAGAGGCAGGGAATCGGATGCCGGGAATCAGAGGCGGGAAATCAGAGCTGGGGAATCAGAGGCGGGGAATCAGAGTTGGGGAATCAGAGGCGGCGAAGCAGATATGGGGAAATAGAGGCGGGGAATCAGATATGGGGAATCAGAGGCGGGGAATCAGATATGGGGAATCAGAGGCTGGGAATCAGAGGGGGGGAAACAGAGGCGGGGAATAAGATATGGGGAATAAGATGTGGGGAATCAGGGGCGGGGAATCAGTGGCAGGGAATCAGAGGCGGGGAATCAGAGGCGGGGAATCAAACGAAGGGAATCAGACACGGGGAATCAGAGGTGGGGAATCAGAGATGGGGAATCAGAGGCGGGGAATCACCGGCAGGGAATCAGACGCGGGGAATCAGAGGCGGGGAATCAGAGCTGGGGAATCAGAGGTGGGGAATCAGAGTCGGGGAGTCAGAGGCAGGGAATCGGTTGTGCGGAATCAGAGATGGGGAATCAGATGTGGGGAATCAGAGGCAGTGAATCAGATGGGGAATCAGAGGCGGGGAATCAGAGGCAAGAAATCAGACGGGGATTCAGAGGCTGGGAATCAGACGGGGGGAATCAAAGGCGGGGAATCAGAGCTGGTGAATCAGAGGCAGGGAATCAGAGTTGGGGATTCAGAGGCGGGGAATCAGATATGGGGAAACAGAGGCGGGGAATGAGAGGCGGGCAAGCAGAGGCGGGGAATTAGATATGGGGAATCAGAGGTGGGGAATCAGAGGTGGTGAATCAGAGATGGGGAATCACAGGCGGGGAATCAGAGGCAGCGAATAGAACGCGGGGAATCAGAGGCAGGGAATCAGAGCTGGGGAATCAGAGGCGGGGAATCAGATATGGGGAAACAGAGGCGGGGAATCAGAGGCGGGGAAACAGAGGCGGGGAATCAGACATGGGGAATCGGATGCGGGGAATCAGAGGCGGGGAATCAGAGCTGGGGAATCAGAGGCGGGGAATCAGAGTTGGGGCATCAGAGGTCGGGAATTAGATATGGGGAAACAGAGGCGGGGAATCAGAGGCGGGGAAACAGAGGCGGGGAATCAGATATGGGGAATCAGAGGTGGGGAATCAGAGGCAGGGAATCAGATGTGCGGAATCAGAGATGGGGAATCAGAGGCAGGGAATCAGAATCAGAAGCGGAGAATCAGAGGCCGGGAATCAGAGGCCGGGAATCAGATGCTGGGAATAAGAGGCCGGGAATCAGAGATGGGGATTCAGAGGCGGGGAATCAGAGGCGGGGAAACAGAGGTGGGGAATCAGAGGCGGGGAAACAGAGGTGGGGAATCAGATATGGGGAATCAGAGGTGGCGAATCAAAGGCGGTGAATCAGAGATGGGGAATCAGAGGCGGGGAATCAGAGGCAGGGAATCAGATGCGGGGATTCAGAGGCGGGGAATCAGAGCTGGCGAATCAGAGGCGGGGAATCAGAGGTGGGCAATCAGAGCCGGGGAATCAGATATGGGGAATCAGAGGCGGGGAATCAGAGGCGGGGAAACAGAGGCGGGGAATCAGATATGGGGAATCAGAGGCAGGGATTCAGAGCTGGGGAATCAGAGGCGGTGAATCAGAGGCAGGGATTCAGAGCTGGGGAATCAGAGGCGGGGAATCAGAGGCAGGGATTCAGAGCTGGGGAATCAGAGGCGGGGAATCAGAGTTGTGGAATCAGAGGCAGGGAATCAGATATGGGGAATCAGAGGCGGGGAATCAGAGGCGGAGAAACAGAGGCGGGGAATCAGATATGGGGAATCAGAGGTGGGGAATCAGGGGCAGGGAATCAGTGGCAGGGAATCAGAGGCGTGGAATCTGAGGCGGGGAATCAGAGGCAGGGAATCAGACACGGGGAATCAGAGGCGGGGAATCAGAGATGGCGAATCAGAGGCAGGGAATCAGAGGCAGGGAATCGGACGCCGGGAATCAGAGGCGGGGAATCAGAGCTGGGGAATCAGAGGCGGGGAATCAGAGTTGGGGAATCAGAGGCGGGGAATCAGATATGGGGAAATAGAGGCGGGGAATCAGATATGGGGAATCAGAGGTGTGAAATCAGAGGTTGGGAATCAGAGGCAGGGAATCAGAGGCGGGGATACAGAGGCGGGGAATCAGATATGGGGAATCAGAGGTGGCGAATCAAAGGCGGTGAAACAGAGATGGGGAATCAGGGCAGGGAATCAGAGGCAGGGAATCAGAGCTGGGGAAACAGAGGCGGGGAATCAGATATGGGGAATCAGAGGTGGGGAATCAGGGGCGGGGAAACAGTGGCAGGGAATCAGAGCTGGGGAATCAGAGGTGGGGAATCAGAGCTGGGGAAACAGAGGCGGGGAATCAGATATGGGGAATCAGAGGTGGGGAATCAGGGGCGGGGAATCAGTGGCAGGGAATCAGAGGCCGGGAATAAAAGGCGGGGAATCAGAGCTGGGGAATCAGAGGCGGGGAATCAGAGTTGGGGAATCAGAGGAGGGGAATCAGATATGGGGAAACAGAGGCCGGGAATCAGAGGCAGGGAAACAGAGGCGGGGAATCAGATATGGGGAATTAGAGGTGGGGAATTAGAGGTTGCGTATCAGAGACGGGGTATCAGAGGCGGGGAATCAGAGGCAGGGAATCGGATGTGCGGAATCAGAGATGGGGAATCAGAGGTGGGGATTCAGAGGTGGTGAATCAGAGAAGGGGAATCAGAGGCTGTGAATCAGAGGCAGGGAATCAGACGCAGTGAATCAGAGGCGGGGAATCATAGCTTGCGAATTAGAGGAGGGGAATCAGAGTTGGGGAATCAGAGGCGGGGAATCAGATATGGGGAAACAGAGGCGGGGAATCAGAGGCGGGGAAACAGAGGCGGGGAATCAGATATGGGGAATCAGAGGTGGGGAATCAGAGGCAGGGAATCAGATGTGCGGAATCAGAGATGGGGAATCAGAGGCAGGGAATCAGAATCAGAAGCAGGGAATCAGTGGCAGGGAATCAGAGGCCGGGAATAAAAGGCGGGGAATCAGAGGCAGGGAATCGGATGTGCGGAATCAGAGATGGGGAATCAGAGGTGGGGATTCAGAGGTGGTGAATCAGAGAAGGGGAATCAGAGGCTGGGAATCAGAGGCAGGGAATCAGATGCAGGGAATCAGAGGCGGGGAATCATAGCTGGCGAATTAGAGGAGGGGAATCAGAGTTGGGGAATCAGAGGCGGGGAATCAGATATGGGGAAACAGAGGCGGGGAATCAGAGGTGGGGAAACAGAGGCGGGGAATCAGAGATGGGGAATCAGAGGTGGGGAATCAGGGGCAGGGAATCAGTGGCAGGGAATCAGACGCGGGGATTCAGAGGCGGGGAATCAGAGGCGGGGAAACAGATGCGGGGAATCAGAGGCAGGGAATCGGATGTGCGGAATCAGAGATGGGGAATCAGAGGTGGGGATTCAGAGGTGGTGAATCAGAGAAGGGGAATCAGAGGCTGGGAATCAGAGGCAGGGAATCAGACGCAGGGAATAAGAGGCGGGGAATCATAGCTGGCGAATTAGAGGAGGGGAATCAGAGTTGGGGAATCAGAGGCGGGGAATCATATATGGGGAATCAGAGGTGGGGAATCAGGGGCAGGGAATCAGTGGCAGGGAATCAGAGGCGGGGAATCATAGCTGGCGAATTAGAGGAAGGGAATCAGAGTTGGGGAAACAGAGGCGGGGAATCAGATATGGGGAATCAGAGGTGGGGAATCAGGGGCAGGGAATCAGTGGCAGGGAATCAGGCGCGGGGAATCAGAGGCGGGGAATCAGAGGCAGGGAATCAGACACGGGGAATCAGAGGCGGGGAATCAGAGATGGGGAATCAAGGGCGGGGAATCAGAGGCAGGGAATCAGTGGCCGGGAATCAGATGCTGGGAATAAGAGGCCGGGAATCAGAGGTGGGGAAACAGAAGCGGGGAATCAGATATGGGGAATCAGAGGTGGGGAATCAGGGGCGGGGAATCAGTGGCAGGGAATCAGAGGCCGGGAATAAAAGACGGGGAATCAAAGCTGGGGAATCAGAGGCGGGGAATCAGAGTTGGGGAATCAGAGGAGGGGAATCAGATATGGGGAAACAGAGGCCGGGAATCAGAGGCAGGGAAACAGAGGCGGGGAATCAGATATGGGGAATCAGAGGTGGGGAATTAGAGGTTGCGAATCAGAGGCGGGGAATCAGAGGCAGGGAATCGGATGTGCGGAATCAGAGATGGGGAATCAGAGGTGGGGATTCAGAGGTGGTGAATCAGAGAAGGGGAATCAGAGGCTGGGAATCAGAGGCATGGAATCAGACGCAGTGAATCAGAGGCGGGGAATCATAGCTGGCGAATTAGAGGAGGGGAATCAGAGTTGGGGAATCAGAGGCGGGGAATCAGATATGGGGAAACTGAGGCGGGGAATCAGAGGCGGGGAAACAGAGGCGGGGAATCAGATATGGGGAATCAGAGGTGGGGAATCTGAGGCAGGGAATCAGATGTGCGGAATCAGAGATGGGGAATCAGAGGCAGGGAATCAGAATCAGAAGCAGGGAATCAGAGGCCTGGAATCAGAGGCGGGGAATCAGAGGCAGGGAATCAGATGCGGGGAATCAGAGGCGGGGAATCAGAGCTGGGGAATCAGAGGCAGGGTATTAGAGTTGGGGAATCAGAGGCGGGGAATCAGATATGGGGAAACAGAGGTGGGGAATCAGAGGCGGGGAAACAGAGGCAGGGAATCAGATATGGGGAATCAGAGGCGGGGAATCAGAGGTGGGGAATCATAGGCAGGGAATCGGATGTGCGGAATCAGAGATGGGTTGTCAGAGGTGGGGAATCAGAGGTGGTGAGTCAGAGATGGGGAATCAGAGGCGGGGAATCAGAGGCAGGGAATCAGAAACGGGGAATCAGAGGCGGGCAATCATAACTGGCGAATCAGAGGAGGGGAATCAGTGGTGGGGAATCAGAGGCGGGGATTCAGATATGGTGAATCAGAGGTGGGGAATCAGAGGCGGGGAAACAGAGGCCGGGAATCAGATATGTTGTATCAGAGGTGGGGAATCAGAGGCGGGAAATCAGAGCTGGGGAATCAGAGGCGGGGAAATCAGAGTTGGGGAATCAGAGTCCGGGAATCAGAGTTGGGGAATCAGAGGCGGGGAATCAGAGTTGGGGAATCAGAGTCGGGGAATCAGAGATGGGGAATCAGAGGCGGGGAATCAAATATGGGGAATCAGAGGCGGGGAATCAGAGGCGGGGAAACAGAGGCGGTGAATCAGATATGGGGAATCAGAGGTGGCGAATCAGAGGTTGAGAATCAGAGATGGGGAAGCAGAGGTGGGGAATCAGATGTGATGAATTAGAGATGGGGAATCAGAGGCGGGGTATCAGAGGCGGCCAATCAGAGGCGGGGAATCAGAGGCGTGGAATCAGATATGGGAAATCAGAGGTGGGGAATCAGAGGCGGGGAAACAGAGGCGGGGAATCAGATATGGGGTATCAGAGGTGGGGAATCAGGGGCGGGGAATCAGTGGCAGGGAATCAGAGGAGGGGATTCAGAGGCGGGGAATCAGAGGCAGGGAATCAGACACTGGGAATCAGAGGCGGTGAATCAGGGATGGGGAATGAGAGGCCGGGAAACAGAGGTGGGGAATCAGAGACCGGGAATCAGAGATGGGGAATCAGAGGTGGGGAATCAGATATGGGGAATCAGAGGCGGGGAATCAGAAGCGGGGAAACAGAGGCGGTGAATCAGATATTCGGAATCAGAGGTTGCAAATCAGAGGTAGAGAATCAGAGATGGGGAAGCAGAGGTGGGGAATCAGATGTGATGAATTAGAGATGGGGAATCAGAGGCGGGGTATCAGAGGTGCCAATCAGAGGCGGTGAAACAGAGGCGGTGAATCAGATATGGGGAAACAGAGGCGGGGAATCAGAGGCAGGGAAACAGAGGCGGGGAATAAGATATGGGGATTCAGAGGTGGGGAATAACAGGTTGCGAATGAGAGGCAGGGAATCAGAGGCGGGGAATCAGAGGCGGGGAATCAGAGGCAGGGAATCGGATGTGCAGAATCAGAGATGGGGAATCAGAGGTAGGGAATCAGAGGTGGTGAATCAGAGATGGGGAATCAAAGGCGTGGAATCAGAGGCAGGGTCAGACACGGGAAATCAGAGGCGGGGAATCAGATGCGGGGAACCAGAGGAGGGGAATCATAGCTGGCGAATCAGAGGCGGGGAATCAGAGGTGGGGAATCATTGGCGGGGAATCAGATATGGGGAATCAGAGGTGGGGAATCAGAGGCGGGGAAACAGAGGCGGGGAATCAGATATGTTGGATCAGAGGTGGGGAATCAGAGGCGGGGAATCAGAGCTGGGGAATCAGAGGCGGGGAATCAGAGTTGGGGAATCAGAGGCAGGGAATCAGATATGGGGAATCAGAGGTGGGGAATCAGAGGCGGGGAAACAGAGGCGGGGAATCAGATATGGGGTATGAGAGGTGGGGAATCAGGGGCGAGGAATCAGTGGCAGGGAATCAGAGGAGTGGATTCAGAGGCGGGGAATCAGAGGCAGGGAATCAGACACGGAGTCAGAGGCGGTGAATCAGGGATTGGGAATCAGAGGCCGGGAAACAGAGGTGGGGAATCAGAGACCGGGAATCAGAGATGGGGAATCAGAGGCGGGGAATCAGATATGGGGAATCAGAGGCGGGGAATCAGAGGCAGGGAAACAGAGGCGGTGAGTCAGAGATGGGGAATCAGAGGCGGGGAATCAGAGGCAGGGAATCAGAAACGGGGAATCAGAGGCGGGCAATCATAACTGGCGAATCAGAGGAGGGGAATCAGTGGTGGGGAATCAGAGGCGGGGAATCAGATATGGTGAATCAGAGGTGGGGAATCAGAGGCGGGGAAACAGAGGCCGGGAATCAGATATGTTGTATCAGAGGTGGGGAATCAGAGGCGGGAAATCAGAGCTGGGGAATCAGAGGCGGGGAAATCAGAGTTGGGGAATCAGAGTCCGGGAATCAGAGATGGAAAATCAGAGGAGGGGAATCAAATATGGGGAATCAGAGGCGGGGAATCAGAGTTGGGGAATCAGAGTCCGGGAATCAGAGATGGGGAATCAGAGGCGGGGAATCAAATATGGTGAATCAGAGGCGGGGAATCAGAGTTGGGGAATCAGAGTCCGGGAATCAGAGGAGGGGAATCATAGCTGGCGAATCAGAGGCGGGGAATCAGAGGTGGGGAATCATAGGCGGGGAATCAGATATGGGGAATCAGAGGTGGGGAATCAGAGGCGGGGAAACGGAGGCGGAGAATCAGAAATGTTGGATCAGAGGTGGGGAATCAGAGGCAGGGAATCAGAGCTGGGGAATCAGAGGCGGGGAATCAGAGTTGGGGAATCAGAGGCAGGGAATCAGATATGGGGAATCAGAGGTGGGGAATCAGAGGCGGGGAAACAGAGGCGGGGAATCAGATATAGGGTATCAGAGGTGGGGAATCAGGGGCGGGGAATCAGTGGCAGGGAATCAGAGGAGGGGATTCAGAGGCGGGGAATCAGAGGCAGGGAATCAGACACTTGTAGTCAGAGGCGGTGAATCAGGGATTGGGAATCAGACGCCGGGAAACAGAGGTGGGGAATCAGAGACCGGGAATCAGAGATGGGGAATCAGAGGCGGGGAATCAGATATGGGGAATCAGAGGCGGGGAATCAGAGGCAGGGAAACAGAGGCGGTGAATCAGATATTGGGAATCAGAGGTGGCGAATCAGAGGTAGAGAATCGGAGATGGGGAAGCAGAGGTGGGGAATCAGATGTGATGAATTAGAGATGGGGAATCAGAGGCGGGGTATCAGAGGTGCCAATCAGAGGCGGGGAAACAGAGGCGGGGAATCAGATATGGGGAATCAGAGGTGGGGAATAAGAGGTTGCGAATCAGAGGCAGGGAATCAGAGGCGGGGAATCAGAGGCGGGGAATCAGAGGCAGGGAATCGGATGTGCGGAATCAGAGATGGGGTATCAGAGGTGGGGAATCAGAGGTGGTGAGTCAGACATGGGGAATCAGAGGCGGGGAATCAGAGGCAGGGAATCAGAAACGGGGAATCAGAGGCGGGCAATCATAACTGGCGAATCAGAGGAGGGGAATCAGTGGTGGGGAATCAGAGGCGGGGAATCAGATATGGTGAATCAGAGGTGGGGAATCAGAGGCGGGGAAACAGAGGCCGGGAATCAGATATGTTGTATCACAGGTGGGGAATCAGAGGCGGGAAATCAGAGCTGGGGATTCAGAGGCGGGGAAATCAGAGTTGGGGAATCAGAGTCCGGGAATCAGAGATGGGAAATCAGAGGAGGGGAATCAAATATGGGGAATCAGAGGCGGGGAATCAGAGTTGGGGAATGAGTCCGGGAATCAGAGATGGGGAATCAGAGGCGGGGAATCAAATATGGGGAATCAGAGGCGGGGAATCAGATGCGGGGAAACAGAGGCGGTGAATCAGATATGGGCAATCAGAGGTGGCGAATCAGAGGTAGAGAATCAGAGATGGGGAAGCAGAGGTGGGGAATCAGATGTGATGAATTAGAGATGGGGAATCAGAGGCGGGGTATCAGAGGCGGGGAATCAGAGTTGGGGAATCAGAAAAGGGGAATCAGATATGGGGAAACAGAGGCCGGGAATCAGAGGCAGGGAAACAGAGGCGGGGAATCAGATATGGGGAATCAGAGGTAGGGAATTAGAGGTTGCGAATCAGAGGCAGGGAATCAGAGGCGGGGAATCAGAGGCGGGGAATCAGAGGCAGGGAATCGGATGAGCGGAATCAGAGGTGGGGAATCAGAGGTGGAGAATCAGAGAAGGGGAATCAGAGGCGGGGAATCATAGCTGGCGAATCAGAGGAGGGGAATCAGAGTTGGGGAATCAGAAGCGGGGAATCAGATATGGGGAAACAGAGGCGGGGAATCAGAGGCGGGGAAACAGAGGCGGGGAATCAGATATGGGGATTCAGAGGTGGGGAATCAGAGGTTGGGAATCAGTGGCAGGGAATCAGAGGCGGGGAATCAGAGGCAGGGAATCAGATGCGGGGAATCAGAGGCAGGGAATCAGAGCTGGGAAATCAGAGGTGGGGAATCAGAGTTGGGGAATCAGAGGCGTGGAATTAGATATGGCGAAACAGAGGAGGGGAATCAGAGGCGGGGAAACAGAGGCAGGGAATCAGATATGGGGAATCAGAGGCGGGGAATCAGAGGTGGGGAATCATAGGCAGGGAATTGGATGTGCGGAATCAGAGATGGGTTGTCAGAGGTGGGGAATCAGAGGTGGTGAGTCAGAGATGGGGAATCAGAGGCGGGGAATCAGAGGCAGGGAATCAGAAACGGGGAATCAGAGGCGGGCAATCATAACTGGCGAATCAGAGGAGGGGAAATCAGAGTTGGGGAATCAGAGTCCGGGAATCAGAGATGGGAAATCAGAGGAGGGGAATCAAATATGGGGAATCAGAGGCGGGGAATCAGAGTTGGGGAATCAGAGTCCGGGAATCAGAGATGGGGAATCAGAGGCGGGGAATCAAATATGGGGAATAAGAGGCGGTGAATCAGAGGCGGGGAAACAGAGGCGGTGAATCAGATATGGGCAATCAGAGGTGGCGAATCAGAGGTAGAGAATCAGAGATGGGGAAGCAGAGATGGGGAATCAGAGGCGGGAAATCAGAGCTGGGGAATCAGAGGCGGGGAATCAGAGTTGGGGAATCAGAGTCCGGGAATCAGAGATGGGGAATCAGAGGCGGGGAATCAAATATGGGGAATCAGAGGCGGGGAATCAGAGGCGGGGAAACAGAGGCGGTGAATCAGATATGGGGAATCAGAGGTGGCGAATCAGAGGTTGAGAATCAGAGATGTGGAAGCAGAGGTGGGGAATCAGATGTGATGAATTAGAGATGGGGAATCAGAGGCGGGGTATCAGAGGCGGCCAATCAGAGGCGGGGAATCAGAGGCGTGGAATCAGATATGGGAAATCAGAGGTGGGGAATCATAGGCGGGGAAACAGAGGCGGGGAATCAGATATGGGGTATCAGAGGTGGGGAATCAGGGGCGAGGAATCAGTGGCAGGGAATCAGAGGAGGGGATTCAGAGGCGGGGAATCAGAGGCAGGGAATCAGACACTGGGAATCAGAGGCGGTGAATCAGGGATGGGGAATGAGAGGCCGGGAAACAGAGGTGGGGTATCAGAGACCGGGAATCAGAGATGGGGAATCAGAGGCGGGGAATCAGATATGGGGAATCAGAGACGGGGAATCAGAAGCGGGGAAACAGAGGCGGTGAATCAGATATTCGGAATCAGAGATTGCGAATCAGAGGTAGAGAATCAGAGATGGGGAAGCAGAGGTGGGGAATCAGATGTGATGAATTAGAGATGGGGAATCAGAGGCGGGGTATCAGAGGTGCCAATCAGAGGCGGAGAAACAGAGGCGGGGAATCAGATATGGGGAAACAGAGGCGGGGAATCAGAGGCAGGGAAACAGAGGCGGGGAATCAGATATGGGGATTCAGAGGTGGGGAATAACAGGTTGCGAATCAGAGGCAGGGAATCAGAGGCGGGGAATAAGAGGCGGGGAATCAGAGGCAGGGAATCGGATGTGCAGAATCAGAGATGGGGAATCAGAGGTGGGGAATCAGAGGTGGTGAATCAGAGATGGGGAATCAAAGGCTTGGAATCAGAGGCAGGGTCAGACACGGGGAATCAGAGGCGGGGAATCAGATGCGGGGAACCAGAGGAGGGGAATCATAGCTGGCGAATCAGAGGCGGGGAATCAGAGGTGGGGAATCATAGGCGGGGAATCAGATATGGGGAATCAGAGGTGGGGAATCAGAGGCGGGGAAACAGAGGCGGGGAATCAGATATGTTGGATCAGAGGTGGGGAATCAGAGGCGGGGAATCAGAGCTGGGGAATCAGAGGCGGGGAATCAGAGTTGGGGAATCAGAGGCAGGGAATCAGATATGGGGAATCAGAGGTGGGGAATCAGAGGCGGGGAAACAGAGGCGGGGAATCAGATATGGGGTATCAGAGGTGGGGAATCAGGGGCGGGGAATCAGTGGCAGGGAATCAGAGGAGGGGATTCAGAGGCGGGGAATCAGAGGCAGGGAATCAGACACTGGGAGTCAGAGGCGGTGAATCAGGGATTGGGAATCAGAGGCCGGGAAACAGAGGTGGGGAATCAGAGACCGGGAATCAGAGATGGGGAATCAGAGGCGGGGAATCAGATATGGGGAATCAGAGGCGGGGAATCAGAGGCAGGGAAACAGAGGTGGTGAGTCAGAGATGGGGAATCAGAGGCGGGGAATCAGAGGCAGGGAATCAGAAACGGGGAATCAGAGGCGGGCAATCATAACTGGCGAATCAGAGGAGGGGAATCAGTGGTGGGGAATCAGAGGGGGGAATCAGATATTGTGAATCAGAGGTGGGGAATCAGAGGCGGGGAAACAGAGGCCGGGAATCAGATATGTTGTATCAGAGGTGGGGAATCAGAGGCGGGAAATCAGAGCTGGGGAATCAGAGGCGGGGAAATCAGAGTTGGGGAATCAGAGTCCGGGAATCAGAGATGGGAAATCAGAGGAGGGGAATCAAATATGGGGAATCAGAGGCGGGGAATCAGAGTTGGGGAATCAGAGTCCGGGATTCAGAGATGGGGAATCAGAGGCGGGGAATCAAATATGGGGAATCAGAGACGGGGAATCAGAGTTGGGGAATCAGAGTCCGGGAATCAGAGGAGGGGAATCATAGCTGGCGAATCAGAGGCGGGGAATCAGAGGTGGGGAATCATAGGCGGGGAATCAGATATGGGGAATCAGAGGTGGGGAATCAGAGGCGGGGAAACAGAGGCGGGGAATCAGATATGTTGGATCAGATGTGGGGAATCAGAGGCAGGGAATCAGAGCTGGGGAAACAGAGGCCGGGAATCAGAGGCAGGGAATCAGAGGCAGGGAATCAGATATGGGGAATCAGAGGTGGGGAATTAGAGGTTGCGAATCAGAGGCAGGGAATCAGAGGCGGGGAATCAGAGGCGGGGAATCAGAGGCAGGGAATCGGATGAGCGGAATCAGAGGTGGGGAATCAGAGGTGGAGAATCAGAGAAGGGGAGTCAGATGCGGGGAATCAGATGCAGGGAATCAGATGCAGGGAATCAGAGGCGGGGAATCATAGCTGGCGAATCAGAGGAGGGGAATCAGAGTTGGGGAATCAGAAGCGGGGAATCAGATATGGGGAAACTGAGGCGGGGAATCAGAGGCGGGGAAACAGAGGCGGGGAATCAGATATGGGGATTCAGAGGTGGGGAATCAGAGGTTGGGAATCAGTGGCAGGGAATCAGAGGCGGGGAATCAGAGGCAGGGAATCAGATGCGGGGAATCAGAGGCAGGGAATCAGAGCTGGGGAATCAGAGGCGGGGAATCAGAGTTGGGGAATCAGAGGCGTGGAATTAGATATGGCGAAACAGAGGAGGGGAATCAGAGGCGGGGAAACAGAGGCAGGGAATCAGATATGGGGAATCAGAGGCGGGGAATCAGAGGTGGGGAATCATAGGCAGGGAATTGGATGTGCGGAATCAGAGATGGGTTGTCAGAGGTGGGGAATCAGAGGTGGTGAGTCAGAGATGGGGAATCAGAGGCGGGGAATCAGAGGCAGGGAATCAGAAACGGGGAATCAGAGGCGGGCAATCATAACTGGCGAATCAGAGGAGGGGAATCAGTGGTGGGGAATCAGAGGCGGGGAATCAGATATGGTGAATCAGAGGTGGGGAATCAGAGGCGGGGAAACAGAGGCCGGGAATCAGATATGTTGTATCAGAGGTGGGGAATCAGAGGCGGGAAATCAGAGCTGGGGAATCAGAGGCGGGGAAATCAGAGTTGGGGAATCAGAGTCCGGGAATCAGAGATGGGAAATCAGAGGAGGGGAATCAAATATGGGGAATCAGAGGCGGGGAATCAGAGTTGGGGAATCAGAGTCCGGGAATCAGAGATGGGGAATCAGAGGCGGGGAATCAAATATGGGGAATAAGAGGCGGGGAATCAGAGGCGGGGAAACAGAGGCGGTGAATCAGATATGGGCAATCAGAGGTGGCGAATCAGAGGTAGAGAATCAGAGATGGGGAAGCAGAGATGGGGAATCAGAGGCGGGAAATCAGAGCTGGGGAATCAGAGGCGGGGAATCAGAGTTGGGGAATCAGAGTCCGGGAATCAGAGATGGGGAATCAGAGGCGGGGAATCAAATATGGGGAATCAGAGGCGGGGAATCAGAGGCGGGGAAACAGAGGCGGTGAATCAGATATGGGGAATCAGAGGTGGCGAATCAGAGGTTGAGAATCAGAGATGGGGAAGCAGAGGTGGGGAATCAGATGTGATGAATTAGAGATGGGGAATCAGAGGCGGGGTATCAGAGGCGGCCAATCAGAGGCGGGGAATCAGAGGCGTGGAATCAGATATGGGAAATCAGAGGTGGGGAATCAGAGGCGGGGAAACAGAGGCGGGGAATCAGATATGGGGTATCAGAGGTGGGGAATCAGGGGCAAGGAATCAGTGGCAGGGAATCAGAGGAGGGGATTCAGAGGCGGGGAATCAGAGGCAGGGAATCAGACACTGGGAATCAGAGGCGGTGAATCAGGGATGGGGAATGAGAGGCCGGGAAACAGAGGTGGGGAATCGGAGACCGGGAATCAGAGATGGGGAATCAGAGGCGGGGAATCAGATATGGGGAATCAGAGGCGGGGAATCAGAAGCGGGGAAACAGAGGCGGTGAATCAGATATTCGGAATCAGAGGTTGCGAATCAGAGGTAGAGAATCAGAGATGGGGAAGCAGAGGTGGGGAATCAGATGTGATGAATTAGAGATGGGGAATCAGAGGCGGGGTATCAGAGGTGCCAATCAGAGGCGGTGAAACAGAGGCGGGGAATCAGATATGGGGAAACAGAGGCGGGGAATCAGAGGCAGGGAAACAGAGGCGGGGAATCAGATATGGGGATTCAGAGGTGGGGAATAACAGGTTGCGAATCAGAGGCAGGGAATCAGAGGCGGGGAATCAGAGGCGGTGAATCAGAGGCAGGGAATCGGATGTGCAGAATCAGAGATGGGGAATCAGAGGTGGGGAATCAGAGGTGGTGAATCAGAGATGGGGAATCAAAGGCGTGGAATCAGAGGCAGGGTCAGACACGGGGAATCAGAGGCGGGGAATCAGATGCGGGGAACCAGAGGAGGGGAATCATAGCTGGCGAATCAGAGGCGGGGAATCAGAGGTGGGGAATCATAGGCGGGGAATCAGATATGGGGAATCAGAGGTGGGGAATCAGAGGCGGGGAAACAGAGGCGGGGAATCAGATATGTTGGATCAGAGGTGGGGAATCAGAGGCGGGGAATCAGAGCTGGGGAATCAGAGGCGGGGAATCAGAGTTGGGGAATCAGAGGCAGGGAATCAGATATGGGGAATCAGAGGTGGGGAATCAGAGGCGGGGAAACAGAGGCGGGGAATCAGATATGGGGTATCAGAGGTGGGGAATCAGGGGCGGGGAATCAGTGGCAGGGAATCAGAGGAGGGGATTCAGAGGCGGGGAATCAGAGGCAGGGAATCAGACACTGGGAGTCAGAGGCGGTGAATCAGGGATTGGGAATCAGAGGCCGGGAAACAGAGGTGGGGAATCAGAGACCGGGAATCAGAGATGGGGAATCAGAGGCGGGGAATCAGATATGGGGAATCAGAGGCGGGGAATCAGAGGCAGGGAAACAGAGGTGGTGAGTCAGAGATGGGGAATCAGAGGCGGGGAATCAGAGGCAGGGAATCAGAAACGGGGAATCAGAGGCGGGCAATCATAACTGGCGAATCAGAGGAGGGGAATCAGTGGTGGGGAATCAGAGGCGGGGAATCAGATATGGTGAATCAGAGGTGGGGAATCAGAGGCGGGGAAACAGAGGCCGGGAATCAGAGGCGGGGAAATCAGAGTTGGGGAATCAGAGTCCGGGAATCAGAGATGGGAAATCAGAGGAGGGGAATCAAATATGGGGAATCAGAGGCGGGGAATCAGAGTTGGGGAATCAGAGTCCGGGAATCAGAGATGGGGAATCAGAGGCGGGGAATCAAATATGGGGAATCAGAGACGGGGAATCAGAGTTGGGGAATCAGAGTCCGGGAATCAGAGGAGGGGAATCATAGCTGGCGAATCAGAGGCGGGGAATCAGAGGTGGGGAATCATAGGCGGGGAATCAGATATGGGGAATCAGAGGTGGGGAATCAGAGGCGGGGAAACAGAGGCGGGGAATCAGATATGTTGGATCAGAGGTGGGGAATCAGAGGCAGGGAATCAGAGCTGGGGAATCAGAGGCGGGGAATCAGAGTTGGGGAATCAGAGGCAGGGAATCAGATATGGGGAATCAGAGGTGGGGAATCCGAGGCGGGGAAACAGAGGCGGGGAATCAGATATAGGGTATCAGAGATGGGGAATCAGGGGCGGGGAATCAGTGGCAGGGAATCAGAGGAGGGGATTCAGAGGCGGGGAATCAGAGGCAGGGAATCAGACACTGGGAGTCAGAGGCGGTGAATCAGGGATTGGGAATCAGACGCCGGGAAACAGAGGTGGGGAATCAGAGACCGGGAATCAGAGATGGGGAATCAGAGGCGGGGAATCAGATATGGGGAATCAGAGGCGGGGAATCAGAGGCAGGGAAACAGAGGCGGTGAATCAGATATTGGGAATCAGAGGTGGCGAATCAGAGGTAGAGAATCGGAGATGGGGAAGCAGAGGTGGGGAATCAGATGTGATGAATTAGAGATGGGGAATCAGAGGCGGGGTATCAGAGGTGCCAATCAGAGGCGGGGAAACAGAGGCGGGGAATCAGATATGGGGAACCAGAGGTGGGGAATAAGAGGTTGCGAATCAGAGGCAGGGAATCAGAGGCGGGGAATCAGAGGCGGGGAATCAGAGGCAGGGAATCGGATGTGCGGAATCAGAGATGGGGTATCAGAGGTGGGGAATCAGAGGTGGTGAGTCAGACATGGGGAATCAGAGGCGGGGAATCAGAGGCAGGGAATCAGAAACGGGAAATCAGAGGCGGGCAATCATAACTGGCGAATCAGAGGAGGGGAATCAGTGGTGGGGAATCAGAGGCGGGGAATCAGATATGGTGAATCAGAGGTGGGGAATCAGAGGCGGGGAAACAGAGGCCGGGAATCAGATATGTTGTATCACAGGTGGGGAATCAGAGGCGGGAAATCAGAGCTGGGGATTCAGAGGCGGGGAATCAGATGTGATGAATTAGAGATGGGGAATCAGAGGCGGGGAATCAAATATGGGGAATCAGAGGCGGGGAATCAGAGTTGGGGAATGAGTCCGGGAATCAGAGATGGGGAATCAGAGGAGGGGAATCAAATATGGGGAATCAGAGGCGGGGAATCAGAGTTGGGGAATGAGTCCGGGAATCAGAGATGGGGAATCAGAGGCGGGGAATCAAATATGGGGAATCAGAGGGGGGGAATCAGATGCGGGGAAACAGAGGCGGTGAATCAGATATGGGCAATCAGAGGTGGCGAATCAGAGGTAGAGAATCAGAGATGGGGAAGCAGAGGTGGGGAATCAGATGTGATGAATTAGAGATGGGGAATCAGAGGCGGGGTATCAGAGGCGGGGAATCAGAGTTGGGGAATCAGAAAAGGGGAATCAGATATGGGGAAACAGAGGCCGGGAATCAGAGGCAGGGAAACAGAGGCGGGGAATCAGATATGGGGAATCAGAGGTAGGGAATTAGAGGTTGCGAATCAGAGGCAGGGAATCAGAGGCGCGGAATCAGAGGCGGGGAATCAGAGGCAGGGAATCGGATGAGCGGAATCAGAGGTGGGGAATCAGAGGTGGAGAATCAGAGAAGGGGAATCAGAGGCGGGGAATCAGATGCAGGGAATGAGATGCAGGGAATCAGAGGCGGGGAATCATAGCTGGCGAATCAGAGGAGGGGAATCAGAGTTGGGGAATCAGAAGCGGGGAATCAGATATGGGGATTCAGAGGTGGGGAATCAGAGGTTGGGAATCAGAGGCAGGGAATCAGAGGCGGGGAATCAGAGGCAGGGAATCAGATGCGGGGAATCAGAGGCAGGGAATCAGAGCTGGGGAATCAGAGGCGGGGAATCAGAGTTGGGGAATCAGAGGCGTGGAATTAGATATGGCGAAACAGAGGAGGGGAATCAGAGACGGGGAAACAGAGGCGGGGAATCAGATATGGGGAATCAGCGGTGGCGAATTAAAGGCGGTGTATCAGAGATGGGGAATCAGGGCAGGGAATCAGAGGCAGGGAATCAAACACGGGGAATCAGAGGCGGGGAATCAGAGCTGGGGAATCAGAGGCGGGGATTCAGAGTTGGGGAATCAGAGGCGGGGAAACAGAGGCGCGGAATCAGATATGGGGAATCAGAGGTGGGGAATTAGAGGTTGGGAATCAGAAGCAGGGAATCAGAGGCGGGGAATCAGAGGCGGGGAATCAGAGGCAGGGAATCCGATGTGCGGAATCGGAGATGGGGAATCAGAGGCAGGGAATCAGAGGCGGGGAATCAGAGGCGGAGAATCAGAGGCCGGGAATCAGATATGGGGAAACAGAGGCGGGGAATCAGAGGCGGGGAAACAGAGGCGGGGAATCTGATATGGGGAATCAGAGGTGGGGAATCAGAGGTTGGGAATCAGAGGCAGGGAATCAGAGGCTGGGAATCAGATGCAGGGAATCAGATGCGGGGAATCAGAGGCGCGGAATCAGAGCTGGGGAATCAGAGGTGGGGAATCAGAGTTGGGGAATCAGAGTCGGGGACTTAGATATGGGGAAACAGATGCGGGGAATCAGAGGCGGGGAAACAGACGCGGGGAATCAGAGGCGGGGATTCAGAGCTGGGGAATCAGAGGCAGGGAATCAGAGTTGGGGAATCAGAGGCGGGGATTCAGATATGGGGAATCAGAGGCGGGGAATCAGAGGCGGGGAAACAGAGGCAGGGAATCAGATATGGGGAATCAGAGGTGGGGTATCAGGGGCAGGGAATCAGTGGCAGGGAATCAGAGGCGGGGAATCGGAGGCGGGGAATCAGAGGCAGGGAATCAGACAAGGGGAATCAGATATGGGGAAACAGAGGCGGGGAATCAGAGGCGGGCAAACAGAGGCGGGGAATTAGATATGGGGAATCAGAGGTGGGGAATCAGAGGTGGTGAATCAGAGATGGGGAATCACAGGCGGGGAATCAGAGGCAGGGAATAGAACGCGGGGAATCAGAGGCGGGGAATCAGAGCTGGGGAATCAGAGGCGGGGAATCATAGTTGGGAATCAGAGGCGGGGAATCAGATATGGGGAAACAGAGGCGGGGAATCAAAGGCGGGGAAACAGAGGCGGGGAGTCAGATATGGGGAATCGGATGCGGGGAATCAGAGGCGGGGAATCAGAGCTGGGGAATCAGAGGCGGGGTATCAGAGTTGGGGCATCTGAGGTGGGGAATTAGATATGGGGAAACAGAGGCGGGGAATCAGAGGCGGGGAAACAGAGGCGGGGAATCAGATATGGGGAATCAGAGGTGGGAAATCAGAGGCAGGGAATCAGATGTGCGGAATCAGAGATGGGGAATCAGAGGCAGGGAATCAGAATCAGAAGCGGGGAATCAGAGGCCGGGAATCAGAGGCCGGGATTCAGATGCCGGGAATAAGAGGCCGGGAATCAGAGGTGGGGAATCAGAGTCCGGGAATCAGAGATGGGGATTCAGAGGCGGGGAATGATATATGGGGAATCAGAGGCGGGGAATCAGAGGCGGGGTAACAGAGGTGGGGAATCAGATATGGGGAATCAGAGGTGGCGAATCAAAGGCGGTGAATCAGAGATGGGGAATCAGAGGCGGGGAATCAGAGGCAGGGAATCAAACACGGGGAATCAGAGGCGGGGAATCAGAGCTGGGGAATCAGAGGCGGGGAATCAGAGTTGGGGAATCAGAGGCGGGGAATCAGATATGGGGAAACAGGGGCGGGGAATCAGAGGCAGGGAAACAGAGGCGGGGAATCAGATATGGGGAATCAGGGGTGGGGAATCAGAGGTTGGGAATCAGAGGCAGGGAATCAGAGGCGTGGAAACACAGGCGGGGATTCAGATGTGGTGAATCAGAGATGGGGAATCAGAGGCAGGGAATCAGAATCAGAAGCGGGGTATCAGTGGCCGGGAATCAGAGGAAGGTAATCAGAGGCAGGGGATCAAACACGGGGAATCAGAGGCTGGGAATCAGAGCTGGGGAATCAGAGGTGGGGAATCAGAGCTGGGGAATCACAGGCGGGGAATCAGAGATGGGGAATCAGAGGCGGGGAATCAGAGGCAGGGAATCAGATGCGGGGAATCAGAGGCGGGGAATCAGATGTGGGGAATCAGAGGCAGTGAATCAGAGATGGGGAATCAGAGGCGGGGAATCAGAGGCAAGAAATCAGACGGGGATTCAGAAGCTGGGAATCAGACGGGGGGAATCAAAGGCGGGGAATCAGAGCTGGTGAATCAGAGGCAGGGAATCAGAGTTGGGGAATCAGATATGGGGAAACAGAGGCGGGGAATGAGAGGCGGGCAAGCAGAGGCGGGGAATTAGATATGGGGAATCAGAGGTGGGGAATCAGAGGTGGTGAATCAGAGATGGGGAATCACAGGCGGGGAATCAGAGGCAGCGAATAGAACGCGGGGAATCAGAGGCAGGGAATCAGAGCTGGGGAATCAGAGGCGGGGAATCAGATATGGGGAAATAGAGGCGGGGAATCAGAGGCGGGGAAACAGAGGCGGGGAATCAGACATGGGGAATCGGATGCGGGGAATCAGAGGCGGGGAATCAGAGCTGGGGAATCAGAGGCGGGGAATCAGAGTTGGGGCATCAGAGGTGGGGAATTAGATATGGGGAAACAGAGGCGGGGAATCAGAGGCGGGGAAACAGAGGCGGGGAATCAGATATGGGGAATCAGAGGTGGGGAATCAGAGGCAGGGAATCAGATGTGCGGAATCAGAGATGGGGAATCAGAGGCAGGGAATCAGAATCAGAAGCGGGGAATCAGAGGCCGGGAATCAGAGGCCGGGAATCAGATGCTGGGAATAAGAGGCCGGGAATCAGAGGTGGGGAATCAGAGTCCGGGAATCAGAGATGGGGATTCAGAGGCGGGGAATGAGATATGGAGAATCAGAGGCGGGGAATCAGAGGCGGGGAAACAGAGGTGGGGAATCAGATATGGGGAATCAGAGGTGGTGAATCAAAGGCGGTGAATCAGAGATGGGGAATCAGAGGCGGGGAATCAAAGGCAGGGAATCAGATGCGGGGATTCAGAGGCGGGGTATCAGAGCTGGCGAATCAGAGGCGGGGAATCAGTGGCAGGGAATCAGAGGCGGGGAATCAGAGCTGGGGAATCAGATGCGGGGATTCAGAGTTGGGGAATCAGAGGCGGGGAAACAGAGGCGGGGAATCAGATATGGGGAATCAGAGGTGGGGAATTATAGGTTGGGAATCAGAAGCAGGGAATCAGAGGCGGGGAATCAGAGGCGGGGAATCAGAGGCAGGGAATCCGATGTGCGGAATCGGAGATGGGGAATCAGAGGCAGGGAATCAGAGGCGGGGAATCAGAGGCGGAGAATCAGAGGCCGGGAATCAGATATGGGGAAACAGAGGCGGGGAATCAGAGGCGGGGAAACAGAGGCGGGGAATCAGATATGGGGAATCAGAGGTGGGGAATCAGAGGTTGGGAATCAGAGGCAGGGAATCAGAGGCTGGGAATCAGATGCAGGGAATCAGATGCGGGGAATCAGAGGCGGGGAATCAGAGCTGGGGAATCAGAGGTGGGGAATTAGATATGGGGAAACAGAGGCGGGGAATCAGAGGCGGGGAAACAGAGGCGGGGAATCAGATATGGGGAATCAGAGGTGGGGAATCAGAGGCAGGGAATCAGATGTGCGGAATCAGAGATGGGGAATCAGAGGCAGGGAATCAGAATCAGAAGCGGGGAATCAGAGGCCGGGAATCAGAGGCCGGGAATCAGATGCTGGGAATAAGAGGCCGGGAATCAGAGGTGGGGAATCAGAGTCCGGGAATCAGAGATGGGGATTCAGAGGCGGGGAATGAGATATGGAGAATCAGAGGCGGGGAATCAGAGGCGGGGAAACAGAGGTGGGGAATCAGATATGGGGAATCAGAGGTGGTGAATCAAAGGCGGTGAATCAGAGATGGGGAATCAGAGGCGGGGAATCAAAGGCAGGGAATCAGATGCGGGGATTCAGAGGCGGGGTATCAGAGCTGGCGAATCAGAGGCGGGAGAATCAGAGGTGGGCAATCAGAGCCGGGGAATCAGATATGGGGAATCAGATGCGGGGAATCAGAGGCGGGGAAACAGAGGCGGGGAATCAGATATGGGGAATCAGAGGTGGGGAATCAGAGGTTGTGAATCAGAGGGAGGGAATCAGACGCGGGGAATCAGAGGCGGGGATTCAGAGCTGGGGAATCAGAGGCGGGGAATCAGAGTTGTGGAATCAGAGGCAGGGATTCAGATATGGGGAATCAGAGGCGGGGAATCAGAGGCGGAGAAACAGAGGCGGGGAATCAGATATGGGGAATCAGAGGTGGGGAATCAGGGGCAGGGAATCAGTGGCAGGGAATCAGAGGCGGGGAATCAGAGCTGGGGAATCAGATGCGGGGATTCAGAGTTGGGGAATCAGAGGCGGGGAAACAGAGGCGGGGAATCAGATATGGGGAATCAGAGGTGGGGAATTAGAGGTTGGGAATCAGAAGCAGGGAATCAGAGGCGGGGAATCAGAGGCGGGGAATCAGAGGCAGGGAATCCGATGTGCGGAATCGGAGATGGGGAATCAGAGGCAGGGAATCGGATGAGCGGAATCAGAGGTGGGGAATCAGAGGTGGAGAATCAGAGAAGGGGAATCAGAGGCGGGGAATCAGATGCAGGGAATGAGATGCAGGGAATCAGAGGCGGGGAATCATAGCTGGCGAATCAGAGGAGGGGAATCAGAGTTGGGGAATCAGAAGCGGGGAATCAGATATGGGGATTCAGAGGTGGGGAATCAGAGGTTGGGAATCAGAGGCAGGGAATCAGAGGCGGGGAATCAGAGGCAGGGAATCAGATGCGGGGAATCAGAGGCAGGGAATCAGAGCTGGGGAATCAGAGGCGGGGAATCAGAGTTGGGGAATCAGAGGCGTGGAATTAGATATGGCGAAACAGAGGAGGGGAATCAGAGACGGGGAAACAGAGGCGGGGATTCAGATATGGGGAATCAGAGGCGGGGAATCAGAGGCGGGGAAACAGAGGCAGGGAATCAGATATGGGGAATCAGAGGTGGGGTATCAGGGGCAGGGAATCAGTGGCAGGGAATCAGAGGCGGGGAATCGGAGGCGGGGAATCAGAGGCAGGGAATCAGACACGGGGAATCAGATATGGGGAAACAGAGGCGGGGAATCAGAGGCGGGCAAACAGAGGCGGGGAATTAGATATGGGGAATCAGAGGTGGGGAATCAGAGGTGGTGAATCAGAGATGGGGAATCACAGGCGGGGAATCAGAGGCAGGGAATAGAACGCGGGGAATCAGAGGCGGGGAATCAGAGCTGGGGAATCAGAGGCGGGGAATCATAGTTGGGAATCAGAGGCGGGGAATCAGATATGGGGAAACAGAGGCGGGGATTCAAAGGCGGGGAAACAGAGGCGGGGAGTCAGATATGGGGAATCGGAGGTGGGGAATCAGAGGCAGGGAATCAGATGTGCGGAATCAGAGATGGGGAATCAGAGGCAGGGAATCAGAATCAGAAGCGGGGAATCAGAGGCCGGGAATCAGAGGCCGGGATTCAGATGCTGGGAATAAGAGGCCGGGAATCAGAGGTGGCGAAACAGAGTCCGGGAATCAGAGATGGGGATTCAGAGGCGGGGAATGATATATGGGGAATCAGAGGCGGGGAAACAGAGGCGGGGTAACAGAGGTGGGGAATCAGATATGGGGAATCAGAGGTGGCGAATCAAAGGCGGTGAATCAGAGATGGGGAATCAGAGGCAGGGAATCAGAGGCAGGGAATCAAACACGGGGAATCAGAGGCTGGGAATCAGAGCTGGGGAATCAGAGGCGGGGAATCAGAGTTGGGGAATCAGAGGCGGGGAATCAGATATGGGGAAACAGGGGCGGGGAATCAGAGGCAGGGAAACAGAGGCGGGGAATCAGATATGGGGAATCAGGGGTGGGGAATCAGAGGTTGGGAATCAGAGGCAGGGAATCAGAGGCGTGGAAACACAGGCGGGGATTCAGATGTGGTGAATCAGAGATGGGGAATCAGAGGCAGGGAATCAGAATCAGAAGCGGGGTATCAGTGGCCGGGAATCAGAGGAAGGTAATCAGAGGCAGGGGATCAAACACGGGGAATCAGAGGCTGGGAATCAGAGCTGGGGAATCAGAGGCAGGGAATCAGAGCTGGGGAATCAGAGGCGGGGAATCAGATATGGGGAAATAGAGGCGGGGAATCAGAGGCGGGGAAACAGAGGCGGGGAATCAGACATGGGGAATCGGATGCGGGGAATCAGAGGCGGGGAATCAGAGCTGGGGAATCAGAGGCGGGGAATCAGAGTTGGGGCATCAGAGGTGGGGAATTAGATATGGGGAAACAGAGGCGGGGAATCAGAGGCGGGGAAACAGAGGCGGGGAATCAGATATGGGGAATCAGAGGTGGGGAATCAGAGGCAGGGAATCAGATTTGCGGAATCAGAGATGGGGAATCAGAGGCAGGGAATCAGAATCAGAAGCGGGGAATCAGAGGCCGGGAATCAGAGGCCGGGAATCAGATGCTGGGAATAAGAGGCCGGGAATCAGAGGTGGGGAATCAGAGTCCGGGAATCAGAGATGGGGATTCAGAGGCGGGGAATGAGATATGGAGAATCAGAGGCGGGGAATCAGAGGCGGGGAAACAGAGGTGGGGAATCAGATATGGGGAATCAGAGGTGGCGAATCAAAGGCGGTGAATCAGAGATGGGGAATCAGAGGCGGGGAATCAGAGGCAGGGAATCAGATGCGGGGATTCAGAGGCGGGGAATCAGAGCTGGCGAATCAGAGGCGGGGAATCAGAGGTGGGCAATCAGAGCCGGGGAACAGATATGGGGAATCAGATGCGGGGAATCAGAGGCGGGGAAACAGAGGCGGGGAATCAGATATGGGGAATCAGAGGTGGGGAATCAGAGGTTGTGAATCAGAGGGAGGGAATCAGACGCTGGGAATCAGAGGCGGGGATTCAGAGCTGGGGAATCAGAGGCGGGGAATCAGAGTTGTGGAATCAGAGGCAGGGAATCAGATATGGGGAATCAGAGGCGGGGAATCAGAGGCGGAGAAACAGAGGCGGGGAATCAGATATGGGGAATCAGAGGTGGGGAATCAGGGGCAGGGAATCAGTGGCAGGGAATCAGAGGCGGGGAATCTGAGGCGGGGAATCAGAGGCAGGGAATCAGACACGGGGAATCAGAGGCGGGGAATCAGAGATGGCGAATCAGAGGCGGGGAATCAGAGGCAGGGAATCGGACGCCGGGAATCAGAGGCGGGGAATCAGAGGCAGGGAATCGGACGCCGGGAATCAGAGGCGGGGAATCAGAGCTGGGGAATCAGAGGCGGGGAATCAGAGTTGGGGAATCAAAGGCGGGGAATCAGATATGGGGAAATAGAGGCGGGGAATCAGATATGGGGAATCAGAGGTGTGGAATCAGAGGTTGGGAATCAGAGGCAGGGAATCAGAGGCGGGGAAACAGAGGCGGGGAATCAGATATGGGGAATCAGAGGTGGCGAATCAAAGGCGGTGAAACAGAGATGGGGAATCAGGGCAGGGAATCAGAGGCAGGGAATCAGAGCTGGGGAAACAGAGGCGGGGAATCAGATATGGGGAATCAGAGGTGGGGAATCAGGGGCGGGGAATCAGTGGCAGGGAATCAGAGCTGGGGAATCAGAGGTGGGGAATCAGAGCTGGAGAAACAGAGGCGGGGAATCAGATATGGGGAATCAGAGGTGGGGAATCAGGGGCGGGGAATCAGTGGCAGGGAATCAGAGGCCGGGAATAAAAGGCGGGGAATCAGAGCTGGGGAATCAGAGGCGGGGAATCAGAGTTGGGGAATCAGAGGAGGGGAATCAGATATGGGGAAACAGAGGCCGGGAATCAGAGGCAGGGAAACAGAGGCAGGGAATCAGATATGGGGAATCAGAGGTGGGGAATTAGAGGTTGCGTATCAGAGGCGGGGTATCAGAGGCGGGGAATCAGAGGCAGGGAATCGGATGTGCGGAATCAGAGATGGGGAATCAGAGGTGGGGATTCAGAGGTGGTGAATCAGAGAAGGGGAATCAGAGGCTGGGAATCAGAGGCAGGGAATCAGACGCAGGGAATCAGAGGCGGGGAATCATAGCTTGCGAATTAGAGGAGGGGAATCAGAGTTGGGGAATCAGAGGCGGGGAATCAGATATGGGGAAACAGAGGCGGGGAATCAGAGGCGGGGAAACAGAGGCGGGGAATCAGATATGGGGAATCAGAGGTGGGGAATCAGAGGCAGGGAATCAGATGTGCAGAATCAGAGATGGGGAATCAGAGGCAGGGAATCAGAATCAGAAGCAGGGAATCAGTGGCAGGGAATCAGAGGCCGGGAATAAAAGGCGGGGAACCAGAGGCAGGGAATCGGATGTGCGGAATCAGAGATGGGGAGTCAGAGGTGGGGATTCAGAGGTGGTGAATCAGAGAAGGGGAATCAGAGGCGGGGAATCAGAGGCAGGGAATCAGAAACGGGGAATCAGAGGCGGGCAATCATAACTGGCGAATCAGAGGAGGGGAATCAGTGGTGGGGAATCAGAGGCGGGGAATCAGATATGGTGAATCAGAGGTGGGGAATCAGAGGCGGGGAAACAGAGGCCGGGAATCAGATATGTTGTATCAGAGGTGGGGAATCAGAGGCGGGAAATCAGAGCTGGGGAATCAGAGGCGGGGAAATCAGAGTTGGGGAATCAGAGTCCGGGAATCAGAGATGGGAAATCAGAGGAGGGGAATCAAATATGGGGAATCAGAGGCGGGGAATCAGAGTTGGGGAATCAGAGTCCGGGAATCAGAGATGGGGAATCAGAGGCGGGGAATCAAATATGGGGAATAAGAGGCGGGGAATCAGAGGCGGGGAAACAGAGGCGGTGAATCAGATATGGGCAATCAGAGGTGGCGAATCAGAGGTAGAGAATCAGAGATGGGGAAGCAGAGATGGGGAATCAGAGGCGGGGAATCAGAGTTGGGGAATCAGAGTCCGGGAATCAGAGATGGGGAATCAGAGGCGGGGAATCAAATATGGGGAATCAGAGGCGGGGAATCAGAGGCGGGGAAACAGAGGCGGTGAATCAGATATGGGGAATCAGAGGTGGCGAATCAGAGGTTGAGAATCAGAGATGGGGAAGCAGAGGTGGGGAATCAGATGTGATGAATTAGAGATGGGGAATCAGAGGCGGGGTATCAGAGGCGGCCAATCAGAGGCGGGGAATCAGAGGCGTGGAATCAGATATGGGAAATCAGAGGTGGGGAATCAGAGGCGGGGAAACAGAGTCGGGGAATCAGATATGGGGTATCAGAGGTGGGGAATCAGGGGCAAGGAATCAGTGGCAGGGAATCAGAGGAGGGGATTCAGAGGCGGGGAATCAGAGGCAGGGAATCAGACACTGGGAATCAGAGGCGGTGAATCAGGGATGGGGAATGAGAGGCCGGGAAACAGAGGTGGGGAATCAGAGACCGGGAATCAGAGATGGGGAATCAGAGGCGGGGAATCAGATATGGGGAATCAGAGGCGGGGAATCAGAAGCGGGGAAACAGAGGCGGTGAATCAGATATTCGGAATCAGAGGTTGCGAATCAGAGGTAGAGAATCAGAGATGGGGAAGCAGAGGTGGGGAATCAGATGTGATGAATTAGAGATGTGGAATCAGAGGCGGGGTATCAGAGGTGCCAATCAGAGGCGGTGAAACAGAGGCAGGGAATCAGATATGGGGAAACAGAGGCGGGGAATCAGAGGCAGGGAAACAGAGGCGGGGAATCAGATATGGGGATTCAGAGGTGGGGAATAACAGGTTGCGAATCAGAGGCAGGGAATCAGAGGCGGGGAATCAGAGGCGGTGAATCAGAGGCAGGGAATCGGATGTGCAGAATCAGAGATGGGGAATCAGAGGTGGGGAATCAGAGGTGGTGAATCAGAGATGGGGAATCAAAGGCGTGGAATCAGAGGCAGGGTCAGACACGGGGAATCAGAGGCGGGAAATCAGATGCGGGGAACCAGAGGAGGGGAATCATAGCTGGCGAATCAGAGGCGGGGAATCAGAGGTGGGGAATCATAGGCGGGGAATCAGATATGGGGAATCAGAGGTGGGGAATCAGAGGCGGGGAAACAGAGGCGGGGAATCAGATATGTTGGATCAGAGGTGGGGAATCAGAGGCGGGGAATCAGAGCTGGGGAATCAGAGGCGGGGAATCAGAGTTGGGGAATCAGAGGCAGGGAATCAGATATGGGGAATCAGAGGTGGGGAATCAGAGGCGGGGAAACAGAGGAGGGGAATCAGATATGGGGTATCAGAGGTGGGGAATCAGGGGCGGGGAATCAGTGGCAGGGAATCAGAGGAGGGGATTCAGAGGCGGGGAATCAGAGGCAGGGAATCAGACACTGGGAGTCAGAGGCGGTGAATCAGGGATTGGGAATCAGAGGCCGGGAAACAGAGGTGGGGAATCAGAGACCGGGAATCAGAGATGGGGAATCAGAGGCGGGGAATCAGATATGGGGAATCAGAGGCGGGGAATCAGAGGCAGGGAAACAGAGGTGGTGAGTCAGAGATGGGGAATCAGAGGCGGGGAATCAGAGGCAGGGAATCAGAAACGGGGAATCAGAGGCGGGCAATCATAACTGGCGAATCAGAGGAGGGGAATCAGTGGTGGGGAATCAGAGGCGGGGAATCAGATATGGTGAATCAGAGGTGGGGAATCAGAGGCGGGGAAACAGAGGCCGGGAATCAGAGGCGGGGAAATCAGAGTTGGGGAATCAGAGTCCGGGAATCAGAGATGGGAAATCAGAGGAGGGGAATCAAATATGGGGAATCAGAGGCGGGGAATCAGAGTTGGGGAATCAGAGTCCGGGAATCAGAGATGGGGAATCAGAGGCGGGGAATCAAATATGGGGAATCAGAGACGGGGAATCAGAGTTGGGGAATCAGAGTCCGGGAATCAGAGGAGGGGAATCATAGCTGGCGAATCAGAGGCGGGGAATCAGAGGTGGGGAATCATAGGCGGGGAATCAGATATGGGGAATCAGAGGTGGGGAATCAGAGGCGGGGAAACAGAGGCGGGGAATCAGATATGTTGGATCAGAGGTGGGGAATCAGAGGCAGGGAATCAGAGCTGGGGAATCAGAGGCGGGGAATCAGAGTTGGGGAATCAGAGGCAGGGAATCAGATATGGGGAATCAGAGGTGGGGAATCCGAGGCGGGGAAACAGAGGCGGGGAATCAGATATAGGGTATCAGAGATGGGGAATCAGGGGCGGGGAATCAGTGGCAGGGAATCAGAGGAGGGGATTCAGAGGCGGGGAATCAGAGGCAGGGAATCAGACACTGGGAGTCAGAGGCGGTGAATCAGGGATTGGGAATCAGACGCCGGGAAACAGAGGTGGGGAATCAGAGACCGGGAATCAGAGATGGGGAATCAGAGGCGGGGAATCAAATATGGGGAATCAGAGGGGGGGAATCAGATGCGGGGAAACAGAGGCGGTGAATCAGATATGGGCAATCAGAGGTGGCGAATCAGAGGTAGAGAATCAGAGATGGGGAAGCAGAGGTGGGGAATCAGATGTGATGAATTAGAGATGGGGAATCAGAGGCGGGGTATCAGAGGCGGGGAATCAGAGTTGGGGAATCAGAAAAGGGGAATCAGATATGGGGAATCAGAGGTGGGGAATCAGGGGCAGGGAATCAGTGGCAGGGAATCAGAGGCGGGGAATCAGAGCTGGGGAATCAGATGCGGGGATTCAGAGTTGGGGAATCAGAGGCGGGGAAACAGAGGCGGGGAATCAGATATGGGGAATCAGAGGTGGGGAATTAGAGGTTGGGAATCAGAAGCAGGGAATCAGAGGCGGGGAATCAGAGGCGGGGAATCAGAGGCAGGGAATCCGATGTGCGGAATCGGAGATGGGGAATCAGAGGCAGGGAATCGGATGAGCGGAATCAGAGGTGGGGAATCAGAGGTGGAGAATCAGAGAAGGGGAATCAGAGGCGGGGAATCAGATGCAGGGAATGAGATGCAGGGAATCAGAGGCGGGGAATCATAGCTGGCGAATCAGAGGAGGGGAATCAGAGTTGGGGAATCAGAAGCGGGGAATCAGATATGGGGATTCAGAGGTGGGGAATCAGAGGTTGGGAATCAGAGGCAGGGAATCAGAGGCGGGGAATCAGAGGCAGGGAATCAGATGCGGGGAATCAGAGGCAGGGAATCAGAGCTGGGGAATCAGAGGCGGGGAATCAGAGTTGGGGAATCAGAGGCGTGGAATTAGATATGGCGAAACAGAGGAGGGGAATCAGAGACGGGGAAACAGAGGCGGGGATTCAGATATGGGGAATCAGAGGCGGGGAATCAGAGGCGGGGAAACAGAGGCAGGGAATCAGATATGGGGAATCAGAGGTGGGGTATCAGGGGCAGGGAATCAGTGGCAGGGAATCAGAGGCGGGGAATCGGAGGCGGGGAATCAGAGGCAGGGAATCAGACACGGGGAATCAGATATGGGGAAACAGAGGCGGGGAATCAGAGGCGGGCAAACAGAGGCGGGGAATTAGATATGGGGAATCAGAGGTGGGGAATCAGAGGTGGTGAATCAAAGATGGGGAATCACAGGCGGGGAATCAGAGGCAGGGAATAGAACGCGGGGAATCAGAGGCGGGGAATCAGAGCTGGGGAATCAGAGGCGGGGAATCATAGTTGGGAATCAGAGGCGGGGAATCAGATATGGGGAAACAGAGGCGGGGATTCAAAGGCGGGGAAACAGAGGCGGGGAGTCAGATATGGGGAATCGGAGGTGGGGAATCAGAGGCAGGGAATCAGATGTGCGGAATCAGAGATGGGGAATCAGAGGCAGGGAATCAGAATCAGAAGCGGGGAATCAGAGGCCGGGAATCAGAGGCCGGGATTCAGATGCTGGGAATAAGAGGCCGGGAATCAGAGGTGGCGAAACAGAGTCCGGGAATCAGAGATGGGGATTCAGAGGCGGGGAATGATATATGGGGAATCAGAGGCGGGGAAACAGAGGCGGGGTAACAGAGGTGGGGAATCAGATATGGGGAATCAGAGGTGGCGAATCAAAGGCGGTGAATCAGAGATGGGGAATCAGAGGCAGGGAATCAGAGGCAGGGAATCAAACACGGGGAATCAGAGGCTGGGAATCAGAGCTGGGGAATCAGAGGCGGGGAATCAGAGTTGGGGAATCAGAGGCGGGGAATCAGATATGGGGAAACAGGGGCGGGGAATCAGAGGCAGGGAAACAGAGGCGGGGAATCAGATATGGGGAATCAGGGGTGGGGAATCAGAGGTTGGGAATCAGAGGCAGGGAATCAGAGGCGTGGAAACACAGGCGGGGATTCAGATGTGGTGAATCAGAGATGGGGAATCAGAGGCAGGGAATCAGAATCAGAAGCGGGGTATCAGTGGCCGGGAATCAGAGGAAGGTAATCAGAGGCAGGGGATCAAACACGGGGAATCAGAGGCTGGGAATCAGAGCTGGGGAATCAGAGGCAGGGAATCAGAGCTGGGGAATCAGAGGCGGGGAATCAGATATGGGGAAATAGAGGCGGGGAATCAGAGGCGGGGAAACAGAGGCGGGGAATCAGACATGGGGAATCGGATGCGGGGAATCAGAGGCGGGGAATCAGAGCTGGGGAATCAGAGGCGGGGAATCAGAGTTGGGGCATCAGAGGTGGGGAATTAGATATGGGGAAACAGAGGCGGGGAATCAGAGGCGGGGAAACAGAGGCGGGGAATCAGATATGGGGAATCAGAGGTGGGGAATCAGAGGCAGGGAATCAGATTTGCGGAATCAGAGATGGGGAATCAGAGGCAGGGAATCAGAATCAGAAGCGGGGAATCAGAGGCCGGGAATCAGAGGCCGGGAATCAGATGCTGGGAATAAGAGGCCGGGAATCAGAGGTGGGGAATCAGAGTCCGGGAATCAGAGATGGGGATTCAGAGGCGGGGAATGAGATATGGAGAATCAGAGGCGGGGAATCAGAGGCGGGGAAACAGAGGTGGGGAATCAGATATGGGGAATCAGAGGTGGCGAATCAAAGGCGGTGAATCAGAGATGGGGAATCAGAGGCGGGGAATCAGAGGCAGGGAATCAGATGCGGGGATTCAGAGGCGGGGAATCAGAGCTGGCGAATCAGAGGCGGGGAATCAGAGGTGGGCAATCAGAGCCGGGGAATCAGATATGGGGAATCAGATGCGGGGAATCAGAGGCGGGGAAACAGAGGCGGGGAATCAGATATGGGGAATCAGAGGTGGGGAATCAGAGGTTGTGAATCAGAGGGAGGGAATCAGACGCTGGGAATCAGAGGCGGGGATTCAGAGCTGGGGAATCAGAGGCGGGGAATCAGAGTTGTGGAATCAGAGGCAGGGAATCAGATATGGGGAATCAGAGGCGGGGAATCAGAGGCGGAGAAACAGAGGCGGGGAATCAGATATGGGGAATCAGAGGTGGGGAATCAGGGGCAGGGAATCAGTGGCAGGGAATCAGAGGCGGGGAATCTGAGGCGGGGAATCAGAGGCAGGGAATCAGACACGGGGAATCAGAGGCGGGGAATCAGAGATGGCGAATCAGAGGCGGGGAATCAGAGGCAGGGAATCGGACGCCGGGAATCAGAGGCGGGGAATCAGAGGCAGGGAATCGGACGCCGGGAATCAGAGGCGGGGAATCAGAGCTGGGGAATCAGAGGCGGGGAATCAGAGTTGGGGAATCAAAGGCGGGGAATCAGATATGGGGAAATAGAGGCGGGGAATCAGATATGGGGAATCAGAGGTGTGGAATCAGAGGTTGGGAATCAGAGGCAGGGAATCAGAGGCGGGGAAACAGAGGCGGGGAATCAGATATGGGGAATCAGAGGTGGCGAATCAAAGGCGGTGAAACAGAGATGGGGAATCAGGGCAGGGAATCAGAGGCAGGGAATCAGAGCTGGGGAAACAGAGGCGGGGAATCAGATATGGGGAATCAGAGGTGGGGAATCAGGGGCGGGGAATCAGTGGCAGGGAATCAGAGCTGGGGAATCAGAGGTGGGGAATCAGAGCTGGAGAAACAGAGGCGGGGAATCAGATATGGGGAATCAGAGGTGGGGAATCAGGGGCGGGGAATCAGTGGCAGGGAATCAGAGGCCGGGAATAAAAGGCGGGGAATCAGAGCTGGGGAATCAGAGGCGGGGAATCAGAGTTGGGGAATCAGAGGAGGGGAATCAGATATGGGGAAACAGAGGCCGGGAATCAGAGGCAGGGAAACAGAGGCAGGGAATCAGATATGGGGAATCAGAGGTGGGGAATTAGAGGTTGCGTATCAGAGGCGGGGTATCAGAGGCGGGGAATCAGAGGCAGGGAATCGGATGTGCGGAATCAGAGATGGGGAATCAGAGGTGGGGATTCAGAGGTGGTGAATCAGAGAAGGGGAATCAGAGGCTGGGAATCAGAGGCAGGGAATCAGACGCAGGGAATCAGAGGCGGGGAATCATAGCTTGCGAATTAGAGGAGGGGAATCAGAGTTGGGGAATCAGAGGCGGGGAATCAGATATGGGGAAACAGAGGCGGGGAATCAGAGGCGGGGAAACAGAGGCGGGGAATCAGATATGGGGAATCAGAGGTGGGGAATCAGAGGCAGGGAATCAGATGTGCAGAATCAGAGATGGGGAATCAGAGGCAGGGAATCAGAATCAGAAGCAGGGAATCAGTGGCAGGGAATCAGAGGCCGGGAATAAAAGGCGGGGAACCAGAGGCAGGGAATCGGATGTGCGGAATCAGAGATGGGGAGTCAGAGGTGGGGATTCAGAGGTGGTGAATCAGAGAAGGGGAATCAGAGGCGGGGAATCAGAGGCAGGGAATCAGAAACGGGGAATCAGAGGCGGGCAATCATAACTGGCGAATCAGAGGAGGGGAATCAGTGGTGGGGAATCAGAGGCGGGGAATCAGATATGGTGAATCAGAGGTGGGGAATCAGAGGCGGGGAAACAGAGGCCGGGAATCAGATATGTTGTATCAGAGGTGGGGAATCAGAGGCGGGAAATCAGAGCTGGGGAATCAGAGGCGGGGAAATCAGAGTTGGGGAATCAGAGTCCGGGAATCAGAGATGGGAAATCAGAGGAGGGGAATCAAATATGGGGAATCAGAGGCGGGGAATCAGAGTTGGGGAATCAGAGTCCGGGAATCAGAGATGGGGAATCAGAGGCGGGGAATCAAATATGGGGAATAAGAGGCGGGGAATCAGAGGCGGGGAAACAGAGGCGGTGAATCAGATATGGGCAATCAGAGGTGGCGAATCAGAGGTAGAGAATCAGAGATGGGGAAGCAGAGATGGGGAATCAGAGGCGGGAAATCAGAGCTGGGGAATCAGAGGCGGGGAATCAGAGTTGGGGAATCAGAGTCCGGGAATCAGAGATGGGGAATCAGAGGCGGGGAATCAAATATGGGGAATCAGAGGCGGGGAATCAGAGGCGGGGAAACAGAGGCGGTGAATCAGATATGGGGAATCAGAGGTGGCGAATCAGAGGTTGAGAATCAGAGATGGGGAAGCAGAGGTGGGGAATCAGATGTGATGAATTAGAGATGGGGAATCAGAGGCGGGGTATCAGAGGCGGCCAATCAGAGGCGGGGAATCAGAGGCGTGGAATCAGATATGGGAAATCAGAGGTGGGGAATCAGAGGCGGGGAAACAGAGGCGGGGAATCAGATATGGGGTATCAGAGGTGGGGAATCAGGGGCAAGGAATCAGTGGCAGGGAATCAGAGGAGGGGATTCAGAGGCGGGGAATCAGAGGCAGGGAATCAGACACTGGGAATCAGAGGCGGTGAATCAGGGATGGGGAATGAGAGGCCGGGAAACAGAGGTGGGGAATCAGAGACCGGGAATCAGAGATGGGGAATCAGAGGCGGGGAATCAGATATGGGGAATCAGAGGCGGGGAATCAGAAGCGGGGAAACAGAGGCGGTGAATCAGATATTCGGAATCAGAGGTTGCGAATCAGAGGTAGAGAATCAGAGATGGGGAAGCAGAGGTGGGGAATCAGATGTGATGAATTAGAGATGTGGAATCAGAGGCGGGGTATCAGAGGTGCCAATCAGAGGCGGTGAAACAGAGGCAGGGAATCAGATATGGGGAAACAGAGGCGGGGAATCAGAGGCAGGGAAACAGAGGCGGGGAATCAGATATGGGGATTCAGAGGTGGGGAATAACAGGTTGCGAATCAGAGGCAGGGAATCAGAGGCGGGGAATCAGAGGCGGTGAATCAGAGGCAGGGAATCGGATGTGCAGAATCAGAGATGGGGAATCAGAGGTGGGGAATCAGAGGTGGTGAATCAGAGATGGGGAATCAAAGGCGTGGAATCAGAGGCAGGGTCAGACACGGGGAATCAGAGGCGGGAAATCAGATGCGGGGAACCAGAGGAGGGGAATCATAGCTGGCGAATCAGAGGCGGGGAATCAGAGGTGGGGAATCATAGGCGGGGAATCAGATATGGGGAATCAGAGGTGGGGAATCAGAGGCGGGGAAACAGAGGCGGGGAATCAGATATGTTGGATCAGAGGTGGGGAATCAGAGGCGGGGAATCAGAGCTGGGGAATCAGAGGCGGGGAATCAGAGTTGGGGAATCAGAGGCAGGGAATCAGATATGGGGAATCAGAGGTGGGGAATCAGAGGTTGGGAATCAGAGGCAGGGAATCAGAGGCGGGGAAACAGAGGCGGGGAATCAGATATGGGGAATCAGAGGTGGCGAATCAAAGGCGGTGAAACAGAGATGGGGAATCAGGGCAGGGAATCAGAGGCAGGGAATCAGAGCTGGGGAAACAGAGGCGGGGAATCAGATATGGGGAATCAGAGGTGGGGAATCAGGGGCGGGGAATCAGTGGCAGGGAATCAGAGCTGGGGAATCA
Organism: Narcine bancroftii; assembly: GCF_036971445.1. NCBI lineage: Eukaryota > Metazoa > Chordata > Chondrichthyes > Torpediniformes > Narcinidae > Narcine > Narcine bancroftii. The sequence goes on along the minus strand of NW_027211891.1, from coordinate 1,374,422 downwards.
GAGGTGGGGAATCAGAGCTGGAGAAACAGAGGCGGGGAATCAGATATGGGGAATCAGAGGTGGGGAATCAGGGGCGGGGAATCAGTGGCAGGGAATCAGAGGCCGGGAATAAAAGGCGGGGAATCAGAGCTGGGGAATCAGAGGCGGGGAATCAGAGTTGGGGAATCAGAGGAGGGGAATCAGATATGGGGAAACAGAGGCCGGGAATCAGAGGCAGGGAAACAGAGGCAGGGAATCAGATATGGGGAATCAGAGGTGGGGAATTAGAGGTTGCGTATCAGAGGCGGGGTATCAGAGGCGGGGAATCAGAGGCAGGGAATCGGATGTGCGGAATCAGAGATGGGGAATCAGAGGTGGGGATTCAGAGGTGGTGAATCAGAGAAGGGGAATCAGAGGCTGGGAATCAGAGGCAGGGAATCAGACGCAGGGAATCAGAGGCGGGGAATCATAGCTTGCGAATTAGAGGAGGGGAATCAGAGTTGGGGAATCAGAGGCGGGGAATCAGATATGGGGAAACAGAGGCGGGGAATCAGAGGCGGGGAAACAGAGGCGGGGAATCAGATATGGGGAATCAGAGGTGGGGAATCAGAGGCAGGGAATCAGATGTGCAGAATCAGAGATGGGGAATCAGAGGCAGGGAATCAGAATCAGAAGCAGGGAATCAGTGGCAGGGAATCAGAGGCCGGGAATAAAAGGCGGGGAACCAGAGGCAGGGAATCGGATGTGCGGAATCAGAGATGGGGAGTCAGAGGTGGGGATTCAGAGGTGGTGAATCAGAGAAGGGGAATCAGAGGCGGGGAATCAGAGGCAGGGAATCAGAAACGGGGAATCAGAGGCGGGCAATCATAACTGGCGAATCAGAGGAGGGGAATCAGTGGTGGGGAATCAGAGGCGGGGAATCAGATATGGTGAATCAGAGGTGGGGAATCAGAGGCGGGGAAACAGAGGCCGGGAATCAGATATGTTGTATCAGAGGTGGGGAATCAGAGGCGGGAAATCAGAGCTGGGGAATCAGAGGCGGGGAAATCAGAGTTGGGGAATCAGAGTCCGGGAATCAGAGATGGGAAATCAGAGGAGGGGAATCAAATATGGGGAATCAGAGGCGGGGAATCAGAGTTGGGGAATCAGAGTCCGGGAATCAGAGATGGGGAATCAGAGGCGGGGAATCAAATATGGGGAATAAGAGGCGGGGAATCAGAGGCGGGGAAACAGAGGCGGTGAATCAGATATGGGCAATCAGAGGTGGCGAATCAGAGGTAGAGAATCAGAGATGGGGAAGCAGAGATGGGGAATCAGAGGCGGGAAATCAGAGCTGGGGAATCAGAGGCGGGGAATCAGAGTTGGGGAATCAGAGTCCGGGAATCAGAGATGGGGAATCAGAGGCGGGGAATCAAATATGGGGAATCAGAGGCGGGGAATCAGAGGCGGGGAAACAGAGGCGGTGAATCAGATATGGGGAATCAGAGGTGGCGAATCAGAGGTTGAGAATCAGAGATGGGGAAGCAGAGGTGGGGAATCAGATGTGATGAATTAGAGATGGGGAATCAGAGGCGGGGTATCAGAGGCGGCCAATCAGAGGCGGGGAATCAGAGGCGTGGAATCAGATATGGGAAATCAGAGGTGGGGAATCAGAGGCGGGGAAACAGAGGCGGGGAATCAGATATGGGGTATCAGAGGTGGGGAATCAGGGGCAAGGAATCAGTGGCAGGGAATCAGAGGAGGGGATTCAGAGGCGGGGAATCAGAGGCAGGGAATCAGACACTGGGAATCAGAGGCGGTGAATCAGGGATGGGGAATGAGAGGCCGGGAAACAGAGGTGGGGAATCAGAGACCGGGAATCAGAGATGGGGAATCAGAGGCGGGGAATCAGATATGGGGAATCAGAGGCGGGGAATCAGAAGCGGGGAAACAGAGGCGGTGAATCAGATATTCGGAATCAGAGGTTGCGAATCAGAGGTAGAGAATCAGAGATGGGGAAGCAGAGGTGGGGAATCAGATGTGATGAATTAGAGATGTGGAATCAGAGGCGGGGTATCAGAGGTGCCAATCAGAGGCGGTGAAACAGAGGCAGGGAATCAGATATGGGGAAACAGAGGCGGGGAATCAGAGGCAGGGAAACAGAGGCGGGGAATCAGATATGGGGAAATAGAGGCGGGGAATCAGAGGCGGGGAAACAGAGGCGGGGAATCAGACATGGGGAATCGGATGCGGGGAATCAGAGGCGGGGAATCAGAGCTGGGGAATCAGAGGCGGGGAATCAGAGTTGGGGCATCAGAGGTGGGGAATTAGATATGGGGAAACAGAGGCGGGGAATCAGAGGCGGGGAAACAGAGGCGGGGAATCAGATATGGGGAATCAGAGGTGGGGAATCAGAGGCAGGGAATCAGATTTGCGGAATCAGAGATGGGGAATCAGAGGCAGGGAATCAGAATCAGAAGCGGGGAATCAGAGGCCGGGAATCAGAGGCCGGGAATCAGATGCTGGGAATAAGAGGCCGGGAATCAGAGGTGGGGAATCAGAGTCCGGGAATCAGAGATGGGGATTCAGAGGCGGGGAATGAGATATGGAGAATCAGAGGCGGGGAATCAGAGGCGGGGAAACAGAGGTGGGGAATCAGATATGGGGAATCAGAGGTGGCGAATCAAAGGCGGTGAATCAGAGATGGGGAATCAGAGGCGGGGAATCAGAGGCAGGGAATCAGATGCGGGGATTCAGAGGCGGGGAATCAGAGCTGGCGAATCAGAGGCGGGGAATCAGAGGTGGGCAATCAGAGCCGGGGAATCAGATATGGGGAATCAGATGCGGGGAATCAGAGGCGGGGAAACAGAGGCGGGGAATCAGATATGGGGAATCAGAGGTGGGGAATCAGAGGTTGTGAATCAGAGGGAGGGAATCAGACGCTGGGAATCAGAGGCGGGGATTCAGAGCTGGGGAATCAGAGGCGGGGAATCAGAGTTGTGGAATCAGAGGCAGGGAATCAGATATGGGGAATCAGAGGCGGGGAATCAGAGGCGGAGAAACAGAGGCGGGGAATCAGATATGGGGAATCAGAGGTGGGGAATCAGGGGCAGGGAATCAGTGGCAGGGAATCAGAGGCGGGGAATCTGAGGCGGGGAATCAGAGGCAGGGAATCAGACACGGGGAATCAGAGGCGGGGAATCAGAGATGGCGAATCAGAGGCGGGGAATCAGAGGCAGGGAATCGGACGCCGGGAATCAGAGGCGGGGAATCAGAGGCAGGGAATCGGACGCCGGGAATCAGAGGCGGGGAATCAGAGCTGGGGAATCAGAGGCGGGGAATCAGAGTTGGGGAATCAAAGGCGGGGAATCAGATATGGGGAAATAGAGGCGGGGAATCAGATATGGGGAATCAGAGGTGTGGAATCAGAGGTTGGGAATCAGAGGCAGGGAATCAGAGGCGGGGAAACAGAGGCGGGGAATCAGATATGGGGAATCAGAGGTGGCGAATCAAAGGCGGTGAAACAGAGATGGGGAATCAGGGCAGGGAATCAGAGGCAGGGAATCAGAGCTGGGGAAACAGAGGCGGGGAATCAGATATGGGGAATCAGAGGTGGGGAATCAGGGGCGGGGAATCAGTGGCAGGGAATCAGAGCTGGGGAATCAGAGGTGGGGAATCAGAGCTGGAGAAACAGAGGCGGGGAATCAGATATGGGGAATCAGAGGTGGGGAATCAGGGGCGGGGAATCAGTGGCAGGGAATCAGAGGCCGGGAATAAAAGGCGGGGAATCAGAGCTGGGGAATCAGAGGCGGGGAATCAGAGTTGGGGAATCAGAGGAGGGGAATCAGATATGGGGAAACAGAGGCCGGGAATCAGAGGCAGGGAAACAGAGGCAGGGAATCAGATATGGGGAATCAGAGGTGGGGAATTAGAGGTTGCGTATCAGAGGCGGGGTATCAGAGGCGGGGAATCAGAGGCAGGGAATCGGATGTGCGGAATCAGAGATGGGGAATCAGAGGTGGGGATTCAGAGGTGGTGAATCAGAGAAGGGGAATCAGAGGCTGGGAATCAGAGGCAGGGAATCAGACGCAGGGAATCAGAGGCGGGGAATCATAGCTTGCGAATTAGAGGAGGGGAATCAGAGTTGGGGAATCAGAGGCGGGGAATCAGATATGGGGAAACAGAGGCGGGGAATCAGAGGCGGGGAAACAGAGGCGGGGAATCAGATATGGGGAATCAGAGGTGGGGAATCAGAGGCAGGGAATCAGATGTGCAGAATCAGAGATGGGGAATCAGAGGCAGGGAATCAGAATCAGAAGCAGGGAATCAGTGGCAGGGAATCAGAGGCCGGGAATAAAAGGCGGGGAACCAGAGGCAGGGAATCGGATGTGCGGAATCAGAGATGGGGAGTCAGAGGTGGGGATTCAGAGGTGGTGAATCAGAGAAGGGGAATCAGAGGCGGGGAATCAGAGGCAGGGAATCAGAAACGGGGAATCAGAGGCGGGCAATCATAACTGGCGAATCAGAGGAGGGGAATCAGTGGTGGGGAATCAGAGGCGGGGAATCAGATATGGTGAATCAGAGGTGGGGAATCAGAGGCGGGGAAACAGAGGCCGGGAATCAGATATGTTGTATCAGAGGTGGGGAATCAGAGGCGGGAAATCAGAGCTGGGGAATCAGAGGCGGGGAAATCAGAGTTGGGGAATCAGAGTCCGGGAATCAGAGATGGGAAATCAGAGGAGGGGAATCAAATATGGGGAATCAGAGGCGGGGAATCAGAGTTGGGGAATCAGAGTCCGGGAATCAGAGATGGGGAATCAGAGGCGGGGAATCAAATATGGGGAATAAGAGGCGGGGAATCAGAGGCGGGGAAACAGAGGCGGTGAATCAGATATGGGCAATCAGAGGTGGCGAATCAGAGGTAGAGAATCAGAGATGGGGAAGCAGAGATGGGGAATCAGAGGCGGGAAATCAGAGCTGGGGAATCAGAGGCGGGGAATCAGAGTTGGGGAATCAGAGTCCGGGAATCAGAGATGGGGAATCAGAGGCGGGGAATCAAATATGGGGAATCAGAGGCGGGGAATCAGAGGCGGGGAAACAGAGGCGGTGAATCAGATATGGGGAATCAGAGGTGGCGAATCAGAGGTTGAGAATCAGAGATGGGGAAGCAGAGGTGGGGAATCAGATGTGATGAATTAGAGATGGGGAATCAGAGGCGGGGTATCAGAGGCGGCCAATCAGAGGCGGGGAATCAGAGGCGTGGAATCAGATATGGGAAATCAGAGGTGGGGAATCAGAGGCGGGGAAACAGAGGCGGGGAATCAGATATGGGGTATCAGAGGTGGGGAATCAGGGGCAAGGAATCAGTGGCAGGGAATCAGAGGAGGGGATTCAGAGGCGGGGAATCAGAGGCAGGGAATCAGACACTGGGAATCAGAGGCGGTGAATCAGGGATGGGGAATGAGAGGCCGGGAAACAGAGGTGGGGAATCAGAGACCGGGAATCAGAGATGGGGAATCAGAGGCGGGGAATCAGATATGGGGAATCAGAGGCGGGGAATCAGAAGCGGGGAAACAGAGGCGGTGAATCAGATATTCGGAATCAGAGGTTGCGAATCAGAGGTAGAGAATCAGAGATGGGGAAGCAGAGGTGGGGAATCAGATGTGATGAATTAGAGATGTGGAATCAGAGGCGGGGTATCAGAGGTGCCAATCAGAGGCGGTGAAACAGAGGCAGGGAATCAGATATGGGGAAACAGAGGCGGGGAATCAGAGGCAGGGAAACAGAGGCGGGGAATCAGATATGGGGATTCAGAGGTGGGGAATAACAGGTTGCGAATCAGAGGCAGGGAATCAGAGGCGGGGAATCAGAGGCGGTGAATCAGAGGCAGGGAATCGGATGTGCAGAATCAGAGATGGGGAATCAGAGGTGGGGAATCAGAGGTGGTGAATCAGAGATGGGGAATCAAAGGCGTGGAATCAGAGGCAGGGTCAGACACGGGGAATCAGAGGCGGGAAATCAGATGCGGGGAACCAGAGGAGGGGAATCATAGCTGGCGAATCAGAGGCGGGGAATCAGAGGTGGGGAATCATAGGCGGGGAATCAGATATGGGGAATCAGAGGTGGGGAATCAGAGGCGGGGAAACAGAGGCGGGGAATCAGATATGTTGGATCAGAGGTGGGGAATCAGAGGCGGGGAATCAGAGCTGGGGAATCAGAGGCGGGGAATCAGAGTTGGGGAATCAGAGGCAGGGAATCAGATATGGGGAATCAGAGGTGGGGAATCAGAGGTTGGGAATCAGAGGCAGGGAATCAGAGGCGGGGAAACAGAGGCGGGGAATCAGATATGGGGAATCAGAGGTGGCGAATCAAAGGCGGTGAAACAGAGATGGGGAATCAGGGCAGGGAATCAGAGGCAGGGAATCAGAGCTGGGGAAACAGAGGCGGGGAATCAGATATGGGGAATCAGAGGTGGGGAATCAGGGGCGGGGAATCAGTGGCAGGGAATCAGAGCTGGGGAATCAGAGGTGGGGAATCAGAGCTGGAGAAACAGAGGCGGGGAATCAGATATGGGGAATCAGAGGTGGGGAATCAGGGGCGGGGAATCAGTGGCAGGGAATCAGAGGCCGGGAATAAAAGGCGGGGAATCAGAGCTGGGGAATCAGAGGCGGGGAATCAGAGTTGGGGAATCAGAGGAGGGGAATCAGATATGGGGAAACAGAGGCCGGGAATCAGAGGCAGGGAAACAGAGGCAGGGAATCAGATATGGGGAATCAGAGGTGGGGAATTAGAGGTTGCGTATCAGAGGCGGGGTATCAGAGGCGGGGAATCAGAGGCAGGGAATCGGATGTGCGGAATCAGAGATGGGGAATCAGAGGTGGGGATTCAGAGGTGGTGAATCAGAGAAGGGGAATCAGAGGCTGGGAATCAGAGGCAGGGAATCAGACGCAGGGAATCAGAGGCGGGGAATCATAGCTTGCGAATTAGAGGAGGGGAATCAGAGTTGGGGAATCAGAGGCGGGGAATCAGATATGGGGAAACAGAGGCGGGGAATCAGAGGCGGGGAAACAGAGGCGGGGAATCAGATATGGGGAATCAGAGGTGGGGAATCAGAGGCAGGGAATCAGATGTGCAGAATCAGAGATGGGGAATCAGAGGCAGGGAATCAGAATCAGAAGCAGGGAATCAGTGGCAGGGAATCAGAGGCCGGGAATAAAAGGCGGGGAACCAGAGGCAGGGAATCGGATGTGCGGAATCAGAGATGGGGAGTCAGAGGTGGGGATTCAGAGGTGGTGAATCAGAGAAGGGGAATCAGAGGCGGGGAATCAGAGGCAGGGAATCAGAAACGGGGAATCAGAGGCGGGCAATCATAACTGGCGAATCAGAGGAGGGGAATCAGTGGTGGGGAATCAGAGGCGGGGAATCAGATATGGTGAATCAGAGGTGGGGAATCAGAGGCGGGGAAACAGAGGCCGGGAATCAGATATGTTGTATCAGAGGTGGGGAATCAGAGGCGGGAAATCAGAGCTGGGGAATCAGAGGCGGGGAAATCAGAGTTGGGGAATCAGAGTCCGGGAATCAGAGATGGGAAATCAGAGGAGGGGAATCAAATATGGGGAATCAGAGGCGGGGAATCAGAGTTGGGGAATCAGAGTCCGGGAATCAGAGATGGGGAATCAGAGGCGGGGAATCAAATATGGGGAATAAGAGGCGGGGAATCAGAGGCGGGGAAACAGAGGCGGTGAATCAGATATGGGCAATCAGAGGTGGCGAATCAGAGGTAGAGAATCAGAGATGGGGAAGCAGAGATGGGGAATCAGAGGCGGGAAATCAGAGCTGGGGAATCAGAGGCGGGGAATCAGAGTTGGGGAATCAGAGTCCGGGAATCAGAGATGGGGAATCAGAGGCGGGGAATCAAATATGGGGAATCAGAGGCGGGGAATCAGAGGCGGGGAAACAGAGGCGGTGAATCAGATATGGGGAATCAGAGGTGGCGAATCAGAGGTTGAGAATCAGAGATGGGGAAGCAGAGGTGGGGAATCAGATGTGATGAATTAGAGATGGGGAATCAGAGGCGGGGTATCAGAGGCGGCCAATCAGAGGCGGGGAATCAGAGGCGTGGAATCAGATATGGGAAATCAGAGGTGGGGAATCAGAGGCGGGGAAACAGAGGCGGGGAATCAGATATGGGGTATCAGAGGTGGGGAATCAGGGGCAAGGAATCAGTGGCAGGGAATCAGAGGAGGGGATTCAGAGGCGGGGAATCAGAGGCAGGGAATCAGACACTGGGAATCAGAGGCGGTGAATCAGGGATGGGGAATGAGAGGCCGGGAAACAGAGGTGGGGAATCAGAGACCGGGAATCAGAGATGGGGAATCAGAGGCGGGGAATCAGATATGGGGAATCAGAGGCGGGGAATCAGAAGCGGGGAAACAGAGGCGGTGAATCAGATATTCGGAATCAGAGGTTGCGAATCAGAGGTAGAGAATCAGAGATGGGGAAGCAGAGGTGGGGAATCAGATGTGATGAATTAGAGATGTGGAATCAGAGGCGGGGTATCAGAGGTGCCAATCAGAGGCGGTGAAACAGAGGCAGGGAATCAGATATGGGGAAACAGAGGCGGGGAATCAGAGGCAGGGAAACAGAGGCGGGGAATCAGATATGGGGATTCAGAGGTGGGGAATAACAGGTTGCGAATCAGAGGCAGGGAATCAGAGGCGGGGAATCAGAGGCGGTGAATCAGAGGCAGGGAATCGGATGTGCAGAATCAGAGATGGGGAATCAGAGGTGGGGAATCAGAGGTGGTGAATCAGAGATGGGGAATCAAAGGCGTGGAATCAGAGGCAGGGTCAGACACGGGGAATCAGAGGCGGGAAATCAGATGCGGGGAACCAGAGGAGGGGAATCATAGCTGGCGAATCAGAGGCGGGGAATCAGAGGTGGGGAATCATAGGCGGGGAATCAGATATGGGGAATCAGAGGTGGGGAATCAGAGGCGGGGAAACAGAGGCGGGGAATCAGATATGTTGGATCAGAGGTGGGGAATCAGAGGCGGGGAATCAGAGCTGGGGAATCAGAGGCGGGGAATCAGAGTTGGGGAATCAGAGGCAGGGAATCAGATATGGGGAATCAGAGGTGGGGAATCAGAGGCGGGGAAACAGAGGCGGGGAATCAGATATGGGGTATCAGAGGTGGGGAATCAGGGGCGGGGAATCAGTGGCAGGGAATCAGAGGAGGGGATTCAGAGGCGGGGAATCAGAGGCAGGGAATCAGACACTGGGAGTCAGAGGCGGTGAATCAGGGATTGGGAATCAGAGGCCGGGAAACAGAGGTGGGGAATCAGAGACCGGGAATCAGAGATGGGGAATCAGAGGCGGGGAATCAGATATGGGGAATCAGAGGCGGGGAATCAGAGGCAGGGAAACAGAGGTGGTGAGTCAGAGATGGGGAATCAGAGGCGGGGAATCAGAGGCAGGGAATCAGAAACGGGGAATCAGAGGCGGGCAATCATAACTGGCGAATCAGAGGAGGGGAATCAGTGGTGGGGAATCAGAGGCGGGGAATCAGATATGGTGAATCAGAGGTGGGGAATCAGAGGCGGGGAAACAGAGGCCGGGAATCAGAGGCGGGGAAATCAGAGTTGGGGAATCAGAGTCCGGGAATCAGAGATGGGAAATCAGAGGAGGGGAATCAAATATGGGGAATCAGAGGCGGGGAATCAGAGTTGGGGAATCAGAGTCCGGGAATCAGAGATGGGGAATCAGAGGCGGGGAATCAAATATGGGGAATCAGAGACGGGGAATCAGAGTTGGGGAATCAGAGTCCGGGAATCAGAGGAGGGGAATCATAGCTGGCGAATCAGAGGCGGGGAATCAGAGGTGGGGAATCATAGGCGGGGAATCAGATATGGGGAATCAGAGGTGGGGAATCAGAGGCGGGGAAACAGAGGCGGGGAATCAGATATGTTGGATCAGAGGTGGGGAATCAGAGGCAGGGAATCAGAGCTGGGGAATCAGAGGCGGGGAATCAGAGTTGGGGAATCAGAGGCAGGGAATCAGATATGGGGAATCAGAGGTGGGGAATCCGAGGCGGGGAAACAGAGGCGGGGAATCAGATATAGGGTATCAGAGATGGGGAATCAGGGGCGGGGAATCAGTGGCAGGGAATCAGAGGAGGGGATTCAGAGGCGGGGAATCAGAGGCAGGGAATCAGACACTGGGAGTCAGAGGCGGTGAATCAGGGATTGGGAATCAGACGCCGGGAAACAGAGGTGGGGAATCAGAGACCGGGAATCAGAGATGGGGAATCAGAGGCGGGGAATCAAATATGGGGAATCAGAGGGGGGGAATCAGATGCGGGGAAACAGAGGCGGTGAATCAGATATGGGCAATCAGAGGTGGCGAATCAGAGGTAGAGAATCAGAGATGGGGAAGCAGAGGTGGGGAATCAGATGTGATGAATTAGAGATGGGGAATCAGAGGCGGGGTATCAGAGGCGGGGAATCAGAGTTGGGGAATCAGAAAAGGGGAATCAGATATGGGGAAACAGAGGCCGGGAATCAGAGGCAGGGAAACAGAGGCGGGGAATCAGATATGGGGAATCAGAGGTAGGGAATTAGAGGTTGCGAATCAGAGGCAGGGAATCAGAGGCGCGGAATCAGAGGCGGGGAATCAGAGGCAGGGAATCGGATGAGCGGAATCAGAGGTGGGGAATCAGAGGTGGAGAATCAGAGAAGGGGAATCAGAGGCGGGGAATCAGATGCAGGGAATGAGATGCAGGGAATCAGAGGCGGGGAATCATAGCTGGCGAATCAGAGGAGGGGAATCAGAGTTGGGGAATCAGAAGCGGGGAATCAGATATGGGGATTCAGAGGTGGGGAATCAGAGGTTGGGAATCAGAGGCAGGGAATCAGAGGCGGGGAATCAGAGGCAGGGAATCAGATGCGGGGAATCAGAGGCAGGGAATCAGAGCTGGGGAATCAGAGGCGGGGAATCAGAGTTGGGGAATCAGAGGCGTGGAATTAGATATGGCGAAACAGAGGAGGGGAATCAGAGACGGGGAAACAGAGGCGGGGAATCAGATATGGGGAATCAGCGGTGGCGAATTAAAGGCGGTGTATCAGAGATGGGGAATCAGGGCAGGGAATCAGAGGCAGGGAATCAAACACGGGGAATCAGAGGCGGGGAATCAGAGCTGGGGAATCAGAGGCGGGGATTCAGAGTTGGGGAATCAGAGGCGGGGAAACAGAGGCGCGGAATCAGATATGGGGAATCAGAGGTGGGGAATTAGAGGTTGGGAATCAGAAGCAGGGAATCAGAGGCGGGGAATCAGAGGCGGGGAATCAGAGGCAGGGAATCCGATGTGCGGAATCGGAGATGGGGAATCAGAGGCAGGGAATCAGAGGCGGGGAATCAGAGGCGGAGAATCAGAGGCCGGGAATCAGATATGGGGAAACAGAGGCGGGGAATCAGAGGCGGGGAAACAGAGGCGGGGAATCTGATATGGGGAATCAGAGGTGGGGAATCAGAGGTTGGGAATCAGAGGCAGGGAATCAGAGGCTGGGAATCAGATGCAGGGAATCAGATGCGGGGAATCAGAGGCGCGGAATCAGAGCTGGGGAATCAGAGGTGGGGAATCAGAGTTGGGGAATCAGAGTCGGGGACTTAGATATGGGGAAACAGATGCGGGGAATCAGAGGCGGGGAAACAGACGCGGGGAATCAGAGGCGGGGATTCAGAGCTGGGGAATCAGAGGCAGGGAATCAGAGTTGGGGAATCAGAGGCGGGGATTCAGATATGGGGAATCAGAGGCGGGGAATCAGAGGCGGGGAAACAGAGGCAGGGAATCAGATATGGGGAATCAGAGGTGGGGTATCAGGGGCAGGGAATCAGTGGCAGGGAATCAGAGGCGGGGAATCGGAGGCGGGGAATCAGAGGCAGGGAATCAGACAAGGGGAATCAGATATGGGGAAACAGAGGCGGGGAATCAGAGGCGGGCAAACAGAGGCGGGGAATTAGATATGGGGAATCAGAGGTGGGGAATCAGAGGTGGTGAATCAGAGATGGGGAATCACAGGCGGGGAATCAGAGGCAGGGAATAGAACGCGGGGAATCAGAGGCGGGGAATCAGAGCTGGGGAATCAGAGGCGGGGAATCATAGTTGGGAATCAGAGGCGGGGAATCAGATATGGGGAAACAGAGGCGGGGAATCAAAGGCGGGGAAACAGAGGCGGGGAGTCAGATATGGGGAATCGGATGCGGGGAATCAGAGGCGGGGAATCAGAGCTGGGGAATCAGAGGCGGGGTATCAGAGTTGGGGCATCTGAGGTGGGGAATTAGATATGGGGAAACAGAGGCGGGGAATCAGAGGCGGGGAAACAGAGGCGGGGAATCAGATATGGGGAATCAGAGGTGGGAAATCAGAGGCAGGGAATCAGATGTGCGGAATCAGAGATGGGGAATCAGAGGCAGGGAATCAGAATCAGAAGCGGGGAATCAGAGGCCGGGAATCAGAGGCCGGGATTCAGATGCCGGGAATAAGAGGCCGGGAATCAGAGGTGGGGAATCAGAGTCCGGGAATCAGAGATGGGGATTCAGAGGCGGGGAATGATATATGGGGAATCAGAGGCGGGGAATCAGAGGCGGGGTAACAGAGGTGGGGAATCAGATATGGGGAATCAGAGGTGGCGAATCAAAGGCGGTGAATCAGAGATGGGGAATCAGAGGCGGGGAATCAGAGGCAGGGAATCAAACACGGGGAATCAGAGGCGGGGAATCAGAGCTGGGGAATCAGAGGCGGGGAATCAGAGTTGGGGAATCAGAGGCGGGGAATCAGATATGGGGAAACAGGGGCGGGGAATCAGAGGCAGGGAATCAGAGGCGTGGAAACACAGGCGGGGATTCAGATGTGGTGAATCAGAGATGGGGAATCAGAGGCAGGGAATCAGAATCAGAAGCGGGGTATCAGTGGCCGGGAATCAGAGGAAGGTAATCAGAGGCAGGGGATCAAACACGGGGAATCAGAGGCTGGGAATCAGAGCTGGGGAATCAGAGGTGGGGAATCAGAGCTGGGGAATCACAGGCGGGGAATCAGAGATGGGGAATCAGAGGCGGGGAATCAGAGGCAGGGAATCAGATGCGGGGAATCAGAGGCGGGGAATCAGATGTGGGGAATCAGAGGCAGTGAATCAGAGATGGGGAATCAGAGGCGGGGAATCAGAGGCAAGAAATCAGACGGGGATTCAGAAGCTGGGAATCAGACGGGGGGAATCAAAGGCGGGGAATCAGAGCTGGTGAATCAGAGGCAGGGAATCAGAGTTGGGGATTCAGAGGCGGGGAATCAGATATGGGGAAACAGAGGCGGGGAATGAGAGGCGGGCAAGCAGAGGCGGGGAATTAGATATGGGGAATCAGAGGTGGGGAATCAGAGGTGGTGAATCAGAGATGGGGAATCACAGGCGGGGAATCAGAGGCAGCGAATAGAACGCGGGGAATCAGAGGCAGGGAATCAGAGCTGGGGAATCAGAGGCGGGGAATCAGATATGGGGAAATAGAGGCGGGGAATCAGAGGCGGGGAAACAGAGGCGGGGAATCAGACATGGGGAATCGGATGCGGGGAATCAGAGGCGGGGAATCAGAGCTGGGGAATCAGAGGCGGGGAATCAGAGTTGGGGCATCAGAGGTGGGGAATTAGATATGGGGAAACAGAGGCGGGGAATCAGAGGCGGGGAAACAGAGGCGGGGAATCAGATATGGGGAATCAGAGGTGGGGAATCAGAGGCAGGGAATCAGATGTGCGGAATCAGAGATGGGGAATCAGAGGCAGGGAATCAGAATCAGAAGCGGGGAATCAGAGGCCGGGAATCAGAGGCCGGGAATCAGATGCTGGGAATAAGAGGCCGGGAATCAGAGGTGGGGAATCAGAGTCCGGGAATCAGAGATGGGGATTCAGAGGCGGGGAATGAGATATGGAGAATCAGAGGCGGGGAATCAGAGATGGGGAATCAGAGGCGGGGAATCAAAGGCAGGGAATCAGATGCGGGGATTCAGAGGCGGGGTATCAGAGCTGGCGAATCAGAGGCGGGGAATCAGAGGTGGGCAATCAGAGCCGGGGAATCAGATATGGGGAATCAGATGCGGGGAATCAGAGGCGGGGAAACAGAGGCGGGGAATCAGATATGGGGAATCAGAGGTGGGGAATCAGAGGTTGTGAATCAGAGGGAGGGAATCAGACGCGGGGAATCAGAGGCGGGGATTCAGAGCTGGGGAATCAGAGGCGGGGAATCAGAGTTGTGGAATCAGAGGCAGGGATTCAGATATGGGGAATCAGAGGCGGGGAATCAGAGGCGGAGAAACAGAGGCGGGGAATCAAATATGGGGAATCAGAGGTGGGGAATCAGGGGCAGGGAATCAGTGGCAGGGAATCAGAGGCGGGGAATCAGAGCTGGGGAATCAGATGCGGGGATTCAGAGTTGGGGAATCAGAGGCGGGGAAACAGAGGCGGGGAATCAGATATGGGGAATCAGAGGTGGGGAATTAGAGGTTGGGAATCAGAAGCAGGGAATCAGAGGCGGGGAATCAGAGGCGGGGAATCAGAGGCAGGGAATCCGATGTGCGGAATCGGAGATGGGGAATCAGAGGCAGGGAATCAGAGGCGGGGAATCAGAGGCGGAGAATCAGAGGCCGGGAATCAGATATGGGGAAACAGAGGCGGGGAATCAGAGGCGGGGAAACAGAGGCGGGGAATCAGATATGGGGAATCAGAGGTGGGGAATCAGAGGTTGGGAATCAGAGGCAGGGAATCAGAGGCTGGGAATCAGATGCAGGGAATCAGATGCGGGGAATCAGAGGCGGGGAATCAGAGCTGGGGAATCAGAGGTGGGGAATCAGAGTTGGGGAATCAGAGTCGGGGACTTAGATATGGGGAAACAGAGGCGGGGAATCAGAGGCGGGGAAACAGACGCGGGAATCAGAGGCGGGGATTCAGAGCTGGGGAATCAGAGGCGGGGAATCAGAGTTGGGGAATCAGAGGCGGGGATTCAGATATGGGGAATCAGAGGCGGGGAATCAGAGGCGGGGAAACAGAGGCAGGGAATCAGATATGGGGAATCAGAGGTGGGGTATCAGGGGCAGGGAATCAGTGGCAGGGAATCAGAGGCGGGGAATCGGAGGCGGGGAATCAGAGGCAGGGAATCAGACACGGGGAATCAGATATGGGGAAACAGAGGCGGGGAATCAGAGGCGGGCAAACAGAGGCGGGGAATTAGATATGGGGAATCAGAGGTGGGGAATCAGAGGTGGTGAATCAGAGATGGGGAATCACAGGCGGGGAATCAGAGGCAGGGAATAGAACGCGGGGAATCAGAGGCGGGGAATCAGAGCTGGGGAATCAGAGGCGGGGAATCATAGTTGGGAATCAGAGGCGGGGAATCAGATATGGGGAAACAGAGGCGGGGATTCAAAGGCGGGGAAACAGAGGCGGGGAGTCAGATATGGGGAATCGGATGCGGGGAATCAGAGGCGGGGAATCAGAGCTGGGGAATCAGAGGCGGGGTATTAGAGTTGGGGCATCTGAGGTGGGGAATTAGATATGGGGTAACAGAGGCGGGGAATCAGAGGCGGGGAAACAGAGGCGGGGAATCAGATATGGGGAATCAGAGGTGGGGAATCAGAGGCAGGGAATCAGATGTGCGGAATCAGAGATGGGGAATCAGAGGCAGGGAATCAGAATCAGAAGCGGGGAATCAGAGGCCGGGAATCAGAGGCCGGGATTCAGATGCTGGGAATAAGAGGCCGGGAATCAGAGGTGGGGAATCAGAGTCCGGGAATCAGAGATGGGGATTCAGAGGCGGGGAATGATATATGGGGAATCAGAGGCGGGGAATCAGAGGCGGGGTAACAGAGGTGGGGAATCAGATATGGGGAATCAGAGGTGGCGAATCAAAGGCGGTGAATCAGAGATGGGGAATCAGAGGCGGGGAATCAGAGGCAGGGAATCAAACACGGGGAATCAGAGGCGGGGAATCAGAGCTGGGGAATCAGAGGCGGGGAATCAGAGTTGGGGAATCAGAGGCGGGGAATCAGATATGGGGAAACAGGGGCGGGGAATCAGAGGCAGGGAAACAGAGGCGGGGAATCAGATATGGGGAATCAGGGGTGGGGAATCAGAGGTTGGGAATCAGAGGCAGGGAATCAGAGGCGTGGAAACACAGGCGGGGATTCAGATGTGGTGAATCAGAGATGGGGAATCAGAGGCAGGGAATCAGAATCAGAAGCGGGGTATCAGTGGCCGGGAATCAGAGGAAGGTAATCAGAGGCAGGGGATCAAACACGGGGAATCAGAGGCTGGGAATCAGAGCTGGGGAATCAGAGGTGGGGAATCAGAGCTGGGGAATCACAGGCGGGGAATCAGAGATGGGGAATCAGAGGCGGGGAATCAGAGGCAGGGAATCAGATGCGGGGAATCAGAGGCGGGGAATCAGATGTGGGGAATCAGAGGCAGTGAATCAGAGATGGGGAATCAGAGGCGGGGAATCAGAGGCAAGAAATCAGACGGGGATTCAGAAGCTGGGAATCAGACGGGGGGAATCAAAGGCGGGGAATCAGAGCTGGTGAATCAGAGGCAGGGAATCAGAGTTGGGGATTCAGAGGCGGGGAATCAGATATGGGGAAACAGAGGCGGGGAATGAGAGGCGGGCAAGCAGAGGCGGGGAATTAGATATGGGGAATCAGAGGTGGGGAATCAGAGGTGGTGAATCAGAGATGGGGAATCACAGGCGGGGAATCAGAGGCAGCGAATAGAACGCGGGGAATCAGAGGCAGGGAATCAGAGCTGGGGAATCAGAGGCGGGGAATCAGATATGGGGAAATAGAGGCGGGGAATCAGAGGCGGGGAAACAGAGGCGGGGAATCAGACATGGGGAATCGGATGCGGGGAATCAGAGGCGGGGAATCAGAGCTGGGGAATCAGAGGCGGGGAATCAGAGTTGGGGCATCAGAGGTGGGGAATTAGATATGGGGAAACAGAGGCGGGGAATCAGAGGCGGGGAAACAGAGGCGGGGAATCAGATATGGGGAATCAGAGGTGGGGAATCAGAGGCAGGGAATCAGATGTGCGGAATCAGAGATGGGGAATCAGAGGCAGGGAATCAGAATCAGAAGCGGGGAATCAGAGGCCGGGAATCAGAGGCCGGGAATCAGATGCTGGGAATAAGAGGCCGGGAATCAGAGGTGGGGAATCAGAGTCCGGGAATCAGAGATGGGGATTCAGAGGCGGGGAATGAGATATGGAGAATCAGAGGCGGGGAATCAGAGGCGGGGAAACAGAGGTGGGGAATCAGATATGGGGAATCAGAGGTGGTGAATCAAAGGCGGTGAATCAGAGATGGGGAATCAGAGGCGGGGAATCAAAGGCAGGGAATCAGATGCGGGGATTCAGAGGCGGGGTATCAGAGCTGGCGAATCAGAGGCGGGGAATCAGAGGTGGGCAATCAGAGCCGGGGAATCAGATATGGGGAATCAGATGCGGGGAATCAGAGGCGGGGAAACAGAGGCGGGGAATCAGATAGGGGAATCAGAGGTGGGGAATCAGAGGTTGTGAATCAGAGGGAGGGAATCAGACGCGGGGAATCAGATGCGGGGATTCAGAGCTGGGGAATCAGAGGCGGGGAATCAGAGTTGTGGAATCAGAGGCAGGGATTCAGATATGGGGAATCAGAGGCGGGGAATCAGAGGCGTGGAATCAGATATGGGAAATCAGAGGTGGGGAATCAGAGGCGGGGAAACAGAGGCGGGGAATCAGATATGGGGTATCAGAGGTGGGGAATCAGGGGCAAGGAATCAGTGGCAGGGAATCAGAGGAGGGGATTCAGAGGCGGGGAATCAGAGGCAGGGAATCAGACACTGGGAATCAGAGGCGGTGAATCAGGGATGGGGAATGAGAGGCCGGGAAACAGAGGTGGGGAATCAGAGACCGGGAATCAGAGATGGGGAATCAGAGGCGGGGAATCAGATATGGGGAATCAGAGGCGGGGAATCAGAAGCGGGGAAACAGAGGCGGTGAATCAGATATTCGGAATCAGAGGTTGCGAATCAGAGGTAGAGAATCAGAGATGGGGAAGCAGAGGTGGGGAATCAGATGTGATGAATTAGAGATGTGGAATCAGAGGCGGGGTATCAGAGGTGCCAATCAGAGGCGGTGAAACAGAGGCGGGGAATCAGATATGGGGAAACAGAGGCGGGGAATCAGAGGCAGGGAAACAGAGGCGGGGAATCAGATATGGGGATTCAGAGGTGGGGAATAACAGGTTGCGAATCAGAGGCAGGGAATCAGAGGCGGGGAATCAGAGGCGGTGAATCAGAGGCAGGGAATCGGATGTGCAGAATCAGAGATGGGGAATCAGAGGTGGGGAATCAGAGGTGGTGAATCAGAGATGGGGAATCAAAGGCGTGGAATCAGAGGCAGGGTCAGACACGGGGAATCAGAGGCGGGGAATCAGATGCGGGGAACCAGAGGAGGGGAATCATAGCTGGCGAATCAGAGGCGGGGAATCAGAGGTGGGGAATCATAGGCGGGGAATCAGATATGGGGAATCAGAGGTGGGGAATCAGAGGCGGGGAAACAGAGGCGGGGAATCAGATATGTTGGATCAGAGGTGGGGAATCAGAGGCGGGGAATCAGAGCTGGGGAATCAGAGGCGGGGAATCAGAGTTGGGGAATCAGAGGCAGGGAATCAGATATGGGGAATCAGAGGTGGGGAATCAGAGGCGGGGAAACAGAGGCGGGGAATCAGATATGGGGTATCAGAGGTGGGGAATCAGGGGCGGGGAATCAGTGGCAGGGAATCAGAGGAGGGGATTCAGAGGCGGGGAATCAGAGGCAGGGAATCAGACACTGGGAGTCAGAGGCGGTGAATCAGGGATTGGGAATCAGAGGCCGGGAAACAGAGGTGGGGAATCAGAGACCGGGAATCAGAGATGGGGAATCAGAGGCGGGGAATCAGATATGGGGAATCAGAGGAGGGGAATCAGAGGCAGGGAAACAGAGGTGGTGAGTCAGAGATGGGGAATCAGAGGCGGGGAATCAGAGGCAGGGAATCAGAAACGGGGAATCAGAGGCGGGCAATCATAACTGGCGAATCAGAGGAGGGGAATCAGTGGTGGGGAATCAGAGGCGGGGAATCAGATATGGTGAATCAGAGGTGGGGAATCAGAGGCGGGGAAACAGAGGCCGGGAATCAGAGGCGGGGAAATCAGAGTTGGGGAATCAGAGTCCGGGAATCAGAGATGGGAAATCAGAGGAGGGGAATCAAATATGGGGAATCAGAGGCGGGGAATCAGAGTTGGGGAATCAGAGTCCGGGAATCAGAGATGGGGAATCAGAGGCGGGGAATCAAATATGGGGAATCAGAGACGGGGAATCAGAGTTGGGGAATCAGAGTCCGGGAATCAGAGGAGGGGAATCATAGCTGGCGAATCAGAGGCGGGGAATCAGAGGTGGGGAATCATAGGCGGGGAATCAGATATGGGGAATCAGAGGTGGGGAATCAGAGGCGGGGAAACAGAGGCGGGGAATCAGATATGTTGGATCAGAGGTGGGGAATCAGAGGCAGGGAATCAGAGCTGGGGAATCAGAGGCGGGGAATCAGAGTTGGGGAATCAGAGGCAGGGAATCAGATATGGGGAATCAGAGGTGGGGAATCCGAGGCGGGGAAACAGAGGCGGGGAATCAGATATAGGGTATCAGAGATGGGGAATCAGGGGCGGGGAATCAGTGGCAGGGAATCAGAGGAGGGGATTCAGAGGCGGGGAATCAGAGGCAGGGAATCAGACACTGGGAGTCAGAGGCGGTGAATCAGGGATTGGGAATCAGACGCCGGGAAACAGAGGTGGGGAATCAGAGACCGGGAATCAGAGATGGGGAATCAGAGGCGGGGAATCAGATATGGGGAATCAGAGGCGGGGAATAAGAGGCAGGGAAACAGAGGCGGTGAATCAGATATTGGGAATCAGAGGTGGCGAATCAGAGGTAGAGAATCGGAGATGGGGAAGCAGAGGTGGGGAATCAGATGTGATGAATTAGAGATGGGGAATCAGAGGCGGGGTATCAGAGGTGCCAATCAGAGGCGGGGAAACAGAGGCGGGGAATCAGATATGGGGAACCAGAGGTGGGGAATAAGAGGTTGCGAATCAGAGGCAGGGAATCAGAGGCGGGGAATCAGAGGCGGGGAATCAGAGGCAGGGAATCGGATGTGCGGAATCAGAGATGGGGTATCAGAGGTGGGGAATCAGAGGTGGTGAGTCAGACATGGGGAATCAGAGGCGGGGAATCAGAGGCAGGGAATCAGAAACGGGAAATCAGAGGCGGGCAATCATAACTGGCGAATCAGAGGAGGGGAATCAGTGGTGGGGAATCAGAGGCGGGGAATCAGATATGGTGAATCAGAGGTGGGGAATCAGAGGCGGGGAAACAGAGGCCGGGAATCAGATATGTTGTATCACAGGTGGGGAATCAGAGGCGGGAAATCAGAGCTGGGGATTCAGAGGCGGGGAATCAGATGTGATGAATTAGAGATGGGGAATCAGAGGCGGGGAATCAAATATGGGGAATCAGAGGCGGGGAATCAGAGTTGGGGAATGAGTCCGGGAATCAGAGATGGGGAATCAGAGGAGGGGAATCAAATATGGGGAATCAGAGGCGGGGAATCAGAGTTGGGGAATGAGTCCGGGAATCAGAGATGGGGAATCAGAGGCGGGGAATCAAATATGGGGAATCAGAGGCGGGGAATCAGATGCGGGGAAACAGAGGCGGTGAATCAGATATGGGCAATCAGAGGTGGCGAATCAGAGGTAGAGAATCAGAGATGGGGAAGCAGAGGTGGGGAATCAGATGTGATGAATTAGAGATGGGGAATCAGAGGCGGGGTATCAGAGGCGGGGAATCAGAGTTGGGGAATCAGAAAAGGGGAATCAGATATGGGGAAACAGAGGCCGGGAATCAGAGGCAGGGAAACAGAGGCGGGGAATCAGATATGGGGAATCAGAGGTAGGGAATTAGAGGTTGCGAATCAGAGGCAGGGAATCAGAGGCGCGGAATCAGAGGCGGGGAATCAGAGGCAGGGAATCGGATGAGCGGAATCAGAGGTGGGGAATCAGAGGTGGAGAATCAGAGAAGGGGAATCAGAGGCGGGGAATCAGATGCAGGGAATGAGATGCAGGGAATCAGAGGCGGGGAATCATAGCTGGCGAATCAGAGGAGGGGAATCAGAGTTGGGGAATCAGAAGCGGGGAATCAGATATGGGGATTCAGAGGTGGGGAATCAGAGGTTGGGAATCAGAGGCAGGGAATCAGAGGCGGGGAATCAGAGGCAGGGAATCAGATGCGGGGAATCAGAGGCAGGGAATCAGAGCTGGGGAATCAGAGGCGGGGAATCAGAGTTGGGGAATCAGAGGCGTGGAATTAGATATGGCGAAACAGAGGAGGGGAATCAGAGACGGGGAAACAGAGGCGGGGAATCAGATATGGGGAATCAGCGGTGGCGAATTAAAGGCGGTGTATCAGAGATGGGGAATCAGGGCAGGGAATCAGAGGCAGGGAATCAAACACGGGGAATCAGAGGCGGGGAATCAGAGCTGGGGAATCAGAGGCGGGGATTCAGAGTTGGGGAATCAGAGGCGGGGAAACAGAGGCGCGGAATCAGATATGGGGAATCAGAGGTGGGGAATTAGAGGTTGGGAATCAGAAGCAGGGAATCAGAGGCGGGGAATCAGAGGCGGGGAATCAGAGGCAGGGAATCCGATGTGCGGAATCGGAGATGGGGAATCAGAGGCAGGGAATCAGAGGCGGGGAATCAGAGGCGGAGAATCAGAGGCCGGGAATCAGATATGGGGAAACAGAGGCGGGGAATCAGAGGCGGGGAAACAGAGGCGGGGAATCTGATATGGGGAATCAGAGGTGGGGAATCAGAGGTTGGGAATCAGAGGCAGGGAATCAGAGGCTGGGAATCAGATGCAGGGAATCAGATGCGGGGAATCAGAGGCGCGGAATCAGAGCTGGGGAATCAGAGGTGGGAAATCAGAGTTGGGGAATCAGAGTCGGGGACTTAGATATGGGGAAACAGATGCGGGGAATCAGAGGCGGGGAAACAGACGCGGGGAATCAGAGGCGGGGATTCAGAGCTGGGGAATCAGAGGCAGGGAATCAGAGTTGGGGAATCAGAGGCGGGGATTCAGATATGGGGAATCAGAGGCGGGGAATCAGAGGCGGGGAAACAGAGGCAGGGAATCAGATATGGGGAATCAGAGGTGGGGTATCAGGGGCAGGGAATCAGTGGCAGGGAATCAGAGGCGGGGAATCGGAGGCGGGGAATCAGAGGCAGGGAATCAGACAAGGGGAATCAGATATGGGGAAACAGAGGCGGGGAATCAGAGGCGGGCAAACAGAGGCGGGGAATTAGATATGGGGAATCAGAGGTGGGGAATCAGAGGTGGTGAATCAGAGATGGGGAATCACAGGCGGGGAATCAGAGGCAGGGAATAGAACGCGGGGAATCAGAGGCGGGGAATCAGAGCTGGGGAATCAGAGGCGGGGAATCATAGTTGGGAATCAGAGGCGGGGAATCAGATATGGGGAAACAGAGGCGGGGAATCAAAGGCGGGGAAACAGAGGCGGGGAGTCAGATATGGGGAATCGGATGCGGGGAATCAGAGGCGGGGAATCAGAGCTGGGGAATCAGAGGCGGGGTATCAGAGTTGGGGCATCTGAGGTGGGGAATTAGATATGGGGAAACAGAGGCGGGGAATCAGAGGCGGGGAAACAGAGGCGGGGAATCAGATATGGGGAATCAGAGGTGGGAAATCAGAGGCAGGGAATCAGATGTGCGGAATCAGAGATGGGGAATCAGAGGCAGGGAATCAGAATCAGAAGCGGGGAATCAGAGGCCGGGAATCAGAGGCCGGGATTCAGATGCCGGGAATAAGAGGCCGGGAATCAGAGGTGGGGAATCAGAGTCCGGGAATCAGAGATGGGGATTCAGAGGCGGGGAATGATATATGGGGAATCAGAGGCGGGGAATCAGAGGCGGGGTAACAGAGGTGGGGAATCAGATATGGGGAATCAGAGGTGGCGAATCAAAGGCGGTGAATCAGAGATGGGGAATCAGAGGCGGGGAATCAGAGGCAGGGAATCAAACACGGGGAATCAGAGGCGGGGAATCAGAGCTGGGGAATCAGAGGCGGGGAATCAGAGTTGGGGAATCAGAGGCGGGGAATCAGATATGGGGAAACAGGGGCGGGGAATCAGAGGCAGGGAAACAGAGGCGGGGAATCAGATATGGGGAATCAGGGGTGGGGAATCAGAGGTTGGGAATCAGAGGCAGGGAATCAGAGGCGTGGAAACACAGGCGGGGATTCAGATGTGGTGAATCAGAGATGGGGAATCAGAGGCAGGGAATCAGAATCAGAAGCGGGGTATCAGTGGCCGGGAATCAGAGGAAGGTAATCAGAGGCAGGGGATCAAACACGGGGAATCAGAGGCTGGGAATCAGAGCTGGGGAATCAGAGGTGGGGAATCAGAGCTGGGGAATCACAGGCGGGGAATCAGAGATGGGGAATCAGAGGCGGGGAATCAGAGGCAGGGAATCAGATGCGGGGAATCAGAGGCGGGGAATCAGATGTGGGGAATCAGAGGCAGTGAATCAGAGATGGGGAATCAGAGGCGGGGAATCAGAGGCAAGAAATCAGACGGGGATTCAGAAGCTGGGAATCAGACGGGGGGAATCAAAGGCGGGGAATCAGAGCTGGTGAATCAGAGGCAGGGAATCAGAGTTGGGGATTCAGAGGCGGGGAATCAGATATGGGGAAACAGAGGCGGGGAATGAGAGGCGGGCAAGCAGAGGCGGGGAATTAGATATTGGAATCAGAGGTGGGGAATCAGAGGTGGTGAATCAGAGATGGGGAATCACAGGCGGGGAATCAGAGGCAGCGAATAGAACGCGGGGAATCAGAGGCAGGGAATCAGAGCTGGGGAATCAGAGGCGGGGAATCAGATATGGGGAAATAGAGGCGGGGAATCAGAGGTGGGGAAACAGAGGCGGGGAATCAGACATGGGGAATCGGATGCGGGGAATCAGAGGCGGGGAATCAGAGCTGGGGAATCAGAGGCGGGGAATCAGAGTTGGGGCATCAGAGGTGGGGAATTAGATATGGGGAAACAGAGGCGGGAAATCAGAGGCGGGGAAACAGAGGCGGGGAATCAGATATGGGGAATCAGAGGTGGGGAATCAGAGGCAGGGAATCAGATGTGCGGAATCAGAGATGGGGAATCAGAGGCAGGGAATCAGAATCAGAAGCGGGGAATCAGAGGCCGGGAATCAGAGGCCGGGAATCAGATGCTGGGAATAAGAGGCCGGGAATCAGAGGTGGGGAATCAGAGTCCGGGAATCAGAGATGGGGATTCAGAGGCGGGGAATGAGATATGGAGAATCAGAGGCGGGGAATCAGAGATGGGGAATCAGAGGCGGGGAATCAAAGGCAGGGAATCAGATGCGGGGATTCAGAGGCGGGGTATCAGAGCTGGCGAATCAGAGGCGGGGAATCAGAGGTGGGCAATCAGAGCCGGGGAATCAGATATGGGGAATCAGATGCGGGGAATCAGAGGCGGGGAAACAGAGGCGGGGAATCAGATATGGGGAATCAGAGGTGGGGAATCAGAGGTTGTGAATCAGAGGGAGGGAATCAGACGCGGGGAATCAGAGGCGGGGATTCAGAGCTGGGGAATCAGAGGCGGGGAATCAGAGTTGTGGAATCAGAGGCAGGGATTCAGATATTGGGAATCAGAGGCGGGGAATCAGAGGCGGAGAAACAGAGGCGGGGAATCAGATATGGGGAATCAGAGGTGGGGAATCAGGGGCAGGGAATCAGTGGCAGGGAATCAGAGGCGGGGAATCAGAGCTGGGGAATCAGATGCGGGGATTCAGAGTTGGGGAATCAGAGGCGGGGAAACAGAGGCGGGGAATCAGATATGGGGAATCAGAGGTGGGGAATTAGAGGTTGGGAATCAGAAGCAGGGAATCAGAGGCGGGGAATCAGAGGCGGGGAATCAGAGGCAGGGAATCCGATGTGCGGAATCGGAGATGGGGAATCAGAGGCAGGGAATCAGAGGCGGGGAATCAGAGGCGGAGAATCAGAGGCCGGGAATCAGATATGGGGAAACAGAGGCGGGGAATCAGAGGCGGGGAAACAGAGGCGGGGAATCAGATATGGGGAATCAGAGGTGGGGAATCAGAGGTTGGGAATCAGAGGCAGGGAATCAGAGGCTGGGAATCAGATGCAGGGAATCAGATGCGGGGAATCAGAGGCGGGGAATCAGAGCTGGGGAATCAGAGGTGGGGAATCAGAGTTGGGGAATCAGAGTCGGGGACTTAGATATGGGGAAACAGAGGCGGGGAATCAGAGGCGGGGAAACAGACGCGGGAATCAGAGGCGGGGATTCAGAGCTGGGGAATCAGAGGCGGGGAATCAGAGTTGGGGAATCAGAGGCGGGGATTCAGATATGGGGAATCAGAGGCGGGGAATCAGAGGCGGGGAAACAGAGGCAGGGAATCAGATATGGGGAATCAGAGGTGGGGTATCAGGGGCAGGGAATCAGTGGCAGGGAATCAGAGGCGGGGAATCGGAGGCGGGGAAT
Source organism: Narcine bancroftii (assembly GCF_036971445.1). Taxonomy (NCBI): domain Eukaryota; kingdom Metazoa; phylum Chordata; class Chondrichthyes; order Torpediniformes; family Narcinidae; genus Narcine; species Narcine bancroftii. Next base: position 1,348,781 of record NW_027211891.1, on the reverse strand, counting down.
CAGAGGCAGGGAATCAGACACGGGGAATCAGATATGGGGAAACAGAGGCGGGGAATCAGAGGCGGGCAAACAGAGGCGGGGAATTAGATATGGGGAATCAGAGGTGGGGAATCAGAGGTGGTGAATCAGAGATGGGGAATCACAGGCGGGGAATCAGAGGCAGGGAATAGAACGCGGGGAATCAGAGGCGGGGAATCAGAGCTGGGGAATCAGAGGCGGGGAATCATAGTTGGGAATCAGAGGCGGGGAATCAGATATGGGGAAACAGAGGCGGGGATTCAAAGGCGGGGAAACAGAGGCGGGGAGTCAGATATGGGGAATCGGATGCGGGGAATCAGAGGCGGGGAATCAGAGCTGGGGAATCAGAGGCGGGGTATTAGAGTTGGGGCATCTGAGGTGGGGAATTAGATATGGGGTAACAGAGGCGGGGAATCAGAGGCGGGGAAACAGAGGCGGGGAATCAGATATGGGGAATCAGAGGTGGGGAATCAGAGGCAGGGAATCAGATGTGCGGAATCAGAGATGGGGAATCAGAGGCAGGGAATCAGAATCAGAAGCGGGGAATCAGAGGCCGGGAATCAGAGGCCGGGATTCAGATGCTGGGAATAAGAGGCCGGGAATCAGAGGTGGGGAATCAGAGTCCGGGAATCAGAGATGGGGATTCAGAGGCGGGGAATGATATATGGGGAATCAGAGGCGGGGAATCAGAGGCGGGGTAACAGAGGTGGGGAATCAGATATGGGGAATCAGAGGTGGCGAATCAAAGGCGGTGAATCAGAGATGGGGAATCAGAGGCGGGGAATCAGAGGCAGGGAATCAAACACGGGGAATCAGAGGCGGGGAATCAGAGCTGGGGAATCAGAGGCGGGGAATCAGAGTTGGGGAATCAGAGGCGGGGAATCAGATATGGGGAAACAGGGGCGGGGAATCAGAGGCAGGGAAACAGAGGCGGGGAATCAGATATGGGGAATCAGGGGTGGGGAATCAGAGGTTGGGAATCAGAGGCAGGGAATCAGAGGCGTGGAAACACAGGCGGGGATTCAGATGTGGTGAATCAGAGATGGGGAATCAGAGGCAGGGAATCAGAATCAGAAGCGGGGTATCAGTGGCCGGGAATCAGAGGAAGGTAATCAGAGGCAGGGGATCAAACACGGGGAATCAGAGGCTGGGAATCAGAGCTGGGGAATCAGAGGTGGGGAATCAGAGCTGGGGAATCACAGGCGGGGAATCAGAGATGGGGAATCAGAGGCGGGGAATCAGAGGCAGGGAATCAGATGCGGGGAATCAGAGGCGGGGAATCAGATGTGGGGAATCAGAGGCAGTGAATCAGAGATGGGGAATCAGAGGCGGGGAATCAGAGGCAAGAAATCAGACGGGGATTCAGAAGCTGGGAATCAGACGGGGGGAATCAAAGGCGGGGAATCAGAGCTGGTGAATCAGAGGCAGGGAATCAGAGTTGGGGATTCAGAGGCGGGGAATCAGATATGGGGAAACAGAGGCGGGGAATGAGAGGCGGGCAAGCAGAGGCGGGGAATTAGATATGGGGAATCAGAGGTGGGGAATCAGAGGTGGTGAATCAGAGATGGGGAATCACAGGCGGGGAATCAGAGGCAGCGAATAGAACGCGGGGAATCAGAGGCAGGGAATCAGAGCTGGGGAATCAGAGGCGGGGAATCAGATATGGGGAAATAGAGGCGGGGAATCAGAGGCGGGGAAACAGAGGCGGGGAATCAGACATGGGGAATCGGATGCGGGGAATCAGAGGCGGGGAATCAGAGCTGGGGAATCAGAGGCGGGGAATCAGAGTTGGGGCATCAGAGGTGGGGAATTAGATATGGGGAAACAGAGGCGGGGAATCAGAGGCGGGGAAACAGAGGCGGGGAATCAGATATGGGGAATCAGAGGTGGGGAATCAGAGGCAGGGAATCAGATGTGCGGAATCAGAGATGGGGAATCAGAGGCAGGGAATCAGAATCAGAAGCGGGGAATCAGAGGCCGGGAATCAGAGGCCGGGAATCAGATGCTGGGAATAAGAGGCCGGGAATCAGAGGTGGGGAATCAGAGTCCGGGAATCAGAGATGGGGATTCAGAGGCGGGGAATGAGATATGGAGAATCAGAGGCGGGGAATCAGAGGCGGGGAAACAGAGGTGGGGAATCAGATATGGGGAATCAGAGGTGGTGAATCAAAGGCGGTGAATCAGAGATGGGGAATCAGAGGCGGGGAATCAAAGGCAGGGAATCAGATGCGGGGATTCAGAGGCGGGGTATCAGAGCTGGCGAATCAGAGGCGGGGAATCAGAGGTGGGCAATCAGAGCCGGGGAATCAGATATGGGGAATCAGATGCGGGGAATCAGAGGCGGGGAAACAGAGGCGGGGAATCAGATATGGGGAATCAGAGGTGGGGAATCAGAGGTTGTGAATCAGAGGGAGGGAATCAGACGCGGGGAATCAGAGGCGGGGATTCAGAGCTGGGGAATCAGAGGCGGGGAATCAGAGTTGTGGAATCAGAGGCAGGGATTCAGATATGGGGAATCAGAGGCGGGGAATCAGAGGCGGAGAAACAGAGGCGGGGAATCAGATATGGGGAATCAGAGGTGGGGAATCAGGGGCAGGGAATCAGTGGCAGGGAATCAGAGGCGGGGAATCAGAGCTGGGGAATCAGATGCGGGGATTCAGAGTTGGGGAATCAGAGGCGGGGAAACAGAGGCGGGGAATCAGATATGGGGAATCAGAGGTGGGGAATTAGAGGTTGGGAATCAGAAGCAGGGAATCAGAGGCGGGGAATCAGAGGCGGGGAATCAGAGGCAGGGAATCCGATGTGCGGAATCGGAGATGGGGAATCAGAGGCAGGGAATCAGAGGCGGGGAATCAGAGGCGGAGAATCAGAGGCCGGGAATCAGATATGGGGAAACAGAGGCGGGGAATCAGAGGCGGGGAAACAGAGGCGGGGAATCAGATATGGGGAATCAGAGGTGGGGAATCAGAGGTTGGGAATCAGAGGCAGGGAATCAGAGGCTGGGAATCAGATGCAGGGAATCAGATGCGGGGAATCAGAGGCGGGGAATCAGAGCTGGGGAATCAGAGGTGGGGAATCAGAGTTGGGGAATCAGAGTCGGGGACTTAGATATGGGGAAACAGAGGCGGGGAATCAGAGGCGGGGAAACAGACGCGGGAATCAGAGGCGGGGATTCAGAGCTGGGGAATCAGAGGCGGGGAATCAGAGTTGGGGAATCAGAGGCGGGGATTCAGATATGGGGAATCAGAGGCGGGGAATCAGAGGCGGGGAAACAGAGGCAGGGAATCAGATATGGGGAATCAGAGGTGGGGTATCAGGGGCAGGGAATCAGTGGCAGGGAATCAGAGGCGGGGAATCGGAGGCGGGGAATCAGAGGCAGGGAATCAGACACGGGGAATCAGATATGGGGAAACAGAGGCGGGGAATCAGAGGCGGGCAAACAGAGGCGGGGAATTAGATATGGGGAATCAGAGGTGGGGAATCAGAGGTGGTGAATCAGAGATGGGGAATCACAGGCGGGGAATCAGAGGCAGGGAATAGAACGCGGGGAATCAGAGGCGGGGAATCAGAGCTGGGGAATCAGAGGCGGGGAATCATAGTTGGGAATCAGAGGCGGGGAATCAGATATGGGGAAACAGAGGCGGGGATTCAAAGGCGGGGAAACAGAGGCGGGGAGTCAGATATGGGGAATCGGATGCGGGGAATCAGAGGCGGGGAATCAGAGCTGGGGAATCAGAGGCGGGGTATTAGAGTTGGGGCATCTGAGGTGGGGAATTAGATATGGGGTAACAGAGGCGGGGAATCAGAGGCGGGGAAACAGAGGCGGGGAATCAGATATGGGGAATCAGAGGTGGGGAATCAGAGGCAGGGAATCAGATGTGCGGAATCAGAGATGGGGAATCAGAGGCAGGGAATCAGAATCAGAAGCGGGGAATCAGAGGCCGGGAATCAGAGGCCGGGATTCAGATGCTGGGAATAAGAGGCCGGGAATCAGAGGTGGCGAAACAGAGTCCGGGAATCAGAGATGGGGATTCAGAGGCGGGGAATGATATATGGGGAATCAGAGGCGGGGAAACAGAGGCGGGGTAACAGAGGTGGGGAATCAGATATGGGGAATCAGAGGTGGCGAATCAAAGGCGGTGAATCAGAGATGGGGAATCAGAGGCAGGGAATCAGAGGCAGGGAATCAAACACGGGGAATCAGAGGCGGGGAATCAGAGCTGGGGAATCAGAGGCGGGGAATCAGAGTTGGGGAATCAGAGGCGGGGAATCAGATATGGGGAAACAGGGGCGGGGAATCAGAGGCAGGGAAACAGAGGCGGGGAATCAGATATGGGGAATCAGGGGTGGGGAATCAGAGGTTGGGAATCAGAGGCAGGGAATCAGAGGCGTGGAAACACAGGCGGGGATTCAGATGTGGTGAATCAGAGATGGGGAATCAGAGGCAGGGAATCAGAGGCAGGGAATCAGAGCTGGGGAATCAGAGGCGGGGAATCAGATATGGGGAAATAGAGGCGGGGAATCAGAGGCGGGGAAACAGAGGCGGGGAATCAGACATGGGGAATCGGATGTGGGGAATCAGAGGCGGGGAATCAGAGCGGGGGAATCAGAGGCGGGGAATCAGAGTTGGGGCATCAGAGGTGGGGAATTAGATATGGGGAAACAGAGGCGGGGAATCAGAGGCGGGGAAACAGAGGCGGGGAATCAGATATGGGGAATCAGAGGTGGGGAATCAGAGGCAGGGAATCAGATTTGCGGAATCAGAGATGGGGAATCAGAGGCAGGGAATCAGAATCAGAAGCGGGGAATCAGAGGCCGGGAATCAGAGGCCGGGAATCAGATGCTGGGAATAAGAGGCCGGGAATCAGAGGTGGGGAATCAGAGTCCGGGAATCAGAGATGGGGATTCAGAGGCGGGGAATGAGATATGGAGAATCAGAGGCGGGGATTCAAAGGCGGGGAAACAGAGGCGGGGAGTCAGATATGGGGAATCGGATGCGGGGAATCAGAGGCGGGGAATCAGAGCTGGGGAATCAGAGGCGGGGTATTAGAGTTGGGGCATCTGAGGTGGGGAATTAGATATGGGGTAACAGAGGCGGGGAATCAGAGGCGGGGAAACAGAGGCGGGGAATCAGATATGGGGAATCAGAGGTGGGGAATCAGAGGCAGGGAATCAGATGTGCGGAATCAGAGATGGGGAATCAGAGGCAGGGAATCAGAATCAGAAGCGGGGAATCAGAGGCCGGGAATCAGAGGCCGGGATTCAGATGCTGGGAATAAGAGGCCGGGAATCAGAGGTGGCGAAACAGAGTCCGGGAATCAGAGATGGGGATTCAGAGGCGGGGAATGATATATGGGGAATCAGAGGCGGGGAAACAGAGGCGGGGTAACAGAGGTGGGGAATCAGATATGGGGAATCAGAGGTGGCGAATCAAAGGCGGTGAATCAGAGATGGGGAATCAGAGGCAGGGAATCAGAGGCAGGGAATCAAACACGGGGAATCAGAGGCGGGGAATCAGAGCTGGGGAATCAGAGGCGGGGAATCAGAGTTGGGGAATCAGAGGCGGGGAATCAGATATGGGGAAACAGGGGCGGGGAATCAGAGGCAGGGAAACAGAGGCGGGGAATCAGATATGGGGAATCAGGGGTGGGGAATCAGAGGTTGGGAATCAGAGGCAGGGAATCAGAGGCGTGGAAACACAGGCGGGGATTCAGATGTGGTGAATCAGAGATGGGGAATCAGAGGCAGGGAATCAGAGGCAGGGAATCAGAGCTGGGGAATCAGAGGCGGGGAATCAGATATGGGGAAATAGAGGCGGGGAATCAGAGGCGGGGAAACAGAGGCGGGGAATCAGACATGGGGAATCGGATGTGGGGAATCAGAGGCGGGGAATCAGAGCGGGGGAATCAGAGGCGGGGAATCAGAGTTGGGGCATCAGAGGTGGGGAATTAGATATGGGGAAACAGAGGCGGGGAATCAGAGGCGGGGAAACAGAGGCGGGGAATCAGATATGGGGAATCAGAGGTGGGGAATCAGAGGCAGGGAATCAGATTTGCGGAATCAGAGATGGGGAATCAGAGGCAGGGAATCAGAATCAGAAGCGGGGAATCAGAGGCCGGGAATCAGAGGCCGGGAATCAGATGCTGGGAATAAGAGGCCGGGAATCAGAGGTGGGGAATCAGAGTCCGGGAATCAGAGATGGGGATTCAGAGGCGGGGAATGAGATATGGAGAATCAGAGGCGGGGAATCAGAGGCGGGGAAACAGAGGTGGGGAATCAGATATGGGGAATCAGAGGTGGCGAATCAAAGGCGGTGAATCAGAGATGGGGAATCAGAGGCGGGGAATCAGAGGCAGGGAATCAGATGCGGGGATTCAGAGGCGGGGAATCAGAGCTGGCGAATCAGAGGCGGGGAATCAGAGGTGGGCAATCAGAGCCGGGGAATCAGATATGGGGAATCAGATGCGGGGAATCAGAGGCGGGGAAACAGAGGCGGGGAATCAGATATGGGGAATCAGAGGTGGGGAATCAGAGGTTGTGAATCAGAGGGAGGGAATCAGACGCTGGGAATCAGAGGCGGGGATTCAGAGCTGGGGAATCAGAGGCGGGGAATCAGAGTTGTGGAATCAGAGGCAGGGAATCAGATATGGGGAATCAGAGGCGGGGAATCAGAGGCGGAGAAACAGAGGCGGGGAATCAGATATGGGGAATCAGAGGTGGGGAATCAGGCGCAGGGAATCAGTGGCAGGGAATCAGAGGCGGGGAATCTGAGGCGGGGAATCAGAGGCAGGGAATCAGACACGGGGAATCAGAGGCGGGGAATCAGAGATGGCGAATCAGAGGCGGGGAATCAGAGGCAGGGAATCGGACGCCGGGAATCAGAGGCGGGGAATCAGAGGCAGGGAATCGGACGCCGGGAATCAGAGGCGGGGAATCAGAGCTGGGGAATCAGAGGCGGGGAATCAGAGTTGGGGAATCAGAGGCGGGGAATCAGATATGGGGAAATAGAGGCGGGGAATCAGATATGGGGAATCAGAGGTGTGGAATCAGAGGTTGGGAATCAGAGGCAGGGAATCAGAGGCGGGGAAACAGAGGCGGGGAATCAGATATGGGGAATCAGAGGTGGCGAATCAAAGGCGGTGAAACAGAGATGGGGAATCAGGGCAGGGAATCAGAGGCAGGGAATCAGAGCTGGGGAAACAGAGGCGGGGAATCAGATATGGGGAATCAGAGGTGGGGAATCAGGGGCGGGGAATCAGTGGCAGGGAATCAGAGCTGGGGAATCAGAGGTGGGGAATCAGAGCTGGGGAAACAGAGGCGGGGAATCAGATATGGGGAATCAGAGGTGGGGAATCAGGGGCGGGGAATCAGTGGCAGGGAATCAGAGGCCGGGAATAAAAGGCGGGGAATCAGAGCTGGGGAATCAGAGGCGGGGAATCAGAGTTGGGGAATCAGAGGAGGGGAATCAGATATGGGGAAACAGAGGCCGGGAATCAGAGGCAGGGAAACAGAGGCAGGGAATCAGATATGGGGAATCAGAGGTGGGGAATTGGAGGTTGCGTATCAGAGGCGGGGTATCAGAGGCGGGGAATCAGGGGCAGGGAATCGGATGTGCGGAATCAGAGATGGGGAATCAGAGGTGGGGATTCAGAGGTGGTGAATCAGAGAAGGGGAATCAGAGGCTGGGAATCAGAGGCAGGGAATCAGACGCAGGGAATCAGAGGCGGGGAATCATAGCTTGCGAATTAGAGGAGGGGAATCAGAGTTGGGGAATCAGAGGCGGGGAATCAGATATGGGGAAACAGAGGCGGGGAATCAGAGGCGGGGAAACAGAGGCGGGGAATCAGATATGGGGAATCAGAGGTGGGGAATCAGAGGCAGGGAATCAGATGTGCAGAATCAGAGATGGGGAATCAGAGGCAGGGAATCAGAATCAGAAGCAGGGAATCAGTGGCAGGGAATCAGAGGCCGGGAATAAAAGGCGGGGAACCAGAGGCAGGGAATCGGATGTGCGGAATCAGAGATGGGGAGTCAGAGGTGGGGATTCAGAGGTGGTGAATCAGAGAAGGGGAATCAGAGGCGGGGAATCAGAGGCAGGGAATCAGATGCAGGGAATCAGAGGCGGGGAATCATAGCTGGCGAATTAGAGGAGGGGAATCAGAGTTGGGGAATCAGAGGCGGGGAATCAGATATGGGGAAACAGAGGCGGGGAATCAGAGGTGGGGAAACAGAGGCGGGGAATCAGAGATGGGGAATCAGAGGTGGGGAATCAGGGGCAGGGAATCAGTGGCAGGGAATCAGACGCGGGGAATCAGAGGCGGGGAATCAGAGGCGGGGAATCAGAGGCGGGGAATCAGAGGCAGGGAATCGGATGTGCGGAATCAGAGATGGGGAATCAGAGGTGGGGATTCAGAGGTGGTGAATCAGAGAAGGGGAATCAGAGGCTGGGAATCAGAGGCAGGGAATTAGACGCAGGGAATAAGAGGCGGGGAATCATAGCTGGCGAATTAGAGGAGGGGTATCAGAGTTGGGGAATCAGAGGCGGGGAATCATATATGGGGAATCAGAGGTGGGGAATCAGGGGCAGGGAATCAGTGGCAGGGAATCAGAGGCGGGGAATCATAGCTGGTGAATTAGAGGAAGGGAATCAGAGTTGGGGAATCAGGGGCAGGGAATCAGTGGCAGGGAATCAGACGCGGGGAATCAGAGGCGGGGAATCAGAGGCGGGGAATCAGAGGCGGGGAATCAGAGGCAGGGAATCGGATGTGCGGAATCAGAGATGGGGAATCAGAGGTGGGGATTCCGAGGTGGTGAATCAGAGAAGGGGAATCAGAGGCTGGGAATCAGAGGCAGGGAATTAGACGCAGGGAATAAGAGGCGGGGAATCATAGCTGGCGAATTAGAGGAGGGGTATCAGAGTTGGGGAATCAGAGGCGGGGAATCATATATGGGGAATCAGAGGTGGGGAATCAGGGGCAGGGAATCAGTGGCAGGGAATCAGAGGCGGGGAATCATAGCTGGTGAATTAGAGGAAGGGAATCAGAGTTGGGGAAACAGAGGCGGGGAATCAGATATGGGGAATCAGAGGTAGGGAATCAGGGGCAGGGAATCAGTGGCAGGGAATCAGACGCGGGGAATCAGAGGCGGGGAATCAGAGGCAGGGAATCAGACACGGGGAATCAGAGGCGGGGAATCAGAGATGGGGAATCAGAGGCGGGGAATCAGAGGCAGGGAATCAGTGGCCGGGAATCAGATGCTGGGAATAAGAGGCCGGGAATCAGAGGTGGGGAAACAGAGGCGGGGAATCAGATATGGGGAATCAGAGGTGGGGAATCAGGGGCGGGGAATCAGTGGCAGGGAATCAGAGGCCGGGAATAAAAGACGGAGAATCAAAGCTGGGGAATCAGAGGCGGGGAATCAGAGTTGGGGAATCAGAGGAGGGGAATCAGATATCGGGAAACAGAGGCCGGGAATCAGAGGCAGGGAAACAGAGGCGGGGAATCAGATATGGGGAATCAGAGGTGGGGAATTAGAGGTTGCGAATCAGAGGCGGGGAATCAGAGGCGGGGAATCAGAGGCACGGAATCGGATGTGCGGAATCAGAGATGGGTAATCAGAGGTGGGGATTCAGAGGTGGTGAATCAGAGAAGGGGAATCAGAGGCTGGGTATCAGAGGCATGGAATCAGACGCAGGGAATCAGAGGCGGGGAATCATAGCTGGCGAATTCGAGGAGGGGAATCAGAGTTGGGGAATCAGAGGCGGGGAATCAGATATGGGGAAACAGAGGCGGGGAATCAGAGGCGGGGAAACAGAGGCGGGGAATCAGATATGGGGAATCAGAGGTGGGGAATCAGAGGCAGGGAATCAGATGTGCGGAATCAGAGATGGGGAATCAGAGGCAGGGAATCAGAATCAGAAGCAGGGAATCAGAGGCCGGGAATCAGATGCCGGAATCAGATGCTGGGAATCAGAGGCCTGGAATCAGAGGCGGGGAATCAGAGGCAGGGAATCAGATGCGGGGAATCAGAGGCGGGGAATCAGAGCTGGGGAATCAGAGGCAGGGTATTAGAGTTGGGGAATCAGAGGCGGGGAATCAGATATGGGGAAACAGAGGTGGGGAATCAGAGGCGGGGAAACAGAGGCAGGGAACCAGATATGGGGAATCAGAGGCGGGGAATCAGAGGTGGGGAATCATAGGCAGGGAATCGGATGTGCGGAATCAGAGATGGGGTGTCAGAGGTGGGGAATCAGAGGTGGTGAGTCAGAGATGGGGAATCAGAGGCGGGGAATCAGAGGCAGGGAATCAGAAACGGGGAATCAGAGGCGGGCAATCATAACTGGCGAATCAGAGGAGGGGAATCAGTGGTGGGGAATCAGAGGCGGGGAATCAGATATGGTGAATCAGAGGTGGGGAATCAGAGGCGGGGAAACAGAGGCCGGGAATCAGATATGTTGTATCAGAGGTGGGGAATCAGAGGCGGGAAATCAGAGCTGGGGAATCAGAGGCGGGGAAATCAGAGTTGGGGAATCAGAGTCCGGGAATCAGAGATGGGAAATCAGAGGAGGGGAATCAAATATGGGGAATCAGAGGCGGGGAATCAGAGTTGGGGAATCAGAGTCCGGGAATCAGAGATGGGGAATCAGAGGCGGGGAATCAAATATGGGGAATAAGAGGCGGGGAATCAGAGGCGGGGAAACAGAGGCGGTGAATCAGATATGGGCAATCAGAGGTGGCGAATCAGAGGTAGAGAATCAGAGATGGGGAAGAAGAGATGGGGAATCAGAGGCGGGAAACCAGAGCTGGGGAATCAGAGGCGGGGAATCAGAGTTGGGGAATCAGAGTCCGGGAATCAGAGATGGGGAATCAGAGGCGGGGAATCAGAGCTGGGGAATCAGAGGCGGGGAATCAGAGTTGGGGAATCAGAGTCCGGGAATCAGAGATGGGGAATCAGAGGCGGGGAATCAAATATGGGGAATCAGAGGTGGGGAATCAGAGGCGGGGAAAAAGAGGCGGTGAATCAGATATGGGGAATCAGAGGTGGCGAATCAGAGGTTGAGAATCAGAGATGGGGAATCAGAGGTGGGGAATCAGAGGTTGGGAATCAGAAGCAGGGAATCAGAGGCGGGGAATCAGAGGCGGGGAATCAGAGGCAGGGAATCTGATGTGCGGAATCGGAGATGGGGAATCAGAGGCAGGGAATCAGGGGCGGGGAATCAGAGGCGGAGAATCAGAGGCCGGGAATCAGATATGGGGAAACAGAGGCGGGGAATCAGAGGCGGGGAAACAGAGGCGGGGAATCAGATATGGGGAATCAGAGGTGGGGAATCAGAGGTTGGGAATCAGAGGCAGGGAATCAGAGGTTGGGAATCAGATGCAGGGAATCAGATGCGGGGAATCAGAGGTGGGGAATCAGAGCTGGGGAATCAGAGGTGGGGAATCAGAGTTGGGGAATCAGAGTCGGGGACAGATATGGGGAAACAGAGGCGGGGAATCAGAGGCGGGGAAACAGACGCGGGGAATCAGAGGCGGGGATTCAGAGCTGGGGAATCAGAGGCGGGGAATCAGAGTTGGGGAATCAGAGGCGGGGAATCAGATATGGGGAATCAGAGGCGGGGAATCAGAGGCGGGGAAACAGAGGCAGGGAATCAGATATGGGGAATCAGAGGTGGGGTATCAGGGGCAGGGAATCAGTGGCAGGGATTCAGAGGCGGGGAATCAGAGGCGGGGAATCAGAGGCAGGGAATCAGACACGGGGAATCAGATATGGGGAAACAGAGGCGGGGAATCAGAGGCGGGCAAACAGAGGCGGGGAATTAGATATGGGGAATCAGAGGTGGGGAATCAGAGGTGGTGAATCAGAGATGGGGAATCACAGGCGGGGAATCAGAGGCAGGGAATAGAACGCGGGGAATCAGAGGCGGGGAATCAGAGCTGGGGAATCAGAGGCGGGGAATCATAGTTGGGAATCAGAGGCGGGGAATCATATATGGGGAAACAGAGGCGGGGAATCAAAGGCGGGGAAACAGAGGCGGGGAATCAGATATGGGGAATCGGTTGCGGGGAATCAGAGGCGGGGAATCAGAGCTGGGGAATCAGAGGCGGGGTATCAGAGTGGGGCATCTGAGGTGGGGAATTAGATATGGGGAAACAGAGGCGGGGAATCAGAGGCGGGGAAACAGAGGCGGGGAATCAGATATGGGGAATCAGAGGTGGGGAATCAGAGGCAGGGAATCAGATGTGCGGAATCAGAGATGGGGAATCAGAGGCAGGGAATCAGAATCAGAAGCGGGGAATCAGAGGCCGGGAATCAGAGGCCGGGATTCAGATGCCGGGAATAAGAGGCCGGGAATCAGAGGTGGGGAATCAGAGTCCGGGAATCAGAGATGGGGATTCAGAGGCGGGGAATGATATATGGGGAATCAGAGGCGGGGAATCAGAGGCGGGGTAACAGAGGTGGGGAATCAGATATGGGGAATCAGAGGTGGCGAATCAAAGGCGGTGAATCAGAGATGGGGAATCAGAGGCGGGGAATCAGAGGAAGGGAATCAAACACGGGGAATCAGAGGCGGGGAATCAGAGCTGGGGAATCAGAGGCGGGGAATCAGAGTTGGGGAATCAGAGGCGGGGAATCAGATATGGGGAAACAGGGGCGGGGAATCAGAGGCAGTGAAACAGAGGCGGGGAATCAGATATGGGGAATCAGGGGTGGGGAATCAGAGCTTGGGAATCAGAGGCAGGGTATCAGAGGCGTGGAAACAGAGGCGGGGATTCAGATGTGGTGAATCAGAGATGGGGAATCAGTGGCAGGGAATCAGAATCAGAAGCGGGGTATCAGTGGCCGGGAATCAGAGGAAGGTAATCAGAGGCAGGGGATCAAACACGTGGAATGAGAGGCTGGGAATCAGAGCTGGGGAATCAGAGGCGGGGAATCAGAGCTGGGGAATCACAGGCGGGGAATCAGAGATGGGGAATCAGAGGCGGGGAATCAGAGGCAGGGAATCAGATGCGGGGAATCAGAGGCGGGGAATCAGAGCTGGCGAATCAGAGGCGGGGAATCAGAGGTGGGCAATCAGAGGATGGGAATCAGATATGGGGAATCAGAGGCGGGGAATCAGAGCTGGGGAATCACAGGCGGGGAAACAGAGGCGGGGAATCAGAGGCGGTGAAACAGAGGCGGGGAATCAGATATTGGGAATCAGAGGTGGGGAATCAGAGGTTGGGAATCAGAGGCCTGGAATCAGAGGCGTGGAATCAGAGGCAGGGAATCAGATGCGGGGAATCAGAGGAGGGGAATCAGAGCTGGGGAATCAGAGGCGGGGTATTAGAGTTGGGGAATCAGAGGCGGGGAATCAGACGCGGGGAATCAGAGGGGGGGAATCATAGCTGGCGAATCAGAGGCGGGGAATCAGAGGTGGGCAATCAGAGGCCGGGAATCAGAGGTGGTGAATCAGAGATGGGGAATCAGAGGCGGGGAATCAGTGGCAGGGAATCAGATATGGGGAATCAGAGGCGTGGAATCAGAGGCAGGGAATCAGACACGGGGAATCAGACACGGGGAATCAGAGGTGGGGAATCAGAGATGGGGAATCAGAGGCGGTGAATGAGAGATGGGGAATCAGAGGCAGGGAATCAGAGGCGGGGAATCAGATATGGGGTATAAGAGGTGGGGAATCAGGGGCGGGGAATCAGTGGCAGGGAATCAGAGGAGGGGATTCAGAGGCGGGGAATCAGAGGCAGGGAATCAGACACTGGGAATCAGAGGCGGTGAATCAGGGATGGGGAATGAGAGGCCGGGAAACAGAGGTGGGGAATCAGAGACCGGGAATCAGAGATGGGGAATCAGAGGCGGGGAATCAGATATTTGGAATCAGAGGCGGGGAATCAGAAGCGGGGAAACAGAGGCGGTGAATCAGATATTCGGAATCATAGGTTGCGAATCAGAGGTAGAGAATCAGAGATGGGGAAGCAGAGGTGGGGAATCAGATGTGATGAATTAGAGATGGGGAATCAGAGGCGGGGTATCAGAGGTGCCAATCAGAGGCGGTGAAACAGAGGCGGGGAATCAGATATGGGGAAACAGAGGCGGGGAATCAGAGGCAGGGAAACAGAGGCGGGGAATCAGATATGGGGATTCAGAGGTGGGGAATAACAGGTTGCGAATCAGAGGCAGGGAATCAGAGGCGGGGAATCAGAGGCGGGGAATCAGAGGCAGGGAATCGGATGTGCAGAATCAGAGATGGGGAATCAGAGGTGGGGAATCAGAGGTGGTGAATCAGAGATGGGGAATCAAAGGCGTGGAATCAGAGGCAGGGTCAGACACGGGGAATCAGAGGCGGGGAATCAGATGCGGGGAACCAGAGGAGGGGAATCATAGCTGGCGAATCAGAGGCGGGGAATCAGAGGTGGGGAATCATAGGCGGGGAATCAGATATGGGAAATCAGAGGTGGGGAATCAGAGGCGGGGAAACAGAGGCGGGGAATCAGATATGTTGGATCAGAGGTGGGGAATCAGTGGCGGGGAATCAGAGCTAGGGAATCAGAGGCGGGGAATCAGAGTTGGGGAATCAGAGGCAGGGAATCAGATATGGGGAATCAGAGGTGGGGAATCAGAGGCGGGGAAACAGAGGCGGGGAATCAGATATGGGGTATCAGAGGTGGGGAATCAGGCGCGGGGAATCAGTGGCAGGGAATCAGAGGCGGGGATTCAGAGGCGGGGAATCAGAGGCAGGGAATCAGACACTGGGAGTCAGAGGCGGTGAATCAGGGATTGGGAATCAGAGGCCGGGAAACAGAGGTGGGGAATCAGAGACCGGGAATCAGAGATGGGGAATCAGAGGCGGGGAATCAGATATGGGGAATCAGAGGCGGGGAATCAGAGGCAGGGAAACAGAGGCGGTGAATCAGATATTGGGAATCAGAGGTGGCGAATCAGAGGTAGAGAATCGGAGATGGGGAAGCAGAGGTGGGGAATCAGATGTGATGAATTAGAGATGGGGAATCAGAGGCGGGGTATCAGAGGTGCCAATCAGAGGCGGGGAAACAGAGGCGGGGAATCAGATATGGGGAATCAGAGGTGGGGAATAAGAGGTTGCGAATCAGAGGCAGGGAATCAGAGGCGGGGAATCAGAGGCGGGGAATCAGAGGCAGGGAATCGGATGTGCGGAATCAGAGATGGGGTATCAGAGGTGGGGAATCAGAGGTGGTGAGTCAGACATGGGGAATCAGAGGCGGGGAATCAGAGGCAGGGAATCAGAAACGGGGAATCAGAGGCGGGCAATCATAACTGGCGAATCAGAGGAGGGGAATCAGTGGTGGGGAATCAGAGGCGGGGAATCAGATATGGTGAATCAGAGGTGGGGAATCAGAGGCGGGGAAACAGAGGCCGGGAATCAGATATGTTGTATCACAGGTGGGGAATCAGAGGCGGGAAATCAGAGCTGGGGTTTCAGAGGCGGGGAAATCAGAGTTGGGGAATCAGAGTCCGGGAATCAGAGATGGGAAATCAGAGGAGGGGAATCAAATATGGGGAATCAGAGGCGGGGAATCAGAGTTGGGGAATGAGTCCGGGAATCAGAGATGGGGAATCAGAGGCGGGGAATCAAATATGGGGAATCAGAGGCGGGGAATCAGATGCGGGGAAACAGAGGCGGTGAATCAGATATGGGCAATCAGAGGTGGCGAATCAGAGGTAGAGAATCAGAGATGGGGAAGCAGAGGTGGGGAATCAGATGTGATGAATTAGAGATGGGGAATCAGAGGCGGGGTATCAGAGGCGGGGAATCAGAGTTGGGGAATCAGAGGAGGGGAATCAGATATGGGGAAACAGAGGCCGGGAATCAGAGGCAGGGAAACAGAGGCGGGGAATCAGATATGGGGAATCAGAGGTGGGGAATTAGAGGTTGCGAATCAGAGGCAGGGAATCAGAGGCGGGGAATCAGAGGCGGGGAATCAGAGGCAGGGAATCGGATGAGCAGAATCAGAGTTGGGGAATCAGAGGTGGGGAATCAGATGCAGGGAATCAGATGCAGGGAATCAGAGGCGGGGAAACATAGCTGGCGAATCAGAGGAGGGGAATCAGAGTTGGGGAATCAGAGGCGGGGAATCAGATATGGGGAAACAGAGGCGGGGAATCAGAGGCGGGGAAACAGAGGCGGGGAATCAGATATGGGGATTCAGAGGTGGGGAATCAGAGGTTGGGAATCAGAGGCAGGGAATCAGAGGCGGGGAATCAGAGGCAGGGAATCAGATGCGGGGAATCAGAGGCAGGGAATCAGAGCTGGGGAATCAGAGGAGGGGAATCAGAGACGGGGAAACAGAGGCGGGGAATCAGATATGGGGAATCAGCGGTGGCGAATTAAAGGCGGTGTATCAGAGATGGGGAATCAGGGCAGGGAATCAGAGGCAGGGAATCAAACACGGGGAATCAGAGGCGGGGAATCAGAGCTGGGGAATCAGAGGCGGGGATTCAGAGTTGGGGAATCAGAGGCGGGGAAACAGAGGCGGGGAATCAGATATGGGGAATCAGAGGTGGGGAATCAGATGTTGGGAATCAGAAGCAGGGAATCAGAGGCGGGGAATCAGAAGCGGGGAATCAGAGGCAGGGAATCCGATGTGCGGAATCGGAGATGGGGAATCAGAGGCAGGGAATCAGAGGCGGGGAATCAGAGGCGGAGAATCAGAGGCCGGGAATCAGATATGGGGAAACAGAGGCGGGGAATCAGAGGCGGGGAAACAGAGGCGGGTAATCAGATATGGGGAATCAGAGGTGGGGAATCAGAGGTTGGGAATCAGAGGCAGGGAATCAGAGGCTGGGAATCAGATGCAGGGAATCAGATGCGGGGAATCAGAGGCGGGGAATCAGAGCTGGGGAATCAGAGGTGGGGAATCAGAGTTGGGGAATCAGAGTCGGGGACTTAGATATGGGGAAACAGAGGCGGGGAATCAGAGGCTGGGAAACAGACGCGGGGAATCAGAGGCGGGGATTCAGAGCTGGGGAATCAGAGGCGGGGAATCAGAGTTGGGGAATCAGAGGCGGGGAATCAGATATGGGGAATCAGAGGCGGGGAATCAGAGGCGGGGAAACAGAGGCAGGGAATCAGATATGGTGAATCAGAGGTGGGGTATCAGGGGCAGGGAATCAGTGGCAGGGAATCAGAGGCGGGGAATCAGAGGCGGGGAATCAGAGGCAGGGAATCAGACACGGGGAATCAGATATGGGGTAACAGAGGCGGGGAATCAGAGGCGGGCAAACAGAGGCGGGGAATTAGATATGGGGAATCAGAGGTGGGGAATCAGAGGTGGTGAATCAGAGATGGGGAATCACAGGCGGGGAATCAGAGGCAGGGAATAGAACGCGGGGAATCAGAGGCGGGGAATCAGAGCTGGGGAATCAGAGGCAGGGAATCATAGTTGGGAATCAGAGGCGGGGAATCAGATATGGGGAAACAGAGGCGGGGAATCAAAGGCGGGGAAACAGAGGCGGGGAATCAGATATGGGGAATCGGATGCGGGGAGTCAGAGGCGGGGAATCAGAGCTGGGGAATCAGAGGCGGGGTATCAGAGTTGGGGCATCTGAGGTGGGGAATTATATATGGGGAAATAGAGGCGGGGAATCAGAGGCGGGGAAACAGAGGCGGGGAATCAGATATGGGGAATCAGAGGTGGGGAATCAGATGCAGGGAATCAGATGTGCGGAATCAGAGATGGGGAATCAGAGGCAGGGAATCAGAATCAGAAGCGGGGAATCAGAGTCTTGGAATCAGAGGCCGGGATTCAGATGCCGGGAATAAGAGGCCGGGAATCAGAGGTGGGGAATCAGATTCCGGGAATCAGAGATGGGGATTCAGAGGCGGGGAATGATATATGGGGAATCAGAGGTGGGGAATCAGAGGCGGGGTAACAGAGGTGGGGAATCAGATATGGGGAATCAGAGGTGGCGAATCAAAGGCGGTGAATCAGAGATGGGGAATCAGAGGCGGGGAATCAGAGGCAGGGAATCAAACACGGGGAATCAGAGGCGGGGAATCAGAGCTGGGGAATCAGAGGCGGGGAATCAGAGTTGGGGAATCAGAGGCGGGGAATCAGATATGGGGAAACAGGGGCGGGGAATCAGAGGCAGGGAAACAGAGGCGGGGAATCAGATATGGGGAATCAGGGGTGGGGAATCAGAGGTTGGGAATCAGAGGCAGGGAATCAGAGGCGTGGAAACAGAGGCGGGGATTCAGATGTGGTGAATCAGAGATGGGGAATCAGAGGCAGGGAATCAGAATCAGAAGCGGGGTATCAGTGGCCGGGAATCAGAGGAAGGTAATCAGAGGCAGGGGATCAAACACGGGGAATCAGAGGCTGGGAATCAGAGCTGGGGAATCAGAGGCGGGGAATCAGAGCTGGGGAATCACAGGCGGGGAATCAGAGATGGGGAATCAGAGGCGGGGAATCAGAGGCAGGGAATCAGATGCGGGGAATCAGAGGCGGGGAATCAGAGCTGGCGAATCAGAGGCGGGGAATCAGAGGTGGGCAATCAGAGGATGGGAATAAGATATGGGGAATCAGAGGCGGGGAATCAGAGCTGGGGAATCACAGGCGGGGAAACAGAGGCGGGGAATCAGAGGCTGTGAAACAGAGGCGGGGAATCAGATATTGGGAATCAGAGGTGGGGAATCAGAGGTTGGGAATCAGAGGCCTGGAATCAGAGGCGTGGAATCAGAGGCAGGGAATCAGATGCGGGGAATCAGAGGAGGGGAATCAGAGCTGGGGAATCAGAGGCGGGGTATTAGAGTTGGGGAATCAGAGGCGGGGAATCAGACGCGGGGAATCAGAGGGGGGGAATCATAGCTGGCGAATCAGAGGCGGGGAATCAGAGGTGGGCAATCAGAGGCCGGGAATCAGAGGTGGTGAATCAGAGATGGGGAATCAGAGGCGGGGAATCAGTGGCAGGGAATCAGACACGGGGAATCAGACACGGGGAATCAGAGGTGGGGAATCAGAGATGTGGAATCAGAGGCGGTGAATGAGAGATGGGGAATCAGAGGCGGGGAATCAGAGGCGGGGAATCAGATATGGGGTATCAGAGGTGGGGAATCAGGGGCGGGGAATCAGTGGCAGGGAATCAGAGGAGGGGATTCAGAGGCGGGGAATCAGAGGCAGGGAATCAGACACTGGGAATCAGAGGCGGTGAATCAGGGATGGGGAATGAGAGGCCGGGAAACAGAGGTGGGGAATCAGAGACCGGGAATCAGAGATGGGGAATCAGAGGCGGGGAATCAGATATGGGGAATCAGAGGCGGGGAATCAGAAGCGGGGAAACAGAGGCGGTGAATCAGATATTCGGAATCAGAGGTTGCGAATCAGAGGTAGAGAATCAGAGATGGGGAAGCAGAGGTGGGGAATCAGATGTGATGAATTAGAGATGGGGAATCAGAGGCAGGGAATCAGACGCGGGGAATCAGAGGTGGTGAATCAGAGATGTGGAATCAGAGGCGGGGAATCAGAGGCAGGGAATCAGACGCGGGGAATAAGAGGCGGGGAATCATAGCTGGCGAATCAGAGGCGGGGAATCAGAGGTGGGGAATCAGAGGCGGGGAATCAGATATGGAGAATCAGAGGCGGGGAATCAGAGGCGGGGAAACAGAGGTGGGGAATCAGATATGTGGAATCAGAGGTGGCGAATCAAAGGCGGTGAATCAGAGATGGGGAATCAGAGGCGGGGAATCAGAGGCAGGGAATCAAACACGGGGAATCAGAGGCGGGGAATCAGAGCTGGGGAATCAGAGGCGGGGAATCAGAGTTGGGGAATCAGAGGCGGGGAATCAGATATGGGGAAACAGGGGCGGGGAATCAGAGGCAGGGAAACAGAGGCGGGGAATCAGATATGGGGAATCAGGGGTGGGGAATCAGAGGTTGGGAATCAGAGGCAGGGAATCAGAGGCGTGGAAACAGAGGCGGGGATTCAGATGTGGTGAATCAGAGATGGGGAATCAGAGGCAGGGAATCAGAATCAGAAGCGGGGTATCAGTGGCCGGGAATCAGAGGAAGGTAATCAGAGGCAGGGGATCAAACACGGGGAATCAGAGGCTGGGAATCAGAGCTGGGGAATCAGAGGCGGGGAATCAGAGCTGGGGAATCACAGGCGGGGAATCAGAGATGGGGAATCAGAGGCGGGGAATCAGAGGCAGGGAATCAGATGCGGGGAATCAGAGGCGGGGAATCAGAGCTGGCGAATCAGAGGCGGGGAATCAGAGGTGGGCAATCAGAGGATGGGAATAAGATATGGGGAATCAGAGGCGGGGAATCAGAGCTGGGGAATCACAGGCGGGGAAACAGAGGCGGGGAATCAGAGGCGGTGAAACAGAGGCGGGGAATCAGATATTGGGAATCAGAGGTGGGGAATCAGAGGTTGGGAATCAGAGGCCTGGAATCAGAGGCGTGGAATCAGAGGCAGGGAATCAGATGCGGGGAATCAGAGGAGGGGAATCAGAGCTGGGGAATCAGAGGCGGGGTATTAGAGTTGGGGAATCAGAGGCGGGGAATCAGACGCGGGGAATCAGAGGGGGGGAATCATAGCTGGCGAATCAGAGGCGGGGAATCAGAGGTGGGCAATCAGAGGCCGGGAATCAGAGGTGGTGAATCAGAGATGGGGAATCAGAGGCGGGGAATCAGTGGCAGGGAATCAGACACGGGGAATCAGACACGGGGAATCAGAGGTGGGGAATCAGAGATGTGGAATCAGAGGCGGTGAATGAGAGATGGGGAATCAGAGGCGGGGAATCAGAGGCGGGGAATCAGATATGGGGTATCAGAGGTGGGGAATCAGGGGCGGGGAATCAGTGGCAGGGAATCAGAGGAGGGGATTCAGAGGCGGGGAATCAGAGGCAGGGAATCAGACACTGGGAATCAGAGGCGGTGAATCAGGGATGGGGAATGAGAGGCCGGGAAACAGAGGTGGGGAATCAGAGACCGGGAATCAGAGATGGGGAATCAGAGGCGGGGAATCAGATATGGGGAATCAGAGGCGGGGAATCAGAAGCGGGGAAACAGAGGCGGTGAATCAGATATTCGGAATCAGAGGTTGCGAATCAGAGGTAGAGAATCAGAGATGGGGAAGCAGAGGTGGGGAATCAGATGTGATGAATTAGAGATGGGGAATCAGAGGCGGGGTATCAGAGGTGCCAATCAGAGGCGGTGAAACAGAGGCGGGGAATCAGATATGGGGAAACAGAGGCGGGGAATCAGAGGCAGGGAAACAGAGGCGGGGAATCAGATATGGGGATTCAGAGGTGGGGAATAACAGGTTGCGAATCAGAGGCAGGGAATCAGAGGCGGGGAATCAGAGGCGGGGAATCAGAGGCAGGGAATCGGATGTGCAGAATCAGAGATGGGGAATCAGAGGTGGGGAATCAGAGGTGGTGAATCAGAGATGGGGAATCAAAGGCGTGGAATCAGAGGCAGGGTCAGACACGGGGAATCAGAGGCGGGGAATCAGATGCGGGGAACCAGAGGAGGGGAATCATAGCTGGCGAATCAGAGGCGGGGAATCAGAGGTGGGGAATCATAGGCGGGGAATCAGATATGGGGAATCAGAGGTGGGGAATCAGAGGCGGGGAAACAGAGGCGGGGAATCAGATATGTTGGATCAGAGGTGGGGAATCAGAGGCGGGGAATCAGAGCTGGGGAATCAGAGGCGGGGAATCAGAGTTGGGGAATCAGAGGCAGGGAATCAGATATGGGGAATCAGAGGTGGGGAATCAGAGGCGGGGAAACAGAGGCGGGGAATCAGATATGGGGTGTCAGAGGTGGGGAATCAGGGGCGGGGAATCAGTGGCAGGGAATCAGAGGAGGGGATTCAGAGGCGGGGAATCAGGGATTGGGAATCAGAGGCCGGGAAACAGAGGTGGGGAATCAGAGACCGGGAATCAGAGATGGGGAATCAGAGGCGGGGAATCAGATATGGGGAATCAGAGGCGGGGAATCAGAGGCAGGGAAACAGAGGCGGTGAGTCAGAGATGGGGAATCAGAGGCGGGGAATCAGAGGCAGGGAATCAGAAACGGGGAATCAGAGGCGGGCAATCATAACTGGCGAATCAGAGGAGGGGAATCAGTGGTGGGGAATCAGAGGCGGGGAATCAGATATGGTGAATCAGAGGTGGGGAATCAGAGGCGGGGAAACAGAGGCCGGGAATCAGATATGTTGTATCAGAGGTGGGGAATCAGAGGCGGGAAATCAGAGCTGGGGAATCAGAGGCGGGGAAATCAGAGTTGGGGAATCAGAGTCCGGGAATCAGAGATGGGAAATCAGAGGAGGGGAATCAAATATGGGGAATCAGATGCGGGGAATCAGAGTTGGGGAATCAGAGTCCGGGAATCAGAGATGGGGAATCAGAGGCGGGGAATCAAATATGGGGAATAAGAGGCGGGGAATCAGAGGCGGGGTAACAGAGGCGGTGAATCAGATATGGGCAATCAGAGGTGGCGAATCAGAGGTAGAGAATCAGAGATGGGGAAGCAGAGGTGGGGAATCAGAGGCGGGAAATCAGAGCTGGGGAATCAGAGGCGGGGAATCAGAGTTGGGGAATCAGAGTCCGGGAATCAGAGATGGGGAATCAGAGGCGGGGAATCAAATATGGGGAATCAGAGGCGGGGAATCAGAGGCGGGGATACAGAGGCGGAGAATCAGATATGGGGAATCAGAGGTGGCGAATCAGAGGTTGAGAATCAGAGATGGGGAAGCAGAGGTGGGGAATCAGATGTGATGAATTAGAGATGGGGAATCAGAGGCGGGGTATCAGAGGCGGCCAATCAGAGGCGGGGAATCAGAGTCGTGGAATCAGATATGGGAAATCAGAGGTGGGGAATCAGAGGTGGGGAAACAGAGGCGGGGAATCAGATATGGGGTATCAGAGGTGGGGAATCAGGGGCGGGGAATCAGTGGCAGGGAATCAGAGGAGGGGATTCAGAGGCGGGGAATCAGAGGCAGGGAATCAGACACTGGGAATCAGAGGCGGTGAATCAGGGATGGGGAATGAGAGGCCGGGAAACAGAAGCGGGGAAACAGAGACAGTGAATCAGATATTCGGAATCAGAGGTTGCGATTCAGAGGTAGAGAATCAGAGATGGGGAAGCAGAGGTGGGGAATCAGATGTGATGAATTAGAGATGGGGAATCAGAGGCGGGGTATCAGAGGTGCCAATCAGAGGCGGTGAAACAGAGGCGGGGAATCAGAGGTGGGGAATCAGAGATGGGGAATCAGAGGCGGTGAATGAGAGATGGGGAATCAGAGGCGGGGAATCAGAGGTGCCAATCAGAGGCGGTGAAACAGAGGCGGGGAATCAGATATGGGGAAACAGAGGCGGGGAATCAGAGGCAGGGAAACAGAGGCAGGGAATCAGATATGGGGATTCAGAGGTGGGGAATAACAGGTTGCGAATCAGAGGCAGGGAATCAGAGGCGGAGAATCAGATATGGGGAATCAGAGGTGGCGAATCAGAGGTTGAGAATCAGAGATGGGGAAGCAGAGGTGGGGAATCAGATGTGATGAATTAGAGATGGGGAATCAGAGGCGGGGTATCAGAGGCGGGGATACAGAGGCGGAGAATCAGATATGGGGAATCAGAGGTGGCGAATCAGAGGTTGAGAATCAGAGATGGGGAAGCAGAGGTGGGGAATCAGATGTGATGAATTAGAGATGGGGAATCAGAGGCGGGGTATCAGAGGCGGCCAATCAGAGGCGGGGAATCAGAGTCGTGGAATCAGATATGGGAAATCAGAGGTGGGGAATCAGAGGTGGGGAAACAGAGGCGGGGAATCAGATATGGGGTATCAGAGGTGGGGAATCAGGGGCGGGGAATCAGTGGCAGGGAATCAGAGGAGGGGATTCAGAGGCGGGGAATCAGAGGCAGGGAATCAGACACTGGGAATCAGAGGCGGTGAATCAGGGATGGGGAATGAGAGGCCGGGAAACAGAAGCGGGGAAACACAGGCAGTGAATCAGATATTCGGAATCAGAGGTTGCGATTCAGAGGTAGAGAATCAGAGATGGGGAAGCAGAGGTGGGGAATCAGATGTGATGAATTAGAGATGGGGAATCAGAGGCGGGGTATCAGAGGTGCCAATCAGAGGCGGTGAAACAGAGGCGGGGAATCAGAGGTGGGGAATCAGAGATGGGGAATCAGAGGCGGTGAATGAGAGATGGGGAATCAGAGGCGGGGAATCAGAGGTGCCAATCAGAGGCGGTGAAACAGAGGCGGGGAATCAGATATGGGGAAACAGAGGCGGGGAATCAGAGGCAGGGAAACAGAGGCAGGGAATCAGATATGGGGATTCAGAGGTGGGGAATAACAGGTTGCGAATCAGAGGCAGGGAATCAGAGGCGGGGAATCAGAGGCGGGGAATCAGAGGCAGGGAATCGGATGTGCAGAATCAGAGATGGGGAATCAGAGGTGGGGAATCAGAGGTGGTGAATCAGAGATGGGGAATCAAAGGCGTGGAATCAGAGGCAGGGTCAGACACGGGGAATCAGAGGCGGGGAATCAGATGCGGGGAACCAGAGGAGGGGAATCATAGTTGGCGAATCAGAGGCGGGGAATCAGAGGCGGGGAATCAGAGTTGGGGAATCAGAGTTGTGGAATCAGAGTCCGGGAATCAGAGATGGGGAATCAGAGGCGGGGAATCAAATATGGGGAATCAGAGGCGGGGAATCAGAGGCGGGGATACAGAGGCGGAGAATCAGATATGGGGAATCAGAGGTGGCGAATCAGAGGTTGAGAATCAGAGATGGGGAAGCAGAGGTGGGGAATCAGATGTGATGAATTAGAGATGGGGAATCAGAGGCGGGGTATCAGAGGCGGCCAATCAGAGGCGGGGAATCAGAGTCGTGGAATCAGATATGGGAAATCAGAGGTGGGGAATCAGAGGTGGGGAAACAGAGGCGGGGAATCAGATATGGGGTATCAGAGGTGGGGAATCAGGGGCGGGGAATCAGTGGCAGGGAATCAGAGGAGGGGATTCAGAGGCGGGGAATCAGAGGCAGGGACTCAGACACTGGGAATCAGAGGCGGTGAATCAGGGATGGGGAATGAGAGGCCGGGAAACAGAAGCGGGGAAACAGAGGCAGTGAATCAGATATTCGGAATCAGAGGTTGCGATTCAGAGGTAGAGAATCAGAGATGGGGAAGCAGAGGTGGGGAATCAGATGTGATGAATTAGAGATGGGGAATCAGAGGCGGGGTATCAGAGGTGCCAATCAGAGGCGGTGAAACAGAGGTGGGGAATCAGAGGTGGGGAATCAGAGATGGGGAATCAGAGGCGGTGAATGAGAGATGGGGAATCAGAGGCGGGGAATCAGAGGTGCCAATCAGAGGCGGTGAAACAGAGGCGGGGAATCAGATATGGGGAAACAGAGGCGGGGAATCAGAGGCAGGGAAACAGAGGCAGGGAATCAGATATGGGGATTCAGAGGTGGGGAATAACAGGTTGCGAATCAGAGGCAGGGAATCAGAGGCGGGGAATCAGAGGCGGGGAATCAGAGGCAGGGAATCGGATGTGCAGAATCAGAGATGGGGAATCAGAGGTGGGGAATCAGAGGTGGTGAATCAGAGATGGGGAATCAAAGGCGTGGAATCAGAGGCAGGGTCAGACACGGGGAATCAGAGGCGGGGAATCAGATGCGGGGAACCAGAGGAGGGGAATCATAGTTGGCGAATCAGAGGCGGGGAATCAGAGGTGGGGAATCATAGGCGGGGAATCAGATATGGGGAATCAGAGGTGGGGAATCAGAGGCGGGGAAACAGAGGCGGGGAATCAGATATGTTGGATCAGAGGTGGGGAATCAGAGGCGGGGAATCAGAGCTGGGGAATCAGAGGCGGGGAATCAGAGTTGGGGAATCAGAGGCAGGGAATCAGATATGGGGAATCAGAGGTGGGGAATCAGAGGCGGGGAAACAGAGGCGGGGAATCAGATATGGGGTATCAGAGGTGGGGAATCAGGGGCGGGGAATCAGTGGCAGGGAATCAGAGGAGGGGATTCAGAGGCGGGGAATCAGGGATTGGGAATCAGAGGCCGGGAAACAGAGGTGGGGAATCAGAGACCGGGAATCAGAGATGGGGAATCAGAGGCGGGGAATCAGATATGGGGAATCAGAGGCGGGGAATCAGAGGCAGGGAAACAGAGGCGGTGAGTCAGAGATGGGGAATCAGAGGCGGGGAATCAGAGGCAGGGAATCAGAAACGGGGAATCAGAGGCGGGCAATCATAACTTGCGAATCAGAGGAGGGGAATCAGTGGTGGGGAATCAGAGGCGGGGAATCAGATATGGTGAATCAGAGGTGGGGAATCAGAGGCGGGGAAACAGAGGCCGGGAATCAGATATGTTGTATCAGAGGTGGGGAATCAGAGGCGGGAAATCAGAGCTGGGGAATCAGAGGCGGGGAAATCAGAGTTGGGGAATCAGAGTCCGGGAATCAGAGATGGGAAATCAGAGGAGGGGAATCAAATATGGGGAATCAGAGGCGGGGAATCAGAGGCGGGGAAACAGAGGCGGTGAATCAGATATGGGCAATCAGAGGTGGCGAATCTGAGGTAGAGAATCAGAGATGGGGAAGCAGACGTGGGGAATCAGAGGCGGGAAATCAGAGCTGGGGAATCAGAGGCGGGGAATCAGAGTTGGGGAATCAGAGTCCGGGAATCAGAGATGGGGAATCAGAGGCGGGGAATCAAATATGGGGAATCAGAGGCGGGGAATCAGAGGCGGTGATACAGAGGCGGTGAATCAGATATGGGGAATCAGAGGTGGCGAATCAGAGGTTGAGAATCAGAGATGGGGAAGCAGAGGTGGGGAATCAGATGTGATGAATTAGAGATGGGGAATCAGAGGCGGGGTATCAGAGGCGGCCAATCAGAGGCGGGGAATCAGAGTCGTGGAATCAGATATGGGAAATCAGAGGTGGGGAATCAGAGGCGGGGAAACAGAGGCGGGGAATCAGATATGGGGTATCAGAGGTGGGGAATCAGGGGCGGGGAATCAGTGGCAGGGAATCAGAGGAGGGGATTCAGAGGCGGGGAATCAGAGGCAGGGAATCAGACACTGGGAATCAGAGGCGGTGAATCAGGGATGGGGAATGAGAGGCCGGGAAACAGAGGTGGGGAATCAGAGACCGGGAATCAGAGATGGGGAATCAGAGGCGGGGAATCAGATATGGGGAATCAGAGGCGGGGAATCAGAAGCGGGGAAACAGAGGCTGTGAATCAGATATTCGGAAGCAGAGGTTGCGAATCAGAGGTAGAGAATCAGAGATGGGGAAGCAGAGGTGGGGAATCAGATGTGATGAATTAGAGATGGGGAATCAGAGGCGGGGTATCAGAGGTGCCAATCAGAGGCGGTGAAACAGAGGCGGGGAATCAGATATGGGGAAACAGAGGCGGGGAATCAGAGGCAGGGAAACAGAGGCGGGGAATCAGATATGGGGATTCAGAGGTGGGGAATAACAGGTTGCGAATCAGAGGCAGGGAATCAGAGGCGGGGAATCAGAGGCGGGGAATCAGAGGCAGGGAATCGAATGTGCAGAATCAGAGATGGGGAATCAGAGGTGGGGAAACAGAGGTGGTGAATCAGAGATGGGGAATCAAAGGCGTGGAATCAGAGGCAGGGTCAGACACGGGGAATCAGAGGCGGGGAATCAGATGCGGGGAACCAGAGGAGGGGAATCATAGCTGGCGAATCAGAGGCGGGGAATCAGAGGTGGGGAATCATTGGCGGGGAATCAGATATGGGGAATCAGAGGTGGGGAATCAGAGGCGGGGAAACAGAGGCGGGGAATCAGATATGTTGGATCAGAGGTGGGGAATCAGAGGCGGGGAATCAGAGCTGGGGAATCAGAGGCGGGGAATCAGAGTTGGGGAATCAGAGGCAGGGAATCAGATATGGGGAATCAGAGGTGGGGAATCAGAGGCGGGGAAACAGAGGCGGGGAATCAGATATTGGGAATCAGAGGTGGCGAATCAGAGGTAGAGAATCGGAGATGGGGAAGCAGAGGTGGGGAATCAGATGTGATGAATTAGAGATGGGGAATCAGAGGCGGGGTATCAGAGGTGCCAATCAGAGGCGGGGAAACAGAGGCGGGGAATCAGATATGGGGAAACAGAGGTGGGGAATAAGAGGTTGCGAATCAGAGGCAGGGAATCAGAGGCGGGGAATCAGAGGCGGGGAATCAGAGGCAGGGAATCGGATGTGCGGAATCAGAGATGGGGTATCAGAGGTGGGGAATCAGAGGTGGTGAGTCAGACATGGGGAATCAGAGGCGGGGAATCAGAGGCAGGGAATCAGAGGAGGGGATTCAGAGGCGGGGAATCAGAGGCAGGGAATCAGACACTGGGAGTCAGAGGCGGTGAATCAGGGATTGGGAATCAGAGATGGGGAATCAGAGGCGGGGAATCAGATATGGGGAATCAGAGGCGGGGAATCAGAGGCAGGGAAACAGAGGCGGTGAATCAGATATTGGGAATCAGAGGTGGCGAATCAGAGGTAGAGAATCGGAGCTGGGGAAGCAGAGGTGGGGAATAAGATGTGATGAATTAGAGATGGGGAATCAGAGGCGGGGTATCAGAGGTGCCAATCAGAGGCAGGGAATCAGAGGCGGGGAATCAGAGGCGGGGAATCAGAGGCAGGGAATCGGATGTGCGGAATCAGAGATGGGGTATCAGAGGTGGGGAATCAGAGGTGGTGAGTCAGACATGGGGAATCAGAGGCGGGGAATCAGAGGCAGGGAATCAGAAACGGGGAATCAGATGCGGGCAATCATAACTGGCGAATCAGAGGAGGGGAATCAGTGGTGGGGAATCAGAGGCGGGGAATCAGATATGGTGAATCAGAGGTGGGGAATCAGAGGCGGGGAAACAGAGGCCGGGAATCAGATATGTTGTATCACAGGTGGGGAATCAGAGGCGGGAAATCAGAGCTGGGGATTCAGAGGCGGGGAAATCAGAGTTGGGGAATCAGAGTCCGGGAATCAGAGATGGGAAATCAGAGGAGGGGAATCAAATATGGGGAATCAGAGGCGGGGAATCAGAGTTGGGGAATGAGTCCGGGAATCAGAGATGGGGAATCAGATGCGGGGAAACAGAGGCGGTGAATCAGATATGGGCAATCAGAGGTGGCGAATCAGGGGTAGAGAATCAGAGATGGGGAAGCAGAGGTGGGGAATCAGATGTGATGAATTAGAGATGGGGAATCAGAGGCGGGGTATCAGAGGCGGGGAATCAGAGTTGGGGAATCAGAGGAGGGGAATCAGATATGGGGAAACAGAGGCCGGGAATCAGAGGCAGGGAAACAGAGGCGGGGAATCAGATATGGGGAATCAGAGGTGGGGAATTAGAGGTTGCGAATCAGAGGCAGGGAATCAGAGGCGGGGAATCAGAGGCAGGGAATCGGATGAGCGGAATCAGAGATGGGGAATCAGAGGTGGGGAATCAGAGGTGGAGAATCAGAGAAGGGGAATCAGAGGCGGGGAATCAGATGCAGGGAATCAGATGCAGGGAATCAGAGGCGGGGAATCATAGCTGGCGAATCAGAGGAGGGGAATCAGAGTTGGGGAATCAGAGGCGGGGAATCAGATATGGGGAAACAGAGGCGGGGAATCAGAGGCGGGGAAACAGAGGCGGGGAATCAGATATGGGGATTCAGAGGTGGGGAATCAGAGGTTGGGAATCAGAGGCAGGGAATCAGAGGCGGGGAATCAGAGGCAGGGAATCAGATGCGGGGAATCAGAGGCAGGGAATCAGAGCTGGGGAATCAGAGGCGGGGAATCAGAGTTGGGGAATCAGAGGCGTGGAATTAGATATGGCGAAACAGAGGAGGGGAATCAGAGACGGGGAAACAGAGGCGGGGAATCAGATATGGGGAATCAGCGGTGGCGAATTAAAGGCGGTGTATCAGAGATGGGGAATCAGGGCAGGGAATCAGAGGCAGGGAATCAAACACGGGGAATCAGAGGCGGGGAATCA
The DNA here is from genome assembly GCF_036971445.1 of Narcine bancroftii. NCBI lineage: Eukaryota > Metazoa > Chordata > Chondrichthyes > Torpediniformes > Narcinidae > Narcine > Narcine bancroftii. The sequence goes on along the minus strand of NW_027211891.1, from coordinate 1,318,770 downwards.
GAGCTGGGGAATCAGAGGCGGGGATTCAGAGTTGGGGAATCAGAGGCGGGGAAACAGAGGCGGGGAATCAGATATGGGGAATCAGAGGTGGGGAATCAGAGGTTGGGAATCAGAAGCAGGGAATCAGAGGCGGGGAATCAGAGGCGGGGAATCAGAGGCAGGGAATCCGATGTGCGGAATCGAGATGGGGAATCAGAGGCAGGGAATCAGAGGCGGGGAATCAGAGGCGGAAAATCAGAGGCCGGGAATCAGATATGGGGAAACAGAGGCGGGGAATCAAAGGCGGGGAAACAGAGGCGGGGAATCAGATATGGGGAATCAGAGGTGGGGAATCAGAGGTTGGGAATCAGAGGCAGGGAATCAGAGGCTGGGAATCAGATGCAGGGAATCAGATGCGGGGAATCAGAGGCGGGGAATCAGAGCTGGGGAATCAGAGGTGGGGAATCAGAGTTGGGGAATCAGAGTCGGGGACTTAGATATGGGGAAACAGAGGCGGGGAATCAGAGGCGGGGAAACAGACGCGGGGAATCAGAGGCGGGGATTCAGAGCTGGGGAATCAGAGGCGGGGAATCAGACTTGGGGAATCAGAGGCGGGGAATCAGATATGGGGAATCAGAGGCGGGGAATCAGAGGCGGGGAAACAGAGGCAGGGAATCAGATATGGGGAATCAGAGGTGGGGTATCAGGGGCAGGGAATCAGTGGCAGGGAATCAGAGGCGGGGAATCAGAGGCGGGGAATCAGAGGCAGGGAATTAGATATGGGGAATCAGAGGTGGGGAATCAGAGGTGGTGAATCAGAGATGGGGAATCACAGGCGGGGAATCAGAGGCAGGGAATAGAACGCGGGGAATCAGAGGCGGGGAATCAGAGCTGGGGAATCAGAGGCGGGGAATCAGAGCTGGGGAATCAGAGGCGGGGAATCATAGTTGGGAATCAGAGGCGGGGAATCAGATATGGGGAAACAGAGGCGGGGAATCAAAGGCGGGGAAACAGAGGCGGGGAATCAGATATGGGGAATCGGATGCGGGGAATCAGAGGCGGGGAATCAGAGCTGGGGAATCAGAGGCGGGGTATCAGAGTTGGGGCATCTGAGGTGGGGAATTAGATATGGGGAAACAGAGGCGGGGAATCAGAGGCGGGGAAACAGAGGCGGGGAATCAGATATGGGGAATCAGAGGTGGGGAATCATAGGCAGGGAATCAGATGTGCGGAATCAGAGATGGGGAATCAGAGGCAGGGAATCAGAATCAGAAGCGGGGAATCAGAGGCCGGGAATCAGAGGCCGGGATTCAGATGCCGGGAATAAGAGGCCGGGAATCAGAGGTGGGGAATCAGAGTCCGGGAATCAGAGATGGGGATTCAGAGGCGGGGAATGATATATGGGGAATCAGAGGCGGGGAATCAGAGGCGGGGTAACAGAGGTGGGGAATCAGATATGGGGAATCAGAGGTGGCGAATCAAAGGCGGTGAATCAGAGATGGGGAATCAGAGGCGGGGAATCAGAGGCAGGGAATCAAACACGGGGAATCAGAGGCGGGGAATCAGAGCTGGGGAATCAGAGGCGGGGAATCAGAGTTGGGGAATCAGAGGCGGGGAATCAGATATGGGGATACAGGGGCGGGGAATCAGAGGCAGGGAAACAGAGGCGGGGAATCAGATATGGGGAATCAGGGGTGGGGAATCAGAGGTTGGGAATCAGAGGCAGGGAATCAGAGGCGTGGAAACAGAGGCGGGGATTCAGATGTGTTGAATCAGAGATGGGGAATCAGAGGCAGGGAATCAGAATCAGAAGCGGGATATCAGTGGCCGGGAATCAGAGGAAGGTAATCAGAGGCAGGGGATCAAACACGGGGAATCAGAGGCTGGGAATCAGAGCTGGGGAATCAGAGGTGGGGAATCAGAGCTGGGGAATCACAGGCGGGGAATCAGAGATGGGGAATCAGAGGCGGGGAATCAGAGGCAGGGAATCAGATACGGGGAATCAGAGGCGGGGAATCAGAGCTGGCGAATCAGAGGCGGGGAATCAGAGGTGGGCAATCAGAGGATGGGAATCAGATATGGGGAATCAGAGGCGGGGAATCAGAGCTGGGGAATCACAGGCGGGGAAACAGAGGCGGGGAATCAGAGGCGGTGAAACAGAGGCGGGGAATCAGATATTGGGAATCAGAGGTGGGGAATCAGAGGTTGGGAATCAGAGGCCTGGAATCAGAGGCGTGGAATCAGAGGCAGGGAATCAGATGCGGGGAATCAGAGGAGGGGAATCAGAGCTGGGGAATCAGAGGCGGGGTATTAGAGTTGGGGAATCAGAGGCGGGGAATCAGACGCGGGGAATCAGAGGGGGGGAATCATAGCTGGCGAATCAGAGGCGGGGAATCAGAGGTGGGCAATCAGAGGCCGGGAATCAGAGGTGGTGAATCAGAGATGGGGAATCAGAGGCGGGGAATCAGTGGCAGGGAATCAGATATGGGGAATCAGAGGCGTGGAATCAGAGGCAGGGAATCAGACACGGGGAATCAGACACGGGGAATCAGAGGTGGGGAATCAGAGATGGGGAATCAGAGGCGGTGAATCAGAGATGGGGAATCAGAGGCGGGGAATCAGAATCAGGAAATCAGACACGGGGATTCAGAGGCTGGGAATCAGACGGGGGGAATCAAAGGCGGGGAATCAGAGCTGGGGAATCAGAGGCAAAGAATCAGAGGCGGGGAATCAGATATGGGGAATCAGAGGCTGGTATTCAGAGGCGGGGAATCAGAGGCAGGGAATCAAACACGGGGAATCAGAGGTGGGGAATCAGAGATGGGGAATCAGAGGCGGGGAATCAGAGTTGGGGAATCAGAGGCAGGAATCGGATGTGCGGAAATAGAGATGGGGAATCAGAGGTGGGGAATCAGAGGCGGTGAATCAGAGATGGGGAATCAGAGGCGGGGAATCAGAGGCAGGAAATCAGACACGGGGATTCAGAGGCTGGGAATCAGACGGGGGGAATCAAAGGCGGGGAATCAGAGCTGGGGAATCAGAGGCAGGGAATCAGAGTTGGGGATTCAGAGACGGGGAATCAGATATGGGGAAACAGAGGCGGGGAATCAGAGGCGGGCAAAGAGAGGCGGGGAATTAGATATGGGGAATCAGATGTGGGGAATCAGAGGTGGTGAATCAGTGATGGGGAATCACAGGCGGGGAATCAGAGGCAGGGAATAGAACGCAGGGAATCAGAGGCAGGGAATCAGAGCTGGGGAATCAGAGGCAGGGAATCATAGTTGGGAATCAGAGGCGGGGAATCAGATATGGGGAAACAGAGGCGGGGAATCAGAGGCGGGGAAACAGAGGCTGGGAATCAGATATGGGGAATCGGATGCGGGGAATCAGAGGCGGGGAATCAGAGCTGGGGAATCAGAGGCGGGGAATCAGAGTTGGGGCATCAGAGGTGGGGAATTAGATATAGGGAAACAGAGGCGGGGAATCAGAGGCGGGGAAACAGAGGCGGGGAATCAGATATGGGGTATCAGAGGTAGGGAATCAGAGGCAGGGAATCAGATGTGCGGAATCAGAGATGGGGAATTAGAGGCAGGGAATCAGAATCAAAAGCGGGGAATCAGAGGCCGGGAATCAGAGGCCGGGAATCAGATGCTGTGAATAAGAGGCCGGGAATCAGAGGTGGGGAATCAGAGTCCGGGAATCAGAGATGGGGATTCAGAGGCGGGGAATGAGATATGGAGAATCAGAGGCGGGGAATCAGAGGCCGGGAAACAGAGGTGGGGAATCAGATATGGGGAATCAGAGGTGGCGAATCAAAGGCGGTGAATCAGAGATGGGGAATCAGAGGCGGGGAATCAGAGGCAGGGAATCAGATGCGGGGAATCAGAGGCGGGGAATCAGAGCTGGCGAATCGGAGGCGGGGAATTAGAGGTGGGCAATCAGAGCCGGGGAATCAGATATGGGGAATCAGAGGCGGGGAATCAGAGGCGGGGAAACAGAGGTGGGGAATCAGATATGGGGAAACAGAGGTGGCAAATCAAAGGAGGTGAATCAGAGATGGGGAATCAGAGGCGGGGAATCAGAGGCAGGGAATCAAAAATGGGGAATCAGAGGCGGGGAATCAGAGCTGGGGAATCAGAGGCGGGGAAGCAGAGTAGGAGAATCAGAGGTGGGGAATCAGATATGGGGAAACAGGGGCGGGGAATCAGAGGCGGGGAAACAGAGGCGGGGAATCAGATATGGGGAATCAGCGGTGGCGAATTAAAGGCGGTGTATCAGAGATGGGGAATCAGGGCAGGGAATCAGAGGCAGGGAATCAAACACGGGGAATCAGAGGCAGGGAATCAGAGCTGGGGAATCAGAGGCGGGGATTCAGAGTTGGGGAATCAGAGGCGGGGAAACAGAGGCGGGGAATCAGATATGGGGAATCAGAGGTGGGGAATCAGAGGTTGGGAATCAGAAGCAGGGAATCAGAGGCGGGGAATCAGAGGCGGGGAATCAGAGGCAGGGAATCCGATGTGCGGAATCGGAGATGGGGAATCAGAGGCAGGGAATCAGAGGCGGGGAATCAGAGGCGGAAAATCAGAGGCCGGGAATCAGATATGGGGAAACAGAGGCGGGGAATCAAAGGCGGGGAAACAGAGGCGGGGAATCAGATATGGGGAATCAGAGGTGGGGAATCAGAGGTTGGGAATCAGAGGCAGGGAATCAGAGGCTGGGAATCAGATGCAGGGAATCAGATGCGGGGAATCAGAGGCGGGGAATCAGAGCTGGGGAATCAGAGGTGGGGAATCAGAGTTGGGGAATCAGAGTCGGGGACTTAGATATGGGGAAACAGAGGCGGGGAATCAGAGGCGGGGAAACAGACGCGGGGAATCAGAGGCGGGGATTCAGAGCTGGGGAATCAGAGGCGGGGAATCAGACTTGGGGAATCAGAGGCGGGGAATCAGATATGGGGAATCAGAGGCGGGGAATCAGAGGCGGGGAAACAGAGGCAGGGAATCAGATATGGGGAATCAGAGGTGGGGTATCAGGGGCAGGGAATCAGTGGCAGGGAATCAGAGGCGGGGAATCAGAGGCGGGGAATCAGAGGCAGGGAATTAGATATGGGGAATCAGAGGCGGGGAATCAGACTTGGGGAATCAGAGGCGGGGAATCAGATATGGGGAATCAGAGGCGGGGAATCAGAGGCGGGGAAACAGAGGCGGGGAATCAGATATGGGGAATCAGAGGTGGGGAATCAGAGGTTGGGAATCAGAAGCAGGGAATCAGAGGCGGGGAATCAGAGGCGGGGAATCAGAGGCAGGGAATCCGATGTGCGGAATCGGAGATGGGGAATCAGAGGCAGGGAATCAGAGTTGGGGAATCAGAGTCGGGGACTTAGATATGGGGAAACAGAGGCGGGGAATCAGAGGCGGGGAAACAGATGCGGGGAATCAGAGGCGGGGATTCAGAGCTGGGGAATCAGAGGCGGGGAATCAGACTTGGGGAATCAGAGGCGGGGAATCAGATATGGGGAATCAGAGGCGGGGAATCAGAGGCGGGGAAACAGAGGCAGGGAATCAGATATGGGGAATCAGAGGTGGGGTATCAGGGGCAGGGAATCAGTGGCAGGGAATCAGAGGCGGGGAATCAGAGGCGGGGAATCAGAGGCAGGGAATTAGATATGGGGAATCAGAGGCGGGGAATCAGACTTGGGGAATCAGAGGCGGGGAATCAGATATGGGGAATCAGAGGCGGGGAATCAGAGGCGGGGAAACAGAGGCGGGGAATCAGATATGGGGAATCAGAGGTGGGGAATCAGAGGTTGGGAATCAGAAGCAGGGAATCAGAGGCGGGGAATCAGAGGCGGGGAATCAGAGGCAGGGAATCCGATGTGCGGAATCGGAGATGGGGAATCAGAGGCAGGGAATCAGAGGCGGGGAATCAGAGGCGGAAAATCAGAGGCCGGGAATCAGATATGGGGAAACAGAGGCGGGGAATCAAAGGCTGGGAATCAGATGCAGGGAATCAGATGCGGGGAATCAGAGGCGGGGAATCAGAGCTGGGGAATCAGAGGTGGGGAATCAGAGTTGGGGAATCAGAGTCGGGGACTTAGATATGGGGAAACAGAGGCGGGGAATCAGAGGCGGGGAAACAGACGCGGGGAATCAGAGGCGGGGATTCAGAGCTGGGGAATCAGAGGCGGGGAATCAGACTTGGGGAATCAGAGGCGGGGAATCAGATATGGGGAATCAGAGGCGGGGAATCAGAGGCGGGGAAACAGAGGCAGGGAATCAGATATGGGGAATCAGAGGTGGGGTATCAGGGGCAGGGAATCAGTGGCAGGGAATCAGAGGCGGGGAATCAGAGGCGGGGAATCAGAGGCAGGGAATTAGATATGGGGAATCAGAGGTGGGGAATCAGAGGTGGTGAATCAGAGATGGGGAATCACAGGCGGGGAATCAGAGGCAGGGAATAGAACGCGGGGAATCAGAGGCGGGGAATCAGAGCTGGGGAATCAGAGGCGGGGAATCAGAGCTGGGGAATCAGAGGCGGGGAATCATAGTTGGGAATCAGAGGCGGGGAATCAGATATGGGGAAACAGAGGCGGGGAATCAAAGGCGGGGAAACAGAGGCGGGGAATCAGATATGGGGAATCGGATGCGGGGAATCAGAGGCGGGGAATCAGAGCTGGGGAATCAGAGGCGGGGTATCAGAGTTGGGGCATCTGAGGTGGGGAATTAGATATGGGGAAACAGAGGCGGGGAATCAGAGGCGGGGAAACAGAGGCGGGGAATCAGATATGGGGAATCAGAGGTGGGGAATCAGAGGCAGGGAATCAGATGTGCGGAATCAGAGATGGGGAATCAGAGGCAGGGAATCAGAATCAGAAGCGGGGAATCAGAGGCCGGGAATCAGAGGCCGGGATTCAGATGCCGGGAATAAGAGGCCGGGAATCAGAGGTGGGGAATCAGAGTCCGGGAATCAGAGATGGGGATTCAGAGGCGGGGAATGATATATGGGGAATCAGAGGCGGGGAATCAGAGGCGGGGTAACAGAGGTGGGGAATCAGATATGGGGAATCAGAGGTGGCGAATCAAAGGCGGTGAATCAGAGATGGGGAATCAGAGGCGGGGAATCAGAGGCAGGGAATCAAACACGGGGAATCAGAGGCGGGGAATCAGAGCTGGGGAATCAGAGGCGGGGAATCAGAGTTGGGGAATCAGAGGCGGGGAATCAGATATGGGGAAACAGGGGCGGGGAATCAGAGGCAGGGAAACAGAGGCGGGGAATCAGATATGGGGAATCAGGGGTGGGGAATCAGAGGTTGGGAATCAGAGGCAGGGAATCAGAGGCGTGGAAACAGAGGCGGGGATTCAGATGTGTTGAATCAGAGATGGGGAATCAGAGGCAGGGAATCAGAATCAGAAGCGGGATATCAGTGGCCGGGAATCAGAGGAAGGTAATCAGAGGCAGGGGATCAAACACGGGGAATCAGAGGCTGGGAATCAGAGCTGGGGAATCAGAGGTGGGGAATCAGAGCTGGGGAATCACAGGCGGGGAATCAGAGATGGGGAATCAGAGGCAGGGAATCAGAGGCAGGGAATCAGATGCGGGGAATCAGAGGCGGGGAATCAGAGCTGGCGAATCAGAGGCGGGGAATCAGAGGTGGGCAATCAGAGGATGGGAATCAGATATGGGGAATCAGAGGCGGGGAATCAGAGCTGGGGAATCACAGGCGGGGAAACAGAGGCGGGGAATCAGAGGCGGTGAAACAGAGGCGGGGAATCAGATATTGGGAATCAGAGGTGGGGAATCAGAGGTTGGCAATCAGAGGCCTGGAATCAGAGGCGTGGAATCAGAGGCAGGGAATCAGATGCGGGGAATCAGAGGAGGGGAATCAGAGCTGGGGAATCAGAGGCGGGGTATTAGAGTTGGGGAATCAGAGGCGGGGAATCAGACGCGGGGAATCAGAGGGGGGGAATCATAGCTGGCGAATCAGAGGCGGGGAATCAGAGGTGGGCAATCAGAGGCCGAGAATCAGAGGTGGTGAATCAGAGATGGGGAATCAGAGGCGGGGAATCAGTGGCAGGGAGTCAGATATGGGGAATCAGAGGCGTGGAATCAGAGGCAGGGAATCAGACACGGGGAATCAGACACGGGGAATCAGAGGTGGGGAATCAGAGATGGGGAATCAGAGGCGGTGAATCAGAGATGGGGAATCAGAGGCGGGGAATCAGAATCAGGAAATCAGACACGGGGATTCAGAGGCTGGGAATCAGACGGGGGGAATCAAAGGCGGGGAATCAGAGCTGGGGAATCAGAGGCAGGGAATCAGAGGCGGGGAATCAGATATGGGGAATCAGAGGCTGGTATTCAGAGGCGGGGAATCAGAGGCAGGGAATCAAACACGGGGAATCAGAGGTGGGGAATCAGAGATGGGGAATCAGAGGCGGGGAATCAGAGTTGGGGAATCAGAGGCAGGGAATCGGATGTGCGGAATCAGAGATGGGGAATCAGAGGTGGGGAATCAGAGGCGGTGAATCAGAGATGGGGAATCAGAGCGGGGAATCAGAGGCAGGAAATCAGACACGGGGATTCAGAGGCTGGGAATCAGACGGGGGGAATCAAAGGCGGGGAATCAGAGCTGGGGAATCAGAGGCAGGGAATCAGAGTTGGGGATTCAGAGACGGGGAATCAGATATGGGGAAACAGAGGCGGGGAATCAGAGGCGGGCAAAGAGAGGCGGGGAATTAGATATGGGGAATCAGATGTGGGGAATCAGAGGTGGTGAATCAGTGATGGGGAATCACAGGCGGGGAATCAGAGGCAGGGAATAGAACGCAGGGAATCAGAGGCAGGGAATCAGAGCTGGGGAATCAGAGGCAGGGAATCATAGTTGGGAATCAGAGGCGGGGAATCAGATATGGGGAAACAGAGGCGGGGAATCAGAGGCGGGGAAACAGAGGCGGGGAATCAGATATGGGGAATCGGATGCGGGGAATCAGAGGCGGGGAATCAGAGCTGGGGAATCAGAGGCGGGGAATCAGAGTTGGGGCATCAGAGGTGGGGAATTTGATATAGGGAAACAGAGGCGGGGAATCAGAGGCGGGGAAACAGAGGTGGGGAATCAGATATGGGGTATCAGAGGTAGGGAATCAGAGGCAGGGAATCAGATGTGCGGAATCAGAGATGGGGAATCAGAGGCAGGGAATCAGAATCAGAAGCGGGGAATCAGAGGCCGGGAATCAGAGGCCGGGAATCAGATGCTGGGAATAAGAGGCCGGGAATCAGAGGTGGGGAATCAGAGTCCGGGAATCAGAGATGGGGATTCAGAGGCAGGGAATGAGATATGGAGAATCAGAGGCGGGGAATCAGAGGCCGGGAAACAGAGGTGGGGAATCAGATATGGGGAATCAGAGGTGGCGAATCAAAGGCGGTGAATCAGAGATGGGGAATCAGAGGCGGGGAATCAGAGGCAGGGAATCAGATGCGGGGAATCAGAGGCGGGCAATCAGAGCTGGCGAATCGGAGGCGGGGAATCAGAGGTGGGCAATCAGAGCCGGGGAATCAGATATGGGGAATCAGAGGCGGGGAATCAGAGGCGGGGAAACAGAGGTGGGGAATCAGATATGGGGAAACAGAGGTGGCAAATCAAAGGCGGTGAATCAGAGATGGGGAATCAGAGGCGGGGAATCAGAGGCAGGGAATCAAAAATGGGGAATCAGAGGCGGGGAATCAGAGCTGGGGAATCAGAGGCGGGGAAGCAGAGTAGGAGAATCAGAGGTGGGGAATCAGATATGGGGAAACAGGGGCGGGGAATCAGAGGCGGGGAAACAGAGGCGGGGAATCAGATATGGGGAATCAGAGGTGTGGAATCAGAGGTTGGGAATCAGAGGCGGGGAAACAGAGGAGGGGAATCAGATATGGGGAATCAGAGGTGGCGATTTAAAGGCGGTGAATCAGAGATGGGGAATCATGGCAGGGAATCAGAGGCAGGGAATCAAACACGGGGAATCAGAGGCGTGGAATCAGAGCTGGGGAATCAGAGGCGGGGATTCAGAGTTGGGGAATCAGAGGCGGGGAATCAGAGGCGGGGAAACAGAGGCGGGGAATCAGATATGGGGAATCAGAGGTGGGGAATCAGAGGTTGGGAATCAGAAGCAGGGAATCAGAGGCGGGGAATCAGAGGCGGGGAATCAGAGGCAGGAAATCCGATGTGCGGAATCGGAGATGGGGAATCAGAGGCAGGGAATCAGGGGCGGGGAATCAGAGGCGGGGAATCAGAGGCCGGGAATCAGATATGGGGAAACAGAGGCGGGGAATCAGAGGCGGGGAAGCAGAGGCGGGGAATCAGATATGGGGAATCAGAGGTGGGGAATCAGAGGTTGGGAATCAGAGGCAGGGAATCAGAGGCTGGGAATCAGATGCAGGGAATCAGAAGCGGGGAATCAGAGGCGGGGAATCAGAGCTGGGGAATCAGAGGTGGGGAATCAGAGTTGGGGAATCAGAGTCGGGGACTTAGATATGGGGAAACAGAGGCAGGGAATCAGAGGCGGGGAAACAGACGCGGGGAATCAGAGGCGGGTATCAGAGCTGGGGAATCAGAGGCGGGGAATCAGAGTTGGGGAATCAGAGGCGGGGAATCAGAGGCGGGGAATCAGAGGCGGGGAATCAGAGGCGGGGAAACAGAGGCAGGGAATTAGATATGGGGAATCAGAGGTGTTGTATCAGGGGCAGGGAATCAGTGGCAGGGAATCAGAGGCGGGGAATCTGAGGCGGGGAATCAGAGGCAGGGAATCAGACACGGGGAATCAGATATGGGGAAACAGAGGCGGGGAATCAGAGGCGGGCAAACAGAGGCGGGGAATTAGATATGGGGAATCAGAGGTGGGGAATCAGAGGTGGTGAATCAGAGATGGGGAATCACAGGCGGGGAATCAGAGGCAGGGAATAGAACGCGGGGAATCAGAGGCGGGGAATCAGAGCTGGGGAATCAGAGGCGGGGAATCATAGTTGGGAATCAGAGGCGGGGAATCAGATATGGGGAAACAGAGGCGGGGAATCAAAGGCGGGGAAACAGAGGCGGGGAATCAGATATGGGGAATCGGATGCGGGGAATCGGAGGCGGGGAATCAGAGCTGGGGAATCAGAGGCGGGGTATCAGAGTTGGGGCATCAGAGGTGGGGAATTAGATATGGGGAAACAGAGGCGGGGAATCAGAGGCAGGGAAACAGAGGTGGGGAATCAGATATGGGGAATCAGAGGTGGGGAATCAGAGGCAGGGAATCAGATGTGCGGAATCAGAGATGGGGAATCAGAGGCAGGGAATCAGAATCAGAAGCGGGGAATCAGAGGCCGGGAATCAGAGGCCGGGATTCAGATGCCGGGAATAAGAGGCCGGGAATCAGAGGTGGGGAATCAGAGTCCGGGAATCAGAGATGGGGATTCAGAGGCGGGGAATGATATATGGGGAATCAGAGGCGGGGAATCAGAGGCGGGGTAACAGAGGTGGGGAATCAGATATGGGGAATCAGAGGTGTCGAATCAAAGGCGGTGAATCAGAGATGGGGAATCAGAGGCGGGGAATCAGAGGCAATGAATCAAACACGGGGAATCAGAGGCGGGGAATCAGAGCTGGGGAATCAGAGGTGGGGAATCAGAGTTGGGGAATCAGAGGCGGGGAATCAGATATGGGGAAACAGGGGCGGAGAATCAGAGGCAGGGAAACAGAGGCGGGGAATCAGATATGGGGAATCAGGGTTGGGGAATCAGAGGTTGGGAATCAGAGGCAGGGAATCAGAGGCGTGGAAACAGAGGCGGGGATTCAGATATGGGGAATCAGAGGTGGGGAATCAGGGGCGTGGAATCAGAGGCAGGGAATTAGATGTGGTGAATCAGAGATGGGGAATCAGAGGCAGGGAATCAGAATCAGAAGCGGGGTATCAGAGGCCGGGAATCAGAGGAAGGTAATCAGAGGCAGGGGATCAAACACGGGGAATCAGAGGCTGGGAATCAGAGCTGGGGAATCACAGGCGGGGAATCAGAGATGGGGAATCAGAGGCGGGGAATCAGAGGCAGGGAATCAGATGCGGGGAATCAGAGGCGGGGAATCAGAGCTGGTGAATCAGAGGCGGGGAATCAGAGGTGGGCAATCAGAGGATGGGAATCAGATATGGGGAATCAGTGGCGGGGAATTAGAGCTGGGGAATCACAGGCGGGGAATCAGAGTTGGGGAATCAGAGGCGGGGAATCAGATATGGGGAAACAGAGGCGGGGAATCAGAGGTGGTGAAACACAGGCGGGGAATCAGATATGGGGAATCAGAGGTGGGGAATCAGAGGTTGGGAATCAGAGGCCTGGAATCAGAGGCGGGGAATCAGAGGCAGGGAATCAGATGCGGGGAATCAGAGGAGGGGAATCAGAGCTGGGGAATCAGAGGCGGGGTATTAGAGTTGGGGAATCAGAGGCGGGGAATCAGACGCGGGGAATCAGAGGGGGGGAATCATAGCTGGCGAATCAGAGGCGGGGAATCAGAGGTGGGCAATCAGAGGCCGGGAATCAGAGGTGGTGAATCAGAGATGGGGAATCAGAGGCGGGGAATCAGTGGCAGGGAATCAGATATGGGGAATCAGAGGCGTGGAATCAGAGGCAGGGAATCAGACACGGGGAATCAGACACGGGGAATCAGAGGTGGGGAATCAGAGATGGGGAATCAGAGGCGGTGAATCAGAGATGGGGAATCAGAGGCGGGGAATCAGAGGCAGGAAATCAGACACGGGGATTCAGAGGCTGGGAATCAGACGGGGGGAATCAAAGGCGGGGAATCAGAGCTGGGGAATCAGAGGCAGGGAATCAGAGGCGGGGAATCAGATATGGGGAATCAGAGGCTGGGATTCAGAGGCGGGGAATCAGAGGCAGGGAATCAGACACGGGGAATCAGAGGTGGGGAATCAGAGATGGGGAATCAGAGGCGGGGAATCAGAGGCGGGGAATCAGAGGCGGGGAAACAGAGGCAGGGAATTAGATATGGGGAATCAGAGGTGGGGTATCAGGGGCAGGGAATCAGTGGCAGGGAATCAGAGGCGGGGAATAAGAGGCGGGGAATCAGAGGCAGGGAATCAGACACGGGGAATCAGATATGGGGAAACAGAGGCGGGGAATCAGAGGCGGGCAAACATTGGCGGGCAATTAGATATGGGGAATCAGAGGTGGGGAATCAGAGGTGGTGAATCAGAGATGGGGAATCACAGGTGGGGAATCAGAGGCAGGGAATAGAACGCGGGGAATCAGAGGCGGGGAATCAGAGCTGGGGAACCAGAGGCAGGGAATCAGATGCGGGGAATCAGAGGAGGGGAATCAGAGCTGGGGAATCAGAGGCGGGGTATTAGAGTTGGGGAATCAGAGGCGGGGAACCAGACGCGGGGAATCAGAGGGGGGGAATCATAGCTGGCGAATCAGAGGCGGGGAATCAGAGGTGAGCAATCAGATGCGGGGAATCAGAGGAGGGGAATCAGAGCTGGGGAATCAGAGGCGGGGTATTAGAGTTGGGGAATCAGAGGCGGGGAATCAGACGCGGGGAATCAGAGTGGGGGAATCATAGCTGGCGAATCAGAGGCGGGGAAACAGAGGCGGGGAATCAGAGGCGGGGAAACAGAGGTGGGGAATCAGATATGGGGAATCAGAGGTGGGGAATCAGAGGCAGGGAATCAGATGTGCAGAATCAGAGATGGGGAATCAGAGGCAGGGAATCAGAATCAGAAGCGGGGAATCAGAGGCCGGGAATCAGAGGCCGGGATTCAGATGCCGGGAATAAGAGGCCGGGAATCAGAGGTGGGGAATCAGAGTCCGGGAATCAGAGATGGGGATTCAGAGGCGGGGAATGATATATGGGGAATCAGAGGCGGGGAATCAGAGGCGGGGTAACAGAGGTGGGGAATCAGATATGGGGAATCAGAGGTGTCGAATCAAAGGCGGTGAATCAGAGATGGGGAATCAGAGGCGGGGAATCAGAGGCAATGAATCAAACACGGGGAATCAGAGGCGGGGAATCAGAGCTGGGGAATCAGAGGTGGGGAATCAGAGTTGGGGAATCAGAGGCGGGGAATCAGATATGGGGAAACAGGGGCGGAGAATCAGAGGCAGGGAAACAGAGGCGGGGAATCAGATATGGGGAATCAGGGGTGGGGAATCAGAGGTTGGGAATCAGAGGCAGGGAATCAGAGGCGTGGAAACAGAGGCGGGGATTCAGATATGGGGAATCAGAGGTGGGGAATCAGGGGCGTGGAATCAGAGGCAGGGAATTAGATGTGGTGAATCAGAGATGGGGAATCAGAGGCAGGGAATCAGAATCAGAAGCGGGGTATCAGAGGCCGGGAATCAGAGGAAGGTAATCAGAGGCAGGGGATCAAACACGCGGAATCAGAGGCTGGGAATCAGAGCTGGGGAATCACAGGCGGGGAATCAGAGATGGGGAATCAGAGGCGGGGAATCAGAGGCAGGGAATCAGATGCGGGGAATCCGAGGCGGGGAATCAGAGCTGGCGAATCAGAGGCGGGGAATCAGAGGTGGGCAATCAGAGGATGGGAATCAGATATGGGGAATCAGAGGCGGGGAATTAGAGCTGGGGAATCACAGGCGGGGAATCAGAGTTGGGGAATCAGATGCGGGGAATCAGATATGGGGAAACAGAGGCGGGGAATCAGAGGCGGTGAAACAGAGGCGGGGAATCAGATATGGGGAATCAGAGGTGGGGAATCAGAGGTTGGGAATCAGAGGCCTGGAATCAGAGGCGGGGAATCAGAGGCAGGGAATCAGATGCGGGGAATCAGAGGAGGGGAATCAGAGCTGGGGAATCAGAGGCGGGGTATTAGAGTTGGGGAATCAGAGGCGGGGAATCAGACGCGGGGAATCAGAGGGGGGGAATCATAGCTGGCGAATCAGAGGCGGGGAATCAGAGGTGAGCAATCAGAGGCCGGGAATCAGAGGTGGTGAATCAGAGATGGGGAATCAGAGGCGGGGAATCAGTGGCAGGGCATCAGATATGGGGAATCAGAGGCGTGGAATCAGAGGCAGGGAATCAGACACGGGGAATCAGACACGGGGAATCAGAGGTGGGGAATCAGAGATGGGGAATCAGAGGCGGTGAATCAGAGATGGGGAATCAGAGGCGGGGAATCAGAGGCAGGAAATCAGACACGGGGATTCAGAGGCTGGGAATCAGACGGGGGGAATCAAAGGCGGGGAATCAGAGCTGTGGAATCAGAGGCAGGGAATCAGAGGCGGGGAATCAGATATGGGGAATCAGAGGCTGGGATTCAGAGGCGGGGAATCAGAGGCAGGGAATCGGACACGGGGAATCAAAGGTGGGGAATCAGAGATGGGGAATCAGAGGCGGGGATTCAGAGGCAGGGAATCAGACGCGGGGAATCTGAGGCGGGGAATCAGAGCTGGGGAATCAGAGGTGGGGAATCAGAGTTGGGGAATCAGAGGCAGGGAATCGGATGTGCGGAATCAGAGATGGGGAATCAGATGTGGGGAATCAGAGGAATCAGAGATGGGGAATCAGAGGCGGGGAATCAGAGGCAGGAAATCAGACACGGGGATTCAGAGGCTGGGAATCAGACGGGGGGAATCAAAGGCGGGGAATCAGAGCTGGGTAATCAGAGGCAGGGAATCAGAGTTGGGGATTCAGAGACGGGGAATCAGATATGGGGAAACAGAGGCGGGGAATCAGAGGCGGGCAAACAGAGGCGGGGAATTAGATATGGGGAATCAGAGGTGGGGAATCAGAGGTGGTGAATCAGTGATGGGGAATCACAGGCGGGGAATCAGAGGCAGGGAATAGAACGCAGGGAATCAGACGCAGGGAATCAGAGCTGAGGAATCAGAGGCGGGGAATCATAATTGGGAATCAGAGGCGGGGAATCAGATATGGGAAAACAGAGGCGGGGAATCAGAGGCGGGGAAACAGAGGCGGGGAATCAGATATTGAGAATTGGATGCGGGGAATCAGAGGCGGGGAATCAGAGCTGGGGAATCAGAGGCGGGGAATCAGAGTTGGGGCATCAGAGGTGGGGAATTAGATATAGGGAAACAGAGGCGGGGAATCAGAGGCGGGGAAACAGAGGCGGGGAATCAGATATGGGGAATCAGAGGGGGGGAATCAGAGGCAGGGAATCAGATGTGCGGAATCAGAGATGGGGAATCAGAGGCAGGGAATCAGAATCAGAAGCGGGGAATCAGAGGCCGGGTATCAGAGGCCGGGAATCAGATGCTGGGAATAAGAGGCCGGGAATCAGAGGTGGGGAATCAGAGTCCGGGAATCAGAGATGGGGATTCAGAGGCGGGGAATGAGATATGGAGAATCAGAGGCGGGGAATCAGAGGCCGGGAAACAGAGGTGGGGAATCAGATATGGGGAATCAGAGGTGGCGAATCAAAGGCGGTGAATCAGAGATGGGGAATCAGAGGCGGGGAATCAGAGGCAGGGAATCAGATGCGGGGAATCAGAGGCGGGGAATCCGAGTTGGGGCATCAGAGGTGGGGAATTAGATATAGGGAAACAGAGGCGGGGAATCAGAGGCGGGGAAACAGAGGCGGGGAAACAGAGGCGGGGAATCAGATATGGGGAATCAGAGGTGGGGAATCCGAGGTTGGGAATCAGAGGCAGGGAATCAGAGGCGGGGAATCAGAGGCGGGGAATCAGAGGAAGGGAATCAGATGTGCGGAATCGGAGATGGGGAATCAGAGGCAGGGAATCAGAGGCGGGGAATCAGAGGCGGGGAATCAGAGGCCGGGAATCAGATATGGGGAAACAGAGGCGGGGAATCCGAGGCGGGGAAACAGAGGCGGGGAATCAGATATGGGGAATCAGAGGTGGGGAATCAGAGGTTGGGAATCAGAGGCAGGGAATCAGAGGCTTGGAATCAGATGCAGGGAATCAGATGCGGGGAATCAGAGGCGGGGAATCAGAGCTGGGGAATCAGAGGTGGGGAATCAGATTTGGGGAATCAGAGGCGGGGACTTAGATATTGGGAAACAGAGGCGGGGAATCAGAGGCGGGGAAACCCAGGCGGGGAATCAGATATGGGGAATCAGAGGTGGGGAATCAGAGGCAAGGAATCAGATGTGCGGAATCAGAGATGGGGAATCAGAGGCAGGGAATCAGAATCAGAAGCAGGGAATCAGAGGCCGGGAATCAGAGGCCGGAATCAGAGGCGAGGAATCAGCGGCAGGGAATCAGATGCGGGGAATCAGAGGCGGGGAATCAGAGCTGGGGAATCAGAGGCGGGGTATTAGAGTTGGGGAATCAGAGGCGGGGAATCAGATATGGGGAAACCGAGGTGGGGAATCAGAGGCGGGGAAACAGAGGCAGGGAATCATATATGGGGAATCAGAGGCGGGGAATCAGAGGTGGGGAATCATAGGCAGGGAATCGGATGTGCGGAATCAGAGATGGGGAATCAGAGGCCGGGAATGAGAGGTGGTGAATCAGAGATGGGGAATCAGAGGCGGGGAATCAGAGGCAGGGAATCAGACGCGGGGAATCAGAGGTGGGCAATCAGAGGCGGGGAATCAGATATGGGGAATCAGAGGCGGGGAATCAGAGGCGGGGAAACAGAGGCGGGGAATCAGATATGGGGAATCAGAGGTGGGGCATCAGAGGTTGTGAATCACAGATGGGGAATCAGAGGCGGGGAATCAGAGGCAGGGAATCAGACGCGGGGAATCAGAGGCGGGGATTCAGAGCTGGGGAATCAGAGGCGGGGAATCAGAGTTGGGGAATCAGAGGCGGGGAATCAGATATGGGGAATCAGAGGCAGGGATTCAGAGGCGGGAAAACAGAGGCGGGGTATCAGATATGGGGAATCAGAGGCGGGGAATCAGAGGCAGGGAATCAGACACGGGGAATCAGAGGCGGGGAATCAGAGATGGGGAATCAGAGGCGGGGAATCAGAGGCAGGGAATCGGATGCCGGGAATCAGAGGCGGGAAATCAGAGCTGGGGAATCAGAGGCGGGGAATCAGAGTTGGGGAATCAGAGGCGGCGAAGCAGATATGGGGAAATAGAGGCGGGGAATCAGATATGGGGAATCAGAGGCTGGGAATCAGAGGGGGGGAAACAGAGGCGGGGAATAAGATATGGGGAATCAGAGGTGGGGAATCAGGGGCGGGGAATCAGTGGCAGGGAATCAGAGGCGGGGAATCAGAGGCGGGGAATCAAAGGAAGGGAATCAGACACGGGGAATCAGAGGTGGGGAATCAGAGATGGGGAATCAGAGGCGGGGAATCACAGGCAGGGAATCAGACGCGGGGAATCAGAGGCGGGGAATCAGAGCTGGGGAATCAGAGGTGTGGAATCAGAGTCGGGGAATCAGAGGCAGGGAATCGGTTGTGCGGAATCAGAGATGGGGTATCAGATGTGGGGAATCAGAGGCAGTGAATCAGAGATGGGGAATCAGAGGCGGGGAATCAGAGGCAAGAAATCAGACGGGGATTCAGAGGCTGGGAATCAGTCGGGGGGAATCAAAGGCGGGGAATCAGAGCTGGTGAATCAGAGGCAGGGAATCAGAGTTGGGGATTCAGAGGCGGGGAATCAGATATGGGGAAACAGAGGCGGGGAATGAGAGGCGGGCAATCAGAGGCGGGGAATTAGATATGGGGAATCAGAGGTGGGGAATCAGAGGTGGTGAATCAGAGATGGGGAATCACAGGAGGGGAATCAGAGGCAGCGAATAGAACGCGGGGAATCAGAGGCAGGGAATCAGAGCTGGGGAATCAGAGGCGGGGAATCAGATATGGGGAAACAGAGGCGGGGAATCAGAGGCGGGGAAACAGAGGCGGGGAATCAGACATGGGGAATCGGTTGCGGGGAATCAGAGGCGGGGAATCAGAGCTGGGGAATCAGAGGTGGGGAATCAGAGTTGGGGCATCAGAGGTGGGGAATTAGATATGGGGAAACAGAGGCGGGGAATCAAAGGCGGGGAAACAGAGGCGGGGAATCGGATATGGGGAATCAGAGGTGGGGAATGACAGGCAGGGAATCAGATGTGCGGAATCAGAGATGGGGAATCAGAGGCCGGGAATCAGATGCTGGGAATAAGAGGCCGGGAATCAGAGGTGGGGATTCAGAGTCCGGGAATCAGAGATGGGGATTCAGAGGCGGGGAATCAGATATGGGGAATCAGAGGTGGGGAATCAGAGGTTGTGAATGAGAAATGGGGAATCAAGGCGGGGAATCAGAGGGAGGGAATCAGACGCGGGGAATCAGAGAAGGGGAATCATAGGCTGGGAATCAGAGGCAGGGAATCAGATGCAGGGAATCAGAGGCGGGGAATCATAGCTGGCGAATTAGAGGAGGGGAATCAGAGTTGGGGAATCAGAGGCGGGGAATCAGATATTGGGAAACAGAGGCGGGGAATCAGAGGTGGGGAAACAGAGGCGGGGAATCAGATATGGGGAATCAGAGGTGGGGAATCAGGGGCAGGGAATCAGTGGCAGGGAATCAGACGCGGGGAATCAGAGGCGGGGAATCAGAGGCGGGGAATCAGAGGCGGGGAATCAGAGGCAGGGAATCGGATGTGCGGAATCAGAGATGGGGAATCAGAGGTGGGGATTCAGAGGTGGTGAATCAGAGAAGGGGAATCAGAGTTGGGGAATCAGAGGCGGGGAATCATATATGGGGAATCAGAGGTGGGGAATCAGGGGCAGGGAATCAGTGGCAGGGAATCAGAGGCGGGGAATCATAGCTGGCGAATTAGAGGAAGGGAATCAGAGTTGGGGAAACAGAGGCGGGGAATCAGATATGGGGAATCAGAGGTGGGGAATCAGGGGCAGGGAATCAGTGGCAGGGAATCAGACGCGGGGAATCAGAGACGGGGAATCAGAGGCAGGGAATCAGACACGGGGAATCAGAGGCGGGGAATCAGAGATGGGGAATCAGAGGCGGGGAATCAGAGGCAGGGAATCAGAGGCCGGGAATCAGATGCTGGGAATAAGAGGCCGGGAATCAGAGGTGGGGAAACAGAGGCAGGGAATCAGAGGCGGGGAAACAGAGGCGGGGAATCGGATATGGGGAATCAGAGGTGGGGAATGACAGGCAGGGAATCAGATGTGCGGAATCAGAGATGGGGAATCAGAGGCAGGGAATCAGAATCAGAAGCGGGGAATCAGAGGCCGGGAATCAGAGGCCGGGAATCAGATGCTGGGAATAAGAGGCCGGGAATCAGAGGTGGGGAATCAGAGTCCGGGAATCAGAGATGGGGATTCAGAGGCGGGGAATCAGATATGGGGAATCAGAGGTGGGGAATCAGAGGTTGTGAATGAGAGATGGGGAATCAAGGCGGGGAATCAGAGGGAGGGAATCAGACGCGGGGAATCAGAGAAGGGGAATCATAGGCTGGGAATCAGAGGCAGGGAATCAGATGCAGGGAATCAGAGGCGGGGAATCATAGCTGGCGAATTAGAGGAGGGGAATCAGAGTTGGGGAATCAGAGGCGGGGAATCAGATATTGGGAAACAGAGGCGGGGAATCAGAGGTGGGGAAACAGAGGCGGGGAATCAGATATGGGGAATCAGAGGTGGGGAATCAGGGGCAGGGAATCAGTGGCAGGGAATCAGACGCGGGGAATCAGAGGCGGGGAATCAGAGGCGGGGAATCAGAGGCGGGGAATCAGAGGCAGGGAATCGGATGTGCGGAATCAGAGATGGGGAATCAGAGGTGGGGATTCAGAGGTGGTGAATCAGAGAAGGGGAATCAGAGGCTGGGAATCAGAGGCAGGGAATCAGACGCAGGGAATCAGAGGCAGGGAATCATAGCTGGCGAATTAGAGGAGGGGAATCAGAGTTGGGGAATCAGAGGCGGGGAATCATATATGGGGAATCAGAGGTGGGGAATCAGGGGCAGGGAATCAGTGGCAGGGAATCAGAGGCGGGGAATCATAGCTGGCGAATTAGAGGAAGGGAATCAGAGTTGGGGAAACAGAGGCGGGGAATCAGATATGGGGAATCAGAGGTGGGGAATCAGGGGCAGGGAATCAGTGGCAGGGAATCAGACGTGGGGAATCAGAGACGGGGAATCAGAGGCAGGGAATCAGACACGGGGAATCAGAGGCGGGGAATCAGAGATGGGGAATCAGAGGCGGGGAATCAGAGGCAGGGAATCAGAGGCCGGGAATCAGATGCTGGGAATAAGAGGCCGGGAATCAGAGGTGGGGAAACAGAGGCGGGGAATCAGATATGGGGAATCAGAGGTGGGGAATCAGAGGCGGGGAATCAGTGGCAGGGAATCAGAGGCCGGGAATAAAAGGCGGGGAATCAAAGCTGGGGAATCAGAGGCGGGGAATCAGAGTTGGGGAATCAGAGGAGGGGAATCAGATATGGGGAAACAGAGGCCGGGAATCAGAGGCAGGGAAACAGAGGCGGGGAATCAGATATGGGAAATCAGAGGTGGGGAATTAGAGGTTGCGAATCAGAGGCGGGATATCAGAGGCGGGGAATCAGAGGCAGGGAATCGGATGTGCGGAATCAGAGATGGGGAATCAGAGGTGGGGATTCAGAGGTGGTGAATCAGAGAAGGGGAATCAGAGTTGGGGAATCAGAGGCGGGGAATCAGATATGGGGAAACAGAGGCGGGGAATCAGAGGCGGGGAAACTGAGGCGGGGAATCAGATATGGGGAATCAGAGGTGGGGAATCAGAGGCAGGGAATCAGATGTGCGGAATCAGAGATGGGGAATCAGAGGCAGGGAATCAGAATCAGAAGCAGGGAATCAGAGGCCGGGAATCAGAGGCCGGAATCAGATGCTGGGAATCAGAGGCCTGGAATCAGAGGCGGGGAATCAGAGGCAGGGAATCAGATGCGGGGAATCAGAGGCGGGGAATCAGAGCTGGGGAATCAGAGGCAGGGTATTAGAGTTGGGGAATCAGAGGCGGGGAATCAGATATGGGGAAACAGAGGTGGGGAATCAGAGGCGGGGAAACAGAGGCAGGGAATCAGATATGGGGAATCAGAGGCGGGGAATCAGAGGTGGGGAATCATAGGCAGGGAATCGGATGTGCGGAATCAGAGATGGGGAATCAGAGGCCGGGAATCAGAGGTGGTGAATCAGATATGGGGAATCAGATATGGGGAATCAGAGGCGGGGAATCAGAGGCAGGGAATCAGACACGGGGAATCAGAGGCGGGGAATCAGAGATGGGGAATCAGAGGCGGGGAATCAGAGGCAGGGAATCGGATGCCGGGAATCAGAGGCGGGAAATCAGAGCTGGGGAATCAGAGGCGGGGAATCAGAGTTGGGGAATCAGAGGCGGCGAAGCAGATATGGGGAAATAGAGGCGGGGAATCAGATATGGGGAATCAGAGGCGGGGAATCAGATATGGGGAATCAGAGGCTGGGAATCAGAGGGGGGGAAACAGAGGCGGGGAATAAGATATGGGGAATCAGAGGTGGGGAATCAGGGGCGGGGAATCAGTGGCAGGGAATCAGAGGCGGGGAATCAGAGGCGGGGTATTAGAGTTGGGGAATCAGAGGCGGGGAATCAGATATGGGGAAACAGATGTGGGGAATCAGAGGCGGGGAAACAGAGGCAGGGAATCAGATATGGGGAATCAGAGGCGGGGAATCAGAGGTGGGGAATCATAGGCAGGGAATCGGATGTGCGGAATCAGAGATGGGGAATCAGAGGCTGGGAATCAGAGGTGGGAAATCAGAGGTGGTGAATCAGAGATGGGGAATCACAGGCGGGGAATCAGAGGCAGCGAATAGAACGCGGGGAATCAGAGGCAGGGAATCAGAGCTGGGGAATCAGAGGCGGGGAATCAGATATGGGGAAACAGAGGCGGGGAATCAGAGGCGGGGAAACAGAGGCGGGGAATCAGACATGGGGAATCGGATGCGGGGAATCAGAGGCGGGGAATCAGAGCTGGGGAATCAGAGGTGGGGAATCAGAGTTGGGGCATCAGAGGTGGGGAATTAGATATGGGGAAACAGAGGCGGGGAATCAGAGGCGGGGAAACAGAGGCGGGGAATCAGATATGGGGAATCAGAGGTGGGGAATCAGAGGCAGGGAATCAGATATGCGGAATCAGAGATGGGGAATCAGAGGCAGGGAATCAGAATCAGAAGCGGGGAATCAGAGGCCGGGAATCAGAGGCCGGGAATCAGACGCGGGGAATCAGAGGCGGGGATTCAGAGCTGGGGAATCAGAGGCGGGGAATCAGAGTTGGGGAATCAGAGGCGGGGAATCAGATATGGGGAATCAGAGGCAGGGAATCTGAGGCGGGAAAACAGAGGCGGGGAATCAGATATGGGGAATCAGAGGCGGGGAATCAGAGGCAGGGAATCAGACACGGGGAATCAGAGGCGGGGAATCAGAGATGGGGAATCAGAGGCGGGGAATCAGAGGCAGGGAATCGGATGCCGGGAATCAGAGGCGGGAAATCAGAGCTGGGGTATCAGAGGCGGGGAATCAGAGTTGGGGAATCAGAGGCGGCGAAGCAGATATGGGGAAATAGAGGCGGGGAATCAGATATGGGGAATCAGAGGCGGGGAATTAGATATGGGGAATCAGAGGCTGGGAATCAGAGGGGGGGAAACAGAGGCGGGGAATAAGATATGGGGAATCAGAGGTGGGGAATCAGGGGCGGGGAATCAGTGGCAGGGAATCAGAGGCGGGGAATCAGAGGCGGGGAATCAAAGGAAGGGAATCAGACACGGGGAATCAGAGGTGGGGAATCAGAGATGGGGAATCAGAGGCAGGGAATCACAGGCAGGGAATCAGACACGGGGAATCAGAGGTGGGGAATCTGAGTCGGGGAATCAGAGGCAGGGAATCGGTTGTGCGGAATCAGAGATGGGGAATCAGATGTGGGGAATCAGAGGCAGTGAATCAGAGATGGGGAATCAGAGGCGGGGAATCAGAGGCAGGAAATAAGACAGGGATTCAGAGGCTGGGAATCAGACGGGGGGAATCAAAGGCGGGGAATCAGAGCTGGTGAATCAGAGGCAGGGAATCAGAGTTGGGGATTCAGAGGCGGGGAATCAGATATGGGGAAACAGAGGTGGGGAATGAGAGGCGGGCAAGCAGAGGCGGGGAATTAGATATGGGGAATCAGAGGTGGGAAATCAGAGGTGGTGAATCAGAGATGGGGAATCACAGGCGGGGAATCAGAAGCGGGGAATCAGAGGCGGAAAATCAGAGGCCGGGAATCAGATATGGGGAAACAGAGGCGGGGAATCAAAGGCGGGGAAACAGAGGCGGGGAATCAGATATGGGGAATCAGAGGTGGGGAATCAGAGGTTGGGAATCAGAGGCAGGGAATCAGAGGCTGGGAATCAGATGCAGGGAATCAGATGCGGGGAATCAGAGGCGGGGAATCAGAGCTGGGGAATCAGAGGTGGGGAATCAGAGTTGGGGAATCAGAGTCGGGGACTTAGATATGGGGAAACAGAGGCGGGGAATCAGAGGCGGGGAAACAGACGCGGGGAATCAGAGGCGGGGATTCAGAGCTGGGGAATCAGAGGCGGGGAATCAGACTTGGGGAATCAGAGGCGGGGAATCAGATATGGGGAATCAGAGGCGGGGAATCAGAGGCGGGGAAACAGAGGCAGGGAATCAGATATGGGGAATCAGAGGTGGGGTATCAGGGGCAGGGAATCAGTGGCAGGGAATCAGAGGCGGGGAATCAGAGGCGGGGAATCAGAGGCAGGGAATTAGATATGGGGAATCAGAGGTGGGGAATCAGAGGTGGTGAATCAGAGATGGGGAATCACAGGCGGGGAATCAGAGGCAGGGAATAGAACGCGGGGAATCAGAGGCGGGGAATCAGAGCTGGGGAATCAGAGGCGGGGAATCAGAGCTGGGGAATCAGAGGCGGGGAATCATAGTTGGGAATCAGAGGCGGGGAATCAGATATGGGGAAACAGAGGCGGGGAATCAAAGGCGGGGAAACAGAGGCGGGGAATCAGATATGGGGAATCGGATGCGGGGAATCAGAGGCGGGGAATCAGAGCTGGGGAATCAGAGGCGGGGTATCAGAGTTGGGGCATCTGAGGTGGGGAATTAGATATGGGGAAACAGAGGCGGGGAATCAGAGGCGGGGAAACAGAGGCGGGGAATCAGATATGGGGAATCAGAGGTGGGGAATCAGAGGCAGGGAATCAGATGTGCGGAATCAGAGATGGGGAATCAGATGCAGGGAATCAGAATCAGAAGCGGGGAATCAGAGGCCGGGAATCAGAGGCCGGGATTCAGATGCCGGGAATAAGAGGCCGGGAATCAGAGGTGGGGAATCAGAGTCCGGGAATCAGAGATGGGGATTCAGAGGCGGGGAATGATATATGGGGAATCAGAGGCGGGGAATCAGAGGCGGGGTAACAGAGGTGGGGAATCAGATATGGGGAATCAGAGGTGGCGAATCAAAGGCGGTGAATCAGAGATGGGGAATCAGAGGCGGGGAATCAGAGGCAGGGAATCAAACACGGGGAATCAGAGGCGGGGAATCAGAGCTGGGGAATCAGAGGCGGGGAATCAGAGTTGGGGAATCAGAGGCGGGGAATCAGATATGGGGAAACAGGGGCGGGGAATCAGAGGCAGGGAAACAGAGGCGGGGAATCAGATATGGGGAATCAGGGGTGGGGAATCAGAGGTTGGGAATCAGAGGCAGGGAATCAGAGGCGTGGAAACAGAGGCGGGGATTCAGATGTGTTGAATCAGAGATGGTGAGTCAGAGGCAGGGAATCAGAATCAGAAGCGGGATATCAGTGGCCGGGAATCAGAGGAAGGTAATCAGAGGCAGGGGATCAAACACGGGGAATCAGAGGCTGGGAATCAGAGCTGGGGAATCAGAGGTGGGGAATCAGAGCTGGGGAATCACAGGCGGTGAATCAGAGATGGGGAATCAGAGGCGGGGAATCAGAGGCAGGGAATCAGATGCGGGGAATCAGAGGCGGGGAATCAGAGCTGGCGAATCAGAGGCGGGGAATCAGAGGTGGGCAATCAGAGGATTGGAATCAGATATGGGGAATCAGAGGCGGGGAATCAGAGCTGGGGAATCACAGGCGGGGAAACAGAGGCGGGGAATCAGAGGCGGTGAAACAGAGGCGGGGAATCAGATATTGGGAATCAGAGGTGGGGAATCAGAGGTTGGGAATCAGAGGCCTGGAATCAGAGGCGTGGAATCAGAGGCAGGGAATCAGATGCGGGGAATCAGAGCTGGGGAATCAGAGGCGGGGTATTAGAGTTGGGGAATCAGAGGCGGGGAATCAGACGCGGGGAATCAGAGGGGGGGAATCATAGCTGGCGAATCAGAGGCGGGGAATCAGAGGTGGGCAATCAGAGGCCGGGAATCAGAGGTGGTGAATCAGAGATGGGGAATCAGAGGCGGGGAATCAGTGGCAGGGAATCAGATATGGGGAATCAGAGGCGTGGAATCAGAGGCAGGGAATCAGACACGGGGAATCAGACACGGGGAATCAGAGGTGGGGAATCAGAGATGGGGAATCAGAGGCGGTGAATCAGAGATGGGGAATCAGAGGCGGGGAATCAGAATCAGGAAATCAGACACGGGGATTCAGAGGCTGGGAATCAGACGGGGGGAATCAAAGGCGGGGAATCAGAGCTGGGGAATCAGAGGCAGGGAATCAGAGGCGGGGAATCAGATATGGGGAATCAGAGGCTGGTATTCAGAGGCGGGGAATCAGAGGCAGGGAATCAAACACGGGGAATCAGAGGTGGGGAATCAGAGATGGGGAATCAGAGGCGGGGAATCAGAGTTGGGGAATCAGAGGCAGGGAATCGGATGTGCGGAATCAGAGATGGGGAATCAGAGGTGGGGAATCAGAGGCGGTGAATCAGAGATGGGGAATCAGAGGCGGGGAATCAGAGGCAGGAAATCAGACACGGGGATTCAGAGGCAGGGAATCAGACGGGGGGAATCAAAGGCGGGGAATCAGAGCTGGGGAATCAGAGGCAGGGAATCAGAGTTGGGGATTCAGAGACGGGGAATCAGATATGGGGAAACAGAGGCGGGGAATCAGAGGCGGGCAAAGAGAGGCGGGGAATTAGATATGGGGAATCAGATGTGGGGAATCAGAGGTGGTGAATCAGTGATGGGGAATCACAGGCGGGGAATCAGAGGCAGGGAATAGAACGCAGGGAATCAGAGGCAGGGAATCAGAGCTGGGGAATCAGAGGCAGGGAATCATAGTTGGGAATCAGAGGCGGGGAATCAGATATGGGGAAACAGAGGCGGGGAATCAGAGGCGGGGAAACAGAGGAGGGGAATCAGATATGGGGAATCGGATGCGGGGAATCAGAGGCGGGGAATCAGAGCTGGGGAATCAGAGGCAGGGAATCAGAGGCGGGGAAACAGAGGCGGGGAATCAGATATGGGGTATCAGAGGTAGGGAATCAGAGGCAGGGAATCAGATGTGCGGAATCAGAGATGGGGAATCAGAGGCAGGGAATCAGAATCAGAAGCGGGGAATCAGAGGCCGGGAATCAGAGGCCGGGAATCAGATGCTGGGAATAAGAGGCCGGGAATCAGAGGTGGGGAATCAGAGTCCGGGAATCAGAGATTGGGATTCCGAGGCGGGGAATGAGATATGGAGAATCAGAGGCGGGGAATCAGAGGCCGGGAAACAGAGGTGGGGAATCAGATATGGGGAATCAGAGGTGGCGAATCAAAGGCGGTGAATCAGAGATGGGGAATCAGAGGCGGGGAATCAGAGGCAGGGAATCAGATGCGGGGAATCAGAGGCGGGGAATCAGAGCTGGCGAATCGGAGGCGGGGAATCAGAGGTGGGCAATCAGAGCCGGGGAATCAGATATGGGGAATCAGAGGCGGGGAATCAGAGGCGGGGAAACAGAGGTGGGGAATCAGATATGGGGAAACAGAGGTGGCAAATCAAAGGCGGTGAATCAGAGATGGGGAATCAGAGGCGGGGAATCAGAGGCAGGGAATCAAAAATGGGGAATCAGAGGCGGGGAATCAGAGCTGGGGAATCAGAGGCGGGGAAGCAGAGTAGGAGAATCAGAGGTGGGGAATCAGATATGGGGAAACAGGGTCGGGGAATCAGAGGCGGGGAAACAGAGGCGGGGAATCAGATATGGGGAATCAGCGGTGGCGAATTAAAGGCGGTGTATCAGAGATGGGGAATCAGGGCAGGGAATCAGAGGCAGGGAATCAAACACGGGGAATCAGAGGCGGGGAATCAGAGCTGGGGAATCAGAGGCGGGGATTCAGAGTTGGGGAATCAGAGGCGGGGAAACAGAGGCGGGGAATCAGATATGGGGAATCAGAGGTGGGGAATCAGAGGTTGGGAATCAGAGGCAGGGAATCAGATGCGGGGAATCAGAGGCAGGGAATCAGAGCTGGGGAATCAGAGGCGGGGAATCAGAGTTGGGGAATCAGAGGCGTGGAATTAGATATGGCGAAACAGAGGAGGGGAATCAGAGACGGGGAAACAGAGGCGGGGAATCAGATATGGGGAATCAGCGGTGGCGAATTAAAGGCGGTGTATCAGAGATGGGGAATCAGGGCAGGGAATCAGAGGCAGGGAATCAAACACGGGGAATCAGAGGCGGGGAATCAGAGCTGGGGAATCAGAGGCGGGGATTCAGAGTTGGGGAATCAGAGGCGGGGAAACAGAGGCGGGGAATCAGATATGGGGAATCAGAGGTGGGGAATCAGAGGTTGGGAATCAGAAGCAGGGAATCAGAGGCGGGGAATCAGAGGCGGGGAATCAGAGGCAGGGAATCCGATGTGCGGAATCGAGATGGGGAATCAGAGGCAGGGAATCAGAGGCGGGGAATCAGAGGCGGAAAATCAGAGGCCGGGAATCAGATATGGGGAAACAGAGGCGGGGAATCAAAGGCGGGGAAACAGAGGCGGGGAATCAGATATGGGGAATCAGAGGTGGGGAATCAGAGGTTGGGAATCAGAGGCAGGGAATCAGAGGCTGGGAATCAGATGCAGGGAATCAGACGCGGGGAATCAGAGGCGGGGATTCAGAGCTGGGGAATCAGAGGTGGGGAATCAGACTTGGGGAATCAGAGGCGGGGAATCAGATATGGGGAATCAGAGGCGGGGAATCAGAGGCGGGGAAACAGAGGCAGGGAATCAGATATGGGGAATCAGAGGTGGGGTATCAGGGGCAGGGAATCAGTGGCAGGGAATCAGAGGCGGGGAATCAGAGGCGGGGAATCAGAGGCAGGGAATTAGATATGGGGAATCAGAGGTGGGGAATCAGAGGTGGTGAATCAGAGATGGGGAATCACAGGCGGGGAATCAGAGGCAGGGAATAGAACGCGGGGAATCAGAGGCGGGGAATCAGAGCTGGGGAATCAGAGGCGGGGAATCAGAGCTGGGGAATCAGAGGCGGGGAATCATAGTTGGGAATCAGAGGCGGGGAATCAGATATGGGGAAACAGAGGCGGGGAATCAAAGGCGGGGAAACAGAGGCGGGGAATCAGATATGGGGAATCGGATGCGGGGAATCAGAGGCGGGGAATCAGAGCTGGGGAATCAGAGGCGGGGTATCAGAGTTGGGGCATCTGAGGTGGGGAATTAGATATGGGGAAACAGAGGCGGGGAATCAGAGGCGGGGAAACAGAGGCGGGGAATCAGATATGGGGAATCAGAGGTGGGGAATCATAGGCAGGGAATCAGATGTGCGGAATCAGAGATGGGGAATCAGAGGCAGGGAATCAGAATCAGAAGCGGGGAATCAGAGGCCGGGAATCAGAGGCCGGGATTCAGATGCCGGGAATAAGAGGCCGGGAATCAGAGGTGGGGAATCAGAGTCCGGGAATCAGAGATGGGGATTCAGAGGCGGGGAATGATATATGGGGAATCAGAGGCGGGGAATCAGAGGCGGGGTAACAGAGGTGGGGAATCAGATATGGGGAATCAGAGGTGGCGAATCAAAGGCGGTGAATCAGAGATGGGGAATCAGAGGCGGGGAATCAGAGGCAGGGAATCAAACACGGGGAATCAGAGGCGGGGAATCAGAGCTGGGGAATCAGAGGCGGGGAATCAGAGTTGGGGAATCAGAGGCGGGGAATCAGATATGGGGATACAGGGGCGGGGAATCAGAGGCAGGGAAACAGAGGCGGGGAATCAGATATGGGGAATCAGGGGTGGGGAATCAGAGGTTGGGAATCAGAGGCAGGGAATCAGAGGCGTGGAAACAGAGGCGGGGATTCAGATGTGTTGAATCAGAGATGGGGAATCAGAGGCAGGGAATCAGAATCAGAAGCGGGATATCAGTGGCCGGGAATCAGAGGAAGGTAATCAGAGGCAGGGGATCAAACACGGGGAATCAGAGGCTGGGAATCACAGGCGGGGAATCAGAGATGGGGAATCAGAGGCGGGGAATCAGAGGCAGGGAATCAGATACGGGGAATCAGAGGCGGGGAATCAGAGCTGGCGAATCAGAGGCGGGGAATCAGAGGTGGGCAATCAGAGGATGGGAATCAGATATGGGGAATCAGAGGCGGGGAATCAGAGCTGGGGAATCACAGGCGGGGAAACAGAGGCGGGGAATCAGAGGCGGTGAAACAGAGGCGGGGAATCAGATATTGGGAATCAGAGGTGGGGAATCAGAGGTTGGGAATCAGAGGCCTGGAATCAGAGGCGTGGAATCAGAGGCAGGGAATCAGATGCGGGGAATCAGAGGAGGGGAATCAGAGCTGGGGAATCAGAGGCGGGGTATTAGAGTTGGGGAATCAGAGGCGGGGAATCAGACGCGGGGAATCAGAGGGGGGGAATCATAGCTGGCGAATCAGAGGCGGGGAATCAGAGGTGGGCAATCAGAGGCCGGGAATCAGAGGTGGTGAATCAGAGATGGGGAATCAGAGGCGGGGAATCAGTGGCAGGGAATCAGATATGGGGAATCAGAGGCGTGGAATCAGAGGCAGGGAATCAGACACGGGGAATCAGACACGGGGAATCAGAGGTGGGGAATCAGAGATGGGGAATCAGAGGCGGTGAATCAGAGATGGGGAATCAGAGGCGGGGAATCAGAATCAGGAAATCAGACACGGGGATTCAGAGGCTGGGAATCAGACGGGGGGAATCAAAGGCGGGGAATCAGAGCTGGGGAATCAGAGGCAAAGAATCAGAGGCGGGGAATCAGATATGGGGAATCAGAGGCTGGTATTCAGAGGCGGGGAATCAGAGGCAGGGAATCAAACACGGGGAATCAGAGGTGGGGAATCAGAGATGGGGAATCAGAGGCGGGGAATCAGAGTTGGGGAATCAGAGGCAGGAATCGGATGTGCGGAAATAGAGATGGGGAATCAGAGGTGGGGAATCAGAGGCGGTGAATCAGAGATGGGGAATCAGAGGCGGGGAATCAGAGGCAGGAAATCAGACACGGGGATTCAGAGGCTGGGAATCAGACGGGGGGAATCAAAGGCGGGGAATCAGAGCTGGGGAATCAGAGGCAGGGAATCAGAGTTGGGGATTCAGAGACGGGGAATCAGATATGGGGAAACAGAGGCGGGGAATCAGAGGCGGGCAAAGAGAGGCGGGGAATTAGATATGGGGAATCAGATGTGGGGAATCAGAGGTGGTGAATCAGTGATGGGGAATCACAGGCGGGGAATCAGAGGCAGGGAATAGAACGCAGGGAATCAGAGGCAGGGAATCAGAGCTGGGGAATCAGAGGCAGGGAATCATAGTTGGGAATCAGAGGCGGGGAATCAGATATGGGGAAACAGAGGCGGGGAATCAGAGGCGGGGAAACAGAGGCTGGGAATCAGATATGGGGAATCGGATGCGGGGAATCAGAGGCGGGGAATCAGAGCTGGGGAATCAGAGGCGGGGAATCAGAGTTGGGGCATCAGAGGTGGGGAATTAGATATAGGGAAACAGAGGCGGGGAATCAGAGGCGGGGAAACAGAGGCGGGGAATCAGATATGGGGTATCAGAGGTAGGGAATCAGAGGCAGGGAATCAGATGTGCGGAATCAGAGATGGGGAATTAGAGGCAGGGAATCAGAATCAAAAGCGGGGAATCAGAGGCCGGGAATCAGAGGCCGGGAATCAGATGCTGTGAATAAGAGGCCGGGAATCAGAGGTGGGGAATCAGAGTCCGGGAATCAGAGATGGGGATTCAGAGGCGGGGAATGAGATATGGAGAATCAGAGGCGGGGAATCAGAGGCCGGGAAACAGAGGTGGGGAATCAGATATGGGGAATCAGAGGTGGCGAATCAAAGGCGGTGAATCAGAGATGGGGAATCAGAGGCGGGGAATCAGAGGCAGGGAATCAGATGCGGGGAATCAGAGGCGGGGAATCAGAGCTGGCGAATCGGAGGCGGGGAATTAGAGGTGGGCAATCAGAGCCGGGGAATCAGATATGGGGAATCAGAGGCGGGGAATCAGAGGCGGGGAAACAGAGGTGGGGAATCAGATATGGGGAAACAGAGGTGGCAAATCAAAGGAGGTGAATCAGAGATGGGGAATCAGAGGCGGGGAATCAGAGGCAGGGAATCAAAAATGGGGAATCAGAGGCGGGGAATCAGAGCTGGGGAATCAGAGGCGGGGAAGCAGAGTAGGAGAATCAGAGGTGGGGAATCAGATATGGGGAAACAGGGGCGGGGAATCAGAGGCGGGGAAACAGAGGCGGGGAATCAGATATGGGGAATCAGCGGTGGCGAATTAAAGGCGGTGTATCAGAGATGGGGAATCAGGGCAGGGAATCAGAGGCAGGGAATCAAACACGGGGAATCAGAGGCAGGGAATCAGAGCTGGGGAATCAGAGGCGGGGATTCAGAGTTGGGGAATCAGAGGCGGGGAAACAGAGGCGGGGAATCAGATATGGGGAATCAGAGGTGGGGAATCAGAGGTTGGGAATCAGAAGCAGGGAATCAGAGGCGGGGAATCAGAGGCGGGGAATCAGAGGCAGGGAATCCGATGTGCGGAATCGGAGATGGGGAATCAGAGGCAGGGAATCAGAGGCGGGGAATCAGAGGCGGAAAATCAGAGGCCGGGAATCAGATATGGGGAAACAGAGGCGGGGAATCAAAGGCGGGGAAACAGAGGCGGGGAATCAGATATGGGGAATCAGAGGTGGGGAATCAGAGGTTGGGAATCAGAGGCAGGGAATCAGAGGCTGGGAATCAGATGCAGGGAATCAGATGCGGGGAATCAGAGGCGGGGAATCAGAGCTGGGGAATCAGAGGTGGGGAATCAGAGTTGGGGAATCAGAGTCGGGGACTTAGATATGGGGAAACAGAGGCGGGGAATCAGAGGCGGGGAAACAGACGCGGGGAATCAGAGGCGGGGATTCAGAGCTGGGGAATCAGAGGCGGGGAATCAGACTTGGGGAATCAGAGGCGGGGAATCAGATATGGGGAATCAGAGGCGGGGAATCAGAGGCGGGGAAACAGAGGCAGGGAATCAGATATGGGGAATCAGAGGTGGGGTATCAGGGGCAGGGAATCAGTGGCAGGGAATCAGAGGCGGGGAATCAGAGGCGGGGAATCAGAGGCAGGGAATTAGATATGGGGAATCAGAGGCGGGGAATCAGACTTGGGGAATCAGAGGCGGGGAATCAGATATGGGGAATCAGAGGCGGGGAATCAGAGGCGGGGAAACAGAGGCGGGGAATCAGATATGGGGAATCAGAGGTGGGGAATCAGAGGTTGGGAATCAGAAGCAGGGAATCAGAGGCGGGGAATCAGAGGCGGGGAATCAGAGGCAGGGAATCCGATGTGCGGAATCGGAGTTGGGGAATCAGAGGCAGGGAATCAGAGTTGGGGAATCAGAGTCGGGGACTTAGATATGGGGAAACAGAGGCGGGGAATCAGAGGCGGGGAAACAGATGCGGGGAATCAGAGGCGGGGATTCAGAGCTGGGGAATCAGAGGCGGGGAATCAGACTTGGGGAATCAGAGGCGGGGAATCAGATATGGGGAATCAGAGGCGGGGAATCAGAGGCGGGGAAACAGAGGCAGGGAATCAGATATGGGGAATCAGAGGTGGGGTATCAGGGGCAGGGAATCAGTGGCAGGGAATCAGAGGCGGGGAATCAGAGGAGGGGAATCAGAGGCAGGGAATTAGATATGGGGAATCAGAGGCGGGGAATCAGACTTGGGGAATCAGAGGCGGGGAATCAGATATGGGGAATCAGAGGCGGGGAATCAGAGGCGGGGAAACAGAGGCGGGGAATCAGATATGGGGAATCAGAGGTGGGGAATCAGAGGTTGGGAATCAGAAGCAGGGAATCAGAGGCGGGGAATCAGAGGCGGGGAATCAGAGGCAGGGAATCCGATGTGCGGAATCGGAGATGGGGAATCAGAGGCAGGGAATCAGAGGCGGGGAATCAGAGGCGGAAAATCAGAGGCCGGGAATCAGATATGGGGAAACAGAGGCGGGGAATCAAAGGCTGGGAATCAGATGCAGGGAATCAGATGCGGGGAATCAGAGGCGGGGAATCAGAGCTGGGGAATCAGAGGTGGGGAATCAGAGTTGGGGAATCAGAGTCGGGGACTTAGATATGGGGAAACAGAGGCGGGGAATCAGAGGCGGGGAAACAGACGCGGGGAATCAGAGGCGGGGATTCAGAGCTGGGGAATCAGAGGTGGGGAATCAGACTTGGGGAATCAGAGGCGGGGAATCAGATATGGGGAATCAGAGGCGGGGAATCAGAGGCGGGGAAACAGAGGCAGGGAATCAGATATGGGGAATCAGAGGTGGGGTATCAGGGGCAGGGAATCAGTGGCAGGGAATCAGAGGCGGGGAATCAGAGGCGGGGAATCAGAGGCAGGGAATTAGATATGGGGAATCAGAGGTGGGGAATCAGAGGTGGTGAATCAGAGATGGGGAATCACAGGCGGGGAATCAGAGGCAGGGAATAGAACGCGGGGAATCAGAGGCGGGGAATCAGAGCTGGGGAATCAGAGGCGGGGAATCAGAGCTGGGGAATCAGAGGCAGGGAATCATAGTTGGGAATCAGAGGCGGGGAATCAGATATGGGGAAACAGAGGCGGGGAATCAAAGGCGGGGAAACAGAGGCGGGGAATCAGATATGGGGAATCGGATGCGGGGAATCAGAGGCGGGGAATCAGAGCTGGGGAATCAGAGGCGGGGTATCAGAGTTGGGGCATCTGAGGTGGGGAATTAGATATGGGGAAACAGAGGCGGGGAATCAGAGGCGGGGAAACAGAGGCGGGGAATCAGATATGGGGAATCAGAGGTGGGGAATCAGAGGCAGGGAATCAGATGTGCGGAATCAGAGATGGGGAATCAGAGGCAGGGAATCAGAATCAGAAGCGGGGAATCAGAGGCCGGGAATCAGAGGCCGGGATTCAGATGCCGGGAATAAGAGGCCGGGAATCAGAGGTGGGGAATCAGAGTCCGGGAATCAGAGATGGGGATTCAGAGGCGGGGAATGATATATGGGGAATCAGAGGCGGGGAATCAGAGGCGGGGTAACAGAGGTGGGGAATCAGATATGGGGAATCAGAGGTGGCGAATCAAAGGCGGTGAATCAGAGATGGGGAATCAGAGGCGGGGAATCAGAGGCAGGGAATCAAACACGGGGAATCAGAGGCGGGGAATCAGAGCTGGGGAATCAGAGGCGGGGAATCAGAGTTGGGGAATCAGAGGCGGGGAATCAGATATGGGGAAACAGGGGCGGGGAATCAGAGGCAGGGAAACAGAGGCG
The DNA here is from genome assembly GCF_036971445.1 of Narcine bancroftii. Lineage (NCBI taxonomy): Eukaryota > Metazoa > Chordata > Chondrichthyes > Torpediniformes > Narcinidae > Narcine > Narcine bancroftii. The sequence goes on along the minus strand of NW_027211891.1, from coordinate 1,283,135 downwards.
GGGAATCAGATATGGGGAATCAGGGGTGGGGAATCAGAGGTTGGGAATCAGAGGCAGGGAATCAGAGGCGTGGAAACAGAGGCGGGGATTCAGATGTGTTGAATCAGAGATGGGGAATCAGAGGCAGGGAATCAGAATCAGAAGCGGGATATCAGTGGCCGGGAATCAGAGGAAGGTAATCAGAGGCAGGGGATCAAACACGGGGAATCAGAGGCTGGTAATCAGAGCTGGGGAATCAGAGGTGGGGAATCAGAGCTGGGGAATCACAGGCGGGGAATCAGAGATGGGGAATCAGAGGCAGGGAATCAGAGGCAGGGAATCAGATGCGGGGAATCAGAGGCGGGGAATCAGAGCTGGCGAATCAGAGGCGGGGAATCAGAGGTGGGCAATCAGAGGATGGGAATCAGATATGGGGAATCAGAGGCGGGGAATCAGAGCTGGGGAATCACAGGCGGGGAAACAGAGGCGGGGAATCAGAGGCGGTGAAACAGAGGCGGGGAATCAGATATTGGGAATCAGAGGTGGGGAATCAGAGGTTGGCAATCAGAGGCCTGGAATCAGAGGCGTGGAATCAGAGGCAGGGAATCAGATGCGGGGAATCAGAGGAGGGGAATCAGAGCTGGGGAATCAGAGGCGGGGTATTAGAGTTGGGGAATCAGAGGCGGGGAATCAGACGCGGGGAATCAGAGGGGGGGAATCATAGCTGGCGAATCAGAGGCGGGGAATCAGAGGTGGGCAATCAGAGGCCGAGAATCAGAGGTGGTGAATCAGAGATGGGGAATCAGAGGCGGGGAATCAGTGGCAGGGAGTCAGATATGGGGAATCAGAGGCGTGGAATCAGAGGCAGGGAATCAGACACGGGGAATCAGACACGGGGAATCAGAGGTGGGGAATCAGAGATGGGGAATCAGAGGCGGTGAATCAGAGATGGGGAATCAGAGGCGGGGAATCAGAATCAGGAAATCAGACACGGGGATTCAGAGGCTGGGAATCAGACGGGGGGAATCAAAGGCGGGGAATCAGAGCTGGGGAATCAGAGGCAGGGAATCAGAGGCGGGGAATCAGATATGGGGAATCAGAGGCTGGTATTCAGAGGCGGGGAATCAGAGGCAGGGAATCAAACACGGGGAATCAGAGGTGGGGAATCAGAGATGGGGAATCAGAGGCGGGGAATCAGAGTTGGGGAATCAGAGGCAGGGAATCGGATGTGCGGAATCAGAGATGGGGAATCAGAGGTGGGGATTCAGAGGCGGTGAATCAGAGATGGGGAATCAGAGCGGGGAATCAGAGGCAGGAAATCAGACACGGGGATTCAGAGGCTGGGAATCAGACGGGGGGAATCAAAGGCGGGGAATCAGAGCTGGGGAATCAGAGGCAGGGAATCAGAGTTGGGGATTCAGAGACGGGGAATCAGATATGGGGAAACAGAGGCGGGGAATCAGAGGCGGGCAAAGAGAGGCGGGGAATTAGATATGGGGAATCAGATGTGGGGAATCAGAGGTGGTGAATCAGTGATGGGGAATCACAGGCGGGGAATCAGAGGCAGGGAATAGAACGCAGGGAATCAGAGGCAGGGAATCAGAGCTGGGGAATCAGAGGCAGGGAATCATAGTTGGGAATCAGAGGCGGGGAATCAGATATGGGGAAACAGAGGCGGGGAATCAGAGGCGGGGAAACAGAGGCGGGGAATCAGATATGGGGAATCGGATGCGGGGAATCAGAGGCGGGGAATCAGAGCTGGGGAATCAGAGGCGGGGAATCAGAGTTGGGGCATCAGAGGTGGGGAATTTGATATAGGGAAACAGAGGCGGGGAATCAGAGGCGGGGAAACAGAGGTGGGGAATCAGATATGGGGTATCAGAGGTAGGGAATCAGAGGCAGGGAATCAGATGTGCGGAATCAGAGATGGGGAATCAGAGGCAGGGAATCAGAATCAGAAGCGGGGAATCAGAGGCCGGGAATCAGAGGCCGGGAATCAGATGCTGGGAATAAGAAGCCGGGAATCAGAGGTGGGGAATCAGAGTCCGGGAATCAGAGATGGGGATTCAGAGGCAGGGAATGAGATATGGAGAATCAGAGGCGGGGAATCAGAGGCCGGGAAACAGAGGTGGGGAATCAGATATGGGGAATCAGAGGTGGCGAATCAAAGGCGGTGAATCAGAGATGGGGAATCAGAGGCGGGGAATCAGAGGCAGGGAATCAGATGCGGGGAATCAGAGGCGGGCAATCAGAGCTGGCGAATCGGAGGCGGGGAATCAGAGGTGGGCAATCAGAGCCGGGGAATCAGATATGGGGAATCAGAGGCGGGGAATCAGAGGCGGGGAAACAGAGGTGGGGAATCAGATATGGGGAAACAGAGGTGGCAAATCAAAGGCGGTGAATCAGAGATGGGGAATCAGAGGCGGGGAATCAGAGGCAGGGAATCAAAAATGGGGAATCAGAGGCGGGGAATCAGAGCTGGGGAATCAGAGGCGGGGAAGCAGAGTAGGAGAATCAGAGGTGGGGAATCAGATATGGGGAAACAGGGGCGGGGAATCAGAGGCGGGGAAACAGAGGCGGGGAATCAGATATGGGGAATCAGAGGTGTGGAATCAGAGGTTGGGAATCAGAGGCGGGGAAACAGAGGAGGGGAATCAGATATGGGGAATCAGAGGTGGCGATTTAAAGGCGGTGAATCAGAGATGGGGAATCATGGCAGGGAATCAGAGGCAGGGAATCAAACACGGGGAATCAGAGGCGTGGAATCAGAGCTGGGGAATCAGAGGCGGGGATTCAGAGTTGGGGAATCAGAGGCGGGGAATCAGAGGCGGGGAAACAGAGGCGGGGAATCAGATATGGGGAATCAGAGGTGGGGAATCAGAGGTTGGGAATCAGAAGCAGGGAATCAGAGGCGGGGAATCAGATGCAGGGAATCAGAAGCGGGGAATCAGAGGCGGGGAATCAGAGCTGGGGAATCAGAGGTGGGGAATCAGAGTTGGGGAATCAGAGTCGGGGACTTAGATATGGGGAAACAGAGGCAGGGAATCAGAGGCGGGGAAACAGACGCGGGGAATCAGAGGCGGGTATCAGAGCTGGGGAATCAGAGGCGGGGAATCAGAGTTGGGGAATCAGAGGCGGGGAATCAGAGGCGGGGAATCAGAGGCGGGGAATCAGAGGCGGGGAAACAGAGGCAGGGAATTAGATATGGGGAATCAGAGGTGTTGTATCAGGGGCAGGGAATCAGTGGCAGGGAATCAGAGGCGGGGAATCTGAGGCGGGGAATCAGAGGCAGGGAATCAGACACGGGGAATCAGATATGGGGAAACAGAGGCGGGGAATCAGAGGCGGGCAAACAGAGGCGGGGAATTAGATATGGGGAATCAGAGGTGGGGAATCAGAGGTGGTGAATCAGAGATGGGGAATCACAGGCGGGGAATCAGAGGCAGGGAATAGAACGCGGGGAATCAGAGGCGGGGAATCAGAGCTGGGGAATCAGAGGCGGGGAATCATAGTTGGGAATCAGAGGCGGGGAATCAGATATGGGGAAACAGAGGCGGGGAATCAAAGGCGGGGAAACAGAGGCGGGGAATCAGATATGGGGAATCGGATGCGGGGAATCAGAGGCGGGGAATCAGAGCTGGGGAATCAGAGGCGGGGTATCAGAGTTGGGGCATCAGAGGTGGGGAATTAGATATGGGGAAACAGAGGCGGGGAATCAGAGGCAGGGAAACAGAGGTGGGGAATCAGATATGGGGAATCAGAGGTGGGGAATCAGAGGCAGGGAATCAGATGTGCGGAATCAGAGATGGGGAATCAGAGGCAGGGAATCAGAATCAGAAGCGGGGAATCAGAGGCCGGGAATCAGAGGCCGGGATTCAGATGCCGGGAATAAGAGGCCGGGAATCAGAGGTGGGGAATCAGAGTCCGGGAATCAGAGATGGGGATTCAGAGGCGGGGAATGATATATGGGGAATCAGAGGCGGGGAATCAGAGGCGGGGTAACAGAGGTGGGGAATCAGATATGGGGAATCAGAGGTGTCGAATCAAAGGCGGTGAATCAGAGATGGGGAATCAGAGGCGGGGAATCAGAGGCAATGAATCAAACACGGGGAATCAGAGGCGGGGAATCAGAGCTGGGGAATCAGAGGTGGGGAATCAGAGTTGGGGAATCAGAGGCGGGGAATCAGATATGGGGAAACAGGGGCGGAGAATCAGAGGCAGGGAAACAGAGGCGGGGAATCAGATATGGGGAATCAGGGTTGGGGAATCAGAGGTTGGGAATCAGAGGCAGGGAATCAGAGGCGTGGAAACAGAGGCGGGGATTCAGATATGGGGAATCAGAGGTGGGGAATCAGGGGCGTGGAATCAGAGGCAGGGAATTAGATGTGGTGAATCAGAGATGGGGAATCAGAGGCAGGGAATCAGAATCAGAAGCGGGGTATCAGAGGCCGGGAATCAGAGGAAGGTAATCAGAGGCAGGGGATCAAACACGGGGAATCAGAGGCTGGGAATCAGAGCTGGGGAATCACAGGCGGGGAATCAGAGGATGGGAATCAGAGGCGGGGAATCAGAGGCAGGGAATCAGATGCGGGGAATCACAGGCGGGGAATCAGAGTTGGGGAATCAGAGGCGGGGAATCAGATATGGGGAAACAGAGGCGGGGAATCAGAGGTGGTGAAACACAGGCGGGGAATCAGATATGGGGAATCAGAGGTGGGGAATCAGAGGTTGGGAATCAGAGGCCTGGAATCAGAGGCGGGGAATCAGAGGCAGGGAATCAGATGCGGGGAATCAGAGGAGGGGAATCAGAGCTGGGGAATCAGAGGCGGGGTATTAGAGTTGGGGAATCAGAGGCGGGGAATCAGACGCGGGGAATCAGACACGGGGAATCAGAGGTTGGGAATCAGAGGCCTGGAATCAGAGGCGGGGAATCAGAGGCAGGGAATCAGATGCGGGGAATCAGAGGGGGGGAATCATAGCTGGCGAATCAGAGGCGGGGAATCAGAGGTGGGCAATCAGAGGCCGGGAATCAGAGGTGGTGAATCAGAGATGGGGAATCAGAGGCGGGGAATCAGTGGCAGGGAATCAGATATGGGGAATCAGAGGCGTGGAATCAGAGGCAGGGAATCAGACACGGGGAATCAGACACGGGGAATCAGAGGTGGGGAATCAGAGATGGGGAATCAGAGGCGGTGAATCAGAGATGGGGAATCAGAGGCGGGGAATCAGAGGCAGGAAATCAGACACGGGGATTCAGAGGCTGGGAATCAGACGGGGGGAATCAAAGGCGGGGAATCAGAGCTGGGGAATCAGAGGCAGGGAATCAGAGGCGGGGAATCAGATATGGGGAATCAGAGGCTGGGATTCAGAGGCGGGGAATCAGAGGCAGGGAATCAGACACGGGGAATCAGAGGTGGGGAATCAGAGATGGGGAATCAGAAGCGGGGAATCAGAGGCGGGGAATCAGAGGCGGGGAAACAGAGGCAGGGAATTAGATATGGGGAATCAGAGGTGGGGTATCAGGGGCAGGGAATCAGTGGCAGGGAATCAGAGGCGGGGAATAAGAGGCGGGGAATCAGAGGCAGGGAATCAGACACGGGGAATCAGATATGGGGAAACAGAGGCGGGGAATCAGAGGCGGGCAAACATTGGCGGGCAATTAGATATGGGGAATCAGAGGTGGGGAATCAGAGGTGGTGAATCAGAGATGGGGAATCACAGGTGGGGAATCAGAGGCAGGGAATAGAACGCGGGGAATCAGAGGCGGGGAATCAGAGCTGGGGAACCAGAGGCAGGGAATCAGATGCGGGGAATCAGAGGAGGGGAATCAGAGCTGGGGAATCAGAGGCGGGGTATTAGAGTTGGGGAATCAGAGGCGGGGAACCAGACGCGGGGAATCAGAGGGGGGGAATCATAGCTGGCGAATCAGAGGCGGGGAATCAGAGGTGAGCAATCAGATGCGGGGAATCAGAGGAGGGGAATCAGAGCTGGGGAATCAGAGGCGGGGTATTAGAGTTGGGGAATCAGAGGCGGGGAATCAGACGCGGGGAATCAGAGGGGGGGAATCATAGCTGGCGAATCAGAGGCGGGGAAACAGAGGCGGGGAATCAGAGGCGGGGAAACAGAGGTGGGGAATCAGATATGGGGAATCAGAGGTGGGGAATCAGAGGCAGGGAATCAGATGTGCAGAATCAGAGATGGGGAATCAGAGGCAGGGAATCAGAATCAGAAGCGGGGAATCAGAGGCCGGGAATGAGAGGCCGGGATTCAGATGCCGGGAATAAGAGGCCGGGAATCAGAGGTGGGGAATCAGAGTCCGGGAATCAGAGATGGGGATTCAGAGGCGGGGAATGATATATGGGGAATCAGAGGCGGGGAATCAGAGGCGGGGTAACAGAGGTGGGGAATCAGATATGGGGAATCAGAGGCGGGGAATCAGAGGCAATGAATCAAACACGGGGAATCAGAGGCGGGGAATCAGAGCTGGGGAATCAGAGGTGGGGAATCAGAGTTGGGGAATCAGAGGCGGGGAATCAGATATGGGGAAACAGGGGCGGAGAATCAGAGGCAGGGAAACAGAGGCGGGGAATCAGATATGGGGAATCAGGGGTGGGGAATCAGAGGTTGGGAATCAGAGGCAGGGAATCAGAGGCGTGGAAACAGAGGCGGGGATTCAGATATGGGGAATCAGAGGTGGGGAATCAGGGGCGTGGAATCAGAGGCAGGGAATTAGATGTGGTGAATCAGAGATGGGGAATCAGAGGCAGGGAATCAGAATCAGAAGCGGGGTATCAGAGGCCGGGAATCAGAGGAAGGTAATCAGAGGCAGGGGATCAAACACGCGGAATCAGAGGCTGGGAATCAGAGCTGGGGAATCACAGGCGGGGAATCAGAGATGGGGAATCAGAGGCGGGGAATCAGAGGCAGGGAATCAGATGCGGGGAATCCGAGGCGGGGAATCAGAGCTGGCGAATCAGAGGCGGGGAATCAGAGGTGGGCAATCAGAGGATGGGAATCAGATATGGGGAATCAGAGGCGGGGAATTAGAGCTGGGGAATCACAGGCGGGGAATCAGAGTTGGGGAATCAGATGCGGGGAATCAGATATGGGGAAACAGAGGCGGGGAATCAGAGGCGGTGAAACAGAGGCGGGGAATCAGATATGGGGAATCAGAGGTGGGGAATCAGAGGTTGGGAATCAGAGGCCTGGAATCAGAGGCGGGGAATCAGAGGCAGGGAATCAGATGCGGGGAATCAGAGGAGGGGAATCAGAGCTGGGGAATCAGAGGCGGGGTATTAGAGTTGGGGAATCAGAGGCGGGGAATCAGACGCGGGGAATCAGAGGGGGGGATTCATAGCTGGCGAATCAGAGGCGGGGAATCAGAGGTGAGCAATCAGAGGCCGGGAATCAGAGGTGGTGAATCAGAGATGGGGAATCAGAGGCGGGGAATCAGTGGCAGGGCATCAGATATGGGGAATCAGAGGCGTGGAATCAGAGGCAGGGAATCAGACACGGGGAATCAGACACGGGGAATCAGAGGTGGGGAATCAGAGATGGGGAATCAGAGGCGGTGAATCAGAGATGGGGAATCAGAGGCGGGGAATCAGAGGCAGGAAATCAGACACGGGGATTCAGAGGCTGGGAATCAGACGGGGGGAATCAAAGGCGGGGAATCAGAGCTGTGGAATCAGAGGCAGGGAATCAGAGGCGGGGAATCAGATATGGGGAATCAGAGGCTGGGATTCAGAGGCGGGGAATCAGAGGCAGGGAATCGGACACGGGGAATCAAAGGTGGGGAATCAGAGATGGGGAATCAGAGGCGGGGATTCAGAGGCAGGGAATCAGACGCGGGGAATCTGAGGCGGGGAATCAGAGCTGGGGAATCAGAGGTGGGGAATCAGAGTTGGGGAATCAGAGGCAGGGAATCGGATGTGCGGAATCAGAGATGGGGAATCAGATGTGGGGAATCAGAGGAATCAGAGATGGGGAATCAGAGGCGGGGAATCAGAGGCAGGAAATCAGACACGGGGATTCAGAGGCTGGGAATCAGACGGGGGGAATCAAAGGCGGGGAATCAGAGCTGGGTAATCAGAGGCAGGGAATCAGAGTTGGGGATTCAGAGACGGGGAATCAGATATGGGGAAACAGAGGCGGGGAATCAGAGGCGGGCAAACAGAGGCGGGGAATTAGATATGGGGAATCAGAGGTGGGGAATCAGAGGTGGTGAATCAGTGATGGGGAATCACAGGCGGGGAATCAGAGGCAGGGAATAGAACGCAGGGAATCAGACGCAGGGAATCAGAGCTGAGGAATCAGAGGCGGGGAATCATAATTGGGAATCAGAGGCGGGGAATCAGATATGGGAAAACAGAGGCGGGGAATCAGAAGCGGGGAAACAGAGGCGGGGAATCAGATATTGAGAATCGGATGCGGGGAATCAGAGGCGGGGAATCAGAGCTGGGGAATCAGAGGCGGGGAATCAGAGTTGGGGCATCAGAGGTGGGGAATTAGATATAGGGAAACAGAGGCGGGGAATCAGAGGCGGGGAAACAGAGGCGGGGAATCAGATATGGGGAATCAGAGGGGGGGAATCAGAGGCAGGGAATCAGATGTGCGGAATCAGAGATGGGGAATCAGAGGCAGGGAATCAGAATCAGAAGCGGGGAATCAGAGGCCGGGTATCAGAGGCCGGGAATCAGATGCTGGGAATAAGAGGCCGGGAATCAGAGGTGGGGAATCAGAGTCCGGGAATCAGAGATGGGGATTCAGAGGCGGGGAATGAGATATGGAGAATCAGAGGCGGGGAATCAGAGGCCGGGAAACAGAGGTGGGGAATCAGATATGGGGAATCAGAGGTGGCGAATCAAAGGCGGTGAATCAGAGATGGGGAATCAGAGGCGGGGAATCAGAGGCAGGGAATCAGATGCGGGGAATCAGAGGCGGGGAATCCGAGTTGGGGCATCAGAGGTGGGGAATTAGATATAGGGAAACAGAGGCGGGGAATCAGAGGCGGGGAAACAGAGGCGGGGAAACAGAGGCGGGGAATCAGATATGGGGAATCAGAGGTGGGGAATCCGAGGTTGGGAATCAGAGGCAGGGAATCAGAGGCGGGGAATCAGAGGCGGGGAATCAGAGGAAGGGAATCAGATGTGCGGAATCGGAGATGGGGAATCAGAGGCAGGGAATCAGAGGCGGGGAATCAGAGGCGGGGAATCAGAGGCCGGGAATCAGATATGGGGAATCAGAGGTGGGGAATCAGAGGTTGGGAATCAGAGGCAGGGAATCAGAGGCTTGGAATCAGATGCAGGGAATCAGATGCGGGGAATCAGAGGCGGGGAATCAGAGCTGGGGAATCAGAGGTGGGGAATCAGATTTGGGGAATCAGAGGCGGGGACTTAGATATTGGGAAACAGAGGCGGGGAATCAGAGGCGGGGAAACCCAGGCGGGGAATCAGATATGGGGAATCAGAGGTGGGGAATCAGAGGCAAGGAATCAGATGTGCGGAATCAGAGATGGGGAATCAGAGGCAGGGAATCAGAATCAGAAGCAGGGAATCAGAGGCCGGGAATCAGAGGCCGGAATCAGAGGCGAGGAATCAGCGGCAGGGAATCAGATGCGGGGAATCAGAGGCGGGGAATCAGAGCTGGGGAATCAGAGGCGGGGTATTAGAGTTGGGGAATCAGAGGCGGGGAATCAGATATGGGGAAACCGAGGTGGGGAATCAGAGGCGGGGAAACAGAGGCAGGGAATCATATATGGGGAATCAGAGGCGGGGAATCAGAGGTGGGGAATCATAGGCAGGGAATCGGATGTGCGGAATCAGAGATGGGGAATCAGAGGCCGGGAATGAGAGGTGGTGAATCAGAGATGGGGAATCAGAGGCGGGGAATCAGAGGCAGGGAATCAGACGCGGGGAATCAGAGGTGGGCAATCAGAGGCGGGGAATCAGATATGGGGAATCAGAGGCGGGGAATCAGAGGCGGGGAAACAGAGGCGGGGAATCAGATATGGGGAATCAGAGGTGGGGCATCAGAGGTTGTGAATCACAGATGGGGAATCAGAGGCGGGGAATCAGAGGCAGGGAATCAGACGCGGGGAATCAGAGGCGGGGATTCAGAGCTGGGGAATCAGAGGCGGGGAATCAGAGTTGGGGAATCAGAGGCGGGGAATCAGATATGGGGAATCAGAGGCAGGGAATCAGAGGCGGGAAAACAGAGGCGGGGTATCAGATATGGGGAATCAGAGGCGGGGAATCAGAGGCAGGGAATCAGACACGGGGAATCAGAGGCGGGGAATCAGAGATGGGGAATCAGAGGCGGGGAATCAGAGGCAGGGAATCGGATGCCGGGAATCAGAGGCGGGAAATCAGAGCTGGGGAATCAGAGGCGGGGAATCAGAGTTGGGGAATCAGAGGCGGCGAAGCAGATATGGGGAAATAGAGGCGGGGAATCAGATATGGGGAATCAGAGGCTGGGAATCAGAGGGGGGGAAACAGAGGCGGGGAATAAGATATGGGGAATCAGAGGTGGGGAATCAGGGGCGGGGAATCAGTGGCAGGGAATCAGAGGCGGGGAATCAGAGGCGGGGAATCAAAGGAAGGGAATCAGACACGGGGAATCAGAGGTGGGGAATCAGAGATGGGGAATCAGAGGCGGGGAATCACAGGCAGGGAATCAGACGCGGGGAATCAGAGGCGGGGAATCAGAGCTGGGGAATCAGAGGTGTGGAATCAGAGTCGGGGAATCAGAGGCAGGGAATCGGTTGTGCGGAATCAGAGATGGGGTATCAGATGTGGGGAATCAGAGGCAGTGAATCAGAGATGGGGAATCAGAGGCGGGGAATCAGAGGCAAGAAATCAGACGGGGATTCAGAGGCTGGGAATCAGTCGGGGGGAATCAAAGGCGGGGAATCAGAGCTGGTGAATCAGAGGCAGGGAATCAGAGTTGGGGATTCAGAGGCGGGGAATCAGATATGGGGAAACAGAGGCGGGGAATGAGAGGCGGGCAATCAGAGGCGGGGAATTAGATATGGGGAATCAGAGGTGGGGAATCAGAGGTGGTGAATCAGAGATGGGGAATCACAGGAGGGGAATCAGAGGCAGCGAATAGAACGCGGGGAATCAGAGGCAGGGAATCAGAGCTGGGGAATCAGAGGCGGGGAATCAGATATGGGGAAACAGAGGCGGGGAATCAGAGGCGGGGAAACAGAGGCGGGGAATCAGACATGGGGAATCGGTTGCGGGGAATCAGAGGCGGGGAATCAGAGCTGGGGAATCAGAGGTGGGGAATCAGAGTTGGGGCATCAGAGGTGGGGAATTAGATATGGGGAAACAGAGGCGGGGAATCAAAGGCGGGGAAACAGAGGCGGGGAATCGGATATGGGGAATCAGAGGTGGGGAATGACAGGCAGGGAATCAGATGTGCGGAATCAGAGATGGGGAATCAGAGGCCGGGAATCAGATGCTGGGAATAAGAGGCCGGGAATCAGAGGTGGGGAATCAGAGTCCGGGAATCAGAGATGGGGATTCAGAGGCGGGGAATCAGATATGGGGAATCAGAGGTGGGGAATCAGAGGTTGTGAATGAGAAATGGGGAATCAAGGCGGGGAATCAGAGGGAGGGAATCAGACGCGGGGAATCAGAGAAGGGGAATCATAGGCTGGGAATCAGAGGCAGGGAATCAGATGCAGGGAATCAGAGGCGGGGAATCATAGCTGGCGAATTAGAGGAGGGGAATCAGAGTTGGGGAATCAGAGGCGGGGAATCAGATATTGGGAAACAGAGGCGGGGAATCAGAGGTGGGGAAACAGAGGCGGGGAATCAGATATGGGGAATCAGAGGTGGGGAATCAGGGGCAGGGAATCAGTGGCAGGGAATCAGACGCGGGGAATCAGAGGCGGGGAATCAGAGGCGGGGAATCAGAGGCGGGGAATCAGAGGCAGGGAATCGGATGTGCGGAATCAGAGATGGGGAATCAGAGGTGGGGATTCAGAGGTGGTGAATCAGAGAAGGGGAATCAGAGTTGGGGAATCAGAGGCGGGGAATCATATATGGGGAATCAGAGGTGGGGAATCAGGGGCAGGGAATCAGTGGCAGGGAATCAGAGGCGGGGAATCATAGCTGGCGAATTAGAGGAAGGGAATCAGAGTTGGGGAAACAGAGGCGGGGAATCAGATATGGGGAATCAGAGGTGGGGAATCAGGGGCAGGGAATCAGTGGCAGGGAATCAGACGCGGGGAATCAGAGACGGGGAATCAGAGGCAGGGAATCAGACACGGGGAATCAGAGGCGGGGAATCAGAGATGGGGAATCAGAGGCGGGGAATCAGAGGCAGGGAATCAGAGGCCGGGAATCAGATGCTGGGAATAAGAGGCCGGGAATCAGAGGTGGGGAAACAGAGGCAGGGAATCAGAGGCGGGGAAACAGAGGCGGGGAATCGGATATGGGGAATCAGAGGTGGGGAATGACAGGCAGGGAATCAGATGTGCGGAATCAGAGATGGGGAATCAGAGGCAGGGAATCAGAATCAGAAGCGGGGAATCAGAGGCCGGGAATCAGAGGCCGGGAATCAGATGCTGGGAATAAGAGGCCGGGAATCAGAGGTGGGGAATCAGAGTCCGGGAATCAGAGATGGGGATTCAGAGGCGGGGAATCAGATATGGGGAATCAGAGGTGGGGAATCAGAGGTTGTGAATGAGAGATGGGGAATCAAGGCGGGGAATCAGAGGGAGGGAATCAGACGCGGGGAATCAGAGAAGGGGAATCATAGGCTGGGAATCAGAGGCAGGGAATCAGATGCAGGGAATCAGAGGCGGGGAATCATAGCTGGCGAATTAGAGGAGGGGAATCAGAGTTGGGGAATCAGAGGCGGGGAATCAGATATTGGGAAACAGAGGCGGGGAATCAGAGGTGGGGAAACAGAGGCGGGGAATCAGATATGGGGAATCAGAGGTGGGGAATCAGGGGCAGGGAATCAGTGGCAGGGAATCAGACGCGGGGAATCAGAGGCGGGGAATCAGAGGCGGGGAATCAGAGGCGGGGAATCAGAGGCAGGGAATCGGATGTGCGGAATCAGAGATGGGGAATCAGAGGTGGGGATTCAGAGGTGGTGAATCAGAGAAGGGGAATCAGAGGCTGGGAATCAGAGGCAGGGAATCAGACGCAGGGAATCAGAGGCAGGGAATCATAGCTGGCGAATTAGAGGAGGGGAATCAGAGTTGGGGAATCAGAGGCGGGGAATCATATATGGGGAATCAGAGGTGGGGAATCAGGGGCAGGGAATCAGTGGCAGGGAATCAGAGGCGGGGAATCATAGCTGGCGAATTAGAGGAAGGGAATCAGAGTTGGGGAAACAGAGGCGGGGAATCAGATATGGGGAATCAGAGGTGGGGAATCAGGGGCAGGGAATCAGTGGCAGGGAATCAGACGTGGGGAATCAGAGACGGGGAATCAGAGGCAGGGAATCAGACACGGGGAATCAGAGGCGGGGAATCAGAGATGGGGAATCAGAGGCGGGGAATCAGAGGCAGGGAATCAGAGGCCGGGAATCAGATGCTGGGAATAAGAGGCCGGGAATCAGAGGTGGGGAAACAGAGGCGGGGAATCAGATATGGGGAATCAGAGGTGGGGAATCAGAGGCGGGGAATCAGTGGCAGGGAATCAGAGGCCGGGAATAAAAGGCGGGGAATCAAAGCTGGGGAATCAGAGGCGGGGAATCAGAGTTGGGGAATCAGAGGAGGGGAATCAGATATGGGGAAACAGAGGCCGGGAATCAGAGGCAGGGAAACAGAGGCGGGGAATCAGATATTGAGAATCGGATGCGGGGAATCAGAGGCGGGGAATCAGAGCTGGGGAATCAGAGGCGGGGAATCAGAGTTGGGGCATCAGAGGTGGGGAATTAGATATAGGGAAACAGAGGCGGGGAATCAGAGGCGGGGAAACAGAGGCGGGGAATCAGATATGGGGAATCAGAGGGGGGGAATCAGAGGCAGGGAATCAGATGTGCGGAATCAGAGATGGGGAATCAGAGGCAGGGAATCAGAATCAGAAGCGGGGAATCAGAGGCCGGGTATCAGAGGCCGGGAATCAGATGCTGGGAATAAGAGGCCGGGAATCAGAGGTGGGGAATCAGAGTCCGGGAATCAGAGATGGGGATTCAGAGGCGGGGAATGAGATATGGAGAATCAGAGGCGGGGAATCAGAGGCCGGGAAACAGAGGTGGGGAATCAGATATGGGGAATCAGAGGTGGCGAATCAAAGGCGGTGAATCAGAGATGGGGAATCAGAGGCGGGGAATCAGAGGCAGGGAATCAGATGCGGGGAATCAGAGGCGGGGAATCCGAGTTGGGGCATCAGAGGTGGGGAATTAGATATAGGGAAACAGAGGCGGGGAATCAGAGGCGGGGAAACAGAGGCGGGGAAACAGAGGCGGGGAATCAGATATGGGGAATCAGAGGTGGGGAATCCGAGGTTGGGAATCAGAGGCAGGGAATCAGAGGCGGGGAATCAGAGGCGGGGAATCAGAGGAAGGGAATCAGATGTGCGGAATCGGAGATGGGGAATCAGAGGCAGGGAATCAGAGGCGGGGAATCAGAGGCGGGGAATCAGAGGCCGGGAATCAGATATGGGGAAACAGAGGCGGGGAATCCGAGGCGGGGAAACAGAGGCGGGGAATCAGATATGGGGAATCAGAGGTGGGGAATCAGAGGTTGGGAATCAGAGGCAGGGAATCAGAGGCTTGGAATCAGATGCAGGGAATCAGATGCGGGGAATCAGAGGCGGGGAATCAGAGCTGGGGAATCAGAGGTGGGGAATCAGATTTGGGGAATCAGAGGCGGGGACTTAGATATTGGGAAACAGAGGCGGGGAATCAGAGGCGGGGAAACCCAGGCGGGGAATCAGATATGGGGAATCAGAGGTGGGGAATCAGAGGCAAGGAATCAGATGTGCGGAATCAGAGATGGGGAATCAGAGGCAGGGAATCAGAATCAGAAGCAGGGAATCAGAGGCCGGGAATCAGAGGCCGGAATCAGAGGCGAGGAATCAGCGGCAGGGAATCAGATGCGGGGAATCAGAGGCGGGGAATCAGAGCTGGGGAATCAGAGGCGGGGTATTAGAGTTGGGGAATCAGAGGCGGGGAATCAGATATGGGGAAACCGAGGTGGGGAATCAGAGGCGGGGAAACAGAGGCAGGGAATCATATATGGGGAATCAGAGGCGGGGAATCAGAGGTGGGGAATCATAGGCAGGGAATCGGATGTGCGGAATCAGAGATGGGGAATCAGAGGCCGGGAATGAGAGGTGGTGAATCAGAGATGGGGAATCAGAGGCGGGGAATCAGAGGCAGGGAATCAGACGCGGGGAATCAGAGGTGGGCAATCAGAGGCGGGGAATCAGATATGGGGAATCAGAGGCGGGGAATCAGAGGCGGGGAAACAGAGGCGGGGAATCAGATATGGGGAATCAGAGGTGGGGCATCAGAGGTTGTGAATCACAGATGGGGAATCAGAGGCGGGGAATCAGAGGCAGGGAATCAGACGCGGGGAATCAGAGGCGGGGATTCAGAGCTGGGGAATCAGAGGCGGGGAATCAGAGTTGGGGAATCAGAGGCGGGGAATCAGATATGGGGAATCAGAGGCAGGGAATCAGAGGCGGGAAAACAGAGGCGGGGTATCAGATATGGGGAATCAGAGGCGGGGAATCAGAGGCAGGGAATCAGACACGGGGAATCAGAGGCGGGGAATCAGAGATGGGGAATCAGAGGCGGGGAATCAGAGGCAGGGAATCGGATGCCGGGAATCAGAGGCGGGAAATCAGAGCTGGGGAATCAGAGGCGGGGAATCAGAGTTGGGGAATCAGAGGCGGCGAAGCAGATATGGGGAAATAGAGGCGGGGAATCAGATATGGGGAATCAGAGGCTGGGAATCAGAGGGGGGGAAACAGAGGCGGGGAATAAGATATGGGGAATCAGAGGTGGGGAATCAGGGGCGGGGAATCAGTGGCAGGGAATCAGAGGCGGGGAATCAGAGGCGGGGAATCAAAGGAAGGGAATCAGACACGGGGAATCAGAGGTGGGGAATCAGAGATGGGGAATCAGAGGCGGGGAATCACAGGCAGGGAATCAGACGCGGGGAATCAGAGGCGGGGAATCAGAGCTGGGGAATCAGAGGTGTGGAATCAGAGTCGGGGAATCAGAGGCAGGGAATCGGTTGTGCGGAATCAGAGATGGGGTATCAGATGTGGGGAATCAGAGGCAGTGAATCAGAGATGGGGAATCAGAGGCGGGGAATCAGAGGCAAGAAATCAGACGGGGATTCAGAGGCTGGGAATCAGTCGGGGGGAATCAAAGGCGGGGAATCAGAGCTGGTGAATCAGAGGCAGGGAATCAGAGTTGGGGATTCAGAGGCGGGGAATCAGATATGGGGAAACAGAGGCGGGGAATGAGAGGCGGGCAATCAGAGGCGGGGAATTAGATATGGGGAATCAGAGGTGGGGAATCAGAGGTGGTGAATCAGAGATGGGGAATCACAGGAGGGGAATCAGAGGCAGCGAATAGAACGCGGGGAATCAGAGGCAGGGAATCAGAGCTGGGGAATCAGAGGCGGGGAATCAGATATGGGGAAACAGAGGCGGGGAATCAGAGGCGGGGAAACAGAGGCGGGGAATCAGACATGGGGAATCGGTTGCGGGGAATCAGAGGCGGGGAATCAGAGCTGGGGAATCAGAGGTGGGGAATCAGAGTTGGGGCATCAGAGGTGGGGAATTAGATATGGGGAAACAGAGGCGGGGAATCAAAGGCGGGGAAACAGAGGCGGGGAATCGGATATGGGGAATCAGAGGTGGGGAATGACAGGCAGGGAATCAGATGTGCGGAATCAGAGATGGGGAATCAGAGGCCGGGAATCAGATGCTGGGAATAAGAGGCCGGGAATCAGAGGTGGGGAATCAGAGTCCGGGAATCAGAGATGGGGATTCAGAGGCGGGGAATCAGATATGGGGAATCAGAGGTGGGGAATCAGAGGTTGTGAATGAGAAATGGGGAATCAAGGCGGGGAATCAGAGGGAGGGAATCAGACGCGGGGAATCAGAGAAGGGGAATCATAGGCTGGGAATCAGAGGCAGGGAATCAGATGCAGGGAATCAGAGGCGGGGAATCATAGCTGGCGAATTAGAGGAGGGGAATCAGAGTTGGGGAATCAGAGGCGGGGAATCAGATATTGGGAAACAGAGGCGGGGAATCAGAGGTGGGGAAACAGAGGCGGGGAATCAGATATGGGGAATCAGAGGTGGGGAATCAGGGGCAGGGAATCAGTGGCAGGGAATCAGACGCGGGGAATCAGAGGCGGGGAATCAGAGGCGGGGAATCAGAGGCGGGGAATCAGAGGCAGGGAATCGGATGTGCGGAATCAGAGATGGGGAATCAGAGGTGGGGATTCAGAGGTGGTGAATCAGAGAAGGGGAATCAGAGTTGGGGAATCAGAGGCGGGGAATCATATATGGGGAATCAGAGGTGGGGAATCAGGGGCAGGGAATCAGTGGCAGGGAATCAGAGGCGGGGAATCATAGCTGGCGAATTAGAGGAAGGGAATCAGAGTTGGGGAAACAGAGGCGGGGAATCAGATATGGGGAATCAGAGGTGGGGAATCAGGGGCAGGGAATCAGTGGCAGGGAATCAGACGCGGGGAATCAGAGACGGGGAATCAGAGGCAGGGAATCAGACACGGGGAATCAGAGGCGGGGAATCAGAGATGGGGAATCAGAGGCGGGGAATCAGAGGCAGGGAATCAGAGGCCGGGAATCAGATGCTGGGAATAAGAGGCCGGGAATCAGAGGTGGGGAAACAGAGGCAGGGAATCAGAGGCGGGGAAACAGAGGCGGGGAATCGGATATGGGGAATCAGAGGTGGGGAATGACAGGCAGGGAATCAGATGTGCGGAATCAGAGATGGGGAATCAGAGGCAGGGAATCAGAATCAGAAGCGGGGAATCAGAGGCCGGGAATCAGAGGCCGGGAATCAGATGCTGGGAATAAGAGGCCGGGAATCAGAGGTGGGGAATCAGAGTCCGGGAATCAGAGATGGGGATTCAGAGGCGGGGAATCAGATATGGGGAATCAGAGGTGGGGAATCAGAGGTTGTGAATGAGAGATGGGGAATCAAGGCGGGGAATCAGAGGGAGGGAATCAGACGCGGGGAATCAGAGAAGGGGAATCATAGGCTGGGAATCAGAGGCAGGGAATCAGATGCAGGGAATCAGAGGCGGGGAATCATAGCTGGCGAATTAGAGGAGGGGAATCAGAGTTGGGGAATCAGAGGCGGGGAATCAGATATTGGGAAACAGAGGCGGGGAATCAGAGGTGGGGAAACAGAGGCGGGGAATCAGATATGGGGAATCAGAGGTGGGGAATTAGGGGCAGGGAATCAGTGGCAGGGAATCAGACGCGGGGAATCAGAGGCGGGGAATCAGAGGCGGGGAATCAGAGGCGGGGAATCAGAGGCAGGGAATCGGATGTGCGGAATCAGAGATGGGGAATCAGAGGTGGGGATTCAGAGGTGGTGAATCAGAGAAGGGGAATCAGAGGCTGGGAATCAGAGGCAGGGAATCAGACGCAGGGAATCAGAGGCAGGGAATCATAGCTGGCGAATTAGAGGAGGGGAATCAGAGTTGGGGAATCAGAGGCGGGGAATCATATATGGGGAATCAGAGGTGGGGAATCAGGGGCAGGGAATCAGTGGCAGGGAATCAGAGGCGGGGAATCATAGCTGGCGAATTAGAGGAAGGGAATCAGAGTTGGGGAAACAGAGGCGGGGAATCAGATATGGGGAATCAGAGGTGGGGAATCAGGGGCAGGGAATCAGTGGCAGGGAATCAGACGTGGGGAATCAGAGACGGGGAATCAGAGGCAGGGAATCAGACACGGGGAATCAGAGGCGGGGAATCAGAGATGGGGAATCAGAGGCGGGGAATCAGAGGCAGGGAATCAGAGGCCGGGAATCAGATGCTGGGAATAAGAGGCCGGGAATCAGAGGTGGGGAAACAGAGGCGGGGAATCAGATATGGGGAATCAGAGGTGGGGAATCAGAGGCGGGGAATCAGTGGCAGGGAATCAGAGGCCGGGAATAAAAGGCGGGGAATCAAAGCTGGGGAATCAGAGGCGGGGAATCAGAGTTGGGGAATCAGAGGAGGGGAATCAGATATGGGGAAACAGAGGCCGGGAATCAGAGGCAGGGAAACAGAGGCGGGGAATCAGATATGGGAAATCAGAGGTGGGGAATTAGAGGTTGCGAATCAGAGGCGGGATATCAGAGGCGGGGAATCAGAGGCAGGGAATCGGATGTGCGGAATCAGAGATGGGGAATCAGAGGTGGGGATTCAGAGGTGGTGAATCAGAGAAGGGGAATCAGAGTTGGGGAATCAGAGGCGGGGAATCAGATATGGGGAAACAGAGGCGGGGAATCAGAGGCGGGGAAACTGAGGCGGGGAATCAGATATGGGGAATCAGAGGTGGGGAATCAGAGGCAGGGAATCAGATGTGCGGAATCAGAGATGGGGAATCAGAGGCAGGGAATCAGAATCAGAAGCAGGGAATCAGAGGCCGGGAATCAGAGGCCGGAATCAGATGCTGGGAATCAGAGGCCTGGAATCAGAGGCGGGGAATCAGAGGCAGGGAATCAGATGCGGGGAATCAGAGGCGGGGAATCAGAGCTGGGGAATCAGAGGCAGGGTATTAGAGTTGGGGAATCAGAGGCGGGGAATCAGATATGGGGAAACAGAGGTGGGGAATCAGAGGCGGGGAAACAGAGGCAGGGAATCAGATATGGGGAATCAGAGGCGGGGAATCAGAGGTGGGGAATCATAGGCAGGGAATCGGATGTGCGGAATCAGAGATGGGGAATCAGAGGCCGGGAATCAGAGGTGGTGAATCAGATATGGGGAATCAGATATGGGGAATCAGAGGCGGGGAATCAGAGGCAGGGAATCAGACACGGGGAATCAGAGGCGGGGAATCAGAGATGGGGAATCAGAGGCGGGGAATCAGAGGCAGGGAATCGGATGCCGGGAATCAGAGGCGGGAAATCAGAGCTGGGGAATCAGAGGCGGGGAATCAGAGTTGGGGAATCAGAGGCGGCGAAGCAGATATGGGGAAATAGAGGCGGGGAATCAGATATGGGGAATCAGAGGCGGGGAATCAGATATGGGGAATCAGAGGCTGGGAATCAGAGGGGGGGGAAACAGAGGCGGGGAATAAGATATGGGGAATCAGAGGTGGGGAATCAGGGGCGGGGAATCAGTGGCAGGGAATCAGAGGCGGGGAATCAGAGGCGGGGTATTAGAGTTGGGGAATCAGAGGCGGGGAATCAGATATGGGGAAACAGATGTGGGGAATCAGAGGCGGGGAAACAGAGGCAGGGAATCAGATATGGGGAATCAGAGGCGGGGAATCAGAGGTGGGGAATCATAGGCAGGGAATCGGATGTGCGGAATCAGAGATGGGGAATCAGAGGCTGGGAATCAGAGGTGGGAAATCAGAGGTGGTGAATCAGAGATGGGGAATCACAGGCGGGGAATCAGAGGCAGCGAATAGAACGCGGGGAATCAGAGGCAGGGAATCAGAGCTGGGGAATCAGAGGCGGGGAATCAGATATGGGGAAACAGAGGCGGGGAATCAGAGGCGGGGAAACAGAGGCGGGGAATCAGACATGGGGAATCGGATGCGGGGAATCAGAGGCGGGGAATCAGAGCTGGGGAATCAGAGGTGGGGAATCAGAGTTGGGGCATCAGAGGTGGGGAATTAGATATGGGGAAACAGAGGCGGGGAATCAGAGGCGGGGAAACAGAGGCGGGGAATCAGATATGGGGAATCAGAGGTGGGGAATCAGAGGCAGGGAATCAGATATGCGGAATCAGAGATGGGGAATCAGAGGCAGGGAATCAGAATCAGAAGCGGGGAATCAGAGGCCGGGAATCAGAGGCCGGGAATCAGACGCGGGGAATCAGAGGCGGGGATTCAGAGCTGGGGAATCAGAGGCGGGGAATCAGAGTTGGGGAATCAGAGGCGGGGAATCAGATATGGGGAATCAGAGGCAGGGAATCTGAGGCGGGAAAACAGAGGCGGGGAATCAGATATGGGGAATCAGAGGCGGGGAATCAGAGGCAGGGAATCAGACACGGGGAATCAGAGGCGGGGAATCAGAGATGGGGAATCAGAGGCGGGGAATCAGAGGCAGGGAATCGGATGCCGGGAATCAGAGGCGGGAAATCAGAGCTGGGGTATCAGAGGCGGGGAATCAGAGTTGGGGAATCAGAGGCGGCGAAGCAGATATGGGGAAATAGAGGCGGGGAATCAGATATGGGGAATCAGAGGCGGGGAATTAGATATGGGGAATCAGAGGCTGGGAATCAGAGGGGGGGAAACAGAGGCAGGGAATAAGATATGGGGAATCAGAGGTGGGGAATCAGGGGCGGGGAATCAGTGGCAGGGAATCAGAGGCGGGGAATCAGAGGCGGGGAATCAAAGGAAGGGAATCAGACACGGGGAATCAGAGGTGGGGAATCAGAGATGGGGAATCAGAGGCAGGGAATCACAGGCAGGGAATCAGACACGGGGAATCAGAGGTGGGGAATCTGAGTCGGGGAATCAGAGGCAGGGAATCGGTTGTGCGGAATCAGAGATGGGGAATCAGATGTGGGGAATCAGAGGCAGTGAATCAGAGATGGGGAATCAGAGGCGGGGAATCAGAGGCAGGAAATAAGACAGGGATTCAGAGGCTGGGAATCAGACGGGGGGAATCAAAGGCGGGGAATCAGAGCTGGTGAATCAGAGGCAGGGAATCAGAGTTGGGGATTCAGAGGCGGGGAATCAGATATGGGGAAACAGAGGTGGGGAATGAGAGGCGGGCAAGCAGAGGCGGGGAATTAGATATGGGGAATCAGAGGTGGGAAATCAGAGGTGGTGAATCAGAGATGGGGAATCACAGGCGGGGAATCAGAAGCGGGGAATCAGAGGCGGAAAATCAGAGGCCGGGAATCAGATATGGGGAAACAGAGGCGGGGAATCAAAGGCGGGGAAACAGAGGCGGGGAATCAGATATGGGGAATCAGAGGTGGGGAATCAGAGGTTGGGAATCAGAGGCAGGGAATCAGAGGCTGGGAATCAGATGCAGGGAATCAGATGCGGGGAATCAGAGGCGGGGAATCAGAGCTGGGGAATCAGAGGTGGGGAATCAGAGTTGGGGAATCAGAGTCGGGGACTTAGATATGGGGAAACAGAGGCGGGGAATCAGAGGCGGGGAAACAGACGCGGGGAATCAGAGGCGGGGATTCAGAGCTGGGGAATCAGAGGCGGGGAATCAGACTTGGGGAATCAGAGGCGGGGAATCAGATATGGGGAATCAGAGGCGGGGAATCAGAGGCGGGGAAACAGAGGCAGGGAATCAGATATGGGGAATCAGAGGTGGGGTATCAGGGGCAGGGAATCAGTGGCAGGGAATCAGAGGCGGGGAATCAGAGGCGGGGAATCAGAGGCAGGGAATTAGATATGGGGAATCAGAGGTGGGGAATCAGAGGTGGTGAATCAGAGATGGGGAATCACAGGCGGGGAATCAGAGGCAGGGAATAGAACGCGGGGAATCAGAGGCGGGGAATCAGAGCTGGGGAATCAGAGGCGGGGAATCAGAGCTGGGGAATCAGAGGCGGGGAATCATAGTTGGGAATCAGAGGCGGGGAATCAGATATGGGGAAACAGAGGCGGGGAATCAAAGGCGGGGAAACAGAGGCGGGGAATCAGATATGGGGAATCGGATGCGGGGAATCAGAGGCGGGGAATCAGAGCTGGGGAATCAGAGGCGGGGTATCAGAGTTGGGGCATCTGAGGTGGGGAATTAGATATGGGGAAACAGAGGCGGGGAATCAGAGGCGGGGAAACAGAGGCGGGGAATCAGATATGGGGAATCAGAGGTGGGGAATCAGAGGCAGGGTATCAGATGTGCGGAATCAGAGATGGGGAATCAGAGGCAGGGAATCAGAATCAGAAGCGGGGAATCAGAGGCCGGGAATCAGAGGCCGGGATTCAGATGCCGGGAATAAGAGGCCGGGAATCAGAGGTGGGGAATCAGAGTCCGGGAATCAGAGATGGGGATTCAGAGGCGGGGAATGATATATGGGGAATCAGAGGCGGGGAATCAGAGGCGGGGTAACAGAGGTGGGGAATCAGATATGGGGAATCAGAGGTGGCGAATCAAAGGCGGTGAATCAGAGATGGGGAATCAGAGGCGGGGAATCAGAGGCAGGGAATCAAACACGGGGAATCAGAGGCGGGGAATCAGAGCTGGGGAATCAGAGGCGGGGAATCAGAGTTGGGGAATCAGAGGCGGGGAATCAGATATGGGGAAACAGGGGCGGGGAATCAGAGGCAGGGAAACAGAGGCGGGGAATCAGATATGGGGAATCAGGGGTGGGGAATCAGAGGTTGGGAAACAGAGGCAGGGAATCAGAGGCGTGGAAACAGAGGCGGGGATTCAGATGTGTTGAATCAGAGATGGGGAGTCAGAGGCAGGGAATCAGAATCAGAAGCGGGATATCTGTGGCCGGGAATCAGAGGAAGGTAATCAGAGGCAGGGGATCAAACACGGGGAATCAGAGGCTGGGAATCAGAGCTGGGGAATCAGAGGTGGGGAATCAGAGCTGGGGAATCACAGGCGGTGAATCAGAGATGGGGAATCAGAGGCGGGGAATCAGAGGCAGGGAATCAGATGCGGGGAATCAGAGGCGGGGAATCAGAGCTGGCGAATCAGAGGCGGGGAATCAGAGGTGGGCAATCAGAGGATTGGAATCAGATATGGGGAATCAGAGGCGGGGAATCAGAGCTGGGGAATCACAGGCGGGGAAACAGAGGCGGGGAATCAGAGGCGGTGAAACAGAGGCGGGGAATCAGATATTGGGAATCAGAGGTGGGGAATCAGAGGTTGGGAATCAGAGGCCTGGAATCAGAGGCGTGGAATCAGAGGCAGGGAATCAGATGCGGGGAATCAGAGCTGGGGAATCAGAGGCGGGGTATTTGAGTTGGGGAATCAGAGGCGGGGAATCAGACGCGGGGAATCAGAGGGGGGGAATCATAGCTGGCGAATCAGAGGCGGGGAATCAGAGGTGGGCAATCAGAGGCCGGGAATCAGAGGTGGTGAATCAGAGATGGGGAATCAGAGGCGGGGAATCAGTGGCAGGGAATCAGATATGGGGAATCAGAGGCGTGGAATCAGAGGCAGGGAATCAGACACGGGGAATCAGACACGGGGAATCAGAGGTGGGGAATCAGAGATGGGGAATCAGAGGCGGTGAATCAGAGATGGGGAATCAGAGGCGGGGAATCAGAATCAGGAAATCAGACACGGGGATTCAGAGGCTGGGAATCAGACGGGGGGAATCAAAGGCGGGGAATCAGAGCTGGGGAATCAGAGGCAGGGAATCAGAGGCGGGGAATCAGATATGGGGAATCAGAGGCTGGTATTCAGAGGCGGGGAATCAGAGGCAGGGAATCAAACACGGGGAATCAGAGGTGGGGAATCAGAGATGGGGAATCAGAGGCGGGGAATCAGAGTTGGGGAATCAGAGGCAGGGAATCGGATGTGCGGAATCAGAGATGGGGAATCAGAGGTGGGGAATCAGAGGCGGTGAATCAGAGATGGGGAATCAGAGGCGGGGAATCAGAGGCAGGAAATCAGACACGGGGATTCAGAGGCAGGGAATCAGACGGGGGGAATCAAAGGCGGGGAATCAGAGCTGGGGAATCAGAGGCAGGGAATCAGAGTTGGGGATTCAGAGACGGGGAATCAGATATGGGGAAACAGAGGCGGGGAATCAGAGGCGGGCAAAGAGAGGCGGGGAATTAGATATGGGGAATCAGATGTGGGGAATCAGAGGTGGTGAATCAGTGATGGGGAATCACAGGCGGGGAATCAGAGGCAGGGAATAGAACGCAGGGAATCAGAGGCAGGGAATCAGAGCTGGGGAATCAGAGGCAGGGAATCATAGTTGGGAATCAGAGGCGGGGAATCAGATATGGGGAAACAGAGGCGGGGAATCAGAGGCGGGGAAACAGAGGAGGGGAATCAGATATGGGGAATCGGATGCGGGGAATCAGAGGCGGGGAATCAGAGCTGGGGAATCAGAGGCAGGGAATCAGAGGCGGGGAAACAGAGGCGGGGAATCAGATATGGGGTATCAGAGGTAGGGAATCAGAGGCAGGGAATCAGATGTGCGGAATCAGAGATGGGGAATCAGAGGCAGGGAATCAGAATCAGAAGCGGGGAATCAGAGGCCGGGAATCAGAGGCCGGGAATCAGATGCTGGGAATAAGAGGCCGGGAATCAGAGGTGGGGAATCAGAGTCCGGGAATCAGAGATTGGGATTCCGAGGCGGGGAATGAGATATGGAGAATCAGAGGCGGGGAATCAGAGGCCGGGAAACAGAGGTGGGGAATCAGATATGGGGAATCAGAGGTGGCGAATCAAAGGCGGTGAATCAGAGATGGGGAATCAGAGGCGGGGAATCAGAGGCAGGGAATCAGATGCGGGGAATCAGAGGCGGGGAATCAGAGCTGGCGAATCGGAGGCGGGGAATCAGAGGTGGGCAATCAGAGCTGGGGAATCAGATATGGGAATCAGAGGCGGGGAATCAGAGGCGGGGAAACAGAGGTGGGGAATCAGATATGGGGAAACAGAGGTGGCAAATCAAAGGCGGTGAATCAGAGATGGGGAATCAGAGGCGGGGAATCAGAGGCAGGGAATCAAAAATGGGGAATCAGAGGCGGGGAATCAGAGCTGGGGAATCAGAGGCGGGGAAGCAGAGTAGGAGAATCAGAGGTGGGGAATCAGATATGGGGAAACAGGGTCGGGGAATCAGAGGCGGGGAAACAGAGGCGGGGAATCAGATATGGGGAATCAGCGGTGGCGAATTAAAGGCGGTGTATCAGAGATGGGGAATCAGGGCAGGGAATCAGAGGCAGGGAATCAAACACGGGGAATCAGAGGCGGGGAATCAGAGCTGGGGAATCAGAGGCGGGGATTCAGAGTTGGGGAATCAGAGGCGGGGAAACAGAGGCGGGGAATCAGATATGGGGAATCAGAGGTGGGGAATCAGAGGTTGGGAATCAGAAGCAGGGAATCAGAGGCGGGGAATCAGAGGCGGGGAATCAGAGGCAGGGAATCCGATGTGCGGAATCGGAGATGGGGAATCAGAGGCAGGGAATCACAGGCGGGGAATCAGAGGCGGAAAATCAGAGGCCGGGAGTCAGATATGGGGAAACAGAGGCGGGGAATCAAAGGCGGGGAAACAGAGGCGGGGAATCAGATATGGGGAATCAGAGGTGGGGAATCAGAGGTTGGGAATCAGAGGCAGGGAATCAGAGGCTGGGAATCAGATGCAGGGAATCAGATGCGGGGAATCAGAGGCGGGGAATCAGAGCTGGGGAATCAGAGGTGGGGAATCAGAGTTGGGGAATCAGAGTCGGGGACATAGATATGGGGAAACAGAGGCGGGGAATCAGAGGCGGGGAATCAGATATGGGGAATCAGAGGCGGGGAATCAGAGGCGGGGAAACAGAGGCAGGGAATCAGATATGGGGAATCAGAGGTGGGGTATCAGGGGCAGGGAATCAGTGGCAGGGAATCAGAGGCGGGGAATCAGAGGCGGGGAATCAGAGGCAGGGAATTAGATATGGGGAATCAGAGGTGGGGAATCAGAGGTGGTGAATCAGAGATGGGGAATCACAGGCGGGGAATCAGAGGCAGGGAATAGAACGCGGGGAATCAGAGGCGGGGAATCAGAGCTGGGGAATCAGAGGCGGGGAATCAGAGCTGGGGAATCAGAGGCGGGGAATCATAGTTGTGAATCAGAGGCGGGGAATCAGATATGGGGAAACAGAGGCGGGGAATCAAAGGCGGGGAAACAGAGGCGGGGAATCAGATATGGGGAATCGGATGCGGGGAATCAGAGGCGGGGAATCAGAGCTGGGGAATCAGAGGCGGGGTATCAGAGTTGGGGCATCTGAGGTGGGGAATTAGATATGGGGAAACAGAGGCGGGGAATCAGAGGCGGGGAAACAGAGGCGGGGAATCAGATATGGGGAATCGGATGCGAGGAATCAGAGGCGGGGAATCAGAGCTGGGGAATCAGAGGCGGGGAATCAGAGTTGGGGCATCAGAGGTGGGGAATTAGATATAGGGAAACAGAGGCGGGGAATCAGAGGCGGGGAAACAGAGGCGGGGAATCAGATATGGGGTATCAGAGGTAGGGAATCAGAGGCAGGGAATCAGATGTGCGGAATCAGAGATGGGGAATCAGAGGCAGGGAATCAGAATCAGAAGCGGGGAATCAGAGGCCGGGAATCAGAGGCCGGGAATCAGATGCTGGGAATAAGAGGCCGGGAATCAGAGGTGGGGAATCAGAGTCCGGGAATCAGAGATGGGGATTCAGAGGCGGGGAATGAGATATGGAGAATCAGAGGCGGGGAATCAGAGGCCGGGAAACAGAGGTGGGGAATCAGATATGGGGAATCAGAGGTGGCGAATCAAAGGCGGTGAATCAGAGATGGGGAATCAGAGGCGGGGAATCAGAGGCAGGGAATCAGATGCGGGGAATCAGAGGCGGGGAATCAGAGCTGGCGAATCGGAGGCGGGGAATCAGAGGTGGGCAATCAGAGCCGGGGAATCAGATATGGGGAATCAGAGGCGGGGAATCAGAGGCGGGGAAACAGAGGTGGGGAATCAGATATGGGGAAACAGAGGTGGCAAATCAAAGGCGGTGAATCAGAGATGGGGAATCAGAGGCGGGGAATCAGAGGCAGGGAATCAAAAATGGGGAATCAGAGGCGGGGAATCAGAGCTGGGGAATCAGAGGCGGGGAAGCAGAGTAGGAGAATCAGAGGTGGGGAATCAGATATGGGGAAACAGGGGCGGGGAATCAGAGGCGGGGAAACAGAGGCGGGGAATCAGATATGGGGAATCAGCGGTGGCGAATTAAAGGCGGTGTATCAGAGATGGGGAATCAGGGCAGGGAATCAGAGGCAGGGAATCAAACACGGGGAATCAGAGGCGGGGAATCAGAGCTGGGGAATCAGAGGCGGCGATTCAGAGTTGGGGAATCAGAGGCGGGGAAACAGAGGCGGGGAATCAGATATGGGGAATCAGAGGTGGGGAATCAGAGGTTGGGAATCAGAAGCAGGGAATCAGAGGCGGGGAATCAGAGGCGGGGAATCAGAGGCAGGGAATCCGATGTGCGGAATCGGAGATGGGGAATCAGAGGCAGGGAATCAGAGGCGGGGAATCAGAGGCGGAAAATCAGAGGCCGGGAATCAGATATGGGGAAACAGAGGCGGGGAATCAAAGGCGGGGAAACAGAGGCGGGGAATCAGATATGGGGAATCAGAGGTGGGGAATCAGAGGTTGGGAATCAGAGGCAGGGAATCAGAGGCTGGGAATCAGATGCAGGGAATCAGATGCGGGGAATCAGAGGCGGGGAATCAGAGCTGGGGAATCAGAGGTGGGGAATCAGAGTTGGGGAATCAGAGTCGGGGACTTAGATATGGGGAAACAGAGGCGGGGAATCAGAGGCGGGGAAACAGACGCGGGGAATCAGAGGCGGGGATTCAGAGCTGGGGAATCAGAGGCGGGGAATCAGATATGGGGAATCAGAGGCGGGGAATCAGAGGCGGGGAAACAGAGGCAGGGAATCAGATATGGGGAATCAGAGGTGGGGTATCAGGGGCAGGGAATCAGTGGCAGGGAATCAGAGGCGGGGAATCAGAGGCGGGGAATCAGAGGCAGGGAATTAGATATGGGGAATCAGAGGTGGGGAATCAGAGGTGGTGAATCAGAGATGGGGAATCACAGGCGGTGAATCAGAGGCAGGGAATAGAACGCGGGGAATCAGAGGCGGGGTATCAGAGCTGGGGAATCAGAGGCGGGGAATCAGAGCTGGGGAATCAGAGGCGGGGAATCATAGTTGGGAATCAGAGGCGGGGAATCAGATATGGGGAAACAGAGGCGAGGAATCAGAGGCGGGGAAACAGAGGCGGGGAATCAGATATGGGGAATCAGAGGTGGGGAATCAGAGGCAGGGAATCAGATGTGCGGAATCAGAGATGGGGAATCAGAGGCAGGGAATCAGAATCAGAAGCGGGGAATCAGAGGCCGGGAATCAGAGGCCGGGATTCAGATGCCGGGAATAAGAGGCCGGGAATCAGAGGTGGGGAATCAGAGTCCGGGAATCAGAGATGGGGATTCAGAGGCGGGGAATGATATATGGGGAATCAGAGGTGGGGAATCAGAGGCGGGGTAACAGAGGTGGGGAATCAGATATGGGGAATCAGAGGTGGCGAATCAAAGGCGGTGAATCAGAGATGGGGAATCAGAGGCGGGGAATCAGAGGCAGGGAATCAAACACGGGGAATCAGAGGCGGGGAATCAGAGCTGGGGAATCAGAGGCGGGGAATCAGAGTTGGGGAATCAGAGGCGGGGAATCAGATATGGGGAAACAGGAGCGGGGAATCAGAGGCAGGGAAACAGAGGCGGGGAATCAGATATGGGGAATCAGGGGTGGGGAATCAGAGGTTGGGAATCAGAGGCAGGGAATCAGAGGCGTGGAAACAGAGGCGGGGATTCAGATGTGTTGAATCAGAGATGGGGAATCAGAGGCAGGGAATCAGAATCAGAAGCGGGATATCAGTGGCCGGGAATCAGAGGAAGGTAATCAGAGGCAGGGGATCAAACACGGGGAATCAGAGGCTGGGAATCAGAGCTGGGGAATCAGAGGTGGGGAATCAGAGCTGGGGAATCACAGGCGGGGAATCAGAGATGGGGAATCAGAGGCGGGGAATCAGAGGCAGGGAATTAGATATGGGGAATCAGAGGTGGGGAATCAGAGGTGGTGAATCAGAGATGGGGAATCACAGGCGGGGAATCAGAGGCAGGGAATAGAACGCGGGGAATCAGAGGCGGGGAATCAGAGCTGGGGAATCAGAGGCGGGGAATCAGAGCTGGGGAATCAGAGGCGGGGAATCATAGTTGGGAATCAGAGGCGGGGAATCAGATATGGGGAAACAGAGGCGGGGAATCAAAGGCGGGGAAACAGAGGCGGGGAATCAGATATGGGGAATCGGATGCGGGGAATCAGAGGCGGGGAATCAGAGCTGGGGAATCAGAGGCGGGGTATCAGAGTTGGGTCATCTGAGGTGGGGAATTAGATATGGGGAAACAGAGGCGGGGAATCAGAGGCGGGGAAACAGAGGCGGGGAATCAGATATGGGGAATCAGAGGTGGGGAATCAGAGGCAGGGAATCAGATGTGCGGAATCAGAGATGGGGAATCAGAGGCAGGGAATCAGAATCAGAAGCGGGGAATCAGAGGCCGGGAATCAGAGGCCGGGATTCAGATGCCGGGAATAAGAGGCCGGGAATCAGAGGTGGGGAATCAGAGTCCGGGAATCAGAGATGGGGATTCAGAGGCGGGGAATGATATATGGGGAATCAGAGGCGGGGAATCAGAGGCGGGGTAACAGAGGTGGGGAATCAGATATGGGGAATCAGAGGTGGCGAATCAAAGGAGGTGAATCAGAGATGGGGAATCAGAGGCGGGGAATCAGAGGCAGGGAATCAAACACGGGGAATCAGAGGCGGGGAATCAGAGCTGGGGAATCAGAGGCGGGGAATCAGAGTTGGGGAATCAGAGGCGGGGAATCAGATATGGGGAAACAGGGGCGGGGAATCAGAGGCAGGGAAACAGAGGCGGGGAATCAGATATGGGGAATCAGGGGTGGGGAATCAGAGGTTGGGAATCAGAGGCAGGGAATCAGAGGCGTGGAAACAGAGGCGGGGATTCAGATGTGTTGAATCAGAGATGGGGAGTCAGAGGCAGGGAATCAGAATCAGAAGCGGGATATCAGTGGCCGGGAATCAGAGGAAGGTAATCAGAGGCAGGGGATCAAACACGGGGAATCAGAGGCTGGGAATCAGAGCT
Organism: Narcine bancroftii; assembly: GCF_036971445.1. Taxonomy (NCBI): domain Eukaryota; kingdom Metazoa; phylum Chordata; class Chondrichthyes; order Torpediniformes; family Narcinidae; genus Narcine; species Narcine bancroftii. The sequence continues at coordinate 1,252,151 of NW_027211891.1, read as the reverse complement.
GGGGAATCAGAGGTGGGGAATCAGAGCTGGGGAATCACAGGCGGTGAATCAGAGATGGGGAATCAGAGGCGGGGAATCAGAGGCAGGGAATCAGATGCGGGGAATCAGAGGCGGGGAATCAGAGCTGGCGAATCAGAGGCGGGGAATCAGAGGTGGGCAATCAGAGGATGGGAATCAGATATGGGGAATCAGAGGCGGGGAATCAGAGCTGGGGAATCACAGGCGGGGAAACAGAGGCGGGGAATCAGAGGCGGTGAAACAGAGGCGGGGAATCAGATATTGGGAATCAGAGGTGGGGAATCAGAGGTTGGGAATCAGAGGCCTGGAATCAGAGGCGTGGAATCAGAGGCAGGGAATCAGATGCGGGGAATCAGAGCTGGGGAATCAGAGGCGGGGTATTAGAGTTGGGGAATCAGAGGCGGGGAATCAGACGCGGGGAATCAGAGGGGGGGAATCATAGCTGGCGAATCAGAGGCGGGGAATCAGAGGTGGGCAATCAGAGGCCGGGAATCAGAGGTGGTGAATCAGAGATGGGGAATCAGAGGCGGGGAATCAGTGGCAGGGAATCAGATATGGGGAATCAGAGGCGTGGAATCAGAGGCAGGGAATCAGACACGGGGAATCAGACACGGGGAATCAGAGGTGGGGAATCAGAGATGGGGAATCAGAGGCGGTGAATCAGAGATGGGGAATCAGAGGCGGGGAATCAGAATCAGGAAATCAGACACGGGGATTCAGAGGCTGGGAATCAGACGGGGGGAATCAAAGGCGGGGAATCAGAGCTGGGGAATCAGAGGCAGGGAATCAGAGGCGGGGAATCAGATATGGGGAATCAGAGGCTGGTATTCAGAGGCGGGGAATCAGAGGCAGGGAATCAAACACGGGGAATCAGAGGTGGGGAATCAGAGATGGGGAATCAGAGGCGGGGAATCAGAGTTGGGGAATCAGAGGCAGGGAATCGGATGTGCGGAATCAGAGATGGGGAATCAGAGGTGGGGAATCAGAGGCGGTGAATCAGAGATGGGGAATCAGAGGCGGGGAATCAGAGGCAGGAAATCAGACACGGGGATTCAGAGGCAGGGAATCAGACGGGGGGAATCAAAGGCGGGGAATCAGAGCTGGGGAATCAGAGGCAGGGAATCAGAGTTGGGGATTCAGAGACGGGGAATCAGATATGGGGAAACAGAGGCGGGGAATCAGAGGCGGGCAAAGAGAGGCGGGGAATTAGATATGGGGAATCAGATGTGGGGAATCAGAGGTGGTGAATCAGTGATGGGGAATCACAGGCGGGGAATCAGAGGCAGGGAATAGAACGCAGGGAATCAGAGGCAGGGAATCAGAGCTGGGGAATCAGAGGCGGGGAATCAGAGGCAGGGAATCAAAAATGGGGAATCAGAGGCGGGGAATCAGAGCTGGGGAATCAGAGGCGGGGAAGCAGAGTAGGAGAATCAGAGGTGGGGAATCAGATATGGGGAAACAGGGGCGGGGAATCAGAGGCGGGGAAACAGAGGCGGGGAATCAGATATGGGGAATCAGCGGTGGCGAATTAAAGGCGGTGTATCAGAGATGGGGAATCAGGGCAGGGAATCAGAGGCAGGGAATCAAACACGGGGAATCAGAGGCGGGGAATCAGAGCTGGGGAATCAGAGGCGGCGATTCAGAGTTGGGGAATCAGAGGCGGGGAAACAGAGGCGGGGAATCAGATATGGGGAATCAGAGGTGGGGAATCAGAGGTTGGGAATCAGAAGCAGGGAATCAGAGGCGGGGAATCAGAGGCGGGGAATCAGAGGCAGGGAATCCGATGTGCGGAATCGGAGATGGGGAATCAGAGGCAGGGAATCAGAGGCGGGGAATCAGAGGCGGAAAATCAGAGGCCGGGAATCAGATATGGGGAAACAGAGGCGGGGAATCAAAGGCGGGGAAACAGAGGCGGGGAATCAGATATGGGGAATCAGAGGTGGGGAATCAGAGGTTGGGAATCAGAGGCAGGGAATCAGAGGCTGGGAATCAGATGCAGGGAATCAGATGCGGGGAATCAGAGGCGGGGAATCAGAGCTGGGGAATCAGAGGTGGGGAATCAGAGTTGGGGAATCAGAGTCGGGGACTTAGATATGGGGAAACAGAGGCGGGGAATCAGAGGCGGGGAAACAGACGCGGGGAATCAGAGGCGGGGATTCAGAGCTGGGGAATCAGAGGCGGGGAATCAGATATGGGGAATCAGAGGCGGGGAATCAGAGGCGGGGAAACAGAGGCAGGGAATCAGATATGGGGAATCAGAGGTGGGGTATCAGGGGCAGGGAATCAGTGGCAGGGAATCAGAGGCGGGGAATCAGAGGCGGGGAATCAGAGGCAGGGAATTAGATATGGGGAATCAGAGGTGGGGAATCAGAGGTGGTGAATCAGAGATGGGGAATCACAGGCGGTGAATCAGAGGCAGGGAATAGAACGCGGGGAATCAGAGGCGGGGTATCAGAGCTGGGGAATCAGAGGCGGGAAATCAGAGCTGGGGAATCAGAGGCGGGGAATCATAGTTGGGAATCAGAGGCGGGGAATCAGATATGGGGAAACAGAGGCGAGGAATCAGAGGCGGGGAAACAGAGGCGGGGAATCAGATATGGGGAATCAGAGGTGGGGAATCAGAGGCAGGGAATCAGATGTGCGGAATCAGAGATGGGGAATCAGAGGCAGGGAATCAGAATCAGAAGCGGGGAATCAGAGGCCGGGAATCAGAGGCCGGGATTCAGATGCCGGGAATAAGAGGCCGGGAATCAGAGGTGGGGAATCAGAGTCCGGGAATCAGAGATGGGGATTCAGAGGCGGGGAATGATATATGGGGAATCAGAGGTGGGGAATCAGAGGCGGGGTAACAGAGGTGGGGAATCAGATATGGGGAATCAGAGGTGGCGAATCAGAGGCGGTGAATCAGAGATGGGGAATCAGAGGCGGGGAATCAGAGGCAGGGAATCAAACACGGGGAATCAGAGGCGGGGAATCAGAGCTGGGGAATCAGAGGCGGGGAATCAGAGTTGGGGAATCAGAGGCGGGGAATCAGATATGGGGAAACAGGAGCGGGGAATCAGAGGCAGGGAAACAGAGGCGGGGAATCAGATATGGGGAATCAGGGGTGGGGAATCAGAGGTTGGGAATCAGAGGCAGGGAATCAGAGGCGTGGAAACAGAGGCGGGGATTCAGATGTGTTGAATCAGAGATGGGGAATCAGAGGCAGGGAATCAGAATCAGAAGCGGGATATCAGTGGCCGGGAATCAGAGGAAGGTAATCAGAGGCAGGGGATCAAACACGGGGAATCAGAGGCTGGGAATCAGAGCTGGGGAATCAGAGGTGGGGAATCAGAGCTGGGGAATCACAGGCGGGGAATCAGAGATGGGGAATCAGAGGCGGGGAATCAGAGGCAGGGAATCAGATGCGGAGAATCAGAGGCGGGGAATCAGAGCTGGCGAATCAGAGGCGGGGAATCAGAGGTGGGCAATCAGAGGATGGGAATCAGATATGGGGAATCAGAGGCGGGGAATCAGAGCTGGGGAATCACAGGCGGGGAAACAGAGGCGGGGAATCAGAGGCGGTGAAACAGAGGCGGGGAATCAGATATTGGGAATCAGAGGTGGGGAATCAGAGGTTGGGAATCAGAGGCCTGGAATCAGAGGCGTGGAATCAGAGGCAGGGAATCAGATGCGGGGAATCAGAGGAGGGGAATCAGAGCTGGGGAATCAGAGGCGGGGTATTAGAGTTGGGGAATCAGAGGCGGGGAATCAGACGCGGGGAATCAGAGGGGGGGAATCATAGCTGGCGAATCAGAGGCGGGGAATCAGAGGTGGGCAATCAGAGGCCGGGAATCAGAGGTGGTGAATCAGAGATGGGGAATCAGAGGCGGGGAATCAGTGGCAGGGAATCAGATATGGGGAATCAGAGGCGTGGAATCAGAGGCAGGGAATCAGACACGGGGAATCAGACACGGGGAATCAGAGGTGGGGAATCAGAGATGGGGAATCAGAGGCGGTGAATCAGAGATGGGGAATCAGAGGCGGGGAATCAGAATCAGGAAATCAGACACGGGGACTCAGAGGCTGGGAATCAGACGGGGGGAATCAAAGGCGGGGAATCAGAGCTGGGGAATCAGAGGCAGGGAATCAGAGGCGGGGAATCAGATATGGGGAATCAGAGGCTGGTATTCAGAGGCGGGGAATCAGAGGCAGGGAATCAAACACGGGGAATCAGAGGTGGGGAATCAGAGATGGGGAATCAGAGGCGGCAAATCAGAGTTGGGGAATCAGAGGCAGGGAATCGGATGTGCGGAATCAGAGATGGGGAATCAGAGGTGGGGAATCAGAGGCGGTGAATCAGAGATGGGGAATCAGAGGCGGGGAATCAGAGGCAGGAAATCAGACACGGGGATTCAGAGGCTGGGAATCAGACGGGGGGAATCAAAGGCGGGGAATCAGAGCTGGGGAATCAGAGGCAGGGAATCAGAGTTGGGGATTCAGAGACGGGGAATCAGATATGGGGAAACAGAGGCGGGGAATCAGAGGCGGGCAAAGAGAGGCGGGGAATTAGATATGGGGAATCAGATGTGGGGAATCAGAGGTGGTGAATCAGTGATGGGGAATCACAGGCGGGGAATCAGAGGCAGGGAATAGAACGCAGGGAATCAGAGGCAGGGAATCAGAGCTGGGGAATCAGAGGCAGGGAATCATAGTTGGGAATCAGAGGCGGGGAATCAGATATGGGGAAACAGAGGCGGGGAATCAGAGGCGGGGAAACAGAGGCGGGGAATCAGATATGGGGAATCGGATGCGGGGAATCAGAGGCGGGGAATCAGAGCTGGGGAATCAGAGGCGGGGAATCAGAGTTGGGGCATCAGAGGTGGGGAATTTGATATAGGGAAACAGAGGCGGGGAATCAGAGGCGGGGAAACAGAGGCGGGGAATCAGATATGGGGTATCAGAGGTAGGGAATCAGAGGCAGGGAATCAGATGTGCGGAATCAGAGATGGGGAATCAGAGGCAGGGAATCAGAATCAGAAGCGGGGAATCAGAGGCCGGGAATCAGAGGCCGGGAATCAGATGCTGGGAATAAGAGGCCGGGAATCAGAGGTGGGGAATCAGAGTCCGGGAATCAGAGATGGGGATTCAGAGGCGGGGAATGAGATATGGAGAATCAGAGGCGGGGAATCAGAGGCCGGGAAACAGAGGTGGGGAATCAGATATGGGGAATCAGAGGTGGCGAATCAAAGGCGGTGAATCAGAGATGGGGAATCAGAGGCGGGGAATCAGAGGCAGGGAATCAGATGCGGGGAATCAGAGGCGGGGAATCAGAGCTGGCGAATCGGAGGCGGGGAATCAGAGGTGGGCAATCAGAGCCGGGGAATCAGATATGGGGAATCAGAGGCGGGGAATCAGAGGCGGGGAAACAGAGGTGGGGAATCAGATATGGGGAAACAGAGGTGGCAAATCAAAGGCGGTGAATCAGAGATGGGGAATCAGAGGCGGGGAATCAGAGGCAGGGAATCAAAAATGGGGAATCAGAGGCGGGGAATCAGAGCTGGGGAATCAGAGGCGGGGAAGCAGAGTAGGAGAATCAGAGGTGGGGAATCAGATATGGGGAAACAGGGGCGGGGAATCAGAGGCGGGGAAACAGAGGCGGGGAATCAGATATGGGGAATCAGAGGTGTGGAATCAGAGGTTGGGAATCAGAGGCGGGGAAACAGAGGAGGGGAATCAGATATGGGGAATCAGAGGTGGCGATTTAAAGGCGGTGAATCAGAGATGGGGAATCATGGCAGGGAATCAGAGGCAGGGAATCAAACACGGGGAATCAGAGGCGTGGAATCAGAGCTGGGGAATCAGAGGCGGGGATTCAGAGTTGGGGAATCAGAGGCGGGGAATCAGAGGCGGGGAAACAGAGGCGGGGAATCAGATATGGGGAATCAGAGGTGGGGAATCAGAGGTTGGGAATCAGAAGCAGGGAATCAGAGGCGGGGAATCAGAGGCGGGGAATCAGAGGCAGGAAATCCGATGTGCGGAATCGGAGATGGGGAATCAGAGGCAGGTAATCAGAGGCGGGGAATCAGAGGCGGGGAATCAGAGGCCGGGAATCAGATATGGGGAAACAGAGGCGGGGAATCAGAGGCGGGGAAGCAGAGGCGGGGAATCAGATATGGGGAATCAGAGGTGGGGAATCAGAGGTTGGGAATCAGAGGCAGGGAAACAGAGGCGGGGAATCAGATATGGGGAATCAGAGGTGGGGAATCAGAGGCAGGGAATCAGATGTGCGGAATCAGAGATGGGGAATCAGAGGCAGGGAATCAGAATCAGAAGCGGGGAATCAGAGGCCGGGAATCAGAGGCCGGGAATCAGACGCGGGGAATCAGAGGCGGGGATTCAGAGCTGGGGAATCAGAGGCGGGGAATCAGAGTTGGGGAATCAGAGGCGGGGAATCAGATATGGGGAATCAGAGGCAGGGAATCCGAGGCGGGAAAACAGAGGCGGGGAATCAGATATGGGGAATCAGAGGCGGGGAATCAGAGGCAGGGAATCAGACACGGGGAATCAGAGGCGGGGAATCAGAGATGGGGAATCAGAGGCGGGGAATCAGAGGCAGGGAATCGGATGCCGGGCATCAGAGGCGGGAAATCAGAGCTGGGGTATCAGAGGCGGGGAATCAGAGTTGGGGAATCAGAGGCGGCGAAGCAGATATGGGGAAATAGAGGCGGGGAATCAGATATGGGGAATCAGAGGCGGGGAATTAGATATGGGGAATCAGAGGCTGGGAATCAGAGGGGGGGAAACAGAGGCGGGGAATAAGATATGGGGAATCAGAGGTGGGGAATCAGGGGCGGGGAATCAGTGGCAGGGAATCAGAGGCGGGGAATCAGAGGCGGGGAATCAAAGGAAGGGAATCAGACACGGGGAATCAGAGGTGGGGAATCAGAGATGGGGAATCAGAGGCGGGGAATCACAGGCAGGGAATCAGACACGGGGAATCAGAGGTGGGGAATCAGAGTCGGGGAATCAGAGGCAGGGAATCGGTTGTGCGGAATCAGAGATGGGGAATCAGATGTGGGGAATCAGAGGCAGTGAATCAGAGATGGGGAATCAGAGGCGGGGAATCAGAGGCAGGAAATAAGACAGGGATTCAGAGGCTGGGAATCAGACGGGGGGAATCAAAGGCGGGGAATCAGAGCTGGTGAATCAGAGGCAGGGAATCAGAGTTGGGGATTCAGAGGCGGGGAATCAGATATGGGGAAACAGAGGTGGGGAATGAGAGGCGGGCAAGCAGAGGCGGGGAATTAGATATGGGGAATCAGAGGTGGGAAATCAGAGGTGGTGAATCAGAGATGGGGAATCACAGGCGGGGAATCAGAGGCGGGGAATCAGAGGCGTAAAATCAGAGGCCGGGAATCAGATATGGGGAAACAGAGGCGGGGAATCAAAGGCGGGGAAACAGAGGCGGGGAATCAGATATGGGGAATCAGAGGTGGGGAATCAGAGGTTGGGAATCAGAGGCAGGGAATCAGAGGCTGGGAATCAGATGCAGGGAATCAGATGCGGGGAATCAGAGGCGGGGAATCAGAGCTGGGGAATCAGAGGTGGGGAATCAGAGTTGGGGAATCAGAGTCGGGGACTTAGATATGGGGAAACAGAGGCGGGGAATCAGAGGCGGGGAAACAGACGCGGGGAATCAGAGGCGGGGATTCAGAGCTGGGGAATCAGAGGCGGGGAATCAGACGCGGGGAAACAGAGGCAGGGAATCAGATATGGGGAATCAGAGGTGGGGTATCAGGGGCAGGGAATCAGTGGCAGGGAATCAGAGGCGGGGAATCAGAGGCGGGGAATCAGAGGCAGGGAATTAGATATGGGGAATCAGAGGTGGGGAATCAGAGGTGGTGAATCAGAGATGGGGAATCACAGGCGGGGAATCAGAGGCAGGGAATAGAACGCGGGGAATCAGAGGCGGGGAATCAGAGCTGGGGAATCAGAGGCGGGGAATCAGAGCTGGGGAATCAGAGGCGGGGAATCATAGTTGGGAATCAGAGGCGGGGAATCAGATATGGGGAAACAGAGGCGGGGAATCAAAGGCGGGGAAACAGAGGCGGGGAATCAGATATGGGGAATTGGATGCGGGGAATCAGAGGCGGGGAATCAGAGCTGGGGAATCAGAGGCGGGGTATCAGAGTTGGGGCATCTGAGGTGGGGAATTAGATATGGGGAAACAGAGGCGGGGAATCAGAGGCGGGGAAACAGAGGCGGGGAATCAGATATGGGGAATCAGAGGTGGGGAATCAGAGGCAGGGAATCAGATGTGCGGAATCAGAGATGGGGAATCAGAGGCAGGGAATCAGAATCAGAAGCGGGGAATCAGAGGCCGGGAATCAGAGGCCGGGATTCAGATGCCGGGAATAAGAGGCCGGGAATCAGAGGTGGGGAATCAGAGTCCGGGAATCAGAGATGGGGATTCAGAGGCGGGGAATGATATATGGGGAATCAGAGGCGGGGAATCAGAGGCGGGGTAACAGAGGTGGGGAATCAGATATGGGGAATCAGAGGTGGCGAATCAAAGGCGGTGAATCAGAGATGGGGAATCAGAGGCGGGGAATCAGAGGCAGGGAATCAAACACGGGGAATCAGAGGCGGGGAATCAGAGCTGGGGAATCAGAGGCGGGGAATCAGAGTTGGGGAATCAGAGGCGGGGAATCAGATATGGGGAAACAGGGGCGGGGAATCAGAGGCAGGGAAACAGAGGCGGGGAATCAGATATGGGGAATCAGGGGTGGGGAATCAGAGGTTGGGAATCAGAGGCAGGGAATCAGAGGCGTGGAAACAGAGGCGGGGATTCAGATGTGTTGAATCAGAGATGGGGAATCAGAGGCAGGGAATCAGAATCAGAAGCGGGATATCAGTGGCCGGGAATCAGAGGAAGGTAATCAGAGGCAGGGGATCAAACACGGGGAATCAGAGGCTGGGAATCAGAGCTGGGGAATCAGAGGTGGGGAATCAGAGCTGGGGAATCACAGGCGGGGAATCAGAGATGGGGAATCAGAGGCGGGGAATCAGAGGCAGGGAATCAGATGCGGGGAATCAGAGGCGGGGAATCAGAGCTGGCGAATCAGAGGCGGGGAATCAGAGGTGGGCAATCAGAGGATGGGAATCAGATATGGGGAATCAGAGGCGGGGAATCAGAGCTGGGGAATCACAGGCGGGGAAACAGAGGCGGGTAATCAGAGGCGGTGAAACAGAGGCGGGGAATCAGATATTGGGAATCAGAGGTGGGGAATCAGAGGTTGGGAATCAGAGGCCTGGAATCAGAGGCGTGGAATCAGAGGCAGGGAATCAGATGCGGGGAATCAGAGCTGGGGAATCAGAGGCGGGGTATTAGAGTTGGGGAATCAGAGGCGGGGAATCAGACGCGGGGAATCAGAGGGGGGGAATCATAGCTGGCGAATCAGAGGCGGGGAATCAGAGGTGGGCAATCAGAGGCCGGGAATCAGAGGTGGTGAATCAGAGATGGGGAATCAGAGGCGGGGAATCAGTGGCAGGGAATCAGATATGGGGAATCAGAGGCGTGGAATCAGAGGCAGGGAATCAGACACGGGGAATCAGACACGGGGAATCAGAGGTGGGGAATCAGAGATGGGGAATCAGAGGCGGTGAATCAGAGATGGGGAATTAGAGGTGGGGAATCAGAATCAGGAAATCAGACACGGGGATTCAGAGGCTGGGAATCAGACGGGGGGAATCAAAGGCGGGGAATCAGAGCTGGGGAATCAGAGGCAGGGAATCAGAGGCGGGGAATCAGATATGGGGAATCAGAGGCTGGTATTCAGAGGCGGGGAATCAGAGGCAGGGAATCAAACACGGGGAATCAGAGGTGGGGAATCAGAGATGGGGAATCAGAGGCGGGGAATCAGAGTTGGGGAATCAGAGGCAGGGAATCGGATGTGCGGAATCAGAGATGGGGAATCAGAGGTGGGGAATCAGAGGCGGTGAATCAGAGATGGGGAATCAGAGGCGGGTAATCAGAGGCAGGAAATCAGACACGGGGATTCAGAGGCTGGGAATCAGACGGGGGGAATCAAAGGCGGGGAATCAGAGCTGGGGAATCAGAGGCAGGGAATCAGAGTTGGGGATTCAGAGACGGGGAATCAGATATGGGGAAACAGAGGCGGGGAATCAGAGGCGGGCAAAGAGAGGCGGGGAATTAGATATGGGGAATAAGATGTGGGGAATCAGAGGTGGTGAATCAGTGATGGGGAATCACAGGCGGGGAATCAGAGGCAGGGAATAGAACGCAGGGAATCAGAGGCAGGGAATCAGAGCTGGGGAATCAGAGGCAGGGAATCATAGTTGGGAATCAGAGGCGGGGAATCAGATATGGGGAAACAGAGGCGGGGAATCAGAAGCGGGGAAACAGAGGCGGGGAATCAGATATGGGGAATCGGATGCGGGGAATCAGAGGCGGGGAATCAGAGCTGGGGAATCAGAGGCGGGGAATCAGATTTGGGGCATCAGAGGTGGGGAATTAGATATAGGGAAACAGAGGCGGGGAATCAGAGGCGGGGAAACAGAGGCGGGGAATCAGATATGGGGTATCAGAGGTAGGGAATCAGAGGCAGGGAATCAGATGTGCGGAATCAGAGATGGGGAATCAGAGGCAGGGAATCAGAATCAGAAGCGGGGAATCAGAGGCCGGGAATCAGAGGCCGGGAATTAGATGCTGGGAATAAGAGGCCGGGAATCAGAGGTGGGGAATCAGAGTCCGGGAATCAGAGATGGGGATTCAGAGGCGGGGAATGAGATATGGAGAATCAGAGGCGGGGAATCAGAGGCCGGGAAACAGAGGTGGGGAATCAGATATGGGGAATCAGAGGTGGCGAATCAAAGGCGGTGAATCAGAGATGGGGAATCAGAGGCGGGGAATCAGAGGCAGGGAATCAGATGCGGGGAATCAGAGGCGGGGAATCAGAGCTGGCGAATCGGAGGTGGGGAATCAGAGGTGGGCAATCAGAGCCGGGGAATCAGATATGGGGAATCAGAGGCGGGGAATCAGAGGCGGGGAAACAGAGGTGGGGAATCAGATATGGGGAAACAGAGGTGGCAAATCAAAGGCGGTGAATCAGAGATGGGGAATCAGAGGCGGGGAATCAGAGGCAGGGAATCAAAAATGGGGAATCAGAGGCGGGGAATCAGAGCTGGGGAATCAGAGGCGGGGAAGCAGAGTAGGAGAATCAGAGGTGGGGAATCAGATATGGGGAAACAGGGGCGGGGAATCAGAGGCGGGGAAACAGAGGCGGGGAATCAGATATGGGGAATCAACGGTGGCGAATTAAAGGCGGTGTATCAGAGATGGGGAATCAGGGCAGGGAATCAGAGGCAGGGAATCAAACACGGGGAATCAGAGGCGGGGAATCAGAGCTGGGGAATCAGAGGCGGGGATTCAGAGTTGGGGAATCAGAGGCGGGGAAACAGAGGCGGGGAATCAGATATGGGGAATCAGAGGTGGGGAATCAGAGGTTGGGAATCAGAAGCAGGGAATCAGAGGCGGGGAATCAGAGGCGGGGAATCAGAGGCAGGGAATCCGATGTGCGGAATCGGAGATGGGGAATCAGAGGCAGGGAATCAGAGGCGGGGAATCAGAGGCGGAAAATCAGAGGCCGGGAATCAGATATGGGGAAACAGAGGCGGGGAATCAAAGGCGGGGAAACAGAGGCGGGGAATCAGATATGGGGAATCAGAGGTGGGGAATCAGAGGTTGGGAATCAGAGGCAGGGAATCAGAGGCTGGGAATCAGATGCAGGGAATCAGATGCGGGGAATCAGAGGCGGGGAATCAGAGCTGGGGAATCAGAGGTGGGGAATCAGAGTTGGGGAATCAGAGTCGGGGACTTAGATATGGGGAAACAGAGGCGGGGAATCAGAGGCGGGGAAACAGACGCGGGGAATCAGAGGCGGGGATTCAGAGCTGGGGAATCAGAGGTGGGGAATCAGACTTGGCGAATCAGAGGCGGGGAATCAGATATGGGGAATCAGAGGCGGGGAATCAGAGGCGGGGAAACAGAGGCAGGGAATCAGATATGGGGAATCAGAGGTGGGGTATCAGGGGCAGGGAATCAGTGGCAGGGAATCAGAGGCGGGGAATCAGAGGCAGGGAATCAGAGGCAGGGAATTAGATATGGGGAATCAGAGGTGGGGAATCAGAGGTGGTGAATCAGAGATGGGGAATCACAGGCGGGGAATCAGAGGCAGGGAATAGAACGCGGGGAATCAGAGGCGGGGAATCAGAGCTGGGGAATCAGAGGCGGGGAATCAGAGCTGGGGAATCAGAGGCGGGGAATCATAGTTGGGAATCAGAGGCGGGGAATCAGATATGGGGAAACAGAGGCGGGGAATCAAATGCGGGGAAACAGAGGCGGGGAATCAGATATGGGGAATCGGATGCGGGGAATCAGAGGCGGGGAATCAGAGCTGGGGAATCAGAGGCGGGGTATCAGAGTTGGGGCATCAGAGGTGGGGAATTAGATATGGGGAAACAGAGGCGGGGAATCAGAGGCGGGGAAACAGAGGCGGGGAATCAGATATGGGGAATCAGAGGTGGGGAATCAGAGGCAGGGAATCAGATGTGCGGAATCAGAGATGGGGAATCAGAGGCAGGGAATCAGAATCAGAAGCGGGGAATCAGAGGCCGGGAATCAGAGGCCGGGATTCAGATGCCGGGAATAAGAGGCCGGGAATCAGAGGTGGGGAATCAGAGTCCGGGAATCAGAGATGGGGATTCAGAGGCGGGGAATGATATATGGGGAATCAGAGGCGGGGAATCAGAGGCGGGGTAACAGAGGTGGGGAATCAGATATGGGGAATCAGAGGTGGCGAATCAAAGGCGGTGAATCAGAGATGGGGAATCAGAGGCGGGGAATCAGAGGCTGGGAATCAAACATGGGGAATCAGAGGCGGGGAATCAGAGCTGGGGAATCAGAGGCGGGGAATCAGAGTTGGGGAATCAGAGGCGGGGAATCAGATATGGGGAAACAGGGGCGGGGAATCAGAGGCAGGGAAACAGAGGCGGGGAATCAAATATGGGGAATCAGGGGTGGGGAATCAGAGGTTGGGAATCAGAGGCAGGGAATCAGAGGCGTGGAAACAGAGGCGGGGATTCAGATGTGTTGAATCAGAGATGGGGAATCAGAGGCAGGGAATCAGAATCAGAAGCGGGATATCAGTGGCCGGGAATCAGAGGAAGGTAATCAGAGGCAGGGGATCAAACACGGGGAATCAGAGGCTGGGAATCAGAGCTGGGGAATCAGAGGTGGGGAATCAGAGCTGGGGAATCACAGGCGGGGAATCAGAGATGGGGAATCAGAGGCGGGGAATCAGAGGCAGGGAATCAGATGCGGGGAATCAGAGGCGGGGAATCAGAGCTGGCGAATCAGAGGCGGGGAATCAGAGGTGGGCAATCAGAGGATGGGAATCAGATATGGGGAATCAGAGGCGGGGAATCAGAGCTGGGGAATCACAGGCGGGGAAACAGAGGCGGGGAATCAGAGGCGGTGAAACAGAGGCGGGGAATCAGATATTGGGAATCAGAGGTGGGGAATCAGAGGTTGGGAATCAGAGGCCTGGAATCAGAGGCGTGGAATCAGAGGCAGGGAATCAGATGCGGGGAATCAGAGGAGGGGAATCAGAGCTGGGGAATCAGAGGCGGGGTATTAGAGTTGGGGAATCAGAGGCGGGGAATCAGACGCGGGGAATCAGAGGGGGGGAATCATAGCTGGCGAATCAGAGGCGGGGAATCAGAGGTGGGCAATCAGAGGCCGGGAATCAGAGGTGGTGAATCAGAGATGGGGAATCAGAGGCGGGGAATCAGTGGCAGGGAGTCAGATATGGGGAATCAGAGGCGTGGAATCAGAGGCAGGGAATCAGACACGGGGAATCAGACACGGGGAATCAGAGGTGGGGAATCAGAGATGGGGAATCAGAGGCGGTGAATCAGAGATGGGGAATCAGAGGCGGGGAATCAGAATCAGGAAATCAGACACGGGGATTCAGAGGCTGGGAATCAGACGGGGGGAATCAAAGGCGGGGAATCAGAGCTGGGGAATCAGAGGCAGGGAATCAGAGGCGGGGAATCAGATATGGGGAATCAGAGGCTGGTATTCAGAGGCGGGGAATCAGAGGCAGGGAATCAAACACGGGGAATCAGAGGTGGGGAATCAGAGATGGGGAATCAGAGGCGGGGAATCAGAGTTGGGGAATCAGAGGCAGGGAATCGGATGTGCGGAATCAGAGATGGGGAATCAGAGGTGGGGAATCAGAGGCGGTGAATCAGAGATGGGGAATCAGAGGCGGGGAATCAGAGGCAGGAAATCAGACACGGGGATTCAGAGGCTGGGAATCAGACGGGGGGAATCAAAGGCGGGGAATCAGAGCTGGGGAATCAGAGGCAGGGAATCAGAGTTGGGGATTCAGAGACGGGGAATCAGATATGGGGAAACAGAGGCGGGGAATCAGAGGCGGGCAAAGAGAGGCGGGGAATTAGATATGGGGAATCAGATGTGGGGAATCAGAGGTGGTGAATCAGTGATGGGGAATCACAGGCGGGGAATCAGAGGCAGGGAATAGAACGCAGGGAATCAGAGGCAGGGAATCAGAGCTGGGGAATCAGAGGCAGGGAATCATAGTTGGGAATCAGAGGCGGGGAATCAGATATGGGGAAACAGAGGCGGGGAATCAGAGGCGGGGAAACAGAGGCGGGGAATCAGATATGGGGAATCGCATGCGGGGAATCAGAGGCGGGGAATCAGAGCTGGGGAATCAGAGGCGGGGAATCAGAGTTGGGGCATCAGAGGTGGGGAATTTGATATAGGGAAACAGAGGCGGGGAATCAGAGGCGGGGAAACAGAGGCGGGGAATCAGATATGGGGTATCAGAGGTAGGGAATCAGAGGCAGGGAATCAGATGTGCGGAATCAGAGATGGGGAATCAGAGGCAGGGAATCAGAATCAGAAGCGGGGAATCAGAGGCCGGGAATCAGAGGCCGGGAATCAGATGCTGGGAATAAGAGGCCGGGAATCAGAGGTGGGGAATCAGAGTCCGGGAATCAGAGATGGGGATTCAGAGGCGGGGAATGAGATATGGAGAATCAGAGGCGGGGAATCAGAGGCCGGGAAACAGAGGTGGGGAATCAGAAATGGGGAATCAGAGGTGGCGAATCAAAGGTGGTGAATCAGAGATGGGGAATCAGAGGCGGGGAATCAGAGGCAGGGAATCAGATGCGGGGAATCAGAGGCGGGGAATCAGAGCTGGCGAATCGGAGGCGGGGAATCAGAGGTGGGCAATCAGAGCCGGGGAATCAGATATGGGGAATCAGAGGCGGGGAATCAGAGGCGGGGAAACAGAGGTGGGGAATCAGATATGGGGAAACAGAGGTGGCAAATCAAAGGCGGTGAATCAGAGATGGGGAATCAGAGGCGGGGAATCAGAGCTGGGGAATCAGAGGCGGGGAAGCAGAGTAGGAGAATCAGAGGTGGGGAATCAGATATGGGGAAACAGGGGCGGGGAATCAGAGGCGGGGAAACAGAGGCGGGGAATCAGATATGGGGAATCAGAGGTGTGGAATCAGAGGTTGGGAATCAGAGGCGGGGAAACAGAGGAGGGGAATCAGATATGGGGAATCAGAGGTGGCGATTTAAAGGCGGTGAATCAGAGATGGGGAATCATGGCAGGGAATCAGACGCAGGGAATCAAACACGGGGAATCAGAGGCGTGGAATCAGAGCTGGGGAATCAGAGGCGGGGATTCAGAGTTGGGGAATCAGAGGCGGGGAATCAGAGGCGGGGAAACAGAGGCGGGGAATCAGATATGGGGAATCAGAGGTGGGGAATCAGAGGTTGGGAATCAGAAGCAGGGAATCAGAGGCAGGGAATCAGAGGCGGGGAATCAGAGGCCGGGAATCAGATATGGGGAAACAGAGGCGGGGAATCAGAGGCGGGGAAGCAGAGGCGGGGAATCAGATATGGGGAATCAGAGGTGGGGAATCAGAGGTTGGGAATCAGAGGCAGGGAATCAGAGGCTGGGAATCAGATGCAGGGAATCAGATGCGGGGAATCAGAGGCGGGGAATCAGAGCTGGGGAATCAGAGGCAGGGAATCATAGTTGGGAATCAGAGGCGGGGAATCAGATATGGGGAAACAGAGGCGGGGAATCAGAGGCGGGGAAACAGAGGCGGGGAATCAGATATGGGGAATCGCATGCGGGGAATCAGAGGCGGGGAATCAGAGCTGGGGAATCAGAGGCGGGGAATCAGAGTTGGGGCATCAGAGGTGGGGAATTTGATATAGGGAAACAGAGGCGGGGAATCAGAGGCGGGGAAACAGAGGCGGGGAATAAGATATGGGGTATCAGAGGTAGGGAATCAGAGGCAGGGAATCAGATGTGCGGAATCAGAGATGGGGAATCAGAGGCAGGGAATCAGAATCAGAAGCGGGGAATCAGAGGCCGGGAATCAGAGGCCGGGAATCAGATGCTGGGAATAAGAGGCCGGGAATCAGAGGTGGGGAATCAGAGTCCGGGAATCAGAGATGGGGATTCAGAGGCGGGGAATGAGATATGGAGAATCAGAGGCGGGGAATCAGAGGCCGGGAAACAGAGGTGGGGAATCAGATATGGGGAATCAGAGGTGGCGAATCAAAGGCGGTGAATCAGAGATGGGGAATCAGAGGCGGGGAATCAGAGGCAGGGAATCAGATGCGGGGAATCAGAGGCGGGGAATCAGAGCTGGCGAATCGGAGGCGGGGAATCAGAGGTGGGCAATCAGAGCCGGGGAATCAGATATGGGGAATCAGAGGCGGGGAATCAGAGGCGGGGAAACAGAGGTGGGGAATCAGATATGGGGAAACAGAGGTGGCAAATCAAAGGCGGTGAATCAGAGATGGGGAATCAGAGGCGGGGAATCAGAGCTGGGGAATCAGAGGCGGGGAAGCAGAGTAGGAGAATCAGAGGTGGGGAATCAGATATGGGGAAACAGGGGCGGGGAATCAGAGGCGGGGAAACAGAGGCGGGGAATCAGATATGGGGAATCAGAGGTGTGGAATCAGAGGTTTGGAATCAGAGGCGGGGAAACAGAGGAGGGGAATCAGATATGGGGAATCAGAGGTGGCGATTTAAAGGCGGTGAATCAGAGATGGGGAATCAAGGCAGGGAATCAGACGCAGGGAATCAAACACGGGGAATCAGAGGCGTGGAATCAGAGCTGGGGAATCAGAGGCGGGGATTCAGAGTTGGGGAATCAGAGGCGGGGAATCAGAGGCGGGGAAACAGAGGCGGGGAATCAGATATGGGGAATCAGAGGTGGGGAATCAGAGGTTGGGAATCAGAAGCAGGGAATCAGAGGCAGGGAATCAGAGGCGGGGAATCAGAGGCCGGGAATCAGATATGGGGAAACAGAGGCGGGGAATCAGAGGCGGGGAAGCAGAGGCGGGGAATCAGATATGGGGAATCAGAGGTGGGGAATCAGAGGTTGGGAATCAGAGGCAGGGAATCAGAGGCTGGGAATCAGATGCAGGGAATCAGATGCGGGGAATCAGAGGCGGGGAATCAGAGCTGGGGAATCAGAGGTGGGGAATCAGAGTTGGGGAATCAGAGTCGAGGACTTAGATATGGGGAAACAGAGGCAGGGAATCAGAGGCGGGGAAACAGACGCGGGGAATCAGAGGCGGGTATCAGAGCTGGGGAATCAGAGGCGGGGAATCAGAGTTGGGGAATCAGAGGCGGGGAATCAGAGGCGGGGAATCAGAGGCGGGGAATCAGAGGCGGGGAAACAGAGGCAGGGAATTAGATATGGGGAATCAGAGGTGGGGTATCAGGGGCAGGGAATCAGTGGCAGGGAATCAGAGGCGGGGAATCTGAGGCGGGGAATCAGAGGCAGGGAATCAGACACGGGGAATCAGATATGGGGAAACAGAGGCGGGGAATCAGAGGCGGGCAAACAGAGGCGGGGAATTAGATATGGGGAATCAGAGGTGGGGAATCAGAGGTGGTGAATCAGAGATGGGGAATCACAGGCGGGGAATCAGAGGCAGGGAATAGAACGCGGGGAATCAGAGGCGGGGAATCAGAGCTGGGGAATCAGAGGCGGGGAATCATAGTTGGGAATCAGAGGCGGGGAATCAGATATGGGGAAACAGAGGCGGGGAATCAAAGGCGGGGAAACAGAGGCGGGGAATCAGATATGGGGAATCGGATGCGGGGAATCAGAGGCGGGGAATCAGAGCTGGGGAATCAGAGGCGGGGTATCAGAGTTGGGGCATCAGAGGTGGGGAATTAGATATGGGGAAACAGAGGCGGGGAATCAGAGGCAGGGAAACAGAGGTGGGGAATCAGATATGGGGAATCAGAGGTGGGGAATCAGAGGCAGGGAATCAGATGTGCGGAATCAGAGATGGGGAATCAGAGGCAGGGAATCAGAATCAGAAGCGGGGAATCAGAGGCCGGGAATAAGAGGCCGGGATTCAGATGCCGGGAATAAGAGGCCGGGAATCAGAGGTGGGGAATCAGAGTCCGGGAATCAGAGATGGGGATTCAGAGGCGGGGAATGATATATGGGGAATCAGAGGCGGGGAATCAGAGGCGGGGTAACAGAGGTGGGGAATCAGATATGGGGAATCAGAGGTGTCGAATCAAAGGCGGTGAATCAGAGATGGGGAATCAGAGGCGGGGAATCAGAGGCAATCAATCAAACACGGGGAATCAGAGGCGGGGAATCAGAGCTGGGGAATCAGAGGTGGGGAATCAGAGTTGGGGAATCAGAGGCGGGGAATCAGATATGGGGAAACAGGGGCGGAGAATCAGAGGCAGGGAAACAGAGGCGGGGAATCAGATATGGGGAATCAGGGTTGGGGAATCAGAGGTTGGGAATCAGAGGCAGGGAATCAGAGGCGTGGAAACAGAGGCGGGGATTCAGATATGGGGAATCAGAGGTGGGGAATCAGGGGCGTGGAATCAGAGGCAGGTAATTAGATGTGGTGAATCAGAGATGGGGAATCAGAGGCAGGGAATCAGAATCAGAAGCGGGGTATCAGAGGCCGGGAATCAGAGGAAGGTAATCAGAGGCAGGGGATCAAACACGGGGAATCAGAGGCTGGGAATCAGAGCTGGGGAATCACAGGCGGGGAATCAGAGATGGGGAATCAGAGGCGGGGAATCAGAGGCAGGGAATCAGATGCGGGGAATCAGAGGCGGGGAATCAGAGCTGGCGAATCAGAGGCGGGGAATCAGTGGTGGGCAATCAGAGGATGGGAATCAGATATGGGGAATCAGAGGCGGGGAATTAGAGCTGGGGAATCACAGGCGGGGAATCAGAGTTGGGGAATCAGAGGTGGGGAATCAGATATGGGGAAACAGAGGCGGGGAATCAGAGGTGGTGAAACAGAGGCGGGGAATCAGATATGGGGAATCAGAGATGGGGAATCAGAGGTTTGGAATCAGAGGCCTGGAATCAGAGGCGGGGAATCAGAGGCAGGGAATCAGATGCGGGGAATCAGAGGAGGGGAATCAGAGCTGGGGAATCAGAGGCGGGGTATTAGAGTTGGGGAATCAGAGGCGGGGAATCAGACGCGGGGAATCAGAGGGGGGGAATCATAGCTGGCGAATCAGAGGCGGGGAATCAGAGGTGGGCAATCAGAGGCCGGGAATCAGAGGTGGTGAATCAGAGATGGGGAATCAGAGGCGGGGAATCAGTGGCAGGGAATCAGATATGGGGAATCAGAGGCGTGGAATCAGAGGCAGGGAATCAGACACGGGGAATCAGACACGGGGAATCAGAGGTGGGGAATCAGAGATGGGGAATCAGAGGCGGTGAATCAGAGATGGGGAATCAGAGGCGGGGAATCAGAGGCAGGAAATCAGACACGGGGATTCAGAGGCTGGGAATCAGACGGGGGGAATCAAAGGCGGGGAATCAGAGCTGGGGAATCAGAGGCAGGGAATCAGAGGCGGGGAATCAGATATGGGGAATCAGAGGCTGGGATTCAGAGGCGGGGAATCAGAGGCAGGGAATCAGACACGGGGAATCAGAGGTGGGGAATCAGAGATGGGGAATCAGAGGCGGGGAATCAGAGGCGGGGAATCAGAGGCGGGGAAACAGATGCAGGGAATTAGATATGGGGAATCAGAGGTGGGGTATCAGGGGCAGGGAATCAGTGGCAGGGAATCAGAGGCGGGGAATCAGAGGCGGGGAATCAGAGGCAGGGAATCAGACACGGGGAATCAGATATGGGGAAACAGAGGCGGGGAATCAGAGGCGGGCAAACATTGGCGGGCAATTAGATATGGGGAATCAGAGGTGGGGAATCAGAGGTGGTGAATCAGAGATGGGGAATCACAGGCGGGGAATCAGAGGCAGGGAATAGAACGCGGGGAATCAGAGGCGGGGAATCAGAGCTGGGGAACCAGAGGCGGGGAATCATAGTTGTGAATCAGATATGGGGAATCAGAGGTGGGGAATCAGAGGCAGGGAATCAGATGCGGGGAATCCGAGGCGGGGAATCAGAGCTGGCGAATCAGAGGCGGGGAATCAGAGGTGGGCAATCAGAGGATGGGAATCAGATATGGGGAATCAGAGGCGGGGAATTAGAGCTGGGGAATCACAGGCGGGGAATCAGAGTTGGGGAATCAGATGCGGGGAATCAGATATGGGGAAACAGAGGCGGGGAATCAGAGGCGGTGAAACAGAGGCGGGGAATCAGATATGGGGAATCAGAGGTGGGGAATCAGAGGTTGGGAATCAGAGGCCTGGAATCAGAGGCGGGGAATCAGAGGCGGGGATTCAGAGGCAGGGAATCAGACGCGGGGAATCTGAGGCGGGGAATCAGAGCTGGGGAATCAGAGGTGGGGAATCAGAGTTGGGGAATCAGAGGCAGGGAATCGGATGTGCGGAATCAGAGATGGGGAATCAGATGTGGGGAATCAGAGGAATCAGAGATGGGGAATCAGAGGCGGGGAATCAGAGGCAGGAAATCAGACACGGGGATTCAGAGGCTGGGAATCAGACGGGGGGAATCAAAGGCGGGGAATCAGAGCTGGGTAATCAGAGGCAGGGAATCAGAGTTGGGGATTCAGAGACGGGGAATCAGATATGGGGAAACAGAGGCGGGGAATCAGAGGCGGGCAAACAGAGGCGGGGAATTAGATATGGGGAATCAGAGGTGGGGAATCAGAGGTGGTGAATCAGTGATGGGGAATCACAGGCGGGGAATCAGAGGCAGGGAATAGAACGCAGGGAATCAGACGCAGGGAATCAGAGCTGGGGAATCAGAGGCGGGGAATCATAATTGGGAATCAGAGGCGGGGAATCAGATATGGAAAAACAGAGGCGGGGAATCAGAGGCGGGGAAACAGAGGCGGGGAATCAGATATTGGGAATCGGATGCGGGGAATCAGAGGCGGGGAATCAGAGCTGGGGAATCAGAGGCGGGGAATCAGAGTTGGGGAATCAGACTTGGGAATCAGAGGCGGGGAATCAGAGGCGGGGAAACAGAGGCGGGGAATCAGATATGGGGAATCAGAGGTGGGGAATCAGAGGTTGGGAATCAGAGGCAGGGAATCAGAGTCGGGGAATCAGAGGCGGGAAATCAGAGGAAGGGAATCAGATGTGCGGAATCGGAGATGGGGAATCAGAGGCAGGGAATCAGAGGCCGGGAATCAGATATGGGGAAACTGAGGCGGGGAATCCGAGGCGGGGAAACAGAGTCGGGGAATCAGATATGGGGAATCAGAGGTGGGGAATCAGAGGTTGGGAATCAGAGGCAGGGAATCAGAGGCTTGGAATCAGATGCAGGGAATCAGATGCGGGGAATCAGAGGCGGGGAATCAGAGCTGGGGAATCAGAGGTGGGGAATCAGATTTGGGGAATCAGAGGTGGGGACTTAGATATTGGGAAACAGAGGCGGGGAATCAGAGGCGGGGAAACAGAGGCGGGGAATCAGATATGGGGAATCAGAGGTGGGGAATCAGAGGCAGGGAATCAGATGTGCGGAATCAGAGATGGGGAATCAGAGGCAGGGAAACAGAATCAGAAGCAGGGACTCAGAGGCCGGGAATCAGAGGCCGGAATCAGATGCTGGGAATCAGAGGCCTGGAATCAGAGGCGGGGAATCAGAGGCAGAGAATCAGATGCGGGGAATCAGAGGCGGGGAATCAGAGCTGGGGAATCAGAGGCGGGGTATTAGAGTTGGGGAATCAGAGGCGGGGAATCAGATATGGGGAAACAGAGGTAGGGAATCAGAGGCGGGGAAACAGAGGCAGGGAATCAGATATGGGGAATCAGAGGCGGGGAATCAGAGGTGGGGAATCATAGGCAGGGAATCGGATGTGCGGAATCAGAGATGGGGAATCAGAGGCCGGGAATCAGAGGTGGTGAATCAGAGATGGGGAATCAGAGGCGGGAAATCAGAGGCAGGGTATCAGACGCGGGGAATCAGAGGTGGGCAATCAGAGGTGGAGAATCAGATATGGGGAATCAGAGGCGGGGAATCAGAGGCGGGGAAACAGAGGCGGGGAATCAGATATGGGGAATCAGAGGTGGGGCATCAGAGGTTGTGAATCACAGATGGGGAATCAGAGGCGGGGAATCAGAGGCAGGGAATCAGATGCGGGGAATCAGAGGCGGGGATTCAGAGCTGGGGAATCAGAAGTGGGGAATCAGATTTGGGGAATCAGAGGCGGGGAATCAGATATGGGGAATCAGAGGCAGGGAATCAGAGGCGGGGAATCAGAGGCAGGAATCAGACGCGGGGAATCTGAGGCGGGGAATCAGAGCTGGGGAATCAGAGGTGGGGAATCAGAGTTGGGGAATCAGAGGCAGGGAATTGGATGTGCGGAATCAGAGATGGGGAATCAGAGGTGGGGAATCAGAGGCGGTGAATCAGAGATGGGGAATCAGAGGCGGGGAATCAGAGGCAGGAAATCAGACACGGGGATTCAGAGGCTGGGAATCATACGGGGGGAATCAAAGGCAGGGAATCAGAGCTGGGTAATCTGAGGCAGGGAATCAGAGTTGGGGATTCAGAGGCGGGGAATCAGATATGGGGAAACAGAGGCGGGGAATCAGAGGCGGGCAAACAGAGGCGGGGAATTAGATATGGGGAATCAGAGGTAGGGAATCAGAGGTGGTGAATCAGTGATGGGGAATCACAGGCGGGGAATCAGAGGCAGGGAATAGAACGCGGGGAATCAGAGGCAGGGAATCAGAGCTGGGGAATCAGAGGCGGGGAATCATAGTTGGGAATCAGAGGCGGGAATCAGATATGGGGAAACAGAGGCGGGGAATCAGAAGCGGGGAAACAGAGGCGGGGAATCAGATATGGGGAATCGGAAGCAGGGAATCAGAGGCGGGGAATCAGAGCTGGGGAATCAGAGGCGGGGAATCAGAGTTGGGGCATCAGAGGTGGGGAATTAGATATAGGGAAACAGAGGCGGGGAATCAGATGCGGGGAAACAGAGGCGGGGAATCAGATATGGGGAATCAGAGGTGGGGAATCAGAGGCAGGGAATCAGATGTGCGGAATCAGAGATGGGGAATCAGAGGCAGGGAATCAGAATCAGAAGCGGGGAATCAGAGGCCGGGAATCAGAGGCCGGGAATCAGATGCTGGGAATAAGAGGCCGGGAATCAGAGGAGGGGAATCAGAGTCCGGGAATCAGAGATGGGGATTCAGAGGCGGGGAATCAGATATGGAGAATCAGAGATGGGGAATCAGAGGCGGGGAATCAGAGGCAGGGAATCGGACGCCGGGAATCAGAGGCGGGGAATCAGAGCTGGGGAATCAGAGGCGGGGAATCAGAGTTGGGGAATCAGAGGCGGGGAATCAGATATGGGGAAATAGAGGCGGGGAATCAGATATGGGGAATCAGAGGTGTGGAATCAGAGGTTGGGAATCAGAGGCAGGGAATCAGAGGCGGGGAAACAGAGGCGGGGAATCAGATATGGGGAATCAGAGGTGGCGAATCAAAGGCGGTGAAACAGAGATGGGGAATCAGGGCAGGGAATCAGAGGCAGGGAATCAGAGCTGGGGAAACAGAGGCGGGGAATCAGATATGGGAAATCAGAGGTGGGGAATCAGGGGCAGGGAATCAGTGGCAGGGAATCAGAGCTGGGGAATCAGAGGTGGGGAATCAGAGCTGGGGAAACAGAGGCGGGGAATCAGATATGGGGAATCAGAGGTGGGGAATCAGGGGCGGGGAATCAGTGGCAGGGAATCAGAGGCCGAGAATAAAAGGCGGGGAATCAGAGCTGGGGAATCAGAGGCGGGGAATCAGAGTTGGGGAATCAGAGGAGGGGAATCAGATATGGGGAAACAGAGGCCGGGAATCAGAGGCAGGGTAACAGAGGCGGGGAATCAGATATGGGGAATCAGAGGTGGGGAATTAGAGGTTGCGAATCAGAGGCGGGGAAACAGAGGCGGGGAATCAAATATAGGGAATCAGAGGTGGGGAATCAGAGGTTGTGAATCAGAGATGGGGAATCAAGGCGGGGAATCAGAGGCAGGGAATCAGATGCGTGGAATCAGAGGCGGGGATTCAGAGCTGGGGAATCAGAGGCGGTGAATCAGAGTTGGGGAATCAGAGGCAGGGAATCAGATATGGGGAATCAGAGGCGGGGAATCAGAGGCGGGGAAACAGAGGCGGGGAATCAGATATGGGAAATCAGAATTGGGGAATCAGGGGCAGGGAATCAGTGGCAGGGTATCAGAGATGGGGAATCAGAGGCGGGGAATCAGAGGCAGGGAATCGGACTCCGGGAATCAGAGTCGGGGAATCAGAGCTGGGGAATCAGAGGTGGGGAATCAGAGGCGGTGAATCAGAGATGGGGAATCAGAGGCGGGGAATCAGAGGCAGGAAATCAGACACGGGGATTCAGAGGCTGGGAATCAGACGGGGGGAATCAAAGGCGGGGAATCAGAGCTGGGTAATCTGAGGCAGGGAATCAGAGTTGGGGATTCAGAGGCGGGGAATCAGATATGGGGAAACAGAGGCGGGGAATCAGAGGCGGGCAAACAGAGGCGGGGAATTAGATATGGGGAATCAGAGGTAGGGAATCAGAGGTGGTGAATCAGTGATGGGGAATCACAGGCGGGGAATCAGAGGCAGGGAATAGAACGCGGGGAATCAGAGGCAGGGAATCAGAGCTGGGGAATCAGAGGCGGGGAATCATGGGAATCAGAGGCGGGAATCAGATATGGGGAAACAGAGGCGGGGAATCAGAAGCGGGGAAACAGAGGCGGGGAATCAGATATGGGGAATCGGAAGCAGGGAATCAGAGGCGGGGAATCAGAGCTGGGGAATCAGAGGCGGGGAATCAGAGTTGGGGCATCAGAGGTGGGGAATTAGATATAGGGAAACAGAGGCGGGGAATCAGATGCGGGGAAACAGAGGCGGGGAATCAGATATGGGGAATCAGAGGTGGGGAATCAGAGGCAGGGAATCAGATGTGCGGAATCAGAGATGGGGAATCAGAGGCAGGGAATCAGAATCAGAAGCGGGGAATCAGAGGCCGGGAATCAGAGGCCGGGAATCAGATGCTGGGAATAAGAGGCCGGGAATCAGAGGAGGGGAATCAGAGTCCGGGAATCAGAGATGGGGATTCAGAGGCGGGGAATCAGATATGGAGAATCAGAGATGGGGAATCAGAGGCGGGGAATCAGAGGCAGGGAATCGGACGCCGGGAATCAGAGGCGGGGAATCAGAGCTGGGGAATCAGAGGCGGGGAATCAGAGTTGGGGAATCAGAGGCGGGGAATCAGATATGGGGAAATAGAGGCGGGGAATCAGATATGGGGAATCAGAGGTGTGGAATCAGAGGTTGGGAATCAGAGGCAGTGAATCAGAGGCGGGGAAACAGAGGCGGGGAATCAGATATGGGGAATCAGAGGTGGCGAATCAAAGGCGGTGAAACAGAGATGGGGAATCAGGGCAGGGAATCAGAGGCAGGGAATCAGAGCTGGGGAAACAGAGGCGGGGAATCAGATATGGGAAATCAGAGGTGGGGAATCAGGGGCAGGGAATCAGTGGCAGGGAATCAGAGCTGGGGAATCAGAGGTGGGGAATCAGAGCTGGGGAAACAGAGGCGGGGAATCAGATATGGGGAATCAGAGGTGGGGAATCAGGGGCGGGGAATCAGTGGCAGGGAATCAGAGGCCGAGAATAAAAGGCGGGGAATCAGAGCTGGGGAATCAGAGGCGGGGAATCAGAGTTGGGGAATCAGAGGAGGGGAATCAGATATGGGGAAACAGAGGCCGGGAATCAGAGGCAGGGTAACAGAGGCGGGGAATCAGATATGGGGAATCAGAGGTGGGGAATTAGAGGTTGCGAATCAGAGGCGGGGAAACAGAGGCGGGGAATCAAATATAGGGAATCAGAGGTGGGGAATCAGAGGTTGTGAATCAGAGATGGGGAATCAAGGCGGGGAATCAGAGGCAGGGAATCAGATGCGTGGAATCAGAGGCGGGGATTCAGAGCTGGGGAATCAGAGGCGGTGAATCAGAGTTGGGGAATCAGAGGCAGGGAATCAGATATGGGGAATCAGAGGCGGGGAATCAGAGGCGGGGAAACAGAGGCGGGGAATCAGATATGGGAAATCAGAATTGGGGAATCAGGGGCAGGGAATCAGTGGCAGGGAATCAGAGGCGGGGAATCAGAGGCGGGGAATCAGAGGCAGGGAATCAGACACGGGGAATCGGAGGCGGGGAATCAGAGATGGGGAATCAGAGGCGGGGAATCAGAGGCAGGGAATCGGACTCCGGGAATCAGAGTCGGGGAATCAGAGCTGGGGAATCAGAGGCGGGGAATCAGAGTTGGGGAATCAGAGGCGGGGAATCAGATATGGGGAAATAGAGGCGGGGAATCAGATATGGGGAATCAGAGGTGTGGAATCAGAGGTTGGGAATCAGAGGCAGGGAATCAGAGTCGGGGAAACAGAGGCGGGGAATCAGATATGGGGAATCAGAGGTGGCGAATCAAAGGCGGTGAAACAGAGATGGGGAATCAGGGCAGGGAATCAGAGGCAGGGAATCAAACACGGGGAATCAGAGCTGGGGAATCAGAGGCGGGGAATCAGAGTTGGGAATCAGAGGCGGGGAATCAGAGTCGGGGAAACAAAGGCGGGGAATCAGATATGGGGAATCAGAGGTGGGGAATCCGAGGTTGGGAATCAGAGGCAGGGAATCAGAGGCGGGGAATCAGAGGCGGGGAATCAGAGGAAGGGAATCAGATGTGCGGAATCGGAGATGGGGAATCAGAGGCAGGGAATCAGAGGCGGGGAATCAGAGGCGGGGAATCAGAGGCCGGGAATCAGATATGGGGAAACAGAGGCGGGGAATCCGAGGCGGGGAAACAGAGGCGGGGAATCAGATATGGGGAATCAGAGGTGGGGAATCAGAGGTTGGGAATCAGAGGCAGGGAATCAGAGGCTTGGAATCAGATGCAGGGAATCAGATGCGGGGAATCAGAGGCGGGGAATCAGAGCTGGGGAATCAGAGGTGGGGAATCAGATTTGGGGAATCAGAGGCGGGGACTTAGATATTGGGAAACAGAGGCGGGGAATCAGAGGCGGGGAAACCCAGGCGGGGAATCAGATATGGGGAATCAGAGGTGGGGAATCAGAGGCAAGGAATCAGATGTGCGGAATCAGAGATGGGGAATCAGAGGCAGGGAATCAGAATCAGAAGCAGGGAATCAGAGGCCGGGAATCAGAGGCCGGAATCAGATGCTGGGAATCAGAGGCCTGGAATCAGAGGAAGGGAATCAGATGTGCGGAATCGGAGATGGGGAATCAGAGGCAGGGAATCAGAGGCGGGGAATCAGAGGCGGGGAATCAGAGGCCGGGAATCAGATATGGGGAATCAGAGGCGGGGAATCATAGTTGGGAATCAGAGGCGGGGAATCAGATATGGGGAAACAGAGGCGGGGAATCAGAGGCGGGGAAACAGAGGCGGGGAATCAGATATGGGGAATCGGATGCGGGGAATCAGAGGCGGTGAATCAGAGCTGGGGAATCAGAGGCGGGGAATCAGAGTTGGGGCATCAGAGGTGGGGAATTCGATATAGGGAAACAGAGGCGGGGAATCAGAGGCGGGGAAACAGAGGCGGGGAATCAGATATGGGGAATCAGAGGTGGGGAATCAGAGGCAGGGAATCAGATGTGCGGAATCAGAGATGGGGAATCAGAGGCAGGGAATCAGAATCAGAAGCGGGGAATCAGAGGCCGGGAATCAGAGGCCGGGAATCAGATGCTGGGAATAAGAGGCCGGGAATCAGAGGTGGGGAATCAGAGTCCGGGAATCAGAGATGGGGATTCAGAGGCGGGGAATGAGATATGGAGAATCAGAGGCGGGGAATCAGAGGCAGGGAATCAGACACGGGGAATCAGAGGCGGGGAATCAGAGGCAGGGAATCAGATGTGGGGAATCAGAGGCGGGGAATCAGAGCTGGGGAATCAGAGGTGGGGTATTAGAGTTGGGGAATCAGAGGCGGTGAATCAGATATGGGGAAACAGAGGTGGGGAATCAGAGGCGGGGAAACAGAGGCAGGGAATCAGATATGGGGAATCAGAGGTGGGGAATCAGAGATGGGGAATCAGAGGCGGTGAATCAGAGATGGGGAATCAGAGGCGGGGAATCAGAGGCAGGAAATCAGACACGGGGATTCAGAGGCTGGGAATCAGACGGGGGGAATCAAAGGCGGGGAATCAGAGCTGGGGAATCAGAGGCAGGGAATCAGAGTTGGGGATTCAGAGACGGGGAATCAGATATGGGGAAACAGAGGCGGGGAATCAGAGGCGGGCAAACAGAGGCAGAGAATTAGATATGGGGAATCAGAGGTGGGGAATCAGAGTTGGTGAATCAGTGATGGGGAATCAGAGGTGGGGAATCCGAGGTTGGGAATCAGAGGCGGGGAATCAGATATGGGGAATCAGAGGTGGGGAATCCGAGGTTGGGAATCAGAGGCAGGGAATCAGAGGCGGGGAATCAGAGGCGGGGAATCAGAGGAAGGGAATCAGATGTGCGGAATCGGAGATGGGGAATCAGAGGCAGGGAATCAGAGGCGGGGAATCAGAGGCGGGGAATCAGAGGCCGGGAATCAGATATGGGGAAACAGAGGCGGGGAATCCGAGGCGGGGAAACAGAGGCGGGGAATCAGATGGGGGAATCAGAGGCGGGGAATCAGATATGGGGAATCAGAGGTGGGGAATCCGAGGTTGGGAATCAGAGGCAGGGAATCAGAGGCGGGGAATCAGAGGCGGGGAATCAGAGGAAGGGAATCAGATGTGCGGAATCGGAGATGGGGAATCAGAGGCAGGGAATCAGAGGCGGGGAATCAGAGGCGGGGAATCAGAGGCCGGGAATCAGATATGGGGAAACAGAGGCGGGGAATCCGAGGCGGGGAAACAGAGGCGGGGAATCAGATATGGGGAATCAGAGGTGGGGAATCAGAGGTTGGGAATCAGAGGCAGGGAATCAGAGGCTTGGAATCAGATGCAGGGAATCAGATGCGGGGTATCAGAGGCGGGGAATCAGAGCTGGGGAATCAGAGGTGGGGAATCAGATTTGGGGAATCAGAGGCGGGGACTTAGATATTGGGAAACAGAGGCGGGGAATCAGAGGCGGGGAAACCCAGGCGGGGAATCAGATATGGGGAATCAGAGGTGGGGAATCAGAGGCAAGGAATCAGATGTGCGGAATCAGAGATGGGGAATCAGAGGCAGGGAATCAGAATCAGAAGCAGGGAATCAGAGGCCGGGAATCAGAGGCCGGAATCAGATGCTGGGAATCAGAGGCCTGGAATCAGAGGCGGGGAATCAGAGGCAGGGAATCAGATGTGGGGAATCAGAGGCGGGGAATCAGAGCTGGGGAATCAGAGGTGGGGTATTAGAGTTGGGGAATCAGAGGCGGTGAATCAGATATGGGGAAACAGAGGTGGGGAATCAGAGGCGGGGAAACAGAGGCAGGGAATCAGATATGGGGAATCAGAGGTGGGGAATCAGAGATGGGGAATCAGAGGCGGTGAATCAGAGATGGGGAATCAGAGGCGGGGAATCAGAGGCAGGAAATCAGACACGGGGATTCAGAGGCTGGGAATCAGACGGGGGGAATCAAAGGCGGGGAATCAGAGCTGGGGAATCAGAGGCAGGGAATCAGAGTTGGGGATTCAGAGACGGGGAATCAGATATGGGGAAACAGAGGTGGGGAATCAGAGGCGGGCAAACAGAGGCGGAGAATTAGATATGGGGAATCAGAGGTGGGGAATCAGAGTTGGTGAATCAGTGATGGGGAATCACAGGCGGGGAATCAGAGGCAGGGAATAGAACGCAGGGAATCAGACGCAGGGAATCAGAGATGGGGAATCAGAGGCGGGGAATCATAGTTGGGAATCAGAGGCGGGGAATCAGATATGGGGAAACAGAGGCGGGGAATCAGAGGCGGGGAAACAGAGGCGGGGAATCAGATATGGGGAATCGGATGCGGGGAATCAGAGGCGGGGAATCAGAGCTGGGGAATCAGAGGCGGGGAATCAGAGTTGGGGCATCAGAGGTGGGGAATTAGATATAGGGAAACAGAGGCGGGGAATCAGAGGCGGGGAAACAGAGGCGGGGAATCAGATATGGGGAATCAGAGGTGGGGAATCAGAGGCAGGGAATCAGATGTGCGGAATCAGAGATGGGGAATCAGAGGCAGGGAATCAGAATCAGAAGCGGGGAATCAGAGGCCGGGAATCAGAGGCCGGGAATCAGATGCTGGGAATAAGAGGCCGGGAATCAGAGGTGGGGAATCAGAGTCCGGGAATCAGAGATGGGGATTCAGAGGCGGGGAATGAGATATGGAGAATCAGAGGCGGGGAATCAGAGGCCGGGAAACAGAGGTGGGGAATCTGATATGGGGAATCAGAGGTGGCGGATCAAAGGCGGTGAATCAGAGATGGGGAATCAGAGGTGGAGAATCAGAGGCAGGGAATCAGATGCGGGGAATCAGAGGCGGGGAATCAGAGCTGGCGAATCAGAGGCGGGGAATCAGAGGTGGGCAATCAGAGGCGGGGAATCATATATGGGGAATCAGAGGCGGGGAATCAGAGGCGGGGAAACAGAGGCGGGAAATCAAATATAGGGAATCAGAGGTGGGGAATCAGAGGTTGTGAATCAGAGATGGGGAATCAAGGCGGGGAATCAGAGGCAGGGAATCAGACACGGGGAATCAGAGGCGGGGATTCAGAGCTGGGGAATCAGAGGCGGGGAATCAGAGTTTGGGAATCAGAGGCAGGGAATCAGATATGGGGAATCAGAGGCGGGGAATCAGAGGCGGGGAAACAGAGGCGGGGAATCAGATATGGAGAATCAGAGGTGGGGAATCAGGGGCAGGGAATCAGTGGCAGGGAATCAGAGGCGGGGAATCAGAGGCGGGGAATCAGAGGCAGGGAATCAGACACGGGGAATCAGAGGCGGGGAATCAGAGATGGGGAATCAGAGGCGGGGAATCAGAGGCAGGGAATTGGACGCCGGGAATCAGAGTCGGGGAATCAGAGCTGGGGAATCAGAGGCGGGGAATCAGAGTTGGGGAATCAGAGGCGGGGATTCAGATATGGGGAAATAGAGGCGGGGAATCAGATATGGGGAATCAGAGGTGTGGAATCAGAGGTTGGGAATCAGAGGAAGGGAATCAGAGTCGTGGAAACAGAGGCGGGGAATCAGATATGTGGAATCAGAGGTGGCGAATCAAAGGCGGTGAAACAGAGATGGGGAATCAGGGCAGGGAATCAGAGGCAGGGAATCAAACACGGGGAATTAGAGCTGGGGAATCAGAGGCGGGGAATCAGAGTTGGGAATCAGAGGCGGGGAATCAGAGGCGGGGAAACAGAGGCGGGGAATCATATATGGGGAATCAGAGGTGGGGAATCAGAGGTTGGGAATCAGAGGCAGGGAATCAGAGGCGGGGAATCAGAGGCGGGGAATCAGAGGAAGGGAATCAGATGTGCGGAATCGGAGATGGGGAATCAGAGGCAGGTAATCAGAGGCGGGGAATCTGAGGCGGAGAATCAGAGGCCGGGAATCAGATATGGGGAAACTGAGGCGGGGAATCCGAGGCGGGGAAACAGAGGCGGGGAATCAGATATGGGGAATCAGAGGTGGGGAATCAGAGGTTGGGAATCAGAGGCAGGGAATCAGAGGCTTGGAATCAGATGCAGGGAATCAGATGCGGGGCATCAGAGGCGGGGAATCAGAGCTGGGGAATCAGAGGTGGGGAATCAGATTTGGGGAATCAGAGGTGGGGACTTAGATATTGGGAAACAGAGGCGGGGAATCAGAGGCGGGGAAACAGAGGCGGGGAATCAGATATGGGGAATCAGAGGTGGGGAATCAGAGGCAGGGAATCAGATGTGCGGAATCAGAGATGGGGAATCAGAGGCAGGGAATCAGAATCAGAAGCAGGGAATCAGAGGCCGGGAATCAGAGGCCGGAATCAGATGATGGGAATCAGAGGCCTGGAATCAGAGGCGGGGAATCAGAGGCGGGGAAACAGAGGCGGGGAATCAAATATAGGGAATCAGAGGTGGGGAATCAGAGGTTGTGAATCAGAGATGGGGAATCAAGGCGGGGAATCAGAGGCAGGGAATCAGACACGGGGAATCAGAGGCGGGGATTCAGAGCTGGGGAATCAGAGGCGGGGAATCAGAGTTTGGGAATCAGAGGCAGGGAATCAGATATGGGGAATCAGAGGCGGGGAATCAGAGGCGGGGAAACAGAGGCGGGGAATCAGATATGGAGAATCAGAGGTGGGGAATCAGGGGCAGGAAATCAGTGGCAGGGAATCAAACACGGGGAATCAGAGCTGGGGAATCAGAGGCGGGGAATCAGAGTTGGGAATCAGAGGCGGGGAATCAGAGTCGGGGAAACAAAGGCGGGGAATCAGATATGGGGAATCAGAGGTGGGGAATCCGAGGTTGGGAATCAGAGGCAGGGAATCAGAGGCGGGGAATCAGAGGCGGGGAAACAGAGGAAGGGAATCAGATGTGCGGAATCGGAGATGGGGAATCAGAGGCAGGGAATCAGAGGCGGGGAATCAGAGGCGGGGAATCAGAGGCCGGGAATCAGATATGGGGAAACAGAGGCGGGGAATCCGAGGCGGGGAAACAGAGGCGGGGAATCAGATATGGGGAATCAGAGGTGGGGAATCAGAGGTTGGGAATCAGAGGCAGGGAATCAGAGGCTTGGAATCAGATGCAGGGAATCAGATGCGGGGAATCAGAGGCGGGGAATCAGAGATGGGGAATCAGAGGTGGGGAATCAGATTTGGGGAATCAGAGGCGGGGACTTAGATATTGGGAAACAGAGGCGGGAATCAGAGGCGGGGAAACCCAGGCGGGGAATCGGATATGGGGAATCAGAGGTGGGGAATCAGAGGCAAGGAATCAGATGTGCGGAATCAGAGATGGGGAATCAGAGGCAGGGAATCAGAATCAGAAGCAGGGAATCAGAGGCCGGGAATCAGAGGCCGGAATCAGATGCTGGGAATCAGAGGCCTGGAATCAGAGGCGGGGAATCAGAGGCAGGGAATCAGATGTGGGGAATCAGAGGCGGGGAATCAGAGGCAGGGAATCAGATGTGCGGAATCAGAGATGGGGAATCAGAGGCAGGGAATCAGAATCAGAAGCGGGGAATCAGAGGCCGGGATTCAGAGGCCGGGAATCAGATGCTGGGAATAAGAGGCCGGGAATCAGAGGTGGGGAATCAGAGTCCGGGAATCAGAGATGGGGATTCAGAGGCGGGGAATGAGATATGGAGAATCAGAGGCGGGGAATCAGAGGCCGGGAAACAGAGGTGGGGAATCAGATATGGGGAATCAGAGGTGGCGGATCAAAGGCGGTGAATCAGAGATGGGGAATCAGAGGTGGGGAATCAGAGGCAGGGAATCAGATGCGGGGAATCAGAGGCGGGGAATCAGAGCTGGCGAATCAGAGGCGGGGAATCAGAGGTGGGCAATCAGAGGCGGGGAATCATATATGGGGAATCAGAGGCGGGGAATCAGAGGCGGGGAAACAGAGGCGGGAAATCAAATATAGGGAATCAGAGGTGGGGAATCAGAGGTTGTGAATCAGAGATGGGGAATCAAGGCGGGGAATCAGAGGCAGGGAATCAGACACGGGGAATCAGAGGCGGGGATTCAGAGCTGGGGAATCAGAGGCGGGGAATCAGAGTTTGGGAATCAGAGG
Organism: Narcine bancroftii; assembly: GCF_036971445.1. Taxonomy (NCBI): domain Eukaryota; kingdom Metazoa; phylum Chordata; class Chondrichthyes; order Torpediniformes; family Narcinidae; genus Narcine; species Narcine bancroftii. Next base: position 1,217,894 of record NW_027211891.1, on the reverse strand, counting down.
CAGGGAATCAGATATGGGGAATCAGAGGCGGGGAATCAGAGGCGGGGAAACAGAGGCGGGGAATCAGATATGGAGAATCAGAGGTGGGGAATCAGGGGCAGGGAATCAGTGGCAGGGAATCAGAGGCGGGGAATCAGAGGCGGGGAATCAGAGGCAGGGAATCAGACACGGGGAATCAGAGGCGGGGAATCAGAGATGGGGAATCAGAGGCGGGGAATCAGAGGCAGGGAATTGGACGCCGGGAATCAGAGTCGGGGAATCAGAGCTGGGGAATCAGAGGCGGGGAATCAGAGTTGGGGAATCAGAGGCGGGGATTCAGATATGGGGAAATAGAGGCGGGGAATCAGATATGGGGAATCAGTGGTGTGGAATCAGAGGTTGGGAATCAGAGGAAGGGAATCAGAGTCGTGGAAACAGAGGCGGGGAATCAGATATGTGGAATCAGAGGTGGCGAATCAAAGGCGGTGAAACAGAGATGGGGAATCAGGGCAGGAAATCAGAGGCAGGGAATCAAACACGGGGAATTAGAGCTGGGGAATCAGAGGCGGGGAATCAGAGTTGGGAATCAGAGGCGGGGAATCAGAGGCGGGGAAACAGAGGCGGGGAATCAGATATGGGGAATCAGAGGTGGGGAATCAGAGGTTGGGAATCAGAGGCAGGGAATCAGAGGCGGGGAATCAGAGGCGGGGAATCAGAGGAAGGGAATCAGATGTGCGGAATCGGAGATGGGGAATCAGAGGCAGGTAATCAGAGGCGGGGAATCTGAGGCGGAGAATCAGAGGCCGGGAATCAGATATGGGGAAACTGAGGCGGGGAATCCGAGGCGGGGAAACAGAGGCGGGGAATCAGATATGGGGAATCAGAGGTGGGGAATCAGAGGTTGGGAATCAGAGGCAGGGAATCAGAGGCTTGGAATCAGATGCAGGGAATCAGATGCGGGGCATCAGAGGCGGGGATTCAGAGCTGGGGAATCAGAGGTGGGGACTTAGATATTGGGAAACAGAGGCGGGGAATCAGAGGCGGGGAAACAGAGGCGGGGAATCAGATATGGGGAATCAGAGGTGGGGAATCAGAGGCAGGGAATCAGATGTGCGGAATCAGAGATGGGGAATCAGAGGCAGGGAATCAGAATCAGAAGCAGGGAATCAGAGGCCGGGAATCAGAGGCCGGAATCAGATGATGGGAATCAGAGGCCTGGAATCAGAGGCGGGGAATCAGAGGCGGGGAAACAGAGGCGGGGAATCAAATATAGGGAATCAGAGGTGGGGAATCAGAGGTTGTGAATCAGAGATGGGGAATCAAGGCGGGGAATCAGAGGCAGGGAATCAGACACGGGGAATCAGAGGCGGGGATTCAGAGCTGGGGAATCAGAGGCGGTGAATCAGAGTTTGGGAATCAGAGGCAGGGAATCAGATATGGGGAATCAGAGGCGGGGAATCAGAGGCGGGGAAACAGAGGCGGGGAATCAGATATGGAGAATCAGAGGTGGGGAATCAGGGGCAGGGAATCAGTGGCAGGGAATCAGAGGCGGGGAATCAGAGGCGGGGAATCAGAGGCAGGGAATCAGACACGGGGAATCAGAGGCGGGGAATCAGAGATGGGGAATCAGAGGCGGGGAATCAGAGGCAGGGAATTGGACGCCGGGAATCAGAGTCGGGGAATCAGAGCTGGGGAATCAGAGGCGGGGAATCAGAGTTGGGGAATCAGAGATGGGGAATCAGAGGTTGGGAATCAGAGGAAGGGAATCAGAGTCGTGGAAACAGAGGCGGGGAATCAGATATGTGGAATCAGAGGTGGCGAATCAAAGGCGGTGAAACAGAGATGGGGAATCAGGGCAGGGAATCAGAGGCAGGGAATCAAACACGGGGAATCAGAGCTGGGGAATCAGAGGCGGGGAATCAGAGTTGGGAATCAGAGGCGGGGAATCAGAGGCGGGGAAACAGAGGCGGGGAATCAGATATGGGGAATCAGAGGTGGGGAATCAGAGGTTGGGAATCAGAGGCAGGGAATCAGAGGCGGGGAATCAGAGGCGGGGAATCAGAGGAAGGGAATCAGATGTGCGGAATCGGAGATGGGGAATCAGAGGCAGGTAATCAGAGGCGGGGAATCTGAGGCGGAGAATCAGAGGCCGGGAATCAGATATGGGGAAACTGAGGCGGGGAATCCGAGGCGGGGAAACAGAGGCGGGGAATCAGATATGGGGAATCAGAGGTGGGGAATCAGAGGTTGGGAATCAGAGGCAGGGAATCAGAGGCTTGGAATCAGATGCAGGGAATCAGATGCGGGGCATCAGAGGCGGGGAAATCAGAGCTGGGGAATCAGAGGTGGGGAATCAGATTTGGGGAATCAGAGGTGGGGACTTAGATATTGGGAAACAAAGGCGGGGAATCAGAGGCGGGGAAACAGAGGCGGGGAATCAGATATGGGGAATCAGAGGTGGGGAATCAGAGGCAGGGTATCAGATGTGCGGAATCAGAGATGGGGAATCAGAGGCAGGGAATCAGAATCAGAAGCAGGGAATCAGAGGCCGGGAATCAGAGGCCGGAATCAGATGATGGGAATCAGAGGCCTGGAATCAGAGGCGGGGAATCAGAGGCAGGGAATCAGATGCGGGGAATCAGAGGCGGGGAATCAGAGCTGGGGAATCAGTGGCGGGGTATTAGAGTTGGGGAATCAGAGGCGGGGAATCAGATATGGGGAAACAGAGGTAGGGAATCAGAGGCGGGGAAACAGAGGCAGGGAATCAGATATGGGGAATCAGAGGCGGGGAATCAGAGGTGGGGAAACATAGGCAGGGAATCGGATGTGCGGAATCAGAGGTGGGGAATCAGAGGCCGGGAATCAGAGGTGGTGAATCAGAGATGGGGAATCAGAGGCGGGGAATCAGAGGCAGGGTATCAGACGCGGGGAATCAGAGGTGGGCAATCAGAGGCGGGGAATCAGATATGCGGAATCAGAGGCGGGGAATCAGAGGCGGGGAAACAGAGGCGGGGAATCAAATATGGGGAATCAGAGGTGGGGCATCAGAGGTTGTGAATCACAGATGGGGAATCAGAGGCGGGGAATCAGAGGCAGGGAATCAGACGCGGGGAATCAGAGGCGGGGATTCAGAGCTGGGGAATCAGAAGCGGGGAATCAGAGTTGGGGAATCAGAGGCGGGGAATCAGATATGGGGAATCAGAGATAGGGAATCAGAGGCGGGGAATCAGAGGCAGGGAATCAGACGCGGGGAATCTGAGGCGGGGAATCAGAGCTGGGGAATCAGAGGTGGGGAATCAGAGTTGGGGAATCAGAGGCAGCGAATTGGATGTGCGGAATCAGAGATGGGGAATCAGAGGTGGGGAATCAGAGGCGGTGAATCAGAGATGGGGAATCAGAGGCGGGGAATCAGAGGCAGGAAATCAGACACTGGGATTCAGAGGCTGGGAATCAGAGGCAGGGAATCAGACGCGGGGAATCTGAGGCGGGGAATCAGAGCTGGGGAATCTTAGGCAGGGAATCAGAGTTGCGGATTCAGAGGCGGGGAATCAGATATGGGGAAACAGAGGCGGGGAATCAGAGGCGGGCAAACTGAGGCGGGGAATTAGATATGGGGAATCAGATGTAGGGAATCAGAGGTGGTGAATCAGTGATGGGGAATCACAGGCGGGGAATCAGAGGCAGGGAATAGAACGCGGGGAATCAGAGGCAGGGAATCAGAGCTGGGGAATCAGAGGCGGGGAATCATAGTTGGGAATCAGAGGCGGGAATCAGATATGGGGAAACAGAGGCGGGGAATCAGAGGCGGGGAAACAGAGGCGGGGAATCAGATATGGGGAATCGGATGCAGGGAATCAGAGGCGGGGAATCAGAGCTGGGGAATCAGAGGCGGGGAATCAGAGTTGGGGCATCAGAGGTGGGGAATTAGATATAGGGAAACAGAGGCGGGGAATCAGAGGCGGGGAAACAGAGGCAGGGAATCAGATATGGGGAATCAGAGATGGGGAATCAGAGGCAGGGAATCAGAAGCGGGGAATCAGAGGCCGGGAATCAGAGGCCGGGAATCAGATGCTGGGAATAAGAGGCCGGGAATCAGAGGAGGGGAATCAGAGTCCGGGAATCAGAGATGGGGATTCAGAGGCGGGGAATGAGATATGGAGAATCAGAGGCGGGGAATCAGAGGCGGGGAAACAGAGGCGGGGAATCAGAGGCGGGGAAACAGAGGCGGGGAATCAGATATGGGGAATCAGAGGTGGGGAATCAGAGGCAGGGAATCAGATGTGCGGAATCAGAGATGGGGAATCAGAGGCAGGGAATCAGAAGCGGGGAATCAGATGATGGGAATCAGAGGCCTGGAATCAGAGGCGGGGAATCAGAGGCAGGGAATCAGATGCGGGGAATCAGAGGCGGGGAATCAGAGCTGGGGAATCAGAGGCGGGGTATTAGAGTTGGGGAATCAGAGGCGGGGAATCAGATATGGGGAAACAGAGGTAGGGAATCAGAGGCGGGGAAACAGAGGCAGGGAATCAGATATGGGGAATCAGAGGCGGGGAATCAGAGGTGGGGAAACATAGGCAGGGAATCGGATGTGCGGAATCAGAGGTGGGGAATCAGAGGCCGGGAATCAGAGGTGGTGAATCAGAGATGGGGAATCAGAGGCGGGGAATCAGAGGCAGGGTATCAGACGCGGGGAATCAGAGGTGGGCAATCAGAGGCGGGGAATCAGATATGGGGAATCAGAGGCGGGGAATCAGATATGGGGAATCAGAGGTGGGGCATCAGAGGTTGTGAATCACAGATGGGGAATCAGAGGCGGGGAATCAGATGCAGGGAATCAGACGCGGGGAATCAGAGGCGGGGTTTCAGAGCTGGGGAATCAGAAGCGGGGAATCAGAGTTGGGGAATCAGAGGCGGGGAATCAGATATGGGGAATCAGAGGCAGGGAATCAGAGGCGGGGAATCAGAGGCAGGGAATCAGACGCGGGGAATCTGAGGCGGGGAATCAGAGCTGGGGAATCAGAGGTGGGGAATCAGAGTTGGGGAATCAGAGGCAGCGAATTGGATGTGCGGAATCAGAGATGGGGAATCAGAGGTGGGGAATCAGAGGCGGTGAATCAGAGATGGGGAATCAGAGGCGGGGAATCAGAGGCAGGAAATCAGACACGGGGATTCAGAGGATGGGAATCAGAGGCAGGGAATCAGACGCGGGGAATCTGAGGCGGGGAATCAGAGCTGGGGAATCTGAGGCAGGGAATCAGAGTTGCGGATTCAGAGGCGGGGAATCAGATATGGGGAAACAGAGGCGGGGAATCAGAGGCGGGCAAACAGAGGCGGGGAATTAGATATGGGGAATCAGAGGTAGGGAATCAGAGGTGGTGAATCAGTGATGGGGAATCACAGGCGGGGAATCAGAGGCAGGGAATAGAACGCGGGGAATCAGAGGCAGGGAATCAGAGCTGGGGAATCAGAGGCGTGGAATCATAGTTGGGAATCAGAGGCGGGAATCAGATATGGGGAAACAGAGGCGGGGAATCAGAGGCGGGGAAACAGAGGCGGGGAATCAGATATGGGGAATCGGATGCAGGGAATCAGAGGCGGGGAATCAGAGCTGGGGAATCAGAGGCGGGGAATCAGAGTTGGGGCCTCAGAGGTGGGGAATTAGATATAGGGAAACAGAGGCGGGGAATCAGAGGCGGGGAAACAGAGGCGGGGAATCAGATATGGGGAATCAGAGGTGGGGAATCAGAGGCAGGGAATCAGATGTGCGGAATCAGAGATGGGGAATCAGAGGCAGGGAATCAGAAGCGGGGAATCAGAGGCCGGGAATCAGAGGCCGGGAATCAGATGCTGGGAATAAGAGGCCGGGAATCAGAGGAGGGGAATCAGAGTCCGGGAATCAGAGATGGGGATTCAGAGGCGGGGAATGAGATATGGAGAATCAGAGGCGGGGAATCAGAGGCGGGGAAACAGAGGCGGGGAATCAGAGGCGGGGAAACAGAGGCGGGGAATCAGATATGGGGAATCAGAGGTGGGGAATCAGAGGCAGGGAATCAGATGTGCGGAATCAGAGATGGGGAATCAGAGGCAGGGAATCAGAAGCGGGGAATCAGATGATGGGAATCAGAGGCCTGGAATCAGAGGCGGGGAATCAGAGGCAGGGAATCAGATGCGGGGAATCAGAGGCGGGGAATCAGAGCTGGGGAATCAGAGGCGGGGTATTAGAGTTGGGGAATCAGAGGCGGGGAATCAGATATGGGGAAACAGAGGTACGGAATCAGAGGCGGGGAAACATAGGCAGGGAATCGGATGTGCGGAATCAGAGGTGGGGAATCAGAGGCCGTGAATCAGAGGTGGTGAATCAGAGATGGGGAATCAGAGGCGGGGAATCAGAGGCAGGGTATCAGACGCGGGGAATCAGAGGTGGGCAATCAGAGGCGGGGAATCAGATATGGGGAATCAGAGGCGGGGAATCAGAGGCGGGGAAACAGAGGCGGGGAATCAGATATGGGGAATCAGAGGTGGGGCATCAGAGGTTGTGAATCACAGATGGGGAATCAGAGGCGGGGAATCAGAGGCAGGGAATCAGACGCGGGGAATCAGAGGCGGGGATTCAGAGCTGGGGAATCAGAAGCGGGGAATCAGAGTTGGGGAATCAGAGGCGGGGAATCAGATATGGGGAATCAGAGGCAGGGAATCAGAGGCGGGGAATCAGAGGCAGGGAATCAGACGCGGGGAATCTGAGGCGGGGAATCAGAGCTGGGGAATCAGAGGTGGGGAATCAGAGTTGGGGAATCAGAGGCAGAGAATTGGATGTGCGGAATCAGAGATGGGGAATCAGAGGTGGGGAATCAGAGGCGGTGAATCAGAGATGGGGAATCAGAGGCGGGGAATCAGAGGCAGGAAATCAGACACGGGGATTCAGAGGCTGGGAATCAGAGGCAGGGAATCAGACGCGGGGAATCTGAGGCGGGGAATCAGAGCTGGGGAATCTGAGGCAGGGAATCAGAGTTGCGGATTCAGAGGCGGGGAATCAGATATGGCGAAACAGAGGCGGGGAATCAGAGGCGGGCAAACAGAGGCGGGGAATTAGATATGGGGAATCAGAGGTAGGGAATCAGAGGTGGTGAATCAGTGATGGGGAATCACAGGCGGGGAATCAGAGGCAGGGAATAGAACGCGGGGAATCAGAGGCAGGGAATCAGAGCTGGGGAATCAGAGGCGGGGAATCATAGTTGGGAATCAGAGGCGGGAATCAGATATGGGGAAACAGAGGCGGGGAATCAGAGGCGGGGAAACAGAGGCGGGGAATCAGATATGGGGAATCGGATGCAGGGAATCAGAGGCGGGGAATCAGAGCTGGGGAATCAGAGGCGGCGAATCAGAGTTGGGGCATCAGAGGTGGGGAATTAGATATAGGGAAACAGAGGCGGGGAATCAGAGGCGGGGAAGCAGAGGCGGGGAATCAGATATGGGGAATCAGAGGTGGGGAATCAGAGGCAGGGAATCAGATGTGCGGAATCAGAGATGGGGAATAAGAGGCAGGGAATCAGAAGCGGGGAATCAGAGGCCGGGAATCAGAGGCCGGGAATCAGATGCTGGGAATAAGAGGCCGGGAATCAGAGGAGGGGAATCAGAGTCCGGGAATCAGTGATGGGGATTCAGAGGCGGGGAATGAGATATGGAGAATCAGAGGCGGGGAATCAGAGGCGGGGAAACAGAGGTGGGGAATCAGATATGGGGAATCAGAGGTGGCGAATCAAAGGCGGTGAATCAGAGATGGGGAATCAGAGGCGGGGAATCAGAGGCAGGGAATCAGATGCGGGGAATCAGAGGCGGGGAATCAGAGCTGGCGAATCAGAGGCTGGGAATCAGAGGTGGGCAATCAGAGGCGGGGAAACAGAGGCGGGGAATCAAATATAGGGAATCAGAGGTGGGGAATCAGAGGTTGTGAATCAGAGATGGGGAATCAAGGCGGGGAATCAGAGGCAGGGAATCAGACGCGGGGAAACAGAGGCGGGGATTCAGAGCTGGGGAATCAGAGGCGGGGAATCAGAGTTGGGGAATCAGAGGCAGGGAATCAGATATGGGGAATCAGAGGTGGGGAATCAGAGGCAGGGAATCAGATGTGCGGAATCAGAGATGGGGAATCAGAGGCAGGGAATCAGAATCAGAAGAAGGGAATCAGAGGCCGGGAATCAGAGGCCGGAATCAGATGCTGGGAATCAGAGGCCTGGAATCAGAGGCGGGGAATCAGAGGCAGGGAATCAGATGCGGGGAATCAGAGGCGGGGAATCAGAGCTGGGGAATCAGAGGCGGGGTATTAGAGTTGGGGAATCAGAGGCGGGGAATCAGATATGGGGAAACAGAGGTGGGGAATCAGAGGCGGGGAAACAGAGGTAGGGAATCAGATATGGGGAATCAGAGGTGGGGCATCAGAGGTTGTGAATCACAGATGGGGAATCAGAGGCGGGGAATCAGAGGCAGGGAATCAGACGCGGGGAATCAGAGGCGGGGATTCAGAGCTGGGGAATCAGAAGCGGGGAATCAGAGTTGGGGAATCAGAGGCGGGGAATCAGATATGGGGAATCAGAGGCAGGGAATCAGAGGCGGGGAATCAGAGGCAGGGAATCAGACGCGGGGAATCTGAGGCGGGGAATCAGAGCTGGGGAATCAGAGGTGGGGAATCAGAGTTGAGGAATCAGAGGCAGGGAATTGGATGTGCGGAATCAGAGAGGGGGAATCAGAGGTGGGGAATCAGAGGCGGTGAATCAGAGATGGGGAATCAGAGGCGGGGAATCAGAGGCAGGAAATCAGACACGGGGATTCAGAGGCTGGGAATCAGACGGGGGGAATCAAAGGCGGGGAATCAGAGCTGGGGAATCTGAGGCAGGGAATCAGAGTTGGGGATTCAGAGGCGGGGAATCAGATATGGGGAAACAGAGGCGGGGAATCAGAGGCGGGCAAACAGAGGCGGGGAATTAGATATGGGGAATCAGAGGTAGGGAATCAGAGCTGGGGAATCAGAGGCGGGGAATCAGAGTTGGGGCCTCAGAGGTGGGGAATAGGACGCGGGGAATCAGAGGCAGGGAATCAGAGCTGGGGAATCAGAGGAGGGGATTCATAGTTGGGAATCAGAGGCGGGAATCAGATATGGGGAAACAGAGGCGGGGAATCAGAGGCGGGGAAACAGAGGCGGGGAATCAGTTATGGGGAATCAGAAGTGGGGAATCAGAGGCAGGGAATCAGATGTGCGGAATCGGAGATGGGGAATAAGAGGCAGGGAATCAGAATCAGAAGCGGTGAATCAGAGGCCGGGAATCAGAGGCCGGGAATCAGATGCTGGGAATAAGAGGCCGGGAATCAGAGGTGGGGAATCAGAGGTGGCGAATCAAAGGCGGTGAATCAGAGATGGGGAATCAGAGGCGGGGAATCAGAGGCAGGGAATCAGATGCGGGGAATCAGAGGCGGGGAATCAGAGCTGGCGAATCAGAGGCGGGGAATCAGAGGTGGGCAATCAGAGGCGGGGAATCAGATATGGGGAATCAGAGGCGGGGAATCAGAGGCAGGGAAACAGAGGCGGGGAATCAAATATAGGGAATCAGAGGTGGGGAATCAGAGGTTGTGAATCAGAGATGGGGAATCAAGGCGGGGAATCAGAGGCAGGGAATCAGACACGGGGAATCAGAGGCGGGGATTCAGAGCTGGGGAATCAGAGGCGGGGAATCAGAGTTGGGGAATCAGAGGTGGGGAATCAGGGGCGGGGAATCAGAGGCGGGGAATCAGATATGGGGAATCAGAGGTGGGGAATCAGGGGCAGGGAATCAGTGGCAGGGAATCAGAGGCGGGGAATCAGAGGCGGGGAATCAGAGGCAGGGAATCAGACACGGGGAATCAGAGGCGGGGAATCAGAGATGGGGAATCAGAGGCGGGGAATCAGAGGCAGGGAATTGGACGCCGGGAATCAGAGTCGGGGAATCAGAGCTGGGGAATCAGAGGCGGGGAATCAGAGTTGGGGAATCAGAGGCGGGGACTCAGATATGGGGAAATAGAGGCGGGGAATCAGATATGGGGAATCAGAGGTGTGGAATCAGAGGTTGGGAATCAGAGGAAGGGAATCAGAGTCGGGGAAACAGAGGCGGGGAATCAGATATGTGGAATCAGAGGTGGCGAATCAAAAGCGGTGAAACAGAGATGGGGAATCAGGGCAGGGAATCAGAGGCAGGGAATCAAACACGGGGAATCAGAGCTGGGGAATCAGAGGCGGGGAATCAGAGTTGGGAATCAGAGGCGGGGAATCAGAGGCGGGGAAACAGAGGCGGGGAATCAGATATGGGGAATCAGAGGTGGGGAATCAGAGGTTGGGAATCAGAGGCAGGGAATCAGAGGCGGGGAATCAGAGGCGGAGAATCAGAGGAAGGGAATCAGATGTGCGGAATCGGAGATGGGGAATCAGAGGCAGGTAATCAGAGGCGGGGAATCAGAGGCGGGGAATCAGAGGCCGGGAATCAGATATGGGGAAACTGAGGCGGGGAATCCGAGGCGGGGAAACGGAGGCGGGGAGTCAGATATGGGGAATCAGAGGTGGGGAATCAGAGGTTGGGAATCAGAGGCAGGGAATCAGAGGCTTGGAATCAGATGCAGGGAATCAGATGCAGGGCATCAGAGGCGGGGAATCAGAGCTGGGGAATCAGAGGTGGGGAATCAGATTTGGGGAATCAGAGGTGGGGACTTAGATATTGGGAAACAGAGGCGGGGAATCAGAGGCGGGGAAACAGAGGCGGGGAATCAGATATGGGGAATCAGAGGCGGGGAATCAGAGGCAGGGAATCAGATGTGCGGAATCAGAGATGGGGAATCAGAGGCAGGGAATCAGAATCAGAAGCAGGGAATCAGAGGCCGGGAATCAGAGGCCGGAATCAGATGATGGGAATCAGAGGCCTGGAATCAGAGGCGGGGAATCAGAGGCAGGGAATCAGATGCGGGGAATCAGAGGCGGGGAATCAGAGCTGGGGAATAAGAGGCGGGGTATTAGAGTTGGGGAATCAGAGGCGGGGAATCAGATATGGGGAAACAGAGGTAGGGAATCAGAGGCGGGGAAACAGAGGCAGGGAATCAGATATGGGGAATCAGAGGCGGGGAATCAGAGGTGGGGAAACATAGGCAGGGAATCGGATGTGCGGAATCAGAGATGGGGAATCAGAGGCCGGGAATCAGAGGTGGTGAATCAGAGATGGGGAATCAGAGGCGGGGAATCAGAGGCAGGGTATCAGACGCGGGGAATCAGAGGTGGGCAATCAGAGGCGGGGAATTAGATATGGGGAATCAGAGGCGGGGAATCAGAGGCGGGGAAACAGAGGCGGGGAATCAGATATGGGGAATCAGAGGTGGGGCATCAGAGGTTGTGAATCACAGATGGGGAATCAGAGGCGGGGAATCAGAGGCAGGGAATCAGACGCGGGGAATCAGAGGCGGGGATTCAGAGCTGGGGAATCAGAAGCGGGGAATCAGAGTTGGGGAATCAGAGGCGGGGAATCAGATATGGGGAATCAGAGGCAGGGAATCAGAGGTGGGGAATCAGAGGCAGGGAATCAGACGCGGGGAATCTGAGGCGGGGAATCAGAGCTGGGGAATCAGAGGTGGGGAATCAGAGTTGGGGAATCAGAGGCAGGGAATTGGATGTGCGGAATCAGAGATGGGGAATCAGAGGTGGGGAATCAGAGGCGGTGAATCAGAGATGGGGAATCAGTGGCGGGGAATCAGAGGCAGGAAATCAGACACGGGGATTCAGAGGCTGGGAATCAGAGGCAGGGAATCAGACGCGGGGAATCTGAGGCGGGGAATCAGAGCTGGGGAATCTGAGGCAGGGAATCAGAGTTGGGGATTCAGAGGCGGGGAATCAGATATGGGGAAACAGAGGCGGGGAATCAGAGGCGGGCAAACAGAGGCGGGGAATTAGATATGGGGAATCAGAGGTAGGGAATCAGAGGCGGGGAATCAGAGTTGGGGAATCAGAGGCGGGGACTCAGATATGGGGAAATAGAGGCGGGGAATCAGATATGGGGAATCAGAGGTGTGGAATCAGAGGTTGGGAATCAGAGGAAGGGAATCAGAGTCGGGGAAACAGAGGCGGGGAATCAGATATGTGGAATCAGAGGTGGCGAATCAAAAGCGGTGAAACAGAGATGGGGAATCAGGGCAGGGAATCAGAGGCAGGGAATCAAACACGGGGAATCAGAGCTGGGGAATCAGAGGCGGGGAATCAGAGTTGGGAATCAGAGGCGGGGAATCAGAGGCGGGGAAACAGAGGCGGGGAATCAGATATGGGGAATCAGAGGTGGGGAATCAGAGGTTGGGAATCAGAGGCAGGGAATCAGAGGCGGGGAATCAGAGGCGGGGAATCAGAGGAAGGGAATCAGATGTGCGGAATCGGAGATGGGGAATCAGAGGCAGGTAATCAGAGGCGGGGAATCAGAGGCGGGGAATCAGAGGCCGGGAATCAGATATGGGGAAACTGAGGCGGGGAATCCGAGGCGGGGAAACAGAGGCGGGGAGTCAGATATGGGGAATCAGAGGTGGGGAATCAGAGGTTGGGAATCAGAGGCAGGGAATCAGAGGCTTGGAATCAGATGCAGGGAATCAGATGCAGGGCATCAGAGGCGGGGAATCAGAGCTGGGGAATCAGAGGTGGGGAATCAGATTTGGGGAATCAGAGGTGGGGACTTAGATATTGGGAAACAGAGGCGGGGAATCAGAGGCGGGGAAACAGAGGCGGGGAATCAGATATGGGGAATCAGAGGCGGGGAATCAGAGGCAGGGAATCAGATGTGCGGAATCAGAGATGGGGAATCAGAGGCAGGGAATCAGAATCAGAAGCAGGGAATCAGAGGCCGGGAATCAGAGGCCGGAATCAGATGATGGGAATCAGAGGCCTGGAATCAGAGGCGGGGAATCAGAGGCAGGGAATCAGATGCGGGGAATCAGAGGCGGGGAATCAGAGCTGGGGAATCAGAGGCGGGGTATTAGAGTTGGGGAATCAGAGGCGGGGAATCAGATATGGGGAAACAGAGGTAGGGAATCAGAGGCGGGGAAACAGAGGCAGGGAATCAGATATGGGGAATCAGAGGCGGGGAATCAGAGGTGGGGAAACATAGGCAGGGAATCGGATGTGCGGAATCAGAGATGGGGAATCAGAGGCCGGGAATCAGAGGTGGTGAATCAGAGATGGGGAATCAGAGGCGGGGAATCAGAGGCAGGGTATCAGACGCGGGGAATCAGAGGTGGGCAATCAGAGGCGGGGAATTAGATATGGGGAATCAGAGGCGGGGAATCAGAGGCGGGGAAACAGAGGCGGGGAATCAGATATGGGGAATCAGAGGTGGGGCATCAGAGGTTGTGAATCACAGATGGGGAATCAGAGGCGGGGAATCAGAGGCAGGGAATCAGACGCGGGGAATCAGAGGCGGGGATTCAGAGCTGGGGAATCAGAAGCGGGGAATCAGAGTTGGGGAATCAGAGGCGGGGAATCAGATATGGGGAATCAGAGGCAGGGAATCAGAGGTGGGGAATCAGAGGCAGGGAATCAGACGCGGGGAATCTGAGGCGGGGAATCAGAGCTGGGGAATCAGAGGTGGGGAATCAGAGTTGGGGAATCAGAGGCAGGGAATTGGATGTGCGGAATCAGAGATGGGGAATCAGAGGTGGGGAATCAGAGGCGGTGAATCAGAGATGGGGAATCAGTGGCGGGGAATCAGAGGCAGGAAATCAGACACGGGGATTCAGAGGCTGGGAATCAGAGGCAGGGAATCAGACGCGGGGAATCTGAGGCGGGGAATCAGAGCTGGGGAATCTGAGGCAGGGAATCAGAGTTGGGGATTCAGAGGCGGGGAATCAGATATGGGGAAACAGAGGCGGGGAATCAGAGGCGGGCAAACAGAGTCGGGGAATTAGATATGGGGAATCAGAGGTAGGGAATCAGAGGTGGTGAATCAGTGATGGGGAATCACAGGCGGGGAATCAGAGGCAGGGAATAGAACGCGGGGAATCAGAGGCAGGGAATCAGAGCTGGGGAATCAGAGGCGGGGAATCATAGTTGGGAATCAGAGGCGGGAATCAGATATGGGGAAACAGAGGCGGGGAATCAGAGGCGGGGAAACAGAGGCGGGGAATCAGATATGGGGAATCGGATGCAGGGAATCAGAGGCGGGGAATCAGAGCTGGGGAATCAGAGGCGGGGAATCAGAGTTGGGGCATCAGAGGTGGGGAATTAGATATAGGGAAACAGAGGCGGGGAATCAGAGGCGGGGAAACAGAGGCGGGGAATCAGATATGGGGAATCAGAGGTGGGGAATCAGAGGCAGGGAATCAGATGTGCGGAATCAGAGATGGGGAATCAGAGGCAGGGAATCAGAAGCGGGGAATCAGAGGCCGGGAATCAGAGGCCGGGAATCAGATGCTGGGAATAAGAGGCCGGGAATCAGAGGAGGGGAATCAGAGTCCGGGAATCAGAGATGGGGATTCAGAGGCGGGGAATGAGATATGGAGAATCAGAGGCGGGGAATCAGAGGCGGGGAAACAGAGGTGGGGAATCAGATATGGGGAATCAGAGGTGGCGAATCAATGGTGGTGAATCAGAGATGGGGAATCAGAGGCGGGGAATCAGAGGCAGGGAATCAGATGCGGGGAATCAGAGGCGGGGAATCAGAGCTGGCGAATCAGAGGCTGGGAATCAGAGGTGGGCAATCAGAGGCGGGGAATCAGATATGGGGAATCAGAGGCGGGGAATCAGAGGCGGGGAAACAGAGGCGGGGAATCAAATATAGGGAATCAGAGGTGGGGAATCAGAGGTTGTGAATCAGAGATGGGGAATCAAGGCGGGGAATCAGAGGCAGGGAATCAGACGCGGGGAAACAGAGGCGGGGATTCAGAGCTGGGGAATCAGAGGCGGGGAATCAGAGTTGGGGAATCAGAGGCAGGGAATCAGATATGGGGAATCAGAGGTGGGGAATCAGAGGCAGGGAATCAGATGTGCGGAATTAGAGATGGGGAATCAGAGGCAGGGAATCAGAATCAGAAGAAGGGAATCAGAGGCCGGGAATCAGAGGCCGGAATCAGATGCTGGGAATCAGAGGCCTGGAATCAGAGGCGGGGAATCAGAGGCAGGGAATCAGATGCGGGGAATCAGACGCGGGGAATCAGAGCTGGGGAATCAGAGGCGGGGTATTAGAGTTGGGGAATCAGAGGCGGGGAATCAGATATGGGGAAACAGAGGTGGGGAATCAGAGGCGGGGAAACAGAGGCAGGGAATCAGATATGGGGAATCAGAGGTGGGGCATCAGAGGTTGTGAATCACAGATGGGGAATCAGAGGCGGGGAATCAGAGGCAGGGAATCAGACGCGGGGAATCAGAGGCGGGGATTCAGAGCTGGGGAATCAGAAGCGGGGAATCAGAGTTGGGGAATCAGAGGCGGGGAATCAGATATGGGGAATCAGAGGCAGGGAATCAGAGGCGGGGAATCAGAGGCAGGGAATCAGACGCGGGGAATCTGAGGCGGGGAATCAGAGCTGGGGAATCAGAGGTGGGGAATCAGAGTTGAGGAATCAGAGGCAGGGAATTGGATGTGCGGAATCAGAGAGGGGGAATCAGAGGTGGGGAATCAGAGGCGGTGAATCAGAGATGGGGAATCAGAGGCGGGGAATCAGAGGCAGGAAATCAGACACGGGGATTCAGAGGCTGGGAATCAGACGGGGGGAATCAAAGGCGGGGAATCAGAGCTGGGGAATCTGAGGCAGGGAATCAGAGTTGGGGATTCAGAGGCGGGGAATCAGATATGGGGAAACAGAGGCGGGGAATCAGAGGCGGGCAAACAGAGGCGGGGAATTAGATATGGGGAATCAGAGGTAGGGAATCAGAGGCGGGGAATCAGAGCTGGGGAATCAGAGGCGGGGAATCAGAGTTGGGGCATCAGAGGTGGGGAATTAGATATAGGGAAACAGAGGCGGGGAATCAGAGGCGGGGAAACAGAGGCGGGGAATCAGATATGGGGAATCAGAGGTGGGGAATCAGAGGCAGGGAATCAGATGTGCGGAATCAGAGATGGGGAATTAGAGGCAGGGAATCAGAATCAGAAGCGGGGAATCAGAGGCCGGGAATCAGAGGTGGTGAATCAGTGATGGGGAATCACAGGCGGGGAATCAGAGGCAGGGAATAGAACGCGGGGAATCAGAGGCAGGGAATCAGAGCTGGGGAATCAGAGGCGGGGAATCATAGTTGGGAATCAGAGGCGGGAATCAGATATGGGGAAACAGAGGCGGGGAATCAGAGGCGGGGAAACAGAGGCGGGGAATCAGATATGGGGAATCGGATGCAGGGAATCAGAGGCGGGGAATCAGAGCTGGGGAATCAGAGGCGGGGAATCAGAGTTGGGGCATCAGAGGTGGGGAATTAGATATAGGGAAACAGAGGCGGGGAATCAGAGGCGGGGAAACAGAGGCGGGGAATCAGATATGGGGAATCAGAGGTGGGGAATCAGAGGCAGGGAATCAGATGTGCGGAATCAGAGATGGGGAATCAGAGGCAGGGAATCAGAAGCGGGGAATCAGAGGCCGGGAATCAGAGGCCGGGAATCAGAGGAGGGGAATCAGAGTCCGGGAATCAGAGATGGGGATTCAGAGGCGGGGAATGAGATATGGAGAATCAGAGGCGGGGAATCAGAGGCGGGGAAACAGAGGTGGGGAATCAGATATGGGGAATCAGAGGTGGCGAATCAAAGGTGGTGAATCAGAGATGGGGAATCAGAGGCGGGGAATCAGAGGCAGGGAATCAGATGCGGGGAATCAGAGGCGGGGAATCAGAGCTGGCGAATCAGAGGCTGGGAATCAGAGGTGGGCAATCAGAGGCGGGGAATCAGATATGGGGAATCAGAGGCGGGGAATCAGAGGCGGGGAAACAGAGGCGGGGAATCAAATATAGGGAATCAGAGGTGGGGAATCAGAGGTTGTGAATCAGAGATGGGGAATCAAGGCGGGGAATCAGAGGCAGGGAATCAGACGCGGGGAAACAGAGGCGGGGATTCAGAGCTGGGGAATCAGAGGCGGGGAATCAGAGTTGGGGAATCAGAGGCAGGGAATCAGATATGGGGAATCAGAGGTGGGGAATCAGAGGCAGGGAATCAGATGTGCGGAATTAGAGATGGGGAATCAGAGGCAGGGAATCAGAATCAGAAGAAGGGAATCAGAGGCCGGGAATCAGAGGCCGGAATCAGATGCTGGGAATCAGAGGCCTGGAATCAGAGGCGGGGAATCAGAGGCAGGGAATCAGATGCGGGGAATCAGACGCGGGGAATCAGAGCTGGGGAATCAGAGGCGGGGTATTAGAGTTGGGGAATCAGAGGCGGGGAATCAGATATGGGGAAACAGAGGTGGGGAATCAGAGGCGGGGAAACAGAGGCAGGGAATCAGATATGGGGAATCAGAGGTGGGGCATCACAGGTTGTGAATCACAGATGGGGAATCAGAGGCGGGGAATCAGAGGCAGGGAATCAGACGCGGGGAATCAGAGGCGGGGATTCAGAGCTGGGGAATCAGAAGCGGGGAATAAGAGTTGGGGAATCAGAGGCGGGGAATCAGATATGGGGAATCAGAGGCAGGGAATCAGAGGCGGGGAATCAGAGGCAGGGAATCAGACGCGGGGAATCTGAGGCGGGGAATCAGAGCTGGGGAATCAGAGGTGGGGAATCAGAGTTGAGGAATCAGAGGCAGGGAATTGGATGTGCGGAATCAGAGAGGGGGAATCAGAGGTGGGGAATCAGAGGCGGTGAATCAGAGATTGGGAATCAGAGGCGGGGAATCAGAGGCAGGAAATCAGACACGGGGATTCAGAGGCTGGGAATCAGACGGGGGGAATCAAAGGCGGGGAATCAGAGCTGGGGAATCTGAGGCAGGGAATCAGAGTTGGGGATTCAGAGGCGGGGAATCAGATATGGGGAAACAGAGGCGGGGAATCAGAGGCGGGGAATCAGAGGCCGGGAATCAGATATGGGGAAACAGAGGCGGGGAATCCGAGGCGGGGAAACAGAGGCGGGGAATCAGATATGGGGAGTCAGAGGTGGGGCATCAGAGGTTGGGATTCAGAGGCAGGGAATCAGAGGCTTGGAATCAGATGCAGGGAATCAGATGCGGGGAATCAGAGGCGGGGAATCAGAGCTGGGGAATCAGAGGTGGGGAATCAGATATGGGGAATCAGAGGCGGGGACTTAGATATTGGGAAACAGAGGCTGGGAATCAGAGGCGGGGAAACCCAGGCGGGGAATCAGATATGGGGAATCAGAGATGGGGAAGCAGAGGCAGGGAATCAGAATCAGAAGCAGGGAATCAGAGGCCGGGAATCAGAGGCCGGAATCAGATGCTGGGAATCAGAGGCCTGGAATCAGAGGCGGGGAATCAGAGGCAGTGAATCCGATGCGGGGAATCAGAGGCGGGGAATCAGAGCTGGGGAATCAGAGGCGGGGTATTAGAGTGTGGGAATCAGAGGCGGGGAATCAGATATGGGGAAACAGAGGTGGGGAATCAGAGGTGGGGAAACAGAGGCAGGGAATCAGATATGGGGAATCAGAGGCGGGGAATCAGAGGTGGGGAATCATAGGCAGGGAATCGGATGTGCGGAATCAGAGATGGGGAATCAGAGGCTGGGAATCAGAGGTGGTGAATCAGAGATGGGGAATCAGAGGCAGGGAATTGGATGTGCGGAATCAGAGATGGGGAATCAGAGGTGGGGAATCAGAGGCGGTGAATCAGAGATGGGGAATCAGTGGCGGGGAATCAGAGGCAGGAAATCAGACACGGGGATTCAGAGGCTGGGAATCAGAGGCAGGGAATCAGACGCGGGGAATCTGAGGCGGGGAATCAGAGCTGGGGAATCTGAGGCAGGGAATCGGAGTTGGGGATTCAGAGGCGGGGAATCAGATATGGGGAAACAGAGGCGGGGAATCAGAGGCGGGCAAACAGAGGCGGGGAATTAGATATGGGGAATCAGAGGTAGGGAATCAGAGGTGGTGAATCAGTGATGGGGAATCACAGGCGGGGAATCAGAGGCAGGGAATAGAACGCGGGGAATCAGAGGCAGGGAATCAGAGCTGGGGAATCAGAGGCGGGGAATCATAGTTGGGAATCAGAGGCGGGAATCAGATATGGGGAAACAGAGGCGGGGAATCAGAGGCGGGGAAACAGAGGCGGGGAATCAGATATGGGGAATCGGATGCAGGGAATCAGAGGCGGGGAATCAGAGCTGGGGAATCAGAGGCGGGGAATCAGAGTTGGGGCATCAGAGGTGGGGAATTAGATATAGGGAAACAGAGGCGGGGAATCAGAGGCGGGGAAACAGAGGCGGGGAATCAGATATGGGGAATCAGAGGTGGGGAATCAGAGGCAGGGAATCAGATGTGCGGAATCAGAGATGGGGAATCAGAGGCAGGGAATCAGAAGCGGGGAATCAGAGGCCGGGAATCAGAGGCCGGGAATCAGAGGAGGGGAATCAGAGTCCGGAAATCAGAGATGGGGATTCAGAGGCGGGGAATGAGATATGGAGAATCAGAGGCGGGGAATCAGAGGCGGGGAAACAGAGGTGGGGAATCAGATATGGGGAATCAGAGGTGGCGAATCAAAGGTGGTGAATCAGAGATGGGGAATCAGAGGCGGGGAATCAGAGGCAGGGAATCAGATGCGGGGAATCAGAGGCGGGGAATCAGAGCTGGCGAATCAGAGGCTGGGAATCAGAGGTGGGCAATCAGAGGCGGGGAATCAGATATGGGGTATCAGAGGCGGGGAATCAGAGGCGGGGAAACAGAGGCGGGGAATCAAATATAGGGAATCAGAGGTGGGGAATCAGAGGTTGTGAATCAGAGATGGGGAATCAAGGCGGGGAATCAGAGGCAGGGAATCAGACGCGGGGAAACAGAGGCGGGGATTCAGAGCTGGGGAATCAGAGGCGGGGAATCAGAGTTGGGGAATCAGAGGCAGGGAATCAGATATGGGGAATCAGAGGTGGGGAATCAGAGGCAGGGAATCAGATGTGCGGAATTAGAGATGGGGAATCAGAGGCAGGGAATCAGAATCAGAAGAAGGGAATCAGAGGCCGGGAATCAGAGGCCGGAATCAGATGCTGGGAATCAGAGGCCTGGAATCAGAGGCGGGGAATCAGAGGCAGGGAATCAGATGCGGGGAATCAGACGCGGGGAATCAGAGCTGGGGAATCAGAGGCGGGGTATTAGAGTTGGGGAATCAGAGGCGGGGAATCAGATATGGGGAAACAGAGGTGGGGAATCAGAGGCGGGGAAACAGAGGCAGGGAATCAGATATGGGGAATCAGAGGTGGGGCATCAGAGGTTGTGAATCACAGATGGGGAATCAGAGGCGGGGAATCAGAGGCAGGGAATCAGACGCGGGGAATCAGAGGCGGGGATTCAGAGCTGGGGAATCAGAAGCGGGGAATAAGAGTTGGGGAATCAGAGGCGGGGAATCAGATATGGGGAATCAGAGGCAGGGAATCAGAGGCGGGGAATCAGAGGCAGGGAATCAGACGCGGGGAATCTGAGGCGGGGAATCAGAGCTGGGGAATCAGAGGTGGGGAATCAGAGTTGGGGAATCAGAGGTGGGGAATCAGAGGCGGTGAATCAGAGATGGGGAATCAGAGGCGGGGAATCAGAGGCAGGAAATCAGACACGGGGATTCAGAGGCTGGGAATCAGACGGGGGGAATCAAAGGCGGGGAATCAGAGCTGGGGAATCTGAGGCAGGGAATCAGAGTTGGGGATTCAGAGGCGGGGAATCAGATATGGGGAAACAGAGGCGGGGAATCAGAGGCGGGCAAACAGAGGCGGGGAATTAGATATGGGGAATCAGAGGTAGGGAATCAGAGGCGGGGAATCAGAGCTGGGGAATCAGAGGCGGGGAATCAGAGTTGGGGCATCAGAGGTGGGGAATTAGATATAGGGAAACAGAGGCGGGGAATCAGAGGCGGGGAAACAGAGGCGGGGAATCAGATATGGGGAATCAGAGGTGGGGAATCAGAGGCAGGGAATCAGATGTGCGGAATCAGAGATGGGGAATAAGAGGCAGGGAATCAGAATCAGAAGCGGGGAATCAGAGGCCGGGAATCAGAGGCCGGGAATCAGATGCTGGGAATAAGAGGCCGGGAATCAGAGGTGGGGAATCAGATATGGGGAATCAGAGGTGGCGAATCAAAGGCGGTGAATCAGAGATGGGGAATCAGAGGCGGGGAATCAGAGGCAGGGAATCAGATGCGGGGAATCAGAGGCGGGGAATCAGAGCTGGCGAATCAGAGGCTGTGAATCAGAGGTGGGCAATCAGAGGCGGGGAATCAGATATGGGGAATCAGAGGCGGGGAATCAGAGGCGGGGATACAGAGGCGGGGAATCAAATATAGGGAATCAGAGGTGGGGAATCAGAGGTTGTGAATCAGAGATGGGGAATCAAGGCGGGGAATCAGAGGCAGGGAATCAGACGCGGGGAATCAGAGGAGGGGATTCAGAGCTGGGGAATCAGAGGCGGGGAATCAGAGTTGGGGAATCAGAGGCAGCGAATCAGATATGGGGAATCAGAGGCGGGGAATCAGAGGCGGGGAAACAGAGGCGGGGAATCAGATGTGGGGAATCAGAGGTGGGGAATCAGGGGCAGGGAATCGGTGGCAGGGAATCAGAGGCGGGGAATCAGAGGCGGGGAATCAAAGGCAGGGAATCAGACACGGGGAATCAGAGGCGGGGAATCAGAGATGGGGAATCAGAGGCGGGGAATCAGAGGCAGGGAATCGGATGCCGGGAATCAGAGTCGGGGAATCAGAGCTGGGGAATCAGAGGCGGGGAATCAGAGTTGGGGAATCAGAGGCGGGGAATCAGATATGGGGAAATAGAGGCGGGGAATCAGATATGGGGAATCAGAGGTGGCGAATCAAAGGTGGTGAATCAGAGATGGGGAATCAGAGGCGGGGAATCAGAGGCAGGGAATCAGATGCGGGGAATCAGAGGCGGGGAATCAGAGCTGGCGAATCAGAGGCTGGGAATCAGAGGTGGGCAATCAGAGGCGGGGAATCAGATATGGGGAATCAGAGGCGGGGAATCAGAGGCGGGGAAACAGAGGCGGGGAATCAAATATAGGGAATCAGAGGTGGGGAATCAGAGGTTGTGAATCAGAGATGGGGAATCAAGGCGGGGAATCAGAGGCAGGGAATCAGACGCGGGGAAACAGAGGCGGGGATTCAGAGCTGGGGAATCAGAGGCGGGGAATCAGAGTTGGGGAATCAGAGGCAGGGAATCAGATATGGGGAATCAGAGGTGGGGAATCAGAGGCAGGGAATCAGATGTGCGGAATTAGAGATGGGGAATCAGAGGCAGGGAATCAGAATCAGAAGAAGGGAATCAGAGGCCGGGAATCAGAGGCCGGAATCAGATGCTGGGAATCAGAGGCCTGGAATCAGAGGCGGGGAATCAGAGGCAGGGAATCAGATGCGGGGAATCAGACGCGGGGAATCAGAGCTGGGGAATCAGAGGCGGGGTATTAGAGTTGGGGAATCAGAGGCGGGGAATCAGATATGGGGAAACAGAGGTGGGGAATCAGAGGCGGGGAAACAGAGGCAGGGAATCAGATATGGGGAATCAGAGGTGGGGCATCAGAGGTTGTGAATCACAGATGGGGAATCAGAGGCGGGGAATCAGAGGCAGGGAATCAGACGCGGGGAATCAGAGGCGGGGATTCAGAGCTGGGGAATCAGAAGCGGGGAATAAGAGTTGGGGAATCAGAGGCGGGGAATCAGATATGGGGAATCAGAGGCAGGGAATCAGAGGCGGGGAATCAGAGGCAGGGAATCAGACGCGGGGAATCTGAGGCGGGGAATCAGAGCTGGGGAATCAGAGGTGGGGAATCAGAGTTGAGGAATCAGAGGCAGGGAATTGGATGTGCGGAATCAGAGAGGGGGAATCAGAGGTGGGGAATCAGAGGCGGTGAATCAGAGATGGGGAATCAGAGGCGGGGAATCAGAGGCAGGAAATCAGACACGGGGATTCAGAGGCTGGGAATCAGACGGGGGGAATCAAAGGCGGGGAATCAGAGCTGGGGAATCTGAGGCAGGGAATCAGAGTTGGGGATTCAGAGGCGGGGAATCAGATATGGGGAAACAGAGGCGGGGAATCAGAGGCGGGCAAACAGAGGCGGGGAATTAGATATGGGGAATCAGAGGTAGGGAATCAGAGGCGGGGAATCAGAGCTGGGGAATCAGAGGCGGGGAATCAGAGTTGGGGCATCAGAGGTGGGGAATTAGATATAGGGAAACAGAGGCGGGGAATCAGAGGCGGGGAAACAGAGGCGGGGAATCAGATATGGGGAATCAGAGGTGGGGAATCAGAGGCAGGGAATCAGATGTGCGGAATCAGAGATGGGGAATAAGAGGCAGGGAATCAGAATCAGAAGCGGGGAATCAGAGGCCGGGAATCAGAGGCCGGGAATCAGATGCTGGGAATAAGAGGCCGGGAATCAGAGGTGGGGAATCAGATATGGGGAATCAGAGGTGGCGAATCAAAGGCGGTGAATCAGAGATGGGGAATCAGAGGCTGGGAATCAGAGGCAGGGAATCAGATGCGGGGAATCAGAGGCGGGGAATCAGAGCTGGCGAATCAGAGGCTGTGAATCAGAGGTGGGCAATCAGAGGCGGGGAATCAGATATGGGGAATCAGAGGCGGGGAATCAGAGGCGGGGAAACAGAGGCGGGGAATCAAATATAGGGAATCAGAGGTGGGGAATCAGAGGTTGTGAATCAGAGATGGGGAATCAAGGCGGGGAATCAGAGGCAGGGAATCAGACGCGGGGAATCAGAGGAGGGGATTCAGAGCTGGGGAATCAGAGGCGGGGAATCAGAGTTGGGGAATCAGAGGCAGCGAATCAGATATGGGGAATCAGAGGCGGGGAATCAGAGGCAGGGAATCAGACGCGGGGAATCAGAGGAGGGGATTCAGAGCTGGGGAATCAGAGGCGGGGAATCAGAGTTGGGGAATCAGAGGCAGCGAATCAGATATGGGGAATCAGAGGCGGGGAATCAGAGGCGGGGAAACAGAGGCGGGGAATCAGATGTGGGGAATCAGAGGTGGGGAATCAGGGGCAGGGAATCAAAGGCAGGGAATCAGACACGGGGAATCAGAGGCGGGGAATCAGAGATGGGGAATCAGAGGCGGGGAATCAGAGGCAGGGAATCGGATGCCGGGAATCAGAGTCGGGGAATCAGAGCTGGGGAATCAGAGGCGGGGAATCAGAGTTGGGGAATCAGAGGCGGGGAATCAGATATGGGGAAATAGAGGCGGGGAATCAGATATGGGGAATCAGAGGTGTGGAATCAGAGGTTGGGAATCAGAGGCAGGGAATCAGCGTCGGGGAAACAGAGGCGGGGAATCAGATATGGGGAATCAGAGGTGGCGAATCAAAGGCTGTGAAACAGAGATGGGGAATCAGGGCAGGGAATCAGAGGCAGGGAATCAAACACGGGGAATCAGAGCTGGGGAATCAGAGGCGGGGAATCAGAGTTGGGAATCAGAGGCGGGGAATCAGAGGCGGGGAATCAGAGGCGGGGAATCAGAGGCGGGGAATCAAAGGCAGGGAATCAGACACGGGGAATCAGAGGCGGGGAATCAGAGATGGGGAATCAGAGGCGGGGAATCAGAGGCAGGGAATCGGATGCCGGGAATCAGAGTCGGGGAATCAGAGCTGGGGAATCAGAGGCGGGGAATCAGAGTTGGGGAATCAGAGGCGGGGAATCAGATATGGGGAAATAGAGGCGGGGAATCAGATATGGGGAATCAGAGGTGTGGAATCAGAGGTTGGGAATCAGAGGCAGGGAATCAGAGTCGGGGAAACAGAGGCGGGGAATCAGATATGGGGAATCAGAGGTGGCGAATCAAAGGCGGTGAAACAGAGATGGGGAATCAGGGCAGGGAATCAGAGGCAGGGAATCAAACACGGGGAATCAGAGCTGGGGAATCAGAGGCGGGGAATCAGAGTTGGGAATCAGAGGCGGGGAATCAGAGGCGGGGAAACAGAGGCGGGGAATCAGATATGGGGAATCAGAGGTGGGGAATCCGAGGTTGGGAATCAGAGGCAGGGAATCAGAGGTGGAAAATCAGAGGCGGGGAATCAGAGGAAGAGAATCAGATGTGCGGAATCGGAGATGGGGAATCAGAGGCAGGGAATCAGAGGCGGGGAATCAGAGGCGGGGAATCAGAGGCCGGGAATCAGATATGGGGAAACAGAGGCGGGGAATCCGAGGCGGGGAAACAGAGGCGGGGAATCAGATATGGGGAGTCAGAGGTGGGGCATCAGAGGTTGGGATTCAGAGGCAGGGAATCAGAGGCTTGGAATCAGATGCAGGGAATCAGATGCGGGGAATCAGAGGCGGGGAATCAGAGCTGGGGAATCAGAGGTGGGGAATCAGATATGGGGAATCAGAGGCGGGGACTTAGATATTGGGAAACAGAGGCTGGGAATCAGAGGCGGGGAAACCCAGGCGGGGAATCAGATATGGGGAATCAGAGATGGGGAAGCAGAGGCAGGGAATCAGAATCAGAAGCAGGGAATCAGAGGCCGGGAATCAGAGGCCGGAATCAGATGCTGGGAATCAGAGGCCTGGAATCAGAGGCGGGGAATCAGAGGCAGTGAATCCGATGCGGGGAATCAGAGGCGGGGAATCAGAGCTGGGGAATCAGAGGCGGGGTATTAGAGTGTGGGAATCAGAGGCGGGGAATCAGATATGGGGAAACAGAGGTGGGGAATCAGAGGTGGGGAAACAGAGGCAGGGAATCAGATATGGGGAATCAGAGGCGGGGAATCAGAGGTGGGGAATCATAGGCAGGGAATCGGATGTGCGGAATCAGAGATGGGGAATCAGAGGCTGGGAATCAGAGGTGGTGAATCAGAGATGGGGAATCAGAGGCGGGGAATCAGAGGCAGGGAATCAGACGCGGGGAATCAGAGGTGGGCAATAAGAGGCGGGGAATCAGATATGGGGAATCAGAGGCGGAGAATCAGAGGCGGGGAAACAGAGGCGGGGAATCAGATATGCGGAATCAGAGGTGGGGCATCAGAGGTTGTGAATCACAGATGGGGAATCAGAGGCGGGGAATCAGAGGCAGGGAATCAGACGCGGGGAATCAGAGTTGTGGAATCAGAGGCGGGGAATCAGATATGGGGAATCAGAGGCAGGGAATCAGAGGCGGGAAAACAGAGGCGGGGAATCAGATATGGGGAATCAGAGGCGGGGAATCAGAGGCAGGGAATCAGACACGGGGAATCAGAGGCGGGGAATCAGAGATGGGGAATCAGAGGCGGGGAATCAGAGGCAGGGAATCGGATGCCGGGAATCAGAGGCGGGAAATCAGAGCTGGGGAATCAGAGGCGGGGAATCAGAGTTGGGGAATCAGAGGCGGCGAAGCAGATATGGGGAAATAGAGGCGGGGAATCAGATATTGGGAATCAGAGGCGGGGAATCAGATATGGGGAATCAGAGGCTGGGAATCAGAGGGCGGGAAACAGAGGCGCGGAATAAGATATGGGGAATCAGAGGTGGGGAATCAGGGGCGGGGAATCAGTGGCAGGGAATCAGAGGCGGGGAATCAGAGGCGGGGAATCAAAGGAAGGGAATCAGACACGGGGAATCAGAGGTGGGGAATCAGAGATGGGGAATCAGAGGAGGGGAATCACAGGCAGGGAATCAGACGCGGGGAATCAGAGGCGGGGAATAAGAGGTAGGGAATCAGAGTCGGGGAATCATAGGCAGGGAATCGGTTGTGCGGAATCAGAGATGGGGAATAAGATGTGGGGAATCAGAGGCAGTGAATCAGAGGCGGGGAAACAGAGGCGGGGAATCAAATATAGGGAATCAGAGGTGGGGAATCAGAGGTTGTGAATCAGAGATGGGGAATCAAGGCGGGGAATCAGAGGCAGGGAATCAGACGCGGGGAATCAGAGGTGGGGATTCAGAGCTGGGGAATCAGAGGCGGTGAATCAGAGTTTGGGAATCAGAGGCAGGGAATCAGATATGGGGAATCAGAGGTGGGGAATCAGAGGCGGGGAAACAGAGGCGGGGAATCAGATATGGGGAATCAGAATTGGGGAATCAGGGGCAGGGAATCAGTGGCAGGGAATCAGAGGCGGGGAATCAGAGGCGGGGAATCAGAGGCAGGGAATCAGACACGGGGAATCAGAGGCGGGGAATGAGAGATGGGGAATCAGAGGCGGGGAATCAGAGGCAGGGAATCGGACTCCGGGAATCAGAGTCGGGGAATCAGAGCTGGGGAATCAGAGGCGGGGAATCAGAGTTGGGGAATCAGAGGCGGGGAATCAGATATGGGGAAATAGAGGCGGGGAATCAGATATGGGGAATCAGAGGTGTGGAATCAGAGGTTGGGAATCAGAGGCAGGGAATCAGAGTCGGGGAAACAGAGGCGGGTAATCAGATATGGGGAAACAGAGGTGGCGAATCAAAGGCGGTGAAACAGAGATGGGGAATCAGGGCAGGGAATCAGAGGCAGGGAATCAAACACGGGGAATCAGAGCTGGGGAATCAGAGGCGGGGAATCAGAGTTGGGAATCAGAGGCGGGGAATCAGAGGCGGGGAAACAGAGGCGGGGAATCAGATATGGGGAATCAGAGGTGGGGAATCCGAGGTTGGGAATCAGAGGCAGGGAATCAGAGGCGGGGAATCAGAGGCGGGGAATCAGAGGAAGGGAATCAGATGTGCGGAATCGGAGATGGGGAATCAGAGGCAGGGAATCAGAGGCGGGGAATCAGAGGCGGGGAATCAGAGGCCGGTAATCAGATATGGGGAAACAGAGGCGGGGAATCCGAGGCGGGGAAACAGAGGCGGGGAATCAGATATGGGGAATCAGAGGTGGGGAATCAGAGGTTGGGAATCAGAGGCAGGGAATCAGAGGCTTGGAATCAGATGCAGGGAATCAGATGCGGGGAATCAGAGGCGGGGAATCAGAGCTGGGGAATCAGAGGTGGGGAATCAGATTTGGGGAATCAGAGGCGGGGACTTAGATATTGGGAAACAGAGGCGGGGAATCAGAGGCGGGGAAACCCAGGCGGGGAATCAGATATGGGGAATCAGAGGTGGGGAATCAGAGGCAAGGAATCAGATGTGCGGAATCAGAGATGGGGAATCAGAGGCAGGGAATCAGAATCAGAAGCAGGGAATCAGAGGCCGGGAATTAGAGGCCGGAATCAGATGCTGGGAATCAGAGGCCTGGAATCAGAGGCGGGGAATCAGAGGCAGGGAATCAGATGCGGGGAATCAGAGGCGGGGAATCAGAGCTGGGGAATCAGAGGCGGGGTATTAGAGTTGGGGAATCAGAGGCGGGGAATCAGATATGGGGAAACAGAGGTGGGGAATCAGAGGCGGGGAAACAGAGGCAGGGAATCAGATATGGGGAATCAGAGGCGGGGAATCAGAGGTGGGGAATCATAGGCAGGGAATCGGATGTGCGGAATCAGAGATGGGGAATCAGAGGCTGGGAATCAGAGGTGGTGAATCAGAGATGGGGAATCAGAGGCGGGGAATCAGAGGCAGGGAATCAGACGCGGGGAATCAGAGGTGGGCAATCAGAGGCGGGGAATCAGATATGGGGAATCAGAGGCGGGGAATCAGAGGCAGGGAATCAGACGCGGGGAATCAGAGGCGGGGATTCAGAGCTGGGGAATCAGAGGCGGGGAATCAGAGTTGGGGAATCAGAGGCGGGGAATCAGAGGAAGGGAATCAGACGCGGGGAATCAGAGGCGGGGATTCAGAGCTGGGGAATCAGAGGCGGGGAATCCGAGTTGGGGAATCAGAGGCGGGGAATCAGATATGGGGAATCAGAGGCAGGGAATCAGAGGCGGGAAAACAGAGGCGGGGAATCAGATATGGGGAATCAGAGGCGGGGAATCAGAGGCAGGGAATCAGACACGGGGAATCAGAGGCGGGGAATCAGAGATGGGGAATCAGAGGCGGGGAATCAGAGGCAGGGAATCGGATGCCGGGAATCAGAGGCGGGAAATCAGAGCTGGGGAATCAGAGGCGGGGAATCAGAGTTGGGGAATCAGAGGCGGCGAAGCAGATATGGGGAAATAGAGGCGGGGAATCAGATATGGGGAATCAGAGGCGGGGAATCAGATATGGGGAATCAGAGGCTGGGAATCAGAGGGGGGGAAACAGAGGCGGGGAATAAGATATGGAGAATCAGAGGTGGGGAATCAGGGGCGGGGAATCAGTGGCAGGGAATCAGAGGCGGGGAATCAGAGGCGGGGAATCAAAGGAAGGGAATCAGACACGGGGAATCAGAGTTGGGGAATCAGAGATGGGGAATCAGAGGCGGGGAATCACAGGCAGGGAATCAGACGCGGGGAATCAGAGGCGGGGAATCAGAGCTGGGGAATCAGAGGTGGGGAATCAGAGTCGGGGAATCAGAGGCAGGGAATCGGTTGTGCGGAATCAGAGATGGGGAATCAGATGTGGGGAATCAGAGGCAGTGAATCAGAGATGGGGAATCAGAGGCGGGGAATCAGAGGCAGGAAATCAGACAGGGATTCAGAGGCTGGGAATCAGACGGGGGGAATCAAAGGCGGGGAATCAGAGCTGGTGAATCAGAGGCAGGGAATCAGAGTTGGGGATTCAGAGGCGGGGAATCAGATATGGGGAAACAGAGGCGGGGAATGAGAGGCGGGCAAGCAGAGGCGGGGAATTAGATATGGGGAATCAGAGGTGGGAAATCAGAGGTGGTGAATCAGAGATGGGGAATCACAGGCGGGGAATCAGAGGCGGGGAAACAGAGGCGGGGAATCAGATATGGGGAATCAGAGGTGGGGAATCAGAGGCAGGGAATCAGATGTGCGGAATCAGAGATGGGGAATCAGAGGCAGGGAATCAGAATCAGAAGCGGGGAATCAGAGGCCGGGAATCAGAGGCCGGGAATCAGATGCTGGGAATAAGAGGCCGGGAATCAGAGGTGGGGATTCAGAGTCTGGGAATCAGAGATGGGGATTCAGAGGCGGGGAATGAGATATGGAGAATCAGAGGCGGGGAATCAGAGGCAGGGAATCAGATATGGGGAATCAGAGGCGGGGAATCAGAGGTGGGGAAACATAGGCAGGGAATCAGAGGCGGGGAATCAGAGGCGGGGAATCAGAGGAAGGGAATCAGATGTGCGGAATCGGAGATGGGAAATCAGAGGCAGGGAATCAGAGGAAGAGAATCAGATGTGCGGAATCGGAGATGGGGAATCAGAGGCAGGGAATCAGAGGCGGGGAATCAGAGGCGGGGAATCAGAGGCCGGGAATCAGATATGGGGAAACAGAGGCAGGGAATCCGAGGCGGGGAAACAGAGGCGGGGAATCAGATATGGGGAGTCAGAGGTGGGGCATCAGAGGTTGGGATTCAGAGGCAGGGAATCAGAGGCTTGGAATCAGATGCAGGGAATCAGATGCGGGGAATCAGAGGCGGGGAATCAGAGCTGGGGAATCAGAGGTGGGGAATCAGATATGGGGAATCAGAGGCGGGGACTTAGATATTGGGAAACAGAGGCTGGGAATCAGAGGCGGGGAAACACAGGCGGGGAATCAGATATGGGGAATCAGAGATGGGGAAGCAGAGGCAGGGAATCAGAATCAGAAGCAGGGAATCAGAGGCCGGGAATCAGAGGCCGGAATCAGATGCTGGGAATCAGAGGCCTGGAATCAGAGGCGGGGAATCAGAGGCAGTGAATCCGATGCGGGGAATCAGAGGCGGGGAATCAGAGCTGGGGAATCAGAGGCGGGGTATTAGAGTGTGGGAATCAGAGGCGGGGAATCAGATATGGGGAAACAGAGGTGGGGAATCAGAGGTGGGGAAACAGAGGCAGGGAATCAGATATGGGGAATCAGAGGCGGGGAATCAGAGGTGGGGAATCATAGGCAGGGAATCGGATGTGCGGAATCAGAGATGGGGAATCAGAGGCTGGGAATCAGAGGTGGTGAATCAGAGATGGGGAATCAGAGGCGGGGAATCAGAGGCAGGGAATCAGACGCGGGGAATCAGAGGTGGGCAATCAGAGGCGGGGAATCAGATATGGGGAATCAGAGGCGGAGAATCAGAGGCGGGGAAACAGAGGCGGGGAATCAGATATGCGGAATCAGAGGTGGGGCATCAGAGGTTGTGAATCACAGATGGGGAATCAGAGGCGGGGAATCAGAGGCAGGGAATCAGACGCGGGGAATCAGAGTTGGGGAATCAGAGGCGGGGAATCAGATATGGGGAATCAGAGGCAGGGAATCAGAGGCGGGAAAACAGAGGCGGGGAATCAGATATGGGGAATCAGAGGCGGGGAATCAGAGGCAGGGAATCAGACACGGGGAATCAGAGGCGGGGAATCAGAGATGGGGAATCAGAGGCGGGGAATCAGAGGCAGGGAATCGGATGCCGGGAATCAGAGGCGGGAAATCAGAGCTGGGGAATCAGAGGCGGGGAATCAGAGTTGGGGAATCAGAGGCGGCGAAGCAGATATGGGGAAATAGAGGCGGGGAATCAGATATTGGGAATCAGAGGCGGGGAATCAGATATGGGGAATCAGAGGCTGGGAATCAGAGGGCGGGAAACAGAGGCGCGGAATAAGATATGGGGAATCAGAGGTGGGGAATCAGGGGCGGGGAATCAGTGGCAGTGAATCAGAGGCGGGGAATCAGAGGCGGGGAATCAAAGGAAGGGAATCAGACACGGGGAATCAGAGGTGGGGAATCAGAGATGGGGAATCAGAGGAGGGGAATCACAGGCAGGGAATCAGACGCGGGGAATCAGAGGCGGGGAATCAGAGGTAGGGAATCAGAGTCGGGGAATCATAGGCAGGGAATCGGTTGTGCGGAATCAGAGATGGGGAATCAGATGTGGGGAATCAGAGGCAGTGAATCAGAGGCGGGGAAACAGAGGCGGGGAATCAAATATAGGGAATCAGAGGTGGGGAATCAGAGGTTGTGAATCAGAGATGGGGAATCAAGGCGGGGAATCAGAGGCAGGGAATCAGACGCGGGGAATCAGAGGCGGGGATTCAGAGCTGGGGAATCAGAGGCGGTGAATCAGAGTTTGGGAATCAGAGGCAGGGAATCAGATATGGGGAATCAGAGGTGGGGAATCAGAGGCGGGGAAACAGAGGCGGGGAATCAGATATGGGGAATCAGAATTGGGGAATCAGGGGCAGGGAATCAGTGGCAGGGAATCAGAGGCGGGGAATCAGAGGCGGGGAATCAGAGGCAGGGAATCAGACACGGGGAATCAGAGGCGGGGAATGAGAGATGGGGAATCAGAGGCGGGGAATCAGAGGCAGGGAATCGGACTCCGGGAATCAGAGTCGGGGAATCAGAGCTGGGGAATCAGAGGCGGGGAATCAGAGTTGGGGAATCAGAGGCGGGGAATCAGATATGGGGAAATAGAGGCGGGGAATCAGATATGGGGAATCAGAGGTGTGGAATCAGAGGTTGGGAATCAGAGGCAGGGAATCAGAGTCGGGGAAACAGAGGCGGGTAATCAGATATGGGGAAACAGAGGTGGCGAATCAAAGGCGGTGAAACAGAGATGGGGAATCAGGGCAGGGAATCAGAGGCAGGGAATCAAACACGGGGAATCAGAGCTGGGGAATCAGAGGCGGGGAATCAGAGTTGGGAATCAGAGGCGGGGAATCAGAAGCGGGGAAACAGAGGCGGGGAATCAGATATGGGGAATCAGAGGTGGGGAATCCGAGGTTGGGAATCAGAGGCAGGGAATCAGAGGCGGGGAATCAGAGGCGGGGAATCAGAGGAAGGGAATCAGATGTGCGGAATCGGAGATGGGGAATCAGAGGCAGGGAATCAGAGGCGGGGAATCAGAGGCGGGGAATCAGAGGCCGGTAATCAGATATGGGGAAACAGAGGCGGGGAATCCGAGGCGGGGAAACAGAGGCGGGGAATCAGATATGGGGAATCAGAGGTGGGGAATCAGAGGTTGGGAATCAGAGGCAGGGAATCAGAGGCTTGGAATCAGATGCAGGGAATCAGATGCGGGGAATCAGATGCGGGGAATCAGAGCTGGGGAATCAGAGGTGGGGAATCAGATTTGGGGAATCAGAGGCGGGGACTTAGATATTGGGAAACAGAGGCGGGGAATCAGAGGCGGGGAAACCCAGGCGGGGAATCAGATATGGGGAATCAGAGGTGGGGAATCAGAGGCAAGGAATCAGATGTGCGGAATCAGAGATGGGGAATCAGAGGCAGGGAATCAGAATCAGAAGCAGGGAATCAGAGGCCGGGAATTAGAGGCCGGAATCAGATGCTGGGAATCAGAGGCCTGGAATCAGAGGCGGGGAATCAGAGGCAGGGAATCAGATGCGGGGAATCAGAGGCGGGGAATCAGAGCTGGGGAATCAGAGGCGGGGTATTAGAGTTGGGGAATCAGAGGCGGGGAATCAGATATGGGGAAACAGAGGTGGGGAATCAGAGGCGGGGAAACAGAGGCAGGGAATCAGATATGGGGAATCAGAGGCGGGGAATCAGAGGTGGGGAATCATAGGCAGGGAATCGGATGTGCGGAATCAGAGATGGGGAATCAGAGGCTGGGAATCAGAGGTGGTGAATCAGAGATGGGGAATCAGAGGCGGGGAATCAGAGGCAGGGAATCAGATGCGGGGAATCAGAGGTGGGCAATCAGAGGCGGGGAATCAGATATGGGGAATCAGAGGCGGGGAATCAGAGGCAGGGAATCAGACGCGGGGAATCAGAGGCGGGGATTCAGAGCTGGGGAATCAGAGGCGGGGAATCAGAGTTGGGGAATCAGAGGCGGGGAATCAGAGGAAGGGAATCAGACGCGGGGAATCAGAGGCGGGGATTCAGAGCTGGGGAATCAGAGGCGGGGAATCCGAGTTGGGGAATCAGAGGCGGGGAATCAGATATGGGGAATCAGAGGCAGGGAATCAGAGGCGGGAAAACAGAGGCGGGGAATCAGATATGGGGAATCAGAGGCGGGGAATCAGAGGCAGGGAATCAGACACGGGGAATCAGAGGCGGGGAATCAGAGATGGGGAATCAGAGGCGGGGAATCAGAGGCAGGGAATCGGATGCCGGGAATCAGAGGCGGGAAATCAGAGCTGGGGAATCAGAGGCGGGGAATCAGAGTTGGGGAATCAGAGGCGGCGAAGCAGATATGGGGAAATAGAGGCGGGGAATCATTTATGGGGAATCAGAGGTGAGGAATCAGATATGGGGAATCAGAGGCTGGGAATCAGAGGGGGGGAAACAGAGGCGGGGAATAAGATATGGAGAATCAGAGGTGGGGAATCAGGGGCGGGGAATCAGTGGCAGGGAATCAGAGGCGGGGAATCAGAGGCGGGGAATCACAGGCAGGGAATCAGACGCGGGGAATCAGAGGCGGGGAATCAGAGCTGGGGAATCAGAGGTGGGGAATCAGAGTCGGGGAATCAGAGGCAGGGAATCGGTTGTGCAGAATCAGAGATGGGGAATCAGATGGGGGAATCAGAGGCAGTGAATCAGAGATGGGGAATCAGAGGCGGGGAATCAGAGGCAGGAAATCAGACAGGGATTCAGAGGCTGGGAATCAGACGGGGGGAATCAAAGGCGGGGAATCAGAGCTGGTGAATCAGAGGCAGGGAATCAGAGTTGGGGATTCAGAGGCGGGGAATCAGATATGGGGAAACAGAGGCAGGGAATGAGAGGCGGGCAAGCAGAGGCGGGGAATTAGATATGGGGAATCAGAGGTGGGAAATCAGAGGTGGTGAATCAGAGATGGGGAATCACAGGCGGGGAATCAGAGGCGGGGAAACAGAGGCGGGGAATCAGATATGGGGAATCAGAGGTGGGGAATCAGAGGCAGGGAATCAGATGTGCGGAATCAGAGATGGGGAATCAGAGGCAGGGAATCAGAATCAGAAGCGGGGAATCAGAGGCCGGGAATCAGAGGCCGGGAATCAGATGCTGGGAATAAGAGGCCGGGAATCAGAGGTGGGGATTCAGAGTCTGGGAATCAGAGATGGGGATTCAGAGGCGGGGAATGAGATATGGAGAATCAGAGGCGGGGAATCAGAGGCAGGGAATCAGATATGGGGAATCAGAGGCGGGGAATCAGAGGTGGGGAAACATAGGCAGGGAATCAGAGGCGGGGAATCAGAGGCGGGGAATCAGAGGAAGGGAATCAGATGTGCGGAATCGGAGATGGGAAATCAGAGGCAGGTAATCAGAGGCGGGGAATCAGAGGCGGGGAATCAGAGGCCGGGAATCAGATATGGGGAAACTGAGGCGGGGAATCCGAGGCGGGGAAACAGAGGCGTGGAGTCAGATATGGGGAATCAGAGGTGGGGAATCAGAGGTTGGGAATCAGAGGCAGGGAATCAGAGGCTTGGAATCAGATGCAGGCAATCAGATGCGGGGCATCAGAGGCGGGGAATCAGAGCTGGGGAATCAGAGGTGGGGAATCAGATTTGGGGAATCAGAGGTGGGGACTTAGATATTGAGAAACAGAGGCGGGGAATCAGAGGCGGGGAAACAGAGGCGGGGAATCAGATATGGGGAATCAGAGGCGGGGAATCAGAGGCAGGGAATCAGATGTGCGGAATCAGAGATGGGGAATCAGAGGCAGGGAATCAGAATCAGAAGCAGGGAATCAGAGGCCGGGAATCAGAGGCCGGAATCAGATGATGGGAATCAGAGGCCTGGAATCAGAGGCGGGGAATCAGAGGCAGGGAATCAGATGCGGGGAATCAGAGGCGGGGAATCAGAGCTGGGGAATCAGAGGCGGGGTATTAGAGTTGGGGAATCAGAGGCGGGGAATCAGATATGGGGAAACAGAGGTAGGGAATCAGATGCGGGGAAACAGAGGCAGGGAATCAGATATGGGGAATCAGAGGCGGGGAATCAGAGGTGGGGAAACATAGGCAGGGAATTGGATGTGCGGAATCAGAGATGGGGAATCAGAGGCCGGGAATCAGAGGTGGTGAATCAGAGATGGGGAATCAGAGGCGGGGAATCAGAGGCAGGGTATCAGACGCGGGGAATCAGAGGTGGGCAATCAGAGGCGGGGAATCAGATATGGGGAATCAGAGGCGGGGAATCAGAGGCGGGGAAACAGAGGCGGGGAATCAGAGGTGGGGAATCAGAGGCAGGGAATCAGACGCGGGGAATCTGAGGCGGGGAATCAGAGCTGGGGAATCAGAGGTGGGGAATCAGAGTTGGGGAATCAGAGGCAGGGAATTGGATGTGCAGAATCACAGATGGTGAATCAGAGGTGGGGAATCAGAGGCGGTGAATCAGAGATGGGGAATCAGTGGCGGGGAATCAGAGGCAGGAAATCAGACACGGGGATTCAGAGGCTGGGAATCAGAGGCAGGGAATCAGACGCGGGGAATCTGAGGCGGGGAATCAGAGCTGGGGAATCTGAGGCAGGGAATCAGAGTTGGGGATTCAGAGGCGGGGAATCAGATATGGGGAAACAGAGGCGGGGAATCAGAGGCGGGCAAACAGAGGCGGGGAATTAGATATGGGGAATCAGAGGTAGGGAATCAGAGGTGGTGAATCAGTGATGGGGAATCACAGGCGGGGAATCAGAGGCAGGGAATAGAACGCGGGGAATCAGAGGCAGGGAATCAGAGCTGGGGAATCAGAGGCGGGGAATCATAGTTGGGAATCAGAGGCAGGAATCAGATATGGGGAAACAGAGGCGGGGAATCAGAGGCGGGGAAACAGAGGCGGGGAATCAGATATGGGGAATCGGATGCAGGGAATCAGAGGCGGGGAATCAGAGCTGGGGAATCAGAGGCGGGGAATCAGAGTTGGGGCATCAGAGGTGGGGAATTAGATATAGGGAAACAGAGGCGGGGAATCAGAGGCGGGGAAACAGAGGCGGGGAATCAGATATGGGGAATCAGAGGTGGGGAATCAGAGGAAGGGAATCAGATGTGCGGAATCAGAGATGGGGAATCAGAGGCAGGGAATCAGAAGCGGGGAATCAGAGGCCGGGAATCAGAGGCCGGGAATCAGATGCTGGGAATAAGAGGCCGGGAATCAGAGGAGGGGAATCAGAGTCCGGGAATCAGAGATGGGGATTCAGAGGCGGGGAATGAGATATGGAGAATCAGAGGCGGGGAATCAGAGGCGGGGAAACAGAGGTGGGGAATCAGATATGGGGAATCAGAGGTGGCGAATCAAAGGTGGTGAATCAGAGATGGGGAATCAGAGGCGGGGAATCAGAGGCAGGGAATCAGATGCGGGGAATCAGAGGCGGGGAATCAGAGCTGGCGAATCAGAGGCTGGGAATCAGAGGTGGGCAATCAGAGGCGGGGAATCAGATATGGGGAATCAGAGGCGGGGAATCAGAGGCGGGGAAACAGAGGCGGGGAATCAAATATAGGGAATCAGAGGTGGGGAATCAGAGGTTGTGAATCAGAGATGGGGAATCAAGGCGGGGAATCAGAGGCAGGGAATCAGACGCGGGGAAACAGAGGCGGGGATTCAGAGCTGGGGAATCAGAGGCGGGGAATCAGAGTTGGGGAATCAGAGGCAGGGAATCAGATATGGGGAATCAGAGGTGGGGAATCAGAGGCAGGGAATCAGATGTGCGGAATTAGAGATGGGGAATCAGAGGCAGGGAATCAGAATCAGAAGAAGGGAATCAGAGGCCGGGAATCAGAGGCCGGAATCAGATGCTGGGAATCAGAGGCCTGGAATCAGAGGCGGGGAATCAGAGGCAGGGAATCAGATGCGGGGAATCAGAGGCGGGGAATCAGAGCTGGGGAATCAGAGGCGGGGTATTAGAGTTGGGGAATCAGAGGCGGGGAATCAGATATGGGGAAACAGAGGTGGGGAATCAGAGGCGGGGAAACAGAGGCAGGGAATCAGATATGGGGAATCAGAGGTGGGGCATCAGAGGTTGTGAATCACAGATGGGGAATCAGAGGCGGGGAATCAGAGGCAGGGAATCAGACGCGGGGAATCAGAGGCGGGGATTCAGAGCTGGGGAATCAGAAGCGGGGAATCAGAGTTGGGGAATCAGAGGCGGGGAATCAGATATGGGGAATCAGAGGCAGGGAATCAGAGGCGGGGAATCAGAGGCAGGGAATCAGACGCGGGGAATCTGAGGCGGGGAATCAGAGCTGGGGAATCAGAGGTGGGGAATCAGAGTTGAGGAATCAGAGGCAGGGAATTGGATGTGCGGAATCAGAGAGGGGGAATCAGAGGTGGGGAATCAGAGGCGGTGAATCAGAGATGGGGAATCTGAGGCAGGGAATCAGAGGCAGGAAATCAGACACGGGGATTCAGAGGCTGGGAATCAGACGGGGGGAATCAAAGGCGGGGAATCAGAGCTGGGGAATCTGAGGCAGGGAATCAGAGTTGGGGATTCAGAGGCGGGGAATCAGATATGGGGAAACAGAGGCGGGGAATCAGAGGCGGGCAAACAGAGGCGGGGAATTAGATATGGGGAATCAGAGGTAGGGAATCAGAGGCGGGGAATCAGAGCTGGGGAATCAGAGGCGGGGAATCAGAGTTGGGGCATCAGAGGTGGGGAATTAGATATAGGGAAACAGAGGCGGGGAATCAGAGGCGGGGAAACAGAGGCGGGGAATCAGATATGGGGAATCAGAGGTGGGGAATCAGAGGCAGGGAATCAGATGTGCGGAATCAGAGATGGGGAATAAGAGGCAGGGAATCAGAATCAGAAGCGGGGAATCAGAGGCCGGGAATCAGAGGCCGGGAATCAGATGCTGGGAATAAGAGGCCGGGAATCAGAGGTGGGGAATCAGTTATGGGGAATCAGAGGTGGCGAATCAAAGGCGGTGAATCAGAGATGGGGAATCAGAGGCGGGGAATCAGAGGCAGGGAATCAGATGCGGGGAATCAGAGGCGGGGAATCAGAGCTGGCGAATCAGAGGCTGTGAATCAGAGGTGGGCAATCAGAGGCGGGGAATCAGATATGGGGAATCAGAGGCGGGGAATCAGAGGCGGGGAAACAGAGGCGGGGAATCAAATATAGGGAATCAGAGGTGGGGAATCAGAGGTTGTGAATCAGAGATAGGGAATCAAGGCGGGGAATCAGAGGCAGGGAATCAGACGCGGGGAATCAGAGGAGGGGATTCAGAGCTGGGGAATCAGAGGCGGGGAATCAGAGTTGGGGAATCAGAGGCAGGGAATCAGATATGGGGAATCAGAGGCGGGGAATCAGAGGCGGGGAAACAGAGGCGGGGAATCAGATGTGGGGAATCAGAGGTGGGGAATCAGGGGCAGGGAATCAGTGGCAGGGAATCAGAGGCGGGGAATCAGAGGCGGGGAATCAAAGGCAGGGAATCAGACACGGGGAATCAGAGGCGGGGAATCAGAGATGGGGAATCAGAGGCGGGGAATCAGAGGCAGGGAATCGGATGCCGGGAATCAGAGTCGGGGAATCAGAGCTGGGGAATCAGAGGCGGGGAATCAGAGTTGGGGAATCAGAGGCGGGGAATCAGATATGGGGAAATAGAGGCGGGGAATCAGATATGGGG
This sequence comes from Narcine bancroftii, assembly GCF_036971445.1. NCBI lineage: Eukaryota > Metazoa > Chordata > Chondrichthyes > Torpediniformes > Narcinidae > Narcine > Narcine bancroftii. Next base: position 1,178,350 of record NW_027211891.1, on the reverse strand, counting down.
AATCAGAGGTGTGGAATCAGAGGTTGGGAATCAGAGGCAGGGAATCAGAGTCGGGGAAACAGAGGCGGGGAATCAGATATGGGGAATCAGAGGTGGCGAATCAAAGGCGGTGAAACAGAGATGGGGAATCAGGGCAGGGAATCAGAGGCAGGGAATCAAACACGGGGAATCAGAGCTGGGGAATCAGAGGCGGGGAATCAGAGTTGGGAATCAGAGGCGGGGAATCAGAGGCGGGGAAACAGAGGCGGGGAATCAGATATGGGGAATCAGAGGTGGGGAATCCGAGGTTGGGAATCAGAGGCAGGGAATCAGAGGCGGAAAATCAGAGGCGGGGAATCAGAGGAAGAGAATCAGATGTGCGGAATCGGAGATGGGGAATCAGAGGCAGGGAATCAGAGGCGGGGAATCAGAGGCGGGGAATCAGAGGCCGGGAATCAGATATTGGGAAACAGAGGCGGGGAATCCGAGGCGGGGAAACAGAGGCGGGGAATCAGATATGGGGAGTCAGAGGTGGGGCATCAGAGGTTGGGATTCAGAGGCAGGGAATCAGAGGCTTGGAATCAGATGCAGGGAATCAGATGCGGGGAATCAGAGGCGGGGAATCAGAGCTGGGGAATCAGAGGTGGGGAATCAGATATGGGGAATCAGTGGCGGGGACTTAGATATTGGGAAACAGAGGCTGGGAATCAGAGGCGGGGAAACCCAGGCGGGGAATCAGATATGGGGAATCAGAGATGGGGAAGCAGAGGCAGGGAATCAGAATCAGAAGCAGGGAATCATAGTTGGGAATCAGAGGCGGGAATCAGATATGGGGAAACAGAGGCGGGGAATCAGAGGCGGGGAAACAGAGGCGGGGAATCAGATATGGGGAATCGGATGCAGGGAATCAGAGGCGGGGAATCAGAGCTGGGGAATCAGAGGCGGGGAATCAGAGTTGGGGCATCAGAGGTGGGGAATTAGATATAGGGAAACAGAGGCGGGGAATCAGAGGCGGGGAAACAGAGGCGGGGAATCAGATATGGGGAATCAGAGGTGGGGAATCAGAGGAAGGGAATCAGATGTGCGGAATCAGAGATGGGGAATCAGAGGCAGGGAATCAGAAGCGGGGAATCAGAGGCCGGGAATCAGAGGCCGGGAATCAGATGCTGGGAATAAGAGGCCGGGAATCAGAGGAGGGGAATCAGAGTCCGGGAATCAGAGATGGGGATTCAGAGGCGGGGAATGAGATATGGAGAATCAGAGGCGGGGAATCAGAGGCGGGGAAACAGAGGTGGGGAATCAGATATGGGGAATCAGAGGTGGCGAATCAAAGGTGGTGAATCAGAGATGGGGAATCAGAGGCGGGGAATCAGAGGCAGGGAATCAGATGCGGGGAATCAGAGGCGGGGAATCAGAGCTGGCGAATCAGAGGCTGGGAATCAAAGGTGGGCAATCAGAGGCGGGGAATCAGATATGGGGAATCAGAGGCGGGGAATCAGAGGCAGGGAAACAGAGGCGGGGAATCAAATATAGGGAATCAGAGGTGGGGAATCAGAGGTTGTGAATCAGAGATGGGGAATCAAGGCGGGGAATCAGAGGCAGGGAATCAGACGCGGGGAAACAGAGGCGGGGATTCAGAGCTGGGGAATCAGAGGCGGGGAATCAGAGTTGGGGAATCAGAGGCAGGGAATCAGATATGGGGAATCAGAGGTGGGGAATCAGAGGCAGGGAATCAGATGTGCGGAATTAGAGATGGGGAATCAGAGGCAGGGAATCAGAATCAGAAGAAGGGAATCAGAGGCCGGGAATCAGAGGCCGGAATCAGATGCTGGGAATCAGAGGCCTGGAATCAGAGGCGGGGAATCAGAGGCAGGGAATCAGATGCGGGGAATCAGAGGTGGGGAATCAGAGCTGGGGAATCAGAGGCGGGGTATTAGAGTTGGGGAATCAGAGGCGGGGAATCAGATATGGGGAAACAGAGGTGGGGAATCAGAGGCGGGGAAACAGAGGCAGGGAATCAGATATGGGGAATCAGAGGTGGGGCATCAGAGGTTGTGAATCACAGATGGGGAATCAGAGGCGGGGAATCAGAGGCAGGGAATCAGACGCGGTGAATCAGAGGCGGGGATTCAGAGCTGGGGAATCAGAAGCGGGGAATCAGAGTTGGGGAATCAGAGGCGGGGAATCAGATATGGGGAATCAGAGGCAGGGAATCAGAGGCGGGGAATCAGAGGCAGGGAATCAGACGCGGGGAATCTGAGGCGGGGAATCAGAGCTGGGGAATCAGAGGTGGGGAATCAGAGTTGAGGAATCAGAGGCAGGGAATTGGATGTGCGGAATCAGAGAGGGGGAATCAGAGGTGGGGAATCAGAGGCGGTGAATCAGAGATGGGGAATCTGAGGCAGGGAATCAGAGGCAGGAAATCAGACACGGGGATTCAGAGGCTGGGAATCAGACGGGGGGAATCAAAGGCGGGGAATCAGAGCTGGGGAATCTGAGGCAGGGAATCAGAGTTGGGGATTCAGAGGCGGGGAATCAGATATGGGGAAACAGAAGCGGGGAATTCAGAGGCGGGCAAACAGAGGCGGGGAATTAGATATGGGGAATCAGAGGTAGGGAATCAGAGGCGGGGAATCAGAGCTGGGGAATCAGAGGCGGGGAATCAGAGTTGGGGCATCAGAGGTGGGGAATTAGATATAGGGAAACAGAGGCGGGGAATCAGAGGCGGGGAAACAGAGGCGGGGAATCAGATATGGGGAATCAGAGGTGGGGAATCAGAGGCAGGGAATCAGATGTGCGGAATCAGAGATGGGGAATAAGAGGCAGGGAATCAGAATCAGAAGCGGGGAATCAGAGGCCGGGAATCAGAGGCCGGGAATCAGATGCTGGGAATAAGAGGCCGGGAATCAGAGGTGGGGAATCAGTTATGGGGAATCAGAGGTGGCGAATCAAAGGCGGTGAATCAGAGATGGGGAATCAGAGGCGGGGAATCAGAGGCAGGGAATCAGATGCGGGGAATCAGAGGCGGGGAATCAGAGCTGGCGAATCAGAGGCTGTGAATCAGAGGTGGGCAATCAGAGGCGGGGAATCAGATATGGGGAATCAGAGGCGGGGAATCAAATATAGGGAATCAGAGGTGGGGAATCAGAGGTTGTGAATCAGAGATGGGGAATCAAGGCGGGGAATCAGAGGCAGGGAATCAGACGCGGGGAATCAGAGGAGGGGATTCAGAGCTGGGGAATCAGAGGCGGGGAATCAGAGTTGGGGAATCAGAGGCAGGGAATCAGATATGGGGAATCAGAGGCGGGGAATCATAGGCGGGGAAACAGAGGCGGGGAATCAGATGTGGGGAATCAGAGGTGGGGAATCAGGGGCAGGGAATCAGTGGCAGGGAATCAGAGGCGGGGAATCAGAGGCGGGGAATCAAAGGCAGGGAATCAGACACGGGGAATCAGAGGCGGGGAATCAGAGATGGGGAATCAGAGGCGGGGAATCAGAGGCAGGGAATCGGATGCCGGGAATCAGAGTCGGGGAATCAGAGCTGGGGAATCAGAGGCGGGGAATCAGAGTTGGGGAATCAGAGGCGGGGAATCAGATATGGGGAAATAGAGGCGGGGAATCAGATATGGGGAATCAGAGGTGTGGAATCAGAGGTTGGGAATCAGAGGCAGGGAATCAGAGTCGGGGAAACAGAGGTGGGGAATCAGATATGGGGAATCAGAGGTGGCGAATCAAAGGCGGTGAAACAGAGATGGGGAATCAGGGCAGGGAATCAGAGGCAGGGAATCAAACACGGGGAATCAGAGCTGGGGAATCAGAGGCGGGGAATCAGAGTTGGGAATCAGAGGCGGGGAATCAGAGGCGGGGAAACAGAGGCGGGGAATCAGATATGGGGAATCAGAGGTGGGGAATCCGAGGTTGGGAATCAGAGGCAGGGAATCAGAGGCGGAAAATCAGAGGCGGGGAATCAGAGGAAGAGAATCAGATGTGCGGAATCGGAGATGGGGAATCAGAGGCAGGGAATCAGAGGCGGGGAATCAGAGGCGGGGAATCAGAGGCCGGGAATCAGATATGGGGAAACAGAGGCGGGGAATCCGAGGCGGGGAAACAGAGGCGGGGAATCAGATATGGGGAGTCAGAGGTGGGGCATCAGAGGTTGGGATTCAGAGGCAGGGAATCAGAGGCTTGGAATCAGATGCAGGGAATCAGATGCGGGGAATCAGAGGCGGGGAATCAGAGCTGGGGAATCAGAGGTGGGGAATCAGATATGGGGAATCAGTGGCGGGGACTTAGATATTGGGAAACAGAGGCTGGGAATCAGAGGCGGGGAAACCCAGGCGGGGAATCAGATATGGGGAATCAGAGATGGGGAAGCAGAGGCAGGGAATCAGAATCAGAAGCAGGGAATCAGAGGCCGGGAATCAGAGGCCGGAATCAGATGCTGGGAATCAGAGGCCTGGAATCAGAGGCGGGGAATCAGAGGCGGGGAATCCGATGCGGGGAATCAGAGGCGGGGAATCAGAGCTGGGGAATCAGAGGCGGGGTATTAGAGTTGGGGAATCAGAGGCGGGGAATCAGATATGGGGAAACAGAGGTGGGGAATCAGAGGTGGGGAAACAGAGGCAGGGAATCAGATATGGGGAATCAGAGGCGGGGAATCAGAGGTGGGGAATCATAGGCAGGGAATCGGATGTGCCTAATCAGAGATGGGGAATCAGAGGCTGGGAATCAGAGGTGGTGAATCAGAGATGGGGAATCAGAGGCGGGGAATCAGAGGCAGGGAATCAGACGCGGGGAATCAGAGGTGGGCAATCAGAGGCGGGGAATCAGATATGGGGAATCAGAGGCGGAGAATCAGAGGCGGGGAAACAGAGGCGGGGAATCAGATATGCGGAATCAGAGGTGGGGCATCAGAGGTTGTGAATCACAGATGGGGAATCAGAGGCGGGGAATCAGAGGCAGGGAATCAGACGCGGGGAATCAGAGTTGGGGAATCAGAGGCGGGGAATCAGATATGGGGAATCAGAGGCAGGGAATCAGAGGCGGGAAAACAGAGGCGGGGAATCAGATATGGGGAATCAGAGGCGGGGAATCAGAGGCAGGGAATCAGACACGGGGAATCAGAGGCGGGGAATCAGAGATGGGGAATCAGAGGCGGGGAATCAGAGGCAGGGAATCGGATGCCGGGAATCAGAGGCGGGAAATCAGAGCTGGGGAATCAGAGGCGGGGAATCAGAGTTGGGGAATCAGAGGCGGCGAAGCAGATATGGGGAAATAGAGGCGGGGAATCAGATATTGGGAATCAGAGGCGGGGAATCAGATATGGGGAATCAGAGGCTGGGAATCAGAGGGGGGGAAACAGAGGCGCGGAATAAGATATGGGGAATCAGAGGTGGGGAATCAGGGGCGGGGAATCAGTGGCAGGGAATCAGAGGCGGGGAATCAGAGGCGGGGAATCAAAGGAAGGGAATCAGACACGGGGAATCAGAGGTGGGGAATCAGAGATGGGGAATCAGAGGAGGGGTATCACAGGCAGGGAATCAGACGCGGGGAATCAGAGGCGGGGAATCAGAGGTGGGGAATCAGAGTCGGGGAATCATAGGCAGGGAATCGGTTGTGCGGAATCAGAGATGGGGAATCAGATGTGGGGAATCAGAGGCAGTGAATCAGAGGCGGGGAAACAGAGGCGGGGAATCAAATATAGGGAATCAGAGGTGGGGAATCAGAGGTTGTGAATCAGAGATGGGGAATCAAGGCGGGGAATCAGAGGCAGGGAATCAGACGCGGGGAATCAGAGGCGGGGATTCAGAGCTGGGGAATCAGAGGCGGTGAATCAGAGTTTGGGAATCAGAGGCAGGGAATCAGATATGGGGAATCAGAGGTGGGGAATCAGAGGCGGGGAAACAGAGGCGGGGAATCAGATATGGGGAATCAGAATTGGGGAATCAGGGGCAGGGAATCAGTGGCAGGGAATCAGAGGCGGGGAATCAGAGGCGGGGAATCAGAGGCAGGGAATCAGACACGGGGAATCAGAGGCGGGGAATCAGAGATGGGGAATCAGAGGCGGGGAATCAGAGGCAGGGAATCGGACTCCGGGAATCAGAGTCGGGGAATCAGAGCTGGGGAATCAGAGGCGGGGAATCAGAGTTGGGGAATCAGAGGCGGGGAATCAGATATGGGGAAATAGAGGCGGGGAATCAGATATGGGGAATCAGAGGTGTGGAATCAGAGGTTGGGAATCAGAGGCAGGGAATCAGAGTCGGGGAAACAGAGGCGGGTAATCAGATATGGGGAAACAGAGGTGGCGAATCAAAGGCGGTGAAACAGAGATGGGGAATCAGGGCAGGGAATCAGAGGCAGGGAATCAAACACGGGGAATCAGAGCTGGGGAATCAGAGGCGGGGAATCAGAGTTGGGAATCAGAGGCGGGGAATCAGAGGCGGGGAAACAGAGGCGGGGAATCAGATATGGGGAATCAGAGGTGGGGAATCCGAGGTTGGGAATCAGAGGCAGGGAATCAGAGGCGGGGAATCAGAGGCGGGGAATCAGAGGAAGGGAATCAGATGTGCGGAATCGGAGATGGGGAATCAGAGGCAGGGAATCAGAGGCGGGGAATCAGAGGCGGGGAATCAGAGGCCGGTAATCAGATATGGGGAAACAGAGGCGGGGAATCCGAGGCGGGGAAACAGAGGCGGGGAATCAGATATGGGGAATCAGAGGTGGGGAATCAGAGGTTGGGAATCAGAGGCAGGGAATCAGAGGCTTGGAATCAGATGCAGGGAATCAGATGCGGGGAATCAGAGGCGGGGAATCAGAGCTGGGGAATCAGAGGTGGGGAATCAGATTTGGGGAATCAGAGGCGGGGACTTAGATATTGGGAAACAGAGGCGGGTAATCAGAGGCGGGGAAACCCAGGCGGGGAATCAGATATGGGGAATCAGAGGTGGGGAATCAGAGGCAAGGAATCAGATGTGCGGAATCAGAGATGGGGAATCAGAGGCAGGGAATCAGAATCAGAAGCAGGGAATCAGAGGCCGGGAATTAGAGGCCGGAATCAGATGCTGGGAATCAGAGGCCTGGAATCAGAGGCGGGGAATCAGAGGCAGGGAATCAGATGCGGGGAATCAGAGGCGGGGAATCAGAGCTGGGGAATCAGAGGCGGGGTATTAGAGTTGGGGAATCAGAGGCGGGGAATCAGATATGGGGAAACAGAGGTGGGGAATCAGAGGCGGGGAAACAGAGGCAGGGAATCAGATATGGGGAATCAGAGGCGGGGAATCAGAGGTGGGGAATCATAGGCAGGGAATCGGATGTGCGGAATCAGAGATGGGGAATCAGAGGCTGGGAATCAGAGGTGGTGAATCAGAGATGGGGAATCAGAGGCGGGGAATCAGAGGCAGGGAATCAGACGCGGGGAATCAGAGGTGGGCAATCAGAGGCGGGGAAACAGATATGGGGAATCAGAGGCGGGGAATCAGAGGCAGGGAATCAGACGCGGGGAATCAGAGGCGGGGATTCAGAGCTGGGGAATCAGAGGCGGGGAATCAGAGTTGGGGAATCAGAGGCGGGGAATCAGAGGAAGGGAATCAGACGCGGGGAATCAGAGGCGGGGATTCAGAGCTGGGGAATCAGAGGCGGGGAATCAGATTTGGGGAATCAGAGGCGGGGAATCAGATATGGGGAATCAGAGGCAGGGAATCAGAGGCGGGAAAACAGAGGCGGGGAATCAGATATGGGGAATCAGAGGCGGGGAATCAGAGGCAGGGAATCAGACACGGGGAATCAGAGGCGGGGAATCAGAGATGGGGAATCAGAGGCGGGGAATCAGAGGCAGGGAATCGGATGCCGGGAATCAGAGGCGGGAAATCAGAGCTGGGGAATCAGAGGCGGGGAATCAGAGTTGGGGAATCAGAGGCGGCGAAGCAGATATGGGGAAATAGAGGCGGGGAATCAGATATGGGGAATCAGAGGCGGGGAATCAGATATGGGGAATCAGAGGCTGGGAATCAGAGGGGGGGAAACAGAGGCGGGGAATAAGATATGGAGAATCAGAGGTGGGGAATCAGGGGCGGGGAATCAGTGGCAGGGAATCAGAGGCGGGGAATCAGAGGCGGGGAATCAAAGGAAGGGAATCAGACACGGGGAATCAGAGTTGGGGAATCAGAGATGGGGAATCAGAGGCGGGGAATCACAGGCAGGGAATCAGACACGGGGAATCAGAGGCGGGGAATCAGAGCTGGGGAATCAGAGGTGGGGAATCAGAGTCGGGGAATCAGAGGCAGGGAATCGGTTGTGCGGAATCAGAGATGGGGAATCAGATGTGGGGAATCAGAGGCAGTGAATCAGAGATGGGGAATCAGAGGCGGGGAATCAGAGGCAGGAAATCAGACAGGGATTCAGAGGCTGGGAATCAGACGGGGGGAATCATAGGCGGGGAATCAGAGCTGGTGAATCAGAGGCAGGGAATCAGAGTTGGGGATTCAGAGGCGGGGAATCAGATATGGGGAAACAGAGGCGGGGAATGAGAGGCGGGCAAGCAGAGGCGGGGAATTAGATATGGGGAATCAGAGGTGGGAAATCAGAGGTGGTGAATCAGAGATGGGGAATCACAGGCGGGGCATCAGAGGCAGCGAATAGAACGCGGGGAATCAGAGGCTGGGATCAGAGCTGGGGAATCAGAGGCGGGGAATCAGATATGGGGAAACAGAGGCGGGGAATCAGAGGCGGGGAAACAGAGGCGGGGAATCAGACATGGGGAATCGGATGCGGGGAATCAGAGGCGGGGAATCAGAGCTGGGGAATCAGAGGTGGGGAATCAGAGTTGGGGCATCAGAGGTGGGGAATTAGATATGGGGAAACAGAGGCGGGGAATCAGAGGCGGGGAAACAGAGGCGGGGAATCAGATATGGGGAATCAGAGGTGGGGAATCAGAGGCAGGGAATCAGATGTGCGGAATCAGAGATGGGGAATCAGAGGCAGGGAATCAGAATCAGAAGCGGGGAATCAGAGGCCGGGAATCAGAGGCCGGGAATCAGATGCTGGGAATAAGAGGCCGGGAATCAGAGGTGGGGATTCAGAGTCTGGGAATCAGAGATGGGGATTCAGAGGCGGGGAATGAGATATGGAGAATCAGAGGCGGGGAATCAGAGGCGGGGAAACAGAGGTGGGGAATCAGATATGGGGAATCAGAGGTGGCGAATCAAAGGCGGTGAATCAGAGATGGGGAATCAGAGGCGGGGAATCAGAGGCAGGGAATCAGATGCGGGGATTCAGAGGCGGGGATTCAGAGCTGGCGAATCCTAGGCGGGGAATCAGAGGTGGGCAATCAGAGCCGGGGAATCAGATATGGGGAATCAGAGGCGGGGAAACAGAGACGGGGAATCAGATATGGGGAATCAGAGGTGGGGAATCAGAGGTTGTGAATCAGAGATGGGGAATCAAGGCGGGGAATCAGAGGGAGGGAATCAGACGCGGGGAATCAGAGGCGGGGATTCAGAGCTGGGGAATCAGAGGCGGGGAATCAGAGTTGGGGAATCAGAGGCAGGGAATCAGATATGGGGAATCAGAGGCGGGGAATCAGAGGCGGGGAAACAGAGGCGGGGAATCAGATATGGGGAATCAGAGGTGGGGAATCAGGGGCAGGGAATCTGTGGCAGGGAATCAGAGGCGGGGAATCTGAGCCGGGGAATCAGAGGCAGGGAATCAGACACGGGGAATCAGAGGCGGGGAATCAGAGATGGTGAATCAGAGGCGGGGAATCAGAGGCAGGGAATCGGACGTCGGGAATCAGAGGCGGGGAATCAGAGCTGGGGAATCAGAGGCGGGGAATCAGAGTTGGGGAATCAGAGGCGGGGAATCAGATATGGGGAAATAGAGGCGGGGAATCAGATATGGGGAATCAGAGGTGTGGAATCAGAGGTTGGGAATCAGAGGCAGGGAATCAGAGGCGGGGAAACAGAGGCGGGGAATCAGATATGGGGAATCAGAGGTGGCGAATCAAAGGCGGTGAAACAGAGATGGGGAATCAGGGCAGGGAATCAGAGGCAGGGAATCAGAGCTGGGGAAACAGAGGCGGGGAATCAGATATGGGGAATCAGAGGTGGGGAATCAGGGGCGGGGAATCAGTGGCAGGGAATCAGAGCTGGGGAATCAGAGGTGGGGAATCAGAGCTGGGGAAACAGAGGCGGGGAATAAGATATGGGGAATCAGAGGTGGGGAATCAGGGGCGGGGAATCAGTGGCAGGGAATCAGAGGCCGGGAATAAAAGGCGGGGAATCAGAGCTGGGGAATCAGAGGCGGGGAATCAGAGTTGGGGAATCAGAGGAGGGGAATCAGATATGGGGAAACAGAGGCCGGGAATCAGAGGCAGGGAAACAGAGGCGGGGAATCAGATATGGGGAATCAGAGGTGGGGAATTTGAGGTTGCGAATCAGAGGCGGGGAATCAGAGGCGGGGAATCAGAGGCAGGGAATCGGATGTGCGGAATCAGAGATGGGGAATCAGAGGTGGGGATTCAGAGGTGGTGAATCAGAAAAGGGGAATCAGAGGCTGGGAATCAGAGGCAGGGAATCAGACGCAGGGAATCAGAGGCGGGGAATCAGAGGCGGGGAATCATAGCTGGCAAATTAGAGGAGGGGAATCAGAGTTGGGGAATCAGATATGGGGAATCAGAGGTTGGGAATCAGAGGCAGGGAATCAGATGTGCGGAATCAGAGATGGGGAATCAGAGGCAGGGAATCAGAATCAGAAGCAGGGAATCAGAGGCCGGGAATCAGAGGCCGGAATCAGATGCTGGGAATCAGAGGCCTGGAATCAGAGGCGGGGAATCAGGGGCAGGGAATCTGATGCGGGGAATCAGAGGCGGGGAATCAGAGCTGGGGAATCAGAGGCAGGGTATTAGAGTTGGGGAATCAGAGGCGGGGAATCAGATATGGGGAAACAGAGGTGGGGAATCAGAGGCGGGGAAACAGAGGCAGGGAATCAGATATGGGGAATCAGAGGCGGGAATCAGAGGTGGGGAATCATAGGCAGGGAATCGGATGTGCGGAATCAGAGATGGGGAATCAGAGGCCGGGAATGAGAGGTGGTGAATCAGATATGGGGAATCAGAGGCGGGGAATCAGAGGCAGTGAATCAGACGCGGGGAATCAGAGGTGGGCAATCAGAGGCGGGGAATCAGATATGGGGAATCAGAGGCGGGGAATCAGAGGCGGGGAAACAGAGGCGGGGAATCAGATATGGGGAATTAGAGGCGGGGAATCAGAGGCAGGGAATCAGACTCGGGGAATCAGAGTCGGGGATTCAGAGCTGGGGAATCAGAAGCGGGGAATCAGAGTTGGGGAATCAGAGGCGGGGAATCAGATATGGGGAATCAGAGGCAGGGAATCAGAGGCGGGGAATCAGAGGCAGGGAATCAGGCGCGGGGAATCTGAGGCAGGGAATCAGAGCTGGGGAATCAGAGGTGGGGAATCAGAGCTGGGGAATCAGAGGTGGGGAATCAGAGTTGGGGCATCAGAGGTGGGGAATTAGATATGGGGAAACAGAGGCGGGGAATCAGAGGCGGGGAAACAGAGGCAGGGAATCAGATATGGGGAATCAGAGGTGGGGAATCAGAGGCAGGGAATCAGATGTGCGGAATCAGAGATGGGGAATCAGAGGCAGGGAATCAGAATCAGAAGCGGGGAATCAGAGGCCGGGAATCAGAGGCCGGGAATCAGATATGGGGAATCAGAGGCGGGAATCAGAGGTGGGGAATCATAGGCAGGGAATCGGATGTGCGGAATCAGAGATGGGGAATCAGAGGCCGGGAATGAGAGGTGGTGAATCAGATATGGGGAATCAGAGGTGGGGATTCAGAGTCTGGGAATTAGAGATGGGGATTCAGAGGCGGGGAATGAGATATGGAGAATCAGAGGCGGGGAATCAGAGGCGGGGAAACAGAGGTGGGGAATCAGATATGGGGAATCAGAGGTGGCGAATCAAAGGCGGTGAATCAGAGATGGGGAATCAGAGGCGGGGAATCAGAGGCAGGGAATCAGATGCGGGGATTCAGAGGCGGGGAATCAGAGCTGGCGAATTATAGGTGGGGAATCAGAGGTGGGCAATCAGAGCCGGGGAATCAGATATGGGGAATCAGAGCCGGGGAAACAGAGGCGGGGAATCAGATATGGGGAATCAGAGGTGGGGAATCAGAGGTTGTGAATCAGAGATGGGGAATCAAGGCGGGGAATCAGAGGGAGGGAATCAGACGCGGGGAATCAGAGGCGGGGATTCAGAGCTGGGGAATCAGAGGCGGGGAATCAGAGTTGGGGAATCAGAGGCAGGGAATCAGATATGGGGAATCAGAGGCGGGGAATCAGAGGCGGGGAAACAGAGGCGGGGAATCAGATATGGGGAATCAGAGGTGGGGAATCAGGGGCAGGGAATCAGTGGCGGGGAAACAGAGGCGGGGAATCAAATATAGGGAATCAGAGGTGGGGAATCAGAGGTTGTGAATCAGAGATGGGGAATCAAGGCGGGGAATCAGAGGCAGGGAATCAGACGCGGGGAATCAGAGGCGGGGATTCAGAGCTGGGGAATCAGAGGCGGTGAATCAGAGTTTGGGAATCAGAGGCAGGGAATCAGATATGGGGAATCAGAGGTGGGGAATCAGAGGCGGGGAAACAGAGGCGGGGAATCAGATATGGGGAATCAGAATTGGGGAATCAGGGGCAGGGAATCAGTGGCAGGGAATCAGAGGCGGGGAATCAGAGGCGGGGAATCAGAGGCAGGGAATCAGACACGGGGAATCAGAGGCGGGGAATCAGAGATGGGGAATCAGAGGCGGGGAATCAGAGGCAGGGAATCGGACTCCGGGAATCAGAGTCGGGGAATCAGAGCTGGGGAATCAGAGGCGGGGAATCAGAGTTGGGGAATCAGAGGCGGGGAATCAGATATGGGGAAATAGAGGCGGGGAATCAGATATGGGGAATCAGAGGTGTGGAATCAGAGGTTGGGAATCAGAGGCAGGGAATCAGAGTCGGGGAAACAGAGGCGGGTAATCAGATATGGGGAATCAGAGGTGGCGAATCAAAGGCGATGAAACAGAGATGGGGAATCAGGGCAGGGAATCAGAGGCAGGGAATCAAACACGGGGAATCAGAGCTGGGGAATCAGAGGCGGGGAATCAGAGTTGGGAATCAGAGGCGGGGAATCAGAGGCGGGGAAACAGAGGCGGGGAATCAGATATGGGGAATCAGAGGTGGGGAATCCGAGGTTGGGAATCAGAGGCAGGGAATCAGAGGCGGGGAATCAGAGGCGGGGAATCAGAGGAAGGTAATCAGATGTGCGGAATCGGAGATGGGGAATCAGAGGCAGGGAATCAGAGGCGGGGAATCAGAGGCGGGGAATCAGAGGCCGGTAATCAGATATGGGGAAACAGAGGCGGGGAATCCGAGGCGGGGAAACAGAGGCGGGAATCAGATATGGGGAATCAGAGGTGGGGAATCAGAGGTTGGGAATCAGAGGCAGGGAATCAGAGGCTTGGAATCAGATGCAGGGAATCAGATGCGGGGAATCAGAGGCGGGGAATCAGAGCTGGGGAATCAGAGGTGGGGAATCAGATTTGGGGAATCAGAGGCGGGGACTTAGATATTGGGAAACAGAGGCGGGGAATCAGAGGCGGGGAAACCCAGGCGGGGAATCAGATATGGGGAATCAGAGGTGGGGAATCAGAGGCAAGGAATCAGATGTGCGGAATCAGAGATGGGGAATCAGAGGCAGGGAATCAGAATCAGAAGCAGGGAATCAGAGGCCGGGAATTAGAGGCCGGAATCAGATGCTGGGAATCAGAGGCCTGGAATCAGAGGCGGGGAATCAGAGGCAGGGAATCAGATGCGGGGAATCAGAGGCGGGGAATCAGAGCTGGGGAATCAGAGGCGGGGTATTAGAGTTGGGGAATCAGAGGCGGGGAATCAGATATGGGGAAACAGAGGTGGGGAATCAGAGGCGGGGAAACTGAGGCAGGGAATCAGATATGGGGAATCAGAGGCGGGGAATCAGAGGTGGGGAATCATAGGCAGGGAATCGGATGTGCGGAATCAGAGATGGGGAATCAGAGGCTGGGAATCAGAGGTGGTGAATCAGAGATGGGGAATCAGAGGCGGGGAATCAGAGGCAGGGAATCAGACGCGGGGAATCAGAGGCGGGCAATCAGAGGCGGGGAATCAGATATGGGGAATCAGAGCTGGGGAATCAGAGGCGGGGAATCAGAGTTGGGGAATCAGAGGCGGGGAATCAGAGGAAGGGAATCAGACGCGGGGAATCAGAGGCGGGGATTCAGAGCTGGGGAATCAGAGGCGGGGAATCAGAGTTGGGGAATCAGAGGCGGGGAATCAGATATGGGGAATGAGAGGCAGGGAATCAGAGGCGGGAAAACAGAGGCGGGGAATCAGATATGGGGAATCAGAGGCGGGGAATCAGAGGCAGGGAATCAGACACGGGGAATCAGAGGCGGGGAATCAGAGATGGGGAATCAGAGGCGGGGAATCAGAGGCAGGGAATCGGATGCCGGGAATCAGAGGCGGGAAATCAGAGCTGGGGAATCAGAGGCGGGGAATCAGAGTTGGGGAATCAGAGGCGGCGAAGCAGATATGGGGAAATAGAGGCGGGGAATCAGATATGGGGAATCAGAGGCGGGGAATCAGATATGGGGAATCAGAGGCTGGGAATCAGAGGGGGGGAAACAGAGGCGGGGAATAAGATATGGGGAATCAGAGGTGGGGAATCAGGGGCGGGGAATCAGTGGCAGGGAATCAGAGGCGGGGAATCAGAGGCGGGGAATCAAAGGAAGGGAATCAGACACGGGGAATCAGAGTTGGGGAATCAGAGATGGGGAATCAGAGGCGGGGAATCACAGGCAGGGAATCAGACGCGGGGAATCAGAGGCGGGGAATCAGAGCTGGGGAATCAGAGGTGGGGAAACAGAGTCGGGGAATCAGAGGCAGGGAATCGGTTGTGCGGAATCAGAGATGGGGAATCAGATGTGGGGAATCAGAGGCAGTGAATCAGAGATGGGGAATCAGAGGCGGGGAATCAGAGGCAGGAAATCAGACAGGGATTCAGAGGCTGGGAATCAGACGGGGGGAATCAAAGGCGGGGAATCAGAGCTGGTGAATCAGAGGCAGGGAATCAGAGTTGGGGATTCAGAGGCGGGGAATCAGATATGGGGAAACAGAGGCGGGGAATGAGAGGCGGGCAAGCAGAGGCGGGGAATTAGATTTGGGGAATCAGAGGTGGGAAATCAGAGGTGGTGAATCAGAGATGGGGAATCACAGGCGGGGAATCAGAGGCAGCGAATAGAACGCGGGGAATCAGAGGCTGGGATCAGAGCTGGGGAATCAGAGGCGGGGAATCAGATATGGGGAAACAGAGGCGGGGAATCAGAGGCGGGGAAACAGAGGCGGGGAATCAGACATGGGGAATCGGATGCGGGGAATCAGAGGCGGGGAATCAGAGCTGGGGAATCAGAGGTGGGGAATCAGAGTTGGGGCATCAGAGGTGGGGAATTAGATATGGGGAAACAGAGGCGGGGAATCAGAGGCGGGGAAACAGAGGCGGGGAATCAGATATGGGGAATCAGAGGTGGGGAATCAGAGGCAGGGAATCAGATGTGCGGAATCAGAGATGGGGAATCGGAGGCAGGGAATCAGAATCAGAAGCGGGGAATCAGAGGCCGAGAATCAGAGGCCGGGAATCAGATGCTGGGAATAAGAGGCCGGGAATCAGAGGTGGGGATTCAGAGTCTGGCAATCAGAGATGGGGATTCAGAGGCGGGGAATGAGATATGGAGAATCAGAGGCGGGGAATCAGAGGCGGGGAAACAGAGGTGGGGAATCAGATATGGGGAATCAGAGGTGGCGAATCAATGGCGGTGAATCAGAGATGGGGAATCAGAGGCGGGGAATCAGAGGCAGGGAATCAGATGCGGGGATTCAGAGGCGGGGATTCAGAGCTGGCGAATCATAGGCGGGGAATCAGAGGTGGGCAATCAGAGCCGGGGAATCAGATATGGGGAATCAGAGGCGGGGAAACAGAGACGGGGAATCAGATATGGGGAATCAGAGGTGGGGAATCAGAGGTTGTGAATCAGAGATGGGGAATCAAGGCGGGGAATCAGAGGGAGGGAATCAGACGCGGGGAATCAGAGGCGGGGATTCAGAGCTGGGGAATCAGAGGCGGGGAATCAGAGTTGGGGAATCAGAGGCAGGGTATCAGATATGGGGAATCAGAGGCGGGGAATCAGAGGCGGGGAAACAGAGGCGGGGAATCAGATATGGGGAATCAGAGGTGGGGAATCAGGGGCAGGGAATCTGTGGCAGGGAATCAGAGGCGGGGAATCTGAGCCGGGGAATCAGAGGCAGGGAATCAGACACGGGGAATCAGAGGCGGGGAATCAGAGATGGTGAATCAGAGGCGGGGAATCAGAGGCAGGGAATCGGACGTCGGGAATCAGAGGCGGGGAATCAGAGCTGGGGAATCAGAGGCGGGGAATCAGAGTTGGGGAATCAGAGGCGGGGAATCAGATATGGGGAAATAGAGGCGGGGAATCAGATATGGGGAATCAGAGGTGTGGAATCAGAGGTTGGGAATCAGAGGCAGGGAATCAGAGGCGGGGAAACAGAGGCGGGGAATCAGATATGGGGAATCAGAGGTGGCGAATCAAAGGCGGTGAAACAGAGATGGGGAATCAGGGCAGGGAATCAGAGGCAGGGAATCAGAGCTGGGGAAACAGAGGCGGGGAATCAGATATGGGGAATCAGAGGTGGGGAATCAGGGGCGGGGAATCAGTGGCAGGGAATCAGAGCTGGGGAATCAGAGGTGGGGAATCAGAGCTGGGGAAACAGAGGCGGGGAATAAGATATGGGGAATCAGAGGTGGGGAATCAGGGGCGGGGAATCAGTGGCATGGAATCAGAGGCCGGGAATAAAAGGCGGGGAATCAGAGCTGGGGAATCAGAGGCGGGGAATCAGAGTTGGGGAATCAGAGGAGGGGAATCAGATATGGGGAAACAGAGGCCGGGAATCAGAGGCAGGGAAACAGAGGCGGGGAATCAGATATGGGGAATCAGACGTGGGGAATTTGAGGTTGAGAATCAGAGGCGGGGAATCAGAGGCGGGGAATCAGAGGCAGGGAATCGGATGTGCGGAATCAGAGATGGGGAATCAGAGGTGGGGATTCAGAGGTGGTGAATCAGAAAAGGGGAATCAGAGGCTGGGAATCAGAGGCAGGGAATCAGACGCAGGGAATCAGAGGCGGGGAATCAGAGGCGGGGAATCATAGCTGGCGAATTAGAGGAGGGGATTCAGAGTTGGGGAATCAGATATGGGGAATCAGAGGTGGGGAATCAGAGGCGGGGAAACAGAGGCGGGGAATCAGATATGTGGAATCAGAGGTGGCGAATCAAAGGCGGTGAAACAGAGATGGGGAATCAGGGCAGGGAATCAGAGGCAGGGAATCAGAGCTGGGGAAACAGAGGTGGGGAATCAGATATGGGGAATCAGAGGTGGGGAATCAGGGGCGGGGAATCAGTGGCAGGGAATCAGAGCTGGGGAATCAGAGGTGGGGAATCAGAGCTGGGGAAACAGAGGCGGGGAATAAGATATGGGGAATCAGAGGTGGGGAATCAGGGGCGGGGAATCAGTGGCAGGGAATCAGAGGCCGGGAATAAAAGGCGGGGAAACAGAGCTGGGGAATCAGAGGCGGGGAATCAGAGTTGGGGAATCAGAGGAGGGGAATCAGATATGGGGAAACAGAGGCCGGGAATCAGAGGCAGGGAAACAGAGGCGGGGAATCAGATATGGGGAATCATAGGTGGGGAATTTGAGGTTGCGAATCAGAGGCGGGGAATCAGAGGCGGGGAATCAGAGGCGGGGAATCAGAGGCAGGGAATCGGATGTGCGGAATCAGAGATGGGGAATCAGAGGTGGGGATTCAGAGGTGGTGAATCAGAAAAGGGGAATCAGAGGCTGGGAATCAGAGGCAGGGAATCAGACGCAGGGAATCAGAGGCGGGGAATCAGAGGCGGGGAATCATAGCTGGCGAATTAGAGGAGGGGAATCAGAGTTGGGGAATCAGATATGGGGAATCAGAGGTTGGGAATCAGAGGCAGGGAATCAGATGTGCGGAATCAGAGATGGGGAATCAGAGGCAGGGAATCAGAATCAGAAGCAGGGAATCAGAGGCCGGGAATCAGAGGCCGGAATCAGATGCTGGGAATCAGAGGCCTGGAATCAGAGGCGGGGAATCAGAGGCAGGGAATCTGATGCGGGGAATCAGAGGCGGGGAATCAGAGCTGGGGAATCAGAGGCAGGGTATTAGAGTTGGGGAATCAGAGGCGGGGAATCAGATATGGGGAAACAGAGGTGGGGAATCAGAGGCGGGGAAACAGAGGCAGGGAATCAGATATGGGGAATCAGAGGCGGGAATCAGAGGTGGGGAATCATAGGCAGGGAATCGGATGTGCGGAATCAGAGATGGGGAATCAGAGGCCGGGAATGAGAGGTGGTGAATCAGATATGGGGAATCAGAGGCGGGGAATCAGAGGCAGTGAATCAGACGCGGGGAATCAGAGGTGGGCAATCAGAGGCGGGGAATCAGATATGGGGAATCAGAGGCGGGGAATCAGAGGCGGGGAAACAGAGGCGGGGAATCAGATATGGGGAATTAGAGGCGGGGAATCAGAGGCAGGGAATCAGACTCGGGGAATCAGAGTCGGGGATTCAGAGCTGGGGAATCAGAAGCGGGGAATCAGAGTTGGGGAATCAGAGGCGGGGCATCAGATATGGGGAATCAGAGGCAGGGAATCAGAGGCGGGGAATCAGAGGCAGGGAATCAGGCGCGGGGAATCTGAGGCGGGGAATCAGAGGCGGGGAATCAGAGCTGGGGAATCAGAGGCAGGGTATTAGAGTTGGGGAATCAGAGGCGGGGAATCAGAGGCGGGGAATCAGAGGCAGGGAATCGGATGTGCGGAATCAGAGATGGGGAATCAGAGGTGGGGATTCAGAGGTGGTGAATCAGAAAAGGGGAATCAGAGGCTGGGAATCAGAGGCAGGGAATCAGACGCAGGGAATCAGAGGCGGGGAATCAGAGGCGGGGAATCATAGCTGGCGAATTAGAGGAGGGGATTCAGAGTTGGGGAATCAGATATGGGGAATCAGAGGTGGGGAATCAGAGGCGGGGAAACAGAGGCGGGGAATCAGATATGTGGAATCAGAGGTGGCGAATCAAAGGCGGTGAAACAGAGATGGGGAATCAGGGCAGGGAATCAGAGGCAGGGAATCAGAGCTGGGGAAACAGAGGCGGGGAATCAGATATGGGGAATCAGAGGTGGGGAATCAGGGGCGGGGAATCAGTGGCAGGGAATCAGAGCTGGGGAATCAGAGGTGGGGAATCAGAGCTGGGGAAACAGAGGCGGGGAATAAGATATGGGGAATCAGAGGTGGGGAATCAGGGGCGGGGAATCAGTGGCAGGGAATCAGAGGCCGGGAATAAAAGGTGGGGAATCAGAGCTGGGGAATCAGAGGCGGGGAATCAGAGTTGGGGAATCAGAGGAGGGGAATCAGATATGGGGAAACAGAGGCCGGGAATCAGAGGCAGGGAAACAGAGGCGGGGAATCAGATATGGGGAATCATAGGTGGGGAATTTGAGGTTGCGAATCAGAGGCGGGGAATCAGAGGCGGGGAATCAGAGGCAGGGAATCGGATGTGCGGAATCAGAGATGGGGAATCAGAGGTGGGGATTCAGAGGTGGTGAATCAGAAAAGGGGAATCAGAGGCTGGGAATCAGAGGCAGGGAATCAGACGCAGGGAATCAGAGGCGGGGAATCAGAGGCGGGGAATCATAGCTGGCGAATTAGAGGAGGGGAATCAGAGTTGGGGAATCAGATATGGGGAATCAGAGGTTGGGAATCAGAAGCAGGGAATCAGATGTGCGGAATCAGAGATGGGGAATCAGAGGCAGGGAATCAGAATCAGAAGCAGGGAATCAGATGCCGGGAATCAGAGGCCGGAATCAGATGCTGGGAATCAGAGGCCTGGAATCAGAGGCGGGGAATCAGAGGCAGGGAATCTGATGCGGGGAATCAGAGGCGGGGAATCAGAGCTGGGGAATCAGAGGCAGGGTATTAGAGTTGGGGAATCAGAGGCGGGGAATCAGATATGGGGAAACAGAGGTGGGGAATCAGAGGCGGGGAAACAGAGGCAGGGAATCAGATATGGGGAATCAGAGGCGGGAATCAGAGGTGGGGAATCATAGGCAGGGAATCGGATGTGCGGAATCAGAGATGGGGAATCAGAGGCCGGGAATGAGAGGTGGTGAATCAGATATGGGGAATCAGAGGCGGGGAATCAGAGGCAGTGAATCAGACGCGGGGAATCAGAGGTGGGCAATCAGAGGCGGGGAATCAGATATGGGGAATCAGAGGCGGGGAATCAGAGGCGGGGAAACAGAGGCGGGGAATCAGATATGGGGAATTAGAGGCGGGGAATCAGAGGCAGGGAATCAGACTCGGGGAATCAGAGTCGGGGATTCAGAGCTGGGGAATCAGAAGCGGGGAATCAGAGTTGGGGAATCAGAGGCGGGGAATCAGATATGGGGAATCAGAGGCAGGGAATCAGAGGCGGGGAATCAGAGGCAGGGAATCAGGCGCGGGGAATCTGAGGCGGGGAATCAGAGCTGGGGAATCAGAGGTGGGGAATCAGAGCTGGGGAATCAGAGGTGGGGAATCAGAGTTGGGGCATCAGAGGTGGGGAATTAGATATGGGGAAACAGAGGCGGGGAATCAGAGGTGGGGAAACAGAGGCGGGGAATCAGATATGGGGAATCAGAGGTGGGGAATCAGAGGCAGGGAATCAGATGTGCGGAATCAGAGATGGGGAATCAGAGGCAGGGAATCAGAATCAGAAGCGGGGAATCAGAGGCCGGGAATCAGAGGCCGGGAATCAGATATGGGTAATCAGAGGCGGGAATCAGAGGTGGGGAATCATAGGCAGGGAATCGGATGTGCGGAATCAGAGATGGGGAATCAGAGGCCGGGAATGAGAGGTGGTGAATCAGATATGGGGAATCAGAGGTGGGGATTCGGAGTCTGGGAATCAGAGATGGGGATTCAGAGGCGGGGAATGAGATATGGAGAATCAGAGGCGGGGAATCAGAGGCGGGGAAACAGAGGTGGGGAATCAGATATGGGGAATCAGAGGTGGCGAATCAAAGGCGGTGAATCAGAGATGGGGAATCAGAGGCGGGGAATCAGAGGCAGGGAATCAGATGCGGGGATTCAGAGGCGGGGAATCAGAGCTGGCGAATCATAGGCGGGGAATCAGAGGTGGGCAATCAGAGCCGGGGAATCAGATATGGGGAATCAGAGGCGGGGAAACAGAGGCGGGGAATCAGATATGGGGAATCAGAGGTGGGGAATCAGAGGTTGTGAATCAGAGATGGGGAATCAAGGCGGGGAATCAGAGGGAGGGAATCAGACGCGGGGAATCAGAGGCGGGGATTCAGAGCTGGGGAATCAGAGGCGGGGAATCAGAGTTGGGGAATCAGAGGCAGGGAATCAGATATGGGGAATCAGAGGCGGGGAATCAGAGGCGGGGAAACAGGCGGGGAATCAGATATGGGGAATCAGAGGTGGGGAATCAGGGGCAGGGAATCAGTGGCGGGGAAACAGAGGCGGGGAATCAAATATAGGGAATCAGAGGTGGGGAATCAGAGGTTGTGAATCAGAGATGGGGAATCAAGGCGGGGAATCAGAGGCAGGGAATCAGACGCGGGGAATCAGAGGCGGGGATTCAGAGCTGGGGAATCAGAGGTGGTGAATCAGAGTTTGGGAATCAGAGGCAGGGAATCAGATATGGGGAATCAGAGGTGGGGAATCAGAGGCGGGGAAACAGAGGCGGGGAATCAGATATGGGGAATCAGAATTGGGGAATCAGGGGCAGGGAATCAGTGGCAGGGAATCAGAGGCGGGGAATCAGAGGCGGGGAATCAGAGGCAGGGAATCAGACACGGGGTATCAGAGGCGGGGAATCAGAGATGGGGAATCAGAGGCGGGGAATCAGAGGCAGGGAATCGGACTCCGGGAATCAGAGTCGGGGAATCAGAGCTGGGGAATCAGAGGCGGGGAATCAGAGTTGGGGAATCAGAGGCGGGGAATCAGATATGGGGAAATAGAGGCGGGGAATCAGATATGGGGAATCAGAGGTGTGGAATCAGAGGTTGGGAATCAGAGGCAGGGAATCAGAGTCGGGGAAACAGAGGCGGGTAATCAGATATGGGGAATCAGAGGTGGCGAATCAAAGGCGATGAAACAGAGATGGGGAATCAGGGCAGGGAATCAGAGGCAGGGAATCAAACACGGGGAATCAGAGCTGGGGAATCAGAGGCGGGGAATCAGAGTTGGGAATCAGAGGCGGGGAATCAGAGGCGGGGAAACAGAGGCGGGGAATCAGATATGGGGAATCAGAGGTGGGGATTCGGAGTCTGGGAATCAGAGATGGGGATTCAGAGGCGGGGAATGAGATATGGAGAATCAGAGGCGGGGAATCAGAGGCGGGGAAACAGAGGTGGGGAATCAGATATGGGGAATCAGAGGTGGCGAATCAAAGGCGGTGAATCAGAGATGGGGAATCAGAGGCGGGGAATCAGAGGCAGGGAATCAGATGCGGGGATTCAGAGGCGGGGAATCAGAGCTGGCGAATCATAGGCGGGGAAACAGAGGCGGGGAATCAGATATGGGGAATCAGAGGTGGGGAATCAGAGGTTGTGAATCAGAGATGGGGAATCAAGGCGGGGAATCAGAGGGAGGGAATCAGACGCGGGGAATCAGAGGCGGGGATTCAGAGCTGGGGAATCAGAGGCGGGGAATCAGAGTTGGGGAATCAGAGGCAGGGAATCAGATATGGGGAATCAGAGGCGGGGAATCAGAGGCGGGGAAACAGAGGCGGGGAATCAGATATGAGGAATCAGAGGTGGGGAATCAGGGGCAGGGAATCAGTGGCGGGGAAACAGAGGCGGGGAATCAAATATAGGGAATCAGAGGTGGGGAATCAGAGGTTGTGAATCAGAGATGGGGAATCAAGGCGGGGAATCAGAGGCAGGGAATCAGACGCGGGGAATCAGAGGCGGGGATTCAGAGCTGGGGAATCAGAGGCGGTGAATCAGAGTTTGGGAATCAGAGGCAGGGAATCAGATATGGGGAATCAGAGGTGGGGAATCAGAGGCGGGGAAACAGAGGCGGGGAATCAGATATGGGGAATCAGAATTGGGGAATCAGGGGCAGGGAATCAGTGGCAGGGAATCAGAGGCGGGGAATCAGAGGCGGGGAATCAGAGGCAGGGAATCAGACACGGGGAATCAGAGGCGGGGAATCAGAGATTGGGAATCAGAGGCGGGGAATCAGAGGCAGGGAATCGGACTCCGGGAATCAGAGTCGGGGAATCAGAGCTGGGGAATCAGAGGCGGGGAATCAGAGTTGGGGAATCAAAGGCGGGGAATCAGATATGGGGAAATAGAGGCGGGGAATCAGATATGGGGAATCAGAGGTGTGGAATCAGAGGTTGGGAATCAGAGGCAGGGAATCAGAGTCGGGGAAACAGAGGCGGGTAATGAGATATGGGGAATCAGAGGTGGCGAATCAAAGGCGATGAAACAGAGATGGGGAATCAGGGCAGGGAATCAGAGGCAGGGAATCAAACACGGGGAATCAGAGCTGGGGAATCAGAGGCGGGGAATCAGAGTTGGGAATCAGAGGCGGGGAATCAGAGGCGGGGAAACAGAGGCGGGGAATCAGATATGGGGAATCAGAGGTGGGGAATCCGAGGTTGGGAATCAGAGGCAGGGAATCAGAGGCGGGGAATCAGAGGCGGGGAATCAGAGGAAGGGAATCAGATGTGCGGAATCGGAGATGGGGAATCAGAGGCAGGGAATCAGAGGCGGGGAATCAGAGGCGGGGAATCAGAGGCCGGTAATCAGATATGGGGAAACAGAGGCGGGGAATCCGAGGCGGGGAAACAGAGGCGGGAATCAGATATGGGGAATCAGAGGTGGGGAATCAGAGGTTGGGAATCAGAGGCAGGGAATCAGAGGCTTGGAATCAGATGCAGGGAATCAGATGCGGGGAATCAGAGGCGGGGAATCAGAGCTGGGGAATCAGAGGTGGAGAATCAGATTTGGGGAATCAGAGGCGGGGACTTAGATATTGGGAAACAGAGGCGGGGAATCAGAGGCGGGGAAACACAGGCGGGGAATCAGATATGGGGAATCAGAGGTGGGGAATCAGAGGCAAGGAATCAGATGTGCGGAATCAGAGATGGGGAATCAGAGGCAGGGAATCAGAATCAGAAGCAGGGAATCAGAGGCCGGGAATTAGAGGCCGGAATCAGATGCTGGGAATCAGAGGCCTGAAATCAGAGGCGGGGAATCAGAGGCAGGGAATCAGATGCGGGGAATCAGAGGCGGGGAATCAGAGCTGGGGAATCAGAGGCGGGGTATTAGAGTTGGGGAATCAGAGGCGGGGAATCAGATATGGGGAAACAGAGGTGGGGAATCAGAGGCGGGGAAACAGAGGCAGGGAATCAGATATGGGGAATCAGAGGCGGGGAATCAGAGGTGGGGAATCATAGGCAGGGAATCGGATGTGCGGAATCAGAGATGGGGAATCAGAGGCTGGGAATCAGAGGTGGTGAATCAGAGATGGGGAATCAGAGGCGGGGAATCAGAGGCAGGGAATCAGACGCGGGGAATCAGAGGTGGGCAATCAGAGGCGGGGAATCAGATATGGGGAATCAGAGGCGGGGAATCAGAGGCAGGGAATCAGACGCGGGGAATCAGAGGCGGGGATTCAGAGCTGGGGAATCAGAGGCGGGGAATCAGAGTTGGGGAATCAGAGGCGGGGAATCAGAGGAAGGGAATCAGACGCGGGGAATCAGAGGCGGGGATTCAGAGCTGGGGAATCAGAGGCGGGGAATCAGAGTTGGGGAATCAGAGGCGGGGAATCAGATATGGGGAATGAGAGGCAGGGAATCAGAGGCGGGAAAACAGAGGCGGGGAATCAGATATGGGGAATCAGAGGCGGGGAATCAGAGGCAGGGAATCAGACACGGGGAATCAGAGGCGGGGAATCAGAGATGGGGAATCAGAGGCGGGGAATCAGAGGCAGGGAATCGGATGCCGGGAATCAGAGGCGGGAAATCAGAGCTGGGGAATCAGTGGCGGGGAATCAGAGTTGGGGAATCAGAGGCGGCGAAGCAGATATGGGGAAATAGAGGCGGGGAATCAGATATGGGGAATCAGAGGCGGGGAATCAGATATGGGGAATCAGAGGCTGGGAATCAGAGGGGGGGAAACAGAGGCGGGGAATAAGATATGGGTAATCAGAGGTGGGGAATCAGGGGCGGGGAATCAGTGGCAGGGATACAGAGGCTGGGAATCAGAGGCGGGGAATCACAGGCAGGGAATCAGACGCGGGGAATCAGAGGCGGGGAATCAGAGCTGGGGAATCAGAGGTGGGGAATCAGAGTCGGGGAATCAGAGGCAGGGAATCGGTTGTGCGGAATCAGAGATGGGGAATCAGATGTGGGGAATCAGAGGCAGTGAATCAGAGATGGGGAATCAGAGGTGGGGAATCAGAGGCAGGAAATCAGACAGGGATTCAGAGGCTGGGAATCAGACGGGGGGAATCAAAGGCGGGGAATCAGAGCTGGTGAATCAGAGGCAGGGAATCAGAGTTGGGGATTCAGAGGCGGGGAATCAGATATGGGGAAACAGAGGCGGGGAATGAGAGGCGGGCAAGCAGAGGCGGGGAATTAGATATGGGGAATCAGAGGTGGGAAATCAGAGGTGGTGAATCAGAGATGGGGAATCACAGGCGGGGAATCAGAGGCAGCGAATAGAACGCGGGGAATCAGAGGCTGGGATCAGAGCTGGGGAATCAGAGGCGGGGAATCAGATATGGGGAAACAGAGGCGGGGAATCAGAGGCGGGGAAACAGAGGCGGGGAATCAGACATGGGGAATCGGATGCGGGGAATCAGAGGCGGGGAATCAGAGCTGGGGAATCAGAGGTGGGGAATCAGAGTTGGGGCATCAGAGGTGGGGAATTAGATATGGGGAAACAGAGGCGGGGAATCAGAGGCGGGGAAACAGAGGCGGGGAATCAGATATGGGGAATCAGAGGTGGGGAATCAGAGGCAGCGAATCAGATGTGCGGAATCAGAGATGGGGAATCAGAGGCAGGGAATCAGAATCAGAAGCGGGGAATCAGAGGCCGGGAATCAGTGGCCGGGAATCAGATGCTGGGAATAAGAGGCCGGGAATCAGAGGTGGGGATTCAGAGTCTGGGAATCAGAGATGGGGATTCAGAGGCGGGGAATGAGATATGGAGAATCAGAGGCGGGGAATCAGAGGCGGGGAAACAGAGGTGGGGAATCAGATATGGGGAATCAGAGGTGGCGAATCAAAGGCGGTGAATCAGAGATGGGGAATCAGAGGCGGGGAATCAGAGGCAGGGAATCAGATGCGGGGATTCAGAGGCGGGGATTCAGAGCTGGCGAATCATAGGCGGGGAATCAGAGGTGGGCAATCAGAGCCGGGGAATCAGATATGGGGAATCAGAGGCGGGGAAACAGAGATGGGGAATCAGATATGGGGAATCAGAGGTGGGGAATCAGAGGTTGTGAATCAGAGATGGGGAATCAAGGCGGGGAATCAGAGGGAGGGAATCAGACGCGGGGAATCAGAGGCGGGAATTCAGAGCTGGGGAATCAGAGGCGGGGAATCAGAGTTGGGGAATCAGAGGCAGGGAATCAGATATGGGGAATCAGAGGCGGGGAAACAGAGGCGGGGAATCAGATATGGGGAATCAGAGGTGGGGAATCAGGGGCAGGGAATCTGTGGCAGAGAATCAGAGGCGAGGAATCTGAGCCGGGGAATCAGAGGCAGGGAATCAGACACGGGGAATCAGAGGCGGGGAATCAGAGATGGTGAATCAGAGGCGGGTAATCAGAGGCAGGGAATCGGACGTCGGGAATCAGAGGCGGGGAATCAGAGCTGGGGAATCAGAGGCGGGGAATCAGAGTTGGGGAATCAGAGGCGGGGAATCAGATATGGGGAAATAGAGGCGGGGAATCAGATATGGGGAATCAGAGGTGTGGAATCAGAGGTTGGGAATCAGAGGCAGGGAATCAGAGGCGGGGAAACAGAGGCGGGGAATCAGATATGGGGAATCAGAGGTGGCGAATCAAAGGCGGTGAAACAGAGATGGGGAATCAGGGCAGGGAATCAGAGGCAGGGAATCAGAGCTGGGGAAACAGAGGCGGGGAATCAGATATGGGGAATCAGAGGTGGGGAATCAGGGGCGGGGAATCAGTGGCAGGGAATCAGAGCTGGGGAATCAGAGGTGGGGAATCAGAGCTGGGGAAACAGAGGCGGGGAATAAGATATGGGGAATCAGAGGTGGGGAATCAGGGGCGGGGAATCAGTGGCAGGGAATCAGAGGCCGGGAATAAAAGGCGGGGAATCAGAGCTGGGGAATCAGAGGCGGGGAATCAGAGTTGGGGAATCAGAGGAGGGGAATCAGATATGGGGAAACAGAGGCCGGGAATCAGAGGCAGGGAATCAGAGGTGGGGAATCAGAGTCGGGGAATCAGAGGCAGGGAATCGGTTGTGCGGAATCAGAGATGGGGAATCAGATGTGGGGAATCAGAGGCAGTGAATCAGAGATGGGGAATCAGAGGCGGGGAATCAGAGGCAGGAAATCAGACAGGGATTCAGAGGCTGGGAATCAGACGGGGGGAATCAAAGGCGGGGAATCAGAGCTGGTGAATCAGAGGCAGGGAATCAGAGTTGGGGATTCAGAGGCGGGGAATCAGATATGGGGAAACAGAGGCGGGGAATGAGAGGCGGGCAAGCAGAGGCGGGGAATTAGATATGGGGAATCAGAGGTGGGAAATCAGAGGTGGTGATTCAGAGATGGGGAATCACAGGCGGGGAATCAGAGGCAGCGAATAGAACGCGGGGAATCAGAGGCTGGGATCAGAGCTGGGGAATCAGAGGCGGGGAATCAGATATGGGGAAACAGAGGCGGGGAATCAGAGGCGGGGAAACAGAGGCGGGGAATCAGACATGGGGAATCGGATGCGGGGAATCAGAGGCGGGGAATCAGAGCTGGGGAATCAGAGGTGGGGAATCAGAGTTGGGGCATCAGAGGTGGGGAATTAGATATGGGGAAACAGAGGCGGGGAATCAGAGGCGGGGAAACAGAGATGGGGAATCACAGGCGGGGAATCAGAGGCAGCGAATAGAACGCGGGGAATCAGAGGCTGGGATCAGAGCTGGGGAATCAGAGGCGGGGAATCAGATATGGGGAAACAGAGGCGGGGAATCAGAGGCGGGGAAACAGAGGCGGGGAATCAGACATGGGGAATCGGATGCGGGGAATCAGAGGCGGGGAATCAGAGCTGGGGAATCGGATGCGGGGAATCAGAGGCGGGGAATCAGAGCTGGGGAATCAGAGGTGGGGAATCAGAGGCAGGGAATCAGAATCAGAAGCGGGGAATCAGAGGCCGGGAATCAGAGGCCGGGAATCAGATGCTGGGAATAAGAGGCCGGGAATCAGAGGTGGGGATTCAGAGTCTGGGAATCAGAGATGGGGATTCAGAGGTGGCGAA
This sequence comes from Narcine bancroftii, assembly GCF_036971445.1. Classification (NCBI taxonomy): domain Eukaryota; kingdom Metazoa; phylum Chordata; class Chondrichthyes; order Torpediniformes; family Narcinidae; genus Narcine; species Narcine bancroftii. The sequence goes on along the minus strand of NW_027211891.1, from coordinate 1,149,668 downwards.
TCAAAGGCGGTGAAACAGAGATGGGGAATCAGGGCAGGGAATCAGAGGCAGGGAATCAGAGCTGGGGAAACAGAGGCGGGGAATCAGATATGGGGAATCAGAGGTGGGGAATCAGGGGCGGGGAATCAGTGGCAGGGAATCAGAGCTGGGGAATCAGAGGTGGGGAATCAGAGCTGGGGAAACAGAGGCGGGGAATAAGATATGGGGAATCAGAGGTGGGGAATCAGGGGCGGGGAATCAGTGGCAGGGAATCAGAGGCCGGGAATAAAAGGCGGGGAATCAGAGCTGGGGAATCAGAGGCGGGGAATCAGAGTTGGGGAATCAGAGGAGGGGAATCAGATATGGGGAAACAGAGGCCGGGAATCAGAGGCAGGGAAACAGAGGCGGGGAATCAGATATGGGGAATCAGACGTGGGGAATTTTAGGTTGCGAATCAGAGGCGGGGAATCAGAGGCGGGGAATCAGAGGCAGGGAATCGGATGTGCGGAATCAGAGATGGGGAATCAGAGGTGGGGATTCAGAGGTGGTGAATCAGAAAAGGGGAATCAGAGGCTGGGAATCAGAGGCAGGGAATCAGACGCAGGGAATCAGAGGCGGGGAATCAGAGGCGGGGAATCATAGCTGGCGAATTAGAGGAGGGGATTCAGAGTTGGGGAATCAGATATGGGGAATCAGAGGTGGGGAATCAGAGGCAGGGAATCAGATGTGCGGAATCAGAGATGGGGAATCAGAGGCAGGGAATCAGAATCAGAAGCAGGGAATCAGAGGCCGGGAATCAGAGGCCGGAATCAGATGCTGGGAATCAGAGGCCTGGAATCAGAGGCGGGGAATCAGAGGCAGGGAATCTGATGCGGGGAATCAGAGGCGGGGAATCAGAGCTGGGGAATCAGAGGCAGGGTATTAGAGTTGGGGAATCAGAGGCGGGGAATCAGATATGGGGAAACAGAGGTGGGGAATCAGAGGCGGGGAAACAGAGGCAGGGAATCAGATATGGGGAATCAGAGGCGGGAATCAGAGGTGGGGAATCATAGGCAGGGAATCGGATGTGCGGAATCAGAGATGGGGAATCAGAGGCCGGGAATGAGAGGTGGTGAATCAGATATGGGGAATCAGAGGCGGGGAATCAGAGGCATTGAATCAGACGCGGGGAATCAGAGGTGGGCAATCAGAGGCGGGGAATCAGATATGGGGAATCAGAGGCGGGGAATCAGAGGCGGGGAAACAGAGGCGGGGAATCAGATATGGGGAATCAGAGGTGGGGCATCAGAGGTTGTGAATCACAGATGGGGAATTAGAGGCGGGGAATCAGAGGCAGGGAATCAGACTCGGGGAATCAGAGTCGGGGATTCAGAGCTGGGGAATCAGAAGCGGGGAATCAGAGTTGGGGAATCAGAGGCGGGGAATCAGATATGGGGAATCAGAGGCAGGGAATCAGAGGCGGGGAATCAGAGGCAGGGAATCAGGCGCGGGGAATCTGAGGCGGGGAATCAGAGCTGGGGAATCAGAGGTGGGGAATCAGAGCTGGGGAATCAGAGGTGGGGAATCAGAGTTGGGGCATCAGAGGTGGGGAATTAGATATGGGGAAACAGAGGCGGGGAATCAGAGGCGGGGAAACAGAGGCGGGGAATCAGATATGGGGAATCAGAGGTGGGGAATCAGAGGCAGGGAATCAGATGTGCGGAATCAGAGATGGGGAATCAGAGGCAGGGAATCAGAATCAGAAGCGGGGAATCAGAGGCCGGGAATCAGAGGCCGGGAATCAGATATGGGGAATCAGAGGCGGGAATCAGAGGTGGGGAATCATAGGCAGGGAATCGGATGAGCGGAATCAGAGATGGGGAATCAGAGGCCGGGAATGAGAGGTGGTGAATCAGCTATGGGGAATCAGAGGTGGGGATTCAGAGTCTGGGAATCAGAGATGGGGATTCAGAGGCGGGGAATGAGATATGGAGAATCAGAGGCGGGGAATCAGAGGCGGGGAAACAGAGGTGGGGAATCAGATATGGGGAATCAGAGGTGGCGAATCAAAGGCGGTGAATCAGAGATGGGGAATCAGAGGCGGGGAATCAGAGGCAGGGAATCAGATGCGGGGATTCAGAGGCGGGGAATCAGAGCTGGCGAATCATAGGCGGGGAATCAGAGGTGGGCAATCAGAGCCGGGGAATCAGATATGGGGAATCAGAGGCGGGGAAACAGAGGCGGGGAATCAGATATGGGGAATCAGAGGTGGGGAATCAGAGGTTGTGAATCAGAGATGGGGAATCAAGGCGGGGAATCAGAGGGAGGGAATCAGACGCGGGGAATCAGAGGCGGGGATTCAGAGCCGGGGAATCAGAGGCGGGGAATCAGAGTTGGGGAATCAGAGGCAGGGAATCAGATATGGGGAATCAGAGGCGGGGAATCAGAGGCGGGGAAACAGAGGCGGGGAATCAGATATGGGGAATCAGAGGTGGGGAATCAGGGGCAGGGAATCAGTGGCAGGGAATCAAAGGCGGGGAATCTGAGCCGGGCAATCAGAGGCAGGGAATCAGACACGGGGAATCAGAGGCGGGGAATCAGAGATGGTGAATCAGAGGCGGGGAATCAGAGGCAGGGAATCGGACGCCGGGAATCAGAGGCGGGGAATCAGAGCTGGGGAATCAGAGGCGGGGAATCAGAGTTGGGGAATCAGAGGCGGGGAATCAGATATGGGGAAATAGAGGCGGGGAATCAGATATGGGGAATCAGAGGTGTGGAATCAGAGGTTGGGAATCAGAGGCAGGGAATCAGAGGCGGGGAAACAGAGGCGGGGAATCAGATATGGGGAATCAGAGTTGGCGAATCAAAGGCGGTGAAACAGAGATGGGGAATCAGGGCAGGGAATCAGAGGCAGGGAATCAGAGGTGGGGAAACAGAGGCGGGGAATCAGATATGGGGAATCAGAGGTGGGGAATCAGGGGCGGGGAATCAGTGGCAGGGAATCAGAGCTGGGGAATCAGAGGTGGGGAATCAGAGCTGGGGAAACAGAGGCGGGGAATCAGATATGGGGAATCAGAGGTGGGGAATCAGGGGCGGGGAATCAGTGGCAGGGAATCAGAGGCCGGGAATAAAACGCGGGGAATCAGAGCTGGGGAATCAGAGGCGGGGAATCAGAGTTGGGGAATCAGAGGAGGGGAATCAGATATGGGAAAACAGAGGCCGGGAATCAGAGGCAGGGAAACAGAGGCGGGGAATCAGATATGGGGAATCAGAGGTGGGGAATTTGAGGTTGCGAATCAGAGGCGGGGAATCAGAGGCGGGGAATCAGAGGCAGGGAATCGGATGTGCGGAATCAGAGATGGGGAATCAGAGGTGGGGATTCAGAGGTGGTGAATCAGAAAAAGGGGAATCAGAGGCTGGGAATCAGAGGCAGGGAATCAGACGCAGGGAATCAGAGGCGGGGAATCAGAGGCGGGGAATCATAGCTGGCGAATTAGAGGAGGGGAATCAGAGTTGGGGAATCAGATATGGGGAATCAGAGGTGGGGAATCAGAGGCAGGGAATCAGATGTGCGGAATCAGAGATGGGGAATCAGAGGCAGGGAATCAGAATCAGAAGCAGGGAATCAGAGGCCGGGAATCAGAGGCCGGAATCAGATGCTGGGAATCAGAGGCCTGGAATCAGAGGCGGGGAATCAGAGGCAGGGAATCTGATGCGGGGAATCAGAGGCGGGGAATCAGAGCTGGGGAATCAGAGGCAGGGTATTAGAGATGGGGAATCAGAGGCGGGGAATCAGATATGGGGAAACAGAGGTGGGGAATCAGAGGCGGGGAAACAGAGGCAGGGAATCAGATATGGGGAATCAGAGGCGGGAATCAGAGGTGGGGAATCATAGGCAGGGAATCGGATGTGCGGAATCAGAGATGGGGAATCAGAGGGCGGGAATGAGAGGTGGTGAATCAGATATGGGGAATCAGAGGCGGGGAATCAGAGGCAGTGAATCAGACGCGGGGAATCAGAGGTGGGCAATCAGAGGCGGGGAATCAGATATGGGGAATCAGAGGCGGGGAATCAGAGGCGGGGAAACAGAGGCGGGGAATCAGATATTGGGAATCAGAGGTGGGGCATCAGAGGTTGTGAATCACAGATGGGGAATTAGAGGCGGGGAATCAGAGGCAGGGAGTCAGACTCGGGGAATCAGAGTCGGGGATTCAGAGCTGGGGAATCAGAAGCGGGGAATCAGTGTTGGGGAATCAGAGGCGGGGAATCAGATATGGGGAATCAGAGGCAGGGAATCAGAGGTGGGGAATCAGAGGCAGGGAATCAGACGCGGGGAATCTGAGGCGGGGAATCAGAGCTGGGGAATCAGATGTGGGGAATCAGAGTTGGGGAATCAGAGGCAGGGAATTGGATGTGCGGAATCAGAGATGGGGAATCAGAGGTGGGAAATCAGAGGCGGTGAATCAGAGATGGGGAATCAGAGGCGGGGAATCAGAGGCAGGAAATCAGACACGGGGATTCAGAGGCTGGGAATCAGACGGGGTGAATCAAAGGCGGGGAATCAGAGCTGGGGAATCTGAGGCAGGGAATCAGAGTTGGGGATTCAGAGGCGGGGAATCAGATATGGGGAAACAGGCGGGGAATCAGAGGCGGGGAATCAGAGTTGGGGAATCAGAGGCAGGGAATCAGATATGGGGAATCAGAGGCGGGGAATCAGAGGCGGGGAAACAGAGGCGGGGAATCAGATATGGGGAATCAGAGGTGGGGAATCAGGGGCAGGGAATCAGTGGCAGGGAATCAGAGGCGGGGAATCTGAGCCGGGCAATCAGAGGCAGGGAATCAGACACGGGGAATCAGAGGCGGGGAATCAGAGATGGTGAATCAGAGGCGGGGAATCAGAGGCAGGGAATCGGACGCCGGGAATCAGAGGCGGGGAATCAGAGCTGGGGAATCAGAGGCGGGGAATCAGAGTTGGGGAATCAGAGGCGGGGAATCAGATATGGGGAAATAGAGGCGGGGAATCAGATATGGGGAATCAGAGGTGTGGAATCAGAGGTTGGGAATCAGAGGCAGGGAATCAGAGGCGGGGAAACAGAGGCGGGGAATCAGATATGGGGAATCAGAGTTGGCGAATCAAAGGCGGTGAAACAGAGATGGGGAATCAGGGCAGGGAATCAGAGGCAGGGAATCAGAGGTGGGGAAACAGAGGCGGGGAATCAGATATGGGGAATCAGAGGTGGGGAATCAGGGGCGGGGAATCAGTGGCAGGGAATCAGAGCTGGGGAATCAGAGGTGGGGAATCAGAGCTGGGGAAACAGAGGCGGGGAATCAGATATGGGGAATCAGAGGTGGGGAATCAGGGGCGGGGAATCAGTGGCAGGGAATCAGAGGCCGGGAATAAAAGGCGGGGAATCAGAGCTGGGGAATCAGAGGCGGGGAATCAGAGTTGGGGAATCAGAGGAGGGGAATCAGATATGGGAAAACAGAGGCCGGGAATCAGAGGCAGGGAAACAGAGGCGGGGAATCAGATATGGGGAATCAGAGGTGGGGAATTTGAGGTTGCGAATCAGAGGCAGGGAATCAGAGGCGGGGAATCAGAGGCAGGGAATCGGATGTGCGGAATCAGAGATGGGGAATCAGAGGTGGGGATTCAGAGGTGGTGAATCAGAAAAGGGGAATCAGAGGCTGGGAATCAGAGGCAGGGAATCAGACGCAGGGAATCAGAGGCGGGGAATCAGAGGCGGGGAATCATAGCTGGCGAATTAGAGGAGGGGAATCAGAGTTGGGGAATCAGATATGGGGAATCAGAGGTGGGGAATCAGAGGCAGGGAATCAGATGTGCGGAATCAGAGATGGGGAATCAGAGGCAGGGAATCAGAATCAGAAGCAGGGAATCAGAGGCCGGGAATCAGAGGCCGGAATCAGATGCTGGGAATCAGAGGCCTGGAATCAGAGGCGGGGAATCAGAGGCAGGGAATCTGATGCGGGGAATCAGAGGCGGGGAATCAGAGCTGGGGAATCAGAGGCAGGGTATTAGAGATGGGGAATCAGAGGCGGGGAATCAGATATGGGGAAACAGAGGTGGGGAATCAGAGGCGGGGAAACAGAGGCAGGGAATCAGATATGGGGAATCAGAGGCGGGAATCAGAGGTGGGGAATCATAGGCAGGGAATCGGATGTGCGGAATCAGAGATGGGGAATCAGAGGGCGGGAATGAGAGGTGGTGAATCAGATATGGGGAATCAGAGGCGGGGAATCAGAGGCAGTGAATCAGACGCGGGGAATCAGAGGTGGGCAATCAGAGGCGGGGAATCAGATATGGGGAATCAGAGGCGGGGAATCAGAGGCGGGGAAACAGAGGCGGGGAATCAGATATGGGGAATCAGAGGTGGGGCATCAGAGGTTGTGAATCACAGATGGGGAATTAGAGGCGGGGAATCAGAGGCAGGGAGTCAGACTCGGGGAATCAGAGTCGGGGATTCAGAGCTGGGGAATCAGAAGCGGGGAATCAGAGTTGGGGAATCAGAGGCGGGGAATCAGATATGGGGAATCAGAGGCAGGGAATCAGAGGTGGGGAATCAGAGGCAGGGAATCAGACGCGGGGAATCTGAGGCGGGGAATCAGAGCTGGGGAATCAGATGTGGGGAATCAGAGTTGGGGAATCAGAGGCAGGGAATTGGATGTGCGGAATCAGAGATGGGGAATCAGAGGTGGGAAATCAGAGGCGGTGAATCAGAGATGGGGAATCAGAGGCGGGGAATCAGAGGCAGGAAATCAGACACGGGGATTCAGAGGCTGGGAATCAGATGGGGTGAATCAAAGGCGGGGAATCAGAGCTGGGGAATCTGAGGCAGGGAATAAGAGTTGGGGATTCAGAGGCGGGGAATCAGATATGGGGAATCAGAGGTGGGGAATCAGAGGTGGTGAATCAGAGATGGGGAATCAGAGGCGGGGAATCAGAGGCAGGGAATCGGACGCCGGGAATCAGAGGCGGGGAATCAGAGCTGGGGAATCAGAGGCGGGGAATCAGAGGTGGTGAATCAGAGATGGGCAATCAGAGGCGGGGAATCAGAGGCAGGGAATCGGACGCCGGGAATCAGAGGCGGGGAATCAGAGCTGGGGAAACAGAGGCGGGGAATCAGATATGGGAAATCAGAGGTGGGGAATCAGGGGCGGGGAATCAGTGGCAGGGAATCAGAGGCCGGGAATAAAAGGCGGGGAATCAGAGCTGGGGAATCAGAGGTGGGGAATCAGAGTTGGGGAATCAGAGGAGGGGAATCAGATATGGGGAAACAGAGGCCGGGAATCAGAGGCAGAATAACAGAGGCGGGGAATCAGATATGGGGAATCAGAGGTGGGGAATTAGAGGTTGCGAATCAGAGGAGGGGAAACAGAGGCGGGGAATCAAATATAGGGAATCAGAGGTGGGGAATCACAGGTTGTGAATCAGAGATGGGGAATCAAGGCGGGGAATCAGAGGCAGGGAATCAGACGCGGGGAATCAGAGGCGGGGATTCAGAGCTGGGGAATCAGAGGCGGTGAATCAGAGTTGGGGAATCAGAGGCAGGGAATCAGATATGGGGAATCAGTGGCGGGGAATCAGAGGCGGGGAAACAGAGGCGGGGAATCAGATATGGGGAATCAGAATTGGGGAATCAGGGGCAGGGAATCAGTGGCAGGGAATCAGAGGCGGGGAATCAGAGGCGGGGAATCAGAGGCAGGGAATCAGACACGGGGAATCGGAGGCGGGGAATCAGAGATGGGGAATCAGAGGCGGGGAATCAGAGGCAGGGAATCGGACTCCGGGAATCAGAGTCGGGGAATCAGAGCTGGGGAATCAGAGGCGGGGAATCAGAGTTGGGGAATCAGAGGCTGCGAATCAGATATGGGGAAATAGAGGCGGGGAATCAGATATGGGGAATCAGAGGTGTGGAATCAGAGGTTGGGAATCAGAGGCAGGGAATCAGAGTCGGGGAAACAGAGGCGGGGAATCAGATATGGGGAATCAGAGGTGGCGAATCAAAGGCGGTGAAACAGAGATGGGGAATCAGGGCAGGGAATCAGAGGCAGGGAATCAAACACGGGGAATCAGAGCTGGGGAATCAGAGGCGGGGAATCAGAGTTGGGAATCAGAGGCGGGGAATCAGAGGCGGGGAAACAGAGGAGGGGAATCAGATATGGGGAATCAGAGGTGGGGAATCCGAGGTTGGGAATCAGAGGCAGGGAATCAGAGGCGGGGTATCAGAGGCGGGGAATCAGAGGAAGGGAATCAGATGTGCGGAATCGGAGATGGGGAATCAGAGGCAGGGAATCAGAGGCGGGGAATCAGAGGCGGGGAATCAGAGGCCGGGAATCAGATATGGGAAAACAGAGGCTGGGAATCCGAGGCGGGGAAACAGAGGCGGGGAATCAGATATGGGGAATCAGAGGTGGGGAATCAGAGGTTGGGAATCAGAGGCAGGGAATCAGAGGCTTGGAATCAGATGCAGGGAATCAGATGCGGGGAATCAGAGGCGGGGAATCAGAGCTGGGGAATCAGAGGTGGGGAATCAGATTTGGGGAATCAGAGGCAGGGACTTAGATATTGGGAAACAGAGGCGGGGAATCAGAGGCGGGGAAACCCAGGCGGGGAATCAGATATGGGGAATCAGAGGTGGGGAATCAGAGGCAAGGAATCAGATGTGCGGAATCAGAGATGGGGAATCAGAGGCAGGGAATCAGAATCAGAAGCAGTGAATCAGAGGCCGGGAATCAGAGGCCGGAATCAGATGCTGGGAATCAGAGGCCTGGAATCAGAGGCGGGGAATCAGAGGCAGGGAATCAGATGCGGGGAATCAGAGGCGGGGAATCAGAGCTGGGGAATCAGAGGTGGGGTATTCGAGTTGGGGAATCAGAGGCGGGGAATCAGATATGGGGAAACAGAGGTGGGGAATCAGAGGCGGGGAAACAGAGGCAGGGAATCAGATATGGGGAATCAGAGGTGGGGAATCAGAGATGGGGAATCAGAGGCGGTGAATCAGAGATGGGGAATCAGAGGCGGGGAATCAGAGGCAGGAAATCAGACACGGGGATTCAGAGGCTGGGAATCAGACGGGGGGAATCAAAGGCGGGGAATCATAGCTGGGGAATCAGAGGCAGGGAATCAGAGGCGGGGAATCAGATATGGGGAATCAGAGGCTGGGATTCAGAGGCGGGGAATCAGAGGCAGGGAATCAGACACGGGGAATCAGAGGTGGGGAATCAGAGATGGGGAATCAGAGGCGGGGAATCAGAGGCAGGGAATCAGACGCGGGGAATCTGAGGCGGGGAATCAGAGCTGGGGAATCAGAGGTGGGGAATCAGAGTTGGGGAATCAGAGGCAGGGAATCGGATGTGCGGAATCAGAGATGGGGAATCAGATGTGGGGAATCAGAGGAATCAGAGATGGGGAATCAGAGGCGGGGAATCAGAGGCAGGAAATCAGACACGGGGATTCAGAGGCTGGGAATCAGACGGGGGGAATCAAAGGCGGGGAATCAGAGCTGGGGAATCAGAGGCAGGGAATCAGAGTTGGGGATTCAGAGACGGGGAATCAGATATGGGGAAACAGAGGCGGGGAATCAGAGGCGGGCAAACAGAGGCGGGGAATTAGATATGGGGAATCAGAGGTGGGGAATCAGAGGTGGTGAATCAGTGATGGGGAATCACAGGCGGGGAATCAGAGGCAGGGAATAGAACGCAGGGAATCAGACGCAGGGAATCAGAGCTGGGGAATCAGAGGCGGGGAATCATAGCTGGGAATCAGAGGCGGGGAATCAGATATGGGGAAACAGAGGCGGGGAATCAGAGGCGGGGAAACAGAGGCGGGGAATCAGATATGGGGAATCGGATGCGGGGAATCAGAGGCGGGGAATCAGAGCTGGGGAAACAGAGGCGGGGAATCAGAGTTGGGGCATCAGAGGTGGGGAATTAGATATAGGGAAACAGAGGCGGGGATTCAGAGGCGGGGAAACAGAGGCGGGGAATCAGATATGGGGAATCAGAGGTGGGGAATCAGAGGCAGGGAATCAGATGTGCGGAATCAGAGATGGGGAATCAGAGGCAGGGAATCAGAATCAGAAGCGGGGAATCAGAGGCCGGGAATCAGAGGCCGGGAATCAGATGCTGGGAATAAGAGGCCGGGAATCAGAGGTGGGGAATCAGAGTCCGGGAATCAGAGATGGGGATTCAGAGGCGGGGAATGAGATATGGAGAATCAGAGGCGGGGAATCAGAGGCCTAGAAACAGAGGTGGGGAATCAGATATGGGGAATCAGAGGTGGCGAATCAAAGGCGGTGAATCAGAGATGGGGAATCAGAGGCGGGGAATCAGAGGCAGGGAATCAGATGCGGGGAATCAGAGGCGGGGAATCAGAGCTGGCGAATCAGAGGCGGGGAATCAGAGGTGGGCAATCAGAGGCGGGGAATCAGATATGGGGAATCAGAGGCGGGGAATCAGAGGCGGGGAAACAGAGGCGGGGAATCAAATATAGGGAATCAGAGGTGGGGAATCAGAGGTTGTGAATCAGAGATGGGGAATCAAGGCGGGGAATCAGAGGCAGGGAATCAGACACGGGGAATCAGAGGCGGGGATTCAGAGCTGGGGAATCAGAGGCAGGGAATCAGAGTTGGGGAATCAGAGGCAGGGAATCAGATATGGGGAATCAGAGGCGGGGATTCAGAGCTGGGGAATCAGAGGCAGGGAATCAGAGTTGGGGAATCAGAGGCAGGGAATCAGATATGGGGAATCAGAGGCGGGGAATCAGAGTCGGGGAAACAGAGGCGGGGAATCAGATATGGGGAATCAGAGGTGGGGAATCAGGGGCAGGGAGTCAGTTGCAGGGAATCAGAGGCGGGGAATCAGAGGCGGGGAATCAGAGGCAGGGAATCAGACACGGGGAATCAGAGGCGGGGAATCAGAGATGGGGAATCAGAGGCGGGGAATCAGAGGCAGGGAATCGGACGCCGGGAATCAGAGTCGGGGAATCAGAGCTGGGGAATCAGAGGCGGGGAATCAGAGTTGGGGAATCAGAGGCAGGGATTCAGATATGGGGAAATAGAGGCGGGGAATCAGATATGGGGAATCAGAGGTGTGGAATCAGAGGTTGGGAATCAGAGGAAGGGAATCAGAGTCGGGGAATCAGAGCTGGGGAATCAGAGGCGGGGAATCAGAGTTGGGGAATCAGAGGCAGGGATTCAGATATGGGGAAATAGAGGCGGGGAATCAGATATGTGGAATCAGAGGTGGCGAATCAAAGGCGGTGAAACAGAGATGGGGAATCAGGGCAGGGAATCAGAGGCAGGGAATCAAACACGGGGAATCAGAGCTGGGGAATCAGAGGTGGGGAATCAGAGTTGGGAATCAGAGGCGGGGAATCAGAGGCGGGGAAACAGAGGCGGGGAATCAGAGGCGGGGAAACAGAGGCGGGGAATCAGAGGTGGTGAATCAGAGATGGGGAATCAGAGGCTGGGAATCAGAGGCAGGGAATCGGACGCCGGGAATCAGAGGCGGGGAATCAGAGCTGGGGAAACAGAGGCGGGGAATCAGATATGGGGAATCAGAGGTGGGGAATCAGGGGCGGGGAATCAGTGGCAGGGAATCAGAGGCCGGGAATAAAAGGCGGGGAATCAGAGCTGGGGAATCAGAGGTGGGGAATCAGAGTTGGGGAATCAGAGGAGGGGAATCAGATATGGGGAAACAGAGGCCGGGAATCAGAGGCAGTGAATCAGACGCGGGGAATCAGAGGTGGGCAATCAGAGGCGGGGAATCAGATATGGGGAATCAGAGGCGGGGAATCAGAGGCGGGGAAACAGAGGCGGGGAATCAGATATGGGGAATCAGAGGTGGGGCATCAGAGGTTGTGAATCACAGATGGGGAATTAGAGGCGGGGAATCAGAGGCAGGGAGTCAGACTCGGGGAATCAGAGTCGGGGATTCAGAGCTGGGGAATCAGAAGCGGGGAATCAGAGTTGGGGAATCAGAGGCGGGGAATCAGATATGGGGAATCAGAGGCAGGGAATCAGAGGTGGGGAATCAGAGGCAGGGAATCAGACGCGGGGAATCTGAGGCGGGGAATCAGAGCTGGGGAATCAGATGTGGGGAATCAGAGTTGGGGAATCAGAGGCAGGGAATTGGATGTGCGGAATCAGAGATGGGGAATCAGAGGTGGGAAATCAGAGGCGGTGAATCAGAGATGGGGAATCAGAGGCGGGGAATCAGAGGCAGGAAATCAGACACGGGGATTCAGAGGCTGGGAATCAGACGGGGTGAATCAAAGGCGGGGAATCAGAGCTGGGGAATCTGAGGCAGGGAATCAGAGTTGGGGATTCAGAGGCGGGGAATCAGATATGGGGAAACAGGCGAGGAATCAGAGGCGGGGAATCAGAGTTGGGGAATCAGAGGCAGGGAATCAGATATGGGGAATCAGAGGCGGGGAATCAGAGGCGGGGAAACAGAGGCGGGGAATCAGATATGGGGAATCAGAGGTGGGGAATCAGGGGCAGGGAATCAGTGGCAGGGAATCAGAGGCGGGGAATCTGAGCCGGGCAATCAGAGGCAGGGAATCAGACACGGGGAATCAGAGGCGGGGAATCAGAGATGGTGAATCAGAGGCGGGGAATCAGAGGCAGGGAATCGGACGCCGGGAATCAGAGGCGGGGAATCAGAGCTGGGGAATCAGAGGCGGGGAATCAGAGTTGGGGAATCAGAGGCGGGGAATCAGATATGGGGAAATAGAGGCGGGGAATCAGATATGGGGAATCAGAGGTGTGGAATCAGAGGTTGGGAATCAGAGGCAGGGAATCAGAGGCGGGGAAACAGAGGCGGGGAATCAGATATGGGGAATCAGAGTTGGCGAATCAAAGGCGGTGAAACAGAGATGGGGAATCAGGGCAGGGAATCAGAGGCAGGGAATCAGAGGTGGGGAAACAGAGGCGGGGAATCAGATATGGGGAATCAGAGGTGGGGAATCAGGGGCGGGGAATCAGTGGCAGGGAATCAGAGCTGGGGAATCAGAGGTGGGGAATCAGAGCTGGGGAATCAGAGGCGGGGAATCAGATATGGGGAATCAGAGGTGGGGAATCAGGGGCGGGGAATCAGTGGCAGGGAATCAGAGGCCGGGAATAAAAGGCGGGGAATCAGAGCTGGGGAATCAGAGGCGGGGAATCAGAGTTGGGGAATCAGAGGAGGGGAATCAGATATGGGAAAACAGAGGCCGGGAATCAGAGGCAGGGAAACAGAGGCGGGGAATCAGATATGGGGAATCAGAGGTGGGGAATTTGAGGTTGCGAATCAGAGGCGGGGAATCAGAGGCGGGGAATCAGAGGCAGGGAATCGGATGTGCGGAATCAGAGATGGGGAATCAGAGGTGGGGATTCAGAGGTGGTGAATCAGAAAAGGGGAATCAGAGGCTGGGAATCAGAGGCAGGGAATCAGACGCAGGGAATCAGAGGCGGGGAATCAGAGGCGGGGAATCATAGCTGGCGAATTAGAGGAGGGGAATCAGAGTTGGGGAATCAGATATGGGGAATCAGAGGTGGGGAATCAGAGGCAGGGAATCAGATGTGCGGAATCAGAGATGGGGAATCAGAGGCAGGGAATCAGAATCAGAAGCAGGGAATCAGAGGCCGGGAATCAGAGGCCGGAATCAGATGCTGGGAATCAGAGGCCTGGAATCAGAGGCGGGGAATCAGAGGCAGGGAATCTGATGCGGGGAATCAGAGGCGGGGAATCAGAGCTGGGGAATCAGAGGCAGGGTATTAGAGATGGGGAATCAGAGGCGGGGAATCAGATATGGGGAAACAGAGGTGGGGAATCAGAGGCGGGGAAACAGAGGCAGGGAATCAGATATGGGGAATCAGAGGCGGGAATCAGAGGTGGGGAATCATAGGCAGGGAATCGGATGTGCGGAATCAGAGATGGGGAATCAGAGGGCGGGAATGAGAGGTGGTGAATCAGATATGGGGAATCAGAGGCGGGGAATCAGAGGCAGTGAATCAGACGCGGGGAATCAGAGGTGGGCAATCAGAGGCGGGGAATCAGATATGGGGAATCAGAGGCGGGGAATCAGAGGCGGGGAAACAGAGGCGGGGAATCAGATATGGGGAATCAGAGGTGGGGCATCAGAGGTTGTGAATCACAGATGGGGAATTAGAGGCGGGGAATCAGAGGCAGGGAGTCAGACTCGGGGAATCAGAGTCGGGGATTCAGAGCTGGGGAATCAGAAGCGGGGAATCAGAGTTGGGGAATCAGAGGCGGGGAATCAGATATGGGGAATCAGAGGCAGGGAATCAGAGGTGGGGAATCAGAGGCAGGGAATCAGACGCGGGGAATCTGAGGTGGGGAATCAGAGCTGGGGAATCAGATGTGGGGAATCAGAGTTGGGGAATCAGAGGCAGGGAATTGGATGTGCGGAATCAGAGATGGGGAATCAGAGGTGGGAAATCAGAGGCGGTGAATCAGAGATGGGGAATCAGAGGCGGGGAATCAGAGGCAGGAAATCAGACACGGGGATTCAGAGGCTGGGAATCAGATGGGGTGAATCAAAGGCGGGGAATCAGAGCTGGGGAATCTGAGGCAGGGAATAAGAGTTGGGGATTCAGAGGCGGGGAATCAGATATGGGGAATCAGAGGTGGGGAATCAGAGGTGGTGAATCAGAGATGGGGAATCAGAGGCGGGGAATCAGAGGCAGGGAATCGGACGCCGGGAATCAGAGGCGGGGAATCAGAGCTGGGGAATCAGAGGCGGGGAATCAGAGGTGGTGAATCAGAGTTGGGCAATCAGAGGCGGGGAATCAGAGGCAGGGAATCGGACGCCGGGAATCAGAGGCGGGGAATCAGAGCTGGGGAAACAGAGGCGGGGAATCAGATATGGGAAATCAGAGGTGGGGAATCAGGGGCGGGGAATCAGTGGCAGGGAATCAGAGGCCGGGAATAAAAGGCGGGGAATCAGAGCTGGGGAATCAGAGGTGGGGAATCAGAGTTGGGGAATCAGAGGAGGGGAATCAGATATGGGGAAACAGAGGCCGGGAATCAGAGGCAGAATAACAGAGGCGGGGAATCAGATATGGGGAATCAGAGGTGGGGAATTAGAGGTTGCGAATCAGAGGAGGGGAAACAGAGGCGGGGAATCAAATATAGGGAATCAGAGGTGGGGAATCACAGGTTGTGAATCAGAGATGGGGAATCAAGGCGGGGAATCAGAGGCAGGGAATCAGACGCGGGGAATCAGAGGCGGGGATTCAGAGCTGGGGAATCAGAGGCGGTGAATCAGAGTTGGGGAATCAGAGGCAGGGAATCAGATATGGGGAATCAGTGGCGGGGAATCAGAGGCGGGGAAACAGAGGCGGGGAATCAGATATGGGGAATCAGAATTGGGGAATCAGGGGCAGGGAATCAGTGGCAGGGAATCAGAGGCGGGGAATCAGAGGCGGGGAATCAGAGGCAGGGAATCAGACACGGGGAATCGGAGGCGGGGAATCAGAGATGGGGAATCAGAGGCGGGGAATCAGAGGCAGGGAATCGGACTCCGGGAATCAGAGTCGGGGAATCAGAGCTGGGGAATCAGAGGCGGGGAATCAGAGTTGGGGAATCAGAGGCTGCGAATCAGATATGGGGAAATAGAGGCGGGGAATCAGATATGGGGAATCAGAGGTGTGGAATCAGAGGTTGGGAATCAGAGGCAGGGAATCAGAGTCGGGGAAACAGAGGCGGGGAATCAGATATGGGGAATCAGAGGTGGCGAATCAAAGGCGGTGAAACAGAGATGGGGAATCAGGGCAGGGAATCAGAGGCAGGGAATCAAACACGGGGAATCAGAGCTGGGGAATCAGAGGCGGGGAATCAGAGTTGGGAATCAGAGGCGGGGAATCAGAGGCGGGGAAACAGAGGAGGGGAATCAGATATGGGGAATCAGAGGTGGGGAATCCGAGGTTGGGAATCAGAGGCAGGGAATCAGAGGCGGGGTATCAGAGGCGGGGAATCAGAGGAAGGGAATCAGATGTGCGGAATCGGAGATGGGGAATCAGAGGCAGGGAATCAGAGGCGGGGAATCAGAGGCGGGGAATCAGAGGCCGGGAATCAGATATGGGAAAACAGAGGCTGGGAATCCGAGGCGGGGAAACAGAGGCGGGGAATCAGATATGGGGAATCAGAGGTGGGGAATCAGAGGTTGGGAATCAGAGGCAGGGAATCAGAGGCTTGGAATCAGATGCAGGGAATCAGATGCGGGGAATCAGAGGCGGGGAATCAGAGCTGGGGAATCAGAGGTGGGGAATCAGATTTGGGGAATCAGAGGCAGGGACTTAGATATTGGGAAACAGAGGCGGGGAGTCAGAGGCGGGGAAACCCAGGCGGGGAATCAGATATGGGGAATCAGAGGTGGGGAATCAGAGGCAAGGAATCAGATGTGCGGAATCAGAGATGGGGAATCAGAGGCAGGGAATCAGAATCAGAAGCAGGGAATCAGAGGCCGGGAATCAGAGGCCGGAATCAGATGCTGGGAATCAGAGGCCTGGAATCAGAGGCGGGGAATCAGAGGCAGGGAATCAGATGCGGGGAATCAGAGGCGGGGAATCAGAGCTGGGGAATCAGAGGTGGGGTATTCGAGTTGGGGAATCAGAGGCGGGGAATCAGATATGGGGAAACAGAGGTGGGGAATCAGAGGCGGGGAAACAGAGGCAGGGAATCAGATATGGGGAATCAGAGGTGGGGAATCAGAGATGGGGAATCAGAGGCGGTGAATCAGAGATGGGGAATCAGAGGCGGGGAATCAGAGGCAGGAAATCAGACACGGGGATGCAGAGGCTGGGAATCAGACGGGGGGAATCAAAGGCGGGGAATCATAGCTGGGGAATCAGAGGCAGGGAATCAGAGGCGGGGAATCAGATATGGGGAATCAGAGGCTGGGATTCAGAGGCGGGGAATCAGAGGCAGGGAATCAGACACGGGGAATCAGAGGTGGGGAATCAGAGATGGGGAATCAGAGGCGGGGAATCAGAGGCAGGGAATCAGACGCGGGGAATCTGAGGCGGGGAATCAGAGCTGGGGAATCAGAGGTGGGGAATCAGAGTTGGGGAATCAGAGGCAGGGAATCGGATGTGCGGAATCAGAGATGGGGAATCAGATGTGGGGAATCAGAGGAATCAGAGATGGGGAATCAGAGGCGGGGAATCAGAGGCAGGAAATCAGACACGGGGATTCAGAGGCTGGGAATCAGACGGGGGGAATCAAAGGCGGGGAATCAGAGCTGGGGAATCAGAGGCAGGGAATCAGAGTTGGGGATTCAGAGACGGGGAATCAGATATGGGGAAACAGAGGCGGGGAATCAGAGGCGGGCAAACAGAGGCGGGGAATTAGATATGGGGAATCAGAGGTGGGGAATCAGAGGTGGTGAATCAGTGATGGGGAATCACAGGCGGGGAATCAGAGGCAGGGAATAGAACGCAGGGAATCAGACGCAGGGAATCAGAGCTGGGGAATCAGAGGCGGGGAATCATAGCTGGGAATCAGAGGCGGGGAATCAGATATGGGGAAACAGAGGCGGGGAATCAGAGGCGGGGAAACAGAGGCGGGGAATCAGATATGGGGAATCGGATGCGGGGAATCAGAGGCGGGGAATCAGAGCTGGGGAAACAGAGGCGGGGAATCAGAGTTGGGGCATCAGAGGTGGGGAATTAGATATAGGGAAACAGAGGCGGGGATTCAGAGGCGGGGAAACAGAGGCGGGGAATCAGATATGGGGAATCAGAGGTGGGGAATCAGAGGCAGGGAATCAGATGTGCGGAATCAGAGATGGGGAATCAGAGGCAGGGAATCAGAATCAGAAGCGGGGAATCAGAGGCCGGGAATCAGAGGCCGGGAATCAGATGCTGGGAATAAGAGGCCGGGAATCAGAGGTGGGGAATCAGAGTCCGGGAATCAGAGATGGGGATTCAGAGGCGGGGAATGAGATATGGAGAATCAGAGGCGGGGAATCAGAGGCCTAGAAACAGAGGTGGGGAATCAGATATGGGGAATCAGAGGTGGCGAATCAAAGGCGGTGAATCAGAGATGGGGAATCAGAGGCGGGGAATCAGAGGCAGGGAATCAGATGCGGGGAATCAGAGGCGGGGAATCAGAGCTGGCGAATCAGAGGCGGGGAATCAGAGGTGGGCAATCAGAGGCGGGGAATCAGATATGGGGAATCAGAGGCGGGGAATCAGAGGCGGGGAAACAGAGGCGGGGAATCAAATATAGGGAATCAGAGGTGGGGAATCAGAGGTTGTGAATCAGAGATGGGGAATCAAGGCGGGGAATCAGAGGCAGGGAATCAGACACGGGGAATCAGAGGCGGGGATTCAGAGCTGGGGAATCAGAGGCAGGGAATCAGAGTTGGGGAATCAGAGGCAGGGAATCAGATATGGGGAATCAGAGGCGGGGATTCAGAGCTGGGGAATCAGAGGCAGGGAATCAGAGTTGGGGAATCAGAGGCAGGGAATCAGATATGGGGAATCAGAGGCGGGGAATCAGAGTCGGGGAAACAGAGGCGGGGAATCAGATATGGGGAATCAGAGGTGGGGAATCAGGGGCAGGGAGTCAGTTGCAGGGAATCAGAGGCGGGGAATCAGAGGCGGGGAATCAGAGGCAGGGAATCAGACACGGGGAATCAGAGGCGGGGAATCAGAGATGGGGAATCAGAGGCGGGGAATCAGAGGCAGGGAATCGGACGCCGGGAATCAGAGTCGGGGAATCAGAGCTGGGGAATCAGAGGCGGGGAATCAGAGTTGGGGAATCAGAGGCAGGGATTCAGATATGGGGAAATAGAGGCGGGGAATCAGATATGGGGAATCAGAGGTGTGGAATCAGAGGTTGGGAATCAGAGGAAGGGAATCAGAGTCGGGGAATCAGAGCTGGGGAATCAGAGGCGGGGAATCAGAGTTGGGGAATCAGAGGCAGGGATTCAGATATGGGGAAATAGAGGCGGGGAATCAGATATGTGGAATCAGAGGTGGCGAATCAAAGGCGGTGAAACAGAGATGGGGAATCAGGGCAGGGAATCAGAGGCAGGGAATCAAACACGGGGAATCAGAGCTGGGGAATCAGAGGTGGGGAATCAGAGTTGGGAATCAGAGGCGGGGAATCAGAGGCGGGGAAACAGAGGCGGGGAATCAGAGGCGGGGAAACAGAGGCGGGGAATCAGAGGTGGTGAATCAGAGATGGGGAATCAGAGGCTGGGAATCAGAGGCAGGGAATCGGACGCCGGGAATCAGAGGCGGGGAATCAGAGCTGGGGAAACAGAGGCGGGGAATCAGATATGGGGAATCAGAGGTGGGGAATCAGGGGCGGGGAATCAGTGGCAGGGAATCAGAGGCCGGGAATAAAAGGCGGGGAATCAGAGCTGGGGAATCAGAGGTGGGGAATCAGAGTTGGGGAATCAGAGGAGGGGAATCAGATATGGGGAAACAGAGGCCGGGAATCAGAGGCAGTGAATCAGACGCGGGGAATCAGAGGTGGGCAATCAGAGGCGGGGAATCAGATATGGGGAATCAGAGGCGGGGAATCAGAGGCGGGGAAACAGAGGCGGGGAATCAGATATGGGGAATCAGAGGTGGGGCATCAGAGGTTGTGAATCACAGATGGGGAATTAGAGGCGGGGAATCAGAGGCAGGGAGTCAGACTCGGGGAATCAGAGTCGGGGATTCAGAGCTGGGGAATCAGAAGCGGGGAATCAGAGTTGGGGAATCAGAGGCGGGGAATCAGATATGGGGAATCAGAGGCAGGGAATCAGAGGTGGGGAATCAGAGGCAGGGAATCAGACGCGGGGAATCTGAGGCGGGGAATCAGAGCTGGGGAATCAGATGTGGGGAATCAGAGTTGGGGAATCAGAGGCAGGGAATTGGATGTGCGGAATCAGAGATGGGGAATCAGAGGTGGGAAATCAGAGGCGGTGAATCAGAGATGGGGAATCAGAGGCGGGGAATCAGAGGCAGGAAATCAGACACGGGGATTCAGAGGCTGGGAATCAGACGGGGTGAATCAAAGGCGGGGAATCAGAGCTGGGGAATCTGAGGCAGGGAATCAGAGTTGGGGATTCAGAGGCGGGGAATCAGATATGGGGAAACAGGCGGGGAATCAGAGGCGGGGAATCAGAGTTGGGGAATCAGAGGCAGGGAATCAGATATGGGGAATCAGAGGCGGGGAATCAGAGGCGGGGAAACAGAGGCGGGGAATCAGATATGGGGAATCAGAGGTGGGGAATCAGGGGCAGGGAATCAGTGGAAGGGAATCAGAGGCGGGGAATCTGAGCCGGGCAATCAGAGGCAGGGAATCAGACACGGGGAATCAGAGGCGGGGAATCAGAGATGGTGAATCAGAGGCGGGGAATCAGAGGCAGGGAATCGGACGCCGGGAATCAGAGGCGGGGAATCAGAGCTGGGGAATCAGAGGCGGGGAATCAGAGTTGGGGAATCAGAGGCGGGGAATCAGATATGGGGAAATAGAGGCGGGGAATCAGATATGGGGAATCAGAGGTGTGGAATCAGAGGTTGGGAATCAGAGGCAGGGAATCAGAGGCGGGGAAACAGAGGCGGGGAATCAGATATGGGGAATCAGAGTTGGCGAATCAAAGGCGGTGAAACAGAGATGGGGAATCAGGGCAGGGAATCAGAGGCAGGGAATCAGAGGTGGGGAAACAGAGGCGGGGAATCAGATATGGGGAATCAGAGGTGGGGAATCAGGGGCGGGGAATCAGTGGCAGGGAATCAGAGCTGGGGAATCAGAGGTGGGGAATCAGAGCTGGGGAATCAGAGGCGGGGAATCAGATATGGGGAATCAGAGGTGGGGAATCAGGGGCGGGGAATCAGTGGCAGGGAATCAGAGGCCGGGAATAAAAGGCGGGGAATCAGAGCTGGGGAATCAGAGGCGGGGAATCAGAGTTGGGGAATCAGAGGAGGGGAATCAGATATGGGAAAACAGAGGCCGGGAATCAGAGGCAGGGAAACAGAGGCGGGGAATCAGATATGGGGAATCAGAGGTGGGGAATTTGAGGTTGCGAATCAGAGGCGGGGAATCAGAGGCGGGGAATCAGAGGCAGGGAATCGGATGTGCGGAATCAGAGATGGGGAATCAGAGGTGGGGATTCAGAGGTGGTGAATCAGAAAAGGGGAATCAGAGGCTGGGAATCAGAGGCAGGGAATCAGACGCAGGGAATCAGAGGCGGGGAATCAGAGGCGGGGAATCATAGCTGGCGAATTAGAGGAGGGGAATCAGAGTTGGGGAATCAGATATGGGGAATCAGAGGTGGGGAATCAGAGGCAGGGAATCAGATGTGCGGAATCAGAGATGGGGAATCAGAGGCAGGGAATCAGAATCAGAAGCAGGGAATCAGAGGCCGGGAATCAGAGGCCGGAATCAGATGCTGGGAATCAGAGGCCTGGAATCAGAGGCGGGGAATCAGAGGCAGGGAATCTGATGCGGGGAATCAGAGGCGGGGAATCAGAGCTGGGGAATCAGAGGCAGGGTATTAGAGATGGGGAATCAGAGGCGGGGAATCAGATATGGGGAAACAGAGGTGGGGAATCAGAGGCGGGGAAACAGAGGCAGGGAATCAGATATGGGGAATCAGAGGCGGGAATCAGAGGTGGGGAATCATAGGCAGGGAATCGAATGTGCGGAATCAGAGATGGGGAATCAGAGGGCGGGAATGAGAGGTGGTGAATCAGATATGGGGAATCAGAGGCGGGGAATCAGAGGCAGTGAATCAGACGCGGGGAATCAGAGGTGGGCAATCAGAGGCGGGGAATCAGATATGGGGAATCAGAGGCGGGGAATCAGAGGCGGGGAAACAGAGGCGGGGAATCAGATATGGGGAATCAGAGGTGGGGCATCAGAGGTTGTGAATCACAGATGGGGAATTAGAGGCGGGGAATCAGAGGCAGGGAGTCAGACTCGGGGAATCAGAGTCGGGGATTCAGAGCTGGGGAATCAGAAGCGGGGAATCAGAGTTGGGGAATCAGAGGCGGGGAATCAGATATGGGGAATCAGAGGCAGGGAATCAGAGGTGGGGAATCAGAGGCAGGGAATCAGACGCGGGGAATCTGAGGTGGGGAATCAGAGCTGGGGAATCAGATGTGGGGAATCAGAGTTGGGGAATCAGAGGCAGGGAATTGGATGTGCGGAATCAGAGATGGGGAATCAGAGGTGGGAAATCAGAGGCGGTGAATCAGAGATGGGGAATCAGAGGCGGGGAATCAGAGGCAGGAAATCAGACACGGGGATTCAGAGGCTGGGAATCAGATGGGGTGAATCAAAGGCGGGGAATCAGAGCTGGGGAATCTGAGGCAGGGAATCAGAGTTGGGGATTCAGAGGCGGGGAATCAGATATGGGGAAACAGGCGGGGAATCAGAGGCGGGAAAACAGAGGCGGGGAATTAGATATGGGGAATCAGAGGTGGGGAATCAGAGGTGGTGAATCAGAGATGGGGAATCAGAGGCGGGGATTCAGAGGCAGGGAATCGGACGCCGGGAATCAGAGGCGGGGAATCAGAGCTGGGGAATCAGAGGCGGGGAATCAGAGGTGGTGAATCAGAGATGGGGAATCAGAGGCGGGGAATCAGAGGCAGGGAATCGGACGCCGGGAATCAGAGGCGGGGAATCAGAGCTGGGGAAACAGAGGCGGGGAATCAGATATGGGGAATCAGAGGTGGGTAATCAGGGGCGGGGAATCAGTGGCAGGGAATCAGAGGCCGGGAATAAAAGGCGGGGAATCAGAGCTGGGGAATCAGAGGTGGGGAATCAGAGTTGGGGAATCAGAGGAGGGGAATCAGATATGGGGAAACAGAGGCCGGGAATCAGAGGCAGAATAACAGAGGCGGGGAATCAGATATGGGGAATCAGAGGTGGGGAATTAGAGGTTGCGAATCAGAGGCGGGGAAACAGAGGCGGGGAATCAAATATAGGGAATCAGAGGTGGGGAATCACAGGTTGTGAATCAGAGATGGGGAATCAAGGCGGGGAATCAGAGGCAGGGAATCAGACGCGGGGAATCAGAGGCGGGGATTCAGAGCTGGGGAATCAGAGGCGGTGAATCAGAGTTGGGGAATCAGAGGCAGGGAATCAGATATGGGGAATCAGTGGCGGGGAATCAGAGGCGGGGAAACAGAGGCGGGGAATCAGATATGGGGAATCAGAATTGGGGAATCAGTGGCAGGGAATCAGTGGCAGGGAATCAGAGGCGGGGAATCAGAGGCGGGGAATCAGAGGCAGGGAATCAGACACGGGGAATCGGAGGCGGGGAATCAGAGATGGGGAATCAGAGGCGGGGAATCAGAGGCAGGGAATCGGACTCCGGGAATCAGAGTCGGGGAATCAGAGCTGGGGAATCAGAGGCGGGGAATCAGAGTTGGGGAATCAGAGGCTGCGAATCAGATATGGGGAAATAGAGGCGGGGAATCAGATATGGGGAATCAGAGGTGTGGAATCAGAGGTTTGGAATCAGAGGCAGGGAATCAGAGTCGGGGAAACAGAGGCGGGGAATCAGATATGGGGAATCAGAGGTGGCGAATCAAAGGCGGTGAAACAGAGATGGGGAATCAGGGCAGGGAATCAGAGGCAGGGAATCAAACACGGGGAATCAGAGCTGGGGAATCAGAGGCGGGGAATCAGAGTTGGGAATCAGAGGCGGGGAATCAGAGGCGGGGAAACAGAGGAGGGGAATCAGATATGGGGAATCAGAGGTGGGGAATCCGAGGTTGGGAATCAGAGGCAGGGAATCAGAGGCGGGGTATCAGAGGCGGGGAATCAGAGGAAGGGAATCAGATGTGCGGAATCGGAGATGGGGAATCAGAGGCAGGGAATCAGAGGCGGGGAATCAGAGGCGGGGAATCAGAGGCCGGGAATCAGATATGGGAAAACAGAGGCTGGGAATCCGAGGCGGGGAAACAGAGGCGGGGAATCAGATATGGGGAATCAGAGGTGGGGAATCAGAGGTTGGGAATCAGAGGCAGGGAATCAGAGGCTTGGAATCAGATGCAGGGAATCAGATGCGGGGAATCAGAGGCGGGGAATCAGATTTGGGGAATCAGAGGCGGGGACTTAGATATTGGGAAACAGAGGCGGGGAATCAGAGGCGGGGAAACCCAGGCGGGGAATCAGATATGGGGAATCAGAGGTGGGGAATCAGAGGCAAGGAATCAGATGTGCGGAATCAGAGATGGGGAATCAGAGGCAGGGAATCAGAATCAGAAGCAGGGAATCAGAGGCCGGGAATCAGAGGCCGGAATCAGATGCTGGGAATCAGAGGCCTGGAATCAGAGGCGGGGAATCAGAGGCAGGGAATCAGATGCGGGGAATCAGAGGCGGGGAATCAGAGCTGGGGAATCAGAGGTGGGGTATTCGAGTTGGGGAATCAGAGGCGGGGAATCAGATATGGGGAAACAGAGGTGGGGAATCAGAGGCGGGGAAACAGAGGCAGGGAATCAGATATGGGGAATCAGAGGTGGGGAATCAGAGATGGGGAATCAGAGGCGGTGAATCAGAGATGGGGAATCAGAGGCGGGGAATCAGAGACAGGAAATCAGACACGGGGATTCAGAGGCTGGGAATCAGACGGGGGGAATCAAAGGCGGGGAATCATAGCTGGGGAATCAGAGGCAGGGAATCAGAGGCGGGGAATCAGATATGGGGAATCAGAGGCTGGGATTCAGAGGCGGGGAATCAGAGGCAGGGAATCAGACACGGGGAATCAGAGGTGGGGAATCAGAGATGGGGAATCAGAGGCGGGGAATCAGAGGCAGGGAATCAGACGCGGGGAATCTGAGGCGGGGAATCAGAGCTGGGGAATCAGAGGTGGGGAATCAGAGTTGGGGAATCAGAGGCAGGGAATCGGATGTGCGGAATCAGAGATGGGGAATCAGATGTGGGGAATCAGAGGAATCAGAGATGGGGAATCAGAGGCGGGGAATCAGAGGCAGGAAATCAGACACGGGGATTCAGAGGCTGGGAATCAGACGGGGGGAATCAAAGGCGGGGAATCAGAGCTGGGGAATCAGAGGCAGGGAATCAGAGTTGGGGATTCAGAGACGGGGAATCAGATATGGGGAAACAGAGGCGGGGAATCAGAGGCGGGCAAACAGAGGCGGGGAATTAGATATGGGGAATCAGAGGTGGGGAATCAGAGGTGGTGAATCAGTGATGGGGAATCACAGGCGGGGAATCAGAGGCAGGGAATAGAACGCAGGGAATCAGACGCAGGGAATCAGAGCTGGGGAATCAGAGGCGGGGAATCATAGCTGGGAATCAGAGGCGGGGAATCAGATATGGGGAAACAGAGGCGGGGAATCAGAGGCGGGGAAACAGAGGCGGGGAATCAGATATGGGGAATCGGATGCGGGGAATCAGAGGCGGGGAATCAGAGCTGGGGAAACAGAGGCGGGGAATCAGAGTTGGGGCATCAGAGGTGGGGAATTAGATATAGGGAAACAGAGGCGGGGAATCAGAGGCGGGGAAACAGAGGCGGGGAATCAGATATGGGGAATCAGAGGTGGGGAATCAGAGGCAGGGAATCAGATGTGCGGAATCAGAGATGGGGAATCAGAGGCAGGGAATCAGAATCAGAAGCGGGGAATCAGAGGCCGGGAATCAGAGGCCGGGAATCAGATGCTGGGAATAAGAGGCCGGGAATCAGAGGTGGGGAATCAGAGTCCGGGAATCAGAGATGGGGATTCAGAGGCGGGGAATGAGATATGGAGAATCGGAGGCGGGGAATCAGAGGCCTAGAAACAGAGGTGGGGAATCAGATATGGGGAATCAGAGGTGGCGAATCAAAGGCGGTGAATCAGAGATGGGGAATCAGAGGCGGGGAATCAGAGGCAGGGAATCAGATGCGGGGAATCAGAGGCGGGGAATCAGAGCTGGCGAATCAGAGGCGGGGAATCAGAGGTGGGCAATCAGAGGCGGGGAATCAGATATGGGGAATCAGAGGCGGGGAATCAGAGGCGGGGAAACAGAGGCGGGGAATCAAATATAGGGAATCAGAGGTGGGGAATCAGAGGTTGTGAATCAGAGATGGGGAATCAAGGCGGGGAATCAGAGGCAGGGAATCAGACACGGGGAATCAGAGGCGGGGATTCAGAGCTGGGGAATCAGAGGCAGGGAATCAGAGTTGGGGAATCAGAGGCAGGGAATCAGATATGGGGAATCAGAGGCGGGGAATCAGAGGCGGGGAATCAGAGGCAGGGAATCAGACACGGGGAATCAGAGGCGGGGAATCAGAGATGGGGAATCAGAGGCGGGGAATCAGAGGCAGGGAATCGGACGCCGGGAATCAGAGTCGGGGAATCAGAGCTGGGGAATCAGAGGCGGGGAATCAGAGTTGGGGAATCAGAGGCAGGGATTCAGATATGGGGAAATAGAGGCGGGGAATCAGATATGGGGAATCAGAGGTGTGGAATCAGAGGTTGGGAATCAGAGGAAGGGAATCAGAGTCGGGGAATCAGAGCTGGGGAATCAGAGGCGGGGAATCAGAGTTGGGGAATCAGAGGCAGGGATTCAGATATGGGGAAATAGAGGCGGGGAATCAGATATGTGGAATCAGAGGTGGCGAATCAAAGGCGGTGAAACAGAGATGGGGAATCAGGGCGGGGAATCAGAGGCAGGGAATCAAACACGGGGAATCAGAGCTGGGGAATCAGAGGTGGGGAATCAGAGTTGGGAATCAGAGGCGGGGAATCAGAGGCGGGGAAACAGAGGCGGGGAATCAGAGGCGGGGAAACAGAGGCGGGGAATCAGAGGTGGTGAATCAGAGATGGGGAATCAGAGGCGGGGAATCAGAGGCAGGGAATCGGACGCCGGGAATCAGAGGCGGGGAATCAGAGCTGGGGAAACAGAGGCGGGGAATCAGATATGGGGAATCAGAGGTGGGGAATCAGGGGCGGGGAATCAGTGGCAGGGAATCAGAGGCCGGGAATAAAAGGCGGGGAATCAGAGTTGGGGAATCAGAGGCTGCGAATCAGATATGGGGAAATAGAGGCGGGGAAACAGAGGCGGGGAATCAGAGGTGGTGAATCAGAGCTGGGGAATCAGAGGCGGGGAATCAGAGTTGGGGAATCAGAGGCTGCGAATCAGATATGGGGAAATAGAGGCGGGGAATCAGATATGGGGAATCAGAGGTGTGGAATCAGAGGTTGGGAATCAGAGGCAGGGAATCAGAGTCGGGTAAACAGAGGCGGGGAATCAGATATGGGGAATCAGAGGTGGCGAATCAAAGGCGGTGAAACAGAGATGGGGAATCAGGGCAGGGAATCAGAGGCAGGGAATCAAACACGGGGAATCAGAGCTGGGGAATCAGAGGCGGGGAATCAGAGTTGGGAATCAGAGGCGGGGAATCAGAGGCGGGGAAACAGAGGAGGGGAATCAGATATGGGGAATCAGAGGTGGGGAATCCGAGGTTGGGAATCAGAGGCAGGGAATCAGAGGCGGGGTATCAGAGGCGGGGAATCAGAGGAAGGGAATCAGATGTGCGGAATCGGAGATGGGGAATCAGAGGCAGGGAATCAGAGGCGGGGAATCAGAGGCGGGGAATCAGAGGCCGGGAATCAGATATGGGAAAACAGAGGCTGGGAATCCGAGGCGGGGAAACAGAGGCGGGGAATCAGATATGGGGAATCAGAGGTGGGGAATCAGAGGTTGGGAATCAGAGGCAGTGATTCAGAGGCTTGGAATCAGATGCAGGGAATCAGATGCGGGGAATCAGAGGCGGGGAATCAGAGGCGGGGATTCAGAGCTGGGGAATCAGAGGCGGTGAATCAGAGTTGGGGAATCAGAGGCAGGGAATCAGATATGGGGAATCAGAGGCGGGGAATCAGAGGCGGGGAAACAGAGGCGGGGAAACAGAGGCGGGGAATCAGATATGGGGAATCAGAATTGGGGAATCAGGGGCAGGGAATCAGTGGCAGGGAAACCCAGGCGGGGAATCAGATATGGGGAATCAGAGGTGGGGAATCAGAGGCGGGGAAACCCAGGCGGGGAATCAGATATGGGGAATCAGAGGTGGGGAATCAGAGGCAAGGAATCAGATGTGCGGAATCAGAGATGGGGAATCAGAGGCAGGGAATCAGAATCAGAAGCAGGGAATCAGAGGCCGGGAATCAGAGGCCGGAATCAGATGCTGGGAATCAGAGGCCTGGAATCAGAGGCGGGGAATCAGAGGCAGGGAATCAGATGCGGGGAATCAGAGGCGGGGAATCAGAGCTGGGGAATCAGAGGTGGGGTATTCGAGTTGGGGAATCAGAGGCAGGGAATCAGAGTTGGGGATTCAGAGGCGGGGAATCAGATATGGGGAAACAGGCGGGGAATCAGAGGCGGGAAAACAGAGGCGGGGAATTAGATATGGGGAATCAGAGGTGGGGAATCAGAGGTGGTGAATCAGAGATGGGGAATCAGAGGCGGGGAATCAGAGGCAGGGAATCGGACGCCGGGAATCAGAGGCGGGGAATCAGAGCTGGGGAATCAGAGGCGGGGAATCAGATATGGGGAAACAGGCGGGGAATCAGAGGCGGGAAAACAGAGGCGGGGAATTAGATATGGGGAATCAGAGGTGGGGAATCAGAGGTGGTGAATCAGAGATGGGGAATCAGAGGTGGGGAATCAGAGGCAGGGAATCGGACGCCGGGAATCAGAGGCGGGGAATCAGAGCTGGGGATTCAGAGGCGGGGAATCAGAGCTGGGGAATCAGAGGTGGGGTATTCGAGTTGGGGAATCAGAGGCAGGGAATCAGAGTTGGGGATTCAGAGGCGGGGAATCAGATATGGGGAAACAGGCGGGGAATCAGAGGCGGGAAAACAGAGGCGGGGAATTAGATATGGGGAATCAGAGGTGGGGAATCAGAGGTGGTGAATCAGAGATGGGGAATCAGAGGCGGGGAATCAGAGGCAGGGAATCGGACGCCGGGAATCAGAGGCGGGGAATCAGAGCTGGGGATTCAGAGGCGGGGAATCAGATATGGGGAAACAGGCGGGGAATCAGAGGCGGGGAATCAGAGGCGGGGAATCAGATGCGGGGAATCAGAGGCGGGGAATCAGAGCTGGGGAATCAGAGGTGGGGTATTCGAGTTGGGGAATCAGAGGCAGGGAATCAGAGTTGGGGATTCAGAGGCGGGGAATCAGATATGGGGAAACAGGCGGGGAATCAGAGGCGGGAAAACAGAGGCGGGGAATTAGATATGGGGAATCAGAGGTGGGGAATCAGAGGTGGTGAATCAGAGATGGGGAATCAGAGGCGGGGAATCAGAGGCAGGGAATCGGACGCCGGGAATCAGAGGCGGGGAATCAGAGCTGGGGAATCAGAGGCGGGGAATCAGAGGTGGTGAATCAGAGATGGGGAATCAGAGGCGGGGAATCAGAGGCAGGGAATCGGACGCCGGGAATCAGAGGCGGGGAATCAGAGCTGGGGAAACAGAGGCGGGGAATCAGATATGGGGAATCAGAGGTGGGGAATCAGGGGCGGGGAATCAGTGGCAGGGAATCAGAGGCCGGGAATAAAAGGCGGGGAATCAGAGCTGGGGAATCAGAGGTGGGGAATCAGAGTTGGGGAATCAGAGGAGGGGAATCAGATATGGGGAAACAGAGGCCGGGAATCAGAGGCAGAATAACAGAGGCGGGGAATCAGATATGGGGAATCAGAGGTGGGGAATTAGAGGTTGCGAATCAGAGGCGGGGAAACAGAGGCGGGGAATCAAATATAGGGAATCAGAGGTGGGGAATCACAGGTTGTGAATCAGAGATGGGGAATCAAGGCGGGGAATCAGAGGCAGGGAATCAGACGCGGGGAATCAGAGGCGGGGATTCAGAGCTGGGGAATCAGAGGCGGTGAATCAGAGTTGGGGAATCAGAGGCAGGGAATCAGATATGGGGAATCAGAGGCGGGGAATCAGAGGCGGGGAAACAGAGGCGTGGAATCAGATATGGGGAATCAGAATTGGGGAATCAGGGGCAGGGAATCAGTGGCAGGGAATCAGAGGCGGGGAATCAGAGGCGGGGAATCAGAGGCAGGGAATCAGACACGGGGAATCGGAGGCGGGGAATCAGAGATGGGGAATCAGAGGCGGGGAATCAGAGGCAGGGAATCGGACTCCGGGAATCAGAGTCGGGGAATCAGAGCTGGGGAATCAGAGGCGGGGAATCAGAGTTGGGGAATCAGAGGCTGCGAATCAGATATGGGGAAATAGAGGCGGGGAATCAGATATGGGGAATCAGAGGTGTGGAATCAGAGGTTGGGAATCAGAGGCAGGGAATCAGAGTCGGGGAAACAGAGGCGGGGAATCAGATATGGGGAATCAGAGGTGGCGAATCAAAGGCGGTGAAACAGAGATGGGGAATCAGGGCAGGGAATCAGAGGCAGGGAATCAAACACGGGGAATCAGAGCTGGGGAATCAGAGGCGGGGAATCAGAGTTGGGAATCAGAGGCGGGGAATCAGAGGCGGGGAAACAGAGGAGGGGAATCAGATATGGGGAATCAGAGGTGGGGAATCCGAGGTTGGGAATCAGAGGCAGGGAATCAGAGGCGGGGTATCAGAGGCGGGGAATCAGAGGAAGGGAATCAGATGTGCGGAATCGGAGATGGGGAATCAGAGGCAGGGAATCAGAGGCGGGGAATCAGAGGCGGGGAATCAGAGGCCGGGAATCAGATATGGGAAAACAGAGGCTGGGAATCCGAGGCGGGGAAACAGAGGCGGGGAATCAGATATGGGGAATCAGAGGTGGGGAATCAGAGGTTGGGAATCAGAGGCAGGGAATCAGAGGCTTGGAATCAGATGCAGGGAATCAGATGCGGGGAATCAGAGGCGGGGAATCAGAGCTGGGGAATCAAATGTGGGGAATCAGATTTGGGGAATCAGAGGCGGGGACTTAGATATTGGGAAACAGAGGCGGGGAATCAGAGGCGGGGAAACCCAGGTGGGGAATCAGATATGGGGAATCAGAGGTGGGGAATCAGAGGCAAGGAATCAGATGTGCGGAATCAGAGATGGGGAATCAGAGGCAGGGAATCAGAATCAGAAGCAGGGAATCAGAGGCCGGGAATCAGAGGCCGGAATCAGATGCTGGGAATCAGAGGCCTGGAATCAGAGGCGGGGAATCAGAGGCAGGGAATCAGATGCGGGGAATCAGAGGCGGGGAATCAGAGCTGGGGAATCAGAGGTGGGGTATTCGAGTTGGGGAATCAGAGGCGGGGAATCAGATATGGGGAAACAGAGGTGGGGAATCAGAAGCGGGGAAACAGAGGCAGGGAATCAGATATGGGGAATCAGAGGTGGGGAATCAGAGATGGGGAATCAGAGGCGGTGAATCAGAGATGGGGAATCAGAGGCGGGGAATCAGAGGCAGGAAATCAGACACGGGGATTCAGAGGCTGGGAATCAGACGGGGGGAATCAAAGGCGGGGAATCAGAGCTGGGGAATCGGAGGCAGGGAATCAGAGGCGGGGAATCAGATATGGGGAATCAGAGGCTGGGATTCAGAGGCGGGGAATCAGAGGCAGGGAATCAGACACGGGGAATCAGAGGTGGGGAATCAGAGATGGGGAATCAGAGGCGGGGAATCAGAGGCAGGGAATCAGACGCGGGGAATCTGAGGCGGGGAATCAGAGCTGGGGAATCAGACGTGGGGAATCAGAGTTGGGGAATCAGAGGCAGGGAATCGGATGTGCGGAATCAGAGATGGGGAATCAGATGTGGGGAATCAGAGGAATCAGAGATGGGGAATCAGAGGCAGGGAATCAGAGGCAGGAAATCAGACACGGGGATTCAGAGGCTGGGAATCAGACGGGGGGAATGAAAGGCGGGGAATCAGAGCTGGGGAATCAGAGGCAGGGAATCAGAGTTGGGGATTCAGAGACGGGGAATCAGATATGGGGAAACAGAGGCGGGGAATCAGAGGCGGGCAAACAGAGGCGGGGAATTAGATATGGGGAATCAGAGGTGGGGAATCAGAGGTGGTGAATCAGTGATGGGGAATCACAGGCGGGGAATCAGAGGCAGGGAATAGAACGCAGGGAATCAGACGCAGGGAATCAGAGCTGGGGAATCAGAGGCGGGGAATCATAGCTGGGAATCAGAGGCGGGGAATCAGATATGGGGAAACAGAGGCGGGGAATCAGAGGCGGGGAAACAGAGGCGGGGAATCAGATATGGGGAATCGGATGCGGGGAATCAGAGGCGGGGAATCAGAGCTGGGGAATCAGAGGCGGGGAATCAGAGTTGGGGCATCAGAGGTGGGGAATTAGATATAGGGAAACAGAGGCGGGGAATCAGAGGCGGGGAAACAGAGGCGGGGAATCAGATATGGGGAATCAGAGGTGGGGAATCAGAGGCAGGGAATCAGATGTGCGGAATCAGAGATGGGGAATCAGAGGCAGGGAATCAGAATCAGAAGCGGGGAATCAGAGGCCGGGAATCAGAGGCCGGGAATCAGATGCTGGGAATAAGAGGCCGGGAATCAGACGTGGGGAATTAGAGTCCGGGAATCAGAGATGGGGATTCAGAGGCGGGGAATGAGATATGGAGAATCAAAGGCGGGGAATCAGAGGCCTAGAAACAGTGGTGGGGAATCAGATATGGGGAATCAGAAGTGGCGAATCAAAGGCGGTGAATCAGAGATGGGGAATCAGAGGCGGGGAATCAGAGGCAGGGAATCAGATGCGGGGAATCAGAGGCGGGGAATCAGAGCTGGCGAATCAGAGGCGGGGAATCAGAGGTGGGCAATCAGAGGCGGGGAATCAGATATGGGGAATCAGAGGCGGGGAATCAGAGGCGGGGAAACAGAGGCGGGGAATCAAATATAGGGAATCAGAGGTGGGGAATCAGAGGTTGTGAATCAGAGATGGGGAATCAAGGCGGGGAATCAGAGGCAGGGAATCAGACACGGGGAATCAGAGGCGGGGATTCAGAGCTGGGGAATCAGAGGCAGGGAATCAGAGTTGGGGAATCAGAGGCAGGGAATCAGATATGGGGAATCAGAGGCGGGGAATCAGAGTCGGGGAAACAGAGGCGGGGAATCAGATATGGGGAATCAGAGGTGGGGAATCAGGGGCAGGGAGTCAGTTGCAGGGAATCAGAGGCGGGGAATCAGAGGCGGGGAATCAGAGGCAGGGAATCAGACACGGGGAATCAGAGGTGGGGAATCAGAGATGGGGAATCAGAGGCGGGGAATCAGAGGCAGGGAATCGGACGCCGGGAATCAGAGTCGGGGAATCAGAGCTGGGGAATCAGAGGCGGGGAATCAGAGTTGGGGAATCAGAGGCAGGGATTCAGATATGGGGAAATAGAGGCGGGGAATCAGATATGGGGAATCAGAGGTGTGGAATCAGAGGTTGGGAATCAGAGGAAGGGAATCAGAGTCGGGGAAACAGAGGCGGGGAATCAGATATGTGGAATCAGAGGTGGCGAATCAAAGGCGGTGAAACAGAGATGGGGAATCAGGGCAGGGAATCAGAGGCAGGGAATCAAACACGGGGAATCAGAGCTGGGGAATCAGAGGTGGGGAATCAGAGTTGGGAATCAGAGGCGGGGAATCAGAGGCGGGGAAACAGAGGCGGGGAATCAGAGGCGGGGAAACAGAGGCGGGGAATCAGAGGTGGTGAATCAGAGATGGGGAATCAGAGGCGGGGAATCAGAGGCAGGGAATCGGACGCCGGGAATCAGAGGCGGGGAATCAGAGCTGGGGAAACAGTGGCGGGGAATCAGATATGGGGAATCAGAGGTGGGGAATCAGGGGCGGGGAATCAGTGGCAGGGAATCAGAGGCCGGGAATAAAAGGCGGGGAATCAGAGCTGGGGAATCAGAGGTGGGGAATCAGAGTTGGGGAATCAGAGGAGGGGAATCAGATATGGGGAAACAGAGGCCGGGAATCAGAGGCAGAATAACAGAGGCGGGGAATCAGATATGGGGAATCAGAGGTGGGGAATTAGAGGTTGCGAATCAGAGGCGGGGAAACAGAGGCGGGGAATCAAATATAGGGAATCAGAGGTGGGGAATCACAGGTTGTGAATCAGAGATGGGGAATCAAGGCGGGGAATCAGAGGCAGGGAATCAGACGCGGGGAATCAGAGGCGGGGATTCAGTGCTGGGGAATCAGAGGCGGTGAATCAGAGTTGGGGAATCAGAGGCAGGGAATCAGATATGGGGAAACAGAGGCGGGGAATCAGAGGCGGGGAAACAGAGGCGGGGAATCAGATATGGGGAATCAGAATTGGGGAATCAGAGGCAGGGAATCAGTGGCAGGGAATCAGAGGCGGGGAATCAGAGGCGGGGAATCAGAGGCAGGGAATCAGACACGGGGAATCGGAGGCGGGGAATCAGAGATGGGGAATCAGAGGCGGGGAATCAGAGGCAGGGAATCGGACTCCGGGAATCAGAGTCGGGGAATCAGAGCTGGGGAATCAGAGGCGGGGAATCAGAGTTGGGGAATCAGAGGCTGCGAATCAGATATGGGGAAATAGAGGCGGGGAATCAGATATGGGGAATCAGAGGTGTGGAATCAGAGGTTGGGAATCAGAGGCAGGGAATCAGAGTCGGGGAAACAGAGGCGGGGAATCAGATATGGGGAATCAGAGGTGGCGAATCAAAGGCGGTGAAACAGAGATGGGGAATCAGGGCAGGGAATCAGAGGCACGGAATCAAACACGGGGAATCAGAGCTGGGGAATCAGAGGCGGGGAATCAGAGTTGGGAATCAGAGGCGGGGAATCAGAGGCGGGGAAACAGAGGAGGGGAATCAGATATGGGGATTCAGAGGTGGGGAATCCGAGGTTGGGAATCAGAGGCAGGGAATCAGAGGCGGGGTATCAGAGGCGGGGAATCAGAGGAAGGGAATCAGATGTGCGGAATCGGAGATGGGGAATCAGAGGCAGGGAATCAGAGGCGGGGAATCAGAGGCGGGGAATCAGAGGCCGGGAATCAGATATGGGAAAACAGAGGCTGGGAATCCGAGGCGGGGAAACAGAGGCGGGGAATCAGATATGGGGAATCAGAGGTGGGGAATCAGAGGTTGGGAATCAGAGGCAGGGAATCAGAGGCTTGGAATCAGATGCAGGGAATCAGATGCGGGGAATCAGAGGCGGGGAATCAGAGCTGGGGAATCAGAGGTGGGGAATCAGATTTGGGGAATCAGAGGCGGGGACTTAGATATTGGGAAACAGAGGCGGGGAATCAGAGGCGGGGAAACCCAGGCGGGGAATCAGATATGGGGAATCAGAGGTGGGGAATCAGAGGCAAGGAATCAGATGTGCGGAATCAGAGATGGGGAATCAGAGGCAGGGAATCAGAATCAGAAGCAGGGAATCAGAGGCCGGGAATCAGAGGCTGGAATCAGATGCTGGGAATCAGAGGCCTGGAATCAGAGGCGGGGAATCAGAGGCAGGGAATCAGATGCGGGGAATCAGAGGCGGGGAATCAGATATGGGGAAACAGAGGTGGGGAATCAGAGGCGGGGAAACAGAGGCAGGGAATCAGATATGGGGAATCAGAGGTGGGGAATCAGAGATGTGGAATCAGAGGCGGTGAATCAGAGATGGGGAATCAGAGGCGGGGAATCAGAGGCAGGAAATCAGACACGGGGATTCAGAGGCTGGGAATCAGACGGGGGGAATCAAAGGCGGGGAATCAGAGCTGGGGAATCAGAGGCAGGGAATCAGAGGCGGGGAATCAGATATGGGGAATCAGAGGCTGGGATTCAGAGGCGGGGAATCAGAGGCAGGGAATCAGACACGGGGAATCAGAGGTGGGGAATCAGAGATGGGGAATCAGAGGCGGGGAATCAGAGGCAGGGAATCAGACGCGGGGAATCTGAGGCGGGGAATCAGAGCTGGGGAATCAGAGGTGGGGAATCAGAGTTGGGGAATCAGAGGCAGGGAATCGGATGTGCGGAATCAGAGATGGGGAATCAGATGTGGGGAATCAGAGGAATCAGAGATGGGGAATCAGAGGCGGGGAATCAGAGGCAGGAAATCAGACACGGGGATTCAGAGGCTGGGAATCAGACGGGGGGAATCAAAGGCGGGGAATCAGAGCTGGGGAATCAGAGGCAGGGAATCAGAGTTGGGGATTCAGAGACGGGGAATCAGATATGGGGAAACAGAGGCGGGGAATCAGAGGCGGGCAAAGAGAGGCGGGGAATTAGATATGGGGAATCAGAGGTGGGGAATCAGAGGTGGTGAATCAGTGATGGGGAATCACAGGCGGGGAATCAGAGGCAGGGAATAGAACGCAGGGAATCAGACGCAGGGAATCAGAGCTGGGGAATCAGAGGCGGGGAATCATAGCTGGGAATCAGAGGCGGGGAATCAGATATGGGGAAACAGATGCGGGGAATCAGAGGCGGGGAAACAGAGGCGGGGAATCAGATATGGGGAATCGGATGCGGGGAATCAGAGGCGGGGAATCAGAGCTGGGGAATCAGAGGCGGGGAATCAGAGTTGGGGCATCAGAGGTGGGGAATTAGATATAGGGAAACAGAGGCGGGGAATCAGAGGCGGGGAAACAGAGGCGGGGAATCAGATATGGGGAATCAGAGGTGGGGAATCAGAGGCAGGGAATCAGATGTGCGGAATCAGAGATGGGGAATCAGAGGCAGGGAATCAGAATCAGAAGCGGGGAATCAGAGGCCGGGAATCAGAGGCCGGGAATCAGATGCTGGGAATAAGAGGCCGGGAATCAGAGGTGGGGAATCAGAGTCCGGGAATCAGAGATGGGGATTCAGAGGCGGGGAATGAGATATGGAGAATCAGAGGCGGGGAATCAGAGGCCGGGAAACAGAGGTGGGGAATCAGATATGGGGAATCAGAGGTGGCGAATCAAAGGCGGTGAATCAGAGATGGGGAATCAGAGGCGGGGAATCAGAGGCAGGGAATCAGATGCGGGGAATCAGAGGCGGGGAATCAGAGCTGGCGAATCAGAGGCGGGGAATCAGAGGTGGGCAATCAGAGGCGGGGAATCAGATATGGGGAATCAGAGGCGGGGAATCAGAGGCGGGGAAACAGAGGCGGGGAATCAAATATAGGGAATCAGAGGTGGGGAATCAGAGGTTGTGAATCAGAGATGGGGAATCAAGGCGGGGAATCAGAGGCAGGGAATCAGACACGGGGAATCAGAGGCGGGGATTCAGAGCTGGGGAATCAGAGGCAGGGAATCAGAGTTGGGGAATCAGAGGCAGGGAATCAGATATGGGGAATCAGAGGCGGGGAATCAGAGTCGGGGAAACAGAGGCAGGGAATCAGATATGGGGAATCAGAGGTGGGGAATCAGGGGCAGGGAGTCAGTTGCAGGGAATCAGAGGCGGGGAATCAGAGGCGGGGAATCAGAGGCAGGGAATCAGACACGGGGAATCAGAGGCGGGGAATCAGAGATGGGGAATCAGAGGCGGGGAATCAGAGGCAGGGAATCGGACGCCGGGAATCAGAGTCGGGGAATCAGAGCTGGGGAATCAGAGGCGGGGAATCAGAGTTGGGGAATCAGAGGCAGGGATTCAAATATGGGGAAATAGAGGCGGGGAATCAGATATGGGGAATCAGAGGTGGGGAATCAGAGGTTGGGAATCAGAGGCATGGAATCAGAGGCGGGGAATCAGAGGCGGGGAATCAGAGGCGGGGAATCAGAGGCCGGGAATCAGATATGGGGAAACAGAGGCGGGGAATCCGAGGCGGGGAAACAGAGGCGGGGAATCAGATATGGGGAATCAGAGGTGGGGAATCAGAGGTTGGGAATCAGAGGCAGGGAATCAGAGGCTTGGAATCAGATGCAGAGAATCAGATGCGGGGCATCAGAGGCGGGGAATCAGAGCTGGGGAATCAGAGGTGGGGAATCAGATTTGGGGAATCAGAGGTGGGGACTTAGATATTGGGAAACAGAGGCGGGGAATCAGAGGCGGGGAAACAGAGGTGGGGAATCAGATATGGAGAATCAGAGGTGGGGAATCAGAGGCAGGGAATCAGATGTGCGGAATCAGAGATAGGGAATCAGAGGCAGGGAATCAGAATCAGAAGCAGGGAATCAGAGGCCGGGAATCAGAGGCCGGAATCAGATGATGGGAATCAGAGGCCTGGAATCAGAGGCGGGGAATCAGAGGCAGGGAATCAGATGCGGGGAATCAGAGGCGGGGAATCAGAGCTGGGGAATCAGAGGCGGGGTATTAGAGTTGGGGAATCAGAGGCGGGGAATCAGATATGGGGAAACAGAGGTAGGGAATCAGAGGCGGGGAAACAGAGGCAGGGAATCAGATATGGGGAATCAGAGGCGGGGAATCAGAGGTGGGGAAACATAGGCAGGGAATCGGATGTGCGGAATCAGAGATGGGGAATCAGAGGCCGGGAATCAGAGGTGGTGAATCAGAGATGGGGAATCGGAGGCGGGGAATCAGAGGCAGGGTATCAGACGCGGGGAATCAGAGGTGGGCAATAAGAGGCGGGGAATCAGATATGGGGAATCAGAGGCGGGGAATCAGAGGCGGGGAAACAGAGGCGGGGAATCAGATATGGGGAATCAGAGGAGGGGCATCAGAGGTTGTGAATCACAGATGGGGAATCAGAGGCGGGGAATCAGAGGCAGGGAATCAGACGCGGGGAATCAGAGGCGGGGATTCAGAGCTGGGGAATCAGAAGCGGGGAATCAGAGTTGGGGAATCAGAGGCGGTGAATCAGATATGGGGAATCAGAGGCAGGGAATCAGAGGCGGGGAATAAGAGGCATGGAATCAGACGCGGGGAATCTGAGGCGGGGAATCAGAGCTGGGGAATCAGAGGTGGGGAATCAGAGTTGGGGAATCAGAGGCAGGGAATTGGATGTGCGGAATCAGCGATGGGGAATCAGAGGTGGGGAATCAGAGGCGGTGAATCAGAGATGGGGAATCAGAGGCGGGGAATCAGAGGCAGGAAATCAGACACGGGGATTCAGAGGCTGGGAATCAGACGGGGGGAATCAAAGGCGGGGAATCAGAGCTGGGGAATCTGAGGCAGGGAATCAGAGTTGGGGATTCAGAGGCGGGGAATCAGATATGGGGAAACAGAGGCGTGGAATCAGAGGCGGGCAAACAGAGGCGGGGAATTAGATATGGGGAATCAGAGGTAGGGAATCAGAGGTGGTGAATCAGTGATGGGGAATCACAGGCGGGGAATCAGAGGCAGGGAATAGAACGCGGGGAATCAGAATCAGGGAATCAGAGCTGGGGAATCAGAGGCGGAGAATCATAGTTGGGAATCAGAGGCGGGAATCAGATATGGGGAAACAGAGGCGGGGAATCAGAGGCGGGGCAACAGAGGCGGGGAATCAGATATGGGGAATCGGATGCAGGGAATCAGAGGCGGGGAATCAGAGCTGGGGAATCAGAGGCGGGGAATCAGAGATGGGGATTCAGAGGCGGGGAATGAGATATGGAGAATCAGAGGCGGGGAATCAGAGGCGGGGAAACAGAGTTGGGGAATCAGATATGGGGAATCAGAGGTGGCGAATCAAAGGCGGTGAATCAGAGATGGGGAATCAGAGGCAGGGAATCAGAGGCAGGGAATCAGATGCGGGGAATCAGAGGCGGGGAATCAGAGCTGGCGAATCAGAGGCTGGGAATCAGAGGTGGTCAATCAGAGGCGGGGAATCACATATGGGGAATCAGAGGCGGGGAATCAGAGGCGGGGAAACAGAGGCGGGGAATCAAATATAGGGAATCAGAGGTGGGGAATCAGAGGTTGTGAATCAGAGATGGGGAATCAAGGCGGGGAATCAGAGGCAGGGAATCAGACGCGGGGAATCAGAGGCGGGGATTCAGAGCTGAGGAATCAGAGGCGGGGAATCAGAGTTGGGGAATCAGAGGCAGGGAATCAGATATGGGGAATCAGAGGTGGGGAATCAGAGGCCGGGAATCAGATATGGGGAAACATAGGCGGGGAATCCGAGGCGGGGAAACAGAGGTGGGGAATCAGATATGGGGAATCAGAGGTGGGGAATCAGAGGTTGGGAATCAGAGGCAGGGAATCAGAGGCTTGGAATCAGATGCAGGGTATCAGATGCGGGGAATCAGAGGCGGGGAATCAGAGCTGGGGAATCAGAGGTGGGGAATCAGATTTGGGGAATCAGAGGTGGGGACTTAGATATTGGGAAACAGAGGCGGGGAATCAGAGGCGGGGAAACAGAGGCGGGGAATCAGATATGGGGAATCAGAGGTGGGGAATCAGAGGCAGGGAATCAGATGCGCGGAATCAGAGATGGGGAATCAGAGGCAGGGAATCAGAATCAGAAGCAGGGAATCAGACACGGGGAATCAGAGGCGGGGATTCAGAGCTGGGGAATCAGAGGCAGGGAATCAGAGTTGGGGAATCAGAGGCAGGGAATCAGATATGGGGAATCAGAGGCGGGGAATCAGAGTCGGGGAAACAGAGGCGGGGAATCAGATATGGGGAATCAGAGGTGGGGAATCAGGGGCAGGGAGTCAGTTGCAGGGAATCAGAGGCGGGGAATCAGAGGCGGGGAATCAGAGGCAGGGAATCAGACACGGGGAATCAGAGGTGGGGAATCAGAGATGGGGAATCAGAGGCGGGGAATCAGAGGCAGGGAATCGGACGCCGGGAATCAGAGTCGGGGAATCAGAGCTGGGGAATCAGAGGCGGGGAATCAGAGTTGGGGAATCAGAGGCAGGGATTCAGATATGGGGAAATAGAGGCGGGGAATCAGATATGGGGAATCAGAGGTGTGGAATCAGAAGTTGGGAATCAGAGGAAGGGAATCAGAGTCGGGGAAACAGAGGCGGGGAATCAGATATGTGGAATCAGAGGTGGCGAATCAAAGGCGGTGAAACAGAGATGGGGAATCAGGGCAGGGAATCAGAGGCAGGGAATCAAACACGGGGAATCAGAGCTGGGGAATCAGAGGTGGGGAATCAGAGTTGGGAATCAGAGGCGGGGAATCAGAGGCGGGGAAACAGAGGCGGGGAATCAGAGGCGGGGAAACAGAGGCGGGGAATCAGAGGTGGTGAATCAGAGATGGGGAATCAGAGGCGGGGAATCAGAGGCAGGGAATCGGACGCCGGGAATCAGAGGCGGGGAATCAGAGCTGGGAAAACAGTGGCGGGGAATCAGATATGGGGAATCAGAGGTGGGGAATCAGGGGCGGGGAATCAGTGGCAGGGAATCAGAGGCCGGGAATAAAAGGCGGGGAATCAGAGCTGGGGAATCAGAGGTGGGGAATCAGAGTTGGGGAATCAGAGGAGGGGAATCAGATATGGGGAAACAGAGGCCGGGAATCAGAGGCAGAATAACAGAGGCGGGGAATCAGATATGGGGAATCAGAGGTGGGGAATTAGAGGTTGCGAATCAGAGGCGGGGAAACAGAGGCGGGGAATCAAATATAGGGAATCAGAGGTTGGGAATCACAGGTTGTGAATCAGAGATGGGGAATCAAGGCGGGGAATCAGAGGCAGGGAATCAGACGCGGGGAATCAGAGGCGGGGATTCAGAGCTGGGGAATCAGAGGCGGTGAATCAGAGTTGGGGAATCAGAGGCAGGGAATCAGATATGGGGAAACAGAGGCGGGGAATCAGAGGCGGGGAAACAGAGGCGGGGAATCAGATATGGGGAATCAGAATTGGGGAATCAGAGGCAGGGAATCAGTGGCAGGGAATCAGAGGCGGGGAATCAGAGGCGGGGAATCAGAGGCAGGGAATCAGACACGGGGAATCGGAGGCGGGGAATCAGAGATGGGGAATCAGAGGCGGGGAATCAGAGGCAGGGAATCGGACTCCGGGAATCAGAGTCGGGGAATCAGAGCTGGGGAATCAGAGGCGGGGAATCAGAGTTGGGGAATCAGAGGCTGCGAATCAGATATGGGGAAATAGAGGCGGGGAATCAGATATGGGGAATCAGAGGTGTGGAATCAGAGGTTGGGAATCAGAGGCAGGGAATCAGAGTCGGGGAAACAGAGGCGGGGAATCAGATATGGGGAATCAGAGGTGGCGAATCAAAGGCGGTGAAACAGAGATGGGGAATCAGGGCAGGGAATCAGAGGCACGGAATCAAACACGGGGAATCAGAGCTGGGGAATCAGAGGCGGGGAATCAGAGTTGGGAATCAGAGGCGGGGAATCAGAGGCGGGGAAACAGAGGAGGGGAATCAGATATGGGGATTCAGAGGTGGGGAATCCGAGGTTGGGAATCAGAGGCAGGGAATCAGAGGCGGGGTATCAGAGGCGGGGAATCAGATGTGCGGAATCGGAGATGGGGAATCAGAGGCAGGGAATCAGAGGCGGGGAATCAGAGGCGGGGAATCAGAGGCCGGGAATCAGATATGGGAAAACAGAGGCTGGGAATCCGAGGCGGGGAAACAGAGGCGGGGAATCAGATATGGGGAATCAGAGGTGGGGAATCAGAGGTTGGGAATCAGAGGCAGGGAATCAGAGGCTTGGAATCAGATGCAGGGAATCAGATGCGGGGAATCAGAGGCGGGGAATCAGAGCTGGGGAATCAGAGGTGGGGAATCAGATTTGGGGAATCAGAGGCGGGGACTTAGATATTGGGAAACAGAGGCGGGGAATCAGAGGCGGGGAAACCCAGGCGGGGAATCAGATATGGGGAATCAGAGGTTGGGAATCAGAGGCAAGGAATCAGATGTGCGGAATCAGAGATGGGGAATCAGAGGCAGGGAATCAGAATCAGAAGCAGGGAATCAGAGGCCGGGAATCAGAGGCCGGAATCAGATGCTGGGAATCAGAGGCCTGGAATCAGAGGCGGGGAATCAGAGGCAGGGAATCAGATGCGGGGAATCAGAGGCGGGGAATCAGAGCTGGGGAATCAGAGGTGGGGTATTCGAGTTGGGGAATCAGAGGCGGGGAATCAGATATGGGGAAACAGAGGTGGGGAATCAGAGGCGGGGAAACAGAGGCAGGGAATCAGATATGGGGAATCAGAGGTGGGGAATCAGAGATGTGGAATCAGAGGCGGTGAATCAGAGATGGGGAATCAGAGGCGGGGAATCAGAGGCAGGAAATCAGACACGGGGATTCAGAGGCTGGGAATCAGACGGGGGGAATCAAAGGCGGGGAATCAGAGCTGGGGAATCAGAGGCAGGGAATCAGAGGCGGGGAATCAGATATGGGGAATCAGAGGCTGGGATTCAGAGGCGGGGAATCAGAGGCAGGGAATCAGACACGGGGAATCAGAGGTGGGGAATCAGAGATGGGGAATCAGAGGCGGGGAATCAGAGGCAGGGAATCAGACGCGGGGAATCTGAGGCAGGGAATCAGAGCTGGGGAATCAGAGGTGGGGAATCAGAGTTGGGGAATCAGAGGCAGGGAATCGGATGTGCGGAATCAGAGATGGGGAATCAGATGTGGGGAATCAGAGGAATCAGAGATGGGGAATCAGAGGCGGGGAATCAGAGGCAGGAAATCAGACACGGGGATTCAGAGGCTGGGAATCAGACGGGGGGAATCAAAGGCGGGGAATCAGAGCTGGGGAATCAGAGGCAGGGAATCAGAGTTGGGGATTCAGAGACGGGGAATCAGATATGGGGAAACAGAGGCGGGGAATCAGAGGCGGGCAAACAGAGGCGGGGAATTAGATATGGGGAATCAGAGGTGGGGAATCAGAGGTGGTGAATCAGTGATGGGGAATCACAGGCGGGGAATCAGAGGCAGGGAATAGAACGCAGGGAATCAGACGCAGGGAATCAGAGCTGGGGAATCAGAGGCGGGGAATCATAGCTGGGAATCAGAGGCGGGGAATCAGATATGGGGAAACAGAGGCGGGGAATCAGAGGCGGGGAAACAGAGGCGGGGAATCAGATATGGGGAATCGGATGCGGGGAATCAGAG
Organism: Narcine bancroftii; assembly: GCF_036971445.1. Taxonomy (NCBI): domain Eukaryota; kingdom Metazoa; phylum Chordata; class Chondrichthyes; order Torpediniformes; family Narcinidae; genus Narcine; species Narcine bancroftii. The sequence continues at coordinate 1,105,880 of NW_027211891.1, read as the reverse complement.
GCGGGGAATCAGAGCTGGGGAATCAGAGGCGGGGAATCAGAGTTGGGGCATCAGAGGTGGGGAATTAGATATAGGGAAACAGAGGCGGGGAATCAGAGGCGGGGAAACAGAGGCGGGGAATCAGATATGGGGAATCAGAGGTGGGGAATCAGAGGCAGGGAATCAGATGTGCGGAATCAGAGATGGGGAATCAGAGGCAGGGAATCAGAATCAGAAGCGGGGAATCAGAGGCCGGGAATCAGAGGCCGGGAATCAGATGCTGGGAATAAGAGGCCGGGAATCAGAGGTGGGGAATCAGAGTCCGGGAATCAGAGATGGGGATTCAGAGGCGGGGAATGAGATATGGAGAATCAGAGGCGGGGAATCAGAGGCCGGGAAACAGAGGTGGGGAATCAGATATGGGGAATCAGAGGTGGCGAATCAAAGGCGGTGAATCAGAGATGGGGAATCAGAGGCGGGGAATCAGAGGCAGGGAATCAGATGCGGGGAATCAGAGGCGGGGAATCAGAGCTGGCGAATCAGAGGTGGGCAATCAGAGGCGGGGAATCAGATATGGGGAATCAGAGGCGGGGAATCAGAGGCGGGGAAACAGAGGCGGGGAATCAAATATAGGGAATCAGAGGTGGGGAATCAGAGGTTGTGAATCAGAGATGGGGAATCAAGGCGGGGAATCAGAGGCAGGGAATCAGACACGGGGAATCAGAGGCGGGGATTCAGAGCTGGGGAATCAGAGGCAGGGAATCAGAGTTGGGGAATCAGAGGCAGGGAATCAGATATGGGGAATCAGAGGCGGGGAATCAGAGTCGGGGAAACAGAGGCGGGGAATCAGATATGGGGAATCAGAGGTGGGGAATCAGGGGCAGGGAGTCAGTTGCAGGGAATCAGAGGCGGGGAATCAGAGGCGGGGAATCAGAGGCAGGGAATCAGACACGGGGAATCAGAGGCGGGGAATCAGAGATGGGGAATCAGAGGCGGGGAATCAGAGGCAGGGAATCGGACGCCGGGAATCAGAGTCGGGGAATCAGAGCTGGGGAATCAGAGGCGGGGAATCAGAGTTGGGGAATCAGAGGCAGGGATTCAAATATGGGGAAATAGAGGCGGGGAATCAGATATGGGGAATCAGAGGTGTGGAATCAGAGGTTGGGAATCAGAGGAAGGGAATCAGAGTCGGGGAAACAGAGGCGGGGAATCAGATATGTGGAATCAGAGGTGGCGAATCAAAGGCGGTGAAACAGAGATGGGGAATCAGGGCAGGGAATCAGAGGCAGGGAATCAAACACGGGGAATCAGAGCTGGGGAATCAGAGGTGGGGAATCAGAGTTGGGAATCAGAGGCGGGGAATCAGAGGCGGGGAAACAGAGGCGGGGAATCAGATATGGGGAATCAGAGGTGGGGAATCAGAGGTTGGGAATCAGAGGCATGGAATCAGAGGCGGGGAATCAGAGGCGGGGAATCAGAGGCGGGGAATCAGAGGCCGGGAATCAGATATGGGGAAACAGAGGCGGGGAATCCGAGGCGGGGAAACAGAGGCGGGGAATCAGATATGGGGAATCAGAGGTGGGGAATCAGAGGTTGGGAATCAGAGGCAGGGAATCAGAGGCTTGGAATCAGATGCAGGGAATCAGATGCGGGGCATCAGAGGCGGGGAATCAGAGCTGGGGAATCAGAGGTGGGGAATCAGATTTGGGGAATCAGAGGTGGGGACTTAGATATTGGGAAACAGAGGCGGGGAATCAGAGGCGGGGAAACAGAGGTGGGGAATCAGATATGGAGAATCAGAGGTGGGGAATCAGAGGCAGGGAATCAGATGTGCGGAATCAGAGATAGGGAATCAGAGGCAGGGAATCAGAATCAGAAGCAGGGAATCAGAGGCCGGGAATCAGAGGCCGGAATCAGATGATGGGAATCAGAGGCCTGGAATCAGAGGGGGGGAATCAGAGGCAGGGAATCAGATGCGGGGAATCAGAGGCGGGGAATCAGAGCTGGGGAATCAGAGGCGGGGTATTAGAGTTGGGGAATCAGAGGCGGGGAATCAGATATGGGGAAACAGAGGTAGGGAATCAGAGGCGGGGAAACAGAGGCAGGGAATCAGATATGGGGAATCAGAGGCGGGGAATCAGAGGTGGGGAAACATAGGCAGGGAATCGGATGTGCGGAATCAGAGATGGGGAATCAGAGGCCGGGAATCAGAGGTGGTGAATCAGAGATGGGGAATCAGAGGCGGGGAATCAGAGGCAGGGTATCAGACGCGGGGAATCAGAGGTGGGCAATAAGAGGCGGGGAATCAGATATGGGGAATCAGAGGCGGGGAATCAGAGGCGGGGAAACAGAGGCGGGGAATCAGATATGGGGAATCAGAGGAGGGGCATCAGAGGTTGTGAATCACAGATGGGGAATCAGAGGCGGGGAATCAGAGGCAGGGAATCAGACGCGGGGAATCAGAGGCGGGGATTCAGAGCTGGGGAATCAGAAGCGGGGAATCAGAGTTGGGGAATCAGAGGCGGTGAATCAGATATGGGGAATCAGAGGCAGGGAATCAGAGGCGGGGAATAAGAGGCATGGAATCAGACGCGGGGAATCTGAGGCGGGGAATCAGAGCTGGGGAATCAGAGGTGGGGAATCAGAGTTGGGGAATCAGAGGCAGGGAATTGGATGTGCGGAATCAGAGATGGGGAATCAGAGGTGGGGAATCAGAGGCGGTGAATCAGAGATGGGGAATCAGAGGCGGGGAATCAGAGGCAGGAAATCAGACACGGGGATTCAGAGGCTGGGAATCAGACGGGGGGAATCAAAGGCGGGGAATCAGAGCTGGGGAATCTGAGGCAGGGAATCAGAGTTGGGGATTCAGAGGCGGGGAATCAGATATGGGGAAACAGAGGCGTGGAATCAGAGGCGGGCAAACAGAGGCGGGGAATTAGATATGGGGAATCAGAGGTAGGGAATCAGAGGTGGTGAATCAGTGATGGGGAATCACAGGCGGGGAATCAGAGGCAGGGAATAGAACGCGGGGAATCAGAATCAGGGAATCAGAGCTGGGGAATCAGAGGCGGAGAATCATAGTTGGGAATCAGAGGCGGGAATCAGATATGGGGAAACAGAGGCGGGGAATCAGAGGCGGGGCAACAGAGGCGGGGAATCAGATATGGGGAATCGGATGCAGGGAATCAGAGGCGGGGAATCAGAGCTGGGGAATCAGAGGCGGGGAATCAGAGATGGGGATTCAGAGGCGGGGAATGAGATATGGAGAATCAGAGGCGGGGAATCAGAGGCGGGGAAACAGAGTTGGGGAATCAGATATGGGGAATCAGAGGTGGCGAATCAAAGGCGGTGAATCAGAGATGGGGAATCAGAGGCAGGGAATCAGAGGCAGGGAATCAGATGCGGGGAATCAGAGGCGGGGAATCAGAGCTGGCGAATCAGAGGCTGGGAATCAGAGGTGGTCAATCAGAGGCGGGGAATCAGATATGGGGAATCAGAGGCGGGGAATCAGAGGCGGGGAAACAGAGGCGGGGAATCAAATATAGGGAATCAGAGGTGGGGAATCAGAGGTTGTGAATCAGAGATGGGGAATCAAGGCGGGGAATCAGAGGCAGGGAATCAGACGCGGGGAATCAGAGGCGGGGATTCAGAGCTGAGGAATCAGAGGCGGGGAATCAGAGTTGGGGAATCAGAGGCAGGGAATCAGATATGGGGAATCAGAGGCGGGGAATCAGAGGCCGGGAATCAGATATGGGGAAACATAGGCGGGGAATCCGAGGCGGGGAAACAGAGGTGGGGAATCAGATGCAGGGTATCAGATGCGGGGAATCAGAGGCGGGGAATCAGAGCTGGGGAATCAGAGGTGGGGAATCAGATTTGGGGAATCATAGGTGGGGACTTAGATATTGGGAAACAGAGGCGGGGAATCAGAGGCGGGGAAACAGAGGCGGGGAATCAGATATGGGGAATCAGAGGTGGGGAATCAGAGGCAGGGAATCAGATGCGCGGAATCAGAGATGGGGAATCAGAGGCAGGGAATCAGAATCAGAAGCAGGGAATCAGAGGCCGGGAATCAGAGGCCGGAATCAGATGCTGGGAATCAGAGGCCTGGAATCAGAGGCGGGGAATCAGAGGCAGGGAATCAGATGCGGGGAATCAGAGGCGGGGAATCAGAGCTGGGGAATCAGAGGCGGGGTATTAGAGTTGGGGAATCAGAGGCGGGGAATCAGATATGGGGAAACAGAGGTGGGGAATCAGAGGCGGGGAAACAGAGGCAGGGAATCAGATATGGGGAATCAGAGGTGGGGCATCAGAGGTTGTGAATCACAGATGGGGAATCAGAGGCGGTGAATCAGAGGCAGGGAATAAGACGCGGGGAATCAGAGGCGGGGATTCAGAGCTGGGGAATCAGAAGCGGGGAATCAGAGTTGGGGAATCAGAAGCGGGGAATCAGATATGGGGAATCAGAGGCAGGGAATCAGAGGCGGGGAATCAGAGGCAGGGAATCAGACGCGGGGAATCTGAGGCGGGGAATCAGAGCTGGGGAATCAGAGGTGGGGAATCAGAGTTGGGGAATCAGAGGCAGGGAATTGGATGTGCGGAATCAGAGAGGGGGAATCAGAGGTGGGGAATCAGAGGCGGTGAATCAGAGATGGGGAATCAGAGGCGGGGAATCAGAGGCAGGAAATCAGACACGGGGATTCAGAGGCTGGGAATCAGACGGGGGGAATCAAAGGCGGGGAATCAGAGCTGGGGAATCTGAGGCAGGGAATCAGAGTTGGGGATTCAGAGGCGGGGAATCAGATATGGGGAAACAGAGGCGGGGAATCAGAGGCGGGCAAACAGAGGCGGGGAATTAGATATGGGGAATCAGAGGTAGGGAATCAGAGGTGGTGAATCAGTGATGGGGAATCACAGGCGGGGAATCAGAGGCAGGGAATAGAACGCGGGGAATCAGAGGCAGGGAATCAGAGCTGGGGAATCAGAGGAGGGGATTCATTGTTGGGAATCAGAGGCGGGAATCAGATATGGGGAAACAGAGGCGGGGAATCAGAGGCGGTGAAACAGAGGCGGGGAATCAGATATGGGGAATCGGATGCAGGGAATCAGAGGCGGGGAATCAGAGCTGGGGAATCAGAGGCGGGGAATCAGAGTTGGGGCATCAGAGGTGGGGAATTAGATATAGGGAAACAGAGGCGGGGAATCAGAGGCGGGGAAACAGAGGCGGGGAATCAGATATGGGGAATCAGAGGTGGGGAATCAGAGGCAGGGAATCAGATGTGCGGAATCAGAGATGGGGAATAAGAGGCAGGGAATCAGGATCAGAAGTGGGGAATCAGAGGCCGGGAATCAGAGGCCGGGAATCAGATGCTGGGAATAAGAGGCCGGGAATCAGAGGTGGGGAATCAGATATGGGGAATAAGAGGTGGCGAATCAAAGGCGGTGAATCAGAGATGGGGAATCAGAGGCGGGGAATCAGAGGCAGGGAATCAGATGCGGGGAATCAGAGGCGGGGAATCAGAGCTGGCGAATCAGAGGCTGGGAATCAGAGGTGGGCAATCAGAGGCGGGGAAACAGATATGGGGAATTAGAGGCGGGGAATCAGAGGCGGGGAAACAGAGGCGGGGAATCAAATATAGGGAATCAGAGGTGGGGAATCAGAGGTTGTGAATCAGAGATGGGGAATCAAGGCGGGGAAACAGAGGCAGGGAATCAGACGCGGGGAATCAGAGGCGGGGATTCAGAGCTGGGGAATCAGAGGCGGGGAATCAGAGTTGGGGAATCAGAGGCAGGGAATCAGATATGGGGAATCAGAGGCGGGGAATCAGAGGCGGGGAAACAGAGGCGGGGAATCAGATGTGGGGAATCAGATATGGGGAAACAGAGGCGGGGAATCCGAGGCGGGGAAACAGAGGCGGGGAATCAGATATGGGGAATCAGAGGTGGGGAATCAGAGGTTGGGAATCAGAGGCAGGGAATCAGAGGCTTGGAATCAGATGCAGGGAATCAGATGCGGGGCATCAGAGGCGGGGAATCAGAGCTGGGAAATCAGAGGTGGGGAATCAGATTTGGGGAATCAGAGGTGGGGACTTAGATATTGGGAAACAGAGGCGGGGAATCAGAGGCGGGGAAACAGAGGTGGGGAATCAGATATGGGGAATCAGAGGTGGGGAATCAGAGGCAGGGAATCAGATGTGCGGAATCAGAGATAGGGAATCAGAGGCAGGGAATCAGAATCAGAAGCAGGGAATCAGAGGCCGGGAATCAGAGGCCGGAATCAGATGATGGGAATCAGAGGCCTGGAATCAGAGGCGGGGAATCAGAGGCAGGGAATCAGATGCAGGGAATCAGAGGCGGGGAATCAGAGCTGGGGAATCAGAGGCGGGGTATTAGAGTTGGGGAATCAGAGGCGGGGAATCAGATATGGGGAAACAGAGGTAGGGAATCAGAGGCGGGGAAACTGAGGCAGGGAATCAGATATGGGGAATCAGAGGCGGGGAATCAGAGGTGGGGAAACATAGGCAGGGAATCGGATGTGCGGAATCAGAAATGGGGAATCAGAGGCCGGGAATCAGAGGTGGTGAATCAGAGATGGGGAATCAGAGGCGGGGAATCAGAGGCAGGGTATCAGACGCGGGGAGTCAGAGGTGGGCAATCAGAGGCGGGGAATCAGATATGGGGAATCAGATGCGGGGAAACAGAGGCGGGGAATCAGATATGGGGAATCAGAGGTGGGGAATCAGAGGTTGTGAATCACAGATGGGGAATCAGAGGCGGGGAATCAGAGGCAGGGAATCAGACGCGGGGAATCAGAGGCGGGGATTCAGAGCTGGGGAATCAGAAGCGGGGAATCAGAGTTGGGGAATCAGAGGCGGGGAATCAGATATGGGGAATCAGAGGCAGGGAATCAGAGGCGGGGAATAAGAGGCAGGGAATCAGACGCGGGGAATCTGAGGCGGGGAATCAGAGCTGGGGAATCAGAGGTGGGGAATCAGAGTTGGGGAATCAGAGGCAGGGAATTGGATGTGCGGAATCAGAGATGGGGAATCAGAGGTGGGGAATCAGAGGCGGTGAATCAGAGATGGGGAATCAGAGGCGGGGAATCAGAGGCAGGAAATCAGACACGGGGATTCAGAGGCTGGGAATCAGACGGGGTGAATCAAAGGCGGGGAATCAGAGCTGGGGAATCTGAGGCAGGGAATCAGAGTTGGGGATTCAGAGGCGGGGAATCAGATATGGGGAAACAGAGGCGGGGAATCAGAGGCGGGCAAACAGAGGCGGGGAATTAGATATGGGGAATCAGAGGTAGGGAATCAGAGGTGGTGAATCAGTGATGGGGAATCACAGGCGGGGAATCAGAGGCAGGGAATAGAACGCGGGGAATCAGAGGCAGGGAATCAGAGCTGGGGAATCAGAGGCGGAGAATCATATTTGGGAATCAGAGGCGGGAATCAGATATTCGGAAACAGAGGCGGGGAATCGGAGGCGGGGAAACAGAGGCGGGGAATCAGATATGGGGAATCGGATGCAGGGAATCAGAGGCGGGGAATCAGAGCTGGGGAATCAGAGGCGGGGAATCAGAGTTGGGGCATCAGAGGTGGGGAATTAGATATAGGGAAACAGAGGCGGGGAATCAGAGGCGGGGAAACAGAAGTGGGGAATCAGATATGGGGAATCAGAGGTGGGGAATCAGAGGCAGGGAATCAGATGTGCGGAATCAGAGATGGGGAATCAGAGGCAGGGAATCAGAAGCGGGGAATCAGAGGCCGGGAATCAGAGGCCGGGAATCAGATGCTGGGAATAAGAGGCCGGGAATCAGAGGAGGGGAATCAGAGTCCGGGAATCAGAGATGGGGATTCAGAGGCGGGGAATGAGATATGGAGAATCAGAGGCGGGGAATCAGAGGCGGGGAAACAGAGTTGGGGAATCAGATATGGGGAATCAGAGGTGGCGAATCAAAGGCGGTGAATCAGAGATGGGGAATCAGAGGCAGGGAATCAGAGGCAGGGAATCAGATGCGGGGAATCAGAGGCGGGGAATCAGAGCTGGCGAATCAGAGGCTGGGAATCAGAGGTGGGCAATCAGAGGCGGGGAATCAGATATGGGGAATCAGAGGCGGGGAATCAGAGGCGGGGAAACAGAGGCGGGGAATCAAATATAGGGAATCAGAGGTGGGGAATCAGAGGTTGTGAATCAGAGATGGGGAATCAAGGCGGGGAATCAGAGGCAGGGAATCAGACGCGGGGAATCAGAGGCGGGGATTCAGAGCTGGGGAATCAGAGGCGGGGAATCAGAGTTGGGGAATCAGAGGCAGGGAATCAGATATGGGGAATCAGAGGCGGGGAATCAGAGGCCGGGAATCAGATATGGGGAAACAGAGGCGGGGAATCCGAGGCGGGGAAACAGAGGCGGGGAATCAGATATGGGGAATCAGAGGTGGGGAATCAGAGGTTGGGAATCAGAGGCAGGGAATCAGAGGCTTGGAATCAGATGCAGGGTATCAGATGCGGGGAATCAGAGGCGGGGAATCAGAGCTGGGGAATCAGAGGTGGGGAATCAGATTTGGGGAATCAGAGGTGGGGACTTTGATATTGGGAAACAGAGGCGGGGAATCAGAGGCGGGGAAACAGAGGCGGGGAATCAGATATGGGGAATCAGAGGTGGGGAATCAGAGGCAGGGAATCAGATGTGCGGAATCAGAGATGGGAAATCAGAGGCAGGGAATCAGAATCAGAAGCGGGGAATCAGAGGCCGGGAATCAGAGGCCGGGAATCAGATGCTGGGAATAAGAGGCCGGGAATCAGAGGTGGGGAATCAGAGTCCGGGAATCAGAGATGGGGATTCAGAGGCGGGGAATGAGATATGGAGAATCAGAGGCGGGGAATCAGAGGCCGGGAAACAGAGGTGGGGAATCAAATATGGGGAATCAGAGGTGGCGAATCAAAGGCGGTGAATCAGAGATGGGGAATCAGAGGCGGGGAATCAGAGGCAGGGAATCAGATGCGGGGAATCAGAGGCGGGGAATCAGAGCTGGCGAATCAGAGGCGGGGAATCAGAGGTGGGCAATCAGAGGCGGGGAATCAGATATGGGGAATCAGAGGCGGGGAATCAGAGGCGGGGAAACAGAGGCGGGGAATCAAATATAGGGAATCAGAGGTGGGGAATCAGAGGTTGTGAATCAGAGATGGGGAATCAAGGTGGGGAATCAGAGGCAGGGAATCAGACACGGGGAATCAGAGGCGGGGATTCAGAGCTGGGGAATCAGAGGCAGGGAATCAGAGTTGGGGAATCAGAGGCAGGGAATCAGATATGGGGAATCAGAGGCGGGGAATCAGAGGCGGGGAAACAGAGGCGGGGAATCTGATATGGGGAATCAGAGGTGGGGAATCAGGGGCAGGGAGTCAGTTGCAGGGAATCAGAGGCGGGGAATCAGAGGCGGGGAATCAGAGGCAGGGAATCAGACACGGGGAATCAGAGGCGGGGAATCAGAGATGGGGAATCAGAGGAGGGGAATCAGAGGCAGGGAATCGGACGCCGGGAATCAGAGTCGGGGAATCAGAGCTGGGGAATCAGAGGCGGGGAATCAGAGTTGGGGAATCAGAGGCAGGGATTCAGATATGGGGAAATAGAGGCGGGGAATCAGATATGGGGAATCAGAGGTGTGGAATCAGAGGTTGGGAATCAGAGGAAGGGAATCAGAGTCGGGGAAACAGAGGCGGGGAATCAGATATGTGGAATCAGAGGTGGCGAATCAAAGGCGGTGAAACAGAGATGGGGAATCAGGGCAGGGAATCAGAGGCAGGGAATCAAACACGGGGAATCAGAGCTGGGGAATCAGAGGTGGGGAATCAGAGTTGGGAATCAGAGGCGGGGAATCAGAGGCGGGGAAACAGAGGCGGGGAATCAGATATGGGGAATCAGAGGTGGGGAATCAGAGGTTGGGAATCAGAGGCATGGAATCAGAGGCGGGGAATCAGAGGCGGGGAATCAGAGGCGGGGAATCAGAGGCCGGGAATCAGATATGGGGAAACAGAGGCGGGGAATCCGAGGCGGGGAAACAGAGGCGGGGAATCAGATATGGGGAATCAGAGGTGGGGAATCAGAGGCTTGGAATCAGATGCAGGGAATCAGATGCGGGGCATCAGAGGCGGGGAATCAGAGCTGGGGAATCAGAGGTGGGGAATCAGATTTGGGGAATCAGAGGTGGGGACTTAGATATTGGGAAACAGAGGCGGGGAATCAGAGGCGGGGAAACAGAGGTGGGGAATCAGATATGGGGAATCAGAGGTGTGGAATCAGAGGCAGGGAATCAGATGTGCGGAATCAGAGATAGGGAATCAGAGGCAGGGAATCAGAATCAGAAGCAGGGAATCAGAGGCCGGGAATCAGAGGCCGGAATCAGATGATGGGAATCAGAGGCCTGGAATCAGAGGCGGGGAATCAGAGGCAGGGAATCAGATGCGGGGAATCAGAGGCGGGGAATCAGAGCTGGGGAATCAGAGGCGGGGAATCAGAGGCGGGGAATCAGATATGGGGAAACAGAGGTAGGGAATCAGAGTCGGGGAAACAGAGGCAGGGAATCAGATATGGGGAATCAGAGGCGGGGAAACAGAGGTGGGGAAACATAGGCAGGGAATCGGATGTGCGGAATCAGAGATGGGGAATCAGAGGCCGGGAATCAGAGGTGGTGAATCAGAGATGGGGAATCAGAGGCGGGGAATCAGAGGCAGGGTATCAGACGCGGGGAATCAGAGGTGGGCAATCAGAGGAGGGGAATCAGATATGGGGAATCAGAGGCGGGGAATCAGAGGCGGGGAAACAGAGGCGGGGAATCAGATATGGGGAATCAGAGGAGGGGCATCAGAGGTTGTGAATCACAGATGGGGAATCAGAGGCGGGGAATCAGAGGCAGGGAATCAGAAGCGGGGAATCAGAGGCGGGGATTCAGAGCTGGGGAATCAGAAGCGGGGAATCAGAGTTGGGGAATCAGAGGCGGGGAATCAGATATGGGGAATCAGAGGCAGGGAATCAGAGGCGGGGAATAAGAGGCATGGAATCAGACGCGGGGAATCTGAGGCGGGGAATCAGAGCTGGGGAATCAGAGGTGGGGAATCAGAGTTGGGGAATCAGAGGCAGGGAATTGGATGTGCGGAATCAGAGATGGGGAATCAGAGGCGGGGAATCAGAGCTGGGGAATCAGAGGTGGGGAATCAGATTTGGGGAATCAGAGGTGGGGACTTTGATATTGGGAAACAGAGGCGGGGAATCAGAGGCGGGGAAACAGAGGCGGGGAATCAGATATGGGGAATCAGAGGTGGGGAATCAGAGGCAGGGAATCAGATGTGCGGAATCAGAGATGGGAAATCAGAGGCAGGGAATCAGAATCAGAAGCGGGGAATCAGAGGCCGGGAATCAGAGGCCGGGAATCAGATGCTGGGAATAAGAGGCCGGGAATCAGAGGTGGGGAATCAGAGTCCGGGAATCAGAGATGGGGATTCAGAGGCGGGGAATGAGATATGGAGAATCAGAGGCGGGGAATCAGAGGCCGGGAAACAGAGGTGGGGAATCAAATATGGGGAATCAGAGGTGGCGAATCAAAGGCGGTGAATCAGAGATGGGGAATCAGAGGCGGGGAATCAGAGGCAGGGAATCAGATGCGGGGAATCAGAGGCGGGGAATCAGAGCTGGCGAATCAGAGGCGGGGAATCAGAGGTGGGCAATCAGAGGCGGGGAATCAGATATGGGGAATCAGAGGCGGGGAATCAGAGGCGGGGAAACAGAGGCGGGGAATCAAATATAGGGAATCAGAGGTGGGGAATCAGAGGTTGTGAATCAGAGATGGGGAATCAAGGTGGGGAATCAGAGGCAGGGAATCAGACACGGGGAATCAGAGGCGGGGATTCAGAGCTGGGGAATCAGAGGCAGGGAATCAGAGTTGGGGAATCAGAGGCAGGGAATCAGATATGGGGAATCAGAGGCGGGGAATCAGAGGCGGGGAAACAGAGGCGGGGAATCTGATATGGGGAATCAGAGGTGGGGAATCAGGGGCAGGGAGTCAGTTGCAGGGAATCAGAGGCGGGGAATCAGAGGCGGGGAATCAGAGGCAGGGAATCAGACACGGGGAATCAGAGGCGGGGAATCAGAGATGGGGAATCAGAGGAGGGGAATCAGAGGCAGGGAATCGGACGCCGGGAATCAGAGTCGGGGAATCAGAGCTGGGGAATCAGAGGCGGGGAATCAGAGTTGGGGAATCAGAGGCAGGGATTCAGATATGGGGAAATAGAGGCGGGGAATCAGATATGGGGAATCAGAGGTGTGGAATCAGAGGTTGGGAATCAGAGGAAGGGAATCAGAGTCGGGGAAACAGAGGCGGGGAATCAGATATGTGGAATCAGAGGTGGCGAATCAAAGGCGGTGAAACAGAGATGGGGAATCAGGGCAGGGAATCAGAGGCAGGGAATCAAACACGGGGAATCAGAGCTGGGGAATCAGAGGTGGGGAATCAGAGTTGGGAATCAGAGGCGGGGAATCAGAGGCGGGGAAACAGAGGCGGGGAATCAGATATGGGGAATCAGAGGTGGGGAATCAGAGGTTGGGAATCAGAGGCATGGAATCAGAGGCGGGGAATCAGAGGCGGGGAATCAGAGGCGGGGAATCAGAGGCCGGGAATCAGATATGGGGAAACAGAGGCGGGGAATCCGAGGCGGGGAAACAGAGGCGGGGAATCAGATATGGGGAATCAGAGGTGGGGAATCAGAGGCTTGGAATCAGATGCAGGGAATCAGATGCGGGGCATCAGAGGCGGGGAATCAGAGCTGGGGAATCAGAGGTGGGGAATCAGATTTGGGGAATCAGAGGTGGGGACTTAGATATTGGGAAACAGAGGCGGGGAATCAGAGGCGGGGAAACAGAGGTGGGGAATCAGATATGGGGAATCAGAGGTGTGGAATCAGAGGCAGGGAATCAGATGTGCGGAATCAGAGATAGGGAATCAGAGGCAGGGAATCAGAATCAGAAGCAGGGAATCAGAGGCCGGGAATCAGAGGCCGGAATCAGATGATGGGAATCAGAGGCCTGGAATCAGAGGCGGGGAATCAGAGGCAGGGAATCAGATGCGGGGAATCAGAGGCGGGGAATCAGAGCTGGGGAATCAGAGGCGGGGAATCAGAGGCGGGGAATCAGATATGGGGAAACAGAGGTAGGGAATCAGAGTCGGGGAAACAGAGGCAGGGAATCAGATATGGGGAATCAGAGGCGGGGAAACAGAGGTGGGGAAACATAGGCAGGGAATCGGATGTGCGGAATCAGAGATGGGGAATCAGAGGCCGGGAATCAGAGGTGGTGAATCAGAGATGGGGAATCAGAGGCGGGGAATCAGAGGCAGGGTATCAGACGCGGGGAATCAGAGGTGGGCAATCAGAGGAGGGGAATCAGATATGGGGAATCAGAGGCGGGGAATCAGAGGCGGGGAAACAGAGGCGGGGAATCAGATATGGGGAATCAGAGGAGGGGCATCAGAGGTTGTGAATCACAGATGGGGAATCAGAGGCGGGGAATCAGAGGCAGGGAATCAGAAGCGGGGAATCAGAGGCGGGGATTCAGAGCTGGGGAATCAGAAGCGGGGAATCAGAGTTGGGGAATCAGAGGCGGGGAATCAGATATGGGGAATCAGAGGCAGGGAATCAGAGGCGGGGAATAAGAGGCATGGAATCAGACGCGGGGAATCTGAGGCGGGGAATCAGAGCTGGGGAATCAGAGGTGGGGAATCAGAGTTGGGGAATCAGAGGCAGGGAATTGGATGTGCGGAATCAGAGATGGGGAATCAGAGGTGGGGAATCAGAGGCGGTGAATCAGAGATGGGGAATCAGAGGCGGGGAATCAGAGGCAGGAAATCAGACACGGGGATTCAGAGGCTGGGAATCAGACGGGGGGAATCAAAGGCGGGGAATCAGAGCTGGGGAATCTGAGGCAGGGAATCAGAGTTGGGGATTCAGAGGCGGGGAATCAGATAAGGGGAAACAGAGGCGGGGAATCAGAGGCGGGCAAACAGAGGTGGTGAATCAGTGATGGGGAATCACAGGCGGGGAATCAGAGGCAGGGAATAGAACGCGGGGAATCAGAGGCAGGGAATCAGAGCAGGGGAATCAGAGGCGGAGAATCATAGTTGGGAATCAGAAGCGGGAATCAGATATGGGGAAATAGAGGCGGGGAATCAGAGGCGGGGAAACAGAGGCGGGGAATCAGATATGGGGAATCGGATGCAGGGAATCAGAGGCGGGGAATCAGAGCTGGGGAAGCAGAGGCGGGGAATCAGAGTTGGGGCATCAGAGGTGGGGAATTAGATATAGGGAAACAGAGGCGGGGAATCGGAGGCGGGGAAACAGAGGCGGGGAATCAGATATGGGGAATCAGAGGTGGGGAATCAGAGGCAGGGAATCAGATGTGCGGAATCAGAGATGGGGAATCAGAGGCAGGGAATCAGAAGCGGGGAATCAGAGGCCGGGAATCAGAGGCCGGGAATCAGATGCTGGGAATAAGAGGCCGGGAATCAGAGGAGGGGAATCAGAGTCCGGGAATCAGAGATGGGGATTCAGAGGCGGGGAATGAGATATGGAGAATCAGAGGCGGGGAATCAGAGGCGGGGAAACAGAGTTGGGGAATCAGATATGGGGAATCAGAGGTGGCGAATCAAATGCGGTGAATCAGAGATGGGGAATCAGAGGCAGGGAATCAGAGGCAGGGAATCAGATGCGGGGAATCAGAGGCGGGGAATCAGAGCTGGCGAATCAGAGGCTGGGAATCAGAGGTGGGCAATCAGAGGCGGGGAATCAGATATGGGGAATCAGAGGCGGGGAATCAGAGGCGGGGAAACAGAGGCGGGGAATCAAATATAGGGAATCAGAGGTGGGGAATCAGAGGTTGTGAATCAGAGATGGGGAATCAAGGCGGGGAATCAGAGGCACGGAATCAGACGCGGGGAATCAGAGGCTGGGATTCAGAGCTGGGGAATCAGAGGCGGGGAATCAGAGTTGGGGAATCAGAGGCAGGGAATCAGATATGGGGAATCTGAGGCGGGGAATCAGAGGCCGGGAATCAGATATGGGGAAACAGAGGCGGGGAATCCGAGGCGGGGAAACAGAGGCGGGGAATCACATATGGGGAATCAGAGGTGGGGAATCAGAGGTTGGGAATCAGAGGCAGGGAATCAGAGGCTTGGAATCAGATGCAGGGTATCAGATGCGGTGAATCAGAGGCGGGGAATCAGAGCTGGGGAATCAGAGGTGGGGAATCAGATTTGGGGAATCAGAGGTGGGGACTTAGATATTGGGAAACAGAGGCGGGGAATCAGAGGCGGGGAAACAGAGGCGGGGAATCAGATATGGGGAATCAGAGGTGGGGAATCAGAGGCAGGGAATCAGATGTGCGGAATCAGAGATGGGGAATCAGAGGCAGGGAATCAGAATCAGAAGCAGGGAATCAGAGGCCGGGAATCAGAGGCCGGAATCAGATGCTGGGAATCAGAGGCCTGGAATCAGAGGCGGGGAATCAGAGGCAGGGAATCAGATGCGGGGAATCAGAGGCGGGGAATCAGAGCTGGGGAATCAGAGGCGGGGTATTAGATTTGGGGAATCAGAGGCGGGGAATCAGATATGGGGAAACAGAGGTGGGGAATCAGAGGCGGGGAAACAGAGGCAGGGAATCAGATATGGGGAATCAGAGGTGGGGCATCAGAGGTTGTGAATCACAGATGGGGAATCATAGGCGGGGAATCAGAGGCAGGGAATAAGACGCGGGGAATCAGAGGCGGGGATTCAGAGCTGGGGAATCAGAAGCGGGGAATCAGAGTTGGGGAATCAGAGGCGGGGAATCAGAGGCAGGGAATCAGAGGCGGGGAATAAGAGGCAGGGAATCAGAGGCAGGGAATCAGAGGCGGGGAATAAGAGGCAGGGAATCAGACGCGGGGAATCTGAGGCGGGGAATCAGAGCTGGGGAATCAGAGGTGGGGAATCAGAGTTGGGGAATCAGAGGCAGGGAATTGGATGTGCGGAATCAGAGATGGGGAATCAGAGGTGGGGAATCAGAGGCGGTGAATCAGAGATGGGGAATCAGAGGCGGGGAATCAGAGGCAGGAAATCAGACACGGGGATTCAGAGGCTGGGAATCAGACGGGGGGAATCAAAGGCGGGGAATCAGAGCTGGGGAATCTGAGGCAGGGAATCAGAGTTGGGGATTCAGAGGCGGGGAATCAGAGGCAGGAAATCAGACACGGGGATTCAGAGGCTGGGAATCAGACGGGGGGAATCAAAGGCGGGGAATCAGAGCTGGGGAATCAGAGGCAGGGAATCAGAGGCGGGGAATCAGATATGGGGAATCAGAGGCTGGGATTCAGAGGCGGGGAATCAGAGGCAGGGAATCAGACACGGGGAATCAGAGGTGGGGAATCAGAGATGGGGAATCAGAGGCGGGGAATCAGAGGCAGGGAATCAGACGCGGGGAATCTGAGGCAGGGAATCAGAGCTGGGGAATCAGAGGTGGGGAATCAGAGTTGGGGAATCAGAGGCAGGGAATCGGATGTGCGGAATCAGAGATGGGGAATCAGATGTGGGGAATCAGAGGAATCAGAGATGGGGAATCAGAGGCGGGGAATCAGAGGCAGGAAATCAGACACGGGGATTCAGAGGCAGGGAATCAGACGGGGGGAATCAAAGGCGGGGAATCAGAGCTGGGGAATCAGAGGCAGGGAATCAGAGTTGGGGATTCAGAGACGGGGAATCAGATATGGGGAAACAGAGGCGGGGAATCAGAGGCGGGCAAACAGAGGCGGGGAATTAGATATGGGGAATCAGAGGTGGGGAATCAGAGGTGGTGAATCAGTGATGGGGAATCACAGGCGGGGAATCAGAGGCAGGGAATAGAACGCAGGGAATCAGACGCAGGGAATCAGAGCTGGGGAATCAGAGGCGGGGAATCATAGCTGGGAATCAGAGGCGGGGAATCAGATATGGGGAAACAGAGGCGGGGAATCAGAGGCGGGGAAACAGAGGCGGGGAATCAGATATGGGGAATCGGATGCGGGGAATCAGAGGCGGGGAATCAGAGCTGGGGAATCAGAGGCGGGGAATCAGAGTTGGGGCATCAGAGGTGGGGAATTAGATATAGGGAAACAGAGGCGGGGAATCAGAGGCGGGGAAACAGAGGCGGGGAATCAGATATGGGGAATCAGAGGTGGGGAATCAGAGGCAGGGAATCAGATGTGCGGAATCAGAGATGGGGAATCAGAGGCAGGGAATCAGAATCAGAAGCGGGGAATCAGAGGCCGGGAATCAGAGGCCGGGAATCAGATGCTGGGAATAAGAGGCCGGGAATCAGAGGTGGGGAATCAGAGTCCGGGAATCAGAGATGGGGATTCAGAGGCGGGGAATGAGATATGGAGAATCAGAGGCGGGGAATCAGAGGCCGGGAAACAGAGGTGGGGAATCAGATATGGGGAATCAGAGGTGGCGAATCAAAGGCGGTGAATCAGAGATGGGGAATCAGAGGCGGGGAATCAGAGGCAGGGAATCAGATGCGGGGAATCAGAGGCGGGGAATCAGAGCTGGCGAATCAGAGGTGGGCAATCAGAGGCGGGGAATCAGATATGGGGAATCAGAGGCGGGGAATCAGAGGCGGGGAAACAGAGGCGGGGAATCAAATATAGGGAATCAGAGGTGGGGAATCAGAGGTTGTGAATCAGAGATGGGGAATCAAGGCGGGGAATCAGAGGCAGGGAATCAGACACGGGGAATCAGAGGCGGGGATTCAGAGCTGGGGAATCAGAGGCAGGGAATCAGAGTTGGGGAATCAGAGGCAGGGAATCAGATATGGGGAATCAGAGGCGGGGAATCAGAGTCGGGGAAACAGAGGCGGGGAATCAGATATGGGGAATCAGAAGTGGGGAATCAGGGGCAGGGAGTCAGTTGCAGGGAATCAGAGGCGGGGAATCAGAGGCGGGGAATCAGAGGCAGGGAATCAGACACGGGGAATCAGAGGCGGGGAATCAGAGATGGGGAATCAGAGGCGGGGAATCAGAGGCAGGGAATCGGACGCCGGGAATCAGAGTCGGGGAATCAGAGCTGGGGAATCAGAGGCGGGGAATCAGAGTTGGGGAATCAGAGGCAGGGATTCAAATATGGGGAAATAGAGGCGGGGAATCAGATATGGGGAATCAGAGGTGTGGAATCAGAGGTTGGGAATCAGAGGAAGGGAATCAGAGTCGGGGAAACAGAGGCGGGGAATCAGATATGTGGAATCAGAGGTGGCGAATCAAAGGCGGGGAAACAGAGATGGGGAATCAGGGCAGGGAATCAGAGGCAGGGAATCAAACACGGGGAATCAGAGCTGGGGAATCAGAGGTGGGGAATCAGAGTTGGGAATCAGAGGCGGGGAATCAGAGGCGGGGAAACAGAGGCGGGGAATCAGATATGGGGAATCAGAGGTGGGGAATCAGAGGTTGGGAATCAGAGGCATGGAATCAGAGGCGGGGAATCAGAGGCGGGGAATCAGAGGCGGGGAATCAGAGGCCGGGAATCAGATATGGGGAAACAGAGGCGGGGAATCCGAGGCGGGGAAACAGAGGCGGGGAATCAGATATGGGGAATCAGAGGTGGGGAATCAGAGGTTGGGAATCAGAGGCAGGGAATCAGAGGTTTGGAATCAGATGCAGGGAATCAGATGCGGGGCATCAGAGGCGGGGAATCAGAGCTGGGGAATCAGAGGTGGGGAATCAGATTTGGGGAATCAGAGGTGGGGACTTAGATATTGGGAAACAGAGGCGGGGAATCAGAGGCGGGGAAACAGAGGTGGGGAATCAGATATGGAGAATCAGAGGTGGGGAATCAGAGGCAGGGAATCAGATGTGCGGAATCAGAGATAGGGAATCAGAGGCAGGGAATCAGAATCAGAAGCAGGGAATCAGAGGCCGGGAATCAGAGGCCGGAATCAGATGATGGGAATCAGAGGCCTGGAATCAGAGGGGGGGAATCAGAGGCAGGGAATCAGATGCGGGGAATCAGAGGCGGGGAATCAGAGCTGGGGAATCAGAGGCGGGGTATTAGAGTTGGGGAATCAGAGGCGGGGAATCAGATATGGGGAAACAGAGGTAGGGAATCAGAGGCGGGGAAACAGAGGCAGGGAATCAGATATGGGGAATCAGAGGCGGGGAATCAGAGGTGGGGAAACATAGGCAGGGAATCGGATGTGCGGAATCAGAGATGGGGAATCAGAGGCCGGGAATCAGAGGTGGTGAATCAGAGATGGGGAATCAGAGGCGGGGAATCAGAGGCAGGGTATCAGACGCGGGGAATCAGAGGTGGGCAATAAGAGGCGGGGAATCAGATATGGGGAATCAGAGGCGGGGAATCAGAGGCGGGGAAACAGAGGCGGGGAATCAGATATGGGGAATCAGAGGAGGGGCATCAGAGGTTGTGAATCACAGATGGGGAATCAGAGGCGGGGAATCAGAGGCAGGGAATCAGACGCGGGGAATCAGAGGCGGGGATTCAGAGCTGGGGAATCAGAAGCGGGGAATCAGAGTTGGGGAATCAGAGGCGGTGAATCAGATATGGGGAATCAGAGGCAGGGAATCAGAGGCGGGGAATAAGAGGCATGGAATCAGACGCGGGGAATCTGAGGCGGGGAATCAGAGCTGGGGAATCAGAGGTGGGGAATCAGAGTTGGGGAATCAGAGGCAGGGAATTGGATGTGCGGAATCAGAGATGGGGAATCAGAGGTGGGGAATCAGAGGCGGTGAATCAGAGATGGGGAATCAGAGGCGGGGAATCAGAGGCAGGAAATCAGACACGGGGATTCAGAGGCTGGGAATCAGACGGGGGGAATCAAAGGCGGGGAATCAGAGCTGGGGAATCTGAGGCAGGGAATCAGAGTTGGGGATTCAGAGGCGGGGAATCAGATATGGGGAAACAGAGGCGTGGAATCAGAGGCGGGCAAACAGAGGCGGGGAATTAGATATGGGGAATCAGAGGTAGGGAATCAGAGGTGGTGAATCAGTGATGGGGAATCACAGGCGGGGAATCAGAGGCAGGGAATAGAACGCGGGGAATCAGAATCAGGGAATCAGAGCTGGGGAATCAGAGGCGGAGAATCATAGTTGGGAATCAGAGGCGGGAATCAGATATGGGGAAACAGAGGCGGGGAATCAGAGGCGGGGCAACAGAGGCGGGGAATCAGATATGGGGAATCGGATGCAGGGAATCAGAGGCGGGGAATCAGAGCTGGGGAATCAGAGGCGGGGAATCAGAGATGGGGATTCAGAGGCGGGGAATGAGATATGGAGAATCAGAGGCGGGGAATCAGAGGCGGGGAAACAGAGTTGGGGAATCAGATATGGGGAATCAGAGGTGGCGAATCAAAGGCGGTGAATCAGAGATGGGGAATCAGAGGCAGGGAATCAGAGGCAGGGAATCAGATGCGGGGAATCAGAGGCGGGGAATCAGAGCTGGCGAATCAGAGGCTGGGAATCAGAGGTGGTCAATCAGAGGCGTGGAATCAGATATGGGGAATCAGAGGCGGGGAATCAGAGGCGGGGAAACAGAGGCGGGGAATCAAATATAGGGAATCAGAGGTGGGGAATCAGAGGTTGTGAATCAGAGATGGGGAATCAAGGCGGGGAATCAGAGGCAGGGAATCAGACGCGGGGAATCAGAGGCGGGGATTCAGAGCTGAGGAATCAGAGGCGGGGAATCAGAGTTGGGGAATCAGAGACAGGGAATCAGATATGGGGAATCAGAGGCGGGGAATCAGAGGCCGGGAATCAGATATGGGGAAACATAGGCGGGGAATCCGAGGCGGGGAAACAGAGGTGGGGAATCAGATATGGGGAATCAGAGGTGGGGAATCAGAGGTTGGGAATCAGAGGCAGGGAATCAGAGGCTTGGAATCAGATGCAGGGTATCAGATGCGGGGAATCAGAGGCGGGGAATCAGAGCTGGGGAATCAGAGGTGGGGAATCAGATTTGGGGAATCATAGGTGGGGACTTAGATATTGGGAAACAGAGGCGGGGAATCAGAGGCGGGGAAACAGAGGCGGGGAATCAGATATGGGGAATCAGAGGTGGGGAATCAGAGGCAGGGAATCAGATGCGCGGAATCAGAGATGGGGAATCAGAGGCAGGGAATCAGAATCAGAAGCAGGGAATCAGAGGCCGGGAATCAGAGGCCGGAATCAGATGCTGGGAATCAGAGGCCTGGAATCAGAGGCGGGGAATCAGAGGCAGGGAATCAGATGCGGGGAATCAGAGGCGGGGAATCAGAGCTGGGGAATCAGAGGCGGGGTATTAGAGTTGGGGAATCAGAGGCGGGGAATCAGATATGGGGAAACAGAGGTGGGGAATCAGAGGCGGGGAAACAGAGGCAGGGAATCAGATATGGGGAATCAGAGGTGGGGCATCAGAGGTTGTGAATCACAGATGGGGAATCAGAGGCGGTGAATCAGAGGCAGGGAATAAGACGCGGGGAATCAGAGGCGGGGATTCAGAGCTGGGGAATCAGAAGCGGGGAATCAGAGTTGGGGAATCAGAAGCGGGGAATCAGATATGGGGAATCAGAGGCAGGGAATCAGAGGCGGGGAATCAGAGGCAGGGAATCAGACGCGGGGAATCTGAGGCGGGGAATCAGAGCTGGGGAATCAGAGGTGGGGAATCAGAGTTGGGGAATCAGAGGCAGGGAATTGGATGTGCGGAATCAGAGAGGGGGAATCAGAGGTGGGGAATCAGAGGCGGTGAATCAGAGATGGGGAATCAGAGGCGGGGAATCAGAGGCAGGAAATCAGACACGGGGATTCAGAGGCTGGGAATCAGACGGGGGGAATCAAAGGCGGGGAATCAGAGCTGGGGAATCTGAGGCAGGGAATCAGAGTTGGGGATTCAGAGGCGGGGAATCAGATATGGGGAAACAGAGGCGGGGAATCAGAGGCGGGCAAACAGAGGCGGGGAATTAGATATGGGGAATCAGAGGTAGGGAATCAGAGGTGGTGAATCAGTGATGGGGAATCACAGGCGGGGAATCAGAGGCAGGGAATAGAACGCGGGGAATCAGAGGCAGGGAATCAGAGCTGGGGAATCAGAGGAGGGGATTCATTGTTGGGAATCAGAGACGGGAATCAGATATGGGGAAACAGAGGCGGGGAATCAGAGGCGGTGAAACAGAGGCGGGGAATCAGATATGGGGAATCGGATGCAGGGAATCAGAGGCGGGGAATCAGAGCTGGGGAATCAGAGGCGGGGAATCAGAGTTGGGGCATCAGAGGTGGGGAATTAGATATAGGGAAACAGAGGCGGGGAATCAGAGGCGGGGAAACAGAGGCGGGGAATCAGATATGGGGAATCAGAGGTGGGGAATCAGAGGCAGGGAATCAGATGTGCGGAATCAGAGATGGGGAATAAGAGGCAGGGAATCAGAATCAGAAGCGGGGAATCAGAGGCCGGGAATCAGAGGCCGGGAATCAGATGCTGGGAATAAGAGGCCGGGAATCAGAGGTGGGGAATCAGATATGGGGAATAAGAGGTGGCGAATCAAAGGCGGTGAATCAGAGATGGGGAATCAGAGGCGGGGAATCAGAGGCAGGGAATCAGATGCGGGGAATCAGAGGCGGGGAATCAGAGCTGGCGAATCAGAGGCTGGGAATCAGAGGTGGGCAATCAGAGGCGGGGAAACAGATATGGGGAATTAGAGGCGGGGAATCAGAGGCGGGGAAACAGAGGCGGGGAATCAAATATAGGGAATCAGAGGTGGGGAATCAGAGGTTGTGAATCAGAGATGGGGAATCAAGGCGGGGAAACAGAGGCAGGGAATCAGACGCGGGGAATCAGAGGCGGGGATTCAGAGCTGGGGAATCAGAGGCGGGGAATCAGAGTTGGGGAATCAGAGGCAGGGAATCAGATATGGGGAATCAGAGGCGGGGAATCAGAGGCGGGGAAACAGAGGCGGGGAATCAGATGTGGGGAATCAGATATGGGGAAACAGAGGCGGGGAATCCGAGGCGGGGAAACAGAGGCGGGGAATCAGATATGGGGAATCAGAGGTGGGGAATCAGAGGTTGGGAATCAGAGGCAGGGAATCAGAGGCTTGGAATCAGATGCAGGGAATCAGATGCGGGGCATCAGAGGCGGGGAATCAGAGCTGGGAAATCAGAGGTGGGGAATCAGATTTGGGGAATCAGAGGTGGGGACTTAGATATTGGGAAACAGAGGCGGGGAATCAGAGGCGGGGAAACAGAGGTGGGGAATCAGATATGGGGAATCAGAGGTGGGGAATCAGAGGCAGGGAATCAGATGTGCGGAATCAGAGATAGGGAATCAGAGGCAGGGAATCAGAATCAGAAGCAGGGAATCAGAGGCCGGGAATCAGAGGCCGGAATCAGATGATGGGAATCAGAGGCCTGGAATCAGAGGCGGGGAATCAGAGGCAGGGAATCAGATGCAGGGAATCAGAGGCGGGGAATCAGAGCTGGGGAATCAGAGGCGGGGTATTAGAGTTGGGGAATCAGAGGCGGGGAATCAGATATGGGGAAACAGAGGTAGGGAATCAGAGGCGGGGAAACTGAGGCAGGGAATCAGATATGGGGAATCAGAGGCGGGGAATCAGAGGTGGGGAAACATAGGCAGGGAATCGGATGTGCGGAATCAGAGATGGGGAATCAGAGGCCGGGAATCAGAGGTGGTGAATCAGAGATGGGGAATCAGAGGCGGGGAATCAGAGGCAGGGTATCAGACGCGGGGAGTCAGAGGTGGGCAATCAGAGGCGGGGAATCTGATATGGGGAATCAGATGCGGGGAAACAGAGGCGGGGAATCAGATATGGGGAATCAGAGGTGGGGAATCAGAGGTTGTGAATCACAGATGGGGAATCAGAGGCGGGGAATCAGAGGCAGGGAATCAGACGCGGGGAATCAGAGGCGGGGATTCAGAGCTGGGGAATCAGAAGCGGGGAATCAGAGTTGGGGAATCAGAGGCGGGGAATCAGATATGGGGAATCAGAGGCAGGGAATCAGAGGCGGGGAATAAGAGGCAGGGAATCAGACGCGGGGAATCTGAGGCGGGGAATCAGAGCTGGGGAATCAGAGGTGGGGAATCAGAGTTGGGGAATCAGAGGCAGGGAATTGGATGTGCGGAATCAGAGATGGGGAATCAGAGGTGGGGAATCAGAGGCGGTGAATCAGAGATGGGGAATCAGAGGCGGGGAATCAGAGGCAGGAAATCAGACACGGGGATTCAGAGGCTGGGAATCAGACGGGGTGAATCAAAGGCGGGGAATCAGAGCTGGGGAATCTGAGGCAGGGAATCAGAGTTGGGGATTCAGAGGCGGGGAATCAGATATGGGGAAACAGAGGCGGGGAATCAGAGGCGGGCAAACAGAGGCGGGGAATTAGATATGGGGAATCAGAGGTAGGGAATCAGAGGTGGTGAATCAGTGATGGGGAATCACAGGCGGGGAATCAGAGGCAGGGAATAGAACGCGGGGAATCAGAGGCAGGGAATCAGAGCTGGGGAATCAGAGGCGGAGAATCATATTTGGGAATCAGAGGCGGGAATCAGATATTCGGAAACAGAGGCGGGGAATCGGAGGCGGGGAAACAGAGGCGGGGAATCAGATATGGGGAATCGGATGCAGGGAATCAGAGGCGGGGAATCAGAGCTGGGGAATCAGAGGCGGGGAATCAGAGTTGGGGCATCAGAGGTGGGGAATTAGATATAGGGAAACAGAGGCGGGGAATCAGAGGCGGGGAAACAGAAGTGGGGAATCAGATATGGGGAATCAGAGGTGGGGAATCAGAGGCAGGGAATCAGATGTGCGGAATCAGAGATGGGGAATCAGAGGCAGGGAATCAGAAGCGGGGAATCAGAGGCCGGGAATCAGAGGCCGGGAATCAGATGCTGGGAATAAGAGGCCGGGAATCAGAGGAGGGGAATCAGAGTCCGGGAATCAGAGATGGGGATTCAGAGGCGGGGAATGAGATATGGAGAATCAGAGGCGGGGAATCAGAGGCGGGGAAACAGAGTTGGGGAATCAGATATGGGGAATCAGAGGTGGCGAATCAAAGGCGGTGAATCAGAGATGGGGAATCAGAGGCAGGGAATCAGAGGCAGGGAATCAGATGCGGGGAATCAGAGGCGGGGAATCAGAGCTGGCGAATCAGAGGCTGGGAATCAGAGGTGGGCAATCAGAGGCGGGGAATCAGATATGGGGAATCAGAGGCGGGGAATCAGAGGCGGGGAAACAGAGGCGGGGAATCAAATATAGGGAATCAGAGGTGGGGAATCAGAGGTTGTGAATCAGAGATGGGGAATCAAGGCGGGGAATCAGAGGCAGGGAATCAGACGCGGGGAATCAGAGGCGGGGATTCAGAGCTGGGGAATCAGAGGCGGGGAATCAGAGTTGGGGAATCAGAGGCAGGGAATCAGATATGGGGAATCAGAGGCGGGGAATCAGAGGCCGGGAATCAGATATGGGGAAACAGAGGCGGGGAATCCGAGGCGGGGAAACAGAGGCGGGGAATCAGATATGGGGAATCAGAGGTGGGGAATCAGAGGTTGGGAATCAGAGGCAGGGAATCAGAGGCTTGGAATCAGATGCAGGGTATCAGATGCGGGGAATCAGAGGCGGGGAATCAGAGCTGGGGAATCAGAGGTGGGGAATCAGATTTGGGGAATCAGAGGTGGGGACTTTGATATTGGGAAACAGAGGCGGGGAATCAGAGGCGGGGAAACAGAGGCGGGGAATCAGATATGGGGAATCAGAGGTGGGGAATCAGAGGCAGGGAATCAGATGTGCGGAATCAGAGATGGGAAATCAGAGGCAGGGAATCAGAATCAGAAGCGGGGAATCAGAGGCCGGGAATCAGAGGCCGGGAATCAGATGCTGGGAATAAGAGGCCGGGAATCAGAGGTGGGGAATCAGAGTCCGGGAATCAGAGATGGGGATTCAGAGGCGGGGAATGAGATATGGAGAATCAGAGGCGGGGAATCAGAGGCCGGGAAACAGAGGTGGGGAATCAAATATGGGGAATCAGAGGTGGCGAATCAAAGGCGGTGAATCAGAGATGGGGAATCAGAGGCGGGGAATCAGAGGCAGGGAATCAGATGCGGGGAATCAGAGGCGGGGAATCAGAGCTGGCGAATCAGAGGCGGGGAATCAGAGGTGGGCAATCAGAGGCGGGGAATCAGATATGGGGAATCAGAGGCGGGGAATCAGAGGCGGGGAAACAGAGGCGGGGAATCAAATATAGGGAATCAGAGGTGGGGAATCAGAGGTTGTGAATCAGAGATGGGGAATCAAGGTGGGGAATCAGAGGCAGGGAATCAGACACGGGGAATCAGAGGCGGGGATTCAGAGCTGGGGAATCAGAGGCAGGGAATCAGAGTTGGGGAATCAGAGGCAGGGAATCAGATATGGGGAATCAGAGGCGGGGAATCAGAGGCGGGGAAACAGAGGCGGGGAATCTGATATGGGGAATCAGAGGTGGGGAATCAGGGGCAGGGAGTCAGTTGCAGGGAATCAGATGCGGGGAATCAGAGGCGGGGAATCAGAGGCAGGGAATCAGACACGGGGAATCAGAGGCGGGGAATCAGAGATGGGGAATCAGAGGAGGGGAATCAGAGGCAGGGAATCGGACGCCGGGAATCAGAGTCGGGGAATCAGAGCTGGGGAATCAGAGGCGGGGAATCAGAGTTGGGGAATCAGAGGCAGGGATTCAGATATGGGGAAATAGAGGCGGGGAATCAGATATGGGGAATCAGAGGTGTGGAATCAGAGGTTGGGAATCAGAGGAAGGGAATCAGAGTCGGGGAAACAGAGGCGGGGAATCAGATATGTGGAATCAGAGGTGGCGAATCAAAGGCGGTGAAACAGAGATGGGGAATCAGGGCAGGGAATCAGAGGCAGGGAATCAAACACGGGGAATCAGAGCTGGGGAATCAGAGGTGGGGAATCAGAGTTGGGAATCAGAGGTGGGGAATCAGAGGCGGGGAAACAGAGGCGGGGAATCAGATATGGGGAATCAGAGGTGGGGAATCAGAGGTTGGGAATCAGAGGCATGGAATCAGAGGCGGGGAATCAGAGGCGGGGAATCAGAGGCGGGGAATCAGAGGCCGGGAATCAGATATGGGGAAACAGAGGCGGGGAATCCGAGGCGGGGAAACAGAGGCGGGGAATCAGATATGGGGAATCAGAGGTGGGGAATCAGAGGCTTGGAATCAGATGCAGGGAATCAGATGCGGGGCATCAGAGGCGGGGAATCAGAGCTGGGGAATCAGAGGTGGGGAATCAGATTTGGGGAATCAGAGGTGGGGACTTAGATATTGGGAAACAGAGGCGGGGAATCAGAGGCGGGGAAACAGAGGTGGGGAATCAGATATGGGGAATCAGAGGTGTGGAATCAGAGGCAGGGAATCAGATGTGCGGAATCAGAGATAGGGAATCAGAGGCAGGGAATCAGAATCAGAAGCAGGGAATCAGAGGCCGGGAATCAGAGGCCGGAATCAGATGATGGGAATCAGAGGCCTGGAATCAGAGGCGGGGAATCAGAGGCAGGGAATCAGATGCGGGGAATCAGAGGCGGGGAATCAGAGCTGGGGAATCAGAGGCGGGGAATCAGAGGCGGGGAATCAGATATGGGGAAACAGAGGTAGGGAATCAGAGTCGGGGAAACAGAGGCAGGGAATCAGATATGGGGAATCAGAGGCGGGGAAACAGAGGTGGGGAAACATAGGCAGGGAATCGGATGTGCGGAATCAGAGATGGGGAATCAGAGGCCGGGAATCAGAGGTGGTGAATCAGAGATGGGGAATCAGAGGCGGGGAATCAGAGGCAGGGTATCAGACGCGGGGAATCAGAGGTGGGCAATCAGAGGAGGGGAATCAGATATGGGGAATCAGAGGCGGGGAATCAGAGGCGGGGAAACAGAGGCGGGGAATCAGATATGGGGAATCAGAGGAGGGGCATCAGAGGTTGTGAATCACAGATGGGGAATCAGAGGCGGGGAATCAGAGGCAGGGAATCAGAAGCGGGGAATCAGAGGCGGGGATTCAGAGCTGGGGAATCAGAAGCGGGGAATCAGAGTTGGGGAATCAGAGGCGGGGAATCAGATATGGGAAATCAGAGGCAGGGAATCAGAGGCGGGGAATAAGAGGCATGGAATCAGACGGGGGGAATCTGAGGCGGGGAATCAGAGCTGGGGAATCAGAGGT
The DNA here is from genome assembly GCF_036971445.1 of Narcine bancroftii. Lineage (NCBI taxonomy): Eukaryota > Metazoa > Chordata > Chondrichthyes > Torpediniformes > Narcinidae > Narcine > Narcine bancroftii. The sequence goes on along the minus strand of NW_027211891.1, from coordinate 1,077,660 downwards.
GGGGAATCAGAGTTGGGGAATCAGAGGCAGGGAATTGGATGTGCGGAATCAGAGATGGGGAATCAGAGGTGGGGAATCAGAGGCGGTGAATCAGAGATGGGGAATCAGAGGCGGGGAATCAGAGGCAGGAAATCAGACACGGGGATTCAGAGGCTGGGAATCAGACGGGGGGAATCAAAGGCGGGGAATCAGAGCTGGGGAATCTGAGGCAGGGAATCAGAGTTGGGGATTCAGAGGCGGGGAATCAGATAAGGGGAAACAGAGGCGGGGAATCAGAGGCGGGCAAACAGAGGTGGTGAATCAGTGATGGGGAATCACAGGCGGGGAATCAGAGGCAGGGAATAGAACGCGGGGAATCAGAGGCAGGGAATCAGAGCAGGGGAATCAGAGGCGGAGAATCATAGTTGGGAATCAGAGGCGGGAATCAGATATGGGGAAATAGAGGCGGGGAATCAGAGGCGGGGAAACAGAGGCGGGGAATCAGATATGGGGAATCGGATGCAGGGAATCAGAGGCGGGGAATCAGAGCTGGGGAAGCAGAGGCGGGGAATCAGAGTTGGGGCATCAGAGGTGGGGAATTAGATATAGGGAAACAGAGGCGGGGAATCGGAGGCGGGGAAACAGAGGCGGGGAATCAGATATGGGGAATCAGAGGTGGGGAATCAGAGGCAGGGAATCAGATGTGCGGAATCAGAGATGGGGAATCAGAGGCAGGGAATCAGAAGCGGGGAATCAGAGGCCGGGAATCAGAGGCCGGGAATCAGATGCTGGGAATAAGAGGCCGGGAATCAGAGGAGGGGAATCAGAGTCCGGGAATCAGAGATGGGGATTCAGAGGCGGGGAATGAGATATGGAGAATCAGAGGCGGGGAATCAGAGGCGGGGAAACAGAGTTGGGGAATCAGATATGGGGAATCAGAGGTGGCGAATCAAATGCGGTGAATCAGAGATGGGGAATCAGAGGCAGGGAATCAGAGGCAGGGAATCAGATGCGGGGAATCAGAGGCGGGGAATCAGAGCTGGCGAATCAGAGGCTGGGAATCAGAGGTGGGCAATCAGAGGCGGGGAATCAGATATGGGGAATCAGAGGCGGGGAATCAGAGGCGGGGAAACAGAGGCGGGGAATCAAATATAGGGAATCAGAGGTGGGGAATCAGAGGTTGTGAATCAGAGATGGGGAATCAAGGCGGGGAATCAGAGGCAGGGAATCAGACGCGGGGAATCAGAGGCGGGGATTCAGAGCTGGGGAATCAGAGGCGGGGAATCAGAGTTGGGGAATCAGAGGCAGGGAATCAGATATGGGGAATCTGAGGCGGGGAATCAGAGGCCGGGAATCAGATATGGGGAAACAGAGGCGGGGAATCCGAGGCGGGGAAACAGAGGCGGGGAATCACATATGGGGAATCAGAGGTGGGGAATCAGAGGTTGGGAATCAGAGGCAGGGAATCAGAGGCTTGGAATCAGATGCAGGGTATCAGATGCGGTGAATCAGAGGCGGGGAATCAGAGCTGGGGAATCAGAGGTGGGGAATCAGATTTGGGGAATCAGAGGTGGGGACTTAGATATTGGGAAACAGAGGCGGGGAATCAGAGGCGGGGAAACAGAGGCGGGGAATCAGATATGGGGAATCAGAGGTGGGGAATCAGAGGCAGGGAATCAGATGTGCGGAATCAGAGATGGGGAATCAGAGGCAGGGAATCAGAATCAGAAGCAGGGAATCAGAGGCCGGGAATCAGAGGCCGGAATCAGATGCTGGGAATCAGAGGCCTGGAATCAGAGGCGGGGAATCAGAGGCAGGGAATCAGATGCGGGGAATCAGAGGCGGGGAATCAGAGCTGGGGAATCAGAGGCGGGGTATTAGATTTGGGGAATCAGAGGCGGGGAATCAGATATGGGGAAACAGAGGTGGGGAATCAGAGGCGGGGAAACAGAGGCAGGGAATCAGATATGGGGAATCAGAGGTGGGGCATCAGAGGTTGTGAATCACAGATGGGGAATCATAGGCGGGGAATCAGAGGCAGGGAATAAGACGCGGGGAATCAGAGGCGGGGATTCAGAGCTGGGGAATCAGAAGCGGGGAGTCAGAGTTGGGGAATCAGAGGCGGGGAATCAGAGGCAGGGAATCAGAGGCGGGGAATAAGAGGCAGGGAATCAGAGGCAGGGAATCAGAGGCGGGGAATAAGAGGCAGGGAATCAGACGCGGGGAATCTGAGGCGGGGAATCAGAGCTGGGGAATCAGAGGTGGGGAATCAGAGTTGGGGAATCAGAGGCAGGGAATTGGATGTGCGGAATCAGAGATGGGGAATCAGAGGTGGGGAATCAGAGGCGGTGAATCAGAGATGGGGAATCAGAGGCGGGGAATCAGAGGCAGGAAATCAGACACGGGGATTCAGAGGCTGGGAATCAGACGGGGGGAATCAAAGGCGGGGAATCAGAGCTGGGGAATCTGAGGCAGGGAATCAGAGTTGGGGATTCAGAGGCGGGGAATCAGATATGGGGAAACAGAGGCGGGGAATCAGAGGCGGGCAAACAGAGGCGGGGAATTAGATATGGGGAATCAGAGGTAGGGAATCAGAGGTGGTGAATCAGTGATGGGGAATCACAGGCGGGGAATCAGAGGCAGGGAATAGAACGCGGGGAATCAGAGGCAGGGAATCAGAGCTGGGGAATCAGAGGCGGAGAATCATAGTTGGGAATCAGAGGCGGGAATCAGATATGGGGAAACAGAGGCGGGGAATCGGAGGCGGGGAAACAGAGGCGGGGAATCAGATATGGGGAATCGGATGCAGGGAATCAGAGGCGGGGAATCATAGCTGGGGAATCAGAGGCGGGGAATCAGAGTTGGGGCATCAGAGGTGGGGAATTAGATACAGGGAAACAGAGGCGGGGAATCAGAGGCGGGGAAACAGAGGCAGGGAATCAGAAGCGGGGAATCAGAGGCCGGGAATCAGAGGCCGGGAATCAGATGCTGGGAATAAGAGGCCGGGAATCAGAGGAGGGGAATCAGAGTCCGGGAATCAGAGATGGGGATTCAGAGGCGGGGAATGAGATATGGAGAATCAGAGGCGGGGAATCAGAGGCGGGGACACAGAGTTGGGGAATCAGATATGGGGAATCAGAGGTGGCGAATCAAAGGCGGTGAATCAGAGATGGGGAATCAGAGGCAGGGAATCAGAGGCAGGGAATCAGATGCGGGGAATCAGAGGCGGGGAATCAGAGCTGGCGAATCAGAGGCTGGGAATCAGAGGTGGGCAATCAGAGGCGGGGAATCAGATATGGGGAATCAGAGGCGGGGAATCAGAGGCGGGGAAACAGAGGCGGGGAATCAAATATAGGGAATCAGAGGTGGGGAATCAGAGGTTGTGAATCAGAGATGGGGAATCAAGGCGGGGAATCAGAGGCAGGGAATCAGACGCGGGGAATCAGAGGCGGGGATTCAGAGCTGGGGAATCAGAGGCGGGGAATCAGAGTTGGGGAATCAGAGGCAGGGAATCAGATATGGGGAATCAGAGGCGGGGAATCAGAGGCCGGGAATCAGATATGGGGAAACAGAGGCGGGGAATCCGAGGCGGGGAAACAGAGGCGGGGAATCAGATATGGGGAATCAGAGGTGGGGAATCAGAGGTTGGGAATCAGAGGCAGGGAATCAGAGGCTTGGAATCAGATGCAGGGTATCAGATGCGGGGAATCAGAGGCGAGGAATCAGAGCTGGGGAATCAGAGGTGGGGAATCAGATTTGGGGAATCAGAGGTGGGGACTTTGATATTGGGAAACAGAGGCGGGGAATCAGAGGCGGGGAAACAGAGGCGGGGAATCAGATATGGGGAATCAGAGGTGGGGAATCAGAGGCAGGGAATCAGATGTGCGGAATCAGAGATGGGGAATCAGAGGCAGGGAATCAGAATCAGAAGCGGGGAATCAGAGGCCGGGAATCAGAGGCCGGGAATCAGATGCTGGGAATAAGAGGCCGGGAATCAGAGGTGGGGAATCAGAGTCCGGGAATCAGAGATGGGGATTCAGAGGCGGGGAATGAGATATGGAGAATCAGAGGCGGGGAATCAGAGGCCGGGAAACAGAGGTGGGGAATCAGATATGGGGAATCAGAGGTGGCGAATCAAAGGCGGTGAATCAGAGATGGGGAATCAGAGGCGGGGAATCAGAGGCAGGGAATCAGATGCGGGGAATCAGAGGCGGGGAATCAGAGCTGGCGAATCAGAGGCGGGGAATCAGAGGTGGGCAATCAGAGGCGGGGAATCAGATATGGGGAATCAGAGGCGGGGAATCAGAGGCGGGGAAACAGAGGCGGGGAATCAAATATAGGGAATCAGAGGTGGGGAATCAGAGGTTGTGAATCAGAGATGGGGAATCAAGGCGGGGAATCAGAGGCAGGGAATCAGACACGGGGAATCAGAGGCGGGGATTCAGAGCTGGGGAATCAGAGGCAGGGAATCAGAGTTGGGGAATCAGAGGCAGGGAATCAGATATGGGGAATCAGAGGCGGGGAATCAGAGGCGGGGAAACAGAGGCGGGGAATCAGAGGCGGGGAATCAGAGGCAGGGAATCAGAGACGGGGAATCAGAGGCGGGGATTCAGAGATGGGGAATCAGAGGCGGGGAATCAGAGGCAGGGAATCGGACGCCGGGAATCAGAGTCGGGGAATCAGAGCTGGGGAATCAGAGGCGGGGAATCAGAGTTGGGGAATCAGAGGCAGGGATTCAGATATGGGGAAATAGAGGCGGGGAATCAGATATGGGGAATCAGAGGTGTGGAATCAGAGGTTGGGAATCAGAGGAAGGGAATCAGAGTCGGGGAAACAGAGGCGGGGAATCAGATATGTGGAATCAGAGGTGGCGAATCAAAGGCGGTGAAACAGAGATGGGGAATCAGGGCAGGGAATCAGAGGCAGGGAATCAAACACGGGGAATCAGAGCTGGGGAATCAGAGGTGGGGAATCAGAGTTGGGAATCAGAGGCGGGGAATCAGAGGCGGGGAAACAGAGGCGGGGAATCAGATATGGGGAATCAGAGGTGGGGAATCAGAGGTTGGGAATCAGAGGCATGGAATCAGAGGCGGGGAATCAGAGGCGGGGAATCAGAGGCGGGGAATCAGAGGCCGGGAATCAGATATGGGGAAACAGAGGCGGGGAATCCGAGGCGGGGAATCAGATATGGGGAATCAGAGGTGGGGAATCAGAGGTTGGGAATCAGAGGCAGGGAATCAGAGGCTTGGAATCAGATGCAGGGAATCAGATGCGGGGCATCAGAGGCGGGGAATCAGAGCTGGGGAATCAGAGGTGGGGAATCAGATTTGGGGAATCAGAGGTGGGGACTTAGATGTTGGGAAACAGAGGCGGGGAATCAGAGGCGGGGAAACAGAGGTGGGGAATCAGATATGGGGAATCAGAGGTGGGGAATCAGAGGCAGGGAATCAGATGTGCGGAATCAGAGATAGGGAATCAGAGGCAGGGAATCAGAATCAGAAGCAGGGAATCAGAGGCCGGGAATCAGAGGCCGGAATCAGATGATGGGAATCAGAGGCCTGGAATCAGAGGCGGGGAATCAGAGGCAGGGAATCAGATGCGGGGAATCAGAGGCGGGGAATCAGAGCTGGGGAATCAGAGGCGGGGTATTAGAGTTGGGGAATCAGAGGCGGGGAATCAGATATGGGGAAACAGAGGTAGGGAATCAGAGGCGGGGAAACAGAGGCAGGGAATCAGATATGGGGAATCAGAGGCGGGGAATCAGAGGTGGGGAAACATAGGCAGGGAATCGGATGTGCGGAATCAGAGATGGGGAATCAGAGGCCGGGAATCAGAGGTGGTGAATCAGAGATGGGGAATCAGAGGCGGGGAATCAGAGGCAGTGTATCAGAGGCGGGGAATCAGAGGTGGGCAATCAGAGGAGGGGAATCAGATATGGGGAATCAGAGGCGGGGAATCAGAGGCGGGGAAACAGAGGCGGGGAATCATATATGGGGAATCAGAGGAGGGGCATCAGAGGTTGTGAATCACAGATGGGGAATCAGAGGCGGGGAATCAGAGGCAGGGAATCAGACGCGGGGAATCAGAGGCGGGGATTCAGAGCTGGGGAATCAGAAGCGGGGAATCAGAGTTGGGAATCAGAGGCGGGGAATCAGATATGGGGAATCAGAGGCAGGGAATCAGAGGCGGGGAATAAGAGGCATGGAATCAGACGCGGGGAATCTGAGGCGGGGAATCAGAGCTGGGGAATCAGAGGTGGGGAATCAGAGTTGGGGAATCAGAGGCAGGGAATTGGATGTGCGTAATCAGAGATGGGGAATCAGAGGTGGGGAATCAGAGGCGGTGAATCAGAGTTGGGGAATCAGAGGCGGGGAATCAGAGGCAGGAAATCAGACACGGGGATTCAGAGGCTGGGAATCAGACGGGGGGAATCAAAGGCGGGGAATCAGAGCTGGGGAATCTGAGGCAGGGAATCAGAGTTGGGGATTCAGAGGCGGGGAATCAGATATGGGGAAACAGAGGCGGGGAATCAGAGGCGGGCAAACAGAGGTGGTGAATCAGTGATGGGGAATCACAGGCGGGGAATCAGAGGCAGGGAATAGAACGCGGGGAATCAGAAGCAGGGAATCAGAGCTGGGGAATCAGAGGCGGAGAATCATAGTTGGGAATCAGAGGCGGGAATCAGATATGGGGAAACAGAGGCGGGGAATCAGAGGCGGGGAAACAGAGGCGGGGAATCAGAGCTGGGGAATCAGAGGCGGGGAATCAGAGTTGGGGCATCAGAGGTGGGGAATTAGATATAGGGAAACAGAGGCGGGGAATCAGAGGCGGGGAAACAGAGGCAGGGAATCAGATATGGGGAAGCAGAGGTGGGGAATCAGAGGCAGGGAATCAGATGTGCGGAATCAGAGATGGGGAATCAGAGGCAGGGAATCAGAAGCGGGGAATCAGAGGCCGGGAATCAGAGGCCGGGAATCAGATGCTGGGAATAAGTGGCCGGGAATCAGAGGAGGGGAATCAGAGTCCGGGAATCAGAGATGGGGATTCAGAGGCGGGGAATGAGATATGGAGAATCAGAGGCGGGGAATCAGAGGCGGGGAAACAGAGTTGGGGAATCAGATATGGGGAATCAGAGGTGGCGAATCAAATGCGGTGAATCAGAGATGGGGAATCAGAGGCAGGGAATCAGAGGCAGGGAATCAGATGCGGGGAATCAGAGGCGGGGAATCAGAGCTGGCGAATCAGAGGCTGGGAATCAGAGGTGGGCAATCAGAGGCGGGGAATCAGATATGGGGAATTAGAGGCGGGGAATCAGAGGCGGGGAAACAGAGGCGGGGAATCAAATATAGGGAATCAGAGGTGGGGAATCAGAGGTTGTGAATCAGAGATGGGGAATCAAGGTGGGGAATCAGAGGCAGGGAATCAGACGCGGGGAATCAGAGGCGGGGATTCAGAGCTGGGGAATCAGAGGCGGGGAATCAGAGTTGGGGAATCAGAGGCAGGGAATCAGATATGGGGAATCTGAGGCGGGGAATCAGAGGCCAGGAATCAGATATGGGGAAACAGAGGCGGGGAATCCGAGGCGGGGAAACAGAGGCGGGGAATCACATATGGGGAATCAGAGGTGGGGAATCAGAGGTTGGGAATCAGAGGCAGGGAATCAGAGGCTTGGAATCAGATGCAGGGTATCAGATGCGGGGAATCAGAGGCGGGGAATCAGAGCTGGGGAATCAGAGGTGGGGAATCAGATTTGGGGAATCAGAGGTGGGGACTTAGATATTGGGAAACAGAGGCGGGGAATCAGAGGCGGGGAAACAGAGGCGGGGAATCAGATATGGGGAATCAGAGGTGGGGAATCAGAGGCAGGGAATCAGATGTGCGGAATCAGAGATGGGGAATCAGAGGCAGGGAATCAGAATCAGAAGCAGGGAATCAGAGGCCGGGAATCAGAGGCCGGAATCAGATGTTTGGAATCAGAGGCCTGGAATCAGAGGCGGGGAATCAGAGGCAGGGAATCAGATGCGGGGAATCAGAGGCGGGGAATCAGAGCTGGGGAATCAGAGGCGGGGTATTAGAGTTGGGGAATCAGAGGCGGGGAATCAGATATGGGGAAACAGAGGTGGGGAATCAGAGGCGGGGAAACAGAGGCAGGGAATCAGATATGGGGAAGCAGAGGTGGGGCATCAGAGGTTGTGAATCACAGATGGGGAATCATAGGCGGGGAATCAGAGGCAGGGAATAAGACGCGGGGAATCAGAGGCGGGGACTCAGAGCTGGGGAATCAGAAGCGGGGAATCAGAGTTGGGGAATCAGAGGCGGGGAATCAGAGGCAGGGAATCAGACGCGGGGAATCTGAGGCGGGGAATCAGAGCTGGGGAATCAGAGGTGGGGAATCTGAGTTGGGGAATCAGAGGCAGGGAATTGGATGTGCGGAATCAGAGAGGGGGAATCAGAGGTGGGGAATCAGAGGCGGTGAATCAGAGATGGGGAATCAGAGGCGGGGAATCAGAGGCAGGAAATCAGACACGGGGATTCAGAGGCTGGGAATCAGACGGGGGGAATCAAAGGCGGGGAATCAGAGCTGGGGAATCTGAGGCAGGGAATCAGAGTTGGGGATTCAGAGGCGGGGAATCAGATATGGGGAAACAGAGGCGGGGAATCAGAGGCGGGCAAACAGAGGCGGGGAATTAGATATGGGGAATCAGAGGTAGGGAATCAGAGGTGGTGAATCAGTGATGGGGAATCACAGGCGGGGAATCAGAGGCAGGGAATAGAACGCGGGGAATCAGAGGCAGGGAATCAGAGCTGGGGAATCAGAGGAGGGGATTCATAGTTGGGAATCAGAGGCGGGAATCAGATACGGGGAAACAGAGGCGGGGAATCAGAGGCGGTGAAACAGAGGCGGGGAATCAGATATGGGGAATCGGATGCAGGGAATCAGAGGCGGGGAATCAGAGCTGGGGAATCAGAGGCGGGGAATCAGAGTTGGGGCATCAGAGGTGGGGAATTAGATATAGGGAAACAGAGGCGGGGAATCAGAGGCGGGGAAACAGAGGCGGGGAATCAGATATGGGGAATCAGAGGTGGGGAATCAGAGGCAGGGAATCAGATGTGCGGAATCAGAGATGGGGAATAAGAGGCAGGGAATCAGAATCAGAAGCGGGGAATCAGAGGCCGGGAATCAGAGGCCGGGAATCAGATGCTGGGAATGAGGCCGGGAATCAGAGGTGGGGAATCAGATATGGGGAATAAGAGGTGGCGAATCAAAGGCGGTGAATCAGAGATGGGGAATCAGAGGCGGGGATTCAGAGGCAGGGAATCAGATGCGGGGAATCAGAGGCGGGGAATCAGAGCTGGCGAATCAGAGGCTGGGAATCAGAGGTGGGCAATCAGAGGCGGAGAATCAGATATGGGGAATCAGAGGCGGGGAATCAGAGGCGGGGAAACAGAGGCGGGGAATCAAATATAGGGAATCAGAGGTGGGGAATCAGAGGTTGTGAATCAGAGATGGGGAATCAAGGCGGGGAAACAGAGGCAGGGAATCAGACGCGGGGAATCAGAGGCGGGGATTCAGAGCTGGGGAATCAGAGGCGGGGAATCAGAGTTGGGGAATCAGAGGCAGGGAATCAGATATGGGGAATCAGAGGCGGGGAATCAGAGGCGGGGAAACAGAGGCGGGGAATCAGATGTGGGGAATCAGATATGGGGAAACAGAGGCGGGGAATCCGAGGCGGGGAAACAGAGGCGGGGAATCAGATATGGGGAATCAGAGGTGGGGAATCAGAGGTTGGGAATCAGAGGCAGGGAATCAGAGGCTTGGAATCAGATGCAGGGAATCAGATGCGGGGCATCAGAGGCGGGGAATCAGAGCTGGGGAATCAGAGGTGGGGAATCAGATTTGGGGAATCAGAGGTGGGGACTTAGATATTGGGAAACAGAGGCGGGGAATCAGAGGCGGGGAAACAGAGGTGGGGAATCAGATAAGGGGAATCAGAGGTGGGGAATCAGAGGCAGGGAATCAGATGTGCGGAATCAGAGATAGGGAATCAGAGGCATGGAATCAGAATCAGAAGCAGGGAATCAGAGGCCGGGAATCATAGGCCGGAATCAGATGATGGGAATCAGAGGCCTGGAATCAGAGGCGGGGAATCAGAGGCAGGGAATCAGATGCGGGGAATCAGAGGCGGGGTATCAGAGCTGGAGAATCAGAGGCGGGGTATTAGAGTTGGGGAATCAGAGGCGGGGAATCAGATATGGGGAAACAGAGGTAGGGAATCAGAGGCGGGGAAACAGAGGCAGGGAATCAGATATGGGGAATCAGAGGCGGGGAATCAGAGGTGGGGAAACATAGGCAGGGAATCGGATGTGCGGAATCAGAGATGGGGAATCAGAGGCCGGGAATCAGAGGTGGTGAATCAGAGATGGGGAATCAGAGGCGGGGAATCAGAGGCAGGGTATCAGACGCGGGGAATCAGAGGTGGGCAATCAGAGGCGGGGAATCAGATATGGGGAATCAGAGGCGGGGAAACAGAGGCGGGGAATCAGATATGGGGAATCAGAGGTGGGGCATCAGAGGTTGTGAATCACAGATGGGGAATCAAAGGCGGGGAATCAGAGGCAGGGAATCAGACGCGGGGAATCAGAGGCGGGGATTCAGAGCTGGGGAATCAGAAGCGGGGAATCAGAGTTGGGGAATCAGAGGCGGGGAATCAGATATGGGGAATCAGAGGCAGGGAATCAGAGGCGGGGAGTAAGAGGCAGGGAATCAGACGCGGGGAATCTGAGGCGGGGAATCAGAGCTGGGGAATCAGAGGTGGGGAATCAGAGTTGGGGAATCAGAGGCAGGGAATTGGATGTGCGGAATCAGAGAGGGGGAATCAGAGGTGGGGAATCAGAAGCGGTGAATCAGAGATGGGGAATCAGAGGCGGGGAATCAGAGGCAGGAAATCAGACACGGGGATTCAGAGGCTGGGAATCAGACGGGGGGAATCAAAGGCGGGGAATCAGAGCTGGGGAATCTGAGGCAGGGAATCAGAGTTGGGGATTCAGAGGCGGGGAATCAGATATGGGGAAACAGAGGCGGGGAATCAGAGGCGGGCAAGCAGAGGAGGGGAATTAGATATGGGGAATCAGAGGTAGGGAATCAGAGGTGGTGAATCAGTGATGGGGAATCACAGGCGGGGAATCAGAGGCAGGGAATAGAACGCGGGGAATCAGAGGCAGGGAATCAGAGCTTGGGAATCAGAGGCGGAGAATCATAGTTGGGAATCAGAGGCGGGAATCAGATATGTGGAAACAGAGGCGGGGAATCAGAGGCGGGGAAACAGAAGCGGGGAATCAGATATGGGGAATCGGATGCAGGGAATCAGAGGCGGGGAATCAGAGCTGGGGAATCAGAGGTGGGGAATCAGAGTTGGGGCATCAGAGGTGGGGAATTAGATATAGGGAAACAGAGGCGGGGAATCAGAGGCGGGGAAACAGAGGCGGGGAATCAGATATGGGGAATCAGAGGTGGGGAATCAGAGGCAGGGAATCAGATGTGCGGAATCAGAGATGGGGAATCAGAGGCAGGGAATCAGAAGCGGGGAATCAGAGGCCGGGAATCAGAGGCCGGGAATCAGATGCTGGGAATAAGAGGCCGGGAATCAGAGGAGGGGAATCAGAGTCCGGGAATCAGAGATGGGGATTCAGAGGCGGGGAATGAGATATGGAGAATCAGAGGCGGGGAATCAGAGGCGGGGAAACAGAGTTGGGGAATCAGATATGGGGAATCAGAGGTGGCGAATCAAAGGCGGTGAATCAGAGATGGGGAATCAGAGGCAGGGAATCAGAGGCAGGGAATCAGATGCGGGGAATCAGAGGCGGGGAATCAGAGCTGGCGAATCAGAGGCTGGGAATCAGAGGTGGGCAATCAGAGGCGGGGAATCAGATATGGTGAATCAGAGGCGGGGAATCAGAGGCGGGGAAACAGAGGCGGGGAATCAAATATAGGGAATCAGAGGTGGGGAATCAGAGGTTGTGAATCAGAGATGGGGAATCAAGGCGGGGAATCAGAGGCAGGGAATCAGACGCGGCGAATCAGAGGCGGGGATTCAGAGCTGGGGAATCAGAGGCGGGGAATCAGAGTTGGGGAATCAGAGGCAGGGAATCAGATATGGGGAATCAGAGGCGGGGAATCAGAGGCCGGGAATCAGATATGGGGAAACAGAGGCGGGGAATCCGAGGCGGGGAAACAGAGGCGGGGAATCAGATATGGGGAATCAGAGGTGGGGAATCAGAGGTTGGGAATCAGAGGCAGGGAATCAGAGGCTTGGAATCAGATGCAGGGTATCAGATGCGGGGAATCAGAGGCGGGGAATCAGAGCTGGGGAATCAGAGGTGGGGAATCAGATTTGGGGAATCAGAGGTGGGGACTTTGATATTGGGAAACAGAGGCGGGGAATCAGAGGCGGGGAAACAGAGGCGGGGAATCAGATATGGGGAATCAGAGGTGGGGAATCAGAGGCAGGGAATCAGATGTGCGGAATCAGAGATGGGGAATCAGAGGCAGGGAATCAGAATCAGAAGCAGGGAATCAGAGGCCGGGTATCAGAGGCCGGAATCAGATGCTGGGAATCAGAGGCCTGGAATCAGAGGCGGGGAATCAGAGGCAGGGAATCAGATGCGGGGAATCAGAGGCGGGGAATCAGAGCTGGGGAATCAGAGGCGGGGTATTAGAGTTGGGGAATCAGAGGCGGGGAATCAGATATGGGGAAACAGAGGTGGGGAATCAGAGGCGGGGAAACAGAGGCAGGGAATCAGATATGGGGAATCAGAGGTGGGGCATCAGAGGTTGTGAATCACAGATGGGGAATCAGAGGCGGGGAATCAGAGGCAGGGAACAAGACGCGGGGAATCAGAGGCGGGGATTCAGAGCTGGGGAATCAGAAGCGGGGAATCAGAGTTGGGGAATCAGAGGCGGGGAATCAGATATGGGGAATCAGAGGCAGGGAATCAGAGGCGGGGAATCAGAGGCAGGGAATCAGACGCGGGGAATCTGAGGCGGGGAATCAGAGCTGGGGAATCAGAGGTGGGGAATCAGAGTTGGGGAATCAGAGGCAGGGAATTGGATGTGCGGAATCAGAGAGGGGGAATCAGAGGTGGGGAATCAGAGGCGGTGAATCAGAGATGGGGAATCAGAGGCGGGGAATCAGAGGCAGGAAATCAGACACGGGGATTCAGAGGCTGGGAATCAGACGGGGGGAATCAAAGGCGGGGAATCAGAGCTGGGGAATCTGAGGCAGGGAATCAGAGTTGGGGATTCAGAGGCGGGGAATCAGATATGGGGAAACAGAGGCGGGGAATCAGAGGCGGGCAAACAGAGGCGGGGAATTAGATATGGGGAATCAGAGGTCGGGAATCAGAGGTGGTGAATCAGTGATGGGGAATCACAGGCGGGGAATCAGAGGCAGGGAATAGAACGCGGGAAATCAGAGGCAGGGAATCAGAGCTGGGGAATCAGAGGAGGGGATTCACAGTTGGGAATCAGAGGCGGGAATCAGATATGGGGAAACAGAGGCGGGGAATCAGAGGCGGTGAAACAGAGGCGGGGAATCAGATATGGGGAATCGGATGCAGGGAATCAGAGGCGGGGAATCAGAGCTGGGGAATCAGAGGCGGGGAATCAGAGTTGGGGCATCAGAGGTGGGGAATTAGATATAGGGAAACAGAGGCGGGGAATCAGAGGCGGGGAAACAGAGGCGGGGAATCAGATATGGGGAATCAGAGGTGGGGAATCAGAGGCAGGGAATCAGATGTGCGGAATCAGAGATGGGGAATAAGAGGCAGGGAATCAGAATCAGAAGCGGGGAATCAGAGGCCGGGAATCAGAGGCCGGGAATCAGATGCTGGGAATAAGAGGCCGGGAATCAGAGGTGGGGAATCAGATATGGGGAATCAGAGGTGCCGAATCAAAGGCGGTGAATCAGAGATGGGGAATCAGAGGCGGGGAATCAGAGGCAGGGAATCAGATGCGGGGAATCAGAGGCGGGGAATCAGAGCTGGCGAATCAGAGGCTGGGAATCAGAGGTGGGCAATCAGAGGCGGGGAATCAGATATGGGGAATCAGAGGCGGGGAATCAGAGGCGGGGAAACAGAGGCGGGGAATCAAATATAGGGAATCAGAGGTGGGGAATCAGAGGTTGTGAATCAGAGATGGGGAATCAAGGCGGGGAAACAGAGGCAGGGAATCAGACGCGGGGAATCAGAGGCGGGGATTCAGAGCTGGGGAATCAGAGGCGGGGAATCAGAGTTGGGGAATCAGAGGCAGGGAATCAGATATGGGGAATCAGAGGCGGGGAATCAGAGGCGGGGAAACAGAGGCGGGGAATCAGATGTGGGGAATCAGATATGGGGAAACAGAGGCGGGGAATCCGAGGCGGGGAAACAGAGGCGGGGAATCAGATATGGGGATTCAGAGGTGGGGAATCAGAGGTTGGGAATCAGAGGCAGGGAATCAGAGGCTTGGAATCAGATGCAGGGAATCAGATGCGGGGCATCAGAGGCGGGGAATCAGAGCTGGGGAATCAGAGGTGGGGAATCAGATTTGGGGAATCAGAGGTGGGGACTTAGATATTGGGAAACAGAGGCGGGGAATCAGAGGCGGGGAAACAGAGGTGGGGAATCAGATATGGGGAATCAGAGGTGGGGAATCAGAGGCAGGGAATCAGATGTGCGGAATCAGAGATAGGGAATCAGAGGCAGGGAATCAGAGGCCGGGAATCAGAGGCCGGAATCAGATGATGGGAATCAGAGGCCTGGAATCAGAGGCGGGGAATCAGAGGCAGGGAATCAGATGCGGGGAATCAGAGGCGGGGAATCATAGCTGGGGAATCAGAGGCGGGGTATTAGAGTTGGGGAATCAGAGGCGGGGAATCAGATATGGGGAAACAGAGGTAGGGAATCAGAGGCGGGGAAACAGAGGCAGGGAATCAGATATGGGGAATCAGAGGCGGGGAATCAGAGGTGGGGAAACATAGGCAGGGAATCGGATGTGCGGAATCAGAGATGGGGAATCAGAGGCCGGGAATCAGAGGTGGTGAATCAGAGATGGGGAATCAAAGGCGGGGAATCAGAGGCAGGGTATCAGACGCGGGGAATCAGAGGTGGGCAATCAGAGGCGGGGAATCAGATATGGGGAATCAGAGGCGGGGAAACAGAGGCGGGGAATCAGATATGGGGAATCAGAGGTGGGGCATCAGAGGTTGTGAATCACAGATGCCGAATCAGAGGCGGGGAATCAGAGGCAGGGAATCAGACGCGGGGAATCAGAGGCGGGGATTCAGAGCTGGGGAATCAGAAGCGGGGAATCAGAGTTGGGGAATCAGAGGCGGGGAATCAGATATGGGGAATCAGAGGCAGGGAATCAGAGGCGGGGAATAAGAGGCAGGGAATCAGACGCGGGGAATCTGAGGCGGGGAATCAGAGCTGGGGAATCAGAGGTGGGGAATCAGAGTTGGGGAATCAGAGGCAGGGAATTGGATGTGCGGAATCAGAGATGGGGAATCAGAGGTGGGGAATCAGAGGCGGTGAATCAGAGATGGGGAATCAGAGGCGGGGAATCAGAGGCAGGAAATCAGACACGGGGATTCAGAGGCTGGGAATCAGACGGGGGGAATCAAAGGCGGGGAATCAGAGCTGGGGAATCTGAGGCAGGGAATCAGAGTTGGGGATTCAGAGGCGGGGAATCAGATATGGGGAAACAAAGGCGGGGAATCAGAGGCGGGCAAACAGAGGCGGGGAATTAGATATGGGGAATCAGAGGTAGGGAATCAGAGGTGGTGAATCAGTGATGGGGAATCACAGGCGGGGAATCAGAGGCAGGGAATAGAACGCGGGGAATCAGAGGCAGGGAATCAGAGCTGGGGAATCAGAGGCGGAGAATCATAGTTGGGAATCAGAGGCGGGAATCAGATATGGGGAAACAGAGGCGGGGAATCAGAGGCGGGGAAACAGAGGCGGGGAATCAGATATGGGGAATCGGATGCAGGGAATCAGAGGCGGGGAATCAGAGCTGGGGAATCAGAGGTGGGGAATCAGAGTTGGGGCATCAGAGGTGGGGAATTAGATATAGGGAAACAGAGGCGGGGAATCAGAGGCGGGGAAACAGAGGCGGGGAATCAGATATGGGGAATCAGAGGTGGGGAATCAGAGGCAGGGAATCAGATGTACGGAATCAGAGATGGGGAATCAGAGGCAGGGAATCAGAAGCGGGGAATCAGAGGCCGGGAATCAGAGGCCGGGAATGAGATGCTGGGAATAAGAGGCCGGGAATCAGAGGAGGGGAATCAGAGTCCGGGAATCAGAGATGGGGATTCAGAGGCGGGGAATGAGATATGGAGAATCAGAGGCGGGGAATCAGAGGCGGGGAAACAGAGTTGGGGAATCAGATATGGGGAATCAGAGGTGGCGAATCAAAGGCGGTGAATCAGAGATGGGGAATCAGAGGCAGGGAATCAGAGGCAGGGAATCAGATGCGGGGAATCAGAGGCGGGGAATCAGAGCTGGCGAATCAGAGGCTGGGAATCAGAGGTGGGCAATCAGAGGCGGGGAATCAGATATGGGGAATCAGAGGCGGGGAATCAGAGGCGGGGAAACAGAGGCGGGGAATCAAATATAGGGAATCAGAGGTGGGGAATCAGAGGTTGTGAATCAGAGATGGGGAATCAAGGCGGGGAATCAGAGGCAGGGAATCAGACGCGGGGAATCAGAGGCGGGGATTCAGAGCTGGGGAATCAGAGGCGGGGAATCAGAGTTGGGGAATCAGAGGCAGGGAATCAGATATGGGGAATCAGAGGCGGGGAATCAGAGGCCGGGAATCAGATATTGGGAAACAGAGGCGGGGAATCCGAGGCGGGGAAACAGAGGCGGGGAATCAGATATGGGGAATCAGAGGTGGGGAATCAGAGGTTGGGAATCAGAGGCAGGGAATCAGAGGCTTGGAATCAGATGCAGGGTATCAGATGCGGGGAATCAGAGGCGGGGAATCAGAGCTGGGGAATCAGAGGTGGGGAATCAGATTTGGGGAATCAGAGGTGGGGACTTTGATATTGGGAAACAGAGGCGGGGAATCAGAGGCGGGGAAACAGAGGCGGGGAATCAGATATGGGGAATCAGAGGTGGGCAATCAGAGGCAGGGAATCAGATGTGCGGAATCAGAGATGGGGAATCAGAGGCAGGGAATCAGAATCAGAAGCAGGGAATCAGAGGCCGGGAATCAGAGGCCGGAATCAGATGCTGGGAATCAGAGGCCTGGAATCAGAGGCGGGGAATCAGAGGCAGGGAATCAGATGCGGGGAATCAGAGGCGGGGAATCAGAGCTGGGGAATCAGAGGCGGGGTATTAGAGTTGGGGAATCAGAGGCGGGGAATCAGATATGGGGAAACAGAGGTGGGGAATAAGAGGCGGGGAAACAGAGGCAGGGAATCAGATATGGGGAATCAGAGGTGGGGCATCAGAGGTTGTGAATCACAGATGGGGAATCAGAGGCGGGGAATCAGAGGCAGGGAATAAGACGCGGGGAATCAGAGGCGGGGATTCAGAGCTGGGGAATCAGAAGCGGGGAATCAGAGTTGGGGAATCAGAGGCGGGGAATCAGATATGGGGAATCAGAGGCAGGGAATCAGAGGCGGGGAATCAGAGGCAGGGAATCAGATGCGGGGAATCTGAGGCGGGGAATCAGAGCTGGGGAATCAGAGGTGGGGAATCAGAGTTGGGGAATCAGAGGCAGGGAATTGGATGTGCGGAATCAGAGAGGGGGAATCAGAGGTGGGGAATCAGAGGCGGTGAATCAGAGATGGGGAATCAGAGGCGGGGAATCAGAGGCAGGAAATCAGACACGGGGATTCAGAGGCTGGGAATCAGACGGGGGGAATCAAAGGCGGGGAATCAGAGCTGGGGAATCTGAGGCAGGGAATCAGAGTTGGGGATTCAGAGGCGGGGAATCAGATTTGGGGAAACAGAGGCGGGGAATCAGAGGCGGGCAAACAGAGGCGGGGAATTAGATATGGGGAATCAGAGGTAGGGAATCAGAGGTGGTGAATCAGTGATGGGGAATCACAGGCGGGGAATCAGAGGCAGGGAATAGAACGCGGGGAATCAGAGGCAGGGAATCAGAGCTGGGGAATCAGAGGAGGGGATTCATAGTTGGGAATCAGAGGCGGGAATCAGATATGGGGAAACAGAGGCGGGGAATCAGAGGCGGTGAAACAGATGCGGGGAATCAGATATGGGGAATCGGATGCAGGGAATCAGAGGCGGGGAATCAGAGCTGGGGAATCAGAGGAGGGGAATCAGAGTTGGGGCATCAGAGGTGGGGAATTAGATATAGGGAAACAGAGGCGGGGAATCAGAGGCGGGGAAACAGAGGCGGGGAATCAGATATGGGGAATCAGAGGTGGGGAATCAGAGGCAGGGAATCAGATGTGCGGAATCAGAAATGGGGAATAAGAGGCAGGGAATCAGAATCAGAAGCGGGGAATCAGAGGCCGGGAATCAGAGGCCGGGAATCAGATGCTGGGAATAAGAGGCCGGGAATCAGAGGTGGGGAATCAGATATGGGGAATCAGAGGTGGCGAATCAAAGGCGGTGAATCGGAGATGGGGAATCAGAGGCGGGGAATCAGAGGCAGGGAATCAGATGCGGGGAATCAGAGGCGGGGAATCAGAGCTGGCGAATCAGAGGCTGGGAATCAGAGGTGGGCAATCAGAGGCGGGGAATCAGATATGGGGAATCAGAGGCGGGGAATCAGAGGCGGGGAAACAGAGGCGGGGAATCAAATATAGGGAATCAGAGGTGGGGAATCAGAGGTTGTGAATCAGAGATGGGGAATCAAGGCGGGGAATCAGAGGCAGGGAATCAAAAGCGGGGAATCAGAGGCGGGGATTCAGAGCTGGGGAATCAGAGGCGGGGAATCAGAGTTGGGGAATCAGAGGAAGGGAATCAGATATGGGGAATCAGAGGCGGGGAATCAGATGTGGGGAATCAGAGGTGGGGAATCAGGGGCAGGGAATCAGTGGCAGGGAATCAGATGCGGGGAATCAGAGGCGGGGAATCAAAGGCAGGGAATCAGACACGGGGAATCAGAGGCGGGGAATCAGAGATGGGGAATCAGAGGCGGGGAATCAGAGGCAGGGAATCGTATGCCGGGAATCAGAGTCGGGGAATCAGAGCTGGGGAATCAGAGGCGGGGAATCAGAGTTGGGGAATCAGAGGCGGGGAATCAGATATGGGGAAATAGAGGCGGGGAATCAGATATGGGGAATCAGAGGTGTGGAATCAGAGGTTGGGAATCAGAGGCAGGGAATCAGAGTCGGGGAAACTGAGGCGGGGAATCAGATATGGGGAATCAGAGGTGGCGAATCAAAGGCGGTGAAACAGAGATGGGGAATCAGGGCAGGGAATCAGAGGCAGGGAATCAAACACGGGGAATCAGAGCTGGGGAATCAGAGGCGGGGAATCAGAGTTGGGAATCAGAGGCGGGGAATCAGAGGCGGGGAAACAGAGGCGGGAATCAGATATGGGGAATCAGAGGTGGGGAATCCGAGGTTGGGAATCAGAGGCAGGGAATCAGAGGCGGAAAATCAGAGGCGGGGAATCAGAGGA
Source organism: Narcine bancroftii (assembly GCF_036971445.1). Lineage (NCBI taxonomy): Eukaryota > Metazoa > Chordata > Chondrichthyes > Torpediniformes > Narcinidae > Narcine > Narcine bancroftii. The sequence continues at coordinate 1,058,040 of NW_027211891.1, read as the reverse complement.
AGGGAATCAGATGTGCGGAATCGGAGATGGGGAATCAGAGGCAGGGAATCAGAGGCGGGGAATCAGAGGCGGGGAATCAGAGGCCGGGAATCAGATATGGGGAAACAGAGGCGGGGAATCCGAGGCGGGGAAACAGAGGCGGGGAATCAGATATGGGGAATCAGAGGTGGGGAATCAGAGGTTGGGAATCAGAGGCAGGGAATCAGAGGCTTGGAATCAGATGCAGGGAATCAGATGCGGGGAATCAGAGGCGGGGAATCAGAGCTGGGGAATCAGAGGTGGGGAATCAGATTTGGGGAATCAGATATTGGGAAACAGAGGCGGGGAATCAGAGGCGGGGAAACCCAGGCGGGGAATCAGATATGGGGAATCAGAGGTGGGGAATCAGAGGCAAGGAATCAGATGTGCGGAATCAGAGATGGGGAATCAGAGGCAGGGAATCAGAATCAGAAGCAGGGAATCAGAGGCCGGGAATCAGAGGCCGGAATCAGATGCTGGGAATCAGAGGCCTGGAATCAGAGGCGGGGAATCAGAGGCAGGGAATCAGATGCGGGGAATCAGAGGTGGGGAATCAGAGCTGGGGAATCAGAGGCGGGGTATTAGAGTTGGGGAATCAGAGGCGGGGAATCAGATACGGGGAAACAGAGGTGGGGAATCAGACGCGGGGAAACAGAGGCAGGGAATCAGATATGGGGAATCAGAGGCGGGGAATCAGAGGTGGGGAATCAGAGGCAGGGAATCGGATGTGCGGAATCAGAGATGGGGAATCAGAGGCTGGGAATCAGAGGTGGTGAATCAGAGATGGGGAATCAGAGGCGGGGAATCAGAGGCAGGGAATCAGACGCGGGGAATCAGAGGTGGGCAATCAGAGGCGGGGAATCAGATATGGGGAATCAGAGGCGGGGAATCAGAGGCGGGGAAACAGAGGCGGGGAATCAGATATGGGGAATCAGAGGTGGGGCATCAGAGGTTGTGAATCACAGATGGGGAATCAGAGGCGGGGAATCAGAGGCAGGGAATCAGACGCGGGGAATCAGAGGCGGGGATTCAGAGGCGGGGAAACAGATATGGGGAATCAGAGGCAGGGAATCAGAGGCGGGAAAACAGAGGCGGGGAATCAGATATGGGGAATCAGAGGCGGGGAATCAGAGGCAGGGAATCAGACACGGGGAATCAGAGGCGGGGAAACAGATATGGGGAATCAGAGGCAGGGAATCAGAGGCGGGAAAACAGAGGCGGGGAATCAGATATGGGGAATCAGAGGCGGGGAATCAGAGGCAGGGAATCAGACACGGGGAATCAGAGGCGGGGAATCAGAGATGGGGAATCAGAGGCGGGGAATCAGAGGCGGGAAATCAGAGCTGGGGAATCAGAGGCGGGGAATCAGAGTTGGGGAATCAGAGGCGGCGAAGCAGATATGGGGAAATAGAGGTGGGGAATCAGGTATGGGGAATCAGAGGCGGGGAATCAGATATGGGGAATCAGAAGCTGGGAATCAGAGGGGGGGAAACAGAGGCGGGGAATAAGATATGGGGAATCAGAGGTGGGGAATCAGGGGCGGGGAATCAGTGGCAGGGAATCAGAGGCGGGGAATCAGAGGCGGGGAATCAAAGGAAGGGAATCAGACACGGGGAATCAGAGGTGGGGAATCAGAGATGGGGAATCAGAGGCGGGGAATCACAGGCAGGGAATCAGACGCGGGGAATCAGAGGCGGGGAATCAGAGCTGGGGAATCAGAGGTGGGGAATCAGAGTCGGGGAATCATAGGCAGGGAATCGGTTGTGCGGAATCAGAGATGGGGAATCAGATGTGGGGAATTAGAGGCAGTGAATCAGAGGCGGGGAAACAGAGGCGGGGAATCAAATATAGGGAATCAGAGGTGGGGAATCAGAGGTTGTGAATCAGAGATGGGGAATCAAGGCGGGGAATCAGAGGCAGGGAATCAGACGCGGGGAATCAGAGGCGGGGATTCAGAGCTGGGGAATCAGAGGCGGTGAATCAGAGTTGGGGAATCAGAGGCAGGGAATCAGATATGGGGAATCAGAGGTGGGGAATCAGAGGCGGGGAAACAGAGGCGGGGAATCAGATATGGGGAATCAGAATTGGGGAATCAGGGGCAGGGAATCAGTGGCAGGGAATCAGAGGCGGGGAATCAGAGGCGGGGAATCAGAGGCAGGGAATCAGACACGGGGAATCAGAGGCGGGGAATCAGAGATGGGGAATCAGAGGCGGGGAATCAGAGGCAGGGAATCGGACTCCGGGAATCAGAGTCGGGGAATCAGAGCTGGGGAATCAGAGGCGGGGAATCAGAGTTGGGGAATCAGAGGCGGGGAATCAGATATGGGGAAATAGAGGCGGGGAATCAGATATGGGGAATCAGAGGTGTGGAATCAGAGGTTGGGAATCAGAGGCAGGGAATCAGAGTCGGGGAAACAGAGGCGGGTAATCAGATATGGGGAATCAGAGGTGGCGAATCAAAGGCGGTGAAACAGAGATGGGGAATCAGGGCAGGGAATCAGAGGCAGGGAATCAAACACGGGGAATCAGAGCTGGGGAATCAGAGGCGGGGAATCAGAGTTGGGAATCAGAGGCGGGGAATCAGAGGTGGGGAAACAGAGGCGGGGAATTAGATATGGGGAATCAGAGGTGGGGAATCCGAGGTTGGGAATCAGAGGCAGGGAATCAGAGGCGGAAAATCAGAGGCGGGGAATCAGAGGAAGGGAATCAGATGTGCGGAATCGGAGATGGGGAATCAGAGGCAGGGAATCAGAGGCGGGGAATCAGAGGCGGGGAATCAGAGGCCGGGAATCAGATATGGGGAAACAGAGGCGGGGAATCCGAGGCGGGGAAACAGAGGCGGGGAATCAGATATGGGGAATCAGAGGTGGGGAATCAGATATGGGGAATCAGAGGCGGGGAATCAGAGGCGGGGAAACAGAGGCGGGGAATCAGATGTGGGGAATCAGAGGTGGGGAATCAGGGGCAGGGAATCAGTGGCAGGGAATCAGAGGCGGGGAATCAGAGGCGGGGAATCAAAGGCAGGGAATCAGACACGGGGAATCAGAGGCGGGGAATCAGAGATGGGGAATCAGAGGCGGGGAATCAGAGGCAGGGAATCGTATGCCGGGAATCAGAGTGGGGGAATCAGAGCTGGGGAATCAGAGGCGGGGAATCAGAGTTGGGGAATCAGAGGCGGGGAATCAGATATGGGGAAATAGAGGCGGGGAATCAGATATGGGGAATCAGAGGTGTGGAATCAGAGGTTGGGAATCAGAGGCAGGGAATCAGAGTCGGGGAAACTGAGGCGGGGAATCAGATATGGGGAATCAGAGGTGGCGAATCAAAGGCGGTGAAACAGAGATGGGGAATCAGGGCAGGGAATCAGAGGCAGGGAATCAAACACGGGGAATCAGAGCTGGGGAATCAGAGGCGGGGAATCAGAGTTGGGAATCAGAGGCGGGGAATCAGAGGCGGGGAAACAGAGGCGGGAATCAGATATGGGGAATCAGAGGTGGGGAATCCGAGGTTGGGAATCAGAGGCAGGGAATCAGAGGCGGAAAATCAGAGGCGGGGAATCAGAGGAAGGGAATCAGATGTGCGGAATCGGAGATGGGGAATCAGAGGCAGGGAATCAGAGGCGGGGAATCAGAGGCGGGGAATCAGAGGCCGGGAATCAGATATGGGGAAACAGAGGCGGGGAATCCGAGGCGGGGAAACAGAGGCGGGGAATCAGATATGGGGAATCAGAGGTGGGGAATCAGAGGTTGGGAATCAGAGGCAGGGAATCAGAGGCTTGGAATCAGATGCAGGGAATCAGATGCGGGGAATCAGAGTCGGGGAATCAGAGCTGGGGAATCAGAGGTGGGGAATCAGATTTGGGGAATCAGAGGCGGGGACTTAGATATTGGGAAACAGAGGCGGGGAATCAGAGGCGGGGAAACCCAGGCGGGGAATCAGATATGGGGAATCAGAGGTGGGGAATCAGAGGCAAGGAATCAGATGTGCGGAATCAGAGATGGGGAATCAGAGGCAGGGAATCAGAATCAGAAGCAGGGAATCAGAGGCCGGGAATCAGAGGCCGGAATCAGATGCTGGGAATCAGAGGCCTGGAATCAGAGGCGGGGAATCAGAGGCAGGGAATCAGATGCGGGGAATCAGAGGTGGGGAATCAGAGCTGGGGAATCAGAGGCGGGGTATTAGAGTTGGGGAATCAGAGGCGGGGAATCAGATATGGGGAAACAGAGGTGGGGAATCAGACGCGGGGAAACAGAGGCAGGGAATCAGATATGGGGAATCAGAGGCGGGGAATCAGAGGTGGGGAATCATAGGCAGGGAATCGGATGTGCGGAATCAGAGATGGGGAATCAGAGGCAGTGAATCAGAGGCGGGGAAACAGAGGCGGGGAATCAAATATAGGGAATCAGAGGTGGGGAATCAGAGGTTGTGAATCAGAGATGGGGAATCAAGGCGGGGAATCAGAGGCAGGGAATCAGACGCGGGGAATCAGAGGCGGGGATTCAGAGCTGGGGAATCAGAGGCGGTGAATCAGAGTTGGGGAATCAGAGGCAGGGAATCAGATATGGGGAATCAGAGGTGGGGAATCAGAGGCGGGGAAACAGAGGCGGGGAATCAGATATGGGGAATCAGAATTGGGGAATCAGGGGCAGGGAATCAGTGGCAGGGAATCAGAGGCGGGGAATCAGAGGCGGGGAATCAGAGGCAGGGAATCAGACACGGGGAATCAGAGGCGGGGAATCAGAGATGGGGAATCAGAGGCGGGGAATCAGAGGCAGGGAATCGGACTCCGGGAATCAGAGTCGGGGAATCAGAGCTGGGGAATCAGAGGCGGGGAATCAGAGTTGGGGAATCAGAGGCGGGGAATCAGATATGGGGAAATAGAGGCGGGGAATCAGATATGGGGAATCAGAGGTGTGGAATCAGAGGTTGGGAATCAGAGGCAGGGAATCAGAGTCGGGGAAACAGAGGCGGGTAATCAGATATGGGGAATCAGAGGTGGCGAATCAAAGGCGGTGAAACAGAGATGGGGAATCAGGGCAGGGAATCAGAGGCAGGGAATCAAACACGGGGAATCAGAGCTGGGGAATCAGAGGCGGGGAATCAGAGTTGGGAATCAGAGGCGGGGAATCAGAGGTGGGGAAACAGAGGCGGGGAATTAGATATGGGGAATCAGAGGTGGGGAATCCGAGGTTGGGAATCAGAGGCAGGGAATCAGAGGCGGAAAATCAGAGGCGGGGAATCAGAGGAAGGGAATCAGATGTGCGGAATCGGAGATGGGGAATCAGAGGCAGGGAATCAGAGGCGGGGAATCAGAGGCGGGGAATCAGAGGCCGGGAATCAGATATGGGGAAACAGAGGCGGGGAATCCGAGGCGGGGAAACAGAGGCGGGGAATCAGATATGGGGAATCAGAGGTGGGGAATCAGATATGGGGAATCAGAGGCGGGGAATCAGAGGCGGGGAAACAGAGGCGGGGAATCAGATGTGGGGAATCAGAGGTGGGGAATCAGGGGCAGGGAATCAGTGGCAGGGAATCAGAGGCGGGGAATCAGAGGCGGGGAATCAAAGGCAGGGAATCAGACACGGGGAATCAGAGGCGGGGAATCAGAGATGGGGAATCAGAGGCGGGGAATCAGAGGCAGGGAATCGTATGCCGGGAATCAGAGTGGGGGAATCAGAGCTGGGGAATCAGAGGCGGGGAATCAGAGTTGGGGAATCAGAGGCGGGGAATCAGATATGGGGAAATAGAGGCGGGGAATCAGATATGGGGAATCAGAGGTGTGGAATCAGAGGTTGGGAATCAGAGGCAGGGAATCAGAGTCGGGGAAACTGAGGCGGGGAATCAGATATGGGGAATCAGAGGTGGCGAATCAAAGGCGGTGAAACAGAGATGGGGAATCAGGGCAGGGAATCAGAGGCAGGGAATCAAACACGGGGAATCAGAGCTGGGGAATCAGAGGCGGGGAATCAGAGTTGGGAATCAGAGGCGGGGAATCAGAGGCGGGGAAACAGAGGCGGGAATCAGATATGGGGAATCAGAGGTGGGGAATCCGAGGTTGGGAATCAGAGGCAGGGAATCAGAGGCGGAAAATCAGAGGCGGGGAATCAGAGGAAGGGAATCAGATGTGCGGAATCGGAGATGGGGAATCAGAGGCAGGGAATCAGAGGCGGGGAATCAGAGGCGGGGAATCAGAGGCCGGGAATCAGATATGGGGAAACAGAGGCGGGGAATCCGAGGCGGGGAAACAGAGGCGGGGAATCAGATATGGGGAATCAGAGGTGGGGAATCAGAGGTTGGGAATCAGAGGCAGGGAATCAGAGGCTTGGAATCAGATGCAGGGAATCAGATGCGGGGAATCAGAGTCGGGGAATCAGAGCTGGGGAATCAGAGGTGGGGAATCAGATTTGGGGAATCAGAGGCGGGGACTTAGATATTGGGAAACAGAGGCGGGGAATCAGAGGCGGGGAAACCCAGGCGGGGAATCAGATATGGGGAATCAGAGGTGGGGAATCAGAGGCAAGGAATCAGATGTGCGGAATCAGAGATGGGGAATCAGAGGCAGGGAATCAGAATCAGAAGCAGGGAATCAGAGGCCGGGAATCAGAGGCCGGAATCAGATGCTGGGAATCAGAGGCCTGGAATCAGAGGCGGGGAATCAGAGGCAGGGAATCAGATGCGGGGAATCAGAGGTGGGGAATCAGAGCTGGGGAATCAGAGGCGGGGTATTAGAGTTGGGGAATCAGAGGCGGGGAATCAGATATGGGGAAACAGAGGTGGGGAATCAGACGCGGGGAAACAGAGGCAGGGAATCAGATATGGGGAATCAGAGGCGGGGAATCAGAGGTGGGGAATCATAGGCAGGGAATCGGATGTGCGGAATCAGAGATGGGGAATCAGAGGCTGGGAATCAGAGGTGGTGAATCAGAGATGGGGAATCAGAGGCGGGGAATCAGAGGCAGGGAATCAGACGCGGGGAATCAGAGGTGGGCAATCAGAGGCGGGGAATCAGATATGGGGAATCAGAGGCGGGGAATCAGAGGCGGGGAAACAGAGGCGGGGAATCAGATATGGGGAATCAGAGGTGGGGCATAAGAGGTTGTGAATCACAGATGGGGAATCAGAGGCGGGGAATCAGAGGCAGGGAATCAGACGCGGGGAATCAGAGGCGGGGATTCAGAGGCGGGGAAACAGATATGGGGAATCAGAGGCAGGGAATCAGAGGCGGGAAAACAGAGGCGGGGAATCAGATATGGGGAATCAGAGGCGGGGAATCAGAGGCAGGGAATCAGACACGGGGAATCAGAGGCGGGGAAACAGATATGGGGAATCAGAGGCAGGGAATCAGAGGCGGGAAAACAGAGGCGGGGAATCAGATATGGGGAATCAGAGGCGGGGAATCAGAGGCAGGGAATCAGACACGGGGAATCAGAGGCGGGGAATCAGAGATGGGGAATCAGAGGCGGGGAATCAGAGGCGGGAAATCAGAGCTGGGGAATCAGAGGCGGGGATTCAGAGTTGGGGAATCAGAGGCGGCGAAGCAGATATGGGGAAATAGAGGTGGGGAATCAGGTATGGGGAATCAGAGGCGGGGAATCAGGGGCGGGGAATCAGTGGCAGGGAATCAGAGGCGGGGAATCAGAGGCGGGGAATCAAAGGAAGGGAATCAGACACGGGGAATCAGAGGTGGGGAATCAGAGATGGGGAATCAGAGGCGGGGAATCACAGGCAGGGAATCAGACGCGGGGAATCAGAGGCGGGGAATCAGAGCTGGGGAATCAGAGGTGGGGAATCAGAGTCGGGGAATCATAGGCAGGGAATCGGTTGTGCGGAATCAGAGATGGGGAATCAGATGTGGGGAATCAGAGGCAGTGAATCAGAGGCGGGGAAACAGAGGCGGGGAATCAAATATAGGGAATCAGAGGTGGGGAATCAGAGGTTGTGAATCAGAGATGGGGAATCAAGGCGGGGAATCAGAGGCAGGGAATCAGACGCGGGGAATCAGAGGCGGGGATTCAGAGCTGGGGAATCAGAGGCGGTGAATCAGAGTTGGGGAATCAGAGGCAGGGAATCAGATATGGGGAATCAGAGGTGGGGAATCAGAGGCGGGGAAACAGAGGCGGGGAATCAGATATGGGGAATCAGAATTGGGGAATCAGGGGCAGGGAATCAGTGGCAGGGAATCAGAGGCGGGGAATCAGAGGCGGGGAATCAGAGGCAGGGAATCAGACACGGGGAATCAGAGGCGGGGAATCAGAGATGGGGAATCAGAGGCGGGGAATCAGAGGCAGGGAATCGGACTCCGGGAATCAGAGTCGGGGAATCAGAGCTGGGGAATCAGAGGCGGGGAATCAGAGTTGGGGAATCAGAGGCGGGGAATCAGATATGGGGAAATAGAGGCGGGGAATCAGATATGGGGAATCAGAGGTGTGGAATCAGAGGTTGGGAATCAGAGGCAGGGAATCAGAGTCGGGGAAACAGAGGCGGGTAATCAGATATGGGGAATCAGAGGTGGCGAATCAAAGGCGGAGAAACAGAGATGGGGAATCAGGGCAGGGAATCAGAGGCAGGGAATCAAACACGGGGAATCAGAGCTGGGGAATCAGAGGCGGGGAATCAGAGTTGGGAATCAGAGGCGGGGAATCAGAGGTGGGGAAACAGAGGCGGGGAATCAGATATGGGGAATCAGAGGTGGGGAATCCGAGGTTGGGAATCAGAGGCAGGGAATCAGAGGCGGAAAATCAGAGGCGGGGAATCAGAGGAAGGGAATCAGATGTGCGGAATCGGAGATGGGGAATCAGAGGCAGGGAATCAGAGGCGGGGAATCAGAGGCGGGGAATCAGAGGCCGGGAATCAGATATGGGGAAACAGAGGCGGGGAATCCGAGGCGGGGAAACAGAGGCGGGGAATCAGATATGGGGAATCAGAGGTGGGGAATCAGAGGTTGGGAATCAGAGGCAGGGAATCAGAGGCTTGGAATCAGATGCAGGGAATCAGATGCGGGGAATCAGAGGCGGGGAATCAGAACTGGGGAATCAGAGGTGGGGAATCAGATTTGGGGAATCAGAGGCGGGGACTTAGATATTGGGAAACAGAGGCGGGGAATCAGAGGCGGGGAAACCCAGGCGGGGAATCAGATATGGGGAATCAGAAGTGGGGAATCAGAGGCAAGGAATCAGATGTGCGGAATCAGAGATGGGGAATCAGAGGCAGGGAATCAGAATCAGAAGCAGGGAATCAGAGGCCGGGAATTAGAGGCCGGAATCAGATGCTGGGAATCAGAGGCCTGGAATCAGAGGCGGGGAATCAGAGGCAGGGAATCAGATGCGGGGAATGAGAGGAGGGGAATCAGAGCTGGGGAATCAGAGGCGGGGTATTAGAGTTGGGGAATCAGATATGGGGAATCAGATATGGGGAAACAGAGGTGGGGAATCAGAGGCGGGGAAACAGAGGCAGGGAATCAGATATGGGGAATCAGAGGCGGGGAATCAGAGGTGGGGAATCATAGGCAGGGAATCGGATGTGCGGAATCAGAGATGGGGAATCAGAGGCTGGGAATCAGAGGTGGTGAATCAGAGATGGGGAATAAGAGTCGGGGAATCAGAGCTGGGGAATCAGAGGCGGGGAATCAGAGTTGGGGAATCAGAGGCGGGGAATCAGATATGGGGAAATAGAGGCGGGGAATCAGATATGGGGAATCAGAGGTGTGGAATCAGAGGTTGGGAATCAGAGGCAGGGAATCAGAGTCGGGGAAACTGAGGCGGGGAATCAGATATGGGGAATCAGAGGTGGCGAATCAAAGGCGGTGAAACAGAGATGGGGAATCAGGGCAGGGAATCAGAGGCAGGGAATCAAACACGGGGAATCAGAGCTGGGGAATCAGAGGCGGGGAATCAGAGTTGGGAATCAGAGGCGGGGAATCAGAGGCGGGGAAACAGAGGCGGGAATCAGATATGGGGAATCAGAGGTGGGGAATCCGAGGTTGGGAATCAGAGGCAGGGAATCAGAGGCGGAAAATCAGAGGCGGGGAATCAGAGGAAGGGAATCAGATGTGCGGAATCGGAGATGGGGAATCAGAGGCAGGGAATCAGAGGCGGGGAATCAGAGGCGGGGAATCAGAGGCCGGGAATCAGATATGGGGAAACAGAGGCGGGGAATCCGAGGCGGGGAAACAGAGGCGGGGAATCAGATATGGGGAATCAGAGGTGGGGAATCAGAGGTTGGGAATCAGAGGCAGGGAATCAGAGGCTTGGAATCAGATGCAGGGAATCAGATGCGGGGAATCAGAGGCGGGGAATCAGAGCTGGGGAATCAGAGGTGGGGAATCAGATTTGGGGAATCAGATATTGGGAAACAGAGGCGGGGAATCAGAGGCGGGGAAACCCAGGCGGGGAATCAGATATGGGGAATCAGAGGTGGGGAATCAGAGGCAAGGAATCAGATGTGCGGAATCAGAGATGGGGAATCAGAGGCAGGGAATCAGAATCAGAAGCAGGGAATCAGAGGCCGGGAATCAGAGGCCGGAATCAGATGCTGGGAATCAGAGGCCTGGAATCAGAGGCGGGGAATCAGAGGCAGGGAATCAGATGCGGGGAATCAGAGGTGGGGAATCAGAGCTGGGGAATCAGAGGCGGGGTATTAGAGTTGGGGAATCAGAGGCGGGGAATCAGATACGGGGAAACAGAGGTGGGGAATCAGACGCGGGGAAACAGAGGCAGGGAATCAGATATGGGGAATCAGAGGCGGGGAATCAGAGGTGGGGAATCAGAGGCAGGGAATCGGATGTGCGGAATCAGAGATGGGGAATCAGAGGCTGGGAATCAGAGGTGGTGAATCAGAGATGGGGAATCAGAGGCGGGGAATCAGAGGCAGGGAATCAGACGCGGGGAATCAGAGGTGGGCAATCAGAGGCGGGGAATCAGATATGGGGAATCAGAGGCGGGGAATCAGAGGCGGGGAAACAGAGGCGGGGAATCAGATATGGGGAATCAGAGGTGGGGCATCAGAGGTTGTGAATCACAGATGGGGAATCAGAGGCGGGGAATCAGAGGCAGGGAATCAGACGCGGGGAATCAGAGGCGGGGATTCAGAGGCGGGGAAACAGATATGGGGAATCAGAGTTGGGGAATCAGAGGCGGCGAAGCAGATATGGGGAAATAGAGGTGGGGAATCAGGTATGGGGAATCAGAGGCGGGGAATCAGATATGGGGAATCAGAAGCTGGGAATCAGAGGGGGGGAAACAGAGGCGGGGAATAAGATATGGGGAATCAGAGGTGGGGAATCAGGGGCGGGGAATCAGTGGCAGGGAATCAGAGGCGGGGAATCAGAGGCGGGGAATCAAAGGAAGGGAATCAGACACGGGGAATCAGAGGTGGGGAATCAGAGATGGGGAATCAGAGGCGGGGAATCACAGGCAGGGAATCAGACGCGGGGAATCAGAGGCGGGGAATCAGAGCTGGGGAATCAGAGGTGGGGAATCAGAGTCGGGGAATCATAGGCAGGGAATCGGTTGTGCGGAATCAGAGATGGGGAATCAGATGTGGGGAATCAGAGGCAGTGAATCAGAGGCGGGGAAACAGAGGCGGGGAATCAAATATAGGGAATCAGAGGTGGGGAATCAGAGGTTGTGAATCAGAGATGGGGAATCAAGGCGGGGAATCAGAGGCAGGGAATCAGACGCGGGGAATCAGAGGCGGGGATTCAGAGCTGGGGAATCAGAGGCGGTGAATCAGAGTTGGGGAATCAGAGGCAGGGAATCAGATATGGGGAATCAGAGGTGGGGAATCAGAGGCGGGGAAACAGAGGCGGGGAATCAGATATGGGGAATCAGAATTGGGGAATCAGGGGCAGGGAATCAGTGGCAGGGAATCAGAGGCGGGGAATCAGAGGCGGGGAATCAGAGGCAGGGAATCAGACACGGGGAATCAGAGGCGGGGAATCAGAGATGGGGAATCAGAGGCGGGGAATCAGAGGCAGGGAATCGGACTCCGGGAATCAGAGTCGGGGAATCAGAGCTGGGGAATCAGAGGCGGGGAATCAGAGTTGGGGAATCAGAGGCGGGGAATCAGATATGGGGAAATAGAGGCGGGGAATCAGATATGGGGAATCAGAGGTGTGGAATCAGAGGTTGGGAATCAGAGGCAGGGAAACAGAGTCGGGGAAACAGAGGCGGGTAATCAGATATGGGGAATCAGAGGTGGCGAATCAAAGGCGGTGAAACAGAGATGGGGAATCAGGGCAGGGAATCAGAGGCAGGGAATCAAACACGGGGAATCAGAGCTGGGGAATCAGAGGCGGGGAATCAGAGTTGGGAATCAGAGGCGGGGAATCAGAGGTGGGGAAACAGAGGCGGGGAATTAGATATGGGGAATCAGAGGTGGGGAATCCGAGGTTGGGAATCAGAGGCAGGGAATCAGAGGCGGAAAATCAGAGGCGGGGAATCAGAGGAAGGGAATCAGATGTGCGGAATCGGAGATGGGGAATCAGAGGCAGGGAATCAGAGGCGGGGAATCAGAGGCGGGGAATCAGAGGCCGGGAATCAGATATGGGGAAACAGAGGCGGGGAATCCGAGGCGGGGAAACAGAGGCGGGGAATCAGATATGGGGAATCAGAGGTGGGGAATCAGATATGGGGAATCAGAGGCGGGGAATCAGAGGCGGGGAAACAGAGGCGGGGAATCAGATGTGGGGAATCAGAGGTGGGGAATCAGGGGCAGGGAATCAGTGGCAGGGAATCAGAGGCGGGGAATCAGAGGCGGGGAATCAAAGGCAGGGAATCAGACACGGGGAATCAGAGGCGGGGAATCAGAGATGGGGAATCAGAGGCGGGGAATCAGAGGCAGGGAATCGTATGCCGGGAATCAGAGTGGGGGAATCAGAGCTGGGGAATCAGAGGCGGGGAATCAGAGTTGGGGAATCAGAGGCGGGGAATCAGATATGGGGAAATAGAGGCGGGGAATCAGATATGGGGAATCAGAGGTGTGGAATCAGAGGTTGGGAATCAGAGGCAGGGAATCAGAGTCGGGGAAACTGAGGCGGGGAATCAGATATGGGGAATCAGAGGTGGCGAATCAAAGGCGGTGAAACAGAGATGGGGAATCAGGGCAGGGAATCAGAGGCAGGGAATCAAACACGGGGAATCAGAGCTGGGGAATCAGAGGCGGGGAATCAGAGTTGGGAATCAGAGGCGGGGAATCAGAGGCGGGGAAACAGAGGCGGGAATCAGATATGGGGAATCAGAGGTGGGGAATCCGAGGTTGGGAATCAGAGGCAGGGAATCAGAGGCGGAAAATCAGAGGCGGGGAATCAGAGGAAGGGAATCAGATGTGCGGAATCGGAGATGGGGAATCAGAGGCAGGGAATCAGAGGTGGGGAATCAGAGGCGGGGAATCAGAGGCCGGGAATCAGATATGGGGAAACAGAGGCGGGGAATCCGAGGCGGGGAAACAGAGGCGGGGAATCAGATATGGGGAATCAGAGGTGGGGAATCAGAGGTTGGGAATCAGAGGCAGGGAATCAGAGGCTTGGAATCAGATGCAGGGAATCAGATGCGGGGAATCAGAGTCGGGGAATCAGAGCTGGGGAATCAGAGGTGGGGAATCAGATTTGGGGAATCAGAGGCGGGGACTTAGATATTGGGAAACAGAGGCGGGGAATCAGAGGCGGGGAAACCCAGGCGGGGAATCAGATATGGGGAATCAGAGGTGGGGAATCAGAGGCAAGGAATCAGATGTGCGGAATCAGAGATGGGGAATCAGAGGCAGGGAATCAGAATCAGAAGCAGGGAATCAGATGCCGGGAATCAGAGGCCGGAATCAGATGCTGGGAATCAGAGGCCTGGAATCAGAGGCGGGGAATCAGAGGCAGGGAATCAGATGTGGGGAATCAGAGGTGGGGAATCAGAGCTGGGGAATCAGAGGCGGGGTATTAGAGTTGGGGAATCAGAGGCGGGGAATCAGATATGGGGAAACAGAGGTGGGGAATCAGACGCGGGGAAAAGAGGCAGGGAATCAGATATGGGGAATCAGAGGCGGGGAATCAGAGGTGGGGAATCATAGGCAGGGAATCGGATGTGCGGAATCAGAGATGGGGAATCAGAGGCTGGGAATCAGAGGTGGTGAATCAGAGATGGGGAATCAGAGGCGGGGAATCAGAGGCAGGGAATCAGACGCGGGGAATCAGAGGTGGGCAATCAGAGGCGGGGAATCAGATATGGGGAATCAGAGGCGGGGAATCAGAGGCGGGGAAACAGAGGCGGGGAATCAGATATGGGGAATCAGAGGTGGGGCATAAGAGGTTGTGAATCACAGATGGGGAATCAGAGGCGGGGAATCAGAGGCAGGGAATCAGACGCGGGGAATCAGAGGCGGGGATTCAGAGGCGGGGAAACAGATATGGGGAATCAGAGGCAGGGAATCAGAGGCGGGAAAACAGAGGCGGGGAATCAGATATGGGGAATCAGAGGCGGGGAATCAGAGGCAGGGAATCAGACACGGGGAATCAGAGGCGGGGAAACAGATATGGGGAATCAGAGGCAGGGAATCAGAGGCGGGAAAACAGAGGCGGGGAATCAGATATGGGGAATCAGAGGCGGGGAATCAGAGGCAGGGAATCAGACACGGGGAATCAGAGGCGGGGAATCAGAGATGGGGAATCAGAGGCGGGGAATCAGAGGCGGGAAATCAGAGCTGGGGAATCAGAGGCGGGGAATCAGAGTTGGGGAATCAGAGGCGGCGAAGCAGATATGGGGAAATAGAGGTGGGGAATCAGGTATGGGGAATCAGAGGCGGGGAATCAGGGGCGGGGAATCAGTGGCAGGGAATCAGAGGCGGGGAATCAGAGGCGGGGAATCAAAGGAAGGGAATCAGACACGGGGAATCAGAGGTGGGGAATCAGAGATGGGGAATCAGAGGCGGGGAATCACAGGCAGGGAATCAGACGCGGGGAATCAGAGGCGGGGAATCAGAGCTGGGGAATCAGAGGTGGGGAATCAGAGTCGGGGAATCATAGGCAGGGAATCGGTTGTGCGGAATCAGAGATGGGGAATCAGATGTGGGGAATCAGAGGCAGTGAATCAGAGGCGGGGAAACAGAGGCGGGGAATCAAATATAGGGAATCAGAGGTGGGGAATCAGAGTTTGTGAATCAGAGATGGGGAATCAAGGCGGGGAATCAGAGGCAGGGAATCAGACGCGGGGAATCAGAGGCGGGGATTCAGAGCTGGGGAATCAGAGGCGGTGAATCAGAGTTGGGGAATCAGAGGCAGGGAATCAGATATGGGGAATCAGAGGTGGGGAATCAGAGGCGGGGAAACAGAGGCGGGGAATCAGATATGGGGAATCAGAATTGGGGAATCAGGGGCAGGGAATCAGTGGCAGGGAATCAGAGGCGGGGAATCAGAGGCGGGGAATCAGAGGCAGGGAATCAGACACGGGGAATCAGAGGCGGGGAATCAGAGATGGGGAATCAGAGGCGGGGAATCAGAGGCAGGGAATCGGACTCCGGGAATCAGAGTCGGGGAATCAGAGCTGGGGAATCAGAGGCGGGGAATCAGAGTTGGGGAATCAGAGGCGGGGAATCAGATATGGGGAAATAGAGGCGGGGAATCAGATATGGGGAATCAGAGGTGTGGAATCAGAGGTTGGGAATCAGAGGCAGGGAATCAGAGTCGGGGAAACAGAGGCGGGTAATCAGATATGGGGAATCAGAGGTGGCGAATCAAAGGCGGAGAAACAGAGATGGGGAATCAGGGCAGGGAATCAGAGGCAGGGAATCAAACACGGGGAATCAGAGCTGGGGAATCAGAGGCGGGGAATCAGAGTTGGGAATCAGAGGCGGGGAATCAGAGGTGGGGAAACAGAGGCGGGGAATCAGATATGGGGAATCAGAGGTGGGGAATCCGAGGTTGGGAATCAGAGGCAGGGAATCAGAGGCGGAAAATCAGAGGCGGGGAATCAGAGGAAGGGAATCAGATGTGCGGAATCGGAGATGGGGAATCAGAGGCAGGGAATCAGAGGCGGGGAATCAGAGGCGGGGAATCAGAGGCCGGGAATCAGATATGGGGAAACAGAGGCGGGGAATCCGAGGCGGGGAAACAGAGGCGGGGAATCAGATATGGGGAATCAGAGGTGGGGAATCAGAGGTTGGGAATCAGAGGCAGGGAATCAGAGGCTTGGAATCAGATGCAGGGAATCAGATGCGGGGAATCAGAGGCGGGGAATCAGAACTGGGGAATCAGAGGTGGGGAATCAGATTTGGGGAATCAGAGGCGGGGACTTAGATATTGGGAAACAGAGGCGGGGAATCAGAGGCGGGGAAACCCAGGCGGGGAATCAGATATGGGGAATCAGAAGTGGGGAATCAGAGGCAAGGAATCAGATGTGCGGAATCAGAGATGGGGAATCAGAGGCAGGGAATCAGAATCAGAAGCAGGGAATCAGAGGCCGGGAATTAGAGGCCGGAATCAGATGCTGGGAATCAGAGGCCTGGAATCAGAGGCGGGGAATCAGAGGCAGGGAATCAGATGCGGGGAATGAGAGGAGGGGAATCAGAGCTGGGGAATCAGAGGCGGGGTATTAGAGTTGGGGAATCAGATATGGGGAATCAGATATGGGGAAACAGAGGTGGGGAATCAGAGGCGGGGAAACAGAGGCAGGGAATCAGATATGGGGAATCAGAGGCGGGGAATCAGAGGTGGGGAATCATAGGCAGGGAATCGGATGTGCGGAATCAGAGATGGGGAATCAGAGGCTGGGAATCAGAGGTGGTGAATCAGAGATGGGGAATAAGAGGCGGGGAATCAGAGGCGGGGAATCAGACGCGGGGAATCAGAGGTGGGCAATCAGAGGCGGGGAATCAGATATGGGGAATCAGAGGCGGGGAATCAGAGGCGGGGAAACAGAGGCGGGGAATCAGATATGGGGAATCAGAGGTGGGGCATCAGAGGTTGTGAATCACAGATGGGGAATCAGAGGCGGGGAATCAGAGGCAGGGAATCAGACGCGGGGAATCAGAGGCGGGGATTCAGAGCTGGGGAATCAGAGGCAGGGAATCAGAGTTGGGGAATCAGAGGCGGGGAATCAGATATGGGGAATCAGAGGCAGGGAATCAGAGGCGGGAAAACAGAGGCGGGGAATCAGATATGGGGAATCAGAGGCGGGGAATCAGAGGCCAGGAATCAGACACGGGGAATCAGAGGCGGGGAATCAGAGATGGGGAATCAGAGGCGGGGAATCAGAGGCAGGGAATCGGATGCCGGGAATCAGAGGCGGGAAATCAGAGCTGGGGAATCAGAGGCGGGGAATCAGAGTTGGGGAATCAGAGGCGGCGAAGCAGATATGGGGAAATAGAGGCGGGGAATCAGATATGGGGAATCAGAGGCGGGGAATCAGATATGGGGAATCAGAGGCTGGGAATCAGAGGGGGGGGAAACAGAGGCGGGGAATAAGATATGGGGAATCAGAGGTGGGGAATCAGGGGCGGGGAATCAGTGGCAGGGAATCAGAGGCGGGGAATCAGAGGCGGGGAATCAAAGGAAGGGAATCAGACACGGAGAATCAGAGGTGGGTAATCAGAGATGGGGAATCAGAGGCGGGGAATCACAGGCAGGGAATCAGACGCGGGGAATCAGAGGCGGGGAATCAGAGCTGGGGAATCAGAGGTGGGGAATCAGAGTCGGGGAATCAGAGGCAGGGAATCGGTTGTGCGGAATCAGAGATGGGGAATCAGATGTGGGGAATCAGAGGCAGTGAATCAGAGATGGGGAATCAGAGGCGGGGAATCAGAGGCAGGAAATCAGACAGGGATTCAGAGGCTGGGAATCGGACGGGGGGAATCAAAGGCGGGGAATCAGAGCTGGTGAATCAGAGGCAGGGAATCAGAGTTGGGGATTCAGAGGCGGGGAATCAGATATGGGGAAACAGAGGCGGGGAATGAGAGGCGGGCAAGCAGAGGCCGGGAATTAGATATGGGGAATCAGAGGTGGGAAATCAGAGGTGGTGAATCAGAGATGGGTAATCACAGGCGGGGAATCAGAGGCAGCGAATAGAACGCGGGGAATCAGAGGCAGGGAATCAGAGCTGGGGAATCAGAGGCGGGGAATCAGATATGGGGAAAGAGAGGCGGGGAATCAGAGGCGGGGAAACAGAGGCGGGGAATCAGACATGGGGAATCGGATGCGGGGAATCAGAGGCGGGGAATCAGAGCTGGGGAATCAGAGGTGGGGAATCAGAGTTGGGGCATCAGAGGTGGGGAATTAGATATGGGGAAACAGAGGCGGGGAATCAGAGGCGGGGAAACAGAGGCGGGGAATCAGATATGGGGAATCAGAGGTGGGGAATCAGAGGCAGGGAATCAGATGTGCGGAATCAGAGATGAGGAATCAGAGGCAGGGAATCAGAATCAGAAGCGGGGAATCAGAGGCCGGGAATCAGAGGCCGGGAATCAGATGCTGGGAATAAGAGGCCGGGAATCAGAGGTGGGGAATCAGAGTCTGGGAATCAGAGATGGGGATTCAGAGGCGGGGAATGAGATATGGAGAATCAGAGGCGGGGAATCAGAGGCGGGGAAACAGAGGTGGGGAATCAGATATGGGGAAATAGAGGCGGGGAATCAGATATGGGGAATCAGAGGTGTGGAATCAGAGGTTGGGAATCAGAGTTGGGAATCAGAGGCGGTGAATCAGAGGCAGGGAAACAGAGGCGGGGAATCAGATATGGGGAATCAGAGGTGGGGAATCGAGGTTGGGAATCAGTGGCAGGGAATCAGAGGCGGGGAATCAGAGGCGGGGAATCAGAGGAAGGGAATCAGATGTGCGGAATCGGAGATGGGGAATCAGAGGCAGGGAATCAGAGGCGGGGAATCAGAGGCGGGGAATCAGAGGCCGGGAATCAGATATGGGGAAACAGAGGCGGGGAATCCGAGGCAGGGAAACAGAGGCGGGGAATCAGATATGGGGAATCAGAGGTGGGGAATCAGAGGTTGGGAATCAGAGGCGGGGAATCAGACATGGGGAATCAGAGGCAGGGAATCAGAGGCGGGAAAACAGAGGCGGGGAATCAGATATGGGGAATCAGAGGCGGGGAATCAGAGGCAGGGAATCAGACACGGGGAATCAGAGGCGGGGAATCAGAGATGGGGAATCAGAGGCGGGGAATCAGAGGCAGGGAATCGGATGCCGGGAATCAGAGGCGGGAAATCAGAGCTGGGGAATCAGAGGCGGGGAATCAGAGTTGGGGAATCAGAGGCGGCGAAGCAGATATGGGGAAATAGAGGCGGGGAATCAGATATGGGGAATCAGAGGCGGGGAATCAGATATGGGGAATCAGAGGCTGGGAATCAGAGGGGGGGAAATAGAGGCGGGGAATAAGATATGGGGAATCAGAGGTGGGGAATCAGGTGCGGGGAATCAGTGGCAGGGAATCAGAGGCGGGGAATCAGATGCGGGGAATCAAAGGAAGGGAATCAGACACAGGGAATCAGAGGTGGGGAATCAGAGATGTGGAATCAGAGGCGGGGAATCACAGGCAGGGAATCAGACGCGGGGAATCAGAGGCGGGGAATCAGAGCTGGGGAATCAGAGGTGGGGAATCAGAGTCGGGGAATCATAGGCAGGGAATCGGTTGTGCGGAATCAGAGATGGGGAATCAGATGTGGGGAATCAGAGGCAGTGAATCAGAGGCGGGGAAACAGAGGCGGGGAATCAAATATAGGGAATCAGAGGTGGGGAATCAGAGGTTGTGAATCAGAGATGGGGAATCAAGGCGGGGAATCAGAGGCAGGGAATCAGACGCGGGGAATCAGAGGCGGGGATTCAGAGCTGGGGAATCAGAGGCGGTGAATCAGAGTTGGGGAATCAGAGGCAGGGAATCAGATATGGGAAATCAGAGGTGGGGAATCAGAGGCGGGGAAACAGAGGCGGGGAATCAGATATGGGGAATCAGAATTGGGGAATCAGGGGCAGGGAATCAGTGGCAGGGAATCAGAGGCGGGGAATCAGAGGCGGGGAATCAGAGGCAGGGAATCAGACACGGGGAATCAGAGGCGGGGAAACAGAGATGGGGAATCAGAGGCGGGGAATCAGAGGAAGGGAATCGGACTCCGGGAATCAGAGTCGGGGAATCAGAGCTGGGGAATCAGAGGCGGGGAATCAGAGTTGGGGAATCAGAGGCGGGGAATCAGATATGGGGAAATAGAGGCGGGGATTCAGATATGGGAAATCAGAGGTGTGGAATCAGAGGTTGGGAATCAGAGGCAGGGAATCAGAGTCGGGGAAACAGAGGCGGGTAATCAGATATGGGGAATCAGAGGTGGCGAATCAAAGGCGGTGAAACAGAGATGGGGAATCAGGGCAGGGAATCAGAGGCAGGGAATCAAACACGGGGAATCAGAGCTGGGGAATCAGAGGCGGGGAATCAGAGTTGGGAATCAGAGGCGGGGAATCAGAGGCGGGGAAACAGAGGCGGGGAATCAGATATGGGGAATCAGAGGTGGGGAATCCGAGGTTGGGAATCAGAGGCAGGGAATCAGAGGCGGGGAATCAGAGGCGGGGAATCAGAGGAAGGGAATCAGATGTGCGGAATCGGAGATGGGGAATCAGAGGCAGGGAATCAGAGGCGGGGAATCAGAGGCGGGGAATCAGAGGCCGGGAATCAGATATGGGGAAACAGAGGCGGGGAATCCGAGGCGGGGAAACAGAGGCGGGGAATCAGATATGGGGAATCAGAGGTGGGGAATCAGAGGTTGGGAATCAGAGGCAGGGAATCAGAGGCTTGGAATCAGATGCAGGGAATCAGATGCGGGGAATCAGAGGCGGGAAATCAGAGCTGGGGAATCAGAGGTGGGGAATCAGATTTGGGGAATCAGAGGCGGGGACTTAGATATTGGGAAACAGAGGCGGGGAATCAGAGGCGGGGAAACCCAGGCGGGGAATCAGATATGGGGAATCAGAGGTGGGGAATCAGAGGCAAGGAATCAGATGTGCGGAATCAGAGATGGGGAATCAGAGGCAGGGAATCAGAATCAGAAGCAGGGAATCAGAGGCCGGGAATTAGAGGCCGGAATCAGATGCTGGGAATCAGAGGCCTGGAATCAGAGGCGGGGAATCAGAGGCAGGGAATCAGATGCGGTGAATCAGAGGCGGGGAATCAGAGCTGGGGAATCAGAGGCGGGGTATTAGAGTTGGGGAATCAGAGGCGGGGAATCAATATGGGGAAACAGAGGTGGGGAATCAGAGGCGGGGAAACAGAGGCAGGGAATCAGATATGGGGAATCAGAGGCGGGGAATCAGAGGTGGGGAATCATAGGCAGGGAATCGGATGTGCGGAATCAGGGATGGGGAATCAGAGGCTGGGAATCAGAGGTGGTGAATCAGAGATGGGGAATCAGAGGCGGGGAATCAGAGGCAGGGAATCAGACGTGGGGAATCAGAGGTGGGCAATCAGAGGCGGGGAATCAGATATGGGGAATCAGAGGCGGGGAATCAGAGGCGGGGAAACAGAGGCGGGGAAACAGAGGCGGGGAATCAGATATGGGGAATCAGAGGTGGGGCATCAGAGGTTGTGAATCACAGATGGGGAATCAGAGGCGGGGAATCAGAGGCAGGGAATCAGACGCGGGGAATCAGAGGCGGGGATTCAGAGCTGGGGAATCAGAGGCGGGGAATCAGAGTTGGGGAATCAGAGGCGGGGAATCAGATATGGGGAATCAGAGGCAGGGAATCAGAGGCGGGAAAATAGAGGCGGGGAATCAGAGGCAGGGAATCGGATGCCGGGAATCAGAGGCGGGAAATCAGAGCTGGGGAATCTGAGGCGGGGAATCAGAGGCAAGGAATCAGATGTGCGGAATCAGAGTTGGGGAATCAGAGGCAGGGAATCAGAATAAGAAGCAGGGAATCAGAGGCCGGGAATCAGAGGAGCATCAGAGGAGCATCAGAGGAGCATCAGAGGAGCATCAGAGGAGCATCAGAGGAGCATCATTGGAGCATCATTGGAGCATCAGAGGAGCATCAGAGGAGCATCAGAGGAGCAACAGAGGAGCATCAGAGGAGCATCAGAGGAGCATCAGAGGAGCATCAGAGGAGCATCAGAGGAGCATCAGAGGAGCATCACAGGAGCATCAGTGGAGCATCATTGGAGCATCATTGGAGCATCAGAGGAGCATCAGAGGAGCATCAGAGGAGCAACAGAGGAGCATCAGAGGAGCATCAGAGGAGCATCAGAGGAGCCTCAGAGGAGCATCAGAGGAGTATCAGAGGAGCATCAGATGAGCATCAGAGGAGCATCAGAGGAGCATCAGAGGTGCATCAGAGGAGCATCAGAGGAGCATCAGAGGAGCATCAGAGGAGCATCAGAGGAGCATCACAGGAGCATAAGTGGAGCATCATTGGAGCATCATTGGAGCATCAGAGGAGCATCAGAGGAGCATCAGAGGAGCCTCAGAGGAGCATCAGAGGAGCATCAGAGGAGCATCAGAGGAGCATCAGAGGAGCATCAGAGGAGCATCAGAGGAGCATCACAGGAGCATCAGTGGAGCATCATTGGAGCATCAGAGGAGCATCAGAGGAGCAACAGAGGAGCATCAGAGGAGCATCAGAGGAGCATCAGAGGAGCATCAGAGGTGCATCAGAGGAGCATCTGAGGAGCATCAGAGGAGCATCACAGGAGCATCAGAGGCCGGGAATCAGAGGAGCATCAGAGGAGCATCAGAGGAGCATCAGAGGAGCATCAGAGGAGCATCAGAGGAGCATCAGAGGAGCATCAGAGGAGCATCAGAGGAGCATCAGAGGAGCCTCAGAGGAGCATCAGAGGAGTATCAGAGGAGCATCAGATGAGCATCAGAGGAGCATCAGAGGAGCATCAGAGCATCAGAGGAGCATCAGAGGAGCATCAGAGGAGCATCAGAGGAGCATCAGAGGAGCATCACAGGAGCATCAGTGGAGCATCATTGGAGCATCATTGGAGCATCAGAGGAGCATCAGAGGAGCATCAGAGGAGCAACAGAGGAGCATCAGAGGAGCATCAGAGGAGCATCAGAGGAGCATCAGAGGAGCATCATGGGAGCATCAGAGGTGCATCAGAGGAGCATCAGAGGAGCATCAGAGGAGCATCAGAGGAGCATCTGAGGAGCATCATTGGAGCATCAGAGGAGCATCAGAGGAGCATCAGAGGAGCAACAGAGGAGCATCAGAGGAGCATCAGAGGAGCATCAGAGGAGCATCAGAGGTGCATCAGAGGAGCATCTGAGGAGCATCAGAGGAGCATCACAGGAGCATCAGAGGAGCATCAGAGGAGCATCAGAGGAGCATCAGAGGAGCATCAGAGGAGCCTCAGAGGAGCATCAGAGGAGTATCAGAGGAGCATCAGAGGAGCATCAGAGGAGCATCAGAGGAGCATCAGAGGAGCATCAGAGGAGCATCAGAGGAGCATCAGAGGAGCATCACAGGAGCATCAGTGGAGCATCATTGGAGCATCATTGGAGCATCAGAGGAGCATCAGAGGAGCATCAGAGGAGCAACAGAGGAGCATCAGAGGAGCATCAGAGGAGCATCAGAGGAGCATCAGAGGTGCATCAGAGGAGCATCTGAGGAGCATCAGAGGAGCATCATAGGAGCATCAGAGGAGCATCAGAGGTGCATCAGAGGAGCATCTGAGGAGCATCAGTGGAGCATCAGAGGAGCATCAGAGGAGCATCAGAGGTGCATCAGAGGAGCATCGAGCAGGAGCAGGAGCATCAGAGGTGCAGGAGCAGGAGCCGGAGCAGGAGCCGGAGCAGGAGCCGGAGCAGGAGCAGGAGCAGGAGCAGGAGCAGGAGCAGGAGCAGGAGCAGGGGCAGGAGCAGGAGCAGGAGCAGGAGCAGGAGCAGGAGCAGGAGCAGGAGCAGGAGCAGGAGCAGGAGCAGGAGCAGGAGCAGGAGCAGGAGCAGGAGCAGGAGCAGGAGCAGGAGCAGGAGCATCAAAGGAGCATCAGAGGAGCATTAGAGGAACATCAGAGGAGCATAAGAGGAGCATCAGAGGAGCATCAGAGGAGCATCAGAGGAGCATCAGAGGAGCATCAGAGGAGCATCAGAGGAGAATCAGAGGAGCATTACAGGAGCATCACAGGAGCATCAGAGGAGCATCAGTGGAGCATCAGAGGAGGATCAGAGGATCATCAGAGGAGCATCAGAGGAGCATCAGAGGAGCATCAGCGGAGCATCAGAGGAGCATCAGAGGAGCATCAGAGGAGCATCAGAGGAGCATCAGAGGAGCATCAGAGGAGCATCAGAGGAGCATCAGAGGAGAATCAGAGGAGCATTACAGGAGCATCACAGGAGCATCAGAGGAGCATCAGTGGAGCATCAGAGGAGGATCAGAGGATCATCAGAGGAGCATCAGAGGAGCATCAGAGGAGCATCAGCGGAGCATCAGAGGAGCATCAGAGGAGCATCAGAGGAGCATCAGAGGAGCATCTAAGGAGCATCAGAGGAGTATCAGAGGAGCATCAGGAGAGCATCAGAGGTGCATCAGAGGAGCATCAGAGGTGCAGGAGCAGGAACAGCAGCAGGAGCAGGAACAGGAGCAGGAGCAGGAGCAGGAGCAGGAGCAGGAGCAGGAGCAGGAGCAGGAGCAGGAGCAGGAGCAGGAGCAGGAGCAGGAGCAGGAGCAGGAGCAGGAGCAGGAGCATCAGAGGAGCATCAGAGGAGCATCAGAGGAGCATCAGAGGAGCATCAGAGGAGCATCAGAGGAGGATCAGAGGAGCATCAGAGGAGCATCAGAGGAGCATCAGAGGAGCATCAGAGGAGCATCAGAGGAGCATCAGAGGAGCATCAGAGGAGCATCAGAGGAGTATCAGAGGAGCATCAGAGGAGGATCAGAGGAGCATCAGAGGAGCATCAGAGGAGCCTCAGAGGAGCATCAGAGGAGCATCAGAGGAGCATCAGAGGAGCATCAGAGGAACATCAGAGGAACAGCAGAGGAGCATCACAGGAGCATCAGAGGTGCATCACAGGAGCATCAGAGGAGCATCAGAGGAGCATCAGAGGAGGATCAGAGGAGCATCAGAGGAGCAGGAGCAGGAGCAGGAGCATCAGAGGAGCATCAGAGGAGCATCAGAGGAGCATCAGAGGAGCATCAGAGGAGCATCAGAGGAGCATCAGAGGAGCATCAGTGGAGCATCAGAGGAGCATCAGTGGAGCATTAGAGGAGGATCAGAGGAGCATCAGAGGAGCATCAGAGGAGCATCAGAGGAGCATCAGAGGAGCTTCAGAGGAGCATCCGAGGAGCATCAGAGGAGCATCAGAGGAGCAGGAGCAGGAGCAGGAGCAGGAGCAGGTGCAGGAGCAGGAGCAGGAGCAGGAGAAGGAGCATCAGAGGAGCATCAGAGGAGCATCAGAGGAGCATCAGAGGAGCATCAGTGGAGCATCAGAGGAGGATCAGAGGAGGATCAGAGGAGCATCAGAGGAGCATCAGAGGAGCATCAGAGGAGCATCAGAGGAGGATCAGAGGAGCATCAGAGGAGGATCAGAGGAGCATCAGAGGAGCATCAGAGGAGCATCAGAGGAGCATCAGAGGAGCATCAGAGGAGCATCAGAGGAGGATCAGAGGAGCATCAGAGGAGCTTCAGAGGAGCATCAGAGGAGCATCAGAGGAGCATCTGAGGAGCATCAGAGGAGTATCAGAGGAGCATCAGAGGAGCATCTGAGGAGCATCAGAGGAGTATCAGAGGAGCATCAGAGGAGCATCAGAGGTGCATCAGAGGAGCATCAGAGGTGCATCAGAGGAGCATCAGAGGAGCATCAGAGGAGCATCGGAGGAGCATCTGAGGAGCATCAGAGGAGTATCAGAGGAGCATCGGAGGAGCATATGAGGAGCATCAGAGGAGCCTCAGAGGAGCATCAGAGGAGCATCAGAGGAGCATCAGAGGAGCATCAGAGGAGGATCAGAGGAGCATCAGAGGAGCATCAGAGGAGCAGGTGCAGGAGCAGGAGCAGGAGCAGGAGCAGGAGCATCAGAGGTCATCAGAGGAGCATCAGAGGAGCAGGAGCAGGATCAGGAGCATCAGATGAGCATCAGAGGAGCATCAGAGGAGCGTCAGAGGAGCATCAGTGGAGCATCAGAGGAGCATCAGAGGAGCATCAGAGGAGCATCAGAGGAGCATCAGTGGAGCATCAGAGGAGCATCAGTGGAGCATCAGAGGAGGATCAGAGGAGCATCAGAGGAGCATCAGAGGAGCATCAGAGGAGCATCAGAGGAGCATCAGAGGAGCATCAGAGGAGCATCAGAGGAGCAGGAGCAGGAGCAGGAGCAGGAGCAGGAGCAGGAGCAGGAGCAGGAGCAGGAGCAGGAGCATCAGAGGCGCATCAGAGGAGCATCAGAGGAGCATCAGAGGAGCATCAGTGGAGCATCAGAGGAGGATCAGAGGAGGATCAGAGGAGCATCAGAGGAGCATCAGAGGAGCATCAGAGGAGCATCAGAGGAGCATCAGAGGAGCATCAGAGGAGCATCAGAGGAGGATCAGAGGAGCATCAGAGGAGCATCAGAGGAGCATCAGAGGAGTATCAGAGGAGCATCAGAGGAGCATCAGAGGAGCATCAGAGGAGGATCAGAGGAGCATCAGAGGAGCATCAGAGGAGCATCAGAGGAGCATCAGAGGAGCATCAGAGGAGCATCTGAGGAGCATCAGATGAGTATCAGAGGAGCATCAGAGGAGCATCTGAGGAGCATCAGAGGAGTATCAGAGGAGCATCAGAGGAGCATCAGAGGTGCATCAGAGGAGCATCAGAGGTGCATCAGAGGAGCATCAGAGGAGCATCAGAGGAGCATCAGAGGAGCATCGGAGGAGCATCTGAGGAGCATCAGAGGAGTATCAGAGGAGCATCAGAGGAGCATCAGAGGAACATCAGAGGAGCATCTGAGGTGCATCAGAGGAGCATCAGAGGAGCATCAGAGGTGCATCAGAGGAGCATCAGAGGTGCAGGAGCAGGAGCAGGAGCAGGAACAGGAGCAGGAGCAGGAGCAGGAGCAGGAGCAGGAGCAGGAGCAGGAGCAGGAGCAGGAGCAGGAGCAGGAGCAGGAGCAGGAGCAGGAGCTGGAGCAGGAGCAGGAGCAGGAGCAGGAGCAGGAGCAGGAGCAGGAGCAGGAGCAGGAGCAGGAGCAGGAGCATCAGAGGAGCATCAGAGGAGCATCAGAGGAGCCTCAGAGGAGCATCAGAGGAGCATCAGAGGAGCATCAGAGGAGCAGCACAGGAGCATCAGAGGAGGATCACAGGAGCATCAGAGGAGCATCAGAGGAGCATTAGAGGAGCATCAGTGGAGCATCAGAGGAGCATCAGAGGAGCCTCAGAGGAGCATCAGAGGAGTATCAGAGGAGCATCAGATGAGCATCAGAGGAGCATCAGAGGAGCATCAGAGGAGGATCAGAGGAGCATCAGAGGAGCATCAGAGGAGCATCAGAGGAGCATCAGAGGAGCCTCAGAGGAGCATCAGAGGATCATCAGAGGAGCATCAGAGGAGCATCAGAGGAGCCTCAGAGGAGCATCAGAGGAGCATCAGAGGAGCATCAGAGGAGCATCAGAGGAGCATCAGAGGAGCATCAGAGGAGCCTCAGAGGAGCCTCAGAGGAGCCTCAGAGGAGCATCAGAGGAGCATCAGAGGAGCATCAGAGGAGCATCAGAGGAGCATCAGAAGAGCATCAGTGGAGCATCAGAGGAGCATCAGAGGAGCATCAGGGGAGCATCAGAGGAGCAACAGAGGAGCATCAGAGGAGCATCAGAGGAGCATCAGAGGAGCATCAGAGGAGCATCAGAGGAGCATCAGTGGAGCATCAGAGGAGCATCAGAGGAACATCAGAGGAGCATCAGAGGAGCATCAGAGGAGCATCAGAGGAGCAGGAGCAGGAGCAGGAGCAGGAGCAGGAGCAGGAGCAGGAGCAGGAGCAGGAGCAGGAGCAGGAGCAGGAGCAGGAGCATCAGAGCAGCATCAGATGAGCAGGAGCAGGAGCAGGAGCAGGAGCAGGAGCATGAGCAGGAGCAGGAGCAGGAGCAGGAGCAGGAGCATCAGAGGATCATAGGAGGAGCATCAGAGGAGCATCAGAGGAGCATCAGAGGAGCATCAGAGGAGCATCAGAGGAGCATCAGAGGAGCATCAGAGGAGGATCAGAGGAGCATCAGAGGAGCATCAGAGGAGCATCAGAGGAGCATCAGAGGAGCATCAGAGGAGCTTCAGAGGAGCATCAGAGGAGCTTCAGAGGAGCATCAGAGGAGCATCAGAGGAGCATCAGAGGAGCATCAGAGGAGCATCAGAGGAGGATCAGAGGAGCATCAGAGGAGCATCAGAGGAGCCTCAGAGGAGCATCAGAGGAGAATCAGAGGAGCATCAGAGGAGAATCAGAGGAGCATCAGAGGAGCATCAGACGAGCATCAGAGGAGCATCATAGGAGCATCAGAGGAGCATCAGAGGTGCATCAGAGGAGCATCTGAGGAGCATCAGTGGAGCATCAGAGGAGCATCAGAGGAGCATCAGAGGTGCATCAGAGGAGCATCGAGCAGGAGCAGGAGCATCAGAGGTGCAGGAGCAGGAGCCGGAGCAGGAGCCGGAGCAGGAGCCGGAGCAGGAGCAGGAGCAGGAGCAGGAGCAGGAGCAGGAGCAGGAGCAGGGGCAGGAGCAGGAGCAGGAGCAGGAGCAGGAGCAGGAGCAGGAGCAGGAGCAGGAGCAGGAGCAGGAGCAGGAGCAGGAGCAGGAGCAGGAGCAGGAGCAGGAGCAGGAGCAGGAGCAGGAGCAGGAGCATCAAAGGAGCATCAGAGGAGCATCAGAGGAACATCAGAGGAGCATAAGAGGAGCATCAGAGGAGCATCAGAGGAGCATCAGAGGAGCATCAGAGGAGCATCAGAGGAGCATCAGAGGAGAATCAGAGGAGCATTACAGGAGCATCACAGGAGCATCAGAGGAGCATCAGTGGAGCATCAGAGGAGGATCAGAGGATCATCAGAGGAGCATCAGAGGAGCATCAGAGGAGCATCAGCGGAGCATCAGAGGAGAATCAGAGGAGCATCAGAGGAGCATCACAGAGGCATCAGAGGAGCATCAGAGGAGCATCAGAGGAGCATCAGAGGAGCATCTAAGGAGCATCAGAGGAGTATCAGAGGAGCATCAGGAGAGCATCAGAGGTGCATCAGAGGAGCATCAGAGGTGCAGGAGCAGGAACAGCAGCAGGAGCAGGAACAGGAGCAGGAGCAGGAGCAGGAGCAGGAGCAGGAGCAGGAGCAGGAGCAGGAGCAGGAGCAGGAGCAGGAGCAGGAGCAGGAGCAGGAGCAGGAGCAGGAGCATCAGAGGAGCATCAGAGGAGCATCAGAGGAGCATCAGAGGAGCATCAGAGGAGCATCAGAGGAGGATCAGAGGAGCATCAGAGGAGCATCAGAGGAGCATCAGAGGAGCATCAGAGGAGCATCAGAGGAGCATCAGAGGAGCATCAGAGGAGCATCATAGGAGCATCAGAGGAGCATCAGAGGAGCATCAGAGGAGTATCAGAGGAGCATCAGAGGAGGATCAGAGGAGCATCAGAGGAGCATCAGAGGAGCCTCAGAGGAGCATCAGAGGAGCATCAGAGGAGCATCAGAGGAGCATCAGAGGAACATCAGAGGAACAGCAGAGGAGCATCACAGGAGCATCAGAGGTGCATCACAGGAGCATCAGAGGAGCATCAGAGGAGCATCAGAGGAGGATCAGAGGAGCATCAGAGGAGCAGGAGCAGGAGCAGGAGCATCAGAGGAGCATCAGAGGAGCATCAGAGGAGCATCAGAGGAGCATCAGAGGAGCATCAGAGGAGCCTCAGAGGAGCATCAGAGGAGAATCAGAGGAGCATCAGAGGAGAATCAGAGGAGCATCAGAGGAGCATCAGACGAGCATCAGAGGAGCATCATAGGAGCATCAGAGGAGCATCAGAGGTGCATCAGAAGAGCATCTGAGGAGCATCAGTGGAGCATCAGAGGAGCATCAGAGGAGCATCAGAGGTGCATCAGAGGAGCATCGAGCAGGAGCAGGAGCATCAGAGGTGCAGGAGCAGGAGCCGGAACAGGAGCCGGAGCAGGAGCCGGAGCAGGAGCAGGAGCAGGAGCAGGAGCAGGAGCAGGAGCAGGAGCAGGGGCAGGAGCAGGAGCAGGAGCAGGAGCAGGAGCAGGAGCAGGAGCAGGAGCAGGAGCAGGAGCAGGAGCAGGAGCAGGAGCAGGAGCAGGAGCAGGAGCAGGAGCAGGAGCAGGAGCAGGAGCATCAAAGGAGCATCAGAGGAGCATCAGAGGAACATCAGAGGAGCATAAGAGGAGCATCAGAGGAGCATCAGAGGAGCATCAGAGGAGCATCAGAGGAGCATCAGAGGAGCATCAGAGGAGAATCAGAGGAGCATTACAGGAGCATCACAGGAGCATCAGAGGAGCATCAGTGGAGCATCAGAGGAGGATCAGAGGATCATCAGAGGAGCATCAGAGGAGCATCAGAGGAGCATCAGCGGAGCATCAGAGGAGAATCAGAGGAGCATCAGAGGAGCATCACAGAGGCATCAGAGGAGCATCAGAGGAGCATCAGAGGAGCATCAGAGGAGCATCTAAGGAGCATCAGAGGAGTATCAGAGGAGCATCAGGAGAGCATCAGAGGTGCATCAGAGGAGCATCAGAGGTGCAGGAGCAGGCACAGCAGCAGGAGCAGGAACAGGAGCAGGAGCAGGAGCAGGAGCAGGAGCAGGAGCAGGAGCAGGAGCAGGAGCAGGAGCAGGAGCAGGAGCAGGAGCAGGAGCAGGAGCAGGAGCAGGAGCATCAGAGGAGCATCAGAGGAGCATCAGAGGAGCAGCAGAGGAGCATCAGAGGAGGATCACAGGAGCATCAGAGGAGCATCAGAGGAGCATCAGAGGAGCATCAGAGGAGCATCAGAGGAGCATCAGAGGAGCATCAGAGGAGCATCAGAGGAGCATCAGAGGAGCCTCAGAGGAGCATCAGAGGAGCATCAGAGGAGCATCAGAGGAGCATCAGAGGAACAGCGAGGAGCATCAGATGAGCATCAGAGGAGCATCACAGGAGCATCAGAGGAGCATCAGAGGAGCATCACAGGAGCATCAGAGGAGCATCATTGGAGCATCAGTGGAGCATCAGAGGAACAGCAGAGGAGCATCAGATGAGCATCAGAGGAGCATCACAGGAGCATCAGAGGAGCATCAGAGGAGCATCACAGGAGCATCAGAGGAGCATCATTGGAGCATCAGAGGAGCATCAGAGGAGCATCAGAGGAGCATCAGAGGAGCATCAGAGGAGCATCAGAGGAGCATCAGAGGAGCATCAGAGGAGCATCAGAGGAGCATCAGAGGAGCATCAGAGGAGCATCAGAGGAGGATCAGAGGAGCATCAGAGGAGCATCAGAGGAGCCTCAGAGGAGCATCAGAGGAGCATCAGAGGAGCATCAGAGGAGCATCAGAGGAGCAGCAGAGGAGCATCAGAGGAGGATCACAGGAGCATCAGAGGAGCATCACAGGATCATCAGAGGAGCATCAGAGGAGCATCAGAGGAGCATCAGAGGAGCATCAGAGGAGGATCAGAGGAGCATCAGAGGAGCATCAGAGGAGCATCAGAGGAGCATCAGAGGAGCATCAGAGGAGCATCAGAGGAGCATCAGAGGAGCATCAGATTAGCATCAGAGGAGCATCAGAGGAGCATCAGAGGAGCATCAGAGGAGCATCAGAGGAGCATCAGAGGAGGATGAGAGGAGCATAAGAGGAGCATCAGAGGAGCATCAGAGGAGCATCAGAGGAGAATCAGAGGAGCATCAGTTGAGCATCAGAGGAGCAGCAGAGGAGCATCAGAGGAGCATCACAGGAGCATCAGAGGAGCATCAGAGGAGCATCAGAGGAGCATCAGAGGTGGATCAGAGGAGCATCAGAGGAGCATCAGAGGAGCATCAGAGGAGCATCAGAGGAGAATCAGAGGAGCATCAGATGAGCATCAGAGGAGCAGCAGAGGAGCATCAGAGGAGCATCACAGGAGCATCAGAGGAGCATCAGAGGAGTATCAGAGGAGCATCAGAGGAGCATCAGAGGAGCATCAGAGGAGCATCAGAGGAGCATCAGAGGAGCCTCAGAGGAGCATCAGAGGAGCATCAGAGGAGCATCAGAGGAGCATCAGAGGAGGATCAGAGGAGCACCAGAGGAGCATCAGAGGAGCATCAGAGGAGCATCAGAGGAGCATCAGAGGAGAATCAGATCAGCATCAGAGGAGCAGCAGAGGAGCATCAGAGGAGCATCACAGGAGCATCAGAGGAGCATCAGTGGAGCATCAGAGGAGCATCACAGGAGCATCAGAGGAGCATCAGAGGAGCATCAGAGGAGCATCAGAGGAGCATCAGAGGAGCATCAGAGGAGCCTCAGAGGAGCATCAGAGGAGCATCAGAGGAGCATCAGAGGAGCATCAGAGGAGGATCAGAGGAGCATCAGAGGAGCATCAGAGGAGCAGGAGCAGGAGCAGGAGCAGGAGCAGGAGCAGGAGCATCAGAGGTCATCAGAGGAGCATCAGAGGAGCAGGAGCAGGAGCAGGAGCATCAGAGGAGCATCAGAGGAGCATCAGAGGAGCGTCAGAGGAGCATCAGAGGAGCATCAGAGGAGCATCAGAGGAGCATCAGAGGAGCATCAGAGGAGCATCAGTGGAGCATCAGAGGAGCATCAGTGGAGCATCAGAGGAGGATCAGAGGAGCATAAGAGGAGCATCAGAGGAGCTTCAGAGGAGCATCAGAGGAGCATCAGAGGAGCATCAGAGGAGCATCAGAGGAGCATCAGAGGAGCAGGAGCAGGAGCAGGAGCAGGAGCAGGAGCAGGAGCAGGAGCAGGAGCAGGAGCAGGAGCAGGAGCAGGAGCATCAGAGGAGCATCAGAGGAGCATCAGAGGAGCATCAGAGGAGCATCAGTGGAGCATCAGAGGAGGATCAGAGGAGGATCAGAGGAGCATCAGAGGAGCATCAGAGGAGCATCAGAGGAGCATCAGAGGAGCATCAGAGGAGCATCAGAGGAGCATCAGAGGAGGATCAGAGGAGCATCAGAGGAGCATCAGAGGAGCATCAGAGGAGCATCAGAGGAGCATCAGAGGAGCATCTGAGGAGTATCAGAGGAGTATCAGAGGAGCATCAGAGGAGCATCTGAGGAGCATCAGAGGAGTATCAGAGGAGCATCAGAGGAGCATCAGAGGAGCATCAGAGGAGCATCTGAGGAGCATCAGAGGAGTATCAGAGGAGCATCAGAGGTGCATCTGAGGAGCATCAGAGGAGTATCAGAGGAGCATCAGAGGAGCATCAGAGGTGCATCAGAGGAGCATCAGAGGTGCATCAGAGGAGCATCAGAGGAGCATCAGAGGAGCATCAGAGGAGCATCGGAGGAGCATCTGAGGAGCATCAGAGGAGTATCAGAGGAGCATCAGAGGAGCATCAGAGGAGCAGGAGCAGGAGCAGGAGCATCAGAGGAGCATCAGAGGAGCATCAGAGGAGCGTCAGAGGAGCATCAGAGGAGCATCAGAGGAGCATCAGAGGAGCATCAGAGGAGCATCAGAGGAGCATCAGTGGAGCATCAGAGGAGCATCAGTGGAGCATCAGAGGAGGATCAGAGGAGCATCAGAGGAGCATCAGAGGAGCATCAGAGGAGCATCAGAGGAGCATCAGAGGAGCATACGATGAGCATCAGAGGAGCATCAGAGGAGCAGGAGCAGGAGCAGGAGCAGGAGCAGGAGCAGGAGCAGGAGCAGGAGCAGGAGCAGGAGCATCAGAGGAGCATCAGAGGAGCATCAGAGGAGCATCAGTGGAGCATCAGAGGAGGATCAGAGGAGGATCAGAGGAGCATCAGAGGAGCATCAGAGGAGCATCAGAGGAGCATCAGAGGAGCATCAGAGGAGCATCAGAGGAGCATCAGAGGAGCATCAGAGGAGGATCAGAGGAGCATCAGAGGAGCATCAGAGGAGCATCAGAGGAGCATCAGAGGAGCATCAGAAGAGCATCAGAGGAGGATCAGAGGAGCATCAGAGGAGCATCAGAGGAGCATCAGAGGAGCATCATAGGAGCATCTGAGGAGCATCAGAGGAGTATCAGAGGAGCATCAGAGGAGCATCTGAGGAGCATCAGAGGAGTATCAGAGGAGCATCAGAGGAGCATCAGAGGAGCATCAGAGGTGCATCAGAGGAGCATCAGAGGAGCATCAGAGGAGCATCAGAGGAGCATCGGAGGAGCATCTGAGGAGCATCAGAGGAGCATCAGAGGAGCATCGGAGGAGCATCAGAGGAGCATCAGAGGAGCATCTGAGGAGCATCAGAGGAGTATCAGAGGAGCATCAGAGGAGCATCAGAGATGCATCAGAGGAGCATCAGAGGTGCAGGAGCAGGAGCAGGAACAGGAGCAGGAGCAGGAGCAGGAGCAGGAGCAGGAGCAGGAGCAGGAGCAGGAGCAGGAGCAGGAGCAGGAGCAGGAGCAGGAGCAGGAGCAGGAGCAGGAGCAGGAGCAGGAGCAGGAGCAGGAGCAGGAGCAGGAGCAGGAGCAGGAGCAGGAGCAGGAGCATCAGAGGAGCATCAGAGGAGCATCAGAGGAGCCTCAGAGGAGCATCAGAGGAGCATCAGAGGAGCATCAGAGGAGCAGCACAGGAGCATCAGAGGAGGATCACAGGAGCATCAGAGGAGCATCAGAGGAGCATCAGAGGAGCATCAGAGGAGCATCAGAGGAGCATCAGAAGAGCATCAGTGGAGCATCAGAGGAGCATCAGAGGAGCATCAGGGGAGCATCAGAGGAGCAACAGAGGAGCATCAGAGGAGCATTAGAGGAGCATCAGAGGAGCATCAGAGGAGCATCAGAGGAGAATCAGTGGAGCATCAGAGGAGCATCAGAGGAACATCAGAGGAGCATCAGAGGAGCATCAGAGGAGCATCAGAGGTGCAGGAGCAGGAGCAGGAGCAGGAGCAGGAGCAGGAGCAGGAGCAGGAGCAGGAGCAGGAGCAGGAGCAGGAGCATCAGAGGAGCATCAGATGAGCAGGAGCAGGAGCAGGAGCAGGAGCAGGAGCATGAGCAGGAGCAGGAGCAGGAGCAGGAGCAGGAGCATCAGAGGATCATAGGAGGAGCATCAGAGGAGCATCAGAGGAGCATCAGAGGAGCATCAGAGGAGCATCAGAGGAGCATCAGAGGAGGATCAGAGGAGCATCAGAGGAGCATCAGAGGAGCATCAGAGGAGCATCAGAGGAGCATCAGAGGAGCTTCAGAGGAGCATCAGAGGAGCTTCAGAGGAGCATCAGAGGAGCATCAGAGGAGCATCAGAGGAGCATCAGAGGAGCATCAGAGGAGGATCAGAGGAGCATCAGAGGAGCATCAGAGGAGCCTCAGAGGAGCATCAGAGGAGCATCAGAGGAGCATCAGAGGAGCATCAGAGGAGCATCAGAGGAGCATCAGACGAGCATCAGAGGAGGATCAGAGGAGCATCAGAGGTGCATCAGAGGAGCCTCAGAGGAGCATCAGAGGAGCAGCAGAGGAGCATCAGAGGAGGATCACAGGAGCATCAGAGGAGCATCACAGGAGCATCAGAGGAGCATCAGAGGAGCATCAGAGGAGCATCAGAGGAGCATCAGAGGAGCATCAGAGGAGCATCAGAGGAGCATCAGAGGAGCCTCAGAGGAGCATCAGAGGAGCATCAGAGGAGCATCAGAGGAGCATCAGAGGAACAGCGAGGAGCATCAGATGAGCATCAGAGGAGCATCACAGGAGCATCAGAGGAGCATCAGAGGAGCATCACAGGAGCATCAGAGGAGCATCATTGGAGCATCAGTGGAGCATCAGAGGAACAGCAGAGGAGCATCAGATGAGCATCAGAGGAGCATCACAGGAGCATCAGAGGAGCATCAGAGGAGCATCACAGGAGCATCAGAGGAGCATCAGAGGAGCATCAGAGGAGGATCAGAGGAGCATCAGAGGAGCATCAGAGGAGCATCAGAGGAGCATCAGAGGAGGATCAGAGGAGCATCAGAGGAGCATCAGAGGAGCATCAGAGGAGCATCAGAGGAGAATCAGAGGAGCATCAGAGGAGCATCAGAGGAGCATCAGAGGAGGATCAGAGGAGCATCAGAGGAGCATCAGAGGAGCCTCAGAGGAGCATCAGAGGAGCATCAGAGGAGCATCAGAGGAGCATCAGAGGAGCAGCAGAGGAGCATCAGAGGAGGATCACAGGAGCATCAGAGGAGCATCACAGGATAATCAGAGGAGCATCAGAGGAGCATCAGAGGAGCATCAGAGGAGCATCAGAGGAGCCTCAGAGGAGCATCAGAGGAGCATCAGAGGAGCATCAGAAGAGCATCAGAGGAGCATCAGAGGAGCATCAGAGGAGGATATGAGGAGCATCAGAGGAGCATGAGAGGAGCATCAGAGGAGCATCAGAGGAGCATCAGAGTAGCATCAGAGGAGCATCAGAGGAGCATCAGAGGAGCATCAGAGGAGCATCAGAAAGGCATCAGAGGAGCATCAGAGGAGGATCAGAGGAGCATCAGAGGAGCATCAGAGGAGCATCAGAGGAGCATCAGAGGAGCATCAGTGGAGCATCAGTGGAGCATCAGAGGAGGATCAGAGGAGCATCAGAGGAGCATCACAGGAGCATCAGAGGAGCATCAGAGGAGCATCAGAGGAGCCTCAGAGGAGAATCAGAGGAGCATCAGAGGAGCATCAGAGGAGCCTCAGAGGAGTCTCAGAGGAGCCTCAGAGGAGCCTCAGAGGAGCATCAGAGGAGCATCAGAGGAGCATCAGAGGAGCATCAGAGGAGCATCAGAGGAGCATCAGAGGAGCATCAGAGGAGGATCAGAGGAGGATCAGAGGAGCATCAGAGCAGCATCAGAGGAGCATCAGAGGAGCATCAGAGGAGCATCAGAGGAGCATCACAGGAGCATCACAGGAGCATCACAGGAGCATCAGAGGTGCATCATTGGAGCATCAGAGGAGCATCAGAGGAGCATCAGAGGAGCATCAGAAGAGCATCAGAGGAGCATCAGAAGAGCATCAGAGGAGCATCAGAGGAGCATCAGAGGAGCATCAGAGGAGCATCAGTGGAGCATCAGAGGAGCATCAGAGGAGCATCAGAGGAACATCAGAGGAGCATCAGAGGAGCAGGAGCAGGAGCAGGAGCAGGAGCAGGAGCAGGAGCAGGAGCAGGTGCAGGAGCAGGAGCATCAGAGGAGCATCAGAGGAGCAGGAGCAGGAGCAGGAGCAGGAGCAGGAGCATTAGCAGGAGCAGGAGCAGGAGCAGGAGCAGGAGCAGGAGCAGGAGCAGGAGCAGGAGCAGGAGCAGGAGCAGGAGCAGGAGCAGGAGCAGGAGCAGGAGCAGGAGCAGGAGCAGGAGCAGGAGCAGGAGCAGGAGCATCAGAGGAGCATCAGAGGAGCATCTGAGGTCATCAGAGGAGCATCAGAGGAGCAGGAGTAGGAGTAGGAGCATCAGAGGAGCATCAGAGGAGCATCAGAGGAGCATCAGAGGAGCATCAGAGGAGCATCAGAGGAGCATCAGAGGAGCATCAGAGGAGCATCAGTGGAGCATCAGAGGAGCATCAGTGGAGCATCAGAGGAGCATCAGAGGAGCATCAGAGGAGCATCAGAGGAGCATCAGAGGAGCATCAGAGGAGCATCAGAGGAGCATCAGAGGAGGATCAGAGGAGCATCAGTGGAGCATCAGAGGAGCATCAGAGGAGGATCAGAGGAGCATCAGAGGAGCATCAGAGGAGCATCAGAGGAGGATCAGAGGAGCATCAGAGGAGCATTAGAGGAGCATCAGAGGAGGATCACAGGAGCATCAGAGGAGCATCAGAGGAGCATCAGAGGAGCATCAGAGGAGCATCAGATGAGCATCAGAGGAGCATCAGAGGAGCATCAGAGGAGCCTCTGAGGAGCATCAGAGGAGCATCAGAGGAGCATCAAAGGAGCATCAGAGGAGCATCAGAGGAGGATCAGAGGAGATCAGAGGAGCATCAGAGGAGCATCAGAGGAGCATCAGAGGAGCATCAGAGGAGCATCAGAGGAGCATCAGAGTAGCATCAGTGTTACATCAGAGGAGCATCAGAGGAGCATCAGAGGAGCATCAGAGGAGCATCAGAGGAGCATTAGAGGAGGATCAGAGGAGGATCAGAGGAGCATAAGAAGAGCATCAGAGGAGCATCAGAGGAGCATCAGAGGAGCATCAGAGGAGCATCAGATGAGCATCAGAGGAGCAGCAGAGGAGCATCAGTGGAGCATCAGAGGAGCATCAGAGGAGCATCAGAGGAGCATCAGAGGAGCATCAGAGGAGCATCAGAGGAGCATCAGACAGCATCAGAGGAGCATCAGAGGAGCATCAGAGGAGAATCAGAGGAGCATCAGATGAGCATCAGAGGAGCAGCAGAGGAGCATCACAGGAGCATCACAGGAGCATCAGAGGAGCATCAGAGGAGCATCAGAGGAGCATCAGAGGAGCATCAGAGGAGCCTCAGAGGAGCATCAGAGGAGCATCAGAGGAGCATCAGAGGAGCATCAGAGGAGCATCAGAGGAGCATCAGAGGAGGATCAGAGGAGGATCAGAGGAGCATCAGAGGAGCATCAGAGGAGCATCAGAGGAGAATCAGATGAGCATCAGAGGAGCAGCAGAGGAGCATCACAGGAGCATCAGAGGAGCATCAGAGGAGCATCAGAGGAGCATCAGAGGAGCATCAGAGGAGCATCAGAGGAGCCTCAGAGGAGCATCAGAGAAGCATCAGAGGAGCATCAGAGGAGCATCACAGGAGGATCAGAGGAGCATCAGAGGAGCATCAGAGGAGCATCAGAGGAGCATCAGAGGAACATCAGAGGAGGATCAGAGGAGGATCAGAGGAGCATCAGTGGAGCATCAGAGGAGCATCAGAGGAGCATCAGAGAGGCATCAGAGGAGCATCAGAGGAGCATCAGAGGAGGATCAGAGGAGCATCAGAGGAGCATCAGAGGAGCATCAGAGGAGCATCAGAGGAGCATCAGAGGAGCATCAGTGGAGCATCAGAGGAGGATCAGAGGAGCATCAGAGGAGCATCACAGGAGCATCAGAGGAGCTTCAGAGGAGCATCAGAGGAGCCTCAGAGGAGAATCAGAGGAGCATCAGAGGAGCATCAGAGGAGCCTCAGAGGAGCCTCAGAGGAGCCTCAGAGGAGCCTCAGAGGAGCATCAGAGGAGCATCAGAGGAGCATCAGAGGAGCATCAGAGGAGCATCAGAGGAGCATCAGAGGAGCATCAGAGGAGCATCAGAGGAGGATCAGAGGAGGATCAGAGAAGCATCAGAGCAGCATCAGAGGAGCATCAGAGGAGCATCAGAGGAGCATCAGAGGAGCATCACAGGAGCATCACAGGAGCATCACAGGAGCATCAGAGGTGCATCATTGGAGCATCAGAGGAGCATCAGAGGAGCATCAGAGGAGCATCAGAAGAGCATCAGAGGAGCATCAGAGGAGCATCAGAGGAGCATCAGAGGAGCATCAGAGGAGCATCAGTGGAGCATCAGAGGAGCATCAGAGGAGCATCAGAGGAACATCAGAGGAGCATCAGAGGAGCAGGAGCAGGAGCAGCAGCAGGAGCAGGAGCAGGAGCAGGAGCAGGTGCAGGAGCAGGAGCATCAGAGGAGCATCAGAGGAGCAGGAGCAGGAGCAGGAGCAGGAGCAGGAGCAGGAGCAGGAGCAGGAGCAGGAGCAGGAGCAGGAGCAGGAGCAGGAGCAGGAGCAGGAGCAGGAGCAGGAGCAGGAGCAGGAGCAGGAGCAGGAGCAGGAGCAGGAGCAGGAGCAGGAGCAGGAGCAGGAGCAGGAGCAGGAGCATCAGAGGAGCATCAGAGGAGCATCAGAGGTCATCAGAGGAGCATCAGAGGAGCAGGAGTAGGAGTAGGAGCATCAGAGGAGCATCAGAGGAGCATCAGAGGAGCATCAGATGAGCATCAGAGGAGCATCAGAGGAGCATCAGAGGAGCATCAGAGGAGCATCAGTGGAGCATCAGAGGAGCATCAGTGGAGCATCAGAGGAGCATCAGAGGAGCATCAGAGGAGCATCAGAGGAGCATCAGAGGAGCATCAGAGGAGCATCAGAGGAGGATCAGAGGAGCATCAGAGGAGCATCAGAGGAGCATCAGAGGAGCATCAGAGGAGGATCAGAGGAGCATCAGAGGAGCATCAGAGGAGGATCACAGGAGCATCAGAGGAGCATCAGAGGAGCATCAGAGGAGCATCAGAGGAGCATCAGAGGAGCATCAGAGGAGCATCAGAGGAGCATCAGAGGAGCCTCTGAGGAGCATCAGAGGAGCATCAGAGGAGCATCAAAGGAGCATCAGAGGAGCATCAGAGGAGGATCAGAGGAGCATCAGAGGAGCATCAGAGGAGCATCAGAGGAGCATCAGAGGAGCATCAGAGGAGCATCAGAGTAGCATCAGTGTAGCATCAGAGGAGCATCAGAGGAGCATCAGAGGAGCATCAGAGGAGCATCAGAGGAGCATCAGAGGAGGATCAGAGGAGCATAAGAAGAGCATCAGAGGAGCATCAGAGGAGCATCAGAGGAGCATCAGAGGAGCATCAGATGAGCATCAGAGGAGCAGCAGAGGAGCATCAGTGGAGCATCAGAGGAGCATCAGAGGAGCATCAGAGGAGCATCAGAGGAGAATCAGAGGAGCATCAGAGGAGCATCAGAGGAGCATCAGACAGCATCAGAGGAGCATCAGAGGAGCATCAGAGGAGAATCAGAGGAGCATCAGATGAGCATCAGAGGAGCAGCAGAGGAGCATCAGAGGAGCATCACAGGAGCATCAGAGGAGCATCAGAGGAGCATCAGAGGAGCATCAGAGGAGCATCAGAGGAGCCTCAGAGGAGCATCAGAGGAGCATCAGAGGAGCATCAGAGGAGCATCACAGGAGCATCAGAGGAGCATCAGAGGAGCATCAGAGGAGGATCAGAGGAGGATCAGAGGAGCATCAGAGGAGCATCAGAGGAGCATCAGAGGAGAATCAGATGAGCATCAGAGGAGCAGCAGAGGAGCATCAGAGGAGCATCACAGGAGCATCAGAGGAGCATCAGAGGAGCATCAGAGGAGCATCAGAGGAGCATCAGAGGAGCCTCAGAGGAGCCTCAGAGGAGCCTCAGAGGAGCCTCAGAGGAGCCTCAGAGGAGCATCAGAGGAGAATCAGAGGAGCATCAGAGGAGTATCAGAGGAGGATCAGAGGAGCATCAGAGGAGCATCAGAGGAGCATCAGAGGAGCATCAGAGGAGCATCAGAGGAGGATCAGAGGAGGATCAGAGGAGCATCAGAGGAGCATCAGAGGAGCATCAGAGGAGCATCAGAGGAGCATCAGAGGAGCATCACAGGACCATCAGAGGAGCATCAGAGGAGCATCAGAGGAGCATCAGAGGAGCATCAGAGGAGCCTCAGAGGAGCATCAGAGGATCATCAGAGGAGCATCAGAGGAGCATCAGAGGAGCATCAGAGGAGGATCAGAGGAGCATCAGAGGAGCATCAGAGGAGCAGGAGCAGGAGCAGGAGCAGGAGCAGGAGCAGGAGCATCAGAGGTCATCAGAGGAGCATCAGAGGAGCAGGAGCAGGAGCAGGAGCATCAGAGGAGCATCAGAGGAGCATCAGAGGAGCGTCAGAGGAGCATCAGAGGAGCATCAGAGGAGCATCAGAGGAGCATCAGAGGAGCATCAGAGGAGCATCAGTGGAGCATCAGAGGAGCATCAGTGGAGCATCAGAGGAGGATCAGAGGAGCATAAGAGGAGCATCAGACGAGCATCAGAGGAGCATCAGAGGAGCATCAGAGGAGCATCAGAGGAGCATCAGAGGAGCATCAGAGGAGCAGGAGCAGGAGCAGGAGCAGGAGCAGGAGCAGGAGCAGGAGCAGGAGCAGGAGCATCAGAGGAGCATCAGAGGAGCATCAGAGGAGCATCAGAGGAGCATCAGTGGAGCATCAGAGGAGGATCAGAGGAGGATCAGAGGAGCATCAGAGGAGCATCAGAGGAGCATCAGAGGAGCATCAGAGGAGCATCAGAGGAGCATCAGAGGAGGATCAGAGGAGCATCAGAGGAGCATCAGAGGAGCATCAGAGGAGCATCAGAGGAGGATCAGAGGAGCATCAGAGGAGGATCAGAGGAGCATCAGAGGAGCATCAGAGGAGCATCAGAGGAGCATCAGAGGAGCATCAGAGGAGCATCTGAGGAGCATCAGAGGAGTATCAGAGGAGCATCAGAGGAGCATCTGAGGAGCATCAGAGGAGTATCAGAGGAGCATCAGAGGAGCATCAGAGGTGCATCAGAGGAGCATCAGAGGTGCATCAGAGGAGCATCAGAGGAGAATCAGAGGAGCATCAGAGGAGCATCGGAGGAGCATCTGAGGAGCATCAGAGGAGTATCAGAGGAGCATCAGAGGAGCATCAGAGGAGCAGGAGCAGGAGCAGGAGCATCAGAGGAGCATCAGAGGAGCATCAGAGGAGCGTCAGAGGAGCATCAGAGGAGCATCAGAGGAGCATCAGAGGAGCATCAGAGGAGCATCAGAGGAGCAGGAGCAGGAGCAGGAGCAGGAGCAGGAGCAGGAGCAGGAGCAGGAGCAGGAGCATCAGAGGAGCATCAGAGGAGCATCAGAGGAGCATCAGAGGAGCATCAGAGGAGCATCAGAGGAGCATCAGAGGAGGATCAGAGGAGCATCAGAGGAGCATCAGAGGAGCATCAGAGGAGCATCAGAGGAGCATCAGAGGAGCATCTGAGGAGCATCAGAGGAGTATCAGAGGAGCATCAGAGGAGCATCTGAGGAGCATCAGAGGAGCATCAGAAGAGCATCAGAGGAGGATCAGAGGAGCATCAGAGGAGCATCAGAGGTGCATCAGAGGAGCATCAGAGGTGCATCAGAGGAGCATCAGAGGAGCATCAGAGGAGCATCAGAGGTGCATCAGAGGAGCATCAGAGGAGCATCAGAGGAGCATCAGAGGAGCATCGGAGGAGCATCTGAGGAGCATCAGAGGAGTATCAGAGGAGCATCGGAGGAGCATCAGAGGAGCATCAGAGGAGCATCTGAGGAGCATCAGAGGAGCATCTGAGGAGCATCAGAGGAGTATCAGAGGAGCATCAGAGGAGCATCAGAGGTGCATCAGAGGAGCATCAGAGGTGCAGGAGCAGGAGCAGGAGCAGGAACAGGAGCAGGAGCAGGAGCAGGAGCAGGAGCAGGAGCAGGAGCAGGAGCAGGAGCAGGAGCAGGAGCAGGAGAAGGAGCAGGAGCAGGAGCAGGAGCAGGAGCAGGAGCAGGAGCAGGAGCAGGAGCAGGAGCAGGAGCAGGAGCAGGAGCAGGAGCAGGAGCATCAGAGGAGCATCAGAGGAGCATCAGAGGAGCCTCAGAGGAGCATCAGAGGAGCATCAGAGGAGCATCAGAGGAGCAGCACAGGAGCATCAGAGGAGGATCACAGGAGCATCAGAGGAGCATCAGAGGAGCATCAGAGGAGCATCAGAGGAGCATCAGAGGAGCATCAGAAGAGCATCAGTGGAGCATCAGAGGAGCATCAGAGGAGCATCAGGGGAGCATCAGAGGAGCAACAGAGGAGCATCAGAGGAGCATTAGAGGAGCATCAGAGGAGCATCAGAGGAGCATCAGAGGAGCCTCAGTGGAGCATCAGAGGAGCATCAGAGGAACATCAGAGGAGCATCAGAGGAGCATCAGAGGAGCATCAGAGGAGCAGGAGCAGGAGCAGGAGCAGGAGCAGGAGCATGAGCAGGAGCAGGAGCAGGAGCAGGAGCAGGAGCAGGAGCATCAGAGGAGCATCAGATGAGCAGGAGCAGGAGCAGGAGCAGGAGCAGGAGCATGAGCAGGAGCAGGAGCAGGAGCAGGAGCAGGAGCATCAGAGGATCATAGGAGGAGCATCAGAGGAGCATCAGAGGAGCATCAGAGGAGCATCAGAGGAGCATCAGAGGAGCATCAGAGGAGGATCAGAGGAGCATCAGAGGAGCATCAGAGGAGCATCAGAGGAGCATCAGAGGAGCATCAGAGGAGCTTCAGAGGAGCATCAGAGGAGCTTCAGAGGAGCATCAGAGGAGCATCAGAGGAGCATCAGAGGAGCATCAGAGGAGCATCAGAGGAGGATCAGAGGAGCATCAGAGGAGCATCAGAGGAGCCTCAGAGGAGCATCAGAGGAGCATCAGAGGAGCATCAGAGGAGCATCAGACGAGCATCAGAGGAGGATCAGAGGAGCATCAGAGGTGCATCAGAGGAGCCTCAGAGGAGCATCAGAGGAGCAGCAGAGGATCATCAGAGGAGGATCACAGGAGCATCAGAGGAGCATCACAGGAGCATCAGAGGAGCATCAGAGGAGCATCAGAGGAGCATCAGAGGAGCATCAGAGGAGCATCAGAGGAGCATCAGAGGAGCATCAGAGGAGCCTCAGAGGAGCATCAGAGGAGCATCAGAGGAGCATCAGAGGAGCATCAGAGGAACAGCGAGGAGCGTCAGATGAGCATCAGAGGAGCATCACAGGGGCATCAGAGGAGCATCAGAGGAGCATCACAGGAGCATCAGAGGAGCATCATTGGAGCATCAGTGGAGCATCAGAGGAACAGCAGAGGAGCATCAGATGAGCATCAGAGGAGCATCACAGGAGCATCAGAGGAGCATCAGAGGAGCATCACAGGAGCATCAGAGGAGCATCAGAGGAGCATCAGAGGAGGATCAGAGGAGCATCAGAGGAGCATCAGAGGAGCATCAGAGGAGCATCAGAGGAGGATCAGAGGAGCATCAGAGGAGCATCAGAGGAGCATCAGAGGAGCATCAGAGGAGCATCAGAGGAGCATCAGAGGAGGATCAGAGGAGCATCAGAGGAGCATCAGAGGAGCCTCAGAGGAGCATCAGAGGAGCATCAGAGGAGCATCAGAGGAGCATCAGAGGAGCAGCAGAGGAGCATCAGAGGAGGATCACAGGAGCATCAGAGGAGCATCA
Source organism: Narcine bancroftii (assembly GCF_036971445.1). NCBI lineage: Eukaryota > Metazoa > Chordata > Chondrichthyes > Torpediniformes > Narcinidae > Narcine > Narcine bancroftii. The sequence continues at coordinate 1,013,093 of NW_027211891.1, read as the reverse complement.
CAGGATCATCAGAGGAGCATCAGAGGAGCATCAGAGGAGCATCAGAGGAGCATCAGAGGAGCCTCAGAGGAGCATCAGAGGAGCATCAGAGGAGCATCAGAAGAGCATCAGAGGAGCATCAGAGGAGCATCAGAGGAGGATCAGAGGAGCATCAGAGGAGCATCAGAGGAGCATCAGAGGAGCATCAGAGGAGCATCAGAGTAGCATCAGAGGAGCATCAGAGGAGCATCAGAGGAGCATCAGAGGAGCATCAGAGAGGCATCAGAGGAGGATCAGAGGAGCATCAGAGGAGCATCAGAGGAGCATCAGAGGAGCATCAGAGGAGCATCAGAGGAGCATCAGTGGAGCATCAGAGGAGCATCAGAGGAGCATCACAGGAGCATCACAGGAGCATCAGAGGAGCATCAGAGGAGCATCAGAGGAGCCTCAGAGGAGAATCAGAGGAGCATCAGAGGAGCATCAGAGGAGCCTCAGAGGAGCCTCAGAGGAGCCTCAGAGGAGCCTCAGAGGAGCATCAGAGGAGCATCAGAGGAGCATCAGAAGAGCATCAGAGGAGCATCAGAGGAGCATCAGAAGAGCATCAGAGGAGCATCAGTGGAGCATCAGAGGAGCATCAGTGGAGCATCAGAGGAGCATCAGAGGAGCATCAGAGGAACATCAGAGGAGCATCAGAGGAGCATCAGAGGAGCAGGAGCAGGAGCAGGAGCAGGAGCAGGAGCAGGAGCAGGTGCAGGAGCAGGAGCATCAGAGGAGCATCAGAGGAGCAGGAGCAGGAGCAGGAGCAGGAGCAGGAGCAGGAGCAGGAGCAGGAGCAGGAGCAGGAGCAGGAGCAGGAGCAGGAGCAGGAGCAGGAGCAGGAGCAGGAGCAGGAGCAGGAGCAGGAGCAGGAGCAGGAGCAGGAGGATCAGAGGAGCATCAGAGGAGCATCAGAGGTCATCAGAGGAGCATCAGATGAGCAGGAGTAGGAGTAGGAGCATCAGAGGAGCATCAGAGGAGCATCAGAGGAGCATCAGAGGAGCATCAGAGGAGCATCAGAGGAGCATCAGAGGAGCATCAGAGGAGCATCAGTGGAGCATCAGAGGAGCATCAGAGGAGCATCAGAGGAGCATCAGAGGAGCATCAGAGGAGCATCAGAGGAGCATCAGAGGAGGATCAGAGGAGCATCAGTGGAGCATCAGAGGAGCATCAGAGGAGGATCAGAGGAGCATTAGAGGAGCATCAGAGGAGGATCACAGGAGCATCAGAGGAGCATCAGAGGAGCATCAGAGGAGCATCAGAGGAGCATCAGAGGAGCATCAGAGGAGCATCAGAGGAGCATCAGAGGAGCATCAGAGGAGCATCAGTGGAGCATCAGAGGAGCATCAGAGGAGCATCAGAGGAGCATCAGAGGAGCATCAGAGGAGCATCAGAGGAGCATCAGAGGAGGATCAGAGGATCATCAGTGGAGCATCAGAGGAGCATCAGAGGAGGATCAGAGGAGCATCAGAGGAGCATCAGAGGAGCATCAGAGGAGCATCAGAGGAGGATCAGAGGAGCATCAGAAGAGCATTAGAGGAGCATCAGAGGAGGATCACAGGAGCATCAGAGGAGCATCAGAGGAGCATCAGAGGAGCATCAGAGGAGCATCAGAGGAGCATCAGAGGAGCATCAGAGGAGCCTCTGAGGAGCATCAGAGGAGCATCAGAGGAGCATCAGAGGAGCATCAGAGGAACAGCAGAGGAACAGCAGAGGAGCATCACAGGAGCATCAGAGGAGCATCACAGGAGCATCAGATGAGCATCAGAGGAGCATCAGAGGAGCATCAGAGGTGGATCAGAGGAGCATCAGAGGAGCATCAGAGGAGCATCAGAGGAGCATCAGAGGAGAATCAGAGGAGCATCAGATGAGCATCAGAGGAGCAGCAGAGGAGCATCAGAGGAGCATCACAGGAGCATCAGAGGAGCATCAGAGGAGTATCAGAGGAGCATCAGAGGAGCATCAGAGGAGCATCAGAGGAGCATCAGAGGAGCCTCAGAGGAGCATCAGAGGAGCATCAGAGGAGCATCAGAGTAGCTTCAGAGGAGGATCAGAGGAGCATCAGAGGAGCATCAGAGGAGCATCAGAGGAGCATCAGAGGAGCATCAGAGGAGAATCAGATCAGCATCAGAGGAGCAGCAGAGGAGCATCAGAGGAGCATCACAGGAGCATCAGAGGAGCATCAGAGGAGCATCAGAGGAGCATCAGTGGAGCATCAGAGGAGCATCAGAGGAGGATCAGAGGAGCATCAGAGGAGCATCAGAGGAGCATCAGAGGAGCCTCAGAGGAGCATCAGAGGAGCATCAGAGGAGCATCAGAGGAGCATCAGAGGAGGATCACAGGAGCATCAGAGGAGCATCAGAGGAGCATCAGAGGAGCATCAGAGGAGCATCGGAGGAGCATCAGAGGAGCATCAGAGGAGCCTCTGAGGAGCATCAGAGGAGCATCAGAGGAGCATCAAAGGAGCATCAGAGGAGCATCAGAGGAGGATCAGAGCAGCATCAGAGGAGCATCAGAGGAGCATCAGAGGAGCATCAGAGGAGCATCAGAGGAGCATCAGAGGAGCATCAGAGGAGCATCAGAGTAGCATCAGAGTAGCATCAGAGGAGCATCAGAGGAGCATCAGAGGAGCATCAGAGGAGCATCAGAGGAGCATCAGAGGAGGATCAGAGGAGCATAAGAAGAGCATCAGAGGAGCATCAGAGGAGCATCAGAGGAGCATCAGAGGAGCATCAGATGAGCATCAGAGGAGCAGCAGAGGAGCATCAGTGGAGCATCAGAGGAGCATCAGAGGAGCATCAGAGGAGCATCAGAGGAGCATCAGAGGAGCATCAGAGGAGCATCAGAGGAGCATCAGAGGAGCATCAGAGGAGGATCAGAGGAGCATCAGACAGCATCAGAGGAGCATCAGAGGAGCATCAGAGGAGAATCAGAGGAGCATCAGAGGAGCATCACAGGAGCATCAGAGGAGCATCAGAGGAGCATCAGAGGAGCATCAGAGGAGCATCAGAGGAGCATCAGAGGAGCATCAGAGGAGCATCAGAGGAGCATCAGAGGAGCATCAGAGGAGCATCAGAGGAGCATCAGAGGAGGATCAGAGGAGGATCAGAGGAGCATCAGAGGAGCATCAGAGGAGCATCAGAGTAGAATCAGATGAGCATCAGAGGAGCAGCAGAGGAGCATCAGAGGAGCATCACAGGAGCATCAGAGGAGCATCAGAGGAGCATCAGAGGAGCATCAGAGGAGCATCAGAGGAGCCTCAGAGGAGCATCAGAGGAGTCTCAGAGGAGCCTCAGAGGAGCCTCAGAGGAGCATAAGAGGAGCATCAGAGGAGCATCAGAGGAGCATCAGAGGAGGATCAGAGGAGCATCAGAGGAGCATCAGAGGAGCATCAGAGGAGCATCAGAGGAGCATCAGAGGAGGATCAGAGGAGGATCAGAGGAGCATCAGAGGAGCATCAGAGGAGCATCAGAGGAGCATCAGAGGAGCATCAGAGGAGCCTCAGAGGAGCATCACAGGAGCATCACAGGAGCATCAGTGGAGCATCATTGGAGCATCATTTGACCATCAGAGGAGCATCAGAGGAGCATCAGAGGAGCAACAGAGGAGCATCAGAGGAGGATCACAGGAGCATCAGAGGAGCATCACAGGAGCATCAGAGGAGCATCAGAGGAGCATCAGAGGAGCATCAGAGGAGCATCAGAGGAGCATCAGAGGAGCATCAGAGGAGCCTCAGAGGAGCATCAGAGGAGCATCAGAGGAGCATCAGAGGAGCATCAGAGGAACAGCGAGGAGCGTCAGATGAGCATCAGAGGAGCATCACAGGAGCATCAGAGGAGCATCAGAGGAGCATGACAGGAGCATCAGAGGAGCATCATTAGAGCATCAGTGGAGCATCAGAGGAACAGCAGAGGAGCATCAGATGAGCATCAGAGGAGCATCACAGGAGCATCAGAGGAGCATCAGAGGAGCATCACAGGAGCATCAGAGGAGCATCAGAGGAGCATCAGAGGAGGATCAGAGGAGCATCAGAGGAGCATCAGAGGAACATCAGAGGAGCATCAGAGGAGGATCAGAGGAGCATCAGAGGAGCATCAGAGGAGCATCAGAGGAGAATCAGAGGAGCCTCAGAGGAGCATCAGAGGAGCATCAGAGGAGCATCAGAGGAACAGCGAGGAGCGTCAGATGAGCATCAGAGGAGCATCACAGGAGCATCAGAGGAGCATCAGAGGAGCATCACAGGAGCATCAGAGGAGCATCATTGGAGCATCAGTGGAGCATCAGAGGAACAGCAGAGGAGCATCAGATGAGCATCAGAGGAGCATCACAGGAGCATCAGAGGAGCATCAGAGGAGCATCACAGGAGCATCAGAGGAGCATCAGAGGAGCATCAGAGGAGGATCAGAGGAGCATCAGAGGAGCATCAGAGGAGCATCAGAGGAGCATCAGAGGAGGATCAGAGGAGCATCAGAGGAGCATCAGAGGAGCATCAGAGGAGCATCAGAGGAGCATCAGAGGAGCATCAGAGGAGCATCAGAGTAGCATCAGAGTAGCATCAGAGGAGCATCAGAGGAGCATCAGAAGAGCATCAGAGGAGCATCAGAGGAGCATCAGAGGAGGATCAGAGGAGCATAAGAAGAGCATCAGAGGAGCATCAGAGGAGCATCAGAGGAGCATCAGAGGAGCATCAGATGAGCATCAGAGGAGCAGCAGAGGAGCATCAGTGGAGCATCAGAGGAGCATCAGAGGAGCATCAGAGGAGCATCAGAGGAGCATCAGAGGAGCATCACAGGAGCATCAGAGGAGCATCAGAGGAGCATCAGAGGAGGATCAGAGGAGCATCAGACAGCATCAGAGGAGCATCAGAGGAGCATCAGAGGAGAATCAGAGGAGCATCAGAGGAGCATCACAGGAGCATCAGAGGAGCATCAGAGGAGCATCAGAGGAGCATCAGAGGAGCATCAGAGGAGCATCAGAGGAGCATCAGAGGAGCATCAGAGGAGCATCAGAGGAGCATCAGAGGAGCATCAGAGGAGCATCAGAGGAGCATCAGAGGAGGATCAGAGGAGGATCAGAGGAGCATCAGAGGAGCATCAGAGGAGCATCAGAGTAGAATCAGATGAGCATCAGAGGAGCAGCAGAGGAGCATCAGAGGAGCATCACAGGAGCATCAGAGGAGCATCAGAGGAGCATCAGAGGAGCATCAGAGGAGCATCAGAGGAGCCTCAGAGGAGCATCAGAGGAGTCTCAGAGGAGCCTCAGAGGAGCCTCAGAGGAGCATAAGAGGAGCATCAGAGGAGCATCAGAGGAGCATCAGAGGAGGATCAGAGGAGCATCAGAGGAGCATCAGAGGAGCATCAGAGGAGCATCAGAGGAGCATCAGAGGAGGATCAGAGGAGGATCAGAGGAGCATCAGAGGAGCATCAGAGGAGCATCAGAGGAGCATCAGAGGAGCATCAGAGGAGCCTCAGAGGAGCATCACAGGAGCATCACAGGAGCATCAGTGGAGCATCATTGGAGCATCATTGGAGCATCAGAGGAGCATCAGAGGAGCATCAGAGGAGCAACAGAGGAGCATCAGAGGAGGATCACAGGAGCATCAGAGGAGCATCACAGGAGCATCAGAGGAGCATCAGAGGAGCATCAGAGGAGCATCAGAGGAGCATCAGAGGAGCATCAGAGGAGCATCAGAGGAGCCTCAGAGGAGCATCAGAGGAGCATCAGAGGAGCATCAGAGGAGCATCAGAGGAACAGCGAGGAGCGTCAGATGAGCATCAGAGGAGCATCACAGGAGCATCAGAGGAGCATCAGAGGAGCATCACAGGAGCATCAGAGGAGCATCATTGGAGCATCAGTGGAGCATCAGAGGAACAGCAGAGGAGCATCAGATGAGCATCAGAGGAGCATCACAGGAGCATCAGAGGAGCATCAGAGGAGCATCACAGGAGCATCAGAGGAGCATCAGAGGAGCATCAGAGGAGGATCAGAGGAGCATCAGAGGAGCATCAGAGGAACATCAGAGGAGCATCAGAGGAGGATCAGAGGAGCATCAGAGGAGCATCAGAGGAGCATCAGAGGAGCATCAGAGGAGCCTCAGAGGAGCATCAGAGGAGCATCAGAGGAGCATCAGAGGAGCATCAGAGGAACAGCGAGGAGCGTCAGATGAGCATCAGAGGAGCATCACAGGAGCATCAGAGGAGCATCAGAGGAGCATCACAGGAGCATCAGAGGAGCATCATTGGAGCATCAGTGGAGCATCAGAGGAACAGCAGAGGAGCATCAGATGAGCATCAGAGGAGCATCACAGGAGCATCAGAGGAGCATCAGAGGAGCATCACAGGAGCATCAGAGGAGCATCAGAGGAGCATCAGAGGAGGATCAGAGGAGCATCAGAGGAGCATCAGAGGAGCATCAGAGGAGGATCAGAGGAGCATCAGAGGAGCATCAGAGGAGCATCAGAGGAGGATCAGAGGAGCATCAGACAGCATCAGAGGAGCATCAGAGGAGAATCAGAGGAGCATCAGAGGAGCATCACAGGAGCATCAGAGGAGCATCAGAGGAGCATCAGAGGAGCATCAGAGGAGCCTCAGAGGAGCATCAGAGGAGCATCAGAGGAGCATCAGAGGAGCATCAGAGGAGCATCAGAGGAGCATCAGAGGAGCATCAGAGGAGGATCAGAGGAGGATCAGAGGAGCATCAGAGGAGCATCAGAGGAGCATCAGAGGAGAATCAGATGAGCATCAGAGGAGCAGCAGAGGAGCATCAGAGGAGCATCACAGGAGCATCAGAGGAGCATCAGAGGAGCATCAGAGGAGCATCAGAGGAGCATCAGAGGAGCCTCAGAGGAGCATCAGAGGAGTCTCAGAGGAGCCTCAGAGGAGCCTCAGAGGAGCATCAGAGGAGCATCAGAGGAGCATCAGAGGAGCATCAGAGGAGGATCAGAGGAGCATCAGAGGAGCATCAGAGGAGCATCAGAGGAGCATCAGAGGAGCATCAGAGGAGGATCAGAGGAGGATCAGAGGAGCATCAGAGGAGCATCAGAGGAGCATCAGATGAGCATCAGAGGAGCATCAGAGGAGCTCAGAGGAGCATCACAGGAGCATCACAGGAGCATCAGTGGAGCATCATTGGAGCATCATTGGAGCATCAGAGGAGCATCAGAGGAGCATCAGAGGAGCAACAGAGGAGCATCAGAGGAGCATCAGAGGAGCATCAGAGGAGCATCAGAGGAGCATCAGAGGTGCATCAGAGGAGCATCTGAGGAGCATCAGAGGAGCATCATAGGAGCATCAGAGGAGCATCAGAGGTGCATCAGAGGAGCATCTGAGGAGCATCAGTGGAGCATCAGAGGAGCATCAGAGGAGCATCAGAGGTGCATCAGAGGAGCATCGAGCAGGAGCAGGAGCATCAGAGGTGCAGGAGCAGGAGCCGGAGCAGGAGCCGGAGCAGGAGCCGGAGCAGGAGCAGGAGCAGGAGCAGGAGCAGGAGCAGGAGCAGGAGCAGGGGCAGGAGCAGGAGCAGGAGCAGGAGCAGGAGCAAGAGCAGGAGCAGGAGCAGGAGCAGGAGCAGGAGCAGGAGCAGGAGCAGGAGCAGGAGCAGGAGCAGGAGCATCAGAGGAGCATCAGAGGAGCATCAGAGGAACATCAGAGGAGCATCAGAGGAGCATCAGAGGAGCATCAGAGGAGCATCAGAGGAGCATCAGAGGAGCATCAGAGGAACATCAGAGGAGCATCAGAGGAGCATCAGAGGAGCATCAGAGGAGCATCAGAGGAGCATCAGAGGAGCATCAGAGGAGCATCAGAGGAGCATCAGAGGAGCATCAGTGGAGCATCAGAGGAGCATCAGAGGAGCATCAGAGGAGCATCAGAGGAGCATCAGAGGAGCATCAGAGGAGCATCAGAGGAGGATCAGAGGAGCATCAGTGGAGCATCAGAGGAGCATCAGAGGAGGATCAGAGGAGCATCAGAGGAGCATCAGAGGAGCATCAGAGGAGCATCAGAGGAGGATCAGAGGAGCATCAGAGGAGCATTAGAGGAGCATCAGAGGAGGATCACAGGAGCATCAGAGGAGCATCAGAGGAGCATCAGAGGAGCATCAGAGGAGCATCAGAGGAGCATCAGAGGAGCATCAGAGGAGCCTCTGAGGAGCATCAGAGGAGCATCAGAGGAGCATCAGAGGAGCATCAGAGGAACAGCAGAGGAACAGCAGAGGAGCATCACAGGAGCATCAGAGGAGCATCACAGGAGCATCAGATGAGCATCAGAGGAGCATCAGAGGAGCATCAGAGGTGGATCAGAGGAGCATCAGAGGAGAATCAGAGGAGCATCAGAGGAGCATCAGAGGAGAATCAGAGGAGCATCAGATGAGCATCAGAGGAGCAGCAGAGGAGCATCAGAGGAGCATCACAGGAGCATCAGAGGAGCATCAGAGGAGTATCAGAGGAGCATCAGAGGAGCATCAGAGGAGCATCAGAGGAGCATCAGAGGAGCCTCAGAGGAGCATCAGAGGAGCATCAGAGGAGCATCAGAGTAGCATCAGAGGAGGATCAGAGGAGCATCAGAGGAGCATCAGAGGAGCATCAGAGGAGCATCAGAGGAGCATCAGAGGAGAATCAGATCAGCATCAGAGGAGCAGCAGAGGAGCATCAGAGGAGCATCACAGGAGCATCAGAGGAGCATCAGAGGAGCATCAGAGGAGCATCAGTGGAGCATCAGAGGAGCATCAGAGGAGGATCAGAGGAGCATCAGAGGAGCATCAGAGGAGCATCAGAGGAGCATCAGAGGAGCATCAGAGGAGGATCACAGGAGCATCAGAGGAGCATCAGAGGAGCATCAGAGGAGCATCAGAGGAGCATCAGAGGAGCATCAGAGGAGCATCAGAGGAGCATCAGAGGAGCCTCTGAGGAGCATCAGAGGAGCATCAGAGGAGCATCAAAGGAGCATCAGAGGAGCATCAGAGGAGGATCAGAGGAGCATCAGAGGAGTATCAGAGGAGCATCAGAGGAGCATCAGAGGAGCATCAGAGGAGCATCAGAGGAGCATCAGAGGAGCATCAGAGTAGCATCAGAGTAGCATCAGAGGAGCATCAGAGGAGCATCAGAGGAGCATCAGAGGAGCATCAGAGGAGCATAAGAGGAGGATCAGAGGAGCATAAGAAGAGCATCAGAGGAGCATCAGAGGAGCATCAGAGGAGCATCAGAGGAGCATCAGATGAGCATCAGAGGAGCAGCAGAGGAGCATCAGTGGAGCATCAGAGGAGCATCAGAGGAGCATCAGAGGAGCATCAGAGGAGCATCAGAGGAGCATCAGAGGAGCATCAGAGGAGCATCAGAGGAGCATCAGAGGAGGATCAGAGGAGCATCTGACAGCATCAGAGGAGCATCAGAGGAGCATCAGAGGAGAATCAGAGGAGCATCAGAGGAGCATCACAGGAGCATCAGAGGAGCATCAGAGGAGCATCAGAGGAGCATCAGAGGAGCATCAGAGGAGCATCAGAGGAGCATCAGAGGAGCATCAGAGGAGCATCAGAGGAGCATCAGAGGAGCATCAGAGGAGGATCAGAGGAGGATCAGAGGAGCATCAGAGGAGCATCAGAGGAGCATCAGAGGAGAATCAGATGAGCATCAGAGGAGCAGCAGAGGAGCATCAGAGGAGCATCACAGGAGCATCAGAGGAGCATCAGAGGAGCATCAGAGGAGCATCAGAGGAGCATCAGAGGAGCCTCAGAGGAGCATCAGAGGAGTCTCAGAGGAGCCTCAGAGGAGCCTCAGAGGAGCATCAGAGGAGCATCAGAGGAGCATCAGAGGAGCATCAGAGGAGGATCAGAGGAGCATCAGAGGAGCATCAGAGGAGCATCAGAGGAGCATCAGAGGAGCATCAGAGGAGGATCAGAGGAGGATCAGAGGAGCATCAGAGGAGCATAAGAGGAGCATCAGAGGAGCATCAGAGGAGCATCAGAGGAGCCTCAGAGGAGCATCAGAGGAGCATCAGAGGAGCATCAGAGGAGCATCAGAGGAGCATCAGAGGAGCCTCAGAGGAGCATCAGAGGAGCATCAGAGGAGCATCAGAAGAGCATCAGAGGAGCATCAGAGGAGCATCAGAGGAGGATCAGAGGAGCATCAGAGGAGCATCAGAGGAGCATCAGAGGAGCATCAGAGGAGCATCAGAGTAGCATCAGAGGAGCATCAGAGGAGCATCAGAGGAGCATCAGAGGAGCATCAGAGAGGCATCAGAGGAGCATCAGAGGAGGATCAGAGGAGCATCAGAGGAGCATCAGAGGAGCATCAGAGGAGCATCAGAGGAGCATCAGAGGAGCATCAGTGGAGCATCAGAGGAGCATCAGAGGAGCATCACAGGAGCATCACAGGAGCATCAGAGGAGCATCAGAGGAGCATCAGAGGAGCCTCAGAGGAGAATCAGAGGAGCATCAGAGGAGCATCAGAGGAGCCTCAGAGGAGCCTCAGAGGAGCCTCAGAGGAGCCTCAGAGGAGCATCAGAGGAGCATCAGAGGAGCATCAGAAGAGCATCAGAGGAGCATCAGAGGAGCATCAGAAGAGCATCAGAGGAGCATCAGAGGAGCATCAGAGGAGCATCAGTGGAGCATCAGAGGAGCATCAGAGGAGCATCAGAGGAACATCAGAGGAGCATCAGAGGAGCAGGAGCAGGAGCAGGAGCAGGAGCAGGAGCAGGAGCAGGAGCAGGTGCAGGAGCAGGAGCATCAGAGGAGCATCAGAGGAGCAGGAGCAGGAGCAGGAGCAGGAGCAGGAGCAGGAGCAGGAGCAGGAGCAGGAGCAGGAGCAGGAGCAGGAGCAGGAGCAGGAGCAGGAGCAGGAGCAGGAGCAGGAGCAGGAGCAGGAGCAGGAGCAGGAGCAGGAGCAGGAGCAGGAGCAGGAGCAGGAGCAGGAGCAGGAGCAGGAGCAGTAGCAGGAGCATCAGAGGAGCATCAGAGGAGCATCAGAGGTCATCAGAGGAGCATCAGAGGAGCAGGAGTAGGAGTAGGAGCATCAGAGGAGCATCAGAGGAGCATCAGAGGAGCATCAGAGGAGCATCAGAGGAGCATCAGAGGAGCATCAGAGGAGCATCAGAGGAGCATCAGTGGAGCATCAGAGGAGAATCAGAGGAGCATCAGAGGAGCATCAGAGGAGCATCAGAGGAGCATCAGAGTAGCATCAGAGGAGGATCAGAGGAGCATCAGTGGAGCATCAGAGGAGCATCAGAGGAGGATCAGAGGAGCATTAGAGGAGCATCAGAGGAGGATCACAGGAGCATCAGAGGAGCATCAGAGGAGCATCAGAGGAGCATCAGAGGAGCATCAGAGGAGCATCAGAGGAGCATCAGAGGAGCATCAGAGGAGCATCAGTGGAGCATCAGAGGAGCATCAGAGGAGCATCAGAGGAGCATCAGAGGAGCATCAGAGGAGCATCAGAGGAGCATCAGAGGAGGATCAGAGGAGCATCAGTGGAGCATCAGAGGAGCATCAGAGGAGGATCAGAGGAGCATCAGAGGAGCATCAGAGGAGCATCAGAGGAGCATCAGAGGAGGATCAGAGGAGCATCAGAGGAGCATTAGAGGAGCATCAGAGGAGGATCACAGGAGCATCAGAGGAGCATCAGAGGAGCATCAGAGGAGCATCAGAGGAGCATCAGAGGAGCATCAGAGGAGCATCAGAGGAGCCTCTGAGGAGCATCAGAGGAGCATCAGAGGAGCATCAGAGGAGCATCAGAGGAACAGCAGAGGAACAGCAGAGGAGCATCACAGGAGCATCAGAGGAGCATCACAGGAGCATCAGATGAGCATCAGAGGAGCATCAGAGGAGCATCAGAGGTGGATCAGAGGAGCATCAGAGGAGCATCAGAGGAGCATCAGAGGAGCATCAAAGGAGAATCAGAGGAGCATCAGATGAGCATCAGAGGAGCAGCAGAGGAGCATCAGAGGAGCATCACAGGAGCATCAGAGGAGCATCAGAGGAGTATCAGAGGAGCATCAGAGGAGCATCAGAGGAGCATCAGAGGAGCATCAGAGGAGCATCAGAGGAGCCTCAGAGGAGCATCAGAGGAGCATCAGAGGAGCATCAGAGTAGCATCAGAGGAGGATCAGAGGAGCATCAGAGGAGCATCAGAGGAGCATCAGAGGAGCATCAGAGGAGCATCAGAGGAGAATCAGATCAGCATCAGAGGAGCAGCAGAGGAGCATCAGAGGAGCATCACAGGAGCATCAGAGGAGCATCAGAGGAGCATCAGAGGAGCATCAGTGGAGCATCAGAGGAGCATCAGAGGAGGATCAGAGGAGCATCAGAGGAGCATCAGAGGAGCATCAGAGGAGCCTCAGAGGAGCATCAGAGGAGCATCAGAGGAGCATCAGAGGAGCATCAGAGGAGGATCACAGGAGCATCAGAGGAGCATCAGAGGAGCATCAGAGGAGCATCAGAGGAGCATCAGAGGAGCATCAGAGGAGCATCAGAGGAGCCTCTGAGGAGCATCAGAGGAGCATCAGAGGAGCATCAAAGGAGCATCAGAGGAGCATCAGAGGAGGATCAGAGGAGCATCAGAGGAGCATCAGAGGAGCATCAGAGGAGCATCAGAGGAGCATCAGAGGAGCATCAGAGGAGCATCAGAGTAGCATCAGAGTAGCATCAGAGGAGCATCAGAGGAGCATCAGAGTAGCATCAGAGGAGGATCAGAGGAGCATCAGTGGAGCATCAGAGGAGCATCAGAGGAGGATCAGAGGAGCATTAGAGGAGCATCAGAGGAGGATCACAGGAGCATCAGAGGAGCATCAGAGGAGCATCAGAGGAGCATCAGAGGAGCATCAGAGGAGCATCAGAGGAGCATCAGAGGAGCATCAGAGGAGCATCAGTGGAGCATCAGAGGAGCATCAGAGGAGCATCAGAGGAGCATCAGAGGAGCATCAGAGGAGCATCAGAGGAGCATCAGAGGAGGATCAGAGGAGCATCAGTGGAGCATCAGAGGAGCATCAGAGGAGGATCAGAGGAGCATCAGAGGAGCATCAGAGGAGCATCAGAGGAGCATCAGAGGAGGATCAGAGGAGCATCAGAGGAGCATTAGAGGAGCATCAGAGGAGGATCACAGGAGCATCAGAGGAGCATCAGAGGAGCATCAGAGGAGCATCAGAGGAGCATCAGAGGAGCATCAGAGGAGCATCAGAGGAGCCTCTGAGGAGCATCAGAGGAGCATCAGAGGAGCATCAGAGGAGCATCAGAGGAACAGCAGAGGAACAGCAGAGGAGCATCACAGGAGCATCAGAGGAGCATCACAGGAGCATCAGATGAGCATCAGAGGAGCATCAGAGGAGCATCAGAGGTGGATCAGAGGAGCATCAGAGGAGCATCAGAGGAGCATCAGAGGAGCATCAAAGGAGAATCAGAGGAGCATCAGATGAGCATCAGAGGAGCAGCAGAGGAGCATCAGAGGAGCATCACAGGAGCATCAGAGGAGCATCAGAGGAGTATCAGAGGAGCATCAGAGGAGCATCAGAGGAGCATCAGAGGAGCATCAGAGGAGCATCAGAGGAGCCTCAGAGGAGCATCAGAGGAGCATCAGAGGAGCATCAGAGTAGCATCAGAGGAGGATCAGAGGAGCATCAGAGGAGCATCAGAGGAGCATCAGAGGAGCATCAGAGGAGCATCAGAGGAGAATCAGATCAGCATCAGAGGAGCAGCAGAGGAGCATCAGAGGAGCATCACAGGAGCATCAGAGGAGCATCAGAGGAGCATCAGAGGAGCATCAGTGGAGCATCAGAGGAGCATCAGAGGAGGATCAGAGGAGCATCAGAGGAGCATCAGAGGAGCATCAGAGGAGCCTCAGAGGAGCATCAGAGGAGCATCAGAGGAGCATCAGAGGAGCATCAGAGGAGGATCACAGGAGCATCAGAGGAGCATCAGAGGAGCATCAGAGGAGCATCAGAGGAGCATCAGAGGAGCATCAGAGGAGCATCAGAGGAGCCTCTGAGGAGCATCAGAGGAGCATCAGAGGAGCATCAAAGGAGCATCAGAGGAGCATCAGAGGAGGATCAGAGGAGCATCAGAGGAGCATCAGAGGAGCATCAGAGGAGCATCAGAGGAGCATCAGAGGAGCATCAGAGGAGCATCAGAGTAGCATCAGAGTAGCATCAGAGGAGCATCAGAGGAGCATCAGAGGATCATCAGAGGAGCATCAGAGGAGGATCAGAGGAGCATAAGAAGAGCATCAGAGGAGCATCAGAGGAGCATCAGAGGAGCATCAGAGGAGCATCAGATGAGCATCAGAGGAGCAGCAGAGGAGCATCAGTGGAGCATCAGAGGAGCATCAGAGGAGCATCAGAGGAGCATCAGAGGAGCATCAGAGGAGCATCAGAGGAGCATCAGAGGAGCATCAGAGGAGCATCAGAGGAGGATCAGAGGAGCATCAGACAGCATCAGAGGAGCATCAGAGGAGCATCAGAGGAGAATCAGAGGAGCATCAGAGGAGCATCACAGGAGCATCAGAGGAGCATCAGAGGAGCATCAGAGGAGCATCAGAGGAGCATCAGAGGAGCATCAGAGGAGCATCAGAGGAGCATCAGAGGAGCATCAGAGGAGCATCAGAGGAGGATCAGAGGAGGATCAGAGGAGCATCAGAGGAGCATCAGAGTAGAATCAGATGAGCATCAGAGGAGCAGCAGAGGAGCATCAGAGGAGCATCACAGGAGCATCAGAGGAGCATCAGAGGAGCATCAGAGGAGCATCAGAGGAGCATCAGAGGAGCCTCAGAGGAGCATCAGAGGAGTCTCAGAGGAGCCTCAGAGGAGCCTCAGAGGAGCATCAGAGGAGCATCAGAGGAGCATCAGAGGAGGATCAGAGGAGCATCAGAGGAGCATCAGAGGAGCATCAGAGGAGCATCAGAGGAGCATCAGAGGAGGATCAGAGGAGGATCAGAGGAGCATCAGAGGAGCATCAGAGGAGCATCAGAGGAGCCTCAGAGGAGCATCACAGGAGCATCACAGGAGCATCAGTGGAGCATCATTGGAGCATCATTGGAGCATCAGAGGAGCATCAGAGGAGCATCAGAGGAGCAACAGAGGAGCATCAGAGGAGGATCACAGGAGCATCAGAGGAGCATCACAGGAGCATCAGAGGAGCATCAGAGGAGCATCAGAGGAGCATCAGAGGAGCATCAGAGGAGCATCAGAGGAGCATCAGAGGAGCCTCAGAGGAGCATCAGAGGAGCATCAGAGGAGCATCAGAGGAGCATCAGAGGAACAGCGAGGAGCGTCAGATGAGCATCAGAGGAGCATCACAGGAGCATCAGAGGAGCATCAGAGGAGCATCACAGGAGCATCAGAGGAGCATCATTGGAGCATCAGTGGAGCATCAGAGGAACAGCAGAGGAGCATCAGATGAGCATCAGAGGAGCATCACAGGAGCATCAGAGGAGCATCAGAGGAGCATCACAGGAGCATCAGAGGAGCATCAGAGGAGCATCAGAGGAGGATCAGAGGAGCATCAGAGGAGCATCAGAGGAACATCAGAGGAGCATCAGAGGAGGATCAGAGGAGCATCAGAGGAGCATCAGAGGAGCATCAGAGGAGCATCAGAGGAGCCTCAGAGGAGCATCAGAGGAGCATCAGAGGAGCATCAGAGGAGCATCAGAGGAACAGCGAGGAGCGTCAGATGAGCATCAGAAAAGCATCACAGGAGCATCAGAGGAGCATCAGAGGAGCATCACAGGAGCATCAGAGGAGCATCATTGGAGCATCAGTGGAGCATCAGAGGAACAGCAGAGGAGCATCAGATGAGCATCAGAGGAGCATCACAGGAGCATCAGAGGAGCATCAGAGGAGCATCACAGGAGCATCAGAGGAGCATCAGAGGAGCATCAGAGGAGGATCAGAGGAGCATCAGAGGAGCATCAGAGGAGCATCAGAGGAGCATCAGAGGAGGATCAGAGGAGCATCAGAGGAGCATCAGAGGAGCATCAGAGGAGGATCAGAGGAGCATCAGACAGCATCAGAGGAGCATCAGAGGAGCATCAGAGGAGAATCAGAGGAGCATCAGAGGAGCATCACAGGAGCATCAGAGGAGCATCAGAGGAGCATCAGAGGAGCATCAGAGGAGCCTCAGAGGAGCATCAGAGGAGCATCAGAGGAGCATCAGAGGAGCATCAGAGGAGCATCAGAGGAGCATCAGAGGAGCATCAGAGGAGGATCAGAGGAGGATCAGAGGAGCATCAGAGGAGCATCAGAGGAGCATCAGAGGAGAATCAGATGAGCATCAGAGGAGCAGCAGAGGAGCATCAGAGGAGCATCACAGGAGCATCAGAGGAGCATCAGAGGAGCATCAGAGGAGCATCAGAGGAGCATCAGAGGAGCCTCAGAGGAGCATCAGAGGAGTCTCAGAGGAGCCTCAGAGGAGCCTCAGAGGAGCATCAGAGGAGCATCAGAGGAGCATCAGAGGAGCATCAGAGGAGGATCAGAGGAGCATCAGAGGAGCATCAGAGGAGCATCAGAGGAGCATCAGAGGAGCATCAGAGGAGGATCAGAGGAGGATCAGAGGAGCATCAGAGGAGCATCAGAGGAGCATCAGAGGAGCATCAGAGGAGCATCAGAGGAGCCTTAGAGGAGCATCACAGGAGCATCACAGGAGCATCAGTGGAGCATCATTGGAGCATCATTGGAGCATCAGAGGAGCATCAGAGGAGCATCAGAGGAGCAACAGAGGAGCATCAGAGGAGCATCAGAGGAGCATCAGAGGAGCATCAGAGGAGCATCAGAGGTGCATCAGAGGTGCATCAGAGGAGCATCTGAGGAGCATCAGTGGAGCATCAGTGGAGCATCAGAGGAGCATCAGAGGAGCATCAGAGGTGCATCAGAGGAGCATCGAGCAGGAGCAGGAGCATCAGAGGTGCAGGAGCAGGAGCCGGAGCAGGAGCCGGAGCAGGAGCCGGAGCAGGAGCAGGAGCAGGAGCAGGAGCAGGAGCAGGAGCAGGAGCAGGGGCAGGAGCAGGAGCAGGAGCAGGAGCAGGAGCAGGAGCAGGAGCAGGAGCAGGAGCAGGAGCAGGAGCAGGAGCAGGAGCAGGAGCAGGAGCATCAGAGGAGCATCAGAGGAGCATCAGAGGAACATCAGAGGAGCATCAGAGGAGCATCAGAGGAGCATCAGAGGAGCATCAGAGGAGCATCAGAGGAGCATCAGAGGAGCATCAGAGGAACATCAGAGGAGCATCAGAGGAGCATCAGAGGAGCATCAGAGGAGCATCAGAGGAGCATCAGAGGAGCATCAGAGGAGAATCAGAGGAGCATCAGAGGAGCATCAGTGGAGCATCAGAGGAGCATCAGAGGAGCATCAGAGGAGCATCAGAGGAGCCTCAGAGGAGCATCAGAGGAGTCTCAGAGGAGCCTCAGAGGAGCCTCAGAGGAGCATCAGAGGAGCATCAGAGGAGCATCAGAGGAGCATCAGAGGAGGATCAGAGGAGCATCAGAGGAGCATCAGAGGAGCATCAGAGGAGCATCAGAGGACCATCAGAGGAGCATCAGAGGAGCATCAGAGGAGCATCAGAGGAGCATCAGAGGAGCATCAGAGGAGCATCAGAGGAGCCTCAGAGGAGCATCAGAGGAGTCTCAGAGGAGCCTCAGAGGAGCCTCAGAGGAGCATCAGAGGAGCATCAGAGGAGCATCAGAGGAGCATCAGAGGAGGATCAGAGGAGCATCAGAGGAGCATCAGAGGAGCATCAGAGGAGCATCAGAGGAGCATCAGAGGAGGATCAGAGGAGGATCAGAGGAGCATCAGAGGAGCATCAGAGGAGCATCAGAGGAGCATCAGAGGAGCCTCAGAGGAGCATCACAGGAGCATCACAGGAGCATCAGTGGAGCATCATTGGAGCATCATTGGAGCATCAGAGGAGCATCAGAGGAGCATCAGAGGAGCAACAGAGGAGCATCAGAGGAGGATCACAGGAGCATCAGAGGAGCATCACAGGAGCATCAGAGGAGCATCAGAGGAGCATCAGAGGAGCATCAGAGGAGCATCAGAGGAGCATCAGAGGAGCATCAGAGGAGCCTCAGAGGAGCATCAGAGGAGCATCAGAGGAGCATCAGAGGAGCATCAGAGGAACAGCGAGGAGCGTCAGATGAGCATCAGAGGAGCATCACAGGAGCATCAGAGGAGCATCAGAGGAGCATCACAGGAGCATCAGAGGAGCATCATTGGAGCATCAGTGGAGCATCAGAGGAACAGCAGAGGAGCATCAGATGAGCATCAGAGGAGCATCACAGGAGCATCAGAGGAGCATCAGAGGAGCATCACAGGAGCATCAGAGGAGCATCAGAGGAGCATCAGAGGAGGATCAGAGGAGCATCAGAGGAGCATCAGAGGAACATCAGAGGAGCATCAGAGGAGGATCAGAGGAGCATCAGAGGAGCATCAGAGGAGCATCAGAGGAGCATCAGAGGAGCCTCAGAGGAGCATCAGAGGAGCATCAGAGGAGCATCAGAGGAGCATCAGAGGAACAGCGAGGAGCGTCAGATGAGCATCAGAGGAGCATCACAGGAGCATCAGAGGAGCATCAGAGGAGCATCACAGGAGCATCAGAGGAGCATCATTGGAGCATCAGTGGAGCATCAGAGGAACAGCAGAGGAGCATCAGATGAGCATCAGAGGAGCATCACAGGAGCATCAGAGGAGCATCAGAGGAGCATCACAGGAGCATCAGAGGAGCATCAGAGGAGCATCAGAGGAGGATCAGAGGAGCATCAGAGGAGCATCAGAGGAGCATCAGAGGAGCATCAGAGGAGGATCAGAGGAGCATCAGAGGAGCATCAGAGGAGCATCAGAGGAGGATCAGAGGAGCATCAGACAGCATCAGAGGAGCATCAGAGGAGCATCAGAGGAGAATCAGAGGAGCATCAGAGGAGCATCACAGGAGCATCAGAGGAGCATCAGAGGAGCATCAGAGGAGCATCAGAGGAGCCTCAGAGGAGCATCAGAGGAGCATCAGAGGAGCATCAGAGGAGCATCAGAGGAGCATCAGAGGAGCATCAGAGGAGCATCAGAGGAGGATCAGAGGAGGATCAGAGGAGCATCAGAGGAGCATCAGAGGAGCATCAGAGGAGAATCAGATGAGCATCAGAGGAGCAGCAGAGGAGCATCAGAGGAGCATCAGAGGAGCATCAGAGGAGCATCAGAGGAGCATCAGAGGAGCATCAGAGGAGCATCAGAGGAGCCTCAGAGGAGCATCAGAGGAGTCTCAGAGGAGCCTCAGAGGAGCCTCAGAGGAGCATCAGAGGAGCATCAGAGGAGCATCAGAGGAGCATCAGAGGAGGATCAGAGGAGCATCAGAGGAGCATCAGAGGAGCATCAGAGGAGCATCAGAGGAGCATCAGAGGAGGATCAGAGGAGGATCAGAGGAGCATCAGAGGAGCATCAGAGGAGCATCAGAGGAGCATCAGAGGAGCATCAGAGGAGCCTTAGAGGAGCATCACAGGAGCATCACAGGAGCATCAGTGGAGCATCATTGGAGCATCATTGGAGCATCAGAGGAGCATCAGAGGAGCATCAGAGGAGCAACAGAGGAGCATCAGAGGAGCATCAGAGGAGCATCAGAGGAGCATCAGAGGAGCATCAGAGGTGCATCAGAGGTGCATCAGAGGAGCATCTGAGGAGCATCAGTGGAGCATCAGTGGAGCATCAGAGGAGCATCAGAGGAGCATCAGAGGTGCATCAGAGGAGCATCGAGCAGGAGCAGGAGCATCAGAGGTGCAGGAGCAGGAGCCGGAGCAGGAGCCGGAGCAGGAGCCGGAGCAGGAGCAGGAGCAGGAGCAGGAGCAGGAGCAGGAGCAGGGGCAGGAGCAGGAGCAGGAGCAGGAGCAGGAGCAGGAGCAGGAGCAGGAGCAGGAGCAGGAGCAGGAGCAGGAGCAGGAGCAGGAGCAGGAGCAGGAGCAGGAGCATCAGAGGAGCATCAGAGGAGCATCAGAGGAACATCAGAGGAGCATCAGAGGAGCATCAGAGGAGCATCAGAGGAGCATCAGAGGAGCATCAGAGGAGCATCAGAGGAGCATCAGAGGAACATCAGAGGAGCATCAGAGGAGCATCAGAGGAGCATCAGAGGAGCATCAGAGGAGCATCAGAGGAGCATCAGAGGAGCATCAGAGGAGCATCAGAGGAGCATCAGAGGAGCATCAGAGGAGCATCAGTGGAGCATCAGATCAGAGGAGCATCAGAGGAGCATCAGAGGAGCCTCAGAGGAGCATCAGAGGAGTCTCAGAGGAGCCTCAGAGGAGCCTCAGAGGAGCATCAGAGGAGCATCAGAGGAGCATCAGAGGAGCATCAGAGGAGGATCAGAGGAGCATCAGAGGAGCATCAGAGGAGCATCAGAGGAGCATCAGAGGACCATCAGAGGAGCATCAGAGGAGCATCAGAGGAGGATCAGAGGAGCATCAGAGGAGCATTAGAGGAGCATCAGAGGAGGATCACAGGAGCATCAGAGGAGCATCAGAGGAGCATCAGAGGAGCATCAGAGGAGCATCAGAGGAGCATTAGAGGAGCATCAGAGGAGCCTCTGAGGAGCATCAGAGGAGCATCAGAGGAGCATCAGAGGAGCATCAGAGGAACAGCAGAGGAACAGCAGAGGAGCATCACAGGAGCATCAGAGGAGCATCACAGGAGCATCAGATGAGCATCAGAGGAGCATCAGAGGAGCATCAGAGGTGGATCAGAGGAGCATCAGAGGAGCATCAGAGGAGCATCAGAGGAGCATCAGAGGAGAATCAGAGGAGCATCAGATGAGCATCAGAGGAGCAGCAGAGGAGCATCAGAGGAACATCACAGGAGCATCAGAGGAGCATCAGAGGAGTATCAGAGGAGCATCAGAGGAGCATCAGAGGAGCATCAGAGGAGCATCAGAGGAGCATCAGAGGAGCCTCAGAGGAGCATCAGAGGAGCATCAGAGGAGCATCAGAGTAGCATCAGAGGAGGATCAGAGGAGCATCAGAGGAGCATCAGAGGAGCATCAGAGGAGCATCAGAGGAGCATCAGAGGAGAATCAGATCAGCATCAGAGGAGCAGCAGAGGAGCATCAGAGGAGCATCACAGGAGCATCAGAGGAGCATCAGAGGAGCATCAGAGGAGCATCAGTGGAGCATCAGAGGAGCATCAGAGGAGGATCAGAGGAGCATCAGAGGAGCATCAGAGGAGCATCAGAGGAGCATCAGAGGAGCATCAGAGGAGGATCACAGGAGCATCAGAGGAGCATCAGAGGAGCATCAGAGGAGCATCAGAGGAGCATCAGAGGAGCATCAGAGGAGCATCAGAGGAGCATCAGAGGAGCCTCTGAGGAGCATCAGAGGAGCATCAGAGGAGCATCAAAGGAGCATCAGAGGAGCATCAGAGGAGGATCAGAGGAGCATCAGAGGAGCATCAGAGGAGCATCAGAGGAGCATCAGAGGAGCATCAGAGTAGCATCAGAGTAGCATCAGAGGAGCATCAGAGGAGCATCAGAGGAGCATCAGAGGAGCATAAGAGGAGGATCAGAGGAGCATAAGAAGAGCATCAGAGGAGCATCAGAGGAGCATCAGAGGAGCATCAGAGGAGCATCAGATGAGCATCAGAGGAGCAGCAGAGGAGCATCAGTGGAGCATCAGAGGAGCATCAGAGGAGCATCAGAGGAGCATCAGAGGAGCATCAGAGGAGCATCAGAGGAGCATCAGAGGAGCATCAGAGGAGCATCAGAGGAGGATCAGAGGAGCATCAGACAGCATCAGAGGAGCATCAGAGGAGCATCAGAGGAGAATCAGAGGAGCATCAGAGGAGCATCACAGGAGCATCAGAGGAGCATCAGAGGAGCATCAGAGGAGCATCAGAGGAGCATCAGAGGAGCATCAGAGGAGCATCAGAGGAGCATCAGAGGAGCATCAGAGGAGCATCAGAGGAGGATCAGAGGAGGATCAGAGGAGCATCAGAGGAGCATCAGAGGAGCATCAGAGGAGAATCAGATGAGCATCAGAGGAGCAGCAGAGGAGCATCAGAGGAGCATCAGAGGAGCATCAGAGGAGCATCAGAGGAGCATCAGAGGAGCATCAGAGGAGCATCAGAGGAGCCTCAGAGGAGCCTCAGAGGAGCATCAGAGGAGTCTCAGAGGAGCCTCAGAGGAGCCTCAGAGGAGCATCAGAGGAGCATCAGAGGAGCATCAGAGGAGCATCAGAGGAGGATCAGAGGAGCATCAGAGGAGCATCAGAGGAGCATCAGAGGAGCATCAGAGGAGCATCAGAGGAGGATCAGAGGAGGATCAGAGGAGCATCAGAGGAGCATCAGAGGAGCATCAGAGGAGCATCAGAGGAGCATCAGAGGAGCCTCAGAGGAGCATCACAGGAGCATCACAGGAGCATCAGTGGAGCATCATTGGAGCATCATTGGAGCATCAGAGGAGCATCAGAGGAGCATCAGAGGAGCAACAGAGGAGCATCAGAGGAGCATCAGAGGAGCATCAGAGGAGCATCAGAGGAGCATCAGATGTGCATCAGAGGAGCATCTGAGGAGCATCAGAGGAGCATCATAGGAGCATCAGAGGAGCATCAGAGGTGCATCAGAGGAGCATCTGAGGAGCATCAGTGGAGCATCAGAGGAGCATCAGAGGAGCATCAGAGGTGCATCAGAGGAGCATCGAGCAGGAGCAGGAGCATCAGAGGTGCAGGAGCAGGAGCCGGAGCAGGAGCCGGAGCAGGAGCCGGAGCAGGAGCAGGAGCAGGAGCAGGAGCAGGAGCAGGAGCAGGAGCAGGGGCAGGAGCAGGAGCAGGAGCAGGAGCAGGAGCAGGAGCAGGAGCAGGAGCAGGAGCAGGAGCAGGAGCAGGAGCAGGAGCAGGAGCAGGAGCAGGAGCAGGAGCATCAGAGGAGCATCAGAGGAGCATCAGAGGAACATCAGAGGAGCATCAGAGGAGCATCAGAGGAGCATCAGAGGAGCATCAGAGGAGCATCAGAGGAGCATCAGAGGAGCATCAGAGGAACATCAGAGGAGCATCAGAGGAGCATCAGAGGAGCATCAGAGGAGCATCAGAGGAGCATCAGAGGAGCATCAGAGGAGCATCAGAGGAGCATCAGAGGAGCATCAGAGGAGCATCAGTGGAGCATCAGAGGAGCATCAGAGGAGCATCAGAGGAGCATCAGAGGAGCATCAGAGGAGGATCAGAGGAGCATCAGTGGAGCATCAGAGGAGCATCAGAGGAGGATCAGAGGAGCATCAGAGGAGCATCAGAGGAGCATCAGAGGAGCATCAGAGGAGGATCAGAGGAGCATCAGAGGAGCATTAGAGGAGCATCAGAGGAGGATCACAGGAGCATCAGAGGAGCATCAGAGGAGCATCAGAGGAGCATCAGAGGAGCATCAGAGGAGCATCAGAGGAGCATCAGAGGAGCCTCTGAGGAGCATCAGAGGAGCATCAGAGGAGCATCAGAGGAGCATCAGAGGAACAGCAGAGGAACAGCAGAGGAGCATCACAGGAGCATCAGAGGAGCATCACAGGAGCATCAGATGAGCATCAGAGGAGCATCAGAGGAGCATCAGAGGTGGATCAGAGGAGCATCAGAGGAGCATCAGAGGAGCATCAGAGGAGCATCAGAGGAGAATCAGAGGAGCATCAGATGAGCATCAGAGGAGCAGCAGAGGAGCATCAGAGGAACATCACAGGAGCATCAGAGGAGCATCAGAGGAGTATCAGAGGAGCATCAGAGGAGCATCAGAGGAGCATCAGAGGAGCATCAGAGGAGCATCAGAAGAGCCTCAGAGGAGCATCAGAGGAGCATCAGAGGAGCATCAGAGTAGCATCAGAGGAGGATCAGAGGAGCATCAGAGGAGCATCAGAGGAGCATCAGAGGAGCATCAGAGGAGCATCAGAGGAGAATCAGATCAGCATCAGAGGAGCAGCAGAGGAGCATCAGAGGAGCATCACAGGAGCATCAGAGGAGCATCAGAGGAGCATCAGAGGAGCATCAGTGGAGCATCAGAGGAGCATCAGAGGAGGATCAGAGGAGCATCAGAGGAGCATCAGAGGAGCATCAGAGGAGCATCAGAGGAGCATCAGAGGAGGATCACAGGAGCATCAGAGGAGCATCAGAGGAGCATCAGAGGAGCATCAGAGGAGCATCAGAGGAGCATCAGAGGAGCATCAGAGGAGCATCAGAGGAGCCTCTGAGGAGCATCAGAGGAGCATCAGAGGAGCATCAAAGGAGCATCAGAGGAGCATCAGAGGAGGATCAGAGGAGCATCAGAGGAGCATCAGAGGAGCATCAGAGGAGCATCAGAGGAGCATCAGAGGAGCATCAGAGGAGCATCAGAGTAGCATCAGAGTAGCATCAGAGGAGCATCAGAGGAGCATCAGAGGAGCATCAGAGGAGCATCAGAGGAGCATAAGAGGAGGATCAGAGGAGCATAAGAAGAGCATCAGAGGAGCATCAGAGGAGCATCAGAGGAGCATCAGAGGAGCATCAGATGAGCATCAGAGGAGCAGCAGAGGAGCATCAGTGGAGCATCAGAGGAGCATCAGAGGAGCATCAGAGGAGCATCAGAGGAGCATCAGAGGAGCATCAGAGGAGCATCAGAGGAGCATCAGAGGAGCATCAGAGGAGGATCAGAGGAGCATCAGACAGCATCAGAGGAGCATCAGAGGAGCATCAGAGGAGAATCAGAGGAGCATCAGAGGAGCATCACAGGAGCATCAGAGGAGCATCAGAGGAGCATCAGAGGAGCATCAGAGGAGCATCAGAGGAGCATCAGAGGAGCATCAGAGGAGCATCAGAGGAGCATCAGAGGAGCATCAGAGGAGCATCAGAGGAGGATCAGAGGAGGATCAGAGGAGCATCAGAGGAGCATCAGAGGAGCATCAGAGGAGAATCAGATGAGCATCAGAGGAGCAGCAGAGGAGCATCAGAGGAGCATCACAGGAGCATCAGAGGAGCATCAGAGGAGCATCAGAGGAGCATCAGAGGAGCATCAGAGGAGCCTCAGAGGAGCATCAGAGGAGTCTCAGAGGAGCCTCAGAGGAGCCTCAGAGGAGCATCAGAGGAGCATCAGAGGAGCATCAGAGGAGCATCAGAGGAGGATCAGAGGAGCATCAGAGGAGAATCAGAGGAGCATCAGAGGAGCATCAGAGGAGCATCAGAGGAGGATCAGAGGAGGATCAGAGGAGCATCAGAGGAGCATCACAGGAGCATCACAGGAGCATCAGTGGAGCATCATTGGAGCATCATTGGAGCATCAGAGGAGCATCAGAGGAGCATCAGAGGAGCAACAGAGGAGCAACAGAGGAGCATCAGAGGAGCATCAGAGGAGCATCAGAGGAGCATCAGAGGTGCATCAGAGGAGCATCTGAGGAGCATCAGAGGAGCATCATAGGAGCATCAGAGGAGCATCAGAGGTGCATCAGAGGAGCATCTGAGGAGCATCAGAGGTGCATCAGAGGAGCATCGAGCAGGAGCAGGAGCATCAGAGGTGCAGGAGCAGGAGCCGGAGCAGGAGCCGGAGCAGGAGCCGGAGCAGGAGCAGGAGCAGGAGCAGGAGCAGGAGCAGGAGCAGGAGCAGGGGCAGGAGCAGGAGCAGGAGCAGGAGCAGGAGCAGGAGCAGGAGCAGGAGCAGGAGCAGGAGCAGGAGCAGGAGCAGGAGCAGGAGCAGGAGCAGGAGCAGGAGCAGGAGCAGGAGCATCAGAGGAGCATCAGAGGAGCATCAGAGGAACATCAGAGGAGCATCAGAGGTGCATCAGAGGAGCATCAGAGGAGCATCAGAGGAGCATCAGAGGAGCATCAGAGGAGCATCAGAGGAGCATCAGAGGAGCATCAGTGGAGCATCAGAGGAGCATCAGAGGAGCATCAGAGGAGCATCAGAGGAGCATCAGAGGAGCATCAGAGGAGGATCAGAGGAGCATCAGTGGAGCATCAGAGGAGCATCAGAGGAGGATCAGAGGAGCATCAGAGGAGCATCAGAGGAGCATCAGAGGAGCATCAGAGGAGGATCAGAGGAGCATCAGAGGAGCATTAGAGGAGCATCAGAGGAGGATCACAGGAGCATCAGAGGAGCATCAGAGGAGCATCAGAGGAGCATCAGAGGAGCATCAGAGGAGCATCAGAGGAGCATCAGAGGAGCCTCTGAGGAGCATCAGAGGAGCATCAGAGGAGCATCAGAGGAGCATCAGAGGAACAGCAGAGGAACAGCAGAGGAGCATCACAGGAGCATCAGAGGAGCATCACAGGAGCATCAGATGAGCATCAGAGGAGCATCAGAGGAGCATCAGAGGTGGATCGGAGGAGCATCAGAGGAGCATCAGAGGAGCATCAGAGGAGCATCAGAGGAGAATCAGAGGAGCATCAGATGAGCATCAGAGGAGCAGCAGAGGAGCATCAGAGGAGCATCACAGGAGCATCAGAGGAGCATCAGAGGAGTATCAGAGGAGCATCAGAGGAGCATCAGAGGAGCATCAGAGGAGCATCAGAGGAGCATCAGAGGAGCCTCAGAGGAGCATCAGAGGAGCATCAGAGGAGCATCAGTGTAGCATCAGAGGAGGATCAGAGGAGCATCAGAGGAGCATCAGAGGAGCATCAGAGGAGCATCAGAGGAGCATCAGAGGAGAATCAGATCAGCATCAGAGGAGCAGCAGAGGAGCATCAGAGGAGCATCACATGAGCATCAGAGGAGCATCAGAGGAGCATCAGAGGAGCATCACAGGAGCATCAGAGGAGCATCAGAGGAGCATCAGAGGAGCATCAGAGGAGCATCAGAGGAGCATCAGAGGAGCCTCAGAGCAGCATCAGAGGAGCATCAGAGGAGCATCAGAGGAGCATCAGAGGAGGATCAGAGGAGCATCAGAGGAGCATCAGAGGAGCAGGAGCAGGAGCAGGAGCAGGAGCATGAGCAGGAGCATCAGAGGTCATCAGAGGAGCATCAGAGGAGCAGGAGCAGGAGCAGGAGCATCAGAGGAGCATCAGAGGAGCATCAGAGGAGCATCAGAGGAGCGTCAGAGGAGCATCAGAGGAGCATCAGAGGAGCATCAGAGGAGCATCAGAGGAGCATCAGTGGAGCATCAGATGAGCATCAGTGGAGCATCAGAGGAGGATCAGAGGAGCATCAGAGGAGCATCAGAGGAGCATCAGAGGAGTATCAGAGGAGCATCAGAGGAGCATCAGAGGAGCATCAGAGGAGCAGGAGCAGGAGCAGGAGCAGGAGCAGGAGCAGGAGCAGGAGCAGGAGCAGTAGCAGGAGCAGGAGCAGGGGCAGGAGCAGGAGCAGGAGCAGGAGCAGGAGCAGGAGCAGGAGCAGGAGCAGGAGCAGGAGCAGGAGCAGGAGCAGGAGCAGGAGCAGGAGCAGGAGCAGGAGCAGGAGCAGGAGCATCAGAGGAGCATCAGAGGAGCATCAGAGGAACATCAGAGGAGCATCAGAGGAGCATCAGAGGAGCATCAGAGGAGCATCAGAGGAGCATCAGAGGAGAATCAGAGAAGCATCACAGGAGCATCACAGGAGCATCAGAGGAGCATCAGTGGAGCATCAGAGGAGGATCAGAGGATCATCAGAGGAGCATCAGAGGAGCATCAGAGGAGCATCAGCGGAGCATCAGAGGAGAATCAGAGGAGCATCAGAGGAGCATCACAGAGGCATCAGAGGAGCAACAGAGGAGCATCAGAGGAGCATCAGATGAGCATCTAAGGAGCATCAGAGGAGTATCAGAGGAGCATCAGAGGAGCATCAGAGGTGCATCAGAGGAGCATCAGAGGTGCAGGAGCAGGAGCAGGAGCAGGAGCAGGAGCAGGAGCAGGAGCAGGAGCAGGAGCAGGAGCATCAGAGGAGCATCAGAGGAGCAT
This sequence comes from Narcine bancroftii, assembly GCF_036971445.1. Classification (NCBI taxonomy): domain Eukaryota; kingdom Metazoa; phylum Chordata; class Chondrichthyes; order Torpediniformes; family Narcinidae; genus Narcine; species Narcine bancroftii. The sequence continues at coordinate 985,278 of NW_027211891.1, read as the reverse complement.
CAGAGGAGCATCAGAGGAGCATCAGAGGAGGATCAGAGGAGCATCAGAGGAGCATCAGAGGAGGATCAGAGGAGCATCAGAGGAGCATCAGAGGAGCATCAGAGGAGCATCAGAGGAGCATCAGAGGAGCATCAGAGGAGCATCAGAGGAGCATCAGATGAGGATCAGAGGAGCATCAGTGGAGCATCAGAGGAGCATCAGAGGAGGATCAGAGGAGCATCAGAGGAGCATCAGAGGAGCATCAGAGGAGCATCAGAGGAACAGCAGAGGAACAGCAGAGGAGCATCACAGGAGCATCAGAGGAGCATCACAGGAGCATCACAAGAGCATCAGAGGAGCATCAGAGGAGCATCAGAGGAGTATCAGAAGAGAAACAGAGGAGCCTCAGAGGAGCCTCAGAGGAGCATCAGAGGAGCATCAGAGGAGCATCAGAGGAGCATCAGAGGAGCATCAGAGGAGCATCAGAGGAGGATCAGAGGAGCATCAGAGGAGCATCAGAGGAGCATCAGAGGAGGATCACAGGAGCATCAGAGGAGCATCACAGGAGCATCAGAGGAGCATCAGAGGAGCATCAGAGGAGCATCAGAGGAGCATCAGAGGAACCTCAGAGGAGCATCAGAGGAGCATCAGAGGAGCATCAGAGGAGCATCAGAGGAGCATCAGAGGAGCCTCAGAGGAGCATCAGAGGAGCATCAGAGGAGCATCAGAGGAGCATCAGAGGAGCATCAGAGGAGCATCAGAGGAGCCTCAGAGGAGCCTCAGAGGAGCCTCAGAGGAGCATCAGAGGAGCATCAGAGGAGCATCAGAGAAGCATCAGAGGAGCATCAGAAGAGCATCAGTGGAGCATCAGAGGAGCATCAGAGGAGCATCAGGGGAGCATCAGAGGAGCAACAGAGGAGCATCAGAGGAGCATAAGAGGAGCATCAGAGGAGCATCAGAGGAGCATCAGAGGAGCATCAGAGGAGCATCAGTGGAGCATCAGAGGAGCATCAGACAAACATCAGAGGAGCATCAGAGGAGCATCAGAGGAGCATCAGAGGAGCAGGAGCAGGAGCAGGAGCAGGAGCAGGAGCAGGAGCAGGAGCAGGAGCAGGAGCAGGAGCAGGAGCAGGAGCAGGAGCATCAGAGGAGCATCAGATGAGCAGGAGCAGGAGCAGGAGCAGGAGCAGGAGCATCAGAGGAGTATCAGAGGAGCATCAGTGGAGCAGGAACAGGAGCAGGAGCATCAGAGGAGCATCAGAGGAGCATCAGAGGAGCATCAGAGGAGCATCAGAGGAGCATCAGAGGAGCATCAGAGGAGCATCAGAGGAGCCCCAGAGGAGCCTCAGAGGAGCCTCAGAGGAGCATCAGTGGAGCATCAGAGGAGCATCAGAGGAGCATCAGAGGAGCATCAGAGGAGCCTCAGAGGAGCATCAGAGGAGCATCAGAGGAGCATCAGAGGAGCATCAGAGGAGCATCAGAGGAGCATCAGAGGAGCATCAGAGGAGCATCAGAGGATCATCAGAGGAGCAACAGAGGAGCATCAGAGGAGCATCAGAAGAGCATCAGAGGAGCATCAGAGGAGGATCAGAAGAGCATCAGAGGAGCATCAGAGGAGCATCAGAGGAGCATCAGAGGAGCATCAGAGGAGGATCAGAGGGGGATCAGAGGAGCATCAGAGGAGCATCAGAGGAGCATCAGAGGAGCATCAGAGGAGCATCAGAGGAGCATCAGAGGAGCATCAAAGGAGCATCAGAGGAGCATCACAGGAGCATCAGAGGAGCATCATTGGAGCATCATTGGAGCATCAGAGGAGCATCAGAGGAGCATCAGAGGAGCATCAGAGGAGCATCAGAGGAGCATCAGAGGTGCATCAGAGGAGCATCAGAGGAGCATCTGAGGAGCATCAGAGGAGTATCAGAGGAGCATCAGAGGAGCATCAGAGGTGCATCAGAGGAGCATTAGAGGTGCAGGAGCAGGAGCAGGAGCAGGAAACAGGAGCAGGAGCAGGAGCAGGAGCAGGAGCAGGAGCAGGAGCAGGAGAAGGAGCAGGAGCAGGAGCAGGAGCAGGAGCAGGAGCAGGAGCAGGAGCAGGAGCAGGAGCAGGAGCAGGAGCAGGAGCAGGAGCAGGAGCAGGAGCATCAGAGGAGCATAGGAGGAGCATCAGAGGAGCATCAGAGGAGCATCAGAGGAGCATCGGAGGAGCATCAGAGGAGGATCAGAGGAGCATCAGAGGAGCATCAGAGGAGCATCAGAGGAGCATCAGAGGAGCATCAGAGGAGCATCAGAGGAGCATCAGAGGAGCATCAGAGGAGCATCAGAGGAGCATCAGAGGAGCATCAGAGGAGCATCAGAGGAGCATCAGAGGAGCATCAGAGGAGCATCAGAGAAGCATCAGAGGAGCATCAGAGGAGCATCAGAGGAGCATCAGAGAAGCATCAGAGGAGCATCAGAGGAGGATCAGAGGAGCATCAGAGGAGCATCAGAGGAGCCTCAGAGGAGCATCAGAGGAGCATCAGAGGAGCAACAGAGGAGCATCAGAGGAGCAGCACAGGAGCATCAGAGGAGGATCACAGGAGCATCAGAGGAGCATCAGAGGAGCATCAGAGGAGCATCAGAGGAGCATCAGAGGAGCATCAGAGGAGCATCAGAGGAGCATCAGAGGAGGATCAGAGGAGCATCAGAGGAGCATCAGAGGAGCATCAGAGGAGCATCAGAGGAGCATCAGAGGAGCATCAGAGGAGCATCAGAGGAGCATCAGAGGAGCCTCAGAGGAGCAACAGAGGAGCATCAGAGGAGCATCAGAGGAGCATCAGAGGAGCATCAGAGGAGCATCAGAGGAGCCTCAGAGGAGCCTCAGAGGAGCCTCAGAGGAGCATCAGAGGAGCATCAGAGGAGCATCATAGGAGCATCAGAGGAGCATCAGAAGAGCATCAGTGGAGCATCAGAGGAGCATCAGAGGAGCATCAGGGGAGCATCAGAGGAGCAACAGAGGAGCATCAGAGGAGCATCAGAGGAGCATCAGAGGTGCATCAGAGGAGCACCAGAGGAGCATCAGAGGAGCATCAGTGGAGCATCAGAGGAGCATCAGAGGAACATCAGAGGAGCATCAGAGGAGCATCAGAGGAGCATCAGAGGAGCAGGAGCAGGAGCAGGAGCAGGAGCAGGAGCAGGAGCAGGAGCAGGAGCAGGAGCAGGAGCAGGTGCAGGAGCATCAGAGGAGCATCAGATGAGCAGGAGCAGGAGCAGGAGCAGGAGCAGGAGCATCAGAGGAGTATCAGAGGAGCATCAGTGGAGCAGGAGCAGGAGCAGGAGCATCAGAGGAGCATCAGAGGAGCATCAGAGGAGCATCAGAGGAGCATCAGAGGAGCATCAGAGGAGCATCAGAGGAGCCCCAGAGGAGCCTCAGAGGAGCCTCAGAGGAGCATCAGAGGAGCATCAGAGGAGCCCCAGAGGAGCCTCAGAGGAGCCTCAGAGGAGCATCAGAGGAGCATCAGAGGAGCATCAGAGGAGCATCAGAGGAGCATCAGAGGAGCATCAGAGGATCATCAGAGGAGCAACAGAGGAGCATCAGAGGAGCATCAGAGGAGCATCAGAGGAGCATCAGAGGAGGATCAGAAGAGCATCAGAGGAGCATCAGAGGAGCATCAGAGGAGCATCAGAGGAGCATCAGAGGACATCAAAGGAGCATCAGAGGAGCATCAGAGGAGCATCAGAGGAGCATCAGAGGAGCATCAGAGGAGCATCAGAGGAGCATCAGAGGTGCATCAGAGGAGCATCTGAGGAGCATCAGAGGAGCATCAGAGGAGCATCAGAGGAGCATCAGAGGTGCATCAGAGGAGCATCGAGCAGGAGCAGGAGCATCAGAGGTGCAGGAGCAGGAGCCGGAGCAGGAGCAGGAGCAGGAGCAGGAGCAGGAGCAGGAGCAGTAGCAGGAGCAGGAGCAGGGGCAGGAGCAGGAGCAGGAGCAGGAGCAGGAGCAGGAGCAGGAGCAGGAGCAGGAGCAGGAGCAGGAGCAGGAGCAGGAGCAGGAGCAGGAGCAGGAGCAGGAGCAGGAGCAGGAGCAGGAGCATCAGAGGAGCATCAGAGGAGCATCAGAGGAACATCAGAGGAGCATCAGAGGAGCATCAGAGGAGCATCAGAGGAGCATCAGAGGAGCATCAGAGGAGCATCAGAGGAGAATCAGAGAAGCATCACAGGAGCATCACAGGAGCATCAGAGGAGCATCAGTGGAGCATCAGAGGAGGATCAGAGGATCATCAGAGGAGCATCAGAGGAGCATCACAGGAGCATCAGCGGAGCATCAGAGGAGAATCAGAGGAGCATCAGAGGAGCATCACAGAGGCATCAGAGGAGCAACAGAGGAGCATCAGAGGAGCATCAGATGAGCATCTAAGGAGCATCAGAGGAGTATCAGAGGAGCATCAGAGGAGCATCAGAGGTGCATCAGAGGAGCATCAGAGGTGCAGGAGCAGGAGCAGGAGCAGGAGCAGGAGCAGGAGCAGGAGCAGGAGCAGGAGCAGGAGCATCAGAGGAGCATCAGAGGAGCATCAGAGGAGCATCAGAGGAGGATCAGAGGAGCATCAGAGGAGCATCAGAGGAGGATCAGAGGAGCATCAGAGGAGCATCAGAGGAGCATCAGAGGAGCATCAGAGGAGCATCAGAGGAGCATCAGAGGAGCATCAGAGGAGCATCAGAGGAGCATCAGATGAGGATCAGAGGAGCATCAGAGGAGCATCAGAGGAGCCTCAGAGGAGCATCAGAGGAGCATCAGAGGAGCATCAGAGGAACAGCAGAGGAACAGCAGAGGAGCATCACAGGAGCATCAGAGGAGCATCACAGGAGCATCACAAGAGCATCAGAGGAGCATCAGAGGAGCATCAGAGGAGTATCAGAAGAGAAACAGAGGAGCCTCAGAGGAGCCTCAGAGGAGCATCAGAGGAGCATCAGAGGAGCATCAGAGGAGCATCAGAGGAGCATCAGAGGAGCATCAGAGGAGCATCAGAGGAGGATCAGAGGAGCATCAGAGGAGCATCAGAGGAGCATCAGAGGAGGATCACAGGAGCATCAGAGGAGCATCACAGGAGCATCAGAGGAGCATCAGAGGAGCATCAGAGGAGCATCAGAGGAGCATCAGAGGAACCTCAGAGGAGCATCAGAGGAGCATCAGAGGAGCATCAGAGGAGCATCAGAGGAGCATCAGAGGAGCCTCAGAGGAGCATCAGAGGAGCATCAGAGGAGCATCAGAGGAGCATCAGAGGAGCATCAGAGGAGCATCAGAGGAGCCTCAGAGGAGCCTCAGAGGAGCCTCAGAGGAGCATCAGAGGAGCATCAGAGGAGCATCAGAGAAGCATCAGAGGAGCATCAGAAGAGCATCAGTGGAGCATCAGAGGAGCGTCAGAGGAGCATCAGGGGAGCATCAGAGGAGCAACAGAGGAGCATCAGAGGAGCATAAGAGGAGCATCAGAGGAGCATCAGAGGAGCATCAGAGGAGCATCAGAGGAGCATCAGTGGAGCATCAGAGGAGCATCAGAGGAACATCAGAGGAGCATCAGAGGAGCATCAGAGGAGCATCAGAGGAGCAGGAGCAGGAGCAGGAGCAGGAGCAGGAGCAGGAGCAGGAGCAGGAGCAGGAGCAGGAGCAGGAGCAGGAGCAGGAGCATCAGAGGAGCATCAGATGAGCAGGAGCAGGAGCAGGAGCAGGAGCAGGAGCATCAGAGGAGTATCAGAGGAGCATCAGTGGAGCAGGAACAGGAGCAGGAGCATCAGAGGAGCATCAGAGGAGCATCAGAGGAGCATCAGAGGAGCATCAGAGGAGCATCAGAGGAGCATCATAGGAGCATCAGAGGAGCATCAGAGGAGCCCCAGAGGAGCCTCAGAGGAGCCTCAGAGGAGCATCAGTGGAGCATCAGAGGAGCATCAGAGGAGCATCAGAGGAGCATCAGAGGAGCCTCAGAGGAGCATCAGAGGAGCATCAGAGGAGCATCAGAGGAGCATCAGAGGAGCATCAGAGGAGCATCAGAGGAGCATCAGAGGAGCATCAGAGGATCATCAGAGGAGCAACAGAGGAGCATCAGAGGAGCATCAGAAGAGCATCAGAGGAGCATCAGAGGAGGATCAGAAGAGCATCAGAGGAGCATCAGAGGAGCATCAGAGGAGCATCAGAGGAGCATCAGAGGAGGATCAGAGGGGGATCAGAGGAGCATCAGAGGAGCATCAGAGGAGCATCAGAGGAGCATCAGAGGAGCATCAGAGGAGCATCAGAGGAGCATCAAAGGAGCATCAGAGGAGCATCACAGGAGCATCAGAGGAGCATCATTGGAGCATCATTGGAGCATCAGAGGAGCATCAGAGGAGCATCAGAGGAGCATCAGAGGAGCATCAGAGGAGCATCAGAGGAGCATCAGAGGTGCATCAGAGGAGCATCTGAGGAGCATCAGAGGAGCATCAGAGGAGCATCAGAGGAGCATCAGAGGTGCATCAGAGGAGCATCTGAGGAGCATCAGAGGAGCATCAGAGGAGCATCAGAGGAGCATCAGAGGTGCATCAGAGGAGCATCGTGCAGGAGCAGGAGCATCAGAGGTGCAGGAGCAGGAGCCGGAGCAGGAGCAGGAGCAGGAGCAGGAGCAGGAGCAGGAGCAGTAGCAGGAGCAGGAGCAGGGGCAGGAGCAGGAGCAAGAGCAGGAGCAGGAGCAGGAGCAGGAGCAGGAGCAGGAGCAGGAGCAGGAGCAGGAGCAGGAGCAGGAGCAGGAGCAGGAGCAGGAGCATCAGAGGAGCATCAGAGGAGCATCAGAGGAGCATCGAGCAGGAGCAGGAGCATCAGAGGTGCAGGAGCAGGAGCCGGAGCAGGAGCAGGAGCAGGAGCAGGAGCAGGAGCAGTAGCAGGAGCAGGAGCAGGGGCAGGAGCAGGAGCAGGAGCAGGAGCAGGAGCAGGAGCAGGAGCAGGAGCAGGAGCAGGAGCAGGAGCATCAGAGGAGCATCAGAGGTGCATCAGAGGAGCATCGAGCAGGAGCAGGAGCATCAGAGGTGCAGGAGCAGGAGCCGGAGCAGGAGCAGGAGCAGGAGCAGGAGCAGGAGCAGGAGCAGTAGCAGGAGCAGGAGCAGGGGCAGGAGCAGGAGCAGGAGCAGGAGCAGGAGCAGGAGCAGGAGTAGGAGCAGGAGCAGGAGCAGGAGCAGGAGCAGGAGCAGGAGCAGGAGCAGGAGCAGGAGCAGGAGCATCAGAGGAGCATCAGAGGAGCATCAGAGGAACATCAGAGGAGCATCAGAGGAGCATCAGAGGAACATCAGAGGAGCATCAGAGGAGCATCAGAGGAGCATCAGAGGAGCATCAGAGGAGAATCAGAGAAGCATCACAGGAGCATCACAGGAGCATCAGAGGAGCATCAGTGGAGCATCAGAGGAGGATCAGAGGATCATCAGAGGAGCATCAGAGGAGCATCAGAGGAGCATCAGCGGAGCATCAGAGGAGAATCAGAGGAGCATCAGAGGAGCATCACAGAGGCATCAGAGGAGCAACAGAGGAGCATCAGAGGAGCATCAGAGGAGCATCTAAGGAGCATCAGAGGAGTATCAGAGGAGCATCAGAGGAGCATCAGAGGTGCATCAGAGGAGCATCAGAGCTGCAGGAGCAGGAGCAGGAGCAGGAGCAGGAGCAGGAGCAGGAGCAGGAGCAGGAGCAGGAGCAGGAGCAGGAGCAGGAGCAGGAGCAGGAGCAGGAGCAGGAGCAGGAGCAGGAGCAGGAGCAGGAGCAGGAGCAGGAGCAGGAGCATCAGAGGAGCATCAGAGGAGCATCAGAGGAGCATCAGAGGAGCATCAGAGGAGCATCAGAGGAGCATCAGAGGAGGATCAGAGGAGCATCAGAGGAGCATCAGAGGAGCATCAGAGGAGCATCAGAGGAGCCCCAGAGGAGCCTCAGAGGAGCCTCAGAGGAGCATCAGTGGAGCATCAGAGGAGCATCAGAGGAGCATCAGAGGAGCCTCAGAGGAGCATCAGAGGAGCATCAGAGGAGCATCAGAGGAGCATCAGAGGAGCATCAGAGGAGCATCAGAGGAGCATCAGAGGAGCATCAGAGGATCATCAGAGGAGCAACAGAGGAGCATCAGAGGAGCATCAGAAGAGCATCAGAGGAGCATCAGAGGAGGATCAGAAGAGCATCAGAGGAGCATCAGAGGAGCATCAGAGGAGCATCAGAGGAGCATCAGAGGAGGATCAGAGGGGGATCAGAGGAGCATCAGAGGAGCATCAGAGGAGCATCAGAGGAGCATCAGAGGAGCATCAGAGGAGCATCAGAGGAGCATCAAAGGAGCATCAGAGGAGCATCAGAGGAGCATCAGAGGAGCATCAGAGGAGCATCAGAGGAGCCTCAGAGGAGCATCAGAGGAGCATCAGAGGAGCATCAGAGGAGCATCAGAGGAGCATCAGAGGAGCATCAGAGGAGCATCAGAGGAGCATCAGAGGAGCATCAGAGGAGCATCAGAGGAGCATCAGAGGAGCATCAAAGGAGCATCAGAGGAGCATCAGAGGAGCAGGAGCAGGAGCAGGAGCAGGAGCAGGAGCAGGAGCAGGAGCAGGAGCAGGAGCAGGAGCAGGAGCAGGAGCAGGAGCATCAGAGGAGCATCAGATGAGCAGGAGCAGGAGCAGGAGCAGGAGCAGGAGCATCAGAGGAGTATCAGAGGAGCATCAGTGGAGCAGGAACAGGAGCAGGAGCATCAGAGGAGCATCAGAGGAGCATCAGAGGAGCATCAGAGGAGCATCAGAGGAGCATCAGAGGAGCATCAGAGGAGCATCAGAGGAGCCCCAGAGGAGCCTCAGAGGAGCCTCAGAGGAGCATCAGTGGAGCATCAGAGGAGCATCAGAGGAGCATCAGAGGAGCATCAGAGGAGCCTCAGAGGAGCATCAGAGGAGCATCAGAGGAGCATCAGAGGAGCATCAGAGGAGCATCAGAGGAGCATCAGAGGAGAATCAGAGGAGCATCAGAGGATCATCAGAGGAGCAACAGAGGAGCATCAGAGGAGCATCAGAAGAGCATCAGAGGAGCATCAGAGGAGGATCAGAAGAGCATCAGAGGAGCCTCAGAGGAGCATCAGAGGAGCATCAGAGGAGCATCAGAGGAGGATCAGAGGGGGATCAGAGGAGCATCAGAGGAGCATCAGAGGAGCATCAGAGGAGCATCAGAGGAGCATCAGAGGAGCATCAGAGGAGCATCAAAGGAGCATCAGAGGAGCATCACAGGAGCATCAGAGGAGCATCATTGGAGCATCATTGGAGCATCAGAGGAGCATCAGAGGAGCATCAGAGGAGCATCAGAGGAGCAACAGAGGAGCATCAGAGGAGCATCAGAGGAGCATCAGAGGAGCATCAGAGGTGCATCAGAGGAGCATCTGAGGAGCATCTGAGGAGCATCAGAGGAGCATCAGATGAGCATCAGAGGTGCATCAGAGGAGCATCTGAGGAGCATCAGAGGAGCATCAGAGGAGCATCAGAGGAGCCCCAGAGGAGCCTCAGAGGAGCCTCAGAGGAGCATCAGTGGAGCATCAGAGGAGCATCGTGCAGGAACAGGAGCATCAGAGGTGCAGGAGCAGGAGCCGGAGCAGGAGCAGGAGCAGGAGCAGGAGCAGGAGCAGGAGCAGTAGCAGGAGCAGGAGCAGGGGCAGGAGCAGGAGCAAGAGCAGGAGCAGGAGCAGGAGCAGGAGCAGGAGCAGGAGCAGGAGCAGGAGCAGGAGCAGGAGCAGGAGCAGGAGCAGGAGCATCAGAGGAGCATCAGAGGAGCATCAGAGGAGCATCGAGCAGGAGCAGGAGCATCAGAGGTGCAGGAGCAGGAGCCGGAGCAGGAGCAGGAGCAGGAGCAGGAGCAGGAGCAGTAGCAGGAGCAGGAGCAGGGGCAGGAGCAGGAGCAGGAGCAGGAGCAGGAGCAGGAGCAGGAGCAGGAGCAGGAGCAGGAGCAGGAGCATCAGAGGAGCATCAGAGGTGCATCAGAGGAGCATCGAGCAGGAGCAGGAGCATCAGAGGTGCAGGAGCAGGAGCCGGAGCAGGAGCAGGAGCAGGAGCAGGAGCAGGAGCAGGAGCAGTAGCAGGAGCAGGAGCAGGGGCAGGAGCAGGAGCAGGAGCAGGAGCAGGAGCAGGAGCAGGAGTAGGAGCAGGAGCAGGAGCAGGAGCAGGAGCAGGAGCAGGAGCAGGAGCAGGAGCAGGAGCATCAGAGGAGCATCAGAGGAGCATCAGAGGAACATCAGAGGAGCATCAGAGGAACATCAGAGGATCATCAGAGGAGCATCAGAGGAGCATCAGAGGAGCATCAGAGGAGAATCAGAGAAGCATCACAGGAGCATCACAGGAGCATCAGAGGAGCATCAGTGGAGCATCAGAGGAGGATCAGAGGATCATCAGAGGAGCATCAGAGGAGCATCAGAGGAGCATCAGCGGAGCATCAGAGGAGAATCAGAGGAGCATCAGAGGAGCATCACAGAGGCATCAGAGGAGCAACAGAGGAGCATCAGAGGAGCATCAGAGGAGCATCTAAGGAGCATCAGAGGAGTATCAGAGGAGCATCAGAGGAGCATCAGAGGTGCATCAGAGGAGCATCAGAGCTGCAGGAGCAGGAGCAGGAGCAGGAGCAGGAGCAGGAGCAGGAGCAGGAGCAGGAGCAGGAGCAGGAGCAGGAGCAGGAGCAGGAGCAGGAGCAGGAGCAGGAGCAGGAGCAGGAGCAGGAGCAGGAGCAGGAGCAGGAGCAGGAGCAGGAGCAGGAGCATCAGAGGAGCATCAGAGGAGCATCAGAGGAGCATCAGAGGAGCATCAGAGGAGCATCAGAGGAGCATCAGAGGAGGATCACAGGAGCATCAGAGGAGCATCACAGGAGCATCAGAGGAGCATCAGAGGAGCATCAGAGGAGCATCAGAGGAGCATCAGAGGAGCATCAGATGAGGATCAGAGGAGCATCAGAGGAGCATCAGAGGAGCCTCAGAGGAGCATCAGAGGAGCATCAGAGGAGCATCAGAGGAACAGCAGAGGAACAGCAGAGGAGCATCACAGGAGCATCAGAGGAGCATCACAGGAGCATCACAGGAGAATCAGAGGAGCATCAGAGGAGCATCAGAGGAGCATCAGAAGAGAATCAGAGGAGCCTCAGAGGAGCCTCAGAGGAGCCTCAGAGGAGCATCAGAGGAGCATCAGAGGAGCATCAGAGGAGCATCAGAGGAGCATCAGAGGAGCATCAGAGGAGGATCAGAGGAGCATCAGAGGAGCATCAGAGGAGCATCAGAGGAGGATCACAGGAGCATCAGAGGAGCATCACAGGAGCATCAGAGGAGCATCAGAGGAGCATCAGAGGAGCATCAGAGGAGCATCAGAGGAGCCTCAGAGGAGCATCAGAGGAGCATCAGAGGAGCATCAGAGGAGCATCAGAGGAGCATCAGAGGAGCATCAGAGGAGCATCAGAGGAGCATCAGAGGAGCATCAGAGGAGCATCAGAGTAGCATCAGAGTAGCATCAGAGGAGCATCAGAGGAGCATCAGAGGAGCATCAGAGGAGCATCAGATGAGCATCAGAGGAGGATCAGAGGAGCATAAGAGGAGCATCAGAGGAGCATCAGAGGAGCATCAGAGGAGAATCAGAGGAGCATCAGATGAGCATCAGAGGAGCAGCAGAGGAGCATCAGAGGAGCATCACAGGAGCATCAGAGGAGCATCAGAGGAGCATCAGAGGAGCATCAGAGGAGCATCAGAGGTGGATCAGAGGAGCATCAGAGGAGCATCAGAGGAGCATCAGAGGAGAATCAGAGGAGCATCAGATGAGCATCAGAGGAGCATCAGAGGAGCATCAGAGGAGCATCAGAGGAGCATCAGATGAGCATCAGAGGAGGATCAGAGGAGCATAAGAAGAGCATCAGAGGAGCATCAGAGGAGCATCAGAGGAGAATCAGAGGAGCATCAGATGAGCATCAGAGGAGCAGCAGAGGGGCATCAGAGGAGCATCACAGGAGCATCAGAGGAGCATCAGAGGAGCATCAGAGGAGCATCAGAGGAGCATCAGAGGTGGATCAGAGGAGCATCAGAGGAGCATCAGAGGAGCATCAGAGGAGAATCAGAGGAGCATCAGATGAGCATCAGAGGAGCAGCAGAGGAGCATCAGAGGAGCATCACAGGAGCATGAGAGGAGCATCAGAGGAGTATCAGACGAGCATCAGAGGAGCATCAGAGGAGCATCAGAGGAGCATCAGAGGAGCCTCAGAGGAGCATCAGAGGAGCATCAGAGGAGCATCAGAGGAGCATCAGAGGAGCATCAGAGGAGCATCAGAGGAGCATCAGAGGAGCATCAGAGGAGCATCAGAGGAGCATCAGAGGAGAATCAGATCAGCATCAGAGGAGCATCAGAGGAGCATCAGAGGAGCATCACAGGAGCATCAGAGGAGCATCAGAGGAGCATCAGATGAGCATCACAGGAGCATCAGAGGAGCATCAGAGGAGCATCAGAGGAGCCTCAGAGGAGCCTCAGAGGAGCCTCAGAGGAGCATCAGAGGAGCATCAGAGGAGCATCAGAGGAGCATCAGAGGAGCACCAGAGGAGGATCAGAGGAGCATCAGAGGAGCATCAGAGGAGCATCAGAGGAGCATCAGAGGAGCATCAGAGGATGATCAGAGGAGGATCAGAGGAGCATCAGAGGACCATCAGAGGACCATCAGAGGAGCATCAGAGGAGCATCAGAGGAGCATCAGAGGAGCATCAGAGGAGCAGGAGCAGGAGCAGGAGCAGGAGCAGGAGCAGGAGCATCAGAGGTCATCAGAGGAGCATCAGAGGAGCAGGAGCAGGAGCAGGAGCATCAGAGGAGCATCAGAGGAGCATCAGTGGAGCGTCAGAGGAGCATCAGAGGAGCATCAGAGAAGCATCAGAGGAGCATCAGAGGAGCATCAGAGGAGCATCAGTGGAGCATCAGAGGAGCATCAGTGGAGCATCAGAGGAGGATCAGAGGAGCATCAGAGGAGCATCAGAGGAGCATCAGAGGAGCATCAGAGGAGCATCAGAGGAGCATCAGAGGAGCATCAGAGGAGCCTCAGAGGAGCCTCAGAGGAGCATCAGAGGAGCATCAGAGGAGCATCAGAGGAGCATCAGAGGAGCATCAGAGGAGCATCAGAGGAGGATCAGAGGAGCATCAGAGGAGCATCAGAGGAGCAGGAGTAGGAGCATGAGCATCAGAGGAGCATCAGAGGAGCATCAGAGGAGCATCAGAGGAGCATCAGAGGAGCATCAGAGGAGCATCTGAGGAGCATCAGAGGAATATCAGAGGAGCATCAGAGGAGCATCTGAGGTGCATCAGGGGAGCATCAGAGGAGCATCAGAGGAGCATCAGAGGAGCATCAGAGGAGCATCTGAGGAGCATCAGAGGAGTATCAGAGGAGCATCAGAGGAGCATCAGAGGTGCATCAGAGGAGCATCAGAGGAGCATCAGAGGAGCATCTGAGGAGCATCAGAGGAGTATCAGAGGTGCATCAGAGGAGCATCAGAGGTGCAGGAGCAGGAGCAGGAGCAGGAACAGGAGCAGGAGCAGTAGCAGGAGCAGGAGCAGGAGCAGGAGCAGGAGCAGGAGCATCAGAGGAGCATAGGAGGAGCATCAGAGGAGCATCAGAGGAGCATCAGAGGAGTATCAGAGGTGCATCAGAGGAGCATCAGAGGTGCAGGAGCAGGAGCAGGAGCAGGAGCAGGAGCAGGAGCAGGAGCAGGAGCAGGAGCAGGAGCAGGAGCAGGAGCAGGAGCAGGAGCAGGAGCAGGAGCAGGAGCAGGAGCATCAGAGGAGCATAGGAGGAGCATCAGAGTTGGGGAATCAGAGGCGGGGAATCAGATATGGGGAAACAGAGGCGGGGAATCAGAGGCCGGGAATCAGATATGGGGATACAGAGGCGGGGAATCCGAGGCGGGGAAACAGAGGCGGGGAATCAGATATGGGGAATCAGAGGTGGGGAATCAGAGGTTGGGAATCAGAGGCAGGGAATCAGAGGCTTGGAATCAGATGCAGGGAATCAGATGCGGGGAATCAGAGGCGGGGAATCAGAGCTGGGGAATCAGAGGAGGGGAATCAGATTTGGGGAATCTGAGGCGGGGACTTAGATATTGGGAAACAGAGGCGGGGAATCAGAGGCGGGGAAACCCAGGCGGGGAATCAGAAATGGGGAATCAGAGGTGGGGAATCAGAGGCAAGGAATCAGATGTGCGGAATCAGAGATGGGGAATCAGAGGCATGGAATCAGAATCAGAAGCAGGGAATCAGAGGCCGGGAATCAGAGGCCGGAATCAGATGCTGGGAATCAGAGGCCTGGAATCAGAGGCGGGGAATCAGAGGCAGGGAATCACATGCGGGGAATCAGAGGCGGGGAATCAGAGCTGGGGAATCAGAGGCGGGGTATTAGAGTTGGGGAATCAGATGCGGGGAATCAGATATGGGGAAACAGAGGTGGGGAATCAGAGGCGGGGAAACAGAGGCAGGGAATCAGATATGGGGAATCAGAGGCGGGGAATCAGAGGTGGGGAATCATAGGCAGGGAATCGGATGTGCGGAATCAGAGATGGGGAATCAGAGGCCGGGAATCAGAGGTGGTGAATCAGAGATGGGGAATCAGAGGCGGGGAATCAGAGGCAGGGAATCAGACGCGGGGAATCAGAGGTGGGCAATCAGAGGCGGGGAATCAGATATGGGGAATCAGAGGCGGGGAATCAGAGGCGGGGAAACAGAGGCGGGGAATCAGATATGGGGAATCAGAGGTGGGGCATCAGAGGTTGTGAATCACAGATGGGGAATCAGAGGCGGGGAATCAGAGGCAGGGAATCAGACGCGGGGAATCAGAGGCGGGGATTCAGAGCTGGGGAATCAGAGGCAGGGAATCAGACACGGGGAATCAGAGGCGGGGAATCAGAGGCGGGGAATCAGAGGCGGGGAATCAGAGGCAGGGAATCGGATGCCGGGAATCAGAGGCGGGAAATCAGAGCTGGGGAATCAGAGGCGGGGAATCAGAGTTGGGGAATCAGAGGGGGCGAAGCAGATATGGGGAAATAGAGGCGGGGAATCAGATATGGGGAATCAGAGGCGGGGAATCAGATATGGGGAATCAGAGGCTGGGAATCAGAGGGGGGGAAACAGAGGCGGGGAATAAGATATGGGGAATCAGATGTGGGGAATCAGGGGCGGGGAATCAGTGGCAGGGAATCAGAGGCGGGGAATCAGAGGCGGGGAATCAAAGGAAGGGAATCAGACACGGGGAATCAGAGGTGGGGAATCAGAGATGGGGAATCAGAGGCGGGGAATCACAGGCAGGGAATCAGACGCGGGGAATCAGAGGCGGGGAATCAGAGCTGGGGAATCAGAGGTGGGGAATCAGAGTCGGGGAGTCAGAGGCAGGGAATCGGTTGTGCGGAATCAGAGATGGGGAATCAGATGTGGGGAATCAGAGGCAGTGAATCAGAGATGGGGAATCAGAGGCGGGGAATCAGAGGCAAGAAATCAGACGGGGATTCAGAGGCTGGGAATCAGACGGGGGGAATCAAAGGCGGGGAATCAGAGCTGGTGAATCAGAGGCAGGGAATCAGAGTTGGGGATTCAGAGGCGGGGAATCAGATATGGGGAAACAGAGGCGGGGAATGAGAGGCGGGCAAGCAGAGGCGGGGAATTAGATATGGGGAATCAGAGGTGGGGAATCAGAGGTGGTGAATCAGAGATGGGGAATCACAGGCGGGGAATCAGAGGCAGCGAATAGAATGCGGGAAATCAGAGGCAGGGAATCAGAGCTGGGGAATCAGAGGCGGGGAATCAGAGGCGGGGAATCAGACATGGGGAATCGGATGCGGGGAATCAGAGGCGGGGAATCAGAGCTGGGGAATCAGAGGCGGGGAATCAGAGTTGGGGCATCAGAGGTGGGGAATTAGATATGGGGAAACAGAGGCGGGGAATCAGAGGCGGGGAAACAGAGGCGGGGAATCAGATATGGGGAATCAGAGGTGGGGAATCAGAGGCAGGGAATCAGATGTGCGGAATCAGAGATGGGGAATCAGAGGCAGGGAATCAGAATCAGAAGCGGGGAATCAGAGGCCGGGAATCAGAGGCCGGGAATCAGATGCTGGGAATAAGAGGCCGGGAATCAGAGGTGGGGAATCAGAGTCCGGGAATCAGAGATGGGGATTCAGAGGCGGGGAATGAGATATGGAGAATCAGAGGCGGGGAATCAGAGGCGGGGAAACAGAGGTGGGGAATCAGATATGGGGAATCAGAGGTGGCGAATCAAAGGCGGTGAATCAGAGCTGGCGAATCAGAGGCGGGGAATCAGAGGTGGGCAATCAGAGCCGGGGAATCAGATATGGGGAATCAGAGGCGGGGAATCAGAGGCGGGGAAACAGAGGCGGGGAATCAGATATGGGGAATCAGATGTGGGGAATCAGAGGTTGTGAATCAGAGGGAGGGAATCAGACGCGGGGAATCAGAGGCGGGGATTCAGAGCTGGGGAATCAGAGGCGGGGAATCAGAGTTGTGGAATCAGAGGCAGGGAATCAGATATGGGGAATCAGAGGCGGGGAATCAGAGGCGGAGAAACAGAGGTGGGGAATCAGATATGTGGAATCAGAGGTGGGGAATCAGGGGCAGGGAATCAGTGGCAGGGAATCAGAGGCGGGGAATCTGAGGCGGGGAATCAGAGGCAGGGAATCAGATACGGGGAATCAGAGGCGGGGAATCAGAGATGGCGAATCAGAGGCGGGGAATCAGAGGCAGGGAATCGGACGCCGGGAATCAGAGGCGCGGAATCAGAGCTGGGGAATCAGAGGCGGGGAATCAGAGTTGGGGAATCAGAGGCGGGGAATCAGATATGGGGAAATGGAGGCGGGGAATCAGATATGGGGAATCAGAGGTGTGGAATCAGAGGTTGGGAATCAGAGGCAGGGAATCAGAGGCGGGGAAACAGAGGCGGGGAATCAGATATGGGGAATCAGAGGTGGCGAATCAAAGGCGGTGAAACAGAGATGGGGAATCAGGGCAGGGAATCAGAGGCAGGGAATCAGAGCTGGGGAAACAGAGGCGGGGAATCAGATATGGGGAATCAGAGGTGGGGAATCAGGGGCGGGGAATCAGTGGCAGGGTATCAGAGCTGGGGAATCAGAGGTGGGGAATCAGAGCTGGGGAAACAGAGGCGGGGAATCAGATATGGGGAATCAGAGGTGGGGAATCAGGGGCGGGGAATCAGTGGCAGGGAATCAGAGGCCGGGAATAAAAGGCGGGGAATCAGAGCTGGGGAATCAGAGGCGGGGATTCAGAGTTGGGGAATCAGAGGAGGGGAATCAGATATGGGGAAACAGAGGCCGGGAATCAGAGGCAGGGAAACAGAGGCGGGGAATCAGATATGGGGAATCAGAGGTGGGGCATCAGAGGTTGTGAATCACAGATGGGGATTCAGAGGCGGGGAATCAGAGGCAGGGAATCAGACGCGGGGAATCAGAGGCGGGGATTCAGAGCTGGGGAATCAGAGGCAGGGAATCAGACACGGGGAATCAGAGGCGGGGAATCAGAGGCGGGGAATCAGAGGCGGGGAATCAGAGGCAGGGAATCGGATGCCGGGAATCAGAGGCGGGAAATAAGAGCTGGGGAATCAGAGGCGGGGAATCAGAGTTGGGGAATCAGAGGCGGCGAAGCAGATATGGGGAAATAGAGGCGGGGAATCAGATATGGGGAATCAGAGGCGGGGAATCAGATATGGGGAATCAGAGGCTGGAAATCAGAGGGGGGGAAACAGAGGCGGGGAATAAGATATGGGGAATCAGATGTGGGGAATCAGGGGCGGGGAATCAGTGGCAGGGAATCAGAGGCGGGGAATCAGAGGCGGGGAATCAAACGAAGGGAATCAGACACGGGGAATCAGAGGTGGGGAATCAGAGATGGGGAATCAGAGGCGGGGAATCACAGGCAGGGAATCAGACGCGGGGAATCAGAGGCGGGGAATCAGAGCTGGGGAATCAGAGGTGGGGAATCAGAGTCGGGGAGTCAGAGGCAGTGAATCGGTTGTGCGGAATCAGAGATGGGGAATCAGATGTGGGGAATCAGAGGCAGTGAATCAGATGGGGAATCAGAGGCGGGGAATCAGAGGCAAGAAATCAGACGGGGATTCAGAGGCTGGGAATCAGACGGGGGGAATCAAAGGCGGGGAATCAGAGCTGGTGAATCAGAGGCAGGGAATCAGAGTTGGGGATTCAGAGGCGGGGAATCAGATATGGGGAAACAGAGGCGGGGAATGAGAGGCGGGCAAGCAGAGGCGGGGAATTAGATATGGGGAATCAGAGGTGGGGAATCAGAGGTGGTGAATCAGAGATGGGGAATCACAGGCGGGGAATCAGAGGCAGCGAATAGAACGCGGGGAATCAGAGGCAGGGAATCAGAGCTGGGGAATCAGAGGCGGGGAATCAGATATGGGGAAACAGAGGCGGGGAATCAGAGGCGGGGAAACAGAGGCGGGGAATCAGACATGGGGAATCGGATGCGGGGAATCAGAGGCGGGGAATCAGAGCTGGGGAATCAGAGGCGGGGAATCAGAGTTGGGGCATCAGAGGTCGGGAATTAGATATGGGGAAACAGAGGCGGGGAATCAGAGGCGGGGAAACAGAGGCGGGGAATCAGATATGGGGAATCAGAGGTGGGGAATCAGAGGCAGGGAATCAGATGTGCGGAATCAGAGATGGGGAATCAGAGGCAGGGAATCAGAATCAGAAGCGGAGAATCAGAGGCCGGGAATCAGAGGCCGGGAATCAGATGCTGGGAATAAGAGGCCGGGAATCAGAGGTGGGGAATCAGAGTCCGGGAATCAGAGATGGGGATTCAGAGGCGGGGAATCAGAGGCGGGGAAACAGAGGTGGGGAATCAGAGGCGGGGAAACAGAGGTGGGGAATCAGATATGGGGAATCAGAGGTGGCGAATCAAAGGCGGTGAATCAGAGATGGGGAATCAGAGGCGGGGAATCAGAGGCAGGGAATCAGATGCGGGGATTCAGAGGCGGGGAATCAGAGCTGGCGAATCAGAGGCGGGGAATCAGAGGTGGGCAATCAGAGCCGGGGAATCAGATATGGGGAATCAGAGGCGGGGAATCAGAGGCGGGGAAACAGAGGCGGGGAATCAGATATGGGGAATCAGAGGCAGGGATTCAGAGCTGGGGAATCAGAGGCGGGGAATCAGAGGCAGGGATTCAGAGCTGGGGAATCAGAGGCGGGGAATCAGAGGCAGGGATTCAGAGCTGGGGAATCAGAGGCGGGGAATCAGAGTTGTGGAATCAGAGGCAGGGAATCAGATATGGGGAATCAGAGGCGGGGAATCAGAGGCGGAGAAACAGAGGCGGGGAATCAGATATGGGGAATCAGAGGTGGGGAATCAGGGGCAGGGAATCAGTGGCAGGGAATCAGAGGCGTGGAATCTGAGGCGGGGAATCAGAGGCAGGGAATCAGACACGGGGAATCAGAGGCGGGGAATCAGAGATGGCGAATCAGAGGCGGGGAATCAGAGGCAGGGAATCGGACGCCGGGAATCAGAGGCGGGGAATCAGAGCTGGGGAATCAGAGGCGGGGAATCAGAGTTGGGGAATCAGAGGCGGGGAATCAGATATGGGGAAATAGAGGCGGGGAATCAGATATAGGGAATCAGAGGTGTGAAATCAGAGGTTGGGAATCAGAGGCAGGGAATCAGAGGCGGGGATACAGAGGCGGGGAATCAGATATGGGGAATCAGAGGTGGCGAATCAAAGGCGGTGAAACAGAGATGGGGAATCAGGGCAGGGAATCAGAGGCAGGGAATCAGAGCTGGGGAAACAGAGGCGGGGAATCAGATATGGGGAATCAGAGGTGGGGAATCAGGGGCGGGGAATCAGTGGCAGGGAATCAGAGCTGGGGAATCAGAGGTGGGGAATCAGAGCTGGGGAAACAGAGGCGGGGAATCAGATATGGGGAATCAGAGGTGGGGAATCAGGGGCGGGGAATCAGTGGCAGGGAATCAGAGGCCGGGAATAAAAGGCGGGGAATCAGAGCTGGGGAATCAGAGGCGGGGAATCAGAGTTGGGGAATCAGAGGAGGGGAATCAGATATGGGGAAACAGAGGCCGGGAATCAGAGGCAGGGAAACAGAGGCGGGGAATCAGATATGGGGAATTAGAGGTGGGGAATTAGAGGTTGCGTATCAGAGACGGGGTATCAGAGGCGGGGAATCAGAGGCAGGGAATCGGATGTGCGGAATCAGAGATGGGGAATCAGAGGTGGGGATTCAGAGGAGGTGAATCAGAGAAGGGGAATCAGAGGCTGTGAATCAGAGGCAGGGAATCAGACGCAGTGAATCAGAGGCGGGGAATCATAGCTTGCGAATTAGAGGAGGGGAATCAGAGTTGGGGAATCAGAGGCGGGGAATCAGATATGGGGAAACAGAGGCGGGGAATCAGAGGCGGGGAAACAGAGGCGGGGAATCAGATATGGGGAATCAGAGGTGGGGAATCAGAGGCAGGGAATCAGATGTGCGGAATCAGAGATGGGGAATCAGAGGCAGGGAATCAGAATCAGAAGCAGGGAATCAGTGGCAGGGAATCAGAGGCCGGGAATAAAAGGCGGGGAATCAGAGGCAGGGAATCGGATGTGCGGAATCAGAGATGGGGAATCAGAGGTGGGGATTCAGAGGTGGTAAATCAGAGAAGGGGAATCAGAGGCTGGGAATCAGAGGCAGGGAATCAGATGCAGGGAATCAGAGGCGGGGAATCATAGCTGGCGAATTAGAGGAGGGGAATCAGAGTTGGGGAATCAGAGGCGGGGAATCAGATATGGGGAAACAGAGGCGGGGAATCAGAGGTGGGGAAACAGAGGCGGGGAATCAGAGATGGGGAATCAGAGGTGGGGAATCAGGGGCAGGGAATCAGTGGCAGGGAATCAGACGCGGGGATTCAGAGGCGGGGAATCAGAGGCGGGGAAACAGATGCGGGGAATCAGAGGCGGGCAATCATAACTGGCGAATCAGAGGAGGGGAATCAGTGGTGGGGAATCAGAGGCGGGGAATCAGATATGGTGAATCAGAGGTGGGGAATCAGAGGTGGGGATTCAGAGGTGGTGAATCAGAGAAGGGGAATCAGAGGCAGGGAATCAGAATCAGAAGCAGGGAATCAGAGGCCTGGAATCAGAGGCGGGGAATCAGATATGGGGAAACAGAGGTGGCGAATCAGAGGCGGGGAAACAGAGGCAGGGAATCAGATATGGGGAATCAGAGGCGGGGAATCAGAGGTGGGGAATCATAGGCAGGGAATCGGATGTGCGGAATCAGAGATGGGTTGTCAGAGGTGGGGAATCAGAGGTGGTGAGTCAGAGATGGGGAATCAGAGGCGGGGAATCAGAGGCAGGGAATCAGAAACGGGGAATCAGAGGCGGGCAATCATAACTGGCGAATCAGAGGAGGGGAATCAGTGGTGGGGAATCAGAGGCGGGGAATCAGATATGGTGAATCAGAGGTGGGGAATCAGAGGCGGGGAAACAGAGGCCGGGAATCAGATATGTTGTATCAGAGGTGGGGAATCAGAGGCGGGAAATCAGAGCTGGGGAATCAGAGGCGGGGAAATCAGAGTTGGGGAATCAGAGTCCGGGAATCAGAGTTGGGGAATCAGAGTCCGGGAATCAGAGATGGGGAATCAGAGGCGGGGAATCAAATATGGGGAATAAGGGGCGGGGAATCAGAGGCGGGGAAACAGAGGCGGTGAATCAGATATGGGCAATCAGAGGTGGCGAATCAGAGGTAGAGAATCAGAGATGGGGAAGCAGAGATGGGGAATCAGAGGCGGGAAATCAGAGCTGGGGAATCAGAGGCGGGGAATCAGAGTTGGGGAATCAGAGTCCGGGAATCAGAGATGGGGAATCAGAGGCGGGGAATCAAATATGGGGAATCAGAGGCGGGGAATCAGAGGCGGGGAAACAGAGGCGGTGAATCAGATATGGGGAATCAGAGGTGGCGAATCAGAGGTTGAGAATCAGAGATGGGGAAGCAGAGGTGGGGAATCAGATGTGATGAATTAGAGATGGGGAATCAGAGGCGGGGTATCAGAGGCGGCCAATCAGAGGCGGGGAATCAGAGGCGTGGAATCAGATATGGGAAATCAGAGGTGGGGAATCAGAGGCAGGGAAACAGAGGCGGGGAATCAGATATGGGGTATCAGAGGTGGGGAATCAGGGGCGGGGAATCAGTGGCAGGGAATCAGAGGAGGGGATTCAGAGGCGGGGAATCAGAGGCAGGGAATCAGACACTGGGAATCAGAGGCGGTGAATCAGCGATGGGGAATGAGAGGCCGGGAAACAGAGGTGGGGAATCAGAGACCGGGAATCAGAGATGGGGAATCAGAGGTGGGGAATCAGATATGGGGAATCAGAGGCGGGGAATCAGAAGCGGGGAAACAGAGGCGGTGAATCAGATATTCGGAATCAGAGGTTGCAAATCAGAGGTAGAGAATCAGAGATGGGGAAGCAGAGGTGGGGAATCAGATGTGATGAATTAGAGATGGGGAATCAGAGGCGGGGTATCAGAGGCGGGGAATCGGATGTGCAGAATCAGAGATGGGGAATCAGAGGTGGGGAATCAGAGGTGGTGAATCAGAGATGGGGAATCAAAGGCGTGGAATCAGAGGCAGGGTCAGACACGGGAAATCAGAGGCGGGGAATCAGATGCGGGGAACCAGAGGAGGGGAATCATAGCTGGCGAATCAGAGGCGGGGAATCAGAGGTGGGGAATAACAGGTTGCGAATGAGAGGCAGGGAATCAGAGGCGGGGAATCAGAGGCGGGGAATCAGAGGCAGGGAATCGGATGTGCAGAATCAGAGATGGGGAATCAGAGGTGGGGAATCAGAGGTGGTGAATCAGATATGGGGAAACAGAGGCGGGGAATCAGAGGCAGGGAAACAGAGGCGGGGAATAAGATATGGGGATTCAGAGGTGGGGAATAACAGGTTGCGAATGAGAGGCAGGGAATCAGAGGCGGGGAATCAGAGGCGGGGAATCAGAGGCAGGGAATCGGATGTGCAGAATCAGAGATGGGGAATCAGAGGTGGGGAATCAGAGGTGGTGAATCAGAGATGGGGAATCAAAGGCGTGGAATCAGAGGCAGGGTCAGACACGGGAATTCAGAGGCGGGGAATCAGATGCGGGGAACCAGAGGAGGGGAATCATAGCTGGCGAATCAGAGGCGGGGAATCAGAGGTGGGGAATCATTGGCGGGGAATCAGATATGGGGAATCAGAGGTGGGGAATCAGAGGCGGGGAAACAGAGGCTGGGAATCAGATATGTTGGATCAGAGGTGGGGAATCAGAGGCGGGGAATCAGAGCTGGGGAATAAGAGGCGGGGAATCAGAGTTGGGGAATCAGAGGCAGGGAATCAGATATGGGGAATCAGATGTGGGGAATCAGAGGCGGGGAAACAGAGGCGGGGAATCAGATATGGGGTATAAGAGGTGGGGAATCAGGGGCGAGGAATCAGTGGCAGGGAATCAGAGGAGGGGATTCAGAGGCGGGGAATCAGAGGCAGGGAATCAGACACTGGGAGTCAGAGGCGGTGAATCAGGGATTGGGAATCAGAGGCCGGGAAACAGAGGTGGGGAATCAGAGACCGGGAATCAGAGATGGGGAATCAGAGGCGGGGAATCAGATATGGGGAATCAGAGGCGGGGAATCAGAGGCAGGGAAACAGAGGCGGTGAGTCAGAGATGGGGAATCAGAGGCGGGGAATCAGAGGCAGGGAATCAGACGCGGGGAATCAGAGGCGGGGATTCAGAGCTGGGGAATCAGAGGCAGGGAATCAGACACGGGGAATCAGAGGCGGGGAATCAGAGGCGGGGAATCAGAGGCGGGGAATCAGAGGCAGGGAATCGGATGCCGGGAATCAGAGGCGGGAAATCAGAGCTGGGGAATCAGAGGCGGGGAATCAGAGTTGGGGAATCAGAGGGGGCGAAGCAGATATGGGGAAATAGAGGCGGGGAATCAGATATGGGGAATCAGAGGCGGGGAATCAGATATGGGGAATCAGAGGCTGGGAATCAGAGGGGGGGAAACAGAGGCGGGGAATAAGATATGGGGAATCAGATGTGGGGAATCAGGGGCGGGGAATCAGTGGCAGGGAATCAGAGGCGGGGAATCAGAGGCGGGGAATCACAGGCAGGGAATCAGACGCGGGGAATCAGAGGCGGGGAATCAGAGCTGGGGAATCAGAGGTGGGGAATCAGAGTCGGGGAGTCAGAGGCAGGGAATCGGTTGTGCGGAATCAGAGATGGGGAATCAGATGTGGGGAATCAGAGGCAGTGAATCAGAGATGGGGAATCAGAGGCGGGGAATCAGAGGCAAGAAATCAGACGGGGATTCAGAGGCTGGGAATCAGACGGGGGGAATCAAAGGCGGGGAATCAGAGCTGGTGAATCAGAGGCAGGGAATCAGAGTTGGGGATTCAGAGGCGGGGAATCAGATATGGGGAAACAGAGGCGGGGAATGAGAGGCGGGCAAGCAGAGGCGGGGAATTAGATATGGGGAATCAGAGGTGGGGAATCAGAGGTGGTGAATCAGAGATGGGGAATCACAGGCGGGGAATCAGAGGCAGCGAATAGAATGCGGGAAATCAGAGGCAGGGAATCAGAGCTGGGGAATCAGAGGCGGGGAATCAGAGGCGGGGAATCAGACATGGGGAATCGGATGCGGGGAATCAGAGGCGGGGAATCAGAGCTGGGGAATCAGAGGCGGGGAATCAGAGTTGGGGCATCAGAGGTGGGGAATTAGATATGGGGAAACAGAGGCGGGGAATCAGAGGCGGGGAAACAGAGGCGGGGAATCAGATATGGGGAATCAGAGGTGGGGAATCAGAGGCAGGGAATCAGATGTGCGGAATCAGAGATGGGGAATCAGAGGCAGGGAATCAGAATCAGAAGCGGGGAATCAGAGGCCGGGAATCAGAGGCCGGGAATCAGATGCTGGGAATAAGAGGCCGGGAATCAGAGGTGGGGAATCAGAGTCCGGGAATCAGAGATGGGGATTCAGAGGCGGGGAATGAGATATGGAGAATCAGAGGCGGGGAATCAGAGGCGGGGAAACAGAGGTGGGGAATCAGATATGGGGAATCAGAGGTGGCGAATCAAAGGCGGTGAATCAGAGCTGGCGAATCAGAGGCGGGGAATCAGAGGTGGGCAATCAGAGCCGGGGAATCAGATATGGGGAATCAGAGGCGGGGAATCAGAGGCGGGGAAACAGAGGCGGGGAATCAGATATGGGGAATCAGAGGTGGGGAATCAGAGGTTGTGAATCAGAGGGAGGGAATCAGACGCGGGGAATCAGAGGCGGGGATTCAGAGCTGGGGAATCAGAGGCGGGGAATCAGAGTTGTGGAATCAGAGGCAGGGAATCAGATATGGGGAATCAGAGGCGGGGAATCAGAGGCGGAGAAACAGAGGTGGGGAATCAGATATGTGGAATCAGAGGTGGGGAATCAGGGGCAGGGAATCAGTGGCAGGGAATCAGAGGCGGGGAATCTGAGGCGGGGAATCAGAGGCAGGGAATCAGATACGGGGAATCAGAGGCGGGGAATCAGAGATGGCGAATCAGAGGCGGGGAATCAGAGGCAGGGAATCGGACGCCGGGAATCAGAGGCGCGGAATCAGAGCTGGGGAATCAGAGGCGGGGAATCAGAGTTGGGGAATCAGAGGCGGGGAATCAGATATGGGGAAATAGAGGCGGGGAATCAGATATGGGGAATCAGAGGTGTGGAATCAGAGGTTGGGAATCAGAGGCAGGGAATCAGAGGCGGGGAAACAGAGGCGGGGAATCAGATATGGGGAATCAGAGGTGGCGAATCAAAGGCGGTGAAACAGAGATGGGGAATCAGGGCAGGGAATCAGAGGCAGGGAATCAGAGCTGGGGAAACAGAGGCGGGGAATCAGATATGGGGAATCAGAGGTGGGGAATCAGGGGCGGGGAATCAGTGGCAGGGTATCAGAGCTGGGGAATCAGAGGTGGGGAATCAGAGCTGGGGAAACAGAGGCGGGGAATCAGATATGGGGAATCAGAGGTGGGGAATCAGGGGCGGGGAATCAGTGGCAGGGAATCAGAGGCCGGGAATAAAAGGCGGGGAATCAGAGCTGGGGAATCAGAGGCGGGGAATCAGAGTTGGGGAATCAGAGGAGGGGAATCAGATATGGGGAAACAGAGGCCGGGAATCAGAGGCAGGGAAACAGAGGCGGGGAATCAGATATGGGGAATCAGAGGTGGGGCATCAGAGGTTGTGAATCACAGATGGGGATTCAGAGGCGGGGAATCAGAGGCAGGGAATCAGACGCGGGGAATCAGAGGCGGGGATTCAGAGCTGGGGAATCAGAGGCAGGGAATCAGACACGGGGAATCAGAGGCGGGGAATCAGAGGCGGGGAATCAGAGGCGGGGAATCAGAGGCAGGGAATCGGATGCCGGGAATCAGAGGCGGGAAATAAGAGCTGGGGAATCAGAGGCGGGGAATCAGAGTTGGGGAATCAGAGGCGGCGAAGCAGATATGGGGAAATAGAGGCGGGGAATCAGATATGGGGAATCAGAGGCGGGGAATCAGATATGGGGAATCAGAGGCTGGAAATCAGAGGGGGGGAAACAGAGGCGGGGAATAAGATATGGGGAATCAGATGTGGGGAATCAGGGGCGGGGAATCAGTGGCAGGGAATCAGAGGCGGGGAATCAGAGGCGGGGAATCAAACGAAGGGAATCAGACACGGGGAATCAGAGGTGGGGAATCAGAGATGGGGAATCAGAGGCGGGGAATCACAGGCAGGGAATCAGACGCGGGGAATCAGAGGCGGGGAATCAGAGCTGGGGAATCAGAGGTGGGGAATCAGAGTCGGGGAGTCAGAGGCAGTGAATCGGTTGTGCGGAATCAGAGATGGGGAATCAGATGTGGGGAATCAGAGGCAGTGAATCAGATGGGGAATCAGAGGCGGGGAATCAGAGGCAAGAAATCAGACGGGGATTCAGAGGCTGGGAATCAGACGGGGGGAATCAAAGGCGGGGAATCAGAGCTGGTGAATCAGAGGCAGGGAATCAGAGTTGGGGATTCAGAGGCGGGGAATCAGATATGGGGAAACAGAGGCGGGGAATGAGAGGCGGGCGAGCAGAGGCGGGGAATTAGATATGGGGAATCAGAGGTGGGGAATCAGAGGTGGTGAATCAGAGATGGGGAATCACAGGCGGGGAATCAGAGGCAGCGAATAGAACGCGGGGAATCAGAGGCAGGGAATCAGAGCTGGGGAATCAGAGGCGGGGAATCAGATATGGGGAAACAGAGGCGGGGAATCAGAGGCGGGGAAACAGAGGCGGGGAATCAGACATGGGGAATCGGATGCGGGGAATCAGAGGCGGGGAATCAGAGCTGGGGAATCAGAGGCGGGGAATCAGAGTTGGGGCATCAGAGGTCGGGAATTAGATATGGGGAAACAGAGGCGGGGAATCAGAGGCGGGGAAACAGAGGCGGGGAATCAGATATGGGGAATCAGAGGTGGGGAATCAGAGGCAGGGAATCAGATGTGCGGAATCAGAGATGGGGAATCAGAGGCAGGGAATCAGAATCAGAAGCGGAGAATCAGAGGCCGGGAATCAGAGGCCGGGAATCAGATGCTGGGAATAAGAGGCCGGGAATCAGAGGTGGGGAATCAGAGTCCGGGAATCAGAGATGGGGATTCAGAGGCGGGGAATCAGAGGCGGGGAAACAGAGGTGGGGAATCAGAGGCGGGGAAACAGAGGTGGGGAATCAGATATGGGGAATCAGAGGTGGCGAATCAAAGGCGGTGAATCAGAGATGGGGAATCAGAGGCGGGGAATCAGAGGCAGGGAATCAGATGCGGGGATTCAGAGGCGGGGAATCAGAGCTGGCGAATCAGAGGCGGGGAATCAGAGGTGGGCAATCAGAGCCGGGGAATCAGATATGGGGAATCAGAGGCGGGGAATCAGAGGCGGGGAAACAGAGGCGGGGAATCAGATATGGGGAATCAGAGGCAGGGATTCAGAGCTGGGGAATCAGAGGCGGGGAATCAGAGGCAGGGATTCAGAGCTGGGGAATCAGAGGCGGGGAATCAGAGGCAGGGATTCAGAGCTGGGGAATCAGAGGCGGGGAATCAGAGTTGTGGAATCAGAGGCAGGGAATCAGATATGGGGAATCAGAGGCGGGGAATCAGAGGCGGAGAAACAGAGGCGGGGAATCAGATATGGGGAATCAGAGGTGGGGAATCAGGGGCAGGGAATCAGTGGCAGGGAATCAGAGGCGTGGAATCTGAGGCGGGGAATCAGAGGCAGGGAATCAGACACGGGGAATCAGAGGCGGGGAATCAGAGATGGCGAATCAGAGGCGGGGAATCAGAGGCAGGGAATCGGACGCCGGGAATCAGAGGCGGGGAATCAGAGCTGGGGAATCAGAGGCGGGGAATCAGAGTTGGGGAATCAGAGGCGGGGAATCAGAGGCAGGGAATCAGATGCGGGGATTCAGAGGCGGGGAATCAGAGCTGGCGAATCAGAGGCGGGGAATCAGAGGTGGGCAATCAGAGCCGGGGAATCAGATATGGGGAATCAGAGGCGGGGAATCAGAGGCGGGGAAACAGAGGCGGGGAATCAGAGGTGGGGAATCAGGGGCAGGGAATCAGTGGCAGGGAATCAGAGGCGTGGAATCTGAGGCGGGGAATCAGAGGCAGGGAATCAGACACGGGGAATCAGAGGCGGGGAATCAGAGATGGCGAATCAGAGGCGGGGAATCAGAGGCAGGGAATCGGACGCCGGGAATCAGAGGCGGGGAATCAGAGCTGGGGAATCAGAGGCGGGGAATCAGAGTTGGGGAATCAGAGGCGGGGAATCAGATATGGGGAAATAGAGGCGGGGAATCAGATATAGGGAATCAGAGGTGTGAAATCAGAGGTTGGGAATCAGAGGCAGGGAATCAGAGGCGGGGATACAGAGGCGGGGAATCAGATATGGGGAATCAGAGGTGGCGAATCAAAGGCGGTGAAACAGAGATGGGGAATCAGGGCAGGGAATCAGAGGCAGGGAATCAGAGCTGGGGAAACAGAGGCGGGGAATCAGATATGGGGAATCAGAGGTGGGGAATCAGGGGCGGGGAATCAGTGGCAGGGAATCAGAGCTGGGGAATCAGAGGTGGGGAATCAGAGCTGGGGAAACAGAGGCGGGGAATCAGATATGGGGAATCAGAGGTGGGGAATCAGGGGCGGGGAATCAGTGGCAGGGAATCAGAGGCCGGGAATAAAAGGCGGGGAATCAGAGCTGGGGAATCAGAGGCGGGGAATCAGAGTTGGGGAATCAGAGGAGGGGAATCAGATATGGGGAAACAGAGGCCGGGAATCAGAGGCAGGGAAACAGAGGCGGGGAATCAGATATGGGGAATTAGAGGTGGGGAATTAGAGGTTGCGTATCAGAGACGGGGTATCAGAGGCGGGGAATCAGAGGCAGGGAATCGGATGTGCGGAATCAGAGATGGGGAATCAGAGGTGGGGATTCAGAGGTGGTGAATCAGAGAAGGGGAATCAGAGGCTGTGAATCAGAGGCAGGGAATCAGACGCAGTGAATCAGAGGCGGGGAATCATAGCTTGCGAATTAGAGGAGGGGAATCAGAGTTGGGGAATCAGAGGCGGGGAATCAGATATGGGGAAACAGAGGCGGGGAATCAGAGGCGGGGAAACAGAGGCGGGGAATCAGATATGGGGAATCAGAGGTGGGGAATCAGAGGCAGGGAATCAGATGTGCGGAATCAGAGATGGGGAATAAGAGGCAGGGAATCAGAATCAGAAGCAGGGAATCAGTGGCAGGGAATCAGAGGCCGGGAATAAAAGGCGGGGAATCAGAGGCAGGGAATCGGATGTGCGGAATCAGAGATGGGGAATCAGAGGTGGGGATTCAGAGGTGGTGAATCAGAGAAGGGGAATCAGAGGCTGGGAATCAGAGGCAGGGAATCAGATGCAGGGAATCAGAGGCGGGGAATCATAGCTGGCGAATTAGAGGAGGGGAATCAGAGTTGGGGAATCAGAGGCGGGGAATCAGATATGGGGAAACAGAGGCGGGGAATCAGAGGTGGGGAAACAGAGGCGGGGAATCAGAGATGGGGAATCAGAGGTGGGGAATCAGGGGCAGGGAATCAGTGGCAGGGAATCAGACGCGGGGATTCAGAGGCGGGGAATCAGAGGCGGGGAAACAGATGCGGGGAATCAGAGGCAGGGAATCGGATGTGCGGAATCAGAGATGGGGAATCAGAGGTGGGGATTCAGAGGTGGTGAATCAGAGAAGGGGAATCAGAGGCTGGGAATCAGAGGCAGGGAATCAGACGCAGGGAATAAGAGGCGGGGAATCATAGCTGGCGAATTAGAGGAGGGGAATCAGAGTTGGGGAATCAGAGGCGGGGAATCATATATGGGGAATCAGAGGTGGGGAATCAGGGGCAGGGAATCAGTGGCAGGGAATCAGAGGCGGGGAATCATAGCTGGCGAATTAGAGGAAGGGAATCAGAGTTGGGGAAACAGAGGCGGGGAATCAGATATGGGGAATCAGAGGTGGGGAATCAGGGGCAGGGAATCAGTGGCAGGGAATCAGACGCGGGGAATCAGAGGCGGGGAATCAGAGGCAGGGAATCAGACACGGGGAATCAGAGGCGGGGAATCAGAGATGGGGAATCAGAGGCGGGGAATCAGAGGCAGGGAATCAGTGGCCGAGAATCAGATGCTGGGAATAAGAGGCCGGGAATCAGAGGTGGGGAAACAGAAGCGGGGAATCAGATATGGGGAATCAGAGGTGGGGAATCAGGGGCGGGGAATCAGTGGCAGGGAATCAGAGGCCGGGAATAAAAGACGGGGAATCAGAGCTGGGGAATCAGAGGCGGGGAATCAGAGTTGGGGAATCAGAGGAGGGGAATCAGATATGGGGAAACAGAGGCCGGGAATCAGAGGCAGGGAAACAGAGGCGGGGAATCAGATATGGGGAATCAGAGGTGGGGCATCAGAGGTTGTGAATCACAGATGGGGATTCAGAGGCGGGGAATCAGAGGCAGGGAATCAGACGCGGGGAATCAGAGGCGGGGATTCAGAGCTGGGGAATCAGAGGCAGGGAATCAGACACGGGGAATCAGAGGCGGGGAATCAGAGGCGGGGAATCAGAGGCGGGGAATCAGAGGCAGGGAATCGGATGCCGGGAATCAGAGGCGGGAAATAAGAGCTGGGGAATCAGAGGCGGGGAATCAGAGTTGGGGAATCAGAGGCGGCGAAGCAGATATGGGGAAATAGAGGCGGGGAATCAGATATGGGGAATCAGAGGCGGGGAATCAGATATGGGGAATCAGAGGCTGGAAATCAGAGGGGGGGAAACAGAGGCGGGGAATAAGATATGGGGAATCAGATGTGGGGAATCAGGGGCGGGGAATCAGTGGCAGGGAATCAGAGGCGGGGAATCAGAGGCGGGGAATCAAACGAAGGGAATCAGACACGGGGAATCAGAGGTGGGGAATCAGAGATGGGGAATCAGAGGCGGGGAATCACAGGCAGGGAATCAGACGCGGGGAATCAGAGGCGGGGAATCAGAGCTGGGGAATCAGAGGTGGGGAATCAGAGTCGGGGAGTCAGAGGCAGTGAATCGGTTGTGCGGAATCAGAGATGGGGAATCAGATGTGGGGAATCAGAGGCAGTGAATCAGATGGGGAATCAGAGGCGGGGAATCAGAGGCAAGAAATCAGACGGGGATTCAGAGGCTGGGAATCAGACGGGGGGAATCAAAGGCGGGGAATCAGAGCTGGTGAATCAGAGGCAGGGAATCAGAGTTGGGGATTCAGAGGCGGGGAATCAGATATGGGGAAACAGAGGCGGGGAATGAGAGGCGGGCGAGCAGAGGCGGGGAATTAGATATGGGGAATCAGAGGTGGGGAATCAGAGGTGGTGAATCAGAGATGGGGAATCACAGGCGGGGAATCAGAGGCAGCGAATAGAACGCGGGGAATCAGAGGCAGGGAATCAGAGCTGGGGAATCAGAGGCGGGGAATCAGATATGGGGAAACAGAGGCGGGGAATCAGAGGCGGGGAAACAGAGGCGGGGAATCAGACATGGGGAATCGGATGCGGGGAATCAGAGGCGGGGAATCAGAGCTGGGGAATCAGAGGCGGGGAATCAGAGTTGGGGCATCAGAGGTCGGGAATTAGATATGGGGAAACAGAGGCGGGGAATCAGAGGCGGGGAAACAGAGGCGGGGAATCAGATATGGGGAATCAGAGGTGGGGAATCAGAGGCAGGGAATCAGATGTGCGGAATCAGAGATGGGGAATCAGAGGCAGGGAATCAGAATCAGAAGCGGAGAATCAGAGGCCGGGAATCAGAGGCCGGGAATCAGATGCTGGGAATAAGAGGCCGGGAATCAGAGGTGGGGAATCAGAGTCCGGGAATCAGAGATGGGGATTCAGAGGCGGGGAATCAGAGGCGGGGAAACAGAGGTGGGGAATCAGAGGCGGGGAAACAGAGGTGGGGAATCAGATATGGGGAATCAGAGGTGGCGAATCAAAGGCGGTGAATCAGAGATGGGGAATCAGAGGCGGGGAATCAGAGGCAGGGAATCAGATGCGGGGATTCAGAGGCGGGGAATCAGAGCTGGCGAATCAGAGGCGGGGAATCAGAGGTGGGCAATCAGAGCCGGGGAATCAGATATGGGGAATCAGAGGCGGGGAATCAGAGGCGGGGAAACAGAGGCGGGGAATCAGATATGGGGAATCAGAGGCAGGGATTCAGAGCTGGGGAATCAGAGGCGGGGAATCAGAGGCAGGGATTCAGAGCTGGGGAATCAGAGGCGGGGAATCAGAGGCAGGGATTCAGAGCTGGGGAATCAGAGGCGGGGAATCAGAGTTGTGGAATCAGAGGCAGGGAATCAGATATGGGGAATCAGAGGCGGGGAATCAGAGGCGGAGAAACAGAGGCGGGGAATCAGATATGGGGAATCAGAGGTGGGGAATCAGGGGCAGGGAATCAGTGGCAGGGAATCAGAGGCGTGGAATCTGAGGCGGGGAATCAGAGGCAGGGAATCAGACACGGGGAATCAGAGGCGGGGAATCAGAGATGGCGAATCAGAGGCGGGGAATCAGAGGCAGGGAATCGGACGCCGGGAATCAGAGGCGGGGAATCAGAGCTGGGGAATCAGAGGCGGGGAATCAGAGTTGGGGAATCAGAGGCGGGGAATCAGATATGGGGAAATAGAGGCGGGGAATCAGATATAGGGAATCAGAGGTGTGAAATCAGAGGTTGGGAATCAGAGGCAGGGAATCAGAGGCGGGGATACAGAGGCGGGGAATCAGATATGGGGAATCAGAGGTGGCGAATCAAAGGCGGTGAAACAGAGATGGGGAATCAGGGCAGGGAATCAGAGGCAGGGAATCAGAGCTGGGGAAACAGAGGCGGGGAATCAGATATGGGGAATCAGAGGTGGGGAATCAGGGGCGGGGAATCAGTGGCAGGGAATCAGAGCTGGGGAATCAGAGGTGGGGAATCAGAGCTGGGGAAACAGAGGCGGGGAATCAGATATGGGGAATCAGAGGTGGGGAATCAGGGGCGGGGAATCAGTGGCAGGGAATCAGAGGCCGGGAATAAAAGGCGGGGAATCAGAGCTGGGGAATCAGAGGCGGGGAATCAGAGTTGGGGAATCAGAGGAGGGGAATCAGATATGGGGAAACAGAGGCCGGGAATCAGAGGCAGGGAAACAGAGGCGGGGAATCAGATATGGGGAATTAGAGGTGGGGAATTAGAGGTTGCGTATCAGAGACGGGGTATCAGAGGCGGGGAATCAGAGGCAGGGAATCGGATGTGCGGAATCAGAGATGGGGAATCAGAGGTGGGGATTCAGAGGTGGTGAATCAGAGAAGGGGAATCAGAGGCTGTGAATCAGAGGCAGGGAATCAGACGCAGTGAATCAGAGGCGGGGAATCATAGCTTGCGAATTAGAGGAGGGGAATCAGAGTTGGGGAATCAGAGGCGGGGAATCAGATATGGGGAAACAGAGGCGGGGAATCAGAGGCGGGGAAACAGAGGCGGGGAATCAGATATGGGGAATCAGAGGTGGGGAATCAGAGGCAGGGAATCAGATGTGCGGAATCAGAGATGGGGAATCAGAGGCAGGGAATCAGAATCAGAAGCAGGGAATCAGTGGCAGGGAATCAGAGGCCGGGAATAAAAGGCGGGGGATCAGAGGCAGGGAATCGGATGTGCGGAATCAGAGATGGGGAATCAGAGGTGGGGATTCAGAGGTGGTGAATCAGAGAAGGGGAATCAGAGGCTGGGAATCAGAGGCAGGGAATCAGATGCAGGGAATCAGAGGCGGGGAATCATAGCTGGCGAATTAGAGGAGGGGAATCAGAGTTGGGGAATCAGAGGCGGGGAATCAGATATGGGGAAACAGAGGCGGGGAATCAGAGGTGGGGAAACAGAGGCGGGGAATCAGAGATGGGGAATCAGAGGTGGGGAATCAGGGGCAGGGAATCAGTGGCAGGGAATCAGACGCGGGGATTCAGAGGCGGGGAATCAGAGGCGGGGAAACAGATGCGGGGAATCAGAGGCAGGGAATCGGATGTGCGGAATCAGAGATGGGGAATCAGAGGTGGGGATTCAGAGGTGGTGAATCAGAGAAGGGGAATCAGAGGCTGGGAATCAGAGGCAGGGAATCAGACGCAGGGAATAAGAGGCGGGGAATCATAGCTGGCGAATTAGAGGAGGGGAATCAGAGTTGGGGAATCAGAGGCGGGGAATCATATATGGGGAATCAGAGGTGGGGAATCAGGGGCAGGGAATCAGTGGCAGGGAATCAGAGGCGGGGAATCATAGCTGGCGAATTAGAGGAAGGGAATCAGAGTTGGGGAAACAGAGGCGGGGAATCAGATATGGGGAATCAGAGGTGGGGAATCAGGGGCAGGGAATCAGTGGCAGGGAATCAGACGCGGGGAATCAGAGGCGGGGAATCAGAGGCAGGGAATCAGACACGGGGAATCAGAGGCGGGGAATCAGAGATGGGGAATCAGAGGCGGGGAATCAGAGGCAGGGAATCAGTGGCCGGGAATCAGATGCTGGGAATAAGAGGCCGGGAATCAGAGGTGGGGAAACAGAAGCGGGGAATCAGATATGGGGAATCAGAGGTGGGGAATCAGGGGCGGGGAATCAGTGGCAGGGAATCAGAGGCCGGGAATAAAAGACGGGGAATCAAAGCTGGGGAATCAGAGGCGGGGAATCAGAGTTGGGGAATCAGAGGAGGGGAATCAGATATGGGGAAACAGAGGCCGGGAATCAGAGGCAGGGAAACAGAGGCGGGGAATCAGATATGGGGAATCAGAGGTGGGGAATTAGAGGTTGCGAATCAGAGGCGGGGAATCAGAGGCGGGGAATCAGAGGCAGGGAATCGGATGTGCGGAATCAGAGATGGGGAATCAGAGGTGGGGATTCAGAGGTGGTGAATCAGAGAAGGGGAATCAGAGGCTGGGAATCAGAGGCATGGAATCAGACGCAGGGAATCAGAGGCGGGGAATCATAGCTGGCGAATTAGAGGAGGGGAATCAGAGTTGGGGAATAGGAGGCGGGGAATCAGATATGGGGAAACTGAGGCGGGGAATCAGAGGCGGGGAAACAGAGGCGGGGAATCAGATATGGGGAATCAGAGGTGGGGAATCAGAGGCAGGGAATCAGATGTGCGGAATCAGAGATGGGGAATCAGAGGCAGGGAATCAGAATCAGAAGCAGGGAATCAGAGGCCTGGAATCAGAGGCGGGGAATCAGAGGCAGGGAATCAGATGCGGGGAATCAGAGGCGGGGAATCAGAGCTGGGGAATCAGAGGCAGGGTATTAGAGTTGGGGAATCAGAGGCGGGGAATCAGATATGGGGAAACAGAGGTGGGGAATCAGAGGCGGGGAAACAGAGGCAGGGAATCAGATATGGGGAATCAGAGGCGGGGAATCAGAGGTGGGGAATCATAGGCAGGGAATCGGATGTGCGGAATCAGAGATGGGTTGTCAGAGGTGGGGAATCAGAGGTGGTGAGTCAGAGATGGGGAATCAGAGGCGGGGAATCAGAGGCAGGGAATCAGAAACGGGGAATCAGAGGCGGGCAATCATAACTGGCGAATCAGAGGAGGGGAATCAGTGGTGGGGAATCAGAGGCGGGGAATCAGATATGGTGAATCAGAGGTGGGGAATCAGAGGCGGGGAAACAGAGGCCGGGAATCAGATATGTTGTATCAGAGGTGGGGAATCAGAGGCGGGAAATCAGAGCTGGGGAATCAGAGGCGGGGAAATCAGAGTTGGGGAATCAGAGTCCGGGAATCAGAGTTGGGGAATCAGAGTCCGGGAATCAGAGATGGGGAATCAGAGGCGGGGAATCAAATATGGGGAATAAGAGGCGGGGAATCAGAGGCGGGGAAACAGAGGCGGTGAATCAGATATGGGCAATCAGAGGTGGCGAATCAGAGGTAGAGAATCAGAGATGGGGAAGCAGAGATGGGGAATCAGAGGCGGGAAATCAGAGCTGGGGAATCAGAGGCGGGGAATCAGAGTTGGGGAATCAGAGTCCGGGAATCAGAGATGGGGAATCAGAGGCGGGGAATCAAATATGGGGAATCAGAGGCGGGGAATCAGAGGCGGGGAAACAGAGGCGGTGAATCAGATATGGGGAATCAGAGGTGGCGAATCAGAGGTTGAGAATCAGAGATGGGGAAGCAGAGGTGGGGAATCAGATGTGATGAATTAGAGATGGGGAATCAGAGGCGGGGTATCAGAGGCGGCCAATCAGAGGCGGGGAATCAGAGGCGTGGAATCAGATATGGGAAATCAGAGGTGGGGAATCAGAGGCGGGGAAACAGAGGCGGGGAATCAGATATGGGGTATCAGAGGTGGGGAATCAGGGGCGGGGAATCAGTGGCAGGGAATCAGAGGAGGGGATTCAGAGGCGGGGAATCAGAGGCAGGGAATCAGACACTGGGAATCAGAGGCGGTGAATCAGCGATGGGGAATGAGAGGCCGGGAAACAGAGGTGGGGAATCAGAGACCGGGAATCAGAGATGGGGAATCAGAGGTGGGGAATCAGATATGGGGAATCAGAGGCGGGGAATCAGAAGCGGGGAAACAGAGGCGGTGAATCAGATATTCGGAATCAGAGGTTGCAAATCAGAGGTAGAGAATCAGAGATGGGGAAGCAGAGGTGGGGAATCAGATGTGATGAATTAGAGATGGGGAATCAGAGGCGGGGTATCAGAGGCGGGGAATCGGATGTGCAGAATCAGAGATGGGGAATCAGAGGTGGGGAATCAGAGGTGGTGAATCAGAGATGGGGAATCAAAGGCGTGGAATCAGAGGCAGGGTCAGACACGGGAAATCAGAGGCGGGGAATCAGATGCGGGGAACCAGAGGAGGGGAATCATAGCTGGCGAATCAGAGGCGGGGAATCAGAGGTGGGGAATAACAGGTTGCGAATGAGAGGCAGGGAATCAGAGGCGGGGAATCAGAGGCGGGGAATCAGAGGCAGGGAATCGGATGTGCAGAATCAGAGATGGGGAATCAGAGGTGGGGAATCAGAGGTGGTGAATCAGATATGGGGAAACAGAGGCGGGGAATCAGAGGCAGGGAAACAGAGGCGGGGAATAAGATATGGGGATTCAGAGGTGGGGAATAACAGGTTGCGAATGAGAGGCAGGGAATCAGAGGCGGGGAATCAGAGGCGGGGAATCAGAGGCAGGGAATCGGATGTGCAGAATCAGAGATGGGGAATCAGAGGTGGGGAATCAGAGGTGGTGAATCAGAGATGGGGAATCAAAGGCGTGGAATCAGAGGCAGGGTCAGACACGGGAAATCAGAGGCGGGGAATCAGATGCGGGGAACCAGAGGAGGGGAATCATAGCTGGCGAATCAGAGGCGGGGAATCAGAGGTGGGGAATCATTGGCGGGGAATCAGATATGGGGAATCAGAGGTGGGGAATCAGAGGCGGGGAAACAGAGGCTGGGAATCAGATATGTTGGATCAGAGGTGGGGAATCAGAGGCGGGGAATCAGAGCTGGGGAATAAGAGGCGGGGAATCAGAGTTGGGGAATCAGAGGCAGGGAATCAGATATGGGGAATCAGAGGTGGGGAATCAGAGGCGGGGAAACAGAGGCGGGGAATCAGATATGGGGTATAAGAGGTGGGGAATCAGGGGCGAGGAATCAGTGGCAGGGAATCAGAGGAGGGGATTCAGAGGCGGGGAATCAGAGGCAGGGAATCAGACACTGGGAGTCAGAGGCGGTGAATCAGGGATTGGGAATCAGAGGCCGGGAAACAGAGGTGGGGAATCAGAGACCGGGAATCAGAGATGGGGAATCAGAGGCGGGGAATCAGATATGGGGAATCAGAGGCGGGGAATCAGAGGCAGGGAAACAGAGGCGGTGAGTCAGAGATGGGGAATCAGAGGCGGGGAATCAGAGGCAGGGAATCAGAAACGGGGAATCAGAGGCGGGCAATCATAACTGGCGAATCAGAGGAGGGGAATCAGTGGTGGGGAATCAGAGGCGGGGAATCAGATATGGTGAATCAGAGGTGGGGAATCAGAGGCGGGGAAACAGAGGCCGGGAATCAGATATGTTGTATCAGAGGTGGGGAATCAGAGGCGGGAAATCAGAGCTGGGGAATCAGAGGCGGGGAAATCAGAGTTGGGGAATCAGAGTCCGGGAATCAGAGATGGAAAA
Source organism: Narcine bancroftii (assembly GCF_036971445.1). Taxonomy (NCBI): domain Eukaryota; kingdom Metazoa; phylum Chordata; class Chondrichthyes; order Torpediniformes; family Narcinidae; genus Narcine; species Narcine bancroftii. The sequence continues at coordinate 946,559 of NW_027211891.1, read as the reverse complement.
TCAGAGGAGGGGAATCAAATATGGGGAATCAGAGGCGGGGAATCAGAGTTGGGGAATCAGAGTCCGGGAATCAGAGATGGGGAATCAGAGGCGGGGAATCAAATATGGTGAATCAGAGGCGGGGAATCAGAGTTGGGGAATCAGAGTCCGGGAATCAGAGGAGGGTAATCATAGCTGGCGAATCAGAGGCGGGGAATCAGAGGTGGGGAATCATAGGCGGGGAATCAGATATGGGGAATCAGAGGTGGGGAATCAGAGGCGGGGAAACAGAGGCGGGGAATCAGAAATGTTGGATCAGAGGTGGGGAATCAGAGGCAGGGAATCAGAGCTGGGGAATCAGAGGCGGGGAATCAGAGTTGGGGAATCAGAGGCAGGGAATCAGATATGGGGAATCAGAGGTGGGGAATCAGAGGCGGGGAAACAGAGGCGGGGAATCAGATATAGGGTATCAGAGGTGGGGAATCAGGGTCGGGGAATCAGTGGCAGGGAATCAGAGGAGGGGATTCAGAGGCGGGGAATCAGAGGCAGGGAATCAGACACTGGTAGTCAGAGGCGGTGAATCAGGGATTGGGAATCAGACGCCGGGAAACAGAGGTGGGGAATCAGAAACCGGGAATCAGAGATGGGGAATCAGAGGCGGGGAATCAGATATGGGGAATCAGAGGCGGGGAATCAGAGGCAGGGAAACAGAGGCGGTGAATCAGATATTGGGAATCAGAGGTGGCGAATCAGAGGTAGAGAATCGGAGATGGGGAAGCAGAGGTGGGAAATCAGATGTGATGAATTAGAGATGGGGAATCAGAGGCGGGGAATCAGAGGTGGGGAATCATAGGCAGGGAATCGGATGTGCGGAATCAGAGATGGGGTGTCAGAGGTGGGGAATCAGAGGTGGTGAGTCAGAGATGGGGAATCAGAGGCGGGGAATCAGAGGCAGGGAATCAGAAACGGGGAATCAGAGGCGGGCAATCATAACTGGCGAATCAGAGGAGGGGAATCAGTGGTGGGGAATCAGAGGCGGGGAATCAGATATGGTGAATCAGAGGTGGGGAATCAGAGGCGGGGAAACAGAGGCCGGGAATCAGATATGTTGTATCAGAGGTGGGGAATCAGAGGCGGGAAATCAGAGCTGGGGAATCAGAGGCGGGGAAATCAGAGTTGGGGAATCAGAGTCCTGGAATCAGAGATGGGAAATCAGAGGAGGGGAATCAAATATGGGGAATCAGAGGCGGGGAATCAGAGTTGGGGAATCAGAGTCCGGGAATCAGAGATGGGGAATCAGAGGCGGGGAATCAAATATGGGGAATAAGAGGCGGGGAATCAGAGGCGGGGAAACAGAGGCGGTGAATCAGATATGGGCAATCAGAGGTGGCGAATCAGAGGTAGAGAATCAGAGATGGGGAAGCAGAGATGGGGAATCAGAGGCGGGAAACCAGAGCTGGGGAATCAGAGGCGGGGAATCAGAGTTGGGGAATCAGAGTCCGGGAATCAGAGATGGGGAATCAGAGGCGGGGAATCAGAGCTGGGGAATCAGAGGCGGGGAATCAGAGTTGGGGAATCAGAGTCCGGGAATCAGAGATGGGGAATCAGAGGCGGGGAATCAAATATGGGGAATCAGAGGTGGGGAATCAGAGGCGGGGAAAAAGAGGCGGTGAATCAGATATGGGGAATCAGAGGTGGCGAATCAAAGGTTGAGAATCAGAGATGGGGAATCAGAGGTGGGGAATCAGAGGTTGGGAATCAGAAGCAGGGAATCAGAGGCGGGGAATCAGAGGCGGGGAATCAGAGGCAGGGAATCTGATGTGCGGAATCGGAGATGGGGAATCAGAGGCAGGGAATCAGGGGCGGGGAATCAGAGGCGGAGAATCAGAGGCCGGGAATCAGATATGGGGAAACAGAGGCGGGGAATCAGAGGCGGGGAAACAGAGGCGGGGAATCAGATATGGGGAATCAGAGGTGGGGAATCAGAGGTTGGGAATCAGAGGCAGGGAATCAGAGGTTGGGAATCAGATGCAGGGAATCAGATGCGGGGAATCAGAGGTGGGGAATCAGAGCTGGGGAATCAGAGGTGGGGAATCAGAGTTGGGGAATCAGAGTCGGGGACTTAGATATGGGGAAACAGAGGCGGGGAATCAGAGGCGGGGAAACAGACGCGGGGAATCAGAGGCGGGGATTCAGAGCTGGGGAATCAGAGGCGGGGAATCAGAGTTGGGGAATCAGAGGCGGGGAATCAGATATGGGGAATCAGAGGCGGGGAATCAGAGGCGGGGAAACAGAGGCAGGGAATCAGATATGGGGAATCAGAGGTGGGGTATCAGGGGCAGGGAATCAGTGGCAGGGATTCAGAGGCGGGGAATCAGAGGCGGGGAATCAGAGGCAGGGAATCAGACACGGGGAATCAGATATGGGGAAACAGAGGCGGGGAATCAGAGGCGGGCAAACAGAGGCGGGGAATTAGATATGGGGAATCAGAGGTGGGGAATCAGAGGTGGTGAATCAGAGATGGGGAATCACAGGCGGGGAATCAGAGGCAGGGAATAGAACGCGGGGAATCAGAGGCGGGGAATCAGAGCTGGGGAATCAGAGGCGGGGAATCATAGTTGGGAATCAGAGGCGGGGAATCAGATATGGGGAAACAGAGGCGGGGAATCAAAGGCGGGGAAACAGAGGCGGGGAATCAGATATGGGGAATCGGTTGCGGGGAATCAGAGGCGGGGAATCAGAGCTGGGGAATCAGAGGCGGGGTATCAGAGTGGGGCATCTGAGGTGGGGAATTAGATATGGGGAAACAGAGGCGGGGAATCAGAGGCGGGGAAACAGAGGCGGGGAATCAGATATGGGGAATCAGAGGTGGGGAATCAGAGGCAGGGAATCAGATGTGCGGAATCAGAGATGGGGAATCAGAGGCAGGGAATCAGAATCAGAAGCGGGGAATCAGAGGCCGGGAATCAGAGGCCGGGATTCAGATGCCGGGAATAAGAGGCCGGGAATCAGAGGTGGGGAATCAGAGTCCGGGAATCAGAGATGGGGATTCAGAGGCGGGGAATGATATATGGGGAATCAGAGGCGGGGAATCAGAGGCGGGGTAACAGAGGTGGGGAATCAGATATGGGGAATCAGAGGTGGCGAATCAAAGGCGGTGAATCAGAGATGGGGAATCAGAGGCGGGGAATCAGAGGAAGGGAATCAAACACGGGGAATCAGAGGCGGGGAATCAGAGCTGGGGAATCAGAGGCGGGGAATCAGAGTTGGGGAATCAGAGGCGGGGAATCAGATATGGGGAAACAGGGGCGGGGAATCAGAGGCAGTGAAACAGAGGCGGGGAATCAGATATGGGGAATCAGGGGTGGGTAATCAGAGCTTGGGAATCAGAGGCAGGGAATCAGAGGCGTGGAAACAGAGGCGGGGATTCAGATGTGGTGAATCAGAGATGGGGAATCAGAGGCAGGGAATCAGAATCAGAAGCGGGGTATCAGTGGCCGGGAATCAGAGGAAGGTAATCAGAGGCAGGGGATCAAACACGTGGAATCAGAGGCTGGGAATCAGAGCTGGGGAATCAGAGGCGGGGAATCAGAGCTGGGGAATCACAGGCGGGGAATCAGAGATGGGGAATCAGAGGCGGGGAATCAGAGGCAGGGAATCAGATGCGGGGAATCAGAGGCGGGGAATCAGAGCTGGCGAATCAGAGGCGGGGAATCAGAGGTGGGCAATCAGAGGATGGGAATCAGATATGGGGAATCAGAGGCAGGGAATCAGAGGTTGGGAATCAGATGCAGGGAATCAGATGCGGGGAATCAGAGGTGGGGAATCAGAGCTGGGGAATCAGAGGTGGGGAATCAGAGTTGGGGAATCAGAGTCGGGGACTTAGATATGGGGAAACAGAGGCGGGGAATCAGAGGCGGGGAAACAGACGCGGGGAATCAGAGGCGGGGATTCAGAGCTGGGGAATCAGAGGCGGGGAATCAGAGTTGGGGAATCAGAGGCGGGGAATCAGATATGGGGAATCAGAGGCGGGGAATCAGAGGCGGGGAAACAGAGGCAGGGAATCAGATATGGGGAATCAGAGGTGGGGTATCAGGGGCAGGGAATCAGTGGCAGGGATTCAGAGGCGGGGAATCAGAGGCGGGGAATCAGAGGCAGGGAATCAGACACGGGGAATCAGATATGGGGAAACAGAGGCGGGGAATCAGAGGCGGGCAAACAGAGGCGGGGAATTAGATATGGGGAATCAGAGGTGGGGAATCAGAGGTGGTGAATCAGAGATGGGGAATCACAGGCGGGGAATCAGAGGCAGGGAATAGAACGCGGGGAATCAGAGGCGGGGAATCAGAGCTGGGGAATCAGAGGCGGGGAATCATAGTTGGGAATCAGAGGCGGGGAATCAGATATGGGGAAACAGAGGCGGGGAATCAAAGGCGGGGAAACAGAGGCGGGGAATCAGATATGGGGAATCGGTTGCGGGGAATCAGAGGCGGGGAATCAGAGCTGGGGAATCAGAGGCGGGGTATCAGAGTGGGGCATCTGAGGTGGGGAATTAGATATGGGGAAACAGAGGCGGGGAATCAGAGGCGGGGAAACAGAGGCGGGGAATCAGATATGGGGAATCAGAGGTGGGGAATCAGAGGCAGGGAATCAGATGTGCGGAATCAGAGATGGGGAATCAGAGGCAGGGAATCAGAATCAGAAGCGGGGAATCAGAGGCCGGGAATCAGAGGCCGGGATTCAGATGCCGGGAATAAGAGGCCGGGAATCAGAGGTGGGGAATCAGAGTCCGGGAATCAGAGATGGGGATTCAGAGGCGGGGAATGATATATGGGGAATCAGAGGCGGGGAATCAGAGGCGGGGTAACAGAGGTGGGGAATCAGATATGGGGAATCAGAGGTGGCGAATCAAAGGCGGTGAATCAGAGATGGGGAATCAGAGGCGGGGAATCAGAGGAAGGGAATCAAACACGGGGAATCAGAGGCGGGGAATCAGAGCTGGGGAATCAGAGGCGGGGAATCAGAGTTGGGGAATCAGAGGCGGGGAATCAGATATGGGGAAACAGGGGCGGGGAATCAGAGGCAGTGAAACAGAGGCGGGGAATCAGATATGGGGAATCAGGGGTGGGTAATCAGAGCTTGGGAATCAGAGGCAGGGAATCAGAGGCGTGGAAACAGAGGCGGGGATTCAGATGTGGTGAATCAGAGATGGGGAATCAGAGGCAGGGAATCAGAATCAGAAGCGGGGTATCAGTGGCCGGGAATCAGAGGAAGGTAATCAGAGGCAGGGGATCAAACACGTGGAATCAGAGGCTGGGAATCAGAGCTGGGGAATCAGAGGCGGGGAATCAGAGCTGGGGAATCACAGGCGGGGAATCAGAGATGGGGAATCAGAGGCGGGGAATCAGAGGCAGGGAATCAGATGCGGGGAATCAGAGGCGGGGAATCAGAGCTGGCGAATCAGAGGCGGGGAATCAGAGGTGGGCAATCAGAGGATGGGAATCAGATATGGGGAATCAGAGGCGGGGAATCAGAGCTGGGGAATCACAGGCGGGGAAACAGAGGCGGGGAATCAGAGGCGGTGAAACAGAGGCGGGGAATCAGATATTGGGAATCAGAGGTGGGGAATCAGAGGTTGGGAATCAGAGGCCTGGAATCAGAGGCGTGGAATCAGAGGCAGGGAATCAGATGCGGGGAATCAGAGGAGGGGAATCAGAGCTGGGGAATCAGAGGCGGGGTATTAGAGTTGGGGAATCAGAGGCGGGGAATCAGACGCGGGGAATCAGAGGGGGGGAATCATAGCTGGCGAATCAGAGGCGGGGAATCAGAGGTGGGCAATCAGAGGCCGGGAATCAGAGGTGGTGAATCAGAGATGGGGAATCAGAGGCGGGGAATCAGTGGCAGGGAATCAGATATGGGGAATCAGAGGCGTGGAATCAGAGGCAGGGAATCAGACACGGGGAATCAGACACGGGGAATCAGAGGTGGGGAATCAGAGATGGGGAATCAGAGGCGGTGAATGAGAGATGGGGAATCAGAGGCAGGGAATCAGAGGCGGGGAATCAGATATGGGGTATAAGAGGTGGGGAATCAGGGGCGGGGAATCAGTGGCAGGGAATCAGAGGAGGGGATTCAGAGGCGGGGAATCAGAGGCAGGGAATCAGACACTGGGAATCAGAGGCGGTGAATCAGGGATGGGGAATGAGAGGCCGGGAAACAGAGGTGGGGAATCAGAGACCGGGAATCAGAGATGGGGAATCAGAGGCGGGGAATCAGATATTTGGAATCAGAGGCGGGGAATCAGAAGCGGGGAAACAGAGGCGGTGAATCAGATATTCGGAATCAGAGGTTGCGAATCAGAGGTAGAGAATCAGAGATGGGGAAGCAGAGGTGGGGAATCAGATGTGATGAATTAGAGATGGGGAATCAGAGGCGGGGTATCAGAGGTGCCAATCAGAGGCGGTGAAACAGAGGCGGGGAATCAGATATGGGGAAACAGAGGCGGGGAATCAGAGGCAGGGAATCAGAGGCGGGGAATCAGATATGGGGATTCAGAGGTGGGGAATAACAGGTTGCGAATCAGAGGCAGGGAATCAGAGGCGGGGAATCAGAGGCGGGGAATCAGAGGCAGGGAATCGGATGTGCAGAATCAGAGATGGGGAATCAGAGGTGGGGAATCAGAGGTGGTGAATCAGAGATGGGGAATCAAAGGCGTGGAATCAGAGGCAGGGTCAGACACGGGGAATCAGAGGCGGGGAATCAGATGCGGGGAACCAGAGGAGGGGAATCATAGCTGGCGAATCAGAGGCGGGGAATCAGAGGTGGGGAATCATAGGCGGGGAATCAGATATGGGAAATCAGAGGTGGGGAATCAGAGGCGGGGAAACAGAGGCGGGGATTCAGATATGTTGGATCAGAGGTGGGGAATCAGTGGCGGGGAATCAGAGCTGGGGAATCAGAGGCGGGGAATCAGAGTTGGGGAATCAGAGGCAGGGAATCAGATATGGGGAATCAGAGGTGGGGAATCAGAGGCGGGGAAACAGAGGCGGGGAATCAGATATGGGGTATCAGAGGTGGGGAATCAGGCGCGGGGAATCAGTGGCAGGGAATCAGAGGCGGGGATTCAGAGGCGGGGAATCAGAGGCAGGGAATCAGACACTGGGAGTCAGAGGCGGTGAATCAGGGATTGGGAATCAGAGGCCGGGAAACAGAGGTGGGGAATCAGAGACCGGGAATCAGAGATGGGGAATCAGAGGCGGGGAATCAGATATGGAGAATCAGAGGCGGGGAATCAGAGGCAGGGAAACAGAGGCGGTGAATCAGATATTGGGAATCAGAGGTGGCGAATCAGAGGTAGAGAATCGGAGATGGGGAAGCAGAGGTGGGGAATCAGATGTGATGAATTAGAGATGGGGAATCAGAGGCGGGGTATCAGAGGTGCCAATCAGAGGCGGGGAAACAGAGGCGGGGAATCAGATATGGGGAATCAGAGGTGGGGAATAAGAGGTTGCGAATCAGAGGCAGGGAATCAGAGGCGGGGAATCAGAGGCGGGGAATCAGAGGCAGGGAATCGGATGTGCGGAATCAGAGATGGGGTATCAGAGGTGGGGAATCAGAGGTGGTGAGTCAGACATGGGGAATCAGAGGCGGGGAATCAGAGGCAGGGAATCAGAAACGGGGAATCAGAGGCGGGCAATCATAACTGGCGAATCAGAGGAGGGGAATCAGTGGTGGGGAATCAGAGGCGGGGAATCAGATATGGTGAATCAGAGGTGGGGAATCAGAGGCGGGGAAACAGAGGCCGGGAATCAGATATGTTGTATCACAGGTGGGGAATCAGAGGCGGGAAATCAGAGCTGGGGTTTCAGAGGCGGGGAAATCAGAGTTGGGGAATCAGAGTCCGGGAATCAGAGATGGGAAATCAGAGGAGGGGAATCAAATATGGGGAATCAGAGGCGGGGAATCAGAGTTGGGGAATGAGTCCGGGAATCAGAGATGGGGAATAAGAGGCGGGGAATCAAATATGGGGAATCAGAGGCGGGGAATCAGATGCGGGGAAACAGAGGCGGTGAATCAGATATGGGCAATCAGAGGTGGCGAATCAGAGGTAGAGAATCAGAGATGGGGAAGCAGAGGTGGGGAATCAGATGTGATGAATTAGAGATGGGGAATCAGAGGCGGGGTATCAGAGGCGGGGAATCAGAGTTGGGGAATCAGAGGAGGGGATTCAGATATGGGGAAACAGAGGCCGGGAATCAGAGGCAGGGAAACAGAGGCGGGGAATCAGATATGGGGAATCAGAGGTGGGGAATTAGAGGTTGCGAATCAGAGGCAGGGAATCAGAGGCGGGGAATCAGAGGCGGGGAATCAGAGGCAGGGAATCTGATGAGCAGAATCAGAGTTGGGGAATCAGAGGTGGGGAATCAGATGCAGGGAATCAGATGCAGGGAATCAGAGGCGGGGAAACATAGCTGGCGAATCAGAGGAGGGGAATCAGAGTTGGGGAATCAGAGGCGGGGAATCAGATATGGGGAAACAGAGGCGGGGAATCAGAGGCGGGGAAACAGAGGCGGGGAATCAGATATGGGGATTCAGAGGTGGGGAATCAGAGGTTGGGAATCAGAGGCAGGGAATCAGAGGCGGGGAATCAGAGGCAGGGAATCAGATGCGGGGAATCAGAGGCAGGGAATCAGAGCTGGGGAATCAGAGGCGGGGAATCAGAGTTGGGGAATCAGAGGCGTGGAATTAGATATGGCGAAACAGAGGAGGGGAATCAGAGACGGGGAAACAGAGGCGGGGAATCAGATATGGGGAATCAGCGGTGGCGAATTAAAGGCGGTGTATCAGAGATGGGGAATCAGGGCAGGGAATCAGAGGCAGGGAATCAAACACGGGGAATCAGAGGCGGGGAATCAGAGCTGGGGAATCAGAGGCGGGGATTCAGAGTTGGGGAATCAGAGGCGGGGAAACAGAGGCGGGGAATCAGATATGGGGAATCAGAGGTGGGGAATCAGAGGTTGGGAATCAGAAGCAGGGAATCAGAGGCGGGGAATCAGAAGCGGGGAATCAGAGGCAGGGAATCCGATGTGCGGAATCGGAGATGGGGAATCAGAGGCAGGGAATCAGAGGCGGGGAATCAGAGGCGGAGAATCAGAGGCCGGGAATCAGATATGGGGAAACAGAGGCGGGGAATCAGAGGCGGGGAAACAGAGGCGGGTAATCAGATATGGGGAATCAGAGGTGGGGAATCAGAGGTTGGGAATCAGAGGCAGGGAATCAGAGGCTGGGAATCAGATGCAGGGAATCAGATGCGGGGAATCAGAGGCGGGGAATCAGAGCTGGGGAATCAGAGGTGGGGAATCAGAGTTGGGGAATCAGAGTCGGGGACTTAGATATGGGGAAACAGAGGCGGGGAATCAGAGGCTGGGAAACAGACGCGGGGAATCAGAGGCGGGGATTCAGAACTGGGGAATCAGAGGCGGGGAATCAGAGTTGGGGAATCAGAGGCGGGGAATCAGATATGGGGAATCAGAGGCGGGGAATCAGAGGCGGGGAAACAGAGGCAGGGAATCAGATATGGTGAATCAGAGGTGGGGTATCAGGGGCAGGGAATCAGTGGCAGGGAATCAGAGGCGGGGAATCAGAGGCGGGGAATCAGAGGCAGGGAATCAGACACGGGGAATCAGATATGGGGTAACAGAGGCGGGGAATCAGAGGCGGGCAAACAGAGGCGGGGAATTAGATATGGGGAATCAGAGGTGGGGAATCAGAGGTGGTGAATCAGAGATGGGGAATCACAGGCGGGGAATCAGAGGCAGGGAATAGAACGCGGGGAATCAGAGCTGGGGAATCAGAGGCAGGGAATCATAGTTGGGAATCAGAGGCGGGGAATCAGATATGGGGAAACAGAGGCGGGGAATCAAAGGCGGGGAAACAGAGGCGGGGAATCAGATATGGGGAATCGGATGCGGGGAGTCAGAGGCGGGGAATCAGAGCTGGGGAATCAGAGGCGGGGTATCAGAGTTGGGGCATCTGAGGTGGGGAATTATATATGGGGAAATAGAGGCGGGGAATCAGAGGCGGGGAAACAGAGGCGGGGAATCAGATATGGGGAATCAGAGGTGGGGAATCAGAGGCAGGGAATCAGATGTGCAGAATCAGAGATGGGGAATCAGAGGCAGGGAATCAGAATCAGAAGCGGGGAATCAGAGGCTTGGAATCAGAGGCCGGGATTCAGATGCCGGGAATAAGAGGCCGGGAATCAGAGGTGGGGAATCAGATTCCGGGAATCAGAGATGGGGATTCAGAGGCGGGGAATGATATATGGGGAATCAGAGGTGGGGAATCAGAGGCGGGGTAACAGAGGTGGGGAATCAGATATGGGGAATCAGAGGTGGCGAATCAAAGGCGGTGAATCAGAGATGGGGAATCAGAGGCGGGGAATCAGAGGCAGGGAATCAAACACGGGGAATCAGAGGCGGGGAATCAGAGCTGGGGAATCAGAGGCGGGGAATCAGAGTTGGGGAATCAGAGGCGGGGAATCAGATATGGGGAAACAGGGGCGGGGAATCAGAGGCAGGGAAACAGAGGCGGGGAATCAGATATGGGGAATCAGGGGTGGGGAATCAGAGGTTGGGAATCAGAGGCAGGGAATCAGAGGCGTGGAAACAGAGGCGGGGATTCAGATGTGGTGAATCAGAGATGGGGAATCAGAGGCAGGGAATCAGAATCAGAAGCGGGGTATCAGTGGCCGGGAATCAGAGGAAGGTAATCAGAGGCAGGGGATCAAACACGGGGAATCAGAGGCTGGGAATCAGAGCTGGGGAATCAGAGGCGGGGAATCAGAGCTGGGGAATCACAGGCGGGGAATCAGAGATGGGGAATCAGAGGCGGGGAATCAGAGGCAGGGAATCAGATGCGGGGAATCAGAGGCGGGGAATCAGAGCTGGCGAATCAGAGGCGGGGAATCAGAGGTGGGCAATCAGAGGATGGGAATAAGATATGGGGAATCAGAGGCGGGGAATCAGAGCTGGGGAATCACAGGCGGGGAAACAGAGGCGGGGAATCAGAGGCGGTGAAACAGAGGCGGGGAATCAGATATTGGGAATCAGAGGTGGGGAATCAGAGGTTGGGAATCAGAGGCCTGGAATCAGAGGCGTGGAATCAGAGGCAGGGAATCAGATGCGGGGAATCAGAGGAGGGGAATCAGAGCTGGGGAATCAGAGGCGGGGTATTAGAGTTGGGGAATCAGAGGCGGGGAATCAGACGCGGGGAATCAGAGGGGGGGAATCATAGCTGGCGAATCAGAGGCGGGGAATCAGAGGTGGGCAATCAGAGGCCGGGAATCAGAGGTGGTGAATCAGAGATGGGGAATCAGAGGCGGGGAATCAGTGGCAGGGAATCAGACACGGGGAATCAGACACGGGGAATCAGAGGTGGGGAATCAGAGATGTGGAATCAGAGGCGGTGAATGAGAGATGGGGAATCAGAGGCGGGGAATCAGAGGCGGGGAATCAGATATGGGGTATCAGAGGTGGGGAATCAGGGGCGGGGAATCAGTGGCAGGGAATCAGAGGAGGGGATTCAGAGGCGGGGAATCAGAGGCAGGGAATCAGACACTGGGAATCAGAGGCGGTGAATCAGGGATGGGGAATGAGAGGCCGGGAAACAGAGGTGGGGAATCAGCGACCGGGAATCAGAGATGGGGAATCAGAGGCGGGGAATCAGATATGGGGAATCAGAGGCGGGGAATCAGAAGCGGGGAAACAGAGGCGGTGAATCAGATATTCGGAATCAGAGGTTGCGAATCAGAGGTAGAGAATCAGAGATGGGGAAGCAGAGGTGGGGAATCAGATGTGATGAATTAGAGATGGGGAATCAGAGGCGGGGTATCAGAGGTGCCAATCAGAGGCGGTGAAACAGAGGCGGGGAATCAGATATGGGGAAACAGAGGCGGGGAATCAGAGGCAGGGAAACAGAGGCGGGGAATCAGATATGGGGATTCAGAGGTGGGGAATAACAGGTTGCGAATCAGAGGCCCAATCAGAGGCGGGGAATCAGAGGCGGGGAATCAGAGGCAGGGAATCGGATGTGCAGAATCAGAGATGGGGAATCAGAGGTGGGGAATCAGAGGTGGTGAATCAGAGATGGGGAATCAAAGGCGTGGAATCAGAGGCAGGGTCAGACACGGGGAATCAGAGGCGGGGAATCAGATGCGGGGAACCAGAGGAGGGGAATCATAGCTGGCGAATCAGAGGCGGGGAATCAGAGGTGGGGAATCATAGGCGGGGAATCAGATATGGGGAATCAGAGGTGGGGAATCAGAGGCGGGGAAACAGAGGCGGGGAATCAGATATGTTGGATCAGAGGTGGGGAATCAGAGGCGGGGAATCAGAGCTGGGGAATCAGAGGCGGGGAATCAGAGTTGGGGAATCAGAGGCAGGGAATCAGATATGGGGAATCAGAGGTGGGGAATCAGAGGCGGGGAAACAGAGGCGGGGAATCAGATATGGGGTGTCAGAGGTGGGGAATCAGGGGCGGGGAATCAGTGGCAGGGAATCAGAGGAGGGGATTCAGAGGCGGGGAATCAGGGATTGGGAATCAGAGGCCGGGAAACAGAGGTGGGGAATCAGAGACCGGGAATCAGAGATGGGGAATCAGAGGCGGGGAATCAGATATGGGGAATCAGAGGCGGGGAATCAGAGGCAGGGAAACAGAGGCGGTGAGTCAGAGATGGGGAATCAGAGGCGGGGAATCAGAGGCAGGGAATCAGAAACGGGGAATCAGAGGCGGGCAATCATAACTGGCGAATCAGAGGAGGGGAATCAGTGGTGGGGAATCAGAGGCGGGGAATCAGATATGGTGAATCAGAGGTGGGGAATCAGAGGCGGGGAATCAGAGGCAGGGAATCAGAAACGGGGAATCAGAGGCGGGCAATCATAACTGGCGAATCAGAGGAGGGGAATCAGTGGTGGGGAATCAGAGGCGGGGAATCAGATATGGTGAATCAGAGCTGGGGAATCACAGGCGGGGAATCAGAGATGGGGAATCAGAGGCGGGGAATCAGAGGCAGGGAATCAGATGCGGGGAATCAGAGGCGGGGAATCAGAGCTGGCGAATCAGAGGCGGGGAATCAGAGGTGGGCAATCAGAGGATGGGAATAAGATATGGGGAATCAGAGGCGGGGAATCAGAGCTGGGGAATCACAGGCGGGGAAACAGAGGCGGGGAATCAGAGGCGGTGAAACAGAGGCGGGGAATCAGATATTGGGAATCAGAGGTGGGGAATCAGAGGTTGGGAATCAGAGGCCTGGAATCAGAGGCGTGGAATCAGAGGCAGGGAATCAGATGCGGGGAATCAGAGGAGGGGAATCAGAGCTGGGGAATCAGAGGCGGGGTATTAGAGTTGGGGAATCAGAGGCGGGGAATCAGACGCGGGGAATCAGAGGGGGGGAATCATAGCTGGCGAATCAGAGGCGGGGAATCAGAGGTGGGCAATCAGAGGCCGGGAATCAGAGGTGGTGAATCAGAGATGGGGAATCAGAGGCGGGGAATCAGTGGCAGGGAATCAGACACGGGGAATCAGACACGGGGAATCAGAGGTGGGGAATCAGAGATGTGGAATCAGAGGCGGTGAATGAGAGATGGGGAATCAGAGGCGGGGAATCAGAGGCGGGGAATCAGATATGGGGTATCAGAGGTGGGGAATCAGGGGCGGGGAATCAGTGGCAGGGAATAAGAGGAGGGGATTCAGAGGCGGGGAATCAGAGGCAGGGAATCAGACACTGGGAATCAGAGGCGGTGAATCAGGGATGGGGAATGAGAGGCCGGGAAACAGAGGTGGGGAATCAGCGACCGGGAATCAGAGATGGGGAATCAGAGGCGGGGAATCAGATATGGGGAATCAGAGGCGGGGAATCAGAAGCGGGGAAACAGAGGCGGTGAATCAGATATTCGGAATCAGAGGTTGCGAATCAGAGGTAGAGAATCAGAGATGGGGAAGCAGAGGTGGGGAATCAGATGTGATGAATTAGAGATGGGGAATCAGAGGCGGGGTATCAGAGGTGCCAATCAGAGGCGGTGAAACAGAGGCGGGGAATCAGATATGGGGAAACAGAGGCGGGGAATCAGAGGCAGGGAAACAGAGGCGGGGAATCAGATATGGGGATTCAGAGGTGGGGAATAACAGGTTGCGAATCAGAGGCCCAATCAGAGGCGGGGAATCAGAGGCGGGGAATCAGAGGCAGGGAATCGGATGGGCAGAATCAGAGATGGGGAATCAGAGGTGGGGAATCAGAGGTGGTGAATCAGAGATGGGGAATCAAAGGCGTGGAATCAGAGGCAGGGTCAGACACGGGGAATCAGAGGCGGGGAATCAGATGCGGGGAACCAGAGGAGGGGAATCATAGCTGGCGAATCAGAGGCGGGGAATCAGAGGTGGGGAATCATAGGCGGGGAATCAGATATGGGGAATCAGAGGTGGGGAATCAGAGGCGGGGAAACAGAGGCGGGGAATCAGATATGTTGGATCAGAGGTGGGGAATCAGAGGCGGGGAATCAGAGCTGGGGAATCAGAGGCGGGGAATCAGAGTTGGGGAATCAGAGGCAGGGAATCAGATATGGGGAATCAGAGGTGGGGAATCAGAGGCGGGGAAACAGAGGCGGGGAATCAGATATGGGGTGTCAGAGGTGGGGAATCAGGGGCGGGGAATCAGTGGCAGGGAATCAGAGGAGGGGATTCAGAGGCGGGGAATCAGGGATTGGGAATCAGAGGCCGGGAAACAGAGGTGGGGAATCAGAGACCGGGAATCAGAGATGGGGAATCAGAGGCGGGGAATCAGATATGGGGAATCAGAGGCGGGGAATCAGAGGCAGGGAAACAGAGGCGGTGAGTCAGAGATGGGGAATCAGAGGCGGGGAATCAGAGGCAGGGAATCAGAAACGGGGAATCAGAGGCGGGCAATCATAACTGGCGAATCAGAGGAGGGGAATCAGTGGTGGGGAATCAGAGGCGGGGAATCAGATATGGTGAATCAGAGGTGGGGAATCAGAGGCGGGGAAACACAGGCCGGGAATCAGATATGTTGTATCAGAGGTGGGGAATCAGAGGCGGGAAATCAGAGCTGGGGAATCAGAGGCGGGGAAATCAGAGTTGGGGAATCAGAGTCCGGGAATCAGAGATGGGAAATCAGAGGAGGGGAATCAAATATGGGGAATCAGATGCGGGGAATCAGAGTTGGGGAATCAGAGTCCGGGAATCAGAGATGGGGAATCAGAGGCGGGGAATCAAATATGGGGAATAAGAGGCGGGGAATCAGAGGCGGGGTAACAGAGGCGGTGAATCAGATATGGGCAATCAGAGGTGGCGAATCAGAGGTAGAGAATCAGAGATGGGGAAGCAGAGGTGGGGAATCAGAGGCAGGGAATCAGACACTGGGAGTCAGAGGCGGTGAATCAGGGATTGGGAATCAGAGGCCGGGAAACAGAGGTGGGGAATCAGAGACCGGGAATCAGAGATGGGGAATCAGAGGCGGGGAATCAGATATGGGGAATCAGAGGCGGGGAATCAGAGGCAGGGAAACAGAGGCGGTGAGTCAGAGATGGGGAATCAGAGGCGGGGAATCAGAGGCAGGGAATCAGAAACGGGGAATCAGAGGCGGGCAATCATAACTGGCGAATCAGAGGAGGGGAATCAGTGGTGGGGAATCAGAGGCGGGGAATCAGATATGGTGAATCAGAGGTGGGGAATCAGAGGCGGGGAAACAGAGGCCGGGAATCAGATATGTTGTATCAGAGGTGGGGAATCAGAGGCGGGAAATCAGAGCTGGGGAATCAGAGGCGGGGAAATCAGAGTTGGGGAATCAGAGTCCGGGAATCAGAGATGGAAAATCAGAGGAGGGGAATCAAATATGGGGAATCAGAGGCGGGGAATCAGAGTTGGGGAATCAGAGTCCGGGAATCAGAGATGGGGAATCAGAGGCGGGGAATCAAATATGGTGAATCAGAGGCGGGGAATCAGAGTTGGGGAATCAGAGTCCGGGAATCAGAGGAGGGTAATCATAGCTGGCGAATCAGAGGCGGGGAATCAGAGGTGGGGAATCATAGGCGGGGAATCAGATATGGGGAATCAGAGGTGGGGAATCAGAGGCGGGGAAACAGAGGCGGGGAATCAGAAATGTTGGATCAGAGGTGGGGAATCAGAGGCAGGGAATCAGAGCTGGGGAATCAGAGGCGGGGAATCAGAGTTGGGGAATCAGAGGCAGGGAATCAGATATGGGGAATCAGAGGTGGGGAATCAGAGGCGGGGAAACAGAGGCGGGGAATCAGATATAGGGTATCAGAGGTGGGGAATCAGGGTCGGGGAATCAGTGGCAGGGAATCAGAGGAGGGGATTCAGAGGCGGGGAATCAGAGGCAGGGAATCAGACACTGGTAGTCAGAGGCGGTGAATCAGGGATTGGGAATCAGACGCCGGGAAACAGAGGTGGGGAATCAGAAACCGGGAATCAGAGATGGGGAATCAGAGGCGGGGAATCAGATATGGGGAATCAGAGGCGGGGAATCAGAGGCAGGGAAACAGAGGCGGTGAATCAGATATTGGGAATCAGAGGTGGCGAATCAGAGGTAGAGAATCGGAGATGGGGAAGCAGAGGTGGGAAATCAGATGTGATGAATTAGAGATGGGGAATCAGAGGCGGGGAATCAGAGGTGGGGAATCATAGGCAGGGAATCGGATGTGCGGAATCAGAGATGGGGTGTCAGAGGTGGGGAATCAGAGGTGGTGAGTCAGAGATGGGGAATCAGAGGCGGGGAATCAGAGGCAGGGAATCAGAAACGGGGAATCAGAGGCGGGCAATCATAACTGGCGAATCAGAGGAGGGGAATCAGTGGTGGGGAATCAGAGGCGGGGAATCAGATATGGTGAATCAGAGGTGGGGAATCAGAGGCGGGGAAACAGAGGCCGGGAATCAGATATGTTGTATCAGAGGTGGGGAATCAGAGGCGGGAAATCAGAGCTGGGGAATCAGAGGCGGGGAAATCAGAGTTGGGGAATCAGAGTCCTGGAATCAGAGATGGGAAATCAGAGGAGGGGAATCAAATATGGGGAATCAGAGGCGGGGAATCAGAGTTGGGGAATCAGAGTCCGGGAATCAGAGATGGGGAATCAGAGGCGGGGAATCAAATATGGGGAATAAGAGGCGGGGAATCAGAGGCGGGGAAACAGAGGCGGTGAATCAGATATGGGCAATCAGAGGTGGCGAATCAGAGGTAGAGAATCAGAGATGGGGAAGCAGAGATGGGGAATCAGAGGCGGGAAACCAGAGCTGGGGAATCAGAGGCGGGGAATCAGAGTTGGGGAATCAGAGTCCGGGAATCAGAGATGGGGAATCAGAGGCGGGGAATCAGAGCTGGGGAATCAGAGGCGGGGAATCAGAGTTGGGGAATCAGAGTCCGGGAATCAGAGATGGGGAATCAGAGGCGGGGAATCAAATATGGGGAATCAGAGGTGGGGAATCAGAGGCGGGGAAAAAGAGGCGGTGAATCAGATATGGGGAATCAGAGGTGGCGAATCAAAGGTTGAGAATCAGAGATGGGGAATCAGAGGTGGGGAATCAGAGGTTGGGAATCAGAAGCAGGGAATCAGAGGCGGGGAATCAGAGGCGGGGAATCAGAGGCAGGGAATCTGATGTGCGGAATCGGAGATGGGGAATCAGAGGCAGGGAATCAGGGGCGGGGAATCAGAGGCGGAGAATCAGAGGCCGGGAATCAGATATGGGGAAACAGAGGCGGGGAATCAGAGGCGGGGAAACAGAGGCGGGGAATCAGATATGGGGAATCAGAGGTGGGGAATCAGAGGTTGGGAATCAGAGGCAGGGAATCAGAGGTTGGGAATCAGATGCAGGGAATCAGATGCGGGGAATCAGAGGTGGGGAATCAGAGCTGGGGAATCAGAGGTGGGGAATCAGAGTTGGGGAATCAGAGTCGGGGACTTAGATATGGGGAAACAGAGGCGGGGAATCAGAGGCGGGGAAACAGACGCGGGGAATCAGAGGCGGGGATTCAGAGCTGGGGAATCAGAGGCGGGGAATCAGAGTTGGGGAATCAGAGGCGGGGAATCAGATATGGGGAATCAGAGGCGGGGAATCAGAGGCGGGGAAACAGAGGCAGGGAATCAGATATGGGGAATCAGAGGTGGGGTATCAGGGGCAGGGAATCAGTGGCAGGGATTCAGAGGCGGGGAATCAGAGGCGGGGAATCAGAGGCAGGGAATCAGACACGGGGAATCAGATATGGGGAAACAGAGGCGGGGAATCAGAGGCGGGCAAACAGAGGCGGGGAATTAGATATGGGGAATCAGAGGTGGGGAATCAGAGGTGGTGAATCAGAGATGGGGAATCACAGGCGGGGAATCAGAGGCAGGGAATAGAACGCGGGGAATCAGAGGCGGGGAATCAGAGCTGGGGAATCAGAGGCGGGGAATCATAGTTGGGAATCAGAGGCGGGGAATCAGATATGGGGAAACAGAGGCGGGGAATCAAAGGCGGGGAAACAGAGGCGGGGAATCAGATATGGGGAATCGGTTGCGGGGAATCAGAGGCGGGGAATCAGAGCTGGGGAATCAGAGGCGGGGTATCAGAGTGGGGCATCTGAGGTGGGGAATTAGATATGGGGAAACAGAGGCGGGGAATCAGAGGCGGGGAAACAGAGGCGGGGAATCAGATATGGGGAATCAGAGGTGGGGAATCAGAGGCAGGGAATCAGATGTGCGGAATCAGAGATGGGGAATCAGAGGCAGGGAATCAGAATCAGAAGCGGGGAATCAGAGGCCGGGAATCAGAGGCCGGGATTCAGATGCCGGGAATAAGAGGCCGGGAATCAGAGGTGGGGAATCAGAGTCCGGGAATCAGAGATGGGGATTCAGAGGCGGGGAATGATATATGGGGAATCAGAGGCGGGGAATCAGAGGCGGGGTAACAGAGGTGGGGAATCAGATATGGGGAATCAGAGGTGGCGAATCAAAGGCGGTGAATCAGAGATGGGGAATCAGAGGCGGGGAATCAGAGGAAGGGAATCAAACACGGGGAATCAGAGGCGGGGAATCAGAGCTGGGGAATCAGAGGCGGGGAATCAGAGTTGGGGAATCAGAGGCGGGGAATCAGATATGGGGAAACAGGGGCGGGGAATCAGAGGCAGTGAAACAGAGGCGGGGAATCAGATATGGGGAATCAGGGGTGGGTAATCAGAGCTTGGGAATCAGAGGCAGGGAATCAGAGGCGTGGAAACAGAGGCGGGGATTCAGATGTGGTGAATCAGAGATGGGGAATCAGAGGCAGGGAATCAGAATCAGAAGCGGGGTATCAGTGGCCGGGAATCAGAGGAAGGTAATCAGAGGCAGGGGATCAAACACGTGGAATCAGAGGCTGGGAATCAGAGCTGGGGAATCAGAGGCGGGGAATCAGAGCTGGGGAATCACAGGCGGGGAATCAGAGATGGGGAATCAGAGGCGGGGAATCAGAGGCAGGGAATCAGATGCGGGGAATCAGAGGCGGGGAATCAGAGCTGGCGAATCAGAGGCGGGGAATCAGAGGTGGGCAATCAGAGGATGGGAATCAGATATGGGGAATCAGAGGCAGGGAATCAGAGGTTGGGAATCAGATGCAGGGAATCAGATGCGGGGAATCAGAGGTGGGGAATCAGAGCTGGGGAATCAGAGGTGGGGAATCAGAGTTGGGGAATCAGAGTCGGGGACTTAGATATGGGGAAACAGAGGCGGGGAATCAGAGGCGGGGAAACAGACGCGGGGAATCAGAGGCGGGGATTCAGAGCTGGGGAATCAGAGGCGGGGAATCAGAGTTGGGGAATCAGAGGCGGGGAATCAGATATGGGGAATCAGAGGCGGGGAATCAGAGGCGGGGAAACAGAGGCAGGGAATCAGATATGGGGAATCAGAGGTGGGGTATCAGGGGCAGGGAATCAGTGGCAGGGATTCAGAGGCGGGGAATCAGAGGCGGGGAATCAGAGGCAGGGAATCAGACACGGGGAATCAGATATGGGGAAACAGAGGCGGGGAATCAGAGGCGGGCAAACAGAGGCGGGGAATTAGATATGGGGAATCAGAGGTGGGGAATCAGAGGTGGTGAATCAGAGATGGGGAATCACAGGCGGGGAATCAGAGGCAGGGAATAGAACGCGGGGAATCAGAGGCGGGGAATCAGAGCTGGGGAATCAGAGGCGGGGAATCATAGTTGGGAATCAGAGGCGGGGAATCAGATATGGGGAAACAGAGGCGGGGAATCAAAGGCGGGGAAACAGAGGCGGGGAATCAGATATGGGGAATCGGTTGCGGGGAATCAGAGGCGGGGAATCAGAGCTGGGGAATCAGAGGCGGGGTATCAGAGTGGGGCATCTGAGGTGGGGAATTAGATATGGGGAAACAGAGGCGGGGAATCAGAGGCGGGGAAACAGAGGCGGGGAATCAGATATGGGGAATCAGAGGTGGGGAATCAGAGGCAGGGAATCAGATGTGCGGAATCAGAGATGGGGAATCAGAGGCAGGGAATCAGAATCAGAAGCGGGGAATCAGAGGCCGGGAATCAGAGGCCGGGATTCAGATGCCGGGAATAAGAGGCCGGGAATCAGAGGTGGGGAATCAGAGTCCGGGAATCAGAGATGGGGATTCAGAGGCGGGGAATGATATATGGGGAATCAGAGGCGGGGAATCAGAGGCGGGGTAACAGAGGTGGGGAATCAGATATGGGGAATCAGAGGTGGCGAATCAAAGGCGGTGAATCAGAGATGGGGAATCAGAGGCGGGGAATCAGAGGAAGGGAATCAAACACGGGGAATCAGAGGCGGGGAATCAGAGCTGGGGAATCAGAGGCGGGGAATCAGAGTTGGGGAATCAGAGGCGGGGAATCAGATATGGGGAAACAGGGGCGGGGAATCAGAGGCAGTGAAACAGAGGCGGGGAATCAGATATGGGGAATCAGGGGTGGGTAATCAGAGCTTGGGAATCAGAGGCAGGGAATCAGAGGCGTGGAAACAGAGGCGGGGATTCAGATGTGGTGAATCAGAGATGGGGAATCAGAGGCAGGGAATCAGAATCAGAAGCGGGGTATCAGTGGCCGGGAATCAGAGGAAGGTAATCAGAGGCAGGGGATCAAACACGTGGAATCAGAGGCTGGGAATCAGAGCTGGGGAATCAGAGGCGGGGAATCAGAGCTGGGGAATCACAGGCGGGGAATCAGAGATGGGGAATCAGAGGCGGGGAATCAGAGGCAGGGAATCAGATGCGGGGAATCAGAGGCGGGGAATCAGAGCTGGCGAATCAGAGGCGGGGAATCAGAGGTGGGCAATCAGAGGATGGGAATCAGATATGGGGAATCAGAGGCGGGGAATCAGAGCTGGGGAATCACAGGCGGGGAAACAGAGGCGGGGAATCAGAGGCGGTGAAACAGAGGCGGGGAATCAGATATTGGGAATCAGAGGTGGGGAATCAGAGGTTGGGAATCAGAGGCCTGGAATCAGAGGCGTGGAATCAGAGGCAGGGAATCAGATGCGGGGAATCAGAGGAGGGGAATCAGAGCTGGGGAATCAGAGGCGGGGTATTAGAGTTGGGGAATCAGAGGCGGGGAATCAGACGCGGGGAATCAGAGGGGGGGAATCATAGCTGGCGAATCAGAGGCGGGGAATCAGAGGTGGGCAATCAGAGGCCGGGAATCAGAGGTGGTGAATCAGAGATGGGGAATCAGAGGCGGGGAATCAGTGGCAGGGAATCAGATATGGGGAATCAGAGGCGTGGAATCAGAGGCAGGGAATCAGACACGGGGAATCAGACACGGGGAATCAGAGGTGGGGAATCAGAGATGGGGAATCAGAGGCGGTGAATGAGAGATGGGGAATCAGAGGCAGGGAATCAGAGGCGGGGAATCAGATATGGGGTATAAGAGGTGGGGAATCAGGGGCGGGGAATCAGTGGCAGGGAATCAGAGGAGGGGATTCAGAGGCGGGGAATCAGAGGCAGGGAATCAGACACTGGGAATCAGAGGCGGTGAATCAGGGATGGGGAATGAGAGGCCGGGAAACAGAGGTGGGGAATCAGAGACCGGGAATCAGAGATGGGGAATCAGAGGCGGGGAATCAGATATTTGGAATCAGAGGCGGGGAATCAGAAGCGGGGAAACAGAGGCGGTGAATCAGATATTCGGAATCAGAGGTTGCGAATCAGAGGTAGAGAATCAGAGATGGGGAAGCAGAGGTGGGGAATCAGATGTGATGAATTAGAGATGGGGAATCAGAGGCGGGGTATCAGAGGTGCCAATCAGAGGCGGTGAAACAGAGGCGGGGAATCAGATATGGGGAAACAGAGGCGGGGAATCAGAGGCAGGGAATCAGAGGCGGGGAATCAGATATGGGGATTCAGAGGTGGGGAATAACAGGTTGCGAATCAGAGGCAGGGAATCAGAGGCGGGGAATCAGAGGCGGGGAATCAGAGGCAGGGAATCGGATGTGCAGAATCAGAGATGGGGAATCAGAGGTGGGGAATCAGAGGTGGTGAATCAGAGATGGGGAATCAAAGGCGTGGAATCAGAGGCAGGGTCAGACACGGGGAATCAGAGGCGGGGAATCAGATGCGGGGAACCAGAGGAGGGGAATCATAGCTGGCGAATCAGAGGCGGGGAATCAGAGGTGGGGAATCATAGGCGGGGAATCAGATATGGGAAATCAGAGGTGGGGAATCAGAGGCGGGGAAACAGAGGCGGGGATTCAGATATGTTGGATCAGAGGTGGGGAATCAGTGGCGGGGAATCAGAGCTGGGGAATCAGAGGCGGGGAATCAGAGTTGGGGAATCAGAGGCAGGGAATCAGATATGGGGAATCAGAGGTGGGGAATCAGAGGCGGGGAAACAGAGGCGGGGAATCAGATATGGGGTATCAGAGGTGGGGAATCAGGCGCGGGGAATCAGTGGCAGGGAATCAGAGGCGGGGATTCAGAGGCGGGGAATCAGAGGCAGGGAATCAGACACTGGGAGTCAGAGGCGGTGAATCAGGGATTGGGAATCAGAGGCCGGGAAACAGAGGTGGGGAATCAGAGACCGGGAATCAGAGATGGGGAATCAGAGGCGGGGAATCAGATATGGAGAATCAGAGGCGGGGAATCAGAGGCAGGGAAACAGAGGCGGTGAATCAGATATTGGGAATCAGAGGTGGCGAATCAGAGGTAGAGAATCGGAGATGGGGAAGCAGAGGTGGGGAATCAGATGTGATGAATTAGAGATGGGGAATCAGAGGCGGGGTATCAGAGGTGCCAATCAGAGGCGGGGAAACAGAGGCGGGGAATCAGATATGGGGAATCAGAGGTGGGGAATAAGAGGTTGCGAATCAGAGGCAGGGAATCAGAGGCGGGGAATCAGAGGCGGGGAATCAGAGGCAGGGAATCGGATGTGCGGAATCAGAGATGGGGTATCAGAGGTGGGGAATCAGAGGTGGTGAGTCAGACATGGGGAATCAGAGGCGGGGAATCAGAGGCAGGGAATCAGAAACGGGGAATCAGAGGCGGGCAATCATAACTGGCGAATCAGAGGAGGGGAATCAGTGGTGGGGAATCAGAGGCGGGGAATCAGATATGGTGAATCAGAGGTGGGGAATCAGAGGCGGGGAAACAGAGGCCGGGAATCAGATATGTTGTATCACAGGTGGGGAATCAGAGGCGGGAAATCAGAGCTGGGGTTTCAGAGGCGGGGAAATCAGAGTTGGGGAATCAGAGTCCGGGAATCAGAGATGGGAAATCAGAGGAGGGGAATCAAATATGGGGAATCAGAGGCGGGGAATCAGAGTTGGGGAATGAGTCCGGGAATCAGAGATGGGGAATAAGAGGCGGGGAATCAAATATGGGGAATCAGAGGCGGGGAATCAGATGCGGGGAAACAGAGGCGGTGAATCAGATATGGGCAATCAGAGGTGGCGAATCAGAGGTAGAGAATCAGAGATGGGGAAGCAGAGGTGGGGAATCAGATGTGATGAATTAGAGATGGGGAATCAGAGGCGGGGTATCAGAGGCGGGGAATCAGAGTTGGGGAATCAGAGGAGGGGATTCAGATATGGGGAAACAGAGGCCGGGAATCAGAGGCAGGGAAACAGAGGCGGGGAATCAGATATGGGGAATCAGAGGTGGGGAATTAGAGGTTGCGAATCAGAGGCAGGGAATCAGAGGCGGGGAATCAGAGGCGGGGAATCAGAGGCAGGGAATCTGATGAGCAGAATCAGAGTTGGGGAATCAGAGGTGGGGAATCAGATGCAGGGAATCAGATGCAGGGAATCAGAGGCGGGGAAACATAGCTGGCGAATCAGAGGAGGGGAATCAGAGTTGGGGAATCAGAGGCGGGGAATCAGATATGGGGAAACAGAGGCGGGGAATCAGAGGCGGGGAAACAGAGGCGGGGAATCAGATATGGGGATTCAGAGGTGGGGAATCAGAGGTTGGGAATCAGAGGCAGGGAATCAGAGGCGGGGAATCAGAGGCAGGGAATCAGATGCGGGGAATCAGAGGCAGGGAATCAGAGCTGGGGAATCAGAGGCGGGGAATCAGAGTTGGGGAATCAGAGGCGTGGAATTAGATATGGCGAAACAGAGGAGGGGAATCAGAGACGGGGAAACAGAGGCGGGGAATCAGATATGGGGAATCAGCGGTGGCGAATTAAAGGCGGTGTATCAGAGATGGGGAATCAGGGCAGGGAATCAGAGGCAGGGAATCAAACACGGGGAATCAGAGGCGGGGAATCAGAGCTGGGGAATCAGAGGCGGGGATTCAGAGTTGGGGAATCAGAGGCGGGGAAACAGAGGCGGGGAATCAGATATGGGGAATCAGAGGTGGGGAATCAGAGGTTGGGAATCAGAAGCAGGGAATCAGAGGCGGGGAATCAGAAGCGGGGAATCAGAGGCAGGGAATCCGATGTGCGGAATCGGAGATGGGGAATCAGAGGCAGGGAATCAGAGGCGGGGAATCAGAGGCGGAGAATCAGAGGCCGGGAATCAGATATGGGGAAACAGAGGCGGGGAATCAGAGGCGGGGAAACAGAGGCGGGTAATCAGATATGGGGAATCAGAGGTGGGGAATCAGAGGTTGGGAATCAGAGGCAGGGAATCAGAGGCTGGGAATCAGATGCAGGGAATCAGATGCGGGGAATCAGAGGCGGGGAATCAGAGCTGGGGAATCAGAGGTGGGGAATCAGAGTTGGGGAATCAGAGTCGGGGACTTAGATATGGGGAAACAGAGGCGGGGAATCAGAGGCTGGGAAACAGACGCGGGGAATCAGAGGCGGGGATTCAGAACTGGGGAATCAGAGGCGGGGAATCAGAGTTGGGGAATCAGAGGCGGGGAATCAGATATGGGGAATCAGAGGCGGGGAATCAGAGGCGGGGAAACAGAGGCAGGGAATCAGATATGGTGAATCAGAGGTGGGGTATCAGGGGCAGGGAATCAGTGGCAGGGAATCAGAGGCGGGGAATCAGAGGCGGGGAATCAGAGGCAGGGAATCAGACACGGGGAATCAGATATGGGGTAACAGAGGCGGGGAATCAGAGGCGGGCAAACAGAGGCGGGGAATTAGATATGGGGAATCAGAGGTGGGGAATCAGAGGTGGTGAATCAGAGATGGGGAATCACAGGCGGGGAATCAGAGGCAGGGAATAGAACGCGGGGAATCAGAGCTGGGGAATCAGAGGCAGGGAATCATAGTTGGGAATCAGAGGCGGGGAATCAGATATGGGGAAACAGAGGCGGGGAATCAAAGGCGGGGAAACAGAGGCGGGGAATCAGATATGGGGAATCGGATGCGGGGAGTCAGAGGCGGGGAATCAGAGCTGGGGAATCAGAGGCGGGGTATCAGAGTTGGGGCATCTGAGGTGGGGAATTATATATGGGGAAATAGAGGCGGGGAATCAGAGGCGGGGAAACAGAGGCGGGGAATCAGATATGGGGAATCAGAGGTGGGGAATCAGAGGCAGGGAATCAGATGTGCAGAATCAGAGATGGGGAATCAGAGGCAGGGAATCAGAATCAGAAGCGGGGAATCAGAGGCTTGGAATCAGAGGCCGGGATTCAGATGCCGGGAATAAGAGGCCGGGAATCAGAGGTGGGGAATCAGATTCCGGGAATCAGAGATGGGGATTCAGAGGCGGGGAATGATATATGGGGAATCAGAGGTGGGGAATCAGAGGCGGGGTAACAGAGGTGGGGAATCAGATATGGGGAATCAGAGGTGGCGAATCAAAGGCGGTGAATCAGAGATGGGGAATCAGAGGCGGGGAATCAGAGGCAGGGAATCAAACACGGGGAATCAGAGGCGGGGAATCAGAGCTGGGGAATCAGAGGCGGGGAATCAGAGTTGGGGAATCAGAGGCGGGGAATCAGATATGGGGAAACAGGGGCGGGGAATCAGAGGCAGGGAAACAGAGGCGGGGAATCAGATATGGGGAATCAGGGGTGGGGAATCAGAGGTTGGGAATCAGAGGCAGGGAATCAGAGGCGTGGAAACAGAGGCGGGGATTCAGATGTGGTGAATCAGAGATGGGGAATCAGAGGCAGGGAATCAGAATCAGAAGCGGGGTATCAGTGGCCGGGAATCAGAGGAAGGTAATCAGAGGCAGGGGATCAAACACGGGGAATCAGAGGCTGGGAATCAGAGCTGGGGAATCAGAGGCGGGGAATCAGAGCTGGGGAATCACAGGCGGGGAATCAGAGATGGGGAATCAGAGGCGGGGAATCAGAGGCAGGGAATCAGATGCGGGGAATCAGAGGCGGGGAATCAGAGCTGGCGAATCAGAGGCGGGGAATCAGAGGTGGGCAATCAGAGGATGGGAATAAGATATGGGGAATCAGAGGCGGGGAATCAGAGCTGGGGAATCACAGGCGGGGAAACAGAGGCGGGGAATCAGAGGCGGTGAAACAGAGGCGGGGAATCAGATATTGGGAATCAGAGGTGGGGAATCAGAGGTTGGGAATCAGAGGCCTGGAATCAGAGGCGTGGAATCAGAGGCAGGGAATCAGATGCGGGGAATCAGAGGAGGGGAATCAGAGCTGGGGAATCAGAGGCGGGGTATTAGAGTTGGGGAATCAGAGGCGGGGAATCAGACGCGGGGAATCAGAGGGGGGGAATCATAGCTGGCGAATCAGAGGCGGGGAATCAGAGGTGGGCAATCAGAGGCCGGGAATCAGAGGTGGTGAATCAGAGATGGGGAATCAGAGGCGGGGAATCAGTGGCAGGGAATCAGACACGGGGAATCAGACACGGGGAATCAGAGGTGGGGAATCAGAGATGTGGAATCAGAGGCGGTGAATGAGAGATGGGGAATCAGAGGCGGGGAATCAGAGGCGGGGAATCAGATATGGGGTATCAGAGGTGGGGAATCAGGGGCGGGGAATCAGTGGCAGGGAATCAGAGGAGGGGATTCAGAGGCGGGGAATCAGAGGCAGGGAATCAGACACTGGGAATCAGAGGCGGTGAATCAGGGATGGGGAATGAGAGGCCGGGAAACAGAGGTGGGGAATCAGCGACCGGGAATCAGAGATGGGGAATCAGAGGCGGGGAATCAGATATGGGGAATCAGAGGCGGGGAATCAGAAGCGGGGAAACAGAGGCGGTGAATCAGATATTCGGAATCAGAGGTTGCGAATCAGAGGTAGAGAATCAGAGATGGGGAAGCAGAGGTGGGGAATCAGATGTGATGAATTAGAGATGGGGAATCAGAGGCGGGGTATCAGAGGTGCCAATCAGAGGCGGTGAAACAGAGGCGGGGAATCAGATATGGGGAAACAGAGGCGGGGAATCAGAGGCAGGGAAACAGAGGCGGGGAATCAGATATGGGGATTCAGAGGTGGGGAATAACAGGTTGCGAATCAGAGGCCCAATCAGAGGCGGGGAATCAGAGGCGGGGAATCAGAGGCAGGGAATCGGATGTGCAGAATCAGAGATGGGGAATCAGAGGTGGGGAATCAGAGGTGGTGAATCAGAGATGGGGAATCAAAGGCGTGGAATCAGAGGCAGGGTCAGACACGGGGAATCAGAGGCGGGGAATCAGATGCGGGGAACCAGAGGAGGGGAATCATAGCTGGCGAATCAGAGGCGGGGAATCAGAGGTGGGGAATCATAGGCGGGGAATCAGATATGGGGAATCAGAGGTGGGGAATCAGAGGCGGGGAAACAGAGGCGGGGAATCAGATATGTTGGATCAGAGGTGGGGAATCAGAGGCGGGGAATCAGAGCTGGGGAATCAGAGGCGGGGAATCAGAGTTGGGGAATCAGAGGCAGGGAATCAGATATGGGGAATCAGAGGTGGGGAATCAGAGGCGGGGAAACAGAGGCGGGGAATCAGATATGGGGTGTCAGAGGTGGGGAATCAGGGGCGGGGAATCAGTGGCAGGGAATCAGAGGAGGGGATTCAGAGGCGGGGAATCAGGGATTGGGAATCAGAGGCCGGGAAACAGAGGTGGGGAATCAGAGACCGGGAATCAGAGATGGGGAATCAGAGGCGGGGAATCAGATATGGGGAATCAGAGGCGGGGAATCAGAGGCAGGGAAACAGAGGCGGTGAGTCAGAGATGGGGAATCAGAGGCGGGGAATCAGAGGCAGGGAATCAGAAACGGGGAATCAGAGGCGGGCAATCATAACTGGCGAATCAGAGGAGGGGAATCAGTGGTGGGGAATCAGAGGCGGGGAATCAGATATGGTGAATCAGAGGTGGGGAATCAGAGGCGGGGAATCAGAGGCAGGGAATCAGAAACGGGGAATCAGAGGCGGGCAATCATAACTGGCGAATCAGAGGAGGGGAATCAGTGGTGGGGAATCAGAGGCGGGGAATCAGATATGGTGAATCAGAGCTGGGGAATCACAGGCGGGGAATCAGAGATGGGGAATCAGAGGCGGGGAATCAGAGGCAGGGAATCAGATGCGGGGAATCAGAGGCGGGGAATCAGAGCTGGCGAATCAGAGGCGGGGAATCAGAGGTGGGCAATCAGAGGATGGGAATAAGATATGGGGAATCAGAGGCGGGGAATCAGAGCTGGGGAATCACAGGCGGGGAAACAGAGGCGGGGAATCAGAGGCGGTGAAACAGAGGCGGGGAATCAGATATTGGGAATCAGAGGTGGGGAATCAGAGGTTGGGAATCAGAGGCCTGGAATCAGAGGCGTGGAATCAGAGGCAGGGAATCAGATGCGGGGAATCAGAGGAGGGGAATCAGAGCTGGGGAATCAGAGGCGGGGTATTAGAGTTGGGGAATCAGAGGCGGGGAATCAGACGCGGGGAATCAGAGGGGGGGAATCATAGCTGGCGAATCAGAGGCGGGGAATCAGAGGTGGGCAATCAGAGGCCGGGAATCAGAGGTGGTGAATCAGAGATGGGGAATCAGAGGCGGGGAATCAGTGGCAGGGAATCAGACACGGGGAATCAGACACGGGGAATCAGAGGTGGGGAATCAGAGATGTGGAATCAGAGGCGGTGAATGAGAGATGGGGAATCAGAGGCGGGGAATCAGAGGCGGGGAATCAGATATGGGGTATCAGAGGTGGGGAATCAGGGGCGGGGAATCAGTGGCAGGGAATAAGAGGAGGGGATTCAGAGGCGGGGAATCAGAGGCAGGGAATCAGACACTGGGAATCAGAGGCGGTGAATCAGGGATGGGGAATGAGAGGCCGGGAAACAGAGGTGGGGAATCAGCGACCGGGAATCAGAGATGGGGAATCAGAGGCGGGGAATCAGATATGGGGAATCAGAGGCGGGGAATCAGAAGCGGGGAAACAGAGGCGGTGAATCAGATATTCGGAATCAGAGGTTGCGAATCAGAGGTAGAGAATCAGAGATGGGGAAGCAGAGGTGGGGAATCAGATGTGATGAATTAGAGATGGGGAATCAGAGGCGGGGTATCAGAGGTGCCAATCAGAGGCGGTGAAACAGAGGCGGGGAATCAGATATGGGGAAACAGAGGCGGGGAATCAGAGGCAGGGAAACAGAGGCGGGGAATCAGATATGGGGATTCAGAGGTGGGGAATAACAGGTTGCGAATCAGAGGCCCAATCAGAGGCGGGGAATCAGAGGCGGGGAATCAGAGGCAGGGAATCGGATGGGCAGAATCAGAGATGGGGAATCAGAGGTGGGGAATCAGAGGTGGTGAATCAGAGATGGGGAATCAAAGGCGTGGAATCAGAGGCAGGGTCAGACACGGGGAATCAGAGGCGGGGAATCAGATGCGGGGAACCAGAGGAGGGGAATCATAGCTGGCGAATCAGAGGCGGGGAATCAGAGGTGGGGAATCATAGGCGGGGAATCAGATATGGGGAATCAGAGGTGGGGAATCAGAGGCGGGGAAACAGAGGCGGGGAATCAGATATGTTGGATCAGAGGTGGGGAATCAGAGGCGGGGAATCAGAGCTGGGGAATCAGAGGCGGGGAATCAGAGTTGGGGAATCAGAGGCAGGGAATCAGATATGGGGAATCAGAGGTGGGGAATCAGAGGCGGGGAAACAGAGGCGGGGAATCAGATATGGGGTGTCAGAGGTGGGGAATCAGGGGCGGGGAATCAGTGGCAGGGAATCAGAGGAGGGGATTCAGAGGCGGGGAATCAGGGATTGGGAATCAGAGGCCGGGAAACAGAGGTGGGGAATCAGAGACCGGGAATCAGAGATGGGGAATCAGAGGCGGGGAATCAGATATGGGGAATCAGAGGCGGGGAATCAGAGGCAGGGAAACAGAGGCGGTGAGTCAGAGATGGGGAATCAGAGGCGGGGAATCAGAGGCAGGGAATCAGAAACGGGGAATCAGAGGCGGGCAATCATAACTGGCGAATCAGAGGAGGGGAATCAGTGGTGGGGAATCAGAGGCGGGGAATCAGATATGGTGAATCAGAGGTGGGGAATCAGAGGCGGGGAAACACAGGCCGGGAATCAGATATGTTGTATCAGAGGTGGGGAATCAGAGGCGGGAAATCAGAGCTGGGGAATCAGAGGCGGGGAAATCAGAGTTGGGGAATCAGAGTCCGGGAATCAGAGATGGGAAATCAGAGGAGGGGAATCAAATATGGGGAATCAGATGCGGGGAATCAGAGTTGGGGAATCAGAGTCCGGGAATCAGAGATGGGGAATCAGAGGCGGGGAATCAAATATGGGGAATAAGAGGCGGGGAATCAGAGGCGGGGTAACAGAGGCGGTGAATCAGATATGGGCAATCAGAGGTGGCGAATCAGAGGTAGAGAATCAGAGATGGGGAAGCAGAGGTGGGGAATCAGAGGCGGGAAATCAGAGCTGGGGAATCAGAGGCGGGGAATCAGAGTTGGGGAATCAGAGTCCGGGAATCAGAGATGGGGAATCAGAGGCGGGGAATCAAATATGGGGAATCAGAGGCGGGGAATCAGAGGCGGGGATACAGAGGCGGAGAATCAGATATGGGGAATCAGAGGTGGCGAATCAGAGGTTGAGAATCAGAGATGGGGAAGCAGAGGTGGGGAATCAGATGTGATGAATTAGAGATGGGGAATCAGAGGCGGGGTATCAGAGGCGGCCAATCAGAGGCGGGGAATCAGAGTCGTGGAATCAGATATGGGAAATCAGAGGTGGGGAATCAGAGGTGGGGAAACAGAGGCGGGGAATCAGATATGGGGTATCAGAGGTGGGGAATCAGGGGCGGGGAATCAGTGGCAGGGAATCAGAGGAGGGGATTCAGAGGCGGGGAATCAGAGGCAGGGAATCAGACACTGGGAATCAGAGGCGGTGAATCAGGGATGGGGAATGAGAGGCCGGGAAACAGAAGCGGGGAAACAGAGGCAGTGAATCAGATATTCGGAATCAGAGGTTGCGATTCAGAGGTAGAGAATCAGAGATGGGGAAGCAGAGGTGGGGAATCAGATGTGATGAATTAGAGATGGGGAATCAGAGGCGGGGTATCAGAGGTGCCAATCAGAGGCGGTGAAACAGAGGCGGGGAATCAGAGGTGGGGAATCAGAGATGGGGAATCAGAGGCGGTGAATGAGAGATGGGGAATCAGAGGCGGGGAATCAGAGGTGCCAATCAGAGGCGGTGAAACAGAGGCGGGGAATCAGATATGGGGAAACAGAGGCGGGGAATCAGAGGCAGGGAAACAGAGGCAGGGAATCAGATATGGGGATTCAGAGGTGGGGAATAACAGGTTGCGAATCAGAGGCAGGGAATCAGAGGCGGAGAATCAGATATGGGGAATCAGAGGTGGCGAATCAGAGGTTGAGAATCAGAGATGGGGAAGCAGAGGTGGGGAATCAGATGTGATGAATTAGAGATGGGGAATCAGAGGCGGGGTATCAGAGGCGGGGATACAGAGGCGGAGAATCAGATATGGGGAATCAGAGGTGGCGAATCAGAGGTTGAGAATCAGAGATGGGGAAGCAGAGGTGGGGAATCAGATGTGATGAATTAGAGATGGGGAATCAGAGGCGGGGTATCAGAGGCGGCCAATCAGAGGCGGGGAATCAGAGTCGTGGAATCAGATATGGGAAATCAGAGGTGGGGAATCAGAGGTGGGGAAACAGAGGCGGGGAATCAGATATGGGGTATCAGAGGTGGGGAATCAGGGGCGGGGAATCAGTGGCAGGGAATCAGAGGAGGGGATTCAGAGGCGGGGAATCAGAGGCAGGGAATCAGACACTGGGAATCAGAGGCGGTGAATCAGGGATGGGGAATGAGAGGCCGGGAAACAGAAGCGGGGAAACAGAGGCAGTGAATCAGATATTCGGAATCAGAGGTTGCGATTCAGAGGTAGAGAATCAGAGATGGGGAAGCAGAGGTGGGGAATCAGATGTGATGAATTAGAGATGGGGAATCAGAGGCGGGGTATCAGAGGTGCCAATCAGAGGCGGTGAAACAGAGGCGGGGAATCAGAGGTGGGGAATCAGAGATGGGGAATCAGAGGCGGTGAATGAGAGATGGGGAATCAGAGGCGGGGAATCAGAGGTGCCAATCAGAGGCGGTGAAACAGAGGCGGGGAATCAGATATGGGGAAACAGAGGCGGGGAATCAGAGGCAGGGAAACAGAGGCAGGGAATCAGATATGGGGATTCAGAGGTGGGGAATAACAGGTTGCGAATCAGAGGCAGGGAATCAGAGGCGGGGAATCAGAGGCGGGGAATCAGAGGCAGGGAATCGGATGTGCAGAATCAGAGATGGGGAATCAGAGGTGGGGAATCAGAGGTGGTGAATCAGAGATGGGGAATCAAAGGCGTGGAATCAGAGGCAGGGTCAGACACGGGGAATCAGAGGCGGGGAATCAGATGCGGGGAACCAGAGGAGGGGAATCATAGTTGGCGAATCAGAGGCGGGGAATCAGAGGCGGGGAATCAGAGTTGGGGAATCAGAGTCAGGGAATCAGAGATGGGGAATCAGAGGCGGGGAATCAAATGTGGGGAATCAGAGGCGGGGAATCAGAGGCGGGGATACAGAGGCGGAGAATCAGATATGGGGAATCAGAGGTGGCGAATCAGAGGTTGAGAATCAGAGATGGGGAAGCAGAGGTGGGGAATCAGATGTGATGAATTAGAGATGGGGAATCAGAGGCGGGGTATCAGAGGCGGCCAATCAGAGGCGGGGAATCAGAGTCGTGGAATCAGATATGGGAAATCAGAGGTGGGGAATCAGAGGTGGGGAAACAGAGGCGGGGAATCAGATATGGGGTATCAGAGGTGGGGAATCAGGGGCGGGGAATCAGTGGCAGGGAATCAGAGGAGGGGATTCAGAGGCGGGGAATCAGAGGCAGGGAATCAGACACTGGGAACCAGAGGCGGTGAATCAGGGATGGGGAATGAGAGGCCGGGAAACAGAAGCGGGGAAACAGAGGCAGTGAATCAGATATTCGGAATCAGAGGTTGCGATTCAGAGGTAGAGAATCAGAGATGGGGAAGCAGAGGTGGGGAATCAGATGTGATGAATTCGAGATGGGGAATCAGAGGCGGGGTATCAGAGGTGCCAATCAGAGGCGGTGAAACAGAGGCGGGGAATCAGAGGTGGGGAATCAGAGATGGGGAATCAGAGGCGGTGAATGAGAGATGGGGAATCAGAGGCGGGGAATCAGAGGTGCCAATCAGAGGCGGTGAAACAGAGGCGGGGAATCAGATATGGGGAAACAGAGGCGGGGAATCAGAGGCAGGGAAACAGAGGCAGGGAATCAGATATGGGGATTCAGAGGTGGGGAATAACAGGTTGCGAATCAGAGGCAGGGAATCAGAGGCGGGGAATCAGAGGCGGGGAATCAGAGGCAGGGAAATCGGATGTGCAGAATCAGAGATGGGGAATCAGAGGTGGCGAATCAGAGGCGGGGAATCAGAGGTGGGGAATCATAGGCGGGGAATCAGATATGGGGAATCAGAGGTGGGGAATCAGAGGCGGGGAAACAGAGGCGGGGAATCAGATATGTTGGATCAGAGGTGGGGAATCAGAGGCGGGGAATCAGAGCTGGGGAATCAGAGGCGGGGAATCAGAGTTGGGGAATCAGAGGCAGGGAATCAGATATGGGGAATCAGAGGTGGGGAATCAGAGGCGGGGAAACTGAGGCGGGGAATCAGATATGGGGTATCAGAGGTGGGGAATCAGGGGCGGGGAATCAGTGGCAGGGAATCAGAGGAGGGGATTCAGAGGCGGGGAATCAGGGATTGGGAATCAGAGGCCGGGAAACAGAGGTGGGGAATCAGAGACCGGGAATCAGAGATGGGGAATCAGAGGCGGGGAATCAGATATGGGGAATCAGAGGCGGGGAATCAGAGGCAGGGGAACAGAGGCGGTGAGTCAGAGATGGGGAATCAGAGGCGGGGAATCAGAGGCAGGGAATCAGAAACGGGGAATCAGAGGCGGGCAATCATAACTGGCGAATCAGAGGAGGGGAATCAGTGGTGGGGAATCAGAGGCGGGGAATCAGATATGGTGAATCAGAGGTGGGGAATCAGAGGCGGGGAAACAGAGGCCGGGAATCAGATATGTTGTATCAGAGGTGGGGAATCAGAGGCGGGAAATCAGAGCTGGGGAATCAGAGGCGGGGAAATCAGAGTTGGGGAATCAGAGTCCGGGAATCAGAGATGGGAAATCAGAGGAGGGGAATCAAATATGGGGAATCAGAGGCGGGGAATCAGAGGCGGGGAAACAGAGGCGGTGAATCAGATATGGGCAATCAGAGGTGGCGAATCTGAGGTAGAGAATCAGAGATGGGGAAGCAGACGTGGGGAATCAGAGGCGGGAAATCAGAGCTGGGGAATCAGAGGCGGGGAATCAGAGTTGGGGAATCAGAGTCCGGGAATCAGAGATGGGGAATCAGAGGCGGGGAATCAAATATGGGGAATCAGAGGCGGGGAATCAGAGGCGGGGATACAGAGGCGGTGAATCAGATATGGGGAATCAGAGGTGGCGAATCAGAGGTTGAGAATCAGAGATGGGGAAGCAGAGGTGGGGAATCAGATGTGATGAATTAGAGATGGGGAATCAGAGGCGGGGTATCAGAGGCGGCCAATCAGAGGCGGGGAATCAGAGTCGTGGAATCAGATATGGGAAATCAGAGGTGGGGAATCAGAGGCGGGGAAACAGAGGCGGGGAATCAGATATGGGGTATCAGAGGTGGGGAATCAGGGGCGGGGAATCAGTGGCAGGGAATCAGAGGAGGGGATTCAGAGGCGGGGAATCAGAGGCAGGGAATCAGACACTGGGAATCAGAGGCGGTGAATCAGGGATGGGGAATGAGAGGCCGGGAAACAGAGGTGGGGAATCAGAGACCGGGAATCAGAGATGGGGAATCAGAGGCGGGGAATCAGATATGGGGAATCAGAGGCGGGGAATCAGAAGCGGGGAAACAGAGGCTGTGAATCAGATATTCGGAAGCAGAGGTTGCGAATCAGAGGTAGAGAATCAGAGATGGGGAAGCAGAGGTGGGGAATCAGATGTGATGAATTAGAGATGGGGAATCAGAGGCGGGGTATCAGAGGTGCCAATCAGAGGCGGTGAAAAAGAGGCGGGGAATCAGATATGGGGAAACAGAGGCGGGGAATCAGAGGCAGGGAAACAGAGGCGGGGAATCAGATATGGGGATTCAGAGGTGGGGAATAACAGGTTGCGAATCAGAGGCAGGGAATCAGAGGCGGGGAATCAGAGGCGGGGAATCAGAGGCAGGGAATCGGATGTGCAGAATCAGAGATGGGGAATCAGAGGTGGGGAATCAGAGGTGGTGAATCAGAGATGGGGAATCAAAGGCGTGGAATCAGAGGCAGGGTCAGACACGGGGAATCAGAGGCGGGGAATCAGATGCGGGGAACCAGAGGAGGGGAATCATAGCTGGCGAATCAGAGGCGGGGAATCAGAGGTGGGGAATCATTGGCGGGGAATCAGATATGGGGAATCAGAGGTGGGGAATCAGAGGCGGGGAAACAGAGGCGGGGAATCAGATATGTTGGATCAGAGGTGGGGAATCAGAGGCGGGGAATCAGAGCTGGGGAATCAGAGGCGGGGAATCAGAGTTGGGGAATCAGAGGCAGGGAATCAGATATGGGGAATCAGAGGTGGGGAATCAGAGGCGGGGAAACAGAGGCGGGGAATCAGATATTGGGAATCAGAGGTGGCGAATCAGAGGTAGAGAATCGGAGATGGGGAAGCAGAGGTGGGGAATCAGATGTGATGAATTAGAGATGGGGAATCAGAGGCGGGGTATCAGAGGTGCCAATCAGAGGCGGGGAAACAGAGGCGGGGAATCAGATATGGGGAATCAGAGGTGGGGAATAAGAGGTTGCGAATCAGAGGCAGGGAATCAGAGGCGGGGAATCAGAGGCGGGGAATCAGAGGCAGGGAATCGGATGTGCGGAATCAGAGATGGGGTATCAGAGGTGGGGAATCAGAGGTGGTGAGTCAGACATGGGGAATCAGAGGCGGGGAATCAGAGGCAGGGAATCAGAGGAGGGGATTCAGAGGCGGGGAATCAGAGGCAGGGAATCAGACACTGGGAGTCAGAGGCGGTGAATCAGGGATTGGGAATCAGAGGCCGGGAAACAGAGGTGGGGAATCAGAGACCGGGAATCAGAGATGGGGAATCAGAGGCGGGGAATCAGATATGGGGAATCAGAGGCAGGGAAACAGAGGCGGTGAATCAGATATTGGGAATCAGAGGTGGCGAATCAGAGGTAGAGAATCGGAGCTGGGGAAGCAGAGGTGGGGAATCAGATGTGATGAATTAGAGATGGGGAATCAGAGGCGGGGTATCAGAGGTGCCAATCAGAGGCAGGGAATCAGAGGCGGGGAATCAGAGGCGGGGAATCAGAGGCAGGGAATCGGATGTGCGGAATCAGAGATGGGGTATCAGAGGTGGGGAATCAGAGGTGGTGAGTCAGACATGGGGAATCAGAGGCGGGGAATCAGAGGCAGGGAATCAGAAACGGGGAATCAGAGGCGGGCAATCATAACTGGCGAATCAGAGGAGGGGAATCAGTGGTGGGGAATCAGAGGCGGGGAATCAGATATGGTGAATCAGAGGTGGGGAATCAGAGGCGGGGAAACAGAGGCCGGGAATCAGATATGTTGTATCACAGGTGGGGAATCAGAGGCGGGAAATCAGAGCTGGGGATTCAGAGGCGGGGAAATCAGAGTTGGGGAATCAGAGTCCGGGAATCAGAGATGGGAAATCAGAGGAGGGGAATCAAATATGGGGAATCAGAGGCGGGGAATCAGAGTTGGGGAATGAGTCCGGGAATCAGAGATGGGGAATCAGAGGCGGGGAATCAAATATGGGGAATCAGAGGCGGGGAATCAGATGCGGGGAAACAGAGGCGGTGAATCAGATATGGGCAATCAGAGGTGGCGAATCAGAGGTAGAGAATCAGAGATGGGGAAGCAGAGGTGGGGAATCAGATGTGATGAATTAGAGATGGGGAATCAGAGGCGGGGTATCAGAGGCGGGGAATCAGAGTTGGGGAATCAGAGGAGGGGAATCAGATATGGGGAAACAGAGGCCGGGAATCAGAGGCAGGAAAACAGAGTCGGGGAATCAGATATGGGGAATCAGAGGTGGGGAATTAGAGGTTGCGAATCAGAGGCAGGGAATCAGAGGCGGGGAATCAGAGGCGGGGAATCAGAGGCAGGGAATCGGATGAGCGGAATCAGAGATGGGGAATCAGAGGTGGGGAATCAGAGGTGGAGAATCAGAGAAGGGGAATCAGAGGCGGGGAATCAGATGCAGGGAATCAGATGCAGGGAATCAGAGGCGGGGAATCATAGCTGGCGAATCAGAGGAGGGGAATCAGAGTTGGGGAATCAGAGGCGGGGAATCAGATATGGGGAAACAGAGGCGGGGAATCAGAGGCGGGGAAACAGAGGCGGGGAATCAGATATGGGGATTCAGAGGTGGGGAATCAGAGGTTGGGAATCAGAGGCAGGGAATCAGAGGCGGGGAATCAGAGGCAGGGAATCAGATGCGGGGAATCAGAGGCAGGGAATCAGAGCTGGGGAATCAGAGGCGGGGAATCAGAGTTGGGGAATCAGAGGCGTGGAATTAGATATGGCGAAACAGAGGAGGGGAATCAGAGACGGGGAAACAGAGGCGGGGAATCAGATATGGGGAATCAGCGGTGGCGAATTAAAGGCGGTGTATCAGAGATGGGGAATCAGGGCAGGGAATCAGAGGCAGGGAATCAAACACGGGGAATCAGAGGCGGGGAATCAGAGCTGGGGAATCAGAGGCGGGGATTCAGAGTTGGGGAATCAGAGGCGGGGAAACAGAGGCGGGGAATCAGATATGGGGAATCAGAGGTGGGGAATCAGAGGTTGGGAATCAGAAGCAGGGAATCAGAGGTGGGGAATCAGAGGCGGGGAATCAGAGGCAGGGAATCCGATGTGCGGAATCGGAGATGGGGAATCAGAGGCAGGGAATCAGAGGCGGGGAATCAGAGGCGGAAAATCAGAGGCCGGGAATCAGATATGGGGAAACAGAGGCGGGGAATCAAAGGCGGGGAAACAGAGGCGGGGAATCAGATATGGGGAATCAGAGGTGGGGAATCAGAGGTTGGGAATCAGAGGCAGGGAATCAGAGGCTGGGAATCAGATGCAGGGAATCAGATGCGGGGAATCAGAGGCGGGGAATCAGAGCTGGGGAATCAGAGGTGGGGAATCAGAGTTGGGGAATCAGAGTCGGGGACTTAGATATGGGGAAACAGAGGCGGGGAATCAGAGGCGGGGAAACAGACGCGGGGAATCAGAGGCGGGGATTCAGAGCTGGGGAATCAGAGGCGGGGAATCAGACTTGGGGAATCAGAGGCGGGGAATCAGATATGGGGAATCAGAGGCGGGGAATCAGAGGCGGGGAAACAGAGGCAGGGAATCAGATATGGGGAATCAGAGGTGGGGTATCAGGGGCAGGGAATCAGTGGCAGGGAATCAGAGGCGGGGAATCAGAGGCGGGGAATCAGAGGCAGGGAATTAGATATGGGGAATCAGAGGTGGGGAATCAGAGGTGGTGAATCAGAGATGGGGAATCACAGGCGGGGAATCAGAGGCAGGGAATAGAACGCGGGGAATCAGAGGCGGGGAATCAGAGCTGGGGAATCAGAGGCGGGGAATCAGAGCTGGGGAATCAGAGGCGGGGAATCATAGTTGGGAATCAGAGGCGGGGAATCAGATATGGGGAAACAGAGGCGGGGAATCAAAGGCGGGGAAACAGAGGCGGGGAATCAGATATGGGGAATCGGATGCGGGGAATCAGAGGCGGGGAATCAGAGCTAGGGAATCAGAGGCGGGGTATCAGAGTTGGGGCATCTGAGGTGGGGAATTAGATATGGGGAAACAGAGGCGGGGAATCAGAGGCGGGGAAACAGAGGCGGGGAATCAGATATGGGGAATCAGAGGTGGGGAATCATAGGCAGGGAATCAGATGTGCGGAATCAGAGATGGGGAATCAGAGGCAGGGAATCAGAATCAGAAGCGGGGAATCAGAGGCCTGGAATCAGAGGCCGGGATTCAGATGCCGGGAATAAGAGGCCGGGAATCAGAGGTGGGGAATCA
The DNA here is from genome assembly GCF_036971445.1 of Narcine bancroftii. Classification (NCBI taxonomy): domain Eukaryota; kingdom Metazoa; phylum Chordata; class Chondrichthyes; order Torpediniformes; family Narcinidae; genus Narcine; species Narcine bancroftii. The sequence continues at coordinate 906,545 of NW_027211891.1, read as the reverse complement.
GAGTCCGGGAATCAGAGATGGGGATTCAGAGGCGGGGAATGATATATGGGGAATCAGAGGCGGGGAATCAGAGGCGGGGTAACAGAGGTGGGGAATCAGATATGGGGAATCAGAGGTGGCGAATCAAAGGCGGTGAATCAGAGATGGGGAATCAGAGGCGGGGAATCAGAGGCAGGGAATCAAACACGGGGAATCAGAGGCGGGGAATCAGAGCTGGGGAATCAGAGGCGGGGAATCAGAGTTGGGGAATCAGAGGCGGGGAATCAGATATGGGGATACAGGGGCGGGGAATCAGAGGCAGGGAAACAGAGGCGGGGAATCAGATATGGGGAATCAGGGGTGGGGAATCAGAGGTTGGGAATCAGAGGCAGGGAATCAGAGGCGTGGAAACAGAGGCGGGGATTCAGATGTGTTGAATCAGAGATGGGGAATCAGAGGCAGGGAATCAGAATCAGAAGCGGGATATCAGTGGCCGTGAATCAGAGGAAGGTAATCAGAGGCAGGGGATCAAACACGGGGAATCAGAGGCTGGGAATCAGAGCTGGGGAATCAGAGGTGGGGAATCAGAGCTGGGGAATCACAGGCGGGGAATCAGAGATGGGGAATCAGAGGCGGGGAATCAGAGGCAGGGAATCAGATACGGGGAATCAGAGGCGGGGAATCAGAGCTGGCGAATCAGAGGCGGGGAATCAGAGGTGGGCAATGAGAGGATGGGAATCAGATATGGGGAATCAGAGGCGGGGAATCAGAGCTGGGGAATCACAGGCGGGGAAACAGAGGCGGGGAATCAGAGGCGGTGAAACAGAGGCGGGGAATCAGATATTGGGAATCAGAGGTGGGGAATCAGAGGTTGGGAATCAGAGGCCTGGAATCAGAGGCGTGGAATCAGAGGCAGGGAATCAGATGCGGGGAATCAGAGGAGGGGAATCAGAGCTGGGGAATCAGAGGCGGGGTATTAGAGTTGGGGAATCAGAGGCGGGGAATCAGACGCGGGGAATCAGAGGGGGGGAATCATAGCTGGCGAATCAGAGGCGGGGAATCAGAGGTGGGCAATCAGAGGCCGGGAATCAGAGGTGGTGAATCAGAGATGGGGAATCAGAGGCGGGGAATCAGTGGCAGGGAATCAGATATGGGGAATCAGAGGCGTGGAATCAGAGGCAGGGAATCAGACACGGGGAATCAGACACGGGGAATCAGAGGTGGGGAATCAGAGATGGGGAATCAGAGGCGGTGAATCAGAGATGGGGAATCAGAGGCGGGGAATCAGAATCAGGAAATCAGACATGGGGATTCAGAGGCTGGGAATCAGACGGGGGGAATCAAAGGCGGGGAATCAGAGCTGGGGAATCAGAGGCAAAGAATCAGAGGCGGGGAATCAGATATGGGGAATCAGAGGCTGGTATTCAGAGGCGGGGAATCAGAGGCAGGGAATCAAACACGGGGAATCAGAGGTGGGGAATCAGAGATGGGGAATCAGAGGCGGGGAATCAGAGTTGGGGAATCAGAGGCAGGAATCGGATGTGCGGAATCAGAGATGGGGAATCAGAGGTGGGGAATCAGAGGCGGTGAATCAGAGATGGGGAATCAGAGGCGGGGAATCAGAGGCAGGAAATCAGACACGGGGATTCAGAGGCTGGGAATCAGACGGGGGGAATCAAAGGCGGGGAATCAGAGCTGGGGAATCAGAGGCAGGGAATCAGAGTTGGGGATTCAGAGACGGGGAATCAGATATGGGGAAACAGAGGCAGGGAATCAGAGGCGGGCAAAGAGAGGCGGGGAATTAGATATGGGGAATCAGATGTGGGGAATCAGAGGTGGTGAATCAGTGATGGGGAATCACAGGCGGGGAATCAGAGGCAGGGAATAGAACGCAGGGAATCAGAGGCAGGGAATCAGAGCTGGGGAATCAGAGGCAGGGAATCATAGTTGGGAATCAGAGGCGGGGAATCAGATATGGGGAAACAGAGGCGGGGAATCAGAGGCGGGGAAACAGAGGCTGGGAATCAGATATGGGGAATCGGATGCGGGGAATCAGAGGCGGGGAATCAGAGCTGGGGAATCAGAGGCGGGGAATCAGAGTTGGGGCATCAGAGGTGGGGAATTAGATATAGGGAAACAGAGGCGGGGAATCAGAGGCGGGGAAACAGAGGCGGGGAATCAGATATGGGGTATCAGAGGTAGGGAATCAGAGGCAGGGAATCAGATGTGCGGAATCAGAGATGGGGAATTAGAGGCAGGGAATCAGAATCAGAAGCGGGGAATCAGAGGCCGGGAATCAGAGGCCGGGAATCAGATGCTGTGAATAAGAGGCCGGGAATCAGAGGTGGGGAATCAGAGTCCGGGAATCAGAGATGGGGATTCAGAGGCGGGGAATGAGATATGGAGAATCAGAGGCGGGGAATCAGAGGCCGGGAAACAGAGGTGGGGAATCAGATATGGGGAATCAGAGGTGGCGAATCAAAGGCGGTGAATCAGAGATGGGGAATCAGAGGCGGGGAATCAGAGGCAGGGAATCAGATGCGGGGAATCAGAGGCGGGGAATCAGAGCTGGCGAATCGGAGGCGGGGAATTAGAGGTGGGCAATCAGAGCCGGGGAATCAGATATGGGGAATCAGAGGCGGGGAATCAGAGGCGGGGAAACAGAGGTGGGGAATCAGATATGGGGAAACAGAGGTGGCAAATCAAAGGCGGTGAATCAGAGATGGGGAATCAGAGGCGGGGAATCAGAGGCAGGGAATCAAAAATGGGGAATCAGAGGCGGGGAATCAGAGCTGGGGAATCAGAGGCGGGGAAGCAGAGTAGGAGAATCAGAGGTGGGGAATCAGATATGGGGAAACAGGGGCGGGGAATCAGAGGCGGGGAAACAGAGGCGGGGAATCAGATATGGGGAATCAGCGGTGGCGAATTAAAGGCGGTGTATCAGAGATGGGGAATCAGGGCAGGGAATCAGAGGCAGGGAATCAAACACGGGGAATCAGAGGCAGGGAATCAGAGCTGGGGAATCAGAGGCGGGGATTCAGAGTTGGGGAATCAGAGGCGGGGAAACAGAGGCGGGGAATCAGATATGGGGAATCAGAGGTTGGGAATCAGAGGTTGGGAATCAGAAGCAGGGAATCAGAGGCGGGGAATCAGAGGCGGGGAATCAGAGGCAGGGAATCAGAGGCGGGGAATCAGAGGCGGAAAATCAGAGGCCGGGAATCAGATATGGGGAAACAGAGGCGGGGAATCAAAGGCGGGGAAACAGAGGCGGGGAATCAGATATGGGGAATCAGAGGTGGGGAATCAGAGGTTGGGAATCAGAGGCAGGGAATCAGAGGCTGGGAATCAGATGCAGGGAATCAGATGCGGGGAATCAGAGGCGGGGAATCAGAGCTGGGGAATCAGAGGTGGGGAATCAGAGTTGGGGAATCAGAGTCGGGGACTTAGATATGGGGAAACAGAGGCGGGGAATCAGAGGCGGGGAAACAGACGCGGGGAATCAGAGGCGGGGATTCAGAGCTGGGGAATCAGAGGCGGGGAATCAGACTTGGGGAATCAGAGGCGGGGAATCAGATATGGGGAATCAGAGGAGGGGAATCAGAGGCGGGGAAACAGAGGCAGGGAATCAGATATGGGGAATCAGAGGTGGGGTATCAGGGGCAGGGAATCAGTGGCAGGGAATCAGAGGCGGGGAATCAGAGGCGGGGAATCAGAGGCAGGGAATTAGATATGGGGAATCAGAGGCGGGGAATCAGACTTGGGGAATCAGAGGCGGGGAATCAGATATGGGGAATCAGAGGCGGGGAATCAGAGGCGGGGAAACAGAGGCGGGGAATCAGATATGGGGAATCAGAGGTGGGGAATCAGAGGTTGGGAATCAGAAGCAGGGAATCAGAGGCGGGGAATCAGAGGCGGGGAATCAGAGGCAGGGAATCCGATGTGCGGAATCGGAGATGGGGAATCAGAGGCAGGGAATCAGAGTTGGGGAATCAGAGTCGGGGACTTAGATATGGGGAAACAGAGGCGGGGAATCAGAGGCGGGGAAACAGATGCGGGGAATCAGAGGCGGGGATTCAGAGCTGGGGAATCAGAGGCGGGGAATCAGACTTGGGGAATCAGAGGCGGGGAATCAGATATGGGGAATCAGAGGCGGGGAATCAGAGGCGGGGAAACAGAGGCAGGGAATCAGATATGGGGAATCAGAGGTGGGGTATCAGGGGCAGGGAATCAGTGGCAGGGAATCAGAGGCGGGGAATCAGAGGCGGGGAATCAGAGGCAGGGAATTAGATATGGGGAATCAGAGGCGGGGAATCAGACTTGGGGAATCAGAGGCGGGGAATCAGATATGGGGAATCAGAGGCGGGGAATCAGAGGCGGGGAAACAGAGGCGGGGAATCAGATATGGGGAATCAGAGGTGGGGAATCAGAGGTTGGGAATCAGAAGCAGGGAATCAGAGGCGGGGAATCAGAGGCGGGGAATCAGAGGCAGGGAATCCGATGTGCGGAATCGGAGATGGGGAATCAGAGGCAGGGAATCAGAGGCGGGGAATCAGAGGCGGAAAATCAGAGGCCGGGAATCAGATATGGGGAAACAGAGGCGGGGAATCAAAGGCTGGGAATCAGATGCAGGGAATCAGATGCGGGGAATCAGAGGCGGGGAATCAGAGCTGGGGAATCAGAGGTGGGGAATCAGAGTTGGGGAATCAGAGTCGGGGACTTAGATATGGGGAAACAGAGGCGGGGAATCAGAGGCGGGGAAACAGACGCGGGGAATCAGAGGCGGGGATTCAGAGCTGGGGAATCAGAGGCGGGGAATCAGACTTGGGGAATCAGAGGCGGGGAATCAGATATGGGGAATCAGAGGCGGGGAATCAGAGGCGGGGAAACAGAGGCAGGGAATCAGATATGGGGAATCAGAGGTGGGGTATCAGGGGCAGGGAATCAGTGGCAGGGAATCAGAGGCGGGGAATCAGAGGCGGGGAATCAGAGGCAGGGAATTAGATATGGGGAATCAGAGGTGGGGAATCAGAGGTGGTGAATCAGAGATGGGGAATCACAGGCGGGGAATCAGAGGCAGGGAATAGAACGCGGGGAATCAGAGGCGGGGAATCAGAGCTGGGGAATCAGAGGCGGGGAATCAGAGCTGGGGAATCAGAGGCGGGGAATCATAGTTGGGAATCAGAGGCGGGGAATCAGATATGGGGAAACAGAGGCGGGGAATCAAAGGCGGGGAAACAGAGGCGGGGAATCAGATATGGGGAATCGGATGCGGGGAATCAGAGGCGGGGAATCAGAGCTGGGGAATCAGAGGCGGGGTATCAGAGTTGGGGCATCTGAGGTGGGGAATTAGATATGGGGAAACAGAGGCGGGGTATCAGAGGCGGGGAAACAGAGGCGGGGAATCAGATATGGGGAATCAGAGGTGGGGAATCAGAGGCAGGGAATCAGATGTGCGGAATCAGAGATGGGGAATCAGAGGCAGGGAATCAGAATCAGAAGCGGGGAATCAGAGGCCGGGAATCAGAGGCCGGGATTCAGATGCCGGGAATAAGAGGCCGGGAATCAGAGGTGGGGAATCAGAGTCCGGGAATCAGAGATGGGGATTCAGAGGCGGGGAATGATATATGGGGAATCAGAGGTGGGGAATCAGAGGCGGGGTAACAGAGGTGGGGAATCAGATATGGGGAATCAGAGGTGGCGAATCAAAGGCGGTGAATCAGAGATGGGGAATCAGAGGCGGGGAATCAGAGGCAGGGAATCAAACACGGGGAATCAGAGGCGGGGAATCAGAGCTGGGGAATCAGAGGCGGGGAATCAGAGTTGGGGAATCAGAGGCGGGGAATCAGATATGGGGAAACAGGGGCGGGGAATCAGAGGCAGGGAAACAGAGGCGGGGAATCAGATATGGGGAATCAGGGGTGGGGAATCAGAGGTTGGGAATCAGAGGCAGCGAATCAGAGGCGTGGAAACAGAGGCGGGGATTCAGATGTGTTGAATCAGAGATGGGGAATCAGAGGCAGGGAATCAGAATCAGAAGCGGGATATCAGTGGCCGGGAATCAGAGGAAGGTAATCAGAGGCAGGGGATCAAACACGGGGAATCAGAGGCTGGGAATCAGAGCTGGGGAATCAGAGGTGGGGAATCAGAGCTGGGGAATCACAGGCGGGGAATCAGAGATGGGGAATCAGAGGCAGGGAATCAGAGGCAGGGAATCAGATGCGGGGAATCAGAGGCGGGGAATCAGAGCTGGCGAATCAGAGGCGGGGAATCAGAGGTGGGCAATCAGAGGATGGGAATCAGATATGGGGAATCAGAGGCGGGGAATCAGAGCTGGGGAATCACAGGCGGGGAAACAGAGGCGGGGAATCAGAGGCGGTGAAACAGAGGCGGGGAATCAGATATTGGGAATCAGAGGTGGGGAATCAGAGGTTGGGAATCAGAGGCCTGGAATCAGAGGCGTGGAATCAGAGGCAGGGAATCAGATGCGGGGAATCAGAGGAGGGGAATCAGAGCTGGGGAATCAGAGGCGGGGTATTAGAGTTGGGGAATCAGAGGCGGGGAATCAGACGCGGGGAATCAGAGGGGGGGAATCATAGCTGGCGAATCAGAGGCGGGGAATCAGAGGTGGGCAATCAGAGGCCGGGAATCAGAGGTGGTGAATCAGAGATGGGGAATCAGAGGCGGGGAATCAGTGGCAGGGAATCAGATATGGGGAATCAGAGGCGTGGAATCAGAGGCAGGGAATCAGACACGGGGAATCAGACACGGGGAATCAGAGGTGGGGAATCAGAGATGGGGAATCAGAGGCGGTGAATCAGAGATGGGGAATCAGAGGCGGGGAATCAGAATCAGGAAATCAGACACGGGGATTCAGAGGCTGGGAATCAGACGGGGGGAATCAAAGGCGGGGAATCAGAGCTGGGGAATCAGAGGCAGGGAATCAGAGGCGGGGAATCAGATATGGGGAATCAGAGGCTGGTATTCAGAGGCGGGGAATCAGAGGCAGGGAATCAAACACGGGGAATCAGAGGTGGGGAATCAGAGATGGGGAATCAGAGGCGGGGAATCAGAGTTGGGGAATCAGAGGCAGGGAATCGGATGTGCGGAATCAGAGATGGGGAATCAGAGGTGGGGAATCAGAGGCGGTGAATCAGAGATGGGGAATCAGAGCGGGGAATCAGAGGCAGGAAATCAGACACGGGGATTCAGAGGCTGGGAATCAGACGGGGGGAATCAAAGGCGGGGAATCAGAGCTGGGGAATCAGAGGCAGGGAATCAGAGTTGGGGATTCAGAGACGGGGAATCAGATATGGGGAAACAGAGGCGGGGAATCAGAGGCGGGCAAAGAGAGGCGGGGAATTAGATATGGGGAATCAGATGTGGGGAATCAGTGGTGGTGAATCAGTGATGGGGAATCACAGGCGGGGAATCAGGGGCAGGGAATAGAACGCAGGGAATCAGAGGCAGGGAATCAGAGCTGGGGAATCAGAGGCAGGGAATCATAGTTGGGAATCAGAGGCGGGGAATCAGATATGGGGAAACAGAGGCGGGGAATCAGAGGCGGGGAAACAGAGGCGGGGAATCAGATATGGGGAATCGGATGCGGGGAATCAGAGGCGGGGAATCAGAGCTGGGGAATCAGAGGCGGGGAATCAGAGTTGGGGCATCAGAGGTGGGGAATTTGATATAGGGAAACAGAGGCGGGGAATCAGAGGCGGGGAAACAGAGGTGGGGAATCAGATATGGGGTATCAGAGGTAGGGAATCAGAGGCAGGGAATCAGATGTGCGGAATCAGAGATGGGGAATCAGAGGCAGGGAATCAGAATCAGAAGCGGGGAATCAGAGGCCGGGAATCAGAGGCCGGGAATCAGATGCTGGGAATAAGAGGCCGGGAATCAGAGGTGGGGAATCAGAGTCCGGGAATCAGAGATGGGGATTCAGAGGCGGGGAATGAGATATGGAGAATCAGAGGCGGGGAATCAGAGGCCGGGAAACAGAGGTGGGGAATCAGATATGGGGAATCAGAGGTGGCGAATCAAAGGCGGTGAATCAGAGATGGGGAATCAGAGGCGGGGAATCAGAGGCAGGGAATCAGATGCGGGGAATCAGAGGCGGGCAATCAGAGCTGGCGAATCGGAGGCGGGGAATCAGAGGTGGGCAATCAGAGCCGGGGAATCAGATATGGGGAATCAGAGGCGGGGAATCAGAGGCGGGGAAACAGAGGTGGGGAATCAGATATGGGGAAACAGAGGTGGCAAATCAAAGGCGGTGAATCAGAGATGGGGAATCAGAGGCGGGGAATCAGAGGCAGGGAATCAAAAATGGGGAATCAGAGGCGGGGAATCAGAGCTGGGGAATCAGAGGCGGGGAAGCAGAGTAGGAGAATCAGAGGTGGGGAATCAGATATGGGGAAACAGGGGCGGGGAATCAGATGCGGGGAAACAGAGGCGGGGAATCAGATATGGGGAATCAGAGGTGGCGATTTAAAGGCGGTGAATCAGAGATGGGGAATCATGGCAGGGAATCAGAGGCAGGGAATCAAACACGGGGAATCAGAGGCGTGGAATCAGAGCTGGGGAATCAGAGGCGGGGATTCAGAGTTGGGGAATCAGAGGCGGGGAATCAGAGGCGGGGAAACAGAGGCGGGGAATCAGATATGGGGAATCAGAGGTGGGGAATCAGAGGTTGGGAATCAGAAGCAGGGAATCAGAGGCCGGGAATCAGAGGTGGGGAATCAGAGTCCGGGAATCAGAGATGGGGATTCAGAGGCGGGGAATGAGATATGGAGAATCAGAGGCGGGGAATCAGAGGCCGGGAAACAGAGGTGGGGAATCAGATATGGGGAATCAGAGGTGGCGAATCAAAGGCGGTGAATCAGAGATGGGGAATCAGAGGCGGGGAATCAGAGGAAGGGAATCAGATGCGGGGAATCAGAGGCGGGGAATCAGAGCTGGCGAATCGGAGGCGGGGAATTAGAGGTGGACAATCAGAGCCGGGGAATCAGATATGGGGAATCAGAGGCGGGGAATCAGAGGCGGGGAAACAGAGGTGGGGAATCAGATATGGGGAAACAGAGGTGGCAAATCAAAGGCGGTGAATCAGAGATGGGGAATCAGAGGCGGGGAATCAGAGGCAGGGAATCAAAAATGGGGAATCAGAGGCGGGGAATCAGAGCTGGGGAATCAGAGGCGGGGAAGCAGAGTAGGAGAATCAGAGGTGGGGAATCAGATATGGGGAAACAGGGGCGGGGAATCAGAGGCGGGGAATCAGAGGCGGGGAATCAGATATGGGGAATCAGCGGTGGCGAATTAAAGGCGGTGTATCAGAGATGGGGAATCAGGGCAGGGAATCATAGGCAGGGAATCAAACACGGGGAATCAGAGGCAGGGAATCAGAGCTGGGGAATCAGAGGCGGGGATTCAGAGTTGGGGAATCAGAGGCGGGGAAACAGAGGCAGGGAATCAGATATGGGGAATCAGAGGTGGGGAATCAGAGGTTGGGAATCAGAAGCAGGGAATCAGAGGCGGGGAATCAGAGGCGGGGAATCAGAGGCAGGGAATCCGATGTGCGGAATCGGAAATGGGGAATCAGAGGCAGGGAATCAGAGGCGGGGAATCAGAGGCGGAAAATCAGAGGCCGGGAATCAGATATGGGGAAACAGAGGCGGGGAATCAAAGGCGGGGAAACAGAGGCGGGGAATCAGATATGGGGAATCAGAGGTGGGGAATCAGAGGTTGGGAATCAGAGGCAGGGAATCAGAGGCTGGGAATCAGTTGCAGGGAATCAGATGCGGGGAACCAGAGGCGGGGAATCAGAGCTGGGGAATCAGAGGTGGGGAATCAGAGTTGGGGAATCAGAGTCGGGGACTTAGATATGGGGAAACAGAGGCGGGGAATCAGAGGCGGGGAAACAGACGCGGGGAATCAGATATGGGGAATCAGAGGTGGGGTATCAGGGGCAGGGAATCAGTGGCAGGGAATCAGAGGCGGGGAATCAGAGGCGGGGAATCAGAGGCAGGGAATTAGATATGGGGAATCAGAGGCGGGGAATCAGACTTGGGGAATCAGAGGCGGGGAATCAAAGGCGGGGAAACAGAGGCGGGGAATCAGATATGGGGAATCAGAGGTGGGTAATCAGAGGTTGGGAATCAGAGGCAGGGAATCAGAGGCTGGGAATCAGATGCAGGGAATCAGATGCGGGGAATCAGAGGCGGGGAATCAGAGCTGGGGAATCAGAGGTGGGGAATCAGAGTTGGGGAATCAGAGTCGGGGACTTAGATATGGGGAAACAGAGGCGGGGAATCAGAGGTTGGGAATCAGAGGCAGGGAATCAGAGGCTGGGAATCAGATGCAGGGAATCAGATGCGGGGAATCCGATGTGCGGAATCGGAGATGGGGAATCAGAGGCAGGGAATCAGAGGCGGGGAATCAGAGGCGGAAAATCAGAGGCCGGGAATCAGATATGGGGAAACAGAGGCGGGGAATCAAAGGCGGGGAAACAGAGGCGGGGAATCAGATATGGGGAATCAGAGGTGGGGAATCAGAGGTTGGGAATCAGAGGCAGGGAATCAGAGGCTGGGAATCAGATGCAGGGAATCAGATGCGGGGAATCAGAGGCGGGGAATCAGAGCTGGGGAATCAGAGGTGGGGAATCAGAGTTGGGGAATCAGAGTCGGGGACTTAGATATGGGGAAACAGAGGCGGGGAATCAGAGGCGGGGAAACAGACGCGGGGAATCAGAGGCGGGGATTCAGAGCTGGGGAATCAGAGGCGGGGAATCAGACTTGGGGAATCAGAGGCGGGGAATCAGATATGGGAAATCAGAGGCGGGGAATCAGAGGCGGGGAAACAGAGGCAGGGAATCAGATATGGGGAATCAGAGGTGGGGTATCAGGGGCAGGGAATCAGTGGCAGGGAATCAGAGGCGGGGAATCAGAGGCGGGGAATCAGAGGCAGGGAATTAGATATGGGGAATCAGAGGCGGGGAATCAGACTTGGGGAATCAGAGGCGGGGAATCAGATATGGGGAATCAGAGGCGGGGAATCAGAGGCGGGGAAACAGAGGCGGGGAATCAGATATGGGGAATCAGAGGTGGGGAATCAGAGGTTGGGAATCAGAAGCAGGGAATCAGAGGCGGGGAATCAGAGGCGGGGTATCAGAGGCAGGGAATCCGATGTGCGGAATCGGAGATGGGGAATCAGAGGCAGGGAATCAGAGTTGGGGAATCAGAGTCGGGGACTTAGATATGGGGAAACAGAGGCGGGGAATCAGAGGCGGGGAAACAGATGCGGGGAATCAGAGGCGGGGATTCAGAGCTGGGGAATCAGAGGCGGGGAATCAGACTTGGGGAATCAGAGGCGGGGAATCAGATATGGGGAATCAGAGGCGGGGAATCAGAGGCGGGGAAACAGAGGCGGGGAATCAGATATGGGGAATCGGATGCGGGGAATCAGAGGCGGGGAATCAGAGCTGGGGAATCAGAGGCGGGGAATCAGAGTTGGGGCATCAGAGGTGGGGAATTTGATATAGGGAAACAGAGGCGGGGAATCAGAGGCGGGGAAACAGAGGTGGGGAATCAGATATGGGGTATCAGAGGTAGGGAATCAGAGGCAGGGAATCAGATGTGCGGAATCAGAGATGGGGAATCAGAGGCAGGGAATCAGAATCAGAAGCGGGGAATCAGAGGCCGGGAATCAGAGGCCGGGAATCAGATGCTGGGAATAAGAGGCCGGGAATCAGAGGTGGGGAATCAGAGTCCGGGAATCAGAGATGGGGATTCAGAGGCGGGGAATGAGATATGGAGAATCAGAGGCGGGGAATCAGAGGCCGGGAAACAGAGGTGGGGAATCAGATATGGGGAATCAGAGGTGGCGAATCAAAGGCGGTGAATCAGAGATGGGGAATCAGAGGCGGGGAATCAGAGGCAGGGAATCAGATGCGGGGAATCAGAGGCGGGCAATCAGAGCTGGCGAATCGGAGGCGGGGAATCAGAGGTGGGCAATCAGAGCCGGGGAATCAGATATGGGGAATCAGAGGCGGGGAATCAGAGGCGGGGAAACAGAGGTGGGGAATCAGATATGGGGAAACAGAGGTGGCAAATCAAAGGCGGTGAATCAGAGATGGGGAATCAGAGGCGGGGAATCAGAGGCAGGGAATCAAAAATGGGGAATCAGAGGCGGGGAATCAGAGCTGGGGAATCAGAGGCGGGGAAGCAGAGTAGGAGAATCAGAGGTGGGGAATCAGATATGGGGAAACAGGGGCGGGGAATCAGAGGCGGGGAAACAGAGGCGGGGAATCAGATATGGGGAATCAGAGGTGTGGAATCAGAGGTTGGGAATCAGAGGCGGGGAAACAGAGGAGGGGAATCAGATATGGGGAATCAGAGGTGGCGATTTAAAGGCGGTGAATCAGAGATGGGGAATCATGGCAGGGAATCAGAGGCAGGGAATCAAACACGGGGAATCAGAGGCGTGGAATCAGAGCTGGGGAATCAGAGGCGGGGATTCAGAGTTGGGGAATCAGAGGCGGGGAATCAGAGGCGGGGAAACAGAGGCGGGGAATCAGATATGGGGAATCAGAGGTGGGGAATCAGAGGTTGGGAATCAGAAGCAGGGAATCAGAGGCGGGGAATCAGAGGCGGGGAATCAGAGGCAGGAAATCCGATGTGCGGAATCGGAGATGGGGAATCAGAGGCAGGGAATCAGGGGCGGGGAATCAGAGGCGGGGAATCAGAGGCCGGGAATCAGAGGTGGGGAATCAGAGTCCGGGAATCAGAGATGGGGATTCAGAGGCGGGGAATGAGATATGGAGAATCAGAGGCGGGGAATCAGAGGCCGGGAAACAGAGGTGGGGAATCAGATATGGGGAATCAGAGGTGGCGAATCAAAGGCGGTGAATCAGAGATGGGGAATCAGAGGCGGGGAATCAGAGGCAGGGAATCAGATGCGGGGAATCAGAGGCGGGGAATCAGAGCTGGCGAATCGGAGGCGGGGAATTAGAGGTGGGCAATCAGAGCCGGGGAATCAGATATGGGGAATCAGAGGCGGGGAATCAGAGGCGGGGAAACAGAGGTGGGGAATCAGATATGGGGAAACAGAGGTGGCAAATCAAAGGCGGTGAATCAGAGATGGGGAATCAGAGGCGGGGAATCAGAGGCAGGGAATCAAAAATGGGGAATCAGAGGCGGGGAATCAGAGCTGGCTAATCAGAGGCGGGGAAGCAGAGTAGGAGAATCAGAGGTGGGGAATCAGATATGGGGAAACAGGGGCGGGGAATCAGAGGCGGGGAAACAGAGGCGGGGAATCAGATATGGGGAATCAGCGGTGGCGAATTAAAGGCGGTGTATCAGAGATGGGGAATCAGGGCAGGGAATCAGAGGCAGGGAATCAAACACGGGGAATCAGAGGCAGGGAATCAGAGCTGGGGAATCAGAGGCGGGGATTCAGAGTTGGGGAATCAGAGGCGGGGAAACAGAGGCAGGGAATCAGATATGGGGAATCAGAGGTGGGGAATCAGAGGTTGGGAATCAGAAGCAGGGAATCAGAGGCGGGGAATCAGAGGCGGGGAATCAGAGGCAGGGAATCCGATGTGCGGAATCGGAAATGGGGAATCAGAGGCAGGGAATCAGAGGCGGGGAATCAGAGGCGGAAAATCAGAGGCCGGGAATCAGATATGGGGAAACAGAGGCGGGGAATCAAAGGCGGGGAAACAGAGGCGGGGAATCAGATATGGGGAATCAGAGGTGGGGAATCAGAGGTTGGGAATCAGAGGCAGGGAATCAGAGGCTGGGAATCAGATGCAGGGAATCAGATGCGGGGAATCAGAGGCGGGGAATCAGAGCTGGGGAATCAGAGGTGGGGAATCAGAGTTGGGGAATCAGAGTCGGGGACTTAGATATGGGGAAACAGAGGCGGGGAATCAGAGGCGGGGAAACAGACGCGGGGAATCAGAGGCGGGGATTCAGAGCTGGGGAATCAGAGGCGGGGAATCAGACTTGGGGAATCAGAGGCGGGGAATCAGATATGGGGAATCAGAGGCGGGGAATCAGAGGCGGGGAAACAGAGGCAGTGAATCAGATATGGGGAATCAGAGGTGGGGTATCAGGGGCAGGGAATCAGTGGCAGGGAATCAGAGGCGGGGAATCAGAGGCGGGGAATCAGAGGCAGGGAATTAGATATGGGGAATCAGAGGCGGGGAATCAGACTTGGGGAATCAGAGGCGGGGAATCAGATAAGGGGAATCAGAGGCGGGGAATCAGAGGCGGGGAAACAGAGGCGGGGAATCAGATATGGGGAATCAGAGGTGGGGAATCAGAGGTTGGGAATCAGAAGCAGGGAATCAGAGGCGGGGAATCAGAGGCGGGGAATCAGAGGCAGGGAATCCGATGTGCGGAATCGGAGATGGGGAATCAGAGGCAGGGAATCAGAGTTGGGGAATCAGAGTCGGGGACTTAGATATGGGGAAACAGAGGCGGGGAATCAGAGGCGGGGAAACAGATGCGGGGAATCAGAGGCGGGGATTCAGAGCTGGGGAATCAGAGGCGGGGAATCAGACTTGGGGAATCAGAGGCGGGGAATCAGATATGGGGAATCAGAGGCGGGGAATCAGAGGCGGGGAAACAGAGGCAGGGAATCAGATATGGGGAATCAGAGGTGGGGTATCAGGGGCAGGGAATCAGTGGCAGGGAATCAGAGGCGGGGAATCAGAGGCGGGGAATCAGAGGCAGGGAATTAGATATGGGGAATCAGAGGCGGGGAATCAGACTTGGGGAATCAGAGGCGGGGAATCAGATATGGGGAATCAGAGGCGGGGAATCAGAGGCGGGGAAACAGAGGCGGGGAATCAGATATGGGGAATCAGAGGTGGGGAATCAGAGGTTGGGAATCAGAAGCAGGGAATCAGAGGCGGGGAATCAGAGGCGGGGAATCAGAGGCAGGGAATCCGATGTGCGGAATCGGAGATGGGGAATCAGAGGCAGGGAATCAGAGGCGGGGAATCAGAGGCGGAAAATCAGAGGCCGGGAATCAGATATGGGGAAACAGAGGCGGGGAATCAAAGGCTGGGAATCAGATGCAGGGAATCAGATGCGGGGAATCAGAGGCGGGGAATCAGAGCTGGGGAATCAGAGGTGGGGAATCAGAGTTGGGGAATCAGAGTCGGGGACTTAGATATGGGGAAACAGAGGCGGGGAATCAGAGGCGGGGAAACAGACGCGGGGAATCAGAGGCGGGGATTCAGAGCTGGGGAATCAGAGGCGGGGAATCAGACTTGGGGAATCAGAGGCGGTGAATCAGATATGGGGAATCAGAGGCGGGGAATCAGAGGCGGGGAAACAGAGGCAGGGAATCAGATATGGGGAATCAGAGGTGGGGTATCAGGGGCAGGGAATCAGTGGCAGGGAATCAGAGGCGGGGAATCAGAGGCGGGGAATCAGAGGCAGGGAATTAGATATGGGGAATCAGAGGTGGGGAATCAGAGGTGGTGAATCAGAGATGGGGAATCACAGGCGGGGAATCAGAGGCAGGGAATAGAACGCGGGGAATCAGAGGCGGGGAATCAGAGCTGGGGAATCAGAGGCGGGGAATCAGAGCTGGGGAATCAGAGGCGGGGAATCATAGTTGGGAATCAGAGGCGGGGAATCAGATATGGGGAAACAGAGGCGGGGAATCAAAGGCGGGGAAACAGAGGCGGGGAATCAGATATGGGGAATCGGATGCGGGGAATCAGAGGCGGGGAATCAGAGCTGGGGAATCAGAGGCGGGGTATCAGAGTTGGGGCATCTGAGGTGGGGAATTAGATATGGGGAAACAGAGGCGGGGAATCAGAGGCGGGGAAACAGAGGCGGGGAATCAGATATGGGGAATCAGAGGTGGGGAATCAGAGGCAGGGAATCAGATGTGCGGAATCAGAGATGGGGAATCAGAGGCAGGGAATCAGAATCAGAAGCGGGGAATCAGAGGCCGGGAATCAGAGGCCGGGATTCAGATGCCGGGAATAAGAGGCCGGGAATCAGAGGTGGGGAATCAGAGTCCGGGAATCAGAGATGGGGATTCAGAGGCGGGGAATGATATATGGGGAATCAGAGGCGGGGAATCAGAGGCGGGGTAACAGAGGTGGGGAATCAGATATGGGGAATCAGAGGTGGCGAACCAAAGGCGGTGAATCAGAGATGGGGAATCAGAGGCGGGGAATCAGAGGCAGGGAATCAAACACGGGGAATCAGAGGCGGGGAATCAGAGCTGGGGAATCAGAGGCGGGGAATCAGAGTTGGGGAATCAGAGGCGGGGAATCAGATATGGGGAAACAGGGGCGGGGAATCAGAGGCAGGGAAACAGAGGCGGGGAATCAGATATGGGGAATCAGGGGTGGGGAATCAGAGGTTGGGAATCAGAGGCAGGGAATCAGAGGCGTGGAAACAGAGGCGGGGATTCAGATGTGTTGAATCAGAGATGGGGAATCAGAGGCAGGGAATCAGAATCAGAAGCGGGATATCAGTGGCCGGGAATCAGAGGAAGGTAATCAGAGGCAGGGGATCAAACACGGGGAATCAGAGGCTGGGAATCAGAGCTGGGGAATCAGAGGTGGGGAATCAGAGCTGGGGAATCACAGGCGGGGAATCAGAGATGGGGAATCAGAGGCAGGGAATCAGAGGCAGGGAATCAGATGCGGGGAATCAGAGGCGGGGAATCAGAGCTGGCGAATCAGAGGCGGGGAATCAGAGGTGGGCAATCAGAGGATGGGAATCAGATATGGGGAATCAGAGGCGGGGAATCAGAGCTGGGGAATCACAGGCGGGGAAACAGAGGCGGGGAATCAGAGGCGGTGAAACAGAGGCGGGGAATCAGATATTGGGAATCAGAGGTGGGGAATCAGAGGTTGGGAATCAGATGCGGGGAATCAGAGGAGGGGAATCAGAGCTGGGGAATCAGAGGCGGGGTATTAGAGTTGGGGAATCAGAGGCGGGGAATCAGACGCGGGGAATCAGAGGGGGGGAATCATAGCTGGCGAATCAGAGGCGGGGAATCAGAGGTGGGCAATCAGAGGCCGGGAATCAGAGGTGGTGAATCAGAGATGGGGAATCAGAGGCGGGGAATCAGTGGCAGGGAATCAGATATGGGGAATCAGAGGCGTGGAATCAGAGGCAGGGAATCAGACACGGGGAATCAGACACGGGGAATCAGAGGTGGGGAATCAGAGATGGGGAATCAGAGGCGGTGAATCAGAGATGGGGAATCAGAGGCGGGGAATCAGAATCAGGAAATCAGACACGGGGATTCAGAGGCTGGGAATCAGACGGGGGGAATCAAAGGCGGGGAATCAGAGCTGGGGAATCAGAGGCAGGGAATCAGAGGCGGGGAATCAGATATGGGGAATCAGAGGCTGGTATTCAGAGGCGGGGAATCAGAGGCAGGGAATCAAACACGGGGAATCAGAGGTGGGGAATCAGAGATGGGGAATCAGAGGCGGGGAATCAGAGTTGGGGAATCAGAGGCAGGGAATCGGATGTGCGGAATCAGAGATGGGGAATCAGAGGTGGGGAATCAGAGGCGGTGAATCAGAGATGGGGAATCAGAGCGGGGAATCAGAGGCAGGAAATCAGACACGGGAATTCAGAGGCTGGGAATCAGACGGGGGGAATCAAAGGCGGGGAATCAGAGCTGGGGAATCAGAGGCAGGGAATCAGAGTTGGGGATTCAGAGACGGGGAATCAGATATGGGGAAACAGAGGCGGGGAATCAGAGGCGGGCAAAGAGAGGCGGGGAATTAGATATGGGGAATCAGATGTGGGGAATCAGAGGTGGTGAATCAGTGATGGGGAATCACAGGCGGGGAATCAGAGGCAGGGAATAGAACGCAGGGAATCAGAGGCAGGGAATCAGAGCTGGGGAATCAGAGGCAGGGAATCATAGTTGGGAATCAGAGGCGGGGAATCAGATATGGGGAAACAGAGGCGGGGAATCAGAGGCGGGGAAACAGAGGCGGGGAATCAGATATGGGGAATCGGATGCGGGGAATCAGAGGCGGGGAATCAGAGCTGGGGAATCAGAGGCGGGGAATCAGAGTTGGGGCATCAGAGGTGGGGAATTTGATATAGGGAAACAGAGGCGGGGAATCAGAGGCGGGGAAACAGAGGTGGGGAATCAGATATGGGGTATCAGAGGTAGGGAATCAGAGGCAGGGAATCAGATGTGCGGAATCAGAGATGGGGAATCAGAGGCAGGGAATCAGAATCAGAAGCGGGGAATCAGAGGCCGGGAATCAGAGGCCGGGAATCAGATGCTGGGAATAAGAGGCCGGGAATCAGAGGTGGGGAATCAGAGTCCGGGAATCAGAGATGGGGATTCAGAGGCGGGGAATGAGATATGGAGAATCAGAGGCGGGGAATCAGAGGCCGGGAAACAGAGGTGGGGAATCAGATATGGGGAATCAGAGGTGGCGAATCAAAGGCGGTGAATCAGAGATGGGGAATCAGAGGCGGGGAATCAGAGGCAGGGAATCAGATGCGGGGAATCAGAGGCGGGCAATCAGAGCTGGCGAATCGGAGGCGGGGAATCAGAGGTGGGCAATCAGAGCCGGGGAATCAGATATGGGGAATCAGAGGCGGGGAATCAGAGGCGGGGAAACAGAGGTGGGGAATCAGATATGGGGAAACAGAGGTGGCAAATCAAAGGCGGTGAATCAGAGATGGGGAATCAGAGGCGGGGAATCAGAGGCAGGGAATCAAAAATGGGGAATCAGAGGCGGGGAATCAGAGCTGGGGAATCAGAGGCAGGGAAGCAGAGTAGGAGAATCAGAGGTGGGGAATCAGATATGGGGAAACAGGGGCGGGGAATCAGAGGCGGGGAAACAGAGGCGGGGAATCAGATATGGGGAATCAGAGGTGTGGAATCAGAGGTTGGGAATCAGAGGCGGGGAAACAGAGGAGGGGAATCAGATATGGGGAATCAGAGGTGGCGATTTAAAGGCGGTGAATCAGAGATGGGGAATCATGGCAGGGAATCAGAGGCAGGGAATCAAACACGGGGAATCAGAGGCGTGGAATCAGAGCTGGGGAATCAGAGGCGGGGATTCAGAGTTGGGGAATCAGAGGCGGGGAATCAGAGGCGGGGAAACAGAGGCGGGGAATCAGATATGGGGAATCAGAGGTGGGGAATCAGAGGTTGGGAATCAGAAGCAGGGAATCAGAGGCGGGGAATCAGAGGCGGGGAATCAGAGGCAGGAAATCCGATGTGCGGAATCGGAGATGGGGAATCAGAGGCAGGGAATCAGGGGCGGGGAATCAGAGGCGGGGAATCAGAGGCCGGGAATCAGATATGGGGAAACAGAGGCGGGGAATCAGAGGCGGGGAAGCAGAGGCGGGGAATCAGATATGGGGAATCAGAGGTGGGGAATCAGAGGTTGGGAATCAGAGGCAGGGAATCAGAGGCTGGGAATCAGATGCAGGGAATCAGATGCGGGGAATCAGAGGCGGGGAATCAGAGCTGGGGAATCAGAGGTGGGGAATCAGAGTTGGGGAATCAGAGTCGGGGACTTAGATATGGGGAAACAGAGGCAGGGAATCAGAGGCGGGGAAACAGACGCGGGGAATCAGAGGCGGGTATCAGAGCTGGGGAATCAGAGGCGGGGAATCAGAGTTGGGGAATCAGAGGCGGGGAATCAGAGGCGGGGAATCAGAGGCGGGGAATCAGAGGCGGGGAAACAGAGGCAGGGAATTAGATATGGGGAATCAGAGGTGGGGTATCAGGGGCAGGGAATCAGTGGCAGGGAATCAGAGGCGGGGAATCTGACGCGGGGAATCAGAGGCAGGGAATCAGACACGGGGAATCAGATATGGGGAAACAGAGGCGGGGAATCAGAGGCGGGCAAACAGAGGCGGGGAATTAGATATGGGGAATCAGAGGTGGGGAATCAGAGGTGGTGAATCAGAGATGGGGAATCACAGGCGGGGAATCAGAGGCAGGGAATAGAACGCGGGGAATCAGAGGCGGGGAATCAGAGCTGGGGAATCAGAGGCGGGGAATCATAGTTGGGAATCAGAGGCGGGGAATCAGATATGGGGAAACAGAGGCGGGGAATCAGATATGGGGAATCAGAGGTGGGGAATCAGAGGTTGGGAATCAGAGGCCTGGAATCAGAGGCGGGGAATCAGAGGCAGGGAATCAGATGCGGGGAATCAGAGGAGGGGAATCAGAGCTGGGGAATCAGAGGCGGGGTATTAGAGTTGGGGAATCAGAGGCGGGGAATCA
Source organism: Narcine bancroftii (assembly GCF_036971445.1). Classification (NCBI taxonomy): domain Eukaryota; kingdom Metazoa; phylum Chordata; class Chondrichthyes; order Torpediniformes; family Narcinidae; genus Narcine; species Narcine bancroftii. The sequence continues at coordinate 886,319 of NW_027211891.1, read as the reverse complement.
GACGCGGGGAATCAGAGGGGGGGAATCATAGCTGGCGAATCAGAGGCGGGGAATCAGAGGTGGGCAATCAGAGGCCGGGAATCAGAGGTGGTGAATCAGAGATGGGGAATCAGAGGCGGGGAATCAGTGGCAGGGAATCAGATATGGGGAATCAGAGGCGTGGAATCAGAGGCAGGGAATCAGACACGGGGAATCAGACACGGGGAATCAGAGGTGGGGAATCAGAGATGGGGAATCAGAGGCGGTGAATCAGAGATGGGGAATCAGAGGCGGGGAATCAGAGGCAGGAAATCAGACTCGGGGATTCAGAGGCTGGGAATCAGACGGGGGGAATCAAAGGCGGGGAATCAGAGCTGGGGAATCAGAGGCAGGGAATCAGAGGCGGGGAATCAGATATGGGGAATCAGAGGCTGGGATTCAGAGGCGGGGAATCAGAGGCAGGGAATCAGACACGGGGAATCAGAGGTGGGGAATCAGAGATGGGGAATCAGAGGCGGGGAATCAGAGGCGGGGAATCAGAGGCGGGGAAACAGAGGCAGGGAATTAGATATGGGGAATCAGAGGTGGGGTATCAGGGGCAGGGAATCAGTGGCAGGGAATCAGAGGCGGGGAATAAGAGGCGGGGAATCAGAGGCAGGGAATCAGACACGGGGAATCAGATATGGGGAAACAGAGGCGGGGAATCAGAGGCGGGCAAACATTGGCGGGCAATTAGATATGGGGAATCAGAGGTGGGGAATCAGAGGTGGTGAATCAGAGATGGGGAATCACAGGCGGGGAATCAGAGGCAGGGAATAGAACGCGGGGAATCAGAGGCGGGGAATCAGAGCTGGGGAACCAGAGGCAGGGAATCAGATGCGGGGAATCAGAGGAGGGGAATCAGAGCTGGGGAATCAGAGGCGGGGTATTAGAGTTGGGGAATCAGAGGTGGGGAATCAGACGCGGGGAATCAGTGGGGGGGAATCATAGCTGGCGAATCAGAGGCGGGGAATCAGAGGTGAGCAATCAGATGCGGGGAATCAGAGGAGGGGAATCAGAGCTGGGGAATCAGAGGCGGGGTATTAGAGTTGGGGAATCAGAGGCGGGGAATCAGACGCGGGGAATGAGAGGGGGGGAATCATAGCTGGCGAATCAGAGGCGGGGAAACAAAGGCGGGGAATCAGAGGCGGGGAAACAGAGGTGGGGAATCAGATATGGGGAATCAGAGGTGGGGAATCAGAGGCAGGGAATCAGATGTGCAGAATCAGAGATGGGGAATCAGAGGCAGGGAATCAGAATCAGAAGCGGGGAATCAGAGGCCGGGAATCAGAGGCCGGGATTCAGATGCCGGGAATAAGAGGCCGGGAATCAGAGGTGGGGAATCAGAGTCCGGGAATCAGAGATGGGGATTCAGAGGCGGGGAATGATATATGGGGAATCAGAGGCGGGGAATCAGAGGCGGGGTAACAGAGGTGGGGAATCAGATATGGGGAATCAGAGGTGTCGAATCAAAGGCGGTGAATCAGAGATGGGGAATCAGAGGCGGGGAATCAGAGGCAATGAATCAAACACGGGGAATCAGAGGCGGGGAATCAGAGCTGGGGAATCAGAGGTGGGGAATCAGAGTTGGGGAATCAGAAGCGGGGAATCAGATATGGGGAAACAGGGGCGGAGAATCAGAGGCAGGGAAACAGAGGCGGGGAATCAGATATGGGGAATCAGGGGTGGGGAATCAGAGGTTGGGAATCAGAGGCAGGGAATCAGAGGCGTGGAAACAGAGGCGGGGATTCAGATATGGGGAATCAGAGGTGGGGAATCAGGGGCGTGGAATCAGAGGCAGGGAATTAGATGTGGTGAATCAGAGATGGGGAATCAGAGGCAGGGAATCAGAATCAGAAGCGGGGTATCAGAGGCCGGGAATCAGAGGAAGGTAATCAGAGGCAGGGGATCAAACACGGGGAATCAGAGGCTGGGAATCAGAGCTGGGGAATCACAGGCGGGGAATCAGAGATGGGGAATCAGAGGCGGGGAATCAGAGGCAGGGAATCAGATGCGGGGAATCCGAGGCGGGGAATCAGAGCTTGCGAATCAGAGGCGGGGAATCAGAGGTGGGCAATCAGAGGATGGGAATCAGATATGGGGAATCAGAGGCGGGGAATTAGAGCTGGGGAATCACAGGCGGGGAATCAGAGTTGGGGAATCAGATGCGGGGAATCAGATATGGGGAATCAGAGGCGGGGAATCAGAGGCGGTGAAACAGAGGCGGGGAATCAGATATGGGGAATCAGAGGTGGGGAATCAGAGGTTGGGAATCAGAGGCCTGGAATCAGAGGCGGGGAATCAGAGGCAGGGAATCAGATGCGGGGAATCAGAGGAGGGGAATCAGAGCTGGGGAATCAGAGGCGGGGTATTAGAGTTGGGGAATCAGAGGCGGGGAATCAGACGCGGGGAATCAGAGGGGGGGAATCATAGCTGGCGAATCAGAGGCGGGGAATCAGAGGTGAGCAATCAGAGGCCGGGAATCAGAGGTGGTGAATCAGAGATGGGGAATCAGAGGCGGGGAATCAGTGGCAGGGCATCAGATATGGGGAATCAGAGGCGTGGAATCAGAGGCAGGGAATCAGACACGGGGAATCAGACACGGGGAATCAGAGGTGGGGAATCAGAGATGGGGAATCAGAGGCGGTGAATCAGAGATGGGGAATCAGAGGCGGGGAATCAGAGGCAGGAAATCAGACACGGGGATTCAGAGGCTGGGAATCAGACGGGGGGAATCAAAGGCGGGGAATCAGAGCTGTGGAATCAGAGGCAGGGAATCAGAGGCGGGGAATCAGATATGGGGAATCAGAGGCTGGGATTCAGAGGCGGGGAATCAGAGGCAGGGAATCAGACACGGGGAATCAAAGGTGGGGAATCAGAGATGGGGAATCAGAGGCGGGGATTCAGAGGCAGGGAATCAGACGCGGGGAATCTGAGGCGGGGAATCAGAGCTGGGGAATCAGAGGTGGGGAATCAGAGTTGGGGAATCAGAGGCAGGGAATCGGATGTGCGGAATCAGAGATGGGGAATCAGATGTGGGGAATCAGAGGAATCAGAGATGGGGAATCAGAGGCGGGGAATCAGAGGCAGGAAATCAGACACGGGGATTCAGAGGCTGGGAATCAGACGGGGGGAATCAAAGGCGGGGAATCAGAGCTGGGTAATCAGAGGCAGGGAATCAGAGTTGGGGATTCAGAGACGGGGAATCAGATATGGGGAAACAGAGGCGGGGAATCAGAGGCGGGCAAACAGAGGCGGGGAATTAGATATGGGGAATCAGAGGTGGGGAATCAGAGGTGGTGAATCAGTGATGGGGAATCACAGGCGGGGAATCAGAGGCAGGGAATAGAACGCAGGGAATCAGACGCAGGGAATCAGAGCTGGGGAATCAGAGGCGGGGAATCATAATTGGGAATCAGAGGCGGGGAATCAGATATGGGAAAACAGAGGCGGGGAATCAGAGGCGGGGAAACAGAGGCGGGGAATCAGATATTGGGAATCGGATGCGGGGAATCAGAGGCGGGGAATCAGAGCTGGGGAATCAGAGGCGGGGAATCAGAGTTGGGGCATCAGAGGTGGGGAATTAGATATAGGGAAACAGAGGCGGGGAATCAGAGGTGGGGAAACAGAGGCGGGGAATCAGAGGCGGGGAATCAGAGGGGGGGAATCAGAGGCAGGGAATCAGATGTGCGGAATCAGAGATGGGGAATCAGAGGCAGGGAATCAGAATCAGAAGCGGGGAATCAGAGGCCGGGTATCAGAGGCCGGGAATCAGATGCTGGGAATAAGAGGCCGGGAATCAGAGGTGGGGAATCAGAGTCCGGGAATCAGAGATGGGGATTCAGAGGCGGGGAATGAGATATGGAGAATCAGAGGCGGGGAATCAGAGGCCGGGAAACAGAGGTGGGGAATCAGATATGGGGAATCAGAGGTGGCGAATCAAAGGCGGTGAATCAGAGATGGGGAATCAGAGGCGGGGAATCAGAGGCAGGGAATCAGATGCGGGGAATCAGAGGCGGGGAATCCGAGTTGGGGCATCAGAGGTGGGGAATTAGATATAGGGAAACAGAGGCGGGGAATCAGAGGCGGGGAAACAGAGGCGGGGAAACAGAGGCGGGGAATCAGATATGGGGAATCAGAGGTGGGGAATCCGAGGTTGGGAATCAGAGGCAGGGAATCAGAGGCGGGGAATCAGAGGCGAGGAATCAGAGGAAGGGAATCAGATGTGCGGAATCGGAGATGGGGAATCAGAGGCAGGGAATCAGAGGCGGGGAATCAGAGGCGGGGAATCAGAGGCCGGGAATCAGATATGGGGAAACAGAGGCGGGGAATCCGAGGCGGGGAAACAGAGGCGGGGAATCAGATATGGGGAATCAGAGGTGGGGAATCAGAGGTTGGGAATCAGAGGCAGGGAATCAGAGGCTTGGAATCAGATGCAGGGAATCAGATGCGGGGAATCAGAGGCGGGGAATCAGAGCTGGGGAATCAGAGGTGGGGAATCAGATTTGGGGAATCAGAGGCGGGGACTTAGATATTGGGAAACAGAGGCGGGGAATCAGAGGCGGGGAAACCCAGGCGGGGAATCAGATATGGGGAATCAGAGGTGGGGAATCAGAGGCAAGGAATCAGATGTGCGGAATCAGAGATGGGGAATCAGAGGCAGGGAATCAGAATCAGAAGCAGGGAATCAGAGGCCGGGAATCAGAGGCCGGAATCAGAGGCGGGGAATCAGCGGCAGGGAATCAGATGCGGGGAATCAGAGGCGGGGAATCAGAGCTGGGGAATCAGAGGCGGGGTATTAGAGTTGGGGAATCAGAGGCGGGGAATCAGATATGGGGAAACCGAGGTGGGGAATCAGAGGCGGGGAAACAGAGGCAGGGAATCATATATGGGGAATCAGAGGCGGGGAATCAGAGGTGGGGAATCATAGGCAGGGAATCGGATGTGCGGAATCAGAGATGGGGAATCAGAGGACGGGAATGAGAGGTGGTGAATCAGAGATGGGGAATCAGAGGCGGGGAATCAGAGGCAGGGAATCAGACGCGGGGAATCAGAGGTGGGCAATCAGAGGCGGGGAATCAGATATGGGGAATCAGAGGCGGGGAATCAGAGGCGGGGAAACAGAGGCGGGGAATCAGATATGGGGAATCAGAGGTGGGGCATCAGAGGTTGTGAATCACAGATGGGGAATCAGAGGCGGGGAATCAGAGGCAGGGAATCAGACGCGGGGAATCAGAGGCGGGGATTCAGAGCTGGGGAATCAGAGGCGGGGAATCAGAGTTGGGGAATCAGAGGCGGGGAATCAGATATGGGGAATCAGAGGCAGGGAATCAGAGGCGGGAAAACAGAGGCGGGGTATCAGATATGGGGAATCAGAGGCGGGGAATCAGAGGCAGGGAATCAGACACGGGGAATCAGAGGCGGGGAATCAGAGATGGGGAATCAGAGGCGGGGAATCAGAGGCAGGGAATCGGATGCCGGGAATCAGAGGCGGGAAATCAGAGCTGGGGAATCAGAGGCGGGGAATCAGAGTTGGGGAATCAGAGGCGGCGAAGCAGATATGGGGAAATAGAGGCGGGGAATCAGATATGGGGAATCAGAGGCGGGGAATCAGATATGGGGAATCAGAGGCTGGGAATCAGAGGGGGGGAAACAGAGGCGGGGAATAAGATATGGGGAATCAGAGGTGGGGAATCAGGGGCGGGGAATCAGTGGCAGGGAATCAGAGGCGGGGAATCAGAGGCGGGGAATCAAAGGAAGGGAATCAGACACGGGGAATCAGAGGTGGGGAATCAGAGATGGGGAATCAGAGGCGGGGAATCACAGGCAGGGAATCAGACGCGGGGAATCAGAGGCGGGGAATCAGAGCTGGGGAATCAGAGGTGTGGAATCAGAGTCGGGGAATCAGAGGCAGGGAATCGGTTGTGCGGAATCAGAGATGGGGTATCAGATGTGGGGAATCAGAGGCAGTGAATCAGAGATGGGGAATCAGAGGCGGGGAATCAGAGGCAAGAAATCAGACGGGGATTCAGAGGCTGGGAATCAGTCGGGGGGAATCAAAGGCGGGGAATCAGAGCTGGTGAATCAGAGGCAGGGAATCAGAGTTGGGGATTCAGAGGCGGGGAATCAGATATGGGGAAACAGAGGCGGGGAATGAGAGGCGGGCAAGCAGAGGCGGGGAATTAGATATGGGGAATCAGAGGTGGGGAATCAGAGGTGGTGAATCAGAGATGGGGAATCACAGGAGGGGAATCAGAGGCAGCGAATAGAACGCGGGGAATCAGAGGCAGGGAATCAGAGCTGGGGAATCAGAGGCGGGGAATCAGATATGGGGAAACAGAGGCGGGGAATCAGAGGCGGGGAAACAGAGGCGGGGAATCAGACATGGGGAATCGGTTGCGGGGAATCAGAGGCGGGGAATCAGAGGCGGGGAAACAGAGGCGGGGAATCGGATATGGGGAATCAGAGGTGGGGAATGACAGGCAGGGAATCAGATGTGCGGAATCAGAGATGGGGAATCAGAGGCAGGGAATCAGAATCAGAAGCGGGGAATCAGAGGCCGGGAATCAGAGGCCGGGAATCAGATGCTGGGAATAAGAGGCCGGGAATCAGAGGTGGGGAATCAGAGTCCGGGAATCAGAGATGGGGATTCAGAGGCGGGGAATCAGATATGGGGAATCAGAGGTGGGGAATCAGAGGTTGTGAATGAGAGATGGGGAATCAAGGCGGGGAATCAGAGGGAGGGAATCAGACGCGGGGAATCAGAGAAGGGGAATCATAGGCTGGGAATCAGAGGCAGGGAATCAGATGCAGGGAATCAGAGGCGGGGAATCATAGCTGGCGAATTAGAGGAGGGGAATCAGAGTTGGGGAATCAGAGGCGGGGAATCAGATATTGGGAAACAGAGGCGGGGAATCAGAGGTGGGGAAACAGAGGCGGGGAATCAGATATGGGGAATCAGAGGTGGGGAATCAGGGGCAGGGAATCAGTGGCAGGGAATCAGAAGCGGGGAATCAGAGGCGGGGAATCAGAGGCGGGGAATCAGAGGCGGGGAATCAGAGGCAGGGAATCGGATGTGCGGAATCAGAGATGGGGAATCAGAGGTGGGGATTCAGAGGTGGTGAATCAGAGAAGGGGAATCAGAGGCTGGGAATCAGAGGCAGGGAATCAGACGCAGGGAATCAGAGGCGGGGAATCATAGCTGGCGAATTAGAGGAGGGGAATCAGAGTTGGGGAATCAGAGGCGGGGAATCATATATGGGGAATCAGAGGTGGGGAATCAGGGGCAGGGAATCAGTGGCAGGGAATCAGAGGCGGGGAATCATAGCTGGCGAATTAGAGGAAGGGAATCAGAGTTGGGGAAACAGAGGCGGGGAATCAGATATGGGGAATCAGAGGTGGGGAATCAGGGGCAGGGAATCAGTGGCAGGGAATCAGACGCGGGGAATCAGAGACGGGGAATCAGAGGCAGGGAATCAGACACGGGGAATCAGAGGCGGGGAATCAGAGATGGGGAATCAGAGGCGGGGAATCAGAGGCAGGGAATCAGAGGCCGGGAATCAGATGCTGGGAATAAGAGGCCGGGAATCAGAGGTGGGGAAACAGAGGCGGGGAATCAGATATGGGGAATCAGAGGTGGGGAATCAGAGGCGGGGAATCAGTGGCAGGGAATCAGAGGCCGGGAATAAAAGGCGGGGAATCAAAGCTGGGGAATCAGAGGCGGGGAATCAGAGTTGGGGAATCAGAGGAGGGGAATCAGATATGGGGAAACAGAGGCCGGGAATCAGAGGCAGGGAAACAGAGGCGGGGAATCAGATATGGGAAATCAGAGGTGGGGAATTAGAGGTTGCGAATCAGAGGCGGGATATCAGAGGCGGGGAATCAGAGGCAGGGAATCGGATGTGCGGAATCAGAGATGGGGAATCAGAGGTGGGGATTCAGAGGTGGTGAATCAGAGAAGGGGAATCAGAGTTGGGGAATCAGAGGCGGGGAATCAGATATGGGGAAACAGAGGCGGGGAATCAGAGGCGGGGAAACTGAGGCGGGGAATCAGATATGGGGAATCAGAGGTGGGGAATCAGAGGCAGGGAATCAGATGTGCGGAATCAGAGATGGGGAATCAGAGGCAGGGAATCAGAATCAGAAGCAGGGAATCAGATGCCGGGAATCAGAGGCCGGAATCAGATGCTGGGAATCAGAGGCCTGGAATCAGAGGCAGGGAATCAGAGGCAGGGAATCAGATGCGGGGAATCAGAGGCGGGGAATCAGAGCTGGGGAATCAGAGGCAGGGTATTAGAATTGGGGAATCAGAGGCGGGGAATCAGATATGGGGAAACAGAGGTGGGGAATCAGAGGCGGGGAAACAGAGGCAGGGAATCAGATATGGGGAATCAGAGGCGGGGAATCAGAGGTGGGGAATCATAGGCAGGGAATCGGATGTGCGGAATCAGAGATGGGGAATCAGAGGCCGGGAATCAGAGGTGGTGAATCAGATATGGGGAATCAGATATGGGGAATCAGAGGCGGGGAATCAGAGGCAGGGAATCAGACACGGGGAATCAGAGGCGGGGAATCAGAGATGGGGAATCAGAGGCGGGGAATCAGAGGCAGGGAATCGGATGCCGGGAATCAGAGGCGGGAAATCAGAGCTGGGGAATCAGAGGCGGGGAATCAGAGTTGGGGAATCAGAGGCGGCGAAGCAGATATGGGGAAATAGAGGCGGGGAATCAGATATGGGGAATCAGAGGCGGGGAATCAGATATGGGGAATCAGAGGCTGGGAATCAGAGGGGGGGAAACAGAGGCGGGGAATAAGATATGGGGAATCAGAGGTGGGGAATCAGGGGCGGGGAATCAGTGGCAGGGAATCAGAGGCGGGGAATCAGAGGCGGGGTATTAGAGTTGGGGAATCAGAGGCGGGGAATCAGATATGGGGAAACAGATGTGGGGAATCAGAGGCGGGGAAACAGAGGCAGGGAATCAGATATGGGGAATCAGAGGCGGGGAATCAGAGGTGGGGAATCATAGGCAGGGAATCGGATGTGCGGAATCAGAGATGGGGAATCAGGGGCTGGGAATCAGAGGTGGGAAATCAGAGGTGGTGAATCAGAGATGGGGAATCACAGGCGGGGAATCAGAGGCAGCGAATAGAACGCGGGGAATCAGAGGCAGGGAATCAGAGCTGGGGAATCAGAGGCGGGGAATCAGATATGGGGAAACAGAGGCGGGGAATCAGAGGCGGGGAAACAGAGGCGGGGAATCAGACATGGGGAATCGGATGCGGGGAATCAGAGTTGGGGCATCAGAGGTGGGGAATTAGATATGGGGAAACAGAGGCGGGGAATCAGAGGCGGGGAAACAGAGGCGGGGAATCAGATATGGGGAATCAGAGGTGGGGAATCAGAGGCAGGGAATCAGATGTGCGGAATCAGAGATGGGGAATCAGAGGCAGGGAATCAGAATCAGAAGCGGGGAATCAGAGGCCGGGAATCAGAGGCCGGGAATCAGACGCGGGGAATCAGAGGCGGGGATTCAGAGCTGGGGAATCAGAGGCGGGGAATCAGAGTTGGGGAATCAGAGGCGGGGAATCAGATATGGGGAATCAGAGGCAGGGAATCCGAGGCGGGAAAACAGAGGCGGGGAATCAGATATGGGGAATCAGAGGCGGGGAATCAGAGGCAGGGAATCAGACACGGGGAATCAGAGGCGGGGAATCAGAGATGGGGAATCAGAGGCGGGGAATCAGAGGCAGGGAATCGGATGCCGGGAATCAGAGGCGGGAAATCAGAGCTGGGGTATCAGAGGCGGGGAATCAGAGTTGGGGAATCAGAGGCGGCGAAGCAGATATGGGGAAATAGAGGCGGGGAATCAGATATGGGGAATCAGAGGCGGGGAATTAGATATGGGGAATCAGAGGCTGGGAATCAGAGGGGGGGAAACAGAGGCGGGGAATAAGATATGGGGAATCAGAGGTGGGGAATCAGGGGCGGGGAATCTGTGGCAGGGAATCAGAGGCGGGGAATCAGAGGCGGGGAATCAAAGGAAGGGAATCAGACACGGGGAATCAGAGGTGGGGAATCAGAGATGGGGAATCAGAGGCGGGGAATCACAGGCAGGGAATCAGACACGGGGAATCAGAGGTGGGGAATCTGAGTCGGGGAATCAGAGGCAGGGAATCGGTTGTGCGGAATCAGAGATGGGGAATCAGATGTGGGGAATCAGAGGCAGTGAATCAGAGATGGGGAATCAGAGGCGGGGAATCAGAGGCAGGAAATAAGACAGGGATTCAGAGGCTGGGAATCAGACGGGGGGAATCAAAGGCGGGGAATCAGAGCTGGTGAATCAGAGGCAGGGAATCAGAGTTGGGGATTCAGAGGCGGGGAATCAGATATGGGGAAACAGAGGTGGGGAATGAGAGGCGGGCAAGCAGAGGCGGGGAATTAGATATGGGGAATCAGAGGTGGGAAATCAGAGGTGGTGAATCAGAGATGGGGAATCACAGGCGGGGAATCAGAGGCGGGGAATCAGAGGCGGAAAATCAGAGGCCGGGAATCAGATATGGGGAAACAGAGGCGGGGAATCAAAGGCGGGGAAACAGAGGCGGGGAATCAGATATGGGGAATCAGAGGTGGGGAATCAGAGGTTGGGAATCAGAGGCAGGGAATCAGAGGCTGGGAATCAGATGCAGGGAATCAGATGCGGGGAATCAGAGGCGGGGAATCAGAGCTGGGGAATCAGAGGTGGGGAATCAGAGTTGGGGAATCAGAGTCGGGGACTTAGATATGGGGAAACAGAGGCGGGGAATCAGAGGCGGGGAAACAGACGCGGGGAATCAGAGGCGGGGATTCAGAGCTGGGGAATCAGAGGCGGGGAATCAGACTTGGGGAATCAGAGGCGGGGAATCAGATATGGGGAATCAGAGGCGGGGAATCAGAGGCGGGGAAACAGAGGCAGGGAATCAGATATGGGGAATCAGAGGTGGGGTATCAGGGGCAGGGAATCAGTGGCAGGGAATCAGAGGCGGGGAATCAGAGGCGGGGAATCAGAGGCAGGGAATTAGATATGGGGAATCAGAGGTGGGGAATCAGAGGTGGTGAATCAGAGATGGGGAATCACAGGCGGGGAATCAGAGGCAGGGAATAGAACGCGGGGAATCAGAGGCGGGGAATCAGAGCTGGGGAATCAGAGGCGGGGAATCAGAGCTGGGGAATCAGAGGCGGGGAATCATAGTTTGGAATCAGAGGCGGGGAATCAGATATGGGGAAACAGAGGCGGGGAATCAAAGGCGGGGAAACAGAGGCGGGGAATCAGATATGGGGAATCGGATGCGGGGAATCAGAGGCGGGGAATCAGAGCTGGGGAATCAGAGGCGGGGTATCAGAGTTGGGGCATCTGAGGTGGGGAATTAGATATGGGGAAACAGAGGCGGGGAATCAGAGGCGGGGAAACAGAGGCGGGGAATCAGATATGGGGAATCAGAGGTGGGGAATCAGAGGCAGGGAATCAGATGTGCGGAATCAGAGATGGGGAATCAGAGGCAGGGAATCAGAATCAGAAGCGGGGAATCAGAGGCCGGGAATCAGAGGCCGGGATTCAGATGCCGGGAATAAGAGGCCGGGAATCAGAGGTGGGGAATCAGAGTCCGGGAATCAGAGATGGGGATTCAGAGGCGGGGAATGATATATGGGGAATCAGAGGCGGGGAATCAGAGGCGGGGTAACAGAGGTGGGGAATCAGATATGGGGAATCAGAGGTGGCGAATCAAAGGCGGTGAATCAGAGATGGGGAATCAGAGGCGGGGAATCAGAGGCAGGGAATCAAACACGGGGAATCAGAGGCGGGGAATCAGAGCTGGGGAATCAGAGGCGGGGAATCAGAGTTGGGGAATCAGAGGCGGGGAATCAGATATGGGGAAACAGGGGCGGGGAATCAGAGGCAGGGAAACAGAGGCGGGGAATCAGATATGGGGAATCAGGGGTGGGGAATCAGAGGTTGGGAATCAGAGGCAGGGAATCAGAGGCGTGGAAACAGAGGCGGGGATTCAGATGTGTTGAATCAGAGATGGGGAGTCAGAGGCAGGGAATCAGAATCAGAAGCGGGATATCAGTGGCCGGGAATCAGAGGAAGGTAATCAGAGGCAGGGGATCAAACACGGGGAATCAGAGGCTGGGAATCAGAGCTGGGGAATCAGAGGTGGGGAATCAGAGCTGGGGAATCACAGGCGGTGAATCAGAGATGGGGAATCAGAGGCGGGGAATCAGAGGCAGGGAATCAGATGCGGGGAATCAGAGGCGGGGAATCAGAGCTGGCGAATCAGAGGCGGGGAATCAGAGGTGGGCAATCAGAGGATGGGAATCACATATGGGGAATCAGAGGCGGGGAATCAGAGCTGGGGAATCACAGGCGGGGAAACAGAGGCGGGGAATCAGAGGCGGTGAAACAGAGGCGGGGAATCAGATATTGGGAATCAGAGGTGGGGAATCAGAGGTTGGGAATCAGAGGCCTGGAATCAGAGGCGTGGAATCAGAGGCAGAAAATCAGATGCGGGGAATCAGAGCTGGGGAATCAGAGGCGGGGTATTAGAGTTGGGGAATCAGAGGCGGGGAATCAGACGCGGGGAATCAGAGGGGGGGAATCATAGCTGGCGAATCAGAGGCGGGGAATCAGAGGTGGGCAATCAGAGGCCGGGAATCAGAGGTGGTGAATCAGAGATGGGGAATCAGAGGCGGGGAATCAGTGGCAGGGAATCAGATATGGGGAATCAGAGGCGTGGAATCAGAGGCAGGGAATCAGACACGGGGAATCAGACACGGGGAATCAGAGGTGGGGAATCAGAGATGGGGAATCAGAGGCGGTGAATCAGAGATGGGGAATCAGAGGCGGGGATTCAGAATCAGGAAATCAGACACGGGGATTCAGAGGCTGGGAATCAGACGGGGGGAATCAAAGGCGGGGAATCAGAGCTGGGGAATCAGAGGCAGGGAATCAGAGGCGGGGAATCAGATATGGGGAATCAGAGGCTGGTATTCAGAGGCGGGGAATCAGAGGCAGGGAATCAAACACGGGGAATCAGAGGTGGGGAATCAGAGATGGGGAATCAGAGGCGGGGAATCAGACGGGGGGAATCAAAGGCGGGGAATCAGAGCTGGGGAATCAGAGGCAGGGAATCAGAGGCGGGGAATCAGATATGGGGAATCAGAGGCTGGTATTCAGAGGCGGGGAATCAGAGGCAGGGAATCAAACACGGGGATTCAGAGGCAGGGAATCAGACGGGGGGAATCAAAGGCGGGGAATCAGAGCTGGGGAATCAGAGGCAGGGAATCAGAGTTGGGGATTCAGAGACGGGGAATCAGATATGGGGAAACAGAGGCGGGGAATCAGAGGCGGGCAAAGAGAGGCGGGGAATTAGATATGGGGAATCAGATGTGGGGAATCAGAGGTGGTGAATCAGTGATGGGGAATCACAGGCGGGGAATCAGAGGCAGGGAATAGAACGCAGGGAATCAGAGGCAGGGAATCAGAGCTGGGGAATCAGAGGCAGGGAATCATAGTTGGGAATCAGAGGCGGGGAATCAGATATGGGGAAACAGAGGCGGGGAATCAGAGGCGGGGAAACAGAGGCGGGGAATCAGATATGGGGAATCGGATGCGGGGAATCAGAGGCGGGGAATCAGAGCTGGGGAATCAGAGGCGGGGAATCAGAGGCGGGGAAACAGAGGCGGGGAATCATATATGGGGTATCAGAGGTAGGGAATCAGAGGCAGGGAATCAGATGTGCGGAATCAGAGATGGGGAATCAGAGGCAGGGAATCAGAATCAGAAGCGGGGAATCAGAGGCCGGGAATCAGAGGCCGGGAATCAGATGCTGGGAATAAGAGGCCGGGAATCAGAGGTGGGGAATCAGAGTCCGGGAATCAGAGATGGGGATTCAGAGGCGGGGAATGAGATATGGAGAATCAGAGGCGGGGAATCAGAGGCCGGGAAACAGAGGTGGGGAATCAGATATGGGGAATCAGAGGTGGCGAATCAAAGGCGGTGAATCAGAGATGGGGAATCAGAGGCGGGGAATCAGAGGCAGGGAATCAAAAATGGGGAATCAGAGGCGGGGAATCAGAGCTGGGGAATCAGATATGGGGAAACAGAGGTGGCAAATCAAAGGCGGTGAATCAGAGATGGGGAATCAGAGGCGGGGAATCAGAGGCAGGGAATCAAAAATGGGGAATCAGAGGCGGGGAATCAGAGCTGGGGAATCAGAGGCGGGGAAGCAGAGTAGGAGAATCAGAGGTGGGGAATCAGATATGGGGAAACAGGGGCGGGGAATCAGAGGCGGGGAAACAGAGGCGGGGAATCAGATATGGGGAATCAGCGGTGGCGAATTAAAGGCGGTGTATCAGAGATGGGGAATCAGGGCAGGGAATCAGAGGCAGGGAATCAAACACGGGGAATCAGAGGCGGGGAATCAGAGCTGGGGAATCAGAGGCGGGGATTCAGAGTTGGGGAATCAGAGGCGGGGAAACAGAGGCGGGGAATCAGATATGGGGAATCAGAGGTGGGGAATCAGAGGTTGGGAATCAGAAGCAGGGAATCAGAGGCGGGGAATCAGAGGCGGGGAATCAGAGGCAGGGAATCCGATGTGCGGAATCGGAGATGGGGAATCAGAGGCAGGGAATCACAGGCGGGGAATCAGAGGCGGAAAATCAGAGGCCGGGAGTCAGATATGGGGAAACAGAGGCGGGGAATCAAAGGCGGGGAAACAGAGGCGGGGAATCAGATATGGGGAATCAGAGGTGGGGAATCAGAGGTTGGGAATCAGATGCGGGGAATCAGAGGCGGGGAATCAGAGCTGGGGAATCAGAGGTGGGGAATCAGAGTTGGGGAATCAGAGTCGGGGACTTAGATATGGGGAAACAGAGGCGGGGAATCAGAGGCGGGGAATCAGATATGGGGAATCAGAGGCGGGGAATCAGAGGCGGGGAAACAGAGGCAGGGAATCAGATATGGGGAATCAGAGGTGGGGTATCAGGGGCAGGGAATCAGTGGCAGGGAATCAGAGGCGGGGAATCAGAGGCGGGGAATCAGAGGCAGGGAATTAGATATGGGGAATCAGAGGTGGGGAATCAGAGGTGGTGAATCAGAGATGGGGAATCACAGGCGGGGAATCAGAGGCAGGGAATAGAACGCGGGGAATCAGAGGCGGGGAATCAGAGCTGGGGAATCAGAGGCGGGGAATCAGAGCTGGGGAATCAGAGGCGGGGAATCATAGTTGTGAATCAGAGGCGGGGAATCAGATATGGGGAAACAGAGGCGGGGAATCAAAGGCGGGGAAACAGAGGCGGGGAATCAGATATGGGGAATCGGATGCGGGGAATCAGAGGCGGGGAATCAGAGCTGGGGAATCAGAGGCGGGGTATCAGAGTTGGGGCATCTGAGGTGGGGAATTAGATATGGGGAAACAGAGGCGGGGAATCAGAGGCGGGGAAACAGAGGCGGGGAATCAGATATGGGGAATCGGATGCGGGGAATCAGAGGCGGGGAATCAGAGCTGGGGAATCAGAGGCGGGGAATCAGAGTTGGGGCATCAGAGGTGGGGAATTAGATATAGGGAAACAGAGGCGGGGAATCAGAGGCGGGGAAACAGAGGCGGGGAATCAGATATGGGGTATCAGAGGTAGGGAATCAGAGGCAGGGAATCAGATGTGCGGAATCAGAGATGGGGAATCAGAGGCAGGGAATCAGAATCAGAAGCGGGGAATCAGAGGCCGGGAATCAGAGGCCGGGAATCAGATGCTGGGAATAAGAGGCCAGGAATCAGAGGTGGGGAATCAGAGTCCGGGAATCAGAGATGGGGATTCAGAGGCGGGGAATGAGATATGGAGAATCAGAGGCGGGGAATCAGAGGCCGGGAAACAGAGGTGGGGAATCAGATATGGGGAATCAGAGGTGGCGAATCAAAGGCGGTGAATCAGAGATGGGGAATCAGAGGCGGGGAATCAGAGGCAGGGAATCAGATGCGGGGAATCAGAGGCGGGGAATCAGAGCTGGCGAATCGGAGGCGGGGAATCAGAGGTGGGCAATCAGAGCCGGGGAATCAGATATGGGGAATCAGAGGCGGGGAATCAGAGGCGGGGAAACAGAGGTGGGGAATCAGATATGGGGAAACAGAGGTGGCAAATCAAAGGCGGTGAATCAGAGATGGGGAATCAGAGGCGGGGAATCAGAGGCAGGGAATCAAAAATGGGGAATCAGAGGCGGGGAATCAGAGCTGGGGAATCAGAGGCGGGGAAGCAGAGTAGGAGAATCAGAGGTGGGGAATCAGATATGGGGAAACAGGGGCGGGGAATCAGAGGCGGGGAAACAGAGGCGGGGAATCAGATATGGGGAATCAGCGGTGGCGAATTAAAGGCGGTGTATCAGAGATGGGGAATCAGGGAAGGGAATCAGAGGCAGGGAATCAAACACGGGGAATCAGAGGCGGGGAATCAGAGCTGGGGAATCAGAGGCGGCGATTCAGAGTTGGGGAATCAGAGGCGGGGAAACAGAGGCGGGGAATCAGATATGGGGAATCAGAGGTGGGGAATCAGAGGTTGGGAATCAGAAGCAGGGAATCAGAGGCGGGGAATCAGAGGCGGGGAATCAGAGGCAGGGAATCCGATGTGCGGAATCGGAGATGGGGAATCAGAGGCAGGGAATCAGAGGCGGGGAATCAGATGCGGAAAATCAGAGGCCGGGAATCAGATATGGGGAAACAGAGGCGGGGAATCAAAGGCGGGGAAACAGAGGCGGGGAATCAGATATGGGGAATCAGAGGTGGGGAATCAGAGGTTGGGAATCAGAGGCAGGGAATCAGAGGCTGGGAATCAGATGCAGGGAATCAGATGCGGGGAATCAGAGGCGGGGAATCAGAGCTGGGGAATCAGAGGTGGGGAATCAGAGTTGGGGAATCAGAGTCGGGGACTTAGATATGGGGAAACAGAGGCGGGGAATCAGAGGCGGGGAAACAGACGCGGGGAATCAGAGGCGGGGATTCAGAGCTGGGGAATCAGAGGCGGGGAATCAGATATGGGGAATCAGAGGCGGGGAATCAGAGGCGGGGAAACAGAGGTAGGGAATCAGATATGGGGAATCAGAGGTGGGATATCAGGGGCAGGGAATCAGTGGCAGGGAATCAGAGGCGGGGAATCAGAGGCGGGGAATCAGAGGCAGGGAATTAGATATGGGGAATCAGAGGTGGGGAATCAGAGGTGGTGAATCAGAGATGGGGAATCACAGGCGGGGAATCAGAGGCAGGGAATAGAACGCGGGGAATCAGAGGCGGGGAATCAGAGCTGGGGAATCAGAGGCGGGGAATCAGAGCTGGGGAATCAGAGGCGGGGAATCATAGTTGGGAATCAGAGGCGGGGAATCAGATATGGGGAAACAGAGGCGGGGAATCAGAGGCGGGGAAACAGAGGCGGGGAATCAGATATGGGGAATCAGAGGTGGGGAATCAGAGGCAGGGAATCAGATGTGCGGAATCAGAGATGGGGAATCAGAGGCCGGGAATCAGAGGCCGGGATTCAGATGCCGGGAATAAGAGGCCGGGAATCAGAGGTGGGGAATCAGAGTCCGGGAATCAGAGATGGGGATTCAGAGGCGGGGAATGATATATGGGGAATCAGAGGTGGGGAATCAGAGGCGGGGTAACAGAGGTGGGGAATCAGATATGGGGAATCAGAGGTGGCGAATCAAAGGCGGTGAATCAGAGATGGGGAATCAGAGGCGGGGAATCAGAGGCAGGGAATCAAACACGGGGAATCAGAGGCGGGGAATCAGAGCTGGGGAATCAGAGGTGGGGAATCAGAGTTGGGGAATCAGAGGCGGGGAATCAGATATGGGGAAACAGGGGCGGGGAATCAGAGGCAGGGAAACAGAGGCGGGGAATCATATATGGGGAATCAGGGGTGGGGAATCAGAGGTTGGGAATCAGAGGCAGGGAATCAGAGGCGTGGAAACAGAGGCGGGGATTCAGATGTGTTGAATCAGAGATGGGGAATCAGAGGCAGGGAATCAGAATCAGAAGCGGGATATCAGTGGCCGGGAATCAGAGGAAGGTAATCAGAGGCAGGGGATCAAACACGGGGAATCAGAGGCTGGGAATCAGAGCTGGGGAATCAGAGGTGGGGAATCAGAGCTGGGGAATCACAGGCGGGGAATCAGAGATGGGGAATCAGAGGCGGGGAATCAGAGGCAGGGAATCAGATGCGGGGAATCAGAGGCGGGGAATCAGAGCTGGCGAATCAGAGGCGGGGAATCAGAGGTGGGCAATCAGAGGATGGGAATCAGATATGGGGAATCAGAGGCGGGGAATCAGAGCTGGGGAATCACAGGCGGGGAAACAGAGGCGGGGAATCAGAGGCGGTGAAACAGAGGCGGGGAATCAGATATTGGGAATCAGAGGTGGGGAATCAGAGGTTGGGAATCAGAGGCCTGGAATCAGAGGCGTGGAATCAGAGGCAGGGAATCAGATGCGGGGAATCAGAGGAGGGGAATCAGAGCTGGGGAATCAGAGGCGGGGTATTAGAGTTGGGGAATCAGAGGCGGGGAATCAGACGCGGGGAATCAGAGGGGGGGAATCATAGCTGGCGAATCAGAGGCGGGGAATCAGAGGTGGGCAATCAGAGGCCGGGAATCAGAGGTGGTGAATCAGAGATGGGGAATCAGAGGCGGGGAATCAGTGGCAGGGAATCAGATATGGGGAATCAGAGGCGTGGAATCAGAGGCAGGGAATCAGACACGGGGAATCAGACACGGGGAATCAGAGGTGGGGAATCAGAGATGGGGAATCAGAGGCGGTGAATCAGAGATGGGGAATCAGAGGCGGGGAATAAGAATCAGGAAATCAGACACGGGGATTCAGAGGCTGGGAATCAGACGGGGGGAATCAAAGGCGGGGAATCAGAGCTGGGGAATCAGAGGCAGGGAATCAGAGGCGGGGAATCAGATATGGGGAATCAGAGGCTGGTATTCAGAGGCGGGGAATCAGAGGCAGGGAATCAAACACGGGGAATCAGAGGTGGGGAATCAGAGATGGGGAATCAGAGGCGGCGAATCAGAGTTGGGGAATCAGAGGCAGGGAATCGGATGTGCGGAATCAGAGATGGGGAATCAGAGGTGGGGAATCAGAGGCGGTGAATCAGAGATGGGGAATCAGAGGCGGGGAATCAGAGGCAGGAAATCAGACACGGGGATTCAGAGGCTGGGAATCAGACGGGGGGAATCAAAGGCGGGGAATCAGAGCTGGGGAATCAGAGGCAGGGAATCAGAGTTGGGGATTCAGAGACGGGGAATCAGATATGGGGAAACAGAGGCGGGGAATCAGAGGCGGGCAAAGAGAGGCGGGGAATTAGATATGGGGAATCAGATGTGGGGAATCAGAGGTGGTGAATCAGTGATGGGGAATCACAGGCGGGGAATCAGAGGCAGGGAATAGAACGCAGGGAATCAGAGGCAGGGAATCAGAGCTGGGGAATCAGAGGCAGGGAATCATAGTTGGGAATCAGAGGCGGGGAATCAGATATGGGGAAACAGAGGCGGGGAATCAGAGGCGGGGAAACAGAGGCGGGGAATCAGATATGGGGAATCGGATGCGGGGAATCAGAGGCGGGGAATCAGAGCTGGGGAATCAGAGGCGGGGAATCAGAGTTGGGGCATCAGAGGTGGGGAATTTGATATAGGGAAACAGAGGCGGGGAATCAGAGGCGGGGAAACAGAGGCGGGGAATCAGATATGGGGTATCAGAGGTAGGGAATCAGAGGCAGGGAATCAGATGTGCGGAATCAGAGATGGGGAATCAGAGGCAGGGAATCAGAATCAGAAGCGGGGAATCAGAGGCCGGGAATCAGAGGCCGGGAATCAGATGCTGGGAATAAGAGGCCGGGAATCAGAGGTGGGGAATCAGAGTCCGGGAATCAGAGATGGGGATTCAGAGGCGGGGAATGAGATATGGAGAATCAGAGGCGGGGAATCAGAGGCCGGGAAACAGAGGTGGGGAATCAGATATGGGGAATCAGAGGTGGCGAATCAAAGGCGGTGAATCAGAGATGGGGAATCAGAGGCGGGGAATCAGAGGCAGGGAATCAGATGCGGGGAATCAGAGGCGGGGAATCAGAGCTGGCGAATCGGAGGCGGGGAATCAGAGGTGGGCAATCAGAGCCGGGGAATCAGATATGGGGAATCAGAGGCGGGGAATCAGAGGCGGGGAAACAGAGGTGGGGAATCAGATATGGGGAAACAGAGGTGGCAAATCAAAGGCGGTGAATCAGAGATGGGGAATCAGAGGCGGGGAATCAGAGGCAGGGAATCAAAAATGGGGAATCAGAGGCGGGGAATCAGAGCTGGGGAATCAGAGGCGGGGAAGCAGAGTAGGAGAATCAGAGGTGGGGAATCAGATATGGGGAAACAGGGGCGGGGAATCAGAGGCGGGGAAACAGAGGCGGGGAATCAGATATGGGGAATCAGAGGTGTGGAATCAGAGGTTGGGAATCAGAGGCGGGGAAACAGAGGAGGGGAATCAGATATGGGGAATCAGAGGTGGCGATTTAAAGGCGGTGAATCAGAGATGGGGAATCATGGCAGGGAATCAGAGGCAGGGAATCAAACACGGGGAATCAGAGGCGTGGAATCAGAGCTGGGGAATCAGAGGCGGGGATTCAGAGTTGGGGAATCAGAGGCGGGGAATCAGAGGCGGGGAAACAGAGGCGGGGAATCAGATATGGGGAATCAGAGGTGGGGAATCAGAGGTTGGGAATCAGAAGCAGGGAATCAGAGGCGGGGAATCAGAGGCGGGGAATCAGAGGCAGGAAATCCGATGTGCGGAATCGGAGATGGGGAATCAGAGGCAGGTAATCAGAGGCGGGGAATCAGAGGCGGGGAATCAGAGGCCGGGAATCAGATATGGGGAAACAGAGGCGGGGAATCAGAGGCGGGGAAGCAGAGGCGGGGAATCAGATATGGGGAATCAGAGGTGGGGAATCAGAGGTTGGGAATCAGAGGCAGGGAAACAGAGGCGGGGAATCAGATATGGGGAATCAGAGGTGGGGAATCAGAGGCAGGGAATCAGATGTGCGGAATCAGAGATGGGGAATCAGAGGCAGGGAATCAGAATCAGAAGAGGGGAATCAGAGGCCGGGAATCAGAGGCCGGGAATCAGACGCGGGGAATCAGAGGCGGGGATTCAGAGCTGGGGAATCAGAGGCGGGGAATCAGAGTTGGGGAATCAGAGGCGGGGAATCAGATATGGGGAATCAGAGGCAGGGAATCCGAGGCGGGAAAACAGAGGCGGGGAATCAGATATGGGGAATCAGAGGCGGGGAATCAGAGGCAGGGAATCAGACACGGGGAATCAGAGGCGGGGAATCAGAGATGGGGAATCAGAGGCGGGGAATCAGAGGCAGGGAATCGGATGCCGGGAATCAGAGGCGGGAAATCAGAGCTGGGGTATCAGAGGCGGGGAATCAGAGTTGGGGAATCAGAGGCGGCGAAGCAGATATGGGGAAATAGAGGCGGGGAATCAGATATGGGGAATCAGAGGCGGGGAATTAGATATGGGGAATCAGAGGCTGGGAATCAGAGGGGGGGAAACAGAGGCGGGGAATAAGATATGGGGAATCAGAGGTGGGGAATCAGGGGCGGGGAATCAGTGGCAGCGAATCAGAGGCGGGGAATCAGAGGCGGGGAATCAAAGGAAGGGAATCAGACACGGGGAATCAGAGGTGGGGAATCAGAGATGGGGAATCAGAGGCGGGGAATCACAGGCAGGGAATCAGACACGGGGAATCAGAGGTGGGGAATCAGAGTCGGGGAATCAGAGGCAGGGAATCGGTTGTGCGGAATCAGAGATGGGGAATCAGATGTGGGGAATCAGAGGCAGTGAATCAGAGATGGGGAATCAGAGGCGGGGAATCAGAGGCAGGAAATAAGACAGGGATTCAGAGGCTGGGAATCAGACGGGGGGAATCAATGGCGGGGAATCAGAGCTGGTGAATCAGAGGCAGGGAATCAGAGTTGGGGATTCAGAGGCGGGGAATCAGATATGGGGAAACAGAGGTGGGGAATGAGAGGCGGGCAAGCAGAGGCGGGGAATTAGATATGGGGAATCAGAGGTGGGAAATCAGAGGTGGTAAATCAGAGATGGGGAATCACAGGTGGGGAATCAGAGGCGGGGAATCAGAGGCGTAAAATCAGAGGCCGGGAATCAGATATGGGGAAACAGAGGCGGGGAATCAAAGGCGGGGAAACAGAGGCGGGGAATCAGATATGGGGAATCAGAGGTGGGGAATCAGAGGTTGGGAATCAGAGGCAGGGAATCAGAGGCTGGGAATCAGATGCAGGGAATCAGATGCGGGGAATCAGAGGCGGGGAATCAGAGCTGGGGAATCAGAGGTGGGGAATCAGAGTTGGGGAATCAGAGTCGGGGACTTAGATATGGGGAAACAGAGGCGGGGAATCAGAGGCGGGGAAACAGACGCGGGGAATCAGAGGCGGGGATTCAGAGCTGGGGAATCAGAGGCGGGGAATCAGACTTGGGGAATCAGAGGCGGGGAATCAGATATGGGGAATCAGAGGCGGGGAATCAGAGGCGGGGAAACAGAGGCAGGGAATCAGATATGGGGAATCAGAGGTGGGGTATCAGGGGCAGGGAATCAGTGGCAGGGAATCAGAGGCGGGGAATCAGAGGCGGGGAATCAGAGGCAGGGAATTAGATATGGGGAATCAGAGGTGGGGAATCAGAGGTGGTGAATCAGAGATGGGGAATCACAGGCGGGGAATCAGAGGCAGGGAATAGAACGCGGGGAATCAGAGGCGGGGAATCAGAGCTGGGGAATCAGAGGCGGGGAATCAGAGCTGGGGAATCAGAGGCGGGGAATCATAGTTGGGAATCAGAGGCGGGGAATCAGATATGGGGAAACAGAGGCGGGGAATCAAAGGCGGGGAAACAGAGGCGGGGAATCAGATATGGGGAATCGGATGCGGGGAATCAGAGGCGGGGAATCAGAGCTGGGGAATCAGAGGCGGGGTATCAGAGTTGGGGCATCTGAGGTGGGGAATTAGATATGGGGAAACAGAGGCGGGGAATCAGAGGCGGGGAAACAGAGGCGGGGAATCAGATATGGGGAATCAGAGGTGGGGAATCAGAGGCAGGGAATCAGATGTGCGGAATCAGAGATGGGGAATCAGAGGCAGGGAATCAGAATCAGAAGCGGGGAATCAGAGGCCGGGAATCAGAGGCCGGGATTCAGATGCCGGGAATAAGAGGCCGGGAATCAGAGGTGGGGAATCAGAGTCCGGGAATCAGAGATGGGGATTCAGAGGCGGGGAATGATATATGGGGAATCAGAGGCGGGGAATCAGAGGCGGGGTAACAGAGGTGGGGAATCAGATATGGGGAATCAGAGGTGGCGAATCAAAGGCGGTGAATCAGAGATGGGGAATCAGAGGCGGGGAATCAGAGGCAGGGAATCAAACACGGGGAATCAGAGGCGGGGAATCAGAGCTGGGGAATCAGAGGCGGGGAATCAGAGTTGGGGAATCAGAGGCGGGGAATCAGATATGGGGAAACAGGGGCGGGGAATCAGAGGCAGGGAAACAGAGGCGGGGAATCAGATATGGGGAATCAGGGGTGGGGAATCAGAGGTTGGGAATCAGAGGCAGGGAATCAGAGGCGTGGAAACAGAGGCGGGGATTCAGATGTGTTGAATCAGAGATGGGGAATCAGAGGCAGGGAATCAGAATCAGAAGCGGGATATCAGTGGCCGGGAATCAGAGGAAGGTAATCAGAGGCAGGGGATCAAACACGGGGAATCAGAGGCTGGGAATCAGAGCTGGGGAATCAGAGGTGGGGAATCAGAGCTGGGGAATCACAGGCGGGGAATCAGAGATGGGGAATCAGAGGCGGGGAATCAGAGGCAGGGAATCAGATGCGGGGAATCAGAGGCGGGGAATCAGAGCTGGCGAATCAGAGGCGGGGAATCAGAGGTGGGCAATCAGAGGATGGGAATCAGATATGGGGAATCAGAGGCGGGGTATCAGAGCTGGGGAATCACAGGCGGGGAAACAGAGGCGGGGAATCAGAGGCGGTGAAACAGAGGCGGGGAATCAGATATTGGGAATCAGAGGTGGGGAATCAGAGGTTGGGAATCAGAGGCCTGGAATCAGAGGCGTGGAATCAGAGGCAGGGAATCAGATGCGGGGAATCAGAGCTGGGGAATCAGAGGCGGGGTATTAGAGTTGGGGAATCAGAGGCGGGGAATCAGACGCGGGGAATCAGAGGGGGGGAATCATAGCTGGCGATTCAGAGGCGGGGAATCAGAGGTGGGCAATCAGAGGCCGGGAATCAGAGGTGGTGAATCAGAGATGGGGAATCAGAGGCGGGGAATCAGTGGCAGGGAATCAGATATGGGGAATCAGAGGCGTGGAATCAGAGGCAGGGAATCAGACACGGGGAATCAGACACGGGGAATCAGAGGTGGGGAATCAGAGGCGGTGAATCAGAGATGGGGAATCAGAGGTGGGGAATCAGAATCAGGAAATCAGACACGGGGATTCAGAGGCTGGGAATCAGACGGGGGGAATCAAAGGCGGGGAATCAGAGCTGGGGAATCAGAGGCAGGGAATCAGAGGCGGGGAATCAGATATGGGGAATCAGAGGCTGGTATTCAGAGGCGGGGAATCAGAGGCAGGGAATCAAACACGGGGAATCAGAGGTGGGGAATCAGAGATGGGGAATCAGAGGCGGGGAATCAGAGTTGTGGAATCAGAGGCAGGGAATCGGATGTGCGGAATCAGAGATGGGGAATCAGAGGTGGGGAATCAGAGGCGGTGAATCAGAGATGGGGAATCAGAGGCGGGGAATCAGAGGCAGGAAATCAGACACGGGGATTCAGAGGATGGGAATCAGACGGGGGGAATCAAAGGCGGGGAATCAGAGCTGGGGAATCAGAGGCAGGGAATCAGAGTTGGGGATTCAGAGACGGGGAATCAGATATGGGGAAACAGAGGCGGGGAATCAGAGGCGGGCAAAGAGAGGCGGGGAATTAGATATGGGGAATAAGATGTGGGGAATCAGAGGTGGTGAATCAGTGATGGGGAATCACAGGCGGGGAATCAGAGGCAGGGAATAGAACGCAGGGAATCAGAGGCAGGGAATCAGAGCTGGGGAATCAGAGGCAGGGAATCATAGTTGGGAATCAGAGGCGGGGAATCAGATATGGGGAAACAGAGGCGGGGAATCAGAAGCGGGGAAACAGAGGCGGGGAATCAGATATGGGGAATCGGATGCGGGGAATCAGAGGCGGGGAATCAGAGCTGGGGAATCAGAGGCGGGGAATCAGAGTTGGGGCATCAGAGGTGGGGAATTAGATATAGGGAAACAGAGGCGGGGAATCAGAGGCGGGGAAACAGAGGCGGGGAATCAGATATGGGGTATCAGAGGTAGGGAATCAGAGGCAGGGAATCAGATGTGCGGAATCAGAGATGGGGAATCAGAGGCAGGGAATCAGAATCAGAAGCGGGGAATCAGAGGCCGGGAATCAGAGGCCGGGAATTAGATGCTGGGAATAAGAGGCCGGGAATCAGAGGTGGGGAATCAGAGTCCGGGAATCAGAGATGGGGATTCAGAGGCGGGGAATGAGATATGGAGAATCAGAGGCGGGGAATCAGAGGCCGGGAAACAGAGGTGGGGAATCAGATATGGGGAATCAGAGGTGGCGAATCAAAGGCGGTGAATCAGAGATGGGGAATCAGAGGCGGGGAATCAGAGGCAGGGAATCAGATGCGGGGAATCAGAGGCGGGGAATCAGAGCTGGCGAATCGGAGGTGGGGAATCAGAGGTGGGCAATCAGAGCCGGGGAATCAGATATGGGGAATCAGAGGCGGGGAATCAGAGGCGGGGAAACAGAGGTGGGGAATCAGATATGGGGAAACAGAGGTGGCAAATCAAAGGCGGTGAATCAGAGATGGGGAATCAGAGGCGGGGAATCAGAGGCAGGGAATCAAAAATGGGGAATCAGAGGCGGGGAATCAGAGCTGGGGAATCAGAGGCGGGGAAGCAGAGTAGGAGAATCAGAGGTGGGGAATCAGATATGGGGAAACAGGGGCGGGGAATCAGAGGCGGGGAAACAGAGGCGGGGAATCAGATATGGGGAATCAGCGGTGGCGAATTAAAGGCGGTGTATCAGAGATGGGGAATCAGGGCAGGGAATCAGAGGCAGGGAATCAAACACGGGGAATCAGAGGCGGGGAATCAGAGCTGGGGAATCAGAGGCGGGGATTCAGAGTTGGGGAATCAGAGGCGGGGAAACAGAGGCGGGGAATCAGATATGGGGAATCAGAGGTGGGGAATCAGAGGTTGGGAATCAGAAGCAGGGAATCAGAGGCGGGGAGTCAGAGGCGGGGAATCAGAGGCAGGGAATCCGATGTGCGGAATCGGAGATGGGGAATCAGAGGCAGGGAATCAGAGGCGGGGAATCAGAGGCGGAAAATCAGAGGCCGGGAATCAGATATGGGGAAACAGAGGCGGGGAATCAAAGGCGGGGAAACAGAGGCGGGGAATCAGATATGGGGAATCAGAGGTGGGGAATCAGAGGTTGGGAATCAGAGGCAGGGAATCAGAGGCTGGGAATCAGATGCTGGGAATCAGATGCGGGGAATCAGAGGCGGGGAATCAGAGCTGGGGAATCAGAGGTGGGGAATCAGAGTTGGGGAATCAGAGTCGGGGACTTAGATATGGGGAAACAGAGGCGGGGAATCAGAGGCGGGGAAACAGACGCGGGGAATCAGAGGCGGGGATTCAGAGCTGGGGAATCAGAGGCGGGGAATCAGACTTGGCGAATCAGAGGCGGGGAATCAGATATGGGGAATCAGAGGCGGGGAATCAGAGGCGGGGAAACAGAGGCAGGGAATCAGATATGGGGAATCAGAGGTGGGGTATCAGGGGCAGGGAATCAGTGGCAGGGAATCAGAGGCGGGGAATCAGAGGCGGGGAATCAGAGGCAGGGAATTAGATATGGGGAATCAGAGGTGGGGAATCAGAGGTGGTGAATCAGAGATGGGGAATCACAGGCGGGGAATCAGAGGCAGGGAATAGAACGCGGGGAATCAGAGGCGGGGAATCAGAGCTGGGGAATCAGAGGCGGGGAATCAGAGCTGGGGAATCAGAGGCGGGGAATCATAGTTGGGAATCAGAGGCGGGGAATCAGATATGGGGAAACAGAGGCGGGGAATCAAAGGCGGGGAAACAGAGGCGGGGAATCAGATATGGGGAATCGGATGCGGGGAATCAGAGGCGGGGAATCAGAGCTGGGGAATCAGAGGCGGGGTATCAGAGTTGGGGCATCTGAGGTGGGGAATTAGATATGGGGAAACAGAGGCGGGGAATCAGAGGCGGGGAAACAGAGGCGGGGAATCAGATATGGGGAATCAGAGGTGGGGAATCAGAGGCAGGGAATCAGATGTGCGGAATCAGAGATGGGGAATCAGAGGCAGGGAATCAGAATCAGAAGCGGGGAATCAGAGGCCGGGAATCAGAGGCCGGGATTCAGATGCCGGGAATAAGAGGCCGGGAATCAGAGGTGGGGAATCAGAGTCCGGGAATCAGAGATGGGGATTCAGAGGCGGGGAATGATATATGGGGAATCAGAGGCGGGGAATCAGAGGCGGGGTAACAGAGGTGGGGAATCAGATATGGGGAATCAGAGGTGGCGAATCAAAGGCGGTGAATCAGAGATGGGGAATCAGAGGCGGGGAATCAGAGGCTGGGAATCAAACACGGGGAATCAGAGGCGGGGAATCAGAGCTGGGGAATCAGAGGCGGGGAATCAGAGTTGGGGAATCAGAGGCGGGGAATCAGATATGGGGAAACAGGGGCGGGGAATCAGAGGCAGGGAAACAGAGGCGGGGAATCAAATATGGGGAATCAGGGGTGGGGAATCAGAGGTTGGGAATCAGAGGCAGGGAATCAGAGGCGTGGAAACAGAGGCGGGGATTCAGATGTGTTGAATCAGAGATGGGGAATCAGAGGCAGGGAATCAGAATCAGAAGCGGGATATCAGTGGCCGGGAATCAGAGGAAGGTAATCAGAGGCAGGGGATCAAACACGGGGAATCAGAGGCTGGGAATCAGAGCTGGGGAATCAGAGGTGGGGAATCAGAGCTGGGGAATCACAGGCGGGGAATCAGAGATGGGGAATCAGAGGCGGGGAATCAGAGGCAGGGAATCAGATGCGGGGAATCAGAGGCGGGGAATCAGAGCTGGCGAATCAGAGGCGGGGAATCAGAGGTGGGCAATCAGAGGATGGGAATCAGATATGGGGAATCAGAGGCGGGGAATCAGAGCTGGGGAATCACAGGCGGGGAAACAGAGGCGGGGAATCAGAGGCGGTGAAACAGAGGCGGGGAATCAGATATTGGGAATCAGAGGTGGGAATCAGAGGTTGGGAATCAGAGGCCTGGAATCAGAGGCGTGGAATCAGAGGCAGGGAATCAGATGCGGGGAATCAGAGGAGGGGAATCAGAGGTGGGGAATCAGAGGCGGGGTATTAGAGTTGGGGAATCAGAGGCGGGGAATCAGACGCGGGGAATCAGAGGGGGGGAATCATAGCTGGCGAATCAGAGGCGGGGAATCAGAGGTGGGCAATCAGAGGCCGGGAATCAGAGGTGGTGAATCAGAGATGGGGAATCAGAGGCGGGGAATCAGTGGCAGGGAATCAGATATGGGGAATCAGAGGCGTGGAATCAGAGGCAGGGAATCAGACACGGGGAATCAGACACGGGGAATCAGAGGTGGGGAATCAGAGATGGGGAATCAGAGGCGGTGAATCAGAGATGGGGAATCAGAGGCGGGTATCAGAATCAGGAAATCAGACACGGGGATTCAGAGGCTGGGAATCAGACGGGGGGAATCAAAGGCGGGGAATCAGAGCTGGGGAATCAGAGGCAGGGAATCAGAGGCGGGGAATCAGATATGGGGAATCAGAGGCTGGTATTCAGAGGCGGGGAATCAGAGGCAGGGAATCAAACACGGGGAATCAGAGGTGGGGAATCAGAGATGGGGAATCAGAGGCGGGGAATCAGAGTTGGGGAATCAGAGGCAGGGAATCGGATGTGCGGAATCAGAGATGGGGAATCAGAGGTGGGGAATCAGAGGCGGTGAATCAGAGATGGGGAATCAGAGGCGGGGAATCAGAGGCAGGAAATCAGACACGGGGATTCAGAGGCTGGGAATCAGACGGGGGGAATCAAAGGCGGGGAATCAGAGCTGGGGAATCAGAGGCAGGGAATCAGAGTTGGGGATTCAGAGACGGGGAATCAGATATGGGGAAACAGAGGCGGGGAATCAGAGGCGGGCAAAGAGAGGCGGGGAATTAGATATGGGGAATCAGATGTGGGGAATCAGAGGTGGTGAATCAGTGATGGGGAATCACAGGCGGGGAATCAGAGGCAGGGAGTAGAACGCAGGGAATCAGAGGCAGGGAATCAGAGCTGGGGAATCAGAGGCAGGGAATCATAGTTGGGAATCAGAGGCGGGGAATCAGATATGGGGAAACAGAGGCGGGGAATCAGAGGCGGGGAAACAGAGGCGGGGAATCAGATATGGGGAATCGGATGCGGGGAATCAGAGGCGGGGAATCAGAGCTGGGGAATCAGAGGCGGGGAATCAGAGTTGGGGCATCAGAGGTGGGGAATTTGATATAGGGAAACAGAGGCGGGGAATCAGAGGCGGGGAAACAGAGGCGGGGAATCAGATATGGGGTATCAGAGGTAGGGAATCAGAGGCAGGGAATCAGATGTGCGGAATCAGAGATGGGGAATCAGAGGCAGGGAATCAGAATCAGAAGCGGGGAATCAGAGGCCGGGAATCAGAGGCCGGGAATCAGATGCTGGGAATAAGAGGCCGGGAATCAGAGGTGGGGAATCAGAGTCCGTGAATCAGAGATGGGGATTCAGAGGCGGGGAATGAGATATGGAGAATCAGAGGCGAGGAATCAGAGGCCGGGAAACAGAGGTGGGGAATCAGATATGGGGAATCAGAGGTGGCGAATCAAAGGCGGTGAATCAGAGATGGGGAATCAGAGGCGGGGAATCAGAGGCAGGGAATCAGATGCGGGGAATCAGAGGCGGGGAATCAGAGCTGGCGAATCGGAGGCGGGGAATCAGAGGTGGGCAATCAGAGCCAGGGAATCAGATATGGGGAATCAGAGGCGGGGAATCAGAGGCGGGGAAACAGAGGTGGGGAATCAGATATGGGGAAACAGAGGTGGCAAATCAAAGGCGGTGAATCAGAGATGGGGAATCAGAGGCGGGGAATCAGAGGCAGGGAATCAAAAATGGGGAATCAGAGGCGGGGAATCAGAGCTGGGGAATCAGAGGCGGGGAAGCAGAGTAGGAGAATCAGAGGTGGGGAATCAGATATGGGGAAACAGGGGCGGGGAATCAGAGGCGGGGAAACAGAGGCGGGGAATCAGATATGGGGAATCAGAGGTGTGGAATCAGAGGTTGGGAATCAGAGGCGGGGAAACAGAGGAGGGGAATCAGATATGGGGAATCAGAGGTGGCGATTTAAAGGCGGTGAATCAGAGATGGGGAATCATGGCAGGGAATCAGACGCAGGGAATCAAACACGGGGAATCAGAGGCGTGGAATCAGAGCTGGGGAATCAGAGGCGGGGATTCAGAGTTGGGGAATCAGATGCGGGGAATCAGAGGCGGGGAAACAGAGGCGGGGAATCAGATATGGGGAATCAGAGGTGGGGAATCAGAGGTTGGGAATCAGAAGCAGGGAATCAGAGGCGGGGAATCAGAGGCGGGGAATCAGAGGCCGGGAATAAGATATGGGGAAACAGAGGAGGGGAATCAGAGGCGGGGAAGCAGAGGCGGGGAATCAGATATGGGGAATCAGAGGTGGGGAATCAGAGGTTGGGAATCAGATGCAGTGAATCAGATGCGGGGAATCAGAGGCGGGGAATCAGAGGTGGGGAATCAGAGGTGGGGAATCAGAGTTGGGGAATCAGAGTCGGGGACTTAGATATGGGGAAACAGAGGCAGGGAATCAGAGGCGGGGAAACCGACGCGGGGAATCAGAGGCGGGTATCAGAGCTGGGGAATCAGAGGCGGGGAATCAGAGTTGGGGAATCAGAGGCGGGGAATCAGAGGCGGGGAATCAGAGGCGGGGAATCAGAGGCGGGGAAACAGAGGCAGGGAATTAGATATGGGGAATCAGAGGTGGGGTATCAGGGGCAGGGAATCAGTGGCAGGGAATCAGAGGCGGGGAATCTGAGGCGGGGAATCAGAGGCAGGGAATCAGACACGGGGAATCAGATATGGGGAAACAGAGGCGGGGAATCAGAGGCGGGCAAACAGAGGCGGGGAATTAGATATGGTGAATCAGAGGAGGGGAATCAGAGGTGGTGAATCAGAGATGGGGAATCACAGGCGGGGAATCAGAGGCAGGGAATAGAACGCGGGGAATCAGAGGCGGGGAATCAGAGCTGGGGAATCAGAGGCGGGGAATCATAGTTGGGAATCAGAGGCGGGGAATCAGATATGGGGAAACAGAGGCGGGGAATCAAAGGCGGGGAAACAGAGGCGGGGAATCAGATATGGGGAATCGGATGCGGGGAATCAGAGGTGGGGAATCAGAGCTGGGGAATCAGAGGCGGGGTATCAGAGTTGGGGCATCAGAGGTGGGGAATTAGATATGGGGAAACAGAGGTGGGGAATCAGAGGCAGGGAAACAGAGGTGGGGAATCAGATATGGGGAATCAGAGGTGGGGAATCAGAGGCAGGGAATCAGATGTGCGGAATCAGAGATGGGGAATCAGAGGCAGGGAATCAGAATCAGAAGCGGGGAATCAGAGGCCGGGAATAAGAGGCCGGGATTCAGATGCCGGGAATAAGAGGCCGGGAATCAAAGGTGGGGAATCAGAGTCCGGGAATCAGAGATGGGGATTCAGAGGCGGGGAATGATATATGGGGAATCAGAGGCGGGGAATCAGAGGCGGGGTAACAGAGGTGGGAATCAGATATGGGGAATCAGAGGTGTCGAATCAAAGGCGGTGAATCAGAGATGGGGAATCAGAGGCGGGGAATCAGAGGCAATGAATCAAACACGGGGAATCAGAGGCGGGGAATCAGAGCTGGGGAATCAGAGGTGGGGAATCAGAGTTGGGGAATCAGAGGCGGGGAATCAGATATGGGGAAACAGGGGCGGAGAATCAGAGGCAGGGAAACAGAGGCGGGGAATCAGATATGGGGAATCAGGGTTGGGGAATCAGAGGTTGGGAATCAGAGGCAGGGAATCAGAGGCGTGGAAACAGAGGCGGGGATTCAGATATGGGGAATCAGAGGTGGGGAATCAGGGGCGTGGAATCAGAGGCAGGGAATTAGATGTGGTGAATCAGAGATGGGGAATCAGAGGCAGGGAATCAGAATCAGAAGCGGGGTATCAGAGGCCGGGAATCAGAGGAAGGTAATCAGAGGCAGGGGATCAAACACGGGGAATCAGAGGCTGGGAATCAGAGCTGGGGAATCACAGGCGGGGAATCAGAGATGGGGAATCAGAGGCGGGGAATCAGAGGCAGGGAATCAGATGCGGGGAATCAGAGGCAGGGAATCAGAGCTGGCGAATCAGAGGCGGGGAATCAGAGGTGGGCAATCAGAGGATGGGAATCAGATATGGGGAATCAGAGGCGGGGAATTAGAGCTGGGGAATCACAGGCGGGGAATCAGAGTTGGGGAATCAGAGGTGGGGAATAAGATATGGGGAAACAGAGGCGGGGAATCAGAGGTGGTGAAACAGAGGCGGGGAATCAGATATGGGGAATCAGAGGTGGGGAATCAGAGGTTGGGAATCAGAGGCCTGGAATCAGAGGCGGGGAATCAGAGGCAGGGAATCAGATGCGGGGAATCAGAGGAGGGGAATCAGAGCTGGGGAATCAGAGGCGGGGTATTAGAGTTGGGGAATCAGAGGCGGGGAATCAGACGCGGGGAATCAGAGGGGGGGAATCATAGCTGGCGAATCAGAGGCGGGGAATCAGAGGTGGGCAATCAGAGGCCGGGAATCAGAGGTGGTGAATCAGAGATGGGGAATCAGAGGCGGGGAATCAGTGGCAGGGAATCAGATATGGGGAATCAGAGGCGTGGAATCAGAGGCAGGGAATCAGACACGGGGAATCAGACACGGGGAATCAGAGGTGGGGAATCAGAGATGGGGAATCAGAGGCGGTGAATCAGAGATGGGGAATCAGAGGCGGGGAATCAGAGGCAGGAAATCAGACACGGGGATTCAGAGGCTGGGAATCAGACGGGGGGAATCAAAGGCGGGGAATCAGAGCTGGGGAATCAGAGGCAGGGAATCAGAGGCGGGGAATCAGATATGGGGAATCAGAGGCTGGGATTCAGAGGCGGGGAATCAGAGGCAGGGAATCAGACACGGGGAATCAGAGGTGGGGAATCAGAGATGGGGAATCAGAGGCGGGGAATCAGAGGCGGGGAATCAGAGGCGGGGAAACAGAGGCAGGGAATTAGATATGGGGAATCAGAGGTGGGGTATCAGGGGCAGGGAATCAGTGGCAGGGAATCAGAGGCGGGGAATCAGAGGCGGGGAATCAGAGGCAGGGAATCAGACACGGGGAATCAGATATGGGGAAACAGAGGCGGGGAATCAGAGGCGGGCAAACATTGGCGGGCAATTAGATATGGGGAATCAGAGGTGGGGAATCAGAGGTGGTGAATCAGAGATGGGGAATCACAGGCGGGGAATCAGAGGCAGGGAATAGAACGCGGGGAATCAGAGGCGGGGAATCAGAGCTGGGGAACCAGAGGCGGGGAATCATAGTTGTGAATCAGATATGGGGAATCAGAGGTGGGGAATCAGAGGCAGGGAATCAGATGCGGGGAATCCGAGGCGGGGAATCAGAGCTGGCGAATCAGAGGCGGGGAATCAGAGGTGGGCAATCAGAGGATGGGAATCAGATATGGGGAATCAGAGGCGGGGAATTAGAGCTGGGGAATCACAGGCGGGGAATCAGAGTTGGGGAATCAGATGCGGGGAATCAGATATGGGGAAACAGAGGCGGGGAATCAGAGGCGGTGAAACAGAGGCGGGGAATCAGATATGGGGAATCAGAGGTGGGGAATCAGAGGTTGGGAATCAGAGGCCTGGAATCAGAGGCGGGGAATCAGAGGCAGGGAATCAGATGCGGGGAATCAGAGGAGGGGAATCAGAGCTGGGGAATCAGAGGCGGGGTATTAGAGTTGGGGAATCAGAGGCGGGGAATCAGATGCGGGGAATCAGAGGGGGGAATCATAGCTGGCGAATCAGAGGCGGGGAATCAGAGGTGGGCAATCAGAGGCCGGGAATCAGAGGTGGTGAATCAGAGATGGGGAATCAGAGGCGGGGAATCAGTGGCAGGGCATCAGATATGGGGAATCAGAGGCGTGGAATCAGAGGCAGGGAATCAGACACGGGGAATCAGACACGGGGAATCAGAGGTGGGGAATCAGAGATGGGGAATCAGAGGCGGTGAATCAGAGATGGGGAATCAGAGGCGGGGAATCAGAGGCAGGAAATCAGACACGGGGATTCAGAGGCTGGGAATCAGACGGGGGGAATCAAAGGCGGGGAATCAGAGCTGGGGAATCAGAGGCAGGGAATCAGAGGCGGGGAATCAGATATGGGGAATCAGAGGCTGGGATTCAGAGGCGGGGAATCAGAGGCAGGGAATCAGACACGGGGAATCAAAGGTGGGGAATCAGAGATGGGGAATCAGAGATGGGGAATCACAGGCGGGGAATCAGAGGCAGGGAATAGAACGCGGGGAATCAGAGGCGGGGAATCAGAGCTGGGGAACCAGAGGCGGGGAATCATAGTTGTGAATCAGATATGGGGAATCAGAGGTGGGGAATCAGAGGCAGGGAATCAGATGCGGGGAATCCGAGGCGGGGAATCAGAGCTGGCGAATCAGAGGCGGGGAATCAGAGGTGGGCAATCAGAGGATGGGAATCAGATATGGGGAATCAGAGGCGGGGAATTAGAGCTGGGGAATCACAGGCGGGGAATCAGAGTTGGGGAATCAGATGCGGGGAATCAGATATGGGGAAACAGAGGCGGGGAATCAGAGGTGGTGAAACAGAGGCGGGGAATCAGATATGGGGAATCAGAGGTGGGGAATCAGAGGTTGGGAATCAGAGGCCTGGAATCAGAGGCGGGGAATCAGAGGCAGGGAATCAGATGCGGGGAATCAGAGGAGGGGAATCAGAGCTGGGGAATCAGAGGCGGGGTATTAGAGTTGGGGAATCAGAGGCGGGGAATCAGACGCGGGGAATCAGAGGGGGGGAATCATAGCTGGCGAATCAGAGGCGGGGAATCAGAGGTGGGCAATCAGAGGCCGGGAATCAGAGGTGGTGAATCAGAGATGGGGAATCAGAGGCGGGGAATCAGTGGCAGGGCATCAGATATGGGGAATCAGAGGCGTGGAATCAGAGGCAGGGAATCAGACACGGGGAATCAGACACGGGGAATCAGAGGTGGGGATTCAGAGATGGGGAATCAGAGGCGGTGAATCAGAGATGGGGAATCAGAGGCGGGGAATCAGAGGCAGGAAATCAGACACGGGGATTCAGAGGCTGGGAATCAGACGGGGGGAATCAAAGGCGGGGAATCAGAGCTGGGGAATCAGAGGCAGGGAATCAGAGGCGGGGAATCAGATATGGGGAATCAGAGGCTGGGATTCAGAGGCGGGGAATCAGAGGCAGGGAATCAGACACGGGGAATCAAAGGTGGGGAATCAGAGATGGGGAATCAGAGGCGGGGATTCAGAGGCAGGGAATCAGACGCGGGGAATCTGAGGCGGGGAATCAGAGCTGGGGAATCAGAGGTGGGGAATCAGAGTTGGGGAATCAGAGGCAGGGAATCGGATGTGCGGAATCAGAGATGGGGAATCAGATGTGGGGAATCAGAGGAATCAGAGATGGGGAATCAGAGGCGGGGAATCAGAGGCAGGAAATCAGACACGGGGATTCAGAGGCTGGGAATCAGACGGGGGGAATCAAAGGCGGGGAATCAGAGCTGGGTAATCAGAGGCAGGGAATCAGAGTTGGGGATTCAGAGACGGGGAATCAGATATGGGGAAACAGAGGCGGGGAATCAGAGGCGGGCAAACAGAGGCGGGGAATTAGATATGGGGAATCAGAGGTGGGGAATCAGAGGTGGTGAATCAGTGATGGGGAATCACAGGCGGGGAATCAGAGGCAGGGAATAGAACGCAGGGAATCAGACGCAGGGAATCAGAGCTGGGGAATCAGAGGCGGGGAATCATAATTGGGAATCAGAGGCGGGGAATCAGATATGGGAAAACAGAGGCGGGGAATCAGAGGCGGGGAAACAGAGGCGGGGAATCAGATATTGGGAATCGGATGCGGGGAATCAGAGGCGGGGAATCAGAGCTGGGGAATCAGAGGCGGGGAATCAGAGTTGGGGCATCAGAGGTGGGGAATTAGATATAGGGAAACAGAGGCGGGGAATCAGAGGCGGGGAAACAGAGGCGGGGAATCAGATATGGGGAATCAGAGGGGGGGAATCAGAGGCAGGGAATCAGATGTGCGGAATCAGAGATGGGGAATCAGAGGCAGGGAATCAGAATCAGAAGCTGGGAATCAGAGGCCGGGTATCAGAGGCCGGGAATCAGATGCTGGGAATAAGAGGCCGGGAATCAGAGGTGGGGAATCAGAGTCCGGGAATCAGAGATGGGGATTCAGAGGCGGGGAATGAGATATGGAGAATCAGAGGCGGGGAATCAGAGGCCGGGAAACAGAGGTGGGGAATCAGATATGGGGAATCAGAGGTGGCGAATCAAAGGCGGTGAATCAGAGATGGGGAATCAGAGGCGGGGAATCAGAGGAAGGGAATCAGATGCGGGGAATCAGAGGCGGGGAATCAGAGTTGGGGCATCAGAGGTGGGGAATTAGATATAGGGAAACAGAGGCGGGGAATCAGAGGCGGGGAAACAGAGGCGGGGAAACAGAGGCGGGGAATCAGATATGGGGAATCAGAGGTGGGGAATCCGAGGTTGGGAATGAGAGGCAGGGAATCAGAGGCGGGGAATCAGAGGCGGGGAATCAGAGGAAGGGAATCAGATGTGCGGAATCGGAGATGGGGAATCAGAGGCAGGGAATCAGAGGCGGGGAATCAGAGGCGGGGAATCAGAGGCCGGGAATCAGATATGGGGAAACAGAGGCGGGGAATCCGAGGCGGGGAAACAGAGGCGGGGAATCAGATATGGGGAATCAGAGGTGGGGAATCAGAGGTTGGGAATCAGAGGCAGGGAATCAGAGGCTTGGAATCAGATGCAGGGAATCAGATGCGGGGAATCAGAGGCGGGGAATCAGAGCTGGGGAATCAGAGGTGGGGAATCAGATTTGGGGAATCAGAGGCGGGGTCTTAGATATTGGGAAACAGAGGCGGGGAATCAGAGGCGGGGAAACCCAGGCGGGGAATCAGATATGGGGAATCAGAGGTGGGGAATCAGAGGCAAGGAATCAGATGTGCGGAATCAGAGATGGGGAATCAGAGGCAGGGAATCAGAATCAGAAGCAGGGAATCAGAGGCCGGGAATCAGAGGCCGGAATCAGAGGCGGGGAATCAGCGGCAGGGAATCAGATGCGGGGAATCAGAGGCGGGGAATCAGAGCTGGGGAATCAGAGGCGGGGTATTAGAGTTGGGGAATCAGAGGCGGGGAATCAGATATGGGGAAACCGAGGTGGGGAATCAGAGGCGGGGAAACAGAGGCAGGGAATCATATATGGGGAATCAGAGGCGGGGAATCAGAGGTGGGGAATCATAGGCAGGGAATCGGATGTGCGGAATCAGAGATGGGGAATCAGAGGCCGGGAATGAGAGGTGGTGAATCAGAGATGGGGAATCAGAGGCGGGGAATCAGAGGCAGGGAATCAGACGCGGGGAATCAGAGGTGGGCAATCAGAGGCGGGGAATCAGATATGGGGAATCAGAGGCGGGGAATCAGAGGCGGGGAAACAGAGGCGGGGAATCAGATATGGGGAATCAGAGGTGGGGCATCAGAGGTTGTGAATCACAGATGGGGAATCAGAGGCGGGGAATCAGAGGCAGGGAATCAGACGCGGGGAATCAGAGGAGGGGATTCAGAGCTGGGGAATCAGAGGCGGGGAATCAGAGTTGGGGAATCAGAGGCGGGGAATCAGATATGGGGAATCAGAGGCAGGGAATCAGAGGCGGGAAAACAGAGGCGGGGTATCAGATATGGGGAATCAGAGGCGGGGAATCAGAGGCAGGGAATCAACACGGGGAATCAGAGGCGGGGAATCAGAGATGGGGAATCAGAGGCGGGGAATCAGAGGCAGGGAATCGGATGCCGGGAATCAGAGGCGGGAAATCAGAGCTGGGGAATCAGAGGCGGGGAATCAGAGTTGGGGAATCAGAGGCGGCGAAGCAGATATGGGGAAATAGAGGCGGGGAATCAGATATGGGGAATCAGAGGCGGGGAATCAGATATGGGGAATCAGAGGCGGGGAATCAGATATGGGGAATCAGAGGCTGGGAATCAGAGGGGGGGAAACAGAGGCGGGGAAT
Source organism: Narcine bancroftii (assembly GCF_036971445.1). Lineage (NCBI taxonomy): Eukaryota > Metazoa > Chordata > Chondrichthyes > Torpediniformes > Narcinidae > Narcine > Narcine bancroftii. The sequence goes on along the minus strand of NW_027211891.1, from coordinate 847,666 downwards.
AAGATATGGGGAATCAGAGGTGGGGAATCAGGGGCGGGGAATCAGTGGCAGGGAATCAGAGGCGGGGAATCAGAGGCGGGGAATCAAAGGAAGGGAATCAGACACGGGGAATCAGAGGTGGGGAATCAGAGATGGGGAATCAGAGGCGGGGAATCACAGGCAGGGAATCAGACGCGGGGAATCAGAGGCGGGGAATCAGAGCTGGGGAATCAGAGGTGTGGAATCAGAGTCGGGGAATCAGAGGCAGGGAATCGGTTGTGCGGAATCAGAGATGGGGTATCAGATGTGGGGAATCAGAGGCAGTGAATCAGAGATGGGGAATCAGAGGCGGGGAATCAGAGGCAAGAAATCAGACGGGGATTCAGAGGCTGGGAATCAGTCGGGGGGAATCAAAGGCGGGGAATCAGAGCTGGTGAATCAGAGGCAGGGAATCAGAGTTGGGGATTCAGAGGCGGGGAATCAGATATGGGGAAACAGAGGCGGGGAATGAGAGGCGGGCAAGCAGAGGCGGGGAATTAGATATGGGGAATCAGAGGTGGGGAATCAGAGGTGGTGAATCAGAGATGGGGAATCACAGGAGGGGAATCAGAGGCAGCGAATAGAACGCGGGGAATCAGAGGCAGGGAATCAGAGCTGGGGAATCAGAGGCGGGGAATCAGATATGGGGAAACAGAGGCGCGGAATCAGAGGCGGGGAAACAGAGGCGGGGAATCAGACATGGGGAATCGGTTGCGGGGAATCAGAGGCGGGGAATCAGAGCTGGGGAATCAGAGGCGGGGAATCAGAGTTGGGGCATCAGAGGTGGGGAATTAGATATGGGGAAACAGAGGCGGGGAATCAAAGGCGGGGAAACAGAGGCGGGGAATCGGATATGGGGAATCAGAGGTGGGGAATGACAGGCAGGGAATCAGATGTGCGGAATCAGAGATGGGGAATCAGAGGCAGGGAATCAGAATCAGAAGCGGGGAATCAGAGGCCGGGAATCAGAGGCCGGGAATCAGATGCTGGGAATAAGAGGCCGGGAATCAGAGGTGGGGAATCAGAGTCCGGGAATCAGAGATGGGGATTCAGAAGCGGGGAATCAGATATGGGGAATCAGAGGTGGGGAATCAGAGGTTGTGAATGAGAGATGGGGAATCAAGGCGGGGAATCAGAGGGAGGGAATCAGACGCGGGGAATCAGAGAAGGGGAATCATAGGCTGGGAATCAGAGGCAGGGAATCAGATGCAGGGAATCAGAGGCGGGGAATCATAGCTGGCGAATTAGAGGAGGGGAATCAGAGTTGGGGAATAAGAGGCGGGGAATCAGATATTGGGAAACAGAGGCGGGGAATCAGAGGTGGGGAAACAGAGGCGGGGAATCAGATATGGGGAATCAGAGGTGGGGAATCAGGGGCAGGGAATCAGTGGCAGGGAATCAGACGCGGGGAATCAGAGGCGGGGAATCAGAGGCGGGGAATCAGAGGCGGGGAATCAGAGGCAGGGAATCGGATGTGCGGAATCAGAGATGGGGAATCAGAGGTGGGGATTCAGAGGTGGTGAATCAGAGAAGGGGAATCAGAGTTGGGGAATCAGAGGCGGGGAATCATATATGGGGAATCAGAGGTGGGGAATCAGGGGCAGGGAATCAGTGGCAGGGAATCAGAGGCGGGGAATCATAGCTGGCGAATTAGAGGAAGGGAATCAGAGTTGGGGAAACAGAGGCGGGGAATCAGATATGGGGAATCAGAGGTGGGGAATCAGGGGCAGGGAATCAGTGGCAGGGAATCAGACGCGGGGAATCAGAGACGGGGAATCAGAGGCAGGGAATCAGACACGGGGAATCAGAGGCGGGGAATCAGAGATGGGGAATCAGAGGCGGGGAATCAGAGGCAGGGAATCAGAGGCCGGGAATCAGATGCTGGGAATAAGAGGCCGGGAATCAGAGGTGGGGAAACAGAGGCGGGGAATCAGAGGCGGGGAAACAGAGGCGGGGAATCGGATATGGGGAATCAGAGGTGGGGAATGACAGGCAGGGAATCAGATGTGCGGAATCAGAGATGGGGAATCAGAGGCAGGGAATCAGAATCAGAAGCGGGGAATCAGAGGCCGGGAATCAGAGGCCGGGAATCAGATGCTGGGAATAAGAGGCCGGGAATCAGAGGTGGGGAATCAGAGTCCGGGAATCAGAGATGGGGATTCAGAGGCGGGGAATCAGATATGGGGAATCAGAGGTGGGGAATCAGAGGTTGTGAATGAGAGATGGGGAATCAAGGCGGGGAATCAGAGGGAGGGAATCAGACGCGGGGAATCAGAGAAGGGGAATCATAGGCTGGGAATCAGAGGCAGGGAATCAGATGCAGGGAATCAGAGGCGGGGAATCATAGCTGGCGAATTAGAGGAGGGGAATCAGAGTTGGGGAATCAGAGGCGGGGAATCAGATATTGGGAAACAGAGGCGGGGAATCAGAGGTGGGGAAACAGAGGCGGGGAATCAGATATGGGGAATCAGAGGTGGGGAATCAGGGGCAGGGAATCAGTGGCAGGGAATCAGACGCGGGGAATCAGAGGCGGGGAATCAGAGGCGGGGAATCAGAGGCGGGGAATCAGAGGCAGGGAATCGGATGTGCGGAATCAGAGATGGGGAATCAGAGGTGGGGATTCAGAGGTGGTGAATCAGAGAAGGGGAATCAGAGGCTGGGAATCAGAGGCAGGGAATCAGACGCAGGGAATCAGAGGCGGGGAATCATAGCTGGCGAATTAGAGGAGGGGAATCAGAGTTGGGGAATCAGAGGCGGGGAATCATATATGGGGAATCAGAGGTGGGGAATCAGGGGCAGGGAATCAGTGGCAGGGAATCAGAGGCGGGGAATCATAGCTGGCGAATTAGAGGAAGGGAATCAGAGTTGGGGAAACAGAGGCGGGGAATCAGATATGGGGAATCAGAGGTGGGGAATCAGGGGCAGGGAATCAGTGGCAGGGAATCAGACGCGGGGAATCAGAGACGGGGAATCAGAGGCAGGGAATCAGACACGGGGAATCAGAGAAGGGGAATCAGAGGCTGGGAATCAGAGGCAGGGAATCAGACGCAGGGAATCAGAGGCGGGGAATCAGATGCTGGGAATAAGAGGCCGGGAATCAGAGGTGGGGAAACAGAGGCGGGGTATCAGATATGGGGAATCAGAGGTGGGGAATCAGAGGCGGGGAATCAGTGGCAGGGAATCAGAGGCCGGGAATAAAAGGCGGGGAATCAAAGCTGGGGAATCAGAGGCGGGGAATCAGAGTTGGGGAATCAGAGGAGGGGAATCAGATATGGGGAAACAGAGGCCGGGAATCAGAGGCAGGGAAACAGAGGCGGGGAATCAGATATGGGAAATCAGAGGTGGGGAATTAGAGGTTGCGAATCAGAGGCGGGATATCAGAGGCGGGGAATCAGAGGCAGGGAATCGGATGTGCGGAATCAGAGATGGGGAATCAGAGGTGGGGATTCAGAGGTGGTGAATCAGAGAAGGGGAATCAGAGGCTGGGAATCAGAGGCAGGGAATCAGACGCAGGGAATCAGAGGCGGGGAATCATAGCTGGCGAATTAGAGGAGGGGAATCAGAGTTGGGGAATCAGAGGCGGGGAATCAGATATGGGGAAACAGAGGCGGGGAATCAGAGGCGGGGAAACAGAGGCGGGGAATCAGATATGGGGAATCAGAGGTGGGGAATCAGAGGCAGGGAATCAGATGTGCGGAATCAGAGATGGGGAATCAGAGGCAGGGAATCAGAATCAGAAGCAGGGAATCAGAGGCCGGGAATCAGAGGCCGGAATCAGATGCTGGGAATCAGAGGCCTGGAATCAGAGGCGGGGAATCAGAGGCAGGGAATCAGATGCGGGGAATCAGAGGCGGGGAATCAGAGCTGGGGAATCAGAGGCAGGGTATTAGAGTTGGGGAATCAGAGGCGGGGAATCAGATATGGGGAAACAGAGGTGGGGAATCAGAGGCGGGGAAACAGAGGCAGGGAATCAGATATGGGGAATCAGAGGCGGGGAATCAGAGGTGGGGAATCATAGGCAGGGAATCGGATGTGCGGAATCAGAGATGGGGAATCAGAGGCCGGGAATCAGAGGTGGTGAATCAGATATGGGGAATCAGATATGGGGAATCAGAGGCGGGGAATCAGAGGCAGGGAATCAGACACGGGGAATCAGAGGCGGGGAATCAGAGATGGGGAATCAGAGGCGGGGAATCAGAGGCAGGGAATCGGATGCCGGGAATCAGAGGCGGGAAATCAGAGCTGGGGAATCAGAGGCGGGGAATCAGAGTTGGGGAATCAGAGGCGGCGAAGCAGATATGGGGAAATAGAGGCGGGGAATCAGATATGGGGAATCAGAGGCGGGGAATCAGATATGGGGAATCAGAGGCTGGGAATCAGAGGGGGGGAAACAGAGGCGGGGAATAAGATATGGGGAATCAGAGGTGGGGAATCAGGGGCGGGGAATCAGTGGCAGGGAATCAGAGGCGGGGAATCAGAGGCGGGGTATTAGAGTTGGGGAATCAGAGGCGGGGAATCAGATATGGGGAAACAGATGTGGGGAATCAGAGGAGGGGATACAGAGGCAGGGAATCAGATATGGGGAATCAGAGGCGGGGAATCAGAGGTGGGGAATCATAGGCAGGGAATCGGATGTGCGGAATCAGAGATGGGGAATCAGAGGCTGGGAATCAGAGGTGGGAAATCAGAGGTGGTGAATCAGAGATGGGGAATCACAGGCGGGGAATCAGAGGCAGCGAATAGAACGCGGGGAATCAGAGGCAGGGAATCAGAGCTGGGGAATCAGAGGCGGGGAATCAGATATGGGGAAACAGAGGCAGGGAATCAGAGGCGGGGAAACAGAGGCGGGGAATCAGACATGGGGAATCGGATGCGGGGAATCAGAGGCGGGGAATCAGAGCTGGGGAATCAGAGGTGGGGAATCAGAGTTGGGGCATCAGAGGTGGGGAATTAGATATGGGGAAACAGAGGCGGGGAATCAGAGGCGGGGAAACAGAGGCGGGGAATCAGATATGGGGAATCAGAGGTGGGGAATCAGAGGCAGGGAATCAGATGTGCGGAATCAGAGATGGGGAATCAGAGGCAGGGAATCAGAATCAGAAGCGGGGAATCAGAGGCCGGGAATCAGAGGCCGGGAATCAGACGCGGGGAATCAGAGGCGGGGATTCAGAGCTGGGGAATCAGAGGCGGGGAATCAGAGTTGGGGAATCAGAGGCGGGGAATCAGATATGGGGAATCAGAGGCAGGGAATCCGAGGCGGGAAAACAGAGGCGGGGAATCAGATATGGGGAATCAGAGGCGGGGAATCAGAGGCAGGGAATCAGACACGGGGAATCAGAGGCGGGGAATCAGAGATGGGGAATCAGAGGCGGGGAATCAGAGGCAGGGAATCGGATGCCGGGAATCAGAGGCGGGAAATCAGAGCTGGGGTATCAGAGGCGGGGAATCAGAGTTGGGGAATCAGAGGCGGCGAAGCAGATATGGGGAAATAGAGGCGGGGAATCAGATATGGGGAATCAGAGGCGGGGAATTAGATATGGTGAATCAGAGGCTGGGAATCAGAGGGGGGGAAACAGAGGCGGGGAATAAGATATGGGGAATCAGAGGTGGGGAATCAGGTGCGGGGAATCAGTGGCAGGGAATCAGAGGCGGGGAATCAGAGGCGGGGAATCAAAGGAAGGGAATCAGACACGGGGAATCAGAGGTGGGGAATCAGAGATGGGGAATCAGAGGCGGGGAATCACAGGCAGGGAATCAGACACGGGGAATCAGAGGTGGGGAATCAGAGTCGGGGAATCAGAGGCAGGGAATCGGTTGTGCGGAATCAGAGATGGGGAATCAGATGTGGGGAATCAGAGGCAGTGAATCAGAGATGGGGAATCAGAGGCGGGGAATCAGAGGCAGGAAATAAGACAGGGATTCAGAGGCTGGGAATCAGACGGGGGGAATCAAAGGCGGGGAATCAGAGCTGGTGAATCAGAGGCAGGGAATCAGAGTTGGGGATTCAGAGGCGGGGAATCAGATATGGGGAAACAGAGGTGGGGAATGAGAGGCGGGCAAGCAGAGGCGGGGAATTAGATATGGGGAATCAGAGGTGGGAAATCAGAGGTGGTGAATCAGAGATGGGGAATCACAGGCGGGGAATCAGAGGCAGCGAATAGAACGCGGGGAATCAGAGGCAGGGAATCAGAGCTGGGGAATCAGAGGCGGGGAATCAGATATGGGGAAACAGAGGCGGGGAATCAGAGGCGGGGAAACAGAGGCGGGGAATCAGACATGGGGAATCAGAGGTGGGGAATCAGAGGCAGGGAATCAGATGTGCGGAATCAGAGATGGGGAATCAGAGGCAGGGAACCAGAATCAGAAGCGGGGAATCAGAGGCCGGGAATCAGAGGCCGGGAATCAGATGCTGGGAATAAGAGGCCGGGAATCAGAGGTGGGGAATCAGAGTCTGGGAATCAGAGATGGGGATTCAGAGGCGGGGAATGAGATATGGAGAATCAGAGGCGGGGAATCAGAGGCGGGGAAACAGAGGTGGGGAATCAGATATGGGGAATAAGAGGTGGCGAATCAAAGGCGGTGAATCAGAGATGGGGAATCAGAGGCGGGGAATCAGAGGCAGGGAATCAGATGCGGGGATTCAGAGGCGGGGAATCAGAGCTGGCGAATCAGAGGCGGGGAATCAGAGGTGGGCAATCAGAGCCGGGGAATCAGATATGGGGAATCAGAGGCGGGGAAACAGAGGCGGGGAATCAGATATGGGGAATCAGAGGTGGGGAATCAGAGGTTGTGAATCAGAGATGGGGAATCAAGGCGGGGAATCAGAGGGAGGGAATCAGATGCGGGGAATCAGAGGCGGGGATTCAGAGCTGGGGAATCAGAGGCGGGGAATCAGAGTTGGGGAATCAGAGGCAGGGAATCAGAGGCGGGGAATCAGAGGCGGGGAAACAGAGGCGGGGAATCAGATATGGGGAATCAGAGGTGGGGAATCAGGGGCAGGGAATCAGTGGCAGGGAATCAGAGGCGGGGAATCTGAGCCGGGGAATCAGAGGCAGGGAATCAGACATGGGGAATCAGAGGCGGGGAATCAGAGATGGTGAATCAGAGGCGGGGAATCAGAGGCAGGGAATCGGACGCCGGGAATCAGAGGCGGGGAATCAGAGCTGGGGAATCAGAGGCGGGGAATCAGAGTTGGGGAATCAGAGGCGGGGAATCATATATGGGGAAATAGATGCGGGGAATCAGATATGGGGAATCAGAGGTGTGGAATCAGAGGTTGGGAATCAGAGGCAGGGAATCAGAGGCGGGGAAACAGAGGCGGGGAATCAGATATGGGGAATCAGAGGTGGCGAATCAAAGGCGGTGAAACAGAGATGGGGAATCAGGGCAGGGAATCAGAGGCAGGGTATCAGAGCTGGGGAAACAGAGGCGGGGAATCAGATATGGGGAATCAGAGGTGGGGAATCAGGGGCGGGGAATCAGTGGCAGGGAATCAGAGCTGGGGAATCAGAGGTGGGGAATCAGAGCTGGGGAAACAGAGGCGTGGAATCAGATATGGGGAATCAGAGGTGGGGAATCAGGGGCGGGGAATCAGTGGCAGGGAATCAGAGGCCGGGAATAAAAGGCGGGGAATCAGAGCTGGGGAATCAGAGGTGGGGAATCAGAGTTGGGGAATCAGAGGAGGGGAATCAGATATGGGGAAACAGAGGCCGGGAATCAGAGGCAGGGAAACAGAGGCGGGGAATCAGATATGGGGAATCAGAGGTGGGGAATTTGAGGTTGCGAATCAGAGGCGGGGAATCAGAGGTGGGGAATCAGAGGCAGGGAATCGGATGTGCGGAATCAGAGATGGGGAATCAGAGGTGGGGATTCAGAGGTAGTGAATCAGAAAAGGGGAATCAGAGGCTGGGAATCAGAGGCAGGGAATCAGACGCAGGTAATCAGAGGCGGGGAATCATAGCTGGCGAATTAGTGGAGGGGAATCAGAGTTGGGGAATCAGAGGCGGGGAATCAGATATGGGGAAACAGAGGCGAGGAATCAGAGGCGGGGAAACAGAGGCGGGGAATCAGATATGGGGAATCAGAGGTGGGGAATCAGAGGCAGGGAATCAGATGTGCGGAATCAGAGATGGGGAATCAGAGGCAGGGAATCAGAATCTGAAGCAGGGAATCAGAGGCCGGGAATCAGAGGCCGGAATCAGATGCTGGGAATCAGAGGCCTGGAATCAGAGGCGGGGAATCAGAGGAAGGGAATCTGATGCGGGGAATCAGAGGCGGGGAATCAGAGCTGGGGAATCAGAGGCAGGGTATTAGAGTTGGGGAATCAGAGGCGGGGAATCAGATATGGGGAAACAGAGGTGGGGAATCAGAGGCGGGGAAACAGAGGCAGGGAATCAGATATGGGGAATCAGAGGCGAGAATGAGAGGTGGGGAATCATAGGCAGGGAATCGGATGTGCGGAATCAGAGATGGGGAATCAGAGGTGGGGAATCAGGGGCAGGGAATCAGTGGCAGGGAATCAGAGGCGGGGAATCTGAGCCGGGGAATCAGAGGCAGGGAATCAGACACGGGGAATCAGAGGCGGGGAATCAGAGATGGTGAATCAGAGGCGGGGAATCAGAGGCAGGGAATCGGACGCCGGGAATCAGAGGCGGGGAATCAGAGCTGGGGAATCAGAGGCGGGGAATCAGAGTTGGGGAATCAGAGGCGGGGAATCAGATATGGGGAAATAGATGCGGGGAATCAGATATGGGGAATCAGAGGTGTGGAATCAGAGGTTGGGAATCAGAGGCAGGGAATCAGAGGCGGGGAAACAGAGGCGGGGAATCAGATATGGGGAATCAGAGGTGGCGAATCAAAGGCGGTGAAACAGAGATGGGGAATCAGGGCAGGGAATCAGAGGCAGGGTATCAGAGCTGGGGAAACAGAGGCGGGGAATCAGATATGGGGAATCAGAGGTGGGGAATCAGGGGCGGGGAATCAGTGGCAGGGAATCAGAGCTGGGGAATCAGAGGTGGGGAATCAGAGCTGGGGAAACAGAGGCGTGGAATCAGATATGGAGAATCAGAGGTGGGGAATCAGGGGCGGGGAATCAGTGGCAGGGAATCAGAGGCCGGGAATAAAAGGCGGGGAATCAGAGCTGGGGAATCAGAGGTGGGGAATCAGAGTTGGGGAATCAGAGGAGGGGAATCAGATATGGGGAAACAGAGGCCGGGAATCAGAGGCAGGGAAACAGAGGCGGGGAATCAGATATGGGGAATCAGAGGTGGGGAATTTGAGGTTGCGAATCAGAGGCGGGGAATCAGAGGCGGGGAATCAGAGGCAGGGAATCGGATGTGCGGAATCAGAGATGGGGAATCAGAGGTGGGGATTCAGAGGTAGTGAATCAGAAAAGGGGAATCAGAGGCTGAGAATCAGAGGCAGGGAATCAGACGCAGGGAATCAGAGGCGGGGAATCATAGCTGGCGAATTAGTGGAGGGGAATCAGAGTTGGGGAATCAGAGGCGGGGAATCAGATATGGGGAAACAGAGGCGAGGAATCAGAGGCGGGGAAACAGAGGCGGGGAATCAGATATGGGGAATCAGAGGTGGGGAATCAGAGGCAGGGAATCAGATGTGCGGAATCAGAGATGGGGAATCAGAGGCAGGGAATCAGAATCTGAAGCAGGGAATCAGAGGCCGGGAATCAGAGGCCGGAATCAGATGCTGGGAATCAGAGGCCTGGAATCAGAGGCGGGGAATCAGAGGCAGGGAATCTGATGCGGGGAATCAGAGGCGGGGAATCAGAGCTGGGGAATCAGAGGCAGGGTATTAGAGTTGGGGAATCAGAGGCGGGGAATCAGATATGGGGAATCAGAGGCGAGAATGAGAGGTGGGGAATCATAGGCAGGGAATCGGATGTGCGGAATCAGAGAAGGGGAATCAGAGGCCGGGAATGAGAGGTGGTGAATCAGATATGGGGAATCAGAGGCGGGGAATCAGAGGCAGTGAATCAGACGCGGGGAATCAGAGGTGGGCAATCAGAGGCGGGGAATCAGATATGGGGAATCAGAGGCGGGGAATCAGAGGCGGGGAAACAGAGGCGGGGAATCAGATATGGGGAATCAGAGGTGGGGCATCAGAGGTTGTGAATCACAGATGGGGAATTAGAGGCGGGGAATCAGAGGCAGGGAATCAGACTCGGGGAATCAGAGTCGGGGATTCAGAGCTGGGGAATCAGAAGCGGGGAATCAGAGTTGGGGAATCAGAGGCGGGGAATCAGATATGGGGAATCAGAGGCAGGGAATCAGAGGCGGGGAATCAGAGGCAGGGAATCAGACGCGGGGAATCTGAGGCGGGGAATCAGAGCTGGGGAATCAGAGGTGGGGAATCAGAGTTGGGGAATCAGAGGCAGGGAATTGGATGTGCGGAATCAGAGATGGGGAATCAGAGGTGGGGAATCAGAGGCGGTGAATCAGAGATGGGGAATCAGAGGCGGGGAATCAGAGGCAGGAAATCAGACACGGGGATTCAGAGGCTGGGAATCAGACGGGGGGAATCAAAGGCGGGGAATCAGAGCTGGGGAATCTGAGGCAGGGAATCAGAGTTGGGGATTCAGAGGCGGGGAATCAGATATGGGGAAACAGAGGCGGGGAATCAGAGGCGGGAAAACAGAGGCGGGGAATTAGATATGGGGAATCAGAGGTGGGGAATCAGAGGTGGTGAATCAGAGCTGGGGAATCAGAGGCGGGGAATCAGAGGCAGGGAATCGGACGCCGGGAATCAGAGGCGGGGAATCAGAGCTGGGGAATCAGAGGCGGGGAATCAGAGTTGGGGAATCAGAGGCGGGGAATCAGATATGGGGAAATAGAAGCGGGGAATCAGATATGGGGAATCAGAGGTGTGGAATCAGAGGTTGGGAATCAGAGGCAGGGAATAAGAGGCGGGGAAACAGAGGCGGGGAATCAGATATGGGGAATCAGAGGTGGCGAATCAAATGCGGTGAAACAGAGATGGGGAATCAGGGCAGGGAATCAGAGGCAGGGAATCAGAGCTGGGGAAACAGAGGCGGGGAATCAGATATGGGGAATCAGAGGTGGGGAATCAGGGGCGGGGAATCAGTGGCAGGGAATCAGAGCTGGGGAATCAGAGGTGGGGAATCAGAGCTGGGGAAACAGAGGCGGGGAATCAGATATGGGGAATCAGAGGCGGGGAATCAGAGGCAGTGAATCAGACGCGGGGAATCAGAGGTGGGCAATCAGAGGCGGGGAATCAGATATGGGGAATCAGAGGCGGGGAATCAGAGGCGGGGAAACAGAGGCGGGGAATCAGATATGGGGAATCAGAGGTGGGGCATCAGAGGTTGTGAATCACAGATGGGGAATTAGAGGCGGGGAATCAGAGGCAGGCAATCAGACTCGGGGAATCAGAGTCGGGGATTCAGATCTGGGGAATCAGAAGCGGGGAATCAGAGTTGGGGAATCAGAGGCGGGGAATCAGATATGGGGAATCAGAGGCAGGGAATCAGAGGCGGGGAATCAGAGGCAGGGAATCAGACGCGGGGAATCTGAGGCGGGGAATCAGAGCTGGGGAATCAGAGGTGGGGAATCAGAGTTGGGGAATCAGAGGCAGGGAATTGGATGTTCGGAATCAGAGATGGGGAATCAGAGGTGGGGAATCAGAGGCGGTGAATCAGAGATGGGGAATCAGAGGCGGGGAATCAGAGGCAGGAAATCAGACACGGGGATTCAGAGGCTGGGAATCAGACGGGGGGAATCAAAGGCGGGGAATCGGAGCTGGGGAATCTGAGGCAGGGAATCAGAGTTGGGGATTCAGAGGCGGGGAATCAGATATGGGGAAACAGAGGCGGGGAATCAGAGGCGGGAAAACAGAGGCGGGGAATTAGATATGGGGAATCAGAGGTGGGGAATCAGAGGTGGTGAATCAGAGATGGGGAATCAGAGGCGGGGAATCAGAGGCAGGGAATCGGACACCGGGAATCAGAGGCGGGGAATCAGAGCTGGGGAATCAGAGGCGGGGAATCAGAGTTGGGGAATCAGAGGCGGGGAATCAGATATGGGGAAATAGAAGCGGGGAATCAGATATGGGGAATCAGAGGTGTGGAATCAGAGGTTGGGAATCAGAGGCAGGGAATAAGAGGCGGGGAATCAGAGGCGGGGAATCAGATATGGGGAATCAGAGGTGGCGAATCAAATGCGGTGAAACAGAGATGGGGAATCAGGGCAGGGAATCAGAGGCAGGGAATCAGAGCTGGGGAAACAGAGGCGGGGAATCAGATATGGGGAATCAGAGGTGGGGAATCAGGGGCGGGGAATCAGTGGCAGGGAATCAGAGCTGGGGAATCAGAGGTGGGGAATCAGAGCTGGGGAAACAGAGGCGGGGAATCAGATATGGGGAATCAGAGGTGGGGAATCCGTGGCGGGGAATCAGTGGCAGGGAATCAGAGGCCGGGAATAAAATGCGGGGAATCAGAGCTGGGGAATCAGAGGCGGGGAATCAGAGTTGGGGAATCAGAGGAGGGGAATCAGATATGGGGAAACAGAGGCCGGAATCAGAGGCAGGGAAACAGAGGCGGGGAATCAGATATGGGGAATCAGATGCTGGGAATAAGAGGCCGGGAATCAGAGGTGGGGAATCAGAGTCTGGGAATCAGAGATGGGGATTCAGAGGCGAGGAATGAGATATGGAGAAGCAGAGGCGGGGAATGAGGGGCGGGGAAACAGAGGTGGGGAATCAGATATGGGGAATCAGAGGTGGCGAATCAAAGGCGGTGAATCAGAGATGGGGAATCAGAGGCGGGGAATCAGAGGCAGGGAATCAGATGCGGGGATTCAGAGGCGGGGAATCAGAGCTGGCGAATCAGAGGCGGGGAATCAGAGGTGGGCAATCAGAGCCGGGGAATCAGATATGGGGAATCAGAGGCGGGGAATCAGAGGCGGGGAAACAGAGGCGGGGAATCAGATATGGGGAATCAGAGGTGGGGAATCAGAGGTTGTGAATCAGAGATGGGGAATCAAGGCGGGGAATCAGAGGGAGGGAATCAGACGCGGGGAATCAGAGGCGGGGATTCAGAGGAGGGGAATCAGATATGGGGAAACAGAGGTCGGAATCAGAGGCAGGGAAACAGAGGCGGGGAATCAGATATGGGGAACCAGATGCTGGGAATAAGAGGCCGGGAATCAGAGGTGGGGAATCAGAGTCTGGGAATCAGAGATGGGGATTCAGAGGCGGGGAATGAGATATGGAGAAGCAGAGGCGGGGAATCAGGGGCAGGGAAACAGAGGTGGGGAATCAGATATGGGGAATCAGAGGTGGCGAATCAAAGGCGGTGAATCAGAGATGGGGAATCAGAGGCGGGGAATCAGAGGCAGGGAATCAGATGCGGGGATTCAGAGGCGGGGAATCAGAGCTGGCGAATCAGAGGCGGGGAATCAGAGGTGGGCAATCAGAGCCGGGGAATCAGATATGGGGAATCAGAGGCGGGGAATCAGAGGCGGGGAAACAGAGGAGGGGAATCAGATATGGGGAATCAGAGGTGGGGAATCAGAGGTTGTGAATAAGAGATGGGGAATCAAGGCGGGGAATCAGAGGGAGGGAATCAGACGCGGGGAATCAGAGGCGGGGATTCAGAGCTGGGGAATCAGAGGCGGGGAATCAGAGTTGGGGAATCAGAGGCAGGAAATCAGATATGGGGAATCAGAGGCGGGGAATCAGAGGCGGGGAAACAGAGGCGGGGAATCAGATATGGGGAATCAGAGGTGGGGAATCAGGGGCAGGGAATCAATGGCAGGGAATCAGAGGCGGGGAATCTGAGGCGGGGAATCAGAGGCTGGGAATCAGACACGTGGAATCAGAGGCGGGGAATCAGAGATGGGGAATCAGAGGCGGGGAATCAGAGGCAGGGAATCGGATGCCGGGAATCAGAGGCGGGGAATCAGAGCTGGGGAATCAGAGGCGGGGAATCAGAGTTGGGGAATCAGAGGCGGGGAATCAGATATGGGGAAATAGAGGCGGGGAATCAGATATGGGGAATCAGAGGTGTGGAATCAGAGGTTGGGAATCAGAGGCAGGGAATCAGAGGCGGGGAAACAGAGGCGGGGAATCAGATATGGGTAATCAGAGGTGGCGAATCAAAGGCGGTGAAACAGAGATGGGGAATCAGAGGCGGGGAATCAGAGGCAGGGAATCAGAGCTTGAGAAACAGAGGCGGGGAATCAGATATGGGGAATCAGAGGTGGGGAATCAGGGGCGGGGAATCAGTGGCAGGGAATCAGAGGCCGGGAATAAAAGGCGGGGAATCAGAGCTGGGGAATCAGAGGCTGGGAATCAGAGTTGGGGAATCAGAGGAGGGGAATCAGATATGGGGAAACAGAGGCCGGGAATCAGAGGCAGGGAAACAGAGGCGGGGAATCAGATATGGGGAATCAGAGGTGGGGAATTAGAGGTTGCGGATCAGAGGCAGGGAATTGGATGTGCGGAATCAGAGATGGGGAATCAGAGGTGGGGAATCAGAGGCGGTGAATCAGAGATGGGGAATCAGAGGCGGGGAATCAGAGGCAGGAAATCAGACACGGGGATTCAGAGGCTGGGAATCAGACGGGGGGAATCAAAGGCGGGGAATCAGAGCTGGGGAATCTGAGGCAGGGAATCAGAGTTGGGGATTCAGAGGCGGGGAATCAGATATGGGGAAACAGAGGCGGGGAATCAGAGGCGGGAAAACAGAGGCGGGGAATTAGATATGGGGAATCAGAGGTGGGGAATCAGAGGTGGTGAATCAGAGCTGGGGAATCAGAGGCGGGGAATCAGAGGCAGGGAATCGGACGCCGGGAATCAGAGGCGGGGAATCAGAGCTGGGGAATCAGAGGCGGGAAAACAGAGGCGGGGAATTAGATATGGGGAATCAGAGGTGGGGAATCAGAGGTGGTGAATCAGAGCTGGGGAATCAGAGGCGGGGAATCAGAGGCAGGGAATCGGACGCCGGGAATCAGAGGCAGGGAATCAGACACGGGGAATCAGATATGGGGAATCAGAGGTGGGGCATCAGAGGTTGTGAATCACAGATGGGGAATTAGAGGCGGGGAATCAGAGGCAGGGAATCAGACTCGGGGAATCAGAGTTGGGGATTCAGATCTGGGGAATCAGAAGCGGGGAATCAGAGTTGGGGAATCAGAGGCGGGGAATCAGATATGGGGAATCAGAGGCAGGGAATCAGAGGCGGGGAATCAGAGGCAGGGAATCAGACGCGGGGAATCTGAGGCGGGGAATCAGAGCTGGGGAATCAGAGGTGGGGAATCAGAGTTGGGGAATCAGAGGCAGGGAATTGGATGTTCGGAATCAGAGATGGGGAATCAGAGGTGGGGAATCAGAGGCGGTGAATCAGAGATGGGGAATCAGAGGCGGGGAATCAGAGGCAGGAAATCAGACACGGGGATTCAGAGGCTGGGAATCAGACGGGGGGAATCAAAGGCGGGGAATCGGAGCTGGGGAATCTGAGGCAGGGAATCAGAGTTGGGGATTCAGAGGCGGGGAATCAGATATGGGGAAACAGAGGCGGGGAATCAGAGGCGGGAAAACAGAGGCGGGGAATTAGATATGGGGAATCAGAGGTGGGGAATCAGAGGTGGTGAATCAGAGATGGGGAATCAGAGGCGGGGAATCAGAGGCAGGGAATCGGACGCCGGGAATCAGAGGCGGGGAATCAGAGCTGGGGAATCAGAGGCGGGGAATCAGAGTTGGGGAATCAGAGGCGGGGAATCAGATATGGGGAAATAGAAGCGGGGAATCAGATATGGGGAATCAGAGGTGTGGAATCAGAGGTTGGGAATCAGAGGCAGGGAATAAGAGGCGGGGAAACAGAGGCGGGGAATCAGATATGGGGAATCAGAGGTGGCGAATCAAATGCGGTGAAACAGAGATGGGGAATCAGGGCAGGGAATCAGAGGCAGGGAATCAGAGCTGGGGAAACAGAGGCGGGGAATCAGATATGGGGAATCAGAGGTGGGGAATCAGGGGCGGGGAATCAGTGGCAGGGAATCAGAGCTGGGGAATCAGAGGTGGGGAATCAGAGCTGGGGAAACAGAGGCGGGGAATCAGATATGGGGAATCAGAGGTGGGGAATCCGGGGCGGGGAATCAGTGGCAGGGAATCAGAGGCCGGGAATAAAATGCGGGGAATCAGAGCTGGGGAATCAGAGGCGGGGAATCAGAGTTGGGGAATCAGAGGAGGGGAATCAGATATGGGGAAACAGAGGCCGGAATCAGAGGCAGGGAAACAGAGGCGGGGAATCAGATATGGGGAATCAGATGCTGGGAATAAGAGGCCGGGAATCAGAGGTGGGGAATCAGAGTCTGGGAATCAGAGATGGGGATTCAGAGGCGGGGAATGAGATATGGAGAAGCAGAGGCGGGGAATGAGGGGCGGGGAAACAGAGGTGGGGAATCAGATATGGGGAATCAGAGGTGGCGAATCAAAGGCGGTGAATCAGAGATGGGGAATCAGAGGCGGGGAATCAGAGGCAGGGAATCAGATGCGGGGATTCAGAGGCGGGGAATCAGAGCTGGCGAATCAGAGGCGGGGAATCAGAGGTGGGCAATCAGAGCCGGGGAATCAGATATGGGGAATCAAAGGCGGGGAATCAGAGGCGGGGAAACAGAGGCGGGGAATCAGATATGGGGAATCAGAGGTGGGGAATCAGAGGTTGTGAATCAGAGATGGGGAATCAAGGCGGGGAATCAGAGGGAGGGAATCAGACGCGGGGAATCAGAGGCGGGGATTCAGAGGAGGGGAATCAGATATGGGGAAACAGAGGTCGGAATCAGAGGCAGGGAAACAGAGGTGGGGAATCAGATATGGGGAATCAGATGCTGGGTATAAGAGGCCGGGAATCAGAGGTGGGGAATCAGAGTCTGGGAATCAGAGATGGGGATTCAGAGGCGGGGAATGAGATATGGAGAAGCAGAGGCGGGGAATCAGGGGCGGGGAAACAGAGGTGGGGAATCAGATATGGGGAATCAGAGGTGGCGAATCAAAGGCGGTGAATCAGAGATGGGGAATCAGAGGCGGGGAATCAGAGGCAGGGAATCAGATGCGGGGATTCAGAGGCGGGGAATCAGAGCTGGCGAATCAGAGGCGGGGAATCAGAGGTGGGCAATCAGAGCCGGGGAATCAGATATGGGGAATCAGAGGCGGGGAATCAGAGGCGGGGAAACAGAGGAGGGGAATCAGATATGGGGAATCAGAGGTGGGGAATCAGAGGTTGTGAATAAGAGATGGGGAATCAAGGCGGGGAATCAGAGGGAGGGAATCAGACGCGGGGAATCAGAGGCGGGGATTCAGAGCTGGGGAATCAGAGGCGGGGAATCAGAGTTGGGGAATCAGAGGCAGGAAATCAGATATGGGGAATCAGAGGCGGGGAATCAGATGCGGGGAAACAGAGGCGGGGAATCAGATATGGGGAATCAGAGGTGGGGAATCAGGGGCAGGGAATCAGTGGCAGGGAATCAGAGGCGGGGAATCTGAGGCGGGGAATCAGAGGCTGGGAATCAGACACGTGGAATCAGAGGCGGGGAATCAGAGATGGGGAATCAGAGGCGGGGAATCAGAGGCAGGGAATCGGATGCCGGGAATCAGAGGCGGGGAATCAGAGCTGGGGAATCAGAGGCGGGGAATCAGAGTTGGGGAATCAGAGGCGGGGAATCAGATATGGGGAAATAGAGGCGGGGAATCAGATATGGGGAATCAGAGGTGTGGAATCAGAGGTTGGGAATCAGAGGCAGGGAATCAGAGGCGGGGAAACAGAGGCGGGGAATCAGATATGGGTAATCAGAGGTGGCGAATCAAAGGCGGTGAAACAGAGATGGGGAATCAGAGGCGGGGAATCAGAGGCAGGGAATCAGAGCTGGGGAAACAGAGGCGGGGAATCAGATATGGGGAATCAGAGGTGGGGAATCAGGGGCGGGGAATCAGTGGCAGGGAATCAGAGGCCGGGAATAAAAGGCGGGGAATCAGAGCTGGGGAATCAGAGGCTGGGAATCAGAGTTGGGGAATCAGAGGAGGGGAATCAGATATGGGGAAACAGAGGCCGGGAATCAGAGGCAGGGAAACAGAGGCGGGGAATCAGATATGGGGAATCAGAGGTGGGGAATTAGAGGTTGCGGATCAGAGGCGGGGAATCAGAGGTGGGGAATCAGAGGCAGGGAATCGGATGTGCGGAATCAGAGATGGGGAATCAGAGGTGGGGATTCAGAGGTGGTGAATCAGAAAAGGGGAATCAGAGGCTGGGAATCAGAGGCAGGGAATCAGACGCAGGGAATCAGAGGCGGGGAATCATAGCTGGCGAATTAGTGGAGGGGAATCATAGTTGGGGAATCAGAGGCGGGGAATCAGATATGGGGAAACAGAGGCGGGGAATCAGAGGCGGGGAAACAGAGGCGGGGAATCAGATATGGGGAATCAGAGGTGGGGAATCAGAGGCAGGGAATCACATGTGCGGAATCAGAGATGGGGAATCAGAGGCAGGGAATCAGAATCTGAAGCAGGGAATCAGAGGCCGGGAATCAGAGGCCGGAATCAGATGCTGGGAATCAGAGGCCTGGAATCAGAAGCGGGGAATCAGAGGCAGGGAATCTGATGCGGGGAATCAGAGGCGGGGAATCAGAGGCGGGGAAACAGAGGCAGGGAATCAGATATGGGGAATCAGAGGCGGGAATCAGAGGTGGGGAATCATAGGCAGGGAATCGGATGTGCGGAATCAGAGATGGGGAATCAGAGGCCGGGAATGAGAGGTGGTGAATCAGATATGGGGAATCAGAGGCGGGGAATCAGAGGCAGTGAATCACAGATGGGGAATTAGAGGCGGGGAATCAGAGGCAGGGAATCAGACTCGGGGAATCAGAGTCGGGGATTCAGAGCTGGGGAATCAGAAGCGGGGAATCAGAGTTGGGGAATCAGAGGCGGTGAATCAGATATGGGGAATCAGAGGCAGGGAATCAGAGGCGGGGAATCAGAGGCAGGGAATCAGACGCGGGGAATCTGAGGCGGGGAATCAGAGCTGGGGAATCAGAGGTGGGGAATCAGAGTTGGGGAATCAGAGGCAGGGAATTGGATGTGCGGAATCAGAGATGGGGAATCAGAGGTGGGGAATCAGAGGCGGTGAATCAGAGATGGGGAATCAGAGGCGGGGAATCAGAGGCAGGAAATCAGACACGGGGATTCAGAGGCTGGGAATCAGACGGGGGGAATCAAAGGCGGGGAATCAGAGCTGGGGAATCTGAGGCAGGGAATCAGAGTTGGGGATTCAGAGGCGGGGAATCAGATATGGGGAAACAGAGACGGGGAATCAGAGGCGGGAAAACAGAGGCGGGGAATTAGATATGGGGAATCAGAGGTGGGGAATCAGAGGTGGTGAATCAGAGATGGGGAATCAGAGGCGGGGAATCAGAGGCAGGGAATCGGACGCCGGGAATCAGAGGCGGGGAATCAGAGCTGGGGAATCAGAGGCGGGGAATCAGAGTTGGGGAATCAGAGGCGGGGAATCAGATATGGGGAAATAGAAGCGGGGAATCAGATATGGGGAATCAGAGGTGTGGAATCAGAGGTTGGGAATCAGAGGCAGGGAATAAGAGGCGGGGAAACAGAGGCGGGGAATCAGATATGGGGAATCAGAGGTGGCGAATCAAATGCGGTGAAACAGAGGTGGGGAATCAGGGCAGGGAATCAGAGGCAGGGAATCAGAGCTGGGGAAACAGAGGCGGAGAATCAGATATGGGGAATCAGAGGTGGGCAATCAGGGGCGGGGAATCAGTGGCAGGGAATCAGAGCTGGGGAATGAGAGGTGGGGAATCAGAGCTGGGGAAACAGAGGCGGGGAATCAGATATGGGGAATCAGAGGTGGGGAATCCGGGGCGGGGAATCAGTGGCAGGGAATCAGAGGCCGGGAATAAAAGGCGGGGAATCAGAGCTGGGGAATCAGAGGCGGGGAATCAGCATTGGGGAATCAGAGTCTGGGAATCAGAGATGGGGATTCAGAGGCGGGGAATGAGATATGGAGAATCAGAGGCGGGGAATCAGAGTTGGGGAATCAGAGGCGGGGAATCAGATATGGGGAATCAGAGGCAGGGAATCAGAGGCGGGAAAACAGAGGCGGGGAATCAGATATGGGGAATCAGAGGCGGGGAATCAGAGGCAGGGAATCAGACACGGGGAATCAGAGGCGGGGAATCAGAGATGGGGAATCAGAGGCGGGGAATCAGAGGCAGGGAATCGGATGCCGGGAATCAGAGGCGGGAAATCAGAGCTGGGGAATCAGAGGCGGGGAATCAGGGGCAGGGAATCAGTGGCAGGGAATCAGAGGCGGGGAATCATAGCTGGCGAATTAGAGGAAGGGAATCAGAGTTGGGGAAACAGAGGCGGGGAATCAGATATGGGGAATCAGAGGTGGGGAATCAGGGGCAGGGAATCAGTGGCAGGGAATCAGACGCGGGGAATCAGAGACGGGGAATCAGAGGCAGGGAATCAGACACGGGGAATCAGAGGCGGGGAATCAGAGATGGGGAATCAGAGGCGGGGAATCAGAGGCAGGGAATCAGAGGCCGGGAATCAGATGCTGGGAATAAGAGGCCGGGAATCATAGATGGGGAAACAGAGGCGGGGAATCAGATATGGGGAATCAGAGGTGGGGAATCAGAGGCGGGGAATCAGTGGCAGGGAATCAGAGGCCGGGAATAAAAGGCAGGGAATCAAAGCTGGGGAATCAGAGGCGGGGAATAAGAGTTGGGGAATCAGAGGAGGGGAATCAGATATGGGGAAACAGAGGCCGGGAATCAGAGGCAGGGAAACAGAGGCGGGGAATCAGATATGGGAAATCAGAGGTGGGGAATTAGAGGTGGGGATTAAGAGTTGGTGACTCAGAGAAGGGGAATCAGAGGCTGGGAATCAGAGGCAGGGAATCAGACGCAGGGAATCAGAGGCGGGGAATCATAGCTGGCGAATTAGATGAGGGGAATCAGAGTTGGGGAATCAGAGGCGGGGAATCAGATATGGGGAAACAGAGGCGGGGAATCAGAGGCGGGGAAACAGAGGCGGGGAATCAGATATGGGGAATCAGAGGTGGGGAATCAGAGGCAGGGAATCAGATGTGCGGAATCAGAGATGGGGAATCAGAGGCAGGGAATCAGAATCAGAAGCAGGGAATCAGAGGCCGGGAATCAGAGGCCGGAATCAGATGCTGGGAATCAGAGGCCTGGAATCAGAGGCGGGGAATCAGAGGCAGGGAATCAGATGCGGGGAATCAGAGGCGGGGAATCAGAGCTGGGGAATCAGAGGCAGGGTATTAGAGTTGGGGAATCAGAGGCGGGGAATCAGATATGGGGAAACAGAGGTGGGGAATCAGAGGCGGGGAAACAGAGGCAGGGAATCAGATATGGGGAATCAGAGGCGGGGAATCAGAGGTGGGGAATCATAGGCAGGGAATCGGATGTGCGGAATCAGAGATGGGGAATCAGAGGCCGGGAATCAGAGGTGGTGAATCAGATATGGGGAATCAGATATGGGGAATCAGAGGCGGGGAATCAGAGGCAGGGAATCAGACACGGGGAATCAGAGGCGGGGAATCAGAGATGGGGAATCAGAGGCGGGGAATCAGAGGCAGGGAATCAGATGCCGGGAATCAGAGGCGGGAAATCAGAGCTGGGGAATCAGAGGCGGGGAATCAGAGTTGGGGAATCAGAGGCGGCGAAGCAGATATGGGGAAATAGAGGCGGGGAATCAGATATGGGGAATCAGAGGCGGGGAATCAGATATGGGGAATCAGAGGCTGGGAATCAGAGGGGGGGAAACAGAGGCGGGGAATAAGATATGGGGAATCAGAGGTGGGGAATCAGGGGCGGGGAATCAGTGGCAGGGAATCAGAGGCGGGGAATCAGAGGCGGGGTATTAGAGTTGGGGAATCAGAGGCGGGGAATCAGATATGGGGAAACAGATGTGGGGAATCAGAGGCGGGGAAACAGAGGCAGGGAATCAGATATGGAGAATCAGAGGCGGGGAATCAGAGGTGGGGAATCATAGGCAGGGAATCGGATGTGCGGAATCAGAGATGGGGAATCAGAGGCTGGGAATCAGAGGTGGGAAATCAGAGGTGGTGAATCAGAGATGGGGAATCACAGGCGGGGAATCAGAGGCAGCGAATAGAACGCGGGGAATCAGAGGCAGGGAATCAGAGCTGGGGAATCAGAGGCGGGGAATCAGATATGGGGAAACAGAGGCGGGGAATCAGAGGCGGGGAAACAGAGGCGGGGAATCAGACATGGGGAATCGGATGCGGGGAATCAGAGGCGGGGAATCAGAGCTGGGGAATCAGAGGTGGGGAATCAGAGTTGGGGCATCAGAGGTGGGGAATTAGATATGGGGAAACAGAGGCGGGGAATCAGAGGCGGGGAAACAGAGGCGGGGAATCAGATATGGGGAATCAGAGGTGGGGAATCAGAGGCAGGGAATCAGATATGCGGAATCAGAGATGGGGAATCAGAGGCAGGGAATCAGAATCAGAAGCGGGGAATCAGAGGCCGGGAAACAGAGGCCGGGAATCAGACGCGGGGAATCAGAGGCGGGGATTCAGAGCTGGGGAATCAGAGGCGGGGAATCAGAGTTGGGGAATCAGAGGCGGGGAATCAGATATGGGGAATCAGAGGCAGGGTATCCGAGGCGGGAAAACAGAGGCGGGGAATCAGATATGGGGAATCAGAGGCGGGGAATCAGAGGCAGGGAATCGGATGCCGGGAATCAGAGGCGGGAAATCAGAGCTGGGGAATCAGAGGCGGGGAATCAGAGTTGGGGAATCAGAGGCGGCGAAGCAGATATGGGGAAATAGAGGCGGGGAATCAGATATGGGGAATCAGAGGCGGGGAATTAGATATGGGGAATCAGAGGCTGGGAACCAGAGGGGGGGAAACAGAGGCGGGGAATAAGATATGGGGAATCAGAGGTGGGGAATCAGGGGCGGGGAATCAGTGGCAGGGAATCAGAGGCGGGGAATCAGAGGCGGGGAATCAAAGGAAGGGAATCAGACACGGGGAATCAGAGGTGGGGAATCAGAGATGGGGAATCAGAGGCGGGGAATCACAGGCAGGGAATCAGACGCGGGGAATCAGAGGCGGGGAATCAGAGCTGGGGAATCAGAGGTGGGGAATCAGAGTCGGGGAATCAGAGACAGGGAATCGGTTGTGCGGAATCAGAGATGGGGAATCAGAGGCAGTGAATCAGAGTTGGGGATTCAGAGGCGGGGAATCAGATATGGGGAAACAGAGGTGGGGAATGAGAGGCGGGCAAGCAGAGGCGGGGAATTAGATATGGGGAATCAGAGGTGGGAAATCAGAGGTGGTGAATCAGAGATGGGGAATCACAGGCGGGGAATCAGAGGCAGCGAATAGAACGCGGGGAATCAGAGGCAGGGAATCAGAGCTGGGGAATCAGAGGCGGGGAATCAGATATGGGGAAACAGAGGCGGGGAATCAGAGGCGGGGAAACAGAGGCGGGGAATCAGACATGGGGAATCGGATGCGGGGAATCAGAGGCGGGGAATCAGAGCTGGGGAATCAGAGGTGGGGAATCAGAGTTGGGGCATCAGAGGTGGGGAATTAGATATGGGGAAACAGAGGCGGGGAATCAGAGGCGGGGAAACAGAGGCGGGGAATCAGATATGGGGAATCAGAGGTGGGGAATCAGAGGCAGGGAATCAGATGTGCGGAATCAGAGATGGGGAATCAGAGGCAGGGAATCAGATGCTGGGAATAAGAGGCCGGGAATCAGAGGTGGGGAATCAGAGTCTGGGAATCAGAGATGGGGATTCAGAGGCGGGGAATGAGATATGGAGAATCAGAGGCGGGGAATCAGAGGCGGGGAAACAGAGGTGGGGAATCAGATATGGGGAATAAGAGGTGGCGAATCAAAGGCGGTGAATCAGAGATGGGGAATCAGAGGCGGGGAATCAGAGGCAGGGAATCAGATGCGGGGATTCAGAGGCGGGGAATCAGAGCTGGCGAATCAGAGGCGGGGAATCAGAGGTGGGCAATCAGAGCCGGGGAATCAGATATGGGGAATCAGAGGCGGGGAAACAGAGGCGGGGAATCAGATATGGGGAATCAGAGGTGGGGAATCAGAGGTTGTGAATCAGAGATGGGGAATCAAGGCGGGGAATCAGAGGGAGGGAATCAGACACGGG
Source organism: Narcine bancroftii (assembly GCF_036971445.1). Classification (NCBI taxonomy): domain Eukaryota; kingdom Metazoa; phylum Chordata; class Chondrichthyes; order Torpediniformes; family Narcinidae; genus Narcine; species Narcine bancroftii. The sequence continues at coordinate 823,434 of NW_027211891.1, read as the reverse complement.
GAATCAGAGGCGGGGATTCAGAGCTGGGGAATCAGAGGCGGGGAATCAGAGTTGGGGAATCAGAGGCAGGGAATCAGAGGCGGGGAATCAGAGGCGGGGAAACAGAGGCGGGGAATCAGATATGGGGAATCAGAGGTGGGGAATCAGGGGCAGGGAATCTGTGGCAGGGAATCAGAGGCGGGGAATCTGAGCCGGGGAATCAGAGGCAGGGAATCAGACACGGGGAATCAGAGGCGGGGAATCAGAGATGGTGAATCAGAGGCGGGGAATCAGAGGCAGGGAATCGGACGCCGGGAATCAGAGGCGGGGAATCAGAGCTGGGGAATCAGAGGCGGGGAATCAGAGTTGGGGAATCAGAGGCGGGGAATCAGATATGGGGAAATAGATGCGGGGAATCAGATATGGGGAATCAGAGGTGTGGAATCAGAGGTTGGGAATCAGAGGCAGGGAATCAGAGGCGGGGAATCAGAGGCGGAGAATCAGATATGGGGAATCAGAGGTGGCGAATCAAAGGCGGTGAAACAGAGATGGGGAATCAGGGCAGGGAATCAGAGGCAGGGTATCAGAGCTGGGGAAACATAGGCGGGGAATCAGATATGGGGAATCAGAGGTGGGGAATCAGGGGCGGGGAATCAGTGGCAGGGAATCAGAGCTGGGGAATCAGAGGTGGGGAATCAGAGCTGGGGAAACAGAGGCGGGGAATCAGATATGGGGAATCAGAGGTGGGGAATCAGGGGCGGGGAATCAGTGGCAGGGAATCAGAGGCCGGGAATAAAAGGCGGGGAATCAGAGCTGGGGAATCAGAGGTGCGGAATCAGAGTTGGGGAATCAGAGGAGGGGAATCAGATATGGGGAAACAGAGGCCGGGAATCAGAGGCAGGGAAACAGAGGCGGGGAATCAGATATGGGGAATCAGAGGTGGGGAATTTGAGGTTGCGAATCAGAGGCGGGGAATCAGAGGCGGGGAATCAGAGGCAGGGAATCGGATGTGCGGAATCAGAGATGGGGAATCAGAGGTGGGGATTCAGAGGTAGTGAATCAGAAAAGGGGAATCAGAGGCTGGGAATCAGAGGAAGGGAATCAGACGCAGGGAATCAGAGGCGGGGAATCATAGCTGGCGAATTAGTGGAGGGGAATCAGAGTTGGGGAATCAGAGGCGGGGAATCAGATATGGGGAAACAGAGGCGGGGAATCAGAGGCGGGGAAACAGAGGCGGGGAATCAGATATGGGGAATCAGAGGTGGGGAATCAGAGGCAGGGAATCAGATGTGCGGAATCAGAGATGGGGAATCAGAGGCAGGGAATCAGAATCTGAAGCAGGGAATCAGAGGCCGGGAATCAGAGGCCGGAATCAGATGCTGGGAATCAGAGGCCTGGAATCAGAGGCGGGGAATCAGAGGCAGGGAATCTGATGCGGGGAATCAGAGGCGGGGAATCAGAGCTGGGGAATCAGAGGCAGGGTATTAGAGTTGGGGAATCAGAGGCGGGGAATCAGATATGGGGAAACAGAGGTGGGGAATCAGAGGCGGGGAAACAGAGGCAGGGAATCAGATATGGGGAATCAGAGGCGGGAATCAGAGGTGGGGAATCATAGGCAGGGAATCGGATGTGCGGAATCAGAGATGGGGAATCAGAGGCCGGGAATGAGAGGTGGTGAATCAGATATGGGGAATCAGAGGCGGGGAATCAGAGGCAGTGAATCAGACGCGGGGAATCAGAGGTGGGCAATCAGAGGCGGGGAATCAGATATGGGGAATCAGAGGCAGGGAATCAGACTCGGGGAATCAGAGTCGGGGATTCAGAGCTGGGGAATCAGAAGCGGGGAATCAGAGTTGGGGAATCAGAGGCGGGGAATCAGATATGGGGAATCAGAGGCAGGGAATCAGAGGCGGGGAATCAGAGGCAGGGAATCAGACGCGGGGAATCTGAGGCGGGGAATCAGAGCTGGGGAATCAGAGGTGGGGAATCAGAGTTGGGGAATCAGAGGCAGGGAATTGGATGTGCGGAATCAGAGATGGGGAATCAGAGGTGGGGAATCAGAGGCGGTGAATCAGAGATGGGGAATCAGAGGCGGGGAATCAGAGGCAGGAAATCAGACACGGGGATTCAGAGGCTGGGAATCAGACGGGGGGAATCAAAGGCGGGGAATCAGAGTTGGGGAATCAGAGGCGGGGAATCAGATATGGGGAAACAGAGGCGGGGAATTAGATATGGGGAATCAGAGGTGGGGAATCAGAGGTGGTGAATCAGAGATGGGGAATCAGAGGCGGGGAATCAGAGGCAGGGAATCGGACGCCGGGAATCAGAGGCGGGGAATCAGAGCTGGGGAATCAGAGGCGGGAAAACAGAGGCGGGGAATTAGATATGGGGAATCAGAGGTGGGGAATCAGAGGTGGTGAATCAGAGATGGGGAATCAGAGGCGGGGAATCAGAGGCAGGGAATCGGACGCCGGGAATCAGAGGCGGGGAATCAGAGGTGGTGAATCTGAGGCAGGGAATCAGAGTTGGGGATTCAGAGGCGGGGAATCAGATATGGGGAAACAGAGGCGGGGAATCAGAGGCGGGAAAACAGAGGCGGGGAATTAGATATGGGGAATCAGAGGTGGGGAATCAGAGGTGGTGAATCAGAGATGGGGAATCAGAGGCGGGGAATCAGAGGCAGGGAATCGGACGCCGGGAATCAGAGGCGGGGAATCAGAGCTGGGGAATCAGAGGCGGGGAATCAGAGTTGGGGAATCAGAGGCGGGGAATCAGATATGGGGAAATAGAAGCGGGGAATCAGATATGGGGAATCAGAGGTGTGGAATCAGAGGTTGGGAATCAGAGGCAGGGAATAAGAGGCGGGGAAACAGAGGCGGGGAATCAGATATGGGGAATCAGAGGTGGCGAATCAAATGCGGTGAAACAGAGATGGGGAATCAGGGCAGGGAATCAGAGGCAGGGAATCAGAGCTGGGGAAACAGAGGCGGGGAATCAGATATGGGGAATCAGAGGTGGGGAATCAGGGGCGGGGAATCAGTGGCAGGGAATCAGAGCTGGGGAATCAGAGGTGGGGAATCAGAGCTGGGGAAACAGAGGCGGGGAATCAGATATGGGGAATAAGAGGCGGGGAATCAGAGGCAGTGAATCAGACGCGGGGAATCAGAGGTGGGCAATCAGAGGCGGGGAATCAGATATGGGGAATCAGCGGCGGGGAATCAGAGGCGGGGAAACAGAGGCGGGGAATCAGATATGGGGAATCAGAGGTGGGGCATCAGAGGTTGTGAATCACAGATGGGGAATTAGAGGCGGGGAATCAGAGGCAGGGAATCAGACTCGGGGAATCAGAGTCGGGGATTCAGATCTGGGGAATCAGAAGCGGGGAATCAGAGTTGGGGAATCAGAGGCGGGGAATCAGATATGGGGAATCAGAGGCAGGGAATCAGAGGCGGGGAATCAGAGGCAGGGAATCAGACGCGGGGAATCTGAGGCAGGGAATCAGAGCTGGGGAATCAGAGGTGGGGAATCAGAGTTGGGGAATCAGAGGCAGGGAATCGGATGTGCGGAATCAGAGATGGGGAATCAGAGGCCGGGAATGAGAGGTGGTGAATCAGATATGGGGAATCAGAGGCGGGGAATCAGAGGCAGTGAATCACAGATGGGGAATTAGAGGCGGGGAATCAGAGGCAGGGAATCAGACTCGGGGAATCAGAGTCGGGGATTCAGAGCTGGGGAATCAGAAGCGGGGAATCAGAGTTGGGGAATCAGAGGCGGTGAATCAGATATGGGGAATCAGAGGCAGGGAATCAGAGGCGGGGAATCAGAGGCAGGGAATCAGACGCGGGGAATCTGAGGCGGGGAATCAGAGCTGGGGAATCAGAGGTGGGGAATCAGAGTTGGGGAATCAGAGGCAGGGAATTGGATGTGCGGAATCAGAGATGGGGAATCAGAGGTGGGGAATCAGAGGCGGTGAATCAGAGATGGGGAATCAGAGGCGGGGAATCAGAGGCAGGAAATCAGACACGGGGATTCAGAGGCTGGGAATCAGACGGGGGGAATCAAAGGCGGGGAATCAGAGCTGGGGAATCTGAGGCATGGAATCAGAGTTGGGGATTCAGAGGCGGGGAATCAGATATGGGGAAACAGAGGCGGGGAATCAGAGGCGGGAAAACAGAGGCGGGGAATTAGATATGGGGAATCAGAGGTGGGGAATCAGAGGTGGTGAATCAGAGATGGGGAATCAGAGGCGGGGAATCAGAGGCAGGGAATCGGACGCCGGGAATCAGAGGCGGGGAATCAGAGCTGGGGAATCAGAGGCGGGGAATCAGAGTTGGGGAATCAGAGGCGGGGAATCATATATGGGGAAATAGAAGCGGGGAATCAGATATGGGGAATCAGAGGTGTGGAATCAGAGGTTGGGAATCAGAGGCAGGGAATAAGAGGCGGGGAAACAGAGGCGGGGAATCAGATATGGGGAATCAGAGGTGGCGAATCAAATGCGGTGAAACAGAGGTGGGGAATCAGGGCAGGGAATCAGAGGCAGGGAATCAGAGCTGGGGAAACAGAGGCGGAGAATCAGATATGGGGAATCAGAGGTGGGGAATCAGGGGCGGGGAATCAGTGGCAGGGAATCAGAGCTGGGGAATCAGAGGTGGGGAATCAGAGCTGGGGAAACAGAGGCGGGGAATCAGATATGGGGAATCAGAGGTGGGGAATCCGGGGCGGGGAATCAGTGGCAGGGAATCAGAGGCCGGGAATAAAAGGCGGGGAATCAGAGCTGGGGAATCAGAGGCGGGGAATCAGCGTTGGGGAATCAGAGTCTGGGAATCAGAGATGGGGATTCAGAGGCGGGGAATGAGATATGGAGAATCAGAGGCGGGGAATCAGAGTTGGGGAATCAGAGGCGGGGAATCAGATATGGGGAATCAGAGGCAGGGAATCAGAGGCGGGAAAACAGAGGCGGGGAATCAGATATGGGGAATCAGAGGCGGGGAATCAGAGGCAGGGAATCAGACACGGGGAATCAGAGGCGGGGAATCAGAGATGGGGAATCAGAGGCGGGGAATCAGAGGCAGGGAATCGGATGCCGGGAATCAGAGGCGGGAAATCAGAGCTGGGGAATCAGAGGCGGGGAATCAGGGGCAGGGAATCAGTGGCAGGGAATCAGAGGCGGGGAATCATAGCTGGCGAATTAGAGGAAGGGAATCAGAGTTGGGGAAACAGAGGCGGGGAATCAGATATGGGGAATCAGAGGTGGGGAATCAGGGGCAGGGAATCAGTGGCAGGGAATCAGACGCGGGGAATCAGAGACGGGGAATCAGAGGCAGGGAATCAGACACGGGGAATCAGAGGCGGGGAATCAGAGATGGGGAATCAGAGGCGGGGAATCAGAGGCAGGGAATCAGAGGCCGGGAATCAGATGCTGGGAATAAGAGGCCGGGAATCATAGGTGGGGAAACAGAGGCGGGGAATCAGATATGGGGAATCAGAGGTGGGGAATCAGAGGCGGGGAATCAGTGGCAGGGAATCAGAGGCCGGGAATAAAAGGCAGGGAATCAAAGCTGGGGAATCAGAGGCGGGGAATAAGAGTTGGGGAATCAGAGGAGGGGAATCAGATATGGGGAAACAGAGGCCGGGAATCAGAGGCAGGGAAACAGAGGCGGGGAATCAGATATGGGAAATCAGAGGTGGGGAATTAGAGGTGGGGATTCAGAGTTGGTGACTCAGAGAAGGGGAATCAGAGGCTGGGAATCAGAGGCAGGGAATCAGACGCAGGGAATCAGAGGCGGGGAATCATAGCTGGCGAATTAGATGAGGGGAATCAGAGTTGGGGAATCAGAGGCGGGGAATCAGATATGGGGAAACAGAGGCGGGGAATCAGAGGCGGGGAAACAGAGGCGGGGAATCAGATATGGGGAATCAGAGGTGGGGAATCAGAGGCAGGGAATCAGATGTGCGGAATCAGAGATGGGGAATCAGAGGCAGGGAATCAGAATCAGAAGCAGGGAATCAGAGGCCGGGAATCAGAGGCCGGAATCAGATGCTGGGAATCAGAGGCCTGGAATCAGAGGCGGGGAATCAGAGGCAGGGAATCAGATGCGGGGAATCAGAGGCGGGGAATCAGAGCTGGGGAATCAGAGGCAGGGTATTAGAGTTGGGGAATCAGAGGCGGGGAATCAGATATGGGGAAACAGAGGTGGGGAATCAGAGGCGGGGAAACAGAGGCAGGGAATCAGATATGGGGAATCAGAGGCGGGGAATCAGAGGTGGGGAATCATAGGCAGGGAATCGGATGTGCGGAATCAGAGATGGGGAATCAGAGGCCGGGAATCAGAGGTGGTGAATCAGATATGGGGAATCAGATATGGGGAATCAGAGGCGGGGAATCAGAGGCAGGGAATCAGACACGGGGAATCAGAGGCGGGGAATCAGAGATGGGGAATCAGAGGCGGGGAATCAGAGGCAGGGAATCGGATGCCGGGAATCAGAGGCGGGAAATCAGAGCTGGGGAATCAGAGGCGGGGAATCAGAGTTGGGGAATCAGAGGCGGCGAAGCAGATATGGGGAAATAGAGGCGGGGAATCAGATATGGGGAATCAGAGGCGGGGAATCAGATATGGGGAATCAGAGGCTGGGAATCAGAGGGGGGGAAACAGAGGCGGGGAATAAGATATGGGGAATCAGAGGTGGGGAATCAGGGGCGGGGAATCAGTGGCAGGGAATCAGAGGCGGGGAATCAGAGGCGGGGTATTAGAGTTGGGGAATCAGAGGCGGGGAATCAGATATGGGGAAACAGATGTGGGGAATCAGAGGCGGGGAAACAGAGGCAGGGAATCAGATATGGAGAATCAGAGGCGGGGAATCAGAGGTGGGGAATCATAGGCAGGGAATCGGATGTGCGGAATCAGAGATGGGGAATCAGAGGCTGGGAATCAGAGGTGGGAAATCAGAGGTGGTGAATCAGAGATGGGGAATCACAGGCGGGGAATCAGAGGCAGCGAATAGAACGCGGGGAATCAGAGGCAGGGAATCAGAGCTGGGGAATCAGAGGCGGGGAATCAGATATGGGGAAACAGAGGCGGGGAATCAGAGGCGGGGAAACAGAGGCGGGGAATCAGACATGGGGAATCGGATGCGGGGAATCAGAGGCGGGGAATCAGAGCTGGGGAATCAGAGGTGGGGAATCAGAGTTGGGGCATCAGAGGTGGGGAATTAGATATGGGGAAACAGAGGCGGGGAATCAGAGGCGGGGAAACAGAGGCGGGGAATCAGATATGGGGAATCAGAGGTGGGGAATCAGAGGCAGGGAATCAGATGTGCGGAATCAGAGATGGGGAATCAGAGGCAGGGAATCAGAATCAGAAGCGGGGAATCAGAGGCCGGGAAACAGAGGCCGGGAATCAGACGCGGGGAATCAGAGGCGGGGATTCAGAGCTGGGGAATCAGAGGCGGGGAATCAGAGTTGGGGAATCAGAGGCGGGGAATCAGATATGGGGAATCAGAGGCAGGGTATCCGAGGCGGGAAAACAGAGGCGGGGAATCAGATATGGGGAATCAGAGGCGGGGAATCAGAGGCAGGGAATCGGATGCCGGGAATCAGAGGCGGGAAATCAGAGCTGGGGAATCAGAGGCGGGGAATCAGAGTTGGGGAATCAGAGGCGGCGAAGCAGATATGGGGAAATAGAGGCGGGGAATCAGATATGGGGAATCAGAGGCGGGGAATTAGATATGGGGAATCAGAGGCTGGGAACCAGAGGGGGGGGAAACAGAGGCGGGGAATAAGATATGGGGAATCAGAGGTGGGGAATCAGGGGCGGGGAATCAGTGGCAGGGAATCAGAGGCGGGGAATCAGAGGCGGGGAATCAAAGGAAGGGAATCAGACACGGGGAATCAGAGGTGGGGAATCAGAGATGGGGAATCAGAGGCGGGGAATCACAGGCAGGGAATCAGACGCGGGGAATCAGAGGCGGGGAATCAGAGCTGGGGAATCAGAGGTGGGGAATCAGAGTCGGGGAATCAGAGGCAGGGAATCGGTTGTGCGGAATCAGAGATGGGGAATCAGAGGCAGTGAATCAGAGATGGGGAATCAGAGGCGGGGAATCAGAGGCAGGAAATAAGACAGGGATTCAGAGGCTGGAAATCAGACGGAGGGAATCAAAGGCGGGGAATCAGAGCTGGTGAATCAGAGGCAGGGAATCAGAGTTGGGGATTCAGAGGCGGGGAATCAGATATGGGGAAACAGAGGTGGGGAATGAGAGGCGGGCAAGCAGAGGCGGGGAATTAGATATGGGGAATCAGAGGTGGGAAATCAGAGGTGGTGAATCAGAGATGGGGAATCACAGGCGGGGAATCAGAGGCAGCGAATAGAACGCGTGGAATCAGAGGCAGGGTATCAGAGCTGGGGAATCAGAGGCGGGGAATCAGATATGGGGAAACAGAGGCGGGGAATCAGAGGCGGGGAAACAGAGGCGGGGAATCAGACATGGGGAATCGGATGCGGGGAATCAGAGGCGGGGAATCAGAGCTGGGGAATCAGAGGTGGGGAATCAGAGTTGGGGCATCAGAGGTGGGGAATTAGATATGGGGAAACAGAGGCGGGGAATCAGAGGCGGGGAAACAGAGGCGGGGAATCAGATATGGGGAATCAGAGGTGGGGAATCAGAGGCAGGGAATCAGATGTGCGGAATCAGAGATGGGGAATCAGAGGCAGGGAATCAGATGCTGGGAATAAGAGGCCGGGAATCAGAGGTGGGGAATCAGAGTCTGGGAATCAGAGATGGGGATTCAGAGGCAGGGAATGAGATATGGAGAATCAGAGGCGGGGAATCAGAGGCGGGGAAACAGAGGTGGGGAATCAGATATGGGGAATAAGAGGTGGCGAATCAAAGGCGGTGAATCAGAGATGGGGAATCAGAGGCGGGGAATCAGAGGCAGGGAATCAGATGCGGGGATTCAGAGGCGGGGAATCAGAGCTGGCGAATCAGAGGCGGGGAATCAGAGGTGGGCAATCAGAGCCGGGGAATCAGATATGGGGAATCAGAGGCGGGGAAACAGAGGCGGGGAATCAGATATGGGGAATCAGAGGTGGGGAATCAGAGGTTGTGAATCAGAGATGGGGAATCAAGGCGGGGAATCAGAGGGAGGGAATCAGACGCGGGGAATCAGAGGCGGGGATTCAGAGCTGGGGAATCAGAGGCGGGGAATCAGAGTTGGGGAATCAGAGGCAGGGAATCAGAGGCGGGGAATCAGAGGCGGGGAAACAGAGGCGGGGAATCAGATATGGGGAATCAGAGGTGGGGAATCAGGGGCAGGGAATCAGTGGCAGGGAATCAGAGGCGGGGAATCTGAGCCGGGGAATCAGAGGCAGGGAATCAGACACGGGGAATCAGAGGCGGGGAATCAGAGATGGTGAATCAGAGGCGGGGAATCAGAGGCAGGGAATCGGACGCCGGGAATCAGAGGCGGGGAATCAGAGCTGGGGAATCAGAGGCGGGGAATCAGAGTTGGGGAATCAGAGGCGGGGAATCAGATATGGGGAAATAGATGCGGGGAATCAGATATGGGGAATCAGAGGTGTGGAATCAGAGGTTGGGAATCAGAGGCAGGGAATCAGAGGCGGGGAATCAGAGGCGGAGAATCAGATATGGGGAATCAGAGGTGGCGAATCAAAGGCGGTGAAACAGAGATGGGGAATCAGGGCAGGGAATCAGAGGCAGGGTATCAGAGCTGGGGAAACAGAGGCGGGGAATCAGATATGGGGAATCAGAGGTGGGGAATCAGGGGCGGGGAATCAGTGGCAGGGAATCAGAGCTGGGGAATCAGAGGTGGGGAATCAGAGCTGGGGAAACAGAGGCGGGGAATCAGATATGGGGAATCAGAGGTGGGGAATCAGGGGCGGGGAATCAGTGGCAGGGAATCAGAGGCCGGGAATAAAAGGCGGGGAATCAGAGCTGGGGAATAAGAGGTGGGGAATCAGAGTTGGGGAATCAGAGGAGGGGAATCAGATATGGGGAAACAGAGGCCGGGAATCAGAGGCAGGGAAACAGAGGCGGGGAATCAGATATGGGGAATCAGAGGTGGGGAATTTGAGGTTGCGAATCAGAGGCGGGGAATCAGAGGCGGGGAATCAGAGGCAGGGAATCGGATGTGCGGAATCAGAGATGGGGAATCAGAGGTGGGGATTCAGAGGTAGTGAATCAGAAAAGGGGAATCAGAGGCTGGGAATCAGAGGAAGGGAATCAGACGCAGGGAATCAGAGGCGGGGAATCATAGCTGGCGAATTAGTGGAGGGGAATCAGAGTTGGGGAATCAGAGGCGGGGAATCAGATATGGGGAAACAGAGGCGGGGAATCAGAGGCGGGGAAACAGAGGCGGGGAATCAGATATGGGGAATCAGAGGTGGGGAATCAGAGGCAGGGAATCAGATGTGCGGAATCAGAGATGGGGAATCAGAGGCAGGGAATCAGAATCTGAAGCAGGGAATCAGAGGCCGGGAATCAGAGGCCGGAATCAGATGCTGGGAATCAGAGGCCTGGAATCAGAGGCGGGGAATCAGAGGCAGGGAATCTGATGCGGGGAATCAGAGGCGGGGAATCAGAGCTGGGGAATCAGAGGCAGGGTATTAGAGTTGGGGAATCAGAGGCGGGGAATCAGATATGGGGAAACAGAGGTGGGGAATCAGAGGCGGGGAAACAGAGGCAGGGAATCAGATATGGGGAATCAGAGGCGGGAATCAGAGGTGGGGAATCATAGGCAGGGAATCGGATGTGCGGAATCAGAGATGGGGAATCAGAGGCCGGGAATGAGAGGTGGTGAATCAGATATGGGGAATCAGAGGCGGGGAATCAGAGGCAGTGAATCAGACGCGGGGAATCAGAGGTGGGCAATCAGAGGCGGGGAATCAGATATGGGGAATCAGAGGCAGGGAATCAGACTCGGGGAATCAGAGTCGGGGATTCAGAGCTGGGGAATCAGAAGCGGGGAATCAGAGTTGGGGAATCAGAGGCGGGGAATCAGATATGGGGAATCAGAGGCAGGGAATCAGAGGCGGGGAATCAGAGGCAGGGAATCAGACGCGGGGAATCTGAGGCGGGGAATCAGAGCTGGGGAATCAGAGGTGGGGAATCAGAGTTGGGGAATCAGAGGCAGGGAATTGGATGTGCGGAATCAGAGATGGGGAATCAGAGGTGGGGAATCAGAGGCGGTGAATCAGAGATGGGGAATCAGAGGCGGGGAATCAGAGGCAGGAAATCAGACACGGGGATTCAGAGGCTGGGAATCAGACGGGGGGAATCAAAGGCGGGGAATCAGAGTTGGGGAATCAGAGGCGGGGAATCAGATATGGGGAAACAGAGGCGGGGAATTAGATATGGGGAATCAGAGGTGGGGAATCAGAGGTGGTGAATCAGAGATGGGGAATCAGAGGCGGGGAATCAGAGGCAGGGAATCGGACGCCGGGAATCAGAGGCGGGGAATCAGAGCTGGGGAATCAGAGGCGGGAAAACAGAGGCGGGGAATTAGATATGGGGAATCAGAGGTGGGGAATCAGAGGTGGTGAATCAGAGATGGGGAATCAGAGGCGGGGAATCAGAGGCAGGGAATCGGACGCCGGGAATCAGAGGCGGGGAATCAGAGGTGGTGAATCTGAGGCAGGGAATCAGAGTTGGGGATTCAGAGGCGGGGAATCAGATATGGGGAAACAGAGGCGGGGAATCAGAGGTGGGAAAACAGAGGCGGGGAATTAGATATGGGGAATCAGAGGTGGGGAATCAGAGGTGGTGAATCAGAGATGGGGAATCAGAGGCGGGGAATCAGAGGCAGGGAATCGGACGCCGGGAATCAGAGGCGGGGAATCAGAGCTGGGGAATCAGAGGCGGGGAATCAGAGTTGGGGAATCAGAGGCGGGGAATCAGATATGGGGAAATAGAAGCGGGGAATCAGATATGGGGAATCAGAGGTGTGGAATCAGAGGTTGGGAATCAGAGGCAGGGAATAAGAGGCGGGGAAACAGAGGCGGGGAATCAGATATGGGGAATCAGAGGTGGCGAATCAAATGCGGTGAAACAGAGATGGGGAATCAGGGCAGGGAATCAGAGGCAGGGAATCAGAGCTGGGGAAACAGAGGCGGGGAATCAGATATGGGGAATCAGAGGTGGGGAATCAGGGGCGGGGAATCAGTGGCAGGGAATCAGAGCTGGGGAATCAGAGGTGGGGAATCAGAGCTGGGGAAACAGAGGCGGGGAATCAGATATGGGGAATCAGAGGCGGGGAATCAGAGGCAGTGAATCAGACGCGGGGAATCAGAGGTGGGCAATCAGAGGCGGGGAATCAGATATGGGGAATCAGCGGCGGGGAATCAGAGGCGGGGAAACAGAGGCGGGGAATCAGATATGGGGAATCAGAGGTGGGGCATCAGAGGTTGTGAATCACAGATGGGGAATTAGAGGCGGGGAATCAGAGGCAGGGAATCAGACTCGGGGAATCAGAGTCGGGGATTCAGATCTGGGGAATCAGAAGCGGGGAATCAGAGTTGGGGAATCAGAGGCGGGGAATCAGATATGGGGAATCAGAGGCAGGGAATCAGAGGCGGGGAATCAGAGGCAGGGAATCAGACGCGGGGAATCTGAGGCAGGGAATCAGAGCTGGGGAATCAGAGGTGGGGAATCAGAGTTGGGGAATCAGAGGCAGGGAATTGGATGTGCGGAATCAGAGATGGGGAATCAGAGGTGGGGAATCAGAGGCGGTGAATCAGAGATGGGGAATCAGAGGCGGGGAATCAGAGGCAGGAAATCAGACACGGGGATTCAGAGGCTGGGAATCAGACGGGGGGAATCAAAGGCGGGGAATCAGAGCTGGGGAATCTGAGGCAGGGAATCAGAGTTGGGGATTCAGAGGCGGGGAATCAGATATGGGGAAACAGAGGCGGGGAATCAGAGGCGGGAAAACAGAGGCGGGGAATTAGATATGGGGAATCAGAGGTGGGGAATCAAAGGTGGTGAATCAGAGATGGGGAATCAGAGGCGGGGAATCAGAGGCAGGGAATCGGACGCCGGGAATCAGAGGCGGGGAATCAGAGCTGGGGAATCAGAGGCGGGGAATCAGAGTTGGGGAATCAGAGGCGGGGAATCAGATATGGGGAAATAGAAGCGGGGAATCAGATATGGGGAATCAGAGGTGTGGAATCAGAGGTTGGGAATCAGAGGCAGGGAATAAGAGGCGGGGAAACAGAGGCGGGGAATCAGATATGGGGAATCAGAGGTGGCGAATCAAATGCGGTGAAACAGAGATGGGGAATCAGGGCAGAGAATCAGAGGCAGGGAATCAGAGCTGGGGAAACAGAGGCGGGGAATCAGATATGGGGAATCAGAGGTGGGGAATCAGGGGCGGGGAATCAGTGGCAGGGAATCAGAGCTGGGGAATCAGAGGTGGGGAATCAGAGCTGGGGAAACAGAGGCGGGGAATCAGATATGGGGAATCAGAGGTGGGGAATCCGGGGCGGGGAATCAGTGGCAGGGAATCAGAGGCCGGGAATAAAAGGTGGGGAATCAGAGCTGGGGAATCAGAGGCGGGGAATCAGAGGTGGGGAATCAGAGGAGGGGAATCAGATATGGGGAAACAGAGGCCGGAATCAGAGGCAGGGAAACAGAGGCGGGGAATCAGATATGGGGAATCAGATGCTGGGAATAAGAGGCCGGGAATCAGAGGTGGGGAATCAGAGTCTGGGAATCAGAGATGGGGATTCAGAGGCGGGGAATGAGATATGGAGAAGCAGAGGCGGGGAAACAGAGGTGGGGAATCAGATATGGGGAATCAGAGGTGGCGAATCAAAGGCGGTGAATCAGAGATGGGGAATCAGAGGCGGGGAATCAGAGGAAGGGAATCAGATGCGGGGATTCAGAGGCGGGGAATCAGAGCTGGCGAATCAGAGGCGGGGAATCAGAGGTGGGCAATCAGAGCCGGGGAATCAGATATGGGGAATCAGAGGCGGGGAATCAGAGGCGGGGAATCAGAGGCGGGGAATCAGATATGGGGAATCAGAGGTGGGGAATCAGAGGTTGTGAATCAGAGATGGGGAATCAAGGCGGGGAATCAGAGGGAGGGAATCAGACGCGGGGAATCAGAAGCGGCGATTCAGAGCTGGGGAATCAGAGGCGAGGAATCAGAGTTGGGGAATCAGAGGCAGAAAATCAGATATGGGGAATCAGAGGCGGGGAATCAGAGGCGGGGAAACAGAGGCGGGGAATCAGATATGGGGAATCAGAGGTGGGGAATCAGGGGCAGGGAATCAGTGGCAGGGAATCAGAGGCGGGGAATCTGAGGCGGGGAATCAGAGGCTGGGAATCAGACACGGGGAATCAGAGGCGGGGAATCAGAGATGGGGAATCAGAGGCGGGGAATCAGAGGCATGGAATCGGATGCCGGGAATCAGAGGCGGGGAATCAGAGCTGGGGAATCAGAGGCGGGGAATCAGAGTTGGGGAATCAGAGGCGGGGCATCAGATATGGGGAAATAGAGGCGGGGAATCAGATATGGGGAATCAGATGTGTGGAATAGGAGGTTGGGAATCAGAGGCAGGGAATTAGAGGCGGGGAAACAGAGGCGGGGAATCAGATATGGGGAATCAGAGGTGGCGAATCAAAGGCGGTGAAACAGAGATGGGGAATCAGAGGCGGGGAATCAGAGGCAGGGAATCAGAGCTGGGGAAACAGAGGCGGGGAATCAGATATGGGGAATCAGAGGTGGGGAATCAGGGGCAGGGAATCAGTGGCAGGGAATCAGAGGCCGGGAATAAAAGGCGGGGAATCAGAGCTGGGGAATCAGAGGCTGGGAATCAGAGTTGGGGAATCAGAGGAGGGGAATCAGATATGGGGAAACAGAGGCCGGGAATCAGAGGCAGGGAAACAGAGGCGGGGAATCAGATATGGGGAATCAGAGGTGGGGTATTAGAGGTTGCGAATCAGAGGCGGGGAATCAGAGGCGGGGAATCAGAGGCAGGGAATCGGATGTGCGGAATCAGAGATGGGGAATCAGAGGTGGGGATTCAGAGGTGGTGAATCAGAGAAGGGGAATCAGAGGCTGGGAATCAGAGGCAGGGAATCAGACGCAGGGAATCAGAGGCGGGGAATCATAGCTGGCGAATTAGAGGAGGGGAATCAGAGTTGGGGAATCAGAGTCGGGGAATCAGATATGGTGAAACAGAGGCGGGGAATCAGAGGCGGGGAAACAGAGGCGGGTAATCAGATATGGGGAATCAGAGGTGGGGAATCAGACGCGGGGAATCAGAGGAGGGCAATCAGAGGCGGGGAATCAGATATGGGGAATCAGAGGCGGGGAATCAGAGGCGGGGAAACAGAGGCGGGGAATCAGATATGGGGAATCAGAGGTGGGGCATCAGAGGTTGTGAATCACAGATGGGGAATTAGAGGCGGGGAATCAGAGGCAGGGAATCAGACGCGGGGAATCAGAGGCGGGGATTCAGAGCTGGGGAATCAGAAGCGGGGAATCAGAGTTGGGGAATCAGAGGCGGGGAATCAGATATTGGGAATCAGAGGCAGGGAATCAGAGGCGGGGAATCAGAGGCAGGGAATCAGACGCGGGGAATCTGAGGCGGGGAATCAGAGCTGGGGTATCAGAGGTGGGGAATCAGAGTTGGGGAATCAGAGGCAGGGAATTGGATGTGCGGAATCAGAGATGGGGAATCAGAGGTGGGGAATCAGAGGCGGTGAATCAGAGATGGGGAATCAGAGGCGGGGAATCAGAGCTGGGGAATCAGAGGCGGGGAATCAGAGTTGGGGAATCAGAGGAGGGGAATCAGATATGGGGAAACAGAGGCCGGGAATCAGAGGCAGGAAAACAGAGGCGGGGAATCAGATATGGGGAATCAGAGGTGGGGAATTAGAGGTTGCGAATCAGAGGCGGGGAATCAGAGGCGGGGAATCAGAGGCAGGGAATCGGATGTGCGGAATCAGAGATGGGGAATCAGAGGTGGGGATTCAGAGGTGGTGAATCAGAGAAGGGGAATCAGAGGCTGGGAATCAGAGGCAGGGAATCAGACGCAGGGAATCAGAGGCGGGGAATCATAGCTGGCGAATTAGAGGAGGGGAATCAGAGTTGGGGAATCAGAGTCGGGGAATCAGATATGGTGAAACAGAGGCGGGGAATCAGAGGCGGGGAAACAGAGGCGGGTAATCAGATATGGGGAATCAGAGGTGGGGAATCAGACGCGGGGAATCAGAGGAGGGCAATCAGAGGCGGGGAATCAGATATGGGGAATCAGAGGCGGGGAATCAGAGGCGGGGAAACAGAGGCGGGGAATCAGATATGGGGAATCAGAGGTGGGGCATCAGAGGTTGTGAATCACAGATGGGGAATTAGAGGCGGGGAATCAGAGGCAGGGAATCAGACGCGGGGAATCAGAGGCGGGGATTCAGAGCTGGGGAATCAGAAGCGGGGAATCAGAGTTGGGGAATCAGAGGCGGGGAATCAGATATTGGGAATCAGAGGCAGGGAATCAGAGGCGGGGAATCAGAGGCAGGGAATCAGACGCGGAGAATCTGAGGCGGGGAATCAGAGCTGGGGTATCAGAGGTGGGGAATCAGAGTTGGGGAATCAGAGGAAGGGAATTGGATGTGCGGAATCAGAGATGGGGAATCAGAGGTGGGGAATCAGAGGCGGTGAATCAGAGATGGGGAATCAGAGGCGGGGAATCAGAGGCAGGAAATCAGACACGGGGATTCAGAGGCTGGGAATCAGACGGGGGGAATCAAAGGCGGGGAATCAGAGCTGGGGAATCTGAGGCAGGGAATCAGAGTTGGGGATTCAGAGGCGGGGAATCAGATATGGGGAAACAGAGGCGGGGAATCAGAGGCGGGAAAACAGAGGCGGGGAATTAGATATGGGGAATCAGAGGTGGGGAATCAGAGGTGGTGAATCAGTGATGGGGAATCACAGGCGGGGAATCAGAGGCAGGGAATAGAACGCGGGGAATCAGAGGCAGGGAATCAGAGCTGGGGAATCAGAGGCGGGGAATCATAGTTGGGAATCAGAGGCGGGAAATCAGAGGCGGCGAATCTGAGGCGTGGAATCAGAGGTGGGGAAAGAGATGTGGGGAAACGTAGGCCAGGAAAGTTGCGCGGAAAGGGAGGCGGTGAATCAGAGACGGGGAATCAGAGGCGGGGAATCAGAGGCGGGGAATCAGAGGCGTGGAATCAGAGGTGGGGAAAGAGATGTGGGGAAACAGGCGGGTAAACAGAAGCGGGTAAACATAGCTGCATAAATAGAGGCAGCGAAAGAGATGGGCGAAACATAGTGGTTGGAACTTGTGTGTTGAAAATTAGGTACACAGAACAGATCAAACAGAGTTGTTGAAATTGAGGGAGGGAAAGAGAGGCACAGAAAGAGTGGAGGGGAAAGAGTGCAGGCAAAATAGAGGCGTAGAGACAGAGGTGGGGAATCAGAGGCGGGGAATCAGAGGCGGGGAATCAGAGGCAGGGAATCAGATGAAGGGAATCTGATGCAGGGAATCTGAGGCAGGGAATCTGAGGCAGGAAATCGGAGGCAGGGAATCTGAGGCACGGAATCAGTAAAAAGTTATCAGAGGCAGGGTATCAGAGGCGGAGAATCAGAGGTGGGGAATCAGAAGTGGGGAATCAGAGGTGGGGAATCAGAGGCGTGGAATCAGAGGCGGGGAATCAGAGGTGGGGAATCAGAAGTGGAGAATCAGAGGTGGGGAATCAGAGGCGGGGAATCAGAGGCGTGGAATCAGAGGCGGGCAATCAGAAGTGGGGAATCAGAGGCGGGGAATCAGAGGCGGGGATCAGGGGCGGTGAATCAGAGGCGGGGAATCAGAGGCGGGGAATCAGAGGCGGGGAATCAGAAGTGGGGAATCAGAGGCGGGGAATCAGAGGCGTGGAATCAGAGGCGGGCAATCAGAAGTGGGGAATCAGAGGCGGGGAATCAGAGGCGGGGATCAGGGTCGGTGAATCAGAGGCGGGGAATCAGAGGCGGGGAATCAGAGGCGGGGAATCAGAGGCGTGGAATCAGAGGCGGGCAATCAGAGGCGGGGAATCAGAGGCGGGGAATCAGAGGCGGGGATCAGGGGCGGTGAATCAGAGGCGGGGAATCAGAGGCGGGGAATCAGAGGCGGGGAATCAGAGGCGGGGAATCAGAGGCGGGCAATCAGATGCAGGGAATCAGAGGCAGGGAATCAGACGCAGGGAATCAAATGAAGGGAATCTGATGCAGGGAATCTGAGGCAGGGAATCTGAGGCAGGGAATCTGTGGTGCGGAATCAGAGGCGGGAAAACAGGCGTGTAAACAGAGGCGGGTAAACATAGGCGGGGAATCAGAGGCGTGGAATCAGAGGCGGGAAATCAGAGGCGGGGAAAGATATGTGGGGAAAAGTAGGCCAGGAAAGTTGAGCGGAAAGGGAGGCAGTGAATCAGAGGTGGGGAATCAGAGGCGGGGAATCAGAGGCGGGGAATCAGAGGCGGGGAATCAGAGGCGGGGAATCAGAAGTGGGTAATCAGAGGTGGGGAATCAGAGGCGGGGAATCAGAGGCAGAGAATCAGAGGCGGGGAATCTGAGGCAGGGAATCTGAGGTGGGGAAACAGAGGCGGGGAAACAGGTGGGTAAACAGAGGTGGGTAAACATAGGCGGGGAATCAGAGGCGCGGAATCAGAGGCGGGGAATCAGAAGCAGGGAATCAGAGGCGGGGAATCAGAGGCGGGGAATCAGATGCGGGGAATCAGAAGTGGGGAATCAGAGGCGGGGTATCAGAGGAGGGGAATGAGAGGCGGGGAATGAGAGGCGGGGAATCAGAGGCGGGGAATCAGAGGCGTGGAATCAGAGGCGGGGAATCAGAGGCAGGGAATCAGAAGTGGGGAATCAGAGGTGGGGAATCAGAGGCGGGGAATCAGAATCAGCGAATCAGAGGCGGGGCAATCAGAGGTGGGGAATCAGAGGCGGGGAATCAGAGGCGGGGAAACAGAGGCGGTGAATCAGAGGCGGGGAATCAGACGCGGGGAATCAGAGGCGGGGAATCAGAAGTGGGGAATCAGAGGTGGGGAATCAGAGGCGGGGAATCAGAGGCAGGGAATCTGAGGCAGGGAATCTGTGTTGGGGAACCAGAGGCGGGAAAACAGGCGGCTAAACAGAGGCGGGTAAACATAGGTGGGGAATCAGAGGCGTGGAATCAGAGTCGGGGAATCAGAGGCGGAGAATCAGAGCCGGGAAATCAGAGGCGGGGAATCTGAGGCGGGGAATCAGATGCAGGGAATCAGATGCGGGGCATCAGAGGCGCGGTATCAGAGGCGGGGAATTAGAGGCGGGGAATCAGAGGCGGGGAATCAGAGGCATGGAATCAGAGGCGGGGAATCAGAGGCGGGGAATCAGAAGTGGGGAATCAGAGGTAGGGAATCAGAGGCGGGGAATCAGAGGCGGGGAATCAGAGGCAGGGAATCAGAAGTGGGGAATCAGACGTGGGGAATCAGAGGCGGGGAATCAGAGGCGGAGAATCAGAGGCGGGCAATCAGATGCAGGGAATCAGAGGCAGGGAATCAGAGGCAGGGAATCTGAGGCAGGGAATGTGAGGTGGGGAATCAGAGGCGGGGAAACAGGTGGGTAAACAGAGGCGGGTAAACATAGGCGGGGAATCAGAGGCGCGGATTCTCCGCCTCTGATTCCCCGCCTCTGATTCCCCGCCTCTGATTCCCCGCCTCTGATTCCCCACCTCTGATTCCCTGCCTCTGATTCCCTGCCTCTGATTCCCTGCCTCTGATTTCCTGCATCTGATTGTCCGCTTCTGATTCTCCGCCTCAGATTCCCCACCTCTGATTCCCCGCCTCTGATTCCCCGCCTCTGATTCCCCGCCTCTGATTCCCCACATCTGATTCCCTGCCTCTGATAACCTGCCTCTGATTCCCTGCCTCTGATTCCCGGCCTCTGAGTCCCCACCTCTGATTCCCCGTGTCCGATTCCGCACTCATGTTTCACCACCTCTGTTGCTCTGCTTCTGATTCACCAGCTCTGATTCCGCACCTCTGATTCCACGCCTCTCTTTCTGTGTCTCTGAATCCCCGCCTCTGATTCCACGCATCTGATTACACGCCCCTGATACCCTGCCTCTCTTTCCCTGCCTCTATTTCCGTGCCTCTTTCTCTGCATCTCGTTTCCCACATCTCATTTCCCCCTTCTGATAACCCGCATCAGATTCCCTGCCACAGATTCCCTGCCTCAGATACCCTGCCTCAGATTCCCTGCATCAGATTCCCTTCATCTGATTCCCTGCCTCTGATTCCCCGTGGCTGATTCCCTGCATCTGATTCCCCGCCTCTGTTTACCCGCCTGTTTCCCCGCCTCTGATTCACCACCTCATATTCGCCACCTCAGGTTCCCTGCCTCTGATTCCCTGCCTCTGATTCCCTGCATCTGATTGCCCGCCTCTGATACCCTGCCTCTTATTCCCCGCCTCTGATTCCCCGCCTCTGATTCCCCACCTCTGATTTCCCACCTCTGATTCCCCACTTCTGATTCCCCGCCTCTGATTCCCCGTCTCTGATTCCACGCCTCTGATTCCCCGCCTCTGATTCCGCGCATCTGATTCCCCACCTCTGATACCCCACCTATGTTTACGCGCCTCTGTTTACCCGCCTGTTTTCCCGCCTCTGATTGCCCACCTCAGATTCCCTGCCTCAGATTCCCTGCCTCTGATTCCCTGCCTCTGATTCCCTGCATCTGATTGCCCGCCACTGATTACCTGCCTCTGATTCCCCGCCTCTGATTCCCCACCTCTGATTCACCGCCTCTGATTCCCCGCCTCTGATTCCCCGCCTCTGATTCCCCACCTCTGATTGCCCCGCATCTGATTCGCTGATTCTGATTCCCCGCCTCTGATTCCCCACCTCTGACTCCCCACTTCTGATTCACCGCCTCTGATTCCCGCCTCTGATTCCACGCCTCTGATTCCCCACCTCTAAATCCCCGCCTCTGATTCCCCGCCTCTGATTCCCCTCCTCTGATACCCCGCCTCTGATTCCCCACCTCTGATTCCCCGCATCTGAATCCCCGCCTCTGATTCCCCGCCTCTGATTCCCTGCCTCTGATTCCCCGCCTCTGATTCCGCGCCTCTGATTCCCCGCCTATGTTTACCCGCCTCTGTTTACCCACCTGTTTCCCCGCCTCTGATTCCCCACCTCACATTCCCTGCCTCAGATTCCCTGCCTCTGATTCCCTGCCTCTGATTCCCTGCCTCTGATTCCCTGCATCTGATTGCCCGCCTCTGATTCTCCGCCTCTGATTCCCCGCCTCTGATTCCCCACCTCTGATTCCCCACTTCTGATTCCCTGCCTCTGATTCCCCGCCTCTGATTCCCCGCCTCTGATTCCCTACCTCTGATTCCCCACTTCTGATTCCCCGCCTCTGATTCCCCGCCTCTGATTCCCCGCCTCTGATTCCCCGCCTCTGATTCCCCGCCTCTGATTCCCCGCCTATGTTTACCCACCTCTGTTTACCCGCCTGTTTCCCCGCCTCTGATTCCCCACCTCAGATTCCCTACCTCAGATTCCCTGCCTCTGATTCCCTGCTCTGATTCCCTGCCTCTGATTCCCTGCATCTGATTGCCCATCTCTGATTCTCCGCCTCTGATTCCCCGCCTCTGATTCCCCACCTCTGATTCCCCGCTTCTGATTCCCCGCCTCTAATTCCCCGCCTCTGATTCCCCGCCTCTGATTCCCCGCCTCTGATTCCCCACCTCTGATTCACTGCCTCCCTTTCCGCTCAACTTTCCTGGCCTACGTTTCCCCACATATCTTTCCCCGCCTCTGATTCCCTGCCTCTGATTCCCCGCCTCTGATTCCCCGCCACTGATTCGCCACCTCTGTCTCTACGCCTCTATTTTGCCTGCACTCTTTCCCCTCACTCTTTCTGTGCCTCTCTTTCCCTCCCTCAATTTCAAGAACTCTGTTTGATCTGTTCTGTGTACCTAATTTTCAACACACAAGTTCCAACCACTATGTTTCGCCCATCTTTTTCGCTGCCACTATTTATGCAGCTATGTTTACCCGCTTCTGTTTACCCGCCTGTTTCCCCACATCTCTTTCCCCACCTCTGATTCCACGCCTCTGATTCCCCGCCTCTGATTCCCCGCCTATGATTCCCCGCCTCTGATTCACCGCCTCCCTTTCCGCGCAACTTTCCTGGCCTACGTTTCCCCACATCTCTTTCCCCACCTCTGATTCCACGCCTCAGATTCGCCGCATCTGATTTCCTGCCTCTGATTCCCTGCCTCTGATTCCCCGCCTCTGATTCGCCACCTCTGATTCCCCCCACTGATTCCCCGCCTCTGATTCCCCGCCTCTGATTCCCCACCTCTGATTCCCCGCCTCTGATTCCCTGCCTCTCTTTCCCTGCCTCTATTTCCGTGCCTATTACTCTGCATCTCGTTTCCCACATCTCATTTCCCCCTTCTGATAACCCGCATCAGATTCCCTGCCACAGAATCCCTGCCTCAGATTCCCTGCCTCAGATTCCCTGCATCAGATTCCCTTCATCTGATTCCCTGCCTCTGATTCCCCGCCTCTGATTCCCCACCTCTGATTCCCTGCCTCAGATTCCCTGCCTCTGATTCCCTGCCTCTGATTCCCTGCCTCTGATTTCCTGCATCTGATTCCCTGCATCTGATTGCCCGCCACTGATTACCTGCCTCTGATTCCCCGCCTCTGATTCCCCACCTCTGATTCCCCACTTCTGATTCCCCGCCTCTGATTTCCCGCGTCTGATTCCCCGCCTCTGATTCACCGCCTCTGATTCCCCGCCTCTGATTCCCCGCCTCTGATTCCCTACCTCAGATTCCCTGCCTCTGATTCCCCGCCTCTGATTCCCCACCTCTGATTCCCCGCTTCTGATTCCCCGCCACTGATTACCTGCCTCTGATTCCCCGCCTCTGATTCCCCACCTCTGATTCCCCACTTCTGATTCCCCGCCTCTGATTCCCCACCTCTGATTCCCCACTTCTGATTCCCTGCCTCTGATTCCCCGCCTCTGATTCCCCGCCTCTGATTCCCTACCTCTGATTCCCCACTTCTGATTCCCCACCTCAGATTCCCTACCTCAGATTCCCTGCCTCTGATTCCCTGCTCTGATTCCCTGCCTCTGATTCCCTGCATCTGATTGCCCATCTCTGATTCTCCGCCTCTGATTCCCCGCCTCTGATTCCCCACCTCTGATTCCCCGCTTCTGATTCCCCGCCTCTGATTCCCTGCCTCTGATTCCCCGCCTCTGATTCCCCGCCTCTGATTCCCTACCTCTGATTCCCCACTTCTGATTCCCCACCTCAGATTCCCTACCTCAGATTCCCTGCCTCTGATTCCCTGCTCTGATTCCCTGCCTCTGATTCCCTGCATCTGATTGCCCATCTCTGATTCTCCGCCTCTGATTCCCCGCCTCTGATTCCCCACCTCTGATTCCCCGCCTCTGATTCACCGCCTCTGATTCCCCGCCTCTGATTCCCCGCCTCTGATTCCCCACCTCTGATTGCCCCGCATCTGAATCGCTGATTCTGATTCCCCGCCTCTGATTCCCCACCTCTGATTCCCCACTTCTGATTCCCAGCCTCTGATTCCCCACCTCAGATTCCCTGCCTCAGATTCCCTGCCTCTGATTCCCTGCCTCTGATTCCCTGCATCTGATTGCCCGCCACTGATTACCTGCCTCTGATTCCCCGCCTCTGATTCCCCACCTCTGATTCCCCACTTCTGATTCCCCGCCTCTGATTTCCCGCGTCTGATTCCCCGCCTCTGATTCACCGCCTCTGATTCCCCGCCTCTGATTCCCCGCCTCTGATTCTCCACCTATGATTGCCCCGCATCTGATTCGCTGATTCTGATTCCCCGCCTCTGATTCCCCACCTCTGATTCCCCACTTCTGATTCCCCGCCTCTGATTCCCCGCCTCTGATTCCACGCCTCTGATTCCCCACCTCTAAATCCCCGCCTCTGATTCCCCGCCTCTGATTCCCCTCCTCTGATACCCCGACTCTGATTCCACACCTCTGATTCCCCGCATCTGAATCCCCGCCTCTGATTCCCCGCCTCTGATTCCCTGCCTCTGATTCCCCGCCTCTGATTCCGCGCCTCTGATTCCCCGCCTATGTTTACCCGCCTCTGTTTACCCACCTGTTTCCCCGCCTCTGATTCCCCACCTCACATTCCCTGCCTCAGATTCCCTGCCTCTGATTCCCTGCCTCTGATTCCCTGCCTCTGATTCCCTGCATCTGATTGCCCGCCTCTGATTCTCCGCCTCTGATTCCCCGCCTCTGATTCCCCACCTCTGATTCCCCACTTCTGATTCCCTGCCTCTGATTCCCCGCCTCTGATTCCCCGCCTCTGATTCCCTACCTCTGATTCCCCACTTCTGATTCCCCACCTCAGATTCCCTACCTCAGATTCCCTGCCTCTGATTCCCTGCTCTGATTCCCTGCCTCTGATTCCCTGCATCTGATTGCCCATCTCTGATTCTCCGCCTCTGATTCCCCGCCTCTGATTCCCCACCTCTGATTCCCCGCTTCTGATTCCCCGCCTCTAATTCCCCGCCTCTGATTCCCCGCCTCTGATTCCCCGCCTCTGATTCCCCACCTCTGTTTCACTGCCTCCCTTTCCGCTCAACTTTCCTGGCCTACGTTTCCCCACATATCTTTCCCCGCCTCTGATTCCCTGCCTCTGATTCCCCGCCTCTGATTCCCCGCCACTGATTCGCCACCTCTGTCTCTACGCCTCTATTTTGCCTGCACTCTTTCCCCTCACTCTTTCTGTGCCTCTCTTTCCCTCCCTCAATTTCAACAACTCTGTTTGATCTGTTCTGTGTACCTAATTTTCAACACACAAGTTCCAACCACTATGTTTCGCCCATCTTTTTCGCTGCCACTATTTATGCAGCTATGTTTACCCGCTTCTGTTTACCCACCTGTTTCCCCACATCTCTTTCCCCACCTCTGATTCCACGCCTCTGATTCCCCGCCTCTGATTCCCCGCCTATGATTCCCCGCCTCTGATTCACCGCCTCCCTTTCCGCGCAACTTTCCTGGCCTACGTTTCCCCACATCTCTTTCCCCACCTCTGATTCCACGCCTCAGATTCGCCGCCTCTGATTTCCTGCCTCTGATTCCCTGCCTCTGATTCCCCGCCTCTGATTCCCCACCTCTGATTCCCCCCACTGATTCCCCGCCTCTGATTCCCCGCCTCTGATTCCCCACCTCTGATTCCCCGCCTCTGATTCCCTGCCTCTCTTTCCCTGCCTCTATTTCCGTGCCTCTTACTCTGCATCTCGTTTCCCACATCTCATTTCCCCCTTCTGATAACCCGCATCAGATTCCCTGCCACAGAATCCCTGCCTCAGATTCCCTGCCTCAGATTCCCTGCATCAGATTCCCTTCATCTGATTCCCTGCCTCTGATTCCCCGCCTCTGATTCCCCACCTCTGATTCCCTGCCTCAGATTCCCTGCCTCTGATTCCCTGCCTCTGATTCCCTGCCTCTGATTTCCTGCATCTGATTGCCCGCCTCTGATTCTCCGCCTCTGATTCCCCGCCTCTGATTCCCCGCCTCTGATTCCCCGCCTCTGATTCCCCACCTCTGATTCCCTGCCTCTGATAACCTGCCTCTGATTCCCTGCCTCTGATTCCCGGCGTCTGAGTCCCCACCTCTGATTCCCCGTGTGCGATTCCGCACCCATGTTTCACCACCTCTGTTGCTCTGCTTCTGATTTCCCGGCTCAGATTCACCGGCTCTGATTCCGCACCTCTGATTCCACGCCTCTATTTCTGTGTCTCTGATTCCCCGCCTCTGATTCCACGCCTCTGATTACCCGCCTCTGATACCCTGCCTCTCTTTCCCTGCCTCTATATCCGTGCCTCTTTCTCTGCATCTCGTTTCCCACATCTCATTTCCCCCTTCTGATAACCCGCATCAGATTCCCTGCCACAGATTCCCTGCCTCAGATACCCTGTCTCAGATTCCCTGCATCAGATTCCCTTCATCTGATTCCCTGCCTCTGATTCCCTGCGGCTGATTCCCTGCATCAGATTCCCCGCCTCTGTTTACCCGCCTGTTTCCCCGCCTCTGATTCACCACCTCATATTCGCCACCTCAGGTTCCCTGCCTCTGATTCCCTGCCTCTGATTCCCTGCCTCTGATTCCCTGCATTTGATTGCCCGCCTCTGATACCCTGCCTCTGATTCCCCGCCTCTGATTCCCCTCCTCTGATTCCCCACCTCTGATTTCTCACCTCTGATTCCCCACTTCTGATTCCCCGCCTCTGATTCCCCGTCTCTGATTCCACGCCTCTGATTCCCCGCCTCTGATTCCGCGCCTCTGATTCCCCGCCTCTGATACCCCGCCTCTGATTCCCCGCCTCTGATTCCCTGCATCTGATTCCCCGCCTCAGATTCCCCGCCTCTGATTCCCCGACTCTGATTCCCCGCCTCTGATTCCCCGCCTCTGATTCCCCGCCTCTGATTCCCCGCCTCTGATTCCCCGCCTATGTTTACCCGCCTCTGTTTACCCGCCTGTTTTCCCTCCTCTGATTGCCCACCTCAGATTCCCTGCCTCAGATTCCCTGCCTCAGATTCCCTGCCTCTGATTCCCTGCCTCTGATTCCCTGCATCTGATTGCCCGCCTCTGATTACCTGCCTCTGATTCCCCGCCTCTGATTCCCCACCTCTGATTCCGCACTTCTGATTCCCCGCCTCTGATTCCCCGCGTCTGATTCTCCACCTCTGATTCACCGCCTCTGTTTCCCCGCCTCTGATTCCCCGCCTCTGATTCCCCACCTCTGATTGCCCCGCCTCTGATTCGCTGATTCTGATTCCCCGCCTCTGATTCCCCACCTCTGATTCCCCACTTCTGATTCCCCGCCTCTGATTCCCCGCCTCTGATTCCACGCCTCTGATTCCCCGCCTCTGATTCCCCGCCTCTGATTCCCCGCCTCTGATTCCCCTCCTCTGATACCCCGCCTCTGATTCCCCACCTCTGATTCCCTGCATCTGATTCCCCGCCTCTGATTCCCCGCCTCTGATTCCCTGCCTCTGATTCCCCGCCTCTGATTCCGCGCCTCTGATTCCCCGCCTATGTTTACCCACCTCTGTTTACCCACCTGTTTCCCCGCCTCTGATTCCCCACCTCAGATTCCCTGCCTCAGATTCCCCGCCTCTGATTCTCCGCCTCTGATTTCCCGCCTCAGATTCCCCACCTCTGATTACCCACTTCTGATTCCCCGCCTCTGATTCCCCGCCTCTGATTCCCCGCCCCTGATTCCCCGCCTATGATTCCCCACCTCTGATTCACTGCCTCCCTTCCCGCTCAACTTTCCTGGCCTACTTTTCCCCACATATCTTTCCCCGCCTCTGATTTCCCGCCTCTGATTCCACGCCTCTGATTCCCCGCCTATGTTTACCCGCCTCTGTTTACCCGCCTGTTTTCCCGCCTCTGATTCCCCACCACAGATTCCCTGCCTCAGATTCCCTGCCTCAGATTCCCTGCATCAGATTCCCTTCATTTGATTCTCAGCGTCTGATTCCCTGCCTCTGATTCCCTGCCTCTGATTGCCCGCCTCTGATTCCCCGCCTCTGATTCCCCGCCTCTGATTCCCCGCCTCTGATTCCCCACTTCTGATTCCCCGCCTCTGATTCCCCGCCTCTGATTCCCCGCCTCTGATTCACCGCCTCTGATTCCCCGCCTCTGATTCCCCGCCTCTGATTCCCCACTTCTGATTGCCCGCCTCTGATTCCATGCCTCTGATTCCCCGCCTCTGATTCCCCACCTCTGATTCCCCACTTCTGATTCCCCACCTCTGATTCCCCGCCTCTGATTCCACGCCTCTGATTCCCCACCTCTGATTCCCCACTTCTGATTCCCCACCTCTGATTCTCCGCCTCTGATACCCTGCCTCTGATAACTTTTTACTGATTCCCTGCCTCAGATTCCCTGCCTCCGATTCCCTGCCTCAGATTCCCTGCCTCAGATTCCCTGCATCAGATTCCCTTCATCTGAATCCCTGCCTCTGATTCCCCGCCTCTGATTCCCCACCTCTGATTCCCCACCTCTGTCTCTACGCCTCTATTTTTCCTGCACTCTTTCCCCTCCACTCTTTCTGTGCCTCTCTTTCCCTCCCTCAATTTCAACAACTCTGTTTGATCTGTTCCGTGTACCTAATTTTCAACACACAAGTTCCAACCACTATGTTTCGCCCATCTCTTTCGCTGCCTCTATTTATGCAGCTATGTTTACGCACTTCTGTTTACCCGCCTGTTTCCCCACATCTCTTTCCCCACCTCTGATTCCACGCCTCTGATTCCCCGCCTCTGATTCCCCGCCTCTGATTCACCGTCTCCCTTTCCGCGCAACTTTCCTGGCCTACGTTTCCCCACATCTCTTTCCCCACCTCTGATTCCACGCCTCAGATTCGCCGCCTCTGATTTCCCGCCTCTGATTCCCTGTCTCTGATTCCCTGCCTCTGATTCCCCACCTCTGATTCCCCCCTCTGATTCCCCGCCTCTGATTCCCTGATACTCTTTCCCTGCCTCTATTTCCGTGCCTCTTTCTCTGCATCTCGTTTCCCACATCTCATTTCCCCCTTCTGATAACCCGCATCACATTCCCTGCCACATATTCCCTGCCTCAGATTCCCTGCCTCAGATTCCCTGCATCAGATTCCCTTCATCTGATTCCCTGTCTCTGATTCCCCGCCTCTGATTCCCCACCTCTGATTCCCTGCCTCAGATTCCCTGCCTCTGATTCCCTGCCTCTGATTCCCTGCCTCTGATTTCCTGCATCTGATTGCCCGCCTCTGATTCTCCGCCTCTGATTCCCCGCCTCTGATTCCCCGCCTCTGATTCGCCGCCTCTGATTCCCCGCCTCTGATTCCACACCTCTGATTCCCTGCCTCTGATAACCTGCCTCTGATTCCCTGCCTCTGATTCCCGGCCTCTGAGTCCCCACCTCTGATTCCCCGTGTCCGATTCCGCACCCATGATTCACCACCTCTGTTGCTCTGCTTCTGATTTCCCGGCTCAGATTCACCGGCTCTGATTCCGCACCTCTGATTCCACGCCTCTCTTTCTGTGTCTCTGATTCCCCGCCTCTGATTCCACGCCTCTGATTACCCGCCTCTGATACCCTGCCTCTCTTTCCCTGCCTCTATTTCCGTGCCTCTTTCTCTGCATCTCGTTTCCCACATCTCATTTCCACCTTCTGATAACCCGCATCAGATTCCCT
The DNA here is from genome assembly GCF_036971445.1 of Narcine bancroftii. Lineage (NCBI taxonomy): Eukaryota > Metazoa > Chordata > Chondrichthyes > Torpediniformes > Narcinidae > Narcine > Narcine bancroftii. Next base: position 794,192 of record NW_027211891.1, on the reverse strand, counting down.
GCCACAGATTTCCTGCCTCAGATACCCTGCCTCAGATTCCCTGCATCAGATTCCCTTCATCTGATTCCCTGCCTCTGATTCCCCGCGGCTGATTCCCTGCCTCTGATTCCCCGCCTCTGTTTACCCGACTGTTTCCCCGCCTCTGATTCACCACCTCATATTCGCCATCTCAGGTTCCCTGCCTCTGATTCCCTGCCTCTGATTCCCTGCATCTGATTCCCTGCCTCAGATTCCCCGCCTCTGATTCCCCGACTCTGATTCCCCGCCTCTGATTCCCCGCCTCTGATTCCGCGCCTCTGATTCCCCGCCTATGTTTACCCGCCTCTGTTTACCCGCCTGTTTTCCCACCTCTGATTGCCCACCTCAGATTCCCTGCCTCAGATTCCCAGCCTCAGATTCCCTGCCTCTGATTCCCTGCCTCTGATTCCCTGCATCTGATTGCCCGCCTCTGATTACCTGCCTCTGATTCCCCGCCTCAGATTCCCCACCTCTGATTCCCCACTTCTGATTCCCCGCCTCTGATTCCCGCGTCTGATTCCCCGCCTCGAAATCACCGCCTCTGATTCCCCGCCTCTGATTCCCCTCCTCTGATTCCCCACCTATGATTGCCCGCCTCTGATTCCCTTATTCTGATTCCCCGCCTCTGATTCCCCACCTCTGATTCCCCACTTCTGATTCCCCGCCTCTGATTCCACACCTCTGATTGCACGCCTCTGATTCCCCGCCTCTGATTCCCCGCCTCTGATTCCCCGCCTCTGATTCCCCTCCTCTGATACCCCGCCTCTGAATCCCCACCTCTGATTCCCCGCATCTGATTCCCCGCCTCTGATTCCCCGCCTCTGATTCCCTGCCTCTGATTCCCCGCCTCTGATTCCGCGCCTCTGATTCCCCGCCTATGTTTACCCGCCTCTGTTTACCCACCTGTTTCCCCGCCTCTGATTCCCCACCTCACATTCCCTGCCTCAGATTCCCTGCCTCTGATTCCCTGCCTCTGATTCCCTGCATCTGATTGCCCGCCTCTGATTCTCCGCCTCTGATTCCCCGCCTCTGATTCCCCACGTCTGATTCCCCACTTCTGATTCCCTGCCTCTGTTTCCCCGCCTCTGATTCCCCGCCTCTGATTCCCTACCTCTGATTCCCCACTTCTGATTCCCCGCCTCTGATTCCCCGCCTCTGATTCCATGCCTCTGATTCCCCGCCTCTGATTCCCCGCCTCTAATTCCCCGCCTCTGATACCGCGCCTCTGATGCCCCGCATCTGATTCCCTGCATCTGATTCCCCGCCTCAGATTCCCCGCCTCTGATTTCCCGGCTCTGATTCTCCGCCTCTGATTCCCCGACTCTGATTCCCCGCCTCTGATTCCCCACCTATGTTTACCCGCCTCTGTTTACCCGCCTGTTTTCCCGCCTCTGGTTCCCCAACACAGATTCCCTGCCTCAGATTCCCTGCCTCTGATTCCCTGCCTCTGATTCCCTGCCTCTGATTCCCTGCATCTGATTGCCCGCCTCTGATTCCCTGCCTCTGATTCCCTGCATCTGATTGCCCGCCTCTGATTACCTGCCTCTGATTCCCCGCCTCTGATTCCCCACCTCTGATTCCCCACTTCTGATTCCCCGCCTCTGATTCCCCGCGTCTGATTCCCCGCCTCTGATTCACCGCCTCTGTTTCCCCGCCTCTGATTCCCCGCCTCTGATTCCCCACCTCTGATTGCCCCGCCTCTGATTCGCTGATTCTGATTCCCCGCCTCTGATTCCCCACCTCTGATTCCCCACTTCTGATTCCCCGCCTCTGATTCCCCGCCTCTGATTCCACGCCTCTAATTCCCCGCCTCGGATTCCCCGCCTCTCATTCCCCGCCTCTCATTCCCCTCCTCTGATACCCCGCCTCTGATTCCCCACTTCTGATTCCCCACATCTGATTCCCCGCCTCTGATTCCCCGCCTCTGATTCCCTGCTTCTGATTCCCCGCCTCTGATTCCGCGCCTCTGATTCCCCGCCTATGTTTACCCACCTCTGTTTACCCACCTGTTTCCCCGCCTCTGTTTCCCCACCTCAGATTCCCTACCTCAGATTCCCCGCCTCTGATTCTCCGCCTCTGATTCCCCGCCTCTGATTCCCCACCTCTGATTACCCACTTCTGATTCCCCGCCTCTGATTCCCCGCCTCTGATTCCCCGCCTCTGATTCCCCGCCTCTGATTCCCCACCTCTGATTCACTGCCTCCCTTTCCGCTCAACTTTCCTGGCCTACTTTTCCCCACATATCTTTCCCCGCCTCTGATTTCCCGCCTCTGATTCCACGCCTCTGATTCCCCGCCTATGTTTACCCGCCTCTGTTTACACGCCTGTTTTCCCGCCTCTGATTCCGCACCACAGATTCCCTGCCTCAGATTCCCTGCCTCAGATTCCCTGCATCAGATTCCCTTCATTTGATTCCCTGCGTCTGATTCCCTGCCTCTGATTCCCTGCATCTGATTGCCCGCCTCTGATTCCCTGCCTCTGATTCCCCACCTCTGATTCCCCACTTCTGATTCCCCGCCTCTGATTCCCCGCCTCTGATTCCCCGCCTCTGATTCACCGCCTCTGATCCCCGCCTCTGATTCCCCGCCTCTGATTCCCCACTTCTGATTGCCCGCCTCTGATTCCACGCCTCTGATTCCCCGCCTCTGATTCCCCACCTCTGATTCCCCACTTCTGATTCCCCACCTCTGATTCCACGCCTCTGATTCCACGCCTCTGATTCCCCACCTCTGATTCCCCACTTCTGATTCCCCACCTCTGATTCTCCGCCTCTGATACCCTGCCTCTGATAACTTTTTACTGATTCCGTGCCTCAGATTCCCTGCCTCCGATTTCCTGCCTCAGATTCCCTGCCTCAGATTCCCTGCATCAGATTCCCTTCATCTGATTCCCTGCCTCTGATTCCCCGCCTCTGATTCCCCGCCTCTGATTCCCCACCTCTGTCTCTACGCCTCTATTTTGCCTGCACTCTTTCCCCTCCACTCTTTCTGTGCCTCTCTTTCCCTCCCTCAATTTCAACAACTCTGTTTGATCTGTTCTGTGTACCTAATTTTCAACACACAAGTTCCAACCACTATGTTTCGCCCATCTCTTTCGCTGCCTCTATTTATGCAGCTATGTTTACCCGCTTCTGTTTACCCGCCTGTTTCCCCACATCTCTTTCCCCACCTCTGATTCCACGCCTCTGATTCCCCGCCTCTGATTCCCCGCCTCTGATTCCCCGCCTCTGATTCACCGCCTCCCTTTCCGCGCAACTTTCCTGGCCTACGTTTCCCCACATCTCTTTCCCCACCTCTGATTCCACGCCTCAGATTCGCCGCCTCTGATTTCCCGCCTCTGATTCCCTGCCTCTGATTCCCTGCCTCTGATTCCCCACCTCTGATTCCCCCCTCTGATTCCCCGCCGCTGATTCCCAGCCTCTGATTCCCCACCTCTGATTCCCCGCCTCTGATTCCCTGCCTCTCTTTCCCTGCCTCTATTTCCGTGCCTCTTTCTCTGCATCTCGTTTCCCACATCTCATTTCCCCCTTCTGATAACCCGCATCACATTCCCTGCCACAGATTCCCTGCCTCAGATTCCCTGCCTCAGATTCCCTGCATCAGATTCCCTTCATCTGATTCCCTGCCTCTGAATCCCCGCCTCTGATTCCCCACCTCTGATTCCCCACCTCTGACTCTCTGCCTCAGATTCCCTGCCTCTGATTCCCTGCCTCTGATTCCCTGCCTCTGATTTCCTGCATCTGATTGCCCGCCTCTGATTCTCCGCCTCTGATTCCCCGCCTCTGATTCCCCGCCTCTGATTCACCGCCTCTGATTCCCCGCCTCTGATTCCCCACCTCTGATTCCCTGCCTCTGATAACCTGCCTCTGATTCCCTGCCTCTGATTCCCGGCCTCTGAGTCCCCACCTCTGATTCCCCGTGTCCGATTCCGCACCCATGATTCACCACCTCTGTTGCTCTGCTTCTGATTTCCCGGCTCAGATTCACCGGCTCTGATTCCGCACCTCTGAATCCACGCCTCTCTTTCTGTGTCTCTGATTCCCCGCCTCTGATTCCACGCCTCTGATTACCCGCCTCTGATACCCTGCCTCTCTTTCCCTGCCTCTATTTCCGTGCCTCTTTCTCTGCATCTCGTTTCCCACATCTCATTTCCCCCTTCTGATAACCCGCATCAGATTCCCTGCCACAGATTTCCTGCCTCAGATACCCTGCCTCAGATTCCCTGCATCAGATTCCCTTCATCTGATTCCCTGCCTCTGATTCCCTGCGGCTGATTCCCTGCCTCTGATTCCCCGCCTCTGTTTACCCGACTGTTTCCCCGCCTCTGATTCACCACCTCATATTCGCCATCTCAGGTTCCCTGCCTCTGATTCCCTGCCTCTGATTCCCTGCATCTGATTCCCTGCCTCAGATTCCCCGCCTCTGATTCCCCGACTCTGATTCCCCGCCTCTGATTCCCCGCCTCTGATTCCGCGCCTCTGATTCCCCGCCTATGTTTACCCGCCTCTGTTTACCCGCCTGTTTTCCCACCTCTGATTGCCCACCTCAGATTCCCTGCCTCAGATTCCCAGCCTCAGATTCCCTGCCTCTGATTCCCTGCCTCTGATTCCCTGCATCTGATTGCCCGCCTCTGATTACCTGCCTCTGATTCCCCGCCTCAGATTCCCCACCTCTGATTCCCCACTTCTGATTCCCCGCCTCTGATTCCCGCATCTGATTCCCCGCCTCGAAATCACCGCCTCTGATTCCCCGCCTCTGATTCCCCTCCTCTGATTCCCCACCTATGATTGCCCGCCTCCGATTCCCTTATTCTGATTCCCCGCCTCTGATTCCCCACCTCTGATTCCCCACTTCTGATTCCCCGCCTCTGATTCCACACCTCTGATTGCACGCCTCTGATTCCCCGCCTCTGATTCCCCGCCTCTGATTCCCCGCCTCTGATTCCCCTCCTCTGATACCCCGCCTCTGATTCCCCACTCTGATTCCCCGCATCTGATTCCCCGCCTCTGATTCCCCGCCTCTGATTCCCTGCCTCTGATTCCCCGCCTCTGATTCCGCGCCTCTGATTCCCCGCCTATGTTTACCCGCCTCTGTTTACCCACCTGTTTCCCCGCCTCTGATTCCCCACCTCACATTCCCTGCCTCAGATTCACTGCCTCTGATTCCCTGCCTCTGATTCCCTGCATCTGATTGCCCGCCTCTGATTCTCCGCCTCTGATTCCCCGCCTCTGATTCCCCACGTCTGATTCCCCACTTCTGATTCCCTGCCTCTGATTCCCCGCCTCTGATTCCCCACCTCTGATTCCCTACCTCTGATTCCCCACTTCTGATTCCCCACCTCTGATTCCCCGCCTCTGATTCCATGCCTCTGATTCCCCGCCTCTGATTCCCCGCCTCTAATTCCCCGCCTCTGATACCGCGCCTCTGATGCCCCGCATCTGATTCCCTGCATCTGATTCCCCGCCTCAGATTCCCCGCCTCTGATTTCCCGGCTCTGATTCTCCGCCTCTGATTCCCCGACTCTGATTCCCCGCCTCTGATTCCCTGCCTCTGATTCCCTGCATCTGATAGCCCGCCTCTGATTCCCTGCCTCTGATTCCCTGCATCTGATTGCCCGCCTCTGATTACCTGCCTCTGATTCCCCGCCTCTGATTCCCCACCTCTGATTCCCCACTTCTGATTCCCCGCCTCTGATTCCCCGCGTCGGATTCCCCGCCGCTGATTCACCGCCTCTGTTTCCCCGCCTCTGATTCCCCGCCTCTGATTCCCCACCTCTGATTGCCCCGCCTCTGATTCGCTGATTCTGATTCCCCGCCTCTGATTCCCCACCTCTGATTCCCCACTTCTGATTCCACGCCTCTAATTCCCCGCCTCTCATTCCCCGCCTCTCATTCCCCGCCTCTCATTCCCCTCCTCTGATACCCCGCCTCTGATTCCCCACTTCTGATTCCCCGCATCTGATTCCCCGCCTCTGATTCCCCGCCTCTGATTCCCTGCTTCTGATTCCCCGCCTCTGATTCCGCGCCTCTGATTCCCCGCCTATGTTTACCCACCTCTGTTTACCCACCTGTTTCCCCGCCTCTGTTTCCCCACCTCAGATTCCCTGCCTCAGATTCCCCGCCTCTGATTCTCCGCCTCTGATTCCCCGCCTCTGATTCCCCACCTCTGATTACCCACTTCTGATTCCCCGCCTCTGATTCCCCGCCTCTGATTCCCCGCCTCTGATTCCCCGCCTCTGATTCCCCACCTCTGATTCACTGCCTCCCTTTCCGCTCAACTTTCCTGGCCTACTTTTCCCCACATATCTTTCCCCGCCTCTGATTTCCCGCCTCTGATTCCACGCCTCTGATTCCCCGCCTATGTTTACCCGCCTCTGTTTACACGCCTGTTTTCCCGCCTCTGATTCCGCACCACAGATTCCCTGCCTCAGATTCCCTGCCTCAGATTCCCTGCATCAGATTCCCTTCATTTGATTCCCTGCGTCTGATTCCCTGCCTCTGATTCCCTGCATCTGATTGCCCGCCTCTGATTCCCTGCCTCTGATTCCCCACCTCTGATTCCCCACTTCTGATTCCCCGCCTCTGATTCCCCGCCTCTGATTCCCCGCCTCTGATTCACCGCCTCTGATCCCCGCCTCTGATTCCCCGCCTCTGATTCCCCACTTCTGATTGCCCGCCTCTGATTCCACGCCTCTGATTCCCCGCCTCTGATTCCCCACCTCTGATTCCCCGCCTCTGATTCCACGCCTCTGATTCCCCACCTCTGATACCCCACTTCTGATTCCCCACCTCTGATTCTCCGCCTCTGATACCCTGCCTCTGATAACTTTTTACTGATTCCGTGCCTCAGATTCCCTGCCTCCGATTTCCTGCCTCAGATTCCCTGCCTCAGATTCCCTGCATCAGATTCCCTTCATCTGATTCCCTGCCTCTGATTCCCCGCCTCTGATTCCCCGGCTCTGATTCCCCACCTCTGTCTCTACGCCTCTATTTTGCCTGCACTCTTTCCCCTCCACTCTTTCTGTGCCTCTCTTTCCCTCCCTCAATTTCAACAACTCTGTTTGATCTGTTCTGTGTACCTAATTTTCAACACACAAGTTCCAACCACTATGTTTCGCCCATCTCTTTCGCTGCCTCTATTTATGCAGCTATGTTTACCCGCTTCTGTTTACCCGCCTGTTTCCCCACATCTCTTTCCCCACCTCTGATTCCACGCCTCTGATTCCCCGCCTCTGATTCCCCGCCTCTGATTCCCCGCCTCTGATTCACCGCCTCCCTTTCCGCGCAACCTTCCTGGCCTACGTTTCCCCACATCTCTTTCCCCACCTCTGATTCCACGCCTCAGATTCGCCGCCTCTGATTTCCCGCCTCTGATTCCCTGCCTCTGATTCCCTGCCTCTGATTCCCCACCTCTGATTCCCCCCTCTGATTCCCCGCCGCTGATTCCCAGCCTCTGAATCCCCACCTCTGATTCCCCACCTATGATTGCCCGCCTCTGATTCCCTTATTCTGATTCCCCGCCTCTGATTCCCCACCTCTGATTCCCCACTTCTGATTCCCCGCCTCTGATTCCACACCTCTGATTGCACGCCTCTGATTCCCCGCCTCTGATTCCCCGCCTCTGATTCCCCGCCTCTGATTCCCCTCCTCTGATACCCCGCCTCTGGTTCCCCACCTCTGATTCCCCGCATCTGATTCCCCGCCTCTGATTCCCCGCCTCTGATTCCCTGCCTCTGATTCCCCGCCTCTGATTCCGCGCCTCTGATTCCCCGCCTATGTTTACCCGCCTCTGTTTACCCACCTGTTTCCCCGCCTCTGATTCCCCACCTCACATTCCCTGCCTCAGATTCCCTGCCTCTGATTCCCTGCCTCTGATTCCCTGCATCTGATTGCCCGCCTCTGATTCTCCGCCTCTGATTCCCCGCCTCTGATTCCCCACGTCTGATTCCCTGCCTCTGATTCCCCGCCTCTGATTCCCCGCCTCTGATTCCCTACCTCTGATTCCCCACTTCTGATTCCCCGCCTCTGATTCCCCGCCTCTGATTCCATGCCTCTGATTCCCCGCCTCTGATTCCCCGCCTCTAATTCCCCGCCTCTGATACCGCGCCTCTGATGCCCCGCATCTGATTCCCTGCATCTGATTCCCCGCCTCAGATTCCCCGCCTCTGATTTCCCGGCTCTGATTCTCCGCCTCTGATTCCCCGACTCTGATTCCCCGCCTCTGATTCCCCACCTATGTTTACCCGCCTCTGTTTACCCGCCTGTTTTCCCGCCTCTGGTTCCCCAACACAGATTCCCTGCCTCAGATTCCCTGCCTCTGATTCCCTGCCTCTGATTCCCTGCCTCTGATTCCCTGCATCTGATTGCCCGCCTCTGATTCCCTGCCTCTGATTCCCTGCATCTGATTGCCCGCCTCTGATTACCTGCCTCTGATTCCCCGCCTCTGATTCCCCACCTCTGATTCCCCACTTCTGATTCCCTGCCTCTGATTCCCCGCGTCTGATTCCCCGCCTCTGATTCTCCGCCTCTGTTTCCCCGCCTCTGATTCCCTGCCTCTGATTCCCCACCTCTGATTGCCCCGCCTCTGATTCGCTGATTCTGATTCCCCGCCTCTGATTCCCCACCTCTGATTCCCCACTTCTGATTCCACGCCTCTAATTCCCCGCCTCTCATTCCCCGCCTCTCATTCCCCGCCTCTCATTCCCCTCCTCTGATACCCCGCCTCTGATTCCCCACTTCTGATTCCCCGCATCTGATTCCCCGCCTCTGATTCCCCGCCTCTGATTCCCTGCTTCTGATTCCCCGCCTCTGATTCCGCGCCTCTGATTCCCCGCCTATGTTTACCCACCTCTGTTTACCCACCTGTTTCCCCGCCTCTGTTTCCCCACCTCAGATTCCCTGCCTCAGATTCCCCGCCTCTGATTCTCCGCCTCTGATTCCCCGCCTCTGATTCCCCACCTCTGATTACCCACTTCTGATTCCCCGCCTCTGATTCCCCGCCTCTGATTCCCCGCCTCTGATTCCCCGCCTCTGATTCCCCACCTCTGATTCACTGCCTCCCTTTCCGCTCAACTTTCCTGGCCTACTTTTCCCCACATATCTTTCCCCGCCTCTGATTTCCCGCCTCTGATTCCACGCCTCTGATTCCCCGCCTATGTTTACCCGCCTCTGTTTACACGCCTGTTTTCCCGCCTCTGATTCCGCACCACAGATTCCCTGCCTCAGATTCCCTGCCTCAGATTCCCTGCATCAGATTCCCTTCATTTGATTCCCTGCGTCTGATTCCCTGCCTCTGATTCCCTGCATCTGATTGCCCGCCTCTGATTCCCTGCCTCTGATTCCCCACCTCTGATTCCCCACTTCTGATTCCCCGCCTCTGATTCCCCGCCTCTGATTCCCCACCTCTGATTCACCGCCTCTGATCCCCGCCTCTGATTCCCCGCCTCTGATTCCCCACTTCTGATTGCCCGCCTCTGATTCCACGCCTCTGATTCCCCGCCTCTGATTCCCCACCTCTGATTCCCCACTTCTGATTCCCCACCTCTGATTCCCCGCCTCTGATTCCACGCCTCTGATTCCCCACCTCTGATTCCCCACTTCTGATTCCCCACCTCTGATTCTCCTCCTCTGATACCCTGCCTCTGATAACTTTTTACTGATTCCGTGCCTCAGATTCCCTGCCTCCGATTTCCTGCCTCAGATTCCCTGCCTCAGATTCCCTGCATCAGATTCCCTTCATCTGATTCCCTGCCTCTGATTCCCTGCCTCTGATTCCCCACCTCTGATTCACCGCCTCCCTTTCCGCGCAACTTTCCTGGCCTACGTTTCCCCACATCTCTTTCCCCACCACTGATTCCACGCCTCAGATTCGCCGCCTCTGATTTCCCACCTCTGATTCCCTGCCTCTGATTCCCTGCCTCTGATTCCCCACCTCTGATTCCCCCCTCTGATTCCCCGCCGCTGATTCCCAGCCTCTGATTCCCCACCTCTGATTCCCCGCCTCTGATTCCCTGCCTCTCTTTCCCTGCCTCTATTTCCGTGCCTCTTTCTCTGCATCTCGTTTCCCACATCTCATTTCCCCCTTCTGATAACCCGCATCACATTCACTGCCACAGATTCCCTGCCTCAGATTCCCTGCCTCAGATTCACTGCATCAGATTCCCTTCATCTGATTCCCTGCCTCTGAATCCCCGCCTCTGATTCCCCACCTCTGATTCCCCACCTCTGACTCTCTGCCTCAGATTCCCTGCCTCTGATTCCCTGCCTCTGATTCCCTGCCTCTGATTTCCTGCATCTGATTGCCCGCCTCTGATTCTCCGCCTCTGATTCCCCGCCTCTGATTCCCCGCCTCTGATTCACCGCCTCTGATTCCCCGCCTCTGATTCCCCACCTCTGATTCCCTGCCTCTGATTACCTGCCTCTGATTCCCTGCCTCTGATTCCCGGCCTCTGAGTCCCCACCTCTGATTCCCCGTGTCCGATTCCGCACCCATGATTCACCACCTCTGTTGCTCTGCTTCTGATTTCCCGGCTCAGATTCACCGGCTCTGATTCCGCACCTCTGAATCCACGCCTCTCTTTCTGTGTCTCTGATTCCCCGCCTCTGATTCCACGCCTCTGATTACCCGCCTCTGATACCCTGCCTCTCTTTCCCTGCCTCTATTTCCGTGCCTCTTTCTCTGCATCTCGTTTCCCACATCTCATTTCCCCCTTCTGATAACCCGCATCAGATTCCCTGCCACAGATTTCCTGCCTCAGATACCCTGCCTCAGATTCCCTGCATCAGATTCCCTTCATCTGATTCCCTGCCTCTGATTCCCCGCGGCTGATTCCCTGCCTCTGATTCCCCGCCTCTGTTTACCCGACTGTTTCCCCGCCTCTGATTCACCACCTCATATTCGCCATCTCAGGTTCCCTGCCTCTGATTCCCTGCCTCTGATTCCCTGCATCTGATTGCCCGCCTCTGATTCCCTGCCTCTGATTCCCTGCATCTGATTGCCCGCCTCTGATTACCTGCCTCTGATTCCCCGCCTCTGATTCCCCACCTCTGATTCCCCACTTCTGATTCCCCGCCTCTGATTCCCCGCGTCTGATTCCCCGCCTCTGATTCACCGCCTCTGTTTCCCCGCCTCTGATTCCCCGCCTCTGATTCCCCACCTCTGATTGCCCCGCCTCTGATTCGCTGATTCTGATTCCCCGCCTCTGATTCCCCACCTCTGATTCCCCACTTCTGATTCCCCGCCTCTGATTCCCCGCCTCTGATTCCACGCCTCTAATTCCCCGCCTCTGATTCCCCGCCTCTCATTCCCCGCCTCTCATTCCCCTCCTCTGATACCCCGCCTCTGATTCCCCACTTCTGATTCCCCGCATCTGATTCCCCGCCTCTGATTCCCCGCCTCTGATTCCCTGCTTCTGATTCCCCGCCTCTGATTCCGCGCCTCTGATTCCCCGCCTATGTTTACCCACCTCTGTTTACCCACCTGTTTCCCCGCCTCTGTTTCCCCACCTCAGATTCCCGGCCTCAGATTCCCCGCCTCTGATTCTCCGCCTCTGATTCCCCGCCTCTGATTCCCCACCTCTGATTACCCACTTCTGATTCCCCGCCTCTGATTCCCCGCCTCTGATTCCCCGCCTCTGATTCCCCGCCTCTGATTCCCCACCTCTGATTCACTGCCTCCCTTTCCGCTCAACTTTCCTGGCCTACTTTTCCCCACATATCTTTCCCCGCCTCTGATTTCCCGCCTCTGATTCCACGCCTCTGATTCCCCGCCTATGTTTACCCGCCTCTGTTTACACGCCTGTTTTCCCGCCTCTGATTCCGCACCACAGATTCCCTGCCTCAGATTCCCTGCCTCAGATTCCCTGCATCAGATTCCCTTCATTTGATTCCCTGCGTCTGATTCCCTGCCTCTGATTCCCTGCATCTGATTGCCCGCCTCTGATTCCCTGCCTCTGATTCCCCACCTCTGATTCCCCACTTCTGATTCCCCGCCTCTGATTCCCCGCCTCTGATTCCCCGCCTCTGATTCATCACCTCTGATCCCCGCCTCTGATTCCCCGCCTCTGATTCCCCACTTCTGATTGCCCGCCTCTGATTCCACGCCTCTGATTCCCCGCCTCTGATTCCCCACCTCTGATTCCCCACTTCTGATTCCCCACCTCTGATTCCCCGCCTCTGATTCCACGCCTCTGATTCCCCACCTCTGATTCCCCACTTCTGATTCCCCACCTCTGATTCTCCGCCTCTGATACCCTGCCTCTGATAACTTTTTACTGATTCCGTGCCTCAGATTCCCTGCCTCCGATTTCCTGCCTCAGATTCCCTGCCTCAGATTCCCTGCATCAGATTCCCTTCATCTGATTCCCTGCCTCTGATTCCCCGCCTCTGATTCCCCGCCTCTGATTCCCCACCTCTGTCTCTACGCCTCTATTTTGCCTGCACTCTTTCCCCTCCACTCTTTCTGTGCCTCTCTTTCCCTCCCTCAATTTCAACAACTCTGTTTGATCTGTTCTGTGTACCTAATTTTCAACACACAAGTTCCAACCACTATGTTTCGCCCATCTCTTTCGCTGCCTCTATTTATGCAGCTATGTTTACCCGCTTCTGTTTACCCGCCTGTTTCCCCACATCTCTTTCCCCACCTCTGATTCCACGCCTCTGATTCCCCGCCTCTGATTCCCCGCCTCTGATTCCCCGCCTCTGATTCACCGCCTCCCTTTCCGCGCAACTTTCCTGGCCTACGTTTCCCCACATCTCTTTCCCCACCTCTGATTCCACGCCTCAGATTCGCCGCCTCTGATTTCCCGCCTCTGATTCCCTGCCTCTGATTCCCTGCCTCTGATTCCCCACCTCTGATTCCCCCCTCTGATTCCCCGCCGCTGATTCCCAGCCTCTGATTCCCCACCTCTGATTCCCCGCCTCTGATTCCCTGCCTCTCTTTCCCTGCCTCTATTTCCGTGCCTCTTTCTCTGCATCTCGTATCCCACATCTCATTTCCCCCTTCTGATAACCCGCATCACATTCCCTGCCACAGATTCCCTGCCTATGTTTACCCGCCTCTGTTTACCCACCTGTTTCCCCGCCTCTGATTCCCCACCTCACATTCCCTGCCTCAGATTCCCTGCCTCTGATTCCCTGCCTCTGATTCCCTGCATCTGATTGCCCGCCTCTGATTCTCCGCCTCTGGTTCCCCGCCTCTGATTCCCCACGTCTGATTCCCCACTTCTGATTCCCTGCCTCTGATTCCCCGCCTCTGATTCCCCGCCTCTGATTCCCTACCTCTGATTCCCCACTTCTGATTCCCCGCCTCTGATTCCCCGCCTCTGATTCCATGCCTCTGATTCCCCGCCTCTGATTCCCCGCCTCTAATTCCCCGCCTCTGATACCGCGCCTCTGATGCCCCGCATCTGATTCCCTGCATCTGATTCCCCGCCTCAGATTCCCCGCCTCTGATTTCCCGGCTCTGATTCTCCGCCTCTGATTCCCCGACTCTGATTCCCCGCCTCTGATTCCCCACCTATGTTTACCCGCCTCTGTTTACCCGCCTGTTTTCCCGCCTCTGGTTCCCCAACACAGATTCCCTGCCTCAGATTCCCTGCCTCTGATTCCCTGCCTCTGATTCCCTGCCTCTGATTCCCTGCATCTGATTGCCCGCCTCTGATTCCCTGCCTCTGATTCCCTGCATCTGATTGCCCGCCTCTGATTACCTGCCTCTGATTCCCCGCCTCTGATTCCCCACCTCTGATTCCCCACTTCTGATTCCCCGCCTCTGATTCCCCGCGTCTGATTCCCCGCCTCTGATTCACCGCCTCTGTTTCCCCGCCTCTGATTCCCCGCCTCTGATTCCCCACCTCTGATTGCCCCGCCTCTGATTCGCTGATTCTGATTCCCCGCCTCTGATTCCCCACCTCTGATTCCCCACTTCTGATTCCCCGCCTCTGATTCCCCGCCTCTGATTCCACGCCTCTAATTCCCCGCCTCTGATTCCCCGCCTCTCATTCCCCGCCTCTCATTCCCCTCCTCTGATACCCCGCCTCTGATTCCCCACTTCTGATTCCCCGCATCTGATTCCCCGCCTCTGATTCCCCGCCTCTGATTCCCTGCTTCTGATTCCCCGCCTCTGATTCCGCGCCTCTGATTCCCCGCCTATGTTTACCCACCTCTGTTTACCCACCTGTTTCCCCGCCTCTGTTTCCCCACCTCAGATTCCCGGCCTCAGATTCCCCGCCTCTGATTCTCCGCCTCTGATTCCCTGCCTCAGATTCCCTGCATCAGATTCCCTTCATCTGATTCCCTGCCTCTGATTCCCTGCCTCTGATTCCCCGCCTCTGATTCCCCACCTCTGTCTCTACGCCTCTATTTTGCCTGCACTCTTTCCCCTCCACTCTTTCTGTGCCTCTCTTTCCCTCCCTCAATTTCAACAACTCTGTTTGATCTGTTCTGTGTACCTAATTTTCAACACACAAGTTCCAACCACTATGTTTCGCCCATCTCTTTCGCTGCCTCTATTTATGCAGCTATGTTTACCCGCTTCTGTTTACCCGCCTGTTTCCCCACATCTCTTTCCCCACCTCTGATTCCACGCCTCTGATTCCCCGCCTCTGATTCCCCGCCTCTGATTCCCCACCTCTGATTCACCGCCTCCCTTTCCGCGCAACTTTCCTGGCCTACGTTTCCCCACATCTCTTTCCCCACCACTGATTCCACGCCTCAGATTCGCCGCCTCTGATTTCCCGCCTCTGATTCCCTGCCTCTGATTCCCTGCCTCTGATTCCCCACCTCTGATTCCCCCCTCTGATTCCCCGCCGCTGATTCCCAGCCTCTGATTCCCCACCTCTGATTCCCCGCCTCTGATTCCCTGCCTCTCTTTCCCTGCCTCTATTTCCGTGCCTCTTTCTCTGCATCTCGTTTCCCACATCTCATTTCCCCCTTCTGATAACCCGCATCACATTCCCTGCCACAGATTCCCTGCCTCAGATTCCCTGCCTCAGATTCACTGCATCAGATTCCCTTCATCTGATTCCCTGCCTCTGAATCCCCGCCTCTGATTCCCCACCTCTGATTCCCCACCTCTGACTCTCTGCCTCAGATTCCCTGCCTCTGATTCCCTGCCTCTGATTCCCTGCCTCTGATTTCCTGCATCTGATTGCCCGCCTCTGATTCTCCGCCTCTGATTCCCCGCCTCTGATTCCCCGCCTCTGATTCACCGCCTCTGATTCCCCGCCTCTGATTCCCCACCTCTGATTCCCTGCCTCTGATTACCTGCCTCTGATTCCCTGCCTCTGATTCCCGGCCTCTGAGTCCCCACCTCTGATTCCCCGTGTCCGATTCCGCACCCATGATTCACCACCTCTGTTGCTCTGCTTCTGATTTCCCGGCTCAGATTCACCGGCTCTGATTCCGCACCTCTGAATCCACGCCTCTCTTTCTGTGTCTCTGATTCCCCGCCTCTGATTCCACGCCTCTGATTACCCGCCTCTGATACCCTGCCTCTCTTTCCCTGCCTCTATTTCCGTGCCTCTTTCTCTGCATCTCGTTTCCCACATCTCATTTCCCCCTTCTGATAACCCGCATCAGATTCCCTGACACAGATTTCCTGCCTCAGATACCCTGCCTCAGATTCCCTGCATCAGATTCCCTTCATCTGATTCCCTGCCTCTGATTCCCCGCGGCTGATTCCCTGCCTCTGATTCCCCGCCTCTGTTTACCCGACTGTTTCCCCGCCTCTGATTCACCACCTCATATTCGCCATCTCAGGTTCCCTGCCTCTGATTCCCTGCCTCTGATTCCCTGCATCTGATTCCCTGCCTCAGATTCCCCGCCTCTGATTCCCCGACTCTGATTCCCCGCCTCTGATTCCCCGCCTCTGATTCCGCGCCTCTGATTCCCCGCCTATGTTTACCCGCCTCTGTTTACCCGCCTGTTTTCCCACCTCTGATTGCCCACCTCAGATTCCCTGCCTCAGATTCCCAGCCTAAGATTCCCTGCCTCTGATTCCCTGCCTCTGATTCCCTGCATCTGATTGCCCGCCTCTGATTACCTGCCTCTGATTCCCCGCCTCAGATTCCCCACCTCTGATTCCCCACTTCTGATTCCCCGCCTCTGATTCCCGCGTCTGATTCCCCGCCTCGAAATCACCGCCTCTGATTCCCCGCCTCTGATTCCCCTCCTCTGATTCCCCACCTATGATTGCCCGCCTCTGATTCCCTTATTCTGATTCCCCGCCTCTGATTCCCCACCTCTGATTCCCCACTTCTGATTCCCCGCCTCTGATTCCACACCTCTGATTGCACGCCTCTGATTCCCCGCCTCTGATTCCCCACTTCTGATTGCCCGCCTCTGATTCCACGCCTCTGATTCCCCGCCTCTGATTCCCCACCTCTGATTCCCCACTTCTGATTCCCCACCTCTGATTCCCCACCTCTGATTCCACGCCTCTGATTCCCCACCTCTGATTCCCCACTTCTGATTCCCCACCTCTGATTCTCCGCCTCTGATACCCTGCCTCTGATAACTTTCTACTGATTCCGTGCCTCAGATTCCCTGCCTCCGATTTCCTGCCTCAGATTCCCTGCCTCAGATTCCTTGCATCAGATTCCCTTCATCTGATTCCCTGCCTCTGATTCCCCGCCTCTGATTCCCCGCCTCTGATTCCCCACCTCTGTCTCTACGCCTCTATTTTGCCTGCACTCTTTCCCCTCCACTCTTTCTGTGCCTCTCTTTCCCTCCCTCAATTTCAACAACTCTGTTTGATCTGTTCTGTGTACCTAATTTTCAACACACAAGTTCCAACCACTATGTTTCGCCCATCTCTTTCGCTGCCTCTATTTATGCAGCTATGTTTACCCGCTTCTGTTTACCCGCCTGTTTCCCCACATCTCTTTCCCCACCTCTGATTCCACGCCTCTGATTCCCCGCCTCTGATTCCCCGCCTCTGATTCCCCGCCTCTGATTCACCGCCTCCCTTTCCGCGCAACTTTCCTGGCCTACGTTTCCCCACATCTCTTTCCCCACCTCTGATTCCACGCCTCAGATTCGCCGCCTCTGATTTACCGCCTCTGATTCCCTGCCTCTGATTCCCTGCCTCTGATTCCCCACCTCTGATTCCCCCCTCTGATTCCCCGCCGCTGATTCCCAGCCTCTGATTCCCCACCTCTGATTCCCCACCTATGATTGCCCGCCTCTGATTCCCTTATTCTGATTCCCCGCCTCTGATTCCCCACCTCTGATTCCCCACTTCTGATTCCCCGCCTCTGATTCCACACCTCTGATTGCACGCCTCTGATTCCCCGCCTCTGATTCCCCGCCTCTGATTCCCCGCCTCTGATTCCCCTCCTCTGATACCCCGCCTCTGATTCCCCACCTCTGATTCCCCGCATCTGATTCCCCGCCTCTGATTCCCCGCCTCTGATTCCCTGCCTCTGATTCCCCGCCTCTGATTCCGCGCCTCTGATTCCCCGCCTATGTTTACCCGCCTCTGTTTACCCACCTGTTTCCCCGCCTCTGATTCCCCACCTCACATTCCCTGCCTCAGATTCCCTGCCTCTGATTCCCTGCCTCTGATTCCCTGCATCTGATTGCCCGCCTCTGATTCTCCGCCTCTGATTCCCCGCCTCTGATTCCCCACGTCTGATTCCCCACTTCTGATTCCCTGCCTCTGATTCCCCGCCTCTGATTCCCCGCCTCTGATTCCCTACCTCTGATTCCCCACTTCTGATTCCCCGCCTCTGATTCCCCGCCTCTGATTCCATGCCTCTGATTCCCCGCCCTTGATTCCCCGCCTCTAAATCCCCACCTCTGATACCGCGCCTCTGATGCCCCGCATCTGATTCCCTGCATCTGATTCCCCGCCTCAGATTCCCCGCCTCTGATTTCCCGGCTCTGATTCTCCGCCTCTGATTCCCCGACTCTGATTCCCCGCCTCTGATTCCCCACCTATGTTTACCCGCCTCTGTTTACCCGCCTGTTTTCCCGCCTCTGGTTCCCCAACACAGATTCCCTGCCTCAGATTCCCTGCCTCTGATTCCCTGCCTCTGATTCCCTGCCTCTGATTCCCTGCATCTGATTGCCCGCCTCTGATTCCCTGCCTCTGATTCCCTGCATCTGATTGCCCGCCTCTGATTACCTGCCTCTGATTCCCCGCCTCTGATTCCCCACCTCTGATTCCCCACTTCTGATTCCCCGCCTCTGATTCCCCGCGTCTGATTCCCCGCCTCTGATTCTCCGCCTCTGTTTCCCCGCCTCTGATTCCCCGCCTCTGATTCCCCACCTCTGATTGCCCCGCCTCTGATTCGCTGATTCTGATTCCCCGCCTCTGATTCCCCACCTCTGATTCCCCACTTCTGATTCCACGCCTCTAATTCCCCGCCTCTGATTCCCCGCCTCTCATTCCCCGCCTCTCATTCCCCTCCTCTGATACCCCGCCTCTGATTCCCCACTTCTGATTCCCCGCATCTGATTCCCCGCCTCTGATTCCCCGCCTCTGATTCCCTGCTTCTGATTCCCCGCCTCTGATTCCGCGCCTCTGATTCCCCGCCTATGTTTACCCACCTCTGTTTACCCACCTGTTTCCCCGCCTCTGTTTCCCCACCACAGATTCCCTGCCTCAGATTCCCCGCCTCTGATTCTCCGCCTCTGATTCCCCGCCTCTGATTCCCCACCTCTGATTACCCACTTCTGATTCCCCGCCTCTGATTCCCCGCCTCTGATTCCCCGCCTCTGATTCCCCGCCTCTGATTCCCCACCTCTGATTCACTGCCTCCCTTTCCGCTCAACTTTCCTGGCCTACTTTTCCCCAAATATCTTTCCCCGCCTCTGATTTCCCGCCTCTGATTCCACGCCTCTGATTCCCCGCCTATGTTTACCCGCCTCTGTTTACACGCCTGTTTTCCCGCCTCTGATTCCGCTCCACAGATTCCCTGCCTCAGATTCCCTGCCTCAGATTCCCTGCATCAGATTCCCTTAATTTGATTCCCTGCGTCTGATTCCCTGCCTCTGATTCCCTGCATCTGATTGCCCGCCTCTGATTCCCTGCCTCTGATTCCCCACCTCTGATTCCCCACTTCTGATTCCCCGCCTCTGATTCCCCGCCTCTGATTCCCCGCCTCTGATTCACCGCCTCTGATCCCCGCCTCTGATTCCCCGCCTCTGATTCCCCACTTCTGATTGCCCGCCTCTGATTCCACGCCTCTGATTCCCCGCCTCTGATTCCCCACCTCTGATTCCCCACTTCTGATTCCCCACCTCTGATTCCCCGCCTCTGATTCCACGCCTCTGATTCCCCACCTCTGATTCCCCACTTCTGATTCCCCACCTCTGATTCTCCTCCTCTGATACCCTGCCTCTGATAACTTTTTACTGATTCCGTGCCTCAGATTCCCTGCCTCCGATTTCCTGCCTCAGATTCCCTGCCTCAGATTCCCTGCATCAGATTCCCTTCATCTGATTCCCTGCCTCTGATTCCCCGCCTCTGATTCCCCACCTCTGATTCCCCACCTCTGTCTCTACGCCTCTATTTTGCCTGCACTCTTTCCCCTCCACTCTTTCTGTGCCTCTCTTTCCCTCCCTCAATTTCAACAACTCTGTTTGATCTGTTCTGTGTACCTAATTTTCAACACACAAGTTCCAACCACTATGTTTCGCCCATCTCTTTCGCTGCCTCTATTTATGCAGCTATGTTTACCCGCTTCTGTTTACCCGCCTGTTTCCCCACATCTCTTTCCCCACCTCTGATTCCACGCCTCTGATTCCCCGCCTCTGATTCCCCGCCTCTGTTTCCCCGCCTCTGATTCACCGCCTCCCTTTCCGCGCAACTTTCCTGGCCTACGTTTCCCCACATCTCTTTCCCCACCTCTGATTCCACGCCTCAGATTCGCCGCCTCTGATTTCCCGCCTCTGATTCCCTGCCTCTGATTCCCTGCCTCTGATTCCCCACCTCTGATTCCCCCCTCTGATTCCCCGCCGCTGATTCCCAGCCTCTGATTCCCCACCTCTGATTCCCCGCCTCTGATTCCCTGCCTCTCTTTCCCTGCCTCTATTTCCGTGCCTCTTTCTCTGCATCTCGTTTCCCACATCTCATTTCCCCCTTCTGATAACCCGCATCACATTCCCTGCCACAGATTCCCTGCCTCAGATTCCCTGCCTCAGATTCCCTGCATCAGATTCCCTTCATCTGATTCCCTGCCTCTGAATCCCCGCCTCTGATTCCCCACCTCTGATTCCCCACCTCTGACTCTCTGCCTCAGATTCCCTGCCTCTGATTCCCTGCCTCTGATTCCCTGCCTCTGATTTCCTGCATCTGATTGCCCGCCTCTGATTCTCCGCCTCTGATTCCCCGCCTCTGATTCCCCGCCTCTGATTCACCGCCTCTGATTCCCCGCCTCTGATTCCCCACCTCTGATTCCCTGCCTCTGATAACCTGCCTCTGATTCCCTGCCTCTGATTCCCGGCCTCTGAGTCCCCACCTCTGATTCCCCGTGTCCGATTCCGCACCCATGATTCACCACCTCTGTTGCTCTGCTTCTGATTTCCCGGCTCAGATTCACCGGCTCTGATTCCGCACCTCTGAATCCACGCCTCTCTTTCTGTGTCTCTGATTCCCCGCCTCTGATTCCACGCCTCTGATTACCCGCCTCTGATACCCTGCCTCTCTTTCCCTGCCTCTATTTCCGTGCCTCTTTCTCTGCATCTCGTTTCCCACATCTCATTTCCCCCTTCTGATAACCCGCATCAGATTCCCTGCCACAGATTTCCTGCCTCAGATACCCTGCCTCAGATTCCCTGCATCAGATTCCCTTCATCTGATTCCCTGCCTCTGATTCCCCGCGGCTGATTCCCTGCCTCTGATTCCCCGCCTCTGTTTACCCGACTGTTTCCCCGCCTCTGATTCACCACCTCATATTCGCCATCTCAGGTTCCCTGCCTCTGATTCCCTGCCTCTGATTCCCTGCATCTGATTCCCTGCCTCAGATTCCCCGCCTCTGATTCCCCGACTCTGATTCCCCGCCTCTGATTCCCCGCCTCTGATTCCGCGCCTCTGATTCCCCGCCTATGTTTACCCGCCTCTGTTTACCCGCCTGTTTTCCCACCTCTGATTGCCCACCTCAGATTCCCTGCCTCAGATTCCCAGCCTCAGATTCCCTGCCTCTGATTCCCTGCCTCTGATTCCCTGCATCTGATTGCCCGCCTCTGATTACCTGCCTCTGATTCCCCGCCTCAGATTCCCCACCTCTGATTCCCCACTTCTGATTCCCCGCCTCTGATTCCCGCGTCTGATTCCCCGCCTCGAAATCACCGCCTCTGATTCCCCGCCTCTGATTCCCCTCCTCTGATTCCCCACCTATGATTGCCCGCCTCTGATTCCCTTATTCTGATTCCCCGCCTCTGATTCCCCACCTCTGATTCCCCACTTCTGATTCCCCGCCTCTGATTCCACACCTCTGATTGCACGCCTCTGATTCCCCGCCTCTGATTCCCCGCCTCTGATTCCCCGCCTCTGATTCCCCTCCTCTGATACCCCGCCTCTGATTCCCCACCTCTGATTCCCCGCATCTGATTCCCCGCCTCTGATTCCCCGCCTCTGATTCCCTGCCTCTGATTCCCCGCCTCTGATTCCGCGCCACTGATTCCCCGCCTATGTTTACCCGCCTCTGTTTACCCACCTGTTTCCCCGCCTCTGATTCCCCACCTCACATTCCCTGCCTCAGATTCCCTGCCTCTGATTCCCTGCCTCTGATTCCCTGCATCTGATTGCCCGCCTCTGATTCTCCGCCTCTGATTCCCCGCCTCTGATTCCCCACGTCTGATTCCCCACTTCTGATTCCCTGCCTCTGATTCCCCGCCTCTGATTCCCCGCCTCTGATTCCCTACCTCTGATTCCCCACTTCTGATTCCCCGCCTCTGATTCCCCGCCTCTGATTCCATGCCTCTGATTCCCCGCCTCTGATTCCCCGCCTCTAATTCCCCGCCTCTGATACCGCGCCTCTGATGCCCCGCATCTGATTCCCTGCATCTGATTCCCCGCCTCAGATTCCCCGCCTCTGATTTCCCGGCTCTGATTCTCCGCCTCTGATTCCCCGACTCTGATTCCCCGCCTCTGATTCCCCACCTATGTTTACCCGCCTCTGTTTACCCGCCTGTTTTCCCGCCTCTGGTTCCCCAACACAGATTCCCTGCCTCAGATTCCCTGCCTCTGATTCCCTGCCTCTGATTCCCTGCCTCTGATTCCCTGCATCTGATTGCCCGCCTCTGATTCCCTGCCTCTGATTCCCTGCATCTGATTGCCCGCCTCTGATTACCTGCCTCTGATTCCCCGCCTCTGATTCCCCACCTCTGATTCCCCACTTCTGATTCCCCGCCTCTGATTCCCCGCGTCTGATTCCCCGCCTCTGATTCACCGCCTCTGTTTCCCCGCCTCTGATTCCCCGCCTCTGATTCCCCACCTCTGATTGCCCCGCCTCTGATTCGCTGATTCTGATTCCCCGCCTCTGATTCCCCACCTCTGATTCCCCACTTCTGATTCCCCGCCTCTGATTCCCCGCCTCTGATTCCACGCCTCTAATTCCCCGCCTCTGATTCCCCGCCTCTCATTCCCCGCCTCTCATTCCCCTCCTCTGATACCCCGCCTCTGATTCCCCACTTCTGATTCCCCGCATCTGATTCCCCGCCTCTGATTCCCCGCCTCTGATTCCCTGCTTCTGATTCCCCGCCTCTGATTCCGCGCCTCTGATTCCCCGCCTATGTTTACCCACCTCTGTTTACCCACCTGTTTCCCCGCCTCTGTTTCCCCACCTCAGATTCCCGGCCTCAGATTCCCCGCCTCTGATTCTCCGCCTCTGATTCCCCGCCTCTGATTCCCCACCTCTGATTACCCACTTCTGATTCCCCGCCTCTGATTCCCCGCCTCTGATTCCCCGCCTCTGATTCCCCGCCTCTGATTCCCCACCTCTGATTCACTGCCTCCCTTTCCGCTCAACTTTCCTGGCCTACTTTTCCCCACATATCTTTCCCCGCCTCTGATTTCCCGCCTCTGATTCCACGCCTCTGATTCCCCGCCTATGTTTACCCGCCTCTGTTTACACGCCTGTTTTCCCGCCTCTGATTCCGCACCACAGATTCCCTGCCTCAGATTCCCTGCCTCAGATTCCCTGCATCAGATTCCCTTCATTTGATTCCCTGCGTCTGATTCCCTGCCTCTGATTCCCTGCATCTGATTGCCCGCCTCTGATTCCCTGCCTCTGATTCCCCACCTCTGATTCCCCACTTCTGATTCCCCGCCTCTGATTCCCCGCCTCTGATTCCCCGCCTCTGATTCATCACCTCTGATCCCCGCCTCTGATTCCCCGCCTCTGATTCCCCACTTCTGATTGCCCGCCTCTGATTCCACGCCTCTGATTCCCCGCCTCTGATTCCCCACCTCTGATTCCCCACTTCTGATTCCCCACCTCTGATTCCCCGCCTCTGATTCCACGCCTCTGATTCCCCACCTCTGATTCCCCACTTCTGATTCCCCACCTCTGATTCTCCGCCTCTGATACCCTGCCTCTGATAACTTTTTACTGATTCCGTGCCTCAGATTCCCTGCCTCCGATTTCCTGCCTCAGATTCCCTGCCTCAGATTCCCTGCATCAGATTCCCTTCATCTGATTCCCTGCCTCTGATTCCCCGCCTCTGATTCCCCGCCTCTGATTCCCCACCTCTGTCTCTACGCCTCTATTTTGCCTGCACTCTTTCCCCTCCACTCTTTCTGTGCCTCTCTTTCCCTCCCTCAATTTCAACAACTCTGTTTGATCTGTTCTGTGTACCTAATTTTCAACACACAAGTTCCAACCACTATGTTTCGCCCATCTCTTTCGCTGCCTCTATTTATGCAGCTATGTTTACCCGCTTCTGTTTACCCGCCTGTTTCCCCACATCTCTTTCCCCACCTCTGATTCCACGCCTCTGATTCCCCGCCTCTGATTCCCCGCCTCTGATTCCCCGCCTCTGATTCACCGCCTCCCTTTCCGCGCAACTTTCCTGGCCTACGTTTCCCCACATCTCTTTCCCCACCTCTGATTCCACGCCTCAGATTCGCCGCCTCTGATTTCCCGCCTCTGATTCCCTGCCTCTGATTCCCTGCCTCTGATTCCCCACCTCTGATTCCCCCCTCTGATTCCCCGCCGCTGATTCCCAGCCTCTGATTCCCCACCTCTGATTCCCCGCCTCTGATTCCCTGCCTCTCTTTCCCTGCCTCTATTTCCGTGCCTCTTTCTCTGCATCTCGTATCCCACATCTCATTTCCCCCTTCTGATAACCCGCATCACATTCCCTGCCACAGATTCCCTGCCTATGTTTACCCGCCTCTGTTTACCCACCTGTTTCCCCGCCTCTGATTCCCCACCTCACATTCCCTGCCTCAGATTCCCTGCCTCTGATTCCCTGCCTCTGATTCCCTGCATCTGATTGCCCGCCTCTGATTCTCCGCCTCTGATTCCCCGCCTCTGATTCCCCACGTCTGATTCCCCACTTCTGATTCCCTGCCTCTGATTCCCCGCCTCTGATTCCCCGCCTCTGATTCCCTACCTCTGATTCCCCACTTCTGATTCCCCGCCTCTGATTCCCCGCCTCTGATTCCATGCCTCTGATTCCCCGCCTCTGATTCCCCGCCTCTAATTCCCCGCCTCTGATACCGCGCCTCTGATGCCCCGCATCTGATTCCCTGCATCTGATTCCCCGCCTCAGATTCCCCGCCTCTGATTTCCCGGCTCTGATTCTCCGCCTCTGATTCCCCGACTCTGATTCCCCGCCTCTGATTCCCCACCTATGTTTTCCCGCCTCTGTTTACCCGCCTGTTTTCCCGCCTCTGGTTCCCCAACACAGATTCCCTGCCTCAGATTCCCTGCCTCTGATTCCCTGCCTCTGATTCCCTGCCTCTGATTCCCTGCATCTGATTGCCCGCCTCTGATTCCCTGCCTCTGATTCCCTGCATCTGATTGCCCGCCTCTGATTACCTGCCTCTGATTCCCCGCCTCTGATTCCCCACCTCTGATTCCCCACTTCTGATTCCCCGCCTCTGATTCCCCGCGTCTGATTCCCCGCCTCTGATTCACCGCCTCTGTTTCCCCGCCTCTGATTCCCCGCCTCTGATTCCCCACCTCTGATTGCCCCGCCACTGATTCGCTGATTCTGATTCCCCGCCTCTGATTCCCCACCTCTGATTCCCCACTTCTGATTCCCCGCCTCTGATTCCCCGCCTCTGATTCCACGCCTCTAATTCCCCGCCTCTGATTCCCCGCCTCTCATTCCCCGCCTCTCATTCCCCTCCTCTGATACCCCGCCTCTGATTCCCCACTTCTGATTCCCCGCATCTGATTCCCCGCCTCTGATTCCCCGCCTCTGATTCCCTGCTTCTGATTCCCCGCCTCTGATTCCGCGCCTCTGATTCCCCGCCTATGTTTACCCACCTCTGTTTACCCACCTGTTTCCCCGCCTCTGTTTCCCCACCTCAGATTCCCGGCCTCAGATTCCCCGCCTCTGATTCTCCGCCTCTGATTCCCCGCCTCTGATTCCCCACCTCTGATTACCCACTTCTGATTCCCCGCCTCTGATTCCCCGCCTCTGATTCCACGCCTCTGATTCCCCGCCTCTGATTCCCCACCTCTGATTCACTGCCTCCCTTTCCGCTCAACTTTCCTGGCCTACTTTTCCCCACATATCTTTCCCCGCCTCTGATTTCCCGCCTCTGATTCCACGCCTCTGATTCCCCGCCTATGTTTACCCGCCTCTGTTTACACGCCTGTTTTCCCGCCTCTGATTCCGCACCACAGATTCCCTGCCTCAGATTCCCTGCCTCAGATTCCCTGCATCAGATTCCCTTCATTTGATTCCCTGCGTCTGATTCCCTGCCTCTGATTCCCTGCATCTGATTGCCCGCCTCTGATTCCCTGCCTCTGATTCCCCACCTCTGATTCCCCACTTCTGATTCCCCGCCTCTGATTCCCCGCCTCTGATTCCCCGCCTCTGATTCACCACCTCTGATCCCCGCCTCTGATTCCCCGCCTCTGATTCCCCACTTCTGATTGCCCGCCTCTGATTCCACGCCTCTGATTCCCCGCCTCTGATTCCCCACCTCTGATTCCCCACTTCTGATTCCCCACCTCTGATTCCCCGCCTCTGATTCCACGCCTCTGATTCCCCACCTCTGATTCCCCACTTCTGATTCCCCACCTCTGATTCTCCGCCTCTGATACCCTGCCTCTGATAACTTTTTACTGATTCCGTGCCTCAGATTCCCTGCCTCCGATTTCCTGCCTCAGATTCCCTGCCTCAGATTCCCTGCATCAGATTCCCTTCATCTGATTCCCTGCCTCTGATTCCCCGCCTCTGATTCCCCGCGTCTGATTCCCCACCTCTGTCTCTACGCCTCTATTTTGCCTGCACTCTTTCCCCTCCACTCTTTCTGTGCCTCTCTTTCCCTCCCTCAATTTCAACAACTCTGTTTGATCTGTTCTGTGTACCTAATTTTCAACACACAAGTTCCAACCACTATGTTTCGCCCATCTCTTTCGCTGCCTCTATTTATGCAGCTATGTTTACCCGCTTCTGTTTACCCGCCTGTTTCCCCACATCTCTTTCCCCACCTCTGATTCCACGCCTCTGATTCCCCGCCTCTGATTCCCCGCCTCTGATTCCCCGCCTCTGATTCACCGCCTCCCTTTCCGCGCAACTTTCCTGGCCTACGTTTCCCCACATCTCTTTCCCCACCTCTGATTCCACGCCTCAGATTCGCCGCCTCTGATTTCCCGCCTCTGATTCCCTGCCTCTGATTCCCTGCCTCTGATTCCCCACCTCTGATTCCCCCCTCTGATTCCCCGCCGCTGATTCCCAGCCTCTGATTCCCCACCTCTGATTCACCGCCTCTGATTCCCTGCCTCTCTTTCCCTGCCTCTATTTCCGTGCCTCTTTCTCTGCATCTCGTATCCCACATCTCATTTCCCCCTTCTGATAACCCGCATCACATTCCCTGCCACAGATTCCCTGCCTCAGATTCCCTGCCTCAGATTCCCTGCATCAGATTCCCTTCATCTGATTCCCTGCCTCTGAATCCCCGCCTCTGATTCCCCACCTCTGACTCTCTGCCTCAGATTCCCTGCCTCTGATTCCCTGCCTCTGATTCCCTGCCTCTGATTTCCTGCATCTGATTGCCCGCCTCTGATTCTCCGCCTCTGATTCCCCGCCTCTGATTCCCCGCCTCTGATTCACCGCCTCTGATTCCCCGCCTCTGATTCCCCACCTCTGATTTCCTGCCTCTGATAACCTGCCTCTGATTCCCTGCCTCTGATTCCCGGCCTCTGAGTCCCCACCTCTGATTCCCCGTGTCCGATTCCGCACCCATGATTCACCACCTCTGTTGCTCTGCTTCTGATTTCCCGGCTCAGATTCACCGGCTCTGATTCCGCACCTCTGAATCCACGCCTCTCTTTCTGTGTCTCTGATTCCCCGCCTCTGATTCCACGCCTCTGATTACCCGCCTCTGATACCCTGCCTCTCTTTCCCTGCCTCTATTTCCGTGCCTCTTTCTCTGCATCTCGTTTCCCACATCTCATTTCCCCCTTCTGATAACCCGCATCAGATTCCCTGCCACAGATTTCCTGCCTCAGATACCCTGCCTCAGATTCCCTGCATCAGATTCCCTTCATCTGATTCCCTGCCTCTGATTCCCCGCGGCTGATTCCCTGCCTCTGATTCCCCGCCTCTGTTTACCCGCCTCTGATTCCCCACCTCTGATTCCCCGCCTCTGATTCCCTGCCTCTCTTTCCCTGCCTATATTTCCGTGCCTCTTTCTCTGCATCTCGTTTCCCACATCTCATTTCCCCCTTCTGATAACCCGCATCAGTTTCCCTGCCACAGATTCCCTGCCTCAGATTCCCTGCCTCAGATTCCCTGCATCAGATTCCCTTCATCTGATTCCCTGCCTCTGATTCCCCGCCTCTGATTCCCCACCTCAGATTCCCTGCCTCTGATTCCCTGCCTCTGATTCCCTGCCTCTGATTTCCTGCATCTGATTGTCCACCTCTGATTCTCCGCCTCAGATTCCCCACCTCTGATTCCCCGCCTCTGATTCCCCGCCTCTGATTCCCCGCCTCTGATTCCCTACCTCTGATTCCCTGCCTCTGATAACCTGCCTCTGATTCCCTGCCTCTGATTCCTGGCCTCTGAGTCCCCACCTCTTATTCCCCGTGTCCGATTCCGCACCCATGTTTCACCACCTCTGTTGCTCTGCTTCTGATTCACCAGCTCTGATTCCGCACCTCTGATTCCACGCCTCTCTTTCTGTGTCTCTGAATCCCCGCCTCTGATTCCACGCCTCTGATTACACGCCCCTGATACCCTGCCTCTCTTTCCCTGCCTCTATTTCCGTGCCTCTTTCTCTGCATCTCGTTTCCCACATCTCATTTCCCCCTTCTGATAACCCGCATCAGATTCCCTGCCACAGATTCCCTGCCTCAGATACCCTGCCTCAGATTCCCTGCATCAGATTCCCTTCATCTGATTCCCTGCCTCTGATTCCCCGTGGCTGATTCCCTGCATCTGATTCCCCGCCTCTGTTTACCCGCCTGTTTCCCCGCCTCTGATTCACCACCTCATATTCGCCACCTCAGGTTCCCTGCCTCTGATTCCCTGCCTCTGATTCCCTGCATCTGATTGCCCGCCTCTGATACCCTGCCTCTTATTCCCCGCCTCTGATTCCCCGCCTCTGATTCCCCGCCTCTGATTTCCCACCTCTGATTCCCCACTTCCGATTCCCCGCCTCTGATTCCCCGTCTCTGATTCCACGCCTCTGATTCCCCGCCTCTGATTCCGCGCATCTGATTCCCCACCTCTGATACCCCGCCTATGTTTACCCGCCTCTGTTTACCCGCCTGTTTTCCCGCCTCTGATTGCCCACCTCAGATTCCCTGCCTCAGATTCCCTGCCTCTGATTCCCTGCCTCTGATTCCCTGCATCTGATTGCCCGCCACTGATTACCTGCCTCTGATTCCCCGCCTCTGATTCCCCACCTCTGATTCCCCACTTCTGATTCCCCGCCTCTGATTTCCCACGTCTGATTCCCCGCCTCTGATTCACCGCCTCTGATTCCCCGCCTCTGATTCCCCGCCTCTGATTCCCCACCTCTGATTGCCCCGCATCTGATTCGCTGATTCTGATTCCCCGCCTCTGATTCCCCACCTCTGATTCCCCACTTCTGATTCCCCGCCTCTGATTCCCCGCCTCTGATTCCACGCCTCTGATTCCCCACCTCTAAATCCCCGCCTCTGATTCCCCGCCTCTGATTCCCCTCCTCTGATACCCCGCCTCTGATTCCCCACCTCTGATTCCCCGCATCTGAATCCCCGCCTCTGATTCCCCGCCTCTGATTCCCTGCCTCTGATTCCCCGCCTCTGATTCCGCGCCTCTGATTCCCCGCCTATGTTTACCCGCCTCTGTTTACCCACCTGTTTCCCCGCCTCTGATTCCCCACCTCACATTCCCTGCCTCAGATTCCCTGCCTCTGATTCCCTGCCTCTGATTCCCTGCCTCTGATTCCCTGCATCTGATTGCCCGCCTCTGATTCTCCGCCTCTGATTCCCCGCCTCTGATTCCCCACCTCTGATTCCCCACTTCTGATTCCCTGCCTCTGATTCCCCGCCTCTGATTCCCCGCCTCTGATTCCATACCTCTGATTCCCCACTTCTGATTCCCCGCCTCTGATTCCCCGCCTCTGATTCCCCGCCTCTGATTCCCCGCCTCTGATTCCCCGCCTCTGATTCCCCGCCTATGTTTACCCACCTCTGTTTACCCGCCTGTTTCCCCGCCTCTGATTCCCCACCTCAGATTCCCTACCTCAGATTCCCTGCCTCTGATTCCCTGCTCTGATTCCCTGCCTCTGATTCCCTGCATCTGATTGCCCATCTCTGATTCTCCGCCTCTGATTCCCCGCCTCTGATTCCCCACCTCTGATTCCCCGCTTCTGATTCCCCGCCTCTAATTCCCCGCCTCTGATTCCCCGCCTCTGATTCCCCGCCTCTGATTCCCCACCTCTGATTCACTGCCTCCCTTTCCGCTCAACTTTCCTGGCCTACGTTTCCCCACATATATTTCCTTGCCTCTGATTCCCTGCCTCTGATTCCCCGCCTCTGATTCCCCGCCTCTGATTCCCCACCTCTGTCTCTACGCCTCTGTTTTGCCTGCACTCTTTCCCCTCCACTCTTTCCGTGCCTCTCTTTCCCTCCCTCAATTTCAACAACTCTGTTTGATCTGTTCTGTGTACCTCATTTTCAACATACAAGTTCCAACCACTATGTTTCGCCCATCTCTTTCGCCGCCTCTATTTATGCTCCTATGTTTACCCGCTTCTGTTTACCCGCCTGTTTCCCCACATCTCTTTCCCCACCTCTGATTTCACGCCTCTGATTCGCCGCCTCTGATTGCCCCCCTCTGATTCCCTGCCTCTGATTCCCCGCCTCTGATTCCCCGCCTCTGATTCCCCGCCTCTGATTCCCCGCCTCTGATTCCCCGCCTCTGATTCCCCGCCTCTGATTCCCTGCCTCTTTTTCACTGCCTCTATTTCCGTGCCTCTTTCTCTGCATCTCGTTTCCCACATCTCATTTCCCCCTTCTGATAACCCGCATCAGATTCCCTGCCACAGATTCCCTGCCTCAGATTCCCTGCCTCAGATTCCCTGCATCAGATTCCATTCATCTGATTCCCTGCCTCTGATTACCCGCCTCTGATTCTCCACCTCTGAGTCCCTGCCTCAGATTCCCTGCCTCTGATTCTCTGCCTCTGATAACCAGCCTCTGATTCCCTGCCTCTGATTCCCTGCCTCTGATTCCCTGCATCTGATTGCCCGCCTCTGATACCCTGCCTCTTATTCCCCGCCTCTGATTCCCCGCCTCTGATTCCCCGCCTCTGATTTCCCACCTCTGATTCCCCACTTCCGATTCCCCGCCTCTGATTCCCCGTCTCTGATTCCACGCCTCTGATTCCCCGCCTCTGATTCCGCGCATCTGATTCCCCACCTCTGATACCCCGCCTATGTTTACCCGCCTCTGTTTACCCGCCTGTTTTCCCGCCTCTGATTGCCCACCTCAGATTCCCTGCCTCAGATTCCCTGCCTCTGATTCCCTGCCTCTGATTCCCTGCATCTGATTGCCCGCCACTGATTACCTGCCTCTGATTCCCCGCCTCTGATTCCCCACCTCTGATTCCCCACTTCTGATTCCCCGCCTCTGATTTCCCACGTCTGATTCCCCGCCTCTGATTCACCGCCTCTGATTCTCCACCTCTGAGTCCCTGCCTCAGATTCCCTGCCTCTGATTCTCTGCCTCTGATAACCAGCCTCTGATTCCCTGCCTCTGAGTCCCCACTTCTGATTCCCCGCCTCTGATTTCCCACGTCTGATTCCCTGCCTCAGATTCCCTGCATCAGATTCCATTCATCTGATTCCCTGCCTCTGATTACCCGCCTCTGATTCTCCACCTCTGAGTCCCTGCCTCAGATTCCCTGCCTCTGATTCTCTGCCTCTGATAACCAGCCTCTGATTCCCTGCCTCTGAGTCCCCACTTCTGATTCCCCGCGTCCGATTCCGCACCCATGTTTCACCGCCTCTGATTCCTCGCCTCTGATTCCCCGCCTCTGATTCACTGCCTCCGATAACCAGCCTCTGATTCCCTGCCTCTGAGTCCCCACTTCTGATTCCCCGCGTCCGATTCCGCACCCATGTTTCACCGCCTCTGTTGCTCTGCTTCAGATTTCGCGGCTCAGATTCACCGGCTCTGATTCTGCACCTCTGATTCCACGCCTCTCTTTCTGTGTCTCTGATTCCCCGCCTCTGATTCCACGCCTCTGATTACCTGCCTCTGATACCCTGCCTCTCTTTCCCTGCCTCTATTTCCGTGCCTCTTTCTCTGCATCTCGTTTCCAACATCTCATTTCCCCCTTCTGATAACCCGCATCAGATTCCCTGCCTCCGATTCCCTGCCTCAGATTCCCTGCCTCAGATTCCCTGCATCAGATTCCCTTCATCTGATTCCCTGCCTCTGATTCCCCGCCTCTGATTCCCCGCCACTGATTCGCCACCTCTGTCTCTACGCCTCTATTTTGCCTGCACTCTTTCCCCTCCACTCTTTCTGTGCCTCTCTTTCCCTCCCTCAATTTCAACAACTCTGTTTGATCTGTTCTGTGTACCTAATTTTCAACACACAAGTTCCAACCACTATGTTTCGCCCATCTTTTTCGCTGCCACTATTTATGCAGCTATGTTTACCCGCTTCTGTTTACCCGCCTGTTTCCCCACATCTCTTTCCCCACCTCTGATTCCACGCCTCTGATTCCCCGCCTCTGATTCCCCGCCTATGATTCCCCGCCTCTGATTCACCGCCTCCCTTTCCGCGCAACTTTCCTGGCCTACGTTTCCCCACATCTCTTTCCCCACCTCTGATTCCACGCCTCAGATTCGCCGCCTCTGATTTCCTGCCTCTGATTCCCTGCCTATGATTCCCCGCCTCTGATTCCCCACCTCTGATTCCCCCCACTGATTCCCCGCCTCTGATTCCCCGCCTCTGATTCCCCACCTCTGATTCCCCGCCTCTGATTCCCTGCCTCCCTTTCCCTGCCTCTATTTCCGTGCCTCTTACTCTGCATCTCGTTTCCCACATCTCATTTCCCCCTTCTGATAACCCGCATCAGATTCCCTGCCACAGATTCCCTGCCTCAGATTCCCTGCCTCAGATTCCCTGCATCAGATTCCCTTCATCTGATTCCCTGCCTCTGATTCCCCGCCTCTGATTCCCCACCTCTGATTCCCTGTCTCAGATTCCCTGCCTCTGATTCCCTGCCTCTGATTCCCTGCCTCTGATTTCCTGCATCTGATTGCCCACCTCTGATTCTCCGCATCTGATTCCCCGCCTCTGATTCCCCGCCTCTGATTCCCCGCCTCTGATTCCCCACCTCTGATTCCCTGCCTCTGATAACCTGCCTCTGATTCCCTGCCTCTGATTCCCGGCCTCTGAGTCCCCACCTCTGATTCCCTGTGTCCGATTCCGCACCCATGTTTCACCACCTCTGTTGCTCTGCTTCTGATTTCCCGGCTCAGATTCACCGGCTCTGATTCCGCACCTCTGATTCCACGCCTCTATTTCTGTGTCTCTGATTCCCCGCCTCTGATTCCACGCCTCTGATTACCCGCCTCTGATACCCTGCCTCTCTTTCCCTGCCTCTATATCCGTGCCTCTTTCTCTGCATCTCGTTTCCCACATCTCATTTCCCCCTTCTGATAACCCGCATCAGATTCCCTGCCACAGATTCCCTGCCTCAGATACCCTGCCTCAGATTCCCTGCATCAGATTCCCTTCATCTGATTCCCTGCCTCTGATTCCCTGCGGCTGATTCCCTGCATCAGATTCCCCGCCTCTGTTTACCCGCCTGTTTCCACGCCTCTGATTCACCACCTCATATTCGCCACCTCAGGTTCCCTGCCTCTGATTCCCTGCCTCTGATTCCCTGCCTCTGATTCCCTGCATTTGATTGCCCGCCTCTGATACCCTGCCTCTGATTCCCCGCCTCTGATTCCCCTCCTCTGATTCCCCGCCTCTGATTTCCCACCTCTGATTCCCCACTTCTGATTCCCCGCCTCTGATTCCCCGTCTCTGATTCCACGCCTCTGATTCCCCGCCTCTGATTCCGCGCCTCTGATTCCCCGCCTCTGATACCCCGCCTCTGATTCCCCGCCTCTGATTCCCTGCATCTGATTCCCCGCCTCAGATTCCCCGCCTCTGATTCCCCGACTCTGATTCCCCGCCTCTGATTCCCTGCCTCTGATTCCCCGCCTCTGATTCCCCGCCTCTGATTCCCCGCCTATGTTTACCTGCCTCTGTTTACCCGCCTGTTTTCCCGCCTCTGATTGCCCACCTCAGATTCACTGCCTCAGATTCCCTGCCTCAGATTCCCTGCCTCTGATTCCCTGCCTCTGATTCCCTGCATCTGATTGCCCGCCTCTGATTACCTGCCTCTGATTCCCCGCCTCTGATTCCCCACCTCTGATTCCCCACTTCTGATTCCCCGCCTCTGATTCCCCGCGTCTGATTCCCCGCCTCTGATTCACCGCCTCTGTATCCCCGCCTCTGATTCCCCGCCTCTGATTCCCCAACTCAGATTGCCCCGCCTCTGATTCGCTGATTCTGATTCCCCGCCTCTGATTCCCCACCTCTGATTCCCCACTTCTGATTCCCCGCCACTGATTCCCCGCCTCTGATTCCACGCCTCTGATTCCCCGCCTCTGATTCCCCGCCTCTGATTCCCCGCCTCTGATTCCCCTCCTCTGATAGCCCGCCTCTGATTCCCCACCTCTGATTCCCTGCATCTGATTCCCCGCCTCTGATTCCCCGCCTCTGATTCCCTGCCTCTGATTCCCCGCCTCTGATTCCGCGCCTCTGATTCCCCGCCTATGTTTACCCACCTCTGTTTACCCACCTGTTTCCCCGCCTCTGATTCCCCACCTCAGATTCCCTGCTTCAGATTCCCCGCCCCTGATTCTCCGCCTCTGATTTCCCGCCTCTGATTCCCCACCTCTGATTACCCACTTCTGATTCCCCACCTCTGATTCCCCGCCTCTGATTCCCCGCCCCTGATTCCCCGCCTATGATTCCCCACCTCTGATTCACTGCCTCCATTCCCGCTCAACTTTCCTGGCCTACTTTTCCCCACATTTCTTTCCCCGCCTCTGATTTCCCGCCTCTGATTCCACGCCTCTGATTCCCCGCCTATGTTTACCCGCCTCTGTTTACCCGCCTGTTTTCCCGCCTCTGATTCCCCACCACAGATTCCCTGCCTCAGATTCCCTGCCTCAGATTCCCTGCATCAGATTCCCTTCATTTGATTCTCAGCGTCTGATTCCCTGCCTCTGATTCCCTGCATCTGATTGCCCGCCTCTGATTCCCCGCCTCTGATTCCCCGCCTCTGATTCCCCACCTCTGATTCCCCACTTCTGATTCCCCGCCTCTGATTCCCCGCCTCTGATTCCCCGCCTCTGATTGACCGCCTCTGATTCCCCGCCTCTGATTCCCCGCCTCTGATTCCCCACTTCTGATTGCCCGCCTCTGATTCCATGCCTCTGATTCCCCGCCTCTGATTCCCCACCTCTGATTCCCCACTTCTGATTCCCCACCTCTGATTCCCCGCCTCTGATTCCACGCCTCTGATTCCCCACCTCTGATTCCCCACTTCTGATTCCCCACCTCTGATTCTCCGCCTCTGATACCCTGCCTCTGATAACTTTTTACTGATTCCCTGCCTCAGATTCCCTGCCTCCGATTCCCTGCCTCAGATTCCCTGCCTCAGATTCCCTGCATCAGATTCCCTTCATCTGATTCCCTGCCTCTGATTCCCCGCCTCTGATTCCCCACCTCTGATTCCCCACCTCTGTCTCTACGCCTCTATTTTGCCTGCACTCTTTCCCCTCCACTCTTTCTGTGCCTCTCTTTCCCTCCCTCAATTTCAACAACTCTGTTTGATCTGTTCCGTGTACCTAATTTTCAACACACAAGTTCCAACCACTATGTTTCGCCCATCTCTTTCGCTGCCTCTATATATGCAGCTATGTTTACCCGCTTCTGTTTACCCGCCTGTTTCCCCACATCTCTTTCCCCACCTCTGATTCCACGCCTCTGATTCCCCGCCTCTGATTCCCCGCCTCTGATTCACCGCCTCCCTTTCCGCGCAACTTTCCTGGCCTACGTTTCCCCACATCTCTTTCCCCACCTCTGATTCCACGCCTCAGATTCGCCGCCTCTGATTTCCTGCCTCTGATTCCCTGCCTCTGATTCCCCGCCTCTGATTCCCCACCTCTGATTCCCCCCATTGATTCCCCGCCTCTGATTCCCCGCCTCTGATTCCCCACCTCTGATTCCCCGCCTCTGAATCCCTGCCTCTCTTTCCCTGCCTCTATTTCCGTGCCTCTTACTCTGCATCTCGTTTCCCACATCTCATTTCCCCCTTCTGATAACCCGCATCAGATTCCCTGCCACAGATTCCCTGCCTCAGATTCCCTGCCTCAGATTCCCTGCATCAGATTCCCTTCATCTGATTCCCTGCCTCTGATTCCCCGCCTCTGATTCCCCACCTCTGATTCCCTGCCTCAGATTCCCTGCCTCTGATTCCCTGCCTCTGATTCCCTGCCTCTGATTTCCTGCATCTGATTGCCCGCCTCTGATTCTCCGCCTCTGATTCCCCGCCTCTGATTCCCCGCCTCTGATTCCCCGCCTCTGATTCCCCACCTCTGATTCCCTGCCTCTGATAACCTGCCTCTGATTCCCTGCCTCTGATTCCCGGCCTCTGAGTCCCCACCTCTGATTCCCCGTGTCCGATTCCGCACCCATGTTTCACCACCTCTGTTGCTCTGCTTCTGATTTCCCGGCTCAGATTCACCGGCTCTGATTCCGCACCTCAGATTCCCCGCCTCTGTTTCTCCGCCTCTGATTTCCCGCCTCTGATTCCCCACCTCTGATTACCCACTTCTGATTCCCCGCCTCTGATTCCCCGCCTCTGATTCCCCGCCCCTGATTCCCCGCCTATGATTCCCCACCTCTGATTCACTGCCTCCCTTCCCGCTCAACTTTCCTGGCCTACTTTTCCCCACATATCTTTCCCCGCCTCTGATTTCCCGCCTCTGATTCCACGCCTCTGATTCCCCGCCTATGTTTACGCGCCTCTGTTTACCCGCCTGTTTTCCCGCCTCTGATTCCCCACCACAGATTCCCTGCCTCAGATTCCCTGCCTCAGATTCCCTGCATCAGATTCCCTTCATTTGATTCTCAGCGTCTGATTCCCTGCCTCTGATTCCCTGCATCTGATTGCCCGCCTCTGATTCCCCGCCTCTGATTCCCCGCCTCTGATTCCCCACCTCTGATTCCCCACTTCTGATTCCCCGCCTCTGATTCCCCGCCTCTGATTCCCCGCCTCTGATTCACCGCCTCTGATTCCCCGCCTCTGATTCCCCGCCTCTGATTCCCCACTTCTGATTGCCCGCCTCTGATTCCATGCCTCTGATTCCCCGCCTCTGATTCCCCACCTCTGATTCCCCACTTCTGATTCCCCACCTCTGATTCCCCGCCTCTGATTCCACGCCTCTGATTCCCCACCTCTGATTCCCCACTTCTGATTCCCCACCTCTGATTCTCCGCCTCTGATACCCTGCCTCTGATAACTTTTTACTGATTCCCTGCCTCAGATTCCCTGCCTCCGATTCCCTGCCTCAGATTCCCTGCCTCAGATTCCCTGCATCAGATTCCCTTCATCTGATTCCCTGCCTCTGATTCCCCGCCTCTGATTCCCCACCTCTGATTCCCCACCTCTGTCTCTACGCCTCTATTTTGCCTGCACTCTTTCCCCTCCACTCTTTCTGTGCCTCTCTTTCCCTCCCTCAATTTCAACAACTCTGTTTGATCTGTTCCGTGTACCTAATTTTCAACACACAAGTTCCAACCACTATGTTTCGCCCATCTCTTTCGCTGCCTCTATTTATGCAGCTATGTTTACGCGCTTCTGTTTACCCGCCTGTTTCCCCACATCTCTTTCCCCACCTCTGATTCCACGCCTCTGATTCCCCGCCTCTGATTCCCCGCCTCTGATTCACCGTCTCCCTTTCCGCGCAACTTTCCTGGCCTACGTTTCCCCACATATCTTTCCCCACCTCTGATTCCACGCCTCAGATTCGCCGCCTCTGATTTCCCGCCTCTGATTCCCTGTCTCTGATTCCCTGCCTCTGATTCCCCACCTCTGATTCCCCCCTCTGATTCCCCGCCTCTGATTCCCTGCTACTCTTTCCCTGCCTCTATTTCCGTGCCTCTTTCTCTGCATCTCGTTTCCCACATCTCATTTCCCCCTTCTGATAACCCGCATCACATTCCCTGCCACAGATTCCCTGCCTCAGATTCCCTGCCTCAGATTCCCTGCATCAGATTCCCTTCATCTGATTCCCTGTCTCTGATTCCCCGCCTCTGATTCCCCACCTCTGATTCCCTGCCTCAGATTCCCTGCCTCTGATTCCCTGCCTCTGATTCCCTGCCTCTGATTTCCTGCATCTGATTGCCCGCCTCTGATTCTCCGCCTCTGATTCCCCGCCTCTGATTCCCCGCCTCTGATTCGCCGCCTCTGATTCCCCGCCTCTGATTCCACACATCTGATTCCCTGCCTCTGATAACCTGCCTCTGATTCCCTGCCTCTGATTCCCGGCCTCTGAGTCCCCACCTCTGATTCCCCGTGTCCGATTCCGCACCCATGATTCACCACCACTGTTGCTCTGCTTCTGATTTCCCGGCTCAGATTCACCGGCTCTGATTCCGCACCTCTGATTCCACGCCTCTCTTTCTGTGTCTCTGATTCCCCGCCTCTGATTCCACGCCTCTGATTACCCGCCTCTGATACCCTGCCTCTCTTTCCCTGCCTCTATTTCCGTGCCTCTTTCTCTGCATCTCGTTTCCCACATCTCATTTCCACCTTCTGATAACCCGCATCAGATTCCCTGCCACAGATTTCCTGCCTCAGATACCCTGCCTCAGATTCCCTGCATCAGATTCCCTTCATCTGATTCCCTGCCTCTGATTCCCCGCGGCTGATTCCCTGCCTCTGATTCCCCGCCTCTGTTTACCCGACTGTTTCCCCGCCTCTGATTCACCACCTCATATTCGCCATCTCAGGTTCCCTGCCTCTGATTCCCTGCCTCTGATTCCCTGCCTCTGATTCCCTGCATCTGATTGCCCGCCTCTGATACCCTGCCTCTGATTCCCCGCCTCTGATTCACCGCCTCTGATTCCCAGCCTCTGATTTCCCACCTCTGATTCCCCACTTCTGATTCCCCGCCTCTGATTCCCCGTCTCTGATTCCACGCCTCTGATTCCCCGCCTCTGATTCCGCGCCTCTGATTCCCCGCCTCTGATACCCCGCCTCTGATTCCCCGCCTCTGATTCCCTGCATCTGATTCCCCGCCTCAGATTCCCCGCCTCTGATTCCCCGACTCTGATTCCCCGCCTCTGATTCCCCGCCTCTGATTCCCCGCCTCTGATTCCCCGTCTATGTTTACCCGCCTCTGTTTACCCGCCTGTTTTCCCGCCTCTGATTGCCCACCTCAGATTCCCTGGCTCAGATTCCCTGCCTCAGATTCCCTGCCTCTGATTCCCTGCCTCTGATTCCCTGCATCTGATTGCCCGCCTCTGATTACCTGCCTCTGATTCCCCGCCTCTGATTTCCCACCTCTGATTCCCCACTTCTGATTCCCCGACTCTGATTCCCCGCGTCTGATTCCCCGCCTGTGATTCACCGCCTCTGATTCCCCGCCTCTGATTCCCCACCTCTGATTCCCCACCTCTGATTGCCCCGCCTCTGATTCGCTGATTCTGATTCCCAGCCTCTGATTCCCCAGCTCTGATTCCCCACTTCTGATTCCCCGCCTCAGATTCCCCGCCTCTGATTGCATGCCTCTGATTCCCCGCCTCTAATTCCCCGCCTCTGATTCCCCGCCTCTGATTCCCCTCCTCTGATACCCCGCCTCTGATTCCCCACCTCTGATTCCCCTCATCTGATTCCCCGCCTCTGATTCCCCGACTCTGATTCCCTGCCTCTGATTCCCCGCCTCTGATTCCGCGCCTCTGATTCCCCGCCTATGTTTACCCGCCTCTGTTTACCCACCTGTTTCCCCGCCTCTGATTCCCCACCTCAGATTCCCTGCCTCAGATTCCCTGCCTCTGATTCCCTGCCTCTGATTCTCTGCCTCTGATTCCCTGCATCTGATTGCACGCCTCTGATTCTCCGCCTCTGAATCCCCGCCTCTGATTCCCCACCTCTGATTCCCCGCTTCTGATTCCCTGCCTCTGATTCCCCGCCTCTGATTCCCCGCCTCTGATTCCCCGCCTCTGATTCCCCACCTCTGATTCAATGCCTCCCTTTCCGCTCAACTTTCCTGGCCTACTTTTCCCCACATATCTTTCCCCGCCTCTGATTTCCCGCCTCTGATTCCACGCCTCTGATTCCCCGCCTATGTTTACCCGCCTCTGTTTAACAGCCTGTTTTCCCGCCTCTGATTCCCCACCACAGATTCCCTGCCTCAGATTCCCCGCCTCAGATTCCCCGCATCAGATTCCCTTCATTTGATTCCCTGCATCTGGTTCCCTGCCTCTGATTCCCTGCCTCTGATTCCCTGCATCTGATTGCCCGCCTCTGATTCCCCGCCTCTGATTCCCCGCCTCTGATTCCCCACCTCTGATACCCCACTTCCGATTCCCCGCCTCTGATTCCCCGCCTCTGATTCCCCGCATCTGATTCACCGCCTCTGATTCCCTGCCTCTGATTCCCCGCCTCTGATTCCCCACTTCTGATTGCCCGCCTCTGATTCCACGCCTCTGATTCCCCGCCTCTGATTCCCCACCTCTGATTCCCCACTTCTGATTCCCCACCTCTGATTCCCCGCCTCTGATTCCACGCCTCAGATTCCCCACCTCTTATTCCCCACTTCTGATTCCCCACCTCTGATTCTCCGCCTCTGATACCCTACCTCTGATTACTTTTTACTAATTCCCTGCCTCAGATTCCCTGCCTCCGATTCCCTGCCTCAGATTCCCTGCCTCAGTTTCCCTGCATTAGATTCCCCTCATCTGATTCCCTGCCTCTGATTCCCCGCCTCTGATTCCCAGCATCTGATTCCCCACCTCTGTCTCTATGCCTCTATTTTGCCTGCACTCTTTCCCCTCCACTCTTTCCGTGCCTCTCTTTCCCTCCCTCAATTTCAACAACTCTGTTTGATCTGCTCTGTGTACCTAATTTTCAACACACAAGTTCCAACCACTATTTTTCGCCCATCTCTTTCGCTGCATCTATTGATGCAGCTATGTTTACCCGCTTCTGTTTACCCGCCTGTTTCCCCACGTCTCTTTCCCCAACTCTGATTCCACGCCTCTGATTCCCCGCCTCTGATTCCCCGCCTCTGATTCCCCGCCTCTGATTCACCGCCTCCATTTCCGAGCAACTTTCCTGGACTACGTTTCCCCACATCTCTTTCCCCACCTCTGATTCCACGCCTCAGATTCGCCGCCTCTGATATCCTGCCTCTGATTCCCTGCCTCTGATTCCCCGCCTCTGATTCCCCACCTCTGATTCCCCTCTCTGATTCCCCGCCTCTGATTCCCCGCCTCTGATTCCCCACCTCTGATTCCCCGCCTCTGATTCCCTGCCTCTCTTTTCCTGCCTCTATTTCCGTGCCTCTTTCTCTGCATCTCGTTTCCCACATCTCATTTCCCCCTTCTGATAACCCGCATAAGATTCCCTGCCACAGATTCCCTGCCTCAGATTCCCTGCCTCAGATTCCCTGCATCAGATTCCCTTCATCTGATTCCCTGCCTCTGATTCCCCGCCTCTGATTCCCCACCTCTGATTCCCTGCCTCAGATTCCCTGCCTCTGATTCCCTGCCTCTGATTCCCTGCCTCTGATTTCCTGCATCTGATTGCCTGCCTCTAATTCTCCGCCTCTGATTCCCCGCCTCTGATTCCCCGCCTCTGATTCCCCGCCTCTGATTCCCCGCCTCTGATTCCCCGCCTCTGATTCCCTGCCTCTGATAACCTGCCTCTGAATCCCTGCCTCTGATTCCCTGC
Organism: Narcine bancroftii; assembly: GCF_036971445.1. Taxonomy (NCBI): domain Eukaryota; kingdom Metazoa; phylum Chordata; class Chondrichthyes; order Torpediniformes; family Narcinidae; genus Narcine; species Narcine bancroftii. Next base: position 752,518 of record NW_027211891.1, on the reverse strand, counting down.
CTCTGAGTCCCCACCTCTGATTCCCCGCGTCCGATTCCGCACCAATGTTTCACCGCCTCTGTTGCTCTGCTTCTGTTTTCCCGGCTCAGATTCACCGGCTCTGATTCCGCACCTCTGATTCCACGCCTCTCTTTCTGTGTCTCTGATTCCCCGCCTCCGATTCCACGCCTCTGATTACCCGCATCAGATACCCTGCCTCTCTTTCCCTGCCTCTATTTCCGTGCCTCTTTCTCTGCATCTCGTTTCCCACATCTCATTTCCCACTTCTGATAACCCGCATCAGATTCCCTGCCATAGATTCCCTGCCTCAGATACCCTGCCTCAGATTCCCTGCATCAGATTCCCTTCATCTGATTCCCTGCCTCTGATTCCCCACGGCTGATTCCCTGCCTCTGATTCCCCACCTCTGTTTACCCGCCTGTTTCCCCGCCTCTGATTCAAGACCTCATATTCGCCGCCCCAGGTTCCCTGCCTCTGATTCCCTGCCTCTGATTCCCTGCCTCAGATTCCCTGCATCTGATTGCCCGCCTCTGATTCCCCGCCTCTGATTCCCCGCCTCTGATTCCCCACCTCTGATTCCCCCCTCTGATTCCCCGCCTCTGATTCCCCGCCTCTGATTCCCCGCCTCTGATTTCCCGCGTCTGATTCCATGCCTCTCTTTCCCTTCCTCTATTTCCGTGCCTCTTTCTCTGCATCTCGTTTCCCACATCTCATTTCCCCCTTCTGATAACCCGCATCAGATTCCCTGCAACAGATTCCCTGCCTCAGATTCCCTGCATTAGATTCCCCTCATCTGATTCCCTGCCTCTGATTCCCCGCCTCTGATTCCCCGCATCTGATATCCCACCTCTGTCTCTATGCCTCTATTTTGCCTGCACTCTTTCCCCTCCACTCTTTCCGTGCCTCTCTTTCCCTCCCTCAATTTCAACAACTCTGTTTGATCTGTTCTGTGTACCTAATTTTCAACACACAAGTTCCAACCACTATGTTTCGCCCATCTCTTTCGCTGCATCTATTGATGCAGCTATGTTTACCCGCTTCTGTTTACCCGCCTGTTTCCCCACGTCTCTTTCCCCAACTCTGATTCCACGCCTCTGATTCCCCGCCTCTGATTCCCCGCCTCTGATTCCCCGCCTCTGATTCACCGCCTCCATTTCCGAGCAACTTTCCTGGCCTACGTTTCCCCACATCTCTTTCCCCACCTCTGATTCCACGCCTCAGATTCGCCGCCTCTGATATCCTGCCTCTGATTCCCTGCCTCTGATTCCCCGCCTCTGATTCCCCACCTCTGATTCCCCTCTCTGATTCCCCGCCTCTGATTCCCCGCCTCTGATTCCCCACCTCTGATTCCCCGCCTCTGATTCCCTGCCTCTCTTTTCCTGCCTCTATTTCCGTGCCTCTTTCTCTGCATCTCGTTTCCCACATCTCATTTCCCCCTTCTGATAACCCGCATAAGATTCCCTGCCACAGATTCCCTGCCTCAGATTCCCTGCCTCAGATTCCCTGCATCAGATTCCCTTCATCTGATTCCCTGCCTCTGATTCCCCGCCTCTGATTCCCCACCTCTGATTCCCTGCCTCAGATTCCCTGCCTCTGATTCCCTGCCTCTGATTCCCTGCCTCTGATTTCCTGCATCTGATTGCCTGCCTCTAATTCTCCGCCTCTGATTCCCCGCCTCTGATTCCCCGCCTCTGATTCCCCGCCTCTGATTCCCCGCCTCTGATTCCCCGCCTCTGATTCCCTGCCTCTGATAACCTGCCTCTGATTCCCTGCCTCTGATTCCCTGCCTCTGAGTCCCCACCTCTGATTCCCCGCGTCCGATTCCGCACCAATGTTTCACCGCCTCTGTTGCTCTGCTTCTGTTTTCCCGGCTCAGATTCACCGGCTCTGATTCCGCACCTCTGATTCCACGCCTCTCTTTCTGTGTCTCTGATTCCCCGCCTCCGATTCCACGCCTCTGATTACCCGCATCTGATATCCTGCCTCTCTTTCCCTGCCTCTATTTCCGTGCCTCTTTCTCTGCATCTCGTTTCCCACATCTCATTTCCCACTTCTGATAACCCGCATCAGATTCCCTGCCATAGATTCCCTGCCTCAGATACCCTGCCTCAGATTCCCTGCATCAGATTCCCTTCATCTGATTCCCTGCCTCTGATTCCCCACGGCTGATTCCCTGCCTCTGATTCCCCACCTCTGTTTACCCGCCTGTTTCCCCGCCTCTGATTCAAGACCTCATATTCGCCGCCCTAGGTTCCCTGCCTCTGATTCCCTGCCTCTGATTCCCTGCCTCAGATTCCCTGCATCTGATTGCCCGCCTCTGATTCCCCGCCTCTGATTCCCCGCCTCTGATTCCCCACCTCTGATTCCCCCCTCTGATTCCCCGCCTCTGATTCCCCGCCTCTGATTCCCCGCCTCTGATTTCCCGCGATTGATTCCATGCCTCTCTTTCCCTTCCTCTATTTCCGTGCCTCTTTCTCTGCATCTCGTTTCCCACATCTCATTTCCCCCTTCTGATAACCCGCATCAGATTCCCTGCAACAGATTCCCTGCCTCAGATTCCCTGCATCAGATTCCCTTCATCTGATTCCCTGCCTCTGATTCCCCGCCTCTGTTTCCCCACCTCTGAGTCCCTGCCTCAGATTCCCTGCCTCTGATTCTCTGCCTCTGATTCCCTGCCCCTGATTCCCTGCATCTGATTGCCCGCCTCTGATTCTCCGCCTCTGATTCCCCGCCTCTGATTCCCCGCCTCTGATTCCCCGCCTCTGATTCCTCGCCTCTGATTCCCCGCCTCTGATTCCCTGCCTCTGATAACCTGCCTCTGATTCCCTGCCTCTGATTCCCTGCCTCTGAGTCCCCACTTCTGATTCCCCGCATCCGATTCCGCACCCATGTTTCACCGCCTCTGATTTCCCGGCTCAGATTCACCCGCACTGATTCCGCACCTCTGATTCCACGCCTCTCTTTCTGTGTCTCTGATTCCCCGCCTCTGATTCCACGCCTCTGATTACCCGCCTAGATACCCTGCCTCTCTTTCCCTGCCTCTATTTCCGTGCCTCTTTCTCTGCATCTCGTTTCCCACATCTCATTTCCCCCTTCTGATAACCCGCATCGGAATCCCTGCCACAGATTCCCTGCCTCAGATTCCCTGCCTCTGATTCCCTGCCTCTGATTTCCTGCATCTGATTGCCCGCCTCTGATTCTCCGCCTCTGATTCCCCGCCTCTGATTCCCCGCCTCTGATTCCCCGCCTCTGATTCCCCGCCTCTGATTCCCCACCTCTGATTCCCTGCCTCTGATAACCTGCCTCTGATTCCCTGCCTCTGATTCCCGGCCTCTGAGTCCCCACCTCTGATTCCCCGTGTCCGATTCCGCACCCATGTTTCACCACCTCTGTTGCTCTGCTTCTGATTTCCCGGCTCAGATTCACCGGCTCTGATTCCGCACCTCTGATTCCACGCCTCTCTTTCCTTGTCTCTGATTCCCCGCCTCTGATTCCACGCCTCTGATTACCCGCCTCTGATACCCTGCCTCTCTTTCCCTGCCTCTATTTCCGTGCCTCTTTCTCTGCATCTCGTTTCCCACATCTCATTTCCACCTTCTGATAACCCGCATCAGATTCCCTGCCACAGATTTCCTGCCTCAGATACCCTGCCTCAGATTCCCTGCATCAGATTCCCTTCATCTGATTCCCTGCCTCTGATTCCCCGCGGCTGATTCCCTGCCTCTGATTCCCCGCCTCTGTTTACCCGACTGTTTCCCCGCCTCTGATTCACCACCTCATATTCGCCATCTCAGGTTCCCTGCCTCTGATTCCCTGCCTCTGATTCCCTGCCTCTGATTCCCTGCATCTGATTGCCCGCCTATGATACCCTGCCTCTGATTCCCCGCCTCTGATTCACCGCCTCTGATTCCCAGCCTCTGATTTGCCACCTCTGATTCCCCACTTCTGATTCCCCGCCTCTGATTCCCCGTCTCTGATTCCACGCCTCTGATTCCCCGCCTCTGATTCCGCGCCTCTGATTCCCCGCCTCTGATACCCCGCCTCTGATTCCCCGCCTCTGATTCCCTGCATCTGATTCCCCGCCTCAGATTCCCCGCCTCTGATTCCCCGCCTCTGATTCCCCGCCTCTGATTCCCCGCCTCTGATTCCCCGTCTATGTTTACCCGCCTCTGTTTACCCGCCTGTTTTCCCGCCTCTGATTGCCCACCTCAGATTCCCTGCCTCAGATTCCCTGCCTCAGATTCCCTGCCTCTGATTCCCTGCCTCTGATTCCCTGCATCTGATTGCCCGCCTCTGATTACCTGCCTCTGATTCCCCGCCTCTGATTCCCCACCTCTGATTCCCCACTTCTGATCCCCGCCTCTGATTCCCCGCGTCTGATTCCCCGCCTGTGATTCACCGCCTCTGATTCCCCGCCTCTGATTCCCCACCTCTGATTCCCCACCTCTGATTGCCCCGCCTCTGATTCGCTGATTCTGATTCCCCGCCTCTGATTCCCCAGCTCTGATTCCCCACTTCTGATTCCCCGCCTCTGATTCCCCGCCTCTGATTGCACGCCTCTGATTCCCCGCCTCTGATTCCCCGCCTCTGATTCCCCGCCTCTGATTCCCCTCCTCTGATACCCCGCCTCTGATTCCCCACCTCTGATTCCCCTCATCTGATTCCCCGCCTCTGATTCCCCGACTCTGATTCCCTGCCTCTGATTCCCCACCTCTGATTCCGCGCCTCTGATTCCCCGCCTATGTTTACCCGCCTCTGTTTACCCACCTGTTTCCCCGCCTCTGATTCCCCACCTCAGATTCCCTGCCTCAGATTCCCTGCCTCTGATTCCCTGCCTCTGATTCCCTGCCTCTGATTCCCTGCATCTGATTGCCCGCCTCTGATTCTCCGCCTCTGATTCCCCGCCTCTGATTCCCTGCCTCTGATTCCCCGCCTCTGATTCCCCGCCTCTGATTCCCCGCCTCTGATTCCCCACCTCTGATTCAATGCCTCCCTTTCCGCTCAACTTTCCTGGCCTACTTTTCCCCACATATCTTTCCCCGCCTCTGATTTCCCGCCTCTGATTCCACGCCTCTGATTCCCCGCCTATGTTTACCCGCCTCTGTTTAACCGCCTGTTTTCCCGCCTCTGATTCCCCACCACAGATTCCCTGCCTCAGATTCCCTGCCTCAGATTCCCCGCATCAGATTCCCTTCATTTGATTCCCTGCGTCTGGTTCCCTGCCTCTGATTCCCTGCCTCTGATTCCCTGCATCTGATTGCCCGCCTCTGATTCCCCGCCTCTGATTCCCCGCCTCTGATTCCCCACCTCTGATACCCCACTTCTGATTCCCCGCCTCTGATTCCCCGCCTCTGATTCCCCGCCTCTGATTCACCGCCTCTGATTCCCTGCCTCTGATTCCCCGCCTCTGATTCCCCACTTCTGATTGCCCGCCTCTGATTCCACGCCTCTGATTCCCCGCCTCTGATTCCCCACCTCTGATTCCCCACTTCTGATTCCCCACCTCTGATTCCCCGCCTCTGATTCCACGCCTCTGATTCCCCACCTCTGATTCCCCACTTCTGATTCCCCACCTCTGATTCTCCGCCTCTGATACCCTGCCTCTGATAACTTTTTACTGATTCCCTGCCTCAGATTCCCTGCCTCCGATTCCCTGCCTCAGATTCCCTGCCTCAGTTTCCCTGCATTAGATTCCCTTCATCTGATTCCCTGCCTCTGATTCCCCGCCTCTGATTCCCCGCATCTGATTCCCCACCTCTGTCTCTATGCCTCTATTTTGCCTGCACTCTTTCCCCTCCACTCTTTCCGTGCCTCTCTTTCCCTCCCTCAATTTCAACAACTCTGTTTTATCTGTTCTGTGTACCTAATTTTCAACACACAAGTTCCAACCACTATGTTTCGCCCATCTCTTTCGCTGCATCTATTGATGCAGCTATGTTTACCCGCTTCTGTTTACCCGCCTGTTTCCCCACATCTCTTTCCCCACCTCTGATTCCACGCCTCTGATTCCCCGCCTCTGATTCCCCGCCTCTGATTCCCCGCCTCTGATTCACCGCCTCCCTTTCCGAGCAACTTTCCTGGCCTACGTTTCCCCACATCTCTTTCCCCTCCTCTGATTCCCCGCCTCTGATTCACCGCCTCCTTTTCCGAGCAACTTTCCTGGCCTACGTTTCCCCACATCTCTTTCCCCTGCTCTGATTCCCTGCCTCTGATTCCCCGCCTATGTTTACCCGCCTCTGTTTACCCGCCTGTTTTCCCGCCTCTGATTCCCCACCACAGATTCCCTGCCTCAGATTCCCTGCCTCAGATTCCCTGCATCAGATTCCCTTCATTTGATTCTCAGCGTCTGATTCCCTGCCTCTGATTCCCTGCATCTGATTGCCCGCCTCTGATTCCCCACCTCTGATTCCCCGCCTCTGATTCCCCACCTCTGATTCCCCACTTCTGATTCCCCGCCTCTGATTCCCCGCCTCTGATTCCCCGCCTCTGATTCACCGCCTCTGATTCCCCGCCTCTGATTCCCCGCCTCTGATTCCCCACTTCTGATTGCCCGCCTCTGATTCCATGCCTCTGATTCCCCGCCTCTGATTCCCCACCTCTGATTCCCCACTTCTGATTCCCCACCTCTGATTCCCCACTTCTGATTCCCCACCTCTGATTCTCCGCCTCTGATACCCTGCCTCTGATAACTTTTTACTGATTCCCTGCCTCAGATTCCCTGCCTCCGATTCCCTGCCTCAGATTCCCTGCCTCAGATTCCCTGCATCAGATTCCCTTCATCTGATTCCCTGCCTCTGATTCCCCGCCTCTGATTCCCCACCTCTGATTCCCCACCTCTGTCTCTACGCCTCTATTTTGCCTGCACTCTTTCCCCTCCACTCTTTCTGTGCCTCTCTTTCCCTCCCTCAATTTCAACAACTCTGTTTGATCTGTTCCGTGTACCTAATTTTCAACACACAAGTTCCAACCACTATGTTTCGCCCATCTCTTTCGCTGCCTCTATTTATGCAGCTATGTTTACGCGCTTCTGTTTACCCGCCTGTTTCCCCACATCTCTTTCCCCACCTCTGATTCCACGCCTCTGATTCCCCACTTCTGATTCCCCACCTCTGATTCTCCGCCTCTGATACCCTGCCTCTGATAACTTTTTACTGATTCCCTGCCTCAGATTCCCTTCCTCCGATTCCCTGCCTCAGATTCCCTGCCTCAGTTTCCCTGCATTAGATTCCCTTCATCTGATTCCCTGCCTCTGATTCCCCGCCTCTGATTCCACGCATCTGATTCCCCACCTCTGTCTCTATGCCTCTATTTTGCCTGCACTCTTTCCCCTCCACTCTTTCCGTGCCTCTCTTTCCCTCCCTCAATTTCAACAACTCTGTTTTATCTGTTCTGTGTACCTAATTTTCAACACACAAGTTCCAACCACTATGTTTCGCCCATCTCTTTCGCTGCATCTATTGATGCAGCTATGTTTACCCGCTTCTGTTTACCCGCCTGTTTCCCCACATCTCTTTCCCCACCTCTGATTCCACGCCTCTGATTCCCCGCCTCTGATTCCCCGCCTCTGATTCCCCGCCTCTGATTCACCGCCTCCCTTTCTGAGCAACTTTCCTGGCCTACGTTTCCCCACATCTCTTTCCCCTCCTCTGATTCCCCGCCTCTGATTCACCGCCTCCCTTTCCGAGCAACTTTCCTGGCCTACGTTTCCCCACATCTCTTTCCCCTCCTCTGATTCCCTGCCTCTGATTCCCCGCCTATGTTTACCCGCCTCTGTTTACCCGCCTGTTTTCCCGCCTCTGATTCCCCACCACAGATTCCCTGCCTCAGATTCCCTGCCTCAGATTCCCTGCATCAGATTCCCTTCATTTGATTCTCAGCGTCTGATTCCCTGCCTCTGATTCCCTGCATCTGATTGCCCGCCTCTGATTCCCCGCCTCTGATTCCCCGCCTCTGATTCCCCACCTCTGATTCCCCACTTCTGATTCCCCGCCTCTGATTCCCCGCCTCTGATTCCCCGCCTCTGATTCACCGCCTCTGATTCCCCGCCTCTGATTCCCCGCCTCTGATTCCCCACTTCTGATTGCCCGCCTCTGATTCCATGCCTCTGATTCCCCGCCTCTGATTCCCCACCTCTGATTCCCCACTTCTGATTCCCCACCTCTGATTCCCCACTTCTGATTCCCCACCTCTGATTCTCCGCCTCTGATACCCTGCCTCTGATAACTTTTTACTGATTCCCTGCCTCAGATTCCCTGCCTCCGATTCCCTGCCTCAGATTCCCTGCCTCAGATTCCCTGCATCAGATTCCCTTCATCTGATTCCCTGCCTCTGATTCCCCGCCTCTGATTCCCCACCTCTGATTCCCCACCTCTGTCTCTACGCCTCTATTTTGCCTGCACTCTTTCCCCTCCACTCTTTCTGTGCCTCTCTTTCCCTCCCTCAATTTCAACAACTCTGTTTGATCTGTTCCGTGTACCTAATTTTCAACACACAAGTTCCAACCACTATGTTTCGCCCATCTCTTTCGCTGCCTCTATTTATGCAGCTATGTTTATGCGCTTCTGTTTACCCGCCTGTTTCCCCACATCTCTTTCCCCACCTCTGATTCCACGCCTCTGATTCCCCGCCTCTGATTCCCCGCCTCTGATTCACCGTCTCCCTTTCCGCGCAACTTTCCTGGCCTACGTTTCCCCACATCTCTTTCCCCACCTCTGATTCCACGCCTCAGATTCGCCGCCTCTGATTTCCCGCCTCTGATTCCCTGTCTCTGATTCCCTGCCTCTGATTCCCCACCTCTGATTCCCCCCTCTGATTCCCCGCCTCTGATTCCCTGCTACTCTTTCCCTGCCTCTATTTCCGTGCCTCTTTCTCTGCATCTCGTTTCCCACATCTCATTTCCCCCTTCTGATAACCCGCATCACATTCCCTGCCACAGATTCCCTGCCTCAGATTCCCTGCCTCAGATTCCCTGCATCAGATTCCCTTCATCTGATTCCCTGTCTCTGATTCCCCGCCTCTGATTCCCCACCTCTGATTCCCTGCCTCAGATTCCCTGCCTCTGATTCCCTGCCTCTGATTCCCTGCCTCTGATTTCCTGCATCTGATTGCCCGCCTCTGATTCTCCGCCTCTGATATCCCGCCTCTGATTCCCCGCCTCTGATTCGCCGCCTCTGATTCTCCGCCTCTGATTCCACACCTCTGATTCCCTGCCTCTGATAACCTGCCTCTGATTCCCTGCCTCTGATTCCCGGCCTCTGAGTCCCCACCTCTGATTCCCCGTGTCCGATTCCGCACCCATGATTCACCACCTCTGTTGCTCTGCTTCTGATTTCCCGGCTCAGATTCACCGGCTCTGATTCCGCACCTCTGATTCCACGCCTCTCTTTCTGTGTCTCTGATTCCCCGCCTCTGATTCCACGCCTCTGATTACCCGCCTCTGATACCCTGCCTCTCTTTCCCTGCCTCTATTTCCGTGCCTCTTTCTCTGCATCTCGTTTCCCACATCTCATTTCCACCTTCTGATAACCCGCATCAGATTCCCTGCCACAGATTTCCTGCCTCAGATACCCTGCCTCAGATTCCCTGCATCAGATTCCCTTCATCTGATTCCCTGCCTCTGATTCCCCGCGGCTGATTCCCTGCCTCTGATTCCCCGCCTCTGTTTACCCGACTGTTTCACCGCCTCTGATTCACCACCTCATATTCGCCATCTCAGGTTCCCTGCCTCTGATTCCCTGCCTCTGATTCCCTGCCTCTGATTCCCTGCATCTGATTGCCCGCCTCTGATACCCTGCCTCTGATTCCCCGCCTCTGATTCACCGCCTCTGATTCCCAGCCTCTGATTTCCCACCTCTGATTCCCCACTTCTGATTCCCCGCCTCTGATTCCCCGTCTCTGATTCCACGCCTCTGATTCCCCGCCTCTGATTCCGCGCCTCTGATTCCCCGCCTCTGATACCCCGCCTCTGATTCCCCGCCTCTGATTCCCTGCATCTGATTCCCCGCCTCAGATTCCCCGCCTCTGATTCCCCGACTCTGATTCCCCGCCTCTGATTCCCCGCCTCTGATTCCCCGCCTCTGATTCCCCGTCTATGTTTACCCGCCTCTGTTTACCCGCCTGTTTTCCCGCCTCTGATTGCCCACCTCAGATTCCCTGGCTCAGATTCCCTGCCTCAGATTCCCTGCCTCTGATTCCCTGCCTCTGATTCCCTGCATCTGATTGCCCGCCTCTGATTACCTGCCTCTGATTCCCCGCCTCTGATTTCCCACCTCTGATTCCCCACTTCTGATTCCCCGCCTCTGATTCCCCTCGTCTGATTCCCCGCCTGTGATTCACCGCCTCTGATTCCCCGCCTCTGATTCCCCACCTCTGATTCCCCACCTCTGATTGCCCCGCCTCTGATTCGCTGATTCTGATTCCCCGCCTCTGATTCCCCAGCTCTGATTCCCCACTTCTGATTCCCCGCCTCAGATTCCCCGCCTCTGATTGCACGCCTCTGATTCCCCGCCTCTGATTCCCCGCCTCTGATTCCCCGTCTCTGATTCCCCTCCTCTGATACCCCGCCTCTGATTCCCCACCTCTGATTCCCCTCATCTGATTCCCCGCCTCTGATTCCCCGACTCTGATTCCCTGCCTCTGATTCCCCGCCTCTGATTCCGCGCCTCTGATTCCCCGCCTATGTTTACCCGCCTCTGTTTACCCACCTGTTTCCCCGCCTCTGATTCCCCACCTCAGATTCCCTGCCTCAGATTCCCTGCCTCTGATTCCCTGCCTCTGATTCCCTGCCTCTGATTCCCTGCATCTGATTGCGCGCCTCTGATTCTCCGCCTCTGAATCCCCGCCTCTGATTCCCCACCTCTGATTCCCCGCTTCTGATTCCCTGCCTCTGATTCCCCGCCTCTGATTCCCCGCCTCTGATTCCCCGCCTCTGATTCCCCACCTCTGATTCAATGCCTCCCTTTCCGCTCAACTTTCCTGGCCTACTTTTCCCCACATATCTTTCCCCGCCTCTGATTTCCCGCCTCTGATTCCACGCCTCTGATTCCCCGCCTATGTTTACCCGCCTCTGTTTAACAGCCTGTTTTCCCGCCTCTGATTCCCCACCACAGATTCCCTGCCTCAGATTCCCTGCCTCAGATTCCCCGCATCAGATTCCCTTCATTTGATTCCCTGCATCTGGTTCCCTGCCTCTGATTCCCTGCCTCTGATTCCCTGCATCTGATTGCCCGCCTCTGATTCCCCGCCTCTGATTCCCCGCCTCTGATTCCCCACCTCTGATACACCACTTCTGATTCCCCGCCTCTGATTCCCCGCCTCTGATTCCCCGCATCTGATTCACCGCCTCTGATTCCCTTCCTCTGATTCCCCGCCTCTGATTCCCCACTTCTGATTGCCCGCCTCTGATTCCACGCCTCTGATTCCCCGCCTCTGATTCCCCACCTCTGATTCCCCACTTCTGATTCCCCACCTCTGATTCCCCGCCTCTGATTCCACGCCTCAGATTCCCCACCTCTTATTCCCCACTTCTGATTCCCCACCTCTGATTCTCCGCCTCTGATACCCTACCTCTGATTACTTTTTACTGATTCCCTGCCTCCGATTCCCTGCCTCAGATTCCCTGCCTCAGTTTCCCTGCATTAGATTCCCCTCATCTGATTCCCTGCCTCTGATTCCCCGCCTCTGATTCCCCGCATCTGATTCCCCACCTCTGTCTCTATGCCTCTATTTTGCCTGCACTCTTTCCCCTCCACTCTTTCCGTTCCTCTCTTTCCCTCCCTCAATTTCAACAACTCTGTTTGATCTGTTCTGTGTACCTAATTTTCAACACACAAGTTCCAACCACTATGTTTCGCCCATCTCTTTCGCTGCATCTATTGATGCAGCTATGTTTACCCGCTTCTGTTTACCCGCCTGTTTCCCCACGTCTCTTTCCCCAACTCTGATTCCACGCCTCTGATTCCCCGCCTCTGATTCCCCGCCTCTGATTCACCGCCTCCATTTCCGAGCAACTTTCCTGGCCTACGTTTCCCCACATCTCTTTCCCCACCTCTGATTCCACGCCTCAGATTCGCCGCCTCTGATATCCTGCCTCTGATTCCCTGCCTCTGATTCCCCGCCTCTGATTCCCCACCTCTGATTCCCCTCTCTGATTCCCCGCCTCTGATTCCCCGCCTCTGATTCCCCACCTCTGATTCCCCGCCTCTGATTCCCTGCCTCTCTTTTCCTGCCTCTATTTCCGTGCCTCTTTCTCTGCATCTCGTTTCCCACATCTCATTTCCCCCTTCTGATAACCCGCATAAGATTCCCTGCCACAGATTCCCTGCCTCAGATTCCCTGCCTCAGATTCCCTGCATCAGATTCCCTTCATCTGATTCCCTGCCTCTGATTCCCCGCCTCTGATTCCCCACCTCTGATTCCCTGCCTCAGATTCCCTGCCTCTGATTCCCTGCCTCTGATTCCCTGCCTCTGATTTCCTGCATCTGATTGCCTGCCTCTAATTCTCCGCCTCTGATTCCCCGCCTCTGATTCCCCGCCTCTGATTCCCCGCCTCTGATTCCCCGCCTCTGATTCCCCGCCTCTGATTCCCTGCCTCTGATAACCTGCCTCTGATTCCCTGCCTCTGATTCCCTGCCTCTGAGTCCCCACCTCTGATTCCCCGCGTCCGATTCCGCACCAATGTTTCACCGCCTCTGTTGCTCTGCTTCTGTTTTCCCGGCTCAGATTCACCGGCTCTGATTCCGCACCTCTGATTCCACGCCTCTCTTTCTGTGTCTCTGATTCCCCGCCTCCGATTCCACGCCTCTGATTACCCGCATCTGATACCCTGCCTCTCTTTCCCTGCCTCTATTTCCGTGCCTCTTTCTCTGCATCTCGTTTCCCACATCTCATTTCCCACTTCTGATAACCCGCATCAGATTCCCTGCCATAGATTCCCTGCCTCAGATACCCTGCCTCAGATTCCCTGCATCAGATTCCCTTCATCTGATTCCCTGCCTCTGATTCCCCACGGCTGATTCCCTGCCTCTGATTCCCCGCCTCTGTTTACCCGCCTGTTTCCCCGCCTCTGATTCAAGACCTCATATTCGCCGCCCTAGGTTCCCTGCCTCTGATTCCCTGCCTCTGATTCCCTGCCTCAGATTCCCTGCATCTGATTGCCCACCTCAGATTCCCCCCTCTGATTCCCCGCCTCTGATTCCCCGCCTCTGATTCCCCGCCTCTGATTTCCCGCGTCTGATTCCATGCCTCTCTTTCCCTTCCTCTATTTCCGTGCCTCTTTCTCTGCATCTCGTTTCCCACATCTCATTTCCCCCTTCTGATAACCCGCATCAGATTCCCTGCAACAGATTCCCTGCCTCAGATTCCCTGCATCAGATTCCCTTCATCTGATTCCCTGCCTCTGATTCCCCGCCTCTGATTCCCCGCATCTGATTCCCCACCTCTGTCTCTATGCCTCTATTTTGCCTGCACTCTTTCCCCTCCACTCTTTCCGTGCCTCTCTTTCCCTCCCTCAATTTCAACAACTCTGTTTGATCTGTTCTGTGTACCTAATTTTCAACACACAAGTTCCAACCACTATGTTTCGCCCATCTCTTTCGCTGCATCTATTGATGCAGCTATGTTTACCCGCTTCTGTTTACCCGCCTGTTTCCCCACGTCTCTTTCCCCAACTCTGATTCCACGCCTCTGATTCCCCGCCTCTGATTCCCCGCCTCTGATTCCCCGCCTCTGATTCACCGCCTCCATTTCCGAGCAACTTTCCTGGCCTACGTTTCCCCACATCTCTTTCCCCACCTCTGATTCCACGCCTCAGATTCGCCGCCTCTGATATCCTGCCTCTGATTCCCTGCCTCTGATTCCCCGCCTCTGATTCCCCACCTCTGATTCCCCTCTCTGATTCCCCGCCTCTGATTCCCCGCCTCTGATTCCCCACCTCTGATTCCCCGCCTCTGATTCCCTGCCTCTCTTTTCCTGCCTCTATTTCCGTGCCTCTTTCTCTGCATCTCGTTTCCCACATCTCATTTCCCCCTTCTGATAACCCGCATAAGATTCCCTGCCACAGATTCCCTGCCTCAGATTCCCTGCCTCAGATTCCCTGCATCAGATTCCCTTCATCTGATTCCCTGCCTCTGATTCCCCGCCTCTGATTCCCCACCTCTGATTCCCTGCCTCAGATTCCCTGCCTCTGATTCCCTGCCTCTGATTCCCTGCCTCTGATTTCCTGCATCTGATTGCCTGCCTCTAATTCTCCGCCTCTGATTCCCCGCCTCTGATTCCCCGCCTCTGATTCCCCGCCTCTGATTCCCCGCCTCTGATTCCCCGCCTCTGATTCCCTGCCTCTGATAACCTGCCTCTGATTCCCTGCCTCTGATTCCCTGCCTCTGAGTCCCCACCTCTGATTCCCCGCGTCCGATTCCGCACCAATGTTTCACCGCCTCTGTTGCTCTGCTTCTGTTTTCCCGGCTCAGATTCACCGGCTCTGATTCCGCACCTCTGATTCCACGCCTCTCTTTCTGTGTCTCTGATTCCCCGCCTCCGATTCCACGCCTCTGATTACCCGCATCTGATACCCTGCCTCTCTTTCCCTGCCTCTATTTCCGTGCCTCTTTCTCTGCATCTCGTTTCCCACATCTCATTTCCCACTTCTGATAACCCGCATCAGATTCCCTGCCATAGATTCCCTGCCTCAGATACCCTGCCTCAGATTCCCTGCATCAGATTCCCTTCATCTGATTCCCTGCCTCTGATTCCCCACGGCTGATTCCCTGCCTCTGATTCCCGCCTCTGTTTACCCGCCTGTTTCCCCGCCTCTGATTCAAGACCTCATATTCGCCGCCCTAGGTTCCCTGCCTCTGATTCCCTGCCTCTGATTCCCTGCCTCAGATTCCCTGCATCTGATTGCCCGCCTCTGATTCCCCGCCTCTGATTCCCCACCTCTGATTCCCCACCTCTGATTCCCCCCTCTGATTCCCCGCCTCTGATTCCCCGCCTCTGATTCCCCGCCTCTGATTTCCCGCGTCTGATTCCATGCCTCTCTTTCCCTTCCTCTATTTCCGTGCCTCTTTCTCTGCATCTCGTTTCCCACATCTCATTTCCCCCTTCTGATAACCCGCATCAGATTCCCTGCAACAGATTCCCTGCCTCAGATTCCCTGCATCAGATTCCCTTCATCTGATTCCCTGCCTCTGATTCCTCGCCTCTGTTTCCCCACCTCTGAGTCCCTGCATCAGATTCCCTGCTTCTGATTCTCTGCCTCTGATTCCCTGCCCCTGATTCCCTGCATCTGATTGCCCGCCTCTGATTCTCCGCCTCTGATTCCCCGCCTCTGATTCCCCGCCTCTGATTCCCCGCCTCTGATTCCTCGCCTCTGATTCCCCGCCTCTGATTCCCTGCCTCTGATAACCTGCCTCTGATTCCCTGCCTCTGA
Source organism: Narcine bancroftii (assembly GCF_036971445.1). Classification (NCBI taxonomy): domain Eukaryota; kingdom Metazoa; phylum Chordata; class Chondrichthyes; order Torpediniformes; family Narcinidae; genus Narcine; species Narcine bancroftii. The sequence goes on along the minus strand of NW_027211891.1, from coordinate 737,094 downwards.
TTCCCTGCCTCTGAGTCCCCACTTCTGATTCCCAGCATCCGATTCCGCACCCATGTTTCACCGCCTCTGATTTCCCGGCTCAGATTCACCCGCTCTGATTCCGCACCTCTGATTCCACGCCTCTCTTTCTGTGTCTCTGATTCCCCGCCTCTGATTCCACGCCTCTGATTACCCGCCTAGATACCCTGCCTCTCTTTCCCTGCCTCTATTTCCGTGCCTCTTTCTCTGCATCTCGTTTCCCACATCTCATTTCCCCCTTCTGATAACCCGCATCGGAATCCCTGCCACAGATTCCCTGCCTCAGATTCCCTGCCTCTGATTCCCTGCCTCTGATTTCCTGCATCTGATTGCCCGCCTCTGATTCTCCGCCTCTGATTCCCCGCCTCTGATTCCCCGCCTCTGATTCCCCGCCTCTGATTCCCCGCCTCTGATTCCCCACCTCTGATTCCCTGCCTCTGATAACCTGCCTCTGATTCCCTGCCTCTGATTCCCCGTGTCCGATTCCGCACCCATGTTTCACCACCTCTGTTGCTCTGCTTCTGATTTCCCGGCTCAGATTCACCGGCTCTGATTCCGCACCTCTGATTCCACGCCTCTCTTTCCTTGTCTCTGATTCCCCGCCTCTGATTCCACGCCTCTGATTACCCGCCTCTGATACACTGCCTCTCTTTCCCTGCCTCTATTTCCGTGCCTCTTTCTCTGCATCTCGTTTCCCACATCTCATTTCCACCTTCTGATAACCCGCATCAGATTCCCTGCCACAGATTTCCTGCCTCAGATACCCTGCCTCAGATTCCCTGCATCAGATTCCCTTCATCTGATTCCCTGCCTCTGATTCCCCGCGGCTGATTCCCTGCCTCTGATTCCCCGCCTCTGTTTACCCGACTGTTTCCCCGCCTCTGATTCACCACCTCATATTCGCCATCTCAGGTTCCCTGCCTCTGATTCCCTGCCTCTGATTCCCTGCCTCTGATTCCCTGCATCTGATTGCCCGCCTATGATACCCTGCCTCTGATTCCCCGCCTCTGATTCACCGCCTCTGATTCCCAGCCTCTGATTTCCCACCTCTGATTCCCCACTTCTGATTCCCCGCCTCTGATTCCCCGTCTCTGATTCCACGCCTCTGATTCCCCGCCTCTGATTCCGCGCCTCTGATTCCCCGCCTCTGATACCCCGCCTCTGATTCCCCGCCTCTGATTCCCTGCATCTGATTCCCCGCCTCAGATTCCCCGCCTCTGATTCCCCGCCTCTGATTCCCCGCCTCTGATTCCCCGCCTCTGATTCCCCGTCTATGTTTACCCGCCTCTGTTTACCCGCCTGTTTTCCCGCCTCTGATTGCCCACCTCAGATTCCCTGCCTCAGATTCCCTGCCTCAGATTCCCTGCCTCTGATTCCCTGCCTCTGATTCCCTGCATCTGATTGCCCGCCTCTGATTACCTGCCTCTGATTCCCCGCCTCTGATTCCCCACCTCTGATTCCCCACTTCTGATCCCCGCCTCTGATTCCCCGCGTCTGATTCCCCGCCTGTGATTCACCGCCTCTGATTCCCCGCCTCTGATTCCCCACCTCTGATTCCCCACCTCTGATTGCCCCGCCTCTGATTCGCTGATTCTGATTCCCCGCCTCTGATTCCCCAGCTCTGATTCCCCACTTCTGATTCCCCGCCTCTGATTCCCCGCCTCTGATTGCACGCCTCTGATTCCCCGCCTCTGATTCCCCGCCTCTGATTCCCCGCCTCTGATTCCCCTCCTCTGATACCCCGCCTCTGATTCCCCACCTCTGATTCCCCTCATCTGATTCCCCGCCTCTGATTCCCCGACTCTGATTCCCTGCCTCTGATTCCCCGCCTCTGATTCCGCGCCTCTGATTCCCCGCCTATGTTTACCCGCCTCTGTTTACCCACCTGTTTCCCCGCCTCTGATTCCCCACCTCAGATTCCCTGCCTCAGATTCCCTGCCTCTGATTCCCTGCCTCTGATTCCCTGCCTCTGATTCCCTGCATCTGATTGCCCGCCTCTGATTCTCCGCCTCTGATTCCCCGCCTCTGATTCCCTGCCTCTGATTCCCCGCCTCTGATTCCCCGCCTCTGATTCCCCGCCTCTGATTCCCCACCTCTGATTCAATGCCTCCCTTTCCGCTCAACTTTCCTGGCCTACTTTTCCCCACATATCTTTCCCCGCCTCTGATTTCCCGCCTCTGATTCCACGCCTCTGATTCCCCGCCTATGTTTACCCGCCTCTGTTTAACCGCCTGTTTTCCCGCCTCTGATTCCCCAGCACAGATTCCCTGCCTCAGATTCCCTGCCTCAGATTCCCCGCATCAGATTCCCTTCATTTGATTCCCTGCGTCTGGTTCCCTGCCTCTGATTCCCTGCCTCTGATTCCCTGCATCTGATTGCCCGCCTCTGATTCCCCGCCTCTGATTCCCCGCCTCTGATTCCCCACCTCTGATACCCCACTTCTGATTCCCCGCCTCTGATTCCCCGCCTCTGATTCCCCGCCTCTGATTCACCGCCTCTGATTCCCTGCCTCTGATTCCCCGCCTCTGATTCCCCACTTCTGATTGCCCGCCTCTGATTCCACGCCTCTGATTCCCCGCCTCTGATTCCCCACCTCTGATTCCCCACTTCTGATTCCCCACCTCTGATTCCCCGCCTCTGATTCCACGCCTCTGATTCCCCACCTCTGATTCCCCACTTCTGATTCCCCACCTCTGATTCTCCGCCTCTGATACCCTGCCTCTGATAACTTTTTACTGATTCCCTGCCTCAGATTCCCTGCCTCCGATTCCCTGCCTCAGATTCCCTGCCTCAGTTTCCCTGCATTAGATTCCCTTCATCTGATTCCCTGCCTCTGATTCCCCGCCTCTGATTCCCCGCATCTGATTCCCCACCTCTGTCTCTATGCCTCTATTTTGCCTGCACTCTTTCCCCTCCACTCTTTCCGTGCCTCTCTTTCCCTCCCTCAATTTCAACAACTCTGTTTGATCTGTTCTGTGTACCTAATTTTCAACACACAAGTTCCAACCACTATGTTTCGCCCATCTCTTTCGCTGCATCTATTGATGCAGCTATGTTTACCCGCTTCTGTTTACCCGCCTGTTTCCCAACATCTCTTTCCCCACCTCTGATTCCACGCCTCTGATTCCCCGCCTCTGATTCCCCGCCTCTGATTCCCCGCCTCTGATTCACCGCCTCCCTTTCCGAGCAACTTTCCTGGCCTACGTTTCCCCACATCTCTTTCCCCTCCTCTGATTCCCCGCCTCTGATTCACCGCCTCCCTTTCCGAGCAACTTTCCTGGCCTGCGTTTCCCCACATCTCTTTCCCCTCCTCTGATTCCCTGCCTCTGATTCCCCGCCTCTGATTCCCCACCTCTGATTCCCCTCTCTGATTCCCCGCCTCTGATTCCCCGCCTCTGATTCCCCACCTCTGATTCCCCGCCTCTGATTCCCTGCCTCTCTTTTCCTGCCTCTATTTCCGTGCCTCTTTCTCTGCATCTCATTTCCCACATCTCATTTCCCCCTTCTGATAACCCGCATAAGATTCCCTGCCACAGATTCCCTGCCTCAGATTCCCTGCCTCAGATTCCCTGCATCAGATTCCCTTCATCTGATTCCCTGCCTCTGATTCCCCGCCTCTGATTCCCCACCTCTGATTCCCTGCCTCAGATTCCCTGCCTCTGATTCCCTGCCTCTGATTCCCTGCCTCTGATTTCCTGCATCTGATTGCCCGCCTCTAATTCTCCGCCTCTGATTCCCCGCCTCTGATTCCCCGCCTCTGATTCCCCGCCTCTGATTCCCCGCCTCAGATTCCCTGCATCAGATTCCCTTCATCTGATTCCCTGCCTCTGATTCCCCACGGCTGATTCCCTGCCTCTGATTCCCCGCCTCTGTTTACCCGCCTGTTTCCCCGCCTCTGATTCAAGACCTCATATTCGCCGCCCTAGGTTCCCTGCCTCTGATTCCCTGCCTCTGATTCCCTGCCTCAGATTCCCTGCATCTGATTGCCCGCCTCTGATTCCCCGCCTCTGATTCCCCGCCTCTGATTCCCCACCTCAGATTCCCCCCTCTGATTCCCCGCCTCTGATTCCCCGCCTCTGATTCCCCGCCTCTGATTTCCCGCGTCTGATTCCATGCCTCTCTTTCCCTTCCTCTATTTCCGTGCCTCTTTCTCTGCATCTCGTTTCCCACATCTCATTTCCCCCTTCTGATAACCCGCATCAGATTCCCTGCAACAGATTCCCTGCCTCAGATTCCCTGCATCAGATTCCCTTCATCTGATTCCCTGCCTCTGATTCCCCGCCTCTGATTCCCCGCATCTGATTCCCCACCTCTGTCTCTATGCCTCTATTTTGCCTGCACTCTTTCCCCTCCACTCTTTCCGTGCCTCTCTTTCCCTCCCTCAATTTCAACAACTCTGTTTGATCTGTTCTGTGTACCTAATTTTCAACACACAAGTTCCAACCACTATGTTTCGCCCATCTCTTTCGCTGCATCTATTGATGCAGCTATGTTTACCCGCTTCTGTTTACCCGCCTGTTTCCCCACGTCTCTTTCCCCAACTCTGATTCCACGCCTCTGATTCCCCGCCTCTGATTCCCCGCCTCTGATTCCCCGCCTCTGATTCACCGCCTCCATTTCCGAGCAACTTTCCTGGCCTACGTTTCCCCACATCTCTTTCCCCACCTCTGATTCCACGCCTCAGATTCGCCGCCTCTGATATCCTGCCTCTGATTCCCTGCCTCTGATTCCCCGCCTCTGATTCCCCACCTCTGATTCCCCTCTCTGATTCCCCGCCTCTGATCCCCCGCCTCTGATTCCCCACCTCTGATTCCCCGCCTCTGATTCCCTGCCTCTCTTTTCCTGCCTCTATTTCCGTGCCTCTTTCTCTGCATCTCGTTTCCCACATCTCATTTCCCCCTTCTGATAACCCGCATAAGATTCCCTGCCACAGATTCCCTGCCTCAGATTCCCTGCCTCAGATTCCCTGCATCAGATTCCCTTCATCTGATTCCCTGCCTCTGATTCCCCGCCTCTGATTCCCCACCTCTGATTCCCTGCCTCAGATTCCCTGCCTCTGATTCCCTGCCTCTGATTCCCTGCCTCTGATTTCCTGCATCTGATTGCCTGCCTCTAATTCTCCGCCTCTGATTCCCCGCCTCTGATTCCCCGCCTCTGATTCCCCGCCTCTGATTCCCCGCCTCTGATTCCCTGCCTCTGATAACCTGCCTCTGATTCCCTGCCTCTGATTCCCTGCCTCTGAGTCCCCACCTCTGATTCCCCGCGTCCGATTCCGCACCAATGTTTCACCGCCTCTGTTGCTCTGCTTCTGTTTTCCCGGCTCAGATTCACCGGCTCTGATTCCGCACCTCTGATTCCACGCCTCTCTTTCTGTGTCTCTGATTCCCCGCCTCCGATTCCACGCCTCTGATTACCCGCATCTGATACCCTGCCTCTCTTTCCCTGCCTCTATTTCCGTGCCTCTTTCTCTGCATCTCGTTTCCCACATCTCATTTCCCACTTCTGATAACCCGCATCAGATTCCCTGCCATAGATTCCCTGCCTCAGATACCCTGCCTCAGATTCCCTGCATCAGATTCCCTTCATCTGATTCCCTGCCTCTGATTCCCCACGGCTGATTCCCTGCCTCTGATTCCCGCCTCTGTTTACCCGCCTGTTTCCCCGCCTCTGATTCAAGACCTCATATTCGCCGCCCTAGGTTCCCTGCCTCTGATTCCCTGCCTCTGATTCCCTGCCTCAGATTCCCTGCATCTGATTGCCCGCCTCTGATTCCCCGCCTCTGATTCCCCAGCTCTGATTCCCCACTTCTGATTCCCCGCCTCTGATTCCCCGCCTCTGATTGCACGCCTCTGATTCCCCGCCTCTGATTCCCCGCCTCTGATTCCCCGCCTCTGATTCCCCTCCTCTGATACCCCGCCTCTGATTCCCCACCTCTGATTCCCCTCATCTGATTCCCCGCCTCTGATTCCCCGACTCTGATTCCCTGCCTCTGATTCCCCGCCTCTGATTCCGCGCCTCTGATTCCCCGCCTATGTTTACCCGCCTCTGTTTACCCACCTGTTTCCCCGCCTCTGATTCCCCACCTCAGATTCCCTGCCTCAGATTCCCTGCCTCTGATTCCCTGCCTCTGATTCCCTGCCTCTGATTCCCTGCATCTGATTGCCCGCCTCTGATTCTCCGCCTCTGATTCCCCGCCTCTGATTCCCTGCCTCTGATTCCCCGCCTCTGATTCCCCGCCTCTGATTCCCCGCCTCTGATTCCCCACCTCTGATTCAATGCCTCCCTTTCCGCTCAACTTTCCTGGCCTACTTTTCCCCACATATCTTTCCCCGCCTCTGATTTCCCGCCTCTGATTCCACGCCTCTGATTCCCCGCCTATGTTTACCCGCCTCTGTTTAACCGCCTGTTTTCCCGCCTCTGATTCCCCAGCACAGATTCCCTGCCTCAGATTCCCTGCCTCAGATTCCCCGCATCAGATTCCCTTCATTTGATTCCCTGCGTCTGGTTCCCTGCCTCTGATTCCCTGCCTCTGATTCCCTGCATCTGATTGCCCGCCTCTGATTCCCCGCCTCTGATTCCCCGCCTCTGATTCCCCACCTCTGATACCCCACTTCTGATTCCCCGCCTCTGATTCCCCGCCTCTGATTCCCCGCCTCTGATTCACCGCCTCTGATTCCCTGCCTCTGATTCCCCGCCTCTGATTCCCCACTTCTGATTGCCCGCCTCTGATTCCACGCCTCTGATTCCCCGCCTCTGATTCCCCACCTCTGATTCCCCACTTCTGATTCCCCACCTCTGATTCCCCGCCTCTGATTCCACGCCTCTGATTCCCCACCTCTGATTCCCCACTTCTGATTCCCCACCTCTGATTCTCCGCCTCTGATACCCTGCCTCTGATAACTTTTTACTGATTCCCTGCCTCAGATTCCCTGCCTCCGATTCCCTGCCTCAGATTCCCTGCCTCAGTTTCCCTGCATTAGATTCCCTTCATCTGATTCCCTGCCTCTGATTCCCCGCCTCTGATTCCCCGCATCTGATTCCCCACCTCTGTCTCTATGCCTCTATTTTGCCTGCACTCTTTCCCCTCCACTCTTTCCGTGCCTCTCTTTCCCTCCCTCAATTTCAACAACTCTGTTTGATCTGTTCTGTGTACCTAATTTTCAACACACAAGTTCCAACCACTATGTTTCGCCCATCTCTTTCGCTGCATCTATTGATGCAGCTATGTTTACCCGCTTCTGTTTACCCGCCTGTTTCCCAACATCTCTTTCCCCACCTCTGATTCCACGCCTCTGATTCCCCGCCTCTGATTCCCCGCCTCTGATTCCCCGCCTCTGATTCACCGCCTCCCTTTCCGAGCAACTTTCCTGGCCTACGTTTCCCCACATCTCTTTCCCCTCCTCTGATTCCCCGCCTCTGATTCACCGCCTCCCTTTCCGAGCAACTTTCCTGGCCTGCGTTTCCCCACATCTCTTTCCCCTCCTCTGATTCCCTGCCTCTGATTCCCCGCCTCTGATTCCCCACCTCTGATTCCCCTCTCTGATTCCCCGCCTCTGATTCCCCGCCTCTGATTCCCCACCTCTGATTCCCCGCCTCTGATTCCCTGCCTCTCTTTTCCTGCCTCTATTTCCGTGCCTCTTTCTCTGCATCTCATTTCCCACATCTCATTTCCCCCTTCTGATAACCCGCATAAGATTCCCTGCCACAGATTCCCTGCCTCAGATTCCCTGCCTCAGATTCCCTGCATCAGATTCCCTTCATCTGATTCCCTGCCTCTGATTCCCCGCCTCTGATTCCCCACCTCTGATTCCCTGCCTCAGATTCCCTGCCTCTGATTCCCTGCCTCTGATTCCCTGCCTCTGATTTCCTGCATCTGATTGCCCGCCTCTAATTCTCCGCCTCTGATTCCCCGCCTCTGATTCCCCGCCTCTGATTCCCCGCCTCTGATTCCCCGCCTCAGATTCCCTGCATCAGATTCCCTTCATCTGATTCCCTGCCTCTGATTCCCCACGGCTGATTCCCTGCCTCTGATTCCCCGCCTCTGTTTACCCGCCTGTTTCCCCGCCTCTGATTCAAGACCTCATATTCGCCGCCCTAGGTTCCCTGCCTCTGATTCCCTGCCTCTGATTCCCTGCCTCAGATTCCCTGCATCTGATTGCCCGCCTCTGATTCCCCGCCTCTGATTCCCCGCCTCTGATTCCCCACCTCAGATTCCCCCCTCTGATTCCCCGCCTCTGATTCCCCGCCTCTGATTCCCCGCCTCTGATTTCCCGCGTCTGATTCCATGCCTCTCTTTCCCTTCCTCTATTTCCGTGCCTCTTTCTCTGCATCTCGTTTCCCACATCTCATTTCCCCCTTCTGATAACCCGCATCAGATTCCCTGCAACAGATTCCCTGCCTCAGATTCCCTGCATCAGATTCCCTTCATCTGATTCCCTGCCTCTGATTCCCCGCCTCTGATTCCCCGCATCTGATTCCCCACCTCTGTCTCTATGCCTCTATTTTGCCTGCACTCTTTCCCCTCCACTCTTTCCGTGCCTCTCTTTTCCTCCCTCAATTTCAACAACTCTGTTTGATCTGTTCTGTGTACCTAATTTTCAACACACAAGTTCCAACCACTATGTTTCGCCCATCTCTTTCGCTGCATCTATTGATGCAGCTATGTTTACCCGCTTCTGTTTACCCGCCTGTTTCCCCACGTCTCTTTCCCCAACTCTGATTCCACGCCTCTGATTCCCCGCCTCTGATTCCCCGCCTCTGATTCCCCGCCTCTGATTCACCGCCTCCATTTCCGAGCAACTTTCCTGGCCTACGTTTCCCCACATCTCTTTCCCCACCTCTGATTCCACGCCTCAGATTCGCCGCCTCTGATATCCTGCCTCTGATTCCCTGCCTCTGATTCCCCGCCTCTGATTCCCCACCTCTGATTCCCCTCTCTGATTCCCCGCCTCTGATCCCCCGCCTCTGATTCCCCACCTCTGATTCCCCGCCTCTGATTCCCTGCCTCTCTTTTCCTGCCTCTATTTCCGTGCCTCTTTCTCTGCATCTCGTTTCCCACATCTCATTTCCCCCTTCTGATAACCCGCATAAGATTCCCTGCCACAGATTCCCTGCCTCAGATTCCCTGCCTCAGATTCCCTGCATCAGATTCCCTTCATCTGATTCCCTGCCTCTGATTCCCCGCCTCTGATTCCCCACCTCTGATTCCCTGCCTCAGATTCCCTGCCTCTGATTCCCTGCCTCTGATTCCCTGCCTCTGATTTCCTGCATCTGATTGCCTGCCTCTAATTCTCCGCCTCTGATTCCCCGCCTCTGATTCCCCGCCTCTGATTCCCCGCCTCTGATTCCCCGCCTCTGATTCCCTGCCTCTGATAACCTGCCTCTGATTCCCTGCCTCTGATTCCCTGCCTCTGAGTCCCCACCTCTGATTCCCCGCGTCCGATTCCGCACCAATGTTTCACCGCCTCTGTTGCTCTGCTTCTGTTTTCCCGGCTCAGATTCACCGGCTCTGATTCCGCACCTCTGATTCCACGCCTCTCTTTCTGTGTCTCTGATTCCCCGCCTCCGATTCCACGCCTCTGATTACCCGCATCTGATACCCTGCCTCTCTTTCCCTGCCTCTATTTCCGTGCCTCTTTCTCTGCATCTCGTTTCCCACATCTCATTTCCCACTTCTGATAACCCGCATCAGATTCCCTGCCATAGATTCCCTGCCTCAGATACCCTGCCTCAGATTCCCTGCATCAGATTCCCTTCATCTGATTCCCTGCCTCTGATTCCCCACGGCTGATTCCCTGCCTCTGATTCCCGCCTCTGTTTACCCGCCTGTTTCCCCGCCTCTGATTCAAGACCTCATATTCGCCGCCCTAGGTTCCCTGCCTCTGATTCCCTGCCTCTGATTCCCTGCCTCAGATTCCCTGCATCTGATTGCCCGCCTCTGATTCCCCGCCTCTGATTCCCCACCTCTGATTCCCCACCTCTGATTCCCCCCTCTGATTCCCCGCCTCTGATTCCCCGCCTCTGATTCCCCGCCTCTGATTTCCCGCGTCTGATTCCATGCCTCTCTTTCCCTTCCTCTATTTCCGTGCCTCTTTCTCTGCATCTCGTTTCCCACATCTCATTTCCCCCTTCTGATAACCCGCATCAGATTCCCTGCAACAGATTCCCTGCCTCAGATTCCCTGCATCAGATTCCCTTCATCTGATTCCCTGCCTCTGATTCCTCGCCTCTGTTTCCCCACCTCTGAGTCCCTGCATCAGATTCCCTGCTTCTGATTCTCTGCCTCTGATTCCCTGCCCCTGATTCCCTGCATCTGATTGCCCGCCTCTGATTCTCCGCCTCTGATTCCCCGCCTCTGATTCCCCGCCTCTGATTCCCCGCCTCTGATTCCTCGCCTCTGATTCCCCGCCTCTGATTCCCTGCCTCTGATAACCTGCCTCTGATTCCCTGCCTCTGATTCCCTGCCTCTGAGTCCCCACTTCTGATTCCCAGCATCCGATTCCGCACCCATGTTTCACCGCCTCTGATTTCCCGGCTCAGATTCACCCGCTCTGATTCCGCACCTCTGATTCCACGCCTCTCTTTCTGTGTCTCTGATTCCCCGCCTCTGATTCCACGCCTCTGATTACCCGCCTAGATACCCTGCCTCTCTTTCCCTGCCTCTATTTCCGTGCCTCTTTCTCTGCATCTCGTTTCCCACATCTCATTTCCCCCTTCTGATAACCCGCATCGGAATCCCTGCCACAGATTCCCTGCCTCAGATTCCCTGCCTCTGATTCCCTGCCTCTGATTTCCTGCATCTGATTGCCCGCCTCTGATTCTCCGCCTCTGATTCCCCGCCTCTGATTCCCCGCCTCTGATTCCCCGCCTCTGATTCCCCGCCTCTGATTCCCCACCTCTGATTCCCTGCCTCTGATAACCTGCCTCTGATTCCCTGCCTCTGATTCCCGGCCTCTGAGTCCCCACCTCTGATTCCCCGTGTCCGATTCCGCACCCATGTTTCACCACCTCTGTTGCTCTGCTTCTGATTTCCCGGCTCAGATTCACCGGCTCTGATTCCGCACCTCTGATTCCACGCCTCTCTTTCCTTGTCTCTGATTCCCCGCCTCTGATTCCACGCCTCTGATTACCCGCCTCTGATACACTGCCTCTCTTTCCCTGCCTCTATTTCCGTGCCTCTTTCTCTGCATCTCGTTTCCCACATCTCATTTCCACCTTCTGATAACCCGCATCAGATTCCCTGCCACAGATTTCCTGCCTCAGATACCCTGCCTCAGATTCCCTGCATCAGATTCCCTTCATCTGATTCCCTGCCTCTGATTCCCCGCGGCTGATTCCCTGCCTCTGATTCCCCGCCTCTGTTTACCCGACTGTTTCCCCGCCTCTGATTCACCACCTCATATTCGCCATCTCAGGTTCCCTGCCTCTGATTCCCTGCCTCTGATTCCCTGCCTCTGATTCCCTGCATCTGATTGCCCGCCTATGATACCCTGCCTCTGATTCCCCGCCTCTGATTCACCGCCTCTGATTCCCAGCCTCTGATTTCCCACCTCTGATTCCCCACTTCTGATTCCCCGCCTCTGATTCCCCGTCTCTGATTCCACGCCTCTGATTCCCCGCCTCTGATTCCGCGCCTCTGATTCCCCGCCTCTGATACCCCGCCTCTGATTCCCCGCCTCTGATTCCCTGCATCTGATTCCCCGCCTCAGATTCCCCGCCTCTGATTCCCCGCCTCTGATTCCCCGCCTCTGATTCCCCGCCTCTGATTCCCCGTCTATGTTTACCCGCCTCTGTTTACCCGCCTGTTTTCCCGCCTCTGATTGCCCACCTCAGATTCCCTGCCTCAGATTCCCTGCCTCAGATTCCCTGCCTCTGATTCCCTGCCTCTGATTCCCTGCATCTGATTGCCCGCCTCTGATTACCTGCCTCTGATTCCCCGCCTCTGATTCCCCACCTCTGATTCCCCACTTCTGATCCCCGCCTCTGATTCCCCGCGTCTGATTCCCCGCCTGTGATTCACCGCCTCTGATTCCCCGCCTCTGATTCCCCACCTCTGATTCCCCACCTCTGATTGCCCCGCCTCTGATTCGCTGATTCTGATTCCCCGCCTCTGATTCCCCAGCTCTGATTCCCCACTTCTGATTCCCCGCCTCTGATTCCCCGCCTCTGATTGCACGCCTCTGATTCCCCGCCTCTGGTTCCCCGCCTCTGATTCCCCGCCTCTGATTCCCCTCCTCTGATACCCCGCCTCTGATTCCCCACCTCTGATTCCCCTCATCTGATTCCCCGCCTCTGATTCCCCGACTCTGATTCCCTGCCTCTGATTCCCCGCCTCTGATTCCGCGCCTCTGATTCCCCGCCTATGTTTACCCGCCTCTGTTTACCCACCTGTTTCCCCGCCTCTGATTCCCCACCTCAGATTCCCTGCCTCAGATTCCCTGCCTCTGATTCCCTGCCTCTGATTCCCTGCCTCTGATTCCCTGCATCTGATTGCCCGCCTCTGATTCTCCGCCTCTGATTCCCCGCCTCTGATTCCCTGCCTCTGATTCCCCGCCTCTGATTCCCCGCCTCTGATTCCCCGCCTCTGATTCCCCACCTCTGATTCAATGCCTCCCTTTCCGCTCAACTTTCCTGGCCTACTTTTCCCCACATATCTTTCCCCGCCTCTGATTTCCCGCCTCTGATTCCACGCCTCTGAATCCCCGCCTATGTTTACCCGCCTCTGTTTAACCGCCTGTTTTCCCGCCTCTGATTCCCCACCACAGATTCCCTGCCTCAGATTCCCTGCCTCAGATTCCCCGCATCAGATTCCCTTCATTTGATTCCCTGCGTCTGGTTCCCTGCCTCTGATTCCCTGCCTCTGATTCCCTGCATCTGATTGCCCGCCTCTGATTCCCCGCCTCTGATTCCCCGCCTCTGATTCCCCACCTCTGATACCCCACTTCTGATTCCCCGCCTCTGATTCCCCGCCTCTGATTCCCCGCCTCTGATTCACCGCCTCTGATTCCCTGCCTCTGATTCCCCGCCTCTGATTCCCCACTTCTGATTGCACGCCTCTGATTCCACGCCTCTGATTCCCCGCCTCTGATTCCCCACCTCTGATTCCCCACTTCTGATTCCCCACCTCTGATTCCCCGCCTCTGATTCCACGCCTCTGATTCCCCACCTCTGATTCCCCACTTCTGATTCCCCACCTCTGATTCTCCGCCTCTGATACCCTGCCTCTGATAACTTTTTACTGATTCCCTGCCTCAGATTCCCTGCCTCCGATTCCCTGCCTCAGATTCCCTGCCTCAGTTTCCCTGCATTAGATTCCCTTCATCTGATTCCCTGCCTCTGATTCCCCGCCTCTGATTCCCCGCATCTGATTCCCCACCTCTGTCTCTATGCCTCTATTTTGCCTGCACTCTTTCCCCTCCACTCTTTCCGTGCCTCTCTTTCCCTCCCTCAATTTCAACAACTCTGTTTGATCTGTTCTGTGTACCTAATTTTCAACACACAAGTTCCAACCACTATGTTTCGCCCATCTCTTTCGCTGCATCTATTGATGCAGCTATGTTTACCCGCTTCTGTTTACCCGCCTGTTTCCCAACATCTCTTTCCCCAACTCTGATTCCACGCCTCTGATTCCCCGCCTCTGATTCCCCGCCTCTGATTCCCCGCCTCTGATTCACCGCCTCCCTTTCCGAGCAACTTTCCTGGCCTACGTTTCCCCACATCTCTTTCCCCTCCTCTGATTCCCCGCCTCTGATTCACCGCCTCCCTTTCCGAGCAACTTTCCTGGCCTGCGTTTCCCCACATCTCTTTCCCCTCCTCTGATTCCCTGCCTCTGATTCCCCGCCTCTGATTCCCCACCTCTGATTCCCCTCTCTGATTCCCCGCCTCTGATTCCCCGCCTCTGATTCCCCACCTCTGATTCCCCGCCTCTGACTCCCTGCCTCTCTTTTCCTGCCTCTATTTCCGTGCCTCTTTCTCTGCATCTCATTTCCCACATCTCATTTCCCCCTTCTGATAACCCGCATAAGATTCCCTGCCACAGATTCCCTGCCTCAGATTCCCTGCCTCAGATTCCCTGCATCAGATTCCCTTCATCTGATTCCCTGCCTCTGATTCCCCGCCTCTGATTCCCCACCTCTGATTCCCTGCCTCAGATTCCCTGCCTCTGATTCCCTGCCTCTGATTCCCTGCCTCTGATTTCCTGCATCTGATTGCCCGCCTCTAATTCTCCGCCTCTGATTCCCCGCCTCTGATTCCCCACCTCTGATTCCCCGCCTCTGATTCCCCGCCTCTGATTCCCCGCCTCTGATTCCCTGCCTCTGATAACCTGCCTCTGATTCCCTGCCTCTGATTCCCTTCCTCTGAGTCCCCACCTCTGATTCCCCGCGTCCGATTCCGCACCAATGTTTCACCGCCTCTGTTGCTCTGCTTCTGTTTTCCCGGCTCAGATTCACCGGCTCTGATTCCGCACCTCTGATTCCACGCCTCTCATTCTGTGTCTCTGATTCCCCGCCTCCGATTCCACGCCTCTGATTACCCGCCTCTGATACCCTGCCTCTGATTCCCTGCCTCTGATTCCCCACCTGTGATTCCCCGCGTCCGATTCCGCACCCATGATTCACCACCTCTGTTGCTCTGCTTCTGATTTCCTGGCTCAGATTCACCGGCTCTGATTCCCCGCCTCTGATTCCACGCCTCTGATTACCCGCCTCTGATACCCTGCCTCTCTTTCCCTGCCTCTATTTCCGTGCCTCTTTCTCTGCATCTCGTTTCCCACATCTCATTTCCACCTTCTGATAACCCGCATCAGATTCCCTGCCACAGATTTCCTGCCTCAGATACCCGGCCTCAGATTCCCTGCATCAGATTCCCTTCATCTGATTCCCTGCCTCTTATTCCCCGCGGCTGATTCCCTGCCTCTGATTCCCCGCCTCTGTTTACCCGACTGTTTCCCCGCCTCTGATTCACCACTTCATATTCGCCATCTCAGGTTCCCTGCCTCTGATTCCCTGCCTCTGATTCCCTGCCTCTGATTCCCTGCATCTGATTGCCCGCCTCTGATACCCTGCCTCTGATTCCCCGCCTCTGATTCACCGCCTCTGATTCCCAGCCTCTGATTTCCCACCTCTGATTCCCCACTTCTGATTCCCCGCCTCTGATTCCCCGTCTCTGATTCCACGCCTCTGATTCCCCGCCTCTGATTCCGCGCCTCTGATTCCCCGCCTCTGATACCCCGCCTCTGATTCCCCGCCTCTGATTCCCTGCATCTGATTCCACGCCTCAGATTCCCCGCCTCTGATTCCCCGCCTCTGATTCCCCGCCTCTGATTCCCCGTCTATGTTTACCCGCCTCTGTTTACCCGCCTGTTTTCCCGCCTCTGATTGCCCACCTCAGATTCCCTGCCTCAGATTCCCTGCCTCAGATTCCCTGCCTCTGATTCCCTGCCTCTGATTCCCTGCATCTGATTGCCCGCCTCTGATTACCTGCCTCTGATTCCCCGCCTCTGATTCCCCACCTCTGATTCCCCACTTCTGATCCCCGCCTCTGATTCCCCGCGTCTGATTCCCCGCCTGTGATTCACTGCCTCTGATTCCCCGCCTCTGATTCCCCACCTCTGATTCCCCACCTCTGATTGCCCCGCCTCTGATTCGCTGATTCTGATTCCCCGCCTCTGATTCCCCACCTCTGATTCCCCTCATCTGATTCCCCGCCTCTGATTCCCCGACTCTGATTCCCTGCCTCTGATTCCCCGCCTCTGATTCCGCGCCTCTGATTCCCCGCCTATGTTTACCCGCCTCTGTTTACCCACCTGTTTCCCCGCCTCTGATTCCCCACCTCAGATTCCCTGCCTCAGATTCCCTGCCTCTGATTCCCTGCCTCTGATTCCCTGCCTCTGATTCCCTGCATCTGATTGCCCGCCTCTGATTCTCCGCCTCTGATTCCCCGCCTCTGATTCCCCACCTCTGATTCCCCGCTTCTGATTCCCTGCCTCTGATTCCCCGCCTCTGATTCCCCGCCTCTGATTCCCCGCCTCTGATTCCCCACCTCTGATTCAATGCCTCCCTTTCCGCTCAACTTTCCTGGCCTACTTTTCCCCACATATCTTTCCCCGCCTCTGATTTCCCGCCTCTGATTCCACGCCTCTGATTCCCCGCCTATGTTTACCCGCCTCTGTTTAACCGCCTGTTTTCCCGCCTCTGATTCCCCACCACAGATTCCCTGCCTCAGATTCCCTGCCTCAGATTCCCCGCATCAGATTCCCTTCATTTGATTCCCTGCGTCTGGTTCCCTGCCTCTGATTCCCTGCCTCTGATTCCCTGCATCTGATTGCCCGCCTCTGATTCCCCGCCTCTGATTCCCGCCTCTAATTCCCCACCTCTGATACCCCACTTCTGATTCCCCGCCTCTGATTCCCCGCCTCTGATTCCCCGCATCTGATTCACCGCCTCTGATTCCCTGCCTCTGATTCCCCGCCTCTGATTCCCCACTTCTGATTGCCCGCCTCTGATTCCACGCCACTGATTCCCCGCCTCTGATTCCCCACCTCTGATTCCCCACTTCTGATTCCCCACCTCTGATTCCCCGCCTCTGATTCCACGCCTCTGATTCCCCACCTCTGATTCCCCACTTCTGATTCCCCACCTCTGATTCTCCGCCTCTGATACCCTGCCTCTGATAACTTTTTACTGATTCCCTGCCTCAGATTCCCTGCCTCCGATTCCCTGCCTCAGATTCCCTGCCTCAGTTTCCCTGCATTAGATTCCCTTCATCTGATTCCCTGCCTCTGATTCCCCGCCTCTGATTCCCCACCTCTGTCTCTATGCCTCTATTTTGCCTGCACTCTTTCCCCTCCACTCTTTCCGTGCCTCTCTTTCCCTCCCTCAATTTCAACAACTCTGTTTGATCTGTTCTGTGTACCTAATTTTCAACACACAAGTTCCAACCACTATGTTTCGCCCATCTCTTTCGCTGCATCTATTGATGCAGCTATGTTTACCCGCTTCTGTTTACCCGCCTGTTTCCCCACATCTCTTTCCCCACCTCAGATTCCACGCCTCTGATTCCCCGCCTCTGATTCCCCGCCTCTGATTCCCCGCCTCTGATTCACCGCCACCCTTTCCGAGCAACTTTCCTGGCCTACGTTTCCCCACATCTCTTTCCCCTCCTCTGATTCCACGCCTCAGATTCGCCGCCTCTGATTTCCTGCCTCTGATTCCCTGCCTCTGATTCCCCGCCTCTGATTCCCCACCTCTGATTCCCCTCTCTGATTCCCCGCCTCTGATTCCCCGCCTCTGATTCCCCACCTCTGATTCCCCGCCTCTGATTCCCTGCCTCTCTTTTCCTACCTCTATTTCCGTGCCTCTTTCTCTGCATCTCATTTCCCACATCTCATTTCCCCCTTCTGATAACCCGCATAAGATTCCCTGCCACAGATTCCCTGCCTCAGATTCCCTGCCTCAGATTCCCTGCATCAGATTCCCTTCATCTGATTCCCTGCCTCTGATTCCCCGCCTCTGATTCCCCACCTCTGATTCCCTGCCTCAGATTCCCTGCCTCTGATTCCCTGCCTCTGATTCCCTGCCTCTGATTTCCTGCATCTGATTGCCCGCCTCTAATTCTCCGCCTCTGATTCCCCGCCTCTGATTCCCCGCCTCTGATTCCCCGCCTCTGATTCCCCGCCTCTGATTCCCCGCCTCTGATTCCCTGCCTCTGATAACCTGCCTCTGATTCCCTGCCTCTGATTCCCTGCGTCTGAGTCCCCACCTCTGATTCCCCGCGTCCGATTCCGCACCAATGTTTCACCGCCTCTGTTGCTCTGCTTCTGTTTTCCCGGCTCAGATTCACCGGCTCTGATTCTGCACCTCTGATTCCACGCCTCTCATTCTGTGTCTCTGATTCCCCGCCTCCGATTCCACGCCTCTGATTACCCGCATCTGATACCCTGCCTCTCTTTCCCTGCCTCTATTTCCGTGCCTCTTTCTCTGCATCTCGTTTCCCACATCTCATTTCCCACTTCTGATAACCCGCATCAGATTCCCTGCCACAGATTCCCTGCCTCAGATACCCTGCCTCAGATTCCCTGCATCAGATTCCCTTCATCTGATTCCCTGCCTCTGATTCCCCACGGCTGATTCCCTGCCTCTGATTCCCCGCCTCTGTTTACCCGCCTGTTTCCCCGCCTCTGATTCAAGACCTCATATTCGCCGCCTCAGGTTCCCTGCCTCTGATTCCCTGCCTCTGATTCCCTGCCTCAGATTCCCTGCATCTGATTGCCCGCCTCTGATTCCCTGCCTCTGATTCCCCGCCTCTGATTCCCCGCCTCTGATTCCCCGCCTCTGATCCCCCACCTCTGATTCCCCACTTCTGATTCCCCTCCTCTGATTCCCCGTTTCTGATTCCACGCCTCTGATTCCCCGCATTTGAATCCGCGCCTCTGATTCCCCGCCTCTGATACCCCGCCTCTGATTCCCCGCCTCTGTTTCCCTGCATCTGATTCCCTGCCTCAGATTCCCCGCCTCTGATTCCCCGACTCTGATTCCCCGCCTCTGATTCCCCGCCTCTGATACCCCGCCTCTGATTTCCCGCCTATGTTTACCTGCCTCTGTTTACCCGCCTGTTTTCCCGCCTCTGATTGCCCACCTCAGATTCCCTGCCTCAGATTCCCTGCCTCAGATTCCCTGCCTCTGATTCCCTGCCTCTGATTCCCTGCATCTTATTGCCCACCTCTGATTACCTGCCTCTGATTCCCCGCCTCAGATTCCCCACCTCTGATTCCCCACTTCTGATTCCCCGCCTCTTATTCCCGCGTCTGATTCCCCACCTCTGATTCCCCTACTCTGATTCCCCACCTCTGATTGCCCGCCTCTGATACCCTGATTCTGATTCCCCGCCTCTGATTCCCCACCTCTGATTCCCCACTTCTGATTCCCCGCCTCTGATTCCCCGCCTCTGATTGCACGCCTCTGTTTCCCCGCCTCTGATTCCCCGCCTCTGATTCCCCGCCTCTGATTCACCTCCTCTGTTACCCCGCCTCTGATTCCCCACCTCTGATTCCCCGCATCTGATTCCCCGCCTCTGATTCCCCGCCTCTGATTCCCCGCCTCTGATTCCCCGCCTCTGATTCCGCGCCTCTGATTCCCCGCCTATGTTTACCCGCCTCTGTTTACCCACCTGTTTCCCCGCCTCTGATTCCCCACCTCAGATTCCCTGCCTCAGATTCCCTGCCTCTGATTCCCTGCCTCTGATTCCCTGCCTCTGATTCCCTGCATCTGATTGCCCGCCTCTGATTCTCCGCCTCTATTCCCCACCTCTGATTCCCCACCTCTGATTCCCCGCTTCTGATTCCCCGCCTCTGATTCCCCGCCTCTGATTCCCCGCCTCTGATTCCCCACCTCTGATTCTCTGCCTCTCTTTCCGCTCAACTTTCCTGGCCTACTTTTCCCCACATATCTTTCCCCGCCTCTGATTTCACGCCTCTGATTCCACGCCTCTGATTCCCCGCCTTTGATTCCCCGCCTCTGATTCCCCGCCTCTGATTCCCCGCCTCTGATTCCCCTCCTCTGATACCCCGGCTCTGATTCCCCGCCTCTGATTCCCCGCCTCTGATTCCCCGCCTCTGATTCCCCGCCTCTGATTCCCCGCCTCTGATTCCCCACCTCTGATTCCCCGCCTCTGATTCCCCGCCTCTTATACCCCGCCTATGTTTACCCGCCTCTGTTTACCCGCCTCTGATTCCCCGCCTCTTATTCCCCGCCTATGTTTACCCGCCTCTGTTTACCCGCCTGTTTCCCTGCCTCAGATTCCCTGCCTCAGATTCCCTGCATCAGATTCCCTTCATCTGATTCCCTGCCTCTGATTCCCTGCCTCTGATTCCCCGCCTCTGATTCCCCGCCTGATTCCCCACCTCTGATTCCCTGCCTCTGATTCCCCGCCTCTGATTTCCCGCGTCTGATTCCATGCCTCTCTTTCCCTTCCTCTATTTCCGTGCCTCTTTCTCTGCATCTCGTTTCCCACATCTCATTTCCCCCTTCTGATAACCCGCATCAGATTCCCTGCAACAGATTCCCTGCCTCAGATTCCCTGCCTCAGATTCCCTGCATCAGATTCCCTTCATCTGATTCCCTGCCTCTGATTCCCCGCCTTTGATTCCCCACCTCTGAGTCCCTGCCTCAGATTCCCTGCCTCTGATTCTCTGCCTCTGATTCCCTGCCCCTGATTCCCTGCATCTGATTGCCCGCCTCTGATTCTCCGCCTCTGATTCCCCGCCTCTGATTCCCCGCCTCTGATTCCCCGCCTCTGATTCCTCGCCTCTGATTCCCCGCCTCTGATTCCCTGCCTCTGATAACCTGCCTCTGATTCCCTGCCTCTGATTTCCTGCATCTGATTGCCCGCCTCTAATTCTCCGCCTCTGATTCCCTGCCTCTGATTCCCTGCCTCTGATTCCCTGCCTCTGATTTCCTGCATCTGATTGCCCGCCTCTAATTCTCCGCCTCTGATTCCCCGCCTCTGATTCCCCGCCTCTGATTCCCCGCCTCTGATTCCCCGCCTCTGATTCCCCGCCTCTGATTCCCTGCCTCTGATAACCTGCCTCTGATTCCCTGCCTCTGATTCCCTGCGTCTGAGTCCCCACCTCTGATTCCCCGCGTCCGATTCCGCACCAATGTTTCACCGCCTCTGTTGCTCTGCTTCTGTTTTCCCGGCTCAGATTCACCGGCTCTGATTCCGCACCTCTGATTCCACGCCTCTCATTCTGTGTCTCTGATTCCCCGCCTCCGATTCCACGCCTCTGATTACCCGCATCTGATACCCTGCCTCTCTTTCCCTGCCTCTATTTCCGTGCCTCTTTCTCTGCATCTCGTTTCCCACATCTCATTTCCCACTTCTGATAACCCGCATCAGATTCCCTGCCACAGATTCCCTGCCTCAGATACCCTGCCTCAGATTCCCTGCATCAGATTCCCTTCATCTGATTCCCTGCCTCTGATTCCCCACGGCTGATTCCCTGCCTCTGATTCCCCGCCTCTGTTTACCCGCCTGTTTCCCCGCCTCTGATTCAAGACCTCATATTCGCCGCCTCAGGTTCCCTGCCTCTGATTCCCTGCCTCTGATTCCCTGCCTCAGATTCCCTGCATCTGATTGCCCGCCTCTGATTCCCTGCCTCTGATTCCCCGCCTCTGATTCCCCGCCTCTGATTCCCCGCCTCTGATCCCCCACCTCTGATTCCCCACTTCTGATTCCCCTCCTCTGATTCCCCGTTTCTGATTCCACGCCTCTGATTCCCCGCATTTGAATCCGCGCCTCTGATTCCCCGCCTCTGATACCCCGCCTCTGATTCCCCGCCTCTGTTTCCCTGCATCTGATTCCCTGCCTCAGATTCCCCGCCTCTGATTCCCCGACTCTGATTCCCCGCCTCTGATTCCCCGCCTCTGATACCCCGCCTCTGATTTCCCGCCTATGTTTACCTGCCTCTGTTTACCCGCCTGTTTTCCCGCCTCTGATTGCCCACCTCAGATTCCCTGCCTCAGATTCCCTGCCTCAGATTCCCTGCCTCTGATTCCCTGCCTCTGATTCCCTGCATCTTATTGCCCACCTCTGATTACCTGCCTCTGATTCCCCGCCTCAGATTCCCCACCTCTGATTCCCCACTTCTGATTCCCCGCCTCTGATTCCCGCGTCTGATTCCCCACCTCTGATTCCCCTACTCTGATTCCCCACCTCTGATTGCCCGCCTCTGATACCCTGATTCTGATTCCCCGCCTCTGATTCCCCACCTCTGATTCCCCACTTCTGATTCCCCGCCTCTGATTCCCCGCCTCTGATTGCACGCCTCTGTTTCCCCGCCTCTGATTCCCCGCCTCTGATTCCCCGCCTCTGATTCACCTCCTCTGTTACCCCGCCTCTGATTCCCCACCTCTGATTCCCCGCATCTGATTCCCCGCCTCTGATTCCCCGCCTCTGATTCCCCGCCTCTGATTCCCCGCCTCTGATTCCGCGCCTCTGATTCCCCGCCTATGTTTACCCGCCTCTGTTTACCCACCTGTTTCCCCGCCTCTGATTCCCCACCTCAGATTCCCTGCCTCAGATTCCCTGCCTCTGATTCCCTGCCTCTGATTCCCTGCCTCTGATTCCCTGCATCTGATTGCCCGCCTCTGATTCTCCGCCTCTATTCCCCACCTCTGATTCCCCACCTCTGATTCCCCGCTTCTGATTCCCCGCCTCTGATTCCCCGCCTCTGATTCCCCGCCTCTGATTCCCCACCTCTGATTCTCTGCCTCTCTTTCCGCTCAACTTTCCTGGCCTACTTTTCCCCACATATCTTTCCCCGCCTCTGATTTCACGCCTCTGATTCCACGCCTCTGATTCCCCGCCTTTGATTCCCCGCCTCTGATTCCCCGCCTCTGATTCCCCGCCTCTGATTCCCCTCCTCTGATACCCCGGCTCTGATTCCCCGCCTCTGATTCCCCGCCTCTGATTCCCCGCATCTGATTCCCCGCCTCTGATTCCCCGCCTCTGATTCCCCACCTCTGATTCCCCGCCTCTGATTCCCCGCCTCTGATCCCCCACCTCTGATTCCCCACGGCTGATTCCCTGCCTCTGATTCCCCGCCTCTGTTTACCCGCCTGTTTCCCCGCCTCTGATTCAAGACCTCATATTCGCCGCCTCAGGTTCCCTGCCTCTGATTCCCTGCCTCTGATTCCCTGCCTCAGATTCCCTGCATCTGATTGCCCGCCTCTGATTCCCTGCCTCTGATTCCCCGCCTCTGATTCCCCGCCTCTGATTCCCCGCCTCTGATCCCCCACCTCTGATTCCCCACTTCTGATTCCCCTCCTCTGATTCCCCGTTTCTGATTCCACGCCTCTGATTCCCCGCATTTGAATCCGCGCCTCTGATTCCCCGCCTCTGATACCCCGCCTCTGATTCCCCGCCTCTGTTTCCCTGCATCTGATTCCCTGCCTCAGATTCCCCGCCTCTGATTCCCCGACTCTGATTCCCCGCCTCTGATTCCCCGCCTCTGATACCCCGCCTCTGATTTCCCGCCTATGTTTACCTGCCTCTGTTTACCCGCCTGTTTTCCCGCCTCTGATTGCCCACCTCAGATTCCCTGCCTCAGATTCCCTGCCTCAGATTCCCTGCCTCTGATTCCCTGCCTCTGATTCCCTGCATCTTATTGCCCACCTCTGATTACCTGCCTCTGATTCCCCGCCTCAGATTCCCCACCTCTGATTCCCCACTTCTGATTCCCCGCCTCTGATTCCCGCGTCTGATTCCCCACCTCTGATTCCCCTACTCTGATTCCCCACCTCTGATTGCCCGCCTCTGATACCCTGATTCTGATTCCCCGCCTCTGATTCCCCACCTCTGATTCCCCACTTCTGATTCCCCGCCTCTGATTCCCCGCCTCTGATTGCATGCCTCTGTTTCCCCGCCTCTGATTCCCCGCCTCTGATTCCCCGCCTCTGATTCACCTCCTCTGTTACCCCGCCTCTGATTCCCCACCTCTGATTCCCCGCATCTGATTCCCCGCCTCTGATTCCCCGCCTCTGATTCCCCGCCTCTGATTCCCCGCCTCTGATTCCGCGCCTCTGATTCCCCGCCTATGTTTACCCGCCTCTGTTTACCCACCTGTTTCCCCGCCTCTGATTCCCCACCTCAGATTCCCTGCCTCAGATTCCCTGCCTCTGATTCCCTGCCTCTGATTCCCTGCCTCTGATTCCCTGCATCTGATTGCCCGCCTCTGATTCTCCGCCTCTATTCCCCACCTCTGATTCCCCACCTCTGATTCCCCGCTTCTGATTCCCCGCCTCTGATTCCCCGCCTCTGATTCCCCGCCTCTGATTCCCCACCTCTGATTCTCTGCCTCTCTTTCCGCTCAACTTTCCTGGCCTACTTTTCCCCACATATCTTTCCCCGCCTCTGATTTCACGCCTCTGATTCCACGCCTCTGATTCCCCGCCTTTGATTCCCCGCCTCTGATTCCCCGCCTCTGATTCCCCGCCTCTGATTCCCCTCCTCTGATACCCCGGCTCTGATTCCCCGCCTCTGATTCCCCGCCTCTGATTCCCCGCATCTGATTCCCCGCCTCTGATTCCCCGCCTCTGATTCCCCACCTCTGATTCCCCGCCTCTGATTCCCCGCCTCTTATTCCCCGCCTATGTTTACCCGCCTCTGTTTACCCGCCTCTGATTCCCCGCCTCTTATTCCCCGCCTATGTTTACCCGCCTCTGTTTACCCGCCTTTTTCCCTGCTTCAGATTCCCTGCCTCAGATTCCCTGCATCAGATTCCCTTCATCTGATTCCCTGCCTCTGATTCCCTGCCTCTGATTCCCCGCCTCTGATTCCCCGTCAGATTCCCCACCTCTGATTCCCCGCCTCTGATTCCCCGCCTCTGATTTCCCGCGTCTGATTCCATGCCTCTCTTTCCCTTCCTCTATTTCCGTGCCTCTTTCTCTGCATCTCGTTTCCCACATCTCATTTCCCCCTTCTGATAACCCGCATCAGATTCCCTGCAACAGATTCCCTGCCTCAGATTCCCTGCCTCAGATTCCCTGCATCAGATTCCCTTCATCTGATTCCCTGCCTCTGATTCCCCGCCTTTGATTCCCCACCTCTGAGTCCCTGCCTCAGATTCCTTGCCTCTGATTCTCTGCCTCTGATTCCCTGCCCCTGATTCCCTGCATCTGATTGCCCGCCTCTGATTCTCCGCCTCTGATTCCCCGCCTCTGATTCCCCGCCTCTGATTCCCCGCCTCTGATTCCTCGCCTCTGATTCCCCGCCTCTGATTCCCTGCCTCTGATAACCTGCCTCTGATTCCCTGCATCTGATTGCCCGCCTCTGATTCTCCGTCTCTGATTCCCCACCTCTGATTCCCCACCTCTGATTCCCCGCTTCTGATTCCCCGCCTCTGATTCCCCGCCTCTGATTCCCCGCCTCTGATTCCCCACCTCTGATTCTCTGCCTCCCTTTCCGCTCAACTTTCCTGGCCTACTTTTCCCCACATATCTTTCCCCGCCTCTGATTTCACGCCTCTGATTCCACGCCTCTGATTCCCCGCCTCTGATTCCCCGCCTCTGATTCCCCGCCTCTGATTCCCCGCCTCTGATTCCCCTCCTCTGATACCCCGGCTCTGATTCCCCGCCTCTGATTCCCCGCCTCTGATTCCCCGCATCTGATTCCCCGCCTCTGAATCCCCACCTCTGATTCCCCACCTCTGATTCCCCGCCTCTGATTCCCCGCCTCTTATTCCCCGCCTATGTTTACCCGCCTCTGTTTACCCGCCTCTGATTCCCCGCCTCTTATTCCCCGCCTATGTTTACCCGCCTCTGTTTACCCGCCTGTTTCCCTGCCTCAGATTCCCTGCCTCAGATTCCCTGCATCAGATTCCCTTCATCTGATTCCCTGCCTCTGATTTCCTGCCTCTGATTCCCCGCCTCTGATTCCCCGCCTCTGATTCCACACCTCTGATTCCCCCCTCTGATTCCCCGCCTCTGATTCCCCGCCTCTTATTCCCCGCCTCTGATTTCCCGCGTCTGATTCCATGCCTCTCTTTCCCTTCCTCTATTTCCGTGCCTCTTTCTCTGCATCTCGTTTCCCACATCTCATTTCCCCCTTTTGATAACCCGCATCAGATTCCCTGCAACAGATTCCCTGCCTCAGATTCCCTGCCTCAGATTCCCTGCATCAGATTCCCTTCATCTGATTCCCTGCCTCTGATTCCCCGCCTCTGATTCCCCACCTCTGAGTCCCTGCCTCAGATTCCCTGCATCTGATTCTCTGCCTCTGATTCCCTGCCCCTGATTCCCTGCATCTGATTGCCCGCCTCTGATTCTCCGCCTCTGATTCCCCGCCTCTGATTCCCCGCCTCTGATTCCCCGCCTCTGATTCCTCGCC
Source organism: Narcine bancroftii (assembly GCF_036971445.1). NCBI lineage: Eukaryota > Metazoa > Chordata > Chondrichthyes > Torpediniformes > Narcinidae > Narcine > Narcine bancroftii. The sequence continues at coordinate 711,192 of NW_027211891.1, read as the reverse complement.
TATGATTCCCCGCCTCTGATTCCCTGCCTCTGATAACCTGCCTCTGATTCCCTGCCTCTGATTCCCTGCCTCTGAGTCCCCACTTCTGATTCCCCGCATCCGATTCCGCAATCATGTTTCACCGCCTCTGATTTCCCGGCTCAGATTCACCCGCTCTGATTCCGCACCTCTGATTCCACGCCTCTCTTTCTGTGTCTCTGATTCCCCGCCTCTCATTCCACGCCTCTGATTACCCGCCTAGATACCCTGCCTCTCTTTCCCTGCCTCTATTTCCGTGCCTCTTTCTCTGCATCTCGTTTCCCACATCTCATTTCCCCCTTCTGATAACCCGCATCGGAATCCCTGCCACAGATTCCCTGCCTCAGATTCCCTGCCTCTGATTCCCTGCCTCTGATTTCCTGCATCTAATTGCCCGCCTCTGATTCCCCACCTCTGATTCCCTGCCTCTGATAACCTGCCTCTGATTCCCTGCCTCTGAATCCCGGCCTCTGAGTCCCCACCTCTGATTCCCCGTGTCCGATTCCGCACCCATGTTTCACCACCTCTGTTGCTCTGCTTCTGATTTCCCGGCTCAGATTCACCGGCTCTGATTCCTCACCTCTGATTCCACGCATCTCTTTCCTTGTCTCTGATTCCCCGCCTCTGATTCCACGCCTCTGATTACCCGCCTCTGATACCCTGCCTCTCTTTCCCTGCCTCTATTTCCATGCCTCTTTCTCTGCATCTCGTTTCCCACATCTCATTTCCCCCTTCTGATAATCCGCATCAGATTCCCTGCCACAGATTCCCTGCCTCAGATACCCTGCCTCAGATTCCCTGCATCAGATTCCCTTCATCTGATTCCCTGCCTCTGATTCCCCGCGGCTGATTCCCTGCCTCCGATTCCCCGCCTCTGTTTACCCGCCTGTTTCCCCGCCTCTGATTCACCACATCATATTCGCCACCTCAGGTTCCTGCATCTGATTCCCTGCCTCTGATTCCCTGCCTCTGATTCCCTGCATCTGATTGCCCGCCTCTGATACCCTGCCTCTGATTTCCCGCCTCTGATTCCCCGCCTCTGATTTCCCACCTCTGATTCCCCACTTCTGATTCCCCGCCTCTGATTCCCCGTCTCTGATTCCACGCCTCTGATTCCCCGCCTCTGATTCCGCGCCTCTGACTCCCTGCCTCTGATAACCTGCCTCTGAATCCCTGCCTCTGATTCCCTGCCTCTGAGTCCCCACTTCTGATTCCCCGCATCCGATTCCGCACCCATGTTTCACCGCCTCTGATTTCCCGGCTCAGATTCACCCGCTCTGATTCCGAACCTCTGATTCCACGCCTCTCTTTCTGTGTCTCTGATTCCCCGCCTCTCATTCCACGCCTCTGATTACCCGCCTAGATACCCTGCCTCTCTTTCCCTGCCTCTATTTCCGTGCCTCTTTCTCTGCATCTCGTTTCCCACATCTCATTTCCCCCTTCTGATAACCCGCATCGGAATCCCTGCCACAGATTCCCTGCCTCAGATTCCCTGCCTCTGATTCCCTGCCTTTGATTTCCTGCATCTGATTGCCCGCCTCTGATTCCCCACCTCTGATTCCCTGCCTCTGATAACCTGCCTCTGATTCCCTGCCTCTGATTCCCGGCCTCTGAGTCCCCACCTCTGATTCCCCGTGTCCGATTCCGCACCCATGTTTCACCACCTCTGTTGCTCTGCTTCTGATTTCCCGGCTCAGATTCACCGGCTCTGATTCCTCACCTCTGATTCCACGCCTCTCTTTCCTTGTCTCTGATTCCCCGCCTCTGATTCCACGCCTCTGATTACCCGCCTCTCATACCCTGCCTCTCTTTCCCTGCCTCTATTTCCGTGCCTCTTTCTCTGCATCTCGTTTCCCACATCTCATTTCCCCCTTCTGATAATCCGCATCAGATTCCCTGCCACAGATTCCCTGCCTCAGATACCCTGCCTCAGATTCCCTGCATCAGATTCCCTTCATCTGATTCCCTGCCTCTGATTCCCCGCGGCTGATTCCCTGCCTCCGATTCCCCGCCTCTGTTTACCCGCCTGTTTCCCCGCCTCTGATTCACCACATCATATTCGCCACCTCAGGTTCCCTGCCTCTGATTCCCTGCCTCTGATTCCCTGCCTCTGAGTCCCTGCCTCAGATTCCCTGCCTCTGATTCTCTGCCTCTGATTCCCTGCCCCTGATTCCCTGCATCTGATTTCCCACCTCTGATTCCCCACTTCTGATTCCCCGCCTCTGATTCCCCGTCTCTGATTCCACGCCTCTGATTCCCCGCCTCTGATTCCGCGCCTCTGACTCCCCGCCTCTGATACCCCGCCTCTGATTCCCCGCCTCTGATTCTCTGCATCTGATTCCCCGCCTCAGATTCCCCGCCTCTGATTCCCCGACTCTGATTCACCACCTCTGATTCCCCGCCTCTGATTCCCCGCCTCTGATTCCCCGCCTATGTTTACCCGCCTCTGTTTACCCGCCTGTTTTCCCGCCTCTGATTGCCCACCTCAGATTCCCTGCCTCAGATTCCCTGTCTCAGATTCCCTGCCTCTGATTCCCTGCCTCTGATTCCCTGCATCTGATTGCCCGCCTCTGATTACCTGCCTCTGATTCCGCGCCTCTGATTCCCCGCCTCTGATACCCCGCCTCTGATTCCCCGCCTCTGATTCCCTGCATCTGATTCCCCGCCTCTGATTCCCCGCCTCTGATTCCCCGCCTCTGATTCCCCGTCTATGTTTACCCGCCTCTGTTTACCCGCCTGTTTTCCCGCCTCTGATTGCCCACCTCAGATTCCCTGCCTCAGATTCCCTGCCTCAGATTCCCTGCCTCTGATTCCCTGCCTCTGATTCCCTGCATCTGATTGCCCGCCTCTGATTACCTGCCTCTGATTCCCCGCCTCTGATTCCCCACCTCTGATTCCCCACTTCTGATCCCCGCCTCTGATTCCCCGCGTCTGATTCCCCGCCTGTGATTCACCGCCTCTGATTCTCCGCCTCTGATTCCCCACCTCTGATTCCCCACCTCTGATTGCCCCGCCTCTGATTCGCTGATTCTGATTCCCCGCCTCTGATTCCCCAGCTCTGATTCCCCACTTCTGATTCCCCGCCTCTGATTCCCCGCCTCTGATTGCACGCCTCTGATTCCCCGCCTCTGATTCCCCGCCTCTGATTCCCCGCCTCTGATTCCCCTCCTCTGATACCCCGCCTCTGATTCCCCACCTCTGATTCCCCTCATCTGATTCCCCGCCTCTGATTCCCCGACTCTGATTCCCTGCCTCTGATTCCCCGCCTCTGATTCCGCGCCTCTGATTCCCCGCCTATGTTTACCCGCCTCTGTTTACCCACCTGTATCCCCGCCTCTGATTCCCCACCTCAGATTCCCTGCCTCAGATTCCCTGCCTCTGATTCCCTGCCTCTGATTCCCTGCCTCTGATTCCCTGCATCTGATTGCCCGCCTCTGATTCTCCGCCTCTGATTCCCCGCCTCTGATTCCCCACCTCTGATTCCCCGCTTCTGATTCCCTGCCTCTGATTCCCCGCCTCTGATTCCCCGCCTCTGATTCCCCGCCTCTGATTCCCCACCTCTGATTCAATGCCTCCCTTTCCGCTCAACTTTCCTGGCCTACTTTTCCCCACATATTTTTCCCCGCCTCTGATTTCCCGCCTCTGATTCCACGCCTCTGATTCCCCGCCTATGTTTACCCGCCTCTGTTTAACCGCCTGTTTTCCCGCCTCTGATTCCCCACCACAGATTCCCTGCCTCAGATTCCCTGCCTCAGATTCCCCGCATCAGATTCCCTTCATTTGATTCCCTGCGTCTGGTTCCCTGCCTCTGATTCCCTGCCTCTGATTCCCTGCATCTGATTGCCCGCCTCTGATTCCCCCCCTCTGATTCCCCGCCTCTGATTCCACACCTCTGATACCCCACTTCTGATTCCCCGCCTCTGATTCCCCGCCTCTGATTCCCCGCATCTGATTCACCGCCTCTGATTCCCTGCCTCTGATTCCCCGCCTCTGATTCCCCACTTCTGATTGCCCGCCTCTGATTCCACGCCTCTGATTCCCCGCCTCTGATTCCCCACCTCTGATTCCCCACTTCTGATTCCCCACCTCTGATTCCCCGCCTCTGATTCCACGCCTCTGATTCCCCACCTCTGATTCCCCACTTCTGATTCCCCACCTCTGATTCTCCGCCTCTGATACCCTGCCTCTGATAACTTTTTACTGATTCCCTGCCTCAGATTCCCTGCCTCCGATTCCCTGCCTCAGATTCCCTGCCTCAGTTTCCCTGCATTAGATTCCCTTCATCTGATTCCCTGCCTCTGATTCCCCGCCTCTGATTCCCCGCATCTGATTCCCCACCTCTGTCTCTATGCCTCTATTTTGCCTGCACTCTTTCCCCTCCACTCTTTCCGTGCCTCTCTTTCCCTCCCTCATTTTCAACAACTCTGTTTGATCTGTTCTGTGTACCTAATTTTCAACACACAAGTTCCAACCACTATGTTTCGCCCATCTCTTTCGCTGCATCTATTGATGCAGCTATGTTTACCTGCTTCTGTTTACCCGCCTGTTTCCCCACATCTCTTTCCCCACCTCTGATTCCACGCCTCTGATTCCCCGCCTCTGATTCCCCGCCTCTGATTCCCCGCCTCTGATTCACCGCCTCCCTTTCCGAGCAACTTTCCTGGCCTACGTTTCCCCACATCTCTTTCCCCTCCTCTGATTCCACGCCTCAGATTCGCCGCCTCTGATTTCCTGCCTCTGATTCCCTGCCTCTGATTCCCCGCCTCTGATTCCCCACCTCTGATTCCCCTCTCTGATTCCCCGCCTCTGATTCCCCGCCTCTGATTCCCCACCTCTGATTCCCCGCCTCTGATTCCCTGCCTCTCTTTTCCTGCCTCTATTTCCGTGCCTCTTTCTCTGCATCTCATTTCCCACATCTCATTTCCCCCTTCTGATAACCCGCATAAGATTCCCTGCCACAGATTCCCTGCCTCAGATTCCCTGCCTCAGATTCCCTGCATCAGATTCCCTTCATCTGATTCCCTGCCTCTGATTCCCCGCCTCTGATTCCCCACCTCTGATTCCCTGCCTCAGATTCCCTGCCTCTGATTCCCTGCCTCTGATTCCCTGCCTCTGATTTCCTGCATCTGATTGCCCGCCTCTAATTCTCCGCCTCTGATTCCCCGCCTCTGATTCCCCGCCTCTGATTCCCCGCCTCTGATTCCCCGCCTCTGATTCCCCGCCTCTGATTCCCTGCCTCTGATAACCTGCCTCTGATTCCCTGCCTCTGATTCCCTGCCTCTGAGTCCCCACCTCTGATTCCCCACGTCCGATTCCGCACCAATGTTTCACTGCCTCTGTTGCTCTGCTTCTGTTTTCCCGGCTCAGATTCACCGGCTCTGATTCCGCACCTCTGATTCCTCGCCTCTCATTCTGTGTCTCTGATTCCCCGCCTCCGATTCCACGCCTCTGATTACCCGCCTCTGATACCCTGCCTCTGATTCCCTGCATCTGAGTCCCCACCTCTGATTCCCCGCGTCCGATTCCGCACCCATGATTCACCACCTCTGTTGCTCTGCTTCTGATTTCCCGGCTCAGATTCACCGGCTCTGATTCCCCGCCTCTGATTCCACGCCTCTGATTACCCGCCTCTGATACCCTGCCTCTCTTTCCCTGCCTCTATTTCCGTGCCTCTTTCTCTGCATCTCGTTTCCCACATCTCATTTCCACCTTCTGATAACCCGCATCAGATTCCCTGCCACAGATTTCCTGCCTCAGATACCCGGCCTCAGATTCCCTGCATCAGATTCCCTTCATCTGATTCCCTGCCTCTGATTCCCCGCGGCTGATTCCCTGCCTCTGATTCCCCGCCTCTGTTTACCCGACTGTTTCCCCGCCTCTGATTCACCACCTCATATTCGCCATCTCAGGTTCCCTGCCTCTGATTCCCTGCCTCTGATTCCCTGCCTCTGATTCCCTGCATCTGATTGCCCGCCTCTGATACCCAGCCTCTGATTCCCCGCCTCTGATTCACCGCCTCTGATTCCCAGCCTCTGATTTCCCACCTCTGATTCCCCACTTCTGATTCCCCGCCTCTGATTCCCCGTCTCTGATTCCACGCCTCTGATTCCCCGCTTATGTTTACCCGCCTCTGTTTAACCGCCTGTTTTCCCGCCTCTGATTCCCCACCACAGATTCCCTGCCTCAGATTCCCTGCCTCAGATTCCCCGCATCAGATTCCCTTCATTTGATTCCCTGCGTCTGGTTCCCTGCCTCTGATTCCCTGCCTCTGATTCCCTGCATCTGATTGCCCGCCTCTGATTCCCCGCCTCTGATTCCCCGCCTCCGATTCCACGCCTCTGATTACCCACCTCTGATACCCTGCCTCTGATTCCCTGCCTCTGAGTCCCCACCTCTGATTCCCCGCGTCCGATTCCGCACCCATGATTCACCACCTCTGTTGCTCTGCTTCTGATTTCCCGGCTCAGATTCACCGGCTCTGATTCCCCGCCTCTGATTCCACGCCTCTGATTACCCGCCTCTGATACCCTGCCTCTCTTTCCCTGCCTCTATTTCCGTGCCTCTTTCTCTGCATCTCGTTTCCCACATCTCATTTCCACCTTCTGATAACCCGCATCAGATTCCCTGCCACAGATTTCCTGCCTCAGATACCCTGCCTCAGATTCCCTGCATCAGATTCCCTTCATCTGATTCCCTGCCTCTGATTCCCCGCGGCTGATTCCCTGCCTCTGATTCCCCACTTCTGATCCCCGCCTCTGATTCCCCGCGTCTGATTCCCCGCCTGTGATTCACCGCCTCTGATTCCCCGCCTCTGATTCCCCACCTCTGATTCCCCACCTCTGATTGCCCCGCCTCTGATTCGCTGATTCTGATTCCCCGCCTCTGATTCCCCAGCTCTGATTCCCCACTTCTGATTCCCCGCCTCTGATTCCCCGCCTCTGATTGCACGCCTCTGATTCCCCGCCTCTGATTCCCCGCCTCTGATTCCCCGCCTCTGATTCCCCTCCTCTGATACCCCGCCTCTGATTCCCCACCTCTGATTCCCCTCATCTGATTCCCCGCCTCTGATTCCCCGACTCTGATTCCCTGCCTCTGATTCCCCGCCTCTGATTCCGCGCCTCTGATTCCCCGCCTATGTTTACCCGCCTCTGTTTACCCACCTGTATCCCCGCCTCTGATTCCCCACCTCAGATTCCCTGCCTCAGATTCCCTGCCTCTGATTCCCTGCCTCTGATTCCCTGCCTCTGATTCCCTGCATCTGATTGCCCGCCTCTGATTCTCCGCCTCTGATTCCCCGCCTCTGATTCCCCACCTCTGATTCCCCGCTTCTGATTCCCTGCCTCTGATTCCCCGCCTCTGATTCCCCGCCTCTGATTCCCCGCCTCTGATTCCCCACCTCTGATTCAATGCCTCCCTTTCCGCTCAACTTTCCTGGCCTACTTTTCCCCACATATTTTTCCCCGCCTCTGATTTCCCGCCTCTGATTCCACGCCTCTGATTCCCCGCCTATGTTTACCCGCCTCTGTTTAACCGCCTGTTTTCCCGCCTCTGATTCCCCACCACAGATTCCCTGCCTCAGATTCCCTGCCTCAGATTCCCCGCATCAGATTCCCTTCATTTGATTCCCTGCGTCTGGTTCCCTGCCTCTGATTCCCTGCCTCTGATTCCCTGCATCTGATTGCCCGCCTCTGATTCCCCCCCTCTGATTCCCCGCCTCTGATTCCACACCTCTGATACCCCACTTCTGATTCCCCGCCTCTGATTCCCCGCCTCTGATTCCCCGCATCTGATTCACCGCCTCTGATTCCCTGCCTCTGATTCCCCGCCTCTGATTCCCCACTTCTGATTGCCCGCCTCTGATTCCACGCCTCTGATTCCCCGCCTCTGATTCCCCACCTCTGATTCCCCACTTCTGATTCCCCACCTCTGATTCCCCGCCTCTGATTCCACGCCTCTGATTCCCCACCTCTGATTCCCCACTTCTGATTCCCCACCTCTGATTCTCCGCCTCTGATACCCTGCCTCTGATAACTTTTTACTGATTCCCTGCCTCAGATTCCCTGCCTCCGATTCCCTGCCTCAGATTCCCTGCCTCAGTTTCCCTGCATTAGATTCCCTTCATCTGATTCCCTGCCTCTGATTCCCCGCCTCTGATTCCCCGCATCTGATTCCCCACCTCTGTCTCTATGCCTCTATTTTGCCTGCACTCTTTCCCCTCCACTCTTTCCGTGCCTCTCTTTCCCTCCCTCATTTTCAACAACTCTGTTTGATCTGTTCTGTGTACCTAATTTTCAACACACAAGTTCCAACCACTATGTTTCGCCCATCTCTTTCGCTGCATCTATTGATGCAGCTATGTTTACCTGCTTCTGTTTACCCGCCTGTTTCCCCACATCTCTTTCCCCACCTCTGATTCCACGCCTCTGATTCCCCGCCTCTGATTCCCCGCCTCTGATTCCCCGCCTCTGATTCACCGCCTCCCTTTCCGAGCAACTTTCCTGGCCTACGTTTCCCCACATCTCTTTCCCCTCCTCTGATTCCACGCCTCAGATTCGCCGCCTCTGATTTCCTGCCTCTGATTCCCTGCCTCTGATTCCCCGCCTCTGATTCCCCACCTCTGATTCCCCTCTCTGATTCCCCGCCTCTGATTCCCCGCCTCTGATTCCCCACCTCTGATTCCCCGCCTCTGATTCCCTGCCTCTCTTTTCCTGCCTCTATTTCCGTGCCTCTTTCTCTGCATCTCATTTCCCACATCTCATTTCCCCCTTCTGATAACCCGCATAAGATTCCCTGCCACAGATTCCCTGCCTCAGATTCCCTGCCTCAGATTCCCTGCATCAGATTCCCTTCATCTGATTCCCTGCCTCTGATTCCCCGCCTCTGATTCCCCACCTCTGATTCCCTGCCTCAGATTCCCTGCCTCTGATTCCCTGCCTCTGATTCCCTGCCTCTGATTTCCTGCATCTGATTGCCCGCCTCTAATTCTCCGCCTCTGATTCCCCGCCTCTGATTCCCCGCCTCTGATTCCCCGCCTCTGATTCCCCGCCTCTGATTCCCCGCCTCTGATTCCCTGCCTCTGATAACCTGCCTCTGATTCCCTGCCTCTGATTCCCTGCCTCTGAGTCCCCACCTCTGATTCCCCACGTCCGATTCCGCACCAATGTTTCACCGCCTCTGTTGCTCTGCTTCTGTTTTCCCGGCTCAGATTCACCGGCTCTGATTCCGCACCTCTGATTCCTCGCCTCTCATTCTGTGTCTCTGATTCCCCGCCTCCGATTCCACGCCTCTGATTACCCGCCTCTGATACCCTGCCTCTGATTCCCTGCATCTGAGTCCCCACCTCTGATTCCCCGCGTCCGATTCCGCACCCATGATTCACCACCTCTGTTGCTCTGCTTCTGATTTCCCGGCTCAGATTCACCGGCTCTGATTCCCCGCCTCTGATTCCACGCCTCTGATTACCCGCCTCTGATACCCTGCCTCTCTTTCCCTGCCTCTATTTCCGTGCCTCTTTCTCTGCATCTCGTTTCCCACATCTCATTTCCACCTTCTGATAACCCGCATCAGATTCCCTGCCACAGATTTCCTGCCTCAGATACCCGGCCTCAGATTCCCTGCATCAGATTCCCTTCATCTGATTCCCTGCCTCTGATTCCCCGCGGCTGATTCCCTGCCTCTGATTCCCCGCCTCTGTTTACCCGACTGTTTCCCCGCCTCTGATTCACCACCTCATATTCGCCATCTCAGGTTCCCTGCCTCTGATTCCCTGCCTCTGATTCCCTGCCTCTGATTCCCTGCATCTGATTGCCCGCCTCTGATACCCAGCCTCTGATTCCCGCCTCTGATTCACCGCCTCTGATTCCCAGCCTCTGATTTCCCACCTCTGATTCCCCACTTCTGATTCCCCGCCTCTGATTCCCCGTCTCTGATTCCACGCCTCTGATTCCCCGCTTATGTTTACCCGCCTCTGTTTAACCGCCTGTTTTCCCGCCTCTGATTCCCCACCACAGATTCCCTGCCTCAGATTCCCTGCCTCAGATTCCCCGCATCAGATTCCCTTCATTTGATTCCCTGCGTCTGGTTCCCTGCCTCTGATTCCCTGCCTCTGATTCCCTGCATCTGATTGCCCGCCTCTGATTCCCCGCCTCTGATTCCCCGCCTCCGATTCCACGCCTCTGATTACCCGCCTCTGATACCCTGCCTCTGATTCCCTGCCTCTGAGTCCCCACCTCTGATTCCCCGCGTCCGATTCCGCACCCATGATTCACCACCTCTGTTGCTCTGCTTCTGATTTCCCGGCTCAGATTCACCGGCTCTGATTCCCCGCCTCTGATTCCACGCCTCTGATTACCCGCCTCTGATACCCTGCCTCTCTTTCCCTGCCTCTATTTCCGTGCCTCTTTCTCTGCATCTCGTTTCCCACATCTCATTTCCACCTTCTGATAACCCGCATCAGATTCCCTGCCACAGATTTCCTGCCTCAGATACCCTGCCTCAGATTCCCTGCATCAGATTCCCTTCATCTGATTCCCTGCCTCTGATTCCCCGCGGCTGATTCCCTGCCTCTGATTCCCCGCCTCTGTTTACCCGACTGTTTCCCCGCCTCTGATTCACCACCTCATATTCGCCATCTCAGGTTCCCTGCCTCTGATTCCCTGCCTCTGATTCCCTGCCTCTGATTCCCTGCATCTGATTGCCCGCCTCTGATACCCTGCCTCTGATTCCCCGCCTCTGATTCACCGCCTCTGATTCCCAGCCTCTGATTTCCCACCTCTGATTCCCCACTTCTGATTCCCCGCCTCTGATTCCCCGTCTCTGATTCCACGCCTCTGATTCCCCGCCTCTGATTCCGCGCCTCTGATTCCCCGCCTCTGATACCCCGCCTCTGATTCCTCGCCTCTGATTCCCTGCATCTGATTCCCCGCCTCAGATTCCCCGACTCTGATTCCCCGCCTCTGATTCCCCGCCTCTGATTCCCCGCCTCTGATTCCCCGTCTATGTTTACCTGCCTCTGTTTACCCGCCTGTTTTCCCGCCTCTGATTGCCCACCTCAGATTCCCTGCCTCAGATTCCCTGCCTCAGATTCCCTGCCTCTGATTCCCTGCCTCTGATTCCCTGCATCTGATTGCCCGCCTCTGATTACCTGCCTCTGATTCCCCGCCTCTGATTCCCCACCTCTGATTCCCCACTTCTGATCCCCGCCTCTGATTCCCCGCGTCTGATTCCCCGCCTGTGATTCACCGCCTCTGATTCCCCGCCTCTGATTCCCCACCTCTGATTCCCCACCTCTGATTGCCCCGCCTCTGATTCGCTGATTCTGATTCCCCGCCTCTGATTCCCCAGCTCTGATTCCCCACTTCTGATTCCCCGCCTCTGATTCCCCGCCTCTGATTGCACGCCTCTGATTCCCCGCCTCTGATTCCCCGCCTCTGATTCCCCGCCTCTGATTCCCCTCCTCTGATACCCCGCCTCTGATTCCCCACCTCTGATTCCCCTCATCTGATTCCCCGCCTCTGATTCCCCACTTCTGATTCCCCACCTCTGATTCCGCGCCTCTGATTCCCCGCCTATGTTTACCCGCCTCTGTTTACCCACCTGTATCCCCGCCTCTGATTCCCCACCTCAGATTCCATGCCTCAGATTCCCTGCCTCTGATTCCCTGCCTCTGATTCCCTGCCTCTGATTCCCTGCATCTGATTGCCCGCCTCTGATTCTCCGCCTCTGATTCCCCGCCTCTGATTCCCCACCTCTGATTCCCCGCTTCTGATTCCCTGCCTCTGATTCCCCGCCTCTGATTCCCCGCCTCTGATTCCCCGCCTCTGATTCCCCACCTCTGATTCAATGCCTCCCTTTCCGCTCAACTTTCCTGGCCTACTTTTCCCCACATATTTTTCCCCGTCTCTGATTTCCCGCCTCTGATTCCACGCCTCTGATTCCCCGCCTATGTTTACCCGCCTCTGTTTAACCGCCTGTTTTCCCGCCTCTGATTCCCCACCACAGATTCCCTGCCTCAGATTCCCTGCCTCAGATTCCCCGCATCAGATTCCCTTCATTTGATTCCCTGCGTCTGGTTCCCTGCCTCTGATTCCCTGCCTCTGATTCCCTGCATCTGATTGCCCGCCTCTGATTCCCCCCCTCTGATTCCCCGCCTCTGATTCCCCACCTCTGATACCCCACTTCTGATTCCCCGCCTCTGATTCCCCGCCTCTGATTCCCCGCATCTGATTCACCGCCTCTGATTCCCTGCCTCTGATTCCCCGCCTCTGATTCCCCACTTCTGATTGCCCGCCTCTGATTCCACGCCTCTGATTCCCCGCCTCTGATTCCCCACCTCTGATTCCCCACTTCTGATTCCCCACCTCTGATTCCCCGCCTCTGATTCCACGCCTCTGATTCCCCACCTCTGATTCCCCACTTCTGATTCCCCACCTCTGATTCTCCGCCTCTGATACCCTGCCTCTGATAACTTTTTACTGATTCCCTGCCTCAGATTCCCTGCCTCCGATTCCCTGCCTCAGATTCCCTGCCTCAGTTTCCCTGCATTAGATTCCCTTCATCTGATTCCCTGCCTCTGATTCCCCGCCTCTGATTCCCCGCATCTGATTCCCCACCTCTGTCTCTATGCCTCTATTTTGCCTGCACTCTTTCCCCTCCACTCTTTCCGTGCCTCTCTTTCCCTCCCTCATTTTCAACAACTCTGTTTGATCTGTTCTGTGTACCTAATTTTCAACACACAAGTTCCAACCACTATGTTTCGCCCATCTCTTTCGCTGCATCTATTGATGCAGCTATGTTTACCTGCTTCTGTTTACCCGCCTGTTTCCCCACATCTCTTTCCCCACCTCTGATTCCACGCCTCTGATTCCCCGCCTCTGATTCCCCGCCTCTGATTCCCCGCCTCTGATTCACCGCCTCCCTTTCCGAGCAACTTTCCTGGCCTACGTTTCCCCACATCTCTTTCCCCTCCTCTGATTCCACGCCTCAGATTCGCCGCCTCTGATTTCCTGCCTCTGATTCCCTGCCTCTGATTCCCCGCCTCTGATTCCCCACCTCTGATTCCCCTCTCTGATTCCCCGCCTCTGATTCCCCGCCTCTGATTCCCCACCTCTGATTCCCCGCCTCTGATTCCCTGCCTCTCTTTTCCTGCCTCTATTTCCGTGCCTCTTTCTCTGCATCTCATTTCCCACATCTCATTTCCCCCTTCTGATAACCCGCATAAGATTCCCTGCCACAGATTCCCTGCCTCAGATTCCCTGCCTCAGATTCCCTGCATCAGATTCCCTTCATCTGATTCCCTGCCTCTGATTCCCCGCCTCTGATTCCCCACCTCTGATTCCCTGCCTCAGATTCCCTGCCTCTGATTCCCTGCCTCTGATTCCCTGCCTCTGATTTCCTGCATCTGATTGCCCGCCTCTAATTCTCCGCCTCTGATTCCCCGCCTCTGATTCCCCGCCTCTGATTCCCCGCCTCTGATTCCCCGCCTCTGATTCCCCGCCTCTGATTCCCTGCCTCTGATAACCTGCCTCTGATTCCCTGCCTCTGATTCCCTGCCTCTGAGTCCACACCTCTGATTCCCCACGTCCGATCCCGCACCAATGTTTCACCGCCTCTGTTGCTCTGCTTCTGTTTTCCCGGCTCAGATTCACCGGCTCTGATTCCGCACCTCTGATTCCTCGCCTCTCATTCTGTGTCTCTGATTCCCCGCCTCCGATTCCACGCCTCTGATTACCCGCCTCTGATACCCTGCCTCTGATTCCCTGCATCTGAGTCCCCACCTCTGATTCCCCGCGTCCGATTCCGCACCCATGATTCACCACCTCTGTTGCTCTGCTTCTGATTTCCCGGCTCAGATTCACCGGCTCTGATTCCCCGCCTCTGATTCCACGCCTCTGATTACCCGCCTCTGATACCCTGCCTCTCTTTCCCTGCCTCTATTTCCGTGCCTCTTTCTCTGCATCTCGTTTCCCACATCTCATTTCCACCTTCTGATAACCCGCATCAGATTCCCTGCCACAGATTTCCTGCCTCAGATACCCGGCCTCAGATTCCCTGCATCAGATTCCCTTCATCTGATTCCCTGCCTCTGATTCCCCGCGGCTGATTCCCTGCCTCTGATTCCCCGCCTCTGTTTACCCGACTGTTTCCCCGCCTCTGATTCACCACCTCATATTCGCCATCTCAGGTTCCCTGCCTCTGATTCCCTGCCTCTGATTCCCTGCCTCTGATTCCCTGCATCTGATTGCCCGCCTCTGATACCCAGCCTCTGATTCCCCGCCTCTGATTCACCGCCTCTGATTCCCAGCCTCTGATTTCCCACCTCTGATTCCCCACTTCTGATTCCCCGCCTCTGATTCCCCGTCTCTGATTCCACGCCTCTGATTCCCCGCTTATGTTTACCCGCCTCTGTTTAACCGCCTGTTTTCCCGCCTCTGATTCCCCACCACAGATTCCCTGCCTCAGATTCCCTGCCTCAGATTCCCCGCATCAGATTCCCTTCATTTGATTCCCTGCGTCTGGTTCCCTGCCTCTGATTCCCTGCCTCTGATTCCCTGCATCTGATTGCCCGCCTCTGATTCCCCGCCTCTGATTCCCCGCCTCCGATTCCACGCCTCTGATTACCCGCCTCTGATACCCTGCCTCTGATTCCCTGCCTCTGAGTCCCCACCTCTGATTCCCCGCGTCCGATTCCGCACCCATGATTCACCACCTCTGTTGCTCTGCTTCTGATTTCCCGGCTCAGATTCACCGGCTCTGATTCCCCGCCTCTGATTCCACGCCTCTGATTACCCGCCTCTGATACCCTGCCTCTCTTTCCCTGCCTCTATTTCCGTGCCTCTTTCTCTGCATCTCGTTTCCCACATCTCATTTCCACCTTCTGATAACCCGCATCAGATTCCCTGCCACAGATTTCCTGCCTCAGATACCCTGCCTCAGATTCCCTGCATCAGATTCCCTTCATCTGATTCCCTGCCTCTGATTCCCCGCGGCTGATTCCCTGCCTCTGATTCCCCGCCTCTGTTTACCCGACTGTTTCCCCGCCTCTGATTCACCACCTCATATTCGCCATCTCAGGTTCCCTGCCTCTGATTCCCTGCCTCTGATTCCCTGCCTCTGATTCCCTGCATCTGATTGCCCGCCTCTGATACCCTGCCTCTGATTCCCCGCCTCTGATTCACCGCCTCTGATTCCCAGCCTCTGATTTCCCACCTCTGATTCCCCACTTCTGATTCCCCGCCTCTGATTCCCCGTCTCTGATTCCACGCCTCTGATTCCCCGCCTCTGATTCCGCGCCTCTGATTCCCCGCCTCTGATACCCCGCCTCTGATTCCCCGCCTCTGATTCCCTGCATCTGATTCCCCGCCTCAGATTCCCCGACTCTGATTCCCCGCCTCTGATTCCCCGCCTCTGATTCCCCGCCTCTGATTCCCCGTCTATGTTTACCCGCCTCTGTTTACCCGCCTGTTTTCCCGCCTCTGATTGCCCACCTCAGATTCCCTGCCTCAGATTCCCTGCCTCAGATTCCCTGCCTCTGATTCCCTGCCTCTGATTCCCTGCATCTGATTGCCCGCCTCTGATTACCTGCCTCTGATTCCCCGCCTCTGATTCCCCACCTCTGATTCCCCACTTCTGATCCCCGCCTCTGATTCCCCGCGGCTGATTCCCCGCCTGTGATTCACCGCCTCTGATTCCCCGCCTCTGATTCCCCACCTCTGATTCCCCACCTCTGATTGCCCCGCCTCTGATTCGCTGATTCTGATTCCCCGCCTCTGATTCCCCAGCTCTGATTCCCCACTTCTGATTCCCCGCCTCTGATTCCCCGCCTCTGATTGCACGCCTCTGATTCCCCGCCTCTGATTCCCCGCCTCTGATTCCCCGCCTCTGATTCCCCTCCTCTGATACCCCGCCTCTGATTCCCCACCTCTGATTCCCCTCATCTGATTCCCCGCCTCTGATTCCCAACTTCTGATTCCCCACCTCTGATTCCCCGCCTCTGATTCCACGCCTCTGATTACCCGCCTCTGATACCCTGCCTCTCTTTCCCTGCCTCTATTTCCGTGCCTCTTTCTCTGCATCTCGTTTCCCACATCTCATTTCCCCCTTCTGATAATCCGCATCAGATTCCCTGCCACAGATTCCCTGCCTCAGATACCCTGCCTCAGATTCCCTGCATCAGATTCCCTTCATCTGATTCCCTGCCTCTGATTCCCCGCGGCTGATTCCCTGCCTCCGATTCCCCGCCTCTGTTTACCCGCCTGTTTCCCCGCCTCTGATTCACCACATCATATTCGCCACCTCAGGTTCCCTGCCTCTGATTCCCTGCCTCTGATTCCCTGCCTCTGATTCCCTGCATCTGATTGCCCGCCTCTGATACCCTGCCTCTGATTTCCCGCCTCTGATTCCCTGCCTCTGATTTCCCACCTCTGATTCCCCACTTCTGATTCCCCGCCTCTGATTCCCCGTCTCTGATTCCACGTCTCTGATTCCCCGCCTCTGATTCCGCGCCTCTGACTCCCCGCCTCTGATACCCCGCCTCTGATTCCCCGCCTCTGATTCTCTGCATCTGATTCCCCACCTCAGATTCCCCGCCTCTGATTCCCCGACTCTGATTCCCCACCTCTGATTCCCCGCCTCTGATTCCCCGCCTCTGATTCCCCGCCTATGTTTACCCGCCTCTGTTTACCCGCCTGTTTTCCCGCCTCTGATTGCCCACCTCAGATTCCCTGCCTCAGATTCCCTGTCTCAGATTCCCTGCCTCTGATTCCATGCCTCTGATTCCCTGCATCTGATTGCCCGCCTCTGATTACCTGCCTCTGATTCCCCGCCTCTGATTCCCCACCTCTGATTCCCCCCTTCTGATTCCCCGCCTCTGATTCCCGCGTCTGATTCCCCACCTCTGATTCCCCTCCTCTGATTCCCCACCTCTGATTGCCCGCCTCTGATACCCTGATTCTGATTCCCCGCCTCTGATTCCCCACCTCTGATTCCCCGCCTCTGATTCCCCACCTCTGATTCCCCGCATCTGATTCCCCGCCTCTGATTCCCCGCCTCTGATTCCCCGCCTCTGATTCCCCGCCTCTGATTCTGCGCCTCTGATTCCCCGCCTATGTTTACCCGCCTCTGTTTACCCACCTGTTTCCCCGCCTCTGATTCCCCACCTCAGATTCCCTGCCTCAGATTCCCTGCCTCTGATTCCCTGCCTCTGATTCCCTGCCTCTGATTCCCTGCATCTGATTGCCCGCCTCTGATTCTCCGCCTCTGATTCCCCACCTCTGATTCCCCACCTCTGATTCCCCGCTTCTGATTCCCCGCCTCTGATTCCCCGCCTCTGATTCCCCGCCTCTGATTCCCCACCTCTGATTCTCTGCCTCCCTTTCCGCTCAACTTTCCTGGCCTACTTTTCCCCACATATCTTTCCCTGCCTCTGATTTCCCGCCTCTGATTCCACGCCTCTGATTCCCCGCCTCTGATTCCCCGCCTCTGATTCCCCGCCTCTGATTCCCCGCCTCTGATTCCCCTCCTCTGATACCCCGGCTCTGATTCCCCGCCTCTGATTCCCCGCCTCTGATTCCCCGCATCTGATTCCCCGCCTCTGATTCCCCGCCTCTGATTCCCCACCTCTGATTCCCCGCCTCAGATTCCCCGCCTCTTATTCCCCGCCTATGTTTACCCGCCTCTGTTTACCCGCCTCTGATTCCCCGCCTCTTATTCCCCGCCTATGTTTACCCGCCTCTGTTTACCCGCCTGTTTCCCTGCCTCAGATTCCCTGCCTCAGATTCCCTGCATCAGATTCCCTTCATCTGATTCCCTGCCTCTGATTCCCTGCCTCTGATTCCCCGCCTCTGATTCCCCGCCTCTGATTCCCCACCTCTGATTCCCCCCTCTGATTCCACGCCTCTGATTCCCCGCCTCTGATTCCCCGCCTCTGATTTCCCGCGTCTGATTCCATGCCTCTCTTTCCCTTCCTCTATTTCCGTGCCTCTTTCTCTGCATCTCGTTTCCCACATCTCATTTCCCCCTTCTGATAACCCGCATCAGATTCCCTGCAACAGATTCCCTGCCTCAGATTCCCTGCCTCAGATTCCCTGCATCAGATTCCCTTCATCTGATTCCCTGCCTCTGATTCCCCGCCTCTGATTCCCCACCTCTGAGTCCCTGCCTCAGATTCCCTGCCTCTGATTCTCTGCCTCTGATTCCCTGCCCCTGATTCCCTGCATTTGATTGCCCGCCTCTGATTCTCCGCCTCTGATTCCCCGCCTCTGATTCCCCGCCTCTGATTCCCCGCCTCTGATTCCTCGCCTCTGATTCCCCGCCTCTGATTCCCTGCCTCTGATAACCTGCCTCTGATTCCCTGCCTCTGATTCCCTGCCTCTGAGTCCCCACTTCTGATTCCCCGCATCCGATTCCGCACCCATGTTTCACCGCCTCTGATTTCCCGGCTCAGATTCACCCGCTCTGATTCCGCACCTCTGATTCCACGCCTCTCTTTCTGTGTCTCTGATTCCCCGCCTCTCATTCCACGCCTCTGATTACCCGCCTAGATACCCTGCCTCTCTTTCCCTGCCTCTATTTCCGTGCCTCTTTCTCTGCATCTCGTTTCCCACATCTCATTTCCCCCTTCTGATAACCCGCATCGGAATCCCTGCCACAGATTCCCTGCCTCAGATTCCCTGCCTCTGATTCCCTGCCTCTGATTTCCTGCATCTGATTGCCCGCCTCTGATTCTCCGCCTCTGATTCCCCGCCTCTGATTCCCCGCCTCTGATTCCCCACCTCTGATTCCCCGCCTCTGATTCCCCACCTCTGATTCCCTGCCTCTGATAACCTGCCTCTGATTCCCTGCCTCTGATTCCCGGCCTCTGAGTCCCCACCTCTGATTCCCCGTGTCCGATTCCGCACCCATGTTTCACCACCTCTGTTGCTCTGCTTCTGATTTCCCGGCTCAGATTCACCGGCTCTGATTCCTCACCTCTGATTCCACGCCTCTCTTTCCTTGTCTCTGATTCCCCGCCTCTGATTCCACGCCTCTGATTACCCGCCTCTGATACCCTGCCTCTCTTTCCCTGCCTCTATTTCCGTGCCTCTTTCTCTGCATCTCGTTTCCCACATCTCATTTCCCCCTTCTGATAATCCGCATCAGATTCCCTGCCACAGATTCCCTGCCTCAGATACCCTGCCTCAGATTCCCTGCATCAGATTCACTTCATCTGATTCCCTGCCTCTGATTCCCCGCGGATGATTCCCTGCCTCCGATTCCCCGCCTCTGTTTACCCGCCTGTTTCCCCGCCTCTGATTCACCACATTATATTCGCCACCTCAGGTTCCCTGCCTCTGATTCCCTGCCTCTGATTCCCTGCCTCTGATACCCTGCATCTGATTGCCCGCCTCTGATACCCTGCCTCTGATTTCCCGCCTCTGATTCCCCGCCTCTGATTTCCCACCTCTGATTCCCCACTTCTGATTCCCCGCCTCTGATTCCCCGTCTCTGATTCCACGCCTCTGATTCCCCGCCTCTGATTCCGCGCCTCTGACTCCCCGCCTCTGATACCCCGCCTCTGATTCCCCGCCTCTGATTCTCTGCATCTGATTCCCCGCCTCAGATTCCCCGCCTCTGATTCCCCGACTCTGATTCCCCACCTCTGATTCCCCGCCTCTGATTCCCCGCCTCTGATTCCCCGCCTATGTTTACCCGCCTCTGTTTACCCGCCTGTTTTCCCGCCTCTGATTGCCCACCTCAGATTCCCTGCCTCAGATTCCCTGTCTCAGATTCCCTGCCTCTGATTCCCTGCCTCTGATTCCCTGCATCTGATTGCCCGCCTCTGATTACCTGCCTCTGATTCCCCGCCTCTGATTCCCCACCTCTGATTCCCCACTTCTGATTCCCCGCCTCTGATTCCCCGCGTCTCATTCCCCGCCTCTGATTCACCGCCTCTGATTCCCCGCCTCTGTTTCCCCGCCTCTGATTCCTCGCCTCTGATTCCCCACCACTGATTGCCCCGCCTCTGATTCGCTGATTATGATTCCCCGCCTCTGATTCCCCACCTCTGATTCCCCACTTCTGATTCCCCGCCTCTGATTCCCCGCCACTGATTGCACGCCTCTGATTCCCCGCCTCTGATTCCCCGCCTCTGATTCCCCGCCTCTGATTCCCCTCCTCTGATACCCCGCCTCTGATTCCCCACCTCTGATTCCCCGCATCTGATTCCCCTCCTCTGATTCCCCGCCTCTGATTCCTTGCCTCTGATTCCCTGCCTCTGATTCCCCTCCTCTGATTCCCTGCCTCTGATTCACTGCCTCTGATTCCGCGCCTCTGATTCCCCGCCTATGTTAACCCGCCTCTGTTTACCCACCTGTTTCCCCGCCTCTGATTCACCACCTCAGATTCCCTGCCTCAGATTCCCTGCCTCTGATTCCCTGCCTCTGATTCCCTGCCTCTGATTCCCTGCATCTGATTGCCCGCCTCTGATTCTCCGCCTCTGATTCCCCGCCTCTGATTCCCCACCTCTGATTCCCCGCTTCTGATTCCCCGCCTCTGATTCACCGCCTCTGGTTCCCCGCCTCTGATTCCCCGCCTCTGATTCCCCACCTCTGATTCACTGCCTCCCTTTCCGCTCAACTTTCCTGGCCTACTTTTCCCCACATATCTTTCCCCGCCTCTGATTTCCCGCCTCTGATTCCACGCCTCTGATTCCCCGCCTATGTTTACCCGCCTCTGTTTACCCGCCTGTTTTCCCGCCTCTGATTCCCCACCACAGATTCCACGCCTCTGATTACCCGCCTCTGATATCCTGCCTCTCTTTCCCTGCCTCTATTTCCGTGCCTCTTTCTCTGCATCTCGTTTCCCACATCTCATTTCCCCCTTCTGATAACCCGCATCATATTCCCTGCCACAGATTCCCTGCCTCAGATACCCTGCCTCAGATTCCCTGCATCAGATTCCCTTCATCTGATTCCCTGCCTCTGATTCCCCACGGCTGATTCCCTGCCTCTGATGCCCCGCCTCTGTTTACCCACCTGTTTCCCCGCCTCTGATTCAAGACCTCATATTCGCCACCTCAGGTTCCCTGCCTCTGATTCCCTGCCTCTGATTCCCTGCCTCAGATTCCCTGCATCTGATTCCCCGCCTCTGATTCCCCGCCTCTGATCCCCCACCTCTGATTCCCCACTTCTGATTCCCCGCCTCTGATTCCCCGTCTCTGATTCCACGCCTCTGATTCCCCGCATCTGATTCCGCGCCTCTGATTCCCCGCCTCTGATACCCCGCCTCTGATTCCCCGCCTCTGTTTCCCTGCATCTGAATTCCCTGCCTCAGATTCCCCGCCTCTGATTCCCCGACTCTGATTCCCCGCCTCTGATTCCCCGCCTCTGATTCCCCGCCTCTGATTCCCCGCCTATGTTTACCCGCCTCTGTTTACCCGCCTGTATTCCCACCTCTGATTGCCCACCTCAGATTCCCTGCCTCAGATTCCCAGCCTCAGATTCCCTGCCTCTGATTCCCTGCCTCTGATTCCCTGCATCTGATTGCCCGCCTCTGATTACCTGCCTCTGATTCCCCGCCTCAGATTCCCCACCTCTGATTCCCCACTTCTGATTCCCCGCCTCTGATTCCCGCGTCTGATTCCCCGCCTCGAAATCACCGCCTCTGATTCCCCACCTCTGATTCCCCTCCTCTGATTCCCCACCTCTGATTGCCCGCCTCTGATTCCCTTATTCTGATTCCCCGCCTCTGATTCCCCACCTCTGATTCCCCACTTCTGATTCCCCGCCTCTGATTCCCCACCTCTGATTGCACGCCTCTGATTCCACGCCTCTGATTCCCCGCCTCTGATTCCCCGCCTCTGATTCCCCTCCTCTGTTACCCCGCCTCTGATTCCGCACCTCTGATTCCCCGCATCTGATTCCCCGCCTCTGATTCCCCGCCTCTGATTCCCCGCCTCTGATTCCCCGCCTCTGATACCGCGCCTCTGATTCCCCGCCTATGTTTACCCGCCTCTGTTTACCCACCTGTTTCCCCGCCTCTGATTCTCCACCTCAGATTCCCTGCCTCTGATTCCCTGCCTCTGATTCCCTGCCTCTGATTCCCTGCATCTGATTGCCCGCCTCTGATTCTCCACCTCTGATTCCCCGCCTCTGATTCCCCACCTCTGATTCCCCACCTCTGATTCCCCGCTTCTGATTCCCCGCCTCTGATTCACCGCCTCTGGTTCCCCGCCTCTGATTCCCCGCCTCTGATTCCCCACCTCTGATTCACTGCCTCCCTTTCCGCTCAACTTTCCAGGCCTACTTTTCCCCACATATCTTTCCCCGCCTCTGATTTCCCGCCTCTGATTCCACGCCTCTGATTCCCCGCCTATGTTTACCCGCCTCTGTTTACCCGCCTGTTTTCCCGCCTCTGATTCCCCACCACAGATTCCACGCCTCTGATTACCCGCCTCTGATATCCTGCCTCTCTTTCCCTGCCTCTATTTCCGTGCCTCTTTCTCTGCATCTCGTTTCCCACATCTCATTTCCCCCTTCTTATAACCCGCATCAGATTCCCTGCCACAGATTCCCTGCCTCAGATACCCTGCCTCAGATTCCCTGCATCAGATTCCCTTCATCTGATTCCCTGCCTCTGATTCCCCACGGCTGATTCCCCGCCTCTGATTCCCCGCCTCTGATTCCCTGCATCTGATTCCCCGCCTCAGATTCCCCGACTCTGATTCCCCGCCTCTGATTCCCCGCCTATGATTCCCCGCCTCTGATTCCCCGTCTATGTTTACCCGCCTCTGTTTACCCGCCTGTTTTCCCGCCTCTGATTGCCCACCTCAGATTCCCTGCCTCAGATTCCCTGCCTCAGATTCCCTGCCTCTGATTCCCTGCCTCTGATTCCCTGCATCTGATTGCCCGCCTCTGATTACCTGCCTCTGATTCCCCGCCTCTGATTCCCCACCTCTGATTCCCCACTTCTGATCCCCGCCTCTGATTCCCCGCGGCTGATTCCCCGCCTGTGATTCACCGCCTCTGATTCCCCGCCTCTGATTCCCCACCTCTGATTCCCCACCTCTGATTGCCCCGCCTCTGATTCGCTGATTCTGATTCCCCGCCTCTGATTCCCCAGCTCTGATTCCCCACTTCTGATTCCCCGCCTCTGATTCCCCGCCTCTGATTGCACGCCTCTGATTCCCCGCCTCTGATTCCCCGCCTCTGATTCCCCGCCTCTGATTCCCCTCCTCTGATACCCCGCCTCTGATTCCCCACCTCTGATTCCCCTCATCTGATTCCCCGCCTCTGATTCCCAACTTCTGATTCCCCACCTCTGATTCCCCGCCTCTGATTCCACGCCTCTGATTACCCGCCTCTGATACCCTGCCTCTCTTTCCCTGCCTCTATTTCCGTGCCTCTTTCTCTGCATCTCGTTTCCCACATCTCATTTCCCCCTTCTGATAATCCGCATCAGATTCCCTGCCACAGATTCCCTGCCTCAGATACCCTGCCTCAGATTCCCTGCATCAGATTCCCTTCATCTGATTCCCTGCCTCTGATTCCCCGCGGCTGATTCCCTGCCTCCGATTCCCCGCCTCTGTTTACCCGCCTGTTTCCCCGCCTCTGATTCACCACATCATATTCGCCACCTCAGGTTCCCTGCCTCTGATTCCCTGCCTCTGATTCCCTGCCTCTGATTCCCTGCATCTGATTGCCCGCCTCTGATACCCTGCCTCTGATTTCCCGCCTCTGATTCCCTGCCTCTGATTTCCCACCTCTGATTCCCCACTTCTGATTCCCCGCCTCTGATTCCCCGTCTCTGATTCCACGTCTCTGATTCCCCGCCTCTGATTCCGCGCCTCTGACTCCCCGCCTCTGATACCCCGCCTCTGATTCCCCGCCTCTGATTCTCTGCATCTGATTCCCCGCCTCAGATTCCCCGCCTCTGATTCCCCGACTCTGATTCCCCACCTCTGATTCCCCGCCTCTGATTCCCCGCCTCTGATTCCCCGCCTATGTTTACCCGCCTCTGTTTACCCGCCTGTTTTCCCGCCTCTGATTGCCCACCTCAGATTCCCTGCCTCAGATTCCCTGTCTCAGATTCCCTGCCTCTGATTCCATGCCTCTGATTCCCTGCATCTGATTGCCCGCCTCTGATTACCTGCCTCTGATTCCCCGCCTCTGATTCCCCACCTCTGATTCCCCCCTTCTGATTCCCCGCCTCTGATTCCCGCGTCTGATTCCCCACCTCTGATTCCCCTCCTCTGATTCCCCACCTCTGATTGCCCGCCTCTGATACCCTGATTCTGATTCCCCGCCTCTGATTCCCCACCTCTGATTCCCCGCCTCTGATTCCCCACCTCTGATTCCCCGCATCTGATTCCCCGCCTCTGATTCCCCGCCTCTGATTCCCCGCCTCTGATTCCCCGCCTCTGATTCTGCGCCTCTGATTCCCCGCCTATGTTTACCCGCCTCTGTTTACCCACCTGTTTCCCCGCCTCTGATTCCCCACCTCAGATTCCCTGCCTCAGATTCCCTGCCTCTGATTCCCTGCCTCTGATTCCCTGCCTCTGATTCCCTGCATCTGATTGCCCGCCTCTGATTCTCCGCCTCTGATTCCCCACCTCTGATTCCCCACCTCTGATTCCCCGCTTCTGATTCCCCGCCTCTGATTCCCCGCCTCTGATTCCCCGCCTCTGATTCCCCACCTCTGATTCTCTGCCTCCCTTTCCGCTCAACTTTCCTGGCCTACTTTTCCCCACATATCTTTCCCTGCCTCTGATTTCCCGCCTCTGATTCCACGCCTCTGATTCCCCGCCTCTGATTCCCCGCCTCTGATTCCCCGCCTCTGATTCCCCGCCTCTGATTCCCCTCCTCTGATACCCCGGCTCTGATTCCCCGCCTCTGATTCCCCGCCTCTGATTCCCCGCATCTGATTCCCCGCCTCTGATTCCCCGCCTCTGATTCCCCACCTCTGATTCCCCGCCTCAGATTCCCCGCCTCTTATTCCCCGCCTATGTTTACCCGCCTCTGTTTACCCGCCTCTGATTCCCCGCCTCTTATTCCCCGCCTATGTTTACCCGCCTCTGTTTACCCGCCTGTTTCCCTGCCTCAGATTCCCTGCCTCAGATTCCCTGCATCAGATTCCCTTCATCTGATTCCCTGCCTCTGATTCCCTGCCTCTGATTCCCCGCCTCTGATTCCCCGCCTCTGATTCCCCACCTCTGATTCCCCCCTCTGATTCCACGCCTCTGATTCCCCGCCTCTGATTCCCCGCCTCTGATTTCCCGCGTCTGATTCCATGCCTCTCTTTCCCTTCCTCTATTTCCGTGCCTCTTTCTCTGCATCTCGTTTCCCACATCTCATTTCCCCCTTCTGATAACCCGCATCAGATTCCCTGCAACAGATTCCCTGCCTCAGATTCCCTGCCTCAGATTCCCTGCATCAGATTCCCTTCATCTGATTCCCTGCCTCTGATTCCCCGCCTCTGATTCCCCACCTCTGAGTCCCTGCCTCAGATTCCCTGCCTCTGATTCTCTGCCTCTGATTCCCTGCCCCTGATTCCCTGCATTTGATTGCCCGCCTCTGATTCTCCGCCTCTGATTCCCCGCCTCTGATTCCCCGCCTCTGATTCCCCGCCTCTGATTCCTCGCCTCTGATTCCCCGCCTCTGATTCCCTGCCTCTGATAACCTGCCTCTGATTCCCTGCCTCTGATTCCCTGCCTCTGAGTCCCCACTTCTGATTCCCCGCATCCGATTCCGCACCCATGTTTCACCGCCTCTGATTTCCCGGCTCAGATTCACCCGCTCTGATTCCGCACCTCTGATTCCACGCCTCTCTTTCTGTGTCTCTGATTCCCCGCCTCTCATTCCACGCCTCTGATTACCCGCCTAGATACCCTGCCTCTCTTTCCCTGCCTCTATTTCCGTGCCTCTTTCTCTGCATCTCGTTTCCCACATCTCATTTCCCCCTTCTGATAACCCGCATCGGAATCCCTGCCACAGATTCCCTGCCTCAGATTCCCTGCCTCTGATTCCCTGCCTCTGATTTCCTGCATCTGATTGCCCGCCTCTGATTCTCCGCCTCTGATTCCCCGCCTCTGATTCCCCGCCTCTGATTCCCCACCTCTGATTCCCCGCCTCTGATTCCCCACCTCTGATTCCCTGCCTCTGATAACCTGCCTCTGATTCCCTGCCTCTGATTCCCGGCCTCTGAGTCCCCACCTCTGATTCCCCGTGTCCGATTCCGCACCCATGTTTCACCACCTCTGTTGCTCTGCTTCTGATTTCCCGGCTCAGATTCACCGGCTCTGATTCCTCACCTCTGATTCCACGCCTCTCTTTCCTTGTCTCTGATTCCCCGCCTCTGATTCCACGCCTCTGATTACCCGCCTCTGATACCCTGCCTCTCTTTCCCTGCCTCTATTTCCGTGCCTCTTTCTCTGCATCTCGTTTCCCACATCTCATTTCCCCCTTCTGATAATCCGCATCAGATTCCCTGCCACAGATTCCCTGCCTCAGATACCCTGCCTCAGATTCCCTGCATCAGATTCACTTCATCTGATTCCCTGCCTCTGATTCCCCGCGGATGATTCCCTGCCTCCGATTCCCCGCCTCTGTTTACCCGCCTGTTTCCCCGCCTCTGATTCACCACATTATATTCGCCACCTCAGGTTCCCTGCCTCTGATTCCCTGCCTCTGATTCCCTGCCTCTGATACCCTGCATCTGATTGCCCGCCTCTGATACCCTGCCTCTGATTTCCCGCCTCTGATTCCCCGCCTCTGATTTCCCACCTCTGATTCCCCACTTCTGATTCCCCGCCTCTGATTCCCCGTCTCTGATTCCACGCCTCTGATTCCCCGCCTCTGATTCCGCGCCTCTGACTCCCCGCCTCAGATACCCCGCCTCTGATTCCCCGCCTCTGATTCTCTGCATCTGATTCCCCGCCTCAGATTCCCCGCCTCTGATTCCCCGACTCTGATTCCCCACCTCTGATTCCCCGCCTCTGATTCCCCGCCTCTGATTCCCCGCCTATGTTTACCCGCCTCTGTTTACCCGCCTGTTTTCCCGCCTCTGATTGCCCACCTCAGATTCCCTGCCTCAGATTCCCTGTCTCAGATTCCCTGCCTCTGATTCCCTGCCTCTGATTCCCTGCATCTGATTGCCCGCCTCTGATTACCTGCCTCTGATTCCCCGCCTCTGATTCCCCACCTCTGATTCCCCACTTCTGATTCCCCGCCTCTGATTCCCCGCGTCTCATTCCCCGCCTCTGATTCACCGCCTCTGATTCCCCGCCTCTGTTTCCCCGCCTCTGATTCCTCGCCTCTGATTCCCCACCACTGATTGCCCCGCCTCTGATTCGCTGATTATGATTCCCCGCCTCTGATTCCCCACCTCTGATTCCCCACTTCTGATTCCCCGCCTCTGATTCCCCGCCACTGATTGCACGCCTCTGATTCCCCGCCTCTGATTCCCCGCCTCTGATTCCCCGCCTCTGATTCCCCTCCTCTGATACCCCGCCTCTGATTCCCCACCTCTGATTCCCCGCATCTGATTCCCCTCCTCTGATTCCCCGCCTCTGATTCCTTGCCTCTGATTCCCTGCCTCTGATTCCCCTCCTCTGATTCCCTGCCTCTGATTCACTGCCTCTGATTCCGCGCCTCTGATTCCCCGCCTATGTTAACCCGCCTCTGTTTACCCACCTGTTTCCCCGCCTCTGATTCACCACCTCGGATTCCCTGCCTCAGATTCCCTGCCTCTGATTCCCTGCCTCTGATTCCCTGCCTCTGATTCCCTGCATCTGATTGCCCGCCTCTGATTCTCCGCCTCTGATTCCCCGCCTCTGATTCCCCACCTCTGATTCCCCGCTTCTGATTCCCCGCCTCTGATTCACCGCCTCTGGTTCCCCGCCTCTGATTCCCCGCCTCTGATTCCCCACCTCTGATTCACTGCCTCCCTTTCCGCTCAACTTTCCTGGCCTACTTTTCCCCACATATCTTTCCCCGCCTCTGATTTCCCGCCTCTGATTCCACGCCTCTGATTCCCCGCCTATGTTTACCCGCCTCTGTTTACCCGCCTGTTTTCCCGCCTCTGATTCCCCACCACAGATTCCACGCCTCTGATTACCCGCCTCTGATATCCTGCCTCTCTTTCCCTGCCTCTATTTCCGTGCCTCTTTCTCTGCATCTCGT
Organism: Narcine bancroftii; assembly: GCF_036971445.1. NCBI lineage: Eukaryota > Metazoa > Chordata > Chondrichthyes > Torpediniformes > Narcinidae > Narcine > Narcine bancroftii. The sequence continues at coordinate 683,020 of NW_027211891.1, read as the reverse complement.
TTCCCACATCTCATTTCCCCCTTCTGATAACCCGCATCATATTCCCTGCCACAGATTCCCTGCCTCAGATACCCTGCCTCAGATTCCCTGCATCAGATTCCCTTCATCTGATTCCCTGCCTCTGATTCCCCACGGCTGATTCCCTGCCTCTGATGCCCCGCCTCTGTTTACCCACCTGTTTCCCCGCCTCTGATTCAAGACCTCATATTCGCCACCTCAGGTTCCCTGCCTCTGATTCCCTGCCTCTGATTCCCTGCCTCAGATTCCCTGCATCTGATTCCCCGCCTCTGATTCCCCGCCTCTGATCCCCCACCTCTGATTCCCCACTTCTGATTCCCCGCCTCTGATTCCCCGTCTCTGATTCCACGCCTCTGATTCCCCGCATCTGATTCCGCGCCTCTGATTCCCCGCCTCTGATACCCCGCCTCTGATTCCCCGCCTCTGTTTCCCTGCATCTGAATTCCCTGCCTCAGATTCCCCGCCTCTGATTCCCCGACTCTGATTCCCCGCCTCTGATTCCCCGCCTCTGATTCCCCGCCTCTGATTCCCCGCCTATGTTTACCCGCCTCTGTTTACCCGCCTGTATTCCCACCTCTGATTGCCCACCTCAGATTCCCTGCCTCAGATTCCCAGCCTCAGATTCCCTGCCTCTGATTCCCTGCCTCTGATTCCCTGCATCTGATTGCCCGCCTCTGATTACCTGCCTCTGATTCCCCGCCTCAGATTCCCCACCTCTGATTCCCCACTTCTGATTCCCCGCCTCTGATTCCCGCGTCTGATTCCCCGCCTCGAAATCACCGCCTCTGATTCCCCACCTCTGATTCCCCTCCTCTGATTCCCCACCTCTGATTGCCCGCCTCTGATTCCCTTATTCTGATTCCCCGCCTCTGATTCCCCACCTCTGATTCCCCACTTCTGATTCCCCGCCTCTGATTCCCCACCTCTGATTGCACGCCTCTGATTCCACGCCTCTGATTCCCCGCCTCTGATTCCCCGCCTCTGATTCCCCTCCTCTGTTACCCCGCCTCTGATTCCGCACCTCTGATTCCCCGCATCTGATTCCCCGCCTCTGATTCCCCGCCTCTGATTCCCCGCCTCTGATTCCCCGCCTCTGATACCGCGCCTCTGATTCCCCGCCTATGTTTACCCGCCTCTGTTTACCCACCTGTTTCCCCGCCTCTGATTCTCCACCTCAGATTCCCTGCCTCTGATTCCCTGCCTCTGATTCCCTGCCTCTGATTCCCTGCATCTGATTGCCCGCCTCTGATTCTCCACCTCTGATTCCCCGCCTCTGATTCCCCACCTCTGATTCCCCACCTCTGATTCCCCGCTTCTGATTCCCCGCCTCTGATTCACCGCCTCTGGTTCCCCGCCTCTGATTCCCCGCCTCTGATTCCCCACCTCTGATTCACTGCCTCCCTTTCCGCTCAACTTTCCAGGCCTACTTTTCCCCACATATCTTTCCCCGCCTCTGATTTCCCGCCTCTGATTCCACGCCTCTGATTCCCCGCCTATGTTTACCCGCCTCTGTTTACCCGCCTGTTTTCCCGCCTCTGATTCCCCACCACAGATTCCACGCCTCTGATTACCCGCCTCTGATATCCTGCCTCTCTTTCCCTGCCTCTATTTCCGTGCCTCTTTCTCTGCATCTCGTTTCCCACATCTCATTTCCCCCTTCTTATAACCCGCATCAGATTCCCTGCCACAGATTCCCTGCCTCAGATACCCTGCCTCAGATTCCCTGCATCAGATTCCCTTCATCTGATTCCCTGCCTCTGATTCCCCACGGCTGATTCCCTGCCTCTGATTCCCCGCCTCTGTTTACCCGCCTGTTTCCCCGCCTCTGATTCAAGACCTCATATTCGCCACCTCAGGTTCCCTGCCTCTGATTCCCTGCCTCTGATTCCCTGCCTCAGATTCCCTGCATCTGATTCCCCGCCTCTGATTCCCCGCCTCTGATCCCCCACCTCTGATTCCCCACTTCTGATTCACCGCCTCTGATTCCCCGTCTCTGATTCCACGCCTCTGATTCCCCGCATCTGATTCCGCGCCTCTGATTCCCCGCCTCTGATACCCCGCCCCTGATTCCACGCCTCTGTTTCCCTGCATCTGATTCCCTGCCTCAGATTCCCCGCCTCTGATTCCCCGACTCTGATTCCCCGCCTCTGATTCCCCGCCTCTGATTCCCCGCCTCTGATTCCCCGCCTATGTTTACCCGCCTTTGTTTACCCGCCTGTTTTCCCACCTCTGATTGCCCACCTCAGATTCCCTGCCTCAGATTCCCATCCTCAGATTCCCTGCCTCTGATTCCCTGCCTCTGATTCCCTGCATCTGATTGCCCGCCTCTGATTACCTGCCTCTGATTCCCCGCCTCAGATTCCCCACCTCTGATTCCCCACTTCTGATTCCCCGCCTCTGATTCCCGCGTCTGATTCCCCGCCTCGAAATCACCGCCTCTGATTCCCCGCCTCTGATTCCCCTCCTCTGATTCCCCACCTCTGATTGCCCGCCTCTGATTCCCTGATTCTGATTCCCCGCCTCTGATTCCCCACCTCTGATTCCCCACTTCTGATTCCCCGCCTCTGATTCCCCGCCTCTGATTGCACGCCTCTGATTCCCCGCCTCTTATTCCCCGCCTCTGATTCCCCGCCTCTGATTCCCCTCTTCTGTTACCCCGCCTCTGATTCCGCACCTCTGATTCCCCGCATCTGATTCCCCGCCTCTGATTCCCCGCCTCTGATTCCCCGCCTCTGATTCCCTGCCCCTGATTCCGCGCCTCTGATTCCCCGCCTATGTTTACCCGCCTCTGTTTACCCACCTGTTTCCCCGCCTCTGATTCCCCACCTCAGATTCCCTGCCTCAGATTCCCTGCCTCTGATTCCCTGCCTCTGATTCCCTGCCTCTGATTCCCTGCATCTGATTGCCCGCCTCTGATTCTCCGCCTCTGATTCCCCGCCTCTGATTCCCCACCTCTGATTCCCCGCTTCTGATTCCCCACCTCTGATTCCCCGCCTCTGATTCCCCGCCTCTGATTCCACGCCTCTGATTCCCCACCTCTGATTCTCTGCCTCCCTTTCCGCTCAACTTTCCTGGCCTACTTTTCCCCACATATCTTTCCCCGCCTCTGATTTCCCGCCTCTGATTCCACGCCTCTGATTCCCCGCCTCTGATTCCCCGCCTCTGGTTCCCCGCCTCTGATTCCCCACCTCTGATTCCCCTCCTCTGATACCCCGCCTCTGATTCCCCGCCTCTGATTCCCCGCATCTGATTCCCCGCATCTGATTCCCCGCCTCTGATTCCCCGCCTCTGATTCCCCGCCTCTGATTCCCCGCCTCTGATTCCCCGCCTCTTATTCCCCGCCTATGTTTACCCGCCTCTGTTTACCCACCTGTTTCCCTGCCTCAGATTCCCTGCCTCAGATTCCCTGCATCAGATTCCCTTCATCTAATTCCCTGCCTCTGATTCCCTGCCTCTGATTCCCCGCCTCTGATTCACCGCCTCTGATTCCCCACCTCTGATTCCCCCCTCTGATTCCCCGCCTCTGATTCCCCGCATCTGATTCCCCGCCTCTGATTCCCCGCGTCTGATTCCATGCCTCTCTTTCCCTTCCTCTATTTCCGTGCCTCTTTCTCTGCATCTCGTTTCCCACATCTCATTTTCCCCTTCTGATAACCCGCATCAGATACCCTGCAACAGATTCCCTGCCTCAGATTCCCTGCCTCAGATTCCCTGCATCAGATTCCCTTCATCTGATTCCCTGCCTCTGATTCCCCGCCTCTGATTCCCCACCTCTGAGTCCCTGCCTCAGATTCCCTGCCTCTGATTCTCTGCCTCTGATTCCCTGCCCCTGATTCCCTGCATCTGATTGCCCGCCTCTGATTCTCTGCCTCTGATTCCCCGCCTCTGATTCCCCGCCTCTGATTCCCCGCCTCTGATTCCTCGCCTCTGATTCCCCGCCTCTGATTCCCTGCCTCTGAGTCCCCACTTCTGATTCCCCGCATCCGATTCCGCACCCATGTTTCACCGCCTCTGATTTCCCGGCTCAGATTCACCAGCTCTGATTCCGCACCTCTGATTCCACGCCTCTCTTTCTGTGTCTCTGATTCCCCGCATCTGATTCAACGCCTCTGATTACCCGCCTAGATACCCTGCCTCTCTTTCCCTGCCTCTATTTCCGTGCCTCTTTCTCTGCATCTCGTTTCCCACATCTCATTTCCCCCTTCTGATAACCCGCATCGGAATCCCTGCCACAGATTCTCTGCCTCAGATTCCCTGCCTCTGATTCCCTGCCTCTGATTTCCTGCATCTGATTGCCCGCCTCTGATTCTCCGCCTCTGATTCCCCGCCTCTGATTCCCCGCCTCTGATTCCCCGCCTCTGATTCCCCGCCTCTGATTCCCCACCTCTGATTCCCCACCTCTGATAACCTGCCTCTGATTCCCTTCCTCTGATTCCCGGCCTCTGAGTCACCACCTCTGATTCCCCGTGTCCGATTCAGCTCCCATGTTTTACCACCTCTGTTGCTCTGCTTCTGATTTCCCGGCTCAGATTCACCGGCTCTGATTCCACACCTCTGATTCCACGCCTCTCTTTCTGTGTCTCTGATTCCCCGCCTCTGATTCCACGCCTCTGATTACCCGCCTCTGATACCCTGCCTCTCTTTCCCTGCCTCTATTTCCGTGCCTCTTTCTCTGCATCTCGTTTCCCACATCTCATTTCCCCCTTCTGATAATCCGCATCAGATTCCCTGCCACAGATTCCCTGCCTCAGATACCCTGCCTCAGATTCCCTGCATCAGATTCCCTTCATCTGATTCCCTGCCTCTGATTCCCCGCGGCTGATTCCCTGCCTCTGATTCCCCGCCTCTGTTTACCCGCCTGTTTCCCCGCCTCCGATTCACCACCTCATATTCGCCACCTCAGGTTCCCTGCCTCTGATTCCCTGCCTCTGATTCCCTGCCTCTGATTCCCTGCATCTGATTGCCTGCCTGTGATACCCTGCCTTTTATTCCCCGCCTCTGATTCCCCGCCTATGATACCCCGCCTCTGATTTCCCACCTCTGATTCCCCACTTCTGATTCCCCGCCTCTGATTCCCCGTCTCTGATTCCACGCCTCTGATTCACCGCCTCTAATTCCGCGCCTCTGATTTCCCGCCTCTGATACCCCGCCTCTGATTCCCCGCCTCTGATTCCCTGCATCTGACTCCCCGCCTCAGATTCCCCGCCTCTGATTCCCCGACTCTGATTCCCCGCCTCTGATTCCCCGCCTCTGATTCCCCGCCTCTGATTCCCCGCCTCTGATTCCCCGCCTTTGTTTACCCACCTCTGTTTACCCGCCTGTTTTCCCGCCTCTGATTCCCCGCCTCTGATACCCCACCTCTGATTCCCCGCCTCTGTTTCCCTGCATCTGATTCCCTGCCTCAGATTCCCCGCCTCTGATTCCCCGACTCTGATTCCCCGCCTCTGATTCCCCGCCTCTGATTCCCCGCCTCTGATTCCCCGCCTATGTTCACCCGCCTCTGTTTACCCGCCTGTTTTCCCGCCTCTGATTGCCCACCTCAGATTCCATGCCTCAGATTCCCAGCCTCAGATTCCCTGCCTCTGATTCCCCTCCTCTGATTCCCCACCTCTGATTGCCCGCCTCTGATTCCCTGATTCTGATTCCCCGCCTCTGATTCCCCACCTCTGATTCCCCACTTCTGATTCCCCGCCTCTGATTCCCCGCCTCTGATTGCACGCCTCTGATTCCCCGCCTCTGATTTTCCGCCTCTGATTCCCCGCCTCTGATTCCCCTCCTCTGTTACCCCGCCTCTGATTCCGCACCTCTGATTCCCCGCATCTGATTCCCCGCCTCTGATTCCCCGCCTCTGATTCCCCGCCTCTGATTCCCCGCCTCTGATTCCGCGCCTCTGATTCCCCGCCTATGTTTACCCGCCTCTGTTTACCCACCTGTTTCCCCGCCTCTGATTCCCCACCTAAGATTCCCTGCCTCAGATTCCCTGCCTCTGATTCCCTGCCTCTGATTCCCTGCCTCTGATTCCCTGCATCTGATTGCCCGCCTCTGATTCTCCGCATCTGATTCCCCGCCTCTGATTCCCCACCTCTGATTCCCCGCTTCTGATTCCCCACCTCTGATTCCCCGCCTCTGATTCCCCGCCTCTGATTCCCCGCCTCTGATTCCCCACCTCTGATTCTCTGCCTCCCTTTCCGCTCAACTTTCCTGGCCTACTTTTCCCCACATATCTTTCCCCGCCTCTGATTTGCCGCCTCTGATTCCACGCCTCTGATTCCCCGCCTCTGATTCCCCGCCTCTGATTCCCCGCCTCTGATTCCCCGCCTCTGATTCCCCTCCTCTGATACCCCGCCTCTGATTCCCCGCCTCTGATTCCCCGCATCTGATTCCCCGCATCTGATTCCCCGCCTCTGATTCCCCGCCTCTGATTCCCCGCCTCTGATTCCCCGCCTCTGATTCCCCGCCTCTTATTCCCCGCCTATGTTTACCCGCCTCTGTTTACCCACCTGTTTCCCTGCCTCAGATTCCCTGCCTCAGATTCCCTGCATCAGATTCCCTTCATCTAATTCCCTGCCTCTGATTCCCTGCCTCTGATTCCCCGCCTCTGATTCACCGCCTCTGATTCCCCACCTCTGATTCCCCCCTCTGATTCCCCGCCTCTGATTCCCCGCCTCTGATTCCCCGCCTCTGATTCCCCGCGTCTGATTCCATGCCTCTCTTTCCCTTCCTCTATTTCCGTGCCTCTTTCTCTGCATCTCGTTTCCCACATCTCATTTCCCCCTTCTGATAACCCGCATCAGATACCCTGCAACAGATTCCCTGCCTCAGATTCCCTGCCTCAGATTCCCTGCATCAGATTCCCTTCATCTGATTCCCTGCCTCTGATTCCCCGCCTCTGATTCCCCACCTCTGAGTCCCTGCCTCAGATTCCCTGCCTCTGATTCTCTGCCTCTGATTCCCTGCCCCTGATTCCCTGCATCTGATTGCCCGCCTCTGATTCTCTGCCTCTGATTCCCCGCCTCTGATTCCCCGCCTCTGATTCCCCGCCTCTGATTCCTCGCCTCTGATTCCCCTCCTCTGATTCCCTGCCTCTGATAACCTGCCTCTGATTCCCTGCCTCTGATTCCCTGCCTCTGAGTCCCCACTTCTGATTCCCCGCATTCGATTCCGCACCCATGTTTCACCGCCTCTGATTTCCCGGCTCAGATTCACCAGCTCTGATTCCGCACATCTGATTCCACGCCTCTCTTTCTGTGTCTCTGATTCCCCGCATCTGATTCAACGCCTCTGATTACCCGCCTAGATACCCTGCCTCTCTTTCCCTGCCTCTATTTCCGTGCCTCTTTCTCTGCATCTCGTTTCCCACATCTCATTTCCCCCTTCTGATAACCCGCATCGGAATCCCTGCCACAGATTCTCTGCCTCAGATTCCCTGCCTCTGATTCCCTGCCTCTGATTTCCTGCATCTGATTGCCCGCCTCTGATTCACCGCCTCTGATTCCCCGCCTCTGATTCCCCGCCTCTGATTCCCCGCCTCTGATTCCCCGCCTCTGATTCCCCACCTCTGATTCCCCACCTCTGATAACCTGCCTCTGATTCCCTTCCTCTGATTCCCGGCCTCTGAGTCACCACCTCTGATTCCCCGTGTCCGATTCAGCTCCCATGTTTTACCACCTCTGTTGCTCTGCTTCTGATTTCCCGGCTCAGATTCACCGGCTCTGATTCCACACCTCTGATTCCACGCCTCTCTTTCTGTGTCTCTGATTCCCCGCCTCTGATTCCACGCCTCTGATTACCCGCCTCTGATACCCTGCCTCTCTTTCCCTGCCTCTATTTCCGTGCCTCTTTCTCTGCATCTCGTTTCCCACATCTCATTTCCCCCTTCTGATAATCCGCATCAGATTCCCTGCCACAGATTCCCTGCCTCAGATACCCTGCCTCAGATTCCCTGCATCAGATTCCCTTCATCTGATTCCCTGCCTCTGATTCCCCGCGGCTGATTCCCTGCCTCTGATTCCCCACCTCTGTTTACCCGCCTGTTTCCCCGCCTCTGATTCACCACCTCATATTCGCCACCTCAGGTTCCCTGCCTCTGATTCCCTGCCTCTGATTCCCTGCCTCTGATTCCCTGCATCTGATTGCCTGCCTGTGATACCCTGCCTCTGATTCCCCGCCTCTGATTCCCCGCCTATGATACCCCGCCTCTGATTTCCCACCTCTGATTCCCCACTTCTGATTCCCCGCCTCTGATTCCCCGTCTCTGATTCCACGCCTCTGATTCACCGCCTCTGATTCCGCGCCTCTGATTTCCCACCTCTGATACCCCGCCTCTGATTCCCCGCCTCTGATTCCCTGCATCTGACTCCCCGCCTCAGATTCCCCGCCTCTGATTCCCCGACTCTGATTCCCCGCCTCTGATACCCCACCTCTGATTCCCCGCCTCTGTTTCCCTGCATCTGATTCCCTGCCTCAGATTCCCCGCCTCTGATTCCCCGACTCTGCTTCCCCGCCTCTGATTCCCCGCCTCTGATTCCCCGCCTCTGATTCCCCGCCTATGTTCACCCGCCTCTGTTTACCCGCCTGTTTTCCCGCCTCTGATTGCCCACCTCAGATTCCCTGCCTCAGATTCCCTGTCTCAGATTCCCTGCCTCTGATTCCCTGCCTCTGATTCCCTGCCTCTGATTCCCCGCCTCTGATTCCCCACCTGTGTCTCTACGCCTCTATTTTGCCTGCACTCTTTCCCCTCCACTCTTTCTGTGCCTCTCTTTCCCTCCCTCAATTTCAACAACTCTGTTTGATCTGTTCTGTGAACCTAATTTTCAACGCACAAGTTCCAACCACTATGTTTCGCCCATCTCTTTCGCTGCCTCTATTTATGCAGCTATGTTTACCCGCCTCTGTTTACCCGCCTGCTTTCCCGCCTCTGATTGCCCACCTCAGATTCCCTGCCTCAGATTCCCTGCCTCAGATTCCCTGCCTCTGATTCCCTGCCTCTGATTCCCTGCATCTGATTGCCCGCCTCTGATAACCTGCCTCTGATTCCCCGCCTCTGATTCCCCACCTCTGATTCCCCACTTCTGATTCCCCGCCTCTGATTCCCCGCGTCTGATTCCCCGCCTCTGATTCCCCGCCTCTGATTCCCCGCCTCTGATTTCCCACCTCTGATTGCCCCGCCTCTGATTCGCTGATTCTGATTCCCCGCCTCTGATTCCCCACCTCTGATTCCCCACTTCTGATTCCCCGCCTCTGATTTTCCGCCTCTGATTGCACGCCTCTGATTCCCCACCTCTGATTCCCCGCCTCTGATTCCCCGCCTCTGATTCTCCTCCTCTGATACCCCGCCTCTGATTCCCCACCTCTGATTCCCCGCATCTGATTCCCTGCCTCTGATTCCCCGCCTCTGATTCCCTGACTCTGATTCCCCGCCTCTGATTCCGCGCCTCTGATTCTCCGTCTCTGATTCCCCGCCTCTGATTCCCCACCTCTGATTCCCCGCTTCTGATTCCCCGCCTCTGATTCCCCGCCTCTGATTCCCCGCATCTGATTCCCCGCCTCTGATTCCCCACCTCTGATTCACTGCCTCCCTTTCCGCTCAACTTTCCTGGCCTACTTTTCCCCACATATCTTTCCCCGCCTCTGATTTCCTGCCTCTGATTCCACGCCTCTGATTCCCCGCCTATGTTTACCCGCCTCTGTTTACCCGCCTGTTTTCCCGCCTCTGATTCCCCACCACAGATTCCCTGCCTCAGATTCCCTGCCTCAGATTCCCTGCATCAGATTCCCTTCATTTGATTCCCTGCGTCTGGTTCCCTGCCTCTGATTCCCTGCCTCTGATTCCCTGCATCTGATTGCCCGCCTCTGATTCCCCGCCTCTGATTCCCCGCCTCTGATTCCCCACCTCTGATTCCCCACTTCTGATTCCCCGCCTCTGATTCCCCGCCTCTGATTCCCCGCCTCTGATTCACCGCCTCTGATTCCCCGCCTCTGATTCCCCGCCTCTGATTCCCCACTTCTGATTGCCCGCCTCTGATTCCATGCCTCTGATTCCCCGCCTCTGATTCCCCACCTCTGATTCCCCACTTCTGATTCCCTACCTCTGATTCCCCGCCTCTGATTCCACGCCTCTGATTCCCCACCTCTGATTCCCCACTTCTGATTCCCCACCTCTGATTCTCCGCCTCTGATAAACTGCCTCTGATAACTTTTTACTGATTCCCTGCCTCAGATTCCCTGCCTCCGATTCCCTGCCTCAGATTCCCTGCCTCAGATTCCCTGCATTAGATTCCCTTCATCTGATTCCCTGCCTCTGATTCCCCGCCTCTGATTCCCCGCATCTGATTCCCCACCTCTGTCTCTATGCCTCTATTTTGCCTGCACTCTTTCCCCTCCACTCTTTCCGTACCTCTCTTTCCCTCCCTCAATTTCAACAACTCTGTTTGATCTGTTCTGTGTACCTAATTTTCAACACACAAGTTCCAACCATTATGTTTCGCCCATCTCTTTCGCTGCATCTATTTATGGAGCTATGTTTACCCGCTTCTGTTTACCCGCCTGTTTCCCCACATCTCTTTCCCCACCTCTGATTCCACGCCTCTGATTCCCTGCCTCTGATTCCCCGCCTCTGATTCCCCGCCTCTGATTCACCGCCTCCCTTTCCGCGCAACTTTCCTGGCCTACGTTTCCCCACATCTCTTTCCCAACCTCTGATTCCACGCCTCAGATTCGCCGCCTCTGATTTCCCACCTCTGATTCCCTGCCTCTGATTCCCCGCCTCTGATTCCCCACCTCTGATTCCCCTCTCTGATTCCCCGCCTCTGATTCCCCGCCTCTGATTCCCCACCTCTGATTCCCCGCCTCTGATTCCCTGCCTCTCTTTCCCTGCCTATATTTCCGTGCCTCTTTCTCTGCATCTCGTTTCCCACATCTCATTTCCCCCTTCTGATAACCCGCATCAGATTCCCTGCCACAGATTCCCTGCCTCAGATTCCCTGCCTCAGATTCCCTGCATCAGATTCCCTTCATCTGATTCCCTGCCTCTGATTCCCCGCCTCTGATTCCCCACCTCTGATTCCCTGCCTCAGATTCCCTGCCTCTGATTCCCTGCCTCTGATTCCCTTCCTCTGATTTCCTGCATCTGATTGCCCGCCTCTGATTCTCCGCCTCTGATTCCCCGCCTCTGATTCCCCGCCTCTGATTCCCCGCCAATGATTCCCCGCCTCTGATTCCCCGCCTCTGATTCCCTGCCTCTGATAACCTGCCTATGATTCCCTGCCTCTGATTCCCTGCCTCAGATTCCCTGCATCTGATTGCCCGCCTCTGATTCCCTGCCTCTGATTCCCCGCCTCTGATTCCCCGCCTCTGATTCCCCGCCTCTGATCCCCCACCTCTGATTCCCCACTCCTGATTCCCCGCTTCTGATTCCCTGCCTCTGATTCCCTGCCTCTGATTCCCTGCATCTGATTGCCCGCCTCTGATTATCTGCCTCTGATTCCCCGCCTCAGATTCCCCACCTAGGATTCCCCACTTCTGATTCCCCGCCTCTGATTCCCGCGTCTGATTCCCCGCCTCGAAATCACCGCCTCTGATTCCCCGCCTCTGATTCCCCTCCTCTGATTCCCCACCTCTGATTGCCCGCCTCTGATTCCCTGATTCTGATTCCCCGCCTCTGATTCCCCACCTCTGATTCCCCACTTCTGATTCCCCGCCTCTGATTCCCCGCATCTGATTGCACGCCTCTGATACCCCACCTCTGATTCCCCGCCTCTGATTCCCCGCCTCTGATTCCCCTCCTCTGATTCCCCACCTCTGATTGCCCGCCTCTGATTCCCTGATTCTGATTCCCCGCCTCTGATTCCCCACCTCTGATTCCCCACTTCTGATTCCCCGCCTCTGATTCCCCGCCTCTGATTGCACGCCTCTGATACCCCACCTCTGATTCCCCACCTCTGATTCCCCACCTCTGATTCCCCGCATCTGATTCCCCGCATCTGATTCCCCGCCTCTGATTCCCCGCCTCTGGTTCCCCGCCTCTGATTCCGCGCCTTTGATTCCCCGCCTATGTTTACCCGCCTCTGTTTACCCACCTGTTTCCCCGCCTCTGATTCCCCACCTCAGATTCCCTGCCTCAGATTCCCTGCCTCTGATTCCCTTCCTCTGATTCCCTGCCTCTGATTCCCTGCATCTGATTGCCCGCCTCTGATTCTCCGCCTCTGATTCCCCGCTTCTGATTCCCCGCCTCTGATTCCCCGCCTCTGATTCCCCGCCTCTGATTCCCCGCCTCTGATTCCCCACCTCTGATTCTCTGCCTCCCTTTCCGCTCAACTTTCCTGGCCTACTTTTCCCCACATATCTTTCCCCGCCTCTGATTTCCCGCCTCTGATTCCACGCCTCTGATTCCCCGCCTCTGATTCCCCGCCTCTGATTCCCCGCCTCTGATTCCCCGCCTCTGATTCCCCTCCTCTGATACCCCGCCTCTGATTCCCCTCCTCTGATTTCCTGCATCTGATTCCCCGCATCTGATTCCCCGCCTCTGATTCCCCGCCTCTGATTCCCCGCCTCTGATTCCCCGCCTCTGATTCCCCGCATCTTATTCCCCGCCTATGTTTACCCGCCTCTGTTTACCCGCCTGTTTCCCTGCCTCAGATTCCCTGCCTCAGTTTCCCTGCATCAGATTCCCTTCATCTGATTCCCTGCCTCTGATTCCCTGCCTCTGATTCCCCGCCTCTGATTCCCCGCCTCTGATTCCCCACCTCTGATTCCCCCCTCTGATACCCCGCCTCTGATTCCCCGCCTCTGATTCCCCGCCTCTGATTCCCCGCGTCTGATTCCATGCCTCTCTTTCCCTTCCTCTATTTCCGTGCCTCTTTCTCTGCATCTCGTTTCCCACATCTCATTTCCCCCTTCTGATAACCCGCATCAGATTCCCTGCAACAGATTCCCTGCCTCAGATTCCCTGCCTCAGATTCCCTGCATCAGATTCCCTTCATCTGATTCACTGCCTCTGATTCCCCGCCTCTGATTCCCCACCTCTGAGTCCCTGCCTCAGATTCCCTGCCTCTGATTCTCTGCCTCTGATTCCCTGCCCCTGATTCCCTGCATCTGGCTGCCCGCCTCTGATTCTCCGCCTCTGATTCCCCGCCTCTGATTCACCACCTCTGATTCCCCGCCTCTGATTCCCCGCCTCTGATTCCCCACTTCTGATTGCCCGCCTCTGATTCCACGCCTCTGATTCCCCGCCTCTGATTCCCCACCTCTGATTCCCCACTTCTGATTCCCCACCTCTGATTCCCCGCCTCTGATTCCACGCCTCTAATTCCCCACCTCTGATACCCTGCCTCTGATAACTTTTTACTGATTCCCTGCCTCAGATTCCTTGCCTCCGATTCCCTGCCTCAGATTCCCTGCCTCAGATTCCCTGCATTAGATTCCCTTCATCTGATTCCCTGCCTCTGATTCCCCGCCTCTGATTCCCCGCATCTGATTCCCCACCTCTGTCTCTATGCCTCTATTTTGCCTGCACTCTTTTCCCTCCACTCTTTCCGTACCTCTCTTTCCCTCCCTCAATTTCAACAACTCTGTTTGATCTGTTCTGTGTACCTAATTTTCAACACACAAGTTCCAACCATTATGTTTCGCCCATCTCTTTCGCTGCATCTATTTATGCAGCTATGTTTACCTGCCTCTGTTTACCCGCCTGTTTTCCCGGCTCTAGTTCCCCAACACAGATTCCCTGCCTCAGATTCCCTGCCTCTGATTCCCTGCCTCTGATTAACTGCCTCTGATTCCCTGCATCTGAGTGCCTGCCTCTGATTCCCCGCCTCTGATTCCCCGCCTCTGATTCCCCACCTCTGATTCCCCACTTCTGATACCCAGCCTCTGATTCCGCGCCTCTGATTCCCCGCCTCTGATTCCCAGCCTCTGAAAACCTGCCTCTGATTCCCTGCCTCTGATTCCCTGCCTCTGAGTCCCCACTTCTGATTCCCCGCATCCGATTCCGCACCCATGTTTCACCGCCTCTGATTTCCCGGCTCAGATTCACCCGCTGTGATTCCGCACCTCTGATTCCACGCCTCTCTTTCTGTGTCTCTGATTCCCCGCCTCTGATTCCACGCCTCTGATTACCCGCCTAGATACCCTGCCTCTCTTTCCCTGCCTCTATTTCCGTGCCTCTTTCTCTGCATCTCGTTTCCCACATCTCATTTCCCCCTTCTGATAACCCGCATCGGAATCCCTGCCACAGATTCCCTGCCTCAGATTCCCTGACTCAGATTCTCTGCCTCTGATTCCCTGCCCATGATTCCCTGCATCTGATTGCCCGCCTCTGATTCTCCGCCTCTGATTCCCCGCCTCTGATTCCCCGCCTCTGATTCCCCTCCTCTGATTCCTCGCCTCTGATTCCCCGCCTCTGATTCACCACCTCTGATTCCCCACCTCTGAGTCCCTGCCTCAGATTCCCTGCCTCTGATACTCTGCCTCTGATTCCCTGCCCCTGATTCCCTGCATCTGATTGCCCGCCTCTGATTCTCCGCCTCTGATTCCCCGCCTCTGATTCCCCGCCTCTGATTCCCCGCCTCTGATTCCTCGCCTCTGATTCCCCGCCTCTGATTCCCTGCCTCTGATAACCTGCCTCTGATTCCCTGCCTCTGATTCCCTGCCTCTGAGTCCCCACGTCTGATTCCCCGCATCCGATTCCGCACCCATGTTTCACCGCCTCTGATTTCCCGGCTCAGATTCACCCGCTCTGATTCCGCACCTCTGATTCCACGCCTCTCTTTCTGTGTCTCTGATTCCCCGCCTCTGATTCCACGCCTCTGATTACCCGCCTAGATACCCTGCCTCTCTTTCCCTGCCTCTATTTCCGTGCCTCTTTCTCTGCATCTCGTTTCCAACATCTCATTTCCCCCTTCTGATAACTCGCATCGGAATCCCTGCCACAGACTCCCTGCCTCAGATTCCCTGCCTCAGATTCCCTGCATCAGATTCCCTTCATCTGATTCCCTGCCTCTGTTTCCCCGCCTCTGAATCCCTGCCTCTGATTCTCCGCCTCTGAATCCCCGCCTCTGATTCCCCGCCTCTGATTCCCTACCTCTGATTCCCCACTTCTGATTCCCCGCCTCTGATTCCCCGCCTCTGATTCCACGCCTCTGATTCCCCGCCTCTGATTCCCCGCCTCTGATTCCCCGCCTCTGATACGGCGCCTCTGATTCCCCGCATCTGATTCCCTGCATCTGATTCCCCGCCTCAGATTCCCCGCCTCTGATTTAACGGCTCTGATTCCCCGCCTCTGATTCCCCACCTATGTTTACCTGCCTCTGTTTACCCGCCTGTTTTCCCGGCTCTAGTTCCCCAACACAGATTCCCTGCCTCAGATTCCCTGCCTCTGATTCCCTGCCTCTGATTAACTGCCTCTGATTCCCTGCATCTGAGTGCCTGCCTCTGATTCCCCGCCTCTGATTCCCCGCCTCTGATTCCCCACCTCTGATTCCCCACTTCTGATACCCAGCCTCTGATTCCCCGCCTCTGATTCCCCGCCTCTGATTCACCGCCTCTGAATCCCCGCCTCTGATTCCCCGCCTCTGATTCCCCACTTCTGATTGCCCGCCTCTGATTCCCTGCCTCTGATTCCCCGCCTCTGATTCACCGCCTCTGATTCCCCGCCTCTGATTCCCCGCCTCTGATTCCCCACTTCTGATTGCCCGCCTCTGATTCCATGCCTCTGATTCCCCGCCTCTGATTCCCCACCTCTGATTCCCCACTTCTGATTCCCCACCTCTGATTCCCCGCCTCTGATTCCACGCCTCTGATTCTCCGCCTCTGATAAACTGCCTCTGATAACTTTTTACTGATTCCCTGCCTCAGATTCCCTGCCTCCGATTCCCTGCCTCAGATTCCCTGCCTCAGATTCCCTGCATTAGATTCCCTTCATCTGATTCCCTGCCTCTGATTCCCCGCCTCTGATTCCCCGCATCTGATTCCCCACCTCTGTCTCTATGCCTCTATTTTGCCTGCACTCTTTCCCCTCCACTCTTTCCGTACCTCTCTTTCCCTCCCTCAATTTCAACAACTCTGTTTGATCTGTTCTGTGTACCTAATTTTCAACACACAAGTTCCAACCATTATGTTTCGCCCATCTCTTTCGCTGCATCTATTTATGCAGCTATGTTTACCCGCTTCTGTTTACCCGCCTGTTTCCCCACATCTCTTTCCCCACCTCTGATTCCACGCCTCTGATTCCCCGCCTCTGATTCCCCGCCTCTGATTCCCCGCCTCTGATTCACCGCCTCCCTTTCCGCGCAACTTTCCTGGCCTACGTTTCCCCACATCTCTTTCCCCACCTCTTATTCCACGCCTCAGATTCGCCGCCTCTGATTTCCCACCTCTGATTCTCTGCCTCTGATTCCCCGCCTCTGATTCCCCACCTCTGATTCCCCTCTCTGATTCCCCGCCTCTGATTCCCCGCCTCTGATTCCCCACCTCTGATTCCCCGCCTCTGATTCCACGCCTCTGATTACCCGCCTAGATACCCTGCCTCTCTTTCCCTGCCTCTATTTCCGTGCCTCTTTCTCTGCATCTCGTTTCCCACATCTCATTTCCCCCTTCTGATAACCCGCATCGGAATCCCTGCCACAGATTCCCTGCCTCAGATTCCCTGACTCAGATTCTCTGCCTCTGATTCCCTGCCCCTGATTCCCTGCATCTGATTGCCCGCCTCTGATTCTCCGCATCTGATTCCCCGCCTCTGATTCCCCGCCTCTGATTCCCCTCCTCTGATTCCTCGCCTCTGATTCCCCGCCTCTGATTCACCGCCTCTGATTCCCCACCTCTGAGTCCCTGCCTCAGATTCCCTGCCTCTGATTCTCTGTCTCTGATTCCCTGCCCCTGATTCCCTGCATCTGATTGCCCGCCTCTGATTCTCCGCCTCTGATTCCCCGCCTCTGATTCCCCGCCTTTGATTCCCCGCCTCTGATTCCTCGCCTCTGATTCCCCGCCTCTGATTCCCTGCCTCTGATAACCTGCCTCTGATTCCCTGCCTCTGATTCCCTGCCTCTGAGTCCCCACGTCTGATTCCCCGCATCCGATTCCGCACCCATGTTTCACCGCCTCTGATTTCCCGGCTCAGATTCACCCGCTCTGATTCCGCACCTCTGATTCCACGCCTCTCTTTCTGTGTCTCTGATTCCCCGCCTCTGATTCCACGCCTCTGATTACCCGCCTAGATACCCTGCCTCTCTTTCCCTGCCTCTATTTCCGTGCCTCTTTTTCTGCATCTCGTTTCCAACATCTCATTTCCCCCTTCTGATAACTCGCATCGGAATCCCTGCCACAGACTCCCTGCCTCAGATTCCCTGCCTCAGATTCCCTGCATCAGATTCCCTTCATCTGATTCCCTGCCTCTGTTTCCCCGCCTCTGAATCCCTGCCTCTGATTCCCCGCCTCTGAATCCCCGCCTCTGATTCCCCGCCTCTGATTCCCTACCTCTGATTCCCCACTTCTGATTCCCCGCCTCTGATTCCCCGCCTCTGATTCCACGCCTCTGATTCCCCGCCTCTGATTCCCCGCCTCTGATTCCCCGCCTCTGATACGGCGCCTCAGATTCCCCGCATCTGATTCCCTGCATCTGATTCCCCGCCTCAGATTCCCCGCCTCTGATTTAACGGCTCTGATTCCCCGCCTCTGATTCCCCGACTCTGATTCCCTGCCTCTGATTCCCCACCTATGTTTACCTGCCTCTGTTTACCCGCCTGTTTGCCCGGCTCTAGTTCCCCAACACAGATTCCCTGCCTCAGATTCCCTGCCTCTGATTCCCTGCCTCTGATTAACTGCCTCTGATTCCCTGCATCTGAGTGCCTGCCTCTGATTCCCCGCCTCTGATTCCCCGCCTCTGATTCCCCACCTCTGATTCCCCACTTCTGATACCCAGCCTCTGATTCCCCGCCTCTGATTCCCTGCCTCTGATTAACTGCCTCTGATTCCCTGCATCTGAGTGCCTGCCTCTGATTCCCCGCCTCTGATTCCCCGCCTCTGATTCCCCACCTCTGATTCCCCACTTCTGATACCCAGCCTCTGATTCCCCGCCTCTGATTCCCCGCCTCTGATTCACCGCCTCTGAATCCCCGCCTCTGATTCCCCGCCTCTGATTCCCCACTTCTGATTGCCCGCCTCTGATTCCCCGCGTCTGATTCCCCGCCTCTGATTCCCTCCTCTGATTCCCCGCCTATGTTTACCGGCCTCTGTTTACCCGCCTGTTTTACCGCCTCTGATTCCCCACCACAGATTCCCTGCCTCAGATTCCCTGCCTCAGATTCCCTGCATCAGATTCCCTTCATTTGATTCCCTGCGTCTGGTTCCCTGCCTCTGATTCCCTGCCTCTGATTCCCTGCATCTGATTGCCCGCCTCTGATTCCCCGCCTCTGATTCCCCGCCTCTGATTCCCCACCTCTGATTCCCCACTTCTGATTCCCCGCCTCTGATTCCCAGCCTCTGATTCCCCACCTCTGATTCCCCGCCTCTGATTCCCTGCCTCTCTTTCCCTGCCTCCATTTCCGTGCCTCTTTCTCTGCATCTCGTTT
Organism: Narcine bancroftii; assembly: GCF_036971445.1. Taxonomy (NCBI): domain Eukaryota; kingdom Metazoa; phylum Chordata; class Chondrichthyes; order Torpediniformes; family Narcinidae; genus Narcine; species Narcine bancroftii. The sequence continues at coordinate 664,439 of NW_027211891.1, read as the reverse complement.
CCCACATCTCATTTCCCCCTTCTGATAACCCGCATCAGATTCCCTGCCACAGATTCCCTGCCTCAGATTCCCTGCCTCAGATTCCCTGCATCAGATTCCCTTCATCTGATTCCCTGCCTCTGATTCCCCGCCTCTAATTCCCCACCTCTGATTCCCTGCCTCAGATTCCCTGCCTCTGATTCCCTGCCTCTGATTCCCTGCCTCTGATTCCCTGCATCTGAGTGCCTGCCTCTGATTCCCCGCCTCTGATTCCCCGCCTCTGATTCCCCACCTCTGATTCCCCACTTCTGATACCCAGCCTCTGATTCCGCGCCTCTGATTCCCCGCCTCTGATTCCCAGCCTCTGAAAACCTGCCTCTGATTCCCTGCCTCTGATTCCCTGCCTCTGAGTCCCCACTTCTGATTCCCCGCATCAGATTCCGCACCCATGTTTCACCGCCTCTGATTTCCCGGCTCAGATTCACCCGCTGTGATTCCGCACCTCTGATTCCACGCCTCTCTTTCTGTGTCTCTGATTCCCCGCCTCTGATTCCACGCCTCTGATTACCCGCCTAGATACCCTGCCTCTCTTTCCCTGCCTCTATTTCCGTGCCTCTTTCTCTGCATCTCGTTTCCCACATCTCATTTCCCCCTTCTGATAACCCGCATCGGAATCCCTGCCACAGATTCCCTGCCTCAGATTCCCTGACTCAGATTCTCTGCCTCTGATTCCCTGCCCATGATTCCCTGCATCTGATTGCCCGCCTCTGATTCTCCGCCTCTGATTCCCCGCCTCTGATTCCCCGCCTCTGATTCCCCTCCTCTGATTCCTCGCCTCTGATTCCCCGCCTCTGATTCACCACCTCTGATTCCCCACCTCTGAGTCCCTGCCTCAGATTCCCTGCCTCTGATACTCTGCCTCTGATTCCCTGCCCCTGATTCCCTGCATCTGATTGCCCGCCTCTGATTCTCCGCCTCTGATTCCCCGCCTCTGATTCCCCGCCTCTGATTCCCCGCCTCTGATTCCTCGCCTCTGATTCCCCGCCTCTGATTCCCTGCCTCTGATAACCTGCCTCTGATTCCCTGCCTCTGATTCCCTGCCTCTGAGTCCCCACGTCTGATTCCCCGCATCCGATTCCGCACCCATGTTTCACCGCCTCTGATTTCCCGGCTCAGATTCACCCGCTCTGATTCCGCACCTCTGATTCCACGCCTCTCTTTCTGTGTCTCTGATTCCCCGCCTCTGATTCCACGCCTCTGATTACCCGCCTAGATACCCTGCCTCTCTTTCCCTGCCTCTATTTCCGTGCCTCTTTCTCTGCATCTCGTTTCCAACATCTCATTTCCCCCTTCTGATAACTCGCATCGGAATCCCTGCCACAGACTCCCTGCCTCAGATTCCCTGCCTCAGATTCCCTGCATCAGATTCCCTTCATCTGATTCCCTGCCTCTGTTTCCCCGCCTCTGAATCCCTGCCTCTGATTCTCCGCCTCTGAATCCCCGCCTCTGATTCCCCGCCTCTGATTCCCTACCTCTGATTCCCCACTTCTGATTCCCCGCCTCTGATTCCCCGCCTCTGATTCCACGCCTCTGATTCCCCGCCTCTGATTCCCCGCCTCTGATTCCCCGCCTCTGATACGGCGCCTCTGATTCCCCGCATCTGATTCCCTGCATCTGATTCCCCGCCTCAGATTCCCCGCCTCTGATTTAACGGCTCTGATTCCCCGCCTCTGATTCCCCACCTATGTTTACCTGCCTCTGTTTACCCGCCTGTTTTCCCGGCTCTAGTTCCCCAACACAGATTCCCTGCCTCAGATTCCCTGCCTCTGATTCCCTGCCTCTGATTAACTGCCTCTGATTCCCTGCATCTGAGTGCCTGCCTCTGATTCCCCGCCTCTGATTCCCCGCCTCTGATTCCCCACCTCTGATTCCCCACTTCTGATACCCAGCCTCTGATTCCCCGCCTCTGATTCCCCGCCTCTGATTCACCGCCTCTGAATCCCCGCCTCTGATTCCCCGCCTCTGATTCCCCACTTCTGATTGCCCGCCTCTGATTCCCTGCCTCTGATTCCCCGCCTCTGATTCACCGCCTCTGATTCCCCGCCTCTGATTCCCCGCCTCTGATTCCCCACTTCTGATTGCCCGCCTCTGATTCCATGCCTCTGATTCCCCGCCTCTGATTCCCCACCTCTGATTCCCCACTTCTGATTCCCCACCTCTGATTCCCCGCCTCTGATTCCACGCCTCTGATTCTCCGCCTCTGATAAACTGCCTCTGATAACTTTTTACTGATTCCCTGCCTCAGATTCCCTGCCTCCGATTCCCTGCCTCAGATTCCCTGCCTCAGATTCCCTGCATTAGATTCCCTTCATCTGATTCCCTGCCTCTGATTCCCCGCCTCTGATTCCCCGCATCTGATTCCCCACCTCTGTCTCTATGCCTCTATTTTGCCTGCACTCTTTCCCCTCCACTCTTTCCGTACCTCTCTTTCCCTCCCTCAATTTCAACAACTCTGTTTGATCTGTTCTGTGTACCTAATTTTCAACACACAAGTTCCAACCATTATGTTTCGCCCATCTCTTTCGCTGCATCTATTTATGCAGCTATGTTTACCCGCTTCTGTTTACCCGCCTGTTTCCCCACATCTCTTTCCCCACCTCTGATTCCACGCCTCTGATTCCCCGCCTCTGATTCCCCGCCTCTGATTCCCCGCCTCTGATTCACCGCCTCCCTTTCCGCGCAACTTTCCTGGCCTACGTTTCCCCACATCTCTTTCCCCACCTCTTATTCCACGCCTCAGATTCGCCGCCTCTGATTTCCCACCTCTGATTCTCTGCCTCTGATTCCCCGCCTCTGATTCCCCACCTCTGATTCCCCTCTCTGATTCCCCGCCTCTGATTCCCCGCCTCTGATTCCCCACCTCTGATTCCCCGCCTCTGATTCCACGCCTCTGATTACCCGCCTAGATACCCTGCCTCTCTTTCCCTGCCTCTATTTCCGTGCCTCTTTCTCTGCATCTCGTTTCCCACATCTCATTTCCCCCTTCTGATAACCCGCATCGGAATCCCTGCCACAGATTCCCTGCCTCAGATTCCCTGACTCAGATTCTCTGCCTCTGATTCCCTGCCCCTGATTCCCTGCATCTGATTGCCCGCCTCTGATTCTCCGCATCTGATTCCCCGCCTCTGATTCCCCGCCTCTGATTCCCCTCCTCTGATTCCTCGCCTCTGATTCCCCGCCTCTGATTCACCGCCTCTGATTCCCCACCTCTGAGTCCCTGCCTCAGATTCCCTGCCTCTGATTCTCTGTCTCTGATTCCCTGCCCCTGATTCCCTGCATCTGATTGCCCGCCTCTGATTCTCCGCCTCTGATTCCCCGCCTCTGATTCCCCGCCTTTGATTCCCCGCCTCTGATTCCTCGCCTCTGATTCCCCGCCTCTGATTCCCTGCCTCTGATAACCTGCCTCTGATTCCCTGCCTCTGATTCCCTGCCTCTGAGTCCCCACGTCTGATTCCCCGCATCCGATTCCGCACCCATGTTTCACCGCCTCTGATTTCCCGGCTCAGATTCACCCGCTCTGATTCCGCACCTCTGATTCCACGCCTCTCTTTCTGTGTCTCTGATTCCCCGCCTCTGATTCCACGCCTCTGATTACCCGCCTAGATACCCTGCCTCTCTTTCCCTGCCTCTATTTCCGTGCCTCTTTTTCTGCATCTCGTTTCCAACATCTCATTTCCCCCTTCTGATAACTCGCATCGGAATCCCTGCCACAGACTCCCTGCCTCAGATTCCCTGCCTCAGATTCCCTGCATCAGATTCCCTTCATCTGATTCCCTGCCTCTGTTTCCCCGCCTCTGAATCCCTGCCTCTGATTCCCCGCCTCTGAATCCCCGCCTCTGATTCCCCGCCTCTGATTCCCTACCTCTGATTCCCCACTTCTGATTCCCCGCCTCTGATTCCCCGCCTCTGATTCCACGCCTCTGATTCCCCGCCTCTGATTCCCCGCCTCTGATTCCCCGCCTCTGATACGGCGCCTCAGATTCCCCGCATCTGATTCCATGCATCTGATTCCCCGCCTCAGATTCCCCGCCTCTGATTTAACGGCTCTGATTCCCCGCCTCTGATTCCCCGACTCTGATTCCCTGCCTCTGATTCCCCACCTATGTTTACCTGCCTCTGTTTACCCGCCTGTTTGCCCGGCTCTAGTTCCCCAACACAGATTCCCTGCCTCAGATTCCCTGCCTCTGATTCCCTGCCTCTGATTAACTGCCTCTGATTCCCTGCATCTGAGTGCCTGCCTCTGATTCCCCGCCTCTGATTCCCCGCCTCTGATTCCCCACCTCTGATTCCCCACTTCTGATACCCAGCCTCTGATTCCCCGCCTCTGATTCCCTGCCTCTGATTAACTGCCTCTGATTCCCTGCATCTGAGTGCCTGCCTCTGATTCCCCGCCTCTGATTCCCCGCCTCTGATTCCCCACCTCTGATTCCCCACTTCTGATACCCAGCCTCTGATTCCCCGCCTCTGATTCCCCGCCTCTGATTCACCGCCTCTGAATCCCCGCCTCTGATTCCCCGCCTCTGATTCCCCACTTCTGATTGCCCGCCTCTGATTCCCCGCGTCTGATTCCCCGCCTCTGATTCCCTCCTCTGATTCCCCGCCTATGTTTACCGGCCTCTGTTTACCCGCCTGTTTTACCGCCTCTGATTCCCCACCACAGATTCCCTGCCTCAGATTCCCTGCCTCAGATTCCCTGCATCAGATTCCCTTCATTTGATTCCCTGCGTCTGGTTCCCTGCCTCTGATTCCCTGCCTCTGATTCCCTGCATCTGATTGCCCGCCTCTGATTCCCCGCCTCTGATTCCCCGCCTCTGATTCCCCACCTCTGATTCCCCACTTCTGATTCCCCGCCTCTGATTCCCAGCCTCTGATTCCCCACCTCTGATTCCCCGCCTCTGATTCCCTGCCTCTCTTTCCCTGCCTCCATTTCCGTGCCTCTTTCTCTGCATCTCGTTTCCCACATCTCATTTCCCCCTTCTGATAACCCGCATCAGATTCCCTGCCACAGATTCCCTGCCTCAGATTCCCTGCCTCAGATTCCCTGCATCAGATTCCCTTCATCTGATTCCCTGCCTCTGATTCCCCGCCTCTAATTCCCCACCTCTGATTCCCTGCCTCAGATTCCCTGCCTCTGATTCCCTGCCTCTGATTCCCTGCCTCTGATTCCCTGCATCTGATTGCCCGCCTCTGATTCTCCGCCTCTGATTCCCCGCCTCTGATTCCCCACCTCTGATTCCCCGCTTCTGATTCCCCGCCTCTGATTCCCCGCCTCTGATTCCCCGCCTCTGATTCCCCGCCTCTGATTCCCCACCTCTGATTCACTGCCTCCCTTTCCGCTCAACTTTCCTGGCCTACTTTTCCCCACATATCTTTCCCCGCCTCTGATTTCCCGCCTCTGATTCCATGCCTCTGATTCCCCGCCTATGTTTACCCGCCTCTGTTTACCCGCCTGTTTTCCCGCCTCTGATTCCCCACCACAGATTCCCTACCTCAGATTCCCTGCCTCAGATTCCCTGCATCAGATTCCCTTCATTTGATTCCCTGCGTCTGATTCCCTGCCTCTGATTCCCTGCATCTGATTGCCCGCCTCTGATTCCCCGCCTCTGATTCCCCGCCTCTGATTCCCCACCTCTGATTCCCCACTTCGGATTCCCCGCCTCTGATTCCCCGCCTCTGATTCACCGCCTCTGATTCACCACCTCTGATTCCCCGCCTCTGATTCCCCGCCTCTGATTCCCCACTTCTGATTGCCCGCCTCTGATTCCACGCCTCTGATTCCCCGCCTCTGATTCCCCACCTCTGATTCCCCACTTCTGATTCCCCACCTCTGATTCCCCGCCTCTGATTCCACGCCTCTAATTCCCCACCTCTGATACCCTGCCTCTGATAACTTTTTACTGATTCCCTGCCTCAGATTCCTTGCCTCCGATTCCCTGCCTCAGATTCCCTGCCTCAGATTCCCTGCATTAGATTCCCTTCATCTGATTCCCTGCCTCTGATTCCCCGCCTCTGATTCCCCGCATCTGATTCCCCACCTCTGTCTCTATGCCTCTATTTTGCCTGCACTCTTTTCCCTCCACTCTTTCCGTACCTCTCTTTCCCTCCCTCAATTTCAACAACTCTGTTTGATCTGTTCTGTGTACCTAATTTTCAACACACAAGTTCCAACCATTATGTTTCGCCCATCTCTTTCGCTGCATCTATTTATGCAGCTATGTTTACCTGCCTCTGTTTACCCGCCTGTTTTCCCGGCTCTAGTTCCCCAACACAGATTCCCTGCCTCAGATTCCCTGCCTCTGATTCCCTGCCTCTGATTAACTGCCTCTGATTCCCTGCATCTGAGTGCCTGCCTCTGATTCCCCGCCTCTGATTCCCCGCCTCTGATTCCCCACCTCTGATTCCCCACTTCTGATACCCAGCCTCTGATTCCCCGCCTCTGATTCCCCGCCTCTGATTCACCGCCTCTGAATCCCCGCCTCTGATTCCCCGCCTCTGATTCCCCACTTCTGATTGCCCGCCTCTGATTCCCTGCCTCTGATTCCCCGCCTCTGATTCACCGCCTCTGATTCCCCGCCTCTGATTCCCCGCCTCTGATTCCCCACTTCTGATTGCCCGCCTCAGATTCCATGCCTCTGATTCCCCGCCTCTGATTCCCCACCTCTGATTCCCCACTTCTGATTCCCCACCTCTGATTCCCCGCCTCTGATTCCACGCCTCTGATTCCCCACCTCTGATTCCCCACTTCTGATTCCCCACCCCTGATTCTCCGCCTCTGATAAACTGCCTCTGATAACTTTTTACTGATTCCCTGCCTCAGATTCCCTGCCTCCGATTCCCTGCCTCAGATTCCCTGCCTCAGATTCCCTGCATTAGATTCCCTTCATCTGATTCCCTGCCTCTGATTCCCCGCCTCTGATTCCCCGCATCTGATTCCCCACCTCTGTCTCTATGCCTCTATTTTGCCTGCACTCTTTCCCCTCCACTCTTTCCGTACCTCTCTTTCCCTCCCTCAATTTCAACAACTCTGTTTGATCTGTTCTGTGTACCTAATTTTCAACACACAAGTTCCAACCATTATGTTTCGCCCATCTCTTTCGCTGCATCTATTTATGCAGCTATGTTTACCCGCTTCTGTTTACCCGCCTGTTTCCCCACATCTCTTTCCCCACCTCTGATTCCACGCCTCTGATTCCCCGCCTCTGATTCCCCGCCTCTGATTCCCCGCCTCTGATTCACCGCCTCCCTTTCCGCGCAACTTTCCTGGCCTACGTTTCCCCACATCTCTTTCCCCACCTCTGATTCCACGCCTCAGATTCGCCGCCTCTGATTTCCCACCTCTGATTCCCTGCCTCTGATTCCCCGCCTCTGATTCCCCACCTCTGATTCCCCTCTCTGATTCCCCGCCTCTGATTCCCCGCCTCTGATTCCCCACCTCTGATTCCCCGCCTCTGATTCCACGCCTCTGATTACCCGCCTAGATACCCTGCCTCTCTTTCCCTGCCTCTATTTCCGTGCCTCTTTCTCTGCATCTCGTTTCCCACATCTCATTTCCCCCTTCTGATAACCCGCATCGGAATCCCTGCCACAGATTCCCTGCCTCAGATTCCCTGATTCAGATTCTCTGCCTCTGATTCCCTGCCCCTGATTCCCTGCATCTGATTGCCCGCCTCTGATTCTCCGCCTCTGATTCCCCGCCTCTGATTCCCCGCCTCTGATTCCCCTCCTCTGATTCCTCGCCTCTGATTCCCCGCCTCTGATTCACCGCCTCTGATTCCCCACCTCTGAGTCCCTGCCTCAGATTCCCTGCCTCTGATTCTCTGTCTCTGATTCCCTGCCCCTGATTCCCTGCATCTGATTGCCCGCCTCTGATTCTCCGCCTCTGATTCCCCGCCTCTGATTCCCCGCTTCTGATTCCCCGCCTCTGATTCCTCGCCTCTGATTCCCCGCCTCTGATTCCCTGCCTCTGATAACCTGCCTCTGATTCCCTGCCTCTGATTCCCTGCCTCTGAGTCCCCACGTCTGATTCCCCGCATCCGATTCCGCACCCATGTTTCACCGCCTCTGATTTCCCGGCTCAGATTCACCCGCTCTGATTCCGCACCTCTGATTCCACGCCTCTCTTTCTGTGTCTCTGATTCCCCGCCTCTGATTCCACGCCTCTGATTACCCGCCTAGATACCCTGCCTCTCTTTCCCTGCCTCTATTTCCGTGCCTCTTTTTCTGCATCTCGTTTCCAACATCTCATTTCCCCCTTCTGATAACTCGCATCGGAATCCCTGCCACAGACTCCCTGCCTCAGATTCCCTGCCTCAGATTCCCTGCATCAGATTCCCTTCATCTGATTCCCTGCCTCTGTTTCCCCGCCTCTGAATCCCTGCCTCTGATTCCCCGCCTCTGAATCCCCGCCTCTGATTCCCCGCCTCTGATTCCCTACCTCTGATTCCCCACTTCTGATTCCCCGCCTCTGATTCCCCGCCTCTGATTCCACGCCTCTGATTCCCCGCCTCTGATTCCCCGCCTCTGATTCCCCGCCTCTGATACGGCGCCTCTGATTCCCCGCATCTGATTCCCTGCATCTGATTCCCCGCCTCAGATTCCCCACCTCTGATTTAACGGCTCTGATTCCCCGCCTCTGATTCCCCGACTCTGATTCCCTGCCTCTGATTCCCCACCTATGTTTACCTGCCTCTGTTTACCCGCCTGTTTGCCCGGCTCTAGTTCCCCAACACAGATTCCCTGCCTCAGATTCCCTGCCTCTGATTCCCTGCCTCTGATTAACTGCCTCTGATTCCCTGCATCTGAGTGCCTGCCTCTGATTCCCCGCCTCTGATTCCCCGCCTCTGATTCCCCACCTCTGATTCCCCACTTCTGATACCCAGCCTCTGATTCCCCGCCTCTGATTCCCTGCCTCTGATTAACTGCCTCTGATTCCCTGCATCTGAGTGCCTGCCTCTGATCCCCGCCTCTGATTCCCCGCCTCTGATTCCCCACCTCTGATTCCCCACTTCTGATACCCAGCCTCTGATTCCCCGCCTCTGATTCCCCGCCTCTGATTCACCGCCTCTGAATCCCCGCCTCTGATTCCCCGCCTCTGATTCCCCACTTCTGATTGCCCGCCTCTGATTCCCCGCCTCTGATTCCCCGCCTCTGATTCCCTCCTCTGATTCCCCGCCTATGTTTACCGGCCTCTGTTTACCCGCCTGTTTTACCGCCTCTGATTCCCCACCACAGATTCCCTGCCTCAGATTCCCTGCCTCAGATTCCCTGCATCAGATTCCCTTCATTTGATTCCCTGCGTCTGGTTCCCTGCCTCTGATTCCCTGCCTCTGATTCCCTGCATCTGATTGCCCGCCTCTGATTCCCCGCCTCTGATTCCCCGCCTCTGATTCCCCACCTCTGATTCCCCACTTCTGATTCCCCGCCTCTGATTCCCAGCCTCTGATTCCCCACCTCTGATTCCCCGCCTCTGATTCCCTGCCTCTCTTTCCCTGCCTCCATTTCCGTGCCTCTTTCTCTGCATCTCGTTTCCCACATCTCATTTCCCCCTTCTGATAACCCGCATCAGATTCCCTGCCACAGATTCCCTGCCTCAGATTCCCTGCCTCAGATTCCCTGCATCAGATTCCCTTCATCTGATTCCCTGCCTCTGATTCCCCGCCTCTAATTCCCCACCTCTGATTCCCTGCCTCAGATTCCCTGCCTCTGATTCCCTGCCTCTGATTCCCTGCCTCTGATTCCCTGCATCTGATTGCCCGCCTCTGATTCTCCGCCTCTGATTCCCCGCCTCTGATTCCCCACCTCTGATTCCCCGCTTCTGATTCCCCGCCTCTGATTCCCCGCCTCTGATTCCCCGCCTCTGATTCCCCGCCTCTGATTCCCCACCTCTGATTCACTGCCTCCCTTTCCGCTCAACTTTCCTGGCCTACTTTTCCCCACATATCTTTCCCCGCCTCTGATTTCCCGCCTCTGATTCCATGCCTCTGATTCCCCGCCTATGTTTACCCGCCTCTGTTTACCCGCCTGTTTTCCCGCCTCTGATTCCCCACCACAGATTCCCTACCTCAGATTCCCTGCCTCAGATTCCCTGCATCAGATTCCCTTCATTTGATTCCCTGCGTCTGATTCCCTGCCTCTGTTTCCCTGCATCTGATTGCCCGCCTCTGATTCCCCACCTCTGATTCCCCGCCTCTGATTCCCCACCTCTGATTCCCCACTTCGGATTCCCCGCCTCTGATTCCCCGCCTCTGATTCACCGCCTCTGATTCACCACCTCTGATTCCCCGCCTTCTGATTCCCCGCCTCTGATTCCCCACTTCTGATTGCCCGCCTCTGATTCCACGCCTCTGATTCCCCGCCTCTGATTCCCCACCTCTGATTCCCCACTTCTGATTCCCCACCTCTGATTCCCCGCCTCTGATTCCACGCCTCTAATTCCCCACCTCTGATACCCTGCCTCTGATAACTTTTTACTGATTCCCTGCCTCAGATTCCTTGCCTCCGATTCCCTGCCTCAGATTCCCTGCCTCAGATTCCCTGCATTAGATTCCCTTCATCTGATTCCCTGCCTCTGATTCCCCGCCTCTGATTCCCCGCATCTGATTCCCCACCTCTGTCTCTATGCCTCTATTTTGCCTGCACTCTTTTCCCTCCACTCTTTCCGTACCTCTCTTTCCCTCCCTCAATTTCAACAACTCTGTTTGATCTGTTCTGTGTACCTAATTTTCAACACACAAGTTCCAACCATTATGTTTCGCCCATCTCTTTCGCTGCATCTATTTATGCAGCTATGTTTACCCGCTTCTGTTTACCCGCCTGTTTCCCCACATCTCTTTCCCCACCTCTGATTCCACGCCTCTGATTCCCCGCCTCTGATTCCCCGCCTCTTATTCCCCACCTCTGATTCACCGCCTCCCTTTCCGCGCAACTTTCCTGGCCTACGTTTCCCCACATCTCTTTCCCCACCTCTGATTCCACGCCTCAGATTCGCCGCCTCTGATTTCCCACCTCTGATTCCCTGCCTCTGATTCCCCGCCTCTGATTCCCCACCTCTGATTCCCCTCTCTGATTCCCCGCCTCTGATTCCCCGCCTCTGATTCCCCACCTCTGATTCCCCGCCTCTGATTCCCTGCCTCTCTTTCCCTGCCTCTATTTCCGTGCCTCTTTCTCTGCATCTCGTTTCCCACATCTCATTTCCCCCTTCTGATAACCCGCATCAGATTCCCTGCCACAGATTCCCTGCCTCAGATTCCCTGCCTCAGATTCCCTGCATCAGATTCCCTTCATCTGATTCCCTGCCTCTGATTCCCCGCCTCTGATTCCCCACCTCTGATTCCCTGCCTCAGATTCCCTGCCTCTGATTCCCTGCCTCTGATTCCCTGCCTCTGATTTCCTGCATCTGATTGCCCGCCTCTGATTCTCCGCCTCTGAGTCCCCGCCTCTGATTCCCCGCCTCTGATTCCCCGCCTCTGATTCCCCGCCTCTGATTCCCCGCCTCTGATTCCCCACCTCTGATTCCCCCCTCTGATACCCCGCCTCTGATTCCCCGCCTCTGATTCCCCGCCTCTGATTCCCCGCGTCTGATTCCATGCCTCTCTTTCCCTTCCTCTATTTCCGTGCCTCTTTCTCTGCATCTCGTTTCCCACATCTCATTTCCCCCTTCTGATAACCCGCATCAGATTCCCTGCAACAGATTCCCTGCCTCAGATTCCCTGCCTCAGATTCCCTGCATCAGATTCCCTTCATCTGATTCCCTGCCTCTGATTCCCCGCCTCTGATTCCCCACCTCTGAGTCCCTGCCTCAGATTCCCTGCCTCTGATTCTCTGCCTCTGATTCCCTGCCCCTGATTCCCTGCATCTGATTGCCCGCCTCTGATTCTCCGCCTCTGATTCCCCGCCTCTGATTCCCCGTCTCTGATTCCCCGCCTCTGATTCCGCGCCTCTGATTCCCCGCCTCTGATTCCCAGCCTCTGAAAACCTGCCTCTGATTCCCTGCCTCTGATTCCCTGCCTCTGAGTCCCCACTTCTGATTCCCCGCATCCGATTCCTCACCCATGTTTCACCGCCTCTGATTTCCCGGCTCAGATTCACCCGCTCTGATTCCGCACCTCTGATTCCACGCCTCTCTTTCTGTGTCTCTGATTCCCCGCCTCTGATTCCACGCCTCTGATTACCCGCCTAGATACCCTGCCTCTCTTTCACTGCCTCTATTTCCGTGCCTCTTTCTCTGCATCTCGTTTCCCACATCTCATTTCCCCCTTCTGATAACCCGCATCGGAATCCCTGCCACAGATTCCCTGCCTCAGATTCCCTGACTCAGATTCTCTGCCTCTGACTCCCTGCCCCTGATTCCCTGCATCTGATTGCCCGCCTCTGATTCTCAGCCTCTGATTCCCCGCCTCTGATTCCCCGCCTGTGATTCCCCTCCTCTGATTCCTCGCCTCTGATTCCCCGCCTCTGATTCCCCGCCTCTGATTCCCCACCTCTGAGTCCCTGCCTCAGATTCCCTGCCTCTGATTCTCTGCCTCTGATTCCCTGCCCCTGATTCCCTGCATCTGATTGCCCGCCTCTGATTCTCCGCCTCTGATTCCCCGCCTCTGATTCCCCGCCTCTGATTCCCCGCCTCTGATTCCTCGCCTCTGATTCCCCGCCTCTGATTCCCTGCCTCTGATAACCTGCCTCTGATTCCCTGCCTCTGATTCCCTGCCTCTGAGTCCCCACGTCTGATTCCCCGCATCCGATTCCGCACCCATGTTTCACCGCCTCTGATTTCCCGGCTCAGATTCACCCGCTCTGATTCCGCACCTCTGATTCCACGCCTCTCTTTCTGTGTCTCTGATTCCCCGCCTCTGATTCCACGCCTCTGATTACCCGCCTAGATACCCTGCCTCTCTTTCCCTGCCTCTATTTCCGTGCCTCTTTCTCTGCATCTCGTTTCCAACATCTCATTTCCCCCTTCTGATAACTCGCATCGGAATCCCTGCCACAGACTCCCTGCCTCAGATTCCCTGCCTCAGATTCCCTGCATCAGATTCCCTTCATCTGATTCACTGCCTCTGTTTCCCCGCCTCTGAATCCCTGCCTCTGATTCCCCGCCTCTGAATCCCCGCCTCTGATTCCCCGCCTCTGATTCCCTACCTCTGATTCCCCACTTCTGATTCCCCGCCTCTGATTCCCCGCCTCTGATTCCACGCCTCTGATTCCCCGCCTCTGATTCCCCGCCTCTGATTCCCCGCCTCTGATACCGTGCCTCTGATTCCCCGCATCTGATTCCCTGCATCTGATTCCCCGCCTCAGATTCCCCGCCTCTGATTTAACGGCTCTGATTCCCCGCCTCTGATTCCCCGACTCTGATTCCCTGCCTCTGATTCCCCACCTATGTTTACCTGCCTCTGTTTACCCGCCTGTTTTCCCGCCTCTAGTTCCCCAACACAGATTCCCTGCCTCAGATTCCCTGCCTCTGATTCCCTGCCTCTGATTAACTGCCTCTGATTCCCTGCATCTGAGTGCCTGCCTCTGATTCCCCGCCTCTGATTCCCCGCCTCTGATTCCCCACCTCTGATTCCCCACTTCTGATACCCAGCCTCTGATTCCCCGCCTCTGATTCCCCGCCTCTGATTAACCGCCTCTGAATCCCCGCCTCTGATTCCCCGCCTCTGTTTCCCCACTTCTGATTGCCCGCCTCTGATTCCCTGCCTCTGATTCCCCGCCTCTGATTCCCCACATCTGTTTCCCCACTTCTGATTGCCCGCCTCTGATTCCCTGCCTCTGATTCCCCACCTCTGATTCACCGCCTCCCTTTCCGCGCAACTTTCCTGGCCTACGTTTCCCCACATCTCTTTCCCCACCTCTGATTCCACGCCTCAGATTCGCCGCCTCTGATTTCCCGCCTCTGATTCCCTGCCTCTGATTCCCTGCCTCTGATTCCGCACCTCTGATTCCCCCCTCTGATTCCCCGCCTCTGATTCCCAGCCTCTGATTCGCCACCTCTGATTCCCCGCCTCTGATTCCCTGCCTCTCTTTCCCTGCCTCTATTTCCGTGCCTCTTTCTCTGCATCTCGTTTCCCACATCTCATTTCCCCCTTCTGATAACCCGCATCAGATTCCCTGCCACAGATTCCCTGCCTCAGATTCCCTGCCTCAGATTCCCTGCATCAGATTCCCTTCATCTGATTCCCTGCCTCTGATTCCCCGCCTCTGATTCCCCACCTCTGATTCCCTGCCTCAGATTCCCTGCCTCTGATTCCCTGCCTCTGATTCCCTGCCTCTGATTTCCTGCATCTGATTGCCCGCTTCTGATTCTCCGCCTCTGATTCCCCGCCTCTGATTCCCCGCCTCTGATTCCCCGCCTCTGATTCCCCGCCTCTGATTCCCCACCTCTGATTCCCTGCCTCTGATAACCTGCCTCTGATTCCCTGCCTCTGATTCCCGGCCTCTGAGTCCCCACCTCTGATTTCCCGTGTCCGATTCCGCACCCATGTTTCACCACCTCTTTTGCTCTGCTTCTGATTTCCCGGCTCAGATTCACCGGCTCTGATTCCGCACCTCTGATTCCACGCCTCTCTTTCTGTGTCTCTGATTCCCCGCCTCTGATTCCACGCCTCTGATTACCCGCCTCTGATACGCTGCCTCTCTTTCCCTGCCTCTATTTCCATGCCTCTTTCTCTGCATCTCGTTTCCCACATCTCATTTCCCCCTTCTGATAACCCGCATCAGATTCCCTGCCACAGATTCCCTGCCTCAGATACCCTGCCTCAGATTCCCTGCATCAGATTCCCTTCATCTGATTCCCTGCCTCTGATTCCCCGCGGCTGATTCCCTGCCTCTGATTCCCCGCCTCTGTTTACCCGCCTGTTTCCCCGCCTCTGATTCACCACCTCATATTCGCCACCTCAGGTTCCCTGCCTCTGATTCCCTGCCTCTGATTCCCTGCCTCTGATTCCCTGCATCTGATTGCCCGCCTCTGATACCCTGCCTCTGATTCCCCGCCTCTGATTCCCCGCCTCTGATTCCCAGCCTCTGATTTCCCACCTCTGATTCCCCACTTCTGATTCCCCGCCTCTGATTCCCCGTCTCTGATTCCACGCCTCTGATTCCGCGCCTCTGATTCCGCGCCTCTGATTCCCCGCCTCTGATACCCCGCCTCTGATTCCCCGCCTCTGATTCCCTGCATCTGATTCCCCGCCTCAGATTCCCCGCCTCTGATTCCCCGACTCTGATTCCCCACTTCTGATTGCCCGCCTCTGATTCCACGCCTCTGATTCCCCGCCTCTGATTCCCCACCTCTGATTCACCACTTCTGATTCCCCACCTCTGATTCCCCGCCTCTGATTCCACGCCTCTGATTCCCCGCCTCTGATTCCCAGCCTCTGATTTCCCACCTCTGATTCCCCACTTCTGATTCCCCGCCTCTGATTCCCCGTCTCTGATTCCACGCCTCTGATTCCCCGCCTCTGATTCCGCGCCTCTGATTCCCCGCCTCTGATACCCCGCCTCTGATTCCCCGCCTCTGATTCCCTGCATCTGATTCCCCGCCTCAGAATCCCCGCCTCTGATTCCCCGACTCTGATTCCCCACTTCTGATTGCCAGCCTCTGATTCCACGCCTCTGATTCCCCGCCTCTGATTCCCCACCTCTGATTCCCCACTTCTGATTCCCCACCTCTGATTCCCCGCCTCTGATTCCACGCCTCTGATTCCCCACCTCTGATTCCCTGCATCTGATTCCCCGCCTCTGATTCCCCGCCTCAGATTCCCCGCCTCTGATTCCCCGCCTCTGATTCCCCGCCTCTGATTCCCTCCTCTGATTCCCCGCCTATGTTTACCCGCCTCTGATTCCCCGCCTCTGATTCCCCGCCTCTGATTCCCCACCTCTGATTCCCTGCCTCTGATTCCCCGCCTCTGATGCCCCACTTCTGATTGCCCGCCTCTGATTCCACGCCTCTGATTCCCCGCCTCTGATTCCCCACCTCTGATTCCCCACTTCTGATTCCCCACCTCTGATTCCCCGCCTCTGATTCCACGCCTCTGATTCCCCACCTCTGATTCCCCACTTCTGATTCCCCACCTCTGATTCTACGCCTCTGATAACCTGCCTCTGTTAACTTTTTACTGATTCCCTGCCTCAGATTCCCTGCCTCCGATTCCCTGCCTCAGATTCCCTGCCTCAGATTCCCTGCATCAGATTCCCTTCATCTGATTCCCTGCCTCTGATTCCCTGCCTCTGATTCCCCGCCTCTGATTCCCCACCTGTGTCTCTACGCCTCTATTTTGCCTGAACTCTTTCCCCTCCACTCTTTCTGTGCCTCTCTTTCCCTCCCTCAATTTCAACAACTCTGTTTGATCTGTTCTGTGTACCTAATTTTCAACGCACAAGTTCCAACCACTATGTTCGCCCATCTCTTTCGCTGCCTCTATTTATGCAGCTATGTTTACCCGCTTCTGTTTACCCGCCAGTTTCCCCACATCTCTTTCCCCACCTCTGATTCCACGCCTCTGATTCCCCGCCTCTGATTCCCCGCCTCTGATTCCCCACCTCTGATTCACCGCCTCCCTTTCCGCGCAACTTTCCTGGCCTACGTTTCCCCACATCTCTTTCCCCACCTCTGATTCCACGCCTCAGATTCGCCGCCTCTGATTTCCCGCCTCTGATTCCCTGCCTCTGATTCCCTGCCACTGATTCCGCACCTCTGATTCCCCCCTCTGATTCCCCGCCTCTGATTCCCAGCCTCTGATTCCCCACCTCTGATTCCCCGCCTCTGATTCCCTGCCTCTCTTTCCCTGCCTCTATTTCCGTGCCTCTTTCTCTGCATCTCGTTTCCCACATCTCATTTCCCCCTTCTGATAACCCGCATCAGATTCCCTGCCACAGATTCCCTGGCTCAGATTCCCTGCCTCAGATTCCCTGCATCAGATTCCCTTCATCTGATTCCCTGCCTCTGATTCCCCGCCTCTGATTCCCCACCTCTGATTCCCTGCCTCAGATTCCCTGCCTCTGATTCCCTGCCTCTGATTCCCTGCCTCTGATTTCCTGCATCTGATTGCCCGCCTCTGATTCTCCGCCTCTGATTCCCCGCCTCTGATTCCCCGCCTCTGATTCCCCGCCTCTGATTCCCCGCCTCTGATTCCCCACCTCTGATTCCCTGCCTCTGATAACCTGCCTTTGATTTCCTGCCTCTGATTCCCGGCCTCTGAGTCCCCACCTCTGATTTCCCGTGTCCGATTCCGCACCCATGTTTCACCACCTCTGTTGCTCTGCTTCTGATTTCCTGGCTCAGATTCACCGGCTCTGATTCCGCACCTCTGATTCCACGCCTCTCTTTCTGTGTCTCTGATTCCCCGCCTCTGATTCCACGCCTCTGATTACCCGCCTCTGATACCCTGCCTCTCTTTCCCTGCCTCTATTTCCATGCCTCTTTCTCTGCATCTCGTTTCCCACATCTCATTTCCCCCTTCTGATAACCCGCATCAGATTCCCTGCCACAGATTCCCTGCCTCAGATACCCTGCCTCAGATTCCCTGCATCAGATTCCCTTCATCTGATTCCCTGCCTCTGATTCCCCGCGGCTGATTCCCTGCCTCTGATTCCCCGCCTCTGTTTACCCACCTGTTTCCCCGCCTCTGATTCACCACCTCATATTCGCCACCTCAGGTTCCCTGCCTCTGATTCCCTGCCTCTGATTCCCTGCCTCTGATTCCCTGCCTCTGATTTCCCACCTCTGATTCCCCACTTCTGATTCCCCGCCTCTGATTCCCCGTCTCTGATTCCACGCCTTTGATTCCCCGCCTCTGATTCCGCGCCTCTGATTCCCCGCCTCTGATACCCCGCCTCTGATTCCCCGCCTCTGATTCCCTGCATCTGATTCCCCGCCTCAGATTCCCCGCCTCTGATTCCCCGACTCTGATTCCCCACTTCTGATTGCCCGCCTCTGATTCCACGCCTCTGATTCCCCGCCTCTGATTCCCCACCTCTGATTCCCCACTTCTGATTCCCCACCTCTGATTCCACGCCTCTGATTCCACGCCTCTGATTCCCCACCTCTGATTCCCAGCCTCTGATTTCCCACCTCTGATTCCCCACTTCTGATTCCCCGCCTCTGATTCCCCGTCTCTGATTCCACGCCTCTGATTCCCCGCCTCTGATTCCGCGCCTCTGATTCCCCGCCTCTGATACCCCGCCTCTGATTCCCCGCCTCTGATTCCCTGCATCTGATTCCCCGCCTCAGATTCCCCGCCTCTGATTCCCCGACTCTGATTCCCCACTTCTGATTGCCCGCCTCTGATTCCACGCCTCTGATTCCCCGCCTCTGATTCCCCACCTCTGATTCCCCACTTCTGATTCCCCACCTCTGATTCCCCGCCTCTGATTCCACGCCTCTGATTCCCCACCTCTGATTTCCCGCATCTGATTCCCCGCCTCTGATTCCCCGCCTCAGATTCCCCACCTCTGATTCCCCGCCTCTGATTCCCCGCCTCTGATTCCCTCCTCTGATTCCCCGCCTATGTTTACCCGCCTCTGATTCCCCGCCTCTGATTCCCCGCCTCTGATTCCCCACCTCTGATTCCCTTCCTCTGATTCCCCGCCTCTGATGCCCCACTTCTGATTGCCCGCCTCTGATTCCACGCCTCTGATTCCCCGCCTCTGATTCCCCACCTCTGATTCCCCACTTCTGATTCCCCACCTCTGATTCCCCGCCTCTGATTCCACGCCTCTGATTCCCCACCTCTGATTCCCCACTTCTGTTTCCCCACCTCTGATTCTCCGCCTCTGATAACCTGCCTCTGATAACTTTTTACTGATTCCCTGCCTCAGATTCCCTGCCTCCGATTCCCTGCCTCAGATTCCCTGCCTCAGATTCCCTGCATCAGATTCCCTTCATCTGATTCCCTGCCTCTGATTCCCTGCCTCTGATTCCCCGCCTCTGATTCCCCACCTGTGTCTCTACTCCTCTATTTTGCCTGAACTCTTTCCCCTCCACTCTTTCTGTGCCTCTCTTTCCCTCCCTCAATTTCAACAACTCTGTTTGATCTGTTCTGTGTACCTAGTTTTCAACGCACAATTTCCAACCACTATGTTTCGCCCATCTCTTTCGCTGCCTCTATTTATGCAGCTATGTTTACCCGCTTCTGTTTACCCGCCAGTTTCCCCACATCTCTTTCCCCACCTCTGATTCCACGCCTCTGATTCCCCGCCTCTGATTCCCCGCCTCTGATTCCCCACCTCTGATTCACCGCCTCCCTTTCCGCGCAACTTTCCTGGCCTACGTTTCCCCACATCTCTTTCCCCACCTCTGATTCCACGCCTCAGATTCGCCGCCTCTGATTTCCCGCCTCTGATTCCCTGCCTCTGATTCCCTGCCTCTGATTCCGCACCTCTGATTCCCCCCTCTGATTCCCCGCCTCTGATTCCCAGCCTCTGATTCCCCACCTCTGATTCCCCGCCTCTGATTCCCTGCCTCTCTTTCCCTGCCTCTATTTCCGTGCCTCTTTCTCTGCATCTCGTTTCCCACATCTCATTTCCCCTTCTGATAACCCGCATCAGATTCCCTGCCACAGATTCCCTGCCTCAGATTCCCTGCCTCAGATTCCCTGCATCAGATTCCCTTCATCTGATTCCCTGCCTCTGATTCCCCGCCTCTGATTCCCCACCTCTGATTCCCTGCCTCAGATTCCCTGCCTCTGATTCCCTGCCTCTGATTCCCTGCCTCTGATTTCCTGCATCTGATTGCCCGCCTCTGATTCTCCGCCTCTGATTCCCCGCCTCTGATTCCCCGCCTCTGATTCCCCGCCTCTGATTCCCCGCCTCTGATTCCCCACCTCTGATTCCCTGCCTCTGATAACCTGCCTCTGATTCCCTGCCTCTGATTCCCGGCCTCTGAGTCCCCACCTCTGATTTCCCGTGTCCGATTCCGCACCCATGTTTCACCACCTCTGTTGCTCTGCTTCTGATTTCCCGGCTCAGATTCACCGGCTCTGATTCCGCACCTCTGATTCCACGCCTCTCTTTCTGTGTCTCTGATTCCCCGCCTCTGATTCCACGCCTCTGATTACCCGCCTCTGATACCCTGCCTCTCTTTCCCTGCCTCTATTTCCATGCCTCTTTCTCTGCATCTCGTTTCCCACATCTCATTTCCCCCTTCTGATAACCCGCATCAGATTCCCTGCCACAGATTCCCTGCCTCAGATACCCTGCCTCAGATTCCCTGCATCAGATTCCCTTCATCTGTTTCCCTGCCTCTGATTCCCCGCGGCTGATTCCCTGCCTCTGATTCCCCGCCTCTGTTTACCCGCCTGTTTCCCCGCCTCTGATTCACCACCTCATATTCGCCACCTCAGGTTCCCTGCCTCTGATTCCCTGCCTCTGATTCCCTGCCTCTGATTCCCTGCATCTGATTGCCCGCCTCTGATACCCTGCCTCTGATTCCCCGCCTCTGATTCCCCGCCTCTGATTCCCAGCCTCTGATTTCCCACCTCTGATTCCCCACTTCTGATTCCCCGCCTCTGATTCCCCGTCTCTGAATCCACGCCTCTGATTCCCCGCCTCTGATTCCGCGCCTCTGATTCCCCGCCTCTGATACCCCGCCTCTGATTCCCCGCCTCTGATTCCCTGCATCTGATTCCCCGCCTCAGATTCCCCGCCTCTGATTCCCCGACTCCGATTCCCCACTTCTGATTGCCCGCCTCTGATTCCACGCCTCTGATTCCCCGCCTCTGAATCCTCACCTCTGATTCCCCACTTCTGATTCCCCACCTCTGATTCCCCGCCTCTGATTCCACGCCTCTGATTCCCCACCTCTGATTCCCCGCATCTGATTCCCCGTCTCTGATTCCCCGCCTCAGATTCCCCGCCTCTGATTCCCCGCCTCTGATTCCCCGCCTCTGATTCCCTCCTCTGATTCCCCGCCTATGTTTACCCGCCTCTGATTCCCCGCCTCTGATTCCCCGCCTCTGATTCCCCACCTCTGATTCCCTGCCTCTGATTCCCCGCCTCTGATGCCCCACTTCTGATTGCCCGCCTCTGATTCCACGCCTCTGATTCCCCGCCTCTGATTCCCCACCTCTGATTCCCCACTTCTGATTCCCCACCTCTGATTCCCCGCCTCTGATTCCACGCCTCTGATTCCCCACCTCTGATTCCCCACTTCTGATTCCCCACATCTGATTCTACGCCTCTGATAACCTGCCTCTGATAACTTTTGCTGATTCTCTGCCTCAGATTCCCTGCCTCCGATTCCCTGCCTCAGATTCCCTGCCTCAGATTCCCTGCATCAGATTCCCTTCATCTGATTCCCTGCCTCTGATTCCCTGCCTCTGATTCCCCGCCTCTGATTCCCCACCTGTGTCTCTACGCCTCTATTTTGCCTGAACTCTTTCCCCTCCACTCTTTCTGTGCCTCTCTTTCCCTCCCTCAATTTCAACAACTCTGTTTGATCTGTTCTGTGTACCTAATTTTCAACGCACAAGTTCCAACCACTATGTTCGCCCATCTCTTTCGCTGCCTCTATTTATGCAGCTATGTTTACCCGCTTCTGTTTACCCGCCAGTTTCCCCACATCTTTTTCCCCACCTCTGATTCCACGCCTCTGATTCCCCGCCTCTGATTCCCCGCCTCTGATTCCCCACCTCTGATTCACCGCCTCCCTTTCCGCGCAACTTTCCTTGCCTACGTTTCCCCACATCTCTTTCCCCACCTCTGATTCCACGCCTCAGATTCGCCGCCTCTGATTTCCCGCCTCTGATTCCCTGCCTCTGATTCCCTGCCTCTGATTCCGCACCTCTGATTCCCCCCTCTGATTCCCCGCCTCTGATTCCCAGCCTCTGATTCCCCACCTCTGATTCCCCGCCTCTGATTCCCTGCCTCTCTTTCCCTGCCTCTATTTCCGTGCCTCTTTCTCTGCATCTCGTTTCCCACATCTCATTTCCCCCTTCTGATAACCCGCATCAGATTCCCTGCCACAGATTCCCTGCCTCAGATTCCCTGCCTCAGATTCCCTGCATCAGATTCCCTTCATCTGATTCCCTGCCTCTGATTCGCCGCCTCTGATTCCCCACCTCTGATTCCCTGCCTCAGATTCCCTGCCTCTGATTCCCTGCCTCTGATTCCCTGCCTCTGATTTCCTGCATCTGATTGCCCGCCTCTGATTCTCCGCCTCTGATTCCCCGCCTCTGATTCCCCGCCTCTGATTCCCCGCCTCTGATTCCCCGCCTCTGATTCCCCACCTCTGATTCCCTGCCTCTGATAACCTGCCTCTGATTCCCTGCCTCTGATTCCCGGCCTCTGAGTCCCCACCTCTGATTTCCCGTGTCCGATTCCGCACCCATGTTTCACCACCTCTGTTGCTCTGCTTCTGATTTCCCGGCTCAGATTCACCGGCTCTGATTCCGCACCTCTGATTCCACGCCTCTCTTTCTGTGTCTCTGATTCCCCGCCTCTGATTCCACGCCTCTGATTACCCGCCTCTGATACCCTGCCTCTCTTTCCCTGCCTCTATTTCCATGCCTCTTTCTCTGCATCTCGTTTCCCACATCTCATTTCCCCCTTCTGATAACCCGCATCAGATTCCCTGCCACAGATTCCCTGCCTCAGATACCCTGCCTCAGATTCCCTGCATCAGATTCCCTTCATCTGATTCCCTGCCTCTGATTCCCCGCGGCTGATTCCCTGCCTCTGATTCCCCGCCTCTGTTTACCCGCCTGTTTCCCCGCCTCTGATTCACCACCTCATACTCGCCACCTCAGGTTCCCTGCCTCTGATTCCCTGCCTCTGATTCCCTGCCTCTGATTCCCTGCATCTGATTGCCCGCCTCTGATACCCTGCCTCTGATTCCCCGCCTCTGATTCCCCGCCTCTGATTCCCAGCCTCTGATTTCCCACCTCTGATTCCCCACTTCTGATTCCCCGCCTCTGATTCCCCGTCTCTGATTCCACGCCTCTGATTCCCTGCCTCTGATTCCGCGCCTCTTATTCCCCGCCTCTGATACCCCGCCTCTGATTCCCCGCCTCTGATTCCCTGCATCTGATTCCCCGCCTCAGATTCCCCGCCTCTGATTCCCCGAATCTGATTCCCCACTTCTGATTGCCCGCCTCTGATTCCACGCCTCTGATTCCCCGCCTATGTTTACCCGCCTCTGATTCCCCGCCTCTGATTCCCCACCTCTGATTCCCTGCCTCTGATTCCCCGCCTCTGATGCCCCACTTCTGATTGCCCGCCTCTGATTCCACGCCTCTGATTCCCCGCCTCTGATTCCCCACCTCTGATTCCCCACTTCTGATTCCCCACCTCTGATTCCCCGCCTCTGATTCCACGCCTCTGATTCCCCACCTCTGATTCCCCACTTCTGATTCCCCACATCTGATTCTACGCCTCTGATAACCTGCCTCTGATAACTTTTGCTGATTCTCTGCCTCAGATTCCCTGCCTCCGATTCCCTGCCTCAGATTCCCTGCCTCAGATTCCCTGCATCAGATTCCCTTCATCTGATTCCCTGCCTCTGATTCCCTGCCTCTGATTCCCCGCCTCTGATTCCCCACCTGTGTCTCTACGCCTCTATTTTGCCTGAACTCTTTCCCCTCCACTCTTTCTGTGCCTCTCTTTCCCTCCCTCAATTTCAACCACTCTGTTTGATCTGTTCTGTGTACCTAATTTTCAACGCACAAGTTCCAACCACTATGTTCGCCCATCTCTTTCGCTGCCTCTATTTATGCAGCTATGTTTACCCGCTTCTGTTTACCCGCCAGTTTCCCCACATCTTTTTCCCCACCTCTGATTCCACGCCTCTGATTCCCCGCCTCTGATTCCCCACCTCTGATTCACCGCCTCCCTTTCCGCGCAACTTTCCTTGCCTACGTTTCCCCACATCTCTTTCCCCACCTCTGATTCCACGCCTCAGATTCGCCGCCTCTGATTTCCCGCCTCTGATTCCCTGCCTCTGATTCCCTGCCTCTGATTCCGCACCTCTGATTCCCCCCTCTGATTCCCCGCCTCTGATTCCCAGCCTCTGATTCCCCACCTCTGATTCCCCGCCTCTGATTCCCTGCCTCTCTTTCCCTGCCTCTATTTCCGTGCCTCTTTCTCTGCATCTCGTTTCCCACATCTCATTTCCCCCTTCTGATAACCCGCATCAGATTCCCTGCCACAGATTCCCTGCCTCAGATTCCCTGCCTCAGATTCCCTGCATCAGATTCCCTTTTATCTGATTCCCTGCCTCTGATTCGCCGCCTCTGATTCCCCACCTCTGATTCCCTGCCTCAGATTCCCTGCCTCTGATTCCCTGCCTCTGATTCCCTGCCTCTGATTTCCTGCATCTGATTGCCCGCCTCTGATTCTCCACCTCTGATTCCCCGCCTCTGATTCCCCGCCTCTGATTCCCCGCCTCTGATTCCCCGCCTCTGATTCCCCACCTCTGATTCCCTGCCTCTGATAACCTGCCTCTGATTCCCTGCCTCTGATTCCCGGCCTCTGAGTCCCCACCTCTGATTTCCCGTGTCCGATTCCGCACCCATGTTTCACCACCTCTGTTGCTCTGCTTCTGATTTCCCGGCTCAGATTCACCGGCTCTGATTCCGCACCTCTGATTCCACGCCTCTCTTTCTGTGTCTCTGATTCCCCGCCTCTGATTCCACGCCTCTGATTACCCGCCTCTGATACCCTGCCTCTCTTTCCCTGCCTCTATTTCCATGCCTCTTTCTCTGCATCTCGTTTCCCACATCTCATTTCCCCCTTCTGATAACCCGCATCAGATTCCCTGCCACAGATTCCCTGCCTCAGATACCCTGCCTCAGATTCCCTGCATCAGATTCCCTTCATCTGATTCCCTGCCTCTGATTCCCCGCGGCTGATTCCCTGCCTCTGATTCCCCGCCTCTGTTTACCCGCCTGTTTCCCCGCCTCTGATTCACCACCTCATATTCGCCACCTCAGGTTCCCTGCCTCTGATTCCCTGCCTCTGATTCCCTGCCTCTGATTCCCTGCATCTGATTGCCCGCCTCTGATACCCTGCCTCTGATTCCCCGCCTCTGATTCCCCGCCTCTGATTCCCAGCCTCTGATTTCCCACCTCTGATTCCCCACTTCTGATTCCCCGCCTCTGATTCCCCGTCTCTGATTCCACGCCTCTGATTCCCTGCCTCTGATTCCGCGCCTCTTATTCCCCGCCTCTGATACCCCGCCTCTGATTCCCCGCCTCTGATTCCCTGCATCTGATTCCCCGCCTCAGATTCCCCGCCTCTGATTCCCCGACTCTGATTCCCCACTTCTGATTGCCCGCCTCTGATTCCACGCCTCTGATTCCCCGCCTCTGATTCCCCACCTCTGATTCCCCACTTCTGATTCCCCACCTCTGATTCCCCGCCTCTGATTCCACGCCTCTGATTCCCCACCTCTGATTCCCCGCATCTGATTCCCCGCCTCTGATTCCCCGCCTCAGATTCCCCGCCTCTGATTCCCCGCCTCTGATTCCCCGCCTCTGATTCCCTCCTCTGATTCCCCGCCTATGTTTACCCGCCTCTGATTCCCCGCCTCTGATTCCCCGCCTCTGATTCCCCACCTCTGATTCCCTGCCTCTGATTCCCCGCCTCTGATGCCCCACTTCTGATTGCCCGCCTCTGATTCCACGCCTCTGATTCCCCGCCTCTGATTCCCCACCTCTGATTCCCCACTTCTGATTCCCCACCTCTGATTCCCCGCCTCTGATTCCACGCCTCTGATTCCCCACCTCTGATTCCCCACTTCTGATTCCCCACCTCTGATTCTACGCCTCTGATAACCTGCCTCTGATAACTTTTTACTGATTCCCTGCCTCAGATTCCCTGCCTCCGATTCCCCGCCTCTGATTCACCACCTCTGATTCACCGCCTCCCTTTCCGCGCAACTTTCCTGGCCTACGTTTCCCCACATCTCTTTCCCCACCTCTGATTCCACGCATCAGATTCACCGCCTCTGATTTCCCGCCTCTGATTACCTGCCTCTGATTCCCTGCCTCTGATTCCGCACCTCTGATTCCCCCCTCTGATTCCCCGCCTCTGATTCCCAGCCTCTGATTCCCCACCTCTGATTCCCCGCCTCTGATTCCCTGCCTCTCTTTCCCTGCCTCTATTTCCGTGCCTCTTTCTCTGCATCTCGTTTCCCACATCTCATTTCCCCCTTCTGATAACCCGCATCAGATTCCCTGCCACAGATTCCCTGCCTCAGATTCCCTGCCTCAGATTCCCTGCATCTGATTCCCTGCCTCTGATTCCCCGCCTCTGATTCCCCACCTCTGATTCCCTGCCTCAGATTCCCTGCCTCTGATTCCCTGCCTCTGATTCCCTGCCTCTGATTTCCTTCATCAGATTGCCCGCCTCTGATTCTCCGCCTCTGATTCCCCGCCTCTGATTCCCCGCCTCTGATTCCCCGCCTCTGATTCCCCGCCTCTGATTCCCCACCTCTGATTCCCTGCCTCTGATAACCTGCCTCTGATTCCCTGCCTCTGATTCCCGGCCTCTGAGTCCCCACCTCTGATTTCCCGTGTCCGATTCCGCACCCATGTTTCTCCACCTCTGTTGCTCTGCTTCTGATTTCCCGGCTCAGATTCACCGGCTCTGATTCCGCACCTCTGATTCCACGCCTCTCTTTCTGTGTCTCTGATTCCCCGCCTCTGATTCCACGCCTCTGATTACCCGCCTCTGATACCCTGCCTCTCTTTCCCTGCCTCTATTTCCATGCCTCTTTCTCTGCATCTCGTTTCCCACATCTCATTTCCCCCTTCTGATAACCCGCATCAGATTCCCTGCCACAGATTCCCTGCCTCAGATACCCTGCCTCAGATTCCCTGCATCAGATTCCCTTCATCTGATTCCCTGCCTCTGATTCCCCGCGGCTGATTCCCTGCCTCTGATTCCCCGCCTCTGTTTACCCGCCTGTTTCCCCGCCTCTGATTCACCACCTCATATTCGCCACCTCAGGTTCCCTGCCTCTGATTCCCTGCCTCTGATTCCCTGCCTCTGATTCCCTGCATCTGATTGCCCGCCTCTGATTCCCCGCCTCTGATTGCACGCCTCTGATTCCCCGCCTCTGATTCCCCGCCTCTGATTCCCCGCCTCTGATTCCCCTCCTCTGATACCCCGCCTCTGATTCCCCACCTCTGATTTCCCGCATCTGATTCCCTGCCTCTGATTCCCCGCCTCTGATTCCCTGCCTCTGATTCCGCTCCTCTGACTCTCCGCCTCTGATTCCCCGCCTCTGATTCCCCACCTCTGATTCCCCGCTTCTGATTCCCCGCCTCTGATTCCCCGCCTCTGATTCCCTGCATCTGATTCCCCGCCTCTTATTCCCCACCTTTGATTCACTGCCTCCCTTTCCGCTCAACTTTCCTGGCCTACTTTTCCCCACATATCTTTACCCGCCTCTGATTTCCTGCCTCTGATTCCACGCCTCTAATTCCCCGCCTATGTTTACCCGCCCCTGTTTACCCGCCTGTTTTCCCGCCTCTGATTCCCCACCACAGATTCCCTGCCTCAGATTCCCTGCCTCAGATTCCCTGCATCAGATTCCCTTCATTTGATTCCCTGCGTCTGGTTCCCTGCCTCTTATTCCCTGCCTCTGATTCCCTGCATCTGATTGCCCGCCTCTGATTCCCCGCCTCTGATTCCCCGCCTCTGATTCCCCGCCTCTGATTCCCCGCCTCTGATTCACCGCCTCTGATTCCCCGCCTCTGATTCCCCGCCTCTGATTCCACGCCTCTGATTCCCCACTTCTGATTGCCCGCCTCTGATTCCACACCTCTGATTCCCCGCCTCTGATTCCCCACCTCTGATTCCCCACTTCAGATTCCCCACCTCTGATTCCCCGCCTCTGATTCCACGCCTCTGATTCCCCACCTCTGATTCCCCACTTCTGATTCCCCACCTCTGATTCTCCGCCTCTGATACCCTGCCTCTGATAACTTTTTACTGATTCCCTGCCTCAGATTCCCTGCCTCCGATTCCCTCCCTCAGATTCCCTGCCTCAGATTCCCTGCATTAGATTCTCTTCATCTGATTCCCTGCCTCTGATTCCCCGCCTCTGATTCCCCGCATCTGATTCCCCACCTCTGTCTCTATGCCTCTATTTTGCCTGCACTCTTTCCCCTCCACTCTTTCCGTACCTCTCTTTCCCTCCCTCAATTTCAACAACTCTGTTTGATCTGTTCTGTGTACCTAATTTTCAACACACAAGTTCCAACCACTATGTTTCGCCCATCTCTTTCGCTGCATCTATTTATGCAGCTATGTTTACCCGCTTCTGTTTACCCGCCTGTTTCCCCACATCTCTTTCCCAACCTCTGATTCCACGCCTCTGATTCCCCGCCTCTGATTCCCCGCCTCTGATTCCCCGCCTCTGATTCACCGCCTCCCTTTCCGCGCAACTTTCCTGGCCTACGTTTCCCCACATCTCTTTCCCCACCTCTGATTCCATGCCTCAGATTCGCCGCCTCTGATTTCCCGCCTCTGATTCCCTGCCTCTGAATCTCCGCCTCTGATTCCCCGCCTCTGATTCCCCGCCTCTGATACCGCGCCTCTGATTCCCCGCATCTGATTCCCTGCATCTGATTCCCCGCCTCTGATTTAACGGCTCTGATTCCCCGCCTCTGATTCCCCGAATCTGATTCCCTGCCTCTGATTCCCCACCTATGTTTACCTGCCTCTGTTTACCCGCCTGTTTTCCCGCCTCTAGTTCCCCAACACAGATTCCCTGCCTCAGATTCCCTGCCTCTGATTCCCTGCCTCTGATTAACTGCCTCTGATTCCCTGCATCTGAGTGCCTGCCTCTGATTCCCCGCCTCTGATTCCCCGCCTCTGATTCCCCACCTCTGATTCCCCACTTCTGATTCCCAGCCTCTGATTCCCCGCCTCTGATTCCCCGCCTCTGATTCACCGCCTCTGAATCCCCGCCTCTGATTCCCCGCCTCTGATTCCCAACTTCTGATTGCCCGCCTCTGATTCCCTGCCTCTGATTCCCCGCCTCTGATTCCCCACATCTGATTCCCCACTTCTGATTCCCCGCCTCCGATTCCCCGCCTCTGATTCCACGCCTCTGATACCGCGCCTCTGATTCCCCGCATCTGATTCCCTGCATCTGATTCCCCGCCTCAGATTCCCCGCCTCTGATTTAACTGCTCTGATTCCCCGCCTCTGATTCCCCGACTCTGATTCCCTGCCTCTGATTCCCCACCTATGTTTACCTGCCTCTGTTTACCCGCCTGTTTTCCCGCCTCTAGTTCCCCAACACATATTCCCTGCCTCAGATTCCCTGCCTCTGATTCCCTGCCTCTGATTAACTGCCTCTGATTCCCTGCATCTGAGTGCCTGCCTCTGATTCCCCGCCTCCGATTCCCCGCCTCTTATTCCCCACCTCTGATTCCCCACTTCTGATTCCCAGCCTCTGATTCCCCGCCTCTGATTCCCCGCCTCTGATTCACCGCCTCTGAATCCCCGCCTCTGACTCCCCGCCTCTGATTCCCCAATTCTGATTGCCCGCCTCTGATTCCCTGCCTCTGATTCCCCGCCTCTGATTCCCCACATCTGATTCCCCACTTCTGATTCCCCGCCTCCGATTCCCCGCCTCTGATTCCACGCCTCTGATTCCCCGCCTCTGATTCCCCGCCTCTGATTCCCCGCCTCTGATTCCCCTCCTCTGATATCCCGCCTCTGATTCCCCGCCTCTGATTCCCCGCATCTGATTCCCCGCCTCTGATTCCCCGCCTCTGATTCCCCGCCTCTGATTCCCCGCCTCTGATTCCCCGCCTCTGATTCCCTCTTCTGATTCCCCGCCTATGTTTACCCGCCTCTGATTCCCCGCCTCTGATTCCCCGCCTCTGATTCCCCACCTCTGATTCCCTGCCTCTGATTCCCCGCCTCTGATTCCCCGCGTCTGATTCCCCGCCTCTGATTCCCCGCCTCTGATTCCCTCCTCTGATTCCCCGCCTATGTTTACCCGCCTCTGATTCCCCACCTCTGATTCCCTGCCTCTGATTCCCTGCCTCTGATTCCCCGCCTCTGATTCCCCGCCTCTGATTCCCCACTTCTGATTGCCCGCCTCTGATTCCCTCCTCTGATTCCCCGCCTATGTTTACCCACCTCTGATTCCCCGCCTCTGATTACCTGCCTCTGATTCCCCGCCTCTGATTCCCCGCATCTGATTCCCCACCTCTGATTCACTGCCTCCCTTTACGCTCAACTTTCCTGGCCTACGTTTCCCCACATATCTTTCCCCGCCTCTGATACCCCTCCTCTGATTCCCCGCCTCTGATACCCTGCCTCTGATAACTTTTTACTGATTCCCTGCCTCAGATTCCCAGCCTCAAATTCCCTGCATCAGATTCCCTTCATCTGATTCCCTGCCTCTGATTCCCCGCCTCTGATTCCCAGCCTCTGATTCCCCACCTCTGTCTCTACGCCTCTCTTTTGCCTGCACTCTTTCCCCTCCCCTCTTTCCGTGCCTCTCTTTCCCTCCCTCAATTTCAAAAAACTCTTTTTGATCTGTTCTGTGTACCTCATTTTCAACATACAAGTTCCAACCACTATGTTTCGCCCATCTCTTTCGCCGCCTCTATTTATCCACCTATGTTTACCCGCTTCTGTTTACCCACCTGTTTCCCCACATCTCTTTCCCCACCTCTGATTCCATGCCTCTGATTTCCCGCCTCTCATTCGCCACCTCTCATTCCCCGCCTCTGATACCGCGCCTCTGATTCCCCACATCTGATTCCCTGCATCTGATTACCCGCCTCAGATTCCCCGCCTCTGATTTCCCGGCTCTGATTCCCCGCCTCTGATTCCCCGACTCTGATTCCCCGCCTCTGATTCCCCACCTATGTTTACCCGCCTCTGTTTACCCGCCTGTTTTACCGTCTCTAGTTCCCCAACACAGATTCCCTGCCTCAGATTCCCTGCCTCTGATTCCCTGCCTCTGATTCCCTGCCTCTGATTCCCTGCATCTGATTGCCCGCCTCTGATTCCACGCCTCTGATTCCCCGCCTCTGATTCCCCACCTCTGATTCCCCACTTCTGATTCCCCGCCTCTGATTCCCCGCCTCTTATTCCCCGCCTCTGATTCACCGCCTCTGATTCCCCGCCTCTGATTCCCCGCCTCTGATTCCCCACTTCTGATTGCCCGCCTCTGATTCCCTGCCTCTGATTCCCCGCCTCTGAGTCCCCACATCTGATTCCCCACTTCTGATTACCCGGCTCTGATTCCCCGCCTCTGATCCAACGCCTCTGATTCCCCGCCTCTGATTCCCCGCCTCTGATTCCCCGCCTCTGATTCCCCTCCTCTGATAACCCGCCTCTGATTCCCTGCCTCTGATTCCCCGCCTCTGATTCCCCACATCTGATTCCCCACTTCTGATTCACCGGCTCTGATTCCCCGCCTCTGATCCAACGCCTCTGATTCCCCGCCTCTGATTCCCCGCCTCTGATTCCCCGCCTCTGATTTCCCTCCTCTGATACCCCGCCTCTGATTCCCCGCCTCTGATTCCCGCCTCTGATTCCCTCCTCTGATTCCCCGCCTATGTTTACCCGCCTCTGATTCCCCGCCTCTGATTCCCTGCCTCTGATTCCCCGCCTCTGATTCCCCGCGTCTGATTCCCCACCTCTGATTCACTGCCTCCCTTTCCGCTCAACTTTCCTGGCCTACGTTTCCCCACATATCTTTCCCCACCTCTGATACCCCGCCTCTGATTCCCCGCCTCTGATTCCCCGCCTCTGATGACCCGCATCTGATACCCCGCCTCTGATTCCCCGCCTCTGATACCCTGCCTCTGATAACTTTTTACTGATTCCCTGCCTCAGATTCCCTGCCTCCGATTCCCTGCCTCAGATTCCCAGCCTCAAATTCCCTGCATCAGATTCCCTTCATCTGATTCCCTGCCTCTGATTCCCCGCCTCCGATTCCAAGCCTCTGATTCCCCACCTCTGTCTCTACGCCTCTCTTTTGCCTGCACTCTTTCCCCTCCACTCTTTCCGTGCCTCTCTTTCCCTCCCTCAATTTCAACAACTCTGTTTGATCTGTTCTGTGTACCTCATTTTCAACATACAAGTTCCAACCACTATGTTTCGCCCATCTCTTTCGCCGCCTCTATTTATGCACCTATGTTTACCCGCTTCTGTTTACCCGCCTGTTTCCCCACATCTCTTTCCCCACCTCTGATTCCACGCCTCTGATTCCCCGCCTCTCATTCCTCGCCTCTGATTCCCAGCCTCTGATTCACCGCCTCCATTTCCACGCAACTTTCCTGGCCTGCGTTTCCCCACATCTCTTTCCCCACCTCTGATTCCACGCCTCGGATTCCCCGCCTCTCATTCCCCGCCTCTGATTCCCCGCCTCTGATTCCCCGCCTCTCATTCCCCGCCTCTGATTCCCTGCCTCTGATTCACCGCCTCCCTTTCCACGCAACCTTCCTGGCCTACGTTTCCCCACATCTCTTACCCCTCCTCTGATTCCACGCCTCTGATTCGCCGCCTCTGATTGCCCGCCTCTGATTCCCTGCCTCTGATTACCCGCCTCTGATTCCCTGCCTCTGATTCCCCGCCTCTGATTCCCCGCCTCTGATTCCCCACCTCTGATTCCCTGCCTCTGATTCCCCGCCTCTGATTCCCTGCCTCTCTTTCCCTGCCTCTATTTCCGTGCCTCTTTCTCTGCATCTCGTTTCCCACATCTCATTTCCCCCTTCTGATAACCCGCATCAGATTCCCTGCCACAGATTCCCTGCCTCAGATTCCCTGCCTCAGATTCCCTGCATCAGATTCCCTTCATCTGATTCCCTGCCTCTGATTCCCAGCCTCTGAATCCCCACCTCTGAGTCCCTGCCTCAGATTCCCTGCCTCTGATTCTCTGCCTCTGATTCCCTGCCTCTGATTCCCTGCATTTGATTGCCCGCCTCTGATTCTCCGCCTCTGAGTCCCCGCCTCTGATTCCCCGCCTCTGATTCCCGGCCTCTGATTCCTAGCCTCTGATTCCCCGCCTCTGATTCCCTGCCTCTGAGTCCCCACTTCTTATTCCCCGCGTCCGATTCCACACCCATGTTTCACCGCCTCTATTGCTCTGCTTCTGATTTCCCGGCTCAGATTCACCGGCTCTGATTCCGCACCTCTGATTCCACGCCTCTCTTTCTGTGTCTCTGATTCCCCGCCTCTGATTCCACGCCTCTGATTACCCGCCTCTGATACCCTGCCTCTGAGTCCCCACCTCTGATTCCCCGCGTCCGATTCCGCACCCATGTTTCAACGCCTCTGTTGCTCTGCTTCTGATTTCCCGGCTCAGATTCACCGGCTCTGATTCCGCACCTCTGATTCCACGCCTCTCTTTCTGTGTCTCTGATTCCCCGCCTCTGATTCCACGCCTCTGATTACCCACAGCTGATACCCTGCCTCTCTTTCCCTGCCTCTATTTCCGTGCCTCTTACTCTGCATCTAGTTTCCCACATCTCATTTCCCCCTTCTGATAACCCGCATCAGGTTCCCTGCCACAGATTCCCTGCCTCAGATTCCCTGCCTCAGATTCCCTGCATCAGATTCCCTTCATCCGATTCCCTGCCTCTGATTCCCCGCCTCTGATTCCCTGCCTCTGATTCCCCGCCTCTGTTTACCCTTTGTTCCCCGCTACTGATTCACCACCTCATATTCGCCGCCTCAATTTCCCTGCCTCTGATTCCCTGCCTCTGATTCCCTGCCTCTGATTCCCTGCATCTGATTGGCCGCCTCTGATTCCCTGCCTCTGATTCCCCGCCTCTGATTCCCTGCCTCTGATTCCACGACTCTGATTCCACGCCTCTGATTCCCCGCCTCTGATTCCCCGCCTATGTTTACACGCCTCCATTTACCCGCCTGTTTTCCCGCCTCTGATTGCCCATCTCAGATTCCCTGCCTCAGATTCCCTGCCTCTGATTCCCTGCCTCTGATTCCCTGCATCTGATTGCCCGCCTCTGATTACCTGCCTCTGATTCACCGCCTCTGATTCCCCACCTCTGATTCCCCACTTCTGATTCCCCGCCTCTGATTCCCCACCTCTGATTCCCCTCCTCTGATACCCCGCCTCTGATTCCCCGCCTCTGATTCCCCACATCTGATTCCCCGCCTCTGATTCCCCGCCTCTGATTCCCCGCCTCTGATTCCCCGCCTCAGATTCCCCGCCTCTGATTCCCTCCTCTGATTCCCCGCCTATGTTTACCCGCATCTGATACCCCGCCTCTGATTCCCCGCCTCTTATACCCTGCCTCTGATAACTTTTTACTGATTCCCTGCCTCAGATTCCCTGCCTCCGATTCCCTGCCTCAGATTCCCAGCCTCAAATTCCCTGCATCAGATTCCCTTCATCTGATTCCCTGCCTCTGATTCCCTGCCTCTGAATCCCCACCTCTGATTCCCCTCTCTGATTCCCCGACTCTGATTCCCCGCCTCTGATTCCCCGCCTCTGATTCCCCACCTCTGATTCCCCGCCTCTGATTCCCTGCCTCTCTTTCCCTGCCTCTATTTCCGTGCCTCTTTCTCTGCATCTCGTTTCCCACATCTCATTTCCCCCTTCTGATAACCCGCATCAGGTTCCCTGCCACAGATTCCCTGCCTCAGATTCCCTGCCTCAGATTCCCTGCATCAGATTCCCTTCATCCGATTCCCTGCCTCTGATTCCCCGCCTCTGATTCCCTTCCTCTGATTCCCCACCTCTGTTTACCCGCCTGTTCCCCGCTACTGATTCACCACCTCATATTCGCCGCCTCAATTTCCCTGCCTCTGATTCCCTGCCTCTGATTCCCTGCCTCTGATTCCCTGCATCTGATTGGCCGCCTCTGATTCCCTGCCACTGATTCCCCGCCTCTGATTCCCTGCCTCTGATTCCCCGACTCTGATTCCACGCCTCTGATTCCCCGCCTCTGATTCCCCGCCTATGTTTACACGCCTCTGTTTACCCGCCTGTTTTCCCGCCTCTGATTGCCCACCTCAGATTCCCTGCCTCAGATTCCCTGCCTCTGATTCCCTGCCTCTGATTCCCTGCATCTGATTGCCCGCCTCTGATTACCTGCCTCTGATTCACCGCCTCTGATTCCCCACCTCTGATTCCCCACTTCTGATTCCCCGCCTCTGATTCCCCACCTCTGATTCCCCTCGTCTGATACCCCGCCTCTGATTCCCCGCCTCTGATTCCCCACATCTGATTCCCCGCCTCTGATTCCCCGCCTCTGATTCCCCGCCTCTGATTCCCCGCTTCTGATTCCCCGCCTCTGATTCCCTCCTCTGATTCCCCGCCTATGTTTACCCGCCTCTGATTCCCCGCCTCTGATTCCCTCCTCTGATACCCCGCCTATGTTTACCCGCCTCTGATTCCCCGCCTCTGATTCCCTGCCTCTGATTCCCCGCCTCTGATTCCCCGCGTCTGATTCCCCACCTCTGATTCACTGCCTCCCTTTCCGCTCAACTTTCCTGGCCTACGTTTCCCCACATATCTTTCCCCACCTCTGATACCCCGCCTCTGATTCCCCGCCTCTGATTCCCCGCCTCTGATGACCCACATCTGATACCCCGCCTCTGATTCCCCGCCTCTTATACCCTGCCTCTGATAACTTTTTACTGATTCCCTGCCTCAGATTCCCTGCCTCCGATTCCCTGCCTCAGATTCCCAGCCTCAAATTCCCTGCATCAGATTCCCTTCATCTGATTCCCTGCCTCTGATTCCCCGCCTCTGATTCCCAGCCTCTGATTCCCCACCTCTGTCTCTACGCCTCTCTTTTGCCTGCACTCTTTCCCCTCCACTCTTTCCGTGCCTCTCTTTCCCTCCCTCAATTTCAACAACTCTGTTTGATCTGTTCTGTGTACCTCATTTTCAACATACAAGTTCCAACCACTATGTTTCGCCCATCTCTTTCGCCGCCTCTATTTATGCACCTATGTTTACCCGCTTCTGTTTACCCGCCTGTTTCCCCACATCTCTTTCCCCACCTCTGATTCCACGCCTCTGATTCCCCGCCTCTCATTCCCCGCCTCTGATTCCCAGCCTCTGATTCACCGCCTCCCTTTCCACGCAACTTTCCTGGCCTACGTTTCCCCACATCTCTTTCCCCACCTCTGATTCCATGCCTCTGATTCGCCGCCTCTGATTGCACGCCTCTGATTCCCTGCCTCTGATTCCCCGCCTCTGATTCCCCGCCTCTGATTCCCCGCCTCTGATTCCCCGCCTCTGATTCCCCGCCTCTGATTCCCCGCCTCTGATTCCCCGCCTCTGATTCCCTGCCTCTGATTCACCGCCTCCCTTTCCACGCAACCTTCCTGGCCTACGTTTCCCCACATCTCTTTCCCCTCCTCTGATTCCACGCCTCTGATTCGCCACCTCTGATTGCCCGCCTCTGATTCCCTGCCTCTGATTCCCCGCCTCTGATTCCCCGCCTATGATTCCCCGCCTCTGATTCCCCGCCTCTGATTCCCCGCCTCTGATTCCCCGCCTCTGATTCCCCGCCTCTGATGACCCGCATCTGATACCCCGCCTCTGATTCCCCGCCTCTTATACCCTGCCTCTGATAACTTTTTACTGATTCCCTGCCTCAGATTCCCTGCCTCCGATTCCCTGCCTCAGATTCCCAGCCTCAAATTCCCTGCATCAGATTCCCTTCATCTGATTCCCTGCCTCTGATTCCCTGCCTCTGAATCCCCACCTCTGATTCCCCTCTCTGATTCCCCGCCTCTGATTCCCCGCCTCTGATTCCCCACCTCTGATTCCCCGCCTCTGATTCCCTGCCTCTCTTTCCCTGCCTCTATTTCCGTGCCTCTTTCTCTGCATCTCGTTTCCCACATCTCATTTCCCCCTTCTGATAACCCGCATCAGGTTCCCTGCCACAGATTCCCTGCCTCAGATTCCCTGCCTCAGATTCCCTGCATCAGATTCCCTTCATCCGATTCCCTGCCTCTGATTCCCCGCCTCTGATTCCATGCCTCTGATTCCCCGCCTCTGTTTACCCGCCTGTTCCCCACTACTGATTCACCACCTCATATTCGCCGCCTCAATTTCCCTGCCTCTGATTCCCTGCCTCTGATTCCCTGCCTCTGATTCCCTGCATCTGATTGGCCGCCTCTGATTCCCTGCCTCTGATTCCCCGCCTCTGATTCCCTGCCTCTGATTCCCCGACTCTGATTCCACGCCTCTGATTCCCCGCCTCTGATTCCCCGCCTATGTTTACACGCCTCTGTTTACCCGCCTGTTTTCCCGCCTCTGATTGCCCACCTCAGATTCCCTGCCTCAGATTCCCTGCCTCTGATTCCCTGCCTCTGATTCCCTGCATCTGATTTCCCGCCTCTGATTACCTGCCTCTGATTCCCCGCCTCTGATTCCCCGCGTCTGATTCCCCACCTCTGATTCACTGCCTCCCTTTCCGCTCAACTTTCCTGGCCTACGTTTCCCCACATATCTTTCCCCACCTCTGATACCCCGCCTCTGATTCCCCGCCTCTGATTCCCCGC
The DNA here is from genome assembly GCF_036971445.1 of Narcine bancroftii. NCBI lineage: Eukaryota > Metazoa > Chordata > Chondrichthyes > Torpediniformes > Narcinidae > Narcine > Narcine bancroftii. Next base: position 626,948 of record NW_027211891.1, on the reverse strand, counting down.
CTCTGATGACCCGCATCTGATACCCCGCCTCTGATTCCCCGCCTCTTATACCCTGCCTCTGATAACTTTTTACTGATTCCCTGCCTCAGATTCCCTGCCTCCGATTCCCTGCCTCAGATTCCCAGCCTCAAATTCTCTGCATCAGATTCCCTTCATCTGATTCCCTGCCTCTGATTCCCCGCCTCTGATTCCCAGCCTCTGATTCCCCACCTCTGTCTCTACGCCTCTCTTTTGCCTGCACTCTTTCCCCTCCACTCTTTCCGTGCCTCTCTTTCCCTCCCTCAATTTCAACAACTCTGTTTGATCTGTTCTGTGTACCTCATTTTCAACATACAAGTTCCAACCACTATGTTTCGCCCATCTCTTTCGCCGCCTCTATTTATGCACCTATGTTTAACCGCTTCTGTTTACCCGCCTGTTTCCCCACATCTCTTTCCCCACCTCTGATTCCACGCCTCTGATTCCCCGCCTCTCATTCCCCGCCTCTGATTCCCAGCCTCTGATTCACCGCCTCCCTTTCCACGCAACTTTCCTGGCCTACGTTTCCCCACATCTCTTTCCCCACCTCTGATTCGCCGCCTCTGATTGCACGCCTCTGATTCCCTGCCTCTGATTCCCCGCCTCTGATTCCCCGCCTCTGATTCCCCGCCTCTGATTCCCCGCCTCTGATTCCCCGCCTCTGATTCCCCGCCTCTGATTCCCCGCCTCTGATTCCCTGCCTCTGATTCACCGCCTCCCTTTCCACGCAACCTTCCTGGCCTACGTTTCCCCACATCTCTTTCCCCTCCTCTGATTCCACGCCTCTGATTCGCCGCCTCTGATTGCCCGCCTCTGATTCCCTGCCTCTGATTCCCCGCCTCTGATTCCCCGCCTATGATTCCCCGCCTCTGATTCCCCGCCTCTGATTCCCCGCCTCTGATTCCCCGCCTCTGATTCCCCGCCTCTGATGACCCGCATCTGATACCCCGCCTCTGATTCCCCGCCTCTTATACCCTGCCTCTGATAACTTTTTACTGATTCCCTGCCTCAGATTCCCTGCCTCCGATTCCCTGCCTCAGATTCCCAGCCTCAAATTCCCTGCATCAGATTCCCTTCATCTGATTCCCTGCCTCTGATTCCCTGCCTCTGAATCCCCACCTCTGATTCCCCTCTCTGATTCCCCGCCTCTGATTCCCCGCCTCTGATTCCCCACCTCTGATTCCCCGCCTCTGATTCCCTGCCTCTCTTTCCCTGCCTCTATTTCCGTGCCTCTTTCTCTGCATCTCGTTTCCCACATCTCATTTCCCCCTTCTGATAACCCGCATCAGGTTCCCTGCCACAGATTCCCTGCCTCAGATTCCCTGCCTCAGATTCCCTGCATCAGATTCCCTTCATCCGATTCCCTGCCTCTGATTCCCCGCCTCTGATTCCATGCCTCTGATTCCCCGCCTCTGTTTACCCGCCTGTTCCCCGCTACTGATTCACCACCTCATATTCGCCGCCTCAATTTCCCTGCCTCTGATTCCCTGCCTCTGATTCCCTGCCTCTGATTCCCTGCATCTGATTGGCCGCCTCTGATTCCCTGCCTCTGATTCCCCGCCTCTGATTCCCTGCCTCTGATTCCCCGACTCTGATTCCACGCCTCTGATTCCCCGCCTCTGATTCCCCGCCTATGTTTACACGCCTCTGTTTACCCGCCTGTTTTCCCGCCTCTGATTGCCCACCTCAGATTCCCTGCCTCAGATTCCCTGCCTCTGATTCCCTGCCTCTGATTCCCTGCATCTGATTTCCCGCCTCTGATTACCTGCCTCTGATTCACCGCCTCTGATTCCCCACCTCTGATTCCCCACTTCTGATTCCCCGCCTCTGATTCCCCACCTCTGATTCCCCTCCTCTGATACCCCGCCTCTGATTCCCCGCCTCTGATTCCCCACATCTGATTCCCCGCCTCTGATTCCCCGCCTCTGATTCCCCGCCTCTGATTCCCCGCCTCTGATTCCCCGCCTCTGATTCCCTCCTCTGATTCGCCGCCTATGTTTACCCGCCTCTGATCCCCCGCCTCGGATTCCCTCCTCTGATTCCCCGCCTATGTTTACCCGCCTCTGATACCCCGCCTCTGATTCCCTGCCTCTGATTCCCCGCCTCTGATTCCCTGCGTCTGATTCCCCACCTCTGATTCACTGCCTCCCTTTCCGCTCAACTTTCCTGGCCTACGTTTCCCCACATATCTTTCCCCACCTCTGATACCCCGCCTCTGATTCCCCGCCTCTGATTCCCCGCCTCTGATGACCCGCATCTGATACCCCGCCTCTGATTCCCCGCCTCTTATACCCTGCCTCTGATAACTTTTTACTGATTCCCTGCCTCAGATTCCCTGCCTCCGATTCCCTGCCTCAGATTCCCAGCCTCAAATTCCCTGCATCAGATTCCCTTCATCTGATTCCCTGCCTCTGATTCCCCGCCTCTGATTCCCAGCCTCTGATTCCCCACCTCTGTCTCTACGCCTCTCTTTTGCCTGCACTCTTTCCCCTCCACTCTTTCCGTGCCTCTCTTTCCCTCCCTCAATTTCAACAACTCTGTTTGATCTGTTCTGTGTACCTCATTTTCAACATACAAGTTCCAACCACTATGTTTCGCCCATCTCTTTCGCCGCCTCTATTTATGCACCTATGTTTACCCGCTTCTGTTTACCCGCCTGTTTCCCCACATCTCTTTCCCCACCTCTGATTCCACGCCTCTGATTCCCTGCCTCTCATTCCCCGCCTCTGATTCCCAGCCTCTGATTCACCGCCTCCCTTTCCACGCAACTTTCCTGGCCTACGTTACCCCACATCTCTTTCCCCACCTCTGATTCCACGCCTCTGATTCGCCGCCTCTGATTGCACGCCTCTGATTCCCTGCCTCTGATTCCCCGCCTCTGATTCCCCGCCTCTGATTCCCCGCCTCTGATTCCCCGCCTCTGATTCCCCGCCTCTGATTCCCCGCCTCTGATTCCCTGCCTCTGATTCACCGCCTCCCTTTCCACGCAACCTTCCTGGCCTACGTTTCCCCACATCTCTTTCCCCTCCTCTGATTCCACGCCTCTGATTCGCCGCCTCTGATTGCCCGCCTCTGATTCCCTGCCTCTGATTCCCCGCCTCTGATTCCCCGCCTCTGATTCCCCGCCTCTGATTCCCCGCCTCTGATTCCCCGCCTCTGATTCCCTGCCTCTGATTCCCCGCCTCTGATTCCCTGCCTCTATTTCCGTGCCTCTTTCTCTGCAACTCGTTTCCCACATCTCATTTCCCCCTTCTGATAACCCGCATCAGATTCCCTGCCACAGATTCCCTGCCTCAGATTCCCTGCCTCAGATTCCCTGCATCAGATTCCCTTCATCCGATTCCCTGCCTCTGATTCCCCACCTCTGATTCCCTGCCTCTGATTCCCCGCCTCTGTTTACCCACCTGTTCCCCGCCACTGATTCACCACCTCATATTCGCCGCCTCAGATTCCCTGCCTCTGATTCCCTCCTCTGATTCCCTGCATCTGATTGGCCGCCTCTGATTCCCTGCCTCTGATTCCCCGCCTCTGATTCCCCGCCTCTGATTCCCCGCCTCTGATTTCCCACCTCTGATTCCCCACTTCAGATTCCCCGCCTCTGATTCCACGCCTCTGATTCCCCGCCTCTGATTCCCCGCCTCTGATTCCCCACCTTTGATACCCCACCTCTGATTCCCCGCCTCTGATTCCCTGCATCTGATTCCCCACCTAAGATTCCCCGCCTCTGATTCCCCGCCTCTGATTCCCCGCCTCTGATTCCCCGCCTCTGATTCCCCGCCTCTGATTCCCCGCCTATGTTTACCCGCCTCTGTTTACCCGCCTGTTTTCCCGCCTCTGATTCCCCACCTCAGATTCCCTGCCTCAGATTCCATGCCTCTGATTCCCTGCCTCTGATTCCCTGCCTCTGATTCCCCACCTCTGCTTCCCCACTTCTGATTCCCCGTCTCTGATTCCCCGCCTCTGATTCCCCGCCTCTGATTCAACGCCTCTGATTCCCCGCATCTGATTCCCCGCCTCTGATTCCCCACCTCTGATTGCCCGCCTCTGATTCCCTGCATCTGATTTCCCGCCTCTGATTCCCCACCTCTGATTCCCCACTTCTGATTCCCCGCCTCTGATTCCCCGCCTCTGATTCCACGCCTCTGATTCCCCGCCTCTGATTCCCCGCCTCTGATTCCCCGCCTCTGATTCCCCTCCTCAGATACCCCACCTCTGATTGCCCGCCTCTGATTCCCCGCATCTGATTCCCCGCCTCTGATTCCCCGCCTCTGAATCCACGCCTCTGATTCCGCACCTCTGATTCCCCGCCTCTGATTCCCCGCCTCTTATTCCCCGTCTATGTTTACCCGCCTCTGTTTACCCGCCTGTTTCCTCGCCTCTGATTCCCCACCTCAGATTCCGTGCCTCAGATTCCCTGCTTCTGAATCCCTGCCTCTGATTCCCTGCCTCCCTTTCCGCTCAACTTTCCTGGCCTACGTTTCCCCACATATCTTTCCCCGCCTCTGATACCCCAGCTCTGATTCCCCGCCTCTGATTCCCCGCCTCTGATTCCCTCCTCTGATTCCCCGCCTATGTTTACCCGCCTCTGATTCCCCGCCTCTGATTCCCTCCTCTGATTCCCAGCCTATGTATACCCGCCTCTGATTCCCCGCCTCTGATTCCCTGCCTCTGATTCCCCGCCTCTGATTCCCCGCCTCTGATTCCCCACCTCTGATTCACTGCCTCCCTTTCCGCTCAACTTTCCTGGCCTACGTTTCCCCACATATCTTTCCCCACCTCTGATACCCCGCCTCTGATTCCCCGCCTCTGATTCCCCGCCTCTGATGACCCGCATCTGATACCCCGCCTCTGATTCCCCGCCTCTTATACCCTGCCTCTGATAACTTTTTACTGATTCCCTGCCTTAGATTCCCTGCCTCCGATTCCCTGCCTCAGATTCCCAGCCTCAAATTCCCTGCATCAGATTCCCTTCATCTGATTCCCTGCCTCTGATTCCCCGCCTCTGATTCCCAGCCTCTGATTCCCCACCTCTGTCTCTACGCCTCTCTTTTGCCTGCACTCTTTCCCCTCCACTCTTTCCGTGCCTCTCTTTCCCTCCCTCAATTTCAACAACTCTGTTTGATCTGTTCTGTGTACCTCATTTTCAACATACAAGTTCCAACCACTATGTTTCGCCCATCTCTTTCGCCGCCTCTATTTATGCACCTATGTTTACCCGCTTCTGTTTACCCGCCTGTTTCCCCACATCTCTTTCCCCACCTCTGATTCCACGCCTCTGATTCCCCGCCTCTGATTCCCCGCCTCTGATTCCCAGCCTCTGATTCACCGCCTCCCTTTCCACGCAACTTTCCTGGCCTACGTTTCCCTACATCTCTTTCCCCACCTCTGATTCCACGCCTCTGATTCGCCGCCTCTGATTGCACGCCTCTGATTCCCTGCCTCTGATTCCCCGCCTCTGATTCCCCGCCTCTGATTCCCCGCCTCTGATTCCCCGCCTCTGATTCCCTGCCTCTTATTCACCGCCTTCCTTTCCACGCAACCTTCCTGGCCTACGTTTCCCCACATCTCTTTCCCCTCCTCTGAATCCACGCCTCTGATTCGCCGCCTCTGATTGCCCGCCTCTGATTCCCTGCCTCTGATTCCCCGCCTCTGATTCCCCGCCTATGATTCCCCGCCTCTGATTCCCCGCCTCTGATTCCCCGCCTCTGATTCCCCGCCTCTGATTCCCCGCCTCTGATGACCCGCATCTGATACCCCGCCTCTGATTCCCCGCCTCTTATACCCTGCCTCTGATAACTTTTTACTGATTCCCTGCCTCAGATTCCCTGCCTCCGATTCCCTGCCTCAGATTCCCAGCCTCAAATTCCCTGCATCAGATTCCCTTCATCTGATTCCCTGCCTCTGATTCCCTGCCTCTGAATCCCCACCTCTGATTCCCCTCTCTGATTCCCCGCCTCTGATTCCCCGCCTCTGATTCCCCACCTCTGATTCCCCGCCTCTGATTCCCTGCCTCTCTTTCCCTGCCTCTATTTCCGTGCCTCTTTCTCTGCATCTCGTTTCCCACATCTCATTTCCCCCTTCTGATAACCCGCATCAGGTTCCCTGCCACAGATTCCCTGCCTCAGATTCCCTGCCTCAGATTCCCTGCATCAGATTCCCTTCATCCGATTCCCTTCCTCTGATTCCCCGCCTCTGATTCCCTGCCTCTGATTCCCCGCCTCTGTTTACCCGCCTGTTCCCCGCTACTGATTCACCACCTCATATTCGCCGCCTCAATTTCCCTGCCTCTGATTCCCTGCCTCTGATTCCCTGCCTCTGATTCCCTGCATCTGATTGGCCGCCTCTGATTCCCTGCCTCTGATTCCCCGCCTCTGATTCCCTGCCTCTGATTCCCCGACTCTGATTCCACGCCTCTGATTCCCCGCCTCTGATTCCCCGCCTATGTTTACACGCCTCTGTTTACCTGCCTGTTTTCCCGCCTCTGATTGCCCACCTCAGATTCCCTGCCTCAGATTCCCTGCCTCTGATTCCCTGCCTCTGATTCCCTGCATCTGATTGCCCGCCTCTGATTACCTGCCTCTGATTCACCGCCTCTGATTCCCCACCTCTGATTCCCCACTTCTGATTCCCCGCCTCTGATTCCCCACCTCTGATTCCCCTCCTCTGATACCCCGCCTCTGATTCCCCGCCTCTGATTCCCCACATCTGATTCCCCGCCTCTGATTCCCCGCCTCTGATTCCCCGCCTCTGATTCCCCGCCTCTGATTCCCCGCCTCTGATTCCCTCCTCTGATTCCCCGCCTATGTTTACCCGCCTCTGATTCCCCACCTCTGATTCCCTCCTCTGATTCCCCGCCTATGTTTACCCGCCTCTGATTCCCCGCCTCTGATTCCCTGCCTCTGATTCCCCGCCTCTGATTCCCCGCGTCTGATTCCCCACCTCTGATTCACTGCCTCCCTTTCCGCTCAACTTTCCTGGCCTACGTTTCCCCACATATCTTTCCCCACCTCTGATACCCCGCCTCTGATTCCCCGCCTCTGATTCCCCGCCTCTGATGACCCGCATCTGATACCCCGCCTCTGATTCCCCGCCTCTTATACCCTGCCTCTGATAACTTTTTACTGATTCCCTGCCTCAGATTCCCTGCCTCCGATTCCCTGCCTCAGATTCCCAGCCTCAAATTCCCTGCATCAGATTCCCTTCATCTGATTCCCTGCCTCTGATTCCCCGCCTCTGATTCCCAGCCTCTGATTCCCCACCTCTGTCTCTACGCCTCTCTTTTGCCTGCACTCTTTCCCCTCCACTCTTTCCGTGCCTCTCTTTCCCTCCCTCAATTTCAACAACTCTGTTTGATCTGTTCTGTGTACCTCATTTTCAACATACAAGTTCCAACCACTATGTTTCGCCCATCTCTTTCGCCGCCTCTATTTATGCACCTATGTTTACCCGCTTCTGTTTACCTACCTGTTTCCCCACATCTCTTTCCCCACCTCTGATTCCACGCCTCTGATTCCCCGCCTCTCATTCCCCGCCTCTGATTCCCAGCCTCTGATTCACCGCCTCCCTTTCCACGCAACTTTCCTGGCCTACGTTTCCCCACATCTCTTTCCCCACCTCTGATTCCACGCCTCTGATTCGCCGCCTCTGATTGCACGCCTCTGATTCCCTGCCTCTGATTCCCCGCCTCTGATTCCCCGCCTCTGATTCCCCGCCTCTGATTCCCCGCCTCTGATTCCCCGCCTATGATTCCCCGCCTCTGATTCCCCGCCTCTGATTCCCTGCCTCTGATTCACCGCCTCCCTTTCCACGCAACCTTCCTGGCCTACGTTTCCCCACATCTCTTTCCCCTCCTCTGATTCCACGCCTCTGATTCGCCGCCTCTGATTGCCCGCCTCTGATTCCCTGCCTCTGATTCCCCGCCTCTGATTCCCCGCCTCTGATTCCCCGCCTCTGATTCCCCGCCTCTGATTCCCCGCCTCTGATTCCCTGCCTCTGATTCCCCGCCTCTGATTCCCTGCCTCTATTTCCGTTCCTCTTTCTCTGCAACTCGTTTCCCACATCTCATTTCCCCCTTCTGATAACCCGCATCAGATTCCCTGCCACAGATTCCCTGCCTCAGATTCCCTGCCTCAGATTCCCTGCATCAGATTCCTTTCATCTGATTCCCTGCCTCTGATTCCCCGCCTCTGAATCCCCACCTCTGAGTCCCTGCCTCAGATTCCCTGCCTCTGATTCTCTGCCTCTGAATCCCTGCCTCTGATTCCCTTCATCTGATTGCCCGCCTCTGATTCTCCGCCTCTGACTCCCCGCCTCTGATTCCCCGCCTCTGATTTCTCGCCTCTTATTCCCCGCCTCTGATTCCCTGCCTCTGATAACCTGCCTCTGATTCCCTGCCTCTGAGTCCCCACTTCTTATTCCCCGCGTCCGATTCCGCACCCATGTTTCACCGCCTCTGTTGCTCTGCTTCTGATTTCCCGGCTCAGATTCACCGGCTCTGATTCCGCACCTCTGATTCCACGCCTCTCTTTCTGTGTCTCTGATTCCCCGCCTCTGATTCCACACCTCTGAATACCAACATCTGATACCCTGCCTCTCTTTCCCTGCCTCTATTTCCGTGCCTCTTACTCTGCATCTCGTTTCCCACATCTCATTTCCCCCTTCTGATAACCCGCATCAGATTCCCTGCAACAGATTCCCTGCCTCAGATTCCCTGCCTCAGATTCCCTGCATCAGATTCCCTTCATCCGATTCCCTGCCTCTGATTCCCCACCTCTGATTCCCTGCCTCTGATTCCCCGCCTCTGTTTACCCGCCTGTTCCCCGCCACTGATTCACCACCTCATATTCGCCGCCTCAGATTCCCTGCCTCTGATTCCCTGCCTCTGATTCCCTGCATCTGATTGGCCGCCTCTGATTCCCTGCCTCTGATTCCCCGCCTCTGATTCCCCGCCTCTGATTCCCCGCCTCTGATTTCCCACCTCTGATTCCCCACTTCAGATTCCCCGCCTCTGATTCCCCGCCTCTGATTCCACGCCTCTGATTCCCCGCCTCTGATTCCCCGCCTCTGATTCCCCGCCTTTGATACCCCACCTCTGATTCCCCGCCTCTGATTCCCTGCATCTGATGCCCCACCTCACATTCCCCGCCTCTGATTCCCCGCCTCTGATTCCCCGCCTCTGATTCCCCGCCTCTGATTCCCCGCCTCTGATTCCCCGCCTATGTTTACCCGCCTCTGTTTACCCGCCTGTTTTCCCGCCTCTGATTCCCCACCTCAGATTCCCTGCCTCAGATTCCATGCCTCTGATTCCCTGCCTCTGATTCCCTGCCTCTGATTCCCCACCTCTGCTTCCCCACTTCTGATTCCCCGTCTCTGATTCCCCGCCTCTGATTCCCCGCCTCTGATTCAACGCCTCTGATTCCCCGCATCTGATTCCCTGCCTCTGATTCCCCACCTCTGATTGCCCGCCTCTGATTCCCTGCATCTGATTTCCCGCCTCTGATTCCCCACCTCTGATTCCCCACTTCTGATTCCCCGCCTCTGATTCCCCGCCTCTGATTCCACGCCTTGATTCCCCGCCTCTGATTCCCCGCCTCTGATTCCCCGCCTCTGATTCCCCTCCTCAGATACCCCCCCTCTGATTGCCCGCCTCTGATTCCCCGCATCTGATTCCCCGCCTCTGATTCCCCGCCTCTGAATCCACACCTCTGATTCCCCGCCTCTGATTCCCCGCCTCTTATTCCCCGTCTATGTTTACCCGCCTCTGTTTACCCGCCTGTTTCCTCGCCTCTGATTCCCCACCTCAGATTCCGTGCCTCAGATTCCCTGCTTCTGATTCCCTGCCTCTGATTCCCTGCCTCCCTTTCCGCTCAACTTTCCTGGCCTACGTTTCCCCACATATCTTTCCGCGCCTCTGATACCCCAGCTCTGATTCCCCGCCTCTGATTCCCCGCCTCTGATGATGCGCATCTGATACCCCGCCTCTGATTCCCCGCCTCTGATACCCTGCCTCTGATAACTTTTAACTGATTCCCTGCCTCAGATTCCCTGCATCCGATTCCCTGCCTCAGATTCCCTGCATCAGATTCCCTTCATCTGATTCCCTGCCTCTGATTCCCCACCTCTGCTTCCCCACTTCTGATTCCCCGTCTCTGATTCCCCGCCTCTGATTCCCCGCCTCTGATTCAACGCCTCTGATTCCCCGCATCTGAATCCCTGCCTCTGATTCCCCACCTCTGATTGCCCGCCTCTGATTCCCTGCCTCTGATTTCCTGCCTCTGATTCCCCACCTCTGATTCCCCACTTCTGATTCCCCGCCTCTGATTCCCCGCCTCTGATTCCACGCCTCTGATTCCCCGCCTCTGATTCCCCGCCTCTGATTCCCCGCCTCTGATTCCCCTCCTCAGATACCCCGTCTCTGATTCACTGCCTCTGATTTCCCGCCTCTGATTCAACGCCTCTGATTCCCCGCATCTGATTCCCCGCCTCTGATTCCCCACCTCTGATTGCCCGCCTCTGATTCCCTGCCTCTGATTTCCCGCCTCTGATTCCCCACCTCTGATTCCCCACTTCTGATTCCCCGCCTCTGATTCCCCGCCTCTGATTCCACGCCTCTGATTCCCCGCCTCTGATTCCCCGCCTCGGATTCCCCGCCTCTGATTCCCCTCCTCAGATACCCCGCCTCTGATTCCCCGCCTCTGATTCCCCGCCTCTGAATCCCCGCCTCTGATTCCCCACCTCTGATTCCCCGCCTCTGATTCCCCGCCTCTTATTCCCCGTCTATGTTTATCCACCTCTGTTTACCCGCCTGTTTCCCCGCCTCTGATTCCCCAGCTCAGATTCCCTGCCTCAGATTCCCTGCTTCTGATTCCCTGCCTCTGATTCCCTGCCTCCCTTTCCGCTCAACTTTCCTGGCCTACGTTTCCCCACATATCTTTCCCCGCCTCTGATACCCCACCTCTGATTCCCCGCCTCTGATTCCCCGCCTCTGATGATGCGCATCTGATACCCCGCCTCTGATTCCCCGCCTCTGATACCCTGCCTCTGATAACTTTTTACTGATTCCCTGCCTCAGATTCCCTGCATCCGATTCCCTTCCTCAGATTCCCTGCATCAGATTCCCCTCATCTGATTCCCTGCCTCTCATTCCCCGCCACTGATTCCCCGCTACTGATCCCCACCTCTGTCTCTATGCCTCTCTTTTGCCTGCACTCTTTCCCCTCCACTCTTTCCGTGCCTCTCTTTCCCTCCCTCAATTTCAACAACTCTGTTTGATCTGTTCTGTGTACCTCATTTTCAACATACAAGTTCCAACCACTATGTTTCGCCCATCTCTTTCGCCGCCTCTATTTATGCACCTATGTTTACCCGCTTCTGTTTACCCGCCTGTTTCCCCACATCTCTTTCCCCACCTCTGATTCCACGCCTCTGATTCCCCGCCTCTCATTCCCCGCCTCTGATTCCCTGCCTCTGATTCACCGCCTCCCTTTCCGCGCTACTTTCCTGGCCTACGTTTCCCCACATCTCTTTCCCCACCTCTGATTCCACGCCTCTGATTCGCCGCATCTGATTGCCCGCCTCTGATTCCCTGCCTCTGATTCCCTGCCTCTGATTCCCCACCTCTGATTCCCCTCTCTGATTCCCCGCCTCTGATTCCCCGCCTCTGATTCCCCACCTCTGATTCCCCGCCTCTGATTCCCTGCCTCTCTTTCCCTGCCTCTATTTCCGTGCCTCTTTCTCTGCATCTAGTTTCCCACATCTCATTTCCCCCTTCTGATAACCCGCATCAGATTCCCTGCCACAGATTCCCTGCCTCAGATTCCTTGCCTCAGATTCCCTGCATCAGATTCCCTTCATCTGATTCCCTGCCTCTGATTCCCCGCCTCTGATTCCCCACCTCTGATTCCCTGCCTCAGATTCCCTGCCTCTGATTCCCTGCCTCTGATTCCCTGCCTCTGATTTCCTGCATCTGATTGCCCGCCTCTGATTCTCCGCCTCTGATTCCCCGCCTCTGATTCCCCGCCTCTGATTCCCCGCCTCTGATTCCCGCCTATGATTCCCCGCCTCTGATTCCCTGCCTCTGATAACCTGCCTCTGATTCCCTGCCTCTGATTCCCTGCCTCTGAGTCCCCACCTCTGATTCCCCGAGTCCGATTCCGCACCCATGTTTCACCGCCTCTGTTGCTCTGCTTCTGTTTTCCCGGCTCAGATTCACCGGCTCTGATTCCGCACCTCAGATTCCACGCCTCTCTTTCTGTGTCTCTGATTCCCCGCCTCCGATTCCACGCCTCTGATTACCCGCCTCTGATACCCTGCCTCTCTTTCCTCCCTCTATTTCCGTGCCTCTTTCTCTGCATCTCGTATCCCATATCTCATTTCCCCCTTCTGATAACCCGCATCAGATTCCCTGCCACAGATTCCCTGCCTCAGATACCCTGCCTCAGATTCCCGGCATCAGATTCCCTTCATCTGATTCCCTGCCTCTGATTCCCCACGGCTGATTCCCTGCCTCTGATTCCCCGCCTCTGTTTACACGCCTGTTTCCCCGCCTCTGATTCAAGACCTCATATTCGCCGCCTCAGGTTCCCTGCCTCTGATTCCCTGCCTCTGATTCCCTGCCTCAGATTCCCTGCATCTGATTGCCCGCCTCTGAATCCCTGCCTCTGATTCCCCGCCTCTGATTCCCCGCCTCTGATTCCCCGCCTCTGATCCACCACCTCTGATTCCCCACTTCTGATTCCCCGCCTCTGATTCCCTGTCTCTGATTCCACGCCTCTGATTCCCCGCATCTGATTCCGCGCCTCTGATTCCCCGCCTCTGATACCCCGCCTCTGATTCCCCGCCTCTGTTTCCCTGCATCTGATTCCCTGCCTCAGATTCCCTGCCTCTGATTCCCCGACTCTGATTCCCCGCCTCTGATTCCCCGCCTCTGATTCCCCGCCTCTGATTCCCCGCCTCTGATTCCCCACATATGTTTACCCGCCTCTGTTTACCCGCCTGTTTTCCCGCCTCTGATTGCCCACCTCAGATTCCCTGCCTCAGATTCCCTGCCTCAGATTCCCTGCCTCTGATTCCCTGCCTCTGATTCCCTGCCTCTGATTCCCTGCATCTGATTGCCCGCCTCTGATTCTCCGCCTCTGACTCCCCGCCTCTGATTCCCCGCCTCTGATTCCCCGCCTCTGATTCCTCGCCTCTTATTCCCCGCCTCTGATTCCCTGCCTCTGATAACCTGCCTCTGATTCCCTGCCTCTGAGTCCCCACTTCTTATTCCCCGCGTCCGATTCCGCACCCATGTTTCACCGCCTCAGTTGCTCTGCTTCTGATTTCCCGTCTCAGATTCACCGGCTCTGATTCCGCACCTCTGATTCCACGCCTCTCTTTCTGTGTCTCAGATTCCCCGCCTCTGATTCCACGCCTCTGATTACCCGCCTCTGATACCCTGCCTCTGAGTCCCCACCTTTGATTCCCCGCGTCCGATTCCGCACCCATGTTTCAACGCCTCTGTTGCTCTGCTTCTGATTTCCCGGCTCAGATTCACCGGCTCTGATTCCGCACCTCTGATTCCACGCCTCTCTTTCTGTGTCTCTGATTCCCCGCCTCTGATTCCACGCCTCTGAATACCAACATCTGATACCCTGCCTCTCTTTCCCTGCCTCTATTTCCGTGCCTCTTAATCTGCATCTCGTTTCCCACATCTCATTTCCCCCTTCTGATAACCCGCATCAGATTCCCTGCCACAGATTCCCTGCCTCAGATTCCCTGCCTCAGATGCCCTGCATCAGATTCCCTTCATCCGATTCCCTGCCTCTGATTCCCCGCCTCTGATTCCCTGCCTCTGATTCCCCGCCTCTGTTTACCCGCCTGTTCCCCGCCACTGATTCACCACCTCATATTCGCCGCCTCACATTCCCTGCCTCTGATTCCCTGCCTCTGATTCCCTGCATCTGATTGGCCGCCTCTTATTCCCTGCCTCTGATTCCCCGCCTCTGATTCCCCGCCTCTGATTCCCCGCCTCTGATTTCCCACCTCTGATTCCCCACTTCAGATTGCCCGCCTCTGATTCCCCGCCTCTGATTCCACGCCTCTGATTCCCCGCCTCTGATTCCCCGCCTCTGATTCCCCGCCTTTGATACCCCACCTCTGATTCCCCGCCTCTGATTCCCTGCATCTGATTCCCCACCTCAGATTCCCCGCCTCTGATTCCCCGCCTCTGATTCCCCGCCTCTGATTCCCCGCCTCTGATTCCCCGCCTCTGATTCCCCGCCTCTGATTCCCCGCCTATGTTTACCCGCCTCTGTTTACCCGCCTGTTTTCCCTCCTCTGATTCCCCACCTCAGATTCCCTGCCTCAGATTCCATGCCTCTGATTCCCTGCCTCTGATTCCCTGCCTCTGATTCCCCACCTCTGCTTCCCCACTTCTGATTCCCCGTCTCTGATTCCCCGCCTCTGATTCCCCGCCTCTAATTCAACGCCTCTGATTCCCCGCATCTGATTCCCCGCCTCTGATTCCCCACCTCTGATTGCCCGCCTCTGATTCCCTGCATCTGATTTCCCGCCTCTGATTCCCCACCTCTGATTCCCCACTTCTGATTCCCCGCCTCTGATTCCCCGCCTCTGATTCCACGCCTCTGATTCCCCGCCTCTGATTCCCCGCCTCTGATTCCCCGCCTCTGATTCCCCTCCTCAGATACCCCACCTCTGATTGCCCGCCTCTGATTCCCCGCATCTGATTCCCCGCCTCTGATTCCCCGCCTCTGAATCCACGCCTCTGATTCCGCACCTCTGATTCCCCGCCTCTCATTCCCCGCCTCTTATTCCCCGTCTATGTTTACCCGCCTCTGTTTACCCGCCTGTTTCCTCGCCTCTGATTCCCCACCTCCGATACCGTGCCTCAGATTCCCTGCTTCTGATTCCCTGCCTCTGATTCCCTGCCTCCCTTTCCGCTCAACTTTCCTGGCCTACGTTTCCCCACATATCTTTCCCCGCCTCTGATACCCCAGCTCTGATTCCCCGCCTCTGATTCCCCGCCTCTGATGATGCGCATCTGATACCCCGCCTCTGATTCCCCGCCTCTGATACCCTGCCTCTGATAACTTTTAACTGATTCCCTGCCTCAGATTCCCTGCATCCGATTCCCTGCCTCAGATTCCCTGCATCAGATTCCCTTCATCTGATTCCCTGCCTCTGATTCCCCACCTCTGCTTCCCCACTTCTGATTCCCCGTCTCTGATTCCCCGCCTCTGATTCCCCGCCTCTGATTCAACGCCTCTGATTCCCCGCATCTGATTCCCTGCCTCTGATTCCCCACCTCTGATTGCCCACCTCTGATTCCCTGCCTCTGATTTCCTGCCTCTGATTCCCCACCTCTGATTCCCCACTTCTGATTCCCCGCCTCTGATTCCCCGCCTCTGATTCCACGCCTCTGATTCCCCGCCTCTGATTCCCCGCCTCTGATTCCCCGCCTCTGATTCCCCTCCTCAGATACCCCGTCTCTGATTCACTGCCTCTGAATCCCCGCCTCTGATTCAACGCCTCTGATTCCCCGCATCTGATTCCCTGCCTCTGATTCCCCACCTCTGATTGCCCTCCTCTGATTCCCTGCCTCTGATTTCCCGCCTCTGATTCCCCACCTCTGATTCCCCACTTCTGATTCCCCGCCTCTGATTCCCCGCCTCTGATTCCCCGCCTCGGATTCCCCACCTCTGATTCCCCTCCTCAGATACCCCGCCTCTGATTCCCCGCCTCTGATTCCCCGCCTCTGAATCCCCGCCTCTGATTCCCCACCTCTGATTCCCCGCCTCTGATTCCCCGCCTCTTATTCCCCGTCTATGTTTATCCACCTCTGTTTACCCGCCTGTTTCCCCGCCTCTGATTCCCCAGCTCAGATTCCCTGCCTCAGATTCCCTGCTTCTGATTCCCTGCCTCTGATTCCCTGCCTCCCTTTCCGCTCAACTTTCCTGGCCTACGTTTCCCCACATATCTTTCCCCGCCTCTGATACCCCACCTCTGATTCCCCGCCTCTGATTCCCCGCCTCTGATGATGCACATCTGATACCCCGCCTCTGATTCCCCGCCTCTGATACCCTGCCTCTGATAACTTTTTACTGATTCCCTGCCTCAGATTCCCTGCATCCGATTCCCTTCCTCAGATTCCATGCATCAGATTCCCTTCATCTGATTCCCTGCCTCTCATTCCCCGCCTCTGATTCCCCGCTACTGATCCCCACCTCTGTCTCTACGCCTCTCTTTTGCCTGCACTCTTTCCCCTCCACTCTTTCCGTGCCTCTCTTTCCCTCCCTCAATTTCAACAACTCTGTTTGATCTGTTCTGTGTACCTCATTTTCAACATACAAGTTCCAACCACTATGTTTCGCCCATCTCTTTCGCCGCCTCTATTTATGCACCTATGTTTACCCGCTTCTGTTTACCCGCCTGTTTCCCCACATCTCTTTCCCCACCTCTGATTCCACGCCTCTGATTCCCCGCCTCTCATTCCCCGCCTCTGATCCACCACCTCTGATTCCCCACTTCTGATTCCCCGCCTCTGATTCCCTGTCTCTGATTCCACGCCTCTGATTCCCCGCATCTGATTCCGCGCCTCTGATTCCCCGCCTCTGATACCCCGCCTCTGATTCCCCGCCTCTGTTTCCCTGCATCTGATTCCCTGCCTCAGATTCCCTGCCTCTGATTCCCCGACTCTGATTCCCAGCCTCTGATTCCCCGCCTCTGATTCCCCGCCTCTTATTCCCCACCTATGTTTACCCGCCTCTGTTTACCCGCCTGTTTTCCCGCTTCTGATTGCCCACCTCAGATTCGCTGCCTCAGATTCCCTGCCTCTGATTCCCTGCCTCTGATTCCCTGCATCTGATTGCCCGCCTCTGATAACCTGCCTCTGATTCCCCGCCTCAGATTCCCCACCTCTGATTCCCCACTTCTGATTCCCCGCCTCTGATTCCCGTGTCTGATTCCCCGCCTCGAAATCACCGCCTCTGATTGCCCGCCTCTGATTCCCCGCCTCTGATTCCCCGCCTCTGATTCCCCGCCTCTGATTCCCTGCATCTGATTCCCCGCCTCAGATTCCCCGCCTCTGATTCCCCGACTCTGATTCCCCACTTCTGATTGCCCGCCTCTGATTCCACGCCTCCGATTCCCCGCCTCTGATTCCCCACCTCTGATTCCCCACTTCTGATTCCCCACCTCTGATTCCCCGCCTCTGATTCCACGCCTCTGATTCCCCACCTCTGATTCCCCGCATCTGATTCCCCGCCTCTGATTCCCCGCCTCAGATTCCCCGCCTCTGATTCCCCGCCTCTGATTCCCCACCTCTGATTCCCTGCATCAGATTCCCTTCATCTGATTCCCTGCCTCTGATTGCCCGCCTCTGAATCCCCACCTCTGAGTCCCTGCCTCAGATTCCCTGCCTCTGATTCTCTGCCTCTGATTCCCTGCCTCTGATTCCCTTCATCTGATTGCCCGCCTCTGATTCTCCGCCTCTGACTCCCCGCCTCTGATTCCCCGCCTCTGATTCCCCGCCTCTGATTCCTCGCCTCTTATTCCCCGCCTCTGATTCCCTGCCTCTGATAACCTGCCTCTGATTCCCTGCCTCTGAGTCCCCACTTCTTATTCCCCGCGTCCGATTCCGCACCCATGTTTCACCGCCTCTGTTGCTCTGCTTCTGATTTCCCGGCTCAGATTCACCGGCTCTGATTCCGCACCTCTGATTCCACGCCTCTCTTTCTGTGTCTCTGATTCCCCGCCTCTGATTCCACGCCTCTGATTACCCGACTCTGATACCCTGCCTCTGAGTCCCCACCTTTGATTCCCCGCGTCCGATTCCGCACCCATGTTTCAACGCCTCTGTTGCTCTGCTTCTGATTTCCCGGCTCAGATTCACCGGCTCTGATTCCGCACCTCTGATTCCACGCCTCTCTTTCTGTGTCTCTGATTCCCCGCCTCTGATTCCACGCCTCTGAATACCAACATCTGATACCCTGCCTCTCTTTCCCTGCCTCTATTTCCGTGCCTCTTACTCTGCATCTCGTTTCCCACATCTCATTTCCCCCTTCTGATAACCCGCATCAGATTCCCTGCCACAGATTCCCTGCCTCAGATTCCCTGCCTCAGATTCCCTGCATCAGATTCCCTTCATCCGATTCCCTGCCTCTGATTCCCCGCCTCTGATTCCCTGCCTCTGATTCCCCGCCTCTGATTCCCCGCCTCTGATTCCCCGCCTCTGATTTCCCACCTCTGATTCCCCACTTCAGATTCCCCGCCTCTGATTCCCCGCCTCTGATTCCACGCCTCTGATTCCCCGCCTCTGATTCCCCGCCTCTGATTCCCCGCCTTTGATACCCCACCTCTGATTCCCCGCCTCTGATTCCCTGCATCTGATTCCCCACCTCAGATTCCCCGCCTCTGATTCCCCGCCTCTGATTCCCCGCTTCTGATTCCCTGCCTCTGATTCCCCGCCTCTGATTCCCCGCCTATGTTTACCCGCCTCTGTTTACCCGCCTGTTTTCCCGCCTCTGATTCCCCACCTCAGATTCCCTGCCTCAGATTCCATGCCTCTGATTCCCTGCCTCTGATTCCCTGCCTCTGATTTCCCCACCTCTGCTTCCCCACTTCTGATTCCCCGTCTCTGATTCCCCGCCTCTGATTCCCCACCTCTGATTCAACGCCTCTGATTCCCCGCATCTGATTCCCCGCCTCTGATTCCCCACCTCTGATTGCCCGCCTCTGATTCCCTGCATCTGATTTCCCGCCTCTGATTCCCCACCTCTGATTCCCCACTTCTGATTCCCCGCCTCTGATTCCCCGCCTCTGATTCCACGCCTCTGATTCCCCGCCTCTGATTCCCCGCCTCTGATTCCCCGCCTCTGATTCCCCTCCTCAGATACCCCACCTCTGATTGCCCGCCTCTGATTCCCCGCATCTGATTCCCCGCCTCTGATTCCACGCCTCTGAATCCACGCCTCTGATTCCGCACCTCAGATTCCCCGCCTCTGATTCCCCGCCTCTTATTCCCCGTCTATGTTTACCCGCCTCTGTTTACCCGCCTGTTTCCTCGCCTCTGATTCCCCACCTCAGATTCCGTGCCTCAGATTCCCTGCTTCTGATTCCCTGCCTCTGAATCCCTGCCTCCCTTTCCGCTCAACTTTCCTGGCCTACGTTTCCCCACATATCTTTCCCCGCCTCTGATACCCCAGCTCTGATTCCCCGCCTCTGATTCCCCGCCTCTGATGATGCGCATCTGATACCCCGCCTCTGATTCCCCGCCTCTGATACCCTGCCTCTGATAACTTTTAACTGATTCCCTGCCTCAGATTCCCTGCATCCGATTCCCTGCCTCAGATTCCCTGCATCAGATTCCCTTCATCTGATTCCCTGCCTCTGATTCCCCACCTCTGCTTCCCCACTTCTGATTCCCCGTCTCTGATTCCCCGCCTCTGATTCCCCGCCTCTGATTCAACGCCTCTGATTCCCCGCATCTGATTCCCTGCCTCTGATTCCCCACCTCTGATTGCCCGCCTCTGATTCCCTGCCTCTGATTTCCTGCCTCTGATTCCCCACCTCTGATTCCCCACTTCTGATTCCCCGCCTCTGATTCCCCGCCTCTGATTCCACGCCTCTGATTCCCCGCCTCTGATTCCCCTCCTCAGATACCCCACCTCTGATTGCCCGCCTCTGATTCCCCGCATCTGATTCCCCGCCTCTGATTCCCCGCCTCTGAATCCACGCCTCTGATTCCGCACCTCTGATTCCCCGCCTCTGATTCCCCGCCTCTTATTCCCCGTCTATGTTTACCCGCCTCTGTTTACCCGCCTGTTTCCTCGCCTCTGATTCCCCACCTCAGATTCCGTGCCTCAGATTCCCTGCTTCTGATTCCCTGCCTCTGATTCCCTGCCTCCCTTTCCGCTCAACTTTCCTGGCCTACGTTTCCCCACATATCTTTCCCCGCCTCTGATACCCCAGCTCTGATTCCCCGCCTCTGATTCACCGCCTCTGATGATGCGCATCTGATACCCCGCCTCTGATTCCCCGCCTCTGATACCCTGCCTCTGATAACTTTTAACTGATTCCCTGCCTCAGATTCCCTGCATCCGATTCCCTGCCTCAGATTCCCTGCATCAGATTCCCTTCATCTGATTCCCTGCCTCTGATTCCCCACCTCTGCTTCCCCACTTCTGATTCCCCGTCTCTGATTCCCCGCCTCTGATTCCCCGCCTCTGATTCAACGCCTCTGATTCCCCGCATCTGATTCCCTGCCTCTGATTCCCCACCTCTGATTGCCCGCCTCTGATTCCCTGCCTCTGATTTCCTGCCTCTGATTCCCCACCTCTGATTCCCCACTTCTGATTCCCCGCCTCTGATTCCCCGCCTCTGATTCCACGCCTCTGATTCCCCGCCTCTGATTCCCCGCCTCTGATTCCCCGCCTCTGATTCCCCTCCTCAGATACCCCGTCTCTGATTCACTGCCTCTGATTTCCCGCCTCTGATTCAACGCCTCTGATTCCCCGCATCTGATTCCCCGCCTCTGATTCCCCACCTCTGATTGCCCGCCTCTGATTCCCTGCCTCTGATTTCCCGCCTCTGATTCCCCACCTCTGATTCCCCACTTCTGATTCCCCGCCTCTGATTCCCCGCCTCTGATTCCACGCCTCTGATTCCCCGCCTCTGATTCCCCGTCTCGGTTTCCCCGCCTCTGATTCCCCTCCTCAGATACCCCGCCTCTGATTCCCCGCCTCTGATTCCCCGCCTCTGAATCCCCGCCTCTGATTCCCCACCTCTGATTCCCCGCCTCTGATTCCCCGCCTCTTATTCCCCACCTCTGTCTCTACGCCTCTCTTTTGCCTGCACTCTTTCCCCTCCACTCTTTCCGTGCCTCTCTTTCCCTCCCTCAATTTCAACAACTCTGTTTGATCTGTTCTGTGTACCTCATTTTCAACATACAAGTTCCAACCACTATGTTTCGCCCATCTCTTTCGCCGCCTCTATTTATGCACCTATGTTTACCCGCTTCTGTTTACCCGCCTGTTTCCCCACATCTCTTTCCCCACCTCTGATTCCACGCCTCTGATTCCCCGCCTCTCATTCCCCGCCTCTGATTCCCAGCCTCTGATTCACCGCCTCCCTTTCCACGCAACTTTCCTGGCCTACGTTTCCCCACATCTCTTTCCCCACCTCTGATTCCACGCCTCTGATTCGCCGCCTCTGATTGCACGCCTCTGATTCCCTGCCTCTGATTCCCCGCCTCTGATTCCCCGCCTCTGATTCCCCGCCTCTGATTCCCCGCCTCTGATTCCCTGCCTCTGATTCACCGCCTCCCTTTCCACGCAACCTTACTGGCCTACGTTTCCCCACATCTCTTTCCCCTCCTCTGATTCCACGCTTCTGATTCGCCGCCTCTTATTGCCCGCCTCTGATTCCCTGCCTCTGATTCCCCGCCTCTGATTCCCCGCCTATGATTCCCCGCCTCTGATTCCCCGCCTCTGATTCCCCGCCTCTGATTCCCCGCCTCTGATTCCCCGCCTCTGATGACCCGCATCTGATACCCCGCCTCTGATTCCCCACCTCTTATACCCTGCCTCTGATAACTTTTTACTGATTCCCTGCCTCAGATTCCCTGCCTCCGATTCCCTGCCTCAGATTCCCAGCCTCAAATTCCCTGCATCAGATTCCCTTCATCTGATTCCCTGCCTCTGATTCCCTGCCTCTGAATCCCCACCTCTGATTCCCCTCTCTGATTCCCCGCCTCTGATTCCCCGCCTCTGATTCCCCACCTCCGATTCCCCGCCTCTGATTCCCTGCCTCTCTTTCCCTGCCTCTATTTCCGTGCCTCTTTCTCTGCATCTCGTTTCCCACAATTCATTTCCCCCTTCTGATAACCCGCATCAGGTTCCCTGCCACAGATTCCCTGCCTCAGATTCCCTGCCTCAGATTCCCTGCATCAGATTCCCTTCATCCGATTCCCTGCCTCTGATTCCCCGCCTCTGATTCCCTGCCTCTGATTCCCCGCCTCTGTTTACCCGCCTGTTCCCCGCTACTGATTCACCACCTCATATTCGCCGCCTCAATTTCCCTGCCTCTGATTCCCTGCCTCTGATTCCCTGCCACTGATTCCCTGCATCTGATTGGCCGCCTCTGATTCCCTGCCTCTGATTCCCCGCCTCTGATTCCCTGCCTCTGATTCCCCGACTCTGATTCCACGCCTCTGATTCCCCGCCTCTGATTCCCCGCCTATGCTTACACGCCTCTGTTTACCCGCCTGTTTTCCCGCCTCTGATTGCCCACCTCAGATTCCCTGCCTCAGATTCCCTGCCTCTGATTCCCTGCCTCTGATTCCCTGCATCTGATTGCCCGCCTCTGATTACCTGCCTCTGATTCACCGCCTCTGATTCCCCACCTCTGATTCCCCACTTCTGATTCCCCGCCTCTGATTCCCCACCTCTGATTCCCCTCCTCTGATACCCCGCCTCTGATTCCCCGCCTCTGATTCCCCACATCTTATTCCCCGCCTCTGATTCCCCGCCTCTGATTCCCCGCCTCTGATTCCCCGCCTCTGATTCCCCGCCTCTGATTCCCTCCTCTGATTCCCCGCCTATGTTTACCCGCCTCTGATTCCCCACCTCTGATTCCCTCCTCTGATTCCCCGCCTATGTTGACCCGCCTCTGATTCCCCGCCTCTGATTCCCTGCCTCTGATTCCCCGCCTCTGATTCCCCGCGTCTGATTCCCCACCTCTGATTCACTGCCTCCCTTTCCGCTCAACTTTCCTGGCCTACGTTTCCCCACATATCTTTCCCCACCTCTGATACCCCGCCTCTGATTCCCCGCCTCTGATTCCCCGCCTCTGATGACCCGCATCTGATACCCCGCCTCTGATTCCCCTCCTCTTATACCCTGCCTCTGATAACTTTTTACTTATTCCCTGCCTCAGATTCCCTGCCTCCGATTCCCTGCCTCAGATTCCCAGCCTCAAATTCCCTGCATCAGATTCCCTTCATCTGATTCCCTGCCTCTGATTCCCCGCCTCTGATTCCCAGCCTCTGATTCCCCACCTCTGTCTCTACGCCTCTCTTTTGCCTGCACTCTTTCCCCTCCACTCTTTCCGTGCCTCTCTTTCCCTCCCTCAATTTCAACAACTCTGTTTGATCTGTTCTGTGTACCTCATTTTCAACATACAAGTTCCAACCACTATGTTTCGCCCATCTCTTTCGCCGCCTCTATTTATGCACCTATGTTTACCCGCTTCTGTTTACCCGCCTGTTTCCCCACATCTCTTTCCCCACCTCTGATTCCACGCCTCTGATTCCCCGCCTCTCATTCCCCGCCTCTGATTCCCAGCCTCTGATTCACCGCCTCCCTTTCCACGCAACTTTCCTGGCGTACGTTTCCCCACATCTCTTTCCCCACCTCTGATTCCACGCCTCTGATTCGCCGCCTCTGATTGCACGCCTCTGATTCCCTGCCTCTAATTCCCCGCCTCTGATTCCCCGCCTCTGATTCCCCGCCTCTGATTCCCCGCCTCTGATTCCCCGCCTCTGATTCCCCGCCTCTGATTCCCCGCCTCTGATTCCCTGCTCCTGATTCACCGCCTCCCTTTCCACGCAACCTTCCTGGCCTACGTTTCCCCACATCTCTTTCCCCTCCTCTGATTCCACGCCTCTGATTCGCCGCCTCTGATTGCCCGCCTCTGATTCCCTGCCTCTGATTCCCCGCCTCTGATTCCCCGCCTCTGATTCCCCGCCTCTGATTCCCCGCCTCTGATTCCCCGCCTCTGATTCCCTGCCTCTGATTCCCCGCCTCTGATTCCCTGCCTCTATTTCCGTGCCTCTTTCTCTGCAACTCGTTTCCCACATCTCATTTCCCCCTTCTGATAACCCGCATAAGATTCCCTGCCACAGATTCCCTGCCTCAGATTCCCCGCCTCTGATTCCACGCCTCTGATTCCCCACCTCTGATTCCCCGCATCTGATTCCCCGCCTCTGATTCCCCGCCTCAGATTCCCCGCCTCTGATTCCCCGCCTCTGATTCCCCACCTCTGATTCCCTGCATCAGATTCCCTTCATCTGATTCCCTGCCTCTGATTGCCCGCCTCTGAATCCCCACCTCTGAGTCCCTGCCTCAGATTCCCTGCCTCTGATTCTCTGCCTCTGATTCCCTGCCTCTGATTCCCTTCATCTGATTGCCCGCCTCTGATTCTCCGCCTCTGACTCCCCGCCTCTGATTCCCCGCCTCTGATTCCCCGCCTCTGATTCCTCGCCTCTTATTCCCCGCCTCTGATTCCCTGCCTCTGATAACCTGCCTCTGATTCCCTGCCTCTGAGTCCCCACTTCTTATTCCCCGCGTCCGATTCCGCACCCATGTTTCACCGCCTCTGTTGCTCTGCTTCTGATTTCCCGGCTCAGATTCACCGGCTCTGATTCCGCACCTCTGATTCCACGCCTCTCTTTCTGTGTCTCTGATTCCCCGCCTCTGATTCCACGCCTCTGATTACCCGACTCTGATACCCTGCCTCTGAGTCCCCACCTTTGATTCCCCGCGTCCGATTCCGCACCCATGTTTCAACGCCTCTGTTGCTCTGCTTCTGATTTCCCGGCTCAGATTCACCGGCTCTGATTCCGCACCTCTGATTCCACGCCTCTCTTTCTGTGTCTCTGATTCCCCGCCTCTGATTCCACGCCTCTGAATACCAACATCTGATACCCTGCCTCTCTTTCCCTGCCTCTATTTCCGTGCCTCTTACTCTGCATCTCGTTTCCCACATCTCATTTCCCCCTTCTGATAACCCGCATCAGATTCCCTGCCACAGATTCCCTGCCTCAGATTCCCTGCCTCAGATTCCCTGCATCAGATTCCCTTCATCCGATTCCCTGCCTCTGATTCCCCGCCTCTGATTCCCTGCCTCTGATTCCCCGCCTCTGTTTACCCGCCTGTTCCCCGCCACTGATTCACCACCTCATATTCGCCGCCTCAGATTCCCTGCCTCTGATTCCCTGCCTCTGATTCCCTGCATCTGATTGGCCGCCTCTGATTCCCTGCCTCTGATTCCCCGCCTCTGATTCCCTGCCTCTGATTCCCCGCCTCTGATTTCCCACCTCTGATTCCCACTTCAGATTGCCCGCCTCTGATTCCCCGCCTCTGATTCCACGCCTCTGATTCCCCGCCTCTGATTCCCCGCCTCTGATTCCCCGCCTTTGATACCCCACCTCTGATTCCCCGCCTCTGATTCCCTGCATCTGATTCCCCACCTCAGATTCCCCGCCTCTGATTCCCCGCCTCTGATTCCCCGCTTCTGATTCCCTGCCTCTGATTCCCCGCCTCTGATTCCCCGCCTATGTTTACCCGCCTCTGTTTACCCGCCTGTTTTCCCGCCTCTGATTCCCCACCTCAGATTCCCTGCCTCAGATTCCATGCCTCTGATTCCCTGCCTCTGATTCCCTGCCTCTGATTCCCCACCTCTGCTTCCCCACTTCTGATTCCCCGTCTCTGATTCCCCGCCTCTGATTCCCCACCTCTGATTCAACGCCTCTGATTCCCCGCATCTGATTCCCCGCCTCTGATTCCCCACCTCTGATTGCCCGCCTCTGATTCCCTGCATCTGATTTCCCGCCTCTGATTCCCCACCTCTGATTCCCCACTTCTGATTCCCCGCCTCTGATTCCCCGCCTCTGATTCCACGCCTCTGATTCCCCGCCTCTGATTCCCCGCCTCTGATTCCCTGCCTCTGATTCCCCTCCTCAGATACCCCACCTCTGATTGCCCGCCTCAGATTCCCCGCATCTGATTCCCCGCCTCTGATTCCCCGCCTCTGAATCCACGCCTCTGATTCCGCACCTCAGATTCCCCGCCTCTGATTCCCCGCCTCTTATTCCCCGTCTATGTTTACCCGCCTCTGTTTACCCGCCTGTTTCCTCGCCTCTGATTCCCCACCTCAGATTCCGTGCCTCAGATTCCCTGCTTCTGATTCCCTGCCTCTGAATCCCTGCCTCCCTTTCCGCTCAACTTTCCTGGCCTACGTTTCCCCACATATCTTTCCCCGCCTCTGATACCCCAGCTCTGATTCCCCGCCTCTGATTCCCCGCCTCTGATGATGCGCATCTGATACCCCGCCTCTGATTCCCCGCCTCTGATACCCTGCCTCTGATAACTTTTAACTGATTCCCTGCCTCAGATTCCCTGCATCCGATTCCCTGCCTCAGATTCCCTGCATCAGATTCCCTTCATCTGATTCCCTGCCTCTGATTCCCCACCTCTGCTTCCCCACTTCTGATTCCCCGTCTCTGATTCCCCGCCTCTGATTCCCCGCCTCTGATTCAACGCCTCTGATTCCCCGCATCTGATTCCCTGCCTCTGATTCCCCACCTCTGATTGCCCGCCTCTGATTCCCTGCCTCTGATTTCCTGCCTCTGATTCCCCACCTCTGATTCCCCACTTCTGATTCCCCGCCTCTGATTCCCCGCCTCTGATTCCACGCCTCTGATTCCCCGCCTCTGATTCCCCTCCTCAGATACCCCACCTCTGATTGCCCGCCTCTGATTCCCCGCATCTGATTCCCCGCCTCTGATTCCCCGCCTCTGAATCCACGCCTCTGATTCCGCACCTCTGATTCCCCGCCTCTGATTCCCCGCCTCTTATTCCCCGTCTATGTTTACCCGCCTCTGTTTACACGCCTATTTCCTCGCCTCTGATTCCCCACCTCAGATTCCGTGCCTCAGATTCCCTGCTTCTGATTTCCTGCCTCTGATTCCCTGCCTCCCTTTCCGCTCAACTTTCCTGGCCTACGTTACCCCACATATCTTTCCCCGCCTCTGATACCCCAGCTCTGATTCCCCGCCTCTGATTCCCCGCCTCTGATGATGCGCATCTGATACCCCGCCTCTGATTCCCCGCCTCTGATACCCTGCCTCTGATAACTTTTAACTGATTCCCTGCCTCAGATTCCCTGCATCCGATTCCCTGCCTCAGATTCCCTGCATCAGATTCCCTTCATCTGATTCCCTGCCTCTGATTCCCCACCTCTGCTTCCCCACTTCTGATTCCCCGTCTCTGATTCCCCGCCTCTGATTCCCCGCCTCTGATTCAACGCCTCTGATTCCCCGCATCTGATTCCCTGCCTCTGATTCCCCACCTCTGATTGCCCGCCTCTGATTCCCTGCCTCTGATTTCCTGCCTCTGATTCCCCACCTCTGATTCCCCACTTCTGATTCCCCGCCTCTGATTCCCCGCCTCTGATTCCACGCCTCTGATTCCCCGCCTCTGATTCCCCGCCTCTGATTCCCCGCCTCTGATTCCCCTCCTCAGATACCCCGTCTCTGATTCACTGCCTCTGATTTCCCGCCTCTGATTCAACGCCTCTGATTCCCCGCATCTGATTCCCCGCCTCTGATTCCCCACCTCTGATTGCCCGCCTCTGATTCCCTGCCTCTGATTTCCCGCCTCTGATTCCCCACCTCTGATTCCTCACTTCTGATTCCCCGCCTCTGATTCCCCGCCTCTGATTCCACGCCTCTGATTCCCCGCCTCTGATTCCCCGTCTCGGATTCCCCGCCTCTGATTCCCCTCCTCAGATACCCCGCCTCTGATTCCCCGCCTCTGATTCCCCGCCTCTGAATCCCCGCCTCTGATTCCCCACCTCTGATTACCCGCCTCTGATTCCCCGCCTCTTATTCCCCACCTCTGTCTCTACGCCTCTCTTTTGCCTGCACTCTTTCCCCTCCACTCTTTCCGTGCCTCTCTTTCCCTCCCTCAATTTCAACAACTCTGTTTGATCTGTTCTGTGTACCTCATTTTCAACATACAAGTTCCAACCACTATGTTTCGCCCATCTCTTTCGCCGCCTCTATTTATGCACCTGTGTTTACCCGCTTCTGTTTACCCGCCTGTTTCCCCACATCTCTTTCCCCACCTCTGATTCCACGCCTCTGATTCCCCGCCTCTCATTCCCCGCCTCTGATTCCCAGCCTCTGATTCACCGCCTCCCTTTCCACGCAACTTTCCTGGCCTACGTTTCCCCACATCTCTTTCCCCACCTCTGATTCCACGCCTCTGATTCGCCGCCTCTGATTGCACGCCTCTGATTCCCTGCCTCTGATTCCCCGCCTCTGATTCCCCGCCTCTGATTCCCCGCCTCTGATTCCCCGCCTCTGATTCCCTGCCTCTGATTCACCGCCTCCCTTTCCACGCAACCTTCCTGGCCTACGTTTCCCCACATCTCTTTCCCCTCCTCTGATTCCACGCTTCTGATTCGCCGCCTCTTATTGCCCGCCTCTGATTCCCTGCCTCTGATTCCCCGCCTCTGATTCCCCGCCTATGATTCCCCGCCTCTGATTCCCCGCCTCTGATTCCCCGCCTCTGATTCCCCGCCTCTGATTCCTCGCCTCTGATGACCCGCATCTGATACCCCGCCTCTGATTCCCCACCTCTTATACCCTGCCTCTGATAACTTTTTACTGATTCCCTGCCTCAGATTCCCTGCCTCCGATTCCCTGCCTCAGATTCCCAGCCTCAAATTCCCTGCATCAGATTCCCTTCATCTGATTCCCTGCCTCTGATTCCCTGCCTCTGAATCCCCACCTCTGATTCCCCTCTCTGATTCCCCGCCTCTGATTCCCCGCCTCTGATTCCCCACCTCTGATTCCCCGCCTCTGATTCCCTGCCTCTCTTTCCCTGCCTCTATTTCCGTGCCTCTTTCTCTGCATCTCGTTTCCCACAATTCATTTCCCCCTTCTGATAACCCGCATCAGGTTCCCTGCCACAGATTCCCTGCCTCAGATTCCCTGCCTCAGATTCCCTGCATCAGATTCCCTTCATCCGATTCCCTGCCTCTGATTCCCCGCCTCTGATTCCCTGCCTCTGATTCCCCGCCTCGGTTTACCCGCCTGTTCCCCTCTACTGATTCACCACCTCATATTCGCCGCCTCAATTTCCCTGCCTCTGATTCCCTGCCTCTGATTCCCTGCCTCTGATTCCCTGCATCTGATTGGCCGCCTCTGATTCCCTGCCTCTGATTCCCCGCCTCTGATTCCCTGCCTCTGATTCCCCGACTCTGATTCCACGCCTCTGAATCCACGCCTCTGATTCCGCACCTCTGATTCCCCGCCTCTCATTCCCCGCCTCTTATTCCCCGTCTATGTTTACCCGCCTCTGTTTACCCGCCTGTTTCCTCGCCTCTGATTCCCCACCTCCGATTCCGTGCCTCAGATTCCCTGCTTCTGATTCCCTGCCTCTGATTCCCTGCCTCCCTTTCCGCTCAACTTTCCTGGCCTACGTTTCCCCACGTATCTTTCCCCGCCTCTGATACCCCAGCTCTGATTCCCCGCCTCTGATTCCCCGCCTCTGATGATGCGCATCTGATACCCCGCCTCTGATTCCCCGCCTCTGATACCCTGCCTCTGATAACTTTTAACTGATTCCCTGCCTCAGATTCCCCACCTCTGCTTCCCCACTTCTGATTCCCCGTCTCTGATTCCCCGCCTCTGATTCCCCGCCTCTGATTCAACGCCTCTGATTCCCCGCATCTGATTCCCTTCCTCTGATTCCCCACCTCTGATTGCCCACCTCTGATTCCCTGCCTCTGATTTCCTGCCTCTGATTCCCCACCTCTGATTCCCCACTTCTGATTCCCCGCCTCTGATTCCCCGCCTCTGATTCCACGCCTCTGATTCCCCGCCTCTGATTCCCCGCCTCTGATTCCCCGCCTCTGATTCCCCTCCTCAGATACCCCGTCTCTGATTCACTGCCTCTGATTCCCCGCCTCTGATTCAATGCCTCTGATTCCCCGCATCTGATTCCCCGCCTCTGATTCCCCACCTCTGATTGCCCGCCTCTGATTCCCTGCCTCTGATTTCCCGCCTCTGATTCCCCACCTCTGATTCCCCACTTCTGATTCCCCGCCTCTGATTCCCCGCCTCTGATTCCCCACCTCGGATTCCCCGCCTCTGATTCCCCTCCTCAGATACCCCGCCTCTGATTCCCCGCCTCTGATTCCCCGCCTCTGAATCCCCGCCTCTGATTCCCCACCTCTGATTCCCCGCCTCTGATTCCGCACCCATGTTTCAACGCCTCTGTTGCTCTGCTTCTGATTTCCCGGCTCAGATTCACCGGCTCTGATTCCGCACCTCTGATTCCACGCCTCTCTTTCTGTGTCTCTGATTCCCCGCCTCTGATTCCACGCCTCTGAATACCAACATCTGATACCCTGCCTCTCTTTCCCTGCCTCTATTTCCGTGCCTCTTACTCTGCATCTCGTTTCCCACATCTCATTTCCCCCTTCTGATAACCCGCATCAGATTCCCTGCCACAGATTCCCTGCCTCAGATTCCCTGCCTCAGATTCCCTGCATCAGATTCCCTTCATCCGATTCCCTGCCTCTGATTCCCCGCCTCTGATTCCCTGCCTCTGATTCCCCGCCTCTGTTTACCCGCCTGTTCCCCGCCACTGATTCACCACCTCATATTCGCCGCCTCAGATTCCCTGCCTCTGATTCCCTGCCTCTGATTCCCTGCATCTGATTGGCCGCCTCTGATTCCCTGCCTCTGATTCCCCGCCTCTGATTCCCTGCCTCTGATTCCCCGCCTCTGATTTCCCACCTCTGATTCCCCACTTCAGATTGCCCGCCTCTGATTCCCCGCCTCTGATTCCACGCCTCTGATTCCCCGCCTCTGATTCCCCGCCTCTGATTCCCCGCCTTTGATACCCCACCTCTGATTCCCCGCCTCTGATTCCCTGCATCTGATTCCCCACCTCAGATTCCCCGCCTCTGATTCCCCGCCTCTGATTCCCCGCTTCTGATTCCCTGCCTCTGATTCCCCGCCTCTGATTCCCCGCCTATGTTTACCCGCCTCTGTTTACCCGCCTGTTTTCCCGCCTCTGATTCCCCACCTCAGATTCCCTGCCTCAGATTCCATGCCTCTGATTCCCTGCCTCTGATTCCCTGCCTCTGATTCCCCACCTCTGCTTCCCCACTTCTGATTCCCCGTCTCTGATTCCCCGCCTCTGATTCCCCACCTCTGATTCAACGCCTCTGATTCCCCGCATCTGATTCCCCGCCTCTGATTCCCCACCTCTGATTGCCCGCCTCTGATTCCCTGCATCTGATTTCCCGCCTCTGATTCCCCACCTCTGATTCCCCACTTCTGATTCCCCGCCTCTGATTCCCCGCCTCTGATTCCACGCCTCTGATTCCCCGCCTCTGATTCCCCGCCTCTGATTCCCTGCCTCTGATTCCCCTCCTCAGATACCCCACCTCTGATTGCCCGCCTCAGATTCCCCGCATCTGATTCCCCGCCTCTGATTCCCCGCCTCTGAATCCACGCCTCTGATTCCGCACCTCAGATTCCCCGCCTCTGATTCCCCGCCTCTTATTCCCCGTCTATGTTTACCCGCCTCTGTTTACCCGCCTGTTTCCTCGCCTCTGATTCCCCACCTCAGATTCCGTGCCTCAGATTCCCTGCTTCTGATTCCCTGCCTCTGAATCCCTGCCTCCCTTTCCGCTCAACTTTCCTGGCCTACGTTTCCCCACATATCTTTCCCCGCCTCTGATACCCCAGCTCTGATTCCCCGCCTCTGATTCCCCGCCTCTGATGATGCGCATCTGATACCCCGCCTCTGATTCCCCGCCTCTGATACCCTGCCTCTGATAACTTTTAACTGATTCCCTGCCTCAGATTCCCTGCATCCGATTCCCTGCCTCAGATTCCCTGCATCAGATTCCCTTCATCTGATTCCCTGCCTCTGATTCCCCACCTCTGCTTCCCCACTTCTGATTCCCCGTCTCTGATTCCCCGCCTCTGATTCCCCGCCTCTGATTCAACGCCTCTGATTCCCCGCATCTGATTCCCTGCCTCTGATTCCCCACCTCTGATTGCCCGCCTCTGATTCCCTGCCTCTGATTTCCTGCCTCTGATTCCCCACCTCTGATTCCCCACTTCTGATTCCCCGCCTCTGATTCCCCGCCTCTGATTCCACGCCTCTGATTCCCCGCCTCTGATTCCCCTCCTCAGATACCCCACCTCTGATTGCCCGCCTCTGATTCCCCGCATCTGATTCCCCGCCTCTGATTCCCCGCCTCTGAATCCACGCCTCTGATTCCGCACCTCTGATTCCCCGCCTCTGATTCCCCGCC
Source organism: Narcine bancroftii (assembly GCF_036971445.1). Classification (NCBI taxonomy): domain Eukaryota; kingdom Metazoa; phylum Chordata; class Chondrichthyes; order Torpediniformes; family Narcinidae; genus Narcine; species Narcine bancroftii. The sequence continues at coordinate 594,809 of NW_027211891.1, read as the reverse complement.
TCTTATTCCCCGTCTATGTTTACCCGCCTCTGTTTACACGCCTATTTCCTCGCCTCTGATTCCCCACCTCAGATTCCGTGCCTCAGATTCCCTGCTTCTGATTTCCTGCCTCTGATTCCCTGCCTCCCTTTCCGCTCAACTTTCCTGGCCTACGTTACCCCACATATCTTTCCCCGCCTCTGATACCCCAGCTCTGATTCCCCGCCTCTGATTCCCCGCCTCTGATGATGCGCATCTGATACCCCGCCTCTGATTCCCCGCCTCTGATACCCTGCCTCTGATAACTTTTAACTGATTCCCTGCCTCAGATTCCCTGCATCCGATTCCCTGCCTCAGATTCCCTGCATCAGATTCCCTTCATCTGATTCCCTGCCTCTGATTCCCCACCTCTGCTTCCCCACTTCTGATTCCCCGTCTCTGATTCCCCGCCTCTGATTCCCCGCCTCTGATTCAACGCCTCTGATTCCCCGCATCTGATTCCCTGCCTCTGATTCCCCACCTCTGATTGCCCGCCTCTGATTCCCTGCCTCTGATTTCCTGCCTCTGATTCCCCACCTCTGATTCCCCACTTCTGATTCCCCGCCTCTGATTCCCCGCCTCTGATTCCACGCCTCTGATTCCCCGCCTCTGATTCCCCGCCTCTGATTCCCCGCCTCTGATTCCCCTCCTCAGATACCCCGTCTCTGATTCACTGCCTCTGATTTCCCGCCTCTGATTCAACGCCTCTGATTCCCCGCATCTGATTCCCCGCCTCTGATTCCCCACCTCTGATTGCCCGCCTCTGATTCCCTGCCTCTGATTTCCCGCCTCTGATTCCCCACCTCTGATTCCTCACTTCTGATTCCCCGCCTCTGATTCCCCGCCTCTGATTCCACGCCTCTGATTCCCCGCCTCTGATTCCCCGTCTCGGATTCCCCGCCTCTGATTCCCCTCCTCAGATACCCCGCCTCTGATTCCCCGCCTCTGATTCCCCGCCTCTGAATCCCCGCCTCTGATTCCCCACCTCTGATTACCCGCCTCTGATTCCCCGCCTCTTATTCCCCACCTCTGTCTCTACGCCTCTCTTTTGCCTGCACTCTTTCCCCTCCACTCTTTCCGTGCCTCTCTTTCCCTCCCTCAATTTCAACAACTCTGTTTGATCTGTTCTGTGTACCTCATTTTCAACATACAAGTTCCAACCACTATGTTTCGCCCATCTCTTTCGCCGCCTCTATTTATGCACCTGTGTTTACCCGCTTCTGTTTACCCGCCTGTTTCCCCACATCTCTATCCCCACCTCTGATTCCACGCCTCTGATTCCCCGCCTCTCATTCCCCGCCTCTGATTCCCAGCCTCTGATTCACCGCCTCCCTTTCCACGCAACTTTCCTGGCCTACGTTTCCCCACATCTCTTTCCCCACCTCTGATTCCACGCCTCTGATTCGCCGCCTCTGATTGCACGCCTCTGATTCCCTGCCTCTGATTCCCCGCCTCTGATTCCCCGCCTCTGATTCCCCGCCTCTGATTCCCCGCCTCTGATTCCCTGCCTCTGATTCACCGCCTCCCTTTCCACGCAACCTTCCTGGCCTACGTTTCCCCACATCTCTTTCCCCTCCTCTGATTCCACGCTTCTGATTCGCCGCCTCTTATTGCCCGCCTCTGATTCCCTGCCTCTGATTCCCCGCCTCTGATTCCCCGCCTATGATTCCCCGCCTCTGATTCCCCGCCTCTGATTCCCCGCCTCTGATTCCCCGCCTCTGATTCCCCGCCTCTGATGACCCGCATCTGATACCCCGCCTCTGATTCCCCACCTCTTATACCCTGCCTCTGATAACTTTTTACTGATTCCCTGCCTCAGATTCCCTGCCTCCGATTCCCTGCCTCAGATTCCCAGCCTCAAATTCCCTGCATCAGATTCCCTTCATCTGATTCCCTGCCTCTGATTCCCTGCCTCTGAATCCCCACCTCTGATTCCCCTCTCTGATTCCCCGCCTCTGATTCCCCGCCTCTGATTCCCCACCTCTGATTCCCCGCCTCTGATTCCCTGCCTCTCTTTCCCTGCCTCTATTTCCGTGCCTCTTTCTCTGCATCTCGTTTCCCACAATTCATTTCCCCCTTCTGATAACCCGCATCAGGTTCCCTGCCACAGATTCCCTGCCTCAGATTCCCTGCCTCAGATTCCCTGCATCAGATTCCCTTCATCCGATTCCCTGCCTCTGATTCCCCGCCTCTGATTCCCTGCCTCTGATTCCCCGCCTCGGTTTACCCGCCTGTTCCCCTCTACTGATTCACCACCTCATATTCGCCGCCTCAATTTCCCTGCCTCTGATTCCCTGCCTCTGATTCCCTGCCTCTGATTCCCTGCATCTGATTGGCCGCCTCTGATTCCCTGCCTCTGATTCCCCGCCTCTGATTCCCTGCCTCTGATTCCCCGACTCTGATTCCACGCCTCTGAATCCACGCCTCTGATTCCGCACCTCTGATTCCCCGCCTCTCATTCCCCGCCTCTTATTCCCCGTCTATGTTTACCCGCCTCTGTTTACCCGCCTGTTTCCTCGCCTCTGATTCCCCACCTCCGATTCCGTGCCTCAGATTCCCTGCTTCTGATTCCCTGCCTCTGATTCCCTGCCTCCCTTTCCGCTCAACTTTCCTGGCCTACGTTTCCCCACGTATCTTTCCCCGCCTCTGATACCCCAGCTCTGATTCCCCGCCTCTGATTCCCCGCCTCTGATGATGCGCATCTGATACCCCGCCTCTGATTCCCCGCCTCTGATACCCTGCCTCTGATAACTTTTAACTGATTCCCTGCCTCAGATTCCCCACCTCTGCTTCCCCACTTCTGATTCCCCGTCTCTGATTCCCCGCCTCTGATTCCCCGCCTCTGATTCAACGCCTCTGATTCCCCGCATCTGATTCCCTTCCTCTGATTCCCCACCTCTGATTGCCCACCTCTGATTCCCTGCCTCTGATTTCCTGCCTCTGATTCCCCACCTCTGATTCCCCACTTCTGATTCCCCGCCTCTGATTCCCCGCCTCTGATTCCACGCCTCTGATTCCCCGCCTCTGATTCCCCGCCTCTGATTCCCCGCCTCTGATTCCCCTCCTCAGATACCCCGTCTCTGATTCACTGCCTCTGATTCCCCGCCTCTGATTCAATGCCTCTGATTCCCCGCATCTGATTCCCCGCCTCTGATTCCCCACCTCTGATTGCCCGCCTCTGATTCCCTGCCTCTGATTTCCCGCCTCTGATTCCCCACCTCTGATTCCCCACTTCTGATTCCCCGCCTCTGATTCCCCGCCTCTGATTCCCCACCTCGGATTCCCCGCCTCTGATTCCCCTCCTCAGATACCCCGCCTCTGATTCCCCGCCTCTGATTCCCCGCCTCTGAATCCCCGCCTCTGATTCCCCACCTCTGATTCCCCGCCTCTGATTCCCCGCATCTTATTCCCCGTCTATGTTTATCCACCTCTGTTTACCCGCCCGTTTCCCCGCCTCTGATTCCCCAGCTCAGATTCCCTGCCTCAGATTCCCTGCTTCTGATTCCCTGCCTCTGATTCCCTGCCTCCCTTTCCGCTCAACTTTCCTGGCCTACGTTTCCCCACATATCTTTCCCCGCCTCTGATACCCCACCTCTGATTCCCCGCCTCTGATTCCCCGCCTCTGATGATGCACATCTGATACCCCGCCTCTGATTCCCCGCCTCTGATACCCTGACTCTGATAACTTTTTACTGATTCCCTGCCTCAGATTCCCTGCATCCGATTCCCTTCCTCAGATTCCCTGCATCAGATTCCCTTCATCTGATTCCCTGCCTCTCATTCCCCGCCTCTGATTCCCCGCTACTGATCCCCACCTCTGTCTCTACGCCTCTCTTTTGCCTGCACTCTTTCCCATCCACTCTTTCCGTGCCTCTCTTTCCCTCCCTCAATTTCAACAACTCTGTTTGATCTGTTCTGTGTACCTCATTTTCAACATACAAGTTCCAACCACTATGTTTCGCCCATCTCTTTCGCCGCCTCTATTTATGCACCTATGTTTACCCGCTTCTGTTTACCCGCCTGTTTCCCCACATCTCTTTCCCCACCTCTGATTCCACGCCTCTGATTCCCCGCCTCTCATTCCCCGCCTCTGATCCACCACCTCTGATTCCCCACTTCTGATGCCCCGCCTCTGATTCCCTGTCTCTGATTCCACGCCTCTGATTCCCCGCATCTGATTCCGCGCCTCTGATTCCCCGCCTCTGATACCCCGCCTCTGATTCCCCGATTCTGTTTCCCTGCATCTGATTCCCTGCCTCAGATTCCCTGCCTCTGATTCCCCGACTCTGATTCCCAGCCTCTGATTCCCCGCCTCTGATTCCCCGCCTCTGATTCCCCACCTATGTTTACCCGCCTCTGTTTACCCGTCTGTTTTCCCGCCTCTGATTGCCCACCTCAGATTCCCTGCCTCAGATTCCCTGCCTCAGATTCCCTGCCTCTGATTCCCTGCCTCTGATTCCCCACTTCTGATTCCCCGCCTCTGATTCCCGCGTCTGATTCCCCGCCTCGAAATCACCGCCTCTGATTCCCCGCCTCTGATTCCCCGCCTCTGATTCCCCACCTCTGATTCCCCGCCTCTGATTCCCTGCATCTGATTCCCCGCCTCAGATTCCCCGCCTCTGATTCCCCGACTCTGATTCCCCACTTCTGATTGCCCGCCTCTGATTCCACGCCTCCGATTCCCCGCCTCTGATTCCCCACCTCTGATTCCCCACTTCTGATTCCCCACCTCTGATTCCCCACCTCTGATTCCACGCCTCTGATTCCCCACCTCTGATTCCCCGCATCTGATTCCCCGCCTCTGATTCCCCGCCTCAGATTCCCCGCCTCTGATTCCCCGCCTCTGATTCCCCACCTCTGATTCCCTGCATCAGATTCCCTTCATCTTATTCCCTGCCTCTGATTCCCCGCCTCTGAATCCCCACCTCTGAGTCCCTGCCTCAGATTCCCTGCCTCTGATTCTCTGCCTCTGATTCCCTGCCTCTGATTCCCTTCATCTGATTGCCCGCCTCTGATTCTCCGCCTCTGACTCCCCGCCTCTGATTCCCCGCCTCTGATTCCCCGCCTCTGATTCCTCGCCTCTTATGCCCCCCCTCTGATTCCCTGCCTCTGATAACCTGCCTCTGATTCCCTGCCTCTGATCCCCACTTCTTATTCCCCGCGTCCGATTCCGCACCCATGTTTCACCGCCTCTGTTGCTCTGCTTCTGATTTCCTGGCTCAGATTCACCGGCTCTGATTCCGCACCTCTGATTCCACGCCTCTCTTTCTGTGTCTCTGATTCCCCGCCTCTGATTCCACGCCTCTGATTACCCGCCTCTGATACCCTGCCTCTGAGTCCCCACCTTTGATTCCCCGCGTCCGATTCCGCACCCATGTTTCAACGCCTCTGTTGCTCTGCTTCTGATTTCCCGGCTCAGATTCACCGGCTCTGATTCCGCACCTCTGATTCCACGCCTCTCTTTCTGTGTCTCTGATTCCCCGCCTCTGATTCCACGCCTCTGAATACCAACATCTGATACCCTGCCTCTCTTTCCCTGCCTCTATTTCCGTGCCTCTTACTCTGCATCTCGTTTCCCACATCTCATTTCCCCCTTCTGATAACCCGCATCAGATTCCCTGCCACAGATTCCCTGCCACAGATTCCCTGCCTCTGATTCCCCGCCTCTGATTCCCTGCCTCTGATTCCCCGCCTGTGTTTACCCGCCTGTTCCCCGCCACTGATTCACCACCTCATATTCGCCGCCTCAGATTCCCTGCCTCTGATTCCCTGCCTCTGATTCCCTGCATCTGATTGGCCGCCTCTGATTCCCTGCCTCTGATTCCCCGCCTCTGATTCCCCGCCTCTGATTCAACGCCTCTGATTTCCCACCTCTGATTCCCCACTTCAGATTCCCCGCCTCTGATTCCCCGCCTCTGATTCCACGCCTCTGATTCCCCGCCTCTGATTCCCCGCCTCTGATTCCCCGCCTCTGATTCCCCGCCTTTGATACCCCACCTCTGATTCCCCGCCTCTGATTCCCTGCATCTGATTCCCCACCTCAGATTCCCCGCCTCTGATTCCCCGCCTCTGATTCCCCGCTTCTGATTCCCTGCCTCTGATTCCCCGCCTCTGATTCCCTGCCTATGTTTACCCGCCTCTGTTTACCCGCCTGTTTTCCCGCCTCTGATTCCCCACCTCAGATTCCCTGCCTCAGATTCCATGCCTCTGATTCCTTGCCTCTGATTCCCTGCCTCTGAATCCCCACCTCTGCTTCCCCACTTCTGATTCCCCGTCTCTGATTCCCCGCCTCTGATTCCCCACCTCTGATTCAACGCCTCTGATTCCCCGCATCTGATTCCCCGCCTCTGATTCCCCACCTCTGATTGCCCGCCTCTGATTCCCTGCATCTGATTTCCCGCCTCTGATTCCCCACCTCTGATTCCCCACTTCTGATTCCCCGCCTCTGATTCCCCGCCTCTGATTCCACGCCTCTGATTCCCCGCCTCTGATTCCCCTCCTCAGATACCCCACCTCTGATTGCCCGCCTCTGATTCCCCGCATCTGATTCCCCGCCTCTGATTCCCCGCCTCTGAATCCACGCCTCTGATTCTGCACCTCAGATTCCCCGCCTCTGATTCCCCGCCTCTTATTCCCCGTCTATGTTTACCCGCCTCTGTTTACCCGCCTGTTTCCTCGCCTCTGATTCCCCACCTCAGATTCCGTGCCTCAGATTCCCTGCTTCTGATTCCCTGCCTCTGATTCCCTGCCTCCCTTTCCGCTCAACGTTCCTGGCCTACGTTTCCCCACATATCTTTCCCCGCCTCTGATACCCCAGCTCTGATTCCCCGCCTCTGATTCCCCGCCTCTGATGATGCGCATCTGATACCCCGCCTCTGATTCCCCGCCTCTGATACCCTGCCTCTGATAACTTTTAACTGATTCCCTGCCTCAGATTCCCTGCATCCGATTCCCTGCCTCAGATTCCCTGCATCAGATTCCCTTCATCTGATTCCCTGCCTCTGATTCCCCACCTCTGCTTCCCCACTTCTGATTCCCCGTCTCTGATTCCCCGCCTCTGATTCCCCGCCTCTGATTCAACGCCTCTGATTCCCCGCATCTGATTCCCTGCCTCTGATTCCCCACCTCTGATTGCCCGCCTCTGATTCCCTGCCTCTGATTTCCTGCCTCTGATTCCCCACCTCTGATTCCCCACTTCTGATTCCCCGCCTCTGATTCCCCGCCTCTGATTCCACGCCTCTGATTCCCCGCCTCTGATTCCCCGCCTCTGATTCCCCGCCTCTGATTCCCCGTCTCTGATTCCCTGCCTCTGATTCCCCACCTCTGATTGCCCGCCTCTGATTTCCTGCCTCTGATTTCCTGCCTCTGATTCCCCACTTCTGATTCCCCACTTCTGATTCCCCGCCTCTGATTCCCCGCCTCTGATTCCACGCCTCTGATTCCCCGCCTCTGATTCCCCGCCTCTGATTCCCCGCCTCTGATTCCCCTCCTCAGATACCCCGTCTCTGATTCACTGCCTCTGATTCCCCGCCTCTGATTCAACGCCTCTGATTCCCCGCATCTGATTCCCCGCCTCTGATTCCCCACCTCTGATTGCCCGCCTCTGATTCCCTGCCTCTGATTTCCCGCCTCTGATTCCCCACCTCTGATTCCCCACTTCTGATTCCCCGCCTCTGATTCCCCGCCTCTGATTCCACGCCTCTGATTCCCCGCCTCTGATTCCCCGCCTCGGATTCCCCGCCTCTGATTCCCCTCCTCAGATACCCCGCCTCTGATTCCCCGCCTCTGATTCCCCGCCTCTGAATCCCCGCCTCTGATTCCCCACCTCTGATTCCCCGCCTCTGATTCCCCGCCTCTTATTCCCCGTCTATGTTTATCCACCTCTGTTTACCCGCCTGTTTCCCCGCCTCTGATTCCCCAGCTCAGATTCCCTGCCTCTGATTCCCTGCTTCTGATTCCCTGCCTCTGATTCCCTGCCTCCCTTTCCGCTCAACTTTCCTGGCCTACGTTTCCCCACATATCTTTCCCCGCCTCTGATATCCCAGCTCTGATTCCCCGCCTTTGATTCCCCGCCTCTGATGATGCGCATCTGATACCCCGCCTCTGATTCCCCGCCTCTGATACCCTGCCTCTGATAACTTTTAACTGATTCCCTGCCTCAGATTCCCTGCATCCGATTCCCTGCCTCAGATTCCCTGCATCAGATTCCCTTCATCTGATTCCCTGCCTCTGATTCCCCGCCTCTGATTCCCCGCCTCTGATTCAACGCCTCTGATTTCCCACCTCTGATTCCCCACTTCAGATTCCCCGCCTCTGATTCCCCGCCTCTGATTCCACGCCTCTGATTCCCCGCCTCTGATTCCCCGCCTCTGATTCCCCGCCTTTGATACCCCACCTCTGATTCCCCGCCTCTGATTCCCTGCATCTGATTCCCCACCTCAGATTCCCCGCCTCTGATTCCCCGCCTCTGATTCCCCGCTTCTGATTCCCTGCCTCTGATTCCCCGCCTCTGATTCCCTGCCTATGTTTACCCGCCTCTGTTTACCCGCCTGTTTTCCCGCCTCTGATTCCCCACCTCAGATTCCCTGCCTCAGATTCCATGCCTCTGATTCCTTGCCTCTGATTCCCTGCCTCTGAATCCCCACCTCTGCTTCCCCACTTCTGATTCCCCGTCTCTGATTCCCCGCCTCTGATTCCCCACCTCTGATTCAACGCCTCTGATTCCCCGCATCTGATTCCCCGCCTCTGATTCCCCACCTCTGATTGCCCGCCTCTGATTCCCTGCATCTGATTTCCCGCCTCTGATTCCCCACCTCTGATTCCCCACTTCTGATTCCCCGCCTCTGATTCCCCGCCTCTGATTCCACGCCTCTGATTCCCCGCCTCTGATTCCCCTCCTCAGATACCCCACCTCTGATTGCCCGCCTCTGATTCCCCGCATCTGATTCCCTGCCTCTGATTCCCCGCCTCTGAATCCACGCCTCTGATTCTGCACCTCAGATTCCCCGCCTCTGATTCCCCGCCTCTTATTCCCCGTCTATGTTTACCCGCCTCTGTTTACCCGCCTGTTTCCTCGCCTCTGATTCCCCACCTCAGATTCCGTGCCTCAGATTCCCTGCTTCTGATTCCCTGCCTCTGATTCCCTGCCTCCCTTTCCGCTCAACGTTCCTGGCCTACGTTTCCCCACATATCTTTCCCCGCCTCTGATACCCCAGCTCTGATTCCCCGCCTCTGATTCCCCGCCTCTGATGATGCGCATCTGATACCCCGCCTCTGATTCCCCGCCTCTGATACCCTGCCTCTGATAACTTTTAACTGATTCCCTGCCTCAGATTCCCTGCATCCGATTCCCTGCCTCAGATTCCCTGCATCAGATTCCCTTCATCTGATTCCCTGCCTCTGATTCCCCACCTCTGCTTCCCCACTTCTGATTCCCCGTCTCTGATTCCCCGCCTCTGATTCCCCGCCTCTGATTCAACGCCTCTGATTCCCCGCATCTGATTCCCTGCCTCTGATTCCCCACCTCTGATTGCCCGCCTCTGATTCCCTGCCTCTGATTTCCTGCCTCTGATTCCCCACCTCTGATTCCCCACTTCTGATTCCCCGCCTCTGATTCCCCGCCTCTGATTCCACGCCTCTGATTCCCCGCCTCTGATTCCCCGCCTCTGATTCCCCGCCTCTGATTCCCCGTCTCTGATTCACTGCCTCTGATTCCCCGCCTCTGATTCAACGCCTCTGATTCCCCGCATCTGATTCCCCGCCTCTGATTCCCCACCTCTGATTGCCCGCCTCTGATTCCCTGCCTCTGATTTCCCGCCTCTGATTCCCCACCTCTGATTCCCCACTTCTGATTCCCCGCCTCTGATTCCCCGCCTCTGATTCCACGCCTCTGATTCCCCGCCTCTGATTCCCCGCCTCTGACTCCCCGCCTCTGATTCCCCGCCTCTGATTCCCCGCCTCTGATTCCCCGCCTCTGATTCCCCGCCTATGTTTACCCGCCTCTGTTTACCCGCCTGTTTTCCCGCCTCTGATTCCCCACCTCAGATTCCCTGCCTCAGATTCCATGCTTCTGATTCCCTGCCTCTGATTCCCTGCCTCTGATTCCCCACCTCTGCTTCCCCACTTCTGATTCCCCGTCTCTGATTCCCCGCCTCTGATTCCCCGCCTCTGATTCAACGCCTCTGATTCCCCGCATCTGATTCCCCGCCTCTGATTCCCCACCTCTGATTGCCCGCCTCTGATTCCCTGCATCTGATTTCCCGCCTCTGATTCCCCACCTCTGATTCCCCACTTCTGATTCCCCGCCTCTGATTCACCGCCTCTGATTCCACGCCTCTGATTCCCCGCCTCTGATTCCCCGCCTCTGATTCCCCGCCTCTGATTCCCCTCCTCAGATACCCCACCTCTGATTGCCCGCCTCTGATTCCCCGCATCTGATTCCCCGCCTCTGATTCCCCGCCTCTGAATCCACGCCTCTGATTCCGCACCTCTGATTCCCCGCCTCTGATTCCCCGCCTCTTATTCCCCGTCTATGTTTACCCGCCTCTGTTTACCCGCCTGTTTCCTCGCCTCTGATTCCCCACCTCAGATTCCGTGCCTCAGATTCCCTGCTTCTGATTCCCTGCCTCTGATTCCATGCCTCCCTTTCCGCTCAACTTTCCTGGCCTACGTTTCCCCACATATCTTTACCCGCCTCTGATACCCCAGCTCTGATTCCCCGCCTCTGATTCCCCGCCTCTGATGATGCGCATCTGATACCCCGCCTCTGATTCCCCGCCTCTGATACCCTGCCTCTGATAACTTTTAACTGATTCCCTGCCTCAGATTCCCTGCATCCGATTCCCTGCCTCAGATTCCCTGCATCAGATTCCCTTCATCTGATTCCCTGCCTCTGATTCCCCACCTCTGCTTCCCCACTTCTGATTCCCCGTCTCTGATTCCCCGCCTCTGATTCCCCGCCTCTGATTCAACGCCTCTGATTCCCCGCATCTGATTCCCTGCCTCTGATTCCCCACCTCTGATTGCCCGCCTCTGATTCCCTGCCTCTGATTTCCTGCCTCTGATTCCCCACCTCTGATTCCCCACTTCTGATTCCCCGCCTCTGATTCCCCGCCTCTGATTCCACGCCTCTGATTCCCCGCCTCTGATTCCCCGACTCTGATTCCCCGCCTCTGATTCCCCTCCTCAGATACCCCGTCTCTGATTCACTGCCTCTGATTCCCCGCCTCTGATTCAACGCCTCTGATTCCCCGCATCTGATTCCCCGCCTCTGATTCCCCACCTCTGATTGCCCGCCTCTGATTCCCTGCCTCTGATTTCCCGCCTCTGATTCCCCACCTCTGATTCCCCACTTCTGATTCCCCGCCTCTGATTCCCCGCCTCTGATTCCACGCCTCTGATTCCCCGCCTCTGATTCCCCGCCTCGGATTCCCCGCCTCTGATTCCCCTCCTCAGATACCCCGCCTCTGATTCCCCGCCTCTGATTCCCCGCCTCTGAATCCCCGCCTCTGATTCCCCACCTCTGATTCCCCGCCTCTGATTCCCCGCCTCTTATTCCCCGTCTATGTTTATCCACCTCTGTTTACCCGCCTGTTTCCCCGCCTCTGATTCCCCAGCTCAGATTCCCTGCCTCAGATTCCCTGCTTCTGATTCCCTGCCTCTGATTCCCTGCCTCCCTTTCCGCTCAACTTTCCTGGCCTACGTTTCCCCACATATCTTTCCCCGCCTCTGATACCCCACCTCTGATTCCCCGCCTCTGATTCCCCGCCTCTGATGATGCGCATCTGATACCCCGCCTCTGATTCCCCGCCTCTGATACCCTGCCTCTGATAACTTTTTACTGATTCCCTGCCTCAGATTCCCTGCATCCGATTCCCTTCCTCAGATTCCCTGCATCAGATTCCCTTCATCTGATTCCCTGCCTCTCATTCCCCGCCTCTGATTCCCCGCTACTGATCCCCACCTCTGTCTCTACTCCTCTCTTTTGCCTGCACTCTTTCCCCTCCACTCTTTCCGTGCCTCTCTTTCCCTCCCTCAATTTCAACAACTCTGTTTGATCTGTTCTGTATACCTCATTTTCAACATACAAGTTCCAACCACTATGTTTCGCCCATCTCTTTCGCCGCCTCTATTTATGCACCTATGTTTACCCGCTTCTGTTTACCCGCCTGTTTCCCCACATCTCTTTCCCCACCTCTGATTCCACGCCTCTGATTCCCCGCCTCTCATTCCCCGCCTCTGATTCCCTGCCTCTGATTCACCGCCTCCCTTTCCGCGCTACTTTCCTGGCCTACGTTTCCCCACATCTCTTTCCCCACCTCTGATTCCACGCCTCTGATTCGCCGCATCTGATTGCCCGCCTCTGATTCCCTGCCTCTGATTCCCTGCCTCTGATTCCCCACCTCTGATTCCCCTCTCTGATTCCCCGCCTCTGATTCCCCGCCTCTGATTCCCCACCTCTGATTCCCCGCCTCTGATTCCCTGCCTCTCTTTCCCTGCCTCTATTTCCGTGCCTCTTTCTCTGCATCTAGTTTCCCACATCTCATTTCCCCCTTCTGATAACCCGCATCAGATTCCCAGCCACAGATTCCCTGCCTCAGATTCCCTGCCTCAGATTCCCTGCATCAGATTCCCTTCATCTGATTCCCTGCCTCTGATTCCCCGCCTCTGATTCCCCACCTCTGATTCCATGCCTCAGATTCCCTGCATCTGATTCCCTGCCTCTGATTCCCTGCCTCTGATTTCCTGCATCTGATTGCCCGCCTCTGATTCTCCGCCTCTGATTCCCCGCCTCTGATTCCCCGCCTCTGATTCCCCGCCTCTGATTCCCCGCCTATGATTCCCCGCCTCTGATTCCCTGCCTCTGATAACCTGCCTCTGATTCCCTGCCTCTGATTCCCTGCCTCTGAGTCCCCACCTCTGATTCCCCGAGTCCGATTCCGCACCCATGTTTCACCGCCTCTGTTGCTCTGCTTCTGTTTTCCCGGCTCAGATTCACCGGCTCTGATTCCGCACCTCTGATTCCACGCCTCTCTTTCTGTGTCTCTGATTCCCCGCCTCCGATTCCACGCCTCTGATTACCCGCCTCTGATACCCTGCCTCTCTTTCCTCCCTCTATTTCCGTGCCTCTTTCTCTGCATCTCGTTTCCCATATCTCATTTCCCCCTTCTGATAACCCGCATCAGATTCCCTGCCACAGATTCCCTGCCTCAGATACCCTGCCTCTGATTCCCCGCCTCTGTTTCCCTGCATCTGATTCCCTGCCTCAGATTCCCTGCCTCTGATTCCCCGACTCTGATTCCCCGCCTCTGATTCCCCGCCTCTGATTCCCCGCCTCTGATTCCCCACCTATGTTTACCCGCCTCTGTTTACCCGCCTGTTTTCCCGCCTCTGATTGCCCACCTCAGATTCCCTGCCTCAGATTCCCTGCCTCAGATTCCCTGCCTCTGATTCCCTGCCTCTGATTCCCTGCATCTGATTGCCCGCCTCTGATTACCTGCCTCTGATTCCCCGCCTCAGATTCCCCACCTCTGATTCCCCACTTCTGATTCCCCGCCTCTGATTCCCGCGTCTGATTCCCCGCCTCGAAATCACCGCCTCTGATTCCCCGCCTCTGATTCCCCGCATCTGATTCCCCGCCTCTGATTCCCCGCCTCTGATTCCCTGCATCTGATTCCCCGCCTCAGATTCCCCGCCTCTGATTCCCCGACTCCGATTCCCCACTTCTGATTGCCCGCCTCTGATTCCACGCCTCTGATTCCCCGCCTCTGATTCCCCACCTCTGATTCCCCACTTCTGATTCCCCACCTCTGATTCCCCGCCTCTGATTCCACGCCTCTGATTCCCCACCTCTGATTACCCGCATCTGATTCCCCGCCTCTGATTCCCCGCCTCAGATTCCCCGCCTCTGATTCCCCGCCTCTGATTCCCCACCTCTGATTCCCTGCATCAGATTCCCTTCATCTGATTCCCTGCCTCTGATTCCCCGCCTCTGAATCCCCACCTCTGAGTCCCTGCCTCAGATTCCCTGCCTCTGATTCTCTGCCTCTGATTCCCTGCCTCTGATTCCCTGCATCTGATTGCCCGCCTCTGATTCTCCGCCTCTGACTCCCCGCCTCTGATTCCCCGCCTCTGATTCCCCGCCTCTGATTCCTCGCCTCTTATTCCCCGCCTCTGATTCCCTGCCTCTGATAACATGCCTCTGATTCCCTGCCTCTGAGTCCCCACTTCTTATTCCCCGCGTCCGATTCCGCACCCATGTTTCACCGCCTCTGTTGCTCTGCTTCTGATTTCCCGGCTCAGATTCACCGGCTCTGATTCCGCACCTCTGATTCCACTCCTCTCTTTCTGTGTCTCTGATTCCCCGCCTCTGATTCCACGCCTCTGATTACCCGCCTCTGATACCCTGCCTCTGAGTCCCCACCTTTGATTCCCCGCGTCCGATTCCGCACCCATGTTTCAACGCCTCTGTTGCTCTGCTTCTGATTTCCCGGCTCAGATTCACCGGCTCTGATTCCGCACCTCTGATTCCACGCCTCTCTTTCTGTGTCTCTGATTCCCCGCCTCTGATTCCACGCCTCTGAATACCAACATCTGATACCCTGCCTCTCTTTCCCTGCCTCTATTTCCGTGCCTCTTACTCTGCATCTCGTTTCCCACATCTCATTTCCCCCTTCTGATAACCCGCATCAGATTCCCTGCCACAGATTCCCTGCCTCAGATTCCCTGCCTCAGATTCCCTGCATCAGATTCCCTTCATCCGATTCCCTGCCTCTGATTCCCCGCCTCTGATTCCCTGCCTCTGATTCCCCGCCTCTGTTTACCCGCCTGTTCCCCGCCACTGATTCACCACCTCATATTCGCCGCCTCAGATTCCCTGCCTCTGATTCCCTGCCTCTGGTTCCCTGCATCTGATTGGCCGCCTCTGATTCCCTGCCTCTGATTCCCCGCCTCTGATTCCCCGCCTCTGATTCCCCGCCTCTGATTTCCCACCTCTGATTCCCCACTTCAGATTCCCCGCCTCTGATTCCCCGCCTCTGATTCCACGCCTCTGATTCCCCGCCTCTGATTCCCCGCCTCTGATTCCCCGCCTTTGATACCCCACCTCTGATTCCCCGCCTCTGATTCCCTGCATCTGATTCCCCACCTCAGATTCCCCGCCTCTGATTCACCGCCTCTGATTCCCCGCCTCTGATTCCCCGCCTCTGATTCCCCGCCTCTGATTCCCCGCCTATGTTTACCCGCCTCTGTTTACCCGCCTGTTTTCCCGCCTCTGATTCCCCACCTCAGATTCCCTGCCTCAGATTCCATGCCTCTGATTCCCTGCCTCTGATTCCCTGCATCTGATTCCCCACCTCTGCTTCCCCACTTCTGATTCCCCGTCTCTGATTCCCCGCCTCTGATTCCCCACCTCTGATTCAACGCCTCTGATTCCCCGCATCTGATTCCCCGCCTCTGATTCCCCACCTCTGATTGCCCGCCTCTGATTCCCTGCATCTGATTTCCCGCCTCTGATTCCCCACCTCTGATTCCCCACTTCTGATTCCCCGCCTCTGATTCCCCGCCTCTGATTCCACGCCTCTGATTCCCCGCCTCTGATTCCCCGCCTCTCATTCCCCGCCTCTGATTCCCCTCCTCAGATACCCACCTCTGATTGCCCGCCTCTGATTCCCCGCATCTGATTCCCCGCCTCTTATTCCCCGTCTATGTTTACCCGCCTCTGTTTACCCGCCTGTTTCCTCGCCTCTGATTCCCCACTTCAGATTCCGTGCCTCAGATTCCCTGCTTCTGATTCCCTGCCTCTGATTCCCTGCCTCCCTTTCCGCTCAACTTTCCTGGCCTACGTTTCCCCACATATCTTTCCCCGCCTCTGATACCCCAGCTCTGATTCCCCGCCTCTGATTCCCCGCCTCTGATGATGCGCATCTGATACCCTGCCTCTGATTCCCCGCCTCTGATACCCTGCCTCTGATAACTTTTAACTGATTCCCTGCCTCAGATTCCCTGCATCCGATTCCCTGCCTCAGATTCCCTGCATCAGATTCCCTTCATCTGATTCCCTGCCTCTGATAACCCACCTCTGCTTCCCCACTTCTGATTCCCCGTCTCTGATTCCCCGCCTCTGATTCCCCGCCTCTGATTCAACGCCTCTGATTCCCCGCATCTGATTCCCTGCCTCTGATTCCCCACCTCTGATTGCCCGCCTCTGATTCCCTGCCTCTGATTTCCTGCCTCTGATTCCCCACCTCTGATTCCCCACTTCTGATTCCCCGCCTCTGATTCCCCGCCTCTGATTCCACGCCTCTGATTCCCCGCCTCTGATTCCCCGCCTCTGATTCCCCGCCTCTGATTCCCCTCCTCAGATACCCCGTCTCTGATTCACTGCCTCTGATTCCCCGCCTCTGATTCAACGCCTCTGATTCCCCGCATCTGATTCCCCGCCTCTGATTCCCCACCTCTGATTGCCCGCCTCTGATTCCCTGCCTCTGATTTCCCGCCTCTGATTCCCCACCTCTGATTCCCCACTTCTGATTCCCCGCCTCTGATTCCCCGCCTCTGATTCCACGCCTCTGATTCCCCGCCTCTGATTCCCCGCCTCGGATTCCCCGCCTCTGATTCCCCTCCTCAGATACCCCGCCTCTGATTCCCCGCCTCTGATTCCCCGCCTCTGAATCCCCGCCTCTGATTCCCCACCTCTGATTCCCCGCCTCTGATTCCCCGCCTCTTATTCCCCGTCTATGTTTATCCACCTCTGTTTACCCGCCTGTTTCCCCGCCTCTGATTCCCCAGCTCAGATTCCCTGCCTCAGATTCCCTGCTTCTGATTCCCTGCCTCTGATTCCCTGCCTCCCTTTCCGCTCAACTTTCCTGGCCTACGTTTCCCCACATATCTTTCCCCGCCTCTGATACCCCAGCTCTGAATCCCCGCCTCTGATTCCCCGCCTCTGATGATGCGCATCTGATACCCCGCCTCTGATTCCCCGCCTCTGATACCCTGCCTCTGATAACTTTTAACTGATTCCCTGCCTCAGATTCCCTGCATCCGATTCCCTGCCTCAGATTCCCTGCATCAGATTCCCTTCATCTGATTCCCTGCCTCTGATAACCCACCTCTGCTTCCCCACTTCTGATTCCCCGTCTCTGATTCCCCGCCTCTGATTCCCCGCCTCTGATTCAACGCCTCTGATTCCCCGCATCTGATTCCCTGCCTCTGATTCCCCACCTCTGATTGCCCGCCTCTGATTTCCTGCCTCTGATTTCCTGCCTCTGATTCCCCACTTCTGATTCCCCACTTCTGATTCCCCGCCTCTGATTCCCCGCCTCTGATTCCACGCCTCTGATTCCCCGCCTCTGATTCCCCGCCTCTGATTCCCCGCCTCTGATTCCCCTCCTCAGATACCCCGTCTCTGATTCACTGCCTCTGATTCCCCGCCTCTGATTCAACGCCTCTGATTCCCCGCATCTGATTCCCCGCCTCTGATTCCCCACCTCTGATTGCCCGCCTCTGATTCCCTGCCTCTGATTTCCCGCCTCTGATTCCCCACCTCTGATTCCCCACTTCTGATTCCCCGCCTCTGATTCCCCGCCTCTGATTCCACGCCTCTGATTCCCCGCCTCTGATTCCCCGCCTCGGATTCCCCGCCTCTGATTCCCCTCCTCAGATACCCCGCCTCTGATTCCCCGCCTCTGATTCCCCGCCTCTGAATCCCCGCCTCTGATTCCCCACCTCTGATTCCCCGCCTCTGATTCCCCGCCTCTTATTCCCCGTCTATGTTTATCCACCTCTGTTTACCCGCCTGTTTCCCCGCCTCTGATTCCCCAGCTCAGATTCCCTGCCTCAGAT
This sequence comes from Narcine bancroftii, assembly GCF_036971445.1. Lineage (NCBI taxonomy): Eukaryota > Metazoa > Chordata > Chondrichthyes > Torpediniformes > Narcinidae > Narcine > Narcine bancroftii. The sequence continues at coordinate 576,950 of NW_027211891.1, read as the reverse complement.
TCCCTGCTTCTGATTCCCTGCCTCTGATTCCCTGCCTCCCTTTCCGCTCAACTTTCCTGGCCTACGTTTCCCCACATATCTTTCCCCGCCTCTGATACCCCAGCTCTGATTCCCCGCCTTTGATTCCCCGCCTCTGATGATGCGCATCTGATACCCCGCCTCTGATTCCCCGCCTCTGATACCCTGCCTCTGATAACTTTTAACTGATTCCCTGCCTCAGATTCCCTGCATCCGATTCCCTGCCTCAGATTCCCTGCATCAGATTCCCTTCATCTGATTCCCTGCCTCTGATTCCCCACCTCTGCTTCCCCACTTCTGATTCCCCATCTCTGATTCCCCGCCTCTGATTCCCCGCCTCTGATTCAACGCCTCTGATTCCCCGCATCTGATTCCCTGCCTCTGATTCCCCACCTCTGATTGCCCGCCTCTGATTCCCTGCCTCTGATTTCCTGCCTCTGATTCCCCACCTCTGATTCCCCACTTCTGATTCCCCGCCTCTGATTCCCCGCCTCTGATTCCACGCCTCTGATTCCCCGCCTCTGATTCCCCGCCTCTGATTCCCCGCCTCTGATTCCCCTCCTCAGATACCCCGTCTCTGATTCACTGCCTCTGATTCCCCGCCTCTGATTCAACGCCTCTGATTCCCCGCATCTGATTCCCCGCCTCTGATTCCCCACCTCTGATTGCCCGCCTCTGATTCCCTGCCTCTGATTTCCCGCCTCTGATTCCCCACCTCTGATTCCCCACTTCTGATTCCCCGCCTCTGATTCCCCGCCTCTGATTCCACGCCTCTGATTCCCCGCCTCTGATTCCCCGCCTCTGACTCCCCGCCTCTGATTCCCCGCCTCTGATTCCCCGCCTCTGATTCCCCGCCTCTGATTCCCCGCCTATGTTTACCCGCCTCTGTTTACCCGCCTGTTTTCCCGCCTCTGATTCCCCACCTCAGATTCCCTGCCTCAGATTCCATGCATCTGATTCCCTGCCTCTGATTCCCTGCCTCTGATTCCCCACCTCTGCTTCCCCACTTCTGATTCCCCGTCTCTGATTCCCCGCCTCTGATTCCCCGCCTCTGATTCAACGCCTCTGATTCCCCGCATCTGATTCCCCGCCTCTGATTCCCCACCTCTGATTGCCCGCCTCTGATTCCCTGCATCTGATTTCCCGCCTCTGATTCCCCACCTCTGATTCCCCACTTCTGATTCCCCGCCTCTGATTCCCCGCCTCTGATTCCACGCCTCTGATTCCCCGCCTCTGATTCCCCGCCTCTGATTCCCCGCCTCTGATTCCCCTCCTCAGATACCCCACCTCTGATTGCCCGCCTCTGATTCCCCGCATCTGATTCCCCGCCTCTGATTCCCCGCCTCTGAATCCACGCCTCTGATTCCGCACCTCTGATTCCCCGCCTCTGATTCCCCGCCTCTTATTCCCCGTCTATGTTTACCCGCCTCTGTTTACCCGCCTGTTTCCTCGCCTCTGATTCCCCACCTCAGATTCCGTGCCTCAGATTCCCTGCTTCTGATTCCCTGCCTCTGATTCCCTGCCTCCCTTTCCGCTCAACTTTCCTGGCCTACGTTTCCCCACATATCTTTCCCCGCCTCTGATACCACAGCTCTGATTCCCCGCCTCTGATTCCCCGCCTCTGATGATGCGCATCTGATACCCCGCCTCTGATTCCCCGCCTCTGATACCCTGCCTCTGATAACTTTTAACTGATTCCCTGCCTCAGATTCCCTGCATCCGATTCCCTGCCTCAGATTCCCTGCATCAGATTCCCTTCATCTGATTCCCTGCCTCTGATTCCCCACCTCTGCTTCCCCACTTCTGATTCCCCGTCTCTGATTCCCCGCCTCTGATTCCCCGCCTCTGATTCAACGCCTCTGATTCCCCGCATCTGATTCCCTGCCTCTGATTCCCCACCTCTGATTGCCCGCCTCTGATTCCCTGCCTCTGATTTCCTGCCTCTGATTCCCCACCTCTGATTCCCCACTTCTGATTCCCCGCCTCTGATTCCCCGCCTCTGATTCCACGCCTCTGATTCCCCGCCTCTGATTCCCCGACTCTGATTCCCCGCCTCTGATTCCCCTCCTCAGATACCCCGTCTCTGATTCACTGCCTCTGATTCCCCGCCTCTGATTCAACGCCTCTGATTCCCCGCATCTGATTCCCCGCCTCTGATTCCCCACCTCTGATTGCCCGCCTCTGATTCCCTGCCTCTGATTTCCCGCCTCTGATTCCCCACCTCTGATTCCCCACTTCTGATTCCCCGCCTCTGATTCCCCGCCTCTGATTCCACGCCTCTGATTCCCCGCCTCTGATTCCCCGCCTCTGATTCCCCTCCTCAGATACCCCGCCTCTGATTCCCCGCCTCTGATTCCCCGCCTCTGAATCCCCGCCTCTGATTCCCCACCTCTGATTCCCCGCCTCTGATTCCCCGCCTCTTATTCCCCGTCTATGTTTATCCACCTCTGTTTACCCGCCTGTTTCCCCGCCTCTGATTCCCCAGCTCAGATTCCCTGCCTCAGATTCCCTGCTTCTGATTCCCTGCCTCTGATTCCCTGCCTCCCTTTCCGCTCAACTTTCCTGGCCTACGTTTCCCCACATATCTTTCCCCGCCTCTGATACCCCACCTCTGATTCCCCGCCTCTGATTCCCCGCCTCTGATGATGCGCATCTGATACCCCGCCTCTGATTCCCCGCCTCTGATACCCTGCCTCTGATAACTTTTTACTGATTCCCTGCCTCAGATTCCCTGCATCCGATTCCCTTCCTCAGATTCCCTGCATCAGATTCCCTTCATCTGATTCCCTGCCTCTCATTCCCCGCCTCTGATTCCCCGCTACTGATCCCCACCTCTGTCTCTACTCCTCTCTTTTGCCTGCACTCTTTCCCCTCCACTCTTTCCGTGCCTCTCTTTCCCTCCCTCAATTTCAACAACTCTGTTTGATCTGTTCTGTATACCTCATTTTCAACATACAAGTTCCAACCACTATGTTTCGCCCATCTCTTTCGCCGCCTCTATTTATGCACCTATGTTTACCCGCTTCTGTTTACCCGCCTGTTTCCCCACATCTCTTTCCCCACCTCTGATTCCACGCCTCTGATTCCCCGCCTCTCATTCTCCGCCTCTGATTCCCTGCCTCTGATTCACCGCCTCCCTTTCCGCGCTACTTTCCTGGCCTACGTTTCCCCACATCTCTTTCCCCACCTCTGATTCCACGCCTCTGATTCGCCGCATCTGATTGCCCGCCTCTGATTCCCTGCCTCTGATTCCCTGCCTCTGATTCCCCACCTCTGATTCCCCTCTCTGATTCCCCGCCTCTGATTCCCCGCCTCTGATTCCCCACCTCTGATTCCCCGCCTCTGATTCCCTGCCTCTCTTTCCCTGCCTCTATTTCCGTGCCTCTTTCTCTGCATCTAGTTTCCCACATCTCATTTCCCCCTTCTGATAACCCGCATCAGATTCCCAGCCACAGATTCCCTGCCTCAGATTCCCTGCCTCAGATTCCCTGCATCAGATTCCCTTCATCTGATTCCCTGCCTCTGATTCCCCGCCTCTGATTCCCCACCTCTGATTCCCTGCCTCAGATTCCCTGCATCTGATTCCCTGCCTCTGATTCCCTGCCTCTGATTTCCTGCATCTGATTGCCCGCCTCTGATTCTCCGCCTCTGATTCCCCGCCTCTGATTCCCCGCCTCTGATTCCCCGCCTCTGATTCCCCGCCTATGATTCCCCGCCTCTGATTCCCTGCCTCTGATAACCTGCCTCTGATTCCCTGCCTCTGATTCCCTGCCTCTGAGTCCCCACCTCTGATTCCCCGAGTCCGATTCCGCACCCATGTTTCACCGCCTCTGTTGCTCTGCTTCTGTTTTCCCGGCTCAGATTCACCGGCTCTGATTCCGCACCTCTGATTCCACGCCTCTCTTTCTGTGTCTCTGATTCCCCGCCTCCGATTCCACGCCTCTGATTACCCGCCTCTGATACCCTGCCTCTCTTTCCTCCCTCTATTTCCGTGCCTCTTTCTCTGCATCTCGTTTCCCATATCTCATTTCCCCCTTCTGATAACCCGCATCAGATTCCCTGCCACAGATTCCCTGCCTCAGATACCCTGCCTCTGATTCCCCGCCTCTGTTTCCCTGCATCTGATTCCCTGCCTCAGATTCCCTGCCTCTGATTCCCCGACTCTGATTCCCCGCCTCTGATTCCCCGCCTCTGATTCCCCGCCTCTGATTCCCCACCTATGTTTACCCGCCTCTGTTTACCCGCCTGTTTTCCCGCCTCTGATTGCCCACCTCAGATTCCCTGCCTCAGATTCCCTGCCTCAGATTCCCTGCCTCTGATTCCCTGCCTCTGATTCCCTGCATCTGATTGCCCGCCTCTGATTACCTGCCTCTGATTCCCCGCCTCAGATTCCCCACCTCTGATTCCCCACTTCTGATTCCCCGCCTCTGATTCCCGCGTCTGATTCCCCGCCTCGAAATCACCGCCTCTGATTCCCCGCCTCTGATTCCCCACATCTGATTCCCCGCCTCTGATTCCCCGCCTCTGATTCCCTGCATCTGATTCCCCGCCTCAGATTCCCCGCCTCTGATTCCCCGACTCTGATTCCCCACTTCTGATTGCCCGCCTCTGATTCCACGCCTCTGATTCCCCGCCTCTGATTCCCCACCTCTGATTCCCCACTTCTGATTCCCCACCTCTGATTCCCCGCCTCTGATTCCACGCCTCTGATTCCCCACCTCTGATTACCCGCATCTGATTCCCCGCCTCTGATTCCCCGCCTCAGATTCCCCGCCTCTGATTCCCCGCCTCTGATTCCCCACCTCTGATTCCCTGCATCAGATTCCCTTCATCTGATTCCCTGCCTCTGATTCCCCGCCTCTGAATCCCCACCTCTGAGTCCCTGCCTCAGATTCCCTGCCTCTGATTCTCTGCCTCTGATTCCCTGCCTCTGATACCCTGCATCTGATTGCCCGCCTCTGATTCTCCGCCTCTGACTCCCCGCCTCTGATTCCCCGCCTCTGATTCCCCGCCTCTGATTCTTCGCCTCTTATTCCCCGCCTCTGATTCCCTGCCTCTGATAACCTGCCTCTGATTCCCTGCCTCTGAGTCCCCACTTCTTATTCCCCGCGTCCGATTCCGCACCCATGTTTCACCGCCTCTGTTGCTCTGCTTCTGATTTCCCGGCTCAGATTCACCGGCTCTGATTCCGCACCTCTGATTCCACGCCTCTCTTTCTGTGTCTCTGATTCCCCGCCTCTGATTCCACGCCTCTGATTACCCGCCTCTGATACCCTGCCTCTGAGTCCCCACCTTTGATTCCCCGCGTCCGATTCCGCACCCATGTTTCAACGCCTCTGTTGCTCTGCTTCTGATTTCCCGGCTCAGATTCACCGGCTCTGATTCCGCACCTCTGATTCCACGCCTCTCTTTCTGTGTCTCTGATTCCCCGCCTCTGATTCCACGCCTCTGAATACCAACATCTGATACCCTGCCTCTCTTTCCCTGCCTCTATTTCCGTGCCTCTTACTCTGCATCTCGTTTCCCACATCTCATTTCCCCCTTCTGATAACCCGCATCAGATTCCCTGCCACAGATTCCCTGCCTCAGATTCCCTGCCTCAGATTCCCTGCATCAGATTCCCTTCATCCGATTCCCTGCCTCTGATTCCCCGCCTCTGATTCCCTGCCTCTGATTCCCCGCCTCTGTTTACCCGCCTGTTCCCCGCCACTGATTCACCACCTCATATTCGCCGCCTCAGATTCCCTGCCTCTGATTCCCTGCCTCTGGTTCCCTGCATCTGATTGGCCGCCTCTGATTCCCTGCCTCTGATTCCCCGCCTCTGATTCCCCGCCTCTGATTCCCCGCCTCTGATTTCCCACCTCTGATTCCCCACTTCAGATTCCCCGCCTCTGATTCCCCGCCTCTGATTCCACGCCTCTGATTCCCCGCCTCTGATTCCCCGCCTCTGATTCCCCGCCTTTGATACCCCACCTCTGATTCCCCGCCTCTGATTCCCTGCATCTGATTCCCCACCTCAGATTCCCCGCCTCTGATTCCCCGCCTCTGATTCCCCGCCTCTGATTCCCCGCCTCTGATTCCCCGCCTCTGATTCCCCGCCTATGTTTACCCGCCTCTGTTTACCCGCCTGTTTTCCCGCCTCTGATTCCCCGCCTCTCATTCTCCGCCTCTGATTCCCTGCCTCTGATTCACCGCCTCCCTTTCCGCGCTACTTTCCTGGCCTACGTTTCCCCACATCTCTTTCCCCACCTCTGATTCCACGCCTCTGATTCGCCGCATCTGATTGCCCGCCTCTGATTCCCTGCCTCTGATTCCCTGCCTCTGATTCCCCACCTCTGATTCCCCTCTCTGATTCCCCGCCTCTGATTCCCCGCCTCTGATTCCCCACCTCTGATTCCCCGCCTCTGATTCCCTGCCTCTCTTTCCCTGCCTCTATTTCCGTGCCTCTTTCTCTGCATCTAGTTTCCCACATCTCATTTCCCCCTTCTGATAACCCGCATCAGATTCCCAGCCACAGATTCCCTGCCTCAGATTCCCTGCCTCAGATTCCCTGCATCAGATTCCCTTCATCTGATTCCCTGCCTCTGATTCCCCGCCTCTGATTCCCCACCTCTGATTCCCTGCCTCAGATTCCCTGCATCTGATTCCCTGCCTCTGATTCCCTGCCTCTGATTTCCTGCATCTGATTGCCCGCCTCTGATTCTCCGCCTCTGATTCCCCGCCTCTGATTCCCCGCCTCTGATTCCCCGCCTCTGATTCCCCGCCTATGATTCCCCGCCTCTGATTCCCTGCCTCTGATAACCTGCCTCTGATTCCCTGCCTCTGATTCCCTGCCTCTGAGTCCCCACCTCTGATTCCCCGAGTCCGATTCCGCACCCATGTTTCACCGCCTCTGTTGCTCTGCTTCTGTTTTCCCGGCTCAGATTCACCGGCTCTGATCCGGCACCTCTGATTCCACGCCTCTCTTTCTGTGTCTCTGATTCCCCGCCTCCGATTCCACGCCTCTGATTACCCGCCTCTGATACCCTGCCTCTCTTTCCTCCCTCTATTTCCGTGCCTCTTTCTCTGCATCTCGTTTCCCATATCTCATTTCCCCCTTCTGATAACCCGCATCAGATTCCCTGCCACAGATTCCCTGCCTCAGATACCCTGCCTCTGATTCCCCGCCTCTGTTTCCCTGCATCTGATTCCCTGCCTCAGATTCCCTGCCTCTGATTCCCCGACTCTGATTCCCCGCCTCTGATTCCCCGCCTCTGATTCCCCGCCTCTGATTCCCCACCTATGTTTACCCGCCTCTGTTTACCCGCCTGTTTTCCCGCCTCTGATTGCCCACCTCAGATTCCCTGCCTCAGATTCCCTGCCTCAGATTCCCTGCCTCTGATTCCCTGCCTCTGATTCCCTGCATCTGATTGCCCGCCTCTGATTACCTGCCTCTGATTCCCCGCCTCAGATTCCCCACCTCTGATTCCCCACTTCTGATTCCCCGCCTCTGATTCCCGCGTCTGATTCCCCGCCTCGAAATCACCGCCTCTGATTCCCCGCCTCTGATTCCCCACATCTGATTCCCCGCCTCTGATTCCCCGCCTCTGATTCCCTGCATCTGATTCCCCGCCTCAGATTCCCCGCCTCTGATTCCCCGACTCTGATTCCCCACTTCTGATTGCCCGCCTCTGATTCCACGCCTCTGATTCCCCGCCTCTGATTCCCCACCTCTGATTCCCCACTTTTGATTCCCCACCTCTGATTCCCCGCCTCTGATTCCACGCCTCTGATTCCCCACCTCTGATTACCCGCATCTGATTCCCCGCCTCTGATTCCCCGCCTCAGATTCCCCGCCTCTGATTCCCCGCCTCTGATTCCCCACCTCTGATTCCCTGCATCAGATTCCCTTCATCTGATTCCCTGCCTCTGATTCCCCGCCTCTGAATCCCCACCTCTGAGTCCCTGCCTCAGATTCCCTGCCTCTGATTCTCTGCCTCTGATTCCCTGCCTCTGATACCCTGCATCTGATTGCCCGCCTCTGATTCTCCGCCTCTGACTCCCCGCCTCTGATTCCCCGCCTCTGATTCCCCGCCTCTGATTCTTCGCCTCTTATTCCCCGCCTCTGATTCCCTGCCTCTGATAACCTGCCTCTGATTCCCTGCCTCTGAGTCCCCACTTCTTATTCCCCGCGTCCGATTCCGCACCCATGTTTCACCGCCTCTGTTGCTCTGCTTCTGATTTCCCGGCTCAGATTCACCGGCTCTGATTCCGCACCTCTGATTCCACGCCTCTCTTTCTGTGTCTCTGATTCCCCGCCTCTGATTCCACGCCTCTGATTACCCGCCTCTGATACCCTGCCTCTGAGTCCCCACCTTTGATTCCCCGCGTCCGATTCCGCACCCATGTTTCAACGCCTCTGTTGCTCTGCTTCTGATTTCCCGGCTCAGATTCACCGGCTCTGATTCCGCACCTCTGATTCCACGCCTCTCTTTCTGTGTCTCTGATTCCCCGCCTCTGATTCCACGCCTCTGAATACCAACATCTGATACCCTGCCTCTCTTTCCCTGCCTCTATTTCCGTGCCTCTTACTCTGCATCTCGTTTCCCACATCTCATTTCCCCCTTCTGATAACCCGCATCAGATTCCCTGCCACAGATTCCCTGCCTCAGATTCCCTGCCTCAGATTCCCTGCATCAGATTCCCTTCATCCGATTCCCTGCCTCTGATTCCCCGCCTCTGATTCCCTGCCTCTGATTCCCCGCCTCTGTTTACCCGCCTGTTCCCCGCCACTGATTCACCACCTCATATTCGCCGCCTCAGATTCCCTGCCTCTGATTCCCTGCCTCTGGTTCCCTGCATCTGATTGGCCGCTTCTGATTCCCTGCCTCTGATTCCCCGCCTCTGATTCCCCGCCTCTGATTCCCCGCCTCTGATTTCCCACCTCTGATTCCCCACTTCAGATTCCCCGCCTCTGATTCCCCGCCTCTGATTCCACGCCTCTGATTCCCCGCCTCTGATTCCCCGCCTCTGATTCCCCGCCTTTGATACCCCACCTCTGATTCCCCGCCTCTGATTCCCTGCATCTGATTCCCCACCTCAGATTCCCCGCCTCTGATTCCCCGCCTCTGATTCCCCGCCTCTGATTCCCCGCCTCTGATTCCCCGCCTCTGATTCCCCGCCTATGTTTACCCGCCTCTGTTTACCCGCCTGTTTTCCCGCCTCTGATTCCCCACCTCAGATTCCCTGCCTCAGATTCCATGCCTCTGATTCCCTGCCTCTGATTCCCTGCCTCTGATTCCCCACCTCTGCTTCCCCACTTCTGATTCCCCGTCTCTGATTCCCCGCCTCTGATTCCCCACCTCTGATTCAACGCCTCTGATTCCCCGCATCTGATTCCCCGCCTCTGATTCCCCACCTCTGATTGCCCGCCTCTGATTCCCTGCATCTGATTTCCCGCCTCTGATTCCCCACCTCTGATTCCCCACTTCTGATTCCCCGCCTCTGATTCCCCGCCTCTGATTCCACGCCTCTGATTCCCCGCCTCTGATTCCCCGCCTCTGATTCCCCGCCTCTGATTCCCCTCCTCAGATACCCACCTCTGATTGCCCGCCTCTGATTCCCCGCATCTGATTCCCCGCCTCTGATTCCCCGCCTCTGAATCCACGCCTCTGATTCCGCACCTCTGATTCCCCGCCTCTGATTCCCCGCCTCTTATTCCCCGTCTATGTTTACCCGCCTCTGTTTACCCGCCTGTTTCCTCGCCTCTGATTCCCCACTTCAGATTCCGTGCCTCAGATTCCCTGCTTCTGATTCCCTGCCTCTGATTCCCTGCCTCCCTTTCCGCTCAACTTTCCTGGCCTACGTTTCCCCACATATCTTTCCCCGCCTCTGATACCCCAGCTCTGATTCCCCGCCTCTGATTCCCCGCCTCTGATGATGCGCATCTGATACCCTGCCTCTGATTCCCCGCCTCTGATACCCTGCGTCTGATAACTTTTAACTGATTCCCTGCCTCAGATTCCCTGCATCCGATTCCCTGCCTCAGATTCCCTGCATCAGATTCCCTTCATCTGATTCCCTGCCTCTGATAACCCACCTCTGCTTCCCCACTTCTGATTCCCCGTCTCTGATTCCCCGCCTCTGATTCCCCGCCTCTGATTCAACGCCTCTGATTCCCCGCATCTGATTCCCTGCCTCTGATTCCCCACCTCTGATTGCCCGCCTCTGATTCCCTGCCTCTGATTTCCTGCCTCTGATTCCCCACCTCTGATTCCCCACTTCTGATTCCTCGCCTCTGATTCCCCGCCTCTGATTCCACGCCTCTGATTCCCCGCCTCTGATTCCCCGCCTCTGATTCCCCGCCTCTGATTCCCCTCCTCAGATACCCAGTCTCTGATTCACTGCCTCTGATTCCCCGCCTCTGATTCAACGCCTCTGATTCCCCGCATCTGATTCCCCGCCTCTGATTCCCCACCTCTGATTGCCCGCCTCTGATTCCCTGCCTCTGATTTCCCGCCTCTGATTCCCCACCTCTGATTCCCCACTTCTGATTCCCCGCCTCTGATTCCCCGCCTCTGATTCCACGCCTCTGATTCCCCGCCTCTGATTCCCCGCCTCGGATTCCCCGCCTCTGATTCCCCTCCTCAGATACCCCGCCTCTGATTCCCCGCCTCTGATTCCCCGCCTCTGAATCCCCGCCTCTGATTCCCCACCTCTGATTCCCCGCCTCTGATTCCCCGCCTCTTATTCCCCGTCTATGTTTATCCACCTCTGTTTACCCGCCTGTTTCCCCGCCTCTGATTCCCCAGCTCAGATTCCCTGCCTCAGATTCCCTGCTTCTGATTCCCTGCCTCTGATTCCCTGCCTCCCTTTCCGCTCAACTTTCCTGGCCTACGTTTCCCCACATATCTTTCCCCGCCTCTGATACCCCACCTCTGATTCCCCGCCTCTGATTCCCCGCCTCTGATGATGCACATCTGATACCCCGCCTCTGATTCCCCGCCTCTGATACCCTGCCTCTGATAACTTTAAACTGATTCCCTGCCTCAGATTCCCTGCATTCGATTCCCTGCCTCAGATTCCCTGCATCAGATTCCCTTCATCTGATTCCCTGCCTCTGATAACCCACCTCTGCTTCCCCACTTCTGATTCCCCGTCTCTGATTCCCCGCCTCTGATTCCCCGCCTCTGATTCAACGCCTCTGATTCCCCGCATCTGATTCCCTGCCTCTGATTCCCCACCTCTGATTGCCCGCCTCTGATTCCCTGCCTCTGATTTCCTGCCTCTGATTCCCCACTTCTGATTCCCCACTTCTGATTCCCCGCCTCTGATTCCCCGCCTCTGATTCCACGCCTCTGATTCCCCGCCTCTGATTCCCCGCCTCTGATTCCCCGCCTCTGATTCCCCTCCTCAGATACCCCGTCTCTGATTCACTGCCTCTGATTCCCCGCCTCTGATTCAACGCCTCTGATTCCCCGCATCTGATTCCCCGCCTCTGATTCCCCACCTCTGATTGCCCGCCTCTGATTCCCTGCCTCTGATTTCCCGCCTCTGATTCCCCACCTCTGATTCCCCACTTCTGATTCCCCGCCTCTGATTCCCCGCCTCTGATTCCACGCCTCTGATTCCCCGCCTCTGATTCCCCGCCTCGGATTCCCCGCCTCTGATTCCCCTCCTCAGATACCCCGCCTCTGATTCCCCGCCTCTGATTCCCCACCTCTGAATCCCCGCCTCTGATTCCCCACCTCTGATTCCCCGCCTCTGATTCCCCGCATCTTATTCCCCGTCTATGTTTATCCACCTCTGTTTACCCGCCTGTTTCCCCGCCTCTGATTCCCCAGCTCAGATTCCCTGCCTCAGATTCCCTGCTTCTGATTCCCTGCCTCTGATTCCCTGCCTCCCTTTCCGCTCAACTTTCCTGGCCTACGTTTCCCCACATATCTTTCCCCGCCTCTGATACCCCACCTCTGATTCCCCGCCTCTGATTCCCCGCCTCTGATGATGCGCATCTGATACCCCGCCTCTGATTCCCCGCCTCTGATACCCTGCCTCTGATAACTTTTTACTGATTCCCTGCCTCAGATTCCCTGCATCCGATTCCCTTCCTCAGATTCCCTGCATCAGATTCCCTTCATCTGATTCCCTGCCTCTCATTCCCCACCTCTGATTCCCCGCCTCTGATTCCCTGCCTCTCTTTCCCTGCCTCTATTTCCGTGCCTCTTTCTCTGCATCTCGTTTCCCACATCTCATTTCCCCCTTCTGATAACCCGCATCAGATTCCCTGCCACAGATTCCCTGCCTCAGATTCCCTGCCTCAGATTCCCTGCATCAGATTCCCTTCATCTGATTCCCTGCCTCTGATTCCCCGCCTCTGATTCCCCACCTCTGATTCCCTGCCTCAGATTCCCTGCCTCTGATTCCCTGCCTCTGATTCCCTGCCTCTGATTTCCTGCATCTGATTGCCCGCCTCTGATTCTCCGCCTCTCATTCCCCGCCTCTGATTCCCCGCCTCATATTCCCCGCCTCTGATTCCCCGCCTCTGATTCCCCGCATCTGATTCCCTGCCTCTGATTCCCCACCTCTGATTGCCCGCCTCTGATTCCCTGCCTCTGATTTCCTGCCTCTGATTCCCCACCTCTGATTCCCCACTTCTGATTCCCCGCCTCTGATTCCCCGCCTCTGATTCCACGCCTCTGATTCCCCGCCTCTGATTCCCCGCCTCTGATTCCCCGCCTCTGATTCCCCTCCTCAGATACCCCGTCTCTGATTCACTGCCTCTGATTCCCCGCCTCTGATTCAACGCCTCTGATTCCCCGCATCTGATACCCCGCCTCTGATTCCCCACCTCTGATTGCCCGCCTCTGATTCCCTGCCTCTGATTTCCCGCCTCTGATTCCCCACCTCTGATTCCCCACTTCTGATTCCCCGCCTCTGATTCCCCGCCTCTGATTCCACGCCTCTGATTCCCCGCCTCTGATTCCCCGCCTCTGACTCCCCGCCTCTGATTCCCCGCCTCTGATTCCCCGCCTCTGATTCCCCGCCTCTGATTCCCCGCCTATGTTTACCCGCCTCTGTTTACCCGCCTGTTTTCCCGCCTCTGATTCCCCACCTCAGATTCCCTGCCTCAGATTCCATGCATCTGATTCCCTGCCTCTGATTCCCTGCCTCTGATTCCCCACCTCTGCTTCCCCACTTCTGATTCCCCGTCTCTGATTCCCCGCCTCTGATTCCCCGCCTCTGATTCAACGCCTCTGATTCCCCGCATCTGATTCCCCGCCTCTGATTCCCCACCTCTGATTGCCCGCCTCTGATTCCCTGCATCTGATTTCCCGCCTCTGATTCCCCACCTCTGATTCCCCACTTCTGATTCCCCGCCTCTGATTCCCCGCCTCTGATTCCACGCCTCTGATTCCCCGCCTCTGATTCCCCGCCTCTGATTCCCCGCCTCTGATTCCCCTCCTCAGATACCCCACCTCTGATTGCCCGCCTCTGATTCCCCGCATCTGATTCCCCGCCTCTGATTCCCCGCCTCTGAATCCACGCCTCTGATTCCGCACCTCTGATTCCCCGCCTCTGATTCCCCGCCTCTTATTCCCCGTCTATGTTTACCCGCCTCTGTTTACCCGCCTGTTTCCTCGCCTCTGATTCCCCACCTCAGATTCCGTGCCTCAGATTCCCTGCTTCTGATTCCCTGCCTCTGATTCCCTGCCTCCCTTTCCGCTCAACTTTCCTGGCCTACGTTTCCCCACATATCTTTCCCCGCCTCTGATACCACAGCTCTGATTCCCCGCCTCTGATTCCCCGCCTCTGATGATGCGCATCTGATACCCCGCCTCTGATTCCCCGCCTCTGATACCCTGCCTCTGATAACTTTTAACTGATTCCCTGCCTCAGATTCCCTGCATCCGATTCCCTGCCTCAGATTCCCTGCATCAGATTCCCTTCATCTGATTCCCTGCCTCTGATTCCCCACCTCTGCTTCCCCACTTCTGATTCCCCGTCTCTGATTCCCCGCCTCTGATTCCCCGCCTCTGATTCAACGCCTCTGATTCCCCGCATCTGATTCCCTGCCTCTGATTCCCCACCTCTGATTGCCCGCCTCTGATTCCCTGCCTCTGATTTCCTGCCTCTGATTCCCCACCTCTGATTCCCCACTTCTGATTCCCCGCCTCTGATTCCCCGCCTCTGATTCCACGCCTCTGATTCCCCGCCTCTGATTCCCCGACTCTGATTCCCCGCCTCTGATTCCCCTCCTCAGATACCCCGTCTCTGATTCACTGCCTCTGATTCCCCGCCTCTGATTCAACGCCTCTGATTCCCCGCATCTGATTCCCCGCCTCTGATTCCCCACCTCTGATTGCCCGCCTCTGATTCCCTGCCTCTGATTTCCCGCCTCTGATTCCCCACCTCTGATTCCCCACTTCTGATTCCCCGCCTCTGATTCCCCGCCTCTGATTCCACGCCTCTGATTCCCCGCCTCTGATTCCCCGCCTCGGATTCCCCGCCTCTGATTCCCCTCCTCAGATACCCCGCCTCTGATTCCCCGCCTCTGATTCCCCGCCTCTGAATCCCCGCCTCTGATTCCCCACCTCTGATTCCCCGCCTCTGATTCCCCGCCTCTTATTCCCCGTCTATGTTTATCCACCTCTGTTTACCCGCCTGTTTCCCCGCCTCTGATTCCCCAGCTCAGATTCCCTGCCTCAGATTCCCTGCTTCTGATTCCCTGCCTCTGATTCCCTGCCTCCCTTTCCGCTCAACTTTCCTGGCCTACGTTTCCCCACATATCTTTCCCCGCCTCTGATACCCCACCTCTGATTCCCCGCCTCTGATTCCCCGCCTCTGATGATGCGCATCTGATACCCCGCCTCTGATTCCCCGCCTCTGATACCCTGCCTCTGATAACTTTTTACTGATTCCCTGCCTCAGATTCCCTGCATCCGATTCCCTTCCTCAGATTCCCTGCATCAGATTCCCTTCATCTGATTCCCTGCCTCTCATTCCCCGCCTCTGATTCCCCGCTACTGATCCCCACCTCTGTCTCTACTCCTCTCTTTTGCCTGCACTCTTTCCCCTCCACTCTTTCCGTGCCTCTCTTTCCCTCCCTCAATTTCAACAACTCTGTTTGATCTGTTCTGTATACCTCATTTTCAACATACAAGTTCCAACCACTATGTTTCGCCCATCTCTTTCGCCGCCTCTATTTATGCACCTATGTTTACCCGCTTCTGTTTACCCGCCTGTTTCCCCACATCTCTTTCCCCACCTCTGATTCCACGCCTCTGATTCCCCGCCTCTCATTCTCCGCCTCTGATTCCCTGCCTCTGATTCACCGCCTCCCTTTCCGCGCTACTTTCCTGGCCTACGTTTCCCCACATCTCTTTCCCCACCTCTGATTCCACGCCTCTGATTCGCCGCATCTGATTGCCCGCCTCTGATTCCCTGCCTCTGATTCCCTGCCTCTGATTCCCCACCTCTGATTCCCCTCTCTGATTCCCCGCCTCTGATTCCCCGCCTCTGATTCCCCACCTCTGATTCCCCGCCTCTGATTCCCTGCCTCTCTTTCCCTGCCTCTATTTCCGTGCCTCTTTCTCTGCATCTAGTTTCCCACATCTCATTTCCCCCTTCTGATAACCCGCATCAGATTCCCAGCCACAGATTCCCTGCCTCAGATTCCCTGCCTCAGATTCCCTGCATCAGATTCCCTTCATCTGATTCCCTGCCTCTGATTCCCCGCCTCTGATTCCCCACCTCTGATTCCCTGCCTCAGATTCCCTGCATCTGATTCCCTGCCTCTGATTCCCTGCCTCTGATTTCCTGCATCTGATTGCCCGCCTCTGATTCTCCGCCTCTGATTCCCCGCCTCTGATTCCCCGCCTCTGATTCCCCGCCTCTGATTCCCCGCCTATGATTCCCCGCCTCTGATTCCCTGCCTCTGATAACCTGCCTCTGATTCCCTGCCTCTGATTCCCTGCCTCTGAGTCCCCACCTCTGATTCCCCGAGTCCGATTCCGCACCCATGTTTCACCGCCTCTGTTGCTCTGCTTCTGTTTTCCCGGCTCAGATTCACCGGCTCTGATTCCGCACCTCTGATTCCACGCCTCTCTTTCTGTGTCTCTGATTCCCCGCCTCCGATTCCACGCCTCTGATTACCCGCCTCTGATACCCTGCCTCTCTTTCCTCCCTCTATTTCCGTGCCTCTTTCTCTGCATCTCGTTTCCCATATCTCATTTCCCCCTTCTGATAACCCGCATCAGATTCCCTGCCACAGATTCCCTGCCTCAGATACCCTGCCTCTGATTCCCCGCCTCTGTTTCCCTGCATCTGATTCCCTGCCTCAGATTCCCTGCCTCTGATTCCCCGACTCTGATTCCCCGCCTCTGATTCCCCGCCTCTGATTCCCCGCCTCTGATTCCCCACCTATGTTTACCCACCTCTGTTTACCCGCCTGTTTTCCCGCCTCTGATTGCCCACCTCAGATTCCCTGCCTCAGATTCCCTGCCTCAGATTCCCTGCCTCTGATTCCCTGCCTCTGATTCCCTGCATCTGATTGCCCGCCTCTGATTACCTGCCTCTGATTCCCCGCCTCAGATTCCCCACCTCTGATTCCCCACTTCTGATTCCCCGCCTCTGATTCCCGCGTCTGATTCCCCGCCTCGAAATCACCGCCTCTGATTCCCCGCCTCTGATTCCCCGCATCTGATTCCCCGCCTCTGATTCCCCGCCTCTGATTCCCTGCATCTGATTCCCCGCCTCAGATTCCCCGCCTCTGATTCCCCGACTCTGATTCCCCACTTCTGATTGCCCGCCTCTGATTCCACGCCTCTGATTCCCCGCCTCTGATTCCCCACCTCTGATTCCCCACTTCTGATTCCCCACCTCTGATTCCCCGCCTCTGATTCCACGCCTCTGATTCCCCACCTCTGATTACCCGCATCTGATTCCCCGCCTCTGATTCCCCGCCTCAGATTCCCCGCCTCTGATTCCCCGCCTCTGATTCCCCACCTCTGATTCCCTGCATCAGATTCCCTTCATCTGATTCCCTGCCTCTGATTCCCCGCCTCTGAATCCCCACCTCTGAGTCCCTGCCTCAGATTCCCTGCCTCTGATTCTCTGCCTCTGATTCCCTGCCTCTGATACCCTGCATCTGATTGCCCGCCTCTGATTCTCCGCCTCTGACTCCCCGCCTCTGATTCCCCGCCTCTGATTCCCCGCCTCTGATTCTTCGCCTCTTATTCCCCGCCTCTGATTCCCTGCCTCTGATAACCTGCCTCTGATTCCCTGCCTCTGAGTCCCCACTTCTTATTCCCCGCGTCCGATTCCGCACCCATGTTTCACCGCCTCTGTTGCTCTGCTTCTGATTTCCCGGCTCAGATTCACCGGCTCTGATTCCGCACCTCTGATTCCACGCCTCTCTTTCTGTGTCTCTGATTCCCCGCCTCTGATTCCACGCCTCTGATTACCCGCCTCTGATACCCTGCCTCTGAGTCCCCACCTTTGATTCCCCGCGTCCGATTCCGCACCCATGTTTCAACGCCTCTGTTGCTCTGCTTCTGATTTCCCGGCTCAGATTCACCGGCTCTGATTCCGCACCTCTGATTCCACGCCTCTCTTTCTGTGTCTCTGATTCCCCGCCTCTGATTCCACGCCTCTGAATACCAACATCTGATACCCTGCCTCTCTTTCCCTGCCTCTATTTCCGTGCCTCTTACTCTGCATCTCGTTTCCCACATCTCATTTCCCCCTTCTGATAACCCGCATCAGATTCCCTGCCACAGATTCCCTGCCTCAGATTCCCTGCCTCAGATTCCCTGCATCAGATTCCCTTCATCCGATTCCCTGCCTCTGATTCCCCGCCTCTGATTCCCTGCCTCTGATTCCCCGCCTCTGTTTACCCGCCTGTTCCCCGCCACTGATTCACCACCTCTTATTCGCCGCCTCAGATTCCCTGCCTCAGATTCCCTGCCTCTGGTTCCCTGCATCTGATTGGCCGCCTCTGATTCCCTGCCTCTGATTCCCCGCCTCTGATTCCCCGCCTCTGATTCCCCGCCTCTGATTTCCCACCTCTGATTCCCCACTTCAGATTCCCCGCCTCTGATTCCCCGCCTCTGATTCCACGCCTCTGATTCCCCGCCTCTGATTCCCCGCCTCTGATTCCCCGCCTTTGATACCCCACCTCTGATTCCCCGCCTCTGATTCCCTGCATCTGATTCCCCACCTCAGATTCCCCGCCTCTGATTCCCCGCCTCTGATTCCCCGCCTCTGATTCCCCGCCTCTGATTCCCCGCCTCTGATTCCCCGCCTATGTTTACCCGCCTCTGTTTACCCGCCTGTTTTCCCGCCTCTGATTCCCCACCTCAGATTCCCTGCCTCAGATTCCATGCCTCTGATTCCCTGCCTCTGATTCCCTGCCTCTGATTCCCCACCTCTGCTTCCCCACTTCTGATTCCCCGTCTCTGATTCCCCGCCTCTGATTCCCCACCTCTGATTCAACGCCTCTGATTCCCCGCATCTGATTCCCCGCCTCTGATTCCCCACCTCTGATTGCCCGCCTCTGATTCCCTGCATCTGATTTCCCGCCTCTGATTCCCCACCTCTGATTCCCCACTTCTGATTCCCCGCCTCTGATTCCCCGCCTCTGATTCCACGCCTCTGATTCCCCGCCTCTGATTCCCCGCCTCTGATTCCCCGCCTCTGATTCCCCTCCTCAGATACCCACCTCTGATTGCCCGCCTCTGATTCCCCGCATCTGATTCCCCGCCTCTGATTCCCCGCCTCTGAATCCACGCCTCTGATTCCGCACCTCTGATTCCCCGCCTCTGATTACCCGCCTCTTATTCCCCGTCTATGTTTACCCGCCTCTGTTTACCCGCCTGTTTCCTCGCCTCTGATTCCCCACTTCAGATTCCGTGCCTCAGATTCCCTGCTTCTGATTCCCTGCCTCTGATTCCCTGCCTCCCTTTCCGCTCAACTTTCCTGGCCTACGTTTCCCCACATATCTTTCCCCGCCTCTGATACCCCAGCTCTGATTCCCCGCCTCTGATTCCCCGCCTCTGATGATGCGCATCTGATACCCTGCCTCTGATTCCCCGCCTCTGATACCCTGCCTCTGATAACTTTTAACTGATTCCCTGCCTCAGATTCCCTGCATCCGATTCCCTGCCTCAGATTCCCTGCATCCGATTCCCTGCCTCAGATTCCCTGCATCAGATTCCCTTCATCTGATTCCCTGCCTCTGATAACCCACCTCTGCTTCCCCACTTCTGATTCCCCGTCTCTGATTCCCCGCCTCTGATTCCCCGCCTCTGATTCAACGCCTCTGATTCCCCGCATCTGATTCCCTGCCTCTGATTCCCCACCTCTGATTGCCCGCCTCTGATTCCCTGCCTCTGATTTCCTGCCTCTGATTCCCCACCTCTGATTCCCCACTTCTGATTCCCCGCCTCTGATTCCCCGCCTCTGATTCCACGCCTCTGATTCCCCGCCTCTGATTCCCCGCCTCTGATTCCCCGCCTCTGATTCCCCTCCTCAGATACCCAGTCTCTGATTCACTGCCTCTGATTCCCCGCCTCTGATTCAACGCCTCTGATTCCCCGCATCTGATTCCCCGCCTCTGATTCCCCACCTCTGATTGCCCGCCTCTGATTCCCTGCCTCTGATTTCCCGCCTCTGATTCCCCACCTCTGATTCCCCACTTCTGATTCCCCGCCTCTGATTCCCCGCCTCTGATTCCACGCCTCTGATTCCCCGCCTCTGATTCCCCGCCTCGGATTCCCCGCCTCTGATTCCCCTCCTCAGATACCTAGCCTCTGATTCCCCGCCTCTGATTCCCCGCCTCTGAATCCCCGCCTCTGATTCCCCACCTCTGATTCCCCGCCTCTGATTCCCCGCCTCTTATTCCCCGTCTATGTTTATCCACCTCTGTTTACCCGCCTGTTTCCCCGCCTCTGATTCCCCAGCTCAGATTCCCTGCCTCAGATTCCCTGCTTCTGATTCCCTGCTTCTGATTCCCTGCCTCCCTTTCCGCTCAACTTTCCTGGCCTACGTTTCCCCACATATCTTTCCCCGCCTCTGATACCCCACCTCTGATTCCCCGCCTCTGATTCCCCGCCTCTGATGATGCACATCTGATACCCCGCCTCTGATTCCCCGCCTCTGATACCCTGCCTCTGATAACTTTAAACTGATTCCCTGCCTCAGATTCCCTGCATCCGATTCCCTGCCTCAGATTCCCTGCATCAGATTCCCTTCATCTGATT
Organism: Narcine bancroftii; assembly: GCF_036971445.1. NCBI lineage: Eukaryota > Metazoa > Chordata > Chondrichthyes > Torpediniformes > Narcinidae > Narcine > Narcine bancroftii. Next base: position 556,695 of record NW_027211891.1, on the reverse strand, counting down.
CCCTGCCTCTGATAACCCACCTCTGCTTCCCCACTTCTGATTCCCCGTCTCTGATTCCCCGCCTCTGATTCCCCGCCTCTGATTCAACGCCTCTGATTCCCCGCATCTGATTCCCTGCCTCTGATTCCCCACCTCTGATTGCCCGCCTCTGATTCCCTGCCTCTGATTTCCTGCCTCTGATTCCCCACTTCTGATTCCCCACTTCTGATTCCCCGCCTCTGATTCCCCGCCTCTGATTCCACGCCTCTGATTCCCCGCCTCTGATTCCCCGCCTCTGATTCCCCGCCTCTGATTCCCCTCCTCAGATACCCCGTCTCTGATTCACTGCCTCTGATTCCCCGCCTCTGATTCAACGCCTCTGATTCCCCGCATCTGATTCCCCGCCTCTGATTCCCCACCTCTGATTGCCCGCCTCTGATTCCCTGCCTCTGATTTCCCGCCTCTGATTCCCCACCTCTGATTCCCCACTTCTGATTCCCCGCCTCTGATTCCCCGCCTCTGATTCCACGCCTCTGATTCCCCGCCTCTGATTCCCCGCCTCGGATTCCCCGCCTCTGATTCCCCTCCTCAGATACCCCGCCTCTGATTCCCCGCCTCTGATTCCCCACCTCTGAATCCCCGCCTCTGATTCCCCACCTCTGATTCCCCGCCTCTGATTCCCCGCCTCTTATTCCCCGTCTATGTTTATCCACCTCTGTTTACCCGCCTGTTTCCCCGCCTCTGATTCCCCAGCTCAGATTCCCTGCCTCAGATTCCCTGCTTCTGATTCCCTGCCTCTGATTCCCTGCCTCCCTTTCCGCTCAACTTTCCTGGCCTACGTTTCCCCACATATCTTTCCCCGCCTCTGATACCCCACCTCTGATTCCCCGCCTCTGATTCCCCGCCTCTGATGATGCGCATCTGATACCCCGCCTCTGATTCCCCGCCTCTGATACCCTGCCTCTGATAACTTTTTACTGATTCCCTGCCTCAGATTCCCTGCATCCGATTCCCTTCCTCAGATTCCCTGCATCAGATTCCCTTCATCTGATTCCCTGCCTCTCATTCCCCACCTCTGATTCCCCGCCTCTGATTCCCTGCCTCTCTTTCCCTGCCTCTATTTCCGTGCCTCTTTCTCTGCATCTCGTTTCCCACATCTCATTTCCCCCTTCTGATAACCCGCATCAGATTCCCTGCCACAGATTCCCTGCCTCAGATTCCCTGCCTCAGATTCCCTGCATCAGATTCCCTTCATCTGATTCCCTGCCTCTGATTCCCCGCCTCTGATTCCCCACCTCTGATTCCCTGCCTCAGATTCCCTGCCTCTGATTCCCTGCCTCTGATTCCCTGCCTCTGATTTCCTGCATCTGATTGCCCGCCTCTGATTCTCCGCCTCTCATTCCCCGCCTCTGATTCCCCGCCTCATATTCCCCGCCTCTGATTCCCCGCCTATGATTCCCCGCCTCTGATTCCCTGCCTCTGATAACCTGCCTCTGATTCCCTGCCTCTGGTTCCCTGCCTCTGAGTCCCCACCTCTGATTCCCCGAGTCCGATTCCGCAACCATGTTTCACCGCCTCTGTTGCTCTGCTTCTGTTTTCCCGGCTCAGATTCACCGGCTCTGATTCCGCACCTCTGATTCCACGCCTCTCTTTCTGTGTCTCTGATTCCCCGCCTCCGATTCCACGCCTCTGATTACCCGCCTCTGATACCCTGCCTCTCTTTCCTCCCTCTATTTCCGTGCCTCTTTCTCTGCATCTCGTTTCCCATATCTCATTTCCCCCTTCTGATAACCCGCATCAGATTCCCTGCCACAGATTCCCTGCCTCAGATACCCTGCCTCAGATTCCCTGCATCAGATTCCCTTCATCTGATTCCCTGCCTCTGATTCCCCACGGCTGATTCCCTGCCTCTGATTCCCCGCCTCTGTTTACCCGCCTGTTTCCCCGCCTCTGATTCAAGACCTCATATTCGCCGCCTCAGGTTCCCTGCCTCTGATTCCCTGCTTCTGATTCCCTGCCTCAGATTCCCTGCATCTGATTGCCCGCCTCTGAATCCCTGCCTCTGATTCCCCGCCTCTGATTCCCCGCCTCTGATTCCCCGCCTCTGATCCACCACCTCTGATTCCCCACTTCTGATTCCCCGCCTCTGATTCCCCGTCTCTGATTCCACGCCTCTGATTCCCCGCATCTGATTCCGCGCCTATGATTCCCCGCCTCTGATACCCCGCCTCTGATTCCCCGCCTCTGTTTCCCTGCATATGATTCCCTGCCTCAGATTCCCTGCCTCTGATTCCCCGACTCTGATTCCCCGCCTCTTATTCCCCGCCTCTGATTCCCCGCCTCTGATTCCCCACCTATGTTTACCCGCCTCTGTTTACCCGCCTGTTTTCCCGCCTCTGATTGCCCACCTCAGATTCCCTGCGTCAGATTCCCTGCCTCAGATTCCCTGCCTCTGATTCCCTGCCTCTGATTCCCTGCATCTGATTGCCCGCCTCTGATTACCTGCCTCTGATTCCCCGCCTCAGATTCCCCACCTCTGATTCCCCACTTCTGATTCCCCGCCTCTGATTCCCGCGTCTGATTCCCCGCCTCGAAATCACCGCCTCTGAATCCCCGCCTCTGATTCCCCGCCTCTGATTCCCCGCCTCTGATTCCCCGCCTCTGATTCCCTGCATCTGATTCCCCGCCTCAGATTCCCCGCCTCTGATTCCCCGACTCTGATTCCCCACTTCTGATTGCCCGCCTCTGATTCCACGCCTCTGATTCCCCGCCTCTGATTCCCCACCTCTGATTCCCCACTTCTGATTCCCCACCTCTGATTCCCCGCCTCTGATTCCACGCCTCTGATTCCCCACCTCTGATTCCCCGCATCTGATTCCCCGCCTCTGATTCCCCGCCTCAGATTCCCCGCCTCAGATTCCCCGCCTCTGATTCCCCACCTCTGATTCCCTCCTCTGATTCCCCGCCTATGTTTACCCGCCTCTGATTCCCCGCCTCTGATTCCCCGCCTCTGATTCCCCACCTCTGATTCCCTGCCTCTGATTCCCCGCCTCTGATGCCCCACTTCTGATTGCCCGCCTCTGATTCCACGCCTGTGATTCCCCGCCTCTGATTCCCCACCTCTGATTCCCCACTTCTGATTCCCCACCTCTGATTCCCCGCCTCTGATTCCACGCCTCTGGTTCCCCACCTCTGATTCCCCACTTCTGATTCCCCACCTCTGATTCTCCGCCTCTGATAACCTGCCTCTGATAACATTTTACTGATTCCCTGCCTCAGATTCCCTGCCTCCGATTCCCTGCCTCAGATACCCTGCCTCAGATTCCCTGCATCAGATTCCCTTCATCTGATTCCCTGCCTCTGATTCCCTGCCTCTGATTCCCCGCCTCTGATTCCCCACCTGTGTCTCTACGCCTCTATTTTGCCTGAACTCTTTCCCCTCCACTCTTTCTGTGCCTCTCTTTCCCTCCCTCAATTTCAACAACTCTGTTTGATCTGTTCTGTGTACCTAATTTTCAACGCACAAGTTCCAACCACTATGTTTCGCCCTTCTCTTTCGCTGCCTCTATTTATGCAGCTATGTTTACCCGCTTCTGTTTACCCGCCAGTTTCCCCACTTCTCTTTCCCCACCTCTGATTCCACGCCTCTGATTCCCCGCCTCTGATTCCCCGCCTCTGATTCCCCACCTCTCATTCACCGCCTCCCTTTCCGCGCAACTTTCCTGGCCTACGTTTCCCCACATCTCTTTCCCCACCTCTGATTCCACGCCTCAGATTCGCCGCCTCTGATTTCCCGCCTCTGATTCCCTGCCTCTGATTCCCTGCCTCTGATTCCGCACCTCTGATTCCCCCCTCTGATTCCCCGCCTCTGATTCCCAGCCTCTGATTCCCCACCTCTGATTCCCTGCCTCTCTTTCCCTGCCTCTATTTCCGTGCCTCTTTCTCTGCATCTCGTTTCCCACATCTCATTTCCCGCTTCTGATAACCCGCATCAGATTCCCTGCCACAGATTCCCTGCCTCAGATTCCCTGCCTCAGATTCCCTGCATCAGATTCCCTTCATTTGATTCCCTGCGTCTGGTTCCCTGCTTCTGATTCCCTGCCTCTGATTCCCTGCATCTGATTGCCCGCCTCTGATTCCCCGCCTCTGATTCCCCGCCTCTGATTCCCCGCCTCTGATTCCCTGCCTCTGATTCACCGCCTCTGATTCCCCGCCTCTGATTCCCCGCCTCTGATTCCCCACTTCTGATTGCCCGCCTCTGATTCCACGCCTCTGATTCCCCGCCTCTGATTCCCCACCTCTGATTCCCCACTTCTGATTCCCCACCTCTGATTCCCCGCCTCTGATTCCACGCCTCTGATTCCCCACCTCTGATTCCCCACTTCTGATTCCCCACTTCTGATTCTCCGCCTCTGATACCCTGCCTCTGATAACTTTTTACTGATTCCCTGCCTCAGATTCCCTGCCTCTGATTCCCTCCCTAAGATTCCCCGCCTCTGATTCCCCGCCTCTGATTCCCCGCCTCTGATTCCCCGCATCTGATTCCCCACCTCTGTCTCTATGCCTCTATTTTGCCTGCACTCTTTCCCCTCCACTCTTTCCGTACCTCTCTTTCCCTCCCTCAATTTCAACAACTCTGTTTGATCTGTTCTGTGTACCTAATTTTCAACACAATAGTTCCAACCACTATGTTTCGCCCATCTCTTTCGCTGCATCTATTTATGCAGCTATGTTTACCCGCTTCTGTTTACCCGCCTGTTTCCCCACATCTCTTTCCCCACCTCTGATTCCACGCCTCTGATTCCCCGCCTCTGATTCCCCGCCTCTGATTCCCCACCTCTGATTCACCGCCTCCCTTTCCGCGCAACTTTCCTGGCCTACGTTTCCCCACATCTCTTTCCCCACCTCTGATTCCACGCCTCAGATTCCCCGCCTCTGATTTAACGGCTCTGATTCCCCGCCTCTGATTCCCCGACTCTGATTCCCTGCCTCTGATTCCCCACCTATGTTTACCTGCCTCTGTTTACCCGCCTGTTTTCCCGCCTCTAGTTCCCCAACACAGATTCCCTGCCTCAGATTCCCTGCCTCTGATTCCCTGCCTCTGATTAACTGCCTCTGATTCCCTGCATCTGAGTGCCTGCCTCTGATTCCCCGCCTCTGATTCCCCGCCTCTGATTCCCCACCTCTGATTCCCCACTTCTGATTCCCAGCCTCTGATTCCCCGCCTCTGATTCCCCGCCTCTGATTCACCGCCTCTGAATCCCCGCCTCTGATTCCCCGCCTCTGATTCCCCACTTCTGATTGCCCGCCTCTGATTCCCTGCCTCTGATTCCCCGCCTCTGATTCCCAACATCTGATTCCCCACTTCTGATTCCCCGCCTCCGATTCCCCGCCTCTGATTCCACGCCTCTGATACCGCGCCTCTGATTCCCCGCATCTGATTCCCTGCATCTGATTCCCCGCCTCAGATTCCCCGCCTCTGATTTAACGGCTCTGATTCCCCGCCTCTGATTCCCCGACTCTGATTCCCTGCCTCTGATTCCCCGCCTCTGATTCCCCACATCTGATTCCCCACTTCTGATTCCCCGCCTCCGATTCCCCGCCTCTGATTCCACGCCTCTGATTCCCCGCCTCTGATTCCCCGCCTCTGATTCCCCGCCTCTGATTCCCCTCCTCTGATATCCCGCCTCTGATTCCCCGCCTCTGATTCCCCGCATCTGATTCCCCGCCTCTGATTCCCCGCCTCTGATTCCCCGCCTCTGATTCCCCGCCTCTGATTCCCCGCCTCTGATTCCCTCTTCTGATTCCCCGCCTATGTTTACCCGCCTCTGATTCCCCGCCTCTGATTCCCCGCCTCTGATTCCCCACCTCTGATTCCCTGCCTCTGATTCCCAGCCTCTGATTCCCCGCGTCTGATTCCCCGCCTCTGATTCCCCGCCTCTGATTCCCTCCTCTGATTCCCCGCCTATGTTTACCCGCCTCTGATTCCCCACCTCTGATTCCCTGCCTCTGATTCCCCGCCTCTGATTCCCCGCCTCTGATTCCCCACCTCTGATTCCCCACTTCTGATTGCCTGCCTCTGTTTCCCTGCCTCTGATTCCCCGCCTCTGATTCCCCACATCTGATTCCCCACTTCTGATTCCCCGCCCCTGATTCCCCGCCTCTGATTCCACGCCTCTGATTCCCCGCCTCTGATTCCCCGCCTCTGATTCCCCGCCTCTCATTTTCCTCCTCTGATACCCCGCCTCTGATTCCCCGCCTCTGATTCCCCGCATCTGATTCCCCGCCTCTGATTCCCCGCCTCTAATTCCCCGCCTCTGATTCCCCGCCTCTGATTCCCCGCCTCTGATTCCCTCCTCTGATTCCCCGCCTATGTTTACCCACCTCTGATTCCCCGCCTCTGATTACCTGCCTCTGATTCCCCGCCTCTGATTCCCCGCGTCTGATTCCCCACCTCTGATTCACTGCCTCCCTTTACGCTCAACTTTCCTGGCCTACGTTTCCCCACATATCTTTCCCCGCCTCTGATACCCCTCCTCTGATTCCCCGCCTCTGATACCCTGCCTCTGATAACTTTTTACTGATTCCCTGCCTCAGATTCCCAGCCTCAAATTCCCTGCATCAGATTCCCTTCATCTGATTCCCTGCCTCTGATTCCCCGCCTCTGATTCCCAGCCTCTGATTCCCCACCTCTGTCTCTACGCCTCTCTTTTGCCTGCACTCTTTCCCCTCCCCTCTTTCCGTGCCTCTCTTTCCCTCCCTCAATTTCAACAACTCTGTTTGATCTGTTCTGTGTACCTCATTTTCAACATACAAGTTCCAACCACTATGTTTCGCCCATCTCTTTCGCCGCCTCTATTCATCCACCTATGTTTACCCGCTTCTGTTTACCCACCTGTTTCCCCACATCTCTTTCCCCACCTCTGATTCCACGCCTCTGATTTCCCGCCTCTCATTCCCCGCCTCTCATTCCCGCCTCTGATACCGCGCCTCTGATTCCCCGCATCTGATTCCCTGCATCTGATTCCCCGCCTCAGATTCCCCGCCTCTGATTTCCCGGCTCTGATTCCCCGCCTCTGATTCCCCTCCTCTGATACCCCGCCTCTGATTCCCCACTTCTGATTCCCCGCCTCTGATTCCCCACCTCTGATTCCCCTCCTCTGATACCCCGCCTCTGATTCCCCGCCTCTGATTCCCCACATCTGATTCCCCGCCTCTGATTCCCCGCCTCTGATTCCCCGCCTCTGATTCCCCGCCTCTGATTCCCCGCCTCTGATTCCCTCCTCTGATTCCCCGTCTATGTTTACCCGCCTCTGATTCCCCACCTCTGATTCCCTCCTCTGATTCCCCGCCTATGTTTACCCGCCTCTGATTCCCCGCCTCTGATTCCCTGCCTCTGATTCCCCGCCTCTGATTCCCCGCGTCTGATTCCCCACCTCTGATTCACTGCCTCCCTTTCCGCTCAACTTTCCTGGCCTACGATTCCCCACATATCTTTCCCCACCTCTGATACCCCGCCTCTGATTCCCCGCCTCTGATTCCCCGCCTCTGATGACCCGCATCTGATACCCCGCCTCTGATTCCCCTCCTCTTATACCCTGCCTCTGATAACTTTTTACTGATTCCCTGCCTCAGATTCCCTGCCTCCGATTCCCTGCCTCAGATTCCCAGCCTCAAATTCCCTACATCAGATTCCCTTCATCTGATTCCCTGCCTCTGATTCCCCGCCTCTGATTCCCAGCCTCTGATTCCCCACCTCTGTCTCTACGCCTCTCTTTTGCCTGCACTCTTTCCCCTCCACTCTTTCCGTGCCTCTCTTTCCCTCCCTCAATTTCAACAACTCTGTTTGATCTGTTCTGTGTACCTCATTTTCAACATCCAAGTTCCAACCACTATGTTTCGCCCATCTCTTTCGCCGCCTCTATTTATGCACCTATGTTTACCCGCTTCTGTTTACCCGCCTGTTTCCCCACATCTCTTTCCCCACCTCTGATTCCACGCCTCTGATTCCCCGCCTCTCATTCCCCGCCTCTGATTCCCAGCCTCTGATTCACCGCCTCCCTTTCCACGCAACTTTCCTGGCGTACGTTTCCCCACATCTCTTTCCCCACCTCTGATTCCACGCCTCTGATTCGCCGCCTCTGATTGCACGCCTCTGATTCCCTGCCTCTAATTCCCCGCCTCTGATTCCCCGCCTCTGATTCCCCGCCTCTGATTCCCTGCCTCTGATTCACCGCCTCTGATTCCCCGCCTCTGATTCCCCGCCTCTGATTCCCCACTTCTGATTGCCCGCCTCTGATTCCACGCCTCTGATTCCCCGCCTCTGATTCCCCACCTCTGATTCCCCACTTCTGATTCCCCACCTCTGATTCCCCGCCTCTGATTCCACGCCTCTGATTCCCCACCTCTGATTCCCCACTTCTGATTCCCCACTTCTGATTCTCCGCCTCTGATACCCTGCCTCTGATAACTTTTTACTGATTCCCTGCCTCAGATTCCCTGCCTCTGATTCCCTCCCTAAGATTCCCCGCCTCTGATTCCCCGCCTCTGATTCCCCGCCTCTGATTCCCCGCATCTGATTCCCCACCTCTGTCTCTATGCCTCTATTTTGCCTGCACTCTTTCCCCTCCACTCTTTCCGTACCTCTCTTTCCCTCCCTCAATTTCAACAACTCTGTTTGATCTGTTCTGTGTACCTAATTTTCAACACAATAGTTCCAACCACTATGTTTCGCCCATCTCTTTCGCTGCATCTATTTATGCAGCTATGTTTACCCGCTTCTGTTTACCCGCCTGTTTCCCCACATCTCTTTCCCCACCTCTGATTCCACGCCTCTGATTCCCCGCCTCTGATTCCCCGCCTCTGATTCCCCACCTCTGATTCACCGCCTCCCTTTCCGCGCAACTTTCCTGGCCTACGTTTCCCCACATCTCTTTCCCCACCTCTGATTCCACGCCTCAGATTCCCCGCCTCTGATTTAACGGCTCTGATTCCCCGCCTCTGATTCCCCGACTCTGATTCCCTGCCTCTGATTCCCCACCTATGTTTACCTGCCTCTGTTTACCCGCCTGTTTTCCCGCCTCTAGTTCCCCAACACAGATTCCCTGCCTCAGATTCCCTGCCTCTGATTCCCTGCCTCTGATTAACTGCCTCTGATTCCCTGCATCTGAGTGCCTGCCTCTGATTCCCCGCCTCTGATTCCCCGCCTCTGATTCCCCACCTCTGATTCCCCACTTCTGATTCCCAGCCTCTGATTCCCCGCCTCTGATTCCCCGCCTCTGATTCACCGCCTCTGAATCCCCGCCTCTGATTCCCCGCCTCTGATTCCCCACTTCTGATTGCCCGCCTCTGATTCCCTGCCTCTGATTCCCCGCCTCTGATTCCCAACATCTGATTCCCCACTTCTGATTCCCCGCCTCCGATTCCCCGCCTCTGATTCCACGCCTCTGATACCGCGCCTCTGATTCCCCGCATCTGATTCCCTGCATCTGATTCCCCGCCTCAGATTCCCCGCCTCTGATTTAACGGCTCTGATTCCCCGCCTCTGATTCCCCGACTCTGATTCCCTGCCTCTGATTCCCCGCCTCTGATTCCCCACATCTGATTCCCCACTTCTGATTCCCCGCCTCCGATTCCCCGCCTCTGATTCCACGCCTCTGATTCCCCGCCTCTGATTCCCCGCCTCTGATTCCCCGCCTCTGATTCCCCTCCTCTGATATCCCGCCTCTGATTCCCCGCCTCTGATTCCCCGCATCTGATTCCCCGCCTCTGATTCCCCGCCTCTGATTCCCCGCCTCTGATTCCCCGCCTCTGATTCCCCGCCTCTGATTCCCTCTTCTGATTCCCCGCCTATGTTTACCCGCCTCTGATTCCCCGCCTCTGATTCCCCGCCTCTGATTCCCCACCTCTGATTCCCTGCCTCTGATTCCCAGCCTCTGATTCCCCGCGTCTGATTCCCCGCCTCTGATTCCCCGCCTCTGATTCCCTCCTCTGATTCCCCGCCTATGTTTACCCGCCTCTGAATCCCCACCTCTGATTCCCTGCCTCTGATTCCCCGCCTCTGATTCCCCGCCTCTGATTCCCCACCTCTGATTCCCCACTTCTGATTGCCTGCCTCTGTTTCCCTGCCTCTGATTCCCCGCCTCTGATTCCCCACATCTGATTCCCCACTTCTGATTCCCCGCCCCTGATTCCCCGCCTCTGATTCCACGCCTCTGATTCCCCGCCTCTGATTCCCCGCCTCTAATTCCCCGCCTCTGATTCCCCGCCTCTGATTCCCCGCCTCTGATTCCCTCCTCTGATTCCCCGCCTATGTTTACCCACCTCTGATTCCCCGCCTCTGATTACCTGCCTCTGATTCCCCGCCTCTGATTCCCCGCGTCTGATTCCCCACCTCTGATTCACTGCCTCCCTTTACGCTCAACTTTCCTGGCCTACGTTTCCCCACATATCTTTCCCCGCCTCTGATACCCCTCCTCTGATTCCCCGCCTCTGATACCCTGCCTCTGATAACTTTTTACTGATTCCCTGCCTCAGATTCCCAGCCTCAAATTCCCTGCATCAGATTCCCTTCATCTGATTCCCTGCCTCTGATTCCCCGCCTCTGATTCCCAGCCTCTGATTCCCCACCTCTGTCTCTACGCCTCTCTTTTGCCTGCACTCTTTCCCCTCCCCTCTTTCCGTGCCTCTCTTTCCCTCCCTCAATTTCAACAACTCTGTTTGATCTGTTCTGTGTACCTCATTTTCAACATACAAGTTCCAACCACTATGTTTCGCCCATCTCTTTCGCCGCCTCTATTCATCCACCTATGTTTACCCGCTTCTGTTTACCCACCTGTTTCCCCACATCTCTTTCCCCACCTCTGATTCCACGCCTCTGATTTCCCGCCTCTCATTCCCCGCCTCTCATTCCCGCCTCTGATACCGCGCCTCTGATTCCCCGCATCTGATTCCCTGCATCTGATTCCCCGCCTCAGATTCCCCGCCTCTGATTTCCCGGCTCTGATTCCCCGCCTCTGATTCCCCTCCTCTGATACCCCGCCTCTGATTCCCCACTTCTGATTCCCCGCCTCTGATTCCCCGCCTCTGATTCCCCTCCTCTGATACCCCGCCTCTGATTCCCCGCCTCTGATTCCCCACATCTGATTCCCCGCCTCTGATTCCCCGCCTCTGATTCCCCGCCTCTGATTCCCCGCCTCTGATTCCCCGCCTCTGATTCCCTCCTCTGATTCCCCGTCTATGTTTACCCGCCTCTGATTCCCCACCTCTGATTCCCTCCTCTGATTCCCCGCCTATGTTTACCCGCCTCTGATTCCCCGCCTCTGATTCCCTGCCTCTGATTCCCCGCCTCTGATTCCCCGCGTCTGATTCCCCACCTCTGATTCACTGCCTCCCTTTCCGCTCAACTTTCCTGGCCTACGATTCCCCACATATCTTTCCCCACCTCTGATACCCCGCCTCTGATTCCCCGCCTCTGATTCCCCGCCTCTGATGACCCGCATCTGATACCCCGCCTCTGATTCCCCTCCTCTTATACCCTGCCTCTGATAACTTTTTACTGATTCCCTGCCTCAGATTCCCTGCCTCCGATTCCCTGCCTCAGATTCCCAGCCTCAAATTCCCTACATCAGATTCCCTTCATCTGATTCCCTGCCTCTGATTCCCCGCCTCTGATTCCCAGCCTCTGATTCCCCACCTCTGTCTCTACGCCTCTCTTTTGCCTGCACTCTTTCCCCTCCACTCTTTCCGTGCCTCTCTTTCCCTCCCTCAATTTCAACAACTCTGTTTGATCTGTTCTGTGTACCTCATTTTCAACATCCAAGTTCCAACCACTATGTTTCGCCCATCTCTTTCGCCGCCTCTATTTATGCACCTATGTTTACCCGCTTCTGTTTACCCGCCTGTTTCCCCACATCTCTTTCCCCACCTCTGATTCCACGCCTCTGATTCCCCGCCTCTCATTCCCCGCCTCTGATTCCCAGCCTCTGATTCACCGCCTCCCTTTCCACGCAACTTTCCTGGCGTACGTTTCCCCACATCTCTTTCCCCACCTCTGATTCCACGCCTCTGATTCGCCGCCTCTGATTGCACGCCTCTGATTCCCTGCCTCTAATTCCCCGCCTCTGATTCCCTGCCTCTGATTCCCCGCCTCTGATTCCCTGCCTCTGATTCACCGCCTCCCTTTCCACGCAACCTTCCTGGCCTACGTTTCCCCACATCTCTTTCCCCTCCTCTGATTCCACGCCTCTGATTCGCCGCCTCTGATTGCCCGCCTCTGATTCCCTGCCTCTGATTCCCCGCCTCTGATTCCCCGCCTCTGATTCCCCGCCTCTGATTCCCCGCCTCTGATTCCCCGCCTCTGATTCCCTGCCTCTGATTCCCCGCCTCTGATTCCCTGCCTCTATTTCCGTGCCTCTTTCTCTGCAACTCGTTTCCCACATCTCATTTCCCCCTTCTGATAACCCGCATAAGATTCCCTGCCACAGATTCCCTGCCTCAGATTCCCTGCCTCAGATTCCCTGCATCAGATTCCCTTCATCTGATTCCCTGCCTCTGATTCCCCGCCTCTGAATCCCCACCTCTGAGTCCCTGCCTCAGATTCCCTGCCTCTGATTCTCTGCCTCTGATTCCCTGCCTCTGATTCCCTGCATCTGATTGCCCGCCTCTGATTCTCCGCCTCTGACTCCCCGCCTCTGATTGCCTGCCTCTGATAACCTGCCTCTGATTCCCTGCCTCTGAGTCCCCACTTCTTATTCCCCGCGTCCGATTCCGCACCCATGTTTCACCGCCTCGGTTGCTCTGCTTCTGATTTCCCGGCTCAGGTTCACCGGCTCTGATTCTGCACCTCTGATTCCACGCCTCTCTTTCTGTGTCTCTGATTCCCCGCCTCTGATCCCACACCTCTGAATACCAACATCTGATACCCTGCCTCTCTTTCCCTGCCTCTATTTCCGTGCCTCTTACTCTGCATCTCGTTTCCCACATCTCATTTCCCCCTTCTGATAACCCGCATCAGATTCCCTGCCACAGATTCCCTGCCTCAGATTCCCTGCCTCAGATTCCCTGCATCAGATTCCCTTCATCCGATTCCCTGCCTCTGATTCCCCACCTCTGATTCCCTGCCTCTGATTCCCCGCCTCTGTTTACCCGCCTGTTCCCCGCCACTGATTCACCACCTCATATTCGCCGCCTCAGATTCCCTGCCTCTGATTCCCTGCCTCTGATTCCCTGCATCTGATTGGCCGCCTCTGATTCCCTGCCTCTGATTCCCCGCCTCTGATTCCCCGCCTCTGATTCCCCGCCTCTGATTTCCCACCTCTGATTCCCCACTTCAGATTCCCCGCCTCTGATTCCCCGCCTCTGATTCCACGCCTCTGATTCCCCGCCTCTGATTCCCCGCCTCAGATTCCCCGCCTTTGATACCCCACCTCTGATTCCCCGCCTCTGATTCCCTGCATCTGATTCCCCACCTCAGATTCCCCGCCTCTGATTCCCCGCCTCTGATTCCCCGCCTCTGATTCCCCGCCTCTGATTCCCCGCCTCTGATTCCCCGCCTATGTTTACCCGCCTCTGTTTACCCGCCTGTTTTCCCGCCTCTGATTCCCCACCTCAGATTCCCTGCCTCAGATTCCATGCCTCTGATTCCCTGCCTCTGATTCCCTGCCTCTGATTCCCCACCTCTGCTTCCCCACTTCTGATTCCCCGTCTCTGATTCCCCGCCTCTGATTCCCCGCCTCTGATTCAACGCCTCTGATTCCCCGCATCTGATTCCCCGCCTCTGATTCCCCACCTCTGATTGCCCGCCTCTGATTCCCTGCATCTGATTTCCCGCCTCTGATTCCCCACCTCTGATTCCCCACTTCTGATTCCCCGCCTCTGATTCCCCGCCTCTGATTCCACGCCTCTGATTCCCCGCCTCTGATTCACCGCCTCTGATTCCCCGCTCTGATTCCCCTCCTCAGATACCCCACCTCTGATTGCCCGCCTCTGATTCCCCGCATCTGATTCACCGCCTCTGATTCCCCGCCTCTGAATCCACGCCTCTGATTCCGCACCTCTGATTTCCCGCCTCTGATTCCCCGCCTCTTATTCCCCGTCTATGTTTACCCGCCTCTGTTTACCCGCCTGTTTCCTCGCCTCTGATTCCCCACCTCAGATTCCGTGCCTCAGATTCCCTGCTTCTGATTCCCTGCCTCTGATTCCCTGCCTCCCTTTCCGCTCAACTTTCCTGGCCTACGTTTCCCCACATATCTTTCCCCGCCTCTGATACCCCAGCTCTGATTCCCCGCCTCTGATTCCCCGCCTCTGATGATGCGCATCTGATACCCCGCCTCTGATTCCCCGCCTCTGATACCCTGCCTCTGATAACTTTTAACTGATTCCCTGCCTCAGATTCCCTGCATCCGATTCCCTGCCTCAGATTCCCTGCATCAGATTCCCTTCATCTGATTCCCTGCCTCTGATTCCCCACCTCTGCTTCCCCACTTCTGATTCCCCGTCTCTGATTCCCCGCCTCTGATTCCCCGCCTCTGATTCAACGCCTCTGATTCCCCGCATCTGATTCCCTGCCTCTGATTCCCCACCTCTGATTGCCCGCCTCTGATTCCCTGCCTCTGATTTCCTGCCTCTGATTCCCCACCTCTGATTCCCCACTTCTGATTCCCCGCCTCTGATTCCCCGCCTCTGATTCCACGCCTCTGATTCCCCGCCTCTGATTCCCCGCCTCTGATTCCCCGCCTCTGATTCCCCTCCTCAGATACCCCGTCTCTGATTCACTGCCTCTGATTTCCCGCCTCTGATTCAACGCCTCTGATTCCCCGCATCTGATTCCCCGCCTCTGATTCCCCACCTCTGATTGCCCGCCTCTGATTCCCTGCCTCTGATTTCCCGCCTCTGATTCCCCACCTCTGATTCCCCACTTCTGATTCCCCGCCTCTGATTCCCCGCCTCTGATTCCACGCCTCTGATTCCCCGCCTCTGATTCCCCGCCTCGGATTCCCCGCCTCTGATTCCCCTCCTCAGATACCCCGCCTCTGATTCCCCGCCTCTGATTCCCCGCCTCTGAATCCCCGCCTCTGATTCCCCACCTCTGATTCCCCGCCTCTGATTCCCCGCCTCTTATTCCCCGTCTATGTTTATCCACCTCTGTTTACCCGCCTGTTTCCCCGCCTCTGATTCCCCAGCTCAGATTCCCTGCCTCAGATTCCCTGCTTCTGATTCCCTGCCTCTGATTCCCTGCCTCCCTTTCCGCTCAACTTTCCTGGCCTACGTTTCCCCACATATCTTTCCCCGCCTCTGATACCCCACCTCTGATTCCCCGCCTCTGATTCCCCGCCTCTGATGATGCGCATCTGATACCCCGCCTCTGATTCCCCGCCTCTGATACCCTGCCTCTGATAACTTTTTACTGATTCCCTGCCTCAGATTCCCTGCATCCGATTCCCTTCCTCAGATTCCCTGCATCAGATTCCCTTCATCTGATTCCCTGCCTCTCATTCCCCGCCTCTGATTCCCCGCTACTGATCCCCACCTCTGTCTCTACGCCTCTCTTTTGCCTGCACTCTTTCCCCTCCACTCTTTCCGTGCCTCTCTTTCCCTCCCTCAATTTCAACAACTCTGTTTGATCTGTTCTGTGTACCTCATTTTCAACATACAAGTTCCAACCACTATGTTTCGCCCATCTCTTTCGCCGCCTCTATTTATGCACCTATGTTTACCCGCTTCTGTTTACCCGCCTGTTTCCCCACATCTCTTTCCCCACCTCTGATTCCACGCCTCTGATTCCCCGCCTCTCATTCCCCGCCTCTGATTCCCTGCCTCTGATTCACCGCATCCCTTTCCGCGCTACTTTCCTGGCGTACGTTTCCCCACATCTCTTTCCCCACCTCTGATTCCACGCCTCTGATTCGCCGCATCTGATTGCCCGCCTCTGATTCCCTGCCTCTGATTCCCTGCCTCTGATTCCCCACCTCTGATTCCCCTCTCTGATTCCCCGCCTCTGAGTCCCCGCCTCTGATTCCCCACCTCTGATTCCCCGCCTCTGATTCCCTGCCTCTCTTTCCCTGCCTCTATTTCCGTGCCTCTTTCTCTGCATCTAGTTTCCCACATCTCATTTCCCCCTTCTGATAACCCGCATCAGATTCCCTGCCACAGATTCCCTGCCTCAGATTCCCTGCCTCAGATTCCCTGCATCAGATTCCCTTCATCTGATTCCCTGCCTCAGATTCCCTGCCTCTGATTCCCTGCCTCTGATTCCCTGCCTCTGATTTCCTGCATCTGATTGCCCGCCTCTGATTCTCCGCCTCTGATTCCCCGCCTCTGATTCCCCGCCTCTGATTCCCCGCCTCTGATTCCCGCCTATGATTCCCCGCCTCTGATTCCCTGCCTCTGATAACCTGCCTCTGATTCCCTGCCTCTGATTCCCTGCCTCTGAGTCCCCACCTCTGATTCCCCGAGTCCGATTCCGCACCCATGTTTCACCGCCTCTGTTGCTCTGCTTCTGTTTTCCCGGCTCAGATTCACCGGCTCTGATTCCGCACCTCTGATTCCACGCCTCTCTTTCTGTGTCTCTGATTCCCCACCTCCGATTCCACGCCTCTGATTACCCGCCTCTGATACCCTGCCTCTCTTTCCTCCCTCTATTTCCGTGCCTCTTTCTCTGCATCTCGTATCCCATATCTCATTTCCCCCTTCTGATAACCCGCATCAGATTCCCTGCCACAGATTCCCTGCCTCAGATACCCTGCCTCAGATTCCCTGCATCAGATTCCCTTCATCTGATTCCCTGCCTCTGATTCCCCACGGCTGATTCCCTGCCTCTGATTCCCCGCCTCTGTTTACCCGCCTGTTTCCCCCCCTCTGATTCAAGACCTCATATTCGCCGCCTCAGGTTCCCTGCCTCTGATTCCCTGCCTCTGATTCCCTGCCTCAGATTCCCTGCATCTGATTGCCCGCCTCTGAATCCCTGCCTCTGATTCCCCGCCTCTGATTCCCCGCCTCTGATTCCCCGCCTCAGATCCACCACCTCTGATTCCCCACTTCTGATTCCCCGCCTCTGATTCCCTGTCTCTGATTCCACGCCTCTGATTCCCCGCATCTGATTCCGCGCCTCTGATTCCCCGCCTCTGATACCCCGCCTCTGATTCCCCGCCTCTGTTTCCCTGCATCTGATTCCCTGCCTCAGATTCCCTGCCTCTGATTCCCCGACTCTGATTCCCCGCCTCTGATTCCCCACATATGTTTACCCGCCTCTGTTTACCCGCCTGTTTTCCCGCCTCTGATTGCCCACCTCAGATTCCCTGCCTCAGATTCCCTGCCTCAGATTCCCTGCCTCTGATTCCCTGCCTCTGATTCCCTGCCTCTGATTCCCTGCATCTGATTGCCCGCCTCTGATTCTCCGCCTCTGACTCCCCGCCTCTGATTCCCCGCCTCTGATTCCCCGCCTCTGATTCCTCGCCTCTTATTCGCCGCCTCTGATTCCCTGCCTCTGATAACCTGCCTCTGATTCCCTGCCTCTGAGTCCCCACTTCTTATTCCCCGCGTCCGATTCCGCACCCATGTTTCACCGCCTCTGTTGCTCTGCTTCTGATTTCCCGGCTCAGATTCACCGGCTCTGATTCCGCACCTCTGATTCCACGCCTCTCTTTCTGTGTCTCTGATTCCCCGCCTCTGATTCCACGCCTCTGATTACCCGCCTCTGATACCCTGCCTCTGAGTCCCCACCTTTGATTCCCCGCATCCGATTCCGCACCCATGTTTCAACGCCTCTGTTGCTCTGCTTCTGATTTCCCGGCTCAGATTCACCGGCTCTGATTCCGCACCTCTGATTCCACGCCTCTCTTTCTGTGTCTCTGATTCCCCGCCTCTGATTCCACGCCTCTGAATACCAACATCTGATACCCTGCCTCTCTTTCCCTGCCTCTATTTCCGTGCCTCTTACTCTGCATCTCGTTTCCCACATCTCATTTCCCCCTTCTGATAACCCGCATCAGATTCCCTGCCACAGATTCCCTGCCTCAGATTCCCTGCCTCAGATTCCCTGCATCAGATTCCCTTCATCCGATTCCCTGCCTCTGATTCCCCGCCTCTGATTCCCTGCCTCTGATTCCCCGCCTCTGTTTACCCGCCTGTTCCCCGCCACTGATTCACCACCTCATATTCGCCGCCTCAGATTCCCTGCCTCTGATTCCCTGCCTCTGATTCCCTGCATCTGATTGGCCGCCTCTTATTCCCTGCCTCTGATTCCCTGCCTCTGATTCCCCGCCTCTGATTCCCCGCCTCTGATTTCCCACCTCTGATTCCCCACTTCAGATTCCCCGCCTCTGATTCCCAGCCTCTGATTCCACGCCTCTAATTCCCCGCCTCTGATTCCCCGCCTCTGATTCCCCGCCTTTGATACCCCACCTCTGATTCCCCGCCTCTGATTCCCTGCATCTGATTCCCCACCTCAGATTCCCCGCCTCTGATTCCCCGCCTCTGATTCCCCGCCTCTGATTCCCCGCCTCTGATTCCCCGCCTCTGATTCCCCGCCTATGTTTACCCGCCTCTGTTTACCCGCCTGTTTTCCCTCCTCTGATTCCCCACCTCAGATTCCCTGCCTCAGATTCCATGCCTCTGATTCCCTGCCTCTGATTCCCTGCCTCTGATTCCCCACCTCTGCTTCCCCACTTCTGATTCCCCGTCTCTGATTCCCCGCCTCTGATTCCCCGCCTCTGATTCAACGCCTCTGATTCCCCGCATCTGATTCCCCGCCTCTGATTCCCCACCTCTGATTGCCCGCCTCTGATTCCCTGCATCTGATTTCCCGCCTCTGATTCCCCACCTCTGATTCCCCACTTCTGATTCCCCGCCTCTGATTCCCAGCCTCTGATTCCACGCCTCTGATTCCCCGCCTCTGATTCCCCGCCTCTGATTCCCCGCCTCTGATTCCCCTCCTCAGATACCCCACCTCTGATTGCCCGCCTCTGATTCCCCGCATCTGATTCCCCGCCTCTGATTCCCCGCCTCTGAATCCACGCCTCTGATTCCGCACCTCTGATTCCCCGCCTCTCATTCCCCGCCTCTTATTCCCCGTCTATGTTTACCCGCCTCTGTTTACCCGCCTGTTTCCTCGCCTCTGATTCCCCACCTCCGATTCCGTGCCTCAGATTCCCTGCTTCTGATTCCCTGCCTCTGATTCCCTGCCTCCCTTTCCGCTCAACTTTCCTGGCCTACGTTTCCCCACATATCTTTCCCCGCCTCTGATACCCCAGCTCTGATTCCCCGCCTCTGATTCCCCGCCTCTGATGATGCGCATCTGATACCCCGCCTCTGATTCCCCGCCTCTGATACCCTGCCTCTGATAACTTTTAACTGATTCCCTGCCTCAGATTCCCTGCATCCGATTCCCTGCCTCAGATTCCCTGCATCAGATTCCCTTCATCTGATTCCCTGCCTCTGATTCCCCACCTCTGCTTCCCCACTTCTGATTCCCCGTCTCTGATTCCCCGCCTCTGATTCCCCGCCTCTGATTCAACGCCTCTGATTCCCCGCATCTGATTCCCTGCCTCTGATTCCCCACCTCTGATTGCCCACCTCTGATTCCCTGCCTCTGATTTCCTGCCTCTGATTCCCCACCTCTGATTCCCCACTTCTGATTCCCCGCCTCTGATTCCCCGCCTCTGATTCCACGCCTCTGATTCCCCGCCTCTGATTCCCCGCCTCTGATTCCCCGCCTCTGATTCCCCTCCTCAGATACCCCGTCTCTGATTCACTGCCTCTGATTCCCCGCCTCTGATTCAACGCCTCTGATTCCCCGCATCTGATTCCCCGCCTCTGATTCCCCACCTCTGATTGCCCGCCTCTGATTCCCTGCCTCTGATTTCCCGCCTCTGATTCCCCACCTCTGATTCCCCACTTCTGATTCCCCGCCTCTGATTCCCCGCCTCTGATTCCCCGCCTCGGATTCCCCGCCTCTGATTCCCCTCCTCAGATACCCCGCCTCTGATTCCCCGCCTCTGATTCCCCGCCTCTGAATCCCCGCCTCTGATTCCCCACCTCTGATTCCCCGCCTCTGATTCCCCGCCTCTTATTCCCCGTCTATGTTTATCCACCTCTGTTTACCCGCCTGTTTCCCCGCCTCTGATTCCCCAGCTCAGATTCCCTGCCTCAGATTCCCTGCTTCTGATTCCCTGCCTCTGATTCCCTGCCTCCCTTTCCGCTCAACTTTCCTGGCCTACGTTTCCCCACATATCTTTCCCCGCCTCTGATACCCCACCTCTGATTCCCCGCCTCTGATTCCCCGCCTCTGATGATGCACATCTGATACCCCGCCTCTGATTCCCCGCCTCTGATACCCTGCCTCTGATAACTTTTTACTGATTCCCTGCCTCAGATTCCCTGCATCCGATTCCCTTCCTCAGATTCCCTGCATCAGATTCCCTTCATCTGATTCCCTGCCTCTCATTCCCCGCCTCTGATTCCCCGCTACTGATCCCCACCTCTGTCTCTACGCCTCTCTTTTGCCTGCACTCTTTCCCCTCCACTCTTTCCGTGCCTCTCTTTCCCTCCCTCAATTTCAACAACTCTGTTTGATCTGTTCTGTGTACCTCCTTTTCAACATACAAGTTCCAACCACTATGTTTCGCCCATCTCTTTCGCCGCCTCTATTTATGCACCTATGTTTACCCGCTTCTGTTTACCCGCCTGTTTCCCCACATCTCTTTCCCCACCTCTGATTCCACGCCTCTGATTCCCCGCCTCTCATTCCCCGCCTCTGATCCACCACCTCTGATTCCCCACTTCTGATTCCCCGCCTCTGATTCCCTGTCTCTGATTCCACGCCTCTGATTCCCCGCATCTGATTCCGCGCCTCTGATTCCCCGCCTCTGATACCCCGCCTCTGATTCCCCGCCTCTGTTTCCCTGCATCTTATTCCCTGCCTCAGATTCCCTGCCTCTGATTCCCCAACTCTGATTCCCAGCCTCTGATTCCCCGCCTCTGATTCCCCGCCTCTGATTCCCCACCTATGTTTACCCGCCTCTGTTTACCCGCCTGTTTTCCCGCCTCTGATTGCCCACCTCAGATTCCCTGCCTCAGATTCCCTGCCTCAGATTCCCTGCCTCTGATTCCCTGCCTCTGATTGCCCGCCTCTGATAACCTGCCTCTGATTCCCCGCCTCAGATTCCCCACCTCTGATTCCCCACTTCTGATTCCCCGCCTCTGATTCCCGCGTCTGATTCCCCGCCTCGAAATCACCGCCTCTGATTCCCCGCCTCTGATTCCCCGCCTCTGATTCCCCGCCTCTGATTCCCTGCATCTGATTCCCCGCCTCAGATTCCCCACCTCTGATTCCCCGACTCTGATTCCCCACTTCTGATTGCCCGCCTCTGATTCCACGCCTCCGATTCCCCGCCTCTGATTCCCCACCTCTGATTCCCCACTTCTGATTCCCCACCTCTGATTCCCCGCCTCTGATTCCACGCCTCTGATTCCCCACCTCTGATTCCCCGCATCTGATTCCCCGCCTCTGATTCCCCGCCTCAGATTCCCCGCCTCTGATTCCCCGCCTCTGATTCCCCACCTCTGATTCCCTGCATCAGATTCCCTTCATCTGATTCCCTGCCTCTGATTCCCCGCCTCTGAATCCCCACCTCTGAGTCCCTGCCTCAGATTCCCTGCCTCTGATTCTCTGCCTCTGATTCCCTGCCTCTGATTCCCTTCATCTGATTGCCCGCCTCTGATTCTCCGCCTCTGACTCCCCGCCTCTGATTCCCCGCCTCTGATTCCCCGCCTCTGATTCCTCGCCTCTTATTCCCCGCCTCTGATTCCCTGCCTCTGATAACCTGCCTCTGATTCCCTGCCTCTGAGTCCCCACTTCTTATTCCCCGCGTCCGATTCCGCACCCATGTTTCACCGCCTCTGTTGCTCTGCTTCTGATTTCCCGGCTCAGATTCACCGGCTCTGATTCCGCACCTCTGATTCCACGCCTCTCTTTCTGTGTCTCTGATTCCCCGCCTCTGATTCCACGCCTCTGATTACCCGCCTCTGATACCCTGCCTCTGAGTCCCCACCTTTGATTCCCCGCGTCCGATTCCGCACCCATGTTTCAACGCCTCTGTTGCTCTGCTTCTGATTTCCCGGCTCAGATTCACCGGCTCTGATTCCGCACCTCTGATTCCACGCCTCTCTTTCTGTGTCTCTGATTCCCCGCCTCTGATTCCACGCCTCTGAATACCAACATCTGATACCCTGCCTCTCTTTCCCTGCCTCTATTTCCGTGCCTCTTACTCTGCATCTCGTTTCCCACATCTCATTTCCCCCTTCTGATAACCCGCATCAGATTCCCTGCCACAGATTCCCTGCCTCAGATTCCCTGCCTCAGATTCCCTGCATCAGATTCCCTTCATCCGATTCCCTGCCTCTGATTCCCCGCCTCTGATTCCCTGCCTCTGATTCCCCGCCTCTGTTTACCCGCCTGTTCCCCGCCACTGATTCACCACCTCATATTCGCCGCCTCAGATTCCCTGCCTCTGATTCCCTGCCTCTGATTCCCTGCATCTGATTGGCCGCCTCTGATTCCCTGCCTCTGATTCCCCGCCTCTGATTCCCCGCCTCTGATTCCCCGCCTCTGATTTCCCACCTCTGATTCCCCACTTCAGATTCCCCGCCTCTGATTCCCCGCCTCTGATTCCACGCCTCTGATTCCCTGCCTCCGATTCCCTCCCTCAGATTTCCCGCCTCTGATTCCCCGCCTCTGATTCCCCGCCTCTGATTCCCCGCATCTGATTCCCCACCTCTGTCTCTATGCCTCTATTTTGCCTGCACTCTTTCCCCTCCACTCTTTCCGTACCTCTCTTTCCCTCCCTCAATTTCAACAACTCTGTTTGATCTGTTCTGTGTACCTAATTTTCAACACACAAGTTCCAACCACTATGTTTCGCCCATCTCTTTCGCTGCATCTATTCATGCAGCTATGTTTACCCGCTTCTGTTTACCCGCCTGTTTCCCCACATCTCTTTCCCCACCTCTGATTCCACGCCTCTGATTCCCCGCCTCTGATTCCCCGCCTCTGATTCCCCACCTCTGATTCACCGCCTCCCTTTCCGCGCAACTTTCCTGGCCTACGTTTCCCCACATCTCTTTCCCCACCTCTGATTCCACGCCTCAGATTCCCCGCCTCTGATTTAACGGCTCTGATTCCCCGCCTCTGATTCCCCGACTCTGATTCCCTGCCTCTGATTCCCCACCTATGTTTACCTGCCTCTGTTTACCCGCCTGTTTTCCCGCCTCTAGTTCCCCAACACAGATTCCCTGCCTCAGATTCCCTGCCTCTGATTCCCTGCCTCTGATTAACTGCCTCTGATTCCCTGCATCTGAGTGCCTGCCTCTGATTCCCCGCCTCTGATTCCCCGCCTCTGATTCCCCACCTCTGATTCCCCACTTCTGATTCCCAGCCTCTGATTCCCCGCCTCTGATTCCCCGCCTCTGATTCACCGCCTCTGAATCCCCGCCTCTGATTCCCCGCCTCTGATTCCCCACTTCTGATTGCCCGCCTCTGATTCCCCGCCTCCGATTCCCCGCCTCTGATTCCACGCCTCTGATACCGCGCCTCTGATTCCCCGCATCTGATTCCCTGCATCTGATTCCCCGCCTCAGATTCCCCGCCTCTGATTTAACGGCTCTGATTCCCCGCCTCTGATTCCCCGACTCTGATTCCCTGCCTCTGATTCCCCGCCTCTGATTCCCCACATCTGATTCCCCACTTCTGATTCCCCGCCTCCGATTCCCCGCCTCTGATTCCACGCCTCTGATTCCCCGCCTCTGATTCCCCGCCTCTGATTCCCCGCCTCTGATTCCCCTCCTCTGATATCCCGCCTCTGATTCCCCGCCTCTGATTCCCCGCATCTGATTCCCCGCCTCTGATTCCCCGCCTCTGATTCCCCGCCTCTGATTCCCCGCCTCTGATTCCCCGCCTCTGATTCCCTCTTCTGATTCCCCGCCTATGTTTACCCGCCTCTGATTCCCCGCCTCTGATTCCCCGCCTCTGATTCCCCACCTCTGATTCCCTGCCTCTGATTCCCAGCCTCTGATTCCCCGCGTCTGATTCCCCGCCTCTGATTCCCCGCCTCTGATTCCCTCCTCTGATTCCCCGCCTATGTTTACCCGCCTCTGATTCCCCACCTCTGATTCCCTGCCTCTGAATCCCCGCCTCTGATTCCCCGCCTCTGATTCCCCGCCTCTGATTCCCCACTTCTGATTGCCCGCCTCTGTTTCCCTGCCTCTGATTCCCCGCCTCTGATTCCCCACATCTGATTCCCCACTTCTGATTCCCCGCCCCTGATTCCCCGCCTCTGATTCCACGCCTCTGATTCCCCGCCTCTGATTCCCCGCCTCTGATTCCCCGCCTCTCATTTTCCTCCTCTGATACCCCGCCTCTGATTCCCCGCCTCTGATTCCCCGCATCTGATTCCCCGCCTCTGATTCCCCGCCTCTAATTCCCCGCCTCTGATTCCCCGCCTCTGATTCCCCGCCTCTGATTCCCTCCTCTGATTCCCCGCCTATGTTTACCCACCTCTGATTCCCCGCCTCTGATTACCTGCCTCTGATTCCCCGCCTCTGATTCCCCGCGTCTGATTCCCCACCTCTGATTCACTGCCTCCCTTTACGCTCAACTTTCCTGGCCTACGTTTCCCCACATATCTTTCCCCGCCTCTGATACCCCTCCTCTGATTCCCCGCCTCTGATACCCTGCCTCTGATAACTTTTTACTGATTCCCTGCCTCAGATTCCCAGCCTCAAATTCCCTGCATCAGATTCCCTTCATCTGATTCCCTGCCTCTGATTCCCCGCCTCTGATTCCCAGCCTCTGATTCCCCACCTCTGTCTCTACGCCTCTCTTTTGCCTGCACTCTTTCCCCTCCCCTCTTTCCGTGCCTCTCTTTCCCTCCCTCAATTTCAACAACTCTGTTTGATCTGTTCTGTGTACCTCATTTTCAACATACAAGTTCCAACCACTATGTTTCGCCCATCTCTTTCGCCGCCTCTATTTATCCACCTATGTTTACCCGCTTCTGTTTACCCACCTGTTTCCCCACATCTCTTTCCCCACCTCTGATTCCACGCCTCTGATTTCCCGCCTCTCATTCCCCGCCTCTCATTCCCGCCTCTGATACCGCGCCTCTGATTCCCCGCATCTGATTCCCTGCATCTGATTCCCCGCCTCAGATTCCCCGCCTCTGATTTCCCGGCTCTGATTCCCCGCCTCTGATTCCCCTCCTCTGATACCCCGCCTCTGATTCCCCACTTCTGATTCCCCGCCTCTGATTCCCCACCTCTGATTCCCCTCCTCTGATACCCCGCCTCTGATTCCCCGCCTCTGATTCCCCACATCTGATTCCCCGCCTCTGATTCCCCGCCTCTGATTCCCCGCCTCTGATTCCCCGCCTCTGATTCCCCGCCTCTGATTCCCTCCTCTGATTCCCCGCCTATGTTTACCCGCCTCTGATTCCCCACCTCTGATTCCCTCCTCTGATTCCCCGCCTATGTTTACCCGCCTCAGATTCCCCGCCTCTGATTCCCTGCCTCTGATTCCCCACCTCTGATTCCCCGTGTCTGATTCCCCACCTCTGATTCACTGCCTCCCTTTCCGCTCAACTTTCCTGGCCTACGTTTCCCCACATATCTTTCCCCACCTCTGATACCCCGCCTCTGATTCCCCGCCTCTGATTCCCCGCCTCTGATGACCCGCATCTGATACCCCGCCTCTGATTCCCCTCCTCTTATACCCTGCCTCTGATAACTTTTTACTGATTCCCTGCCTCAGATTCCCTGCCTCCGATTCCCTGCCTCAGATTCCCAGCCTCAAATTCCCTACATCAGATTCCCTTCATCTGATTCCCTGCCTCTGATTCCCCGCCTCTGATTCCCAGCCTCTGATTCCCCACCTCTGTCTCTACGCCTCTCTTTTGCCTGCACTCTTTCCCCTCCACTCTTTCCGTGCCTCTCTTTCCCTCCCTCAATTTCAACAACTCTGTTTGATCTGTTCTGTGTACCTCATTTTCAACATACAAGTTCCAACCACTATGTTTCGCCCATCTCTTTCGCCGCCTCTATTTATGCACCTATGTTTACCCGCTTCTGTTTACCCGCCTGTTTCCCCACATCTCTTTCCCCACCTCTGATTCCACGCCTCTGATTCCCCGCCTCTCATTCCCCGCCTCTGATTCCCAGCCTCTGATTCACCGCCTCCCTTTCCACGCAACTTTCCTGGCGTACGTTTCCCCACATCTCTTTCCCCACCTCTGATTCCACGCCTCTGATTTGCCGCCTCTGATTGCACGCCTCTGATTCCCTGCCTCTAATTCCCCGCCTCTGATTCCCCGCCTCTGATTCCCCGCCTCTGATTCCCTGCCTCTGATTCACCGCCTCCCTTTCCACGCAACCTTCCTGGCCTACGTTTCCCCACATCTCTTTCCCCTCCTCTGATTCCACGCCTCTGATTCGCCGCCTCTGATTGCCCGCCTCTGATTCCCTGCCTCTGATTCCCCGCCTCTGATTCCCCGCCTCTGATTCCCCGCCTCTGATTCCCCGCCTCTGATTCCCCGCCTCTGATTCCCTGCCTCTGATTCCCCGCCTCTGATTCCCTGCCTCTATTTCCGTGCCTCTTTCTCTGCAACTCGTTTCCCACATCTCATTTCCCCCTTCTGATAACCCGCATAAGATTCCCTGCCACAGATTCCCTGCCTCAGATTCCCTGCCTCAGATTCCCTGCATCAGATACCCTTCATCTGATTCCCTGCCTCTGATTCCCCGCCTCTGAATCCCCACCTCTGAGTCCCTGCCTCAGATTCCCTGCCTCTGATTCTCTGCCTCTGATTCCCTGCCTCTGATTCCCTGCATCTGATTGCCCGCCTCTGATTCTCCGCCTCTGACTCCCCGCCTCTGATTCCCTGCCTCTGATAACCTGCCTCTGATTCCCTGCCTCTGAGTCCCCACTTCTTATTCCCCGCGTCCGATTCCGCACCCATGTTTCACCGCCTCGGTTGCTCTGCTTCTGATTTCCCGGCTCAGGTTCACCGGCTCTGATTCCGCACCTCTGATTCCACGCCTCTCTTTCTGTGTCTCTGATTCCCCGCCTCTGATCCCACACCTCTGAATACCAACATCTGATACCCTGCCTCTCTTTCCCTGCCTCTATTTCCGTGCCTCTTACTCTGCATCTCGTTTCCCACATCTCATTTCCCCCTTCTGATAACCTGCATCAGATTCCCTGCCACAGATTCCCTGCCTCAGATTCCCTGCCTCAGATTCCCTGCATCAGATTCCCTTCATCCGATTCCCTGCCTCTGATTCCCCACCTCTGATTCCCTGCCTCTGATTCCCCGCCTCTGTTTACCCGCCTGTTCCCCGCCACTGATTCACCACCTCATATTCGCCGCCTCAGATTCCCTGCCTCTGATTCCCTGCCTCTGATTCCCTGCATCTGATTGGCCGCCTCTGATTCCCTGCCTCTGATTCCCCGCCTCTGATTCCCCGCCTCTGATTCCCCGCCTCTGATTTCCCACCTCTGATTCCCCACTTCAGATTCCCCGCCTCTGATTCCCCGCCTCTGATTCCACGCCTCTGATTCCCCGCCTCTGATTCCCCGCCTCAGATTCCCCGCCTTTGATACCCCACCTCTGATTCCCCGCCTCTGATTCCCTGCATCTGATTCCCCACCTCAGATTCCCCGCCTCTGATTCCCCGCCTCTGATTCCCCGCCTCTGATTCCCCGCCTCTGATTCCCCGCCTCTGATTCCCCGCCTATGTTTACCCGCCTCTGTTTACCCGCCTGTTTTCCCGCCTCTGATTCCCCACCTCAGATTCCCTGCCTCAGATTCCATGCCTCTGATTCCCTGCCTCTGATTCCCTGCCTCTGATTCCCCACCTCTGCTTCCCCACTTCTGATTCCCCGTCTCTGATTCCCCGCCTCTGATTCCCCGCCTCTGATTCAACGCCTCTGATTCCCCGCATCTGATTCCCCGCCTCTGATTCCCCACCTCTGATTGCCCGCCTCTGATTCCCTGCATCTGATTTCCCGCCTCTGATTCCCCACCTCTGATTCCCCACTTCTGATTCCCCGCCTCTGATTCCCCGCCTCTGATTCCACGCCTCTGATTCCCCGCCTCTGATTCCCCGCCTCTGATTCCCCGCTCTGATTCCCCTCCTCAGATACCCCACCTCTGATTGCCCGCCTCTGATTCCCCGCATCTGATTCACCGCCTCTGATTCCCCGCCTCTGAATCCACGCCTCTGATTCCGCACCTCTGATTCCCCGCCTCTGATTCCCCGCCTCTTATTCCCCGTCTATGTTTACCCGCCTCTGTTTACCCGCCTGTTTCCTCGCCTCTGATTCCCCACCTCAGATTCCGTGCCTCAGATTCCCTGCTTCTGATTCCCTGCCTCTGATTCCCTGCCTCCCTTTCCGCTCAACTTTCCTGGCCTACGTTTCCCCACATATCTTTCCCCGCCTCTGATACCCCAGCTCTGATTCCCCGCCTCTGATTCCCCGCCTCTGATGATGCGCATCTGATACCCCGCCTCTGATTCCCCGCCTCTGATACCCTGCCTCTGATAACTTTTAACTGATTCCCTGCCTCAGATTCCCTGCATCCGATTCCCTGCCTCAGATTCCCTGCATCAGATTCACTTCATCTGATTCCCTGCCTCTGATTCCCCACCTCTGCTTCCCCACTTCTGATTCCCCGTCTCTGATTCCCCGCCTCTGATTCCCCGCCTCTGATTCAACGCCTCTGATTCCCCGCATCTGATTCCCTGCCTCTGATTCCCCACCTCTGATTGCCCGCCTCTGATTCCCTGCCTCTGATTTCCTGCCTCTGATTCCCCACCTCTGATTCCCCACTTCTGATTCCCCGCCTCTGATTCCCCGCCTCTGATTCCACGCCTCTGATTCCCCGCCTCTGATTCCCCGCCTCTGATTCCCCGCCTCTGATTCCCCTCCTCAGATACCCCGTCTCTGATTCACTGCCTCTGATTTCCCGCCTCTGATTCAACGCCTCTGATTCCCCGCATCTGATTCCCCGCCTCTGACTCCCCACCTCTGATTGCCCGCCTCTGATTCCCTGCCTCTGATTTCCCACCTCTGATTCCCCACCTCTGATTCCCCACTTCTGATTCCCCGCCTCTGATTCCCCGCCTCTGATTCCACGCCTCTGATTCCCCGCCTCTGATTCCCCACCTCGGATTCCCCGCCTCTGATTCCCCTCCTCAGATACCCCGCCTCTGATTCCCCGCCTCTGATTCCCCGCCTCTGAATCCCCGCCTCTGATTCCCCACCTCTGATTCCCCGCCTCTGATTCCCCGCCTCTTATTCCCCGTCTATGTTTATCCACCTCTGTTTACCCGCCTGTTTCCCCGCCTCTGATTCCCCAGCTCAGATTCCCTGCCTCAGATTCCCTGCTTCTGATTCCCTGCCTCTGATTCCCTGCCTCCCTTTCCGCTCAACTTTCCTGGCCTACGTTTCCCCACATATCTTTCCCCGCCTCTGATACCCCACCTCTGATTCCCCGCCTCTGATTCCCCGCCTCTGATGATGCGCATCTGATACCCCGCCTCTGATTCCCCGCCTCTGATACCCTGCCTCTGATAACTTTTTACTGATTCCCTGCCTCAGATTCCCTGCATCCGATTCCCTTCCTCAGATTCCCTGCATCAGATTCCCTTCATCTGATTCCCTGCCTCTCATTCCCCGCCTCTGATTCCCCGCTACTGATCCCCACCTCTGTCTCTACGCCTCTCTTTTGCCTGCACTCTTTCCCCTCCACTCTTTCCGTGCCTCTCTTTCCCTCCCTCAATTTCAACAACTCTGTTTGATCTGTTCTGTGTACCTCATTTTCAACATACAAGTTCCAACCACTATGTTTCGCCCATCTCTTTCGCCGCCTCTATTTATGCACCTATGTTTACCCGCTTCTGTTTACCCGCCTGTTTCCCCACATCTCTTTCCCCACCTCTGATTCCACGCCTCTGATTCCCCGCCTCTCATTCCCCGCCTCTGATTCCCTGCCTCTGATTCACCGCATCCCTTTCCGCGCTACTTTCCTGGCCTACGTTTCCCCACATCTCTTTCCCCACCTCTGATTCCACGCCTCTGATTCGCCGCATCTGATTGCCCGCCTCTGATTCCCTGCCTCTGATTCCCTGCCTCTGATTCCCCACCTCTGATTCCCCTCTCTGATTCCCCGCCTCTGAGTCCCCGCCTCTGATTCCCCACCTCTGATTCCCCGCCTCTGATTCCCTGCCTCTCTTTCCCTGCCTCTATTTCCGTGCCTCTTTCTCTGCATCTAGTTTCCCACATCTCATTTCCCCCTTCTGATAACCCGCATCAGATTGCCTGCCACAGATTCCCTGCCTCAGATTCCCTGCCTCAGATTCCCTGCATCAGATTCCCTTCATCTGATTCCCTGCCTCTGATTCCCCGCCTCTGATTCCCCACCTCTGATTCCCTGCCTCAGATTCCCTGCCTCTGATTCCCTGCCTCTGATTCCCTGCCTCTGATTTCCTGCATCTGATTGCCCGCCTCTGATTCTCCGCCTCTGATTCCCCGCCTCTGATTCCCCGCCTCTGATTCCCCGCCTCTGATTCCCGCCTATGATTCCCCGCCTCTGATTCCCTGCCTCTGATAACCTGCCTCTGATTCCCTGCCTCTGATTCCCTGCCTCTGAGTCCCCACCTCTGATTCCCCGAGTCCGATTCCGCACCCATGTTTCACCGCCTCTGTTGCTCTGCTTCTGTTTTCCCGGCTCAGATTCACCGGCTCTGATTCCGCACCTCTGATTCCACGCCTCTCTTTCTGTGTCTCTGATTCCCCGCCTCCGATTCCACGCCTCTGATTACCCGCCTCTGATACCCTGCCTCTCTTTCCTCCCTCTATTTCCGTGCCTCTTTCTCTGCATCTCGTATCCCATATCTCATTTCCCCCTTCTGATAACCCGCATCAGATTCCCTGCCACAGATTCCCTGCCTCAGATACCCTGCCTCAGATTCCCTGCATCAGATTCCCTTCATCTGATTCCCTGCCTCTGATTCCCCACGGCTGATTCCCTGCCTCTGATTCCCCGCCTCTGTTTACCCGCCTGTTTCCCCCCCTCTGATTCAAGACCTCATATTCGCCGCCTCAGGTTCCCTGCCTCTGATTCCCTGCCTCTGATTCCCTGCCTCAGATTCCCTGCATCTGATTGCCCGCCTCTGAATCCCTGCCTCTGATTCCCCGCCTCTGATTCCCCGCCTCTGATTCCCCGCCTCAGATCCACCACCTCTGATTCCCCACTTCTGATTCCCCGCCTCTGATTCCCTGTCTCTGATTCCACGCCTCTGATTCCCCGCATCTGATTCCGCGCCTCTGATTCCCCGCCTCTGATACCCCGCCTCTGATTCCCCGCCTCTGTTTCCCTGCATCTGATTCCCTGCCTCAGATTCCCTGCCTCTGATTCCCCGACTCTGATTCCCCACCTCTGATTCCCCACATATGTTTACCCGCCTCTGTTTACCCGCCTGTTTTCCCGCCTCTGATTGCCCACCTCAGATTCCCTGCCTCAGATTCCCTGCCTCAGATTCCCTGCCTCTGATTCCCTGCCTCTGATTCCCTGCCTCTGATTCCCTGCATCTGATTGCCCGCCTCTGATTCTCCGCCTCTGACTCCCCGCCTCTGATTCCCCGCCTCTGATTCCCCGCCTCTGATTCCTCGCCTCTTATTCGCCGCCTCTGATTCCCTGCCTCTGATAACCTGCCTCTGATTCCCTGCCTCTGAGTCCCCACTTCTTATTCCCCGCGTCCGATTCCGCACCCATGTTTCACCGCCTCTGTTGCTCTGCTTCTGATTTCCCGGCTCAGATTCACCGGCTCTGATTCCGCACCTCTGATTCCACGCCTCTCTTTCTGTGTCTCTGATTCCCCGCCTCTGATTCCATGCCTCTGATTACCCGCCTCTGATACCCTGCCTCTGAGTCCCCACCTTTGATTCCCCGCATCCGATTCCGCACCCATGTTTCAACGCCTCTGTTGCTCTGCTTCTGATTTCCCGGCTCAGATTCACCGGCTCTGATTCCGCACCTCTGATTCCACGCCTCTCTTTCTGTGTCTCTGATTCCCCGCCTCTGATTCCACGCCTCTGAATACCAACATCTGATACCCTGCCTCTCTTTCCCTGCCTCTATTTCCGTGCCTCTTACTCTGCATCTCGTTTCCCACATCTCATTTCCCCCTTCTGATAACCCGCATCAGATTCCCTGCCACAGATTCCCTGCCTCAGATTCCCTGCCTCAGATTCCCTGCATCAGATTCCCTTCATCCGATTCCCTGCCTCTGATTCCCCGCCTCTGATTCCCTGCCTCTGATTCCCCGCCTCTGTTTACCCGCCTGTTCCCCGCCACTGATTCACCACCTCATATTCGCCGCCTCAGATTCCCTGCCTCTGATTCCCTGCCTCTGATTCCCTGCATCTGATTGGCCGCCTCTTATTCCCTGCCTCTGATTCCCTGCCTCTGATTCCCCGCCTCTGATTCCCCGCCTCTGATTTCCCACCTCTGATTCCCCACTTCAGATTCCCCGCCTCTGATTCCCAGCCTCTGATTCCACGCCTCTGATTCCCCGCCTCTGATTCCCCGCCTCTGATTCCCCGCCTTTGATACCCCACCTCTGATTCCCCGCCTCTGATTCCCTGCATCTGATTCCCCACCTCAGATTCCCCGCCTCTGATTCCCCGCCTCTGATTCCCCGCCTCTGATTCCCCGCCTCTGATTCCCCGCCTCTGATTCCCCGCCTATGTTTACCCGCCTCTGTTTACCCGCCTGTTTTCCCTCCTCTGATTCCCCACCTCAGATTCCCTGCCTCAGATTCCATGCCTCTGATTCCCTGCCTCTGATTCCCTGCTTCTGATTCCCCACCTCTGCTTCCCCACTTCTGATTCCCCGTCTCTGATTCCCCGCCTCTGATTCCCCGCCTCTGATTCAACGCCTCTGATTCCCCGCATCTGATTCCCCGCCTCTGATTCCCCACCTCTGATTGCCCGCCTCTGATTCCCTGCATCTGATTTCCCGCCTCTGATTCCCCACCTCTGATTCCCCACTTCTGATTCCCCGCCTCTGATTCCCCGCCTCTGATTCCACGCCTCTGATTCCCCGCCTCTGATTCCCCGCCTCTGACTCCCCGCCTCTGATTCCCCTCCTCAGATACCCCACCTCTGATTGCCCGCCTCTGATTCCCCGCATCTGATTCCCCGCCTCTGATTCCCCGCCTCTGAATCCACGCCTCTGATTCCGCACCTCTGATTCCCCGCCTCTCATTCCCCGCCTCTTATTCCCCGTCTATGTTTACCCGCCTCTGTTTACCCGCCTGTTTCCTCGCCTCTGATTCCCCACCTCCGATTCCGTGCCTCAGATTCCCTGCTTCTGATTCCCTGCCTCTGATTCCCTGCCTCCCTTTCCGCTCAACTTTCCTGGCCTACGTTTCCCCACATATCTTTCCCCGCCTCTGATACCCCAGCTCTGATTCCCCGCCTCTGATTCCCCGCCTCTGATGATGCGCATCTGATACCCCGCCTCTGATTCCCCGCCTCTGATACCCTGCCTCTGATAACTTTTAACTGATTCCCTGCCTCAGATTCCCTGCATCCGATTCCCTGCCTCAGATTCCCAGCATCAGATTCCCTTCAT
Organism: Narcine bancroftii; assembly: GCF_036971445.1. Lineage (NCBI taxonomy): Eukaryota > Metazoa > Chordata > Chondrichthyes > Torpediniformes > Narcinidae > Narcine > Narcine bancroftii. The sequence goes on along the minus strand of NW_027211891.1, from coordinate 523,027 downwards.
CTGATTCCCTGCCTCTGATTCCCCACCTCTGCTTCCCCACTTCTGATTCCCCGTCTCTGATTCCCCGCCTCTGATTCCCCGCCTCTGATTCAACGCCTCTGATTCCCCGCATCTGATTCCCTGCCTCTGATTCCCCACCTCTGATTGCCCACCTCTGATTCCCTGCCTCTGATTTCCTGCCTCTGATTCCCCACCTCTGATTCCCCACTTCTGATTCCCCGCCTCTGATTCCCCGCCTCTGATTCCACGCCTCTGATTCCCCGCCTCTGATTCCCCGCCTCTGATTCCCCGCCTCTGATTCCCCTCCTCAGATACCCCGTCTCTGATTCACTGCCTCTGATTCCCCGCCTCTGATTCAACGCCTCTGATTCCCCGCATCTGATTCCCCGCCTCTGATTCCCCACCTCTGATTGCCCGCCTCTGATTCCCTGCCTCTGATTTCCCGCCTCTGATTCCCCACCTCTGATTCCCCACTTCTGATTCCCCGCCTCTGATTCCCCGCCTCTGATTCCCCGCCTCGGATTCCCCGCCTCTGATTCCCCTCCTCAGATACCCCGCCTCTGATTCCCCGCCTCTGATTCCCCGCCTCTGAATCCCCGCCTCTGATTCCCCACCTCTGATTCCCCGCCTCTGATTCCCCGCCTCTTATTCCCCGTCTATGTTTATCCACCTCTGTTTACCCGCCTGTTTCCCCGCCTCTGATTCCCCAGCTCAGATTCCCTGCCTCAGATTCCCTGCTTCTGATTCCCTGCCTCTGATTCCCTGCCTCCCTTTCCGCTCAACTTTCCTGGCCTACGTTTCCCCACATATCTTTCCCCGCCTCTGATACCCCACCTCTGATTCCCCGCCTCTGATTCCCCGCCTCTGATGATGCACATCTGATACCCCGCCTCTGATTCCCCGCCTCTGATACCCTGCCTCTGATAACTTTTTACTGATTCCCTGCCTCAGATTCCCTGCATCCGATTCCCTTCCTCAGATTCCCTGCATCAGATTCCCTTCATCTGATTCCCTGCCTCTCATTCCCCGCCTCTGATTCCCCGCTACTGATCCCCACCTCTGTCTCTACGCCTCTCTTTTGCCTGCACTCTTTCCCCTCCACTCTTTCCGTGCCTCTCTTTCCCTCCCTCAATTTCAACAACTCTGTTTGATCTGTTCTGTGTACCTCCTTTTCAACATACAAGTTCCAACCACTATGTTTCGCCCATCACTTTCGCCGCCTCTATTTATGCACCTATGTTTACCCGCTTCTGTTTACCCGCCTGTTTCCCCACATCTCTTTCCCCACCTCTGATTCCACGCCTCTGATTCCCCGCCTCTCATTCCCCGCCTCTGATCCACCACCTCTGATTCCCCACTTCTGATTCCCCGCCTCTGATTCCCTGTCTCTGATTCCACGCCTCTGATTCCCCGCATATGATTCCGCGCCTCTGATTCCCCGCCTCTGATACCCCGCCTCTGATTCCCCGCCTCTGTTTCCCTGCATCTTATTCCCTGCCTCAGATTCCCTGCCTCTGATTCCCCGACTCTGATTCCCAGCCTCTGATTCCCCGCCTCTGATTCCCCGCCTCTGATTCCCCACCTATGTTTACCCGCCTCTGTTTACCCGCCTGTTTTCCCGCCTCTGATTGCCCACCTCAGATTCCCTGCCTCAGATTCCCTGCCTCAGATTCCCTGCCTCTGATTCCCTGCCTCTGATTGCCCGCCTCTGATAACCTGCCTCTGATTCCCCGCCTCAGATTCCCCACCTCTGATTCCCCACTTCTGATTCCCCGCCTCTGATTCCCGCGTCTGATTCCCCGCCTCGAAATCACCGCCTCTGATTCCCCGCCTCTGATTCCCCGCCTCTGATTCCCTGCATCTGATTCCCCGCCTCAGATTCCCCGCCTCTGATTCCCCGACTCTGATTCCCCACTTCTGATTGCCCGCCTCTGATTCCACGCCTCCGATTCCCCGCCTCTGATTCCCCACCTCTGATTCCCCACTTCTGATTCCCCACCTCTGATTCCCCGCCTCTGATTCCACGCCTCTGATTCCCCACCTCTGATTCCCCGCATCTGATTCCCCGCCTCTGATTCCCCGCCTCAGATTCCCCGCCTCTGATTCCCCGCCTCTGATTCCCCACCTCTGATTCCCTGCATCAGATTCCCTTCATCTGATTCCCTGCCTCTGATTCCCCGCCTCTGAATCCCCACCTCTGAGTCCCTGCCTCAGATTCCCTGCCTCTGATTCTCTGCCTCTGATTCCCTGCCTCTGATTCCCTTCATCTGATTGCCCGCCTCTGATTCTCCGCCTCTGACTCCCCTCCTCTGATTCCCCGCCTCTGATTCCCCGCCTCTGATTCCTCGCCTCTTATTCCCCGCCTCTGATTCCCTGCCTCTGATAACCTGCCTCTGAGTCCCTGCCTCTGAGTCCCCACTTCTTATTCCCCGCGTCCGATTCCGCACCCATGTTTCACCGCCTCTGTTGCTCTGCTTCTGATTTCCCGGCTCAGATTCACCGGCTCTGATTCCGCACCTCTGATTCCACGCCTCTCTTTCTGTGTCTCTGATTCCCCGCCTCTGATTCCACGCCTCTGATTACCCGCCTCTGATACCCTGCCTCTGAGTCCCCACCTTTGATTCCCCGCGTCCGAGTCCGCACCCATGTTTCAACGCCTCTGTTGCTCTGCTTCTGATTTCCCGGCTCAGATTCACCGGCTCTGATTCCGCACCTCTGATTCCACGCCTCTCTTTCTGTGTCTCTGATTCCCCGCCTCTGATTCCACGCCTCTGAATACCAACATCTGATACCCTGCCTCTCTTTCCCTGCCTCTATTTCCGTGCCTCTTACTCTGCATCTCGTTTCCCACATCTCATTTCCCCCTTCTGATAACCCGCATCAGATTCCCTGCCACCGATTCCCTGCCTCAGATTCCCTGCCTCAGATTCCCTGCATCAGATTCCCTTCATCCGATTCCCTGCCTCTGATTCCCCGCCTCTGATTCCCTGCCTCTGATTCCCCGCCTCTGTTTACCCGCCTGTTCCCCGCCACTGATTCACCACCTCATATTCGCCGCCTCAGATTCCCTGCCTCTGATTCCCTGCCTCTGATTCCCTGCATCTGATTGGCCGCCTCTGATTCCCTGCCTCTGATTCCCCGCCTCTGATTCCCCGCCTCTGATTCCCCGCCTCTGATTTCCCACCTCTGATTCCCCACTTCAGATTCCCCGCCTCTGAATCCCCGCCTCTGATTCCACGCCTCTGATTCCCCGCCTCTGATTCCCCGCCTCTGATTCCCCGCCTTTGATACCCCACCTCTGATTCCCCGCCTCTGATTCCCTGCATCTGATTCCCCACCTCAGATTCCCCGCCTCTGATTCCCCGCCTCTGATTCCCCGCTTCTGATTCCCTGCCTCTGATTCCCCGCCTCTGATTCCCCGCCTATGTTTACCCGCCTCTGTTTACCCGCCTGTTTTCCCGCCTCTGATTCCCCACCTCAGATTCCCTGCCTCAGATTCCATGCCTCTGATTCCCTGCCTCTGATTCCCTGCCTCTGAATCCCCACCTCTGCTTCCCCACTTCTGATTCCCCGTCTCTGATTCCCCGCCTCTGATTCCCCACCTCTGATTCAACGCCTCTGATTCCCCGCATCTGATTCCCCGCCTCTGATTCCCCACCTCTGATTGCCCGCCTCTGATTCCCTGCATCTGATTTCCCACCTCTGATTCCCCACCTCTGATTCCCCACTTCTGATTCCCCGCCTCTGATTCCCCGCCTCTGATTCCACGCCTCTGATTCCCCGCCTCTGATTCCCCGCCTCTGATTCCCCGCCTCTGATTCCCCTCCTCAGATACCCCACCTCTGATTGCCCGCCTCTGATTCCCCGCATCTGATTCCCCGCCTCTGATTCCCCGCCTCTGAATCCACGCCTCTGATTCCGCACCTCAGATTCCCCGCCTCTGATTCCCCGCCTCTTATTCCCCGTCTATGTTTACCCGCCTCTGTTTACCCGCCTGTTTCCTCGCCTCTGATTCCCCACCTCAGATTCCGTGCCTCAGATTCCCTGCTTCTGATTCCCTGCCTCTGATTCCCTGCCTCCCTTTCCGCTCAACTTTCCTGGCCTACGTTTCCCCACATATCTTTCCCCGCCTCTGATACCCCAGCTCTGATTCCCCGCCTCTGATTCCCCGCCTCTGATGATGCGCATCTGATACCCCGCCTCTGATTCCCCGCCTCTGATACCCTGCCTCTGATAACTTTTAACTGATTCCCTGCCTCAGATTCCCTGCATCCGATTCCCTGCCTCAGATTCCCTGCATCAGATTCCCTTCATCTGATTCCCTGCCTCTGATTCCCCACCTCTGCTTCCCCACTTCTGATTCCCCGTCTCTGATTCCCCGCCTCTGATTCCCCGCCTCTGATTCAACGCCTCTGATTCCCCGCATCTGATTCCCTGCCTCTGATTCCCCACCTCTGATTGCCCGCCTCTGATTCCCTGCCTCTGATTTCCTGCCTCTGATTCCCCACCTCTGATTCCCCACTTCTGATTCCCCGCCTCTGATTCCCCGCCTCTGATTCCACGCCTCTGATTCCCTGCCTCTGATTCCCCGCCTCTGATTCCCCGCCTCTGATTCCCCTCCTCAGATACCCCGTCTCTGATTCACTGCCTCTGATTCCCCGCCTCTGATTCAACGCCTCTGATTCCCCGCATCTGATTCCCCGCCTCTGATTCCCCACCTCTGATTGCCCGCCTCTGATTCCCTGCCTCTGATTTCCCGCCTCTGATTCCCCACCTCTGATTCCCCACTTCTGATTCCCCGCCTCTGATTCCCCGCCTCTGATTCCACGCCTCTGATTCCCCGCCTCTGATTCCCCGCCTCTGACTCCCCGCCTCTGATTCCCCGCCTCTGATTCCCCGCCTCTGATTCCCCGCCTCTGATTCCCCGCCTATGTTTACCCGCCTCTGTTTACCCGCCTGTTTTCCCGCCTCTGATTCCCCACCTCAGATTCCCTGCCTCAGATTCCATGCCTCTGATTCCATGCCTCTGATTCCCTGCCTCTGATTCCCCACCTCTGCTTCCCCACTTCTGATTCCCCGTCTCTGATTCCCCGCCTCTGATTCCCCGCCTCTGATTCAACGCCTCTGATTCCCCGCATCTGATTCCCCGCCTCTGATTCCCCACCTCTGATTGCCCGCCTCTGATTCCCTGCATCTGATTTCCCGCCTCTGATTCCCCACCTCTGATTCCCCACTTCTGATTCCCCGCCTCTGATTCCCCGCCTCTGATTCCACGCCTCTGATTCCCCGCCTCTGATTCCCCGCCTCTGATTCCCCGCCTCTGATTCCCCTCCTCAGATACCCCACCTCTGATTGCCCGCCTCTGATTCCCCGCATCTGATTCCCCGCCTCTGATTCCCCGCCTCTGAATCCACGCCTCTGATTCCGCACCTCTGATTCCCCGCCTCTGATTCCCTGCCTCTTATTCCCCGTCTATGTTTACCCGCCTCTGTTTACCCGCCTGTTTCCTCGCCTCTGATTCCCCACCTCAGATTCCGTTCCTCAGATTCCCTGCTTCTGATTCCCTGCCTCTGATTCCCTGCCTCCCTTTCCGCTCAACTTTCCTGGCCTACGTTTCCCCACATATCTTTCCCCGCCTCTGATACCCCAGCTCTGATTCCCCGCCTCTGATTCCCCGCCTCTGATGATGCGCATCTGATACCCCGCCTCTGATTCCCCGCCTCTGATACCCTGCCTCTGATAACTTTTAACTGATTCCCTGCCTCAGATTCCCTGCATCCGATTCCCTGCCTCAGATTCCCTGCATCAGATTCCCTTCATCTGATTCCCTGCCTCTGATTCCCCACCTCTGCTTCCCCACTTCTGATTCCCCGTCTCTGATTCCCCGCCTCTGATTCCCCGCCTCTGATTCAACGCCTCTGATTCCCCGCATCTGATTCCCTGCCTCTGATTCCCCACCTCTGATTGCCCGCCTCTGATTCCCTGCCTCTGATTTCCTGCCTCTGATTCCCCACCTCTGATTCCCCACTTCTGATTCCCCGCCTCTGATTCCCCGCCTCTGATTCCACGCCTCTGATTCCCCGCCTCTGATTCCCCGCCTCTGATTCCCCGCCTCTGATTCCCCTCCTCAGATACCCCGTGTCTGATTCACTGCCTCTGATTCCCCGCCTCGGATTCCCCGCCTCTGATTCCCCTCCTCAGATACCCCGCCTCTGATTCCCCGCCTCTGATTCCCCGCCTCTGAATCCCCGCCTCTGATTCCCCACCTCTGATTCCCCGCCTCTGATTCCCCGCCTCTTATTCCCCGTCTATGTTTATCCACCTCTGTTTACCCGCCTGTTTCCCCGCCTCTGATTCCCCAGCTCAGATTCCCTGCCTCAGATTCCCTGCTTCTGATTCCCTGCCTCTGATTCCCTGCCTCCCTTTCCGCTCAACTTTCCTGGCCTACGTTTCCCCACATATCTTTCCCCGCCTCTGATACCCCACCTCTGATTCCCCACCTCTGATTCCCCGCCTCTGATGATGCGCATCTGATACCCCGCCTCTGATTCCCCGCCTCTGATACCCTGCCTCTGATAACTTTTTACTGATTCCCTGCCTCAGATTCCCTGCATCCGATTCCCTTCCTCAGATTCCCTGCATCAGATTCCCTTCATCTGATTCCCTGCCTCTCATTCCCCGCCTCTGATTCCCCGCTACTGATCCCCACCTCTGTCTCTACTCCTCTCTTTTGCCTGCACTCTTTCCCCTCCACTCTTTCCGTGCCTCTCTTTCCCTCCCTCAATTTCAACAACTCTGTTTGATCTGTTCTGTATACCTCATTTTCAACATACAAGTTCCAACCACTATGTTTCGCCCATCTCTTTCGCCGCCTCTATTTATGCACCTATGTTTACCCGCTTCTGTTTACCCGCCTGTTTCCCCACATCTCTTTCCCCACCTCTGATTCCACGCCTCTGATTCCCCGCCTCTCATTCCCCGCCTCTGATTCCCTGCCTCTGATTCACCGCCTCCCTTTTCGCGCTACTTTCCTGGCCTACGTTTCCCCACATCTCTTTCCCCACCTCTGATTCCACGCCTCTGATTCGCCGCATCTGATTGCCCGCCTCTGATTCCCTGCCTCTGATTCCCTGCCTCTGATTCCCCACCTCTGATTCCCCTCTCTGATTCCCCGCCTCTGATTCCCCACCTCTGATTCCCCACCTCTGATTCCCCGCCTCTGATTCCCTGCCTCTCTTTCCCTGCCTCTATTTCCGTGCCTCTTTCTCTGCATCTAGTTTCCCACATCTCATTTCCCCCTTCTGATAACCCGCATCAGATTCCCTGCCACAGATTCCCTGCCTCAGATTCCCTGCCTCAGATTCCCTGCATCAGATTCCCTTCATCTGATTCCCTGCCTCTGATTCCCCGCCTCTGATTCCCCACCTCTGATTCCCTGCCTCAGATTCCCTGCATCTGATTCCCTGCCTCTGATTCCCTGCCTCTGATTTCCTGCATCTGATTGCCCGCCTCTGATTCTCCGCCTCTGATTCCCCGCCTCTGATTCCCCGCCTCTGATTCCCCGCCTCTGATTCCCCGCCTATGATTCCCCGCCTCTGATTCCCTGCCTCTGATAACCTGCCTCTGATTCCCTGCCTCTGATTCCCTGCCTCTGAGTCCCCACCTCTGATTCCCCGAGTCCGATTCCGCAACCATGTTTCACCGCCTCTGTTGCTCTGCTTCTGTTTTCCCGGCTCAGATTCACCGGCTCTGATTCCGCACCTCTGATTCCACGCCTCTCTTTCTGTGTCTCTGATTCCCCGCCTCCGATTCCACGCCTCTGATTACCCGCCTCTGATATCCTGCCTCTCTTTCCTCCCTCTATTTCCGTGCCTCTTTCTCTTCATCTCGTTTCCCATATCTCATTTCCCCCTTCTGATAACCCGCATCAGATTCCCTGCCACAGATTCCCTGCCTCAGATTCCCTGCCTCAGATTCCCTGCATCAGATTCCCTTCATCCGATTCCCTGCCTCTGATTCCCCGCCTCTGATTCCCTGCCTCTGATTCCCCGCCTCTGTTTACCCGCCTGTTCCCCGCCACTGATTCACCACCTCATATTCGCCGCCTCAGATTCCCTGCCTCTGATTCCCTGCCTCTGATTCCCTGCATCTGATTGGCCGCCTCTGATTCCCTGCCTCTGATTCCCCGCCTCTGATTCCCCGCCTCTGATTCCCCGCCTCTGATTTCCCACCTCTGATTCCCCACTTCAGATTCCCCGCCTCTGATTCCCCGCCTCTGATTCCACGCCTCTGATTCCCCGCCTCTGATTCCCCGCCTCTGATTCCCCGCCTTTGATACCCCACCTCTGATTCCCCGCCTCTGATTCCCTGCATCTGATTCCCCACCTCAGATTCCCCGCCTCTGATTCCCCGCCTCTGATTCCCCGCTTCTGATTCCCTGCCTCTGATTCCCCGCCTCTGATTCCCCGCCTATGTTTACCCGCCTCTGTTTACCCGCCTGTTTTCCCGCCTCTGATTCCCCACCTCAGATTCCCTGCCTCAGATTCCATGCCTCTGATTCCCTGCCTCTGATTCCCTGCCTCTGAATCCCCACCTCTGCTTCCCCACTTCTGATTCCCCGTCTCTGATTCCCCGCCTCTGATTCCCCACCTCTGATTCAACGCCTCTGATTCCCCGCATCTGATTCCCCGCCTCTGATTCCCCACCTCTGATTGCCCGCCTCTGATTCCCTGCATCTGATTTCCCGCCTCTGATTCCCCACCTCTGATTCCCCACTTCTGATTCCCCGCCTCTGATTCCCCGCCTCTGATTCCACGCCTCTGATTCCCCGCCTCTGATTCCCCGCCTCTGATTCCCCGCCTCTGATTCCCCTCCTCAGATACCCCACCTCTGATTGCCCGCCTCTGATTCCCCGCATCTGATTCCCCGCCTCTGATTCCCCGCCTCTGAATCCACGCCTCTGATTCCGCACCTCAGATTCCCCGCCTCTGATTCCCCGCCTCTTATTCCCCGTCTATGTTTACCCGCCTCTGTTTACCCGCCTGTTTCCTCGCCTCTGATTCCCCACCTCAGATTCCGTGCCTCAGAATCCCTGCTTCTGATTCCCTGCCTCTGATTCCCTGCCTCCCTTTCCGCTCAACTTTCCTGGCCTACGTTTCCCCACATATCTTTCCCCGCCTCTGATACCCCAGCTCTGATTCCCCGCCTCTGATTCCCCGCCTCTGATGATGCGCATCTGATACCCCGCCTCTGATTCCCCGCCTCTGATACCCTGCCTCTGATAACTTTTAACTGATTCCCTGCCTCAGATTCCCTGCATCCGATTCCCTGCCTCAGATTCCCTGCATCAGATTCCCTTCATCTGATTCCCTGCCTCCGATTCCCCACCTCTGCTTCCCCACTTCTGATTCCCCGTCTCTGATTCCCCGCCTCTGATTCCCCGCCTCTGATTCAACGCCACTGATTCCCCGCATCTGATTCCCTGCCTCTGATTCCCCACCTCTGATTGCCCGCCTCTGATTCCCTGCCTCTGATTTCCTGCCTCTGATTCCCCACCTCTGATTCCCCACTTCTGATTCCCCGCCTCTGATTCCCCGCCTCTGATTCCACGCCTCTGATTCCCCACCTCTGATTCCCCGCCTCTGATTCCCCGCCTCTGATTCCCCTCCTCAGATACCCCGTCTCTGATTCACTGCCTCTGATTCCCAGCCTCTGATTCAACGCCTCTGATTCCCCGCATCTGATTCCCCGCCTCTGATTCCCCACCTCTGATTGCCCGCCTCTGATTCCCTGCCTCTGATTTCCCGCCTCTGATTCCCCACCTCTGATTCCCCACTTCTGATTCCCCGCCTCTGATTCCCCGCCTCTGATTCCACGCCTCTGATTCCCCGCCTCTGATTCCCCGCCTCTGACTCCCCGCCTCTGATTCCCCGCCTCTGATTCCCCGCCTCTGATTCCCCGCCTCTGATTCCCCGCCTATGTTTACCCGCCTCTGTTTACCCGCCTGTTTTCCCGCCTCTGATTCCCCACCTCAGATTCCCTGCCTCAGATTCCATGCCTCTGATTCCCTGCCTCTGATACCCTGCCTCTGATTCCCCACCTCTGCTTCCCCACTTCTGATTCCCCGTCTCTGATTCCCCGCCTCTGATTCCCCGCCTCTGATTCAACGCCTCTGATTCCCCGCATCTGATTCCCCGCCTCTGATTCCCCACCTCTGATTGCCCGCCTCTGATTCCCTGCATCTGATTTCCCGCCTCTGATTCCCCACCTCTGATTCCCCACTTCTGATTCCCCGCCTCTGATACCCCGCCTCTGATTCCACGCCTCTGATTCCCCGCCTCTGATTCCCCGCCTCTGATTCCCCGCCTCTGATTCCCCTCCTCAGATACCCCACCTCTGATTGCCCGCCTCTGATTCCCCGCATCTGATTCCCCGCCTCTGATTCCCCGCCTCTGAATCCACGCCTCTGATTCCGCACCTCTGATTCCCCGCCTCTGATTCCCCGCCTCTTATTCCCCGTCTATGTTTACCCGCCTCTGTTTACCCGCCTGTTTCCTCGCCTCTGATTCCCCACCTCAGATTCCGTGCCTCAGATTCCCTGCTTCTGATTCCCTGCCTCTGATTCCCTGCCTCCCTTTCCGCTCAACTTTCCTGGCCTACGTTTCCCCACATATCTTTCCCCGCCTCTGATACCCCAGCTCTGATTCCCCGCCTCTGATTCCCCGCCTCTGATGATGCGCATCTGATACCCCGCCTCTGATTCCCCGCCTCTGATACCCTGCCCCTGATAACTTTTAACTGATTCCCTGCCTCAGATTCCCTGCATCCGATTCCCTGCCTCAGATTCCCTGCATCAGATTCCCTTCATCTGATTCCCTGCCTCTGATTCCCCACCTCTGCTTCCCCACTTCTGATTCCCCGTCTCTGATTCCCCGCCTCTGATTCCCCGCCTCTGATTCAACGCCTCTGATTCCCCGCATCTGATTCCCTGCCTCTGATTCCCCACCTCTGATTGCCCGCCTCTGATTCCCTGCCTCTGATTTCCTGCCTCTGATTCCCCACCTCTGATTCCCCACTTCTGATTCCCCGCCTCTGATTCCCCGCCTCTGATTCCACGCCTCTGATTCCCCGCCTCTGATTCCCCGCCTCTGATTCCCCGCCTCTGATTCCCCTCCTCAGATACCCCGTGTCTGATTCACTGCCTCTGATTCCGCGCCTCTGATTCAACGCCTCTGATTCCCCGCATCTGATTCCCCGCCTCTGATTCCCCACCTCTGATTGCCCGCCTCTGATTCCCTGCCTCTGATTTCCCGCCTCTGATTCCCCACCTCTGATTCCCCACTTCTGATTCCCCGCCTCTGATTCCCCGCCTCTGATTCCACGCCTCTGATTCCCCGCCTCTGATTCCCCGCCTCGGATTCCCCGCCTCTGATTCCCCTCCTCAGATACCCCGCCTCTGATTCCCCGCCTCTGATTCCCCGCCTCTGAATCCCCGCCTCTGATTCCCCACCTCTGATTCCCCGCCTCTGATTCCCCGCCTCTTATTCCCCGTCTATGTTTATCCACCTCTGTTTACCCGCCTGTTTCCCCGCCTCTGATTCCCCAGCTCAGATTCCCTGCCTCAGATTCCCTGCTTCTGATTCCCTGCCTCTGATTCCCTGCCTCCCTTTCCGCTCAACTTTCCTGGCCTACGTTTCCCCACATATCTTTGCCCGCCTCTGATACCCCACCTCTGATTCCCCGCCTCTGATTCCCCGCCTCTGATGATGCGCATCTGATACCCCGCCTCTGATTCCCCGCCTCTGATACCCTGCCTCTGATAACTTTTTACTGATTCCCTGCCTCAGATTCCCTGCATCCGATTCCCTTCCTCAGATTCCCTGCATCAGATTCCCTTCATCTGATTCCCTGCCTCTCATTCCCCGCCTCTGATTCCCCGCTACTGATCCCCACCTCTGTCTCTACTCCTCTCTTTTGCCTGCACTCTTTCCCCTCCACTCTTTCCGTGCCTCTCTGTCCCTCCCTCAATTTCAATAACTCTGTTTGATCTGTTCTGTATACCTCATTTTCAACATACAAGTTCCAACCACTATGTTTCGCCCATCTCTTTCGCCGCCTCTATTTATGCACCTATGTTTACCCGCTTCTGTTTACCCGCCTGTTTCCCCACATCTCTTTCCCCACCTCTGATTCCACGCCTCTGATTCCCTGCCTCTCATTCCCCGCCTCTGATTCCCTGCCTCTGATTCACCGCCTCCCTTTTCGCGCTACTTTCCTGGCCTACGTTTCCCCACATCTCTTTCCCCACCTCTGATTCCACGCCTCTGATTCGCCGCATCTGATTGCCCGCCTCTGATTCCCTGCCTCTGATTCCCTGCCTCTGATTCCCCACCTCTGATTCCCCTCTCTGATTCCCCGCCTCTGATTCCCCACCTCTGATTCCCCACCTCTGATTCCCCGCCTCTGATTCCCTGCCTCTCTTTCCCTGCCTCTATTTCCGTGCCTCTTTCTCTGCATCTAGTTTCCCACATCTCATTTCCCCCTTCTGATAACCCGCATCAGATTCCCTGCCACAGATTCCCTGCCTCAGATTCCCTGCCTCAGATTCCCTGCATCAGATTCCCTTCATCTGATTCCCTGCCTCTGATTCCCCGCCTCTGATTCCCCACCTCTGATTCCCTGCCTCAGATTCCCTGCATCTGATTCCCTGCCTCTGATTCCCTGCCTCTGATTTCCTGCATCTGATTGCCCGCCTCTGATTCTCCGCCTCTGATTCCCCGCCTCTGATTCCCCGCCTCTGATTCCCCGCCTCTGATTCCCCGCCTATGATTCCCCGCCTCTGATTCCCTGCCTCTGATAACCTGCCTCTGATTCCCTGCCTCTGATTCCCTGCCTCTGAGTCCCCACCTCTGATTCCCCGAGTCCGATTCCGCACCCATGTTTCACCGCCTCTGTTGCTCTGCTTCTGTTTTCCCGGCTCAGATTCACCGGCTCTGATTCCGCACCTCTGATTCCACGCCTCTCTTTCTGTGTCTCTGATTCCCCGCCTCCGATTCCACGCCTCTGATTACCCGCCTCTGATACCCTGCCTCTCTTTCCTCCCTCTATTTCCGTGCCTCTTTCTCTGCATCTCGTTTCCCATATCTCATTTCCCCCTTCTGATAACCCGCATCAGATTCCCTGCCACAGATTCCCAGCCTCAGATACCCCGCCTCTGATTCCCCGCCTCTGAATCCACGCCTCTGATTCCCCACCTCTGATTCCCCACTTCTGATTCCCCGCCTCTGATTCCCCGCCTCTGATTCCACGCCTCTGATTCCCCACCTCTGATTCCCCGCCTCTGATTCCCCGCCTCTGATTCCCCTCCTCAGATACCCCGTCTCTGATTCACTGCCTCTGATTCCCAGCCTCTGATTCAACGCCTCTGATTCCCCGCATCTGATTCCCCGCCTCTGATTCCCCACCTCTGATTGCCCGCCTCTGATTCCCTGCCTCTGATTTCCCGCCTCTGATTCCCCACCTCTGATTCCCCACTTCTGATTCCCCGCCTCTGATTCCCCGCCTCTGATTCCACGCCTCTGATTCCCCGCCTCTGATTCCCCGCCTCTGACTCCCCGCCTCTGATTCCCCGCCTCTGATTCCCCGCCTCTGATTCCCCGCCTCTGATTCCCCGCCTATGTTTACCCGCCTCTGTTTACCCGCCTGTTTTCCCGCCTCTGATTCCCCACCTCAGATTCCCTGCCTCAGATTCCATGCCTCTGATTCCCTGCCTCTGATACCCTGCCTCTGATTCCCCACCTCTGCTTCCCCACTTCTGATTCCCCGTCTCTGATTCCCCGCCTCTGATTCCCCGCCTCTGATTCAACGCCTCTGATTCCCCGCATCTGATTCCCCGCCTCTGATTCCCCACCTCTGATTGCCCGCCTCTGATTCCCTGCATCTGATTTCCCGCCTCTGATTCCCCACCTCTGATTCCCCACTTCTGATTCCCCGCCTCTGATACCCCGCCTCTGATTCCACGCCTCTGATTCCCCGCCTCTGATTCCCCGCCTCTGATTCCCCGCCTCTGATTCCCCTCCTCAGATACCCCACCTCTGATTGCCCGCCTCTGATTCCCCGCATCTGATTCCCCGCCTCTGATTCCCCGCCTCTGAATCCACGCCTCTGATTCCGCACCTCTGATTCCCCGCCTCTGATTCCCCGCCTCTTATTCCCCGTCTATGTTTACCCGCCTCTGTTTACCCGCCTGTTTCCTCGCCTCTGATTCCCCACCTCAGATTCCGTGCCTCAGATTCCCTGCTTCTGATTCCCTGCCTCTGATTCCCTGCCTCCCTTTCCGCTCAACTTTCCTGGCCTACGTTTCCCCACATATCTTTCCCCGCCTCTGATACCCCAGCTCTGATTCCCCGCCTCTGATTCCCCGCCTCTGATGATGCGCATCTGATACCCCGCCTCTGATTCCCCGCCTCTGATACCCTGCCCCTGATAACTTTTAACTGATTCCCTGCCTCAGATTCCCTGCATCCGATTCCCTGCCTCAGATTCCCTGCATCAGATTCCCTTCATCTGATTCCCTGCCTCTGATTCCCCACCTCTGCTTCCCCACTTCTGATTCCCCGTCTCTGATTCCCCGCCTCTGATTCCCCGCCTCTGATTCAACGCCTCTGATTCCCCGCATCTGATTCCCTGCCTCTGATTCCCCACCTCTGATTGCCCGCCTCTGATTCCCTGCCTCTGATTTCCTGCCTCTGATTCCCCACCTCTGATTCCCCACTTCTGATTCCCCGCCTCTGATTCCCCGCCTCTGATTCCACGCCTCTGATTCCCCGCCTCTGATTCCCCGCCTCTGATTCCCCGCCTCTGATTCCCCTCCTCAGATACCCCGTGTCTGATTCACTGCCTCTGATTCCGCGCCTCTGATTCAACGCCTCTGATTCCCCGCATCTGATTCCCCGCCTCTGATTCCCCACCTCTGATTGCCCGCCTCTGATTCCCTGCCTCTGATTTCCCGCCTCTGATTCCCCACCTCTGATTCCCCACTTCTGATTCCCCGCCTCTGATTCCCCGCCTCTGATTCCACGCCTCTGATTCCCCGCCTCTGATTCCCCGCCTCGGATTCCCCGCCTCTGATTCCCCTCCTCAGATACCCCGCCTCTGATTCCCCGCCTCTGATTCCCCGCCTCTGAATCCCCGCCTCTGATTCCCCACCTCTGATTCCCCGCCTCTGATTCCCCGCCTCTTATTCCCCGTCTATGTTTATCCACCTCTGTTTACCCGCCTGTTTCCCCGCCTCTGATTCCCCAGCTCAGATTCCCTGCCTCAGATTCCCTGCTTCTGATTCCCTGCCTCTGATTCCCTGCCTCCCTTTCCGCTCAACTTTCCTGGCCTACGTTTCCCCACATATCTTTGCCCGCCTCTGATACCCCACCTCTGATTCCCCGCCTCTGATTCCCCGCCTCTGATGATGCGCATCTGATACCCCGCCTCTGATTCCCCGCCTCTGATACCCTGCCTCTGATAACTTTTTACTGATTCCCTGCCTCAGATTCCCTGCATCCGATTCCCTTCCTCAGATTCCCTGCATCAGATTCCCTTCATCTGATTCCCTGCCTCTCATTCCCCGCCTCTGATTCCCCGCTACTGATCCCCACCTCTGTCTCTACTCCTCTCTTTTGCCTGCACTCTTTCCCCTCCACTCTTTCCGTGCCTCTCTGTCCCTCCCTCAATTTCAATAACTCTGTTTGATCTGTTCTGTATACCTCATTTTCAACATACAAGTTCCAACCACTATGTTTCGCCCATCTCTTTCGCCGCCTCTATTTATGCACCTATGTTTACCCGCTTCTGTTTACCCGCCTGTTTCCCCACATCTCTTTCCCCACCTCTGATTCCACGCCTCTGATTCCCTGCCTCTCATTCCCCGCCTCTGATTCCCTGCCTCTGATTCACCGCCTCCCTTTTCGCGCTACTTTCCTGGCCTACGTTTCCCCACATCTCTTTCCCCACCTCTGATTCCACGCCTCTGATTCGCCGCATCTGATTGCCCGCCTCTGATTCCCTGCCTCTGATTCCCTGCCTCTGATTCCCCACCTCTGATTCCCCTCTCTGATTCCCCGCCTCTGATTCCCCACCTCTGATTCCCCACCTCTGATTCCCCGCCTCTGATTCCCTGCCTCTCTTTCCCTGCCTCTATTTCCGTGCCTCTTTCTCTGCATCTAGTTTCCCACATCTCATTTCCCCCTTCTGATAACCCGCATCAGATTCCCTGCCACAGATTCCCTGCCTCAGATTCCCTGCCTCAGATTCCCTGCATCAGATTCCCTTCATCTGATTCCCTGCCTCTGATTCCCCGCCTCTGATTCCCCACCTCTGATTCCCTGCCTCAGATTCCCTGCATCTGATTCCCTGCCTCTGATTCCCTGCCTCTGATTTCCTGCATCTGATTGCCCGCCTCTGATTCTCCGCCTCTGATTCCCCGCCTCTGATTCCCCGCCTCTGATTCCCCGCCTCTGATTCCCCGCCTATGATTCCCCGCCTCTGATTCCCTGCCTCTGATAACCTGCCTCTGATTCCCTGCCTCTGATTCCCTGCCTCTGAGTCCCCACCTCTGATTCCCCGAGTCCGATTCCGCACCCATGTTTCACCGCCTCTGTTGCTCTGCTTCTGTTTTCCCGGCTCAGATTCACCGGCTCTGATTCCGCACCTCTGATTCCACGCCTCTCTTTCTGTGTCTCTGATTCCCCGCCTCCGATTCCACGCCTCTGATTACCCGCCTCTGATACCCTGCCTCTCTTTCCTCCCTCTATTTCCGTGCCTCTTTCTCTGCATCTCGTTTCCCATATCTCATTTCCCCCTTCTGATAACCCGCATCAGATTCCCTGCCACAGATTCCCTGCCTCAGATACCCCGCCTCTGATTCCCCGCCTCTGAATCCACGCCTCTGATTCCGCACCTCTGATTCCCCGCCTCTCATTCCCCGCCTCTTATTCCCCGTCTATGTTTACCCGCCTCTGTTTACCCGCCTGTTTCCTCGCCTCTGATTCCCCACCTCCGATTCCGTGCCTCAGATTCCCTGCTTCTGATTCCCTGCCTCTGATTCCCTGCCTCCCTTTCCGCTCAACTTTCCTGGCCTACGTTTCCCCACGTATCTTTCCTCGCCTCTGATACCCCAGCTCTGATTCCCCGCCTCTGATTCCCCGCCTCTGATGATGCGCATCTGATACCCCGCCTCTGATTCCCCGCCTCTGATACCCTGCCTCTGATAACTTTTAACTGATTCCCTGCCTCAGATTCCCCACCTCTGCTTCCCCACTTCTGATTCCCCGTCTCTGATTCCCCGCCTCTGATTCCCCGCCTCTGATTCAACGCCTCTGATTCCCCGCATCTGATTCCCTTCCTCTGATTCCCCACCTCTGATTGCCCACCTTTGATTCCCTGCCTCTGATTTCCTGCCTCTGATTCCCCACCTCTGATTCCCCACTTCTGATTCCCCGCCTCAGATTCCCCGCCTCTGATTCCACGCCTCTGATTCCCCGCCTCTGATTCCCCGCCTCTGATTCCCCGCCTCTGATTCCCCTCCTCAGATACCCCGTCTCTGATTCACTGCCTCTGATTCCCCGCCTCTGATTCAATGCCTCTGATTCCCCGCATCTGATTCCCCGCCTCTGATTCCCCACCTCTGATTGCCCGCCTCTGATTCCCTGCCTCTGATTTCCCGCCTCTGATTCCCCACCTCTGATTCCCCACTTCTGATTCCCCGCCTCTGATTCCCCGCCTCTGATTCCCCGCCTCGGATTCCCCGCCTCTGATTCCCCTCCTCAGATACCCCGCCTCTGATTCCCCGCCTCTGATTCCCCGCCTCTGAATCCCCGCCTCTGATTCCCCACCTCTGATTCCCCGCCTCTGATTCCCCGCCTCTTATTCCCCGTCTATGTTTATCCACCTCTGTTTACCCGCCTGTTTCCCCGCCTCTGATTCCCCAGCTCAGATTCCCTGCCTCAGATTCCCTGCTTCTGATTCCCTGCCTCTGATTCCCTGCCTCCCTTTCCGCTCAACTTTCCTGGCCTACGTTTCCCCACATATCTTTCCCCGCCTCTGATACCCCACCTCTGATTCCCCGCCTCTGATTCCCCGCCTCTGATGATGCACATCTGATACCCCGCCTCTGATTCCCCGCCTCTGATACCCTGCCTCTGATAACTTTTTACTGATTCCCTGCCTCAGATTCCCTGCATCCGATTCCCTTCCTCAGATTCCCTGCATCAGATTCCCTTCATCTGATTCCCTGCCTCTCATTCCCCGCCTCTGATTCCCCGCTACTGATCCCCACCTCTGTCTCTACGCCTCTCTTTTGCCTGCACTATTTCCCCTCCACTCTTTCCGTGCCTCTCTTTCCCTCCCTCAATTTCAACAACTCTGTTTGATCTGTTCTGTGTACCTCATTTTCAACATACGAGTTCCAACCACTATGTTTCGCCCATCTCTTTCGCCGCCTCTATTTATGCACCTATGTTTACCCGCTTCTGTTTACCCGCCTGTTTCCCCACATCTCTTTCCCCACCTCTGATTCCACGCCTCTGATTCCCCGCCTCTCATTCCCCGACTCTGATCCACCACCTCTGATTCCCCACTTCTGATTCCCCGCCTCTGATTCCCTGTCTCTGATTCCATGCCTCTGATTCCCCGCATCTGATTCCGCGCCTCTGATTCCCCGCCTCTGATACCCCGCCTCTGATTCCCCGATTCTGTTTCCCTGCATCTGATTCCCTGCCTCAGATTCCCTGCCTCTGATTCCCCGACTCTGATTCCCAGCCTCTGATTCCCCGCCTCTGATTCCCCGCCTCTGATTCCCCACCTATGTTTACCCGCCTCTGTTTACCCGCCTGTTTTCCCGCCTCTGATTGCCCACCTCAGATTCCCTGCCTCAGATTCCCTGCCTCAGATTCCCTGCCTCTGATTTCCTGCCTCTGATTCCCTGCATCTGATTGCCCGCCTCTGATAACCTGCCTCTGATTCCCCGCCTCAGATTCCCCACCTCTGATTCCCCACTTCTGATTCCCCGCCTCTGATTCCCGCGTCTGATTCCCCGCCTCGAAATCACCGCCTCTGATTCCCCGCCTCTGATTCCCCGCCTCTGATTCCCCACCTCTGATTCCCCGCCTCTGATTCCCTGCATCTGATTCCCCGCCTCAGATTCCCCGCCTCTGATTCCCCGACTCTGATTCCCCACTTCTGATTGCCCGCCTCTGATTCCACGCCTCCGATTCCCCGCCTCTGATTCCCCACCTCTGATTCCCCACTTCTGATTCCCCACCTCTGATTCCCCACCTCTGATTCCACGCCTCTGATTCCCCACCTCTGATTCCCCGCATCTGATTCCCCGCCTCTGATTCCCCGCCTCAGATTCCCCGCCTCTGATTCCCCGCCTCTGATTCCCCACCTCTGATTCCCTGCATCAGATTCCCTTCATCTGATTCCCTGCCTCTGATTCCCCGCCTCTGAATCCCCACCTCTGAGTCCCTGCCTCAGATTCCCTGCCTCTGATTCTCTGCCTCTGATTCCCTGCCTCTGATTCCCTTCATCTGATTGCCCGCCTCTGATTCTCCGCCTCTGACTCCCCGCCTCTGATTCCCCGCCTCTGATTCCCCACCTCTGATTCCTCGCCTCTTATTCCCCGCCTCTGATTCCCTGCCTCTGATAACCTGACTCTGATTCCCTGCCTCTGAGTCCCCACTTCTTATTCCCCGCGTCCGATTCCGCACCCATGTTTCACCGCCTCTGTTGCTCTGCTTCTGATTTCCCGGCTCAGATTCACCGGCTCTGATTCCGCACCTCTGATTCCACGCCTCTCTTTCTGTGTCTCTGATTCCCCGCCTCTGATTCCACGCCTCTGATTACCCGCCTCTGATACCCTGCCTCTGAGTCCCCACCTTTGATTCCCCGCGTCCGATTCCGCACCCATGTTTCAACGCCTCTGTTGCTCTGCTTCTGATTTCCCGGCTCAGATTCACCGGCTCTGATTCCGCACCTCTGATTCCACGCCTCTCTTTCTGTGTCTCTGATTCCCCGCCTCTGATTCCACGCCTCTGAATACCAACATCTGATACCCTGCCTCTCTTTCCCTGCCTCTATTTCCGTGCCTCTTACTCTGCATCTCGTTTCCCACATCTCATTTCCCCCTTCTGATAACCCGCATCAGATTCCCTGCCACAGATTCCCTGCCTCAGATTCCCTGCCTCAGATTCCCTGCATCAGATTCCCTTCATCCGATTCCCTGCCTCTGATTCCCCGCCTCTGATTCCCTGCCTCTGATTCCCCGCCTCTGTTTACCCGCCTGTTCCCCGCCACTGATTCACCACCTCATATTCGCCGCCTCAGATTCCCTGCCTCTGATTCCCTGCCTCTGATTCCCTGCATCTGATTGGCCGCCTCTGATTCCCTGCCTCTGATTCCCCGCCTCTGATTCCCCGCCTCTGATTCCCCGCCTCTGATTTCCCACCTCTGATTCCCCACTTCAGATTCCCCGCCTCTGATTCCCCGCCTCTGATTCCACGCCTCTGATTCCCCGCCTCTGATTCCCCGCCTCTGATTCCCCGCCTTTGATACCCCACCTCTGATTCCCCGCCTCTGATTCCCTGCATCTGATTCCCCACCTCAGATTCCCCGCCTCTGATTCCCCGCCTCTGATTCCCCGCTTCTGATTCCCTGCCTCTGATTCCCCGCCTCTGATTCCCTGCCTATGTTTACCCGCCTCTGTTTACCCGCCTGTTTTCCCGCCTCTGATTCCCCACCTCAGATTCCCTGCCTCAGATTCCATGCCTCTGATTCCCTGCCTCTGATTCCCTGCCTCTGAATCCCCACCTCTGCTTCCCCACTTCTGATTCCCCGTCTCTGATTCCCCGCCTCTGATTCCCCACCTCTGATTCAACGCCTCTGATTCCCCGCATCTGATTCCCCGCCTCTGATTCCCCACCTCTGATTGCCCGCCTCTGATTCCCTGCATCTGATTTCCCGCCTCTGATTCCCCACCTCTGATTCCCCACTTCTGATTCCCCGCCTCTGATTCCCCGCCTCTGATTCCCCGCCTCTGATTCCCCTCCTCAGATACCCCACCTCTGATTGCCCGCCTCTGATTCCCCGCATCTGATTCCCCGCCTCTGATTCCCCGCCTCTGAATCCACGCCTCTGATTCCGCACCTCAGATTCCCCGCCTCTGATTCCCCGCCTCTTATTCCCCGTCTATGTTTACCCGCCTCTGTTTACCCGCCTGTTTCCTCGCCTCTGATTCCCCACCTCAGATTCCGTGCCTCAGATTCCCTGCTTCTGATTCACTGCCTCTGATTCCCTGCCTCCCTTTCCGCTCAACTTTCCTGGCCTACGTTTCCCCACATATCTTTCCCCGCCTCTGATACCCCAGCTCTGATTCCCCGCCTCTGATTCCCCGCCTCTGATGATGCGCATCTGATACCCCGCCTCTGATTCCCCGCCTCTGATACCCTGCCTCTGATAACTTTTAACTGATTCCCTGCCTCAGATTCCCTGCATCCGATTCCCTGCCTCAGATTCCCTGCATCAGATTCCCTTCATCTGATTCCCTGCCTCTGATTCCCCACCTCTGCTTCCCCACTTCTGATTCGCCGTCTCTGATTCCCCGCCTCTGATTCCCCGCCTCTGATTCAACGCCTCTGATTCCCCGCATCTGATTCCCTGCCTCTGATTCCCCACCTCTGATTGCCCGCCTCTGATTCCCTGCCTCTGATTTCCTGCCTCTGATTCCCCACCTCTGATTCCCCACTTCTGATTCCCCGCCTCTGATTCCCCGCCTCTGATTCCACGCCTCTGATTCCCCGCCTCTGATTCCCCGCCTCTGATTCCCCGCCTCTGATTCCCCTCCTCAGATACCCCATCTCTGATTCACTGCCTCTGATTCCCCGCCTCTGATTCAACGCCTCTGATTCCCCGCATCTGATTCCCCGCCTCTGATTCCCCACCTCTGATTGCCCGCCTCTGATTCCCTGCCTCTGATTTCCCGCCTCTGATTCCCCACCTCTGATTCCCCACTTCTGATTCCCCGCCTCTGATTCCCCGCCTCTGATTCCACGCCTCTGATTCCCCGCCTCTGATTCCCCGCCTCTGACTCCCCGCCTCTGATTCCCCGCCTCTGATTCCCCGCCTCTGATTCCCCGCCTCTGATTCCCCGCCTATGTTTACCCGCCTCTGTTTACCCGCCTGTTTTCCCGCCTCTGATTCCCCACCTCAGATTCCCTGCCTCAGATTCCATGCATCTGATTCCCTGCCTCTGATTCCCTGCCTCTGATTCCCCACCTCTGCTTCCCCACTTCTGATTCCCCGTCTCTGATTCCCCGCCTCTGATTCCCCGCCTCTGATTCAATGCCTCTGATTCCCCGCATCTGATTCCCCGCCTCTGATTCCCCACCTCTGATTGCCCGCCTCTGATTCCCTGCATCTGATTTCCCGCCTCTGATTCCCCACCTCTGAATCCCCACTTCTGATTCCCCGCCTCTGATTCCCCGCCTCTGATTCCACGCCTCTGATTCCCCGCCTCTGATTCCCCGCCTCTGATTCCCCGCCTCTGATTCCCCTCCTCAGATACCCCACCTCTGATTGCCCGCCTCTGATTCCCCGCATCTGATTCCCCGCCTCTGATTCCCCGCCTCTGAATCCACGCCTCTGATTCCGCACCTCTGATTCCCCGCCTCTGATTCCCCGCCTCTTATTCCCCGTCTATGTTTACCCGCCTCTGTTTACCCGCCTGTTTCCTCGCCTCTGATTCCCCACCTCAGATTCCGTGCCTCAGATTCCCTGCTTCTGATTCCCTGCCTCTGATTCCCTGCCTCCCTTTCCGCTCAACTTTCCTGGCCTACGTTTCCCCACATATCTTTCCCCACCTCTGATACCCCAGCTCTGATTCCCCGCCTCTGATTCCCCGCCTCTGATGATGCGCATCTGATACCCCGCCTCTGATTCCCCGCCTCTGATACCCTGCCTCTGATAACTTTTGACTGATTCCCTGCCTCAGATTCCCTGCATCCGATTCCCTGCCTCAGATTCCCTGCATCAGATTCCCTTCATCTGATTCCCTGCCTCTGATTCCCCACCTCTGCTTCCCCACTTCTGATTCCCCGTCTCTGATTCCCCGCCTCTGATTCCCCGCCTCTGATTCAACGCCTCTGATTCCCCGCATCAGATTCCCTGCCTCTGATTCCCCACCTCTGATTGCCCGCCTCTGATTCCCTGCCTCTGATTTCCTGCCTCTGATTCCCCACCTCTGATTCCCCACTTCTGATTCCCCGCCTCTGATTCCCCGCCTCTGATTCCACGCCTCTGATTCCCCGCCTCTGATTCCCCGACTCTGATTCCCCGCCTCTGATTCCCCTCCTCAGATACCCCGTCTCTGATTCACTGCCTCTGATTCCCCGCCTCTGATTCAACGCCTCTGATTCCCCGCATCTGATTCCCTGCCTCTGATTCCCCACCTCTGATTGCCCGCCTCTGATTCCCTGCCTCTGATTTCCCGCCTCTGATTCCCCACCTCTGATTCCCCACTTCTGATTCCCCGCCTCTGATTCCCCGCCTCTGATTCCACGCCTCTGATTCCCCGCCTCTGATTCCCCGCCTCGGATTCCCCGCCTCTGATTCCCCTCCTCAGATACCCCGCCTCTGATTCCCCGCCTCTGATTCCCCGCCTCTGAATCCCCGCCTCTGATTCCCCACCTCTGATTCCCCGCCTCTGATTCCCCGCCTCTTATTCCCCGTCTATGTTTATCCACCTCTGTTTACCCGCCTGTTTCCCCGCCTCTGATTCCCCAGCTCAGATTCCCTGCCTCAAATTCCCTGCTTCTGATTCCCTGCCTCTGATTCCCTGCCTCCCTTTCCGCTCAACTTTCCTGGCCTACGTTTCCCCACATATCTTTCCCCGCCTCTGATACCCCACCTCTGATTCCCCGCCTCTGATTCCCCGCCTCTGATGATGCGCATCTGATACCCCGCCTCTGATTCCCCGCCTCTGATACCCTGCCTCTGATAACTTTTTACTGATTCCCTGCCTCAGATTCCCTGCATCCGATTCCCTTCCTCAGATTCCCTGCATCAGATTCCCTTCATCTGATTCCCTGCCTCTCATTCCCCGCCTCTGATTCCCCGCTACTGATCCCCACCTCTGTCTCTACTCCTCTCTTTTGCCTGCACTCTTTCCCCTCCACTCTTTCCGTGCCTCTCTTTCCCTCCCTCAATTTCAACAACTCTGTTTGATCTGTTCTGTATACCTCATTTTCAACATACAAGTTCCAACCACTATGTTTCGCCCATCTCTTTCGCCGCCTCTATTTATGCACCTATGTTTACCCGCTTCTGTTTACCCGCCTGTTTCCCCACATCTCTTTCCCCACCTCTGATTCCACGCCTCTGAATCCCCGCCTCTCATTCCCCGCCTCTGATTCCCTGCCTCTGATTCACCGCCTCCCTTTCCGCGCTACTTTCCTGGCCTACGTTTCCCCACATCTCTTTCCCCACCTCTGATTCCACGCCTCTGATTCGCCGCATCTGATTGCCCGCCTCTGATTCCCTGCCTCTGATTCCCTGCCTCTGATTCCCCACCTCTGATTCCCCTCTCTGATTCCCCGCCTCTGATTCCCCGCCTCTGATTCCCCACCTCTGATTCCCCGCCTCTGATTCCCTGCCTCTCTTTCCCTGCCTCTATTTCCGTGCCTCTTTCTCTGCATCTAGTTTCCCACATCTCATTTCCGCCTTCTGATAACCCGCATCAGATTCCCAGCCACAGATTCCCTGCCTCAGATTCCCTGCCTCAGATTCCCTGCATCAGATTCCCTTCATCTGATTCCCTGCCTCTGATTCCCCGCCTCTGATTCCCCACCTCTGATTCCCTGCCTCAGATTCCCTGCATCTGATTCCCTGCCTCTGATTCCCTGCCTCTGATTTCCTGCATCTGATTGCCCGCCTCTGATTCTCCGCCTCTGATTCCCCGCCTCTGATTCCCCGCCTCTGATTCCCCGCCTCTGATTCCCCGCCTATGATTCCCCGCCTCTGATTCCCTGCCTCTGATAACCTGCCTCTGATTCCCTGCCTCTGATTCCCTGCCTCTGAGTCCCCACCTCTGATTCCCCGAGTCCGATTCCGCACCCATGTTTCACCGCCTCTGTTGCTCTGCTTCTGTTTTCCCGGCTCAGATTCACCGGCTCTGATTCCGCACCTCTGATTCCACGCCTCTCTTTCTGTGTCTCTGATTCCCCGCCTCCGATTCCACGCCTCTGATTACCCGCCTCTGATACCCTGCCTCTCTTTCCTCCCTCTATTTCCGTGCCTCTTTCTCTGCATCTCGTTTCCCATATCTCATTTCCCCCTTCTGATAACCCGCATCAGATTCCCTGCCACAGATTCCCTGCCTCAGATACCCTGCCTCAGATTCCCTGCATCAGATTCCCTTCATCTGATTCCCTGCCTCTGATTCCCCACGGCTGATTCCCTGCCTCTGATTCCCCGCCTCTGATTCCCCACCTCTGATCCACCACCTCTGATTCCCCACTTCTGATTCCCCGCCTCTGATTCCCTGTCTCTGATTCCACGCCTCTGATTCCCCGCATCTGAATCCGCGCCTCTGATTCCCCGCCTCTGATACCCCGCCTCTGATTCCCCGCCTCTGTTTCCCTGCATCTGATTCCCTGCCTCAGATTCCCTGACTCTGATTCCCCGACTCTGATTCCCCGCCTCTGATTCCCCGCCTCTGATTCCCCGCCTCTGATTCCCCACCTATGTTTACCCGCCTCTGTTTACCCGCCTGTTTTCCCGCCTCTGATTGCCCACCTCAGATTCCCTGCCTCAGATTCCCTGCCTCAGATTCCCTGCCTCTGATTCCCTGCCTCTGATTCCCTGCATCTGATTGCCCGCCTCTGATTACCTGCCTCTGATTCCCCGCCTCAGATTCCCCACCTCTGATTCCCCACTTCTGATTCCCCGCCTCTGATTCCCGCGTCTGATTCCCCGCCTCGAAATCACCGCCTCTGATTCCCCGCCTCTGATTCCCCGCATCTGATTCCCCGCCTCTGATTCCCCGCCTCTGATTCCCTGCATCTGATTCCCCGCCTCAGATTCCCCGCCTCTGATTCCCCGACTCTGATTCCCCACTTCTGATTGCCCGCCTCTGATTCCACGCCTCTGATTCCCCGCCTCTGATTCCCCACCTCTGATTCCCCACTTCTGATTCCCCACCTCTGATTCCCCGCCTCTGATTCCACGCCTCTGATTCCCCACCTCTGATTACCCGCATCTGATTCCCCGCCTCTGATTCCCCGCCTCAGATTCCCCGCCTCTGATTCCCCGCCTCTGATTCCCCACCTCTGATTCCCTGCATCAGATTCCCTTCATCTGATTCCCTGCCTCTGATTCCCCGCCTCTGAATCCCCACCTCTGAGTCCCTGCCTCAGATTCCCTGCCTCTGATTCTCTGCCTCTGATTCCCTGCCTCTGATTCCCTGCATCTGATTGCCCGCCTCTGATTCTCCGCCTCTGACTCCCCGCCTCTGATTCCCCGCCTCTGATTCCCCGCCTCTGATTCCTCGCCTCTTATTCCCCGCCTCTGATTCCCTGCCTCTGATAACCTGCCTCTGATTCCCTGCCTCTGAGTCCCCACTTCTTATTCCCCGCGTCCGATTCCGCACCCATGTTTCACCGCCTCTGTTGCTCTGCTTCTGATTTCCCGGCTCAGATTCACCGGCTCTGATTCCGCACCTCTGATTCCACGCCTCTCTTTCTGTGTCTCTGATTCCCCGCCTCTGATTCCACGCCTCTGATTACCCGCCTCTGATACCCTGCCTCTGAGTCCCCACCTTTGATTCCCCGCGTCCGATTCCGCACCCATGTTTCAACGCCTCTGTTGCTCTGCTTCTGATTTCCCGGCTCAGATTCACCGGCTCTGATTCCGCACCTCTGATTCCACGCCTCTCTTTCTGTGTCTCTGATTCCCTGCCTCTGATTCCACGCCTCTGAATACCAACATCTGATACCCTGCCTCTCTTTCCCTGCCTCTATTTCCGTGCCTCTTACTCTGCATCTCGTTTCCCACATCTCATTTCCCCCTTCTGATAACCCGCATCAGATTCCCTGCCACAGATTCCCTGCCTCAGATTCCCTGCCTCAGATTCCCTGCATCAGATTCCCTTCATCCGATTCCCTGCCTCTGATTCCGCACCTCTGATTCCACGCCTCTCTTTCTGTGTCTCTGATTCCCCGCCTCCGATTCCACGCCTCTGATTACCCGCCTCTGATACCCTGCCTCTCTTTCCTCCCTCTATTTCCGTGGCTCTTTCTCTGCATCTCGTTTCCCATATCTCATTTCCCCCTTCTGATAACCCGCATCAGATTCCCTGCCACAGATTCCCTGCCTCAGATACCCTGCCTCAGATTCCCTGCATCAGATTCCCTTCATCTGATTCCCTGCCTCTGATTCCCCACGGCTGATTCCCTGCCTCTGATTCCCCGCCTCTGATTCCCCACCTCTGATCCACCACCTCTGATTCCCCACTTCTGATTCCCCGCCTCTGATTCCCTGTCTCTGATTCCACGCCTCTGATTCCCCGCATCTGAATCCGCGCCTCTGATTCCCCGCCTCTGATACCCCGCCTCTGATTCCCCGCCTCTGTTTCCCTGCATCTGATTCCCTGCCTCAGATTCCCTGACTCTGATTCCCCGACTCTGATTCCCCGCCTCTGATTCCCCGCCTCTGATTCCCCGCCTCTGATTCCCCACCTATGTTTACCCGCCTCTGTTTACCCGCCTGTTTTCCCGCCTCTGATTGCCCACCTCAGATTCCCTGCCTCAGATTCCCTGCCTCAGATTCCCTGCCTCTGATTCCCTGCCTCTGATTCCCTGCATCTGATTGCCCGCCTCTGATTACCTGCCTCTGATTCCCCGCCTCAGATTCCCCACCTCTGATTCCCCACTTCTGATTCCCCGCCTCTGATTCCCGCGTCTGATTCCCCGCCTCGAAATCACCGCCTCTGATTCCCCGCCTCTGATTCCCCGCATCTGATTCCCCGCCTCTGATTCCCCGCCTCTGATTCCCTGCATCTGATTCCCCGCCTCAGATTCCCCGCCTCTGATTCCCCGACTCTGATTCCCCACTTCTGATTGCCCGCCTCTGATTCCACGCCTCTGATTCCCCGCCTCTGATTCCCCACCTCTGATTCCCCACTTCTGATTCCCCACCTCTGATTCCCCGCCTCTGATTCCACGCCTCTGATTCCCCACCTCTGATTACCCGCATCTGATTCCCCGCCTCTGATTCCCCGCCTCAGATTCCCCGCCTCTGATTCCCCGCCTCTGATTCCCCACCTCTGATTCCCTGCATCAGATTCCCTTCATCTGATTCCCTGCCTCTGATTCCCCGCCTCTGAATCCCCACCTCTGATTCACCACCTCATATTCGCCGCCTCAGATTCCCTGCCTCTGATTCCCTGCCTCTGGTTCCCTGCATCTGATTGGCCGCCTCTGATTCCCTGCCTCTGATTCCCCGCCTCTGATTCCCCGCCTCTGATTCCCCGCCTCTGATTTCCCACCTCTGATTCCCCACTTCAGATTCCCCGCCTCTGATTCCCCGCCTCTGATTCCACGCCTCTGATTCCCCGCCTCTGATTCCCCGCCTCTGATTCCCCGCCTTTGATACCCCACCTCTGATTCCCCGCCTCTGATTCCCTGCATCTGATTCCCCACCTCAGATTCCCCGCCTCTGATTCCCCGCCTCTGATACCCCGCCTCTGATTCCCCGCCTCTGATTCCCCGCCTCTGATTCCCCGGCTATGTTTACCCGCCTCTGTTTACCCGCCTGTTTTCCCGCCTCTGATTCCCCACCTCAGATTCCCTGACTCAGATTCCATGCCTCTGATTCCCTGCCTCTGATTCCCTGCCTCTGATTCCCCACCTCTGCTTCCCCACTTCTGATTCCCCGTCTCTGATTCCCCGCCTCTGATTCCCCACCTCTGATTCAACGCCTCTGATTCCCCGCATCTGATTCCCCGCCTCTGATTCCCCACCTCTGATTGCCCGCCTCTGATTCCCTGCATCTGATTTCCCGCCTCTGATTCCCCACCTCTGATTCCCCACTTCTGATTCCCCGCCTCTGATTCCCCGCCTCTGATTCCCCGCCTCTGATTCCCCTCCTCAGATACCCACCTCTGATTGCCCGCCTCTGATTCCCCGCATCTGATTCCCCGCCTCTGATTCCCCGCCTCTGAATCCAGGCCTCTGATTCCGCACCTCTGATTCCCCGCCTCTGATTCCCCGCCTCTTATTCCCCGTCTATGTTTACCCGCCTCTGTTTACCCGCCTGTTTCCTCGCCTCTGATTCCCCACCTCAGATTCCGTGCCTCAGATTCCCTGCTTCTGATTCCCTGCCTCTGATTCCCTGCCTCCCTTTCCGCTCAACTTTCCTGGCCTACGTTTCCCCACATATCTTTCCCCGCCTCTGATACCCCAGCTCTGATTCCCCGCCTCTGATTCCCCGCCTCTGATGATGCGCATCTGATACCCCGCCTCTGATTCCCCGCCTCTGATACCCTGCCTCTGATAACTTTTAACTGATTCCCTGCCTCAGATTCCCTGCATCCGATTCCCTGCCTCAGATTCCCTGCATCAGATTCCCTTCATCTGATTCCCTGCCTCTGATAACCCACCTCTGCTTCCCCACTTCTGATTCCCCGTCTCTGATTCCCCGCCTCTGATTCCCCGCCTCTGATTCAACGCCTCTGATTCCCCGCATCTGATTCCCTGCCTCTGATTCCCCACCTCTGATTGCCCGCCTCTGATTCCCTGCCTCTGATTTCCTGCCTCTGATTCCCCACCTCTGATTCCCCACTTCTGATTCCCCGCCTCTGATTCCCCGCCTCTGATTCCACGCCTCTGATTCCCCGCCTCTGATTCCCCGCCTCTGATTCCCCGCCTCTGATTCCCCTCCTCAGATACCCCGTCTCTGATTCACTGCCTCTGATTCCCCGCCTCTGATTCAACGCCTCTGATTCCCCGCATCTGATTCCCCGCCTCTGATTCCCCACCTCTGATTGCCCGCCTCTGATTCCCTGCCTCTGATTTCCCGCCTCTGATTCCCCACCTCTGATTCCCCACTTCTGATTCCCCGCCTCTGATTCCCTGCCTCTGATTCCACGCCTCTGATTCCCCGCCTCTGATTCCCCGCCTCGGATTCCCCGCCTCTGATTCCCCTCCTCAGATACCCCGCCTCTGATTCCCCGCCTCTGATTCCCCGCCTCTGAATCCCCGCCTCTGATTCCCCACCTCTGATTCCCCGCCTCTGATTCCCCGCCTCTTATTCCCCGTCTATGTTTATCCACCTCTGTTTACCCGCCTGTTTCCCCGCCTCTGATTCCCCAGCTCAGATTCCCTGCCTCAGATTCCCTGCTTCTGATTCCCTGCCTCTGATTCCCTGCCTCCCTTTCCGCTCAACTTTCCTGGCATACGTTTCCCCACATATCTTTCCCCGCCTCTGATACCCCACCTCTGATTCCCCGCCTCTGATTCCCCGCCTCTGATGATGCGCATCTGATACCCCGCCTCTGATTCCCCGCCTCTGATACCCTGCCTCTGATAACTTTTTACTGATTCCCTGCCTCAGATTCCCTGCATCCGATTCCCTTCCTCAGATTCCCTGCATCAGATTCCCTTCATCTGATTCCCTGCCTCTCATTCCCCACCTCTGATTCCCCGCCTCTGATTCCCTGCCTCTCTTTCCCTGCCTCTATTTCCGTGCCTCTTTCTCTGCATCTCGTTTCCCACATCTCATTTCCCCCTTCTGATAACCCGCATCAGATTCCCTGCCACAGATTCCCTGCCTCAGATTCCCTGCCTCAGATTCCCTGCATCAGATTCCCTTCATCTGATTCCCTGCCTCTGATTCCCCGCCTCTGATTCCCCACCTCTGATTCCCTGCCTCAGATTCCCTGCCTCTGATTCCCTGCCTCTGATTCCCTGCCTCTGATTTCCTGCATCTGATTGCCCGCCTCTGATTCTCCGCCTCTCATTCCCCGCCTCTGATTCCCCGCCTCATATTCCCCGCCTCTGATTCCCCGCCTATGATTCCCCGCCTCTGATTCCCTGCCTCTGATAACCTGCCTCTGATTCCCTGCCTCTGATTCCCTGCCTCTGAGTCCCCACCTCTGATTCCCCGAGTCCGATTCCGCACCCATGTTTCACCGCCTCTGTTGCTCTGCTTCTGTTTTCCCGGCTCAGATTCACCGGCTCTGATTCCGCACGTCTGATTCCACGCCTCTCTTTCTGTGTCTCTGATTCCCCGCCTCCGATTCCACGCCTCTGATTACCCGCCTCTGATACCCTGCCTCTCTTTCCTCCCTCTATTTCCGTGCCTCTTTCTCTGCATCTCGTTTCCCATATCTCATTTCCCCCTTCTGATAACCCGCATCAGATTCCCTGCCACAGATTCCCTGCCTCAGATACCCTGCCTCAGATTCCCTGCATCAGATTCCCTTCATGTGATTCCCTGCCTCTGATTCCCCACGGCTGATTCCCTGCCTCTGATTCCCCGCCTCTGTTTACCCGCCTGTTTCCCCGCCTCTGATTCAAGACCTCATATTAGCCCCCTCAGGTTCCCTGCCTCTGATTCCCTGCTTCTGATTCCCTGCCTCAGATTCCCTGAATCTGATTGCCCGCCTCTGAATCCCTGCCTCTGATTCCCCGCCTCTGATTCCCCGCCTCTGATTCCACGCCTCTGATCCACCACCTCTGATTCCCCACTTCTGATTCCCCGCCTCTGATTCCCCGTCTCTGATTCCACGCCTCTGATTCCCCGCATCTGATTCCGCGCCTCTGATTCCCCGCCTCTGATACCCCGCCTCTGATTCCCCGCCTCTGTTTCCCTGCATATGATTCCCTGCCTCAGATTCCCTGCCTCTGATTCCCCGACTCTGATTCCCCGCCTCTGATTCCCCGCCTCTGATTCCCCGCCTCTGATTCCCCACCTATGTTTACCCGCCTCTGTTTACCCGCCTGTTTTCCCGCCTCTGATTGCCCACCTCAGATTCCCTGCGTCAGATTCCCTGCCTCAGATTCCCTGCCTCTGATTCCCTGCCTCTGATTCCCTGCATCTGATTGCCCGCCTCTGATTACCTGCCTCTGATTCCCCGCCTCAGATTCCCCACCTCTGATTCCCCACTTCTGATTCCCCGCCTCTGATTCCCGCGTCTGATTCCCCACCTCGAAATCACCGCCTCTGATTCCCCGCCTCTGATTCCCCGCCTCTGATTCCCCGCCTCTGATTCCCCGCCTCTGATTCCCTGCATCTGATTCCCCGCCTCAGATTCCCCGCCTCTGATTCCCCGACTCTGATTCCCCACTTCTGATTGCCCGCCTCTGATTCCACGCCTCTGATTCCCCGCCTCTGATTCCCCACCTCTGATTCACCACTTCTGATTCCCCACCTCTGATTCCCCGCCTCTGATTCCACGCCTCTGATTCCCCACCTCTGATTCCCCGCATCTGATTCCCCGCCTCTGATTCCCCGCCTCAGATTCCCCGCCTCAGATTCCCCGCCTCTGATTCCCCACCTCTGATTCCCTCCTCTGATTCCCCGCCTATGTTTACCCGCCTCTGATTCCCCGCCTCTGATTCCCCGCCTCTGATTCCCCACCTCTGATTCCCTGCCTCTGATTCCCCGCCTCTGATGCCCCACTTCTGATTGCCCGCCTCTGATTCCACGCCTGTGATTCCCCGCCTCTGATTCCCCACCTCTGATTCCCCACTTCTGATTCCCCACCTCTGATTCCCCGCCTCTGATTCCACGCCTCTGGTTCCCCACCTCTGATTCCCCACTTCTGATTCCCCACCTCTGATTCTCCGCCTCTGATAACCTGCCTCTGATAACTTTTTACTGATTCCCTGCCTCAGATTCCCTGCCTCCGATTCCCTGCCTCAGATACCCTGCCTCAGATTCCCTGTATCAGATTCCCTTCATCTGATTCCCTGCCTCTGATTCCCTGCCTCTGATTCCCCGCCTCTGATTCCCCACCTGTGTCTCTACGCCTCTATTTTGCCTGAACTCTTTCCCCTCCACTCTTTCTGTGCCTCTCTTTCCCTCCCTCAATTTCAACAACTCTGTTTGATCTGTTCTGTGTACCTAATTTTCAACGCACAAGTTCCAACCACTATGTTTCGCCCTTCTCTTTCGCTGCCTCTATTTATGCAGCTATGTTTACCCGCTTCTGTTTACCCGCCAGTTTCCCCACTTCTCTTTCCCCACCTCTGATTCCACGCCTCTGATTCCCCGCCTCTGATTCCCCGCCTCTGATTCCCCACCTCTCATTCACCGCCTCCCTTTCCGCGCAACTTTCCTGGCCTACGTTTCCCCACATCTCTTTCCCCACCTCTGATTCCACGCCTCAGATTCGCCGCCTCTGATTTCCCGCCTCTGATTCCCTGCCTCTGATTCCCTGCCTCTGATTCCGCACCTCTGATTCCCCCCTCTGATTCCCCGCCTCTGATTCCCAGCCTCTGATTCCCCACCTCTGATTCCCCGCCTCTGATTCCCTGCCTCTCTTTCCCTGCCTCTATTTCCGTGCCTCTTTCTCTGCATCTCGTTTCCCACATCTCATTTCCCGCTTCTGATAACCCGCATCAGATTCCCTGCCACAGATTCCCTGCCTCAGATTCCCTGCCTCAGATTCCCTGCATCAGATTCCCTTCATCTGATTCCCTGCCTCTGATTCCCCGCCTCTGATTCCCCACCTCTGATTCCCTGCCTCAGATTCCCTGCCTCTGATTCCCTGCCTCTGATTCCCTGCCTCTGATTTCCTGCATCTGATTGCCCGCCTCTGATTCCCCGCCTCTGATTCCCCGCCTCTGATTCCCCGCCTCTGATTCCCCGCCTCTGATTCCCCGCCTCTGATTCCCCGCCTCTGATTCCCCACCTCTGATTCCCTGCCTCTGATAACCTGCCTCTGATTCCCTGCCTCTGATTCCCGGCCTCTGAGTCCCCACCTCTGATTTCCCGTGTCCGATTCCGCACCCATGTTTCACCACCTCTGTTGCTCTGCTTCTTATTTCCCGGCTCAGATTCACCGGCTCTGATTCCGCACCTCTGATTCCACGCCTCTCTTTCTGTGTCTCTGATTCCCCGCCTCTGATTCCACGCCTCTGATTACCCGCCTCTGATACACTGCCTCTCTTTCCCTGCCTCTATTTCCATGCCTCTTTCTCTGCATCTCGTTTCCCACATCTCATTTCCCCCTTCTGATAACCCGCATCAGATTCCCTGCCACAGATTCCCTGCCTCAGATACCCTGCCTCAGATTCCCTGCATCAGATTCCCTTCATCTGATTCCCTGCCTCTGATTCCCCGCGGCTGATTCCCTGCCTCTGATTCCCCGCCTCTGTTTACCCGCCTGTTTCCCCGCCTCTGATTCACCACCTCATATTCGCCACCTCAGGTTCCCTGCCTCTGATTCCCTGCCTCTGATTCCCTGCCTCTGATTCCCTGCATCTGATTGCCCGCCTCTGATTCCCCGCCTCTGATTGCACGCCTCTGATTCCCCGCCTCTGATTCCCCGCCTCTGATTCCCCGCCTCTGATTCCCCTCCTCTGATACCCCGCCTCTGATTCCCCACCTCTGATTTCCCGCATCTGATTCCCTGCCTCTGATTCCCCGCCTCTGATTCCCTGCCTCTGATTCCGCTCCTCTGATTCTCCGCCTCTGATTCTCCGCCTCTGATTCCCCACCTCTGATTCCCCGCCTATGTTTACCCGCCCCTGTTTACCCGCCTATTTTCCCGCCTCTGATTCCCCACCACAGATTCCCTGCCTCAGATTCCCCGCCTCTGATTCCCCACCTCTGATTCCCTCCTCTGATTCCCCGCCTATGTTTACCCGCCTCTGATTCCCCGCCTCTGATTCCCCGCCTCTGATTCCCCACCTCTGATTCCCTGCCTCTGATTCCCCGCCTCTGATGCCCCACTTCTGATTGCCCGCCTCTGATTCCACGCCTGTGATTCCCCGCCTCTGATTCCCCACCTCTGATTCCCCACTTCTGATTCCCCACCTCTGATTCCCCGCCTCTGATTCCACGCCTCTGGTTCCCCACCTCTGATTCCCCACTTCTGATTCCCCACCTCTGATTCTCCGCCTCTGATAACCTGCCTCTGATAACTTTTTACTGATTCCCTGCCTCAGATTCCCTGCCTCCGATTCCCTGCCTCAGATACCCTGCCTCAGATTCCCTGCATCAGATTCCCTTCATCTGATTCCCTGCCTCTGATTCCCTGCCTCTGATTCCCCGCCTCTGATTCCCCACCTGTGTCTCTACGCCTCTATTTTGCCTGAACTCTTTCCCCTCCACTCTTTCTGTGCCTCTCTTTCCCTCCCTCAATTTCAACAACTCTGTTTGATCTGTTCTGTGTACCTAATTTTCAACGCACAAGTTCCAACCACTATGTTTCGCCCTTCTCTTTCGCTGCCTCTATTTATGCAGCTATGTTTACCCACTTCTGTTTACCCGCCAGTTTCCCCACTTCTCTTTCCCCACCTCTGATTCCACGCCTCTGATTCCCCGCCTCTGATTCCCCGCCTCTGATTCCCCACCTCTCATTCACCGCCTCCCTTTCCGCGCAACTTTCCTGGCCTACGTTTCCCCACATCTCTTTCCCCACCTCTGATTCCACGCCTCAGATTCGCCGCCTCTGATTTCCCGCCTCTGATTCCCTGCCTCTGATTCCCTGCCTCTGATTCCGCACCTCTGATTCCCCCCTCTGATTCCCCGCCTCTGATTCCCAGCCTCTGATTCCCCACCTCTGATTCCCCGCCTCTGATTCCCTGCCTCTCTTTCCCTGCCTCTATTTCCGTGCCTCTTTCTCTGCATCTCGTTTCCCACATCTCATTTCCCGCTTCTGATAACCCGCATCAGATTCCCTGCCACAGATTCCCTGCCTCAGATTCCCTGCCTCAGATTCCCTGCATCAGATTCCCTTCATCTGATTCCCTGCCTCTGATTCCCCGCCTCTGATTCCCCACCTCTGATTCCCTGCCTCAGATTCCCTGCCTCTGATTCCCTGCCTCTGATTCCCTGCCTCTGATTTCCTGCATCTGATTGCCCGCCTCTGATTCCCCGCCTCTGATTCCCCGCCTCTGATTCCCCGCCTCTGATTCCCCGCCTCTGATTCCCCGCCTCTGATTCCCCGCCTCTGATTCCCCACCTCTGATTCCCTGCCTCTGATAACCTGCCTCTGATTCCCTGCCTCTGATTCCCGGCCTCTGAGTCCCCACCTCTGATTTCCCGTGTCCGATTCCGCACCCATGTTTCACCACCTCTGTTGCTCTGCTTCTTATTTCCCGGCTCAGATTCACCGGCTCTGATTCCGCACCTCTGATTCCACGCCTCTCTTTCTGTGTCTCTGATTCCCCGCCTCTGATTCCACGCCTCTGATTACCCGCCTCTGATACACTGCCTCTCTTTCCCTGCCTCTATTTCCATGCCTCTTTCTCTGCATCTCGTTTCCCACATCTCATTTCCCCCTTCTGATAACCCGCATCAGATTCCCTGCCACAGATTCCCTGCCTCAGATACCCTGCCTCAGATTCCCTGCATCAGATTCCCTTCATCTGATTCCCTGCCTCTGATTCCCCGCGGCTGATTTCCTGCCTCTGATTCCCCGCCTCTGTTTACCCGCCTGTTTCCCCGCCTCTGATTCACCACCTCATATTCGCCACCTCAGGTTCCCTGCCTCTGATTCCCTGCCTCTGATTCCCTGCCTCTGATTCCCTGCATCTGATTGCCCGCCTCTGATTCCCCGCCTCTGATTGCACGCCTCTGATTCCCCGCCTCTGATTCCCCGCCTCTGATTCCCCGCCTCTGATTCCCCTCCTCTGATACCCCGCCTCTGATTCCCCACCTCTGATTTCCCGCATCTGATTCCCTGCCTCTGATTCCCCGCCTCTGATTCCCTGCCTCTGATTCCGCTCCTCTGATTCTCCGCCTCTGATTCTCCGCCTCTGATTCCCCACCTCTGATTCCCCGCCTATGTTTACCCGCCCCTGTTTACCCGCCTATTTTCCCGCCTCTGATTCCCCACCACAGATTCCCTGCCTCAGATTCCCTGCCTCAGATTCCCTGCATCAGATTCCCTTCATTTGATTCCCTGCGTCTGGTTCCCTACTTCTGATTCCCTGCCTCTGATTCCCTGCATCTGATTGCTCGCCTCTGATTCCCCGCCTCTGATTCCCCACCTCTGATTCCCCGCCTCTGATTCCCTGCCTCTGATTCACCGCCTCTGATTCCCCGCCTCTGATTCCCCGCCTCTGATTCCCCACTTCTGATTGCCCGCCTCTGATTCCACGCCTCTGATTCCCCGCCTCTGATTCCCCACCTCTGATTCCCCACTTCTGATTCCCCACCTCTGATTCCCCGCCTCTGATTCCACGCCTCTGATTCCCCACCTCTGATTCCCCACTTCTGATTCCCCACCTCTGATTCTCCGCCTCTGATACCCTGCCTCTGATAACTTTTTACTGATTCCCTGCCTCAGATTCCCTGCCTCCGATTCCCTCCCTCAGATTCCCCGCCTCTGATTCCCCGCCTCTGATTCCCCGCCTCTGATTCCCCGCATCTGATTCCCCACCTCTGTCTCTATGCCTCTATTTTGCCTGCACTCTTTCCCCTCCACTCTTTCCGTACCTCTCTTTCCCTCCCTCAATTTCAACAACTCTGTTTGATCTGTTCTGTGTACCTAATTTTCAACACACAAGTTCCAACCACTATGTTTCGCCCATCTCTTTCGCTGCATCTATTTATGCAGCTATGTTTACCCGCTTCTGTTTACCCGCCTGTTTCCCCACATCTCTTTCCCCACCTCTGATTCCACGCCTCTGATTCCCCGCCTCTGATTCCCCGCCTCTGATTCCCCACCTCTGATTCACCGCCTCCCTTTCCGCGCAACTTTCCTGGCCTACGTTTCCCCACATCTCTTTCCCCACCTCTGATTCCACGCCTCAGATTCGCCGCCTCTGATTTCCCGCCTCTGATTCCCTGCCTCTGATTCCCCGCCTCTGATTCCCCGCCTCTGATTCCCCGCCTCTGATACCGCGCCTCTGATTCCCCGCATCTGATTCCCTGCATCTGATTCCCCGCCTCTGATTTAACGGCTCTGATTCCCCGCCTCTGATTCCCCGACTCTGATTCCCTGCCTCTGATTCCCCACCTATGTTTACCTGCCTCTGTTTACCCGCCTGTTTTCCCGCCTCTAGTTCCCCAACACAGATTCCCTGCCTCAGATTCCCTGCCTCTGATTCCCTGCCTCTGATTCCCCGCCTCTGATTCCACGCCTCTGGTTCCCCACCTCTGATTCCCCACTTCTGATTCCCCACCTCTGATTCTCCGCCTCTGATAACCTGCCTCTGATAACTTTTTACTGATTCCCTGCCTCAGATTCCCTGCCTCCGATTCCCTGCCTCAGATACCCTGCCTCAGATTCCCTGCATCAGATTCCCTTCATCTGATTCCCTGCCTCTGATTCCCTGCCTCTGATTCCCCGCCTCTGATTCCCCACCTGTGTCTCTACGCCTCTATTTTGCCTGAACTCTTTCCCCTCCACTCTTTCTGTGCCTCTCTTTCCCTCCCTCAATTTCAACAACTCTGTTTGATCTGTTCTGTGTACCTAATTTTCAACGCACAAGTTCCAACCACTATGTTTCGCCCTTCTCTTTCGCTGCCTCTATTTATGCAGCTATGTTTACCCGCTTCTGTTTACCCGCCAGTTTCCCCACTTCTCTTTCCCCACCTCTGATTCCACGCCTCTGATTCCCCGCCTCTGATTCCCCGCCTCTGATTCCCCACCTCTCATTCACCGCCTCCCTTTCCGCGCAACTTTCCTGGCCTACGTTTCCCCACATCTCTTTCCCCACCTCTGATTCCACGCCTCAGATTCGCCGCCTCTGATTTCCCGCCTCTGATTCCCTGCCTCTGATTCCCTGCCTCTGATTCCGCACCTCTGATTCCCCCCTCTGATTCCCCGCCTCTGATTCCCAGCCTCTGATTCCCCACCTCTGATTCCCCGCCTCTGATTCCCTGCCTCTCTTTCCCTGCCTCTATTTCCGTGCCTCTTTCTCTGCATCTCGTTTCCCACATCTCATTTCCCGCTTCTGATAACCCGCATCAGATTCCCTGCCACAGATTCCCTGCCTCAGATTCCCTGCCTCAGATTCCCTGCATCAGATTCCCTTCATCTGATTCCCTGCCTCTGATTCCCCGCCTCTGATTCCCCACCTCTGATTCCCTGCCTCAGATTCCCTGCCTCTGATTCCCTGCCTCTGATTCCCTGCCTCTGATTTCCTGCATCTGATTGCCCGCCTCTGATTCCCCGCCTCTGATTCCCCGCCTCTGATTCCCCGCCTCTGATTCCCCGCCTCTGATTCCCCGCCTCTGATTCCCCGCCTCTGATTCCCCACCTCTGATTCCCTGCCTCTGATAACCTGCCTCTGATTCCCTGCCTCTGATTCCCGGCTTCTGAGTCCCCACCTCTGATTTCCCGTGTCCGATTCCGCACCCATGTTTCACCACCTCTGTTGCTCTGCTTCTTATTTCCCGGCTCAGATTCACCGGCTCTGATTCCGCACCTCTGATTCCACGCCTCTCTTTCTGTGTCTCTGATTCCCTGCCTCTGATTCCACGCCTCTGATTACCCGCCTCTGATACACTGCCTCTCTTTCCCTGCCTCTATTTCCATGCCTCTTTCTCTGC
Organism: Narcine bancroftii; assembly: GCF_036971445.1. Lineage (NCBI taxonomy): Eukaryota > Metazoa > Chordata > Chondrichthyes > Torpediniformes > Narcinidae > Narcine > Narcine bancroftii. Next base: position 483,253 of record NW_027211891.1, on the reverse strand, counting down.
ATCTCGTTTCCCACATCTCATTTCCCCCTTCTGATAACCCGCATCAGATTCCCTGCCACAGATTCACTGCCTCAGATACCCTGCCTCAGATTCCCTGCATCAGATTCCCTTCATCTGATTCCCTGCCTCTGATTCCCCGCGGCTGATTCCCTGCCTCTGATTCCCCGCCTCTGTTTACCCGCCTGTTTCCCCGCCTCTGATTCACCACCTCATATTCGCCACCTCAGGTTCCCTGCCTCTGATTCCCTGCCTCTGATTCCCTGCCTCTGATTCCCTGCATCTGATTGCCCGCCTCTGATTCCCCGCCTCTGATTGCACGCCTCTGATTCCCCGCCTCTGATTCCCCGCCTCTGATTCCCCGCCTCTGATTCCCCTCATCTGATACCCCGCCTCTGATTCCCCACCTCTGATTTCCCGCATCTGATTCCCTGCCTCTGATTCCCCGCCTCTGATTCCCTGCCTCTGATTCCGCTCCTCTGATTCTCCGCCTCTGATTCTCCGCCTCTGATTCCCCACCTCTGATTCCCCGCCTATGTTTACCCGCCCCTGTTTACCCGCCTATTTTCCCGCCTCTGATTCCCCACCACAGATTTCCTGCCTCAGATTCCCTGCCTCAGATTCCCTGCATCAGATTCCCTTCATTTGATTCCCTGCGTCTGGTTCCCTACTTCTGATTCCCTGCCTCTGATTCCCTGCATCTGATTGCCCGCCTCTGATTCCCCGCCTCTGATTCCCCGCCTCTGATTCCCCGCCTCTGATTCCCTGCCTCTGATTCACCGCCTCTGATTCCCCGCCTCTGATTCCCCGCCTCTGATTCCCCACTTCTGATTGCCCGCCTCTGATTCCACGCCTCTGATTCCCCGCCTCTGATTCCCCACCTCTGATTCCCCACTTCTGATTCCCCACCTCTGATTCCCCGCCTCTGATTCCACGCCTCTGATTCCCCACCTCTGATTCCCCACTTCTGATTCCCCACCTCTGATTCTCCGCCTCTGATACCCTGCCTCTGATAACTTTTTACTGATTCCCTGCCTCAGATTCCCTGCCTCCGATTCCCTCCCTCAGATTCCCCGCCTCTGATTCCCCGCCTCTGATTCCCCGCCTCTGATTCCCCGCATCTGATTCCCCACCTCTGTCTCTATGCCTCTATTTTGCCTGCACTCTTTCCCCTCCACTCTTTCCGTACCTCTCTTTCCCTCCCTCAATTTCAACAACTCTGTTTGATCTGTTCTGTGTACCTAATTTTCAACCCACAAGTTCCAACCACTATGTTTCGCCCTTCTCTTTCGCTGCCTCTATTTATGCAGCTATGTTTACCCGCTTCTGTTTACCCGCCAGTTTCCCCACTTCTCTTTCCCCACCTCTGATTCCACGCCTCTGATTCCCCGCCTCTGATTCCCCACCTCTGATTCCCTCCTCTGATTCCCCGCCTATGTTTACCCGCCTCTGATTCCCCGCCTCTGATTCCCCGCCTCTGATTCCCCACCTCTGATTCCCTGCCTCTGATTCCCCGCCTCTGATGCCCCACTTCTGATTGCCCGCCTCTGATTCCACGCCTGTGATTCCCCGCCTCTGATTCCCCACCTCTGATTCCCCACTTCTGATTCCCCACCTCTGATTCCCCGCCTCTGATTCCACGCCTCTGGTTCCCCACCTCTGATTCCCCACTTCTGATTCCCCACCTCTGATTCTCCGCCTCTGATAACCTGCCTCTGATAACTTTTTACTGATTCCCTGCCTCAGATTCCCTGCCTCCGATTCCCTGCCTCAGATACCCTGCCTCAGATTCCCTGCATCAGATTCCCTTCATCTGATTCCCTGCCTCTGATTCCCTGCCTCTGATTCCCCGCCTCTGATTCCCCACCTGTGTCTCTACGCCTCTATTTTGCCTGAACTCTTTCCCCTCCACTCTTTCTGTGCCTCTCTTTCCCTCCCTCAATTTCAACAACTCTGTTTGATCTGTTCTGTGTACCTAATTTTCAACGCACAAGTTCCAACCACTATGTTTCGCCCTTCTCTTTCGCTGCCTCTATTTATGCAGCTATGTTTACCCGCTTCTGTTTACCCGCCAGTTTCCCCACTTCTCTTTCCCCGCCTCTGATTCCCTGCCTCTGATTCCCTGCCTCTGATTCCGCACCTCTGATTCCCCCCTCTGATTCCCCGCCTCTGATTCCCAGCCTCTGATTCCCCACCTCTGATTCCCCGCCTCTGATTCCCTGCCTCTCTTTCCCTGCCTCTATTTCCGTGCCTCTTTCTCTGCATCTCGTTTCCCACATCTCATTTCCCGCTTCTGATAACCCGCATCAGATTCCCTGCCACAGATTCCCTGCCTCAGATTCCCTGCCTCAGATTCCCTGCATCAGATTCCCTTCATCTGATTCCCTGCCTCTGATTCCCCGCCTCTGATTCCCCACCTCTGATTCCCTGCCTCAGATTCCCTGCCTCTGATTCCCTGCCTCTGATTCCCTGCCTCTGATTTCCTGCATCTGATTGCCCGCCTCTGATTCCCCGCCTCTGATTCCCCGCCTCTGATTCCCCGCCTCTGATTCCCCGCCTCTGATTCCCCGCCTCTGATTCCCCGCCTCTGATTCCCCACCTCTGATTCCCTGCCTCTGATAACCTGCCTCTGATTCCCTGCCTCTGATTCCCGGCCTCTGAGTCCCCACCTCTGATTTCCCGTGTCCGATTCCGCACCCATGTTTCACCACCTCTGTTGCTCTGCTTCTTATTTCCCGGCTCAGATTCACCGGCTCTGATTCCGCACCTCTGATTCCACGCCTCTCTTTCTGTGTCTCTGATTCCCCGCCTCTGATTCCACGCCTCTGATTACCCGCCTCTGATACACTGCCTCTCTTTCACTGCCTCTATTTCCATGCCTCTTTCTCTGCATCTCGTTTCCCACATCTCATTTCCCCCTTCTGATAACCCGCATCAGATTCCCTGCCACAGATTCCCTGCCTCAGATACCCTGCCTCAGATTCCCTGCATCAGATTCCCTTCATCTGATTCCCTGCCTCTGATTCCCCGCGGCTGATTCCCTGCCTCTGATTCCCCGCCTCTGTTTACCCGCCTGTTTCCCCGCCTCTGATTCACCACCTCATATTCGCCACCTCAGGTTCCCTGCCTCTGATTCCCTGCCTCTGATTCCCTGCCTCTGATTCCCTGCATCTGATTGCCCGCCTCTGATTCCCCGCCTCTGATTGCACGCCTCTGATTCCCCGCCTCTGATTCCCCGCCTCTGATTCCCCGCCTCTGATTCCCCTCCTCTGATACCCCGCCTCTGATTCCCCACCTCTGATTTCCCGCATCTGATTCCCTGCCTCTGATTCCCCGCCTCTGATTCCCTGCCTCTGATTCCGCTCCTCTGATTCTCCGCCTCTGATTCTCCGCCTCTGATTCCCCACCTCTGATTCCCCGCCTATGTTTACCCGCCCCTGTTTACCCGCCTATTTTCCCGCCTCTGATTCCCCACCACAGATTCCCTGCCTCAGATTCCCTGCCTCAGATTCCCTGCATCAGATTCCCTTCATTTGATTCCCTGCGTCTGGTTCCCTACTTCTGATTCCCTGCCTCTGATTCCCTGCATCTGATTGCCCGCCTCTGATTCCCCGCCTCTGATTCCCCGCCTCTGATTCCCCGCCTCTGATTCCCTGCCTCTGATTCACCGCCTCTGATTCCCCGCCTCTGATTCCCCGCCTCTGATTCCCCACTTCTGATTGCCCGCCTCTGATTCCACGCCTCTGATTCCCCGCCTCTGATTCCCCACCTCTGATTCCCCACTTCTGATTCCCCACCTCTGATTCCCCGCCTCTGATTCCACGCCTCTGATTCCCCACCTCTGATTCCCCACTTCTGATTCCCCACCTCTGATTCTCCGCCTCTGATACCCTGCCTCTGATAACTTTTTACTGATTCCCTGCCTCAGATTCCCTGCCTCCGATTCCCTCCCTCAGATTCCCCGCCTCTGATTCCCCGCCTCTGATTCCCCGCCTCTGATTCCCCGCATCTGATTCCCCACCTCTGTCTCTATGCCTCTATTTTGCCTGCACTCTTTCCCCTCCAATCTTTCCGTACCTCTCTTTCCCTCCCTCAATTTCAACAACTCTGTTTGATCTGTTCTGTGTACCTAATTTTCAACACACAAGTTCCAACCACTATGTTTCGCCCATCTCTTTCGCTGCATCTATTTATGCAGCTATGTTTACCCGCTTCTGTTTACCCGCCTGTTTCCCCACATCTCTTTCCCCACCTCTGATTCCACGCCTCTGATTCCCCGCCTCTGATTCCCCGCCTCTGATTCCCCACCTCTGATTCACCGCCTCCCTTTCCGCGCAACTTTCCTGGCCTACGTTTCCCCACATCTCTTTCCCCACCTCTGATTCCACGCCTCAGATTCGCCGCCTCTGATTTCCCGCCTCTGATTCCCTGCCTCTGATTCCCCGCCTCTGATTCCCCGCCTCTGATTCCCCGCCTCTGATACCGCGCCTCTGATTCCCCGCATCTGATTCCCTGCATCTGATTCCCCGCCTCTGATTTAACGGCTCTGATTCCCCGCCTCTGATTCCCCGACTCTGATTCCCTGCCTCTGATTCCCCACCTATGTTTACCTGCCTCTGTTTACCCGCCTGTTTTCCCGCCTCTAGTTCCCCAACACAGATTCCCTGCCTCAGATTCCCTGCCTCTGATTCCCTGCCTCTGATTCCCCGCCTCTGATTCCACGCCTCTGGTTCCCCACCTCTGATTCCCCACTTCTGATTCCCCACCTCTGATTCTCCGCCTCTGATAACCTGCCTCTGATAACTTTTTACTGATTCCCTGCCTCAGATTCCCTGCCTCCGATTCCCTGCCTCAGATACCCTGCCTCAGATTCCCTGCATCAGATTCCCTTCATCTGATTCCCTGCCTCTGATTCCCTGCCTCTGATTCCCCGCCTCTGATTCCCCACCTGTGTCTCTACGCCTCTATTTTGCCTGAACTCTTTCCCCTCCACTCTTTCTGTGCCTCTCTTTCCCTCCCTCAATTTCAACAACTCTGTTTGATCTGTTCTGTGTACCTAATTTTCAACGCACAAGTTCCAACCACTATGTTTCGCCCTTCTCTTTCGCTGCCTCTATTTATGCAGCTATGTTTACCCGCTTCTGTTTACCCGCCAGTTTCCCCACTTCTCTTTCCCCACCTCTGATTCCACGCCTCTGATTCCCCGCCTCTGATTCCCCGCCTCTGATCCCCACCTCTCATTCACCGCCTCCATTTCCGCGCAACTTTCCTGGCCTACGTTTCCCCACATCTCTTTCCCCACCTCTGATTCCACGCCTCAGATTCGCCGCCTCTGATTTCCCGCCTCTGATTCCCTGCCTCTGATTCCCTGCCTCTGATTCCGCACCTCTGATTCCCCCCTCTGATTCCCCGCCTCTGATTCCCAGCCTCTGATTCCCCACCTCTGATTCCCCGCCTCTGATTCCCTGCCTCTCTTTCCCTGCCTCTATTTCCGTGCCTCTTTCTCTGCATCTCGTTTCCCACATCTCATTTCCCGCTTCTGATAACCCGCATCAGATTCCCTGCCACAGATTCCCTGCCTCAGATTCCCTGCCTCAGATTCCCTGCATCAGATTCCCTTCATCTGATTCCCTGCCTCTGATTCCCCGCCTCTGATTCCCCACCTCTGATTCCCTGCCTCAGATTCCCTGCCTCTGATTCCCTGCCTCTGATTCCCTGCCTCTGATTTCCTGCATCTGATTGCCCGCCTCTGATTCCCCGCCTCTGATTCCCCGCCTCTGATTCCCCGCCTCTGATTCCCCGCCTCTGATTCCCCGCCTCTGATTCCCCGCCTCTGATTCCCCACCTCTGATTCCCTGCCTCTGATAACCTGCCTCTGATTCCCTGCCTCTGATTCCCGGCCTCTGAGTCCCCACCTCTGATTTCCCGTGTCCGATTCCGCACCCATGTTTCACCACCTCTGTTGCTCTGCTTCTTATTTCCCGGCTCAGATTCACCGGCTCTGATTCCGCACCTCTGATTCCACGCCTCTCTTTCTGTGTCTCTGATTCCCCGCCTCTGATTCCACGCCTCTGATTACCCGCCTCTGATACACTGCCTCTCTTTCCCTGCCTCTATTTCCATGCCTCTTTCTCTGCATCTCGTTTCCCACATCTCATTTCCCCCTTCTGATAACCCGCATCAGATTCCCTGCCACAGATTCCCTGCCTCAGATACCCTGCCTCAGATTCCCTGCATCAGATTCCCTTCATCTGATTCCCTGCCTCTGATTCCCCGCGGCTGATTCCCTGCCTCTGATTCCCCGCGTCTGTTTACCCGCCTGTTTCCCCGCCTCTGATTCACCACCTCATATTCGCCACCTCAGGTTCCCTGCCTCTGATTCCCTGCCTCTGATTCCCTGCCTCTGATTCCCTGCATCTGATTGCCCGCCTCTGATTCCCCGCCTCTGATTGCACGCCTCTGATTCCCCGCCTCTGATTCCCCGCCTCTGATTCCCCGCCTCTGATTCCCCTCCTCTGATACCCCGCCTCTGATTCCCCACCTCTGATTTCCCGCATCTGATTCCCTGCCTCTGATTCCCCGCCTCTGATTCCCTGCCTCTGATTCCGCTCCTCTGATTCTCCGCCTCTGATTCTCCGCCTCTGATTCCCCACCTCTGATTCCCCGCCTATGTTTACCCGCCCCTGTTTACCCGCCTATTTTCCCGCCTCTGATTCCCCACCACAGATTTCCTGCCTCAGATTCCCTGCCTCAGATTCCCTGCATCAGATTCCCTTCATTTGATTCCCTGCGTCTGGTTCCCTACTTCTGATTCCCTGCCTCTGATTCCCTGCATCTGATTGCCCGCCTCTGATTCCCCGCCTCTGATTCCCCGCCTCTGATTCCCCGCCTCTGATTCCCTGCCTCTGATTCACCGCCTCTGATTCCCCGCCTCTGATTCCCCGCCTCTGATTCCCCACTTCTGATTGCCCGCCTCTGATTCCACGCCTCTGATTCCCCGCCTCTGATTCCCCACCTCTGATTCCCCACTTCTGATTCCCCACCTCTGATTCCCCGCCTCTGATTCCACGCCTCTGATTCCCCACCTCTGATTCCCCACTTCTGATTCCCCACCTCTGATTCTCCGCCTCTGATACCCTGCCTCTGATAACTTTTTACTGATTCCCTGCCTCAGATTCCCTGCCTCCGATTCCCTCCCTCAGATTCCCCGCCTCTGATTCCCCGCCTCTGATTCCCCGCATCTGATTCCCCACCTCTGTCTCTATGCCTCTATTTTGCCTGCACTCTTTCCCCTCCACTCTTTCCGTACCTCTCTTTCCCTCCCTCAATTTCAACAACTCTGTTTGATCTGTTCTGTGTACCTAATTTTCAACACACAAGTTCCAACCACTATGTTTCGCCCATCTCTTTCGCTGCATCTATTTATGCAGCTATGTTTACCCGCTTCTGTTTACCCGCCTGTTTCCCCACATCTCTTTCCCCACCTCTGATTCCACGCCTCTGATTCCCCGCCTCTGATTCCCCGCCTCTGATTCCCCACCTCTGATTCACCGCCTCCCTTTCCGCGCAACTTTCCTGGCCTACGTTTCCCCACATCTCTTTCCCCACCTCTGATTCCACGCCTCAGATTCGCCGCCTCTGATTTCCCGCCTCTGATTCCCTGCCTCTGATTCCCCGCCTCTGATTCCCCGCCTCTGATTCCCCGCCTCTGATACCGCGCATCTGATTCCCCGCATCTGATTCCCTGCATCTGATTCCCCGCCTCTGATTTAACGGCTCTGATTCCCCGCCTCTGATTCCCCGACTCTGATTCCCTGCCTCTGATTCCCCACCTATGTTTACCTGCCTCTGTTTACCCGCCTGTTTTCCCGCCTCTAGTTCCCCAACACAGATTCCCTGCCTCAGATTCCCTGCCTCTGATTCCCTGCCTCTGATTAACTGCCTCTGATTCCCTGCATCTGAGTGCCTGCCTCTGATTCCCCGCCTCTGATTCCCCGCCTCTGATTCCCCACCTCTGATTCCCCACTTCTGATTCCACGCCTCTGATTCCCAGCATCTGATTCCGCGCCTCTGATTCCCCGCCTCTGATACCCCGCCTCTGATTCCCCGCCTCTGTTTCCCTGCATATGATTCCCTGCCTCAGATTCCCTGCCTCTGATTCCCCGACTCTGATTCCCCGCCTCTGATTCCCCGCCTCTGATTCCCCGCCTCTGATTCCCCACCTATGTTTACCCGCCTCTGTTTACCCGCCTGTTTTCCCGCCTCTGATTGCCCACCTCAGATTCCCTGCGTCAGATTCCCTGCCTCAGATTCCCTGCCTCTGATTCCCTGCCTCTGATTCCCTGCATCTGATTGCCCGCCTCTGATTACCTGCCTCTGATTCCCCGCCTCAGATTCCCCACCTCTGATTCCCCACTTCTGATTCCCCGCCTCTGATTCCCGCATCTGATTCCCCGCCTCGAAATCACCGCCTCTGATTCCCCGCCTCTGATTCCCCGCCTCTGATTCCCCGCCTCTGATTCCCCGCCTCTGATTCCCTGCATCTGATTCCCCGCCTCAGATTCCCCGCCTCTGATTCCCCGACTCTGATTCCCCAATTCTGATTGCCCGCCTCTGATTCCACGCCTCTGATTCCCCGCCTCTGATTCCCCACCTCTGATTCCCCACTTCTGATTCCCCACCTCTGATTCCCCGCCTCTGATTCCACGCCTCTGATTCCCCACCTCTGATTCCCCGCATCTGATTCCCCGCCTCTGATTCCCCGCCTCAGATTCCCCGCCTCAGATTCCCCGCCTCGGATTCCCCACCTCTGATTCCCTCCTCTGATTCCCCGCCTATGTTTACCCGCCTCTGATTCCCCGCCTCTGATTCCCCGCCTCTGATTCCCCACCTCTGATTCCCTGCCTCTGATTCCCCGCCTCTGATGCCCCACTTCTGATTGCCCGCCTCTGATTCCACGCCTGTGATTCCCCGCCTCTGATTCCCCACCTCTGATTCCCCACTTCTGATTCCCCACCTCTGATTCCCCGCCTCTGATTCCACGCCTCTGGTTCCCCACCTCTGATTCCCCACTTCTGATTCCCCACCTCTGATTCTCCGCCTCTGATAACCTGCCTCTGATAACTTTTTACTGATTCCCTGCCTCAGATTCCCTGCCTCCGATTCCCTGCCTCAGATACCCTGCCTCAGATTCCCTGCATCAGATTCCCTTCATCTGATTCCCTGCCTCTGATTCCCTGCCTCTGATTCCCCGCCTCTGATTCCCCACCTGTGTCTCTACGCCTCTATTTTGCCTGAACTCTTTCCCCTCCACTCTTTCTGTGCCTCTCTTTCCCTCCCTCAATTTCAACAACTCTGTTTGATCTGTTCTGTGTACCTAATTTTCAACGCACAAGTTCCAACCACTATGTTTCGCCCTTCTCTTTCGCTGCCTCTATTTATGCAGCTATGTTTACCCGCTTCTGTTTACCCGCCAGTTTCCCCACTTCTCTTTCCCCACCTCTGATTCCACGCCTCTGATTCCCCGCCTCTGATTCCCCAGCTCTGAATCCACGCCTCTGATTCCCCGCATCTGATTCCCTGCCTCTGATTCCCCGCCTTGATTCCCCATCTCTGATTCACAACCTCTGATTCCCCACCTCTTATTCCCCATATCTGATTCCCCGCCTCTGTTTCCCCATATCTGATTCCCCGGCTCTGATTGCCCACCTCTATTCCCCGCCTCTGATTCGCCAGCTCTGATTCGCCTCCTCTGATTCCCCGCATCTGATTCCCTGCCTCTGATTCCGCGCCTCTGATTCCCCATCTCTGATTCACCGCCTTTGATTCGCCACCTCTGATTCCCCATATCTGATTCACCACCTCTGTTTTCCCGCCTCTGATTCCCCGCCTCTGATTCTCCATATCTCATTCCCCGCCTCTGATTCCCCGCGTCTGATTCCCAGCCTCTGAATCCCCATGTCTGATTTCCTGCCTCTGATTCCCCGCCTCTTATTCCCCATCTCTGATTCACCGCCTCTGATTCCCCACCTCTGATTCCCCGCGTCTGATTCCCTGCCTCTGATTCCCCGCCTCTGATTCCCCAGCTCTGATTCCCCGCCTCTGATTCCCCATCTCTGATTCCCCGCCTCTGATTCCCCGTGTCTGATTCCCTGCCTCTGATTCCCCGCCTCTGATTCCCCGCCTCTGATTCCCTGCCACTGATTCCCTGCCCCTGATTCCCCACCTCTGATTCCCCATATCTGGTTCCCCGCCTCTGTTTCCCGCCTATGATACCCCTCCTCTGATTCCCCATATCTGATTCCCTGCCTCTGATTCCCCAACTCTGATTCCCCGCCTCTGATTCCCCAGCTCTGAATCCACACCTCTGATTCCCCGCATCTGATTCCCTGCCTCTGATTCCCCGCCTTGATTCCCTATCTCTGATTCACAACCTCTGATTCCCCACCTCTTATTCCCCATATCTGATTCCCCGCATCTGTTTCCCCATTTCTGATTCCCCGGCTCTGATTGCCCACCTCTATTCCCCGCCTCTGATTCGCCAGCTCTGATTCGCCTCCTCTGATTCCCCGCATCTGATTCCCTGCCTCTGATTCCGCGCCTCTGATTCCCCATCTCTTATTCACCGCCTTTGATTCGCCACCTCTGATTCCCCATATCTGATTCACCACCTCTGTTTCCCCGCCTCTGATTCCCCGCCTCTGATTCTCCATATCTCATTCCCCGCCTCTGAATCCCCATCTCTGATTCCCGGACACTGATTCCCCACCTCTGATTCCCGGCCTCTTATTCCCAGCATCTGATTCCCGGTCTCTGATTCCCGGCCTCTGATTCCCCGCTTCTGATTCTGATTCCCTGCCTCTGATTCCCCATCTCTGATTCCGCACATCTGATTCCCTGCCTCTGATTCCCCACCTCTGATTCCCCATATCTGATTCCCCGCCTCTGTTTCCCCGCCTCTGATTCCCCGCCTCTGTTTCCCCATATCTAATTCCCCACCTCTGATGCCCCAACTCTGATTCCCCGCCTCTGATTCCCCAGCTCTGATTCCCCACCTCTGATTCTCCGCATCCGATTCCCCATGTCTGATTCCCTGCCTCTGTTTCCCCGCCTCTGATTCCCCGCTTCTGTTTTCCCATATCTGATTCCCCGCCTCTGATTCCCCAGCTCTGATTCCCTGCCTCTGATTCCCCGCATTCTATTCCCTGCCTCTGATTCCCCGCCTGTGATTCCCCATCTCTGATTCACCACCTCTGATTCCCTACCTCTGATTCCCCATATCTAATTCCCCGCCTCTGTTTGCCCGCCTCAGATTCCCCGCCTCTGTTTCCCCATATCTGATTCCCTGCCTCTGAATCCCCAACTCTGATTCCCTGCCTCTGATTCACCAGCTCTGATTCCCTGCCTTTGATTCCCCCCGTCTGATTCCCAGCCTCTGAATCCCCGTGTCTGATTTCCTGCCTCTGATTCCCCGCCTCTGATTCCCCAACTCTGATTCCCCTCCTCTAATTCGCCAGCTATGATTCCCCGCCTTTGATTCCCTGCGTCTGATTCCCTGCCTCTGATTCCCCGCCTCTGATTCCCCTTCTCTGATTCACCACCTCTGATTCCCCGCCTCTGATTCCCCGCCTCTGATTCGCAACCTCTAATTCCCCACCTCTGATTCCCCATATCTGATTCCCCGCCTCTGTTTCCCTGCCTCTGATTCCCGGCCTCTGTTTCCCCATATCTGATTCCCCTCCTCTGATTCCCCAACTCTGATTCCCCGCCTCTGATTCCCCAGCTTTTATTCCCCGTCTTTTATTCCCGGCCTCTGATTCCCTGCCACTGATTCCCCGCCCCTGATTCCCCACCTCTGATTCCCCATATCTGATTCCCCGCCTCTGTTTCCCCACCTCTGATTCCCGGCCTCTTATTCCCAGCATCTGATTCCCGGCCACTGATTCCCTGCCTCTGATTCCCCGCCTCTGATTCCCCATCTCTGATTCCCCGCCTCTGATTCCCCGTGTCTGATTCCCTGCCTCTGATTCCCCGCCTCTGATTCCCCGCGTCTGATTCCCTGCCACTGATTCCCTGCCCCTGATTCCCCACCTCTGATTCCCCATATCTGATTCCCCGCCTCTGTTTCCCCAACTCTGATTCCCTTCCTCTAATTCGCCAGCTATGATTCCCCGCCTCTGATTCCCTGCCACTGATTCCCTGCCCCTGATTCCCCACCTCTGATTCCCCATATATGATTCCCCGCCTCTGATTCCCCAACTCTGATTCCCCTCCTCTAATTCGCCAGCTATGATTCCCCGCCTCTTATTCCCTGCGTCTGATTCCCTGCCTCTGATTCCCAGCCTCTGATTCCCCTTCTCTGATTCACCACCTCTGAATCCCCACCTCTGATTCCCCATCTCTGATTCCGCACATCCGATTCCCTGCCTCTGATTCCCCGCCTCTGATTCCCCGCCTCTGATTCCCCGCCTCTGATTCCCCGCGTCTGATTCCCTGCCACTGATTCCCTGCCCCTGATTCCCTACCTCTGATTCCCCATCTCTGATTCCCCGCCTCTGTTTCCCCACCTCTGATTCCCCGCCTCTGTTTCCCCATATCTGATTCCCCGCCTCTGATTCCCCAACTCTGATTCCCCTCCTCTAATTCGCCAGCTATGATTCCCCGCCTCTGATTCCCTGCATCTGATTCCCTGCCTCTGATTCCCCGCCTCTGATTCCCCTTCTCTGATTCACCACCTCTGAATCCCCACCTCTGATTCCCCATCTCTGATTCCGCACATCCGATTCCCTGCCTCTGATTCCCCGCCTCTGATTCCCCGCCTCTGATTCCCTGCCTCTGATTCGCAACCTCTAATTCCCCACCTCTGATTCCCCATATCTGATTCCCCGCCTCTGTTTCCCTGCCTCTGATTCCCGGCCTCTGTTTCCCCATATCTGATTCCCCTCCTCTGATTCCCCAACTCTGATTCCCCGCCTCTGATTCCCCAGCTCTGATTCCCCGCCTTTTATTCCCGGCCTCTGATTCCCTGCCACTGATTCCCCGCCCCTGATTCCCCACCTCTGATTCCCAATATCTGATTCCCCGCCTCTGTTTCCCCAGCTCTGATTCCCCACCTCTGATTCCCCAGCTCTTTCCTTGCCACTGATTCCCCGCCCCTGATTCCCCACCTCCGATTCCCCAGCTCTTTCCTTACCTCTGATTCCCGGCGTCCGATTCCCTGCCTCTGATTCCCCGCCTCTGATTTCCCATCTCTGATTCCCCGCCTCTGATTCCCCGTGTCTGATTCCCTTACTCTGATTCCCCGCCTCTGATTCCCCCCCTCTGATTCCCTGCCACTGATTCCCTGCCCCTGATTCCCCACTTCTGATTCCCCATATCTGATTCCCCGCCTGTTTCCCCGCCTCTGATTCCCCGCCTCTGATTCCCCATATCTGATTCCCTGCCTCTGATTCCCCAACTCTGATTCCCCGCCTCTGATTCCCCATATCTTATTCCCCGCCTCTGTTTCCCCCCCTCTGATTCCTAGCCTCTGATTCCCCATATCTGATTCCCCTCCTTTGATTCCGCATATCTGATTCCCCGCCTCATTTTCCCCATATCTGCTTCGCCGCCTCTGATTCCCCAACTCTGATTCCCATCCTCTGATTCCCCAGCTCTGATTTCCCGCCTCTGATTTCCGGCATCCGATTCCCTGCCTCTGATTCCCCGCCTCTGATTCCCAATCTCTGATTCCCCGCCTCTGATTCCCCGTGTCTGATTCCCTGCATCTGATTCCCCGCCTCTGATTCCCCGCGTCTGATTCCCTGCCACTGATTCCCTGCCCCTGATTCCCCACCTCTGATTCCCCATATCTGATTTCCCGCCTCTGTTTCCCTGCCTCTGATTCCCCGCCTCTGTTTCCCCATATCTGATTCCCCGCCTCTGATTCCCCAACTCTGATTCCCCTCCTCTAATTCGCCAGCTATGATTCCCCGCCTTTGATTCCCTGCATCTGATTCCCTGCCTCTGATTCCCCGCCTCTGATTCCCCTTCTCTGATTCACCACCTCTGAATCCCCACCTCTGATTCCCCATCTCTGATTCCGCACATCCGATTCCCTGCCTCTGATTCCCCGCCTCTGATTCCCTGCCTCTGATTCCCTGCCTCTGATTCTTAACCTCTAATTCCCCACCTCTGATTCCCCAACTCTGATTCCCCGCCTCTGATTCTCCAGCTCTGATTCCCCGCCTTTTATACCCGGCCTCTGATTCCCTGCCACTGATTCCCCGCCCCTGATTCCCCACCTCTGATTCCCCATATCTGATTCCCCGCCTCTGTTTCCCCAGCTCTGAATCCCCACCTCTGATTCCCCAGCTCTGATTCCCTGCCACTGATTCCCCGCCCCTGATTCCCCACCTCTGATTCCCCATATCTGATTCCCCGCCTCTGTTTCCCCAGCTCTGATTCCCTGCCTCTGATTCCCTGCCCTGATTCCCCATCTCTGTTTCACCGCCTTTGATTCGCCACCTCTGATTCACCATATCTGATTCCCCGCCTCTGATTCCCTGCCTCTGATTCCCAACCTCTGATTCCACACCTCTGATTTTCCATATTTGATTCCCCACCTCTATTTCCCCATATCTGATTCCCCGCCTCTGATTCCCCGCCTCTGATTCCCGGCGTCCGATTCCCTGCCTCTGATTCCCCGCCTCTGATTCCCCATCTCTGATTCCCCGCCTCTGATTCCCCATATCTGATTCCCTGCCTCTGATTCCCCGCCTCTGATTCCCCGCCTCTGATTCCCTGCCACTGATTCCCTGCCCCTGATTCCCCACCTCTGATTCCCCATATCTGATTCCCCGCCTCTGTTTCCCCGCCTCTGATTCCCCGCCTCTGATTCCCCATATCTGATTCCCTGCCTCTTATTCCCCAACTCTGATTCCCCGCCTCTGATTCCCCAGCTCTGAATCCACGCCTCTGATTCCCCGCATCTGATTCCCTGCCTCTGATTCCCCGCCTTGATTCCCCATCTCTGATTCACAACCTCTGATTCCCCACCTCTTATTCCCCATATCTGATTCCCCGCCTCTGTTTCCCCATATCTGATTCCCCGGCTCTGATTGCCCACCTCTATTCCCCGCCTCTGATTCGCCAGCTCTGATTCGCCTCCTCTGATTCCCCGCATCTGATTCCCTGCCTCTGATTCCGCGCCTCTGATTCCCCATCTCTGATTCACCGCCTTTGATTCGCCACCTCTGATTCCCCATATCTGATTCACCACCTCTGTTTCCCCGCCTCTGATTCCCCGCCTCTGATTCTCCATATCTCATTCCCCGCCTCTGATTCCCCGCGTCTGATTCCCAGCCTCTGAATCCCCGTGTCTGATTTCCTGCCTCTGATTCCCCGCCTCTTATTCCCCATCTCTGATTCACCGCCTCTGATTCCCCACCTCTGATTCCCCGCGTCTGATTCCCTGCCTCTGATTCCCCGCCTCTGATTCCCCAGCTCTGATTCCCCGCCTCTGATTCCCCATCTCTGATTCCCCGCCTCTGATTCCCCGTGTCTGATTCCCTGCCTCTGATTCCCCGCCTCTGATTCGCCACCTCTGATTCCCTGCCACTGATTCCCTGCCCCTGATTCCCCACCTCTGATTCCCCATATCTGGTTCCCCGCCTCTGTTTCCCGCCTCTGATACCCCTCCTCTGATTCCCCATATCTGATTCCCTGCCTCTGATTCCCCAACTCTGATTCCCCGCCTCTGATTCCCCAGCTCTGAATCCACGCCTCTGATTCCCCACATCTGATTCCCTGCCTCTGATTCCCCGCCTTGATTCCCTATCTCTGATTCACAACCTCTGATTCCCCACCTCTTATTCCCCATATCTGATTCCCCGCCTCTGTTTCCCCATATCTGATTCCCCGGCTCTGATTGCCCACCTCTATTCCCCGCCTCTGATTCGCCAGCTCTGATTCGCCTCCTCTGATTCCCCGCATCTGATTCCCTGCCTCTGATTCCGCGCCTCTGATTCCCCATCTCTGATTCACCGCCTTTGATTCGCCACCTCTGATTCCCCATATGTGATTCACCACCTCTGTTTCCCCGCCTCTGATTCCCCGCCTCTGATTCTCCATATCTCATTCCCCGCCTCTGAATCCCCATCTCTGATTCCCGGACACTGATTCCCCACCTCTGATTCCCGGCCTCTTATTCCCAGCATCTGATTCCCGGTCTCTGATTCCCGGCCTCTGATTCCCCGCTTCTGATTCTGATTCCCTGCCTCTGATTCCCCATCTCTGATTCCGCACATCTGATTCCCTGCCTCTGATTCCCCACCTCTGATTCCCCATATCTGATTCCCCGCCTCTGTTTCCCCGCCTCTGATTCCCCGCCTCTGTTTCCCCATATCTAATTCCCCACCTCTGATGCCCCAACTCTGATTCCCCGCCTCTGATTCCCCAGCTCTGATTCCCCACCTCTGATTCTCCGCATCCGATTCCCCATGTCTGATTCCCCGCCTCTGTTTCCCCGCCTCTGATTCCCCGCTTCTGTTTTCCCATATCTGATTCCCCGCCTCTGATTCCCCAGCTCTGATTCCCTGCCTCTGATTCCCCGCGTTCTATTCCCTGCCTCTGATTCCCCGCCTGTGATTCCCCATCTCTGATTCACCACCTCTGATTCCCCACCTCTGATTCCCCATATCTAATTCCCCGCCTCTGTTTGCCCGCCTCTGATTCCCCGCCTCTGTTTCCCCATATCTGATTCCCTGCCTCTGAATCCCCAACTCTGATTCCCTGCCTCTGATTCACCAGCTCTGATTCCCCGCCTTTGATTCCCCCCGTCTGATTCCCAGCCTCTGAATCCCCGTGTCTGATTTCCTGCCTCTGATTCCCCGCCTCTTATTCCCCATCTCTGATTCACCGCCTCTGATTCCCCACCTCTGATTCCCCGTGTCTGATTCCCTGCCTCTGATTCCCCGCCTCTGATTCCCCAGCTCTGATTCCCCGCCTCTGATTCCCCAGCTCTGATTCCCTGCCTCTGATTCCCCGCGTTTGATTCCCTGCCTCTGATTCCCCGCCTCTGATTCCCCATCTCTGATTCCCCAGCTCTGATTCCCCGTGTCTGATTCCCTGCCTCTGAATCCCCGCCTCTGATTCCCCGCCTCTGTTTCCCCCCCACTGATTCCCAGCCTCTGATTCCCCATATCTGATTCCCCGCCTCTGATTCCCCATATCTGATTCCCCGCCTCATTTTCCCCATATCTGCTTCGCCGCCTCTGATTCCCCAACTCTGATTCCCCGCCTCTGATTCCCCAGCTCTGATTTCCCGCCTCTGATTTCCGGCATCCGATTCCCTGCCTCTGATTCCCCGCCTCTGATTCCCCATCTCTGATTCCCCGCCTCTGATTCCCCGTGTCTGATTCCCTGCCTCTGATTCCCCGCCTCTGATTCCCCGCGTCTGATTCCCTGCCACTGATTCCCTGCCCCTGATTCCCCACCTCTGATTTCCCATATCTGATTCCCCGCCTCTGTTTCCCCGCCTCTGATTCCCCGCCTCTGTTTCCCCATATCTGATTCCCCGCCTCTGATTCCCCAACTCTGATTCCCCCCCTCTAATTCGCCAGCTATGATTCCCCGCCTCTGATTTCCTGCATCCGATTCCCTGCCTCTGATTCCCCGACTCTGATTCCCCGCCTCTGATTCCCTGCCTCTGATTTGCAACCTCTAATTCCCCACGTCTGATTCCCCATTTCTGATTCCCCACCTCTGTTTCCCTGCCTCTGATTCCCGGCCTCTGTTTCCCCATATCTGATTCCCCTCCTCTGATTCCCCAACTCTGATTCCCCGCCTCTGATTCCCCAGCTCTGATTCCCCGCCTTTTATTCCCGGCCTCTGATTCCCTGCCACTGATTCCCCGCCCCTGATTCCCCACCTCTGATTCCCCATATCTGATTCCCCGCCTCTGTTTCCCCAGCTCTGATTCCCCACTTCTGATTCCCCAGCTCTGATTCCCTGCCACTGATTCCCCGCCCCTGATTCCCCACCTCTGATTCCCCATATCTGATTCCCCGCCTCTGTTTCCCCAGCTCTGATTCCCTGCCTCTGATTCCCTGCCCTGATTCCCCATCTCTGTTTCACCGCCTTTGATTCGCAACCTCTGATTCACCATATCTTATTCCCCGCCTCTGTTTCCCCGCCTCTGATTCCCTGCCTCTGATTCCCAACCTCTGATTCCACACCTCTGATTCCCCATATCTGATTCCCCGACTCTATTTCCCCATATCTGATTCCCCGCCTCTGATTCCCCAACTCTGATTCCCCGCCTCTGATTCCCCAGCTCTGTTTCCCCGCCTCTGATTCCCGGCGTCCGATTCCCTGCCTCTGATTCCCCGCCTCTGATTCCCCATCTCTGATTCTCCGCCTCTGATTCCCCGTGTCTGATTCCCTTACTCTGATTCCCCGCCTCTGATTCCCCCCCTCTGATTCCCTGCCACTGATTCCCTGCCCCTGATTCCCCACTTCTGATTCCCCATATCTGATTCCCCGCCTGTTTCCCCGCCTCTGATTCCCCGCCTCTTATTCCCCATATCTGATTCCCTGCCTCTGATTCCCCAACTCTGATTCCCCGCCTCTGATTCCCCATATCTTATTCCCCGCCTCTGTTTCCCCCCCTCTGATTCCCAGCCTCTGATTCCCCATATCTGATTCCCCGCCTTTGATTCCCCATATCAGATTCCCCGCCTCATTTTCCCCATATCTGCTTCGCCGCCTCTGATTCCCCAACTCTGATTCCCCTCCTCTGATTCCCCAGCTCTGATTTCCCGCCTCTGAATTGCGGCATCCGATTCCCCGCCTCTGATTCCCCGCGTCTGATTCCCTGCCACTGATTCCCTGCCCCGGATTCCCCACCTCTGATTCCCCATATCTGATTCCCCGCCTCTGTTTCCCCGCCTCTGATTCCCCGCCTCTGTTTCCCCATATCTGATTCCCCGCCTCTGATTCCCCAACTCTGATTCCCCTCCTCTAATTCGCCAGCTATGATTCCCCGCCTTTGATTCCCTGCGTCTGATTCCCTGCCTCTGATTCCCCGCCTCTGATTCCCCTTTTCTGATTCACCACCTCTGAATCCCAACCTCTGATTCCCCATCTCTTATTCCGCACATCCGATTCCCTGCCTCTGATTCCCCGCCTCTGATTCCCCGCCTCTGATTCCCCGCCTCTGATTCCCTGCCTCTGATTCGCAACCTCTCATTCCCCACCTCTGATTCCCCATATCTGATTCCCCGCCTCTGTTTCCCTGCCTCTGATTCCCGGCCTCTGTTTCCCCATATCTGATTCCCCTCCTCTGATTCCCCAACTCTGATTCCCCGCCTCTGATTCCCCAGCTCTGATTCCCCGCCTTTTATTCCCGGCATCTGATTCCCTGCCACTGATTCCCCGCCCCTGATTCCCCACCTCTGATTCCCCATATCTGATTCCCCGCCTCTGTTTCCCCAGCTCTGATTCCCCACCTCTGATTCCCCAGCTCTGATTCCCTGCCTCTGATTCCCTGCCCTGATTCCCCATCTCTGTTTCACCGCCTTTGATTCGCCACCTCTGATTCCCCATATCTGATTCCCCGCCTCTGTTTCCCCGCCTCTGATTCCCTGCCTCTGATTCCCAACCTCTGATTCCACACCTCTGATTCCCCATATCTGATTCCCCGCCTCTATTTCCCCATATCTGATTCCCCGCCTCTGATTCCCCATCTCTGATTCCCCGCCTCTGATTCCCCGTGTCTGATTCCCTTACTCTGATTCCCCGCCTCTGATTCCCCCCCTCTGATTCCCTGCCACTGATTCCCTGCCCCTGATTCCCCACTTCTGATTCCCCATATCTGATTCCCCGCCTGTTTCCCCGCCTCTGATTCCCCGCCTCTGATTCCCCATATCTGATTCCCTGCCTCTGATTCCCCAACTCTGATTCCCCGCCTCTGATTCCCCATATCTTATTCCCCGCCTCTGTTTCCCCCCCTCTGATTCCTAGCCTCTGATTCCCCATATCTGATTCCCCGCCTTTGATTCCCCATATCTGATTCCCCGCCTCATTTTCCCCATATCTGCTTCGCCGCCTCTGATTCCCCAACTCTGATTCCCCTCCTCTGATTCCCCAGCTCTGATTTCCCGCGTCTGATTTGCGGCATCCGATTCCCTGCCTCTGATTCCCCGCCTCTGATTCCCCATCTCTGATTCCCCGCCTCTGATTCCCCGTGTCTGATTCCCTGCATCTGATTCCCCGCCTCTGATTCCCCGCGTCTGATTCCCTGCCACTGATTCCCTGCCCCTGATTCCCCACCTCTGATTCCCCATATCTGATTTCCCGCCTCTGTTTCCCCGCCTCTGATTCCCCGCCTCTGTTTCCCCATATCTGATTCCCCGCCTCTGATTCCCCAACTCTGATTCCCCTCCTCTAATTCGCCAGCTATGATTCCCCGCCTTTGATTCCCTGCGTCTGATTCCCTGCCTCTGATTCCCCGCCTCTGATTCCCCTTCTCTGATTCACCACCTCTGAATCCCCACCTCTGATTCCCCATCTCTGATTCCGCACATCCGATTCCCTGCCTCTGATTCCCCGCCTCTGATTCCCCGCCTCTGATTCCCTGCCTCTGATTCTTAACCTCTAATTCCCCACCTCTGATTCCCCAACTCTGATTCCCCGCCTCTGATTCTCCAGCTCTGATTCCCCGCCTTTTATTCCCGGCCTATGATTCCCTGCCAATGATTCCCCGCCTCTGATTCCCCGCCTCTGATTCCCCTTCTCTGATTCACCACCTCTGAATCCCCACCTCTGATTCCCCATCTCTGATTCCGCACATCCGATTCCCTGCCTCTGATTCCCCGCCTCTGATTCCCCGCCTCTGATTCCCTGCCTCTGATTCTTAACCTCTAATTCCCCACCTCTGATTCCACAACTCTGATTCCCCGCCTCTGATTCTCCAGCTCTGATTCCCCGCCTTTTATTCCCGGCCTCTGATTCCCTGCCACTGATTCCCCGCCTCTGTTTCCCCCCCTCTGATTCCTAGCCTCTGATTCCCCATATCTGATTCCCCGCCTTTGATTCCCCATATCTGATTCCCCGCCTCATTTTCCCCATATCTGCTTCGCCGCCTCTGATTCCCCAACTCTGATTCCCCTCCTCTGATTCCCCAGCTCTGATTTCCCGCCTCTGATTTCCGGCATCCAATTCCCTGCCTCTGATTCCCCGCCTCTGATTCCCCATCTCTGATTCCCCGCCTCTGATTCCCCGTGTCTGATTCCCTGCATCTGATTCCCCGCCTCTGATTCCCCGCGTCTGATTCCCTGCCACTGATTCCCTGCCCCTGATTCCCCACCTCTGATTCCCCATATCTGATTTCCCGCCTCTGTTTCCCCGCCTCTGATTCCCCGCCTCTGTTTCCCCATATCTGATTCCCCGCCTCTGATTCCCCAACTCTGATTCCCCTCCTCTAATTCGCCAGCTATGATTCCCCGCCTTTGATTCCCTGCGTCTGATTCCCTGCCTCTGATTCCCCGCCTCTGATTCCCCTTCTCTGATTCACCACCTCTGAATCCCCACCTCTGATTCCCCATCTCTGATTCCGCACATCCGATTCCCTGCCTCTGATTCCCCGCCTCTGATTCCCCGCCTCTGATTCCCTGCCTCTGATTCTTAACCTCTAATTCCCCACCTCTGATTCCCCAACTCTGATTCCCCGCCTCTGATTCTCCAGCTCTGATTCCCCGCCTTTTATTCCCGGCCTCTGATTCCCTGCCACTGATTCCCCGCCCCTGATTCCCCACCTCTGATTTCCCAACTCTGATTCCCCGCCTCTGATTCCCCAGCTCTGATTCCCTGCCTCTGATTCCCCGCATCTGATTCCCTGCCTCTGATTCCCCGCCTCTGATTCCCTGCCTCTGATTCCCAACCTCTGATTCCCCACCTCTGAATCCCCATATCTGATTCCCCGCCTCTGTTTCCCCGCCTCTGATTCCCGGCCTCTGTTTCCCCATATCTGATTCCCCTCCTCTGATTCCCCAACTCTGATTCCCCGCCTCTGATTCCCCAGCTCTGATTCCCCGCCTTTTATTCCCCGCCTCTGTTTCCCTGCCTCTGATTCCCGGCCTCTGTTTCCCCATATCTGATTCCCCTCCTCTGATTCCCCAACTCTGATTCCCCGCCTCTGATTCCCCAGCTCTGATTCCCCGCCTTTTATTCCCGGCCTCTGATTCCCTGCCACTGATTCCCCGCCCCTGATTCCCCACCTCTGATTCCCCATATCTGATTCCCCGCCTCTGTTTCCCCAGCTCTGATTCCCCACCTCTGATTCCCCAGCTCTGATTCCCTGCCACTGATTCCCCGCCCCTGATTCCCCACCTCTGATTCCCCATATCTGATTCCCCGCCTCTGTTTCCCCAGCTCTGATTCCCTGCCTCTGATTCCCTGCCCTGATTCCCCATCTCTGTTTCACCGCCTTTGATTCGCAACCTCTGATTCACCATATCTTATTCCCCGCCTCTGTTTCCCCGCCTCTGATTCCCTGCCTCTGATTCCCAACCTCTGATTCCACACCTCTGATTCCCCATATCTTATTCCCCGACTCTATTTCCCCATATCTGATTCCCCGCCTCTGATTCCCCAGCTCTGATTCCCCGCCTCTGATTCCCGGCGTCCGATTCCCTGCCTCTGATTCCCCGCCTCTGATTCCCCATCTCTGATTCTCCGCCTCTGATTCCCCGTGTCTGATTCCCTTACTCTGATTCCCCGCCTCTGATTCCCCCCCTCTGATTCCCTGCCACTGATTCCCTGCCCCTGATTCCCCACTTCTGATTCCCCATATCTGATTCCCCGCCTGTTTCCCAGCCTCTGATTCCCCGCCTCTTATTCCCCATATCTGATTCCCTGCCTCTGATTCCCCAACTCTGATTCCCCGCCTCTGATTCCCCATATCTTATTCCCCGCCTCTGTTTCCCCCCCTCTGATTCCCAGCCTCTGATTCCCCATATCTGATTCCCCGCCTTTGATTCCCCATATCAGATTCCCCGCCTCATTTTCCCCATATCTGCTTCGCCGCCTCTGATTCCCCAACTCTGATTCCCCTCCTCTGATTCCCCAGCTCTGATTTCCCGCCTCTGAATTGTGGCATCCGATTCCCCGCCTCTGATTCCCCGCGTCTGATTCCCTGCCACTGATTCCCTGCCCCGGATTCCCCACCTCTGATTCCCCATATCTGATTCCCCGCCTCTGTTTCCCCGCCTCTGATTCCCCGCCTCTGTTTCCCCATATCTGATTCCCCGCCTCTGATTCCCCAACTCTGATTCCCCTCCTCTAATTCGCCAGCTATGATTCCCCGCCTTTGATTCCCTGCGTCTGATTCCCTGCCTCTGATTCCCCGCCTCTGATTCCCCTTTTCTGATTCACCACCTCTGAATCCCAACCTCTGATTCCCCATCTCTTATTCCGCACATCCGATTCCCTGCCTCTGATTCCCCGCCTCTGATTCCCCGCCTCTGATTCCCGGCCTCTGTTTCCCCATATCTGATTCCCCTCCTCTGATTCCCCAACTCTGATTCCCCGCCTCTGATTCCCCAGCTCTGATTCCCCGCCTTTTATTCCCGGCATCTGATTCCCTGCCACTGATTCCCCGCCCCTGATTCCCCACCTCTGATTCCCCATATCTGAATCCCCGCCTCTGTTTCCCCAGCTCTGATTCCCCACCTCTGATTCCCCAGCTCTGATTCCCTGCCACTGATTCCCCGCCCCTGATTCCCCACATCTGATTCCCCATATCTGATTCCCCCCTTCTGTTTCCCCAGCTCTGATTCCCTGCCTCTGATTCCCTGCCCTGATTCCCCATCTCTGTTTCACCGCCTTTGATTCGCCACCTCTGATTCCCCATATCTGATTCCCCGCCTCTGTTTCCCCGCCTCTGATTCCCTGCCTCTGATTCCCAACCTCTGATTCCACACCTCTGATTCCCCATATCTGATTCCCCGCCTCTATTTCCCCATATCTGATTCCCCGCCTCTGATTCCCCATCTCTGATTCCCCGCCTCTGATTCCCCGTGTCTGATTCCCTTACTCTGATTCCCCGCCTCTGATTCCCCCCCTCTGATTCCCTGCCACTGATTCCCTGCCCCTGATTCCCCACTTCTGATTCCCCATATCTGATTCCCCGCCTGTTTCCCCGCCTCTGATTCCCCGCCTCTGATTCCCCATATCTGATTCCCTGCCTCTGATTCCCCAACTCTGATTCCCCGCCTCTGATTCCCCATATCTTATTCCCCGCCTCTGTTTCCCCCCCTCTGATTCCTAGCCTCTGATTCCCCATATCTGATTCCCCGCCTTTGATTCCCCATATCTGATTCCCCGCCTCATTTTCCCCATATCTGCTTCGCCGCCTCTGATTCCCCAACTCTGATTCCCCTCCTCTGATTCCCCAGCTCTGATTTCCCGCGTCTGATTTGCGGCATCCGATTCCCTGCCTCTGATTCCCCGCCTCTGATTCCCCATCTCTGATTCCCCGCCTCTGATTCCCCGTGTCTGATTCCCTGCATCTGATTCCCCGCCTCTGATTCCCCGCGTCTGATTCCCTGCCACTGATTCCCTGCCCCTGATTCCCCACCACTGATTCCCCATATCTGATTTCCCGCCTCTGTTTCCCCGCCTCTGATTCCCCGCCTCTGTTTCCCCATATCTGATTCTCCGCCTCTGATTCCCCAACTCTGATTCCCCTCCTCTAATTCGCCAGCTATGATTCCCCGCCTTTGATTCCCTGCGTCTGATTCCCTGCCTCTGATTCCCCGCCTCTGATTCCCCTTCTCTGATTCACCACCTCTGAATCCCCACCTCTGATTCCCCATCTCTGATTCCGCACATCCGATTCCCTGCCTCTGATTCCCCGCCTCTGATTCCCCGCCTCTGATTCCCTGCCTCTGAATCTTAACCTCTAATTCCCCACCTCTGATTCCCCAACTCTGATTCCCCGCCTCTGATTCTCCAGCTCTGATTCCCCGCCTTTTATTCCCGGCCTCTGATTCCCTGCCAATGATTCCCCGCCTCTGATTCCCCGCCTCTGATTCCCCTTCTCTGATTCACCACCTCTGAATCCCCACCTCTGATTCCCCATCTCTGATTCCGCACATCCGATTCCCTGCCTCTGATTCCCCGCCTCTGATTCCCCGCCTCTGATTCCCTGCCTCTGATTCTTAACCTCTAATTCCCCACCTCTGATTCCCCAACTCTGATTCCCCGCCTCTGATTCTCCAGCTCTGATTCCCCGCCTTTTATTCCCGGCCTCTGATTCCCTGCCACTGATTCCCCGCCTCTGCTTCCCCCCCACTGATTCCTAGCCTCTGATTCCCCATATCTGATTCCCCGCCTTTGATTCCCCATATCTGATTCCCCGCCTCATTTTCCCCATATCTGCTTCGCCGCCTCTGATTCCCCAACTCTGATTCCCCTCCTCTGATTCCCCAGCTCTGATTTCCCGCCTCTGATTTCCGGCATCCAATTCCCTGCCTCTGATTCCCCGCCTCTGATTCCCCATCTCTGATTCCCCGCCTCTGATTCCCCGTGTCTGATTCCCTGCATCTGATTCCCCGCCTCTGATTCCCCGCGTCTGATTCCCTGCCACTGATTCCCTGCCCCTGATTCCCCACCTCTGATTCCCCATATCTGATATCCCGCCTCTGTTTCCCCGCCTCTGATTCCCCGCCTCTGTTTCCCCATATCTGATTCCCCGCCTCTGATCCCCCAACTCTGATTCCCCTCCTCTAATTCGCCAGCTATGATTCCCCGCCTTTGATTCCCTGCGTCTGATTCCCTGCCTCTGATTCCCCGCCTCTGATTCCCCTTCTCTGATTCACCACCTCTGAATCCCCACCTCTGATTCCCCATCTCTGATTCCGCACATCCGATTCCCTGCCTCTGATTCCCCGCCTCTGATTCCCCGCCTCTGATTCCCTGCCTCTGATTCTTAACCTCTAATTCCCCACCTCTGATTCCCCAACTCTGATTCCCCGCCTCTGATTCTCCAGCTCTGATTCCCCGCCTTTTATTCCCGGCCTCTGATTCCCTGCCACTGATTCCCCGCCCCTGATTCCCCACCTCTGATTTCCCAACTCTGATTCCCCGCCTCTGATTCCCCAGCTCTGATTCCCTGCCTCTGATTCCCCGCATCTGATTCCCTGCCTCTGATTCCCCGCCTCTGATTCCCTGCCTCTGATTCCCAACCTCTGATTCCCCACCTCTGAATCCCCATATCTGATTCCCCGCCTCTGTTTCCCCGCCTCTGATTCCCCGCCTCTGTTTCCCCATATCTGATTCCCCGCCTCTGATTCCCCAACTCTGATTCCCCTCCTCTGATTCGCCAGCTATGATTCACCGCCTCTGATTCCCTGCATCTGATTCCCTGCATCTGATTCCCCGCCTCTGATTCCCCTTCTCTGATTCTCCACCTCTGATTCCCCACCTCTGATTCCCCATCTCTGATTCCGCTCATCCGATTCCCTGCCTATGATTCCCCGCCTCTGATTCCCCGCCTCTGATTCCCTGCCTCTGATTCGCAACCTCTAATTCCCCACCTCTGATTCCCCATATCTGATTCCCCGCCTCTGTTTCCCTGCCTCTGATTCCCGGCCTCTGTTTCCCCATATCTGATTCCCCTCCTCTGATTCCCCAACTCTGATTCCCCGCCTCTGATACCCCGCCTCTGATTCCCCATCTCTAATTCATCACATCTGATTCCCCACCTCTGCTTCCCCATCTCTGATTCTCTACCTCTGATTCGCCACCTCTGATTGCCCATATCTGATTCACCGCATCTGTTTCCCCGCATCTGATTCCCCGCCTCTGATTCCCCATATTTGATTCCCCGCCTCTAATTCCCCATCTCTGATTCCCGGACTCATTCCCCCACTCTGATTCCCCGCCTCTGATACCCCATATTTTATTCCCCTCCTCTGATTTCCCATCTCTGATTCCCGGACTCTGATTCCCCAACTCTGATTTCCCCGCCTCTGAATCCCCAGCTCTGATTTCCCGCCTCTGATTCCCCACCTGTGATACAACATATCTGATTCCCGGCCTCTGTTTCCCCGCCTCTGATTCCCCACCTCTGATTCACCATATCTGATTCCCCGCCTCTGATTCCCCACCACTGATTCCCCTCCTCTGATTCGCCAGTTATGATTGCCCGCCTCTGATTCCCCGTTTCTGATTCCCTGCCTCTGATTCCCCGCCTCTGATTCCCCATGTCTGACTCACCACCTCTGATACCCCATCTCTGATTCCGCACATCCGATTCCCTGCCTCTGATTCCCCGCCTCTGATTCCCCGCCTCTGATTCCCTGCCTCTGATTCGCAACCTCTTATTCCCCACCTCTGATTCCCCATATCTGATTCCCCGCCTCTGTTTCCCCGCCTCTGATTGGCACCTCTGATACCCCGCCTCTGATTCCCCATCTCTAATTCATCACATCTGATTCCCCACCTCTGCTTCCCCATCTCCGATTCTCTACCTCTGATTCGCCACCTCTGATTCCCAATATCTGATTCACCGCCTCTGTTTCCCTGCCTCTGATTCCCCACCTCTGATTCCCCATATCTGATTCCCCGCCTCTGATTCCCCATCTCTGATTCCCGGTCTCTGATTCCCCACCTCTGTTTCCCGGCCTCTGATTCCCAATCCCTGATTCACCGCCTCTGACTCCCAGTGTCTGATTCCCTGCCTCTGATTCCCCGCCTCTGAATCCCCTCCTCTGATTCCCTGCCACTGATTCCCCGCTCCTGATTCCCCACCTCTGATACCCCATATCTGATTCCCCGCCTCTGTTTCCCCGCCTCTGATTCCCCACCTCTGATTCCCCATATCTGATTCCCTGCCTCTGATTCCCCAACTCTGATTCCCCGCCTCTGATTCCCCAGCTCTGATTCCCCGCCTCTGATTCCCCACCTCTGATCCAACATATCTGATTCCCCGCCTCTGTTTCCCCGCCTCTGATTCCCCACCTCTGATTCCCCATATCTGATTCCCCGCCTATGATTCCCCACCTCTGATTCCCCGCCTCTGATTCGCCAGCTATGATTCCCCTCCTCTGGTTCCCCGCATCTGATTCCCCGCCTCTGATTCCCCGTGTCTGACCCTGCCTCTCATTCCACGCCTTTGATTCCCCATCTCTGATTCACCACCTCTGATTCCCCACCTCTGATTCCCCATCTCTGATTCTGCACATCCGATTCCCTGCCTCTGATTCCCCGCCTCTGATTCCCCGCCTCTGATTCCCTGCCTCTGATTCGCAACCTGTTATTCCCCACCTCTGAATCCCCATATCTGATTCCCCGCCTCTGTTTCCCTGCCTCTGATTCCCCGCCTCTGTTTCCCCATATCTGATTCCCCGCCTCTGTTTCACCGCCTCTGATTGGCACCTCTGATACCCCGCCTCTGATTCCCCATCTCTAATTCATCACATCTGATTCCCCACCTCTGCTTCCCCATCTCTGATTCTCTACCTCTGATTCGCAACCTCTGATTCCGAATATCTGATTCACCGCCTCTGTTTCCCCGCTTCTGATTCCCCGCCTCTGATTCCCCATATCTGATTCCCCGCCTCTGATTCCCCATCTCTGATTCCCGGTCTCTGATTCCCCACCTCTGTTTCCCGGCCTCTCATTCCCCATCCCTGATTCACCGCCTCTGATTCCCAGTGTCTGATTCCCTGCCTCTGATTCCCCGCCTCTGAATCCCCTCCTCTGATTCCCTGCCACTGATTCCCCGCCCCTGATTCCCCACCTCTGATACCCCATATCTGATTCCCCGCCTCTGTTTCCCCGCCTCTGATTCCCCACCTCTGATTTCCCATATCTGATTCCACGCCTCTGATTCCCCGCCTCTGATTGGCCGCCTCTGATACCCCGCCTCTGATTCCCCATCTCTAATTCATCACATCTGATTCCCCACCTCTGCTTCCCCATCTCTGATTCTCAACCTCTGATTCGCCACCTCTGATTCCCCATATCTGATTCACCGCCTCTGTTTCCCCGCCTCTGATTCCCCGCCTCTGATTCCCCATATTTGATTCCCCGCCTCTGATTCCCCATCTCTGATTCCCGGACTCTGATTCCCCAACTCTGATTCCCCGCCTCTGATTCCCCAGCTCTGATTTCCCGCCTCTGATTCCCCACCTCTGCTTCCCCATCTCTGATTCTCTACCTCTGATTCGCCACCTCTGATTGCCCATATCTGATTCACCGCCTCTGTTTCCCCGCCTCTGATTCCCCGCCTCTTATTCCCCATATTTGATTCCCCGCCTCTGATTCCCCATCTCTGATTCCCGGACTCTGATTCCCCAACTCTGATTCCCCGCCTCTGATTCCCCATATTTGATTCCCCTCCTCTGATTTCCCATCTCTGATTCCCGGACTCTGATTCCCCAACTCTGATTTCCCCGCCTCTGATTCCCCAGCTCTGATTTCCCGCCTCTGATTCCCCACCTCTGATACAACATATCTGATTCCCGGCCTCTGTTTCCCCGCCTCTGATTCCCCACCTCTGATTCACCATATCTGATTCCCCGCCTCTGATTCCCCACCACTGATTCCCCTCCTCTGATTCGCCAGTTATGATTACCCGCCTCTGATTCCCCGTTTCTGATTCCCTGCCTCTGATTCCCCGCCTCTGATTCCCCATCTCTGACTCACCACCTCTGATTCCCCACCTCTGATACCCCATCTCTGATTCCGCACATCCGATTCCCTGCCTATGATTCCCCACCTCTGATTCCCCGCCTCTGATTCCCCATATCTGATTCCCTGCCTCTGTTTCCCCGCTTCTGATTCCCCACCTCTGTTTCCCCATATCTGATTCCCCGCCTCTGATTCCCCAACTCTAATACCCTGCCTCTGATTCCCCAGCTCTGATTCCCCGCCTCTGATTCCCCGCATCTGATTCCCTGCCTCTGATTCCCCGCCTCTGATTCCAGGCCTCTGATTCCCAGCATCTGATTCCGGCCTCTGATTCCCGGCCTCTGATTCCCTGCTTCTGATTCTGATTCCCTGCCTCTGATTCCCCATCTCTGATTCCGCACATCTGATTCCCTGCCTCTGATTCCCCACCTCTGATTCCCCATACCTGATTCCCCGCCTCTGTTTCCCCGCCTCTGATTCCCCGCCTCTGTTTCCCCATATCTGATGCCCCGCCTCTGATTCCCCAACTCTGATTCCCCTCCTCTAATTCGCCAGCTATGATTCCCCGCCTCTGATTCCCTGCGTCTGATTCCATGCCTCTGATTCCCAGCCTCTGATTCCCCTTCTCTGATTCACCACCTCTGAATCCCCACCTCTGATTTCCCATCTCTGATTCCGCACATCCGATTCCCTGCCTCTGATTCCCCGCCTCTGATTCCCCGCCTCTGATTCGCAACCTCTAATTCCCCACCTCTGATTCCCCATATCTGATTCCCCGCCTCTGTTTCCCTGCCTCTGATTCCCGGCCTCTGTTTCCCCATATCTGATTCCCCTCCTCTGATTCCCCAACTCTGATTCCCCGCCTCTGATTCCCCAGCTTTTATTCCCCGTCTTTTATTCCCGGCCTCTGATTCCCTGCCACTGATTCCCCGCCCCTGATTCCCCACCTCTGATTCCCCATATCTGATTCCCCGCCTCTGATTCCCCACCTCTGATTCCCGGCCTCTTATTCCCAGCATCTGATTCCCGGCCACAGATTCCCTGCCTCTGATTCCCCGCCTCTGATTCCCCATCTCTGATTCCCCGCCTCTGATTCCCCGTGTCTGATTCCCTGCCTCTGATTCCCCGCCTCTGATTCCCCGCGTCTGATTCCCCAACTCTGATTCCCCTCCTCTAATTCGCCAGCTATGATTCCCCGCCTCTGATTCCCTGCCACTGATTCCCTGCCCCTGATTCCCCACCTCTGATTCCCCATATATGATTCCCCGCCTCTGATTCCCCAACTCTGATTCCCCTCCTCTAATTCGCCAGCTATGATTCCCCGCCTCTTATTCCCTGCGTCTGATTCCCTGCCTCTGATTCCCAGCCTCTGATTCCCCTTCTCTGATTCACCACCTCTGAATCCCCACCTCTGATTCCCCATCTCTGATTCCGCACATCTGATTCCCCATCTCTGATTCCGCACATCCGATTCCCTGCCTCTGATTCCCCGCCTCTGATTCCCCGCCTCTGATTCCCCGCCTCTGATTCCCCGCGTCTGATTCCCTGCCACTGATTCCCTGCCCCTGATTCCCCACCTCTGATTCCCCATCTCTGATTCCCCGCCTCTGTTTCCCCACCTCTGATTCCCCGCCTCTGTTTCCCCATATCTGATTCCCCGCCTCTGATTCCCCAACTCTGATTCCCCTCCTCTAATTCGCCAGCTATGATTCCCCGCCTCTGATTCCCCTTCTCTGATTCACCACCTCTGAATCCCCACCTCTGATTCCCCATCTCTGATTCCGCACATCCGATTCCCTGCCTCTGAATCCCCGCCTCTGATTCCCCTCCTCTGATTCCCTGCCTCTGATTCAAAACCTCTAATTCCCCACCTCTGATTCCCCATATCTGATTCCCCGCCTCTGTTTCCCTGCCTCTGATTCCCGGCCTCTGTTTCCCCATATCTGATTCCCCTCCTCTGATTCCCCAACTCTGATTCCCCGCCTCTGATTCCCCAGCTCTGATTCCCCGCCTTTTATTCCCGGCCTCTGATTCCCTGCCACTGATTCCCCGCCCCTGATTCCCCACCTCTGATTCCCCATATCTGATTCCCCGCCTCTGTTTCCCCAGCTCTGATTCCCCACCTCTGATTCCCCAGCTCTTTCCTTGCCACTGATTCCCCGCCCCTGATTCCCCAGCTCTGATTCCCCATATCTGATTCCCCGCCTCTGTTTCCCCAGCTCTGATTCCCTGCCTCTGATTCCCTGCCCTGATTCCCCATCTCTGTTTCACCGCCTTGGATTCGCCACCTCTGATTCCCCATATCTGATTCCCCGCCTCTGTTTCCCCGCCTCTGATTCCCTGCCTCTGATTCCCAACCTCTGATTCCACACCTCTGATTCCCCATATCTGATTCCCCGACTCTATTTCCCCATATCTGATTCCCCGCCTCTGATTCCCCAACTCTAATTCCCCGCCTCTGATTCCACAGCTCTGATTCCCCGCCTCTGATTCCCGGCGTCCGATTCCCTGCCTCTGATTCCCCGCCTCTGATTCCCCATCTCTGATTCCCCGCCTCTGATTCCCCGTGTCTGATTCCCTTACTCTGATTCCCCGCCTCTGATTCCCCCCCTCTGATTCCCTGCCACTGATTCCCTGCCCCTGATTCCCCACTTCTGATTCCCCATATCTGATTCCCCGCCTGTTTCCCCGCCTCTGATTCCCCGCCTCTGATTCCCCATATCTGAATCCCTGCCTCTGATTCCCCAACTCTGATTCCCCGCCTCTGATTCCCCATATCTTATTCCCCGCCTCTGTTTCCCCCCCTCTGATTCCTAGCCTCTGATTCCCCATATCTGATTCCCCGCCTTTGATTCCCCATATCTGATTCCCCGCCTCATTTTCCCCATATCTGCTTCGCCGCCTCTGATTCCCCAACTCTCATTCCCCTCCTCTGATTCCCCAGCTCTGATTTCCCGCCTCTGATTTCCGGCATCCGATTCCCTGCCTCCGATTCCCCGCCTCTGATTCCCAATCTCTGATTCCCCGCCTCTGATTCCCCGTGTCTGATTCCCTGCATCTGATTCCCCGCCTCTGATTCCCCGCGTCTGATTCCCTGCCACTGATTCCCTGCCCCTGATTCCCCACCTCTTATTCCCCATATCTGATTTCCCGCCTCTGTTTCCCCGCCTCTGATTCCCCGCCTCTGTTTCCCCATATCTGATTCCCCGCCTCTGATTCCCCAACTCTGATTCCCCTCCTCTAATTCGCCAGCTATGATTCCCCGCCTTTGATTCCCTGCGTCTGATTCCCTGCCTCTGATTCCCCGCCTCTGATTCCCCTTCTCTGATTCACCACCTCTGAATCCCCACCTCTGATTCCCCATCTCTGATTCCGCACATCCGATTCCCTGCCTCTGATTCCCCGCCTCTGATTCCCCGCCTCTGATTCCCTGCCTCTGATTCTTAACCTCTAATTCCCCACCTCTGATTCCCCAACTCTGATTCCCCGCCTCTGATTCTCCAGCTCTGATTCCCCGCCTTTTATTCCCGGCCTCTGATTCCCTGCCACTGATTCCCCGCCCCTGATTCCCCACCTCTGATTCCCCATATCTGATTCCCCGCCTCTGTTTCCCCAGCTCTGAATCCCCACCTCTGATTCCCCAGCTCAGATTCCCTGCCACTGATTCCCCGCCCATGATTCCCCACCTCTGATTCCCCATATCTGATTCCCCGCCTCTGTTTCCCCAGCTCTGATTCCCTGCCTCTGATTCCCTGCCCTGATTCCCCATCTCTGTTTCACCGCCTTTGATTCGCCACCTCTGATTCACCATATCTGATTCCCCGCCTCTGTTTCCCCGCCTCTGATTCCCTGCCTCTGATTCCCAACCTCTGATTCCACACCTCTGATTTTCCATATCTGATTCCCCACCTCTATTTCCCCATATCTGATTCCCCGCCTCTGATTCCCCAACTCTGATTCCCCGCCTCTGATTCCCCAGCTCTGATTCCCCGCCTCTGATACCCGGCGTCCGATTCCCTGCCTCTGATTCCCCGCCTCTGATTCCCCATCTCTGATTCCCCGCCTCTGATTCCCCGTATCTGATTCCCTGCCTCTGATTCCCCGCCTCTGATTCCCCGCCTCTGATTCCCTGCCACTGATTCCCTGCCCCTGATTCCCCACCTCTGATTCCCCATATCTGATTCCCCGCCTCTGTTTCCCCGCCTCTGATTCCCCGCCTCTGATTCCCCATATCTGATTCCCTGCCTCTGATTCCCCAACTCTGATTCCCCGCCTCTGATTCCCCAGCTCTGAATCCACGCCTCTGATTCCCCGCATCTGATTCCCTGCCTCTGATTCCCCGCCTTGATTCCCCATCTCTGATTCACAACCTCTGATTCCCCACCTCTAATTCCCCATATCTGATTCCCCGCCTCTGTTTCCCCATATCTGATTCCCCGGCTCTGATTGCCCACCTCTATTCCCCGCCTCTGATTCGCCAGCTCTGATTCGCCTCCTCTGATTCCCCGCATCTGATTCCCTGCCTCTGATTCCGCGCCTCTGATTCCCCATCTCTGATTCACCGCCTTTGATTCGCCACCTCTGATTCCCCATATCTGATTCACCACCTCTGTTTCCCCGCCTCTGATTCCCCGCCTCTGATTCTCCATATCTCATTCCCCGCCTCTGATTCCCCGCGTCTGATTCCCAGCCTCTGAATCCCCGTGTCTGATTTCCTGCCTCTGATTCCCCGCCTCTTATTCCCCATCTCTGATTCACCGCCTCTGATTCCCCACCTCTGATTCCCCGCGTCTGATTCCCTGCCTCTGATTCCCCGCCTCTGATTCCCCAGCTCTGATTCCCCGCCTCTGATTCCCCATCTCTGATTTCCCGCCTCTGATTCCCCGTGTCTGATTCCCTGCCTCTGATTCCCCGCCTCTGATTCCCCGCCTCTGATTCCCTGCCACTGATTCCCTGCCCCTGATTCCCCACCTCTGATTCCCCATATCTGGTTCCCCGCCTCTGTTTCCCGCCTCTGATACCCCTCCTCTGATTCCCCATATCTGATTCCCTGCCTCTGATTCCCCAACTC
This sequence comes from Narcine bancroftii, assembly GCF_036971445.1. NCBI lineage: Eukaryota > Metazoa > Chordata > Chondrichthyes > Torpediniformes > Narcinidae > Narcine > Narcine bancroftii. The sequence goes on along the minus strand of NW_027211891.1, from coordinate 448,509 downwards.
TGATTCCCCGCCTCTGATTCCCCAGCTCTGAATCCACGCCTCTGATTCCCCGCATCTGATTCCCTGCCTCTGATTCCCCGCCTTGATTCCCTATCTCTGATTCACAACCTCTGATTCCCCACCTCTTATTCCCCATATCTGATTCCCCGCATCTGTTTCCCCATTTCTGATTCCCCGGCTCTGATTGCCCACCTCTATTCCCCGCCTCTGATTCGCCAGCTCTGATTCGCCTCCTCTGATTCCCCGCATCTGATTCCCTGCCTCTGATTCCGCGCCTCTGATTCCCCATCTCTTATTCACCGCCTTTGATTCGCCACCTCTGATTCCCCATATCTGATTCCCCACCTCTGTTTCCCCGCCTCTGATTCCCCGCCTCTGATTCTCCATATCTCATTCCCCGCCTCTGAATCCCCATCTCTGATTCCCGGACACTGATTCCCCACCTCTGATTCCCGGCCTCTTATTCCCAGCATCTGATTCACGGTCTCTGATTCCCGGCCTCTGATTCCCCGCTTCTGATTCTGATTCCCTGCCTCTGATTCCCCATCTCTGATTCCGCACATCTGATTCCCTGCCTCTGATTCCCCACCTCTGATTCCCCATATCTGATTCCCCGCCTCTGTTTCCCCGCCTCTGATTCCCCGCCTCTGTTTCCCCATATCTAATTCCCCACCTCTGATGCCCCAACTCTGATTCCCCGCCTCTGATTCCCCAGCTCTGATTCCCCACCTCTGATTCTCCGCATCCGATTCCCCATGTCTGATTCCCCGCCTCTGTTTCCCCGCCTCTGATTCCCCGCTTCTGTTTTCCCATATCTGATTCCCCGCCTCTGATTCCCCAGCTCTGATTCCCTGCCTCTGATTCCCCGCGTTCTATTCCCTGCCTCTGATTCCCCGCCTGTGATTCCCCATCTCTGATTCACCACCTCTGATTCCCCACCTCTGATTCCCCATATCTAATTCCCCGCCTCTGTTTGCCCGCCTCTGATTCCCCGCCTCTGTTTCCCCATATCTGATTCCCTGCCTCTGAATCCCCAACTCTGATTCCCTGCCTCTGATTCACCAGCTCTGATTCCCCGCCTTTGATTCCCCCCGTCTGATTCCCAGCCTCTGAATCCCCGTGTCTGATTTCCTGCCTCTGATTCCCCGCCTCTTATTCCCCATCTCTGATTCACCGCCTCTGATTCCCCACCTCTGATTCCCAGCGTCTGATTCCCTGCCTCTGATTCCCCGCCTCTGATTCCCCAGCTCTGATTCCCCGCCTCTGATTCCCCAGCTCTGATTCCCCGCCTCTGATTCGCCACGTCTGATTCCCTGCCTCTGATTCCCTGCCTCTGATTCCCCATCTCTGATTCCCCAGCTCTGATTCCCCGTGTCTGATTCCCTGCCTCTGTTTCCCCAGCTCTGATTCCCTGCCTCTGATTCCCTGCCCTGATTCCCCATCTCTGTTTCACCGCCTTTGATTCGCCACCTCTGATTCACCATATCTGATTCCCCGCCTCTGTTTCCCCGCCTCTGATTCCCTGCCTCTGATTCCCAACCTCTGATTCCACACATCTGATTTTCCATATCTGATTCCCCACCTCTATTTCCCCATATCTGATTCCCCGCCTCTGATTCCCCAACTCTGATTCCCCACCTCTGATTCCCCAGCTCTGATTCCCCGCCTCTGATACCCGGCGTCCGATTCCCTGCCTCTGATTCCCCGCCTCTGATTCCCCATCTCTGATTCCCCGCCTCTGATTCCCCGTATCTGATTCCCTGCCTCTGATTCCCCGCCTCTGATTCCCCGCCTCTGATTCCCTGCCACTGATTCCCTGCCCCTGATTCCCCACCTCTGATTCCCCATATCTGATTCCCCGCCTCTGTTTCCCCGCCTCTGATTCCCCGCCTCTGATTCCCCATATCTGATTCCCTGCCTCTGATTCCCCAACTCTGATTCCCCGCCTCTGATTCCCCAGCTCTGAATCCACGCCTCTGATTCCCCGCATCTGATTCCCTGCCTCTGATTCCCCGCCTTGATTCCCCATCTCTGATTCACAACCTCTGATTCCCCACCTCTAATTCCCCATATCTGATTCCCCGCCTCTGTTTCCCCATATCTGATTCCCCGGCTCTGATTGCCCACCTCTATTCCCCGCCTCTGATTCGCCAGCTCTGATTCGCCTCCTCTGATTCCCCGCATCTGATTCCCTGCCTCTGATTCCGCGCCTCTGATTCCCCATCTCTGATTCACCGCCTTTGATTCGCCACCTCTGATTCCCCATATCTGATTCACCACCTCTGTTTCCCCGCCTCTGATTCCCCGCCTCTGATTCTCCATATCTCATTCCCCGCCTCTGATTCCCCGCGTCTGATTCCCAGCCTCTGAATCCCCGTGTCTGATTTCCTGCCTCTGATTCCCCGCCTCTTATTCCCCATCTCTGATTCACCGCCTCTGATTCCCCACCTCTGATTCCCCGCGTCTGATTCCCTGCCTCTGATTCCCCGCCTCTGATTCCCCAGCTCTGATTCCCCGCCTCTGATTCCCCATCTCTGATTCCCCGCCTCTGATTCCCCGTGTCTGATTCCCTGCCTCTGATTCCCCGCCTCTGATTCCCCGCCTCTGATTCCCTGCCACTGATTCCCTGCCCCTGATTCCCCACCTCTGATTCCCCATATCTGGTTCCCCGCCTCTGTTTCCCGCCTCTGATACCCCTCCTCTGATTCCCCATATCTGATTCCCTGCCTCTGATTCCCCAACTCTGATTCCCCGCCTCTGATTCCCCAGCTCTGAATCCACGCCTCTGATTCCCCGCATCTGATTCCCTGCCTCTGATTCCCCGCCTTGATTCCCTATCTCTGATTCACAACCTCTGATTCCCCACCTCTTATTCCCCATATCTGATTCCCCGCATCTTTTTCCCCATTTCTGATTCCCCGGCTCTGATTGCCCACCTCTATTCCCCGCCTCTGATTCGCCAGCTCTGATTCGCCTCCTCTGATTCCCCGCATCTGATTCCCTGCCTCTGATTCCGCGCCTCTGATTCCCCATCTCTTATTCACCGCCTTTGATTCGCCACCTCTGATTCCCCATATCTGATTCCCCACCTCTGTTTCCCCGCCTCTGATTCCCCGCCTCTGATTCTCCATATCTCATTCCCCGCCTCTGAATCCCCATCTCTGATTCCCGGACACTGATTCCCCACCTCTGATTCCCGGCCTCTTATTCCCAGCATCTGATTCACGGTCTCTGATTCCCGGCCTCTGATTCCCCGCTTCTGATTCTGATTCCCTGCCTCTGATTCCCCATCTCTGATTCCGCACATCTGATTCCCTGCCTCTGATTCCCCACCTCTGATTCCCCATATCTGATTCCCCGCCTCTGTTTCCCCGCCTCTGATTCCCCGCCTCTGTTTCCCCATATCTAATTCCCCACCTCTGATGCCCCAACTCTGATTCCCCGCCTCTGATTCCCCAGCTCTGATTCCCCACCTCTGATTCTCCGCATCCGATTCCCCATGTCTGATTCCCCGCCTCTGTTTCCCCGCCTCTGATTCCCCGCTTCTGTTTTCCCATATCTGATTCCCCGCCTCTGATTCCCCAGCTCTGATTCCCTGCCTCTGATTCCCCGCGTTCTATTCCCTGCCTCTGATTCCCCGCCTGTGATTCCCCATCTCTGATTCACCACCTCTGATTCCCCACCTCTGATTCCCCATATCTAATTCCCCGCCTCTGTTTGCCCGCCTCTGATTCCCCGCCTCTGTTTCCCCATATCTGATTCCCTGCCTCTGAATCCCCAACTCTGATTCCCTGCCTCTGATTCACCAGCTCTGATTCCCCGCCTTTGATTCCCCCCGTCTGATTCCCAGCCTCTGAATCCCCGTGTCTGATTTCCTGCCTCTGATTCCCCGCCTCTTATTCCCCATCTCTGATTCACCGCCTCTGATTCCCCACCTCTGATTCCCAGCGTCTGATTCCCTGCCTCTGATTCCCCGCCTCTGATTCCCCAGCTCTGATTCCCCGCCTCTGATTCCCCAGCTCTGATTCCCCGCCTCTGATTCGCCGCGTCTGATTCCCTGCCTCTGATTCCCTGCCTCTGATTCCCCATCTCTGATTCCCCAGCTCTGATTCCCCGTGTCTGATTCCCTGCCTCTGTATCCCCGCCTCTGATTGCCCGCCTCTGATTCCCTGCCACTGATTCCCCGCCCCTGATTCCCCACCTCTGATTCCCCATATCTTATTCCCCGCCTCTGTTTCCCCCCCACTGATTCCCAGCCTCTGATTCCCCATATCTGATTCCCCGCCTCTGATTCCCCATATCTGATTCCCCGCCTCATTTTCCCCATATCTGCTTCGCCGCCTCTGATTCCCCAAATCTGATTCCGGCCTCTGATTCCCCAGCTCTGATTTCCTGCCTCTGATTTCCGGCATCCAATTCCCTGCCTCTGATTCCCCGCCTCTGATTCCCCATCTCTGATTCCCAGCCTCTGATTCCCCGTGTCTGATTCCCTGCCTCTGATTCCCCGCCTCTGATTCCCCGCGTCTGATTCCCTGCCACTGATTCCCTGCCCCTGATTCCCCACCTCTCATTTCCCATATCTGATTCCCCGCCTCTGTTTCCCCGCCTCTGATTCCCCGCCTCTGTTTCCCCATATCTGATTCCCCGCCTCTGATTCCCCAACTCTGATTCCCCTCCTCTAATTCGCCAGCTATGATTCCCCACCTCTGATTTCCTGCATCTGATTCCCTGCCTCTGATTCCCTGCCTCTGATTCCCCTTCTCTGATTCACCACCTCTGAATCCCCACCTCTGATTCCCCATCTCTGATTCCGCACATCCGATTCCCTGCCTCTGATTCCCCGCCTCTAATTCCCCGCCTCTGATTCCCTGCCTCTGATTCGCAACCTCTAATTCCCCACCTCTGATTCCCCATATCTGATTCCCCGCCTCTGTTTCCCTGCCTCTGATTCCCGGCCTCTGTTTCCCCATATCTGATTCCCCTCCTCTGATTCCCCAACTCTGATTCCCCGCCTCTGATTCCCCAGCTCTGATTCCCCGCCTTTTATTCCCGGCCTCTGATTCCCTGCCACTGATTCCCCGCCCCTGATTCCCCACCTCTGATTCCCCATATCTGATTCCCCGCCTCTGTTTCCCCAGCTCTGATTCCCCACCTCTGATTCCCCAGCTCTGATTCCCTGCCACTGATTCCCCGCCCCTGATTCCCCACCTCTGATTCCCCATATCTGATTCCCCGCCTCTGTTTCCCCAGCTCTGATTCCCTGCCTCTGATTCCCTGCCCTGATTCCCCATCTCTGTTTCACCGCCTTTGATTCGCAACCTCTGATTCACCATATCTGATTCCCCGCCTCTGTTTCCCCGCCTCTGATTCCCTGCCTCTGATTCCCAACCTCTGATTCCACACCTCTGATTCCCCATATCTGATGCCCCGACTCTATTTCCCCATATCTGATTCCCCGCCTCTGATTCCCCAACTCTGATTCCCCGCCTCTGATTCCCCAGCTCTGATTCCCCGCCTCTGATTCCCGGCGTCCGATTCCCTGCCTCTGATTCCCCGCCTCTGATTCCCCATCTCTGATTCCCCGCCTCTGATTCCCCGTGTCTGATTCCCTTACTCTGATTCCCCGCCTCTGATTCCCCCCCTCTGATTCCCTGCCACTGATTCCCTGCCCCTGATTCCCCACTTCTGATTCCCCATATCTGATTCCCCGCCTGTTTCCCCGCCTCTGATTCCCCGCCTCTGATTCCCCATATCTGATTCCCTGCCTCTGATTCCCCAACTCTGATTCCCCGCCTCTGATTCCCCATATCTTATTCCCCGCCTCTGTTTCCCCCCCTCTGATTCCCAGCCTCTGATTCCCCATATCTGATTCCCCGCCTTTGATTCCCCATATCAGATTCCCCGCCTCATTTTCCCCATATCTGCTTCGCCGCCTCTGATTCCCCAACTCTGATTCCCCTCCTCTGATTCCCCAGCTCTGATTTCCCGCCTCTGAATTGCGGCATCCGATTCCCCGCCTCTGATTCCCCGCGTCTGATTCCCTGCCACTGATTCCCTGCCCCGGATTCCCCACCTCTGATTCCCCATATCTGATTCCCCGCCTCTGTTTCCCCGCCTCTGATTCCCCGCCTCTGTTTCCCCATATCTGATTCCCCGCCTCTGATTCCCCAACTCTGATTCCCCTCCTCTAATTCGCCAGCTATGATTCCCCGCCTTTGATTCCCTGCGTCTGATTCCCTGCCTCTGATTCCCCGCCTCTGATTCCCCTTTTCTGATTCACCACCTCTGAATCCCAACCTCTGATTCCCCATCTCTTATTCCGCACATCCGATTCCCTGCCTCTGATTCCCCGCCTCTGATTCCCCGCCTCTGATTCCCCGCCTCTGATTCCCTGCCTCTGATTCGCAACCTCTAATTCCCAACCTCTGATTCCCCATATCTGATTCCCCGCCTCTGTTTCCCTGCCTCTGATTCCCGGCCTCTGTTTCCCCATATCTGATTCCCCTCCTCTGATTCCCCAACTCAGATTCCCCGCCTCTGATTCCCCAGCTCTGATTCCCCGCCTTTTATTCCCGGCATCTGATTCCCTGCCACTGATTCCCCGCCCCTGATTCCCCACCTCTGATTCCCCATATCTGATTCCCCGCCTCTGTTTCCCCAGCTCTGATTCCCCACCTCTAATTCCCCAGCTCTGATTCCCTGCCACTGATTCCCCGCCCCTGATTCCCCACCTCTGTTTCCCCATATCTGATTCCCCCCTTCTGTTTCCCCAGCTCTGATTCCCTGCCTCTGATTCCCTGCCCTGATTCCCCATCTCTGTTTCACCGCCTTTGATTCGCCACCTCTGATTCCCCATATCTGATTCCCCGCCTCTGTTTCCCCGCCTCTGATTCCCTGCCTCTGATTCCCAACCTCTGATTCCACACCTCTGATTCCCCATATCTGATTCCCCGCCTCTATTTCCCCATATCTGATTCCCCGCCTCTGATTCCCCAACTCTGATTCCCTGCCTCTGATTCCCCAGCTCTGATTCCCCGCCTCTCATTCCCGACGTCCGATTCCCTGCCTCTGATTCCCCGCCTCTGATTCCCCATCTCTGATTCCCCGCCTCTGATTCCCCGTGTCTGATTCCCTGCCTCTGATTCCCCGCCTCTGATTCCCCGCCTCTGATTCCCTGCCACTGATTCCCTGCCACTGATTCCCTGCCCCTGATTCCCCACTTCTGATTCCCCATATCTGATTCCCCGCCTCTGTTTCCCCACCTCTGATTCCCCGCCTCTGATTCCCCATATCTGATTCCCTGCCTCTGATTCCCCAACTCTGATTCCCCGCCTCTGATTCCCCAGCTCTGAATCCCCGCCTCTGATTCCCCGCCTCTGATTCTCCATATCTCATTCCCCGCCTCTGAATCCCCATCTCTGATTCCCCGTCTCTGTTTCCCTGCCTCTGATTCCCGGCCTCTGTTTCCCCATATCTGATTCCCCTCCTCTGATTCCCCAACTCTGATTCCCCGCCTCTGATTCCCCAGCTCTGATTCCCCGCCTTTTATTCCCGGCCTCTGATTCCCTGCCACTGATTCCCCGCCCCTGATTCCCCACCTCTGATTCCCCATTTCTGATTCCCCGGCTCTGATTGCCCACCTCTATTCCCCGGCTCTGATTCGCCAGCTCTGATTCGCCTCCTCTGATTCCCCGCATCTGATTCCCTGCCTCTGATTCCGCGCCTCTGATTCCCCATCTCTGATTCACCGCCTTTGATTCGCCACCTCTGATTCCCCATATCTGATTCACCACCTCTGTTTCCCCGCCTCTGATTCCCCGCCTCTGATTCTCCATATCTCATTCCCCGCCTCTGAATCCCCATCTCTGATTCCCGGACACTGATTCCCCACCTCTGATTCCCGGCCTCTTATTCCCAGCATCTGATTCCCGGTCTCTGATTCCCGGCCTCTGATTCCCCGCTTCTGATTCTGATTCCCTGCCTCTGATTCCCCATCTCTGATTCCGCACATCTGATTCCCTGCCTCTGATTCCCCACCTCTGATTCCCCATATCTGATTCCCCGCCTCTGTTTCCCCGCCTCTGATTCCCCGCCTCTGTTTCCCCATATCTAATTCCCCACCTCTGATGCCCCAACTCTGATTCCCCGCCTCTGATTCCCCAGCTCTGATTCCCCACCTCTGATTCTCCGCATCCGATTCCCCATGTCTGATTCCCCGCCTCTGTTTCCGCGCCTCTGATTACCCGCTTCTGTTTTCCCATATCTGATTCCCCGCCTCTGATTCCCCAGCTCTGATTCCCTGCCTCTGATTCCCCGCGTTCTATTCCCTGCCTCTGATTCCCCGCCTGTGATTCCCCATCTCTGATTCACCACCTCTGATTCCCCACCTCTGATTCCCCATATCTAATTCCCCGCCTCTGTTTGCCCGCCTCTGATTCCCCGCCTCTGTTTCCCCATATCTGATTCCCTGCCTCTGAATCCCCAACTCTGATTCCCTGCCTCTGATTCACCAGCTCTGATTCCCCGCCTTTGATTCCCCATCTCTGATTCACCACCTCTGATTCCCCACCTCTGATTCCCCATATCTAATTCCCCGCCTCTGTTTGCCCGCCTCTGATTCCCCGCCTCTGTTTCCCCATATCTGATTCCCTGCCTCTGAATCCCCAACTCTGATTCCCCACCTCTGATTCCCCATATCTTATTCCCCGCCTCTGTTTTTCCCCCACTGATTCCCAGCCTCTGATTCCCCATATCTGATTCCCCGCCTCTGATTCCCCATATCTGATTCCCCGCCTCATTTTCCCCATATCTGCTTCGCCGCCTCTGATTCCCCAACTCTGATTCCCCGCCTCTGATTCCCCAGCTCTGATTTCCCGCCTCTGATTTCCGGCATCCGATTCCCTGCCTCTGATTCCCCGCCTCTGATTCCCCATCTCTGATTCCCCGCCTCTGATTCCCCGTGTCTGATTCCCTGCCTCTGATTCCCCGCCTCTGATTCCCCGCGTCTGATTCCCTGCCACTGATTCCCTGCCCCTGATTCCCCACCTCTGATTTCCCATATCTGATTCCCCGCCTCTGTTTCCCCGCCTCTGATTCCCCGCCTCTGTTTCCCCATATCTGATTCCCCGCCTCTGATTCCCCAACTCTGATTCCCCTCCTCTAATTCGCCAGCTATGATTTCCCGCCTCTGATTTCCTGCATCTGATTCCCTGCCTCTGATTCCCCGCCTCTGATTCCCCTTCTCTGATTCACCACCTCTGAATCCCCACCTCTGATTCCCCATCTCTGATTCCGCACATCCGATTCCCTGCCTCTGATTCCCCGCCTCTGATTCCCCGCCTCTGATTCCCTGCCTCTGATTCGCAACCTCTAATTCCCCACCTCTGATTCCCCATATCTGATTCCCCGCCTCTGTTTCCCTGCCTCTGATTCCCGGCCTCTGTTTCCCCATATCTGATTCCCCTCCTCTGATTCCCCAACTCTGATTCCCCGCCTCTGATTCCCCAGCTCTGATTCCCCGCCTTTTATTCCCGGCCTCTGATTCCCTGCCACTGATTCCCCGCCCCTGATTCCCCACCTCTGATTCCCCATATCTGATTCCCCGCCTCTGTTTCCCCAGCTCTGATTCCCCACCTCTGATTCCCCAGCTCTGATTCCCTGCCACTGATTCCCCGCCCCTGATTCCCCACCTCTGATTCCCCATATCTGATTCCCCGCCTCTGTTTCCCCAGCTCTGATTCCCTGCCTCTGATTCCCTGCCCTGATTCCCCATCTCTGTTTCACCGCCTTTTATTCGCAACCTCTGATTCACCATATCTGATTCCCCGCCTCTGTTTCCCCGCCTCTGATTCCCTGCCTCTTATTCCCAACCTCTGATTCCACACCTCTGATTCCCCATATCTGATTCCCCGACTCTATTTCCCCATATCTGATTCCCCGCCTCTGATTCCCCAACTCTGATTCCCCGCCTCTGATTCCCCAGCTCTGATTCCCCGCCTCTCATTCCCGGCGTCCGATTCCCTGCCTCTGATTCCCCGCCTCTGATTCCCCATCTCTGATTCCCCGCCTCTGATTCCCCGTGTCTGATTCCCTTACTCTGATTCCCCGCCTCTGATTCCCCCCCTCTGATTCCCTGCCACTGATTCCCTGCCCCTGATTCCCCACTTCTGATTCCCCATATCTGATTCCCCGCCTGCTTCCCCGCCTCTGATTCCCCGCCTCTGATTCCCCATATCTGATTCCCTGCCTCTGATTCCCCAACTCTGATTCCCCGCCTCTGATTCCCCATATCTTATTCCCCGCCTCTGTTTCCCCCCCTCTGATTCCCAGCCTCTGATTCCCCATATCTGATTCCCCGCCTTTGATTCCCCATATCAGATTCCCCGCCTCATTTTCCCCATATCTGCTTCGTCGCCTCTGATTCCCCAACTCTGATTCCCCTCCTCTGATTCCCCAGCTCTGATTTCCCGCCTCTGAATTGCGGCATCCGATTCCCCGCCTCTGATTCCCCGCGTCTGATTCCCTGCCACTGATTCCCTGCCCCGGATTCCCCACCTCTGATTCCCCATATCTGATTCCCCGCCTCTGTTTCCCCGCCTCTGATTCCCCGCCTCTGTTTCCCCATATCTGATTCCCCGCCTCTGATACCCCAACTCTGATTCCCCTCCTCTAATTCGCCAGCTATGATTCCCCGCCTTTGATTCCCTGCGTCTGATTCCCTGCCTCTGATTCCCCGCCTCTGATTCCCCTTTTCTGATTCACCACCTCTGAATCCCAACCTCTGATTCCCCATCTCTTATTCCGCACATCCGATTCCCTGCCTCTGATTCCCCGCCTCTGATTCCCCGCCTCTGATTCCCCGCCTCTGATTCCCTGCCTCTGATTCGCAACCTCTCATTCCCCACCTCTGATTCCCCATATCTGAATCCCCGCCTCTGTTTCCCTGCCTCTGATTCCCGGCCTCTGTTTCCCCATATCTGATTCCCCTCCTCTGATTCCCCAACTCTGATTCCCCGCCTCTGATTCACCAGCTCTGATTCCCCGCCTTTTATTCCCGGCATCTGATTCCCTGCCACTGATTCCCCGCCCCTGATTCCCCACCTCTGATTCCCCATATCTGATTCCCCGCCTCTGTTTCCCCAGCTCTGATTCCCCACCTCTAATTCCCCAGCTCTGATTCCCTGCCACTGATTCCCCGCCCCTGATTCCCCACCTCTGATTCCCCATATCTGATTCCCCCCTTCTGTTTCCCCAGCTCTGATTCCCTGCCTCTGATTCCCTGCCCTGATTCCCCATCTCTGTTTCACCGCCTTTGATTCGCCACCTCTGATTCCCCATATCTGATTCCCCGCCTCTGTTTCCCCGCCTCTGATTCCCTGCCTCTGATTCCCAACCTCTGATTCCACACCTCTGATTCCCCATATCTGATTCCCCGCCTCTATTTCCCCATATCTGATTCCCCGCCTCTGATTCCCCAACTCTGATTCCCTGCCTCTGATTCCCCAGCTCTGATTCCCCGCCTCTCATTCCCGACGTCCGATTCCCTGCCTCTGATTCCCCGCCTCTGATTCCCCATCTCTGATTCCCCGCCTCTGATTCCCCGTGTCTGATTCCCTGCCTCTGATTCCCCGCCTCTGATTCCCCGCCTCTGATTCCCTGCCACTGATTCCCTGCCCCTGATTCCCAACTTCTGATTCCCCATATCTGATTCCCCGCCTCTGTTTCCCCACCTCTGATTCCCCGCCTCTGATTCCCCATATCTGATTCCCTGCCTCTGATTCCCCAACTCTGATTCCCCGCCTCTGATTCCCCGGCTCTGAATCCCCGCCTCTGATTCCCCGCCTCTGATTCTCCATATCTCATTCCCCGCCTCTGAATCCCCATCTCTGATTCCCCGCCTCTGTTTCCCTGCCTCTGATTCCCGGCCTCTGTTTCCCCATATCTGATTCCCCTCCTCTGATTCCCCAACTCTGATTCCCCGCCTCTGATTCCCCAGCTCTGATTCCCCGCCTTTTATTCCCGGCCTCTGATTCCCTGCCACTGATTCCCCGCCCCTGATTCCCCACCTCTGATTCCCCATATCTGATTCCCCGCCTCTGTTTCCCCAGCTCTGATTCCCCACCTCTGATTCCCCAGCTCTTTCCTTGCCACTGATTCCCCGCCCCTGATTCCCCACCTCTGATTCCCCATATCTGATTCCCCGCCTCTGTTTCCCCGCCTCTGATTCGCTGCCTCTGATTCCCAACCTCTGATTCCACACCTCTTGATTCCCCATATCTGATTCCCCGACTCTATTTCCCCATATCTGATTCCCCGCCTCTGATTCCACAACTCTGATTCCCCGCCTCTGATTCCCCAGCTCTGATTCCCCGCCTCTGATTCGCGGCGTCCGATTCCCTGCCTCTGATTCCCCGCCTCTGATTCCCCATCTCTGATTCCCCGCCTCTGATTCCCCGTGTCTGATTCCCTTACTCTGATTCCCCGCCTCTGATTCCCCCACTCTGATTCCCTGCCACTGATTCCCTGCCCCTGATTCCCCACTTCTGATTCCCCATATCTGATTCCCCGCCTGTTTCCCCGCCTCTGATTCCCCGCCTCTGATTCCCCATATCTGATTCCCTGCCTCTGATTCCCCATATCTGATTCCCCGCCTTTGATTCCCCATATCTGATTCCCCGCCTCATTTTCCCCATATCTGCTTCGCCGCCTCTGATTCCCCAACTCTGATTCCCCTCCTCTGATTCCCCAGCTCTGATTTCCCGCCTCTGATTTCCGGCATCCGATTCCCTGCCTCTGATTCCCCGCCTCTGATTCCCCATCTCTGATTCCCCGCCTCTGATTCCCCGTGTCTGATTCCATGCATCTGATTCCCCTCCTCTGATTCCCCGCGTCTGATTCCCTGCCACTGATTCCCTGCCCCTGATTCCCCACCTCTGATTCCCCATATCTGATTTCCCGCCTCTGTTTCCCCGCCTCTGATTCCCCGCCTCTGTTTCCCCATATCTGATTCCCCGCCTCTGATTCCCCAACTCTGATTCCACTCCTCTAATTCGCCAGCTATGATTCCCCGCCTCTGATTCCCTGCGTCTGATTCCATGCCTCTGATTCCCAGCCTCTGATTCCCCTTCTCTGATTCACCACCTCTGAATCCCCACCTCTGATTTCCCATCTCTGATTCCGCACATCCGATTCCCTGCCTCTGATTCCCCGCCTCTGATTCCCCGCCTCTGATTCGCAACCTCTAATTCCCCACCTCTGATTCCCCATATCTGATTCCCCGCCTCTGTTTCCCTGCCTCTGATTCCCGGCCTCTGTTTCCCCATATCTGATTCCCCTCCTCTGATTCCCCAACTCTGATTCCCCGCCTCTGATTCCCCAGCTTTTATTCCCCGTCTTTTATTCCCGGCCTCTGATTCCCTGCCACTGATTCCCCGCCCCTGATTCCCCACCTCTGATTCCCCATATCTGATTCCCCGCCTCTGATTCCCCACCTCTGATTCCCGGCCTCTTATTCCCAGCATCTGATTCCCGGCCACAGATTCCCTGCCTCTGATTCCCCGCCTCTGATTCCCCATCTCTGATTCCCCGCCTCTGATTCCCCGTGTCTGATTCCCTGCCTCTGATTCCCCGCCTCTGATTCCCCGCGTCTGATTCCCTGCCACTGATTCCCTGCCCCTGATTCCCCACCTCTGATTCCCCATATCTGATTCCCCGCCTCTGTTTCCCCAACTCTGATTCCCCTCCTCTAATTCGCCAGCTATGATTCCCCGCCTCTGATTCCCTGCCACTGATTCCCTGCCCCTGATTCCCCACCTCTGATTCCCCATATATGATTCCCCGCCTCTGATTCCCCAACTCTGATTCCCCTCCTCTAATTCGCCAGCTATGATTCCCCGCCTCTTATTCACTGCGTCTGATTCCCTGCCTCTGATTCCCAGCCTCTGATTCCCCTTCTCTGATTCACCACCTCTGAATCCCCACCTCTGATTCCCCATCTCTGATTCCGCACATCTGATTCCCCATCTCTGATTCCGCACATCCGATTCCCTGCCTCTGATTCCCCGCCTCTGATTCCCCGCCTCTGATTCCCCGCCTCTGATTCCCCGCGTCTGATTCCCTGCCACTGATTCCCTGCCCCTGATTCCCCACCTCTGATTCCCCATCTCTGATTCCCCGCCTCTGTTTCCCCACCTCTGATTCCCCGCCTCTGTTTCCCAATATCTGATTCCCCGCCTCTGATTCCCCAACTCTGATTCCCCTCCTCTAATTCGCCAGCTATGATTCCCCGCCTCTGATTCCCTGCATCTGATTCCCTGCCTCTGATTCCCCGCCTCTGATTCCCCTTCTCTGATTCACCACCTCTGAATCCCCACCTCTGATTCCCCATCTCTGATTCCGCACATCCGATTCCCTGCCTCTGATTCCCCGCCTCTGATTCCCCGCCTCTGATTCCCTGCCTCTGATTCGAAACCTCTAATTCCCCACCTCTGATTCCCCATATCTGATTCCCCGCCTCTGTTTCCCTGCCTCTGATTCCCGGCCTCTGTTTCCCCATATCTGATTCCCCTCCTCTGATTCCCCAACTCTGATTCCCCGCCTCTGATTCCCCAGCTCTGATTCCCCGCCTTTTATTCCCGGCCTCTGATTCCCTGCCACTGATTCCCCGCCCCTGATTCCACACCTCTGATTCCACATATCTGATTCCCCGCCTCTGTTTCCCCAGCTCTGATTCCCCACCTCTGATTCCCCAGCTCTTTCCTTGCCACTGATTCCCCGCCCCTGATTCCCCAGCTCTGATTCCCCATATCTGATTCCCCGCCTCTGTTTCCCCAGCTCTGATTCCCTGCCTCTGAATCCCTGCCCTGATTCCCCATCTCTGTTTCACCGCCTTGGATTCGCCACCTCTGATTCCCCATATCTGATTCCCCGCCTCTGTTTCCCCGCCTCTGATTCCCTGCCTCTGATTCCCAACCTCTGATTCCACACCTCTGATTCCCCATATCTGATTCCCCGACTCTATTTCCCCATATCTGATTCCCCGCCTCTGATTCCCCAACTCTAATTCCCCGCCTCTGATTCCACAGCTCTGATTCCCCGCCTCTGATTCCCGGCGTCCGATTCCCTGCCTCTGATTCCCCGCCTCTGATTCCCCATCTCTGATTCCCCGCCTCTGATTCCCCGTCTCTGATTCCCTTACTCTGATTCCCCGCCTCTGATTCCCCCCCTCTGATTCCCTGCCACTGATTCCCTGCCCCTGATTCCCCACTTCTGATTCCCCATATCTGATTCCCCGCCTGTTTCCCCGCCTCTGATTCCCCGCCTCTGATTCCCCATATCTGAATCCCTGCCTCTGATTCCCCAACTCCGATTCCCCGCCTCTGATTCCCCATATCTTATTCCCCGCCTCTGTTTCCCCCCCTCTGATTCCTAGCCTCTGATTCCCCATATCTGATTCCCCGCCTTTGATTCCCCATATCTGATTCCCCGCCTCATTTTCCCCATATCTGCTTCGCCGCCTCTGATTCCCCAACTCTGATTCCCCTCCTCTGATTCCCCAGCTCTGATTTCCCGCCTCTGATTTCCGGCATCCGATTCCCTGCCTCTGATTCCCCGCCTCTGATTCCCAATCTCTGATTCCCCGCCTCTGATTCCCCGTGTCTGATTCCCTGCATCTGATTCCCCGCCTCTGATTCCCCGCGTCTGATTCCCTGCCACTGATTCCCTGCCCCTGATTCCCCACCTCTTATTCCCCATATCTGATTTCCCGCCTCTGTTTCCCCGCCTCTGATTCCCCGCCTCTGTTTCCCC
This sequence comes from Narcine bancroftii, assembly GCF_036971445.1. Taxonomy (NCBI): domain Eukaryota; kingdom Metazoa; phylum Chordata; class Chondrichthyes; order Torpediniformes; family Narcinidae; genus Narcine; species Narcine bancroftii. Next base: position 432,702 of record NW_027211891.1, on the reverse strand, counting down.
ATATCTGATTCCCCGCCTCTGATTCCCCAACTCTGATTCCCCTCCTCTAATTCGCCAGCTATGATTCCCCGCCTTTGATTCCCTGCGTCTGATTCCCTGCCTCTGATTCCCCGCCTCTGATTCCCCTTCTCTGATTCACCACCTCTGAATCCCCACCTCTGATTCCCCATCTCTGATTCCGCACATCCGATTCCCTGCCTCTGATTCCCCGCCTCTGATTCCCCGCCTCTGATTCCCTGCCTCTGATTCTTAACCTCTAATTCCCCACCTCTGATTCCCCAACTCTGATTCCCCGCCTCTGATTCTCCAGCTCTGATTCCCCGCCTTTTATTCCCGGCCTCTGATTCCTTGCCACTGATTCCCCGCCCCTGATTCCCCACCTCTGATTCCCCATATCTGATTCCCCGCCTCTGTTTCCCCAGCTCTGAATCCCCACCTCTGATTCCCCAGCTCAGATTCCCTGCCACTGATTCCCCGCCCATGATTCCCCACCTCTGATTCCCCATATCTGATTCCCCGCCTCTGTTTCCCCAGCTCTGATTCCCTGCCTCTGATTCCCTGCCCTGATTCCCCATCTCTGTTTCACCGCCTTTGATTCGCCACCTCTGATTCACCATATCTGATTCCCCGCCTCTGTTTCCCCGCCTCTGATTCCCTGCCTCTGATTCCCAACCTCTGATTCCACACCTCTGATTTTCCATATCTGATTCCCCACCTCTATTTCCCCATATCTGATTCCCCGCCTCTGATTCCCCAACTCTGATTCCCCGCCTCTGATTCCCCAGCTCTGATTCCCCGCCTCTGATACCCGGCGTCCGATTCCCTGCCTCTGATTCCCCGCCTCTGATTCCCCATCTCTGATTCCCCGCCTCTGATTCCCCGTATCTGATTCCCTGCCTCTGATTCCCCGCCTCTGATTCCCCGCCTCTGATTCCCTGCCACTGATTCCCTGCCCCTGATTCCCCACCTCTGATTCCCCATATCTGATTCCCCGCCTCTGTTTCCCCGCCTCTGATTCCCCGCCTCTGATTCCCCATATCTGATTCCCTGCCTCTGATTCCCCAACTCTGATTCCCCGCCTCCGATTCCCCAGCTCTGAATCCACGCCTCTGATTCCCCGCATCTGATTCCCTGCCTCTGATTCCCCGCCTTGATTCCCCATCTCTGATTCACAACCTCTGATTCCCCATCTCTTATTCCCCATATCTGATTCCCCGCCTCTGTTTCCCCATATCTGATTCCCCGGCTCTGATTGCCCACCTCTATTCCCCGCCTCTGATTCGCCAGCTCTGATTCGCCTCCTCTGATTCCCCGCATCTGATTCCCTGCCTCTGATTCCGCGCCTCTGATTCCCCATCTCTGATTCACCGCCTTTGATTCGCCACCTCTGATTCCCCATATCTGATTCACCACCTCTGTTTCCCCGCCTCTGATTCCCCGCCTCTGATTCTCCATATCTCATTCCCCGCCTCTGATTCCCCGCGTCTGATTCCCAGCCTCTGAATCCCCGTGTCTGATTTCCTGCCTCTGATTCCCCGCCTCTTATTCCCAATCTCTGATTCACCGCCTCTGATTCCCCACCTCTGATTCCCCGCGTCTGATTCCCTGCCTCTGATTCCCCGCCTCTGATTCCCCAGCTCTGATTCCCCGCCTCTGATTCCCCATCTCTGATTCCCCGCCTCTGATTCCCCGTGTCTGATTCCCTGCCTCTGATTCCCCGCCTCTGATTCCCCGCCTCTGATTCCCTGCCACTGATTCCCTGCCCCTGATTCCCCACCTCTGATTCCCCATATCTGGTTCCCCGCCTCTGTTTCCCGCCTCTGATACCCCTCCTCTGATTCCCCATATCTGATTCCCTGCCTCTGATTCCCCAACTCTGATTCCCCGCCTCTGATTCCCCAGCTCTGAATCCACGCCTCTGATTCCCCGCATCTGATTCCCTGCCTCTGATTCCCCGCCTTGATTCCCTATCTCTGATTCACAACCTCTGATTCCCCACCTCTTATTCCCCATATCTGATTCCCCGCATCTGTTTCCCCATTTCTGACTCCCCGGCTCTGATTGCCCACCTCTATTCCCCGCCTCTGATTCGCCAGCTCTGATTCGCCTCCTCTGATTCCCCGCATCTGATTCCCTGCCTCTGATTCCGCGCCTCTGATTCCCCATCTCTTATTCACCGCCTTTGATTCGCCACCTCTGATTCCCCATATCTGATTCACCACCTCTGTTTCCCCGCCTCTGATTCCCCGCCTCTGATTCTCCATATCTCATTCCCCGCCTCTGAATCCCCATCTCTGATTCCCGGACACTGATTCCCCACCTCTGATTCCCGGCCTCTTATTCCCAGCATCTGATTCCCGGTCTCTGATTCCCGGCCTCTGATTCCCCGCTTCTGATTCTGATTCCCTGCCTCTGATTCCCCATCTCTGATTCCGCACATCTGATTCCCTGCCTCTGATTCCCCATATCTGATTCCCCGCCTCTGTTTCCCCGCCTCTGATTCCCCGCCTCTGTTTCCCCATATCTAATTCCCCACCTCTGATGCCCCAACTCTGATTCCCCGCCTCTGATTCCCCAGCTCTGATTCCCCACCTCTGATTCTCCGCATCCGATTCCCCATGTCTGATTCCCCGCCTCTGTTTCCCCGCCTCTGATTCCCCGCTTCTGTTTTCCCATATCTGATTCCCCGCCTCTGATTCCCCAGCTCTGATTCCCTGCCTCTGATTCCCCGCGTTCTATTCCCTGCCTCTGATTCCCCGCCTGTGATTCCCCATCTCTGATTCACCACCTCTGATTCCCCACCTCTGATTCCCCATATCTAATTCCCCGCCTCTGTTTGCCCGCCTCTGATTCCCCGCCTCTGTTTCCCCATATCTGATTCCCTGCCTCTGAATCCCCAACTCTGATTCCCTGCCTCTGATTCACCAGCTCTGATTCCCCGCCTTTGATTCCCCCCGTCTGATTCCCAGCCTCTGAATCCCCGTGTCTGATTTCCTGCCTCTGATTCCCCGCCTCTTATTCCCCATCTCTGATTCACCGCCTCTGATTCCCCACCTCTGATTCCCAGCGTCTGATTCCCTGCCTCTGATTCCCCGCCTCTGATTCCCCAGCTCTGATTCCCCGCCTCTGATTCCCCAGCTCTGATTCCCCGCCTCTGATTCGCCGCGTCTGATTCCCTGCCTCTGATTCCCTGCCTCTGATTCCCCATCTCTGATTCCCCAGCTCTGATTCCCCGTGTCTGATTCCCTGCCTCTGTATCCCCGCCTCTGATTGCCCGCCTCTGATTCCCTGCCACTGATTCCCCGCCCCTGATTCCCCACCTCTGATTCCCCATATCTTATTCCCCGCCTCTGTTTCCCCCCCACTGATTCCCAGCCTCTGATTCCCCATATCTGATTCCCCGCCTCTGATTCCCCATATCTGATTCCCCGCCTCATTTTCCCCATATCTGCTTCGCCGCCTCTGATTCCCCAACTCTGATTCCCCGCCTCTGATTCCCCAGCTCTGATTTCCTGCCTCTGATTTCCGGCATCCAATTCCCTGCCTCTGATTCCCCGCCTCTGATTCCCCATCTCTGATTCCCCGCCTCTGATTCCCCGTGTCTGATTCCCTGCCTCTGATTCCCCGCCTCTGATTCCCCGCGTCTGATTCCCTGTCACTGATTCCCTGCCCCTGATTCCCCACCTCTGATTTCCCATATCTGATTCCCCGCCTCTGTTTCCCCGCCTCTGATTCCCCGCCTCTGTTTCCCCATATCTGATTCCCCGCCTCTGATTCCCCAACTCTGATTCCCCTCCTCTAATTCGCCAGCTATGATTCCCCGCCTCTGATTTCCTGCATCTGATTCCCTGCCTCTGATTCCCCGCCTCTGATTCCCCTTCTCTGATTCACCACCTCTGAATCCCCACCTCTGATTCCCCATCTCTGATTCCGCACATCCGATTCCCTGCCTCTGATTCCCCGCCTCTAATTCCCCGCCTCTGATTCCCTGCCTCTGATTCGCAACCTCTAATTCCCCACCTCTGATTCCCCATATCTGATTCCCCGCCTCTGTTTCCCTGCCTCTGATTCCCGGCCTCTGTTTCCCCATATCTGATTCCACTCCTCTGATTCCCCAACTCTGATTCCCCGCCTCTGATTCCCCAGCTCTGATTCCCCGCCTTTTATTCCCGGCCTCTCATTCCCTGCCACTGATTCCCCGCCCCTGATTCCCCACCTCTGATTCCCCATATCTGATTCCCCGCCTCTGTTTCCCCAGCTCTGATTCCCCACCTCTGATTCCCCAGCTCTGATTCCCTGCCACTGATTCCCCGCCCCTGATTCCCCACCTCTGATTCCCCATATCTGATTCCCCGCCTCTGTTTCCCCAGCTCTGATTCCCTGCCTCTGATTCCCTGCCCTGATTCCCCATCTCTGTTTCACCGCCTTTGATTCGCAACCTCTGATTCACCATATCTGATTCCCCGCCTCTGTTTCCCCGCCTCTGATTCCCTGCCTCTGATTCCCAACCTCTGATTCCACACCTCTGATTCCCCATATCTGATTCCCCGACTCTATTTCCCCATATCTGATTCCCCGCCTCTGATTCCCCAACTCTGATTCCCCGCCTCTGATTCCCCAGCTCTGATTCCCCGCCTCTGATTCCCGGCGTCCGATTCCCTGCCTCTGATTCCCCGCCTCTGATTCCCCATCTCTGATTCCCCGCCTCTGATTCCCCGTGTCTGATTCCCTTACTCTGATTCCCCGCCTCTGATTCCCCCCCTCTGATTCACTGCCACTGATTCCCTGCCCCTGATTCCCCACTTCTGATTCCCCATATCTGATTCCCCGCCTGTTTCCCCGCCTCTGATTCCCCGCCTCTGATTCCCCATATCTGATTCCCTGCCTCTGATTCCCCAACTCTGATTCCCCGCCTCTGATTCCCCATATCTTATTCCCCGCCTCTGTTTCCCCCCCTCTGATTCCCAGCCTCTGATTCCCCATATCTGATTCCCCGCCTTTGATTCCCCATATCAGATTCCCCGCCTCATTTTCCCCATATCTGCTTCGCCGCCTCTGATTCCCCAACTCTGATTCCCCTCCTCTGATTCCCCAGCTCTGATTTCCCGCCTCTGAATTGCGGCATCCGATTCCCCGCCTCTGATTCCCCGCATCTGATTCCCTGCCACTGATTCCCTGCCCCGGATTCCCCACCTCTGATTCCCCATATCTGATTCCCCGCCTCTGTTTCCCCGCCTCTGATTCCCCGCCTCTGTTTCCCCATATCTGATTCCCCGCCTCTGATTCCCCAACTCTGATTCCCCTCCTCTAATTCGCCAGCTATGATTCCCCGCCTTTGATTCCCTGCGTCTGATTCCCTGCCTCTGATTCCCCGCCTCTGATTCCCCTTTTCTGATTCACCACCTCTGAATCCCAACCTCTGATTCCCCATCTCTTATTCCGCACATCCGATTCCCTGCCTCTGATTCCCCGCCTCTGATTCCCCGCCTCTGATTCCCCGCCTCTGATTCCCTGCCTCTGATTCGCAACCTCTAATTCCCAACCTCTGATTCCCCATATCTGATTCCCCGCCTCTGTTTCCCTGCCTCTGATTCCCGGCCTCTGTTTCCCCATATCTGATTCCCCTCCTCTGATTCCCCAACTCAGATTCCCCGCCTCTGATTCCCCAGCTCTGATTCCCCGCCTTTTATTCCCGGCATCTGATTCCCTGCCACTGATTCCCCGCTCCTGATTCCCCACCTCTGATTCCCCATATCTGATTCCCCGCCTCTGTTTCCCCAGCTCTGATTCCCCACCTCTAATTCCCCAGCTCTGATTCCCTGCCACTGATTCCCCGCCCCTGATTCCCCACCTCTGATTCCCCATATCTGATTCCCCCCTTCTGTTTCCCCAGCTCTGATTCCCTGCCTCTGATTCCCTGCCCTGATTCCCCATCTCTGTTTCACCTCCTTTGATTCGCCACCTCTGATTCCCCATATCTGATTCCCCGCCTCTGTTTCCCCGCCTCTGATTCCCTGCCTCTGATTCCCAACCTCTGATTCCACACCTCTGATTCCCCATATCTGATTCCCCGCCTCTATTTCCCCATATCTGATTCCCCGCCTCTGATTCCCCAACTCTGATTCCCTGCCTCTGATTCCCCAGCTCTGATTCCCCGCCTCTCATTCCCGACGTCCGATTCCCTGCCTCTGATTCCCCGCCTCTGATTCCCCATCTCTGATTCCCCGCCTCTGATTCCCCGTGTCTGATTCCCTGCCTCTGATTCCCCGCCTCTGATTCCCCGCCTCTGATTCCCTGCCACTGATTCCCTGCCACTGATTCCCTGCCCCTGATTCCCCACTTCTGATTCCCCATATCTGATTCCCCGCCTCTGTTTCCCCACCTCTGATTCCCCGCCTCTGATTCCCCATATCTGATTCCCTGCCTCTGATTCCCCAACTCTGATTCCCCGCCTCTGATTCCCCAGCTCTGAATCCCCGCCTCTGATTCCCCGCCTCTGATTCTCCATATCTCATTCCCCGCCTCTGAATCCCCATCTCTGATTCCCCGCCTCTGTTTCCCTGCCTCTGATTCCCGGCCTCTGTTTCCCCATATCTGATTCCCCTCCTCTGATTCCCCAACTCTGATTCCCCGCCTCTGATTCCCCAGCTCTGATTCCCCGCCTTTTATTCCCGGCCTCTGATTCCCTGCCACTGATTCCCCGCCCCTGATTCCCCACCTCTGATTCCCCATTTCTGATTCCCCGGCTCTGATTGCCCACCTCTATTCCCCGCCTCTGATTCGCCAGCTCTGATTCGCCTCCTCTGATTCCCCGCATCTGATTCCCTGCCTCTGATTCCGCGCCTCTGATTCCCCATCTCTGATTCACCGCCTTTGATTCGCCACCTCTGATTCCCCATATCTGATTCACCACCTCTGTTTCCCCGCCTCTGATTCCCCGCCTCTGATTCTCCATATCTCATTCCCCGCCTCTGAATCCCCATCTCTGATTCCCGGACACTGATTCCCCACCTCTGATTCCCGGCCTCTTATTCCCAGCATCTGATTCCCGGTCTCTGATTCCCGGCCTCTGATTCCCCGCTTCTGATTCTGATTCCCTGCCTCTGATTCCCCATCTCTGATTCCGCACATCTGATTCCCTGCCTCTGATTCCCCACCTCTGATTCCCCATATCTGATTCCCCGCCTCTGTTTCCCCGCCTCTGATTCCCCGCCTCTGTTTCCCCATATCTAATTCCCCACCTCTGATGCCCCAACTCTGATTCCCCGCCTCTGATTCCCCAGCTCTGATTCCCCACCTCTGATTCTCCGCATCCGATTCCCCATGTCTGATTCCCCGCCTCTGTTTCCCCACCTCTGATTCCCCGCTTCTGTTTTCCCATATCTGATTCCCCGCCTCTGATTCCCCAGCTCTGATTCCCTGCCTCTGATTCCCCGCGTTCTATTCCCTGCCTCTGATTCCCCGCCTGTGATTCCCCATCTCTGATTCACCACCTCTGATTCCCCACCTCTGATTCCCCATATCTAATTCCCCGCCTCAGTTTGCCCGCCTCTGATTCCCCGCCTCTGTTTCCCCATATCTGATTCCCTGCCTCTGAATCCCCAACTCTGATTCCCTGCCTCTGATTCACCAGCTCTGATTCCCCGCCTTTGATTCCCCCCGTCTGATTCCCAGCCTCTGAATCCCCGTGTCTGATTTCCTGCCTCTGATTCCCCGCCTCTTATTCCCCATCTCTGATTCACCGCCTCTGATTCCCCACCTCTGATTCCCCGCGTCTGATTCCCTGCCTCTGATTCCCCGCCTCTGATTCCCCAGCTCTGATTCCCCGCCTCTGATTCCCCAGCTCTGATTCCCCGCCTCTGATTCCCCGCGTCTGATTCCCTGCCTCTGATTCCCCGCCTCTGATTCGCCATCTCTGATTCCCCAGCTCTGATTCCCCGTGTCTGATTCCCTGCCTCTGAATCCCCGCCTCTGATTGCCCGCCTCTGATTCCCTGCCACTGATTCCCCGCCCCTGATTCCCCACCTCTGATTCCCCATATCTTATTCCCCGCCTCTGTTTCCCCCCCACTGATTCCCAGCCTCTGATTCCCCATATCTGATTCCCCGCCTCTGATTCCCCATATCTGATTCCCCGCCTCATTTTCCCCATATCTGCTTCGCCGCCTCTGATTCCCCAACTCTGATTCCCCGCCTCTGATTCCCCAGCTCTGATTTCCCGCCTCTGATTTCCGGCATCCGATTCCCTGCCTCTGATTCCCCGCCTCTGATTCCCCATCTCTGATTCCCCGCCTCTGATTCCCCGTGTCTGATTCCCTGCCTCTGATTCCCCGCCTCTGATTCCCCGCGTCTGATTCCCTGCCACTGATTCCCTGCCCCTGATTCCCCACCTCTGATTTCCCATATCTGATTCCCCGCCTCTGTTTCCCCGCCTCTGATTCCCCGCCTCTGTTTCCCCATATCTGATTCCCCGCCTCTGATTCCCCAACTCTGATTCCCCTCCTCTAATTCGCCAGCTATGATTCCCCGCCTCTGATTTCCTGCATCTGATTCCCTGCCTCTGATTCCCCGCCTCTGATTCCCCTTCTCTGATTCACCACCTCTGAATCCCCACATCTGATTCCCCATCTCTGATTCCGCACATCCGATTCCCTGCCTCTGATTCCCCGCCTCTGATTCCCCGCCTCTGATTCCCTGCCTCTGATTCGCAACCTCTAATTCCCCACCTCTGATTCCCCATATCTGATTCCCCGCCTCTGTTTCCCTGCCTCTGATACCCGGCCTCTGTTTCCCCATATCTGATTCCCCTCCTCTGATTCCCCAACTCTGATTCCCCGCCTCTGATTCCCCAGCTCTGATTCCCCGCCTTTTATTCCCGGCCTCTGATTCCCTGCCACTGATTCCCCGCCCCTGATTCCCCACCTCTGATTCCCCATATCTGATTCCCCGCCTCTGTTTCCCCAGCTCTGATTCCCTGCCTCTGATTCCCTGCCCTGATTCCCCATCTCTGTTTCACCGCCTTTGATTCGCAACCTCTGATTCACCATATCTGATTCCCCGCCTCTGTTTCCCCGCCTCTGATTCCCTGCCTCTGATTCCCAACCTCTGATTCCACACCTCTGATTCCCCATATCTGATTCCCCGACTCTATTTCCCCATATCTGATTCCCCGCCTCTGATTCCCCAAATCTGATTCCCCGCCTCTGATTCCCCAGCTCTGATTCCCCGCCTCTCATTCCCGGCGTCCGATTCCCTGCCTCTGATTCCCCGCCTCTGATTCCCCATCTCTGATTCCCCGCCTCTGATTCCCCGTGTCTGATTCCCTTACTCTGATTCCCCGCCTCTGATTCCCCCCCTCTGATTCCCTGCCACTGATTCCCTGCCCCTGATTCCCCACTTCTGATTCCCCATATCTGATTCCCCGCCTGTTTCCCCGCCTCTGATTCCCCGCCTCTGATTCCCCATATCTGATTCCCTGCCTCTGATTCCCCAACTCTGATTCCCCGCCTCTGATTCCCCATATCTTATTCCCCGCCTCTGTTTCCCCCCCTCTGATTCCCAGCCTCTGATTCCCCATATCTGATTCCCCGCCTTTGATTCCCCATATCAGATTCCCCGCCTCATTTTCCCCATATCTGCTTCGCCGCCTCTGATTCCCCAACTCTGATTCCCCTCCTCTGATTCCCCAGCTCTGATTTCCCGCCTCTGAATTGCGGCATCCGATTCCCCGCCTCTGATTCCCCGCGTCTGATTCCCTGCCACTGATTCCCTGCCCCGGATTCCCCACCTCTGATTCCCCATATCTGATTCCCCGCCTCTTTTCCCCGCCTCTGATTCCCCGCCTCTGTTTCCCCATATCTGATTCCCCGCCTCTGATTCCCCAACTCTGATTCCCCTCCTCTAATTCGCCAGCTATGATTCCCCGCCTTTGATTCCCTGCGTCTGATTCCCTGCCTCTGATTCCCCGCCTCTGATTCCCCTTTTCTGATTCACCACCTCTGAATCCCAACCTCTGATTCCCCATCTCTTATTCCGCACATCCGATTCCCTGCCTCTGATTCCCCGCCTCTGATTCCCCGCCTCTGATTCCCCGCCTCTGATTCCCTGCCTCTGATTCGCAACCTCTAATTCCCCACCTCTGATTCCCCATATCTGATTCCCCGCCTCTGTTTCCCTGCCTCTGATTCCCGGCCTCTGTTTCCCCATATCTGATTCCCCTCCTCTGATTCCCCAACTCTGATTCCCCGCCTCTGATTCACCAGCTCTGATTCCCCGCCTTTTATTCCCGGCATCTGATTCCCTGCCACTGATTCCCCGCCCCTGATTCCCCACCTCTGATTCCCCATATCTGATTCCCCGCCTCTGTTTCCCCAGCTCTGATTCCCCACCTCTAATTCCCCAGCTCTGATTCCCTGCCACTGATTCCCCGCCCCTGATTCCCCACCTCTGATTCCCCATATCTGATTCCCCCCTTCTGTTTCCCCAGCTCTGATTCCCTGCCTCTGATTCCCTGCCCTGATTCCCCATCTCTGTTTCACCGCCTTTGATTCGCCACCTCTGATTCCCCATATCTGATTCCCCGCCTCTGTTTCCCCGCCTCTGATTCCCTGCCTCTGATTCCCAACCTCTGATTCCACACCTCTGATTCCCCATATCTGATTCCCCGCCTCTATTTCCCCATATCTGATTCCCCGCCTCTGATTGCCCAACTCTGATTCCCTGCCTCTGATTCCCCAGCTCTGATTCCCCGCCTCTCATTCCCGACGTCCGATTCCCTGCCTCTGATTCCCCGCCTCTGATTCCCCATCTCTGATTCCCCGCCTCTGATTCCCCGTGTCTGATTCCCTGCCTCTGATTCCCCGCCTCTGATTCCCCGCCTCTGATTCCCTGCCACTGATTCCCTGCCCCTGATTCCCAACTTCTGATTCCCCATATCTGATTCCCCGCCTCTGATTCCCCATATCTGATTCCCTGCCTCTGATTCCCCAACTCTGATTCCCCGCCTCTGATTCCCCGGCTCTGAATCCCAGCCTCTGATTCCCCGCCTCTGATTCTCCATATCTCATTCCCCGCCTCTGAATCCCCATCTCTGATTCCCCGCCTCTGTTTCCCTGCCTCTGATTCCCGGCCTCTGTTTCCCCATATCTGATTCCCCTCCTCTGATTCCCCAACTCTGATTCCCCACCTCTGATTCCCCAGCTCTGATTCCCCGCCTTTTATTCCCGGCCTCTGATTCCCTGCCACTGATTCCCCGCCCCTGATTCCCCACCTCTGATTCCCCATATCTGATTCCCCGCCTCTGTTTCCCCAGCTCTGATTCCCCACCTCTGATTCCCCAGCTCTTTCCTTGCCACTGATTCCCCGCCCCTGATTCCCCACCTCTGATTCCCCATATCTGATTCCCCGCCTCTGTTTCCCCAGCTCTGATTCCCTGCCTCTGATTCCCTGCCCTGATTCCCCATCTCTGTTTCACCGCCTTTGATTCGCCACCTCTGATTCCCCATATCTGATTCCCCGCCTCTGTTTCCCCGCCTCTGATTCGCTGCCTCTGATTCCCAACCTCTGATTCCACACCTCTGATTCCCCATATCTGATTCCCCGACTCTATTTCCCCATATCTGATTCCCCGCCTCTGATTCCCCAACTCTGATTCCCCGCCTCTGATTCCCCAGCTCTGATTCCCCGCCTCTGATTCGCGGCGTCCGATTCCCTGCCTCTGATTCCCCGCCTCTGATTCCCCATCTCTGATTCCCCGCCTCTGATTCCCCGTGTCTGATTCCCTTACTCTGATTCCCCGCCTCTGATTCCCCCACTCTGATTCCCTGCCACTGATTCCCTGCCCCTTATTCCCCACTTCTGATTCCCCATATCTGATTCTCCGCCTGTTTCCCCGCCTCTGATTCCCCGCCTCTGATTCCCCATATCTGATTCCCTGCCTCTGATTCCCCATATCTGATTCCCCGCCTTTGATTCCCCATATCTGATTCCCCGCCTCATTTTCCCCATATCTGCTTCGCCGCCTCTGATTCCCCAACTCTGATTCCCCTCCTCTGATTCCCCAGCTCTGATTTCCCGCCTCTGATTTCCGGCATCCGATTCCCTGCCTCTGATTCCCCGCCTCTGATTCCCCATCTCTGATTCCCCGCCTCTGATTCCCCGTGTCTGATTCCATGCATCTGATTCCCCTCCTCTGATTCCCCGCATCTGATTCCCTGCCACTGATTCCCTGCCCCTGATTCCCCACCTCTGATTCCCCATATCTGATTTCCCGCCTCTGTTTCCCCGCCTCTGATTCCCCGCCTCTGTTTCCCCATATCTGATTCCCCGCCTCTGATTCCCCAACTCTGATTCCACTCCTCTAATTCGCCAGCTATGATTCCCCGCCTTTGATTCCCTGCGTCTGATTCCCTGCCTCTGATTCCCCGCCTCTGATTCCCCTTCTCTGATTCACCACCTCTGAATCCCCACCTCTGATTCCCCATATCTGATTCCCCGCCTCTGTTTCCCCAGCTCTGATTCCCCACCTCTGATTCCCCAGCTCTGATTCCCTGCCACTGATTCCCCGCCCCTGATTCCCCACCTCTGATTCCCCATATCTGATTCCCCGCCTCTGTTTCCCCAGCTCTGATTCCCTGCCTCTGATTCCCTGCCCTGATTCCCCATCTCTGTTTCACCGCCTTTGATTCGCCACCTCTGATTCACCATATCTGATTCCCCGCCTCTGTTTCCCCGCCTCTGATTCCCTGCCTCTGATTCCCAACCTCTGATTCCACACCTCTGATTTTCCATATCTGATTCCCCACCTCTATTTCCCCATATCTGATTCCCCGCCTCTGATTCCCCAACTCTGATTCCCCGCCTCTGATTCCCCAGCTCTGATTCCCCGCCTCTGATACCCGGCGTCCGATTCCCTGCCTCTGATTCCCCGCCTCTGATTCCCCGCCTCTGATTCCCCGCCTCTGATTCCCCATATCTGATTCCCTGCCTCTGATTCCCCATATCTGATTCCCCGCCTTTGATTCCCCATATCTGATTCCCCGCCTCATTTTCCCCATATCTGCTTCGCCGCCTCTGATTCCCCAACTCTGATTCCCCTCCTCTGATTCCCCAGCTCTGATTTCCCGCCTCTGATTTCCGGCATCCGATTCCCTGCCTCTGATTCCCCGCCTCTGATTCCCCATCTCTGATTCCCCGCCTCTGATTCCCCGTGTCTGATTGCATGCATCTGATTCCCCTCCTCTGATTCCCCGCGTCTGATTCCCTGCCACTGATTCCCTGCCCCTGATTCCCCACCTCTGATTCCCCATATCTGATTTCCCGCCTCTGTTTCCCCGCCTCTGATTCCCCGCCTCTGTTTCCCCATATCTGATTCCCCGCCTCTGATTCCCCAACTCTGATTCCACTCCTCTAATTCGCCAGCTATGATTCCCCGCCTCTGATTCCCTGCGTCTGATTCCATGCCTCTGATTCCCAGCCTCTGATTCCCCTTCTCTGATTCACCACCTCTGAATCCCCACCTCTGATTTCCCATCTCTGATTCCGCACATCCGATTCCCTGCCTCTGATTCCCCGCCTCTGATTCCCCGCCTCTGATTCGCAACCTCTAATTCCCCACCTCTGATTCCCCATATCTGATTCCCCGCCTCTGTTTCCCTGCCTCTGATTCCCGGCCTCTGTTTCCCCATATCTGATTCCCCTCCTCTGATTCCCCAACTCTGATTCCCCGCCTCTGATTCCCCAGCTTTTATACCCCGTCTTTTATTCCCGGCCTCTGATTCCCTGCCACTGATTCCCCGCCCCTGATTCCCCACCTCTGATTCCCCATATCTGATTCCCCGCCTCTGATTCCCCACCTCTGATTCCCGGCCTCTTATTCCCAGCATCTGATTCCCGGCCACAGATTCCCTGCCTCTGATTCCCCGCCTCTGATTCCCCATCTCTGATTCCCCGCCTCTGATTCCCCGTGTCTGATTCCCTGCCTCTGATTCCCCGCCTCTGATTCCCCGCGTCTGATTCCCTGCCACTGATTCCCTGCCCCTGATTCCCCACCTCTGATTCCCCATATCTGATTCCCCGCCTCTGTTTCCCCAACTCTGATTCCCCTCCTCTAATTCGCCAGCTATGATTCCCCGCCTCTGATTCCCTGCCACTGATTCCCTGCCCCTGATTCCCCACCTCTGATTCCCCATATATGATTCCCCGCCTCTGATTCCCCAACTCTGATTCCCCTCCTCTAATTCGCCAGCTATGATTCCCCGCCTCTTATTCCCTGCGTCTGATTCCCTGCCTCTGATTCCCAGCCTCTGATTCCCCTTCTCTGATTCACCACCTCTGAATCCCCACCTCTGATTCCCCATCTCTGATTCCGCACATATGATTCCCCATCTCTGATTCCGCACATCCGATTCCCTGCCTCTGATTCCCCGCCTCTGATTCCCCGCCTCTGATTCCCCGCCTCTGATTCCCCGCGTCTGATTCCCTGCCACTGATTCCCTGCCCCTGATTCCCCACCTCTGATTCCCCATCTCTGATTCCCCGCCTCTGTTTCCCCACCTCTGATTCCCCGCCTCTGTTTCCCCATATCTGATTCCCCGCCTCTGATTCCCCAACTCTGATTCCCCTCCTCTAATTCGCCAGCTATGATTCCCCGCCTCTGATTCCCTGCATCTGATTCCCTGCCTCTGATTCCCCGCCTCTGATTCCCCTTCTCTGATTCACCACCTCTGAATCCCCACCTCTGATTCCCCATCTCTGATTCCGCACATCCGATTCCCTGCCTCTGATTCCCCGCCTCTGATTCCCCGCCTCTGATTCCCTGCCTCTGATTCGAAACCTCTAATTCCCCACCTCTGATTCCCCATATCTGATTCCCCGCCTCTGTTTCCCTGCCTCTGATTCCCGGCCTCTGTTTCCCCATATCTGATTCCCCTCCTCTGATTCCCCAACTCTGATTCCCCGCCTCTGATTCCCCAGCTCTGATTCCCCGCCTTTTATTCCCGGCCTCTGATTCCCTGCCACTGATTCCCCGCCCCTGACTCCCCACCTCTGATTCCACATATCTGATTCCCCGCCTCTGTTTCCCCAGCTCTGATTCCCCACCTCTGATTCCCCAGCTCTTTCCTTGCCACTGATTCCCCGCCCCTGATTCCCCAGCTCTGATTCCCCATATCTGATTCCCCGCCTCTGTTTCCCCAGCTCTGATTCCCTGCCTCTGATTCCCTGCCCTGATTCCCCATCTCTGTTTCACCGCCTTGGATTCGCCACCTCTGATTCCCCATATCTGATTCCCCGCCTCTGTTTCCCCGCCTCTGATTCCCTGCCTCTGATTCCCAACCTCTGATTCCACACCTCTGATTCCCCATATCTGATTCCCCGACTCTATTTCCCCATATCTGATTCCCCGCCTCTGATTCCCCAACTCTAATTCCCCGCCTCTGATTCCACAGCTCTGATTCCCCGCCTCTGATTCCCGGCGTCCGATTCCCTGCCTCTGATTCCCCGCCTCTGATTCCCCATCTCTGATTCCCCGCCTCTGATTCCCCGTGTCTGATTCCCTTACTCTGATTCCCCGCCTCTGATTCCCCCCCTCTGGTTCCCTGCCACTGATTCCCTGCCCCTGATTCCCCACTTTTGATTCCCCATATCTGATTCCCCGCCTGTTTCCCCGCCTCTGATTCCCCGCCTCTGATTCCCCATATCTGAATCCCTGCCTCTGATTCCCCAACTCTGATTCCCCGCCTCTGATTCCCCATATCTTATTCCCCGCCTCTGTTTCCCCCCCTCTGATTCCTAGCCTCTGATTCCCCATATCTGATTCCCCGCCTTTGATTCCCCATATCTGATTCCCCGCCTCATTTTCCCCATATCTGCTTCGCCGCCTCTGATTCCCCAACTCTGATTCCCCTCCTCTGATTCCCCAGCTCTGATTTCCCGCCTCTGATTTCCGGCATCCGATTCCCTGCCTCTGATTCCCCGCCTCTGATTCCCAATCTCTGATTCCCCGCCTCTGATTCCCCGTGTCTGATTCCCTGCATCTGATTCCCCGCCTCTGATTCCCCGCGTCTGATTCCCTGCCACTGATTCCCTGCCCCTGATTCCCCACCTCTTATTCCCCATATCTGATTTCCCGCCTCTGTTTCCCCGCCTCTGATTCCCCGCCTCTGTTTCCCCATATCTGATTCCCCGCCTCTGATTCCCCAACTCTGATTCCCCTCCTCTAATTCGCCAGCTATGATTCCCCGCCTTTGATTCCCTGCGTCTGATTCCCTGCCTCTGATTCCCCGCCTCTGATTCCCCTTCTCTGATTCACCACCTCTGAATCCCCACCTCTGATTCCCCATCTCTGATTCCGCACATCCGATTCCCTGCCTCTGATTCCCCGCCTCTGATTCCCCGCCTCTGATTCCCTGCCTCTGATTCTTAACCTCTAATTCCCCACCTCTGATTCCCCAACTCTGATTCCCCGCCTCTGATTCTCCAGCTCCGATTCCCCGCCTTTTATTCCCGGCCTCTGATTCCTTGCCACTGATTCCCCGCCCCTGATTCCCCACCTCTGATTCCCCATATCTGATTCCCCGCCTCTGTTTCCCCAGCTCTGAATCCCCACCTCTGATTCCCCAGCTCAGATTCCCTGCCACTGATTCCCCGCCCATGATTCCCCACCTCTGATTCCCCATATCTGATTCCCCGCCTCTGTTTCCCCATCTCTGATTCCGCACATCCGATTCCCTGCCTCTGATTCCCCGCCTCTGATTCCCCGCCTCTGATTCCCTGCCTCTGATTCGCAACATCTAATTCCCCACCTCTGATTCCCCATATCTGATTCCCCGCCTCTGTTTCCCCAGCTCTGATTCCCCACCTCTGATTCCCCAGCTCTGATTCCCTGCCACTGATTCCCCGCCCCTGATTCCCCACCTCTGATTCCCCATATCTGATTCCCCGCCTCTGTTTCCCCAGCTCTGATTCCCTGCCTCTGATTCCCTGCCCTGATTCCCCATCTCTGTTTCACCGCCTTTGATTCGCCACCTCTGATTCACCATATCTGATTCCCCGCCTCTGTTTCCCCGCCTCTGATTCCCTGCCTCTGATTCCCAACCTCTGATTCCACACCTCTGATTTTCCATATCTGATTCCCCACCTCTATTTCCCCATATCTGATTCCCCGCCTCTGATTCCCCAACTCTGATTCCCCGCCTCTGATTCCCCAGCTCTGATTCCCCGCCTCTGATACCCGGCGTCCGATTCCCTGCCTCTGATTCCCCGCCTCTGATTCCCCGCCTCTGATTCCCCGCCTCTGATTCCCCATATCTGATTCCCTGCCTCTGATTCCCCATATCTGATTCCCCGCCTTTGATTCCCCATATCTGATTCCCCGCCTCATTTTCCCCATATCTGCTTCGCCGCCTCTGATTCCCCAACTCTGATTCCCCTCCTCTGATTCCCCAGCTCTGATTTCCCGCCTCTGATTTCCGGCATCCGATTCCCTGCCTCTGATTCCCCGCCTCTGATTCCCCATCTCTGATTCCCCGCCTCTGATTCCCCGTGTCTGATTCCATGCATCTGATTCCCCTCCTCTGATTCCCCGCGTCTGATTCCCTGCCACTGATTCCCTGCCCCTGATTCCCCACCTCTGATTCCCCATATCTGATTTCCCGCCTCTGTTTCCCCGCCTCTGATTCCCCGCCTCTGTTTCCCCATATCTGATTCCCCGCCTCTGATTCCCCAACTCTGATTCCACTCCTCTAATTCGCCAGCTATGATTCCCCGCCTCTGATTCCCTGCGTCTGATTCCATGCCTCTGATTCCCAGCCTCTGATTCCCCTTCTCTGATTCACCACCTCTGAATCCCCACCTCTGATTTCCCATCTCTGATTCCGCACATCCGATTCCCTGCCTCTGATTCCCCGCCTCTGATTCCCCGCCTCTGATTCGCAACCTCTAATTCCCCACCTCTGATTCCCCATATCTGATTCCCCGCCTCTGTTTCCCTGCCTCTGATTCCCGGCCTCTGTTTCCCCATATCTGATTCCCCTCCTCTGATACCCCAACTCTGATTCCCCGCCTCTGATTCCCCAGCTTTTATACCCCGTCTTTTATTCCCGGCCTCTGATTCCCTGCCACTGATTCCCCGCCCCTGATTCCCCACCTCTGATTCCCCATATCTGATTCCCCGCCTCTGATTCCCCACCTCTGATTCCCGGCCTCTTATTCCCAGCATCTGATTCCCGGCCACAGATTCCCTGCCTCTGATTCCCCGCCTCTGATTCCCCATCTCTGATTCCCCGCCTCTGATTCCCCGTGTCTGATTCCCTGCCTCTGATTCCCCGCCTCTGATTCCCCGCGTCTGATTCCCTGCCACTGATTCCCTGCCCCTGATTCCCCACCTCTGATTCCCCATATCTGATTCCCCGCCTCTGTTTCCCCAACTCTGATTCCCCTCCTCTAATTCGCCAGCTATGATTCCCCGCCTCTGATTCCCTGCCACTGATTCCCTGCCCCTGATTCCCCACCTCTGATTCCCCATATATGATTCCCCGCCTCTGATTCCCCAACTCTGATTCCCCTCCTCTAATTCGCCAGCTATGATTCCCCGCCTCTTATTCCCTGCGTCTGATTCCCTGCCTCTGATTCCCAGCCTCTGATTCCCCTTCTCTGATTCACCACCTCTGAATCCCCACCTCTGATTCCCCATCTCTGATTCCGCACATCTGATTCCCCATCTCTGATTCCGCACATCCGATTCCCTGCCTCTGATTCCCCGCCTCTGATTCCCCGCCTCTGATTCCCCGCCTCTGATTCCCCGCGTCTGATTCCCTGCCACTGATTCCCTGCCCCTGATTCCCCACCTCTGATTCCCCATCTCTGATTCCCCGCCTCTGTTTCCCCACCTCTGATTCCCCGCCTCTGTTTCCCCATATCTGATTCCCCGCCTCTGATTCCCCAACTCTGATTCCCCTCCTCTAATTCGCCAGCTATGATTCCCCGCCTCTGATTCCCTGCATCTGATTCCCTGCCTCTGATTCCCCGCCTCTGATTCCCCTTCTCTGATTCACCACCTCTGAATCCCCACCTCTGATTCCCCATCTCTGATTCCGCACATCCGATTCCCTGCCTCTGATTCCCCGCCTCTGATTCCTTGCCTCTGATTCCCTGCCTCTGATTCGAAACCTCTAATTCCCCACCTCTGATTCCCCATATCTGATTCTCCGCCTCTGTTTCCCTGCCTCTGATTCCCGGCCTCTGTTTCCCCATATCTGATTCCCCTCCTCTGATTCCCCAACTCTGATTCCCCGCCTCTGATTCCCCAGCTCTGATTCCCCGCCTTTTATTCCCGGCCTCTGATTCCCTGCCACTGATTCCCCGCCCCTGATTCCCCAACTCTGATTCCACATATCTGATTCCCCGCCTCTGTTTCCCCAGCTCTGATTCCCCACCTCTGATTCCCCAGCTCTTTCCTTGCCACTGATTCCCCGCCCCTGATTCCCCAGCTCTGATTCCCCATATCTGATTCCCCGCCTCTGTTTCCCCAGCTCTGATTCCCTGCCTCTTATTCCCTGCCCTGATTCCCCATCTCTGTTTCACCGCCTTGGATTCGCCACCTCTGATTCCCCATATCTGATTCCCCGCCTCTGTTTCCCCGCCTCTGATTCCCTGCCTCTGATTCCCTACCTCTGATTCCACACCTCTGATTCCCCATATCTGATTAACCGACTCTATTTCCCCATATCTGATTCCCCGCCTCTGATTCCCCAACTCTAATTCCCCGCCTCTGATTCCACAGCTCTGATTCCCCGCCTCTGATTCCCGGCGTCCGATTCCCTGCCTCTGATTCCCCGCCTCTGATTCCCCATCTCTGATTCCCCGCCTCTGATTCCCCGTGTCTGATTCCCTTACTCTGATTCCCCGCCTCTGATTCCCCCCCTCTGATTCCCTGCCACTGATTCCCTGCCCCTGATTCCCCACTTCTGATTCCCCATATCTGATTCCCCGCCTGTTTCCCCGCCTCTGATTCCCCGCCTCTGATTCCCCATATCTGAATCCCTGCCTCTGATTCCCCAACTCTGATTCCCCGCCTCTGATTCCCCATATCTTATTCCCCGCCTCTGTTTCCCCCCCTCTGATTCCTAGCCTCTGATTCCCTGCCCTGATTCCCCATCTCTGTTTCACCGCCTTTGATTCGCCACCTCTGATTCCCCATATCTGATTCCCCGCCTCTGTTTCCCCGCCTCTGATTCCCTGCCTCTGATTCCCAACCTCTGATTCCACACCTCTGATTCCCCATATCTGATTCCCCGCCTCTATTTCCCCATATCTGATTCCCCGCCTCTGATTGCCCAACTCTGATTCCCTGCCTCTGATTCCCCAGCTCTGATTCCCCGCCTCTCATTCCCGACGTCCGATTCCCTGCCTCTGATTCCCCGCCTCTGATTCCCCATCTCTGATTCCCCGCCTCTGATTCCCCGTGTCTGATTCCCTGCCTCTGATTCCCCGCCTCTGATTCCCCGCCTCTGATTCCCTGCCACTGATTCCCTGCCCCTGATTCCCAACTTCTGATTCCCCATATCTGATTCCCCGCCTCTGATTCCCCATATCTGATTCCCTGCCTCTGATTCCCCAACTCTGATTCCCCGCCTCTGATTCCCCGGCTCTGAATCCCAGCCTCTGATTCCCCGCCTCTGATTCTCCATATCTCATTCCCCGCCTCTGAATCCCCATCTCTGATTCCCCGCCTCTGTTTCCCTGCCTCTGATTCCCGGCCTCTGTTTCCCCATATCTGATTCCCCTCCTCTGATTCCCCAACTCTGATTCCCCACCTCTGATTCCCCAGCTCTGATTCCCCGCCTTTTATTCCCGGCCTCTGATTCCCTGCCACTGATTCCCCGCCCCTGATTCCCCACCTCTGATTCCCCATATCTGATTCCCCGCCTCTGTTTCCCCAGCTCTGATTCCCCACCTCTGATTCCCCAGCTCTTTCCTTGCCACTGATTCCCCGCCCCTGATTCCCCACCTCTGATTCCCCATATCTGATTCCCCGCCTCTGTTTCCCCAGCTCTGATTCCCTGCCTCTGATTCCCTGCCCTGATTCCCCATCTCTGTTTCACCGCCTTTGATTCGCCACCTCTGATTCCCCATATCTGATTCCCCGCCTCTGTTTCCCCGCCTCTGATTCGCTGCCTCTGATTCCCAACCTCTGATTCCACACCTCTGATTCCCCATATCTGATTCCCCGACTCTATTTCCCCATATCTGATTCCCCGCCTCTGATTCCCCAACTCTGATTCCCCGCCTCTGATTCCCCAGCTCTGATTCCCCGCCTCTGATTCGCGGCGTCCGATTCCCTGCCTCTGATTCCCCGCCTCTGATTCCCCATCTCTGATTCCCCGCCTCTGATTCCCCGTGTCTGATTCCCTTACTCTGATTCCCCGCCTCTGATTCCCCCACTCTGATTCCCTGCCACTGATTCCCTGCCCCTTATTCCCCACTTCTGATTCCCCATATCTGATTCTCCGCCTGTTTCCCCGCCTCTGATTCCCCGCCTCTGATTCCCCATATCTGATTCCCTGCCTCTGATTCCCCATATCTGATTCCCCGCCTTTGATTCCCCATATCTGATTCCCCGCCTCATTTTCCCCATATCTGCTTCGCCGCCTCTGATTCCCCAACTCTGATTCCCCTCCTCTGATTCCCCAGCTCTGATTTCCCGCCTCTGATTTCCGGCATCCGATTCCCTGCCTCTGATTCCCCGCCTCTGATTCCCCATCTCTGATTCCCCGCCTCTGATTCCCCGTGTCTGATTCCATGCATCTGATTCCCCTCCTCTGATTCCCCGCATCTGATTCCCTGCCACTGATTCCCTGCCCCTGATTCCCCACCTCTGATTCCCCATATCTGATTTCCCGCCTCTGTTTCCCCGCCTCTGATTCCCCGCCTCTGTTTCCCCATATCTGATTCCCCGCCTCTGATTCCCCAACTCTGATTCCACTCCTCTAATTCGCCAGCTATGATTCCCCGCCTTTGATTCCCTGCGTCTGATTCCCTGCCTCTGATTCCCCGCCTCTGATTCCCCTTCTCTGATTCACCACCTCTGAATCCCCACCTCTGATTCCCCATATCTGATTCCCCGCCTCTGTTTCCCCAGCTCTGATTCCCCACCTCTGATTCCCCAGCTCTGATTCCCTGCCACTGATTCCCCGCCCCTGATTCCCCACCTCTGATTCCCCATATCTGATTCCCCGCCTCTGTTTCCCCAGCTCTGATTCCCTGCCTCTGATTCCCTGCCCTGATTCCCCATCTCTGTTTCACCGCCTTTGATTCGCCACCTCTGATTCACCATATCTGATTCCCCGCCTCTGTTTCCCCGCCTCTGATTCCCTGCCTCTGATTCCCAACCTCTGATTCCACACCTCTGATTTTCCATATCTGATTCCCCACCTCTATTTCCCCATATCTGATTCCCCGCCTCTGATTCCCCAACTCTGATTCCCCGCCTCTGATTCCCCAGCTCTGATTCCCCGCCTCTGATACCCGGCGTCCGATTCCCTGCCTCTGATTCCCCGCCTCTGATTCCCCGCCTCTGATTCCCCGCCTCTGATTCCCCATATCTGATTCCCTGCCTCTGATTCCCCATATCTGATTCCCCGCCTTTGATTCCCCATATCTGATTCCCCGCCTCATTTTCCCCATATCTGCTTCGCCGCCTCTGATTCCCCAACTCTGATTCCCCTCCTCTGATTCCCCAGCTCTGATTTCCCGCCTCTGATTTCCGGCATCCGATTCCCTGCCTCTGATTCCCCGCCTCTGATTCCCCATCTCTGATTCCCCGCCTCTGATTCCCCGTGTCTGATTGCATGCATCTGATTCCCCTCCTCTGATTCCCCGCGTCTGATTCCCTGCCACTGATTCCCTGCCCCTGATTCCCCACCTCTGATTCCCCATATCTGATTTCCCGCCTCTGTTTCCCCGCCTCTGATTCCCCGCCTCTGTTTCCCCATATCTGATTCCCCGCCTCTGATTCCCCAACTCTGATTCCACTCCTCTAATTCGCCAGCTATGATTCCCCGCCTCTGATTCCCTGCGTCTGATTCCATGCCTCTGATTCCCAGCCTCTGATTCCCCTTCTCTGATTCACCACCTCTGAATCCCCACCTCTGATTTCCCATCTCTGATTCCGCACATCCGATTCCCTGCCTCTGATTCCCCGCCTCTGATTCCCCGCCTCTGATTCGCAACCTCTAATTCCCCACCTCTGATTCCCCATATCTGATTCCCCGCCTCTGTTTCCCTGCCTCTGATTCCCGGCCTCTGTTTCCCCATATCTGATTCCCCTCCTCTGATTCCCCAACTCTGATTCCCCGCCTCTGATTCCCCAGCTTTTATACCCCGTCTTTTATTCCCGGCCTCTGATTCCCTGCCACTGATTCCCCGCCCCTGATTCCCCACCTCTGATTCCCCATATCTGATTCCCCGCCTCTGATTCCCCACCTCTGATTCCCGGCCTCTTATTCCCAGCATCTGATTCCCGGCCACAGATTCCCTGCCTCTGATTCCCCGCCTCTGATTCCCCATCTCTGATTCCCCGCCTCTGATTCCCCGTGTCTGATTCCCTGCCTCTGATTCCCCGCCTCTGATTCCCCGCGTCTGATTCCCTGCCACTGATTCCCTGCCCCTGATTCCCCACCTCTGATTCCCCATATCTGATTCCCCGCCTCTGTTTCCCCAACTCTGATTCCCCTCCTCTAATTCGCCAGCTATGATTCCCCGCCTCTGATTCCCTGCCACTGATTCCCTGCCCCTGATTCCCCACCTCTGATTCCCCATATATGATTCCCCGCCTCTGATTCCCCAACTCTGATTCCCCTCCTCTAATTCGCCAGCTATGATTCCCCGCCTCTTATTCCCTGCGTCTGATTCCCTGCCTCTGATTCCCAGCCTCTGATTCCCCTTCTCTGATTCACCACCTCTGAATCCCCACCTCTGATTCCCCATCTCTGATTCCGCACATATGATTCCCCATCTCTGATTCCGCACATCCGATTCCCTGCCTCTGATTCCCCGCCTCTGATTCCCCGCCTCTGATTCCCCGCCTCTGATTCCCCGCGTCTGATTCCCTGCCACTGATTCCCTGCCCCTGATTCCCCACCTCTGATTCCCCATCTCTGATTCCCCGCCTCTGTTTCCCCACCTCTGATTCCCCGCCTCTGTTTCCCCATATCTGATTCCCCGCCTCTGATTCCCCAACTCTGATTCCCCTCCTCTAATTCGCCAGCTATGATTCCCCGCCTCTGATTCCCTGCATCTGATTCCCTGCCTCTGATTCCCCGCCTCTGATTCCCCTTCTCTGATTCACCACCTCTGAATCCCCACCTCTGATTCCCCATCTCTGATTCCGCACATCCGATTCCCTGCCTCTGATTCCCCGCCTCTGATTCCCCGCCTCTGATTCCCTGCCTCTGATTCGAAACCTCTAATTCCCCACCTCTGATTCCCCATATCTGATTCCCCGCCTCTGTTTCCCTGCCTCTGATTCCCGGCCTCTGTTTCCCCATATCTGATTCCCCTCCTCTGATTCCCCAACTCTGATTCCCCGCCTCTGATTCCCCAGCTCTGATTCCCCGCCTTTTATTCCCGGCCTCTGATTCCCTGCCACTGATTCCCCGCCCCTGACTCCCCACCTCTGATTCCACATATCTGATTCCCCGCCTCTGTTTCCCCAGCTCTGATTCCCCACCTCTGATTCCCCAGCTCTTTCCTTGCCACTGATTCCCCGCCCCTGATTCCCCAGCTCTGATTCCCCATATCTGATTCCCCGCCTCTGTTTCCCCAGCTCTGATTCCCTGCCTCTGATTCCCTGCCCTGATTCCCCATCTCTGTTTCACCGCCTTGGATTCGCCACCTCTGATTCCCCATATCTGATTCCCCGCCTCTGTTTCCCCGCCTCTGATTCCCTGCCTCTGATTCCCAACCTCTGATTCCACACCTCTGATTCCCCATATCTGATTCCCCGACTCTATTTCCCCATATCTGATTCCCCGCCTCTGATTCCCCAACTCTAATTCCCCGCCTCTGATTCCACAGCTCTGATTCCCCGCCTCTGATTCCCGGCGTCCGATTCCCTGCCTCTGATTCCCCGCCTCTGATTCCCCATCTCTGATTCCCCGCCTCTGATTCCCCGTGTCTGATTCCCTTACTCTGATTCCCCGCCTCTGATTCCCCCCCTCTGGTTCCCTGCCACTGATTCCCTGCCCCTGATTCCCCACTTTTGATTCCCCATATCTGATTCCCCGCCTGTTTCCCCGCCTCTGATTCCCCGCCTCTGATTCCCCATATCTGAATCCCTGCCTCTGATTCCCCAACTCTGATTCCCCGCCTCTGATTCCCCATATCTTATTCCCCGCCTCTGTTTCCCCCCCTCTGATTCCTAGCCTCTGATTCCCCATATCTGATTCCCCGCCTTTGATTCCCCATATCTGATTCCCCGCCTCATTTTCCCCATATCTGCTTCGCCGCCTCTGATTCCCCAACTCTGATTCCCCTCCTCTGATTCCCCAGCTCTGATTTCCCGCCTCTGATTTCCGGCATCCGATTCCCTGCCTCTGATTCCCCGCCTCTGATTCCCAATCTCTGATTCCCCGCCTCTGATTCCCCGTGTCTGATTCCCTGCATCTGATTCCCCGCCTCTGATTCCCCGCGTCTGATTCCCTGCCACTGATTCCCTGCCCCTGATTCCCCACCTCTTATTCCCCATATCTGATTTCCCGCCTCTGTTTCCCCGCCTCTGATTCCCCGCCTCTGTTTCCCCATATCTGATTCCCCGCCTCTGATTCCCCAACTCTGATTCCCCTCCTCTAATTCGCCAGCTATGATTCCCCGCCTTTGATTCCCTGCGTCTGATTCCCTGCCTCTGATTCCCCGCCTCTGATTCCCCTTCTCTGATTCACCACCTCTGAATCCCCACCTCTGATTCCCCATCTCTGATTCCGCACATCCGATTCCCTGCCTCTGATTCCCCGCCTCTGATTCCCCGCCTCTGATTCCCTGCCTCTGATTCTTAACCTCTAATTCCCCACCTCTGATTCCCCAACTCTGATTCCCCGCCTCTGATTCTCCAGCTCCGATTCCCCGCCTTTTATTCCCGGCCTCTGATTCCTTGCCACTGATTCCCCGCCCCTGATTCCCCACCTCTGATTCCCCATATCTGATTCCCCGCCTCTGTTTCCCCAGCTCTGAATCCCCACCTCTGATTCCCCAGCTCAGATTCCCTGCCACTGATTCCCCGCCCATGATTCCCCACCTCTGATTCCCCATATCTGATTCCCCGCCTCTGTTTCCCCATCTCTGATTCCGCACATCCGATTCCCTGCCTCTGATTCCCCGCCTCTGATTCCCCGCCTCTGATTCCCTGCCTCTGATTCGCAACATCTAATTCCCCACCTCTGATTCCCCATATCTGATTCCCCGCCTCTGTTTCCCCAGCTCTGATTCCCCACCTCTGATTCCCCAGCTCTGATTCCCTGCCACTGATTCCCCGCCCCTGATTCCCCACCTCTGATTCCCCATATCTGATTCCCCGCCTCTGTTTCCCCAGCTCTGATTCCCTGCCTCTGATTCCCTGCCCTGATTCCCCATCTCTGTTTCACCGCCTTTGATTCGCCACCTCTGATTCACCATATCTGATTCCCCGCCTCTGTTTCCCCGCCTCTGATTCCCTGCCTCTGATTCCCAACCTCTGATTCCACACCTCTGATTTTCCATATCTGATTCCCCACCTCTATTTCCCCATATCTGATTCCCCGCCTCTGATTCCCCAACTCTGATTCCCCGCCTCTGATTCCCCAGCTCTGATTCCCCGCCTCTGATACCCGGCGTCCGATTCCCTGCCTCTGATTCCCCGCCTCTGATTCCCCGCCTCTGATTCCCCGCCTCTGATTCCCCATATCTGATTCCCTGCCTCTGATTCCCCATATCTGATTCCCCGCCTTTGATTCCCCATATCTGATTCCCCGCCTCATTTTCCCCATATCTGCTTCGCCGCCTCTGATTCCCCAACTCTGATTCCCCTCCTCTGATTCCCCAGCTCTGATTTCCCGCCTCTGATTTCCGGCATCCGATTCCCTGCCTCTGATTCCCCGCCTCTGATTCCCCATCTCTGATTCCCCGCCTCTGATTCCCCGTGTCTGATTCCATGCATCTGATTCCCCTCCTCTGATTCCCCGCGTCTGATTCCCTGCCACTGATTCCCTGCCCCTGATTCCCCACCTCTGATTCCCCATATCTGATTTCCCGCCTCTGTTTCCCCGCCTCTGATTCCCCGCCTCTGTTTCCCCATATCTGATTCCCCGCCTCTGATTCCCCAACTCTGATTCCACTCCTCTAATTCGCCAGCTATGATTCCCCGCCTCTGATTCCCTGCGTCTGATTCCATGCCTCTGATTCCCAGCCTCTGATTCCCCTTCTCTGATTCACCACCTCTGAATCCCCACCTCTGATTTCCCATCTCTGATTCCGCACATCCGATTCCCTGCCTCTGATTCCCCGCCTCTGATTCCCCGCCTCTGATTCGCAACCTCTAATTCCCCACCTCTGATTCCCCATATCTGATTCCCCGCCTCTGTTTCCCTGCCTCTGATTCCCGGCCTCTGTTTCCCCATATCTGATTCCCCTCCTCTGATACCCCAACTCTGATTCCCCGCCTCTGATTCCCCAGCTTTTATACCCCGTCTTTTATTCCCGGCCTCTGATTCCCTGCCACTGATTCCCCGCCCCTGATTCCCCACCTCTGATTCCCCATATCTGATTCCCCGCCTCTGATTCCCCACCTCTGATTCCCGGCCTCTTATTCCCAGCATCTGATTCCCGGCCACAGATTCCCTGCCTCTGATTCCCCGCCTCTGATTCCCCATCTCTGATTCCCCGCCTCTGATTCCCCGTGTCTGATTCCCTGCCTCTGATTCCCCGCCTCTGATTCCCCGCGTCTGATTCCCTGCCACTGATTCCCTGCCCCTGATTCCCCACCTCTGATTCCCCATATCTGATTCCCCGCCTCTGTTTCCCCAACTCTGATTCCCCTCCTCTAATTCGCCAGCTATGATTCCCCGCCTCTGATTCCCTGCCACTGATTCCCTGCCCCTGATTCCCCACCTCTGATTCCCCATATATGATTCCCCGCCTCTGATTCCCCAACTCTGATTCCCCTCCTCTAATTCGCCAGCTATGATTCCCCGCCTCTTATTCCCTGCGTCTGATTCCCTGCCTCTGATTCCCAGCCTCTGATTCCCCTTCTCTGATTCACCACCTCTGAATCCCCACCTCTGATTCCCCATCTCTGATTCCGCACATCTGATTCCCCATCTCTGATTCCGCACATCCGATTCCCTGCCTCTGATTCCCCGCCTCTGATTCCCCGCCTCTGATTCCCCGCCTCTGATTCCCCGCGTCTGATTCCCTGCCACTGATTCCCTGCCCCTGATTCCCCACCTCTGATTCCCCATCTCTGATTCCCCGCCTCTGTTTCCCCACCTCTGATTCCCCGCCTCTGTTTCCCCATATCTGATTCCCCGCCTCTGATTCCCCAACTCTGATTCCCCTCCTCTAATTCGCCAGCTATGATTCCCCGCCTCTGATTCCCTGCATCTGATTCCCTGCCTCTGATTCCCCGCCTCTGATTCCCCTTCTCTGATTCACCACCTCTGAATCCCCACCTCTGATTCCCCATCTCTGATTCCGCACATCCGATTCCCTGCCTCTGATTCCCCGCCTCTGATTCCTTGCCTCTGATTCCCTGCCTCTGATTCGAAACCTCTAATTCCCCACCTCTGATTCCCCATATCTGATTCTCCGCCTCTGTTTCCCTGCCTCTGATTCCCGGCCTCTGTTTCCCCATATCTGATTCCCCTCCTCTGATTCCCCAACTCTGATTCCCCGCCTCTGATTCCCCAGCTCTGATTCCCCGCCTTTTATTCCCGGCCTCTGATTCCCTGCCACTGATTCCCCGCCCCTGATTCCCCAACTCTGATTCCACATATCTGATTCCCCGCCTCTGTTTCCCCAGCTCTGATTCCCCACCTCTGATTCCCCAGCTCTTTCCTTGCCACTGATTCCCCGCCCCTGATTCCCCAGCTCTGATTCCCCATATCTGATTCCCCGCCTCTGTTTCCCCAGCTCTGATTCCCTGCCTCTTATTCCCTGCCCTGATTCCCCATCTCTGTTTCACCGCCTTGGATTCGCCACCTCTGATTCCCCATATCTGATTCCCCGCCTCTGTTTCCCCGCCTCTGATTCCCTGCCTCTGATTCCCTACCTCTGATTCCACACCTCTGATTCCCCATATCTGATTAACCGACTCTATTTCCCCATATCTGATTCCCCGCCTCTGATTCCCCAACTCTAATTCCCCGCCTCTGATTCCACAGCTCTGATTCCCCGCCTCTGATTCCCGGCGTCCGATTCCCTGCCTCTGATTCCCCGCCTCTGATTCCCCATCTCTGATTCCCCGCCTCTGATTCCCCGTGTCTGATTCCCTTACTCTGATTCCCCGCCTCTGATTCCCCCCCTCTGATTCCCTGCCACTGATTCCCTGCCCCTGATTCCCCACTTCTGATTCCCCATATCTGATTCCCCGCCTGTTTCCCCGCCTCTGATTCCCCGCCTCTGATTCCCCATATCTGAATCCCTGCCTCTGATTCCCCAACTCTGATTCCCCGCCTCTGATTCCCCATATCTTATTCCCCGCCTCTGTTTCCCCCCCTCTGATTCCTAGCCTCTGATTCCCCATATCTGATTCCCCGCCTTTGATTCCCCATATCTGATTCCCCGCCTCATTTTCCCCATATCTGCTTCGCCGCCTCTGATTCCCCAACTCTGATTCCCCTCCTCTGATTCCCCAGCTCTGATTTCCCGCCTCTGATTTCCGGCATCCGGTTCCCTGCCTCGGATTCCCCGCCTCTGATTCCCAATCTCTGATTCCCCGCCTCTGATTCCCCGTGTCTGATTCCCTGCATCTGATTCCCCGCCTCTGATTCCCCGCGTCTGATTCCCTGCCACTGATTCCCTGCCCCTGATTCCCCACCTCTTATTCCCCATATCTGATTTCCCGCCTCTGTTTCCCCGCCTCTGATTCCCCGCCTCTGTTTCCCCATATCTGATTCCCCGCCTCTGATTCCCCAACTCTGATTCCCCTCCTCTAATTCGCCAGCTATGATTCCCCGCCTTTGATTCCCTGCGTCTGATTCCCTGCCTCTGATTCCCCGCCTCTGATTCCCCTTCTCTGATTCACCACCTCTGAATCCCCACCTCTGATTCCCCATCTCTGATTCCGCACATCCGATTCCCTGCCTCTGATTCCCCGCCTCTGATTCCCCGCCTCTGATTCCCTGCCTCTGATTCTTAACCTCTAATTCCCCACCTCTGATTCCCCAACTCTGATTCCCCGCCTCTGATTCTCCAGCTCTGATTCCCCGCCTTTTATTCCCGGCCTCTGATTCCTTGCCACTGATTCCCCGCCCCTGATTCCCCACCTCTGATTCCCCATATCTGATTCCCCGCCTCTGTTTCCCCAGCTCTGAATCCCCACCTCTGATTCCCCAGCTCAGATTCCCTGCCACTGATTCCCCGCCCATGATTCCCCACCTCTGATTCCCCATATCTGATTCCCCGCCTCTGTTTCCCCAGCTCTGATTCCCTGCCTCTGATTCCCTGCCCTGATTCCCCATCTCTGTTTCACCGCCTTTGATTCGCCACCTCTGATTCACCATATCTGATTCCCCGCCTCTGTTTCCCCGCCTCTGATTCCCTGCCTCTGATTCCCAACCTCTGATTCCACACCTCTGAATTTCCATATCTGATTCCCCACCTCTATTTCCCCATATCTGATTCCCCGCCTCTGATTCCCCAACTCTGATTCCCCGCCTCTGATTCCCCAGCTCTGATTCCCCGCCTCTGATACCCGGCGTCCGATTCCCTGCCTCTGATTCCCCGCCTCTGATTCCCCATCTCTGATTCCCCGCCTCTGATTCCCCGTATCTGATTCCCTGCCTCTGATTCCCCGCCTCTGATTCCCCGCCTCTGTTTCCCTGCCACTGATTCCCTGCCCCTGATTCCCCACCTCTGATTCCCCATATCTGATTCTCCGCCTCTGTTTCCCCGCCTCTGATTCCCCGCCTCTGATTCCCCATATCTGATTCCCTGCCTCTGATTCCCCAACTCTGATTCCCCGCCTCTGATTCCCCAGCTCTGAATCCACGCCTCTGATTCCCCGCATCTGATTCCCTGCCTCTGATTCCCCGCCTTGATTCCCCATCTCTGATTCACAACCTCTGATTCCCCACCTCTTATTCCCCATATCTGATTCCCCGCCTCTGTTTCCCCATATCTGATTCCCCGGCTCTGATTGCCCACCTCTATTCCCCGCCTCTGATTCGCCAGCTCTGATTCGCCTCCTCTGATTCCCCGCATCTGATTCCCTGCCTCTGATTCCGCGCCTCTGATTCCCCATCTCTGATTCACCGCCTTTGATTCGCCACCTCTGATTCCCCATATCTGATTCACCACCTCTGTTTCCCCGCCTCTGATTCCCCGCCTCTGATTCTCCATATCTCATTCCCCGCCTCTGATTCCCCGCGTCTGATTCCCAGCCTCTGAATCCCCGTGTCTGATTTCCTGCCTCTGATTCCCCGCCTCTTATTCCCCATCTCTGATTCACCGCCTCTGATTCCCCACCTCTGATTCCCCGCGTCTGATTCCCTGCCTCTGATTCCCCGCCTCTGATTCCCCAGCTCTGATTCCCCGCCTCTGATTCCCCATCTCTGATTCCCCGCCTCTGATTCCCCGTGTCTGATTCCCTGCCTCTGATTCCCCGCCTCTGATTCCCCGCCTCTGATTCCCTGCCACTGATTCCCTGCCCCTGATTCCCCACCTCTGATTCCCCATATCTGGTTCCCCGCCTCTGTTTCCCGCCTCTGATACCCCTCCTCTGATTCCCCATATCTGATTCCCTGCCTCTGATTCCCCAACTCTGATTCCCCGCCTCTGATTCCCCAGCTCTGAATCCACGCCTCTGATTCCCCGCATCTGATTCCCTGCCTCTGATTCCCCGCCTTGATTCCCTATCTCTGATTCACAACCTCTGATTCCCCACCTCTTATTCCCCATATCTGATTCCCCGCATCTGTTTCCCCATTTCTGATTCCCCGGCTCTGATTGCCCACCTCTATTCCCCGCCTCTGATTCGCCAGCTCTGATTCGCCTCCTCTGATTCCCCGCATCTGATTCCCTGCCTCTGATTCCGCGCCTCTGATTCCCCATCTCTTATTCACCGCCTTTGATTCGCCACCTCTGATTCCCCATATCTGATTCACCACCTCTGTTTCCCCGCCTCTGATTCCCCGCCTCTGATTCTCCATATCTCATTCCCCGCCTCTGAATCCCCATCTCTGATTCCCGGACACTGATTCCCCACCTCTGATTCCCGGCCTCTTATTCCCAGCATCTGATTCCCGGTCTCTGATTCCCGGCCTCTGATTCCCCGCTTCTGATTCTGATTCCCTGCCTCTGATTCCCCATCTCTGATTCCGCACATCTGATTCCCTGCCTCTGATTCCCCACCTCTGATTCCCCATATCTGATTCCCCGCCTCTGTTTCCCCGCCTCTGATTCCCCGCCTCTGTTTCCCCATATCTAATTCCCCACCTCTGATGCCCCAACTCTGATTCCCCGCCTCTGATTCCCCAGCTCTGATTCCCCACCTCTGATTCTCCGCATCCGATTCCCCATGTCTGATTCCCCGCCTCTGTTTCCCCGCCTCTGATTCCCCGCTTCTGTTTTCCCATATCTGATTCCCCGCCTCTGATTCCCCAGCTCTGATTCCCTGCCTCTGATTCCCCGCGTTCTATTCCCTGCCTCTGATTCCCCGCCTGTGATTCCCCATCTCTGATTCACCACCTCTGATTCCCCACCTCTGATTCCCCATATCTAATTCCCCGCCTCTGTTTGCCCGCCTCTGATTCCCCGCCTCTGTTTCCCCATATCTGATTCCCTGCCTCTGAATCCCCAACTCTGATTCCCTGCCTCTGATTCACCAGCTCTGATTCCCCGCCTTTGATTCCCCCCGTCTGATTCCCAGCCTCTGAATCCCCGTGTCTGATTTCCTGCCTCTGATTCCCCGCCTCTTATTCCCCATCTCTGATTCACCGCCTCTGATTCCCCACCTCTGATTCCCAGCGTCTGATTCCCTGCCTCTGAATCCCCGCCTCTGATTCGCCAGCTCTGATTCCCCGCCTCTGATTCCCCAGCTCTGATTCCCCGCCTCTGATTCGCCGCGTCTGATTCCCTGCCTCTGATTCCCTGCCTCTGATTCCCCATCTCTGATTCCCCAGCTCTGATTCCCCGTGTCTGATTCCCTGCCTCTGTATCCCCGCCTCTGATTGCCCGCCTCTGATTCCCTGCCACTGATTCCCCGCCCCTGATTCCCCACCTCTGATTCCCCATATCTTATTCCCCGCCTCTGTTTCCCCCCCACTGATTCCCAGCCTCTGATTCCCCATATCTGATTCCCCGCCTCTGATTCCCCATATCTGATTCCCCGCCTCATTTTCCCCATATCTGCTTCGCCGCCTCTGATTCCCCAACTCTGATTCCCCGCCTCTGATTCCCCAGCTCTGATTTCCTGCCTCTGATTTCCGGCATCCAATTCCCTGCCTCTGATTCCCCGCCTCTGATTCCCCATCTCTGATTCCCCGCCTCTGATTCCCCGTGTCTGATTCCCTGCCTCTGATTCCCCGCCTCTGATTCCCCGCGTCTGATTCCCTGCCACTGATTCCCTGCCCCTGATTCCCCACCTCTGATTTCCCATATCTGATTCCCCGCCTCTGTTTCCCCGCCTCTGATTCCCCGCCTCTGTTTCCCCATATCTGATTCCCCGCCTCTGATTCCCCAACTCTGATTCCCCTCCTCTAATTCGCCAGCTATGATTCCCCGCCTCTGATTTCCTGCATCTGATTCCCTGCCTCTGATTCCCCGCCTCTGATTCCCCTTCTCTGATTCACCACCTCTGAATCCCCACCTCTGATTCCCCATCTCTGATTCCGCACATCCGATTCCCTGCCTCTGATTCCCCGCCTCTAATTCCCCGCCTCTGATTCCCTGCCTCTGATTCGCAACCTCTAATTCCCCACCTCTGATTCCCCATATCTGATTCCCCGCCTCTGTTTCCCTGCCTCTGATTCCCGGCCTCTGTTTCCCCATATCTGATTCCCCTCCTCTGATTCCCCAACTCTGATTCCCCGCCTCTGATTCCCCAGCTCTGATTCCCCGCCTTTTATTCCCGGCCTCTGATTCCCTGCCACTGATTCCCCGCCCCTGATTCCCCACCTCTGATTCCCCATATCTGATTCCCCGCCTCTGTTTCCCCAGCTCTGATTCCCCACCTCTGATTCCCCAGCTCTGATTCCCTGCCACTGATTCCCCGCCCCTGATTCCCCACCTCTGATTCCCCATATCTGATTCCCCGCCTCTGTTTCCCCAGCTCTGATTCCCTGCCTCTGATTCCCTGCCCTGATTCCCCATCTCTGTTTCACCGCCTTTGATTCGCAACCTCTGATTCACCATATCTGATTCCCCGCCTCTGTTTCCCCGCCTCTGATTCCCTGCCTCTGATTCCCAACCTCTGATTCCACACCTCTGATTCCCCATATCTGATTCCCCGACTCTATTTCCCCATATCTGATTCCCCGCCTCTGATTCCCCAACTCTGATTCCCCGCCTCTGATTCCCCAGCTCTGATTCCCCGCCTCTGATTCCCGGCGTCCGATTCCCTGCCTCTGATTCCCCGCCTCTGATTCCCCATCTCTGATTCCCCGCCTCTGATTCCCCGTGTCTGATTCCCTTACTCTGATTCCCCGCCTCTGATTCCCCCCCTCTGATTCCCTGCCACTGATTCCCTGCCCCTGATTCCCCACTTCTGATTCCCCATATCTGATTCCCCGCCTGTTTCCCCGCCTCTGATTCCCCGCCTCTGATTCCCCATATCTGATTCCCTGCCTCTGATTCCCCAACTCTGATTCCCCGCCTCTGATTCCCCATATCTTATTCCCCGCCTCTGTTTCCCCCCCTCTGATTCCCAGCCTCTGATTCCCCATATCTGATTCCCCGCCTTTGATTCCCCATATCAGATTCCCCGCCTCATTTTCCCCATATCTGCTTCGCCGCCTCTGATTCCCCAACTCTGATTCCCCTCCTCTGATTCCCCAGCTCTGATTTCCCGCCTCTGAATTGCGGCATCCGATTCCCCGCCTCTGATTCCCCGCGTCTGATTCCCTGCCACTGATTCCCTGCCCCGGATTCCCCACCTCTGATTCCCCATATCTGATTCCCCGCCTCTGTTTCCCCGCCTCTGATTCCCCGCCTCTGTTTCCCCATATCTGATTCCCCGCCTCTGATTCCCCAACTCTGATTCCCCTCCTCTAATTCGCCAGCTATGATTCCCCGCCTTTGATTCCCTGCGTCTGATTCCCTGCCTCTGATTCCCCGCCTCTGATTCCCCTTTTCTGATTCACCACCTCTGAATCCCAACCTCTGATTCCCCATCTCTTATTCCGCACATCCGATTCCCTGCCTCTGATTCCCCGCCTCTGATTCCCCGCCTCTGATTCCCCGCCTCTGATTCCCTGCCTCTGATTCGCAACCTCTAATTCCCAACCTCTGATTCCCCATATCTGATTCCCCGCCTCTGTTTCCCTGCCTCTGATTCCCGGCCTCTGTTTCCCCATATCTGATTCCCCTCCTCTGATTCCCCAACTCAGATTCCCCGCCTCTGATTCCCCAGCTCTGATTCCCCGCCTTTTATTCCCGGCATCTGATTCCCTGCCACTGATTCCCCGCCCCTGATTCCCCACCTCTGATTCCCCATATCTGATTCCCCGCCTCTGTTTCCCCAGCTCTGATTCCCCACCTCTAATTCCCCAGCTCTGATTCCCTGCCACTGATTCCCCGCCCCTGATTCCCCACCTCTGATTCCCCATATCTGATTCCCTCCTTCTGTTTCCCAAGCTCTGATTCCCTGCCTCTGATTCCCTGCCCTGATTCCCCATCTCTGTTTCACCGCCTTTGATTCGCCACCTCTGATTCCCCATATCTGATTCCCCGCCTCTGTTTCCCCGCCTCTGATTCCCTGCCTCTGATTCCCAACCTCTGATTCCACACCTCTGATTCCCTATATCTGATTCCCCGCCTCTATTTCCCCATATCTGAATTCCCGCCTCTGATTCCCCAACTCTGATTCCCTGCCTCTGATTCCCCAGCTCTGATTCCCCGCCTCTCATTCCCGACGTCCGATTCCCTGCCTCTGATTCCCCGCCTCTGATTCCCCATCTCTGATTCCCCGCCTCTGATTCCCCGTGTCTGATTCCCTGCCTCTGATTCCCCGCCTCTGATTCCCCGCCTCTGATTCCCTGCCACTGATTCCCTGCCACTGATTCCCTGCCCCTGATTCCCCACTTCTGATTCCCCATATCTGATTCCCCGCCTCTGTTTCCCCACCTCTGATTCCCCGCCTCTGATTCCCCATATCTGATTCCCTGCCTCTGATTCCCCAACTCTGATTCCCCGCCTCTGATTCCCCAGCTCAGAATCCCCGCCTCTGATTCCCCGCCTCTGATTCTCCATATCTCATTCCCCGCCTCTGAATCCCCATCTCTGATTCCCCGCCTCTGTTTCCCTGCCTCTGATTCCCGGCCTCTGTTTCCCCATATCTGATTCCCCTCCTCTGATTCCCCAACTCTGATTCCCCGCCTCTGATTCCCCAGCTCTGATTCCCCGCCTTTTATTCCCGGCCTCTGATTCCCTGCCACTGATTCCCCGCCCCTGATTCCCCACCTCTGATTCCCCATTTCTGATTCCCCGGCTCTGATTGCCCAACTCTATTCCCCGCCTCTGATTCGCCAGCTCTGATTCGCCTCCTCTGATTCCCCGCATCTGATTCCCTGCCTCTGATTCCGCGCCTCTGATTCCCCATCTCTGATTCACCGCCTTTGATTCGCCACCTCTGATTCCCCATATCTGATTCACCACCTCTGTTTCCCCGCCTCTGATTCCCCGCCTCTGATTCTCCATATCTCATTCCCCGCCTCTGAATCCCCATCTCTGATTCCCGGACACTGATTCCCCACCTCTGATTCCCGGCCTCTTATTCCCAGCATCTGATTCCCGGTCTCTGATTCCCGGCCTCTGATTCCCCGCTTCTGATTCAGATTCCCTGCCTCTGATTCCCCATCTCTGATTCCGCACATCTGATTCCCTGCCTCTGATTCCCCACCTCTGATTCCCCATATCTGATTCCCCGCCTCTGTTTCCCCGCCTCTGATTCCCCGCCTCTGTTTCCCCATATCTAATTCCCCACCTCTGATGCCCCAACTCTGATTCCCCGCCTCTGATTCCCCAGCTCTGATTCCCCACCTCTGATTCTCCGCATCCGATTCCCCATGTCTGATTCCCCGCCTCTGTTTCCCCGCCTCTGATTCCCCGCTTCTGTTTTCCCATATCTGATTCCCCGCCTCTGATTCCCCAGCTTTGATTCCCTGCCTCTGATTCCCCGCGTTCTATTCCCTGCCTCTGATTCCCCGCCTGTGATTCCCCATCTCTGATTCACCACCTCTGATTCCCCACCTCTGATTCCCCATATCTAATTCCCCGCCTCTGTTTGCCCGCCTCTGATTCCCCGCCTCTGTTTCCCCATATCTGATTCCCTGCCTCTGAATCCCCAACTCTGATTCCCTGCCTCTGTTTCACCAACTCTGATTCCCCGCCTTTGATTCCCCCCGTCTGATTCCCAGCCTCTGAATCCCCGTGTCTGATTTCCTGCCTCTGATTCCCCGCCTCTTATTCCCCATCTCTGATTCACCGCCTCTGATTCCCCACCTCTGATTCCCCGCGTCTGATTCCCTGCCTCTGATACCCCGCCTCTGATTCCCCAGCTCTGATTCCCCGCCTCTGATTCCCCAGCTCTGATTCCCCGCCTCTGATTCCCCGCGTCTGATTCCCTGCCTCTGATTCCCCGCCTCTGATTCGCCATCTCTGATTCCCCAGCTCTGATTCCCCGTGTCTGATTCCCTGCCTCTGAATCCCCGCCTCTGATTGCCCGCCTCTGATTCCCTGCCACTGATTCCCCGCCCCTGATTCCCCACCTCTGATTCCCCATATCTTATTCCCCGCCTCTGTTTCCCCCCCACTGATTCCCAGCCTCTGATTCCCCATATCTGATTCCCCGCCTCTGATTCCCCATATCTGATTCCCCGCCTCATTTTCCCCATATCTGCTTCGCCGCCTCTGATTCCCCAACTCTGATTCCCCGCCTCTGATTCCCCAGCTCTGATTTCCCGCCTCTGATTTCTGGCATCCGATTCCCTGCCTCTGATTCCCCGCCTCTGATTCCCCATCTCTGATTCCCCGCCTCTGATTCCCCGTGTCTGATTCCCTGCCTCTGATTCCCCGCCTCTGATTCCCCGCGTCTGATTCCCTGCCACTGATTCCCTGCCCCTGATTCCCCACCTCTGATTTCCCATATCTGATTCCCCGCCTCTGTTTCCCCGCCTCTGATTCCCCGCCTCTGTTTCCCCATATCTGATTCCCCGCCTCTGATTCCCCAACTCTGATTCCCCTCCTCTAATTCGCCAGCTATGATTCCCCGCCTCTGATTTCCTGCATCTGATTCCCTGCCTCTGATTCCCCGCCTCTGATTCCCCTTCTCTGATTCACCACCTCTGAATCCCCACCTCTGATTCCCCATCTCTGATTCCGCACATCCGATTCCCTGCCTCTGATTCCCCGCCTCTGATTCCCCGCCTCTGATTCCCTGCCTCTGATTCGCAACCTCTAATTCCCCACCTCTGATTCCCCATATCTGATTCCCCGCCTCTGTTTCCCTGCCTCTGATACCCGGCCTCTGTTTCCCCATATCTGATTCCCCTCCTCTGATTCCCCAACTCTGATTCCCCGCCTCTGATTCCCCAGCTCTGATTCCCCGCCTTTTATTCCCGGCCTCTGATTCCCTGCCACTGATTCCCCGACCCTGATTCCCCACCTCTGATTCCCCATATCTGATTCCCCGCCTCTGTTTCCCCAGCTCTGATTCCCCACCTCTGATTCCCCAGCTCTGATTCCCTGCCACTGATTCCCCGCCCCTGATTCCCCACCTCTGATTCCCCATATCTGATTCCCCGCCTCTGTTTCCCCAGCTCTGATTCCCTGCCTCTGATTCCCTGCCCTGATTCCCCATCTCTGTTTCACCGCCTTCGATTCGCAACCTCTGATTCACCATATCTGATTCCCCGCCTCTGTTTCCCCGCCTCTGATTCCCTGCCTCTGATTCCCAACCTCTGATTCCACACCTCTGATTCCCCATATCTGATTCCCCGACTCTATTTCCCCATATCTGATTCCCCGCCTCTGATTCCCCAACTCTGAATCCCCGCCTCTGATTCCCCAGCTCTGATTCCCCGCCTCTGATTCCCCGTGTCTGATTCCCTTACTCTGATTCCCCGCCTCTGATTCCCCCCCTCTGATTCCCTGCCACTGATTCCCTGCCCCTGATTCCCCACTTCTGATTCCCCATATCTGATTCCCCGCCTGTTTCCCCGCCTCTGATTCCCCGCCTCTGATTCCCCATATCTGATTCCCTGCCTCTGATTCCCCAACTCTGATTCCCCGCCTCTGATTCCCCATATCTTATTCCCCGCCTCTGTTTCCCCCCCTCTGATTCCCAGCCTCTGATTCCCCATATCTGATTCCCCGCCTTTGATTCCCCATATCAGATTCCCCGCCTCATTTTCCCCATATCTGCTTCGCCGCCTCTGATTCCCCAACTCTGATTCCCCTCCTCTGATTCCCCAGCTCTGATTTCCCGCCTCTGAATTGCGGCATCCGATTCCCCGCCTCTGATTCCCCGCGTCTGATTCCCTGCCACTGATTCCCTGCCCCGGATTCCCCACCTCTGATTCCCCATATCTGATTCCCCGCCTCTGTTTCCCCGCCTCTGATTCCCCGCCTCTGTTTCCCCATATCTGATTCCCCGCCTCTGATTCCCCAACTCTGATTCCCCTCCTCTAATTCGCCAGCTATGATTCCCCGCCTTTGATTCCCTGCGTCTGATTCCCTGCCTCTGATTCCCCGCCTCTGATTCCCCTTTTCTGATTCACCACCTCTGAATCCCAACCTCTGATTCCCCATCTCTTATTCCGCACATCCGATTCCCTGCCTCTGATTCCCCGCCTCTGATTCCCCGCCTCTGATTCCCCGCCTCTGATTCCCTGCCTCTGATTCGCAACCTCTAATTCCCCACCTCTGATTCCCCATATCTGATTCCCCGCCTCTGTTTCCCTGCCTCTGATTCCCGGCCTCTGTTTCCCCATATCTGATTCCCCTCCTCTGATTCCCCAACTCTGATTCCCCGCCTCTGATTCACCAGCTCTGATTCCCCGCCTTTTATTCCCGGCATCTGATTCCCTGCCACTGATTCCCCGCCCCTGATTCCCCACCTCTGATTCCCCATATCTGATTCCCCGCCTCTGTTTCCCCAGCTCTGATTCCCCACCTCTAATTCCCCAGCTCTGATTCCCTGCCACTGATTCCCCGCCCCTGATTCCCCACCTCTGATTCCCCATATCTGATTCCCCCCTTCTGTTTCCCCAGCTCTGATTCCCTGCCTCTGATTCCCTGCCCTGATTCCCCATCTCTGTTTCACCGCCTTTGATTCGCCACCTCTGATTCCCCATATCTGATTCCCCGCCTCTGTTTCCCCGCCTCTGATTCCCTGCCTCTGATTCCCAACCTCTGATTCCACACCTCTGATTCCCCATATCTGATTCCCCGCCTCTATTTCCCCATATCTGATTCCCCGCCTCTGATTCCCCAACTCTGATTCCCTGCCTCTGATTCCCCAGCTCTGATTCCCCGCCTCTCATTCCCGACGTCCGATTCCCTGCCTCTGATTCCCCGCCTCTGATTCCCCATCTCTGATTCCCCGCCTCTGATTCCCCGTGTCTGATTCCCTGCCTCTGATTCCCCGCCTCTGATTCCCCGCCTCTGATTCCCTGCCACTGATTCCCTGCCCCTGATTCCCAACTTCTGATTCCCCATATCTGATTCCCCGCCTCTGTTTCCCCACCTCTGATTCCCCGCCTCTGATTCCCCATATCTGATTCCCTGCCTCTGATTCCCCAACTCTGATTCCCCGCCTCTGATTCCCCGGCTCTGAATCCCCGCCTCTGATTCCCCGCCTCTGATTCTCCATATCTCATTCCCCGCCTCTGAATCCCCATCTCTGATTCCCCGCCTCTGTTTCCCTGCCTCTGATTCCCGGCCTCTGTTTCCCCATATCTGATTCCCCTCCTCTGATTCCCCAACTCTGATTCCCCGCCTCTGATTCCCCAGCTCTGATTCCCCGCCTTTTATTCCCGGCCTCTGATTCCCTGCCACTGATTCCCCGCCCCTGATTCCCCACCTCTGATTCCCCATATCTGATTCCCCGCCTCTGTTTCCCCAGCTCTGATTCCCCACCTCTGATTCCCCAGCTCTTTCCTTGCCACTGATTCCCCGCCCCTGATTCCCCACCTCTGATTCCCCATATCTGATTCGACGCCTCTGTTTCCCCAGCTCTGATTCCCTGCCTCTGATTCCCTGCCCTGATTCCCCATCTCTGTTTCACCGCCTTTGATTCGCCACCTCTGATTCCCCATATCTGATTCCCCGCCTCTGTTTCCCCGCCTCTGATTCGCTGCCTCTGATTCCCAACCTCTGATTCCACACCTCTGATTCCCCATATCTGATTCCCCGACTCTATTTCCCCATATCTGATTCCCCGCCTCTGATTCCCCAACTCTGATTCCCAGCCTCTGATTCCCCAGCTCTGATTCCCCGCCTCTGATTCGCGGCGTCCGATTCCCTGCCTCTGATTCCCCGCCTCTGATTCCCCATCTCTGATTCCCCGCCTCTGATTCCCCGTGTCTGATTCCCTTACTCTGATTCCCCGCCTCTGATTCCCCCACTCTGATTCCCTGCCACTGATTCCCTGCCCCTGATTCCCCACTTCTGATTCCCCATATCTGATTCCCCGCCTGTTTCCCCGCCTCTGATTCCCCGCCTCTGATTCCCCATATCTGATTCCCTGCCTCTGATTCCCCATATCTGATTCCCCGCCTTTGATTCCCCATATCTGATTCCCCGCCTCATTTTCCCCATATCTGCTTCGCCGCCTCTGATTCCCCAACTCTGATTCCCCTCCTCTGATTCCCCAGCTCTGATTTCCCGCCTCTG
Organism: Narcine bancroftii; assembly: GCF_036971445.1. Classification (NCBI taxonomy): domain Eukaryota; kingdom Metazoa; phylum Chordata; class Chondrichthyes; order Torpediniformes; family Narcinidae; genus Narcine; species Narcine bancroftii. The sequence continues at coordinate 390,406 of NW_027211891.1, read as the reverse complement.
ATTTCCGGCATCCGATTCCCTGCCTCTGATTCCCCGCCTCTGATTCCCCATCTCTGATTCACCGCCTCTGATTCCCCGTGTCTGATTCCATGCATCTGATTCCCCTCCTCTGATTCCCCGCGTCTGATTCCCTGCCACTGATTCCCTGCCCCTGATTCCCCACCTCTGATTCCCCATATCTGATTTCCCGCCTCTGTTTCCCCGCCTCTGATTCCCCGCCTCTGTTTCCCCATATCTGATTCCCTGCCTCTGATTCCCCAACTCTGATTCCACTCCTCTAATTCGCCAGCTATGATTCCCCGCCTTTGATTCCCTGCGTCTGATTCCCTGCCTCTGATTCCCCGCCTCTGATTCCCCTTCTCTGATTCACCACCTCTGAATCCCCACCTCTGATTCCCCATCTCTGATTCCGCACATCCGATTCCCTGCCTCTGATTCCCCGCCTCTGATTCCCCGCCTCTGATTCCCTGCCTCTGATTCGCAACATCTAATTCCCCACCTCTGATTCCCCATATCTGATTCCCCGCCTCTGTTTCCCCAGCTCTGATTCCCCACCTCTGATTCCCCAGCTCTGATTCCCTGCCACTGATTCCCCGCCCCTGATTCCCCACCTCTGATTCCCCATATCTGATTCCCCGCCTCTGTTTCCCCAGCTCTGATTCCCTGCCTCTGATTCCCTGCCCTGATTCCCCATCTCTGTTTCACCGCCTTTGATTCGCCACCTCTGATTCACCATATCTGATTCCCCGCCTCTGTTTCCCCGCCTCTGATTCCCTGCCTCTGATTCCCAACCTCTGATTCCACACCTCTGATTTTCCATATCTGATTCCCCACCTCTATTTCCCCATATCTGATTCCCCGCCTCTGATTCCCCAACTCTGATTCCCCGCCTCTGATTCCCCAGCTCTGATTCCCCGCCTCTGATACCCGGCGTCCGATTCCCTGCCTCTGATTCCCCGCCTCTGATTCCCCATCTCTGATTCCCCGCCTCTGATTCCCCGTATCTGATTCCCTGCCTCTGATTCCCCGCCTCTGATTCCCCGCCTCTGATTCCCTGCCACTGATTCCCTGCCCCTGATTCCCCACCTCTGATTCCCCATATCTGATTCCCCGCCTCTGTTTCCCCGCCTCTGATTCCCCGCCTCTGATTCCCCATATCTGATTCCCTGCCTCTGATTCCCCAACTCTGATTCCCCGCCTCTGATTCCCCAGCTCTGTATCCACGCCTCTGATTCCCCGCATCTGATTCCCTGCCTCTGATTCCCCGCCTTCATTCCCCATCTCTGATTCACAACCTCTGATTCCCCACCTCTTATTCCCCATATCTGATTCCCCGCCTCTGTTTCCCCATATCGGATTCCCCGGCTCTGATTGCCCACCTCTATTTTCCGCCTCTGATTCGCCAGCTCTGATTCGCCTCCTCTGATTCCCCGCATCTGATTCCCTGCCTCTGATTCCGCGCCTCTGATTCCCCATCTCTGATTCACCGCCTTTGATTCGCCACCTCTGATTCCCCATATCTGATTCACCACCTCTGTTTCCCCGCCTCTGATTCCCCGCCTCTGATTCTCCATATCTCATTCCCCGCCTCTGATTCCCCGCGTCTGATTCCCAGCCTCTGAATCCTCGTGTCTGATTTCCTGCCTCTGATTCCCCGCCTCTTATTCCCCATCTCTGATTCACCGCCTCTGATTCCCCACCTCTGATTCCCCGCCTCTGATTCCCCGCGTCTGATTCCCAGCCTCTGAATCCCCGTGTCTGATTTCCTGCCTCTGATTCCCCGCCTCTTATTCCCCAGCTCTGATTCCCCGCCTCTGATTCCCCATCTCTGATTCCCCGCCTCTGATTCCCCGTGTCTGATTCCCTGCCTCTGATTCCCCTCCTCTGATTCCCCGCCTCTGATTCCCTGCCACTGATTCCCTGCCCCTGATTCCCCACCTCTGATTCCCCATATCTGATTCCCCGCCTCTGTTTCCCGCCTCTGATACCCCTCCTCTGATTCCCCATATCTGATTCCCTGCCCCTGATTCCCCAACTCTGATTCCCCGCCTCTGATTCCCCAGCTCTGAATCCACGCCTCTGATTCCCCGCATCTGATTCCCTGCCTCTGATTCCCCGCCTTGATTCCCTATCTCTGATTCACAACCTCTGATTCCCCACCTCTTATTCCCCATATCTGATTCCCCGCCTCTGTTTCCCCATATCTGATTCCCCGGCTCTGATTGCCCACCTCTATTCCCCGCCTCTGATTCGCCAGCTCTGATTCGCCTCCTCTGATTCCCCACATCTGATTCCCTGCCTCTGATTCCGCGCCTCTGATTCCCCATCTCTGATTCACCGCCTTTGATTCGCCACCTCTGATTCCCCATATCTGATTCACCACCTCTGTTTCCCCGCCTCTGATTCCCCGCCTCTGATTCTCCATATCTCATTCCCCGCCTCTGAATCCCCATCTCTGATTCCCGGACACTGATTCCCCACCTCTGATTCCCGGCCTCTTATTCCCAGCATCTGATTCCCGGTCTCTGATTCCCGGCCTATGATTCCCCGCTTCTGATTCTGATTCCGTGCCTCTGATTCCCCATCTCTGATTCCGCACATCTGATTCCCTGCCTCTGATTCCCCACCTCTGATTCCACATATCTGATTCCCCGCCTCTGTTTCCCCGCCTCTGATTCCCCGCCTCTGTTTCCCCATATCTAATTCCCCACCTCTGATGCCCCAACTCTGATTCCCCGCCTCTGATTCCCCAGCTCTGATTCCCCACCTCTGATTCTCCGCATCCGATTCCCCATGTCTGATTCCCCGCCTCTGTTTCCCCGCCTCTGATTCCCCGCTTCTGTTTTCCCATATCTGATTCCCCGCCTCTGATTCCCCAGCTCTGATTCCCTGCCTCTGATTCCCCGCGTTCTATTCCCTGCCTCTGATTCCCCGCCTGTGATTCCCCATCTCTGATTCACCACCTCTGATTCCCCACCTCTTATTCCCCATATCTAATTCCCCGCCTCTGTTTGCCCGCCTCTGATTCCCCGCCTCTGTTTCCCCATATCTGATTCCCTGCCTCTGAATCCCCAACTCTGATTCCCTGCCTCTGATTCACCAGCTCTGATTCCCCGCCTTTGATTCCCCCCGTCTGATTCCCAGCCTCTGAATCCCCGTGTCTGATTTCCTGCCTCTGATTCCCCGCCTCTTATTCCCCATCTCTGATTCACCGCCTCTGATTCCCCACCTCTGATTCCCCGCATCTGATTCCCTGCCTCTGATTCCCCGCCTCTGATTCCCCAGCTCTGATTCCCCGCCTCTGATTCCCCAGCTCTGATTCCCCGCCTCTGATTCCCCGCATCTGATTCCCTGCCTCTGATTCCCCGCCTCTGATTCCCCATCTCTGATTCCCCAGCTCTGATTCCCCGTGTCTGCTTCCCTGCCTCTGAATCCCCGCCTCTGATTCCCCGCCTCTGATTCCCTGCCACTGATTCCCCGCCCCTGATTCCCCACCTCTGATTCCCCATATCTTATTCCCCGCCTCTGTTTCCCCCCCTCTGATTCCCAGCCTCTGATTCCCCATATCTGATTCCCCGCCTCTGATTCCCCATATCTGATTCCCCGCCTCATTTTCCCCATATCTGCTTCGCCGCCTCTGATTCCCCAACTCTGATTCCCCGCCTCTGATTCCCCAGCTCTGATTTCCCGCCTCTGATTTCCGGCATCCGATTCCCTGCCTCTGATTCCCCGCCTCTGATTCCCCATCTCTGATTCCCCGCATCTGATTCCCCGTGTCTGATTCCCTGCCTCTGATTCCCCGCCTCTGATTCCCCGCGTCTGATTCCCTGCCACTGAATCCCTGCCCCTGATTCCCCACCTCTGATTTCCCATATCTGATTCCCCGCCTCTGTTTCCCCGCCTCTGATTCCCCGCCTCTGTTTCCCCATATCTGATTCCCCGCCTCTGATTCCCCAACTCTGATTCCCCTCCACTAATTCGCCAGCTATGATTCCCCGCCTCTGATTTCCTGCATCTGATTCCCTGCCTCTGATTCCCCGCCTCTGATTCCCCTTCTCTGATTCACCACCTCTGAATCCCCACCTCTGATTCCCCATCTCTGATTCCGCACATCCGATTCCCTGCCTCTGATTCCCCGCCTCTGATTCCCCGCCTCAGATTCCCTGCCTCTGATTCGCAACCTCTAATTCCCCACCTCTGATTCCCCATATCTGATTCCCCGCCTCTGTTTCCCTGCCTCTGATTCCCGGCCTCTGTTTCCCCATATCTGATTCCCCTCCTCTGATTCCCCAACTCTGATTCCCCGCCTCTGATTCCCCAGCTCTGATTCCCCGCCTTTTATTCCCGGCCTCTGATTCCCTGCCACTGATTCCCCGCCCCTGATTCCCCACCTCTGATTCCCCATATCTGATTCCCCGCCTCTGTTTCCCCAGCTCTGATTCCCCACCTCTGATTCCCCAGCTCTGATTCCCTGCCACTGATTCCCCGCACCTGATTCCCCACCTCTGATTCCCCATATCTGATTCCCCGCCTCTGTTTCCCCAGCTCTGATTCCCTGCCTCTGATTCCCTGCCCTGATTCCCCATCTCTGTTTCACCGCCTTTGATTCGCAACCTCTGATTCACCATATCTGATTCCCCGCCTCTGTTTCCCCGCCTCTGATTCCCTGCCTCTGATTCCCAACCTCTGATTCCACACCTCTGATTCCCCATATCTGATTCCCCGACTCTATTTCCCCATATCTGATTCCCCGCCTCTGATTCCCCAACTCTGATTCCCCGCCTCTGATTCCCCAGCTCTGATTCCCCGCCTCTGATTCCCGGCGTCCGATTCCCTGCCTCTGATTCCCCGCCTCTGATTCCCCATCTCTGATTCCCCGCCTCTGATTCACCGTGTCTGATTCCCTTACTCTGATTCCCCGCCTCTGATTCCCCCCCTCTGATTCCCTGCCACTGATTCCCTGCCCCTGATTCCCCACTTCTGATTCCCCATATCTGATTCCCCACCTGTATCCCCGCCTCTGATTCCCCGCCTCTGATTCCCCATATCTGATTCCCTGCCTCTGATTCCCCAACTCTGATTCCCCGCCTCTGATTCCCCATATCTTATTCCCCGCCTCTGTTTCCCCCCCTCTGATTCCCAGCCTCTGATTCCCCATATCTGATTCCCCGCCTTTGATTCCCCATATCAGATTCCCCGCCTCATTTTCCCCATATCTGCTTCGCCGCCTCTGATTCACAACTCTGATTCCCCTCCTCTGATTCCCCAGCTCTGATTTCCCGCCTCTGAATTGCGGCATCCGATTCCCCGCCTCTGATTCCCCGCGTCTGATTCCCTGCCACTGATTCCCTGCCCCGGATTCCCCACCTCTGATTCCCCATATCTGATTCCCCGCCTCTGTTTCCCCGCCTCTGATTCCCCGCCTCTGTTTCCCCATATCTGATTCCCCGCCTCTGATTCCCCAACTCTGATTCTCCTCCTCTAATTCGCCAGCTATGATTCCCCGCCTTTGATTCCCTGCGTCTGATTCCCTGCCTCTGATTCCCCGCCTCTGATTCCCCTTTTCTGATTCACCACCTCTGAATCCCAACCTCTGATTCCCCATCTCTTATTCCGCACATCCGATTCCCTGCCTCTGATTCCCCGCCTCTGATTCCCCGCCTCTGATTCCCCGCGTCTGATTCCCAGCCTCTGAATCCCCGTGTCTGATTTCCTGCCTCTGATTCCCCGCCTCTTATTCCCCAGCTCTGATTCCCCGCCTCTGATTCCCCATCTCTGATTCCCCGCCTCTGATTCCCCGTGTCTGATTCCCTGCCTCTGATTCCCCTCCTCTGATTCCCCGCCTCTGATTCCCTGCCACTGATTCCCTGCCCCTGATTCCCCACCTCTGATTCCCCATATCTGATTCCCCGCCTCTGTTTCCCGCCTCTGATACCCCTCCTCTGATTCCCCATATCTGATTCCCTGCCCCTGATTCCCCAACTCTGATTCCCCGCCTCTGATTCCCCAGCTCTGAATCCACGCCTCTGATTCCCCGCATCTGATTCCCTGCCTCTGATTCCCCGCCTTGATTCCCTATCTCTGATTCACAACCTCTGATTCCCCACCTCTTATTCCCCATATCTGATTCCCCGCCTCTGTTTCCCCATATCTGATTCCCCGGCTCTGATTGCCCACCTCTATTCCCCGCCTCTGATTCGCCAGCTCTGATTCGCCTCCTCTGATTCCCCACATCTGATTCCCTGCCTCTGATTCCGCGCCTCTGATTCCCCATCTCTGATTCACCGCCTTTGATTCGCCACCTCTGATTCCCCATATCTGATTCACCACCTCTGTTTCCCCGCCTCTGATTCCCCGCCTCTGATTCTCCATATCTCATTCCCCGCCTCTGAATCCCCATCTCTGATTCCCGGACACTGATTCCCCACCTCTGATTCCCGGCCTCTTATTCCCAGCATCTGATTCCCGGTCTCTGATTCCCGGCCTATGATTCCCCGCTTCTGATTCTGATTCCGTGCCTCTGATTCCCCATCTCTGATTCCGCACATCTGATTCCCTGCCTCTGATTCCCCACCTCTGATTCCACATATCTGATTCCCCGCCTCTGTTTCCCCGCCTCTGATTCCCCGCCTCTGTTTCCCCATATCTAATTCCCCACCTCTGATGCCCCAACTCTGATTCCCCGCCTCTGATTCCCCAGCTCTGATTCCCCACCTCTGATTCTCCGCATCCGATTCCCCATGTCTGATTCCCCGCCTCTGTTTCCCCGCCTCTGATTCCCCGCTTCTGTTTTCCCATATCTGATTCCCCGCCTCTGATTCCCCAGCTCTGATTCCCTGCCTCTGATTCCCCGCGTTCTATTCCCTGCCTCTGATTCCCCGCCTGTGATTCCCCATCTCTGATTCACCACCTCTGATTCCCCACCTCTTATTCCCCATATCTAATTCCCCGCCTCTGTTTGCCCGCCTCTGATTCCCCGCCTCTGTTTCCCCATATCTGATTCCCTGCCTCTGAATCCCCAACTCTGATTCCCTGCCTCTGATTCACCAGCTCTGATTCCCCGCCTTTGATTCCCCCCGTCTGATTCCCAGCCTCTGAATCCCCGTGTCTGATTTCCTGCCTCTGATTCCCCGCCTCTTATTCCCCATCTCTGATTCACCGCCTCTGATTCCCCACCTCTGATTCCCCGCATCTGATTCCCTGCCTCTGATTCCCCGCCTCTGATTCCCCAGCTCTGATTCCCCGCCTCTGATTCCCCAGCTCTGATTCCCCGCCTCTGATTCCCCGCATCTGATTCCCTGCCTCTGATTCCCCGCCTCTGATTCCCCATCTCTGATTCCCCAGCTCTGATTCCCCGTGTCTGCTTCCCTGCCTCTGAATCCCCGCCTCTGATTCCCCGCCTCTGATTCCCTGCCACTGATTCCCCGCCCCTGATTCCCCACCTCTGATTCCCCATATCTTATTCCCCGCCTCTGTTTCCCCCCCTCTGATTCCCAGCCTCTGATTCCCCATATCTGATTCCCCGCCTCTGATTCCCCATATCTGATTCCCCGCCTCATTTTCCCCATATCTGCTTCGCCGCCTCTGATTCCCCAACTCTGATTCCCCGCCTCTGATTCCCCAGCTCTGATTTCCCGCCTCTGATTTCCGGCATCCGATTCCCTGCCTCTGATTCCCCGCCTCTGATTCCCCATCTCTGATTCCCCGCATCTGATTCCCCGTGTCTGATTCCCTGCCTCTGATTCCCCGCCTCTGATTCCCCGCGTCTGATTCCCTGCCACTGAATCCCTGCCCCTGATTCCCCACCTCTGATTTCCCATATCTGATTCCCCGCCTCTGTTTCCCCGCCTCTGATTCCCCGCCTCTGTTTCCCCATATCTGATTCCCCGCCTCTGATTCCCCAACTCTGATTCCCCTCCACTAATTCGCCAGCTATGATTCCCCGCCTCTGATTTCCTGCATCTGATTCCCTGCCTCTGATTCCCCGCCTCTGATTCCCCTTCTCTGATTCACCACCTCTGAATCCCCACCTCTGATTCCCCATCTCTGATTCCGCACATCCGATTCCCTGCCTCTGATTCCCCGCCTCTGATTCCCCGCCTCAGATTCCCTGCCTCTGATTCGCAACCTCTAATTCCCCACCTCTGATTCCCCATATCTGATTCCCCGCCTCTGTTTCCCTGCCTCTGATTCCCGGCCTCTGTTTCCCCATATCTGATTCCCCTCCTCTGATTCCCCAACTCTGATTCCCCGCCTCTGATTCCCCAGCTCTGATTCCCCGCCTTTTATTCCCGGCCTCTGATTCCCTGCCACTGATTCCCCGCCCCTGATTCCCCACCTCTGATTCCCCATATCTGATTCCCCGCCTCTGTTTCCCCAGCTCTGATTCCCCACCTCTGATTCCCCAGCTCTGATTCCCTGCCACTGATTCCCCGCACCTGATTCCCCACCTCTGATTCCCCATATCTGATTCCCCGCCTCTGTTTCCCCAGCTCTGATTCCCTGCCTCTGATTCCCTGCCCTGATTCCCCATCTCTGTTTCACCGCCTTTGATTCGCAACCTCTGATTCACCATATCTGATTCCCCGCCTCTGTTTCCCCGCCTCTGATTCCCTGCCTCTGATTCCCAACCTCTGATTCCACACCTCTGATTCCCCATATCTGATTCCCCGACTCTATTTCCCCATATCTGATTCCCCGCCTCTGATTCCCCAACTCTGATTCCCCGCCTCTGATTCCCCAGCTCTGATTCCCCGCCTCTGATTCCCGGCGTCCGATTCCCTGCCTCTGATTCCCCGCCTCTGATTCCCCATCTCTGATTCCCCGCCTCTGATTCACCGTGTCTGATTCCCTTACTCTGATTCCCCGCCTCTGATTCCCCCCCTCTGATTCCCTGCCACTGATTCCCTGCCCCTGATTCCCCACTTCTGATTCCCCATATCTGATTCCCCACCTGTATCCCCGCCTCTGATTCCCCGCCTCTGATTCCCCATATCTGATTCCCTGCCTCTGATTCCCCAACTCTGATTCCCCGCCTCTGATTCCCCATATCTTATTCCCCGCCTCTGTTTCCCCCCCTCTGATTCCCAGCCTCTGATTCCCCATATCTGATTCCCCGCCTTTGATTCCCCATATCAGATTCCCCGCCTCATTTTCCCCATATCTGCTTCGCCGCCTCTGATTCACAACTCTGATTCCCCTCCTCTGATTCCCCAGCTCTGATTTCCCGCCTCTGAATTGCGGCATCCGATTCCCCGCCTCTGATTCCCCGCGTCTGATTCCCTGCCACTGATTCCCTGCCCCGGATTCCCCACCTCTGATTCCCCATATCTGATTCCCCGCCTCTGTTTCCCCGCCTCTGATTCCCCGCCTCTGTTTCCCCATATCTGATTCCCCGCCTCTGATTCCCCAACTCTGATTCTCCTCCTCTAATTCGCCAGCTATGATTCCCCGCCTTTGATTCCCTGCGTCTGATTCCCTGCCTCTGATTCCCCGCCTCTGATTCCCCTTTTCTGATTCACCACCTCTGAATCCCAACCTCTGATTCCCCATCTCTTATTCCGCACATCCGATTCCCTGCCTCTGATTCCCCGCCTCTGATTCCCCGCCTCTGATTCCCTGCCTCTGATTCGCAACCTCTAATTCCCCACCTCTGATTCCCCATATCTGATTCCCCGCATCTGATTCCCTGCCTCTGATTCCGCGCCTCTGATTCCCCATCTCTGATTCACCGCCTTTGATTCGCCACCTCTGATTCCCCATATCTGATTCACCACCTCTGTTTCCCCGCCTCTGATTCCCCGCCTCTGATTCTCCATATCTCATTCCCCGCCTCTGATTCCCCGCGTCTGATTCCCAGCCTCTGAATCCTCGTGTCTGATTTCCTGCCTCTGATTCCCCGCCTCTTATTCCCCATCTCTGATTCACCGCCTCTGATTCCCCACCTCTGATTCCCCGCCTCTGATTCCCCGCGTCTGATTCCCAGCCTCTGAATCCCCGTGTCTGATTTCCTGCCTCTGATTCCCCGCCTCTTATTCCCCAGCTCTGATTCCCCGCCTCTGATTCCCCATCTCTGATTCCCCGCCTCTGATTCCCCGTGTCTGATTCCCTGCCTCTGATTCCCCTCCTCTGATTCCCCGCCTCTGATTCCCTGCCACTGATTCCCTGCCCCTGATTCCCCACCTCTGATTCCCCATATCTGATTCCCCGCCTCTGTTTCCCGCCTCTGATACCCCTCCTCTGATTCCCCATATCTGATTCCCTGCCCCTGATTCCCCAACTCTGATTCCCCGCCTCTGATTCCCCAGCTCTGAATCCACGCCTCTGATTCCCCGCATCTGATTCCCTGCCTCTGATTCCCCGCCTTGATTCCCTATCTCTGATTCACAACCTCTGATTCCCCACCTCTTATTCCCCATATCTGATTCCCCGCCTCTGTTTCCCCATATCTGATTCCCCGGCTCTGATTGCCCACCTCTATTCCCCGCCTCTGATTCGCCAGCTCTGATTCGCCTCCTCTGATTCCCCACATCTGATTCCCTGCCTCTGATTCCGCGCCTCTGATTCCCCATCTCTGATTCACCGCCTTTGATTCGCCACCTCTGATTCCCCATATCTGATTCACCACCTCTGTTTCCCCGCCTCTGATTCCCCGCCTCTGATTCTCCATATCTCATTCCCCGCCTCTGAATCCCCATCTCTGATTCCCGGACACTGATTCCCCACCTCTGATTCCCGGCCTCTTATTCCCAGCATCTGATTCCCGGTCTCTGATTCCCGGCCTATGATTCCCCGCTTCTGATTCTGATTCCGTGCCTCTGATTCCCCATCTCTGATTCCGCACATCTGATTCCCTGCCTCTGATTCCCCACCTCTGATTCCACATATCTGATTCCCCGCCTCTGTTTCCCCGCCTCTGATTCCCCGCCTCTGTTTCCCCATATCTAATTCCCCACCTCTGATGCCCCAACTCTGATTCCCCGCCTCTGATTCCCCAGCTCTGATTCCCCACCTCTGATTCTCCGCATCCGATTCCCCATGTCTGATTCCCCGCCTCTGTTTCCCCGCCTCTGATTCCCCGCTTCTGTTTTCCCATATCTGATTCCCCGCCTCTGATTCCACAGCTCTGATTCCCTGCCTCTGATTCCCCGCGTTCTATTCCCTGCCTCTGATTCCCCGCCTGTGATTCCCCATCTCTGATTCACCACCTCTGATTCCCCACCTCTTATTCCCCATATCTAATTCCCCGCCTCTGTTTGCCCGCCTCTGATTCCCCGCCTCTGTTTCCCCATATCTGATTCCCTGCCTCTGAATCCCCAACTCTGATTCCCTGCCTCTGATTCACCAGCTCTGATTCCCCGCCTTTGATTCCCCCCGTCTGATTCCCAGCCTCTGAATCCCCGTGTCTGATTTCCTGCCTCTGATTCCCCGCCTCTTATTCCCCATCTCTGATTCACCGCCTCTGATTCCCCACCTCTGATTCCCCGCATCTGATTCCCTGCCTCTGATTCCCCGCCTCTGATTCCCCAGCTCTGATTCCCCGCCTCTGATTCCCCAGCTCTGATTCCCCGCCTCTGATTCCCCGCATCTGATTCCCTGCCTCTGATTCCCCGCCTCTGATTCCCCATCTCTGATTCCCCAGCTCTGATTCCCCGTGTCTGCTTCCCTGCCTCTGAATCCCCGCCTCTGATTCCCCGCCTCTGATTCCCTGCCACTGATTCCCCGCCCCTGATTCCCCACCTCTGATTCCCCATATCTTATTCCCCGCCTCTGTTTCCCCCCCTCTGATTCCCAGCCTCTGATTCCCCATATCTGATTCCCCGCCTCTGATTCCCCATATCTGATTCCCCGCCTCATTTTCCCCATATCTGCTTCGCCGCCTCTGATTCCCCAACTCTGATTCCCCGCCTCTGATTCCCCAGCTCTGATTTCCCGCCTCTGATTTCCGGCATCCGATTCCCTGCCTCTGATTCCCCGCCTCTGATTCCCCATCTCTGATTCCCCGCATCTGATTCCCCGTGTCTGATTCCCTGCCTCTGATTCCCCGCCTCTGATTCCCCGCGTCTGATTCCCTGCCACTGAATCCCTGCCCCTGATTCCCCACCTCTGATTTCCCATATCTGATTCCCCGCCTCTGTTTCCCCGCCTCTGATTCCCCGCCTCTGTTTCCCCATATCTGATTCCCCGCCTCTGATTCCCCAACTCTGATTCCCCTCCACTAATTCGCCAGCTATGATTCCCCGCCTCTGATTTCCTGCATCTGATTCCCTGCCTCTGATTCCCCGCCTCTGATTCCCCTTCTCTGATTCACCACCTCTGAATCCCCACCTCTGATTCCCCATCTCTGATTCCGCACATCCGATTCCCTGCCTCTGATTCCCCGCCTCTGATTCCCCGCCTCAGATTCCCTGCCTCTGATTCGCAACCTCTAATTCCCCACCTCTGATTCCCCATATCTGATTCCCCGCCTCTGTTTCCCTGCCTCTGATTCCCGGCCTCTGTTTCCCCATATCTGATTCCCCTCCTCTGATTCCCCAACTCTGATTCCCCGCCTCTGATTCCCCAGCTCTGATTCCCCGCCTTTTATTCCCGGCCTCTGATTCCCTGCCACTGATTCCCCGCCCCTGATTCCCCACCTCTAATTCCCCATATCTGATTCCCCGCCTCTGTCTCCCCAGCTCTGATTCCCCACCTCTGATTCCCCAGCTCTGATTCCCTGCCACTGATTCCCCGCACCTGATTCCCCACCTCTGATTCCCCATATCTGATTCCCCGCCTCTGTTTCCCCAGCTCTGATTCCCTGCCTCTGATTCCCTGCCCTGATTCCCCATCTCTGTTTCACCGCCTTTGATTCGCAACCTCTGATTCACCATATCTGATTCCCCGCCTCTGTTTCCCCGCCTCTGATTCCCTGCCTCTGATTCCCAACCTCTGATTCCACACCTCTGATTCCCCATATCTGATTCCCCGACTCTATTTCCCCATATCTGATTCCCCGCCTCTGATTCCCCAACTCTGATTCCCCGCCTCTGATTCCCCAGCTCTGATTCCCCGCCTCTGATTCCCGGCGTCCGATTCCCTGCCTCTGATTCCCCGCCTCTGATTCCCCATCTCTGATTCCCCGCCTCTGATTCACCGTGTCTGATTCCCTTACTCTGATTCCCCGCCTCTGATTCCCCCCCTCTGATTCCCTGCCACTGATTCCCTGCCCCTGATTCCCCACTTCTGATTCCCCATATCTGATTCCCCACCTGTATCCCCGCCTCTGATTCCCCGCCTCTGATTCCCCATATCTGATTCCCTGCCTCTGATTCCCCAACTCTGATTCCCCGCCTCTGATTCCCCATATCTTATTCCCCGCCTCTGTTTCCCCCCCTCTGATTCCCAGCCTCTGATTCCCCATATCTGATTCCCCGCCTTTGATTCCCCATATCAGATTCCCCGCCTCATTTTCCCCATATCTGCTTCGCCGCCTCTGATTCACAACTCTGATTCCCCTCCTCTGATTCCCCAGCTCTGATTTCCCGCCTCTGAATTGCGGCATCCGATTCCCCGCCTCTGATTCCCCGCGTCTGATTCCCTGCCACTGATTCCCTGCCCCGGATTCCCCACCTCTGATTCCCCATATCTGATTCCCCGCCTCTGTTTCCCCGCCTCTGATTCCCCGCCTCTGTTTCCCCATATCTGATTCCCCGCCTCTGATTCCCCAACTCTGATTCTCCTCCTCTAATTCGCCAGCTATGATTCCCCGCCTTTGATTCCCTGCGTCTGATTCCCTGCCTCTGATTCCCCGCCTCTGATTCCCCTTTTCTGATTCACCACCTCTGAATCCCAACCTCTGATTCCCCATCTCTTATTCCGCACATCCGATTCCCTGCCTCTGATTCCCCGCCTCTGATTCCCCGCCTCTGATTCCCTGCCTCTGATTCGCAACCTCTAATTCCCCACCTCTGATTCCCCATATCTGATTCCCCGCCTCTGTTTCCCTGCCTCTGATTCCCGGCCTCTGTTTCCCCATATCTGATTCCCCTCCTCTGATTCCCCAACTCTGATTCCCCGCCTCTGATTCCCCAGCTCTGATTCCCCGCCTTTTATTCCCGGCATCTGATTCCCTGCCACTGATTCCCCGCCCCTGATTTCCCACCTCTGATTCCCCATATCTGATTCCCTGCCTCTGTTTCCCCAGCTCTGATTCCCCACCTCTGATTCCCCAGCTCTGATTCCCTGCCACTGATTCCCCGCCCCTGATTCCCCACCTCTGATTCCCCATATCTGATTCCCCCCTTCTGTTTCCCCAGCTCTGATTCCCTGCCTCTGATTCCCTGCCCTGATTCCCCATCTCTGTTTCACCGCCTTTGATTCGACACCTCTGATTCCCCATATCTGATTCCCCGCCTCTGTTTCCCCGCCTCTGATTCCCTGCCTCTGATTCCCAACCTCTGATTCCACACCTCTGATTCCCCATATCTGATTCCCCGCCTCTATTTCCCCATATCTGATTCCCCAACTCTGATTCCCTGCCTCTGATTCCCCAGCTCTGATTCCCCGCCTCTGATTCCTGACGTCCGATTCCCTGCCTCTGATTCCCCGCCTCTGATTCCCCATCTCTGATTCCCCGCCTCTGATTCCCCGTGTCTGATTCCCTGCCTCTGATTCCCCGCCTCTGATTCCCCGCCTCTGATTCCCTGCCACTGATTCCCTGCCCCTGATTCCCCACTTCTGATTCCCCATATCTGATTCCCCGCCTCTGTTTCCCCACATCTGATTCCCCGCCTCTGATTCCCCATATCTGATTCCCTGCCTCTGATTCCCCAACTCTGATTCCCCGCCTCTGATTCCCCAGCTCTGAATCCCCGCCTCTGATTCCCCGCCTCTGATTCTCCATATCTCATTCCCCGCCTCTGAATCCCCATCTCTGATTCCCGGACTCTGATTCCCCACCTCTGATTCCCGGCCTCTTATTCCCAGCATTTGATTCCGGCCCCTGATTCCCGGCCTTTGATTCCCCGCTTCTGATTCTGATTCCCTGCCTCTGATTCCCCATCTCTGATTCCGCACATCTGATTCCCTGCCTCTGATTCCCCACCTCTGATTCCCCATATCTGATTCCCCGCCTCTGTTTCCCCGCCTCTGATTCCCCGCCTCTGTTTCCCCATATCTAATTCCCCACCTCTGATGCCCCAACTCTGATTCCCCGCCTCTGATTCCCCAGCTCTGATTCCCCGCCTCTGATTCCCCGCATCTGATTCCCCATGTCTGATTCCCCGCCTCTGTTTCCCCGCCTCTGATTCCCCGCCTCTGTTTCCCCATATCTGATTCCCCGCCTCTGTTTCCCCCCCTCTGATTCCCAGCCTCTGATTCCCCATATCTGATTCCCCGCCTCTGATTCCCCATCTCTGATTCCCCGCCTCATTTTCCCCATATCTGCTTCGCCGCCTCTGATTCCCCAACTCTGATTCCCCGCCTCTGATTCCCCAGCTCTGATTTCCCGCCTCTGATTTCCGGCATCCGATTCCCTGCCTCTGATTCCCCGCCTCTGATTCCCCATCTCTGATTCCCCGCCTCTGATTCCCCGTGTCTGATTCCCTGCCTCTGATTCCCCGCCTCTGATTCCCCGCGTCTGATTCCCTGCCACTGATTCCCTGCCCCTGATTCCCCACCTCTGATTCCCCATATCTGATTCCCCGCCTCTGTTTCACCGCCTCTGATTCCCCGCCTCTCTTTCCCCATATCTGATTCCCCGCCTCTGATTCCCCAACTCTGATTCCCCTCCTCTAATTCGCCAGCTATGATTCCCCGCCTCTGATTCCCTGCATCTGATTCCCTGCCTCTGATTCCCCGCCTCTGATTCCCCTTCTCTGATTCACCACCTCTGAATCCCCACCTCTGATTCCCCATCTCTGATTCCGCACATCCGATTCCCTGCCTCTGATTCCCCGCCTCTGATTCCCCGCCTCTGATTCCCTGCCTCTGATTCGCAACCTCTAATTCCCCACCTCTGATTCCCCAAATCTGATTCCCCGCCTCTGTTTCCCTGCCTCTGATTCCCGGCCTCTGTTTCCCCATATCTGATTCCCCTCCTCTGATTCCCCAACTCTGATTCCCCGCCTCTGATTCCCCAGCTCTGATTCCCCGCCTTTTATTCCCGGCCTCTGATTCCCTGCCACTGATTCCACGCCCCTGATTCCCCACCTCTGATTCCCCATATCTGATTCCCCGCCTCTGTTTCCCCAGCTCTGATTCCCCACCTCGGATTCCCCAGCTCTGATTCCCTGCCACTGATTCCCCGCCCCTGATTCCCCACCTCTGATTCCCCATATCTGATTCCCCGCCTCTGTTTCCCCAGCTCTGATTCCCTGCCTCTGATTCCCCATATCTGATTCCCCGCCTCTGATTCCCCAACTCTGATTCCCTGCCTCTGATTCCCCACCTCTGATTCCCCGCCTCTGATTCCCGACGTCCGATTCCCTGCCTCTGATTCCCCGCCTCTGATTCCCCATCTCTGATTCCCCGCCTCTGATTCCCCGTGTCTGATTCCCTGCCTCTGATTCCCCGCCTCTGATTCCCCGCCTCTGATTCCCTGCCACTGATTCCCTGCCCCTGATTCCCCACTTCTGATTCCCCATATCTGATTCCCCGCCTCTGTTTCCCCATCTCTGATTGCCCGCCTCTGATTCCCCATATCTGATTCCCTGCCTCTGATTCCCCAACTCTGATTCCCCGCCTCTGATTCCCCAGCTCTGAATCCCCGCCTCTGATTCCCAGCCTCTGATTCTCCATATCTCATTCCCCGCCTCTGAATCCCCATCTCTGATTCCCGGACTCTGATTCCCCACCTCTGATTCCCGGCCTCTTATTCCCAGCATTTGATTCCGGCCTCTGATTCCCGGCCTTTGATTCCCCGCTTCTGATTCTGATTCCCTGCCTCTGATTCCCCATCTCTGATTCCGCACATCTGATTCCCTGCCTCTGATTCCCCACCTCTGATTCCCCATATCTGATTCCCCGCCTCTGTTTCCCCGCCTCTGATTCCCCGCCTCTGTTTCCCCATATCTAATTCCCCACCTCTGATGCCCCAACTCTGATTCCCCACCTCTGATTCCCCAGCTCTGATTCCCCGCCTCTGATTCCCCGCATCTGATTCCCCATGTCTGATTCCCCGCCTCTGTTTCCCCGCCTCTGATTCCCCGCCTCTGTTTCCCCATATCTGATTCCCCGCCTCTGTTTCCCCCCCTCTGATTCCCAGCCTCTGATTCCCCGCCTCTGATTCCCCGCCTCTGATTCCCCATCTCTGATTCCCCGCCTCATTTTCCCCATATCTGCTTCGCCGCCTCTGATTCCCCAACTCTGATTCCCCGCCTCTGATTCCCCAGCTCTGATTTCCCGCCTCTGATTTCCGGCATCCGATTCCCTGCCTCTGATTCCCCGCCTCTGATTCCCCATCTCTGATTCCCCGCCTCTGATTCCCCGTGTCTGATTCCCTGCCTCTGATTCCCCGCCTCTGATTCCCCGCGTCTGATTCCCTTCCACTGATTCCCTGCCCCTGATTCCCCACCTCTGATTCCCCATATCTGATTCCCCGCCTCTGTTTCACCGCCTCTGATTCCCCGCCTCTCTTTCCCCATATCTGATTCCCCGCCTCTGATTCCCCAACTCTGATTCCCCTCCTCTAATTCGCCAGCTATGATTCCCCGCCTCTGATTCCCTGCATCTGATTCCCTGCCTCTGATTCCCCGCCTCTGATTCCCCTTCTCTGATTCACCACCTCTGAATCCCCACCTCTGATTCCCCATCTCTGATTCCGCACATCCGATTCCCTGCCTCTGATTCCCCGCCTCTGATTCCCCGCCTCTGATTCCCTGCCTCTGATTCGCAACCTCTAATTCCCCACCTCTGATTCCCCAAATCTGATTCCCCGCCTCTGTTTCCCTGCCTCTGATTCCCGGCCTCTGTTTCCCCATATCTGATTCCCCTCCTCTGATTCCCCAACTCTGATTCCCCGCCTCTGATTCCCCAGCTCTGATTCCCCGCCTTTTATTCCCGGCCTCTGATTCCCTGCCACTGATTCCCCGCCCCTGATTCCCCACCTCTGTTTCCCCATATCTGATTCCCCGCCTCTGTTTCCCCAGCTCTGATTCCCCACCTTGGATTCCCCAGCTCTGATTCCCTGCCACTGATTCCCCGCCCCTGATTCCCCACCTCTGATTCCCCATATCTGATTCCCCGCCTCTGTTTCCCCAGCTCTGATTCCCTGCCTCTGATTCCCTGCCCTGATTCCCCATCTCTGTTTCACCGCCTTTGATTCGCCACCTCTGATTCCCCATATCTGATTCCCCGCCTCTGTTTCCCCGCCTCTGATTCCCTGCCTCTGATTCCCAACCTCTGATTCCACACCTCTGATTCCCCATATCTGATTCCCCGCCTCTATTTCCCCATATCTCATTCCCCGCCTCTGATTCCCCAACTCTGATTCCCCGCCTCTGATTCCCCAGCTCTGATTCCCCGCCTCTGATTCCCGGCGTCCGATTCCCTGCCTCTGATTCCCAGCCTCTGATTCCCCATCTCTGATTCCCCGCCTCTGATTCCCCGTGTCTGATTCCCTGCCTCTGATTCCCCGCCTCTGATTCCCCGCCTCTGATTCCCTGCCACTGATTCCCTGCCCCTGATTCCCCACTTCTGATTCCCCATATCTGATTTCCCGCCTGTTTCCCCGCCTCTGATTCCCCGCCTCTGATTTCCCATATCTGATTCCCTGCCTCTGATTCCCCAACTGTGAATCCCCGCCTCTGATTCCCCAGCTCTTAATCCCCGCCTCTGATTCCCCGCGTCTGATTCCCTGCCTCTGATTCCCCGCCTTGATTCCCCATCTCTGATTCACAACCTTTGATTCCCCACCTCTGATTCCCCATATCTGATTCCCCGCATCTGTTTCCCCGCCTCTGATTCCCCGCCTCTGATTCCCCATATCTGATTCCCCGGCTCTGATTGCCCACCTCTGATTCCCCGCCTCTGATTCGCCAGCTCTGATTCCCCGCCTCTGATTCCCCGCATCTGATTCCCTGCCTCTGATTCCCCGCCTCTGATTCCCCATCTCTGATTCACCGCCTTTAATTCGCCACCTCTGATTCCCCATATCTGATTCCCCACCTCTGTTTCGCCGCCTCTGATTCCCTGCCACTGATTCCCAGCCCCTGACTCCCCACCTCTGATTCCCCATATCTTATTCCCCGCCTCTGTTCCACCCCCCCTCTGATTCCCAGCCTCTGATTCCCCATATCTGATTCCCCGCCCCTGATTCCCCATATCTGATTCCCCGCCTTATTTTCCCCATATCTGCTTCGCCGCCTCTGATTCCCCTCCTCTGATTCCCCAGCTCTGATTTCCCGCCTCTGATTTCCGGCATCCGATTCCCTGCCTCTGATTCCCCGCCTCTGATTCCCCATCTCTGATTCCCCGCCTCTGATTCCCCGTGTCTGATTCCCTGCCTCTGATTCCCCGCCTCTGATTCCCCGCGTCTGATTCCCTGCCACTGATTCCCTGCCCCTGATTCCCCACCTCTGATTTCCCATATCTGATTCCCCGCCTCTGTTTCCCCGCCTCTGATTCCCCGCCTCTGTTTCCCCACCTCTGATTCCCCGCCTCTGATTCCCCAACTCTGATTCCCCTCCTCTAATTCGCCAGCTATGATTCCCCGCCTCTGATTCCCTGCCTCTGATTCCCCGCCTCTGATTCCCCGCCTCTGATTGCCTGCCTCTGATTCGCAACCTCTAATTCCCCACCTCTGATTCCCCATATCTGATTCCCCGCCTCTGTTTCCCTGCCTCTGATTCCCGGCCTCTGTTTCCCCATATCTGATTCCACTCCTCTGATTCCCCAACTCTGATTCCCCGCCTCTGATTCCCCAGCTCTGATTCCCCGCCTTTTATTCCCGGCCTCTGATTCCCTGCCACTGATTCCCCGCCCCTGATTCCCCACCTCTGATTCCCCATATCTGATTCTCCGCCTCTGTTTCCCCAGCTCTGATTCCCCACCTCTGATTACCCAGCTCTGATTCCCTGCCACTGATTCCCCGCCCCTGATTCCCCACCTCTGATTCCCCATATCTGATTCCCCGCCTCTGTTTCCCCGCCTCTGATTCCCTGCCTCTGATTCCCAACTTCTGATTCCCCATATCTGATTCCCCGCCTCTATTTCCCCATATCTGATTCCCCGCCTCTGAATCCCCAACTCTGATTCCCCGCCTCTGATTCCCCAGCTCTGATTCCCCGCCTCTGATTCCCGGCGTCCGATTCCCTGCCTCTGATTCCCCGCCTCTGATTCCCCATCTATGATTCCCCGCCTCTGATTCCCCGTGTCTGATTCCCTGCCTCTGATTCCCCGCCTCTGATTCCCCGCCTCTGATTCCCTGCCACTGATTCCCTGCCCCTGATTCCCCACTTCTGATTCCCCATATCTGATTCCCCGCCTCTGATTCCCCGCCTCTGATTCCCCAGCTCTGAATCCCCGCCTCTGATTCCTCGGCTCTGATTCTCCATATCTCATTCCCCGCCTCTGAATCCCCATCTCTGATTCCCGGACTCTGATTCCCCACCTCTGATTCCCGGCCTCTTATTCCCAGCATTTGATTCCCGGCCTCTGATTCCCGGACTTTGATTCCTCGCTTCTGATTCTGATTCCCTGCCTCTGATTCCCCATCTCTGATTCCGCACATCTGATTCCCTGCCTCTGATTCCCCACCTCTGATTCCCCATATCTGATTCCCCACCTCTGTTTCCCCGCCTCTGATTCCCCGCCTCTGTTTCCCCATATCTAATTCCCCACCTCTGATGCCACAACTCTGATTCCCCGCCTCTGATTCCCCAGCTCTGATTCCCCGCCTCTGATTCCCCGCATCTGATTCCCCATGTCTGATTCCCCGCCTCTGTTTCCCCGCCTCTGATTCCCCGCCTCTGTTTCCCCATATCTGATTCCCCGCCTCTGATTCCCCAGCTCTGATTCCCTGCCTCTGATTCCCCGCGTTCTATTCCCTGCCTTTGATTCCCCATCTCTGATTCACCACCTCTGATTCCCCACCTCTGATTCCCCATATCTAATTCCCCGCCTCTGTTTGCACGCCTCTGATTCCCCGCCTCTGTTTCCCCATATCTGATTCCCCGCCTCTGAATCCCCAACTCTGATTCCCTGCCTCTGATTCACCAGCTTTGATTCCCCGCCTTTGATTCCACCCGTCTGATTCCCAGCCTCTGAATCCCCGTGTCTGATTTCCTGCCTCTGATTCCCAGCCTCTGATTCCCCATCTCTGATTCACCGCCTCTGATTCCCCACCTCTGATTCCCCATTTCTGATTCCGCACATCCGATTCCCTGCCTCTGATTCCCCGACTCTGATTCCCCACCTCTGATTCCCCAGCTCTTATTCCCCGCCTCTGATTCCCCGCGTCTGATTCCCTGCCTCTGATTCCCCGCCTCTGATTCCCCATCTCTGATTCCCCACCTCTGATTCCCCGTGTCTGATTCCCAACCTCTGATTCCCCGCCTCTGATTCCCCGCCCCTGATTCCCCACCTCTGTTTCCCCATATCTGATTCCCCGCCTCTGTTTCCCCAGCTCTGATTCCCCACCTTGGATTCCCCAGCTCTGATTCCCTGCCACTGATTCCCCGCCCCTGATTCCCCACCTCTGATTCCCCATATCTGATTCCCCGCCTCTGTTTCCCCAGCTCTGATTCCCTGCCTCTGATTCCCTGCCCTGATTCCCCATCTCTGTTTCACCGCCTTTGATTCGCCACCTCTGATTCCCCATATCTGATTCCCCGCCTCTGTTTCCCCGCCTCTGATTCCCTGCCTCTGATTCCCAACCTCTGATTCCACACCTCTGATTCCCCATATCTGATTCCCCGCCTCTATTTCCCCATATCTCATTCCCCGCCTCTGATTCCCCAACTCTGATTCCCCGCCTCTGATTCCCCAGCTCTGATTCCCCGCCTCTGATTCCCGGCGTCCGATTCCCTGCCTCTGATTCCCAGCCTCTGATTCCCCATCTCTGATTCCCCGCCTCTGATTCCCCGTGTCTGATTCCCTGCCTCTGATTCCCCGCCTCTGATTCCCCGCCTCTGATTCCCTGCCACTGATTCCCTGCCCCTGATTCCCCACTTCTGATTCCCCATATCTGATTTCCCGCCTGTTTCCCCGCCTCTGATTCCCCGCCTCTGATTTCCCATATCTGATTCCCTGCCTCTGATTCCCCAACTGTGAATCCCCGCCTCTGATTCCCCAGCTCTTAATCCCCGCCTCTGATTCCCCGCGTCTGATTCCCTGCCTCTGATTCCCCGCCTTGATTCCCCATCTCTGATTCACAACCTTTGATTCCCCACCTCTGATTCCCCATATCTGATTCCCCGCATCTGTTTCCCCGCCTCTGATTCCCCGCCTCTGATTCCCCATATCTGATTCCCCGGCTCTGATTGCCCACCTCTGATTCCCCGCCTCTGATTCGCCAGCTCTGATTCCCCGCCTCTGATTCCCCGCATCTGATTCCCTGCCTCTGATTCCCCGCCTCTGATTCCCCATCTCTGATTCACCGCCTTTAATTCGCCACCTCTGATTCCCCATATCTGATTCCCCACCTCTGTTTCGCCGCCTCTGATTCCCTGCCACTGATTCCCAGCCCCTGACTCCCCACCTCTGATTCCCCATATCTTATTCCCCGCCTCTGTTCCACCCCCCCTCTGATTCCCAGCCTCTGATTCCCCATATCTGATTCCCCGCCCCTGATTCCCCATATCTGATTCCCCGCCTTATTTTCCCCATATCTGCTTCGCCGCCTCTGATTCCCCTCCTCTGATTCCCCAGCTCTGATTTCCCGCCTCTGATTTCCGGCATCCGATTCCCTGCCTCTGATTCCCCGCCTCTGATTCCCCATCTCTGATTCCCCGCCTCTGATTCCCCGTGTCTGATTCCCTGCCTCTGATTCCCCGCCTCTGATTCCCCGCGTCTGATTCCCTGCCACTGATTCCCTGCCCCTGATTCCCCACCTCTGATTTCCCATATCTGATTCCCCGCCTCTGTTTCCCCGCCTCTGATTCCCCGCCTCTGTTTCCCCACCTCTGATTCCCCGCCTCTGATTCCCCAACTCTGATTCCCCTCCTCTAATTCGCCAGCTATGATTCCCCGCCTCTGATTCCCTGCCTCTGATTCCCCGCCTCTGATTCCCCGCCTCTGATTGCCTGCCTCTGATTCGCAACCTCTAATTCCCCACCTCTGATTCCCCATATCTGATTCCCCGCCTCTGTTTCCCTGCCTCTGATTCCCGGCCTCTGTTTCCCCATATCTGATTCCACTCCTCTGATTCCCCAACTCTGATTCCCCGCCTCTGATTCCCCAGCTCTGATTCCCCGCCTTTTATTCCCGGCCTCTGATTCCCTGCCACTGATTCCCCGCCCCTGATTCCCCACCTCTGATTCCCCATATCTGATTCTCCGCCTCTGTTTCCCCAGCTCTGATTCCCCACCTCTGATTACCCAGCTCTGATTCCCTGCCACTGATTCCCCGCCCCTGATTCCCCACCTCTGATTCCCCATATCTGATTCCCCGCCTCTGTTTCCCCGCCTCTGATTCCCTGCCTCTGATTCCCAACTTCTGATTCCCCATATCTGATTCCCCGCCTCTATTTCCCCATATCTGATTCCCCGCCTCTGAATCCCCAACTCTGATTCCCCGCCTCTGATTCCCCAGCTCTGATTCCCCGCCTCTGATTCCCGGCGTCCGATTCCCTGCCTCTGATTCCCCGCCTCTGATTCCCCATCTATGATTCCCCGCCTCTGATTCCCCGTGTCTGATTCCCTGCCTCTGATTCCCCGCCTCTGATTCCCCGCCTCTGATTCCCTGCCACTGATTCCCTGCCCCTGATTCCCCACTTCTGATTCCCCATATCTGATTCCCCGCCTCTGATTCCCCGCCTCTGATTCCCCAGCTCTGAATCCCCGCCTCTGATTCCTCGGCTCTGATTCTCCATATCTCATTCCCCGCCTCTGAATCCCCATCTCTGATTCCCGGACTCTGATTCCCCACCTCTGATTCCCGGCCTCTTATTCCCAGCATTTGATTCCCGGCCTCTGATTCCCGGACTTTGATTCCTCGCTTCTGATTCTGATTCCCTGCCTCTGATTCCCCATCTCTGATTCCGCACATCTGATTCCCTGCCTCTGATTCCCCACCTCTGATTCCCCATATCTGATTCCCCACCTCTGTTTCCCCGCCTCTGATTCCCCGCCTCTGTTTCCCCATATCTAATTCCCCACCTCTGATGCCACAACTCTGATTCCCCGCCTCTGATTCCCCAGCTCTGATTCCCCGCCTCTGATTCCCCGCATCTGATTCCCCATGTCTGATTCCCCGCCTCTGTTTCCCCGCCTCTGATTCCCCGCCTCTGTTTCCCCATATCTGATTCCCCGCCTCTGATTCCCCAGCTCTGATTCCCTGCCTCTGATTCCCCGCGTTCTATTCCCTGCCTTTGATTCCCCATCTCTGATTCACCACCTCTGATTCCCCACCTCTGATTCCCCATATCTAATTCCCCGCCTCTGTTTGCACGCCTCTGATTCCCCGCCTCTGTTTCCCCATATCTGATTCCCCGCCTCTGAATCCCCAACTCTGATTCCCTGCCTCTGATTCACCAGCTTTGATTCCCCGCCTTTGATTCCACCCGTCTGATTCCCAGCCTCTGAATCCCCGTGTCTGATTTCCTGCCTCTGATTCCCAGCCTCTGATTCCCCATCTCTGATTCACCGCCTCTGATTCCCCACCTCTGATTCCCCATTTCTGATTCCGCACATCCGATTCCCTGCCTCTGATTCCCCGACTCTGATTCCCCACCTCTGATTCCCCAGCTCTTATTCCCCGCCTCTGATTCCCCGCGTCTGATTCCCTGCCTCTGATTCCCCGCCTCTGATTCCCCATCTCTGATTCCCCACCTCTGATTCCCCGTGTCTGATTCCCAACCTCTGATTCCCCGCCTCTGATTCCCCGCCTCTGATTCCCTGCCACTGATTCCCCGCCCCTGATTCCCAGCCTCTGATTCCCCATATCTGATTCCCTGCCTCTGATTCCCCATATCTGATTCCCCGCCTCTATTTCCCCATATCTGCTTCGCCGCCTCTGATTCCCCAACTCTGATTCCCCGCCTCTGATTCCCCAGCTCTGATTTCCCGCCTCTGATTCCCGGAATCCGATTCCCTGCCTCTGATTCCCCGCCTCTGATTCCCCATCTCTGATTCCCCGCCTCTGATTCCCCGTGTCTGATTCCCTGCCTCTGATTCCCCGCCTCTGATTCCCCGCATCTGATTCCCTGCCACTTATTCCCTGCCTCTGATTCCCCGCCTCTGATTCCCCGCATCTGATTCCCTGCCACTTATTCCCTGCCTCTGATTCCCCACCTCTGATTCCCCATATCTGATTCCCCGCCTCTGTTTTCCCGCCTCTGATTCCCTGCCTCTTATTCCCCATATCTGATTCCCCGCCTCTGATTCCCCAACTCTGATTCCACCGCCTCTGATTCCCCAGCTCTGAATCCCCGCCTCTGATTCCCCGCGTCTGATTCCCTGCCTCTGATTCCCCGCCTCTGATTCCCCATCTGTGATTCACAATCTCTGATGCCCCACCTCTGATTCCCCATATCTGATTCCCCGCCTCTGTTTCCCCGCCTCTATTTCCCAGCCTCTGATTCCCCATATCTGATTCCCCGCCTCTGATTGCCCACCTCTGATTCCCCGCGTCTGATTCCCTGCCTCTGATTCACCGCCTCTGATTCCCCATCTCTGATTCACTACCTCTGATTCCCGGCCTCTGATTCCCCATCTCTGATTCCGCACATCCGATTCCCTGCCTATGATTCCCCACCTCTGATTCCCCGCCTCTGATTCCCCATATCTGATTCCCTGCCTCTGTTTCCCCGCCTCTGGTTCCCCATATGTGATTCCCCACCTCTGTTTCCCCGCCTCTGATTCCCCGCCTATGTTTCCCCATCTCTGATTCACCGCCTGTGATTCGCCACCTCTGATTCCCCATATCTGATTCCCCACCTCTGTTTCCCCGCCTCTGATTCCCCGCCTCTGATTCTCCATATCTCATTCCCCGCCTCTGAATCCCCATCTCTGATTCCCGGACTCTGATTCCCCACCTCTGATTCCCGGCCTCTTATTCCCAGCATCTGATTCCCCATCTCTGATTCCGCACATCTGATTCCCTGCCTCTGATTCCCCACCTCTGATTCCCCATATCTGATTCCCCGCCTCTGTTTCCCTGCCTCTGATTCCCCGCCTCTGTTTCCCCATATCTAATTCCCCACCTCTGATGCCCCAACTCTGATTCCCCGCCTCTGATTCCCCAGCTCTGATTCCCCACCTCTGATTCCCCGCATCCGATTCCCCATATCTGATTCCCCGCCTCTGATTCCCCAGCTCTGATTCCCTGCCTTTGATTCCCCGCGTTCTATTCCCTGCCTCTGATTCCCCGCCTGTGATTCCCCATCTCTGATTCACCACCTCTGATTCCCCACCTCTGATTCCCCATATCTAATTCCCCGCCTCTGTTTGCCCGCCTCTGATTCCCCGCCTCTGTTTCCCCATATCTGATTCCCCGCATCTGAATCACCAACTCTGATTCCCTGCCTCTGATTCACCGCCTCTGATTCCCCATCTCTGATTCACCGCCTCTGATTCCCCACCTCTGATTCCCCATCTCTGATTCCGCACATCCGATTCCCTTCCTCTTATTCCCCGACTCTGATTGCCCACCTCTGATTCCCCAGCTCTGATTCCCCGCCTCTGATTCCCCGCGTCTGATTCCCTGCCTCTGATTCCCCGCCTCTGATTCCCATCTCTGATTCCCCACCTCTGATTCCCCCTGTCTGATTCCCTGCCTCTGAATACCCGCCTCTGATTCCCCGCCTCTGATTCCCTGCCACTGATTACCCGCTCCTGATTCCCCACCTCTGATTCTGCATATCTTATTCCCCGCCTCTGTTTCCCCCCTCTGATTCCCAGCCTCTGATTCCCCATATCTGATTTCACGCCTCTGATTCCCCATATCTGATTCCCCGCATCTATTTCCCCATATCTGCTTCGCCGCCTCTGATTCCCCAACTCTGATTCCCCGCCTCTGATTCCCCAGCTCTGATTTCCCGCCTCTGATTTCCGGCATCCGATTCCCTGCCTCTGATTCCCCGCCTCTTATTCCCCATCTCTGATACCCCGCCTCTGATTCCCCGTGTCTGATTCCCTGCCTCTGATTCCCCGCCTCTGATTCCCCGCGTCTGATTCCCTGCCACTGATTCCCTGCCCCTGATTCCCCACCTCTGATTCCCCATATCTGATTCCCCGCCTCTGTTTCCCCGCCTCTGATTCCCCGCCTCTGTTTCCCCATATCTGATTCCCCGCCTCTGATTCCCCAACTCTGATTCCCCTCCTCTAATTCGCCAGCTATGATTCCCCGCCTCTGATTCCCTGCATCTGATTCCCTGCCTCTGATTCCCAGCCTCTGATTCCCCTTCTCTGATTCACCACCTCTGAATCCCCACCTCTGATTCCCCATCTCTGATTCCGCACATACGATTCCCTGCCTCTGATTCCCCGCCTCTGATTCCCCGCCTCTGATTCGCAACCTCTATTTCCCCACCTCTGATTCCCCATATCTGAATCCCGGCCTCTGTTTCCCCATATCTGATTCCCTTCCTCTGATTCCCCATATCTAATTCCCCACCTCTGATGCCCCAACTCTGATTCCCCGCCTCTGATTCCCCAGCTCTGATTCCCCGCCTCTGATTCCCCGCATCTGATTCCCCATGTCTGATTCCCCGCCTCTGTTTCCCCGCCTCTGATTCCCCGCCTCTGTTTCCCCATATCTGATTCCCCGCCTCTGTTTCCCCCCCTCTGATTCCCAGCCTCTGATTCCCCATATCTGATTCCCCGCCTCTGATTCCCCATCTCTGATTCCCCGCCTCATTTTCCCCATATCTGCTTCGCCGCCTCTGATTCCCCAACTCTGATTCCCCGCCTCTGATTCCCCAGCTCTGATTTCCCGCCTCTGATTTCCGGCATCCGATTCCCTGCCTCTGATTCCCCGCCTCTGATTCCCCATCTCTGATTCCCCGCCTCTGATTCCCCGTGTCTGATTCCCTGCCTCTGATTCCCCGCCTCTGATTCCCCGCGTCTGATTCCCTGCCACTGATTCCCTGCCCCTGATTCCCCACCTCTGATTCCCCATATCTGATTCCCCGCCTCTGTTTCACCGCCTCTGATTCCCCGCCTCTCTTTCCCCATATCTGATTCCCCGCCTCTGATTCCCCAACTCTGATTCCCCTCCTCTAATTCGCAAGCTATGATTCCCCGCCTCTGATTCCCTGCATCTGATTCCCTGCCTCTGATTCCCCGCCTCTGATTCCCCTTCTCTGATTCACCACCTCTGAATCCCCACCTCTGATTCCCCATCTCTGATTCCGCACATCCGATTCCCTGCCTCTGATTCCCCGCCTCTGATTCCCCGCCTCTGATTCCCTGCCTCTGATTCGCAACCTCTAATTCCCCACCTCTGATTCCCCAAATCTGATTCCCCGCCTCTGTTTCCCTGCCTCTGATTCCCGGCCTCTGTTTCCCCATATCTGATTCCCCTCCTCTGATTCCCCAACTCTGATTCCCCGCCTCTGATTCCCCAGCTCTGATTCCCCGCCTTTTATTCCCGGCCTCTGATTCCCTGCCACTGATTCCCCGCCCCTGATTCCCCACCTCTGATTCCCCATATCTGATTCCCCGCCTCTGTTTCCCCAGCTCTGATTCCCCACCTCGGATTCCCCAGCTCTGATTCCCTGCCACTGATTCCCCGCCCCTGATTCCCCACCTCTGATTCCCCATATCTGATTCCCCGCCTCTGTTTCCCCAGCTCTGATTCCCTGCCTCTGATTCCCCATATCTGATTCCCCGCCTCTGATTCCCCAACTCTGATTCCCTGCCTCTGATTCCCCAGCTCTGATTCCCCGCCTCTGATTCCCGACGTCCGATTCCCTGCCTCTGATTCCCCGCCTCTGATTCCCCATCTCTGATTCCCCGCCTCTGATTCCCCGTGTCTGATTCCCTGCCTCTGATTCCCCGCCTCTGATTCCCCGCCTCTGATTCCCTGCCACTGATTCCCTGCCCCTGATTCCCCACTTCTGATTCCCCATATCTGATTCCCCGCCTCTGTTTCCCCATCTCTGATTGCCCGCCTCTGATTCCCCATATCTGATTCCCTGCCTCTGATTCCCCAACTCTGATTCCCCGCCTCTGATTCCCCAGCTCTGAATCCCCGCCTCTGATTCCCCGCCTCTGATTCTCCATATCTCATTCCCCTCCTCTGAATCCCCATCTCTGATTCCCGGACTCTGATTCCCCACCTCTGATTCCCGGCCTCTTATTCCCAGCATTTGATTCCGGCCTCTGATTCCCGGCCTTTGATTCCCCGCTTCTGATTCTGATTCCCTGCCTCTGATTCCCCATCTCTGATTCCGCACATCTGATTCCCTGCCTCTGATTCCCCACCTCTGATTCCCCATATCTGATTCCCCGCCTCTGTTTCCCCGCCTCTGATTCCCCGCCTCTGTTTCCCCATATCTAATTCCCCACCTCTGATGCCCCAACTCTGATTCCCCGCCTCTGATTCCCCAGCTCTGATTCCCCGCCTCTGATTCCCCGCATCTGATTCCCCATGTCTGATTCCCCGCATCTGTTTCCCCGCCTCTGATTCCCCGCCTCTGTTTCCCCATATCTGATTCCCCGCCTCTGTTTCCCCCCCTCTGATTCCCAGCCTCTGATTCCCCGCCTCTGATTCCCCGCCTCTGATTCCCCATCTCTGATTCCCCGCCTCATTTTCCCCATATCTGCTTCGCCGCCTCTGATTCCCTGCCTCTGATTCCCCGCCTCTGATTCCCCAGCTCTGATTTCCCGCCTCTGATTTCCGGCATCCGATTCCCTGCCTCTGATTCCCCGCCTCTGATTCCCCATCTCTGATTCCCCGCCTCTGATTCCCCGTGTCTGATTCCCTGCCTCTGATTCCCCGCCTCTGATTCCCCGCGTCTGATTCCCTGCCACTGATTCCCTGCCCCTGATTCCCCACCTCTGATTCCCCATATCTGATTCCCCGCCTCTGTTTCACCGCCTCTGATTCCCCGCCTCTCTTTCCCCATATCTGATTCCCCGCCTCTGATTCCCCAACTCTGATTCCCCTCCTCTAATTCGCCAGCTATGATTCCCCGCCTCTGATTCCCTGCATCTGATTCCCTGCCTCTGATTCCCCGCCTCTGATTCCCCTTCTCTGATTCACCACCTCTGAATCCCCACCTCTGATTCCCCATCTCTGAATCCGCACATCCGATTCCCTGCCTCTGATTCCCCGCCTCTGATTCCCCGCCTCTGATTCCCTGCCTCTGATTCGCAACCTCTAATTCCCCACCTCTGATTCCCCAAATCTGATTCCCCGCCTCTGTTTCCCTGCCTCTGATTCCCGGCCTCTGTTTCCCCATATCTGATTCCCCTCCTCTGATTCCCCAACTCTGATTCCCCGCCTCTGATTCCCCAGCTCTGATTCCCCGCCTTTTATTCCCGGCCTCTGATTCCCTGCCACTGATTCCCCGCCCCTGATTCCCCACCTCTGTTTCCCCATATCTGATTCCCCGCCTCTGTTTCCCCAGCTCTGATTCCCCACCTTGGATTCCCCAGCTCTGATTCCCTGCCACTGATTCCCCGCCCCTGATTCCCCACCTCTGATTCCCCATATCTGATTCCCCGCCTCTGTTTCCCCAGCTCTGATTCCCTGCCTCTGATTCCCTGCCCTGATTCCCCATCTCTGTTTCACCGCCTTTGATTCGCCACCTCTGATTCCCCATATCTGATTCCCCGCCTCTGTTTCCCCGCCTCTGATTCCCTGCCTCTGATTCCCAACCTCTGATTCCACACCTCTGATTCCCCATATCTGATTCCCCGCCTCTATTTCCCCATATATCATTCCCCGCCTCTGATTCCCCAACTCTGATTCCCCGCCTCTGATTCCCCAGCTCTGATTCCCCGCCTCTGATTCCCGGCGTCCGATTCCCTGCCTCTGATTCCCAGCCTCTGATTCCCCATCTCTGATTCCCCGCCTCTGATTCCCCGTGTCTGATTCCCTGCCTCTGATTCCCCGCCTCTGATTCCCCGCCTCTGATTCCCTGCCACTGATTCCCTGCCCCTGATTCCCCACTTCTGATTCCCCATATCTGATTTCCCGCCTGTTTCCCCGCCTCTGATTCCCCGCCTCTGATTTCCCATATCTGATTCCCTGCCTCTGATTCCCCAACTGTGAATCCCCGCCTCTGATTCCCCAGCTCTTAATCCCCGCCTCTGATTCCCCGCGTCTGATTCCCTGCCTCTGATTCCCCGCCTTGATTCCCCATCTCTGATTCACAACCTTTGATTCCCCACCTCTGATTCCCCATATCTGATTCCCCGCATCTGTTTCCCCGCCTCTGATTCCCCGCCTCTGATTCCCCATATCTGATTCCCCTGCTCTGATTGCCCACCTCTGATTCCCCGCCTCTGATTCGCCAGCTCTGATTCCCCGCCTCTGATTTCCCATATCTGATTCCCTGCCTCTGATTCCCCAACTGTGAATCCCCGCCTCTGATTCCCCAGCTCTTAATCCCCGCCTCTGATTCCCCGCGTCTGATTCCCTGCCTCTGATTCCCCGCCTCTGATTCCCCATCTCTGATTCACCGCCTTTAATTCGCCACCTCTGATTCCCCATATCTGATTCCCCACCTCTGTTTCGCCGCCTCTGATTCCCTGCCACTGATTCCCAGCCCCTGACTCCCCACCTCTGATTCCCCATATCTTATTCCCCGCCTCTGTTCCCCCCCCCTCTGATTCCCAGCCTCTGATTCCCCATATCTGATTCCCCGCCCCTGATTCCCCACATCTGATTCCCCGCCTTATTTTCCCCATATCTGCTTCGCCGCCTCTGATTCCCCAACTCTGATTCCCCTCCTCTGATTCCCCAGCTCTGATTTCCCGCCTCTGATTTCCGGCATCCGATTCCCTGCCTCTGATTCCCCGCCTCTGATTCCCCATCTCTGATTCCCCGCCTCTGATTCCCCGTGTCTGATTCCCTGCCTCTGATTCCCCGCCTCTGATTCCCCGCCTCTGATTCCCTGCCACTGATTCCCTGCCCCTGATTCCCCACTTCTGATTCCCCATATCTGATTTCCCGCCTGTTTCCCCGCCTCTGATTCCCCGCCTCTGATTTCCCATATCTGATTCCCTGCCTCTGATTCCCCAACTGTGAATCCCCGCCTCTGATTCCCCAGCTCTTAATCCCCGCCTCTGATTCCCCGCGTCTGATTCCCTGCCTCTGATTCCCCGCCTTGATTCCCCATCTCTGATTCACAACCTTTGATTCCCCACCTCTGATTCCCCATATCTGATTCCCCGCATCTGTTTCCCCGCCTCTGATTCCCCGCCTCTGATTCCCCATATCTGATTCCCCGGCTCTGATTGCCCACCTCTGATTCCCCGCCTCTGATTCGCCAGCTCTGATTCCCCGCCTCTGATTCCCCGCATCTGATTCCCTGCCTCTGATTCCCCGCCTCTGATTCCCCATCTCTGATTCACCGCCTTTAATTCGCCACCTCTGATTCCCCATATCTGATTCCCCACCTCTGTTTCGCCGCCTCTGATTCCCTGCCACTGATTCCCAGCCCCTGACTCCCCACCTCTGATTCCCCATATCTTATTCCCCGCCTCTGTTCCACCCCCCCTCTGATTCCCAGCCTCTGATTCCCCATATCTGATTCCCCGCCCCTGATTCCCCATATCTGATTCCCCGCCTTATTTTCCCCATATCTGCTTCGCCGCCTCTGATTCCCCTCCTCTGATTCCCCAGCTCTGATTTCCCGCCTCTGATTTCCGGCATCCGATTCCCTGCCTCTGATTCCCCGCCTCTGATTCCCCATCTCTGATTCCCCGCCTCTGATTCCCCGTGTCTGATTCCCTGCCTCTGATTCCCCGCCTCTGATTCCCCGCGTCTGATTCCCTGCCACTGATTCCCTGCCCCTGATTCCCCACCTCTGATTTCCCATATCTGATTCCCCGCCTCTGTTTCCCCGCCTCTGATTCCCCGCCTCTGTTTCCCCACCTCTGATTCCCCGCCTCTGATTCCCCAACTCTGATTCCCCTCCTCTAATTCGCCAGCTATGATTCCCCGCCTCTGATTCCCTGCCTCTGATTCCCCGCCTCTGATTCCCCGCCTCTGATTGCCTGCCTCTGATTCGCAACCTCTAATTCCCCACCTCTGATTCCCCATATCTGATTCCCCGCCTCTGTTTCCCTGCCTCTGATTCCCGGCCTCTGTTTCCCCATATCTGATTCCACTCCTCTGATTCCCCAACTCTGATTCCCCGCCTCTGATTCCCCAGCTCTGATTCCCCGCCTTTTATTCCCGGCCTCTGATTCCCTGCCACTGATTCCCCGCCCCTGATTCCCCACCTCTGATTCCCCATATCTGATTCTCCGCCTCTGTTTCCCCAGCTCTGATTCCCCACCTCTGATTACCCAGCTCTGATTCCCTGCCACTGATTCCCCGCCCCTGATTCCCCACCTCTGATTCCCCATATCTGATTCCCCGCCTCTGTTTCCCCGCCTCTGATTCCCTGCCTCTGATTCCCAACTTCTGATTCCCCATATCTGATTCCCCGCCTCTATTTCCCCATATCTGATTCCCCGCCTCTGAATCCCCAACTCTGATTCCCCGCCTCTGATTCCCCAGCTCTGATTCCCCGCCTCTGATTCCCGGCGTCCGATTCCCTGCCTCTGATTCCCCGCCTCTGATTCCCCATCTATGATTCCCCGCCTCTGATTCCCCGTGTCTGATTCCCTGCCTCTGATTCCCCGCCTCTGATTCCCCGCCTCTGATTCCCTGCCACTGATTCCCTGCCCCTGATTCCCCACTTCTGATTCCCCATATCTGATTCCCCGCCTCTGATTCCCCGCCTCTGATTCCCCAGCTCTGAATCCCCGCCTCTGATTCCTCGGCTCTGATTCTCCATATCTCATTCCCCGCCTCTGAATCCCCATCTCTGATTCCCGGACTCTGATTCCCCACCTCTGATTCCCGGCCTCTTATTCCCAGCATTTGATTCCCGGCCTCTGATTCCCGGACTTTGATTCCTCGCTTCTGATTCTGATTCCCTGCCTCTGATTCCCCATCTCTGATTCCGCACATCTGATTCCCTGCCTCTGATTCCCCACCTCTGATTCCCCATATCTGATTCCCCACCTCTGTTTCCCCGCCTCTGATTCCCCGCCTCTGTTTCCCCATATCTAATTCCCCACCTCTGATGCCACAACTCTGATTCCCCGCCTCTGATTCCCCAGCTCTGATTCCCCGCCTCTGATTCCCCGCATCTGATTCCCCATGTCTGATTCCCCGCCTCTGTTTCCCCGCCTCTGATTCCCCGCCTCTGTTTCCCCATATCTGATTCCCCGCCTCTGATTCCCCAGCTCTGATTCCCTGCCTCTGATTCCCCGCGTTCTATTCCCTGCCTTTGATTCCCCATCTCTGATTCACCACCTCTGATTCCCCACCTCTGATTCCCCATATCTAATTCCCCGCCTCTGTTTGCACGCCTCTGATTCCCCGCCTCTGTTTCCCCATATCTGATTCCCCGCCTCTGAATCCCCAACTCTGATTCCCTGCCTCTGATTCACCAGCTTTGATTCCCCGCCTTTGATTCCACCCGTCTGATTCCCAGCCTCTGAATCCCCGTGTCTGATTTCCTGCCTCTGATTCCCAGCCTCTGATTCCCCATCTCTGATTCACCGCCTCTGATTCCCCACCTCTGATTCCCCATTTCTGATTCCGCACATCCGATTCCCTGCCTCTGATTCCCCGACTCTGATTCCCCACCTCTGATTCCCCAGCTCTTATTCCCCGCCTCTGATTCCCCGCGTCTGATTCCCTGCCTCTGATTCCCCGCCTCTGATTCCCCATCTCTGATTCCCCACCTCTGATTCCCCGTGTCTGATTCCCAACCTCTGATTCCCCGCCTCTGATTCCCCGCCTCTGATTCCCTGCCACTGATTCCCCGCCCCTGATTCCCAGCCTCTGATTCCCCATATCTGATTCCCTGCCTCTGATTCCCCATATCTGATTCCCCGCCTCTATTTCCCCATATCTGCTTCGCCGCCTCTGATTCCCCAACTCTGATTCCCCGCCTCTGATTCCCCAGCTCTGATTTCCCGCCTCTGATTCCCGGAATCCGATTCCCTGCCTCTGATTCCCCGCCTCTGATTCCCCATCTCTGATTCCCCGCCTCTGATTCCCCGTGTCTGATTCCCTGCCTCTGATTCCCCGCCTCTGATTCCCCGCATCTGATTCCCTGCCACTTATTCCCTGCCTCTGATTCCCCACCTCTGATTCCCCATATCTGATTCCCCGCCTCTGTTTTCCCGCCTCTGATTCCCTGCCTCTTATTCCCCATATCTGATTCCCCGCCTCTGATTCCCCAACTCTGATTCCACCGCCTCTGATTCCCCAGCTCTGAATCCCCGCCTCTGATTCCCCGCGTCTGATTCCCTGCCTCTGATTCCCCGCCTCTGATTCCCCATCTGTGATTCACAATCTCTGATGCCCCACCTCTGATTCCCCATATCTGATTCCCCGCCTCTGTTTCCCCGCCTCTGATTCCCAGCCTCTGATTCCCCATATCTGATTCCCCGCCTCTGATTGCCCACCTCTGATTCCCCGCGTCTGATTCCCTGCCTCTGATTCACCGCCTCTGATTCCCCATCTCTGATTCACTACCTCTGATTCCCGGCCTCTGATTCCCCATCTCTGATTCCGCACATCCGATTCCCTGCCTATGATTCCCCACCTCTGATTCCCCGCCTCTGATTCCCCATATCTGATTCCCTGCCTCTGTTTCCCCGCCTCTGGTTCCCCATATGTGATTCCCCACCTCTGTTTCCCCGCCTCTGATTCCCCGCCTATGTTTCCCCATCTCTGATTCACCGCCTGTGATTCGCCACCTCTGATTCCCCATATCTGATTCCCCACCTCTGTTTCCCCGCCTCTGATTCCCCGCCTCTGATTCTCCATATCTCATTCCCCGCCTCTGAATCCCCATCTCTGATTCCCGGACTCTGATTCCCCACCTCTGATTCCCGGCCTCTTATTCCCAGCATCTGATTCCCCATCTCTGATTCCGCACATCTGATTCCCTGCCTCTGATTCCCCACCTCTGATTCCCCATATCTGATTCCCCGCCTCTGTTTCCCTGCCTCTGATTCCCCGCCTCTGTTTCCCCATATCTAATTCCCCACCTCTGATGCCCCAACTCTGATTCCCCGCCTCTGATTCCCCAGCTCTGATTCCCCACCTCTGATTCCCCGCATCCGATTCCCCATATCTGATTCCCCGCCTCTGATTCCCCAGCTCTGATTCCCTGCCTTTGATTCCCCGCGTTCTATTCCCTGCCTCTGATTCCCCGCCTGTGATTCCCCATCTCTGATTCACCACCTCTGATTCCCCACCTCTGATTCCCCATATCTAATTCCCCGCCTCTGTTTGCCCGCCTCTGATTCCCCGCCTCTGTTTCCCCATATCTGATTCCCCGCATCTGAATCACCAACTCTGATTCCCTGCCTCTGATTCACCGCCTCTGATTCCCCATCTCTGATTCACCGCCTCTGATTCCCCACCTCTGATTCCCCATCTCTGATTCCGCACATCCGATTCCCTTCCTCTTATTCCCCGACTCTGATTGCCCACCTCTGATTCCCCAGCTCTGATTCCCCGCCTCTGATTCCCCGCGTCTGATTCCCTGCCTCTGATTCCCCGCCTCTGATTCCCATCTCTGATTCCCCACCTCTGATTCCCCCTGTCTGATTCCCTGCCTCTGAATACCCGCCTCTGATTCCCCGCCTCTGATTCCCTGCCACTGATTACCCGCTCCTGATTCCCCACCTCTGATTCTGCATATCTTATTCCCCGCCTCTGTTTCCCCCCTCTGATTCCCAGCCTCTGATTCCCCATATCTGATTTCACGCCTCTGATTCCCCATATCTGATTCCCCGCATCTATTTCCCCATATCTGCTTCGCCGCCTCTGATTCCCCAACTCTGATTCCCCGCCTCTGATTCCCCAGCTCTGATTTCCCGCCTCTGATTTCCGGCATCCGATTCCCTGCCTCTGATTCCCCGCCTCTTATTCCCCATCTCTGATACCCCGCCTCTGATTCCCCGTGTCTGATTCCCTGCCTCTGATTCCCCGCCTCTGATTCCCCGCGTCTGATTCCCTGCCACTGATTCCCTGCCCCTGATTCCCCACCTCTGATTCCCCATATCTGATTCCCCGCCTCTGTTTCCCCGCCTCTGATTCCCCGCCTCTGTTTCCCCATATCTGATTCCCCGCCTCTGATTCCCCAACTCTGATTCCCCTCCTCTAATTCGCCAGCTATGATTCCCCGCCTCTGATTCCCTGCATCTGATTCCCTGCCTCTGATTCCCAGCCTCTGATTCCCCTTCTCTGATTCACCACCTCTGAATCCCCACCTCTGATTCCCCATCTCTGATTCCGCACATACGATTCCCTGCCTCTGATTCCCCGCCTCTGATTCCCCGCCTCTGATTCGCAACCTCTATTTCCCCACCTCTGATTCCCCATATCTGAATCCCGGCCTCTGTTTCCCCATATCTGATTCCCTTCCTCTGATTCCCCATATCTAATTCCCCACCTCTGATGCCCCAACTCTGATTCCCCGCCTCTGATTCCCCAGCTCTGATTCCCCGCCTCTGATTCCCCGCATCTGATTCCCCATGTCTGATTCCCCGCCTCTGTTTCCCCGCCTCTGATTCCCCGCCTCTGTTTCCCCATATCTGATTCCCCGCCTCTGTTTCCCCCCCTCTGATTCCCAGCCTCTGATTCCCCATATCTGATTCCCCGCCTCTGATTCCCCATCTCTGATTCCCCGCCTCATTTTCCCCATATCTGCTTCGCCGCCTCTGATTCCCCAACTCTGATTCCCCGCCTCTGATTCCCCAGCTCTGATTTCCCGCCTCTGATTTCCGGCATCCGATTCCCTGCCTCTGATTCCCCGCCTCTGATTCCCC
Source organism: Narcine bancroftii (assembly GCF_036971445.1). NCBI lineage: Eukaryota > Metazoa > Chordata > Chondrichthyes > Torpediniformes > Narcinidae > Narcine > Narcine bancroftii. The sequence continues at coordinate 352,247 of NW_027211891.1, read as the reverse complement.
ATCTCTGATTCCCCGCCTCTGATTCCCCGTGTCTGATTCCCTGCCTCTGATTCCCCGCCTCTGATTCCCCGCGTCTGATTCCCTGCCACTGATTCCCTGCCCCTGATTCCCCACCTCTGATTCCCCATATCTGATTCCCCGCCTCTGTTTCACCGCCTCTGATTCCCCGCCTCTCTTTCCCCATATCTGATTCCCCGCCTCTGATTCCCCAACTCTGATTCCCCTCCTCTAATTCGCAAGCTATGATTCCCCGCCTCTGATTCCCTGCATCTGATTCCCTGCCTCTGATTCCCCGCCTCTGATTCCCCTTCTCTGATTCACCACCTCTGAATCCCCACCTCTGATTCCCCATCTCTGATTCCGCACATCCGATTCCCTGCCTCTGATTCCCCGCCTCTGATTCCCCGCCTCTGATTCCCTGCCTCTGATTCGCAACCTCTAATTCCCCACCTCTGATTCCCCAAATCTGATTCCCCGCCTCTGTTTCCCTGCCTCTGATTCCCGGCCTCTGTTTCCCCATATCTGATTCCCCTCCTCTGATTCCCCAACTCTGATTCCCCGCCTCTGATTCCCCAGCTCTGATTCCCCGCCTTTTATTCCCGGCCTCTGATTCCCTGCCACTGATTCCCCGCCCCTGATTCCCCACCTCTGATTCCCCATATCTGATTCCCCGCCTCTGTTTCCCCAGCTCTGATTCCCCACCTCGGATTCCCCAGCTCTGATTCCCTGCCACTGATTCCCCGCCCCTGATTCCCCACCTCTGATTCCCCATATCTGATTCCCCGCCTCTGTTTCCCCAGCTCTGATTCCCTGCCTCTGATTCCCCATATCTGATTCCCCGCCTCTGATTCCCCAACTCTGATTCCCTGCCTCTGATTCCCCAGCTCTGATTCCCCGCCTCTGATTCCCGACGTCCGATTCCCTGCCTCTGATTCCCCGCCTCTGATTCCCCATCTCTGATTCCCCGCCTCTGATTCCCCGTGTCTGATTCCCTGCCTCTGATTCCCCGCCTCTGATTCCCCGCCTCTGATTCCCTGCCACTGATTCCCTGCCCCTGATTCCCCACTTCTGATTCCCCATATCTGATTCCCCGCCTCTGTTTCCCCATCTCTGATTGCCCGCCTCTGATTCCCCATATCTGATTCCCTGCCTCTGATTCCCCAACTCTGATTCCCCGCCTCTGATTCCCCAGCTCTGAATCCCCGCCTCTGATTCCCCGCCTCTGATTCTCCATATCTCATTCCCCTCCTCTGAATCCCCATCTCTGATTCCCGGACTCTGATTCCCCACCTCTGATTCCCGGCCTCTTATTCCCAGCATTTGATTCCGGCCTCTGATTCCCGGCCTTTGATTCCCCGCTTCTGATTCTGATTCCCTGCCTCTGATTCCCCATCTCTGATTCCGCACATCTGATTCCCTGCCTCTGATTCCCCACCTCTGATTCCCCATATCTGATTCCCCGCCTCTGTTTCCCCGCCTCTGATTCCCCGCCTCTGTTTCCCCATATCTAATTCCCCACCTCTGATGCCCCAACTCTGATTCCCCGCCTCTGATTCCCCAGCTCTGATTCCCCGCCTCTGATTCCCCGCATCTGATTCCCCATGTCTGATTCCCCGCATCTGTTTCCCCGCCTCTGATTCCCCGCCTCTGTTTCCCCATATCTGATTCCCCGCCTCTGTTTCCCCCCCTCTGATTCCCAGCCTCTGATTCCCCGCCTCTGATTCCCCGCCTCTGATTCCCCATCTCTGATTCCCCGCCTCATTTTCCCCATATCTGCTTCGCCGCCTCTGATTCCCCAACTCTGATTCCCCGCCTCTGATTCCCCAGCTCTGATTTCCCGCCTCTGATTTCCGGCATCCGATTCCCTGCCTCTGATTCCCCGCCTCTGATTCCCCATCTCTGATTCCCCGCCTCTGATTCCCCGTGTCTGATTCCCTGCCTCTGATTCCCCGCCTCTGATTCCCCGCGTCTGATTCCCTGCCACTGATTCCCTGCCCCTGATTCCCCACCTCTGATTCCCCATATCTGATTCCCCGCCTCTGTTTCACCGCCTCTGATTCCCCGCCTCTCTTTCCCCATATCTGATTCCCCGCCTCTGATTCCCCAACTCTGATTCCCCTCCTCTAATTCGCCAGCTATGATTCCCCGCCTCTGATTCCCTGCATCTGATTCCCTGCCTCTGATTCCCCGCCTCTGATTCCCCTTCTCTGATTCACCACCTCTGAATCCCCACCTCTGATTCCCCATCTCTGAATCCGCACATCCGATTCCCTGCCTCTGATTCCCCGCCTCTGATTCCCCGCCTCTGATTCCCTGCCTCTGATTCGCAACCTCTAATTCCCCACCTCTGATTCCCCAAATCTGATTCCCCGCCTCTGTTTCCCTGCCTCTGATTCCCGGCCTCTGTTTCCCCATATCTGATTCCCCTCCTCTGATTCCCCAACTCTGATTCCCCGCCTCTGATTCCCCAGCTCTGATTCCCCGCCTTTTATTCTCGGCCTCTGATTCCCCACCTCTGATTCCCGGCCTCTTATTCCCAGCATTTGATTCCCGGCCTCTGATTCCCGGCCTTTGATTCCTCGCTTCTGATTCTGATTCCCTGCCTCTGATTCCCCATCTCTGATTCCGCACATCTGATTCCCTGCCTCTGATTCCCCACCTCTGATTCCCCATATCTGATTCCCCACCTCTGTTTCCCCGCCTCTGATTCCCCGCCTCTGTTTCCCCATATCTAATTCCCCACCTCTGATGCCACAACTCTGATTCCCCGCCTCTGATTCCCCAGCTCTGATTCCCCGCCTCTGATTCCCCGCATCTGATTCCCCATGTCTGATTCCCCGCCTCTGTTTCCCCGCCTCTGATTCCCCGCCTCTGTTTCCCCATATCTGATTCCCGCCTCTGATTCCCCAGCTCTGATTCCCTGCCTCTGATTCCCCGCGTTCTATTCCCTGCCTTTGATTCCCCATCTCTGATTCACCACCTCTGATTCCCCACCTCTGATTCCCCATATCTAATTCCCCGCCTCTGTTTGCCCGCCTCTGATTCCCCGCCTCTGTTTCCCCATATCTGATTCCCCGCCTCTGAATCCCCAACTCTGATTCCCTGCCTCTGATTCACCAGCTTTGATTCCCCGCCTTTGATTCCACCCGTCTGATTCCCAGCCTCTGAATCCCTGTGTCTGATTTCCTGCCTCTGATTCCCAGCCTCTGATTCCCCATCTCTGATTCACCGCCTCTGATTCCCCACCTCTGATTCCCCATTTCTGATTCCGCACATCCGATTCCCTGCCTCTGATTCCCCGACTCTGATTCCCCACCTCTGATTCCCCAGCTCTTATTCCCCGCCTCTGATTCCCCGCGTCTGATTCCCTGCCTCTGATTCCCCGCCTCTGATTCCCCATCTCTGATTCCCCACCTCTGATTCCCCGTGTCTGATTCCCAACCTCTGATTCCCCGCCTCTGATTCCCCGCCTCTGATTCCCTGCCACTGATTCCCCGCCCCTGATTCCCAGCCTCTGATTCCCCATATCTGATTCCCTGCCTCTGATTCCCCATATCTGATTCCCCGCCTCTATTTCCCCATATCTGCTTCGCCGCCTCTGATTCCCCAACTCTGATTCCCCGCCTCTGATTCCCCAGCTCTGATTTCCCGCCTCTGATTCCCGGAATCCGATTCCCTGCCTCTGATTCCCCGCCTCTGATTCCCCATCTCTGATTCCCCGCCTCTGATTCCCCGTGTCTGATTCCCTGCCTCTGATTCCCCGCCTCTGATTCCCCGCATCTGATTCCCTGCCACTTATTCCCTGCCTCTGATTCCCCACCTCTGATTCCCCATATCTGATTCCCCGCCTCTGTTTTCCCGCCTCTGATTCCCTGCCTCTTATTCCCCATATCTGATTCCCCGCCTCTGATTCCCCAACTCTGATTCCACCGCCTCTGATTCCCCAGCTCTGAATCCCCGCCTCTGATTCCCCGCGTCTGATTCCCTGCCTCTGATTCCCCGCCTCTGATTCCCCATCTGTGATTCACAATCTCTGATGCCCCACCTCTGATTCCCCATATCTGATTCCCCGCCTCTGTTTCCCCGCCTCTGATTCCCAGCCTCTGATTCCCCATATCTGATTCCCCGCCTCTGATTGCCCACCTCTGATTCCCCGCGTCTGATTCCCTGCCTCTGATTCACCGCCTCTGATTCCCCATCTCTGATTCACTACCTCTGATTCCCGGCCTCTGATTCCCCATCTCTGATTCCGCACATCCGATTCCCTGCCTATGATTCCCCACCTCTGATTCCCCGCCTCTGATTCCCCATATCTGATTCCCTGCCTCTGTTTCCCCGCCTCTGGTTCCCCATATGTGATTCCCCACCTCTGTTTCCCCGCCTCTGATTCCCCGCCTATGTTTCCCCATCTCTGATTCACCGCCTGTGATTCGCCACCTCTGATTCCCCATATCTGATTCCCCACCTCTGTTTCCCCGCCTCTGATTCCCCGCCTCTGATTCTCCATATCTCATTCCCCGCCTCTGAATCCCCATCTCTGATTCCCGGACTCTGATTCCCCACCTCTGATTCCCGGCCTCTTATTCCCAGCATCTGATTCCCCATCTCTGATTCCGCACATCTGATTCCCTGCCTCTGATTCCCCACCTCTGATTCCCCATATCTGATTCCCCGCCTCTGTTTCCCTGCCTCTGATTCCCCGCCTCTGTTTCCCCATATCTAATTCCCCACCTCTGATGCCCCAACTCTGATTCCCCGCCTCTGATTCCCCAGCTCTGATTCCCCACCTCTGATTCCCCGCATCCGATTCCCCATATCTGATTCCCCGCCTCTGATTCCCCAGCTCTGATTCCCTGCCTTTGATTCCCCGCGTTCTATTCCCTGCCTCTGATTCCCCGCCTGTGATTCCCCATCTCTGATTCACCACCTCTGATTCCCCACCTCTGATTCCCCATATCTAATTCCCCGCCTCTGTTTGCCCGCCTCTGATTCCCCGCCTCTGTTTCCCCATATCTGATTCCCCGCATCTGAATCACCAACTCTGATTCCCTGCCTCTGATTCACCGCCTCTGATTCCCCATCTCTGATTCACCGCCTCTGATTCCCCACCTCTGATTCCCCATCTCTGATTCCGCACATCCGATTCCCTTCCTCTTATTCCCCGACTCTGATTGCCCACCTCTGATTCCCCAGCTCTGATTCCCCGCCTCTGATTCCCCGCGTCTGATTCCCTGCCTCTGATTCCCCGCCTCTGATTCCCATCTCTGATTCCCCACCTCTGATTCCCCCTGTCTGATTCCCTGCCTCTGAATACCCGCCTCTGATTCCCCGCCTCTGATTCCCTGCCACTGATTACCCGCTCCTGATTCCCCACCTCTGATTCTGCATATCTTATTCCCCGCCTCTGTTTCCCCCCTCTGATTCCCAGCCTCTGATTCCCCATATCTGATTTCACGCCTCTGATTCCCCATATCTGATTCCCCGCATCTATTTCCCCATATCTGCTTCGCCGCCTCTGATTCCCCAACTCTGATTCCCCGCCTCTGATTCCCCAGCTCTGATTTCCCGCCTCTGATTTCCGGCATCCGATTCCCTGCCTCTGATTCCCCGCCTCTTATTCCCCATCTCTGATACCCCGCCTCTGATTCCCCGTGTCTGATTCCCTGCCTCTGATTCCCCGCCTCTGATTCCCCGCGTCTGATTCCCTGCCACTGATTCCCTGCCCCTGATTCCCCACCTCTGATTCCCCATATCTGATTCCCCGCCTCTGTTTCCCCGCCTCTGATTCCCCGCCTCTGTTTCCCCATATCTGATTCCCCGCCTCTGATTCCCCAACTCTGATTCCCCTCCTCTAATTCGCCAGCTATGATTCCCCGCCTCTGATTCCCTGCATCTGATTCCCTGCCTCTGATTCCCAGCCTCTGATTCCCCTTCTCTGATTCACCACCTCTGAATCCCCACCTCTGATTCCCCATCTCTGATTCCGCACATACGATTCCCTGCCTCTGATTCCCCGCCTCTGATTCCCCGCCTCTGATTCGCAACCTCTATTTCCCCACCTCTGATTCCCCATATCTGAATCCCGGCCTCTGTTTCCCCATATCTGATTCCCTTCCTCTGATTCCCCAACTCTGATACCCCGCCTCTGATTCCCCAGCTCTGATTCCCCGCCTTTTATTCCCGGCCTCTGATTCCCTGCCACTGATTCCCCGACCTTGATTCCCCACCTCTGATTCCCCATATCTGATTCCCCGCCTCTGTTTCCCCAGCTCTGATTCCCCACCTCTGATTCCCCAGCTCTGATTCCCTGCCACTGATTCCCCACCCATGATTCCCCACCTCTGATTCCCCATATCTGATTCCCCGCCTCTGTTTCGCCAGCTCTGATTCCCTGCCTCTGATTCCCTGCCCTGATTCCCCATCTCTGTTTCACCGCCTTTGATTCGCCACCTCTGATTCCCCATATCTGATTCCCCGCCTCTGTTTCCCCGCCTCTGATTCCCTGCCTCTGATTCCCAACCTCTGATTCCACACCTCTGATTCCCCATATCTGATTCCCCGCCTCTATTTCCCCATATCTGATTCCCCGCCTCTGATTCCCCATATCTGATTCCCCGCCTCTGATTCCCCATATCTGATTCCCCGCCTTATTTTCCCCATATCTGCTTCGCCGCCTCTGATTCCCCAACTCTGATTCCCCTCCTCTGATTCGCCAGCTCTGATTTCCCGCCTCTGATTTCCGGCATCCGATTCCCTGCCTCTGATTCCCCGCCTCTGATTCCCCATCTCTGATTCCCCGCCTCTGATTCCCCGTGTCTGATTCCCTGCCTCTGATTCCCCGCCTCTGATTCCCCGCGTCTGATTCCCTGCCACTGATTCCCTGCCCCTGATTCCCCACCTCTGATTCCCCATATCTGATTCCCCGCCTCTGTTTCCCCGCATCTGATTCCCCGCCTCTGTTTCCCCATATCTGATTCCCCGCCTCTGATTCCCCAACTCTGATTCCCCTCCTCTAATTCGCCAGCTATGATTCCCCGCCTCTGATTCCCTGCGTCTGTTTCCCTGCCTCTGATTCCCTGCCTCTGATTCCCCTTCTCTGATTCACCACCTCTGAATCCCCACCTCTGATTCCCCATCTCTGATTCCGCACATCCGATTCCCTGCCTCTGATTCCCCGCCTCTGATTCCCCGCCTCTGATTCCCTGCCTCTGATTCGCAACCTCTAATTCCACACCTCTGATTCCCCATGTCTGATTCCCCGCCTCTGTTTCCCTGCCTATGATTCCCGGCCTCTGTTTCCCCATATCTGATTCCCCTCCTCTGATTCCCCAACTCTGATTCCCCACCTCTGATTCCCCAGCTCTGATTCCCCGCCTTTTATTCCCGGCCTCTGATTCCCTGCCACTGATTCCCCGCCCCTGATTCCCCACCTCTGATTCCCCATATCTGATTCTCCGCCTCTGTTTCCCCAGCTCTGATACCCCACCTCTGATTCCCCAGCTCTGATTCCCTGCCACTGATTCCCCGCCCCTGATTCCCCACCTCTGATTCCCCATATCTGATTCCCCGCCTCTGTTTCCCCAGCTCTGATTCCCTGCCTCTGATTCCCTGCCCTGATTCCCCATCTCTGTTTCACCGCCTATGATTCGCCACCTCTGATTCCCCATATCTGATTCCCCGCCTCTGCTTCCCCGCCTCTGATTCCCTGCCTCTGATTCCCAACCTCTGATTCCCCATATCTGATTCCCCGCCTCTATTTCCCCATATCTGATTCCCCGCCTCTGATTCCCCAACTCTGATTCCCCGCCTCTGATTCCCCAGCTCTGATTCCCCGCCTCTGATTCCCGGCGTCCGATTCCCTGCCTCTGATTCCCCGCCTCTGATTCCCCATCTATGATTCCCCGCCTCTGATTCCCCGTGTCTGATTCCCTGCCTCTGATTCCCCGCCTCTGATTCCCCGCCTCTGATTCCGTGCCACTGATTCCCTGCCCCTGATTCCCCACCTCTGATTCCCCATATCTGATTCACCGCCTCTGTTTCCCCGCCTCTGATTCCCCGCCTCTGATTCCCCATATCTGAATCCCTGCTTCTGATTCCCCAACTCTGATTCCCCGCCTCTGATTCCCCAGCTCTGAATCCCCGCCTCTGATTCCCCGCCTCTGATTCTCCATATCTCATTCCCCGCCTCTGAATCACCATCTCTGATTCCCGGACTCTGATTCCCCACCTCTGATTCCCGGCCTCTTATTCCCAGCATTTGATTTCCGGCCTCTGATTCCCGGCCTTTGATTCCCCGCTTCTGATTCTGATTCCCTGCCTCTGATTCCCCATCTCTGATTCCGCACATCTGATTCCCTGCCTCTGATTCCCCACCTCTGATTCCCCATATCTGATTCCCCGCCTCTGTTTCCCCGCCTCTGATTCCCCGCCTCTGTTTCCCCATATCTAATTCCCCACCTCTGATGCCCCAACTCTGATTCCCCGCCTCTGATTCCCCAGCTCTGATTCCCCGCCTCTGATTCCCCGCATCTGATTCCCCATGTCTGATTCCCCGCCTCTGTTTCCCCGCCTCTGATTCCCCGCCTCTGTTTTCCCATATCTGATTCCCCGCCTCTGATTCCCCAGCTCTGATTCCCTGCCTCTGATTCCCCGCATTCTATTCCCTGCCTCTGATTCCCCATCTCTGATTCACCACCTCTGATTCCCCACCTCTGATTCCCCATATCTAATTCCCCGCCTCTGTTTGCCCGCCTCTGATTCCCCGCCTCTGTTTCCCCATATCTGATTCCCCGCCTCTGAATCCCCAACTCTGATTCCCTGCCTCTGATTCACCAGCTCTGATTCCCCGCCTTTGAATCCCCCCGTCTGATTCCCAGCCTCTGAATCCCCGTGTCTGATTTCCTGCCTCTGATTCCCCGCCTCTGATTCCCCATCTCTGATTCACCGCTTCTGATTCCCCACCTCTGATTCCCCATTTCTGATTCCGCACATCCGATTCCCTGCCTCTGATTCCCCGACTCTGATTCCTCACCTCTGATTCCCCAGCTCTGATTCCCCGCCTCTGATTCCCAGCGTCTGATTCCCTGCCTCTGATTCCCCGCCTCTGATTCCCCATCTCTGATTCCCCACCTCTGATTCCCCGTGTCTGATTCCCTGCCTCTGATTCCCCGCCTCTGATTCCCATCCTCTGATTCCCTGCCACTGATTCCCCGCCCCTGATTCCCCGCCTCTGATTCCCCGCCTCTGATTCCCTGCCACTGATTCCCCGCCCCTGATTCCCAGCCTCTGATTCCCCATATCTGATTCCCTGCCTCTGATGCCCAATATCTGATTCCCCGCCTCTATTTCCCCATATCTGCTTCGCCGCCTCTGATTCCCCAACTCTGATTCCCCGCCTCTGATTCCCCAGCTCTGATTTCCCGCCTCTGATTCCCGGCATCCGATTCCCTGCCTCTGATTCCCCGCCTCTGATTCCCCATCACTGATTCCCCGCCTCTGATTCCCCGTGTCTGATTCCCTGCCTCTGATTCCCCGCCTCTGATTCCCCGCATCTGATTCCCTGCCACTGATTCCCTGCCCCTGATTCCCCACCTCTGATTCCCCATATCTGATTCCCCTCCTCTGTTTCCCCGCCTCTGATTCCCTGCCTCTTATTCCCCATATCTGATTCCCCGCCTCTGATTCCCCAACTCTGATTCCCCGCCTCTGATTCCCCAGCTCTGAATCCCCGCCTCTGATTCCCCGCGTCTGATTCCCTGCCTCTGATTCCCCGCCTCTGATTCCCCATCTGTGATTCACAATCTCTGATGCCCCACCTCTGATTCCCCATATCTGATTCCCCACCTCTGTTTCCCCGCCTCTGATTCCCAGCCTCTGATTCCCCATATCTGATTCCCCGCCTCTGATTGCCCACCTCTGATTCCCCGTGTCTGATTCCCTGCCTCTGATTCACCGCCTCTGATTCCCCATCTCTGATTCACTACCTTTGATTCCCGGCCTCTGATTCCCCATCTCTGATTCCGCACATCCGATTCCCTGCCTATGATTCCCCACCTCTGATTCCCCGCCTCTGATTCCCCATATCTGATTCCCTGCCTCTGTTTCCCCGCCTCTGATTCCCCATATGTGATTCCCCACCTCTGTTTCCCCGCCTCTGATTCCCCGCCTCTGTTTCCCCATCTCTGATTCACCGCCAATGATTCGCCACCTCTGATTCCCCATATCTGATTCCCCACCTCTGTTTCCCTGCCCCTGATTCCCCAACTCTGATTCCCCGCCTCTGATTCCCCAGCTCTGAATCCACGCCTCTGATTCCCCGCATCTGATTCCCTGCCTCTGATTCCCCGCCTTGATTCCCTATCTCTGATTCACAACCTCTGATTCCCCACCTCTTATTCCCCATATCTGATTCCCCGCCTCTGTTTCCCCATATCTGATTCCCCGGCTCTGATTGCCCACCTCTATTCCCCGCCTCTGATTCGCCAGCTCTGATTCGCCTCCTCTGATTCCCCGCATCTGATTCCCTGCCTCTGATTCCGCGCCTCTGATTCCCCATCTCTGATTCACCGCCTTTGATTCGCCACCTCTGATTCCCCATATCTGATTCACCACCTCTGTTTCCCCGCCTCTGATTCCCCGCCTCTGATTCCCCGCCTCTGATTCTCCATATCTCATTCCCCGCCTCTGAATCCCCATCTCTGATTCCCGGACACTGATTCCCCACCTCTGATTCCCGGCCTCTTATTCCCAGCATCTGATTCCCGGTCTCTGATTCCCGGCCTCTGATTCCCCGCTTCTGATTCTGATTCCGTGCCTCTGATTCCCCATCTCTGATTCCGCACATCTGATTCCCTGCCTCTGATTCCCCACCTCTGATTCCCCATATCTGATTCCCCGCCTCTGTTTCCCCGCCTCTGATTCCCCGCCTCTGTTTCCCCATATCTAATTCCCCACCTCTGATGCCCCAACTCTGATTCCCCGCCTCTGATTCCCCAGCTCTGATTCCCCACCTCTGATTCTCCGCATCCGATTCCCCATGTCTGATTCCCCGCCTCTGTTTCCCCGCCTCTGATTCCCCGCTTCTGTTTTCCCATATCTGATTCCCCGCCTCTGATTCCCCAGCTCTGATTCCCTGCCTCTGATTCCCCGCGTTCTATTCCCTGCCTCTGATTCCCCGCCTGTGATTCCCCATCTCTGATTCACCACCTCTGATTCCCCACCTCTGATTCCCCATATCTAATTCCCCGCCTCTGTTTGCCCGCCTCTGATTCCCCGCCTCTGTTTCCCCATATCTGATTCCCTGCCTCTGAATCCCCAACTCTGATTCCCTGCCTCTGATTCACCAGCTCTGATTCCCCGCCTTTGATTCCCCATCTCTGATTCACCGCCTCTGATTCCCCACCTCTGATTCCCCGCGTCTGATTCCCTGCCTCTGATTCCCCGCCTCTGATTCCCCAGCTCTGATTCCCCGCCTCTGATTCCCCAGCTCTGATTCCCCGCCTCTGATTCCCCGCGTCTGATTCCCTGCCTCTGATTCCCCGCCTCTGATTCCCCATCTCTGATTCCCCAGCTCTGATTCCCCGTGTCTGATTCCCTGCCTCTGAATCCCCGCCTCTGATTACCCGCCTCTGATTCCCTGCCACTCATTCCCCGCCCCTGATTCCCCACCTCTGATTCCCCATATCTTATTCCCCGCCTCTGTTTCCCCCCCTCTGATTCCCAGCCTCTGATTCCCCATATCTGATTCCCCGCCTCTGATTCCCCATATCTGATTCCCCGCCTCATTTTCCCCATATCTGCTTCGCCGCCTCTGATTCCCCAACTCTGATTCCCCGCCTCTGAATCCCCAGCTCTGATTTCCCGCCTCTGATTTCCGGCATCCGATTCCCTGCCTCTGATTCCCCGCCTCTGATTCCCCATCTCTGATTCCCCGCCTCTGATTCCCCGTGTCTGATTCCCTGCCTCTGATTCCCCGCCTCTGATTCCCCGCGTCTGATTCCCTGCCACTGATTCCCTGCCCCTGATTCCCCACCTCTGATTTCCCATATCTGATTCCCCGCCTCTGTTTCCCCGCCTCTGATTCCCCGCCTCTGTTTCCCCATATCTGATTCCCCGCCTCTGATTCCCCAACTCTGATTCCCCTCCTCTAATTCGCCAGCTATGATTCCCCGCCTCTGATTTCCTGCATCTGATTCCCTGCCTCTGATTCCCCGCCTCTGATTCCCCTTCTCTGATTCACCACCTCTGAATCCCCACCTCTGATTCCCCATCTCTGATTCCGCACATCCGATTCCCTGCCTCTGATTCCCCGCCTCTGATTCCCCGCCTCTGATTCCCTGCCTCTGATTCGCAACCTCTAATTCCCCACCTCTGATTCCCCATATCTGATTCCCCGCCTCTGTTTCCCTGCCTCTGATTCCCGGCCTCTGTTTCCCCATATCTGATTCCCCTCCTCTGATTCCCCAACTCTGATTCCCCGCCTCTGATTCCCCAGCTCTGATTCCCCGCCTTTTATTCCCGGCCTCTGATTCCCTGCCACTGATTCCCCGCCCCTGATTCCCCAACTCTGATTCCCCATATCTGATTCCCCGCCTCTGTTTCCCCAGCTCTGATTCCCCACCTCTGATTCCCCAGCTCTGATTCCCTGCCACTGATTCCCCGCCCCTGATTCCCCACCTCTGATTCCCCATATCTGATTCCCCGCCTCTGTTTCCCCAGCTCTGATTCCCTGCCTCTGATTCCCTGCCCTGATTCCCCATCTCTGTTTCACCGCCTTTGATTCGCAACCTCTGATTCACCATATCTGATTCCCCGCCTCTGTTTCCCCGCCTCTGATTCCCTGCCTCTGATTCCCAACCTCTGATTCCACACCTCTGATTCCCCATATCTGATTCCCCGACTCTATTTCCCCATATCTGATTCCCCGCCTCTGATTCCCCAACTCTGATTCCCCGCCTCTGATTCCCCAGCTCTGATTCCCCGCCTCTGATTCCCGGCGTCCGATTCCCTGCCTCTGATTCCCAGCCTCTGATTCCCCATCTCAGATTCCCCGCCTCTGATTCACCGTGTCTGATTCCCTTACTCTGATTCCCCGCCTCTGATTCCCCCCCTCTGATTCCCTGCCACTGATTCCCTGCCCCTGATTCCCCACTTCTGATTCCCCATATCTGATTCCCCGCCTGTATCCCCGCCTCTGATTCCCCGCCTCTGATTCCCCATATCTGATTCCCTGCCTCTGATTCCCCAACTCTGATTCCCCGCCTCTGATTCCCCATATCTTATTCCCAGCCTCTGTTTCCCCCCCTCTGATTCCCAGCCTCTGATTCCCCATATCTGATTCCCCGCCTTTGATTCCCCATATCAGATTCCCCGCCTCATTTTCCCCATATCTGCTTCGCCGCCTCTGATTCCCCAACTCTGATTCCCCTCCTCTGATTCCCCAGCTCTGATTTCCCGCCTCTGAATTGCGGCATCCGATTCCCCGCCTCTGATTCCCCGCGTCTGATTCCCTGCCACTGATTCCCTGCCCCGGATTCCCCACCTCTGATTCCCCATATCTGATTCCCCGCCTCTGTTTCCCCGCCTCTGATTCCCCGCCTCTGTTTCCCCATATCTGATTCCCCGCCTCTGATTCCCCAACTCTGATTCCCCTCCTCTAATTCGCCAGCTATGATTCCCCGCCTTTGATTCCCTGCGTCTGATTCCCTGCCTCTGATTCCCCGCCTCTGATATCCCTTTTCTGATTCACCACCTCTGAATCCCAACCTCTGATTCCCCATCTCTTATTCCGCAAATCCGATTCCCTGCCTCTGATTCCCCGCCTCTGATTCCCCGCCTCTGATTCCCTGCCTCTGATTCGCAACCTCTAACTCCCCACCTCTGATTCCCCATATCTGATTCCCCGCCTCTGTTTCCCTGCCTCTGATTCCCGGCCTCTGTTTCCCCATATCTGATTCCCCTCCTCTGATTCCCCAACTCTGATTCCCCGCCTCTGATTCCCCAGCTCTGATTCCCCGCCTTTTATTCCCGGCATCTGATTCCCTGCCACTGATTCCCCGCCCCTGATTTCCCACCTCTGATTCCCCATATCTGATTCCCTGCCTCTGTTTCCCCAGCTCTGATTCCCCACCTCTGATTCCCCAGCTCTGATTCCCTGCCACTGATTCCCCGCCCCTGATTCCCCACCTCTGATTCCCCATATCTGATTCCCCCCTTCTGTTTCCCCAGCTCTGATTCCCTGCCTCTGATTCCCTGCCCTGATTCCCCATCTCTGTTTCACCGCCTTTGATTCGCCACCTCTGATTCCCCATATCTGATTCCCCGCCTCTGTTTCCCCGCCTCTGATTCCCTGCCTCTGATTCCCAACCTCTGATTCCACACCTCTGATTCCCCATATCTGATTCCCCGCCTCTATTTCCCCATATCTGATTCCCCAACTCTGATTCCCTGCCTCTGATTCCCCAGCTCTGATTCCCCGCCTCAGATTCCCGACGTCCGATTCCCTGCCTCTGATTCCCCGCCTCTGATTCCCCATCTCTGATTCCCCGCCTCTGATTCCCCGTGTCTGATTCCCTGCCTCTGATTCCCCGCCTCTGATTCCCCGCCTCTGATTCCCTGCCACTGATTCCCTGCCCCTGATTCCCCACATCTGATTCCCCATATCTGATTCCCCGCCTCTGTTTCCCCACATCTGATTCCCCGCCTCTGATTCCCCATATCTGATTCCCTGCCTCTGATTCCCCAACTCTGATTCCCCGCCTCTGATTCCCCAGCTCTGAATCCCCGCCTCTGATTCCCCGCCTCTGATTCTCCATATCTCATTCCCCGCCTCTGAATCCCCATCTCTGATTCCCGGACTCTGATTCCCCACCTCTGATTCCCGGGCTCTTATTCCCAGCATTTGATTCCGGCCTCTGATTCCCGGCCTTTGATTCCCCGCTTCTGATTCTGATTCCCTGCCTCTGATTCCCCATCTCTGATTCCGCACATCTGATTCCCTGCCTCTGATTCCCCACCTCTGATTCCCCATATCTGATTCCCCACCTCTGTTTCCCCGCCTCTGATTCCCCGCCTCTGTTTCCCCATATCTAATTCCCCACCTCTGATGCCCCAACTCTGATTCCCCGCCTCTGATTCCCCAGCTCTGATTCCCCGCCTATGATTCCCCGCATCTGATTCCCCATGTCTGATTCCCCGCCTCTGTTTCCCCGCCTCTGATTCCCCGCCTCTGTTTCCCCATATCTGATTCCCCGCCTCTGTTTCCCCCCCTCTGATTCCCAGCCTCTGATTCCCCATATCTGATTCCCCGCCTCTGATTCCCCATCTCTGATTCCCCGCCTCATTTTCCCCATATCTGCTTCGCCGCCTCTGATTCCCCAACTCTGATTCCCCGCCTCTGATTCCCCAGCTCTGATTTCCCGCCTCTGATTTCCGGCATCCGATTCCCTGCCTCTGATTCCCCGCCTCTGATTCCCCATCTCTGATTCCCCGCCTCTGATTCCCCGTGTCTGATTCCCTGCCTCTGATTCCCCGCCTCTGATTCCCCGCGTCTGATTCCCTGCCACTGATTCCCTGCCCCTGATTCCCCACCTCTGATTCCCCATATCTGATTGCCCGCCTCTGTTTCACCGCCTCTGATTCCCCGCCTCTCTTTCCCCATATCTGATTCCCCGCCTCTGATTCCCCAACTCTGATTCCCCTCCTCTAATTCGCCAGCTATGATTCCCCGCCTCTGATTCCCTGCATCTGATTCCCTGCCTCTGATTCCCCGCCTCTGATTCCCCTTCTCTGATTCACCACCTCTGAATCCCCACCTCTGATTCCCCATCTCTGATTCCGCACATCCGATTCCCTGCCTCTGATTCCCCGCCTCTGATTCCCCGCCTCTGATTCCCTGCCTCTGATTCGCAACCTCTAATTCCCCACCTCTGATTCCCCAAATCTGATTCCCCGCCTCTGTTTCCCTGCCTCTGATTCCCGGCCTCTGTTTCCCCATATCTGATTCCCCTCCTCTGATTCCCCAACTCTGATTCCCCGCCTCTGATTCCCCAGCTCTGATTCCCCGCCTTTTATTCCCGGCCTCTGATTCCCTGCCACTGATTCCCCGCCCCTGATTCCCCACCTCTGATTCCCCATATCTGATTCCCCGCCTCTGTTTCCCCAGCTCTGATTCCCCACCTCGGATTCCCCAGCTCTGATTCCCTGCCACTAATTCCCCGCCCCTGATTCCCCACCTCTGATTCCCCATATCTGATTCCCCGCCTCTGTTTCCCCAGCTCTGATTCCCTGCCTCTGATTCCCCATATCTGATTCCCCGCCTCTGATTCCCCAACTCTGATTCCCTGCCTCTGATTCCCCAGCTCTGATTCCCCGCCTCTGATTCCCGACGTCCGATTCCCTGCCTCTGATTCCCCGCCTCTGATTCCCCATCTCTGATTCCCCGCCTCTGATTCCCCGTGTCTGATTCCCTGCCTCTGATTCCCCGCCTCTGATTCCCCGCCTCTGATTCCCTGCCACTGATTCCCTGCCCCTGATTCCCCACTTCTGATTCCCCATATCTGATTCCCCGCCTCTGTTTCCCCACCTCTGATTCCCCGCCTCTGATTCCCCATATCTGATTCCCTGCCTCTGATTCCCCAACTCTGATTCCCCGCCTCTGATTCCCCAGCTCTGAATCCCCGCCTCTGATTCCCCGCCTCTGATTCTCCATATCTCATTCCCCGCCTCTGAATCCCCATCTCTGATTCCCGGACTCTGATTCCCCACCTCTGATTCCCGGCCTCTTATTCCCAGCATTTGATTCCGGCCTCTGATTCCCGGCCTTTGATTCCCCGCTTCTGATTCTGATTCCCTGCCTCTGATTCCCCATCTCTGATTCCGCACATCTGATTCCCTGCCTCTGATTCCCCACCTCTGATTCCCCATATCTGATTCCCCGCCTCTGTTTCCCCGCCTCTGATTCCCCGCCTCTGTTTCCCCATATCTAATTCCCCACCTCTGATGCCCCAACTCTGATTCCCCGCCTCTGATTCCCCAGCTCTGATTCCCCGCCTCTGATTCCCCGCATCTGATTCCCCATGTCTGATTCCCCGCCTCTGTTTCCCCGCCTCTGATTCCCCGCCTCTGTTTCCCCATATCTGATTCCCCGCCTCTGTTTCCCCCCCCTCTGATTCCCAGCCTCTGATTCCCCATATCTGATTCCCGCCTCTGATTCCCCATCTCTGATTCCCCGCCTCATTTTCCCCATATCTGCTTCGCCGCCTCTGATTCCCCAACTCTGATTCCCCGCCTCTGATTCCCCAGCTCTGATTTCCCGCCTCTGTTTTCCAGCATCCGATTCCCTGCCTCTGATTCCCCGCCTCTGATTCCCCATCTCTGATTCCCCGCCTCTGATTCCCCGTGTCTGATTCCCTGCCTCTGATTCCCCGCCTCTGATTCCCCGCGTCTGAGTCCCTGCCACTGATTCCCTGCCCCTGATTCCCCACCTCTGATTCCCCATATCTGATTCCCCGCCTCTGTTTCACCGCCTCTGATTCCCCGCCTCTCTTTCCCCATATCTGATTCCCCGCCTCTGATTCCCCAACTCTGATTCCCCTCCTCTAATTCGCCAGCTATGATTCCCCGCCTCTGATTCCCTGCATCTGATTCCCTGCCTCTGATTCCTCGCCTCTGATTCCCCTTCTCTGATTCACCACCTCTGAATCCCCACCTCTGATTCCCCATCTCTGATTCCGCACATCCGATTCCCTGCCTCTGATTCCCCGCCTCTGATTCCCCGCCTCTGATTCCCTGCCTCTGATTCGCAACCTCTAATTCCCCACCTCTGATTCCCCAAATCTGATTCCCCGCCTCTGTTTCCCTGCCTCTGATTCCCGGCCTCTGTTTCCCCATATCTGATTCCCCTCCTCTGATTCCCCAACTCTGATTCCCCGCCTCTGATTCCCCAGCTCTGATTCCCCGCCTTTTATTCCCGGCCTCTGATTCCCTGCCACTGATTCCCCGCCCCTGATTCCCCACCTCTGATTCCCCATATCTGATTCCCCGCCTCTGTTTCCCCAGCTCTGATTCCCCACCTCGGATTCCCCAGCTCTGATTCCCTGCCACTGATTCCCCGCCCCTGATTCCCCACCTCTGATTCCCCATATCTGATTCCCCGCCTCTGTTTCCCCAGCTCTGATTCCCTGCCTCTGATTCCCTGCCCTGATTCCCCATCTCTGTTTCACCGCCTTTGTTTCGCCACCTCTGATTCCCCATATCTGATTCCCCGCCTCTGTTTCCCCGCCTCTGATTCCCTGCCTCTGATTCCCAACCTCTGATTCCACACCTCTGATTCCCCATATCTGATTCGCCGCCTCTATTTCCCCATATCTCATTCCCCGCCTCTGATTCCCCAACTCTGATTCCCCGCCTCTGATTCCCCAGCTCTGATTCCCCGCCTCTGATTCCCGGCGTCCGATTCCCTGCCTCTGATTCCCCGCCTCTGATTCCCCATCTCTGATTCCCCGCCTCTGATTCCCCGTGTCTGATTCCCTGCCTCTGATTCCCCGCCTCTGATTCCCCGCCTCTGATTCCCTGCCACTGATTCCCTGCCCCTGATTCCCCACTTCTGATTCCCCATATCTGATTTCCCGCCTGTTTCCCCGCCTCTGATTCCCCGCCTCTGATTTCCCATATCTGATTCCCTGCCTCTGATTCCCCAACTGTGATTCCCCGCCTCTGATTCCCCAGCTCTTAATCCCCGCCTCTGATTCCCCGCGTCTGATTCCCTGCCTCTGATTCCCCGCCTTGATTCCCCATCTCTGATTCACAACCTTTGATTCCCCACCTCTGATTCCCCATATCTGATTCCCCGCATCTGTTTCCCCGCCTCTGATTCCCCGCCTCTGATTCCCCATATCTGATTCCCCGGCTCTGATTGCCCACCTCTGATTCCCCGCCTCTGATTCGCCAGCTCTGATTCCCCGCCTCTGATTCCCCGCATCTGATTCCCTGCCTCTGATTCCCCGCCTCTGATTCCCCATCTCTGATTCACCGCCTTTGATTCGCCACCTCTGATTCCCCATATCTGATTCCCCACCTCTGTTTCGCCGCCTCTGATTCCCTGCCACTGATTCCCAGACCCTGACTCCCCACCTCTGATTCCCCATATCTTATTCCCCGCCTCTGTTTCCCCCCCCCTCTGATTCCCAGCCTCTGATTCCCCATATCTGATTCCCCGCCTCTGATTCCCCATATCTGATTCCCCGCCTTATTTTCCCCATATCTGCTTCGCCGCCTCTGATTCCCCAACTCTGATTCCCCTCCTCTGATTCCCCGCCTCTGATTCCCCGTGTCTGATTCCCTGCCTCTGATTCCCCGCCTCTGATTCCCCGCGTCTGATTCCCTGCCACTGATTCCCTGCCCCTGATTCCCCACCTCTGATTTCCCATATCTGATTCCCCGCCTCTGTTTCCCCGCCTCTGATTCCCCGCCTCTGTTTCCCCACCTCTGATTCCCCGCCTCTGATTCCCCAACTCTGATTCCCCTCCTCTAATTCGCCAGCTATGATTCCCCGCCTCTGATTCCCTGCCTCTGATTCCCCGCCTCTGATTCCCCGCCTCTGAATCCCTGCCTCTGATTCGCAACCTCTAATTCCCCACCTCTGATTCCCCATATCTGATTCCCCGCCTCTGTTTCCCTGCCTCTGATTCCCGGCCTCTGTTTCCCCATATCTGATTCCACTCCTCTGATTCCCCAACTCTGATTCCCCGCCTCTGATTCCCCAGCTCTGATTCCCCGCCTTTTATTCCCGGCCTCTGATTCCCTGCCACTGATTCCCCGCCCCTGATTCCCCACCTCTGATTCCCCATATCTGATTCTCCGCCTCTGTTTCCCCAGCTCTGATTCCCCACCTCTGATTCCCCAGCTCTGATTCCCTGCCACTGATTCCCCGCCCCTGATTCCCCACCTCTGATTCCCCATATCTGATTCCCCGCCTCTGTTTCCCCGCCTCTGATTCCCTGCCTCTGATTCCCAACCTCTGATTCCCCATATCTGATTCCCCGCCTCTATTTCCCCATATCTGATTCCCCGCCTCTGAATCCCCAACTCTGATTCCCCGCCTCTGATTCCCCAGCTCTGATTCCCCGCCTCTGATTCCCGGCGTCCGATTCCCTGCCTCTGATTCCCCGCCTCTGATTCCCCATCTATGATTCCCCGCCTCTGATTCCCCGTGTCTGATTCCCTGCCTCTGATTCCCCGCCTCTGATTCCCCGCCTCTGATTCCCTGCCACTGATTCCCTGCCCCTGATTCCCCACTTCTGATTCCCCATATCTGATTCCCCGCCTCTGTTTCCCCGCTTCTGATTCCCCGCCTCTGATTCCCCATATCTGAATCCCTGCCTCTGATTCCCCAACTCTGATTCCCCGCCTCTGATTCCCCAGCTCTGAATCCCCGCCTCTGATTCCTCGGCTCTGATTCTCCATATCTCATTCCCCGCCTCTGAATCCCCATCTCTGATTCCCGGACTCTGATTCCCCACCTCTGATTCCCGGCCTCTTATTCCCAGCATTTGATTCCCGGCCTCTGATTCCCGGCCTTTGATTCCTCGCTTCTGATTCTGATTCCCTGCCTCTGATTCCCCATCTCTGATTCCGCACATCTGATTCCCTGCCTCTGATTCCCCACCTCTGATTCCCCATATCTGATTCCCCACCTCTGTTTCCCCGCCTCTGATTCCCCGCCTCTGTTTCCCCATATCTAATTCCCCACCTCTGATGCCACAACTCTGATTCCCCGCCTCTGATTCCCCAGCTCTGATTCCCCGCCTCTGATTCCCCGCATCTGATTCCCCGCCTCTGTTTCCCCGCCTCTGATTCCCCGCCTCTGTTTCCCCATATCTGATTCCCCGCCTCTGATTCCCCAGCTCTGATTCCCTGCCTCTGATTCCCCGCGTTCTATTCCCTGCCTTTGATTCCCCATCTCTGATTCACCACCTCTGATTCCCCACCTCTTATTCCCCATATCTAATTCCCCGCCTCAGTTTGCCCGCCTCTGATTCCCCGCCTCTGTTTCCCCATATCTGATTCCCCGCCTCTGAATCCCCAACTCTGATTCCCTGCCTCTGATTCACCAGCTCTGATTCCCCGCCTTTGATTCCACCCGTCTGATTCCCAGCCTCTGAAACCCCGTGTCTGATTTCCTGCCTCTGATTCCCAGCCTCTGATTCCCCATCTCTGATTCACCGCCTCTGATTCCCCACCTCTGATTCCCCATTTCTGATTCCGCACATCCGATTCCCTGCCTCTGATTCCCCGACTCTGATTCCCCACCTCTGATTCCCCAGCTCTGATTCCCCGCCTCTGATTCCCCGCGTCTGTTCCCTGCCTCTGATTCCCCGCCTCTGATTCCCCATCTCTGATTCCCCACCTCTGATTCCCCGTGTCTGATTCCCAACCTCTGATTCCCCGCCTCTGATTCCCTGCCAATGATTCCCCGCCCCTGATTCCCCGCCTCTGATTCCCCGCCTCTGATTCCCTGCCACTGATTCCCCGCCCCTGATTCCCAGCCTCTGATTCCCCATATCTGATTCCCTGCCTCTGATTCCCCATATCTGATTCCCCGCCTCTATTTCCCCATATCTGCTTCGCCGCCTCTGATTCCCCAACTCTGATTCCCCGCCTCTGATTCCCCAGCTCTGATTTCCCGCCTCTGATTCCCGGCATCCGATTCCCTGCCTCTGATTCCCCGCCTCTGATTCCCCATCTCTGATTCCCCGCCTCTGATTCCCCGTGTCTGATTCCCTGCCTCTGATTCCCCGCCTCTGATTCCCCGCATCTGATTCCCTGCCACTTATTCCCTGCCTCTGATTCCCCACCTCTGATTCCCCATATCTGATTCCCCGCCTCTGTTTTCCCGCCTCTGATTCCCTGCCTCTTATTCCCCATATCTGATTCCCCGCCTCTGATTCCCCAACTCTGATTCCACCGCCTCTGATTCCCCAGCTCTGAATCCCCGCCTCTGATTCCCCGCGTCTGATTCCCTGCCTCTGATTCCCCGCCTCTGATTCCCCATCTGTGATTCACAATCTCTGATGCCCCACCTCTGATTCCCCATATCTGATTCCCCGTCTCTGTTTCCCCGCCTCTGATTCCCAGCCTCTGATTCCCCATATCTGATTCCCCGCCTCTGATTGCCCACCTCTGATTCCCCGCGTCTGATTCCCTGCCTCTGATTCACCGCCTCTGATTCCCCATCTCTGATTCACTACCTCTGATTCCCGGCCTCTGATTCCCCATCTCTGATTCCGCACATCCGATTCCCTGCCTATGATTCCCCACCTCTGATTCCCCGCCTCTGATTCCCCATATCTGATTCCCTGCCTCTGTTTCCCCGCCTCTGGTTCCCCATATGTGATTCCCCACCTCTGTTTCCCCGCCTCTGATTCCCCGCCTATGTTTCCCATCTCTGATTCACCGCCTGTGATTCGCCACCTCTGATTCCCCATATCTGATTCCCCACCTCTGTTTCCCCGCCTCTGATTCCCCGCCTCTGATTCTCCATATCTCATTCCCCGCCTCTGAATCCCCATCTCTGATTCCCGAACTCTGATTCCCCACCTCTGATTCCCGGCCTCTTATTCCCAGCATCTGATTCCCCATCTCTGATTCCGCACATCTGATTCCCTGCCTCTGATTCCCCACCTCTGATTCCCCATATCTGATTCCCCGCCTCTGTTTCCCTGCCTCTGATTCCCCGCCTCTGTTTCCCCATATCTAATTCCCCACCTCTGATGCCCCAACTCTGATTCCCCGCCTCTGATTCCCCAGCTCTGATTCCCCACCTCTGATTCCCCGCATCCGATTCCCCATGTCTGATTCCCCGCCTCTGTTTCCCCGCCTCTGATTCCCCGCCTCTGTTTCCCCATATCTGATTCCCCGCCTCTGATTCCCCAGCTCTGATTCCCTGCCTTTGATTCCCCGCGTTCTATTCCCTGCCTCTGATTCCCCGCCTGTGATTCCCCATCTCTGATTCACCACCTCTGATTCCCCACCTCTGATTCCCCATATCTAATTCCCCGCCTCTGTTTGCCCGCCTCTGATTCCCCGCCTCTGTTTCCCCATATCTGATTCCCCGCATCTGAATCACCAACTCTGATTCCCTGCCTCTGATTCACCGCCTCTTGATTACCCATCTCTGATTCACCGCCTCTGATTCCCCACCTCTGATTCCCCATCTCTGATTCCGCACATCCGATTCCCTTCCTCTTATTCCCCGACTCTGATTGCCCACCTCTGATTCCCCAGCTCTGATTCCCCGCCTCTGATTCCCCGCGTCTGATTCCCTGCCTCTGATTCCCCGCCTCTGATTCCCATCTCTGATTCCCCACCTCTGATTCCCCCTGTCTGATTCCCTGCCTCTGAATCCCCGCCTCTGATTCCCCGCCTCTGATTCCCTGCCACTGATTACCCGCTCCTGATTCCCCACCTCTGATTCTGCATATCTTATTCCCCGCCTCTGTTTCCCCCCTCTGATTCCCAGCCTCTGATTCCCCATATCTGATTCCACGCCTCTGATTCCCCATATCTGATTCCCTGCATCTATTTCCCCATATCTGCTTCGCCGCCTCTGATTCCCCAACTCTGATTCCCCGCCTCTGATTCCCCAGCTCTGATTTCCCGCCTCTGATTTCCGGCATCCGATTCCCTGCCTCTGATTCCCCGCCTCTTATTCCCCATCTCTGATACCCCGCCTCTGATTCCCCGTGTCTGATTCCCTGCCTCTGATTCCCCGCCTCTGATTCCCCGCGTCTGATTCCCTGCCACTGATTCCCTGCCCCTGATTTCCCACCTCTGATTCCCCATATCTGATTCCCCGCCTCTGTTTCCCCGCCTCTGATTCCCCGCCTCTGTTTCCCCATATCTGATTCCCCGCCTCTGATTCCCCAACTCTGATTCCCCTCCTCTAATTCGCCAGCTATGATTCCCCGCCTCTGATTCCCTGCATCTGATTCCCTGCCTCTGATTCCCAGCCTCTGAATCCCCTTCTCTGATTCACCACCTCTGAATCCCCACCTCTGATTCCCCATCTCTGATTCCGCACATACGATTCCCTGCCTCTGATTCCCCGCCTCTGATTCCCCGCCTCTGATTCGCAACCTCTATTTCCCCACCTCTGATTCCCCGTATCTGATTCCCCGCCTCTGTTTCCCTGCCTCTGAATCCCGGCCTCTGTTTCCCCATATCTGATTCCCTTCCTCTGATTCCCCAACTCTGATACCCCGCCTCTGATTCCCCAGCTCTGATTCCCCGCCTTTTATTCCCGGCCTCTGATTCCCTGCCACTGATTCCCCGACCTTGATTCCCCACCTCTGATTCCCCATATCTGATTCCCCGCCTCTGTTTCCCCAGCTCTGATTCACCACCTCTGATTCCCCAGCTCTGATTCTCTGCCACTGATTCCCCACCCATGATTCCCCACCTCTGATTCCCCATATCTGATTCCCCGCCTCTGTTTCGCCAGCTCTGATTCCCTGCCTCTGATTCCCTGCCCTG
This sequence comes from Narcine bancroftii, assembly GCF_036971445.1. Taxonomy (NCBI): domain Eukaryota; kingdom Metazoa; phylum Chordata; class Chondrichthyes; order Torpediniformes; family Narcinidae; genus Narcine; species Narcine bancroftii. The sequence continues at coordinate 327,716 of NW_027211891.1, read as the reverse complement.
ATTCCCCATCTCTGTTTCACCGCCTTTGATTCGCCACCTCTGATTCCCCATAACTGATTCCCCGCCTCTGTTTCCCCGCCTCTGATTCCCTGCCTCTGATTCCCAACCTCTGATTCCACACCTCTGATTCCCCATATGTGATTCCCCGCCTCTATTTCCCCATATCTGATTCCCCGCCTCTGATTCCCCATATCTGATTCCCCGCCTCTGATTCCCCATATCTGATTCCCCGCCTTATTTTCCCCATATCTGCTTCGCCGCCTCTGATTCCCCAACTCTGATTCCCCTCCTCTGATTCCCCAGCTCTGATTTCCCGCCTCTGATTCCCTGCCTCTGATTCCCCTTCTCTGATTCACCACCTCTGAATCCCCACCTCTGATTCCCCATCTCTGATTCCGCACATCCGATTCCCTGCCTCTGATTCCCCGCCTCTGATTCCCCGCCTCTGATTCCCTGCCTCTGATTCGCAACCTCTAATTCCACACCTCTGATTCCCCATATCTGATTCCCCGCCTCTGTTTCCCTGCCTATGATTCCCGGCCTCTGTTTCCCCATATCTGATTCCCCTCCTCTGATTCCCCAACTCTGATTCCCCACCTCTGATTCCCCAGCTCTGATTCCCCGCCTTTTATTCCCGGCCTCTGATTCCCTGCCACTGATTCCCCGCCCCTGATTCCCCACCTCTGATTCCCCATATCTGATTCTCCGCCTCTGTTTCCCCAGCTCTGATACCCCACCTCTGATTCCCCAGCTCTGATTCCCTGCCACTGATTCCCCGCCCCTGATTCCCCACCTCTGATTCCCCATATCTGATTCCCCGCCTCTGTTTCCCCAGCTCTGATTCCCTGCCTCTGATTCCCTGCCCTGATTCCCCATCTCTGTTTCACCGCCTATGATTCGCCACCTCTGATTCCCCATATCTGATTCCCCGCCTCTGTTTCCCCGCCTCTGATTCCCTGCCTCTGATTCCCAACCTCTGATTCCCCATATCTGATTCCCCGCCTCTATTTCCCCATATTTGATTCCCCGCCTCTGATTCCCCAACTCTGATTCCCCGCCTCTGATTCCCCAGCTCTGATTCCCCGCCTCTGATTCCCGGCGTCCGATTCCCTGCCTCTGATTCCCCGCCTCTGATTCCCCATCTATGATTCCCCGCCTCTGATTCCCCGTGTCTGATTCCCTGCCTCTGATTCCCCGCCTCTGATTCCCCGCCTCTGATTCCGTGCCACTGATTCCCTGCCCCTGATTCCCCACCTCTGATTCCCCATATCTGATTCACCGCCTCTGTTTCCCCGCCTCTGATTCCCCGCCTCTGATTCCCCATATCTGAATCCCTGCTTCTGATTCCCCAACTCTGATTCCCCGCCTCTGATTCCCCAGCTCTGAATCCCCGCCTCTGATTCCCCGCCTCTGATTCTCCATATCTCATTCCCCGCCTCTGAATCCCCATCTCTGATTCCCGGACTCTGATTCCCCACCTCTGATTCCCGGCCTCTTATTCCCAGCATTTGATTTCCGGCCTCTGATTCCCGGCCTTTGATTCCCCGCTTCTGATTCTGATTCCCTGCCTCTGATTCCCCATCTCTGATTCCGCACATCTGATTCCCTGCCTCTGATTCCCCACCTCTGATTCCCCATATCTGATTCCCCGCCTCTGTTTCCCCGCCTCTGATTCCCCGCCTCTGTTTCCCCATATCTAATTCCCCACCTCTGATGCCCCAACTCTGATTCCCCGCCTCTGATTCCCCAGCTCTGATTCCCCGCCTCTGATTCCCCGCATCTGATTCCCCATGTCTGATTCCCCGCCTCTGTTTCCCCGCCTCTGATTCCCCGCCTCTGTTTTCCCATATCTGATTCCCCGCCTCTGATTCCCCAGCTCTGATTCCCTGCCTCTGATTCCCCGCATTCTATTCCCTGCCTCTGATTCCCCATCTCTGATTCACCACCTCTGATTCCCCACCTCTGATTCCCCATATCTAATTACCCGCCTCTGTTTGCCCGCCTCTGATTCCCCGCCTCTGTTTCCCCATATCTGATTCCCCGCCTCTGAATCCCCAACTCTGATTCCCTGCCTCTGATTCACCAGCTCTGATTCCCCGCCTTTGATTCCCCCCGTTTGATTCCCAGCCTCTGAATCCCCGTGTCTGATTTCCTGCCTCTGATTCCCCGCCTCTGATTCCCCATCTCTGATTCACCGCTTCTGATTCCCCACCTCTGATTCCCCATTTCTGATTCCGCACATCCGATTCCCTGCCTCTGATTCCCCGACTCTGATTCCACACCTCTGATTCCCCAGCTCTGATTCCCCGCCTCTGATTCCCCGCGTCTGATTCCCTGCCTCTGATTCCCCGCCTCTGATTCCCCATCTATGATTCCCCACCTCTGATTCCCCGTGTCTGATTCCCTGCCTCTGATTCCCCGCCTCTGATTCCCATCCTCTGATTCCCTGCCACTGATTCCCCGCCCCTGATTCCCCGCCTCTGATTCCCTGCCTCTGATTCCCTGCCACTGATTCCCCGCCCCTGATTCCCAGCCTCTGATTCCCCATATCTGATTCCCTGCCTCTGATGCCCAATATCTGATTCCCCGCCTCTATTTCCCCATATCTGCTTCGCCGCCTCTGATTCCCCAACTCTGATTCCCCGCCTCTGATTCCCCAGCTCTGATTTCCCGCCTCTGATTCCCGGCATCCGATTCCCTGCCTCTGATTCCCCGCCTCTGATTCCCCATCTCTGATTCCCCGCCTCTGATTCCCCGTGTCTGATTCCCTGCCTCTGATTCCCCGCCTCTGATTCCCCGCATCTGATTCCCTGCCACTGATTCCCTGCCCCTGATTCCCCACCTCTGATTCCCCATATCTGATTCCCCGCCTCTGTTTTCCCGCCTCTGATTCCCTGCCTCTTATTCCCCATATCTGATTCCCCGCCTCTGATTCCCCAACTCTGATTCCCCGCCTCTGATTCCCCAGCTCTGAATCCCCGCCTCTGATTCCCCGCGTCTGATTCCCTGCCTCTGATTCCCCGCCTCTGATTCCCCATCTGTGATTCACAATCTCTGATGCCCCACCTCTGATTCCCCATATCTGATTCCCCGCCTCTGTTTCCCCGCCTCTGATTCCCAGCCTCTGATTCCCCATATCTGATTCCCCGCCTCTGATTGCCCACCTCTGATTCCCCGTGTCTGATTCCCTGCCTCTGATTTACCGCCTCTGATTCCCCATCTCTGATTCACTACCTTTGATTCCCGGCCTCTGATTCCCCATCTCTGATTCCGCACATCCGATTCCCTGCCTATGATTCCCCACCTCTGATTCCCCGCCTCTGATTCCCCATATCTGATTCCCTGCCTCTGTTTCCCCGCCTCTGATTCCCCATATGTGATTCCCCACCTCTGTTTCCCCGCCTCTGATTCCCCGCCTCTGTTTCCCCATCTCTGATTCACCGCCAATGATTCGCCACCTCTGATTCCCCATATCTGATTCCCCATCTCTGATTCACCGCCAATGATTCGCCACCTCTGATTCCCCATATCTGATTCCCCACCTCTGTTTCCCTGCCCCTGATTCCCCAACTCTGATTCCCTGCCTCTGATTCCCCGCCTTGATTCCCTATCTCTGATTCACAACCTCTGATTCCCCACCTCTTATTCCCCATATCTGATTCCCCGCCTCTGTTTCCCCATATCTGATTCCCCGGCTCTGATTGCCCACCTCTATTCCCCGCCTCTGATTCGCCAGCTCTGATTCGCCTCCTCTGATTCCCCGCATCTGATTCCCTGCCTCTGATTCCGCGCCTCTGATTCCCCATCTCTGATTCACCGCCTTTGATTCGCCACCTCTGATTCCCCATATCTGATTCACCACCTCTGTTTCCCCGCCTCTGATTCCCCGCCTCTGATTCTCCATATCTCATTCCCCGCCTCTGAATCCCCATCTCTGATTCCCGGACACTGATTCCCCACCTCTGATTCCCGGCCTCTTATTCCCAGCATCTGATTCCCGGTCTCTGATTCCCGGCCTCTGATTCCCCGCTTCTGATTCTGATTCCGTGCCTCTGATTCCCCATCTCTGATTCCGCACATCTGATTCCCTGCCTCTGATTCCCCACCTCTGATTCCCCATATCTGATTCCCCGCCTCTGTTTCCCCGCCTCTGATTCCCCGCCTCTGTTTCCCCATATCTAATTCCCCACCTCTGATGCCCCAACTCTGATTCCCCGCCTCTGATTCCCCAGCTCTGATTCCCCACCTCTGATTCTCCGCATCCAATTCCCCATGTCTGATTCCCCGCCTCTGTTTCCCCGCCTCTGATTCCCCGCTTCTGTTTTCCCATATCTGATTTCCCGCCTCTGATTCCCCAGCTCTGATTCCCTGCCTCTGATTCCCCGCGTTCTATTCCCTGCCTCTGATTCCCCGCCTGTGATTCCCCATTTCTGATTCACCACCTCTGATTCCCCACCTCTGATTCCCCATATCTAATTCCCCGCCTCTGTTTGCCCGCCTCTGATTCCCCGCCTCTGTTTCCCCATATCTGATTCCCTGCCTCTGAATCCCCAACTCTGATTCCCTGCCTCTGATTCACCAGCTCTGATTCCCCGCCTTTGATTCCCCCCGTCTGATTCCCAGCCTCTGAATCCCCGTGTCTGATTTCCTGCCTCTGATTCCCCGCCTCTTATTCCCCATCTCTGATTCACCGCCTCTGATTCCCCACCTCTGATTCCCCGCGTCTGATTCCCTGCCTCTGATTCCCCGCCTCTGATTCCCCAGCTCTGATTCCCCGCCTCTGATTCCCCAGCTCTGATTCCCCGCCTCTGATTCCCCGCATCTGATTCCCTGCCTCTGATTCCCCATCTCTGATTCCCCAGCTCTGATTCCCCGTGTCTGATTCCCTGCCTCTGAATCCCCGCCTCTGATTCCCCGCCTCTGATTCCCTGCCACTGATTCCCCGCACCTGATTCCCCACCTCTGATTCCCCATATCTTATTCCCCGCCTCTGTTTCCCCCCCTCTGATTCCCAGCCTCTGATTCCCCATATCTGATTCCCCGCCTCTGATTCCCCATATCTGATTCCCCGCCTCATTTTCCCCATATCTGCTTCGCCGCCTCTGATTCCCCAACTCTGATTCCCCGCCTCTGATTCCCCAGCTCTGATTTCCCGCCTCTGATTTCCGGCATCCGATTCCCTGCCTCTGATTCCCCGCCTCTGATTCCCCATCTCTGATTCCCCGCCTCTGATTCCCCGTGTCTGATTCCCTGCCTCTGATTCCCCGCCTCTGATTCCCCGCGTCTGATTCCCTGCCACTGATTCCCTGCCCCTGATTCCCCACCTCTGATTTCCCATATCTGATTCCCCGCCTCTGTTTCCCCGCCTTTGATTCCCCGCCTCTGTTTCCCCATATCTGATTCCCCGCCTCTGATTCCCCAACTCTGATTCCCCTCCTCTAATTCGCCAGCTATGATTCCCCGCCTCTGATTTCCTGCATCTGATTCCCTGCCTCTGATTCCCCGCCTCTGATTCCCCTTCTCTGATTCACCACCTCTGAATCCCCACCTCTGATTCCCCATCTCTGATTCCGCACATCCGATTCCCTGCCTCTGATTCCCCGCCTCTGATTCCCCGCCTCTGATTCCCTGCCTCTGATTCGCAACCTCTAATTCCCCACCTCTGATTCCCCATATCTGATTCCCCGCCTCTGTCTCCCTGCCTCTGATTCCCGGCCTCTGTTTCCCCATATCTGATTCCCCTCCTCTGATTCCCCAACTCTGATTCCCCGCCTCTGATTCCCCAGCTCTGATTCCCCGCCTTTTATTCCCGGCCTCTGATTCCCTGCCACTGATTCCCCGCCCCTGATTCCCCACCTCTGATTCCCCATATCTGATTCCCCGCCTCTGTTTCCCCAGCTCTGATTCCCCACCTCTGATTCCCCAGCTCTGATTCCCTGCCACTGATTCCCCGCCCCTGATTCCCCACCTCTGATTCCCCATATCTGATTCCCCGCCTCTGTTTCCCCATATCTAATTCCCCACCTCTGATGCCCCAACTCTGATTCCCCGCCTCTGATTCCCCAGCTCTGATTCCCCACCTCTGATTCCCCGCATCTGATTCCCCATGTCTGATTCCCCGCCTCTGTTTCCCCGCCTCTGATTCCCTGCCTCTGATTCCCCGCATTCTATTCCCTGCCTCTGATTCCCCATCTCTGATTCACCACCTCTGATTCCCCACCTCTGATTCCCCATATCTAATTCCCCGCCTCTGTTTGCCCGCCTCTGATTCCCCGCCTCTGTTTCCCCATATCTGATTCCCCGCCTCTGAATCCCCAACTCTGATTCCCTGCCTCTGATTCACCAGCTCTGATTCCCCGCCTTTGATTCCCCCCGTCTGATTCCCAGCCTCTGAATCCCCGTGTCTGATTTCCTGCCTCTGATTCCCCGCCTCTGATTCCCCATCTCTGATTCACTGCTTCTGATTCCCCACCTCTGATTCCCCATTTCTGATTCCGCACATCCGATTCCCTGCCTCTGATTCCCCGACTCTGATTCCACACCTCTGATTCCCCAGCTCTGATTCCCCACCTCTGATTCCCCGCGTCTGATTCCCTGCCTCTGATTCCCCGCATCTGATTCCCCATCTCTGATTCCCCACCTCTGATTCCCCATGTCTGATTCCCTGCCTCTGATTCCCCGCCTCTGATTCCCATCCTCTGATTCCCTGCCACTGATTCCCCGCCCCTGATTCCCCGCCTCTGATTCCCCGCCTCTGATTCCCTGCCACTGATTCCCCGCCCCTGATTCCCAGCCTCTGATTCCCCATATCTGATTCCCTGCCTCTGATGCCCAATATCTGATTCCCCGCCTCTATTTCCCCATATCTGCTTCGCCGCCTCTGATTCCCCAACTCTGATTCCCCGCCTCTGATTCCCCAGCTCTGATTTCCCGCCTCTGATTCCCGGCATCCGATTCCCTGCCTCTGATTCCCCGCCTCTGATTCCCCATCTCTGATTCCCCGCCTCTGATTCCCCGTGTCTGATTCCCTGCCTCTGATTCCCCGCCTCTGATTCCCCGCATCTGATTCCCTGCCACTGATTCCCTGCCCCTGATTCCCCACCTCTGATTCCCCATATCTGATTCCCCGCCTCTGTTTTCCCGCCTCTGATTCCCTGCCTCTTATTCCCCATATCTGATTCCCCGCCTCTGATTCCCCACTCTGATTCCCCGCCTCTGATTCCCCAGCTCTGAATCCCCGCCTCTGATTCCCCGCGTCTGATTCCCTGCCTCTGATTCCCCGCCTCTGATTCCCCATCTGTGATTCACAATCTCTGATGCCCCACCTCTGATTCCCCATATCTGATTCCCCGCCTCTGTTTCCCCGCCTCTGATTCCCAGCCTCTGATTCCCCATATCTGATTCCCCGCCTCTGATTGCCCACCTCTGATTCCCCGTGTCTGATTCCCTGCCTCTGATTCACCGCCTCTGATTCCCCATCTCTGATTCACTACCTTTGATTCCCGGCCTCTGATTCCCCATCTCTGATTCCGCACATCCGATTCCCTGCCTATGATTCCCCACCTCTGATTCCCCGCCTCTGATTCCCCATATCTGATTCCCTGCCTCTGTTTCCCCGCCTCTGATTCCCCATATGTGATTCCCCACCTCTGTTTCCCCGCCTCTGATTCCCCGCCTCTGTTTCCCCATCTCTGATTCACCGCCAATGATTCGCCACCTCTGATTCCCCATATCTGATTCCCCACCTCTGTTTCCCTGCCCCTGATTCCCCAACTCTGATTCCCCGCCTCTGATTCCCCAGCTCTGAATCCACGCCTCTGATTCCCCGCATCTGATTCCCTGCCTCTGATTCCCCGCCTTGATTCCCTATCTCTGATTCACAACCTCTGATTCCCCACCTCTTATTCCCCATATCTGATTCCCCGCCTCTGTTTCCCCATATCTGATTCCCCGGCTCTGATTGCCCACCTCTATTCCCCGCCTCTGATTCGCCAGCTCTGATTCGCCTCCTCCGATTCCCCGCATCTGATTCCCTGCCTCTGATTCCGCGCCTCTGATTCCCCATCTCTGATTCACCGCCTTTGATTCGCCACCTCTGATTCCCCATATCTGATTCACCACCTCTGTTTCCCCGCCTCTGATTCCCCGCCTCTGATTCTCCATATCTCATTCCCCGCCTCTGAATCCCCATCTCTGATTCCCGGACACTGATTCCCCACCTCTGATTCCCGGCCTCTTATTCCCAGCATCTGATTCCCGGTCTCTGATTCCCGGCCTCTGATTCCCCGCTTCTGATTCTGATTCCGTGCCTCTGATTCCCCATCTCTGATTCCGCACATCTGATTCCCTGCCTCTGATTCCCCACCTCTGATTCCCCATATCTGATTCCCCGCCTCTGTTTCCCCGCCTCTGATTCCCCGCCTCTGTTTCCCCATATCTAATTCCCCACCTCTGATGCCCCAACTCTGATTCCCCGCCTCTGATTCCCCAGCTCTGATTCCCCACCTCTGATTCTCCGCATCCGATTCCCCATGTCTGATTCCCCGCCTCTGTTTCCCCGCCTCTGATTCCCCGCTTCTGTTTTCCCATATCTGATTCCCCGCCTCTGATTCCCCAGCTCTGATTCCCTGCCTCTGATTCCCCGCGTTCTATTCCCTGCCTCTGATTCCCCGCCTGTGATTCCCCATTTCTGATTCACCACCTCTGATTCCCCACCTCTGATTCCCCATATCTAATTCCCCGCCTCTGTTTGCCCGCCTCTGATTCCCCGCCTCTGTTTCCCCATATCTGATTCCCTGCCTCTGAATCCCCAACTCTGATTCCCTGCCTCTGATTCACCAGCTCTGATTCCCCGCCTTTGATTCCCCCCGTCTGATTCCCAGCCTCTGATTCCCCGCCTCTGATTCCCCAGCTCTGATTCCCCGCCTCTGATTCCCCAGCTCTGATTCCCCGCCTCTGATTCCCCGCATCTGATTCCCTGCCTCTGATTCCCCATCTCTGATTCCCCAGCTCTGATTCCCCGTGTCTGATTCCCTGCCTCTGAATCCCCGCCTCTGATTCCCCGCCTCTGATTCCCTGCCACTGATTCCCCGCACCTGATTCCCCACCTCTGATTCCCCATATCTTATTCCCCGCCTCTTTTTCCCCCCCTCTGATTCCCAGCCTCTGATTCCCCATATCTGATTCCCCGCCTCTGATTCCCCATATCTGATTCCCCGCCTCATTTTCCCCATATCTGCTTCGCCGCCTCTGATTCCCCAACTCTGATTCCCCACCTCTGATTCCCCAGCTCTGATTTCCCGCCTCTGATTTCCGGCATCCGATTCCCTGCCTCTGATTCCCCGCCTCTGATTCCCCATCTCTGATTCCCCGCCTCTGATTCCCCGTGTCTGATTCCCTGCCTCTGATTCCCCGCCTCTGATTCCCCGCGTCTGATTCCCTGCCACTGATTCCCTGCCCCTGATTCCCCACCTCTGATTTCCCATATCTGATTCCCCGCCTCTGTTTCCCCGCCTTTGATTCCCCGCCTCTGTTTCCCCATATCTGATTCCCCGCCTCTGATTCCCCAACTCTGATTCCCCTCCTCTAATTCGCCAGCTATGATTCCCCGCCTCTGATTTCCTGCATCTGATTCCCTGCCTCTGATTCCCCGCCTCTGATTCCCCTTCTCTGATTCACCACCTCTGAATCCCCACCTCTGATTCCCCATCTCTGATTCCGCACATCCGATTCCCTGCCTCTGATTCCCCGCCTCTGATTCCCCGCCTCTGATTCCCTGCCTCTGATTCGCAACCTCTAATTCCCCACCTCTGATTCCCCATATCTGATTCCCCGCCTCTGTCTCCCTGCCTCTGATTCCCGGCCTCTGTTTCCCCATATCTGATTCCCCTCCTCTGATTCCCCAACTCTGATTCCCCGCCTCTGATTCCCCAGCTCTGATTCCCCGCCTTTTATTCCCGGCCTCTGATTCCCTGCCACTGATTCCCCAGCTCTGATTCCCCACCTCTGATTCCCCAGCTCTGATTCCCTGCCACTGATTCCCCGCCCCTGATTCCCCACCTCTGATTCCCCATATCTGATTCCCCGCCTCTGTTTCCCCATATCTAATTCCCCACCTCTGATGCCCCAACTCTGATTCCCCGCCTCTGATTCCCCAGCTCTGATTCCCCGCCTCTGATTCCCCGCATCTGATTCCCCATGTCTGATTCCCCGCCTCTGTTTCCCCGCCTCTGATTCCCCGCCTCTGTTTTCCCATATCTGATTCCCCGCCTCTGATTCCCCAGCTCTGATTCCCTGCCTCTGATTCCCCGCCTCTGATTCCCCTTCTCTGATTCACCACCTCTGAATCCCCACCTCTGATTCCCCATCTCTGATTCCCCGCATCTGATTCCCCATGTCTGATTCCCCGCCTCTGTTTCCCCGCCTCTGATTCCCCGCCTCTGTTTTCCCATATCTGATTCCCCGCCTCTGATTCCCCAGCTCTGATTCCCTGCCTCTGATTCCCCGCCTCTGATTCCCCTTCTCTGATTCACCACCTCTGAATCCCCACCTCTGATTCCCCATATCTGATTCCCCGCCTCTGTCTCCCTGCCTCTGATTCCCGGCTTCTGTTTCCCCATATCTGATTCCCCTCCTCTGATTCCCCAACTCTGATTCCCCGCCTCTGATTCCCCAGCTCTGATTCCCCGCCTTTTATTCCCGGCCTCTGATTCCCTGCCACTGATTCCCCGCCCCTGATTCCCCACCTCTGATTCCCCATATCTGATTCCCCGCCTCTGTTTCCCCAGCTCTGATTCCCCACCTCTGATTCCCCAGCTCTGATTCCCTGCCACTGATTCCCCGCCCCTGATTCCCCACCTCTGATTCCCCATATCTGATTCCCCGCCTCTGTTTCCCCATATCTAATTCCCCACCTCTGATGCCCCAACTCTGATTCCCCGCCTCTGATTCCCCAGCTCTGATTCCCCGCCTCTGATTCCCCGCATCTGATTCCCCATGTCTGATTCCCCGCCTCTGTTTCCCCGCCTCTGATTCCCCGCCTCTGTTTTCCCATATCTGATTCCCCGCCTCTGATTCCCCAGCTCTGATTCCCTGCCTCTGATTCCCCGCATTCTATTCCCTGCCTCTGATTCCCCATCTCTGATTCACCACCTCTAATTCCCCACCTCTGATTCCCCATATCTAATTCCCCGCCTCTGTTTGCCCGCCTCTGATTCCCCGCCTCTGTTTCCCCATATCTGATTCCCCGCCTCTGAATCCCCAACTCTGATTCCCTGCCTCTGATTCACCAGCTCTGATTCCCCGCCTTTGATTCCCCCCGTCTGATTCCCAGCCTCTGAATCCCCGTGTCTGATTTCCTGCCTCTGATTCCCCGCCTCTGATTCCCCATCTCTGATTCACCGCTTCTGATTCCCCACCTCTGATTCCCCATTTCTGATTCCGCACATCCGATTCCCTGCCTCTGATTCCCCGACTCTGATTCCACACCTCTGATTCCCCAGCTCTGATTCCCCGCCTCTGATTCCCCGCGTCTGATTCCCTGCCTCTGATTCCCCGCCTCTGATTCCCCATCTCTGATTCCCCACCTCTGATTCCCCGTGTCTGATTCCCTGCCTCTGATTCCCCGCCTCTGATTCCCATCCTCTGATTCCCTGCCACTGATTCCCCGCCCCTGATTCCCCGCCTCTGATTCCCCGCCTCTGATTCCCTGCCACTGATTCCCCGCCCCTGATTCCCAGCCTCTGATTCCCCATATCTGATTCCCTGCCTCTGATGCCCAATATCTGATTCCCCGCCTCTATTTCCCCATATCTGCTTCGCCGCCTCTGATTCCCCAACTCTGATTCCCCGCCTCTGATTCCCCAGCTCTGATTTCCCGCCTCTGATTCCCGGCATCCGATTCCCTGCCTCTGATTCCCCGCCTCTGATTCCCCATCTCTGATTCCCCGCCTCTGATTCCCCGTGTCTGATTCCCTGCCTCTGATTCCCCGCCTCTGATTCCCCGCATCTGATTCCCTGCCACTGATTCCCTGCCCCTGATTCCCCACCTCTGATTCCCCATATCTGATTCCCCGCCTCTGTTTTCCCGCCTCTGATTCCCTGCCTCTTATTCCCCATATCTGATTCCCCGCCTCTGATTCCCCAACTCTGATTCCCCGCCTCTGATTCCCCAGCTCTGAATCCCCGCCTCTGATTCCCCGCATCTGATTCCCTGCCTCTGATTCCCCGCCTCTGATTCCCCATCTGTGATTCACAATCTCTGATGCCCCACCTCTGATTCCCCATATCTGATACCCCGCCTCTGTTTCCCCGCCTCTGATTCCCAGCCTCTGATTCCCCATATCTGATTCCCCGCCTCTGATTGCCCACCTCTGATTCCCCGTGTCTGATTCCCTGCCTCTGATTCACCGCCTCTGATTCCCCATCTCTGATTCACTACCTTTGATTCCCGGCCTCTGATTCCCCATCTCTGATTCCGCACATCCGATTCCCTGCCTATGATTCCCCACCTCTGATTCCCCGCCTCTGATTCCCCATATCTGATTCCCTGCCTCTGTTTCCCCGCCTCTGATTCCCCATATGTGATTCCCCACCTCTGTTTCCCCGCCTCTGATTCCCCGCCTCTGTTTCCCCATCTCTGATTCACCGCCAATGATTCGCCACCTCTGATTCCCCATATCTGATTCCCCACCTCTGTTTCCCTGCCCCTGATTCCCCAACTCTGATTCCCCGCCTCTGATTCCCCAGCTCTGAATCCACGCCTCTGATTCCCCGCATCTGATTCCCTGCCTCTGATTCCCCGCCTTGATTCCCTATCTCTGATTCACAACCTCTGATTCCCCACCTCTTATTCCCCATATCTGATTCCCCGCCTCTGTTTCCCCATATCTGATTCCCCGGCTCTGATTGCCCACCTCTATTCCCCGCCTCTGATTCGCCAGCTCTGATTCGCCTCCTCTGATTCCCCGCATCTGATTCCCTGCCTCTGATTCCGCGCCTCTGATTCCCCATCTCTGATTCACCGCCTTTGATTCGCCACCTCTGATTCCCCATATCTGATTCACCACCTCTGTTTCCCCGCCTCTGATTCCCCGCCTCTGATTCTCCATATCTCATTCCCCGCCTCTGAATCCCCATCTCTGATTCCCGGACACTGATTCCCCACCTCTGATTCCCGGCCTCTTATTCCCAGCATCTGATTCCCGGCCTCTGATTCCCCGCTTCTGATTCTGATTCCGTGCCTCTGATTCCCCATCTCTGATTCCGCACATCTGATTCCCTGCCTCTGATTCCCCACCTCTGATTCCCCATATCTGATTCCCCGCCTCTGTTTCCCCGCCTCTGATTCCCCGCCTCTGTTTCCCCATATCTAATTCCCCACCTCTGATGCCCCAACTCTGATTCCCCGCCTCTGATTCCCCAGCTCTGATTCCCCACCTCTGATTCTCCGCATCCGATTCCCCATGTCTGATTCCCCGCCTCTGTTTCCCCGCCTCTGATTCCCCGCTTCTGTTTTCCCATATCTGATTCCCCGCCTCTGATTCCCCAGCTCTGATTCCCTGCCTCTGATTCCCCGCGTTCTATTCCCTGCCTCTGATTCCCCGCCTGTGATTCCCCATCTCTGATTCACCACCTCTGATTCCCCACCTCTGATTCCCCATATCTAATTCCCCGCCTCTGTTTGCCCGCCTCTGATTCCCCGCCTCTGTTTCCCCATATCTGATTCCCTGCCTCTGAATCCCCAACTCTGATTCCCTGCCTCTGATTCACCAGCTCTGATTCCCCGCCTTTGATTCCCCCCGTCTGATTCCCAGCCTCTGAATCCCCGTGTCTGATTTCCTGCCTCTGATTCCCCGCCTCTTATTCCCCATCTCTGATTCACCGCCTCTGATTCCCCACCTCTGATTCCCCGCGTCTGATTCCCTGCCTCTGATTCCCCGCCTCTGATTCCCCAGCTCTGATTCCCCGCCTCTGATTCCCCAGCTCTGATTCCCCGCCTCTGATTCCCCGCATCTGATTCCCTGCCTCTGATTCCCCGCCTCTGATTCCCCATCTCTGATTCCCCAGCTCTGATTCCCCGTGTCTGATTCCCTGCCTCTGAATCCCCGCCTCTGATTCCTTGCCTCTGATTCCCTGCCACTGATTCCCCGCACCTGATTCCCCACCTCTGATTCCCCATATCTTATTCCCCGCCTCTGTTTCCCCCCCTCTGATTCCCAGCCTCTGATTCCCCATATCTGATTCCCCGCCTCTGATTCCCCATATCTGATTCCCCGCCTCATTTTCCCCATATCTGCTTCGCCGCCTCTGATTCCCCAACTCTGATTCCCCGCCTCTGATTCCCCAGCTCTGATTTCCCGCCTCTGATTTCCGGCATCCGATTCCCTGCCTCTGATTCCCCGCCTCTGATTCCCCATCTCTGATTCCCCGCCTCTGATTCCCCGTGTCTGATTCCCTGCCTCTGATTCCCCGCCTCTGATTCCCCGCGTCTGATTCCCTGCCACTGATTCCCTGCCCCTGATTACCCACCTCTGATTTCCCATATCTGATTCCCCGCCTCTGTTTCCCCGCCTTTGATTCCCCGCCTCTGTTTCCCCATATCTGATTCCCCGCCTCTGATTCCCCAACTCTGATTCCCCTCCTCTAATTCGCCAGCTATGATTCCCCGCCTCTGATTTCCTGCATCTGATTCCCTGCCTCTGATTCCCCGCCTCTGATTCCCCTTCTCTGATTCACCACCTCTGAATCCCCACCTCTGATTCCCCATCTCTGATTCCGCACATCCGATTCCCTGCCTCTGATTCCCCGCCTCTGATTCCCCGCCTCTGATTCCCTGCCTCTGATTCGCAACCTCTAATTCCCCACCTCTGATTCCCCATATCTGATTCCCCGCCTCTGTCTCCCTGCCTCTGATTCCCGGCCTCTGTTTCCCCATATCTGATTCCCCTCCTCTGATTCCCCAACTCTGATTCCCCGCCTCTGATTCCCCAGATCTGATTCCCCGCCTTTTATTCCCGGCCTCTGATTCCCTGCCACTGATTCCCCGCCCCTGATTCCCCACCTCTGATTCCCCATATCTGATTCCCCGCCTCTGTTTCCCCAGCTCTGATTCCCCACCTCTGATTCCCCAGCTCTGATTCCCTGCCACTGATTCCCCGCCCCTGATTCCCCACCTCTGATTCCCCATATCTGATTCCCCGCCTCTGTTTCCCCAGCTCTGATTCCCTGCCTCTGATTCCCTGCCCTGATTCCCCATCTCTGTTTCACCGCCTTTGATTCGCAACCTCTGATTCACCATATCTGATTCCCCGCCTCTGTTTCCCCGCCTCTGATTCCCTGCCTCTGATTCCCAACCTCTGATTCCACACCTCTGATT
This sequence comes from Narcine bancroftii, assembly GCF_036971445.1. Taxonomy (NCBI): domain Eukaryota; kingdom Metazoa; phylum Chordata; class Chondrichthyes; order Torpediniformes; family Narcinidae; genus Narcine; species Narcine bancroftii. The sequence continues at coordinate 312,340 of NW_027211891.1, read as the reverse complement.
CCCCATATCTGATTCCCCGACTCTATTTCCCCATATCTGATTCCCCGCCTCTGATTCCCCATCAATGATTCCCCGCCTCTGATTCACCGTGTCTGATTCCCTTACTCTGATTCCCCGCCTCTGATTCCCCCCCTCTGATTCCCTGCCACTGATTCCCTGCCCCTGATTCCCCACTTCTGATTCCCCATATCTGATTCCCCGCCTGTATCCCCGCCTCTGATTCCCCGCCTCTGATTCCCCATATCTGATTCCCTGCCTCTGATTCCCCAACTCTGATTCCCCGCCTCTGATTCCCCATATCTTATTCCCCGCCTCTGTTTCCCCCCCTCTGATTCCCAGCCTCTGATTCCCCATATCTGATTCCCCGCCTTTGATTCCCCATATCAGATTCCCCGCCTCATTTTCCCCATATCTGCTTCGCCGCCTCTGATTCCCCAACACTGATTCCCCTCCTCTGATTCCCCAGCTCTGATTTCCCGCCTCTGAATTGCGGCATCCGATTCCCCGCCTCTGATTCCCCGCGTCTGATTCCCTGCCACTGATTCCCTGCCCCGGATTCCCCACCTCTGATTCCCCATATCTGATTCCCCGCCTCTGTTTCCCCGCCTCTGATTCCCCGCCTCTGTTTCCCCATATCTGATTCCCCGCCTCTGATTCCCCAACTCTGATTCCCCTCCTCTAATTCGCCAGCTATGATTCCCCGCCTTTGATTCCCTGCGTCTGATTCCCTGCCTCTGATTCCCCGCCTCTGATTCCCCTTTTCTGATTCACCACCTCTGAATCCCAACCTCTGATTCCCCATCTCTTATTCCGCACATCCGATTCCCTGCCTCTGATTCCCCGCCTCTGATTCCCCGCCTCTGATTCCCTGCCTCTGATTCGCAACCTCTAATTCCCCACCTCTGATTCCCCATATCTGATTCCCCGCCTCTGTTTCCCTGCCTCTGATTCCCGGCCTCTGTTTCCCCATATCTGATTCCCCTCCTCTGATTCCCCAACTCTGATTCCCCGCCTCTGATTCCCCAGCTCTGATTCCCCGCCTTTTATTCCCGGCATCTGATTCCCTGCCACTGATTCCCCGCCCCTGATTTCCCACCTCTGATTCCCCATATCTGATTCCCTGCCTCTGTTTCCCCAGCTCTGATTCCCCACCTCTGATTCCCCAGCTCTGATTCCCTGCCACTGATTCCCCGCCCCTGATTCCCCACCTCTGATTCCCCATATCTGATTCCCCCCTTCTGTTTCCCCAGCTCTGATTCCCTGCCTCTGATTTCCTGCCCTGATTCCCCATCTCTGTTTCACCGCCTTTGATTCGCCACCTCTGATTCCCCATATCTGATTCCCCGCCTCTGTTTCCCCGCCTCTGATTCCCTGCCTCTGATTCCCAACCTCTGATTCCACACCTCTGATTCCCCATATCTGATTCCCCGCCTCTATTTCCCCATATCTGATTCCCCAACTCTGATTCCCTGCCTCTGATTCCCCAGCTCTGATTCCCCGCCTCTGATTCCCGACGTCCGATTCCCTGCCTCTGATTCCCCGCCTCTGATTCCCCATCTCTGATTCCCCGCCTCTGATTCCCCGTGTCTGATTCCCTGCCTCTGATTCCCCGCCTCTGATTCCCCGCCTCTGATTCCCTGCCACTGATTCCCTGCCCCTGATTCCCCACTTCTGATTCCCCATATCTGATTCCCCGCCTCTGTTTCCCCACATCTGATTCCCCGCCTCTGATTCCCCATATCTGATTCCCTGCCTCTGATTCCCCAACTCTGATTCCCCGCCTCTGATTCCCCAGCTCTGAATCCCCGCCTCTGATTCCCCGCCTCTGATTCTCCATATCTCATTCCCCGCCTCTGAATCCCCATCTCTGATTCCCGGACTCTGATTCCCCACCTCTGATTCCCGGCCTCTTATTCCCAGCATTTGATTCCGGCCTCTGATTCCCGGCCTTTGATTCCCCGCTTCTGATTCTGATTCCCTGCCTCTGATTCCCCATCTCTGATTCCGCACATCTGATTCCCTGCCTCTGATTCCCCACCTCTGATTCCCCATATCTGATTCCCCGCCTCTGTTTCCCCGCCTCTGATTCCCCGCCTCTGTTTCCCCATATCTAATTCCCCACCTCTGATGCCCCAACTCTGATTCCCCGCCTCTGATTCCCCAGCTCTGATTCCCCGCCTCTGATTCCCCGCATCTGATTCCACATGTCTGATTCCCCGCCTCTGTTTCCCCGCCTCTGATTCCCCGCCTCTGTTTCCCCATATCTGATTCCCCGCCTCTGTTTCCCCCCCTCTGATTCCCAGCCTCTGATTCCCCATATCTGATTCCCCGCCTCTGATTCCCCATCTCTGATTCCCCGCCTCATTTTCCCCATATCTGCTTCGCCGCCTCTGATTCCCCAACTCTGATTCCCCGCCTCTGATTCCCCAGCTCTGATTTCCCGCCTCTGATTTCCGGCATCCGATTCCCTGCCTCTGATTCCCCGCCTCTGATTCCCCATCTCTGATTCCCCGCCTCTGATTCCCCGTGTCTGATTCCCTGCCTCTGATTCCCCGCCTCTGATTCCCCGCGTCTGATTCCCTGCCACTGATTCCCTGCCCCTGATTCCCCACCTCTGATTCCCCATATCTGATTCCCCGCCTCTGTTTCACCGCCTCTGATTCCCCGCCTCTCTTTCCCCATATCTGATTCCCCGCCTCTGATTCCCCAACTCTGATTCCCCTCTTCTAATTCGCCAGCTATGATTCCCCGCCTCTGATTCCCTGCATCTGATTCCCTGCCTCTGATTCCCCGCCTCTGATTCCCCTTCTCTGATTCACCACCTCTGAATCCCCACCTCTTATTCCCCATCTCTGATTCCGCACATCCGATTCCCTGCCTCTGATTCCCCGCCTCTGATTCCCCGCCTCTGATTCCCTGCCTCTGATTCGCAACCTCTAATTCCCCACCTCTGATTCCCCAAATCTGATTCCCCGCCTCTGTTTCCCTGCCTCTGATTCCCGGCCTCTGTTTCCCCATATCTGATTCCCCTCCTCTGATTCCCCAACTCTGATTCCCCGCCTCTGATTCCCCAGCTCTGATTCCCCGCCTTTTATTCCCGGCCTCTGATTCCCTGCCACTGATTCCCCGCCCCTGATTCCCCACCTCTGATTCCCCATATCTGATTCCCCGCCTCTGTTTCCCCAGCTCTGATTCCCCACCTCGGATTTCCCAGCTCTGATTCCCTGCCACTGATTCCCCGCCCCTGATTCCCCACCTCTGATTCCCCATATCTGATTCCCCGCCTCTGTTTCCCCAGCTCTGATTCCCTGCCTCTGATTCCCTGCCCTGATTCCCCATCTCTGTTTCACCGCCTTTGATTCGCCACCTCTGATTCCCCATATCTGATTCCCCGCCTCTGTTTCCCCGCCTCTGATTCCCTGCCTCTGATTCCCAACCTCTGATTCCACACCTCTGATTCCCCATATCTGATTCCCCGCCTCTATTTCCCCATATCTCATTCCCCGCCTCTGATTCCCCAACTCTGATTCCCCGCCTCTGATTCCCCAGCTCTGATTCCCCGCCTCTGATTCCCGGCGTCCGATTCCCTGCCTCTGATTCCCCGCCTCTGATTCCCCATCTCTGATTCCCCGCCTCTGATTCCCCGTGTCTGATTCCCTGCCTCTGATTCCCCGCCTCTGATTCCCTGCCTCTGATTCCCTGCCACTGATTCCCTGCCCCTGATTCCCCACTTCTGATTCCCCATATCTGATTTCCCGCCTGTTTCCCCGCCTCTGATTCCCCGCCTCTGATTTCCCATATCTGATTCCCTGCCTCTGATTCCCCAACTGTGATTCCCCGTCTCTGATTCCCCAGCTCTTAATCCCCGCCTCTGCTTCCCCGCGTCTGATTCCCTGCCTCTGATTCCCCGCCTTGATTCCCCATCTCTGATTCACAACCTTTGATTCCCCACCTCTGATTCCCCATATCTGATTCCCCGCATCTGTTTCCCCGCCTCTGATTCCCCGCCTCTGATTCCCCATATCTGATTCCCCGGCTCTGATTGCCCACCTCTGATTCCCCGCCTCTGATTCGCCAGCTCTGATTCCCCGCCTCTGATTCCCCGCATCTGATTCCCTGCCTCTGATTCCCCGCCTCTGATTCCCCATCTCTGATTCACCGCCTTTGATTCGCCACCTCTGATTCCCCATATCTGATTCCCCACCTCTGTTTCGCCGCCTCTGATTCCCTGCCACTGATTCCCAGCCCCTGACTCCCCACCTCTGATTCCCCATATCTTATTCCCCGCCTCTGTTTCCCCCCCTCTGATTCCCAGCCTCTGATTCCCCATATCTGATTCCCCGCCTCTGATTCCCCATATCCGATTCCCCGCCTTATTTTCCCCATATCTGCTTCGCCGCCTCTGATTCCCCAACTCTGATTCCCCTCCTCTGATTCCCCAGCTCTGATTTCCCGCCTCTGATTTCCGGCATCCGATTCCCCATCTCTGATTCCCCGCCTCTGATTCCCCGTGTCTGATTCCCTGCCTCTGATTCCCCGCCTCTGATTCCCCGCCTCTGATTCCCTGCCACTGATTCCCTGCCCCTGATTCCCCACTTCTGATTCCCCATATCTGATTTCCCGCCTGTTTCCCCGCCTCTGATTCCCCACCTCTGATTTCCCATATCTGATTCCCTGCCTCTGATTCCCCAACTGTGATTCCCCGCCTCTGATTCCCCAGCTCTTAATCCCCGCCTCTGATTCCCCGCGTCTGATTCCCTGCCTCTGATTCCCCGCCTTGATTCCCCATCTCTGATTCACAACCTTTGATTCCCCACCTCTGATTCCCCATATCTGATTCCCCGCATCTGTTTCCCCGCCTCTGATTCCCCGCCTCTGATTCCCCATATCTGATTCCCCGGCTCTGATTGCCCACCTCTGATTCCCCGCCTCTGATTCGCCAGCTCTGATTCCCCGCCTCTGATTCCCCGCATCTGATTCCCTGCCTCTGATTCCCCGCCTCTGATTCCCCATCTCTGATTCACCGCCTTTGATTCGCCACCTCTGATTCCCCATATCTGATTCCCCACCTCTGTTTCGCCGCCTCTGATTCCCTGCCACTGATTCCCAGCCCCTGACTCCCCACCTCTGATTCCCCATATCTTATTCCCCGCCTCTGTTTCCCCCCCTCTGATTCCCAGCCTCTGATTCCCCATATCTGATTCCCCGCCTCTGATTCCCCATATCTGATTCCCCGCCTTATTTTCCCCATATGGGCTTCGCCGCCTCTGATTCCCCAACTCTGATTCCCCTCCTCTGATTCCCCAGCTCTGATTTCCCGCCTCTGATTTCCGGCATCCGATTCCCTGCCTCTGATTCCCCGCCTCTGATTCCCCATCTCTGATTCCCCGCCTCTGATTCCCCGTGTCTGATTCCCTGCCTCTGATTCCCCGCCTCTGATTCCCCGCGTCTGATTCCCTGCCATTGATTCCCTGCCCCTGATTCCCCACCTCTGATTTCCCATATCTGATTCCCCGCCTCTGTTTCCCCGCCTCTGATTCCCCGCCTCTGTTTCCCCACCTCTGATTCCCCGCCTCTGATTCCCCAACTCTGATTCCCCTCCTCTAATTCGCCAGCTATGATTCCCCGCCTCTGATTCCCTGCCTCTGATTCCCCGCCTCTGATTCCCCGCCTCTGATTCCCTGCCTCTGATTCGCAACCTCTAATTCCCCACCTCTGATTCCCCATATCTGATTCCCCGCCTCTGTTTCCCTGCCTCTGATTCCCGGCCTCTGTTTCCCCATATCTGATTCCACTCCTCTGATTCCCCAACTCTGATTCCCCGCCTCTGATTCCCCAGCTCTGATTCCCCGCCTTTTATTCCCGGCCTCTGATTCCCTGCCACTGATTCCCCGCCCCTGATTCCCCACCTCTGATTCCCCATATCTGATTCTCCGCCTCTGTTTCCCCAGCTCTGATTCCCCACCTCTGATTCCCCAGCTCTGATTCCCTGCCACTGATTCCCCGCCCCTGATTCCCCACCTCTGATTCCCCATATCTGATTCCCCGCCTCTGTTTCCCCGCCTCTGATTCCCTGCCTCTGATTCCCAACCTCTGATTCCCCATATCTGATTCCCCGCCTCTATTTCCCCATATCTGATTCCCCGCCTCTGAATCCCCAACTCTGATTCCCCGCCTCTGATTCCCCAGCTCTGATTCCCCGCCTCTGATTCCCGGCGTCCGATTCCCTGCCTCTGATTCCCCGCCTCTGATTCCCCATCTATGATTCCCCGCCTCTGATTCCCCGTGTCTGATTCCCTGCCTCTGATTCCCCGCCTCTGATTCCCCGCCTCTGATTCCCTGCCACTGATTCCCTGCCCCTGATTCCCCACTTCTGATTCCCCATATCTGATTCCCCGCCTCTGTTTCCCCGCTTCTGATTCCCCGCCTCTGATTCCCCATATCTGAATCCCTGCCTCTGATTCCCCAACTCTGATTCCCCGCCTCTGATTCCCCAGCTCTGAATCCCCGCCTCTGATTCCTCGGCTCTGATTCTCCATATCTCATTCCCCGCCTCTGAATCCCCATCTCTGATTCCCGGACTCTGATTCCCCACCTCTGATTCCCGGACTCTTATTCCCAGCATTTGATTCCCGGCCTCTGATTCCCGGCCTTTGATTCCTCGCTTCTGATTCTGATTCCCTGCCTCTGATTCCCCATCTCTGATTCCGCACATCTGATTCCCTGCCTCTGATTCCCCACCTCTGATTCCCCATATCTGATTCCCCACCTCTGTTTCCCCGCCTCTGATTCCCCGCCTCTGTTTCCCCATATCTAATTCCCCACCTCTGATGCCACAACTCTGATTCCCCGCCTCTGATTCCCCAGCTCTGATTCCCCGCCTCTGATTCCCCGCATCTGATTCCCCATGTCTGATTCCCCGCCTCTGTTTCCCCGCCTCTGATTCCCCGCCTCTGTTTCCCCATATCTGATTCCCTGCCTCTGATTCCCCAGCTCTGATTCCCTGCCTCTGATTCCCCGCGTTCTATTCCCTGCCTTTGATTCCCCATCTCTGATTCACCACCTCTGATTCCCCACCTCTGATTCCCCATATCTAATTCCCCGCCTCTGTTTGCCCGCCTCTGATTCCCCGCCTCTGTTTCCCCATATCTGATTCCCCGCCTCTGAATCCCCAACTCTGATTCCCTGCCTCTGATTCACCAGCTCTGATTCCCCGCCTTTGATTCCACCCGTCTGATTCCCAGCCTCTGAATCCCCGTGTCTGATTTCCTGCCTCTGATTCCCATCCTCTGATTCCCCATCTCTGATTCACCGCCTCTGATTCCCCACCTCTGATTCCCCATTTCTGATTCCGCACATCCGATTCCCTGCCTCTGATTCCCCGACTCTGAATCCCCACCTCTGATTCCCCAGCTCTGATTCCCCGCCTCTGATTCCCCGCGTCTGATTCCCTGCCTCTGATTCCCCGCCTCTGATTCCCCATCTCTGATTCCCCACCTCTGATTCCCCGTGTCTGATTCCCAACCTCTGATTCCCCGCCTCTGATTCCCTGCCACTGATTCCCCGCCCCTGATTCCCCGCCTCTGATTCCCCGCCTCTGATTCCCTGCCACTGATTCCCCGCCCCTGATTCCCAGCCTCTGATTCCCCATATCTGATTCCCTGCCTCTGATTCCCCATATCTGATTCCCCGCCTCTATTTCCCCATATCTGCTTCGCCGCCTCTGATTCCCCAACTCTGATTCCCCGCCTCTGATTCCCCAGCTCTGATTTCCCGCCTCTGATTCCCGGCATCCGATTCCCTGCCTCTGATTCCCCGCCTCTGATTCCCCATCTCTGATTCCCCGCCTCTGATTCCCCGTGTCTGATTCCCTGCCTCTGATTCCCCGCCTCTGATTCCCCGCATCTGATTCCCTGCCACTTATTCCCTGCCTCTGATTCCCCACCTCTGATTCCCCATATCTGATTCCCCGCCTCTGTTTTCCCGCCTCTGATTCCCTGCCTCTTATTCCCCATATCTGATTCCCCGCCTCTGATTCCCCAACTCTGAATCCACCGCCTCTGATTCTCCAGCTCTGAATCCCCGCCTCTGATTCCCCGCGTCTGATTCCCTTCCTCTGATTCCCCGCCTCTGATTCCCCATCTGTGATTCACAATCTCTGATGCCCCACCTCTGATTCCCCATATCTGATTCCCCGCCTCTGTTTCCCCGCCTCTGATTCCCAGCCTCTGATTCCCCATATCTGATTCCCCGCCTCTGATTGCCCACCTCTGATTCCCCGCGTCTGATTCCCTGCCTCTGATTCACCGCCTCTGATTCCCCATCTCTGATTCCGCACATCCGATTCCCTGCCTATGATTCCCCACCTCTGATTCCCCGCCTCTGATTCCCCATATCTGATTCCCTGCCTCTGTTTCCCCGCCTCTGGTTCCCCATATGTGATTCCCCACCTCTGTTTCCCCGCCTCTGATTCCCCGCCTATGTTTCCCCATCTCTGATTCACCGCCTGTGATTCGCCACCTCTGATTCCCCATATCTGATTCCCCACCTCTGTTTCCCCGCCTCTGATTCCCCGCCTCTGATTCTCCATATCTCATTCCCCGCCTCTGAATCCCCATCTCTGATTCCCGGACTCTGATTCCCCACCTCTGATTCCCGGCCTCTTATTCCCAGCATCTGATTCCCCATCTCTGATTCCGCACATCTGATTCCCTGCCTCTGATTCCCCACCTCTGATTCCCCATATCTGATTCCCCGCCTCTGTTTCCCTGCCTCTGATTCCCCGCCTCTGTTTCCCCATATCTAATTCCCCACCTCTGATGCCCCAACTCTGATTCCCCGCCTCTGATTCCCCAGCTCTGATTCCCCACCTCTGATTCCCCGCATCCGATTCCCCATGTCTGATTCCCCGCCTCTGTTTCCCCGCCTCTGATTCCCCGCCTCTGTTTCCCCATATCTGATTCCCCGCCTCTGATTCCCCAGCTCTGATTCCCTGCCTTTGATTCCCCGCGTTCTATTCCCTGCCTCTGATTCCCCGCCTGTGATTCCCCATCTCTGATTCACCACCTCTGATTCCCCACCTCTGATTCCCCATATCTAATTCCCCGCCTCTGTTTGCCCGCCTCTGATTCCCCGCCTCTGTTTCCCCATATCTGATTCCCCGCATCTGAATCACCAACTCTGATTCCCTGCCTCTGATTCACCGCCTCTGATTCCCCATCTCTGATTCACCACCTCTGATTCCCCACCTCTGATTCCCCATCTCTGATTCCGCACATCCGATTCCCTTCCTCTTATTCCCCGACTCTGATTGCCCACCTCTGATTCCCCAGCTCTGATTCCCCGCCTCTGATTCCCCGCGTCTGATTCCCTGCCTCTGATTCCCCGCCTCTGATTCCCATCTCTGATTCCCCACCTCTGATTCCCCCTGTCTGATTCCCTGCCTCTGAATCCCCGCCTCTGATTCCCCGCCTCTGATTCCCTGCCACTGATTACCCGCTCCTGATTCCCCACCTCTGATTCCGCATATCTTATTCCCCGCCTCTGTTTCCCCCCTCTGATTCCCAGCCTCTGATTCCCCATATCTGATTCCACGCCTCTGATTCCCCATATCTGATTCCCCGCATCTATTTCCCCATATCTGCTTCGCCGCCTCTGATTCCCCAACTCTGATTCCCCGCCTCTGATTCCCCAGCTCTGATTTCCCGCCTCTGATTTCCGGCATCCGATTCCCTGCCTCTGATTCCCCGCCTCTTATTCCCCATCTCTGATACCCCGCCTCTGATTCCCCGTGTCTGATTCCCTGCCTCTGATTCCCCGCCTCTGATTCCCCGCGTCTGATTCCCTGCCACTGATTCCCTGCCCCTGATTCCCCACCTCTGATTCCCCATATCTGATTCCCCGCCTCTGTTTCCCCGCCTCTGATTCCCCGCCTCTGTTTCCCCATATCTGATTCCCCGCCTCTGATTCCCCAACTCTGATTCCCCTCCTCTAATTCGCCAGCTATGATTCCCCGCCTCTGATTCCCTGCATCTGATTCCCTGCCTCTGATTCCCAGCCTCTGATTCCCCTTCTCTGATTCACCACCTCTGAATCCCCACCTCTGATTCCCCATCTCTGATTCCGCACATACGATTCCCTGCCTCTGATTCCCCGCCTCTGATTCCCCGCCTCTGATTCGCAACCTCTATTTCCCCACCTCTGATTCCCCATATCTGATTCCCCGCCTCTGTTTCCCTGCCTCTGAATCCCGGCCTCTGTTTCCCCATATCTGATTCCCTTCCTCTGATTCCCCAACTCTGATACCCCGCCTCTGATTCCCCGCCTCTGATTCCCCGCGTCTGATTCCCTGCCTCTGATTCCCCGCCTCTGATTCCCCGACCTTGATTCCCCACCTCTGATTCCCCATATCTGATTCCCCGCCTCTGTTTCCCCAGCTCTGATTCCCCACCTCTGATTCCCCAGCTCTGATTCCCTGCCACTGATTCCCCACCCATGATTCCCCACCTCTGATTCCCCATATCTGATTCCCCGCCTCTGTTTCGCCAGCTCTGATTCCCCCCCTCTGATTCCCAGCCTCTGATTCCCCATATCTGATTCCCCGCCTCTGATTCCCCATATCTGATTCCCCGCCTTATTTTCCCCATATCTGCTTCGCCGCCTCTGATTCCCCAACTCTGATTCCCCTCCTCTGATTCCCCAGCTCTGATTTCCCGCCTCTGATTTCCGGCATCCGATTCCCTGCCTCTGATTCCCCGCCTCTGATTCCCCATCTCTGATTCCCCGCCTCTGATTCCCCGTGTCTGATTCCCTGCCTCTGATTCCCCGCCTCTGATTCCCCGCGTCTGATTCCCTGCCATTGATTCCCTGCCCCTGATTCCCCACCTCTGATTTCCCATATCTGATTCCCCGCCTCTGTTTCCCCGCCTCTGATTCCCCGCCTCTGTTTCCCCACCTCTGATTCCCCGCCTCTGATTCCCCAACTCTGATTCCCCTCCTCTAATTCGCCAGCTATGATTCCCCGCCTCTGATTCCCTGCCTCTGATTCCCCGCCTCTGATTCCCCGCCTCTGATTCCCTGCCTCTGATTCGCAACCTCTAATTCCCCACCTCTGATTCCCCATATCTGATTCCCCGCCTCTGTTTCCCTGCCTCTGATTCCCGGCCTCTGTTTCCCCATATCTGATTCCACTCCTCTGATTCCCCAACTCTGATTCCCCGCCTCTGATTCCCCAGCTCTGATTCCCCGCCTTTTATTCCCGGCCTCTGATTCCCTGCCACAGATTCCCCGCCCCTGATTCCCCACCTCTGATTCCCCATATCTGATTCTCCGCCTCTGTTTCCCCAGCTCTGATTCCCCACCTCTGATTCCCCAGCTCTGATTCCCTGCCACTGATTCCCCGCCCCTGATTCCCCACCTCTGATTCCCCATATCTGATTCCCCGCCTCTGTTTCCCCGCCTCTGATTCCCTGCCTCTGATTCCCAACCTCTGATTCCCCATATCTGATTCCCCGCCTCTATTTCCCCATATCTGATTCCCCGCCTCTGAATCCCCAACTCTGATTCCCCGCCTCTGATTCCCCAGCTCTGATTCCCCGCCTCTGATTCCCGGCGTCCGATTCCCTGCCTCTGATTCCCCGCCTCTGATTCCCCATCTATGATTCCCCGCCTCTGATTCCCCGTGTCTGATTCCCTGCCTCTGATTCCCCGCCTCTGATTCCCCGCCTCTGATTCCCTGCCACTGATTCCCTGCCCCTGATTCCCCACTTCTGATTCCCCATATCTGATTCCCCGCCTCTGTTTCCCCGCTTCTGATTCCCCGCCTCTGATTCCCCATATCTGAATCCCTGCCTCTGATTCCCCAACTCTGATTCCCCGCCTCTGATTCCCCAGCTCTGAATCCCCGCCTCTGATTCCTCGGCTCTGATTCTCCATATCTCATTCCCCGCCTCTGAATCCCCATCTCTGATTCCCGGACTCTGATTCCCCACCTCTGATTCCCGGACTCTTATTCCCAGCATTTGATTCCCGGCCTCTGATTCCCGGCCTTTGATTCCTCGCTTCTGATTCTGATTCCCTGCCTCTGATTCCCCATCTCTGATTCCGCACATCTGATTCCCTGCCTCTGATTCCCCACCTCTGATTCCCCATATCTGATTCCCCACCTCTGTTTCCCCGCCTCTGATTCCCCGCCTCTGTTTCCCCATATCTAATTCCCCACCTCTGATGCCACAACTCTGATTCCCCGCCTCTGATTCCCCAGCTCTGATTCCCCGCCTCTGATTCCCCGCATCTGATTCCCCATGTCTGATTCCCCGCCTCTGTTTCCCCGCCTCTGATTCCCCGCCTCTGTTTCCCCATATCTGATTCCCTGCCTCTGATTCCCCAGCTCTGATTCCCTGCCTCTGATTCCCCGCGTTCTATTCCCTGCCTTTGATTCCCCATCTCTGATTCACCACCTCTGATTCCCCACCTCTGATTCCCCATATCTAATTCCCCGCCTCTGTTTGCCCGCCTCTGATTCCCCGCCTCTGTTTCCCCATATCTGATTCCCCGCCTCTGAATCCCCAACTCTGATTCCCTGCCTCCGATTCACCAGCTCTGATTCCCCGCCTTTGATTCCACCCGTCTGATTCCCAGCCTCTGAATCCCCGTGTCTGATTTCCTGCCTCTGATTCCCATCCTCTGATTCCCCATCTCTGATTCACCGCCTCTGATTCCCCACCTCTGATTCCCCATTTCTGATTCCGCACATCCGATTCCCTGCCTCTGATTCCCCGACTCTGATTCCCCACCTCTGATTCCCCAGCTCTGATTCCCCGCCTCTGATTCCCCGCGTCTGATTCCCTGCCTCTGATTCCCCGCCTCTGATTCCCCATCTCTGATTCCCCACCTCTGATTCCCCGTGTCTGATTCCCAACCTCTGATTCCCCGCCTCTGATTCCCTGCCACTGATTCCCCGCCCCTGATTCCCCGCCTTTGATTCCCCGCCTCTGATTCCCTGCCACTGATTCCCCGCCCCTGATTCCCAGCCTCTGATTCCACATATCTGATTCCCTGCCTCTGATTCCCCATATCTGATTCCCCGCCTCTATTTCCCCATATCTGCTTCGCCGCCTCTGATTCCCCAACTCTGATTCCCCGCCTCTGATTCCCCAGCTCTGATTTCCCGCCTCTGATTCCCGGCATCCGATTCCCTGCCTCTGATTCCCCGCCTCTGATTCCCCATCTCTGATTCCCCGCCTCTGATTCCCCGTGTCTGATTCCCTGCCTCTGATTCCCCGCCTCTGATTCCCCGCATCTGATTCCCTGCCACTTATTCCCTGCCTCTGATTCCCCACCTCTGATTCCCCATATCTGATTCCCCGCCTCTGTTTTCCCGCCTCTGATTCCCTGCCTCTTATTCCCCATATCTGATTCCCCGCCTCTGATTCCCCAACTCTGAATCCACCGCCTCTGATTCTCCAGCTCTGAATCCCCGCCTCTGATTCCCCGCGTCTGATTCCCTTCCTCTGATTCCCCGCCTCTGATTCCCCATCTGTGATTCACAATCTCTGATGCCCCACCTCTGATTCCCCATATCTGATTCCCCGCCTCTGTTTCCCCGCCTCTGATTCCCAGCCTCTGATTCCCCATATCTGATTCCCCGCCTCTGATTGCCCACCTCTGATTCCCCGCGTCTGATTCCCTGCCTCTGATTCACCGCCTCTGATTCCCCATCTCTGATTCCGCACATCCGATTCCCTGCCTATGATTCCCCACCTCTGATTCCCCGCCTCTGATTCCCCATATCTGATTCCCTGCCTCTGTTTCCCCGCCTCTGGTTCCCCATATGTGATTCCCCACCTCTGTTTCCCCGCCTCTGATTCCCCGCCTATGTTTCCCCATCTCTGATTCACCGCCTGTGATTCGCCACCTCTGATTCCCCATATCTGATTCCCCACCTCTGTTTCCCCGCCTCTGATTCCCCGCCTCTGATTCTCCATATCTCATTCCCCGCCTCTGAATCCCCATCTCTGATTCCCGGACTCTGATTCCCCACCTCTGATTCCCGGCCTCTTATTCCCAGCATCTGATTCCCCATCTCTGATTCCGCACATCTGATTCCCTGCCTCTGATTCCCCACCTCTGATTCCCCATATCTGATTCCCCGCCTCTGTTTCCCTGCCTCTGATTCCCCGCCTCTGTTTCCCCATATCTAATTCCCCACCTCTGATGCCCCAACTCTGATTCCCCGCCTCTGATTCCCCAGCTCTGATTCCCCACCTCTGATTCCCCGCATCCGATTCCCCATGTCTGATTCCCCGCCTCTGTTTCCCCGCCTCTGATTCCCCGCCTCTGTTTCCCCATATCTGATTCCCCGCCTCTGATTCCCCAGCTCTGATTCCCTGCCTTTGATTCCCCGCGTTCTATTCCCTGCCTCTGATTCCCCGCCTGTGATTCCCCATCTCTGATTCACCACCTCTGATTCCCCACCTCTGATTCCCCATATCTAATTCCCCGCCTCTGTTTGCCCGCCTCTGATTCCCCGCCTCTGTTTCCCCATATCTGATTCCCCGCATCTGAATCACCAACTCTGATTCCCTGCCTCTGATTCACCGCCTCTGATTCCCCATCTCTGATTCACCGCCTCTGATTCCCCACCTCTGATTCCCCATCTCTGATTCCGCACATCCGATTCCCTTCCTCTTATTCCCCGACTCTGATTGCCCACCTCTGATTCCCCAGCTCTGATTCCCCGCCTCTGATTCCCCGCGTCTGATTCCCTGCCTCTGATTCCCCGCCTCTGATTCCCATCTCTGATTCCCCACCTCTGATTCCCCCTGTCTGATTCCCTGCCTCTGAATCCCCGCCTCTGATTCCCCGCCTCTGATTCCCTGCCACTGATTACCCGCTCCTGATTCCCCACCTCTGATTCCGCATATCTTATTCCCCGCCTCTGTTTCCCCCCTCTGATTCCCAGCCTCTGATTCCCCATATCTGATTCCACGCCTCTGATTCCCCATATCTGATTCCCCGCATCTATTTCCCCATATCTGCTTCGCCGCCTCTGATTCCCCAACTCTGATTCCCCGCCTCTGATTCCCCAGCTCTGATTTCCCGCCTCTGATTTCCGGCATCCGATTCCCTGCCTCTGATTCCCCGCCTCTTATTCCCCATCTCTGATACCCCGCCTCTGATTCCCCGTGTCTGATTCCCTGCCTCTGATTCCCCGCCTCTGATTCCCCGCGTCTGATTCCCTGCCACTGATTCCCTGCCCCTGATTCCCCACCTCTGATTCCCCATATCTGATTCCCCGCCTCTGTTTCCCCGCCTCTGATTCCCCACCTCTGTTTCCCCATATCTGATTCCCCGCCTCTGATTCCCCAACTCTGATTCCCCTCCTCTAATTCGCCAGCTATGATTCCCCGCCTCTGATTCCCTGCATCTGATTCCCTGCCTCTGATTCCCAGCCTCTGATTCCCCTTCTCTGATTCACCACCTCTGAATCCCCACCTCTGATTCCCCATCTCTGATTCCGCACATACGATTCCCTGCCTCTGATTCCCCGCCTCTGATTCCCCGCCTCTGATTCGCAACCTCTATTTCCCCACCTCTGATTCCCCATATCTGATTCCCCGCCTCTGTTTCCCTGCCTCTGAATCCCGGCCTCTGTTTCCCCATATCTGATTCCCTTCCTCTGATTCCCCAACTCTGATACCCCGCCTCTGATTCCCCGCCTCTGATTCCCCGCGTCTGATTCCCTGCCTCTGATTCCCCGCCTCTGATTCCCCGACCTTGATTCCCCACCTCTGATTCCCCATATCTGATTCCCCGCCTCTGTTTCCCCAGCTCTGATTCCCCACCTCTGATTCCCCAGCTCTGATTCCCTGCCACTGATTCCCCACCCATGATTCCCCACCTCTGATTCCCCATATCTGATTCCCCGCCTCTGTTTCGCCAGCTCTGATTCCCTGCCTCTGATTCCCTGCCCTGATTCCCCATCTCTGTTTCACCGCCTTTGATTCGCCACCTCTGATTCCCCATATCTGATTCCCCGCCTCTGTTTCCCCGCCTCTGATTCCCTGCCTCTGATTCCCAACCTCTGATTCCACACCTCTGATTCCCCATATCTGATTCCCCGCCTCTATTTCCCCATATCTGATTCCCCGCCTCTGATTCCCCATATCTGATTCCCCGCCTCTGATTCCCCATATCTGATTCCCCGCCTTATTTTCCCCATATCTGCTTCGCCGCCTCTGATTCCCCAACTCTGATTCCCCTCCTCTGATTCCCCAGCTCTGATTTCCCGCCTCTGATTTCCGGCATCCGATTCCCTGCCTCTGATTCCCCGCCTCTGATTCCCCATCTCTGATTCCCCGCCTCTGATTCCCCGTGTCTGATTCCCTGCCTCTGATTCCCCGCCTCTGATTCCCCGCGTCTGATTCCCTGCCACTGATTCCCTGCCCCTGATTCCCCACCTCTGATTCACCATATCTGATTCCCCGCCTCTGTTTCCCCGCCTCTGATTCCCCGCCTCTGTTTCCCCATATCTGATTCCCCGCCTCTGATTCCCCAACTCTGATTCCCCTCCTCTAATTTGCCAGCTATGATTCCCCGCCTCTGATTCCCTGCGTCTGTTTCCCTGCCTCTGATTCCCTGCCTCTGATTCCCCTTCTCTGATTCACCACCTCTGAATCCCCACCTCTGATTCCCCATCTCTGATTCCGCACATCCGATTCCCTGCCTCTGATTCCCCGCCTCTGATTCCCCGCCTCTGATTCCCTGCCTCTGATTCGCAACCTCTAATTCCACACCTCTGATTCCCCATATCTGATTCCCCGCCTCTGTTTCCCTGCCTATGATTCCCGGCCTCTGTTTCCCCATATCTGATTCCCCTCCTCTGATTCCCCAACTCTGATTCCCCACCTCTGATTCCCCAGCTCTGATTCCCCGCCTCTGATTCCCCGTGTCTGATTCCCCGCCTCTGATTCCCCAGCTCTGATTTCCCGCCTCTGATTTCCGGCATCCGATTCCCTGCCTCTGATTCCCCGCCTCTTATTCCCCATCTCTGATACCCCGCCTCTGATTCCCCGTGTCTGATTCCCTGCCTCTGATTCCCCGCCTCTGATTCCCCGCGTCTGATTCCCTGCCACTGATTCCCTGCCCCTGATTCCCCACCTCTGATTCCCCATATCTGATTCCCCGCCTCTGTTTCCCCGCCTCTGATTCCCCGCCTCTGTTTCCCCATATCTGATTCCCCGCCTCTGATTCCCCAACTCTGATTCCCCTCCTCTAATTCGCCAGCTATGATTCCCCGCCTCTGATTCCCTGCATCTGATTCCCTGCCTCTGATTCCCAGCCTCTGATTCCCCTTCTCTGATTCACCACCTCTGAATCCCCACCTCTGATTCCCCATCTCTGATTCCGCACATACGATTCCCTGCCTCTGATTCCCCGCCTCTGATTCCCCGCCTCTGATTCGCAACCTCTATTTCCCCACCTCTGATTCCCCAGCTCTGATTCCCCGCCTTTTATTCCCGGCCTCTGATTCCCTGCCACTGATTCCCCGACCTTGATTCCCCACCTCTGATTCCCCATATCTGATTCCCCGCCTCTGTTTCCCCAGCTCTGATTCCCCACCTCTGATTCCCCAGCTCTGATTCCCTGCCACTGATTCCCCACCCATGATTCCCCACCTCTGATTCCCCATATCTGATTCCCCGCCTCTGTTTCACCAGCTCTGATTCCCTGCCTCTGATTCCCTGCCCTGATTCCCCATCTCTGTTTCACCGCCTTTGATTCGCCACCTCTGATTCCCCATATCTGATTCCCCGCCTCTGTTTCCCCGCCTCTGATTCCCTGCCTCTGATTCCCAACCTCTGATTCCACACCTCTGATTCCCCATATCTGATTCCCCGCCTCTATTTCCCCATATCTGATTCCCCGCCTCTGATTCCCCATATCTGATTCCCCGCCTCTGATTCCCCATATCTGATTCCCCGCCTTATTTTCCCCATATCTGCTTCGCCGCCTCTGATTCCCCAACTCTGATTCCCCTCCTCTGATTCCCCAGCTCTGATTTCCCGCCTCTGATTTCCGGCATCCGATTCCCTGCCTCTGATTCCCCGCCTCTGATTCCCCATCTCTGATTCCCCGCCTCTGATTCCCCGTGTCTGATTCCCTGCCTCTGATTCCCCGCCTCTGATTCCCCGCGTCTGATTCCCTGCCACTGATTCCCTGCCCCTGATTCCCCACCTCTGATTTACCATATCTGATTCCCCGCCTCTGTTTCCCCGCCTCTGATTCCCCGCCTCTGTTTCCCCATATCTGATTCCCCGCCTCTGATTCCCCAACTCTGATTCCCCTCCTCTAATTTGCCAGCTATGATTCCCCGCCTCTGATTCCCTGCGTCTGTTTCCCTGCCTCTGATTCCCTGCCTCTGATTCCCCTTCTCTGATTCACCACCTCTGAATCCCCACCTCTGATTCCCCATCTCTGATTCCGCACATCCGATTCCCTGCCTCTGATTCCCCGCCTCTGATTCCCCGCCTCTGATTCCCTGCCTCTGATTCGCAACCTCTAATTCCACACCTCTGATTCCCCATATCTGATTCCCCGCCTCTGTTTCCCTGCCTATGATTCCCGGCCTCTGTTTCCCCATATCTGATTCCCCTCCTCTGATTCCCCAACTCTGATTCCCCACCTCTGATTCCCCAGCTCTGATTCCCCGCCTTTTATTCCCGGCCTCTGATTCCCTGCCACTGATTCCCCGCCCCTGATTCCCCACCTCTGATTCCCCATATCTGATTCTCCGCCTCTGTTTCCCCAGCTCTGATACCCCACCTCTGATTCCCCAGCTCTGATTCCCTGCCACTGATTCCCCGCCCCTGATTCCCCACCTCTGATTCCCCATATCTGATTCCCCGCCTCTGTTTCCCCAGCTCTGATTCCCTGCCTCTGATTCCCTGCCCTGATTCCCCATCTCTGTTTCACCGCCTATGATTCGCCACCTCTGATTCCCCATATCTGATTCCCCGCCTCTGTTTCCCCGCCTCTGATTCCCTGCCTCTGATTCCCAACCTCTGATTCCCCATATCTGATTCCCCGCCTCTATTTCCCCATATCTGATTCCCCGCCTCTGATTCCCCAACTCTGATTCCCCGCCTCTGATTCCCCAGCTCTGATTCCCCGCCTCTGATTCCCGGCGTCCGATTCCCTGCCTCTGATTCCCCGCCTCTGATTCCCCATCTATGATTCCCCGCCTCTGATTCCCCGTGTCTGATTCCCTGCCTCTGATTCCCCGCCTCTGATTCCCCGCCTCTGATTCCGTGCCACTGATTCCCTGCCCCTGATTCCCCACCTCTGATTCCCCATATCTGATTCACCGCCTCTGTTTCCCCGCCTCTGATTCCCCGCCTCTGATTCCCCATATCTGAATCCCTGCTTCTGATTCCCCAACTCTGATTCCCCGCCTCTGATTCCCCAGCTCTGAATCCCCGCCTCTGATTCCCCGCCTCTGATTCTCCATATCTCATTCCCCGCCTCTGAATCCCCATCTCTGATTCCCGGACTCTGATTCCCCACCTCTGATTCCCGGCCTCTTATTCCCAGCATTTGATTTCCGGCCTCTGATTCCCGGCCTTTGATTCCCCGCTTCTGATTCTGATTCCCTGCCTCTGATTCCCCATCTCTGATTCCGCACATCTGATTCCCTGCCTCTGATTCCCCACCTCTGATTCCCCATATCTGATTCCCCGCCTCTGTTTCCCCGCCTCTGATTCCCCGCCTCTGTTTCCCCATATCTAATTCCCCACCTCTGATGCCCCAACTCTGATTCCCCGCCTCTGATTCCCCAGCTCTGATTCCCCGCCTCTGATTCCCCGCATCTGATTCCCCATGTCTGATTCCCCGCCTCTGTTTCCCCGCCTCTGATTCCCCGCCTCTGTTTTCCCATATCTGATTCCCCGCCTCTGATTCCCCAGCTCTGATTCCCTGCCTCTGATTCCCCGCATTCTATTCCCTGCCTCTGATTCCCCATCTCTGATTCACCACCTCTGATTCCCCACCTCTGATTCCCCATATCTAATTCCCCGCCTCTGTTTGCCCGCCTCTGATTCCCCGCCTCTGTTTCCCCATATCTGATTCCCCGCCTCTGAATCCCCAACTCTGATTCCCTGCCTCTGATTCACCAGCTCTGATTCCCCGCCTTTGATTCCCCCCGTCTGATTCCCAGCCTCTGAATCCCCGTGTCTGATTTCCTGCCTCTGATTCCCCGCCTCTGATTCCCCATCTCTGATTCACCGCTTCTGATTCCCCACCTCTGATTCCCCATTTCTGATTCCGCACATCCGATTCCCTGCCTCTGATTCCCCGACTCTGATTCCACACCTCTGATTCCCCAGCTCTGATTCCCCGCCTCTGATTCCCCGCGTCTGATTCCCTGCCTATGATTCCCCGCCTCTGATTCCCCATCTCTGATTCCCCACCTCTGATTCCCCGCCTCTGATTCCCTGCCACTGATTCCCTGCCCCTGATTCCCCACTTCTGATTCCCCATATCTGATTCCCCGCCTCTGTTTCCCCGCTTCTGATTCCCCGCCTCTGATTCCCCATATCTGAATCCCTGCCTCTGATTCGCCAACTCTGATTCCCCGCCTCTGATTCCCCAGCTCTGAATCCACGCCTCTGATTCCTCGGCTCTGATTCTCCATATCTCATTCCCCGCCTCTGAATCCCCATCTCTGATTCCCGGACTCTGATTCCCCACCTCTGATTCCCGGCCTCTTATTCCCAGCATTTGATTCCCGGCCTCTGATTCCCGGCCTTTGATTCCTCGCTTCTGATTCTGATTCCCTGCCTCTGATTCCCCATCTCTGATTCCGCACATCTGATTCCCTGCCTCTGATTCCCCACCTCTGATTCCCCATATCTGATTCCCCACCTCTGTTTCCCCGCCTCTGATTCCCCGCCTCTGTTTCCCCATATCTAATTCCCCACCTCTGATGCCACAACTCTGATTCCCCGCCTCTGATTCCCCAGCTCTGATTCCCCGCCTCTGATTCCCCGCATCTGATTCCCCATGTCTGATTCCCCGCCTCTGTTTCCCCGCCTCTGATTCCCCGCCTCTGTTTCCCCATATCTGATTCCCCGCCTCTGATTCCCCAGCTCTGATTCCCTGCCTCTGATTCCCCGCGTTCTATTCCCTGCCTTTGATTCCCCATCTCTGATTCACCACCTCTGATTCCCCACCTCTGATTCCCCATATCTAATTCCCCGCCTCTGTTTGCCCGCCTCTGATTCCCCGCCTCTGTTTCCCCATATCTGATTCCCCGCCTCTGAATCCCCAACTCTGATTCCCTGCCTCTGATTCACCAGCTCTGATTCCCCGCCTTTGATTCCACCCGTCTGATTCCCAGCCTCTGAATCCCCGTGTCTGATTTCCTGCCTCTGATTCCCAGCCTCTGATTCCCCATCTCTGATTCACCGCCTCTGATTCCCCACCTCTGATTCCCCATTTCTGATTCCGCACATCCGATTCCCTGCCTCTGATTCCCCGACTCTGATTCCCCACCTCTGATTCCCCAGCTCTGATTCCCCGCCTCTGATTCCCCGCGTCTGATTCCCTGCCTCTGATTCCCCGCCTCTGATTCCCCATCTCTGATTCCCCACCTCTGATTCCCCGTGTCTGATTCCCAACCTCTGATTCCCCGCCTCTGATTCCCTGCCACTGATTCCCCGCCCCTGATTCCCCG
This sequence comes from Narcine bancroftii, assembly GCF_036971445.1. Classification (NCBI taxonomy): domain Eukaryota; kingdom Metazoa; phylum Chordata; class Chondrichthyes; order Torpediniformes; family Narcinidae; genus Narcine; species Narcine bancroftii. Next base: position 290,607 of record NW_027211891.1, on the reverse strand, counting down.
CCTCTGATTCCCCGCCTCTGATTCCCTGCCACTGATTCCCCGCCCCTGATTCCCAGCCTCTGATTCCCCATATCTGATTCCCTGCCTCTGATTCCCCATATCTGATTCCCCGCCTCTATTTCCCCATATCTGCTTCGCCGCCTCTGATTCCCCAACTCTGATTCCCCGCCTCTGATTCCCCAGCTCTGATTCCCTGCCTCTGATTCCCCACCTCAGATTCCCCATATCTGATTCCCCGCCTCTGTTTCCCTGCCTCTGATTCCCAGCCTCTGTTTCCCCATATCTAATTCCCCACCTCTGATGCCCCAACTCTGATTCCCCGCCTCTGATTCCCCAGCTCTGATTCCCCACCTCTGATTCCCCGCATCCGATTCCCCATGTCTGATTCCCCGCCTCTGTTTCCCCGCCTCTGATTCCCCGCCTCTGTTTCCCCATATCTGATTCCCCGCCTCTGATTCCCCAGCTCTGATTCCCTGCCTTTGATTCCCCGCGTTCTATTCCCTGCCTCTGATTCCCCGCCTGTGATTCCCCATCTCTGATTCACCACCTCTGATTCCCCACCTCTGATTCCCCATATCTAATTCCCCGCCTCTGTTTGCCCGCCTCTGATTCCCCGCCTCTGTTTCCCCATATCTGATTCCCCGCATCTGAATCACCAACTCTGATTCCCTGCCTCTGATTCACCGCCTCTGATTCCCCATCTCTGATTCACCGCCTCTGATTCCCCACCTCTGATTCCCCATCTCTGATTCCGCACATCCGATTCCCTTCCTCTTATTCCCCGACTCTGATTGCCCACCTCTGATTCCCCAGCTCTGATTCCCCGCCTCTGATTCCCCGCATCTGATTCCCTGCCTCTGATTCCCCGCCTCTGATTCCCATCTCTGATTCCCCACCTCTGATTCCCACTGTCTGATTCCCTGCCTCTGAATCCCCGCCTCTGATTCCCCGCCTCTGATTCCCTGCCACTGATTACCCGCTCCTGATTCCCCACCTCTGATTCCGCATATCTTATTCCCTGCCTCTGTTTCCCCCCTCTGATTCCCAGCCTCTGATTCCCCATATATGATTCCACGCCTCTGATTCCCCATATCTGATTCCCCGCATCTATTTCCCCATATCTGCTTCGCCGCCTCTGATTCCCCAACTCTGATTCCCCGCCTCTGATTCCCCAGCTCTGATTTCCCGCCTCTGATTTCCGGCATCCGATTCCCTGCCTCTGATTCCCCGCCTCTTATTCCCCATCTCTGATACCCCGCCTCTGATTCCCCGTGTCTGATTCCCTGCCTCTGATTCCCCGCCTCTGATTCCCCGCGTCTGATTCCCTGCCACTGATTCCCTGCCCCTGATTCCCCACCTCTGATTCCCCATATCTGATTCCCCGCCTCTGTTTCCCCGCCTCTGATTCCCCGCCTCTGTTTCCCCATATCTGATTCCCCGCCTCTGATTCCCCAACTCTGATTCCCCTCCTCTAATTCGCCAGCTATGATTCCCCGCCTCTGATTCCCTGCATCTGATTCCCTGCCTCTGATTCCCAGCCTCTGATTCCCCTTCTCTGATTCACCACCTCTGAATCCCCACCTCTGATTCCCCATCTCTGATTCCGCACATACGATTCCCTGCCTCTGATTCCCCGCCTCTGATTCCCCGCCTCTGATTCGCAACCTCTATTTCCCCACCTCTGATTCCCCATATCTGATTCCCCGCCTCTGTTTCCCTGCCTCTGAATCCCGGCCTCTGTTTCCCCATATCTGATTCCCTTCCTCTGATTCCCCAACTCTGATACCCCGCCTCTGATTCCCCAGCTCTGATTCCCCGCCTTTTATTCCCGGCCTCTGATTCCCTGCCACTGATTCCCCGACCTTGATTCCCCACCTCTGATTCCCCATATCTGATTCCCCGCCTCTGTTTCCCCAGCTCTGATTCCCCACCTCTGATTGCCCAGCTCTGATTCCCTGCCACTGATTCCCCACCCATGATTCCCCACCTCTGATTCCCCATATCTGATTCCCCGCCTCTGTTTCGCCAGCTCTGATTCCCTGCCTCTGATTCCCTGCCCTGATTCCCCATCTCTGTTTCACCGCCTTTGATTCGCCACCTCTGATTCCCCATATCTGATTCCCCGCCTCTGTTTCCCTGCCTCTGATTCCCTGCCTCTGATTCCCAACCTCTGATTCCACACCTCTGATTTCCCATATCTGATTCCCCGCCTCTATTTCCCCATATCTGATTCCCCGCCTCTGATTCCCCATATCTGATTCCCCGCCTCTGATTCCCCATATCTGATTCCCCGCCTTATTTTTCCCATATCTGCTTCGCCGCCTCTGATTCCCCAACTCTGATTCCCCTCCTCTGATTCCCCAGCTCTGATTTCCCGCCTCTGATTTCCGGCATCCGATTCCCTGCCTCTGATTCCCCGCCTCTGATTCCCCATCTCTGATTCCCCGCCTCTGATTCCCCGTGTCTGATTCCGTGCCTCTGATTCCCCGCCTCTGATTCCCCGCGTCTGATTCCCTGCCACTGATTCCCTGCCCCTGATTCCCCACCTCTGATTCACCATATCTGATTCCCCGCCTCTGTTTCCCCGCCTCTGATTCCCCGCCTCTGTTTCCCCATATCTGATTCCCCGCCTCTGATTCCCCAACTCTGATTCCCCTCCTCTAATTTGCCAGCTATGATTCCCCGCCTCTGATTCCCTGCGTCTGTTTCCCTGCCTCTGATTCCCTGCCTCTGATTCCCCTTCTCTGATTCACCACCTCTGAATCCCCACCTCTGATTCCCCATCTCTGATTCCGCACATCCGATTCCCTGCCTCTGATTCCCCGCCTCTGATTCCCCGCCTCTGATTCCCTGCCTCTGATTCGCAACCTCTAATTCCACACCTCTGATTCCCCATATCTGATTCCCCGCCTCTGTTTCCCTGCCTATGATTCCCGGCCTCTGTTTCCCCATATCTGATTCCCCTCCTCTGATTCCCCAACTCTGATTCCCCACCTCTGATTCCCCAGCTCTGATTCCCCGCCTTTTATTCCCGGCCTCTGATTCCCTGCCACTGATTCCCCGCCCCTGATTCCCCACCTCTGATTCCCCATATCTGATTCTCCGCCTCTGTTTCCCCAGCTCTGATACCCCACCTCTGATTCCCCAGCTCTGATTCCCTGCCACTGATTCCCCGCCACTGATTCCCCACCTCTGATTCCCCATATCTGATTCCCCGCCTCTGTTTCCCCAGCTCTGATTCCCTGCCTCTGATTCCCTGCCCTGATTCCCCATCTCTGTTTCACCGCCTATGATTCGCCACCTCTGATTCCCCATATCTGATTCCCCGCCTCTGTTTCCCCGCCTCTGATTCCCTGCCTCTGATTCCCAACCTCTGATTCCCCATATCTGATTCCCCGCCTCTATTTCCCCATATCTGATTCCCCGCCTCTGATTCCCCAACTCTGATTCCCCGCCTCTGATTCCCCAGCTCTGATTCCCCGCCTCTGATTCCCGGCGTCCGATTCCCTGCCTCTGATTCCCCGCCTCTGATTCCCCATCTATGATTCCCCGCCTCTGATTCCCCGTGTCTGATTCCCTGCCTCTGATTCCCCGCCTCTGATTCCCCGCCTCTGAATCCGTGCCACTGATTCCCTGCCCCTGATTCCCCACCTCTGATTCCCCATATCTGATTCACTGCCTCTGTTTCCCCGCCTCTGATTCCCCGCCTCTGATTCCCCATATCTGAATCCCTGCTTCTGATTCCCCAACTCTGATTCCCCGCCTCTGATTCCCCAGCTCTGAATCCCCGCCTCTGATTCCCCGCCTCTGATTCTCCATATCTCATTCCCCGCCTCTGAATCCCCATCTCTGATTCCCCGCCTCTGATTCCCCGCGTCTGATTCCCTGCCTCTGATTCCCCGCCTCTGATTCCCATCTCTGATTCCCCACCTCTGATTCCCCCTGTCTGATTCCCTGCCTCTGAATCCCCGCCTCTGATTCCCCGCCTCTGATTCCCTGCCACTGATTACCCGCTCCTGATTCCCCACCTCTGATTCCGCATATCTTATTCCCCGCCTCTGTTTCCCCCCTCTGATTCCCAGCCTCTGATTCCCCATATCTGATTCCACGCCTCTGATTCCCCATATCTGATTCCCCGCATCTATTTCCCCATATCTGCTTCGCCGCCTCTGATTCCCCAACTCTGATTCCCCGCCTCTGATTCCCCAGCTCTGATTTCCCGCCTCTGATTTCCGGCATCCGATTCCCTGCCTCTGATTCCCCGCCTCTTATTCCCCATCTCTGATACCCCGCCTCTGATTCCCCGTGTCTGATTCCCTGCCTCTGATTCCCCGCCTCTGATTCCCCGCGTCTGATTCCCTGCCACTGATTCCCTGCCCCTGATTCCCCACCTCTGATTCCCCATATCTGATTCCCCGCCTCTGTTTCCCCGCCTCTGATTCCCCGCCTCTGTTTCCCCATATCTGATTCCCCGCCTCTGATTCCCCAACTCTGATTCCCCTCCTCTAATTCGCCAGCTATGATTCCCCGCCTCTGATTCCCTGCATCTGATTCCCTGCCTCTGATTCCCAGCCTCTGATTCCCCTTCTCTGATTCAGCACCTCTGAATCCCCACCTCTGATTCCCCATCTCTGATTCCGCACATACGATTCCCTGCCTCTGATTCCCCGCCTCTGATTCCCCGCCTCTGATTCGCAACCTCTATTTCCCCACCTCTGATTCCCCATATCTGATTCCCCGCCTCTGTTTCCCTGCCTCTGAATCCCGGCCTCTGTTTCCCCATATCTGATTCCCTTCCTCTGATTCCCCAACTCTGATACCCCGCCTCTGATTCCCCAGCTCTGATTCCCCGCCTTTTATTCCCGGCCTCTGATTCCCTGCCACTGATTCCCCGACCTTGATTCCCCACCTCTGATTCCCCATATCTGATTCCCCGCCTCTGTTTCGCCAGCTCTGATTCCCCACCTCTGATTCCCCAACTCTGATTCCCTGCCACTGATTCCCCACCCATGATTCCCCACCTCTGATTCCCCATATCTGATTCCCCGCCTCTGTTTCGCCAGCTCTGATTCCCTGCTTCTGATTCCCTGCCCTGATTCCCCATCTCTGTTTCACCGCCTTTGATTCGCCACCTCTGATTCCCCATATCTGATTCCCCGCCTCTGTTTCCCCACCTCTGATTCCCTGCCTCTGATTCCCAACCTCTGATTCCACACCTCTGATTTCCCATATCTGATTCCCCGCCTCTATTTCCCCATATCTGATTCCCCGCCTCTGATTCCCCATATCTGATTCCCCGCCTCTGATTCCCCATATCTGATTCCCCGCCTTATTTTCCCCATATCTGCTTCGCCGCCTCTGATTCCCCAACTCTGATTCCCCTCCACTGATTCCCCAGCTCTGATTTCCCGCTTCTGATTTCCGGCATCCGATTCCCTGCCTCTGATTCCCCGCCTCTGATTCCCCATCTCTGATTCCCCGCCTCTGATTCCCCGTGTCTGATTCCCTGCCTCTGATTCCCCGCCTCTGATTCCCCGCGTCTGATTCCCTGCCACTGATTCCCTGCCCCTGATTCCCCACCTCTGATTCACCATATCTGATTCCCCGCCTCTGTTTCCCCGCCTCTGATTCCCCGCCTCTGTTTCCCCATATCTGATTCCCCGCCTCTGATTCCCCAACTCTGATTCCCCTCCTCTAATTTGCCAGCTATGATTCCCCGCCTCTGATTCCCTGCGTCTGTTTCCCTGCCTCTGATTCCCTGCCTCTGATTCCCCTTCTCTGATTCACCACCTCTGAATCCCCACCTCTGATTCCCCATCTCTGATTCCGCACATCCGATTCCCTGCCTCTGATTCCCCGCCTCTGATTCCCCGCCTCTGATTCTCTGCCTCTGATTCGCAACCTCTAATTCCACACCTCTGATTCCCCATATCTGATTCCCCGCCTCTGTTTCCCTGCCTATGATTCCCGGCCTCTGTTTCCCCATATCTGATTCCCCTCCTCTGATTCCCCAACTCTGATTCCCCACCTCTGATTCCCCAGCTCTGATTCCCCGCCTTTTATTCCCGGCCTCTGATTCCCTGCCACTGATTCCCCGCCCCTGATTCCCCACCTCTGATTCCCCATATCTGATTCTCCGCCTCTGTTTCCCCAGCTCTGATACCCCACCTCTGATTCCCCAGCTCTGATTCCCTGCCACTGATTCCCCGCCACTGATTCCCCACCTCTGATTCCCCATATCTGATTCCCCGCCTCTGTTTCCCCAGCTCTGATTCCCTGCCTCTGACTCCCTGCCCTGATTCCCCATCTCTGTTTCACCGCCTATGATTCGCCACCTCTGATTCCCCATATCTGATTCCCCGCCTCTGTTTCCCCGCCTCTGATTCCCTGCCTCTGATTCCCAACCTCTGATTCCCCATATCTGATTCCCCGCCTCTATTTCCCCATATCTGATTCCCCGCCTCTGATTCCCCAACTCTGATTCCCCGCCTCTGATTCCCCAGCTCTGATTCCCCGCCTCTGATTCCCGGCGTCCGATTCCCTGCCTCTGATTCCCCGCCTCTGATTCCCCATCTATGATTCCCCGCCTCTGATTCCCCGTGTCTGATTCCCTGCCTCTGATTCCCCGCCTCTGATTCCCCGCCTCTGATTCCGTGCCACTGATTCCCTGCCCCTGATTCCCCACCTCTGATTCCCCATATCTGATTCACTGCCTCTGTTTCCCCGCCTCTGATTCCACGCCTCTGATTCCCCATATCTGAATCCCTGCTTCTGATTCCCCAACTCTGATTCCCCGCCTCTGATTCCCCAGCTCTGAATCCCCGCCTCTGATTCCCCGCCTCTGATTCTCCATATCTCATTCCCCGCCTCTGAATCCCCATCTCTGATTCCCGGACTCTGATTCCCCACCTCTGATTCCCGGCCTCTTATTCCCAGCATTTGATTCCCTGCCTCTGATTCACCAGCTCTGATTCCCCGCCTTTGATTCCCCCCGTCTGATTCCCAGCCTCTGAATCCCCGTGTCTGATTTCCTGCCTCTGATTCCCCGCCTCTGATTCCCCATCTCTGATTCACCGCTTCTGATTCCCCACCTCTGATTCCCCATTTCTGATTCCGCACATCCGATTCCCTGCCTCTGATTCCCCGACTCTGATTCCACACCTCTGATTCCCCAGCTCTGATTCCCCGCCTCTGATTCCCCGCGTCTGATTCCCTGCCTATGATTCCCCGCCTCTGATTCCCCATCTCTGATTCCCCACCTCTGATTCCCCGCCTCTGATTCCCTGCCACTGATTCCCTGCCCCTGATTCCCCACTTCTGATTCCCCATATCTGATTCCCCGCCTCTGTTTCCCCGCTTCTGATTCCCCGCCTCTGATTCCCCATATCTGAATCCCTGCCTCTGATTCGCCAACTCTGATTCCCCGCCTCTGATTCCCCAGCTCTGAATCCACGCCTCTGATTCCTCGGCTCTGATTCTCCATATCTCATTCCCCGCCTCTGAATCCCCATCTCTGATTCCCGGACTCTGATTCCCCACCTCTGATTCCCGGCCTCTTATTCCCAGCATTTGATTCCCGGCCTCTGATTCCCGGCCTTTGATTCCTCGCTTCTGATTCTGATTCCCTGCCTCTGATTCCCCATCTCTGATTCCGCACATCTGATTCCCTGCCTCTGATTCCCCACCTCTGATTCCCCATATCTGATTCCCCACCTCTGTTTCCCCGCCTCTGATTCCCCGCCTCTGTTTCCCCATATCTAATTCCCCACCTCTGATGCCACAACTCTGATTCCCCGCCTCTGATTCCCCAGCTCTGATTCCCCGCCTCTGATTCCCCGCATCTGATTCCCCATGTCTGATTCCCCGCCTCTGTTTCCCCGCCTCTGATTCCCCGCCTCTGTTTCCCCATATCTGATTCCCCGCCTCTGATTCCCCAGCTCTGATTCCCTGCCTCTGATTCCCCGCGTTCTATTCCCTGCCTTTGATTCCCCATCTCTGATTCACCACCTCTGATTCCCCACCTCTGATTCCCCATATCTAATTCCCCGCCTCTGTTTGCCCGCCTCTGATTCCCCGCCTCTGTTTCCCCATATCTGATTCCCCGCCTCTGAATCCCCAACTCTGATTCCCTGCCTCTGATTCACCAGCTCTGATTCCCCGCCTTTGATTCCACCCGTCTGATTCCCAGCCTCTGAATCCCCGTGTCTGATTTCCTGCCTCTGATTCCCAGCCTCTGATTCCCCATCTCTGATTCACCGCCTCTGATTCCCCACCTCTGATTCCCCATTTCTGATTCCGCACATCCGATTCCCTGCCTCTGATTCCCCGACTCTGATTCCCCACCTCTGATTCCCCAGCTCTGATTCCCCGCCTCTGATTCCCCGCGTCTGATTCCCTGCCTCTGATTCCCCGCCTCTGATTCCCCATCTCTGATTCCCCACCTCTGATTCCCCGTGTCTGATTCCCAACCTCTGATTCCCCGCCTCTGATTCCCTGCCACTGATTCCCCGCCCCTGATTCCCCGCCTCTGATTCCCCGCCTCTGATTCCCTGCCACTGATTCCCCGCCCCTGATTCCCAGCCTCTGATTCCCCATATCTGATTCCCTGCCTCTGATTCCCCATATCTGATTCCCCGCCTCTATTTCCCCATATCTGCTTCGCCGCCTCTGATTCCCCAACTCTGATTCCCCGCCTCTGATTCCCCAGCTCTGATTCCCTGCCTCTGATTCCCCACCTCAGATTCCCCATATCTGATTCCCCGCCTCTGTTTCCCTGCCTCTGATTCCCAGCCTCTGTTTCCCCATATCTAATTCCCCACCTCTGATGCCCCAACTCTGATTCCCCGCCTCTGATTCCCCAGCTCTGATTCCCCACCTCTGATTCCCCGCATCCGATTCCCCATGTCTGATTCCCCGCCTCTGTTTCCCCGCCACTGATTCCCCGCCTCTGTTTCCCCATATCTGATTCCCCGCCTCTGATTCCCCAGCTCTGATTCCCTGCCTTTGATTCCCCGCGTTCTATTCCCTGCCTCTGATTCCCCGCCTGTGATTCCCCATCTCTGATTCACCACCTCTGATTCCCCACCTCTGATTCCCCATATCTAATTCCCCGCCTCTGTTTGCCCGCCTCTGATTCCCCGCCTCTGTTTCCCCATATCTGATTCCCCGCATCTGAATCACCAACTCTGATTCCCTGCCTCTGATTCACCGCCTCTGATTCCCCATCTCTGATTCACCGCCTCTGATTCCCCACCTCTGATTCCCCATCTCTGATTCCGCACATCCGATTCCCTTCCTCTTATTCCCCGACTCTGATTGCCCACCTCTGATTCCCCAGCTCTGATTCCCCGCCTCTGATTCCCCGCATCTGATTCCCTGCCTCTGATTCCCCGCCTCTGATTCCCATCTCTGATTCCCCACCTCTGATTCCCCCTGTCTGATTCCCTGCCTCTGAATCCCCGCCTCTGATTCCCCGCCTCTGATTCCCTGCCACTGATTACCCGCTCCTGATTCCCCACCTCTGATTCCGCATATCTTATTCCCTGCCTCTGTTTCCCCCCTCTGATTCCCAGCCTCTGATTCCCCATATATGATTCCACGCCTCTGATTCCCCATATCTGATTCCCCGCATCTATTTCCCCATATCTGCTTCGCCGCCTCTGATTCCCCAACTCTGATTCCCCGCCTCTGATTCCCCAGCTCTGATTTCCCGCCTCTGATTTCCGGCATCCGATTCCCTGCCTCTGATTCCCCGCCTCTTATTCCCCATCTCTGATACCCCGCCTCTGATTCCCCGTGTCTGATTCCCTGCCTCTGATTCCCCGCCTCTGATTCCCCGCGTCTGATTCCCTGCCACTGATTCCCTGCCCCTGATTCCCCACCTCTGATTCCCCATATCTGATTCCCCGCCTCTGTTTCCCCGCCTCTGATTCCCCGCCTCTGTTTCCCCATATCTGATTCCCCGCCTCTGATTCCCCAACTCTGATTCCCCTCCTCTAATTCGCCAGCTATGATTCCCCGCCTCTGATTCCCTGCATCTGATTCCCTGCCTCTGATTCCCAGCCTCTGATTCCCCTTCTCTGATTCACCACCTCTGAATCCCCACCTCTGATTCCCCATCTCTGATTCCGCACATACGATTCCCTGCCTCTGATTCCCCGCCTCTGATTCCCCGCCTCTGATTCGCAACCTCTATTTCCCCACCTCTGATTCCCCATATCTGATTCCCCGCCTCTGTTTCCCTGCCTCTGAATCCCGGCCTCTGTTTCCCCATATCTGATTCCCTTCCTCTGATTCCCCAACTCTGATACCCCGCCTCTGATTCCCCAGCTCTGATTCCCCGCCTTTTATTCCCGGCCTCTGATTCCCTGCCACTGATTCCCCGACCTTGATTCCCCACCTCTGATTCCCCATATCTGATTCCCCGCCTCTGTTTCCCCAGCTCTGATTCCCCACCTCTGATTCCCCAGCTCTGATTCCCTGCCACTGATTCCCCACCCATGATTCCCCACCTCTGATTCCCCATATCTGATTCCCCGCCTCTGTTTCGCCAGCTCTGATTCCCTGCCTCTGATTCCCTGCCCTGATTCCCCATCTCTGTTTCACCGCCTTTGATTCGCCACCTCTGATTCCCCATATCTGATTCCCCGCCTCTGTTTCCCCGCCTCTGATTCCCTGCCTCTGATTCCCAACCTCTGATTCCACACCTCTGATTTCCCATATCTGATTCCCCGCCTCTATTTCCCCATATCTGATTCCCCGCCTCTGATTCCCCATATCTGATTCCCCGCCTCTGATTCCCCATATCTGATTCCCCGCCTTATTTTCCCCATATCTGCTTCGCCGCCTCTGATTCCCCAACTCTGATTCCCCTCCTCTGATTCCCCAGCTCTGATTTCCCGCCTCTGATTTCCGGCATCCGATTCCCTGCCTCTGATTCCCCGCCTCTGATTCCCCATCTCTGATTCCCCGCCTCTGATTCCCCGTGTCTGATTCCCTGCCTCTGATTCCCCGCCTCTGATTCCCCGCGTCTGATTCCCTGCCACTGATTCCCTGCCCCTGATTCCCCACCTCTGATTCACCATATCTGATTCCCCGCCTCTGTTTCCCCGCCTCTGATTCCCCGCCTCTGTTTCCCCATATCTGATTCCCCGCCTCTGATTCCCCAACTCTGATTCCCCTCCTCTAATTTGCCAGCTATGATTCCCCGCCTCTGATTCCCTGCGTCTGTTTCCCTGCCTCTGATTCCCTGCCTCTGATTCCCCTTCTCTGATTCACCACCTCTGAATCCCCACCTCTGATTCCCCATCTCTGATTCCGCACATCCGATTCCCTGCCTCTGATTCCCCGCCTCTGATTCCCCGCCTCTGATTCCCTGCCTCTGATTCGCAACCTCTAATTCCACACCTCTGATTCCCCATATCTGATTCCCCGCCTCTGTTTCCCTGCCTATGATTCCCGGCCTCTGTTTCCCCATATCTGATTCCCCTCCTCTGATTCCCCAACTCTGATTCCCCACCTCTGATTCCCCAGCTCTGATTCCCCGCCTTTTATTCCCGGCCTCTGATTCCCTGCCACTGATTCCCCGCCCCTGATTCCCCACCTCTGATTCCCCATATCTGATTCTCCGCCTCTGTTTCCCCAGCTCTGATACCCCACCTCTGATTCCCCAGCTCTGATTCCCTGCCACTGATTCCCCGCCACTGATTCCCCACCTCTGATTCCCCATATCTGATTCCCCGCCTCTGTTTCCCCAGCTCTGATTCCCTGCCTCTGATTCCCTGCCCTGATTCCCCATCTCTGTTTCACCGCCTATGATTCGCCACCTCTGATTCCCCATATCTGATTCCCCGCCTCTGTTTCCCCGCCTCTGATTCCCTGCCTCTGATTCCCAACCTCTGATTCCCCATATCTGATTCCCCGCCTCTATTTCCCCATATCTGATTCCCCGCCTCTGATTCCCCAACTCTGATTCCCCGCCTCTGATTCCCCAGCTCTGATTCCCCGCCTCTGATTCCCGGCGTCCGATTCCCTGCCTCTGATTCCCCGCCTCTGATTCCCCATCTATGATTCCCCACCTCTGATTCCCCGTGTCTGATTCCCTGCCTCTGATTCCCCGCCTCTGATTCCCCGCCTCTGATTCCGTGCCACTGATTCCCTGCCCCTGATTCCCCACCTCTGATTCCCCATATCTGATTCACTGCCTCTGTTTCCCCGCCTCTGATTCCCCGCCTCTGATTCCCCATATCTGAATCCCTGCTTCTGATTCCCCAACTCTGATTCCCCGCCTCTGATTCCCCAGCTCTGAATCCCCGCCTCTGATTCCCCGCCTCTGATTCTCCATATCTCATTCCCCGCCTCTGAATCCCCATCTCTGATTCCCCGCCTCTGATTCCCCGCGTCTGATTCCCTGCCTCTGATTCCCCGCCTCTGATTCCCATCTCTGATTCCCCACCTCTGATTCCCCCTGTCTGATTCCCTGCCTCTGAATCCCCGCCTCTGATTCCCCGCCTCTGATTCCCTGCCACTGATTACCCGCTCCTGATTCCCCACCTCTGATTCCGCATATCTTATTCCCCGCCTCTGTTTCCCCCCTCTGATTCCCAGCCTCTGATTCCCCATATCTGATTCCACGCCTCTGATTCCCCATATCTGATTCCCCGCATCTATTTCCCCATATCTGCTTCGCCGCCTCTGATTCCCCAACTCTGATTCCCCGCCTCTGATTCCCCAGCTCTGATTTCCCGCCTCTGATTTCCGGCATCCGATTCCCTGCCTCTGATTCCCCGCCTCTTATTCCCCATCTCTGATACCCCGCCTCTGATTCCCCGTGTCTGATTCCCTGCCTCTGATTCCCCGCCTCTGATTCCCCGCGTCTGATTCCCTGCCACTGATTCCCTGCCCCTGATTCCCCACCTCTGATTCCCCATATCTGATTCCCCGCCTCTGTTTCCCCGCCTCTGACTCCCCGCCTCTGTTTCCCCATATATGATTCCCCGCCTCTGATTCCCCAACTCTGATTCCCCTCCTCTAATTCGCCAGCTATGATTCCCCGCCTCTGATTCCCTGCATCTGATTCCCTGCCTCTGATTCCCAGCCTCTGATTCCCCTTCTCTGATTCACCACCTCTGAATCCCCACCTCTGATTCCCCATCTCTGATTCCGCACATACGATTCCCTGCCTCTGATTCCCCGCCTCTGATTCCCCGCCTCTGATTCGCAACCTCTATTTCCCCACCTCTGATTCCCCATATCTGATTCCCCGCCTCTGTTTCCCTGCCTCTGAATCCCGGCCTCTGTTTCCCCATATCTGATTCCCTTCCTCTGATTCCCCAACTCTGATACCCCGCCTCTGATTCCCCAGCTCTGATTCCCCGCCTTTTATTCCCGGCCTCTGATTCCCTGCCACTGATTCCCCGACCTTGATTCCCCACCTCTGATTCCCCATATCTGATTCCCCGCCTCTGTTTCGCCAGCTCTGATTCCCCACCTCTGATTCCCCAGCTCTGATTCCCTGCCACTGATTCCCCACCCATGATTCCCCACCTCTGATTCCCCATATCTGATTCCCCGCCTCTGTTTCGCCAGCTCTGATTCCCTGCCTCTGATTCCCTGCCCTGATTCCCCATCTCTGTTTCACCGCCTTTGATTCGCCACCTCTGATTCCCCATATCTGATTCCCCGCCTCTGTTTCCCCACCTCTGATTCCCTGCCTCTGATTCCCAACCTCTGATTCCACACCTCTGATTTCCCATATCTGATTCCCCGCCTCTATTTCCCCATATCTGATTCCCCGCCTCTGATTCCCCATATCTGATTCCCCGCCTCTGATTCCCCATATCTGATTCCCCGCCTTATTTTCCCCATATCTGCTTCGCCGCCTCTGATTCCCCAACTCTGATTCCCCTCCTCTGATTCCCCAGCTCTGATTTCCCGCTTCTGATTTCCGGCATCCGATTCCCTGCCTCTGATTCCCCGCCTCTGATTCCCCATCTCTGATTCCCCGCCTCTGATTCCCCGTGTCTGATTCCCTGCCTCTGATTCCCCGCCTCTGATTCCCCGCGTCTGATTCCCTGCCACTGATTCCCTGCCCCTGATTCCCCACCTCTGATTCACCATATCTGATTCCCCGCCTCTGTTTCCCCGCCTCTGATTCCCCGCCTCTGTTTCCCCATATCTGATTCCCCGCCTCTGATTCCCCAACTCTGATTCCCCTCCTCTAATTTGCCAGCTATGATTCCCCGCCTCTGATTCCCTGCGTCTGTTTCCCTGCCTCTGATTCCCTGCCTCTGATTCCCCTTCTCTGATTCACCACCTCTGAATCCCCACCTCTGATTCCCCATCTCTGATTCCGCACATCCGATTCCCTGCCTCTGATTCCCCGCCTCTGATTCCCCGCCTCTGATTCCCTGCCTCTGATTCGCAACCTCTAATTCCACACCTCTGATTCCCCATATCTGATTCCCCGCCTCTGTTTCCCTGCCTATGATTCCCGGCCTCTGTTTCCCCATATCTGATTCCCCTCCTCTGATTCCCCAACTCTGATTCCCCACCTCTGATTCCCCAGCTCTGATTCCCCGCCTTTTATTCCCGGCCTCTGATTCCCTGCCACTGATTCCCCGCCCCTGATTCCCCACCTCTGATTCCCCATATCTGATTCTCCGCCTCTGTTTCCCCAGCTCTGATACCCCACCTCTGATTCCCCAGCTCTGATTCCCTGCCACTGATTCCCCGCCACTGATTCCCCACCTCTGATTCCCCATATCTGATTCCCCGCCTCTGTTTCCCCAGCTCTGATTCCCTGCCTCTGACTCCCTGCCCTGATTCCCCATCTCTGTTTCACCGCCTATGATTCGCCACCTCTGATTCCCCATATCTGATTCCCCGCCTCTGTTTCCCCGCCTCTGATTCCCTGCCTCTGATTCCCAACCTCTGATTCCCCATATCTGATTCCCCGCCTCTATTTCCCCATATCTGATTCCCCGCCTCTGATTCCCCAACTCTGATTCCCCGCCTCTGATTCCCCAGCTCTGATTCCCCGCCTCTGATTCCCGGCGTCCGATTCCCTGCCTCTGATTCCCCGCCTCTGATTCCCCATCTATGATACCCCGCCTCTGATTCCCCGTGTCTGATTCCCTGCCTCTGATTCCCCGCCTCTGATTCCCCGCCTCTGATTCCGTGCCACTGATTCCCTGCCCCTGATTCCCCACCTCTGATTCCCCATATCTGATTCACTGCCTCTGTTTCCCCGCCTCTGATTCCACGCCTCTGATTCCCCATATCTGAATCCCTGCTTCTGATTCCCCAACTCTGATTCCCCGCCTCTGATTCCCCAGCTCTGAATCCCCGCCTCTGATTCCCCGCCTCTGATTCTCCATATCTCATTCCCCGCCTCTGAATCCCCATCTCTGATTCCCGGACTCTGATTCCCCACCTCTGATTCCCGGCCTCTTATTCCCAGCATTTGATTTCCGGCCTCTGATTCCCGGCCTTTGATTCCCCGCTTCTGATTCTGATTCCCTGCCTCTGATTCCCCATCTCTGATTCCGCACATCTGATTCCCTGCCTCTGATTCCCCACCTCTGATTCCCCATATCTGATTCCCCGCCTCTGTTTCCCCGCCTCTGATTCCCCGCCTCTGTTTCCCCATATCTAATTCCCCACCTCTGATGCCCCAACTCTGATTCCCCGCCTCTGATTCCCCAGCTCTGATTCCCCGCCTCTGATTCCCCGCATGTGATTCCCCATGTCTGATTCCCCGCCTCTGTTTCCCCGCCTCTGATTCCCCGCCTCTGTTTTCCCATATCTGATTCCCCGCCTCTGATTCCCCAGCTCTGATTCCCTGCCTCTGATTCCCCGCATTCTATTCCCTGCCTCTGATTCCCCATCTCTGATTCACCACCTCTGATTCCCCACCTCTGATTCCCCATATCTAATTCCCCGCCTCTGTTTGCCCGCCTCTGATTCCCCGCCTCTGTTTCCCCATATCTGATTCCCCGCCTCTGAATCCCCAACTCTGATTCCCTGCCTCTGATTCACCAGCTCTGATTCCCCGCCTTTGATTCCCCCCGTCTGATTCCCAGCCTCTGAATCCCCGTGTCTGATTTCCTGCCTCTGATTCCCCGCCTCTGATTCCCCATCTCTGATTCACCGCTTCTGATTCCCCACCTCTGATTCCCCATTTCTGATTCCGCACATCCGATTCCCTGCCTCTGATTCCCCGACTCTGATTCCACACCTCTGATTCCCCAGCTCTGATTCCCCGCCTCTGATTCCCCGCGTCTGATTCGCTGCCTCTGATTCCCCGCCTCTGATTCCCCATCTCTGATTCCCCACCTCTGATTCCCCGTGTCTGATTCCCTGCCTCTGATTCCCCGCCTCTGATTCCCATCCTCTGATTCCCTGCCACTGATTCCCCGCCCCTGATTCCCCGCCTCAGATTCCCCGCCTCTGATTCCCTGCCACTGATTCCCCGCCCCTGATTCCCAGCCTCTGATTCCCCATATCTGATTCCCTGCCTCTGATGCCCAATATCTGATTCCCCGCCTCTATTTCCCCATATCTGCTTCGCCGCCTCTGATTCCCCAACTCTGATTCCCCGCCTCTGATTCCCCAGCTCTGATTTCCCGCCTCTGATTCCCGGCATCCGATTCCCTGCCTCTGATTCCCCGCCTCTGATTCCCCATCTCTGATTCCCCGCCTCTGATTCCCCGTGTCTGATTCCCTGCCTCTGATTCCCCGCCTCTGATTCCCCGCATCTGATTCCCTGCCACTGATTCCCTGCCCCTGATTCCCCACCTCTGATTCCCCATATCTGATTCCCCGCCTCTGTTTTCCCGCCTCTGATCCCATGCCTCTTATTCCCCATATCTGATTCCCCGCCTCTGATTCCCCAACTCTGATTCCCCGCCTCTGATTCCCCAGCTCTGAATCCCCGCCTCTGATTCCCCGCGTCTGATTCCCTGCCTCTGATTCCCCGCCTCTGATTCCCCATCTGTGATTCAAAATCTCTGATGCCCCACCTCTGATTCCCCATATCTGATTCCCCGCCTCTGTTTCCCCGCCTCTGATTCCCAGCCTCTGATTCCCCATATCTGATTCCCCGCCTCTGATTGCCCACCTCTGATTCCCCGTGTCTGATTCCCTGCCTCTGATTCACCGCCTCTGATTCCCCATCTCTGATTCACTACCTTTGATTCCCGGCCTCTGATTCCCCATCTCTGATTCCGCACATCCGATTCCCTGCCTATGATTCCCCACCTCTGATTCCCCGCCTCTGATTCCCCATATCTGATTCCCTGCCTCTGTTTCCCCGCCTCTGATTCCCCATATGTGATTCCCCACCTCTGTTTCCCCGCCTCTGATTCCCCGCCTCTGTTTCCCCATCTCTGATTCACCGCCAATGATTCGCCACCTCTGATTCCCCATATCTGATTCCCCACCTCTGTTTCCCCGCCTCTGATTCCCCGCCTCTGATTCCCTGCCACTGATTCCCCGCCCCTGATTCCCAGCCTCTGATTCCCCATATCTGATTCCCTGCCTCTGATTCCCCATATCTGATTCCCCGCCTCTATTTCCCCATATCTGCTTCGCCGCCTCTGATTCCCCAACTCTGATTCCCCGCCTCTGATTCCCCAGCTCTGATTTCCCGCTTCTGATTCCCGGCATCCGATTCCCTGCCTCTGATTCCCCGCCTCTGATTCCCCATCTCTGATTCCCCGCCTCTGATTCCCCGTGTCTCATTCCCTGCCTCTGATTCCCCGCCTCTGATTCCCCGCATCTGTTTCCCTGCCACTGATTCCCTGCCCCTGATTCCCCACCTCTGATTCCCCATATCTGATTCCCCGCGTCTGATTCCCTGCCTCTGATTCCCCGCCTCTGATTCCCCATCTGTGATTCACAATCTCTGATGCCCCACCTCTGATTCCCCATATCTGATTCCCCGCCTCTGTTTCCTCGCCTCTGATTCCCAGCCTCTGATTCCCCATATCTGATTCCCCGCCTCTGATTGCCCACCTCTGATTCCCCGTGTCTGATTCCCTGCCTCTGATTCACCGCCTCTGATTCCCCATCTCTGATTCACTACCTTTGATTCCCGGCCTCTGATTCCCCATCTCTGATTCCGCACATCCGATTCCCTGCCTATGATTCCCCACCTCTGATTCCCCGCCTCTGATTCCCCATATCTGATTCCCTGCCTCTGTTTCCCCGCCTCTGATTCCCCATATGTGATTCCCCACCCCTGTTTCCCCGCCTCTGATTCCCCGCCTCTGTTTCCACATCTCTGATTCACCGCCTGTGATTCGCCACCTCTGATTCCCCATATCTGATTCCCCACCTCTGTTTCCCCGCCTCTGATTCCCCGCCTCTGATTCTCCATTTCTCATTCCCCGCCTCTGAATCCCCATCTCTGATTCCCGGACTCTGATTCCCCACCTCTGATTCCCGGCCTCTTATTCCCAGCATCTGATTCCCGGCCTCTGATTCCCGGCCTCTAATTCCCCGCTTCTGATTCTGATTCCCTGCCTCTGATTCCCCATCTCTGATTCCGCACATCTGATTCCCTGCCTCTGATTCCCCACCTCTGATTCCCCATATCTGATTCCCCGCCTCTTTTTCCCTGCCTCTGATTCCCCGCCTCTGTTTCCCCATATCTAATTCCCCACCTCTGATGCCCCAACTCTGATTCCCCGCCTCTGATTCCCCAGCTCTGATTCCCCACCTCTGATTCCCCGCATCCGATTCCCCATGTCTGATTCCCCACCTCTGTTTCCCCGCCTCTGATTCCCCACCTCTGTTTCCCCATATCTGATTCCCCGCCTCTGATTCCCCAGCTCTGATTCCCTGGCTCTGATTCCCCGCGTTCTATTCCCTGCCTCTGATTTCCCGCCTGTGATTCCCCATCTCTGATTCACCACCTCTGATTCCCCACCTCTGATTCCCCATATCTAATTCCCCGCCTCTGTTTGCCCGCCTCTGATTCCCCGCCTCTCTTTCCCCATATCTGATTCCCCGCCTCTGAATCACCAACTCTGATTCCCTGCCTCTGATTCACCGCCTCTGATTCCCCATCTCTGATTCCGCACATCCGATTCCCTGCCTCTGATTCCCCGACTCTGATTCCCCACCTCTGATTCCCCAGCTCTGATTCCCCGCCTCTGATTCCCCGCGTCTGATTCCCTGCCTCTGATTCCCCGCCTCTGATTCCCCATCTCTGATTCCCCACCTCTGATTCCCCCTGTCTGATTCCCTGCCTCTGAATCCCCGCCTCTGATTCCCCGCCTCTGATTCCCTGCCACTGATTACCCGCCCCTGATTCCCCACCTCTGATTCCCCATATCTTATTCCCCGCCTCTGTTTCCCCCCTCTGATTCCCAGCCTCTGATTCCCCATATCTGATTCCATGCCTCTGATTCCCCATATCTGATTCCCCGCCTCTATTTCCCCATATCTGCTTCGCCGCCTCTGATTCCCCAACTCTGATTCCCCGCCTCTGATTCCCCAGCTCTGATTTCCCGCCTCTGATTTCCGGCATCCGATTCCCTGCCTCTGATTCCCCGCCTCTGATTCCCCATCTGGGATACCCCGCCTCTGATTCCCCGTGTCTGATTCCCTGCCTCTGATTCCCCGCCTCTGATTCCCCGCGTCTGATTCCCTGCCACTGATTCCCTGCCCCTGATTCCCCACCTCTGATTCCCCATATCTGATTCCCCGCCTCTGTTTCCCCGCCTCTGATTCCCCGCCTCTGTTTCCCCATATCTGATTCCCCATCTCTGTTTCACCGCCTTTGATTCGCCACCTCTGATTCCCCATATCTGATTCCCCGCCTCCGTTTCCCCGCCTCTGATTCCCTGCCTCTGATTCCCAACCTCTGATTCCACACCTCTGATTCCCCATATCTGATTCCCCGCCTCTATTTCCCCATATCTGATTCCCCGCCTCTGATTCCCCAACTCTGATTCCCCGCCTCTGATTCCCCAGCTCTGATTCCCCGCCTCTGATTCCCGGCGTCCGATTCCCTGCCTCTGATTCCCCGCCTCTGATTCCCCATCTCTGATTCCCCGCCTCTGATTCCCCGTGTCTGATTCCCTGCCTCTGATTCCCCGCCTCTGATTCCCCACCTCTGATTCCCTGCCACTGATTCCCTGCCGCTGATTCCCCACCTCTGATTCCCCGCCTCTGTTTCCCCGCCTCTGATTCCCCGCCTCTGATTCCCCATATCTGATTACCTGCCTCTGATTCCCCAACTCTGATTCCCCGCCTCTGATTCCCCAGCTCTGAATCCCCGCCTCTGATTCCCCGCGTCTGATTCCCTGCCTCTGAATCCCCGCCTTGATTCCCCATCTCTGATTCACAACCTCTGATTCCCCACCTCTGATTCCCCATATCTGAATCCCCGCCTCTGTTTCCCCGCCTCTGATTCCCCGCCTCTGATTCCCCATATCTGATTCCCCGGCTCTGATTGCCCACCTCTGATTCCCCGCCTCTGATTCCCCATATCTGATTCCCCGCCTCTGATTGCCCACCTCTGATTCCCCGCGTCTGATTCCCTGCCTCTGATTCACCGCCTCTGATTCCCCATCTCTGATTCACTACCTCTGATTCCCGGCCTCTGATTCCCCATCTCTGATTCCGCACATCCGATTCCCTGCCTATGATTCCCCACCTCTGATTCCCCGCCTCTGATTCCCCATATCTGATTCCCTGCCTCTGTTTCCCCGCCTCTGATTCCCCATATGTGATTCCCCACCTCTGTTTCCCCGCCTCTGATTCCCCGCCTCTGTTTCCCCATCTCTGATTCACCGCCTGTGATTCGCCACCTCTGATTCCCCATATCAGATTCCCCACCTCTGTTTCCCCGCCTCTGATTCCCCGCCTCTGATTCTCCATTTCTCATTCCCCGCCTCTGAATCCCCATCTCTGATTCCCGGACTCTGATTCCCCACCTCTGATTCCCGGCCTCTTATTCCCAGCATCTGATTCCCGGCCTCTGATTCCCGGCCTCTAATTCCCCGCTTCTGATTCTGATTCCCTGCCTCTTATTCCCCATCTCTGATTCTGCACATCGTATTCCCTGCCTCTGATTCCCCACCTCTGATTCCCCATATCAGATTCCCCGCCTCTTTTTCCCTCCCTCTGATTCCCCACCTCTGTTTCCCCATATCTAATTCCCCACCTCTGATGCCCCAACTCTGATTCCCCACCTCTGATTCCCCGCATCCGATTCCCCATGTCTGATTCCCCGCCTCTGTTTCCCCGCCTCTGATTCCCCGCCTCTGTTTCCCCATATCTGATTCCCTGCCTCTGATTCCCCAGCTCTGATTCCCTGGCTCTGATTCCCCGCGTTCTATTCCCTGCCTCTGATTCCCCGCCTGTGATTCCCCATCTCTGATTCACCACCTCTGATTCCCCACCTCTGATTCCCCATATCTAATTCCCCTCCTCTGTTTGCCCGCCTCTGATTCCCCGCCTCTGTTTCCCCATATCTGATTCCCCGCCTCTGAATCACCAACTCTGATTCCCTGCCTCTGATTCACCGCGTCTGATTCCACATCTCTGATTCCGCACATCCGATTCCCTGCCTCTGATTCCCCGACTCTGATTCCCCACCTCTGATTCCCCACCTCCGATTCCCCGCCTCTGATTCCCCCTGTCTGATTCCCTGCCTCTGAATCCCCGCCTCTGATTCCCCGCCACTGATTCCCTGCCACTGATTACCCGCCCCTGATTCCCCACCTCTGATTCCCCATATCTTATTCCCCGCCTCTGTTTCCCCCCTCTGATTCCCAGCCTCTGATTCCCCATATCTGATTCCACGCCTCTGATTCCCATATCTGATTCCCCGCCTCTATTTCCCCATATCTGCTTCGCCGCCTCTGATTCCCCCAACTCTGATTCCCCGCCTCTGATTCCCCAGCTCTGATTTCCCGTCTCTTATTTCCGGCATCCGATTCCCTGCCTCTGATTCCCCGCCTCTGATTCCCCATCTCTGATACACCGCCTCTGATTCCCCGTGTCTGATTCCCTGCCTCTGATTACCCGCCTCTGATTCCCCGCGTCTGATTCCCTGCCACTGATTCCCTGCCCCTGATTCCCCACCTCTGATA
Organism: Narcine bancroftii; assembly: GCF_036971445.1. Taxonomy (NCBI): domain Eukaryota; kingdom Metazoa; phylum Chordata; class Chondrichthyes; order Torpediniformes; family Narcinidae; genus Narcine; species Narcine bancroftii. The sequence goes on along the minus strand of NW_027211891.1, from coordinate 268,501 downwards.
TCCCCATATCTGATTCCCCGCCTCTGATTCCCCAACTCTGATTCCCCTCCTCTAATTCGCCAGCTATGATTCCCCGCCTCTGATTCCCTGCGTCTGATTCCCTGCCTCTGATTCCCAGCCTCTGATTCCCCTTCTCTGATTCACCACCTCTGATTCCCCGTGTCTGATTCCCTGCCTCTGATTACCCGCCTCTGATTCCCCGCGTCTGATTCCCTGCCACTGATTCCCTGCCCCTGATTCCCCACCTCTGATATCCCCATATCTGATTCCCCGCCTCTGTTTCCACGCCTCTGATTCCCCGCCTCTGTTTCCCCATATCTGATTCCCCGCCTCTGATTCCCCAACTCTGATTCCCCTCCTCTAATTCGCCAGCTATGATTCCCCGCCTCTGATTCCCTGCGTCTGATTCCCTGCCTCTGATTCCCAGCCTCTGATTCCCCTTCTCTGATTCACCACCTCTGAATCCCCACCTCTGATTCCCCATCTCTGATTCCGCACATCCGATTCCCTGCCTCTGATTCCCCGCCTCTTATTCCCCGCCTCTGATTCGCAACCTCTATTTCCCCACCTCTGATTCCCCATATCTGATTCCCCGCCTCTGTTTCCCTGCCTCTGAATCCCGGCATCTGTTTCCCCATATCTGATTCCCTTCCTCTGATTCCCCAACTCTGATTCCCCACCTCTGATTCCCCATATCTGATTCCCCGCCTCTTTTTCCCTCCCTCTGATTCCCCACCTCTGTTTCCCCATATCTAATTCCCCACCTCTGATGCCCCAACTCTGATTCCCCGCCTCTGATTCCCCAGCTCTGATTCCCCACCTCTGATTCCCCGCATCCGATTCCCCATGTCTGATTCCCCGCCTCTGTTTCCCCGCCTCTGATTCCCCGCCTCTGTTTCCCCATATCTGATTCCCTGCCTCTGATTCCCCAGCTCTGATTCCCTGGCTCTGATTCCCCGCGTTCTATTCCCTGCCTCTGATTCCCCGCCTGTGATTCCCCATCTCTGATTCACCACCTCTGATTCCCCACCTCTGATTCCCCATATCTAATTCCCCGCCTCTGTTTGCCCGCCTCTGATTCCCCGCCTCTGTTTCCCCATATCTGATTCCCCGCCTCTGAATCACCAACTCTGATTCCCTGCCTCTGATTCACCGCGTCTGATTCCACATCTCTGATTCCGCACATCCGATTCCCTGCCTCTGATTCCCCGACTCTGATTCCCCACCTCTGATTCCCCAGCTCCGATTCCCCGCCTCTGATTCCCCCTGTCTGAATCCCTGCCTCTGAATCCCCGCCTCTGATTCCCCGCCACTGATTCCCTGCCACTGATTACCCGCCCCTGATTCCCCACCTCTGATTCCCCATATCTTATTCCCCGCCTCTGTTTCCCCCCTCTGATTCCCAGCCTCTGATTCCCCATATCTGATTCCACGCCTCTGATTCCCCATATCTGATTCCCCACCTCTATTTCCCCATATCTGCTTCGCCGCCTCTGATTCCCCCAACTCTGATTCCCCGCCTCTGATTCCCCAGCTCTGATTTCCCGTCTCTGATTTCCGGCATCCGATTCCCTGCCTCTGATTCCCCGCCTCTGATTCCCCATCTCTGATACACCGCCTCTGATTCCCCGTGTCTGATTCCCTGCCTCTGATTCCCCGCCTCTGATTCCCCGCGTCTGATTCCCTGCCACTGATTCCCTGCCCCTGATTCCCCACCTCTGATATCCCCATATCTGATTCCCCGCCTCTGTTTCCCCGCCTCTGATTCCCCGCCTCTGTTTCCCCATATCTGATTCCCCGCCTCTGATTCCCCAACTCTGATTCCCCTCCTCTAATTCGCCAGCTATGATTCCCCGCCTCTGATTCCCTGCGTCTGATTCCCTGCCTCTGATTCCCAGCCTCTGATTCCCCTTCTCTGATTCACCACCTCTGAATCCCCACCTCTGATTCCCCATCTCTGATTCCGCACATCCGATTCCCTGCCTCTGATTCCCCGCCTCTGATTCCCCGCCTCTGATTCGCAACCTCTATTTCCCCACCTCTGATTCCCCATATCTGATTCCCCGCCTCTGTTTCCCTGCCTCTGAATCCCGGCATCTGTTTCCCCATATCTGATTCCCTTCCTCTGATTCCCCAACTCTGATTCCCCGCCTCTGATTCCCCAGCTCTGATTCCCCGCCTTTTATTCCCGGCCTCTGATTCCCTGCCACTGATTCCCCGACCTTGATTCCCCACCTCTGATTCCCCATATCTGATTCCCCGCCTCTGTTTCCCCAGCTCTGATTCCCCACCTCTGATTCCCCAGCTCTGATTCTCTGCCACTGATTCCCCGCCCATGATTCCCCACCTCTGATTCCCCATATCTGATTCCCCGCCTCTGTTTCCCCAGCTCTGATTCCCTGCCTCTGATTCCCTGCCCTGATTCCCCATCTCTGTTTCACCGCCTTTGATTCACCACCTCTGATTCCCCATATCTGATTCCCCGCCTCTGTTTCCCTGCCTCTGATTCCCTGCCTCTGATTCCCAACCTCTGATTCCCCGCCTCTGATTCCCGGCGTCCGATTCCCTGCCTCTGATTCCCCGCCTCTGATTCCCCATCTCTGATTCCCCGCCTCTGATTCCCCGTGTCTGATTCCCTGCCTCTGATTCCCCGCCTCTGATTCCCCACCTCTGATTCCCTGCCACTGATTCCCTGCCCCTGATTCCCCACCTCTGATTCCCCGCCTCTGTTTCCCCGCCTCTGATTCCCCATCTCTGTTTCACCGCCTTTGATTCGCCACCTCTGATTCCCCATATCTGATTTCCCGCCTCTGTTTCCCCGCCTCTGATTCCCTGCCTCTGATCCCAACCTCTGATTCCACACCTCTGATTCCCCATATCTGATTCCCCGCCTCTATTTCCCCATATCTGATTCCCCGCCTATGATTCCCCAACTCTGATTCCCCGCCTCTGATTCCCCAGCTCTGATTCCCCGCCTCTGATTCCCGGCGTCCGATTCCCTGCCTCTGATTCCCCGCCTCTGATTCCCCATCTCTGATTCCCCGCCTCTGATTCCCCGTGTCTGATTCCCTGCCTCTGATTCCCCGCCTCTGATTCCCCACCTCTGATTCCCTGCCACTGATTCCCTGCCACTGATTCCCCACCGCTGATTCCCCGCCTCTGTTTCCCCGCCTCTGATTCCCCGCCTCTGATTCCCCATATCTGATTACCTGCCTCTGATTCCCCAACTCTGATTCCCCGCCTCTGATTCCCCATATCTGAATCCCCGCCTCTGTTTCCCCGCCTCTGATTCCCCGCCTCTGATTCCCCATATCTGATTCCCCGGCTCGGATTGCCCACCTCTGATTCCCCGCCTCTGATTCCCCATATCTGATTCCCCGCCTCTGATTGCCCACCTCTGATTCCCCGCGTCTGATTCCCTGCCTCTGATTCACCGCCTCTGATTCCCCATCTCTGATTCACTACCTCTGATTCCCGGCCTCTGATTCCCCATCTCTGATTCCGCACATCCGATTCCCTGCCTATGATTCCCCACCTCTGATTCCCCGCCTCTGATTCCCCATATCTGATTCCCTGCCTCTGTTTCCCCGCCTCTGATTCCCCATATGTGATTCCCCACCTCTGTTTCCCCGCCTCTGATTCCCCGCCTCTGTTTCCCCATCTCTGATTCACCGCCTGTGATTCGCCACCTCTGATTCCCCATATCAGATTCCCCACCTCTGTTTCCCCGCCTCTGATTCCCCGCCTCTGATTCTCCATTTCTCATTCCCCGTTCTGAATCCCCATCTCTGATTCCCGGACTATGATTCCCCACCTCTGATTCCCGGCCTCTTATTCCCAGCATCTGATTCCCGGCCTCTGATTCCCGGCCTCTAATTCCCCGCTTCTGATTCTGATTCCCTGCCTCTGATTCCCCATCTCTGATTCTGCACATCTGATTCACTGCCTCTGATTCCCCACCTCTGATTCCCCATATCTGATTCCCCGCCTCTTTTTCCCTCCCTCTGATTCCCCACCTCTGTTTCCCCATATCTAATTCCCCACCTCTGATGCCCCAACTCTGATTCCCCGCCTCTGATTCCCCAGCTCTGATTCCCCACCTCTGATTCCCCGCATCCGATTCCCCATGTCTGATTCCCCGCCTCTGTTTCCCCGCCTCTGATTCCCCGCCTCTGTTTCCCCATATCTGATTCCCTGCCTCTGATTCCCCAGCTCTGATTCCCTGGCTCTGATTCCCCGCGTTCTATTCCCTGCCTCTGATTCCCCGCCTGTGATTCCCCATCTCTGATTCACCACCTCTGATTCCCCACCTCTGATTCCCCATATCTAATTCCCCTCCTCTGTTTGCCCGCCTCTGATTCCCCGCCTCTGTTTCCCCATATCTGATTCCCCGCCTCTGAATCACCAACTCTGATTCCCTGCCTCTGATTCACCGCGTCTGATTCCACATCTCTGATTCCGCACATCCGATTCCCTGCCTCTGATTCCCCGACTCTGATTCCCCACCTCTGATTCCCCAGCTCCGATTCCCCGCCTCTGATTCCCCCTGTCTGATTCCCTGCCTCTGAATCCCCGCCTCTGATTCCCCGCCACTGATTCCCTGCCACTGATTACCCGCCCCTGATTCCCCACCTCTGATTCCCCATATCTTATTCCCCGCCTCTGTTTCCCCCCTCTGATTCCCAGCCTCTGATTCCCCATATCTGATTCCACGCCTCTGATTCCCATATCTGATTCCCCGCCTCTATTTCCCCATATCTGCTTCGCCGCCTCTGATTCCCCCAACTCTGATTCCCCGCCTCTGATTCCCCAGCTCTGATTTCCCGTCTCTGATTTCCGGCATCCGATTCCCTGCCTCTGATTCCCCGCCTCTGATTCCCCATCTCTGATACACCGCCTCTGATTCCCCGTGTCTGATTCCCTGCCTCTGATTCCCCGCCTCTGATTCCCCGCGTCTGATTCCCTGCCACTGATTCCCTGCCCCTGATTCCCCACCTCTGATATCCCCATATCTGATTCCCCGCCTCTGTTTCCCCGCCTCTGATTCCCCGCCTCTGTTTCCCCATATCTGATTCCCCGCCTCTGATTCCCCAACTCTGATTCCCCTCCTCTAATTCGCCAGCTATGATTCCCCGCCTCTGATTCCCTGCGTCTGATTCCCTGCCTCTGATTCCCAGCCTCTGATTCCCCTTCTCTGATTCACCACCTCTGAATCCCCACCTCTGATTCCCCATCTCTGATTCCGCACATCCGATTCCCTGCCTCTGATTCCCCGCCTCTGATTCCCCGCCTCTGATTCGCAACCTCTATTTCCCCACCTCTGATTCCCCAGCTCTGATTCCCCGCCTCTGATTCCCGGCGTCCGATTCCCTGCCTCTGATTCCCCGCCTCTGATTCCCCATCTCTGATTCCCCGCCTCTGATTCCCCGTGTCTGATTCCCTGCCTCTGATTCCCCGCCTCTGATTCCCCACCTCTGATTCCCTGCCACTGATTCCCTGCCGCTGATTCCCCACCTCTGATTCCCCGCCTCTGTTTCCCCGCCTCTGATTCCCCGCCTCTGATTCCCCATATCTGATTACCTGCCTCTGATTCCCCAACTCTGATTCCCCGCCTCTGATTCCCCAGCTCTGAATCCCCGCCTCTGATTCCCCGCGTCTGATTCCCTGCCTCTGAATCCCCGCCTTGATTCCCCATCTCTGATTCACAACCTCTGATTCCCCACCTCTGATTCCCCATATCTGAATCCCCGCCTCTGTTTCCCCGCCTCTGATTCCCCGCCTCTGATTCCCCATATCTGATTCCCCGGCTCTGATTGCCCACCTCTGATTCCCCGCCTCTGATTCCCCATATCTGATTCCCCGCCTCTGATTGCCCACCTCTGATTCCCCGCGTCTGATTCCCTGCCTCTGATTCACCGCCTCTGATTCCCCATCTCTGATTCACTACCTCTGATTCCCGGCCTCTGATTCCCCATCTCTGATTCCGCACATCCGATTCCCTGCCTATGATTCCCCACCTCTGATTCCCCGCCTCTGATTCCCCATATCTGATTCCCTGCCTCTGTTTCCCCGCCTCTGATTCCCCATATGTGATTCCCCACCTCTGTTTCCCCGCCTCTGATTCCCCGCCTCTGTTTCCCCATCTCTGATTCACCGCCTGTGATTCGCCACCTCTGATTCCCCATATCAGATTCCCCACCTCTGTTTCCCCGCCTCTGATTCCCCGCCTCTGATTCTCCATTTCTCATTCCCCGCCTCTGAATCCCCATCTCTGATTCCCGGACTCTGATTCCCCACCTCTGATTCCCGGCCTCTTATTCCCAGCATCTGATTCCCGGCCTCTGATTCCCGGCCTCTAATTCCCCGCTTCTGATTCTGATTCCCTGCCTCTTATTCCCCATCTCTGATTCTGCACATCGTATTCCCTGCCTCTGATTCCCCACCTCTGATTCCCCATATCAGATTCCCCGCCTCTTTTTCCCTCCCTCTGATTCCCCACCTCTGTTTCCCCATATCTAATTCCCCACCTCTGATGCCCCAACTCTGATTCCCCACCTCTGATTCCCCGCATCCGATTCCCCATGTCTGATTCCCCGCCTCTGTTTCCCCGCCTCTGATTCCCCGCCTCTGTTTCCCCATATCTGATTCCCTGCCTCTGATTCCCCAGCTCTGATTCCCTGGCTCTGATTCCCCGCGTTCTATTCCCTGCCTCTGATTCCCCGCCTGTGATTCCCCATCTCTGATTCACCACCTCTGATTCCCCACCTCTGATTCCCCATATCTAATTCCCCTCCTCTGTTTGCCCGCCTCTGATTCCCCGCCTCTGTTTCCCCATATCTGATTCCCCGCCTCTGAATCACCAACTCTGATTCCCTGCCTCTGATTCACCGCGTCTGATTCCACATCTCTGATTCCGCACATCCGATTCCCTGCCTCTGATTCCCCGACTCTGATTCCCCACCTCTGATTCCCCACCTCCGATTCCCCGCCTCTGATTCCCCCTGTCTGATTCCCTGCCTCTGAATCCCCGCCTCTGATTCCCCGCCACTGATTCCCTGCCACTGATTACCCGCCCCTGATTCCCCACCTCTGATTCCCCATATCTTATTCCCCGCCTCTGTTTCCCCCCTCTGATTCCCAGCCTCTGATTCCCCATATCTGATTCCACGCCTCTGATTCCCATATCTGATTCCCCGCCTCTATTTCCCCATATCTGCTTCGCCGCCTCTGATTCCCCCAACTCTGATTCTAGCCTCTGATTCCCCAGCTCTGATTTCCCGTCTCTTATTTCCGGCATCCGATTCCCTGCCTCTGATTCCCCGCCTCTGATTCCCCATCTCTGATACACCGCCTCTGATTCCCCGTGTCTGATTCCCTGCCTCTGATTACCCGCCTCTGATTCCCCGCGTCTGATTCCCTGCCACTGATTCCCTGCCCCTGATTCCCCACCTCTGATATCCCCATATCTGATTCCCCGCCTCTGATTCCCCAACTCTGATTCCCCTCCTCTAATTCGCCAGCTATGATTCCCCGCCTCTGATTCCCTGCGTCTGATTCCCTGCCTCTGATTCCCAGCCTCTGATTCCCCTTCTCTGATTCACCACCTCTGATTCCCCGTGTCTGATTCCCTGCCTCTGATTACCCGCCTCTGATTCCCCGCGTCTGATTCCCTGCCACTGATTCCCTGCCCCTGATTCCCCACCTCTGATATCCCCATATCTGATTCCCCGCCTCTGTTTCCACGCCTCTGATTCCCCGCCTCTGTTTCCCCATATCTGATTCCCCGCCTCTGATTCCCCAACTCTGATTCCCCTCCTCTAATTCGCCAGCTATGATTCCCCGCCTCTGATTCCCTGCGTCTGATTCCCTGCCTCTGATTCCCAGCCTCTGATTCCCCTTCTCTGATTCACCACCTCTGAATCCCCACCTCTGATTCCCCATCTCTGATTCCGCACATCCGATTCCCTGCCTCTGATTCCCCGCCTCTTATTCCCCGCCTCTGATTCGCAACCTCTATTTCCCCACCTCTGATTCCCCATATCTGATTCCCCGCCTCTGTTTCCCTGCCTCTGAATCCCGGCATCTGTTTCCCCATATCTGATTCCCTTCCTCTGATTCCCCAACTCTGATTCCCCACCTCTGATTCCCCATATCTGATTCCCCGCCTCTTTTTCCCTCCCTCTGATTCCCCACCTCTGTTTCCCCATATCTAATTCCCCACCTCTGATGCCCCAACTCTGATTCCCCGCCTCTGATTCCCCAGCTCTGATTCCCCACCTCTGATTCCCCGCATCCGATTCCCCATGTCTGATTCCCCGCCTCTGTTTCCCCGCCTCTGATTCCCCGCCTCTGTTTCCCCATATCTGATTCCCTGCCTCTGATTCCCCAGCTCTGATTCCCTGGCTCTGATTCCCCGCGTTCTATTCCCTGCCTCTGATTCCCCGCCTGTGATTCCCCATCTCTGATTCACCACCTCTGATTCCCCACCTCTGATTCCCCATATCTAATTCCCCGCCTCTGTTTGCCCGCCTCTGATTCCCCGCCTCTGTTTCCCCATATCTGATTCCCCGCCTCTGAATCACCAACTCTGATTCCCTGCCTCTGATTCACCGCGTCTGATTCCACATCTCTGATTCCGCACATCCGATTCCCTGCCTCTGATTCCCCGACTCTGATTCCCCACCTCTGATTCCCCAGCTCCGATTCCCCACCTCTGATTCCCCCTGTCTGAATCCCTGCCTCTGAATCCCCGCCTCTGATTCCCCGCCACTGATTCCCTGCCACTGATTACCCGCCCCTGATTCCCCACCTCTGATTCCCCATATCTTATTCCCCGCCTCTGTTTCCCCCCTCTGATTCCCAGCCTCTGATTCCCCATATCTGATTCCACGCCTCTGATTCCCCATATCTGATTCCCCACCTCTATTTCCCCATATCTGCTTCGCCGCCTCTGATTCCCCCAACTCTGATTCCCCTCCTCTGATTCCCCAGCTCTGATTTCCCGTCTCTGATTTCCGGCATCCGATTCCCTGCCTCTGATTCCCCGCCTCTGATTCCCCATCTCTGATACACCGCCTCTGATTCCCCGTGTCTGATTCCCTGCCTCTGATTCCCCGCCTCTGATTCCCCGCGTCTGATTCCCTGCCACTGATTCCCTGCCCCTGATTCCCCACCTCTGATATCCCCATATCTGATTCCCCGCCTCTGTTTCCCCGCCTCTGATTCCCCGCCTCTGTTTCCCCATATCTGATTCCCCGCCTCTGATTCCCCAACTCTGATTCCCCTCCTCTAATTCGCCAGCTATGATTCCCCGCCTCTGATTCCCTGCGTCTGATTCCCTGCCTCTGATTCCCAGCCTCTGATTCCCCTTCTCTGATTCACCACCTCTGAATCCCCACCTCTGATTCCCCATCTCTGATTCCGCACATCCGATTCCCTGCCTCTGATTCCCCGCCTCTGATTCCCCGCCTCTGATTCGCAACCTCTATTTCCCCACCTCTGATTCCCCATATCTGATTCCCCGCCTCTGTTTCCCTGCCTCTGAATCCCGGCATCTGTTTCCCCATATCTGATTCCCTTCCTCTGATTCCCCAACTCTGATTCCCCGCCTCTGATTCCCCAGCTCTGATTCCCCGCCTTTTATTCCCGGCCTCTGATTCCCTGCCACTGATTCCCCGACCTTGATTCCCCACCTCTGATTCCCCATATCTGATTCCCCGCCTCTGTTTCCCCAGCTCTGATTCCCCACCTCTGATTCCCCAGCTCTGATTCTCTGCCACTGATTCCCCGCCCATGATTCCCCACCTCTGATTCCCCATATCTGATTCCCCGCCTCTGTTTCCCCAGCTCTGATTCCCTGCCTCTGATTCCCTGCCCTGATTCCCCATCTCTGTTTCACCGCCTTTGATTCACCACCTCTGATTCCCCATATCTGATTCCCCGCCTCTGTTTCCCCGCCTCTGATTCCCTGCCTCTGATTCCCAACCTCTGATTCCCCGCCTCTGATTCCCGGCGTCCGATTCCCTGCCTCTGATTCCCCGCCTCTGATTCCCCATCTCTGATTCCCCGCCTCTGATTCCCCGTGTCTGATTCCCTGCCTCTGATTCCCCGCCTCTGATTCCCCACCTCTGATTCCCTGCCACTGATTCCCTGCCCCTGATTCCCCACCTCTGATTCCCCGCCTCTGTTTCCCCGCCTCTGATTCCCCATCTCTGTTTCACCGCCTTTGATTCGCCACCTCTGATTCCCCATATCTGATTTCCCGCCTCTGTTTCCCCGCCTCTGTTTCCCTGCCTCTGAATCCCGGCATCTGTTTCCCCATATCTGATTCCCTTCCTCTGATCCCAACCTCTGATTCCACACCTCTGATTCCCCATATCTGATTCCCCGCCTCTATTTCCCCATATCTGATTCCCCGCCTATGATTCCCCAACTCTGATTCCCCGCCTCTGATTCCCCAGCTCTGATTCCCCGCCTCTGATTCCCGGCGTCCGATTCCCTGCCTCTGATTCCCCGCCTCTGATTCCCCATCTCTGATTCCCCGCCTCTGATTCCCCGTGTCTGATTCCCTGCCTCTGATTCCCCGCCTCTGATTCCCCACCTCTGATTCCCTGCCACTGATTCCCTGCCACTGATTCCCCACCGCTGATTCCCCGCCTCTGTTTCCCCGCCTCTGATTCCCCGCCTCTGATTCCCCATATCTGATTACCTGCCTCTGATTCCCCAACTCTGATTCCCCGCCTCTGATTCCCCATATCTGAATCCCCGCCTCTGTTTCCCCGCCTCTGATTCCCCGCCTCTGATTCCCCATATCTGATTCCCCGGCTCGGATTGCCCACCTCTGATTCCCCGCCTCTGATTCCCCATATCTGATTCCCCGCCTCTGATTGCCCACCTCTGATTCCCCGCGTCTGATTCCCTGCCTCTGATTCACCGCCTCTGATTCCCCATCTCTGATTCACTACCTCTGATTCCCGGCCTCTGATTCCCCATCTCTGATTCCGCACATCCGATTCCCTGCCTATGATTCCCCACCTCTGATTCCCCGCCTCTGATTCCCCATATCTGATTCCCTGCCTCTGTTTCCCCGCCTCTGATTCCCCATATGTGATTCCCCACCTCTGTTTCCCCGCCTCTGATTCCCCGCCTCTGTTTCCCCATCTCTGATTCACCGCCTGTGATTCGCCACCTCTGATTCCCCATATCAGATTCCCCACCTCTGTTTCCCCGCCTCTGATTCCCCGCCTCTGATTCTCCATTTCTCATTCCCCGTTCTGAATCCCCATCTCTGATTCCCGGACTATGATTCCCCACCTCTGATTCCCGGCCTCTTATTCCCAGCATCTGATTCCCGGCCTCTGATTCCCGGCCTCTAATTCCCCGCTTCTGATTCTGATTCCCTGCCTCTGATTCCCCATCTCTGATTCTGCACATCTGATTCACTGCCTCTGATTCCCCACCTCTGATTCCCCATATCTGATTCCCCGCCTCTTTTTCCCTCCCTCTGATTCCCCACCTCTGTTTCCCCATATCTAATTCCCCACCTCTGATGCCCCAACTCTGATTCCCCGCCTCTGATTCCCCAGCTCTGATTCCCCACCTCTGATTCCCCGCATCCGATTCCCCATGTCTGATTCCCCGCCTCTGTTTCCCCGCCTCTGATTCCCCGCCTCTGTTTCCCCATATCTGATTCCCTGCCTCTGATTCCCCAGCTCTGATTCCCTGGCTCTGATTCCCCGCGTTCTATTCCCTGCCTCTGATTCCCCGCCTGTGATTCCCCATCTCTGATTCACCACCTCTGATTCCCCACCTCTGATTCCCCATATCTAATTCCCCGCCTCTGTTTGCCCGCCTCTGATTCCCCGCCTCTGTTTCCCCATATCTGATTCCCCGCCTCTGAATCACCAACTCTGATTCCCTGCCTCTGATTCACCGCGTCTGATTCCACATCTCTGATTCCGCACATCCGATTCCCTGCCTCTGATTCCCCGACTCTGATTCCCCACCTCTGATTCCCCAGCTCCGATTCCCCGCCTCTGATTCCCCCTGTCTGAATCCCTGCCTATGAATCCCCGCCTCTGATTCCCCGCCACTGATTCCCTGCCACTGATTACCCGCCCCTGATTCCCCACCTCTGATTCCCCATATCTTATTCCCCGCCTCTGTTTCCCCCCTCTGATTCCCAGCCTCTGATTCCCCATATCTGATTCCACGCCTCTGATTCCCCATATCTGATTCCCCACCTCTATTTCCCCATATCTGCTTCGCCGCCTCTGATTCCCCCAACTCTGATTCCCCGCCTCTGATTCCCCAGCTCTGATTTCCCGTCTCTGATTTCCGGCATCCGATTCCCTGCCTCTGATTCCCCGCCTCTGATTCCCCATCTCTGATACACCGCCTCTGATTCCCCGTGTCTGATTCCCTGCCTCTGATTCCCCGCCTCTGATTCCCCGCGTCTGATTCCCTGCCACTGATTCCCTGCCCCTGATTCCCCACCTCTGATATCCCCATATCTGATTCCCCGCCTCTGTTTCCCCGCCTCTGATTCCCCGCCTCTGTTTCCCCATATCTGATTCCCCGCCTCTGATTCCCCAACTCTGATTCCCCTCCTCGAATTCGCCAGCTATGATTCCCCGCCTCTGATTCCCTGCGTCTGATTCCCTGCCTCTGATTCCCAGCCTCTGATTCCCCTTCTCTGATTCACCACCTCTGAATCCCCACCTCTGATTCCCCATCTCTGATTCCGCACATCCGATTCCCTGCCTCTGATTCCCCGCCTCTGATTCCCCGCCTCTGATTCGCAACCTCTATTTCCCCACCTCTGATTCCCCATATCTGATTCCCCGCCTCTGTTTCCCTGCCTCTGAATCCCGGCATCTGTTTCCCCATATCTGATTCCCTTCCTCTGATTCCCCAACTCTGATTCCCCGCCTCTGATTCCCCAGCTCTGATTCCCCGCCTTTTATTCCCGGCCTCTGATTCCCTGCCACTGATTCCCCGACCTTGGTTCCCCACCTCTGATTCCCCATATCTGATTCCCCGCCTCTGTTTCCCCAGCTCTGATTCCCCACCTCTGATTCCCCAGCTCTGATTCTCTGCCACTGATTCCCCGCCCATGATTCCCCACCTCTGATTCCCCATATCTGATTCCCCGCCTCTGTTTCCCCAGCTCTGATTCCCTGCCTCTGATTCCCTGCCCTGATTCCCCGCCTCTGTTTCCCCGCCTCTGATTCCCCGCCTCTGATTCCCCATATCTGATTACCTGCCTCTGATTCCCCAACTCTGATTCCCCGCCTCTGATTCCCCAGCTCTGAATCCCCGCCTCTGATTCCCCGCGTCTGATTCCCTGCCTCTGAATCCCCGCCTTGATTCCCCATCTCTGATTCACAACCTCTGATTCCCCACCTCTGATTCCCCATATCTGAATCCCCGCCTCTGTTTCCCCGCCTCTGATTCCCCGCCTCTGATTCCCCATATCTGATTCCCCGGCTCTGATTGCCCACCTCTGATTCCCCGCCTCTGATTCCCCATATCTGATTCCCCGCCTCTGATTGCCCACCTCTGATTCCCCGCGTCTGATTCCCTGCCTCTGATTCACCGCCTCTGATTCCCCATCTCTGATTCACTACCTCTGATTCCCGGCCTCTGATTCCCCATCTCTGATTCCGCACATCCGATTCCCTGCCTATGATTCCCCACCTCTGATTCCCCGCCTCTGATTCCCCATATCTGATTCCCTGCCTCTGTTTCCCCGCCTCTGATTCCCCATATGTGATTCCCCACCTCTGTTTCCCCGCCTCTGATTCCCCGCCTCTGTTTCCCCATCTCTGATTCACCGCCTGTGATTCGCCACCTCTGATTCCCCATATCAGATTCCCCACCTCTGTTTCCCCGCCTCTGATTCCCCGCCTCTGATTCTCCATTTCTCATTCCCCGCCTCTGAATCCCCATCTCTGATTCCCGGACTCTGATTCCCCACCTCTGATTCCCGGCCTCTTATTCCCAGCATCTGATTCCCGGCCTCTGATTCCCGGCCTCTAATTCCCCGCTTCTGATTCTGATTCCCTGCCTCTTATTCCCCATCTCTGATTCTGCACATCGTATTCCCTGCCTCTGATTCCCCACCTCTGATTCCCCATATCAGATTCCCCGCCTCTTTTTCCCTCCCTCTGATTCCCCACCTCTGTTTCCCCATATCTAATTCCCCACCTCTGATGCCCCAACTCTGATTCCCCACCTCTGATTCCCCGCATCCGATTCCCCATGTCTGATTCCCCGCCTCTGTTTCCCCGCCTCTGATTCCCCGCCTATGTTTCCCCATATCTGATTCCCTGCCTCTGATTCCCCAGCTCTGATTCCCTGGCTCTGATTCCCCGCGTTCTATTCCCTGCCTCTGATTCCCCGCCTGTGATTCCCCATCTCTGATTCACCACCTCTGATTCCCCACCTCTGATTCCCCATATCTAATTCCCCTCCTCTGTTTGCCCGCCTCTGATTCCCCGCCTCTGTTTCCCCATATCTGATTCCCCGCCTCTGAATCACCAACTCTGATTCCCTGCCTCTGATTCACCGCGTCTGATTCCACATCTCTGATTCCGCACATCCGATTCCCTGCCTCTGATTCCCCGACTCTGATTCCCCACCTCTGATTCCCCACCTCCGATTCCCCGCCTCTGATTCCCCCTGTCTGATTCCCTGCCTCTGAATCCCCGCCTCTGATTCCCCGCCACTGATTCCCTGCCACTGATTACCCGCCCCTGATTCCCCACCTCTGATTCCCCATATCTTATTCCCCGCCTCTGTTTCCCCCCTCTGATTCCCAGCCTCTGATTCCCCATATCTGATTCCACGCCTCTGATTCCCATATCTGATTCCCCGCCTCTATTTCCCCATATCTGCTTCGCCGCCTCTGATTCCCCCAACTCTGATTCCCCGCCTCTGATTCCCCAGCTCTGATTTCCCGTCTCTTATTTCCGGCATCCGATTCCCTGCCTCTGATTCCCCGCCTCTGATTCCCCATCTCTGATACACCGCCTCTGATTCCCCGTGTCTGATTCCCTGCCTCTGATTACCCGCCTCTGATTCCCCGCGTCTGATTCCCTGCCACTGATTCCCTGCCCCTGATTCCCCACCTCTGATATCCCCATATCTGATTCCCCGCCTCTGATTCCCCAACTCTGATTCCCCTCCTCTAATTCGCCAGCTATGATTCCCCGCCTCTGATTCCCTGCGTCTGATTCCCTGCCTCTGATTCCCAGCCTCTGATTCCCCTTCTCTGATTCACCACCTCTGATTCCCCGTGTCTGATTCCCTGCCTCTGATTACCCGCCTCTGATTCCCCGCGTCTGATTCCCTGCCACTGATTCCCTGCCCCTGATTCCCCACCTCTGATATCCCCATATCTGATTCCCCGCCTCTGTTTCCACGCCTCTGATTCCCCGCCTCTGTTTCCCCATATCTGATTCCCCGCCTCTGATTCCCCAACTCTGATTCCCCTCCTCTAATTCGCCAGCTATGATTCCCCGCCTCTGATTCCCTGCGTCTGATTCCCTGCCTCTGATTCCCAGCCTCTGATTCCCCTTCTCTGATTCACCACCTCTGAATCCCCACCTCTGATTCCCCATCTCTGATTCCGCACATCCGATTCCCTGCCTCTGATTCCCCGCCTCTTATTCCCCGCCTCTGATTCGCAACCTCTATTTCCCCACCTCTGATTCCCCATATCTGATTCCCCGCCTCTGTTTCCCTGCCTCTGAATCCCGGCATCTGTTTCCCCATATCTGATTCCCTTCCTCTGATTCCCCAACTCTGATTCCCCACCTCTGATTCCCCATATCTGATTCCCCGCCTCTTTTTCCCTCCCTCTGATTCCCCACCTCTGTTTCCCCATATCTAATTCCCCACCTCTGATGCCCCAACTCTGATTCCCCGCCTCTGATTCCCCAGCTCTGATTCCCCACCTCTGATTCCCCGCATCCGATTCCCCATGTCTGATTCCCCGCCTCTGTTTCCCCGCCTCTGATTCCCCACCTCTGTTTCCCCATATCTGATTCCCTGCCTCTGATTCCCCAGCTCTGATTCCCTGGCTCTGATTCCCCGCGTTCTATTCCCTGCCTCTGATTCCCCGCCTGTGATTCCCCATCTCTGATTCACCACCTCTGATTCCCCACCTCTGATTCCCCATATCTAATTCCCCGCCTCTGTTTGCCCGCCTCTGATTCCCCGCCTCTGTTTCCCCATATCTGATTCCCCGCCTCTGAATCACCAACTCTGATTCCCTGCCTCTGATTCACCGCGTCTGATTCCACATCTCTGATTCCGCACATCCGATTCCCTGCCTCTGATTCCCCGACTCTGATTCCCCACCTCTGATTCCCCAGCTCCGATTCCCCGCCTCTGATTCCCCCTGTCTGAATCCCTGCCTCTGAATCCCCGCCTCTGATTCCCCGCCACTGATTCCCTGCCACTGATTACCCGCCCCTGATTCCCCACCTCTGATTCCCCATATCTTATTCCCCGCCTCTGTTTCCCCCCTCTGATTCCCAGCCTCTGATTCCCCATATCTGATTCCACGCCTCTGATTCCCCATATCTGATTCCCCACCTCTATTTCCCCATATCTGCTTCGCCGCCTCTGATTCCCCCAACTCTGATTCCCCGCCTCTGATTCCCCAGCTCTGATTTCCCGTCTCTGATTTCCGGCATCCGATTCCCTGCCTCTGATTCCCCGCCTCTGATTCCCCATCTCTGATACACCGCCTCTGATTCCCCGTGTCTGATTCCCTGCCTCTGATTCCCCGCCTCTGATTCCCCGCGTCTGATTCCCTGCCACTGATTCCCTGCCCCTGATTCCCCACCTCTGATATCCCCATATCTGATTCCCCGCCTCTGTTTCCCCGCCTCTGATTCCCCGCCTCTGTTTCCCCATATCTGATTCCCCGCCTCTGATTCCCCAACTCTGATTCCCCTCCTCTAATTCGCCAGCTATGATTCCCCGCCTCTGATTCCCTGCGTCTGATTCCCTGCCTCTGATTCCCAGCCTCTGATTCCCCTTCTCTGATTCACCACCTCTGAATCCCCACCTCTGATTCCCCATCTCTGATTCCGCACATCCGATTCCCTGCCTCTGATTCCCCGCCTCTGATTCCCCGCCTCTGATTCGCAACCTCTATTTCCCCACCTCTGATTCCCCATATCTGATTCCCCGCCTCTGTTTCCCTGCCTCTGAATCCCGGCATCTGTTTCCCCATATCTGATTCCCTTCCTCTGATTCCCCAACTCTGATTCCCCGCCTCTGATTCCCCAGCTCTGATTCCCCGCCTTTTATTCCCGGCCTCTGATTCCCTGCCACTGATTCCCCGACCTTGATTCCCCACCTCTGATTCCCCATATCTGATTCCCCGCCTCTGTTTCCCCAGCTCTGATTCCCCACCTCTGATTCCCCAGCTCTGATTCTCTGCCACTGATTCCCCGCCCATGATTCCCCACCTCTGATTCCCCATATCTGATTCCCCGCCTCTGTTTCCCCAGCTCTGATTCCCTGCCTCTGATTCCCTGCCCTGATTCCCCATCTCTGTTTCACCGCCTTTGATTCACCACCTCTGATTCCCCATATCTGATTCCCCGCCTCTGTTTCCCCGCCTCTGATTCCCTGCCTCTGATTCCCAACCTCTGATTCCCCGCCTCTGATTCCCGGCGTCCGATTCCCTGCCTCTGATTCCCCGCCTCTGATTCCCCATCTCTTATTCCCCGCCTCTGATTCCCCGTGTCTGATTCCCTGCCTCTGATTCCCCGCCTCTGATTCCCCACCTCTGATTCCCTGCCACTGATTCCCTGCCCCTGATTCCCCACCTCTGATTCCCCGCCTCTGTTTCCCCGCCTCTGATTCCCCATCTCTGTTTCACCGCCTTTGATTCGCCACCTCTGATTCCCCATATCTGATTTCCCGCCTCTGTTTCCCCGCCTCTGATTCCCTGCCTCTGATCCCAACCTCTGATTCCACACCTCTGATTCCCCATATCTGATTCCCCGCCTCTATTTCCCCATATCTGATTCCCCGCCTCTGATTCCCCAACTCTGATTCCCCGCCTCTGATTCCCCAGCTCTGATTCCCCGCCTCTGATTCCCGGCGTCCGATTCCCTGCCTCTGATTCCCCGCCTCTGATTCCCCATCTCTGATTCCCCGCCTCTGATTCCCCGTGTCTGATTCCCTGCCTCTGATTCCCCGCCTCTGATTCCCCACCTCTGATTCCCTGCCACTGATTCCCTGCCACTGATTCCCCACCGCTGATTCCCCGCCTCTGTTTCCCCGCCTCTGATTCCCCGCCTCTGATTCCCCATATCTGATTACCTGCCTCTGATTCCCCAACTCTGATTCCCCGCCTCTGATTCCCCATATCTGAATCCCCGCCTCTGTTTCCCCGCCTCTGATTCCCCGCCTCTGATTCCCCATATCTGATTCCCCGGCTCGGATTGCCCACCTCTGATTCCCCGCCTCTGATTCCCCATATCTGATTCCCCGCCTCTGATTGCCCACCTCTGATTCCCCGCGTCTGATTCCCTGCCTCTGATTCACCGCCTCTGATTCCCCATCTCTGATTCACTACCTCTGATTCCCGGCCTCTGATTCCCCATCTCTGATTCCGCACATCCGATTCCCTGCCTATGATTCCCCACCTCTGATTCCCCGCCTCTGATTCCCCATATCTGATTCCCTGCCTCTGTTTCCCCGCCTCTGATTCCCCATATGTGATTCCCCACCTCTGTTTCCCCGCCTCTGATTCCCCGCCTCTGTTTCCCCATCTCTGATTCACCGCCTGTGATTCGCCACCTCTGATTCCCCATATCAGATTCCCCACCTCTGTTTCCCCGCCTCTGATTCCCCGCCTCTGATTCTCCATTTCTCATTCCCCGACTCTGAATCCCCATCTCTGATTCCCGGACTATGATTCCCCACCTCTGATTCCCGGCCTCTTATTCCCAGCATCTGATTCCCGGCCTCTGATTCCCGGCCTCTAATTCCCCGCTTCTGATTCTGATTCCCTGCCTCTGATTCCCCATCTCTGATTCTGCACATCTGATTCCCTGCCTCTGATTCCCCAACTCTGATTCCCCATATCTGATTCCCCGCCTCTTTTTCCCTCCCTCTGATTCCCCACCTCTGTTTCCCCATATCTAATTCCCCACCTCTGATGCCCCAACTCTGATTCCCCGCCTCTGATTCCCCAGCTCTGATTCCCCACCTCTGATTCCCCGCATCCGATTCCCCATGTCTGATTCCCCGCCTCTGTTTCCCCGCCTCTGATTCCCCGCCTCTGTTTCCCCATATCTGATTCCCTGCCTCTGATTCCCCAGCTCTGATTCCCTGGCTCTGATTCCCCGCGTTCTATTCCCTGCCTCTGATTCCCCGCCTGTGATTCCCCATCTCTGATTCACCACCTCTGATTCCCCACCTCTGATTCCCCATATCTAATTCCCCTCCTCTGTTTGCCCGCCTCTGATTCCCCGCCTCTGTTTCCCCATATCTGATTCCCCGCCTCTGAATCACCAACTCTGATTCCCTGCCTCTGATTCACCGCGTCTGATTCCACATCTCTGATTCCGCACATCCGATTCCCTGCCTCTGATTCCCCGACTCTGATTCCCCACCTCTGATTCCCCAGCTCCGATTCCCCGCCTCTGATTCCCCCTGTCTGATTCCCTGCCTCTGAATCCCCGCCTCTGATTCCCCGCCACTGATTCCCTGCCACTGATTACCCGCCCCTGATTCCCCACCTCTGATTCCCCATATCTTATTCCCCGCCTCTGTTTCCCCCCTCTGATTCCCAGCCTCTGATTCCCCATATCTGATTCCACGCCTCTGATTCCCATATCTGATTCCCCGCCTCTATTTCCCCATATCTGCTTCGCCGCCTCTGATTCCCCCAACTCTGATTCCCCGCCTCTGATTCCCCAGCTCTGATTTCCCGTCTCTGATTTCCGGCATCCGATTCCCTGCCTCTGATTCCCCGCCTCTGATTCCCCATCTCTGATACACCGCCTCTGATTCCCCGTGTCTGATTCCCTGCCTCTGATTCCCCGCCTCTGATTCCCCGCGTCTGATTCCCTGCCACTGATTCCCTGCCCCTGATTCCCCACCTCTGATATCCCCATATCTGATTCCCCGCCTCTGTTTCCCCGCCTCTGATTCCCCGCCTCTGTTTCCCCATATCTGATTCCCCGCCTCTGATTCCCCAACTCTGATTCCCCTCCTCTAATTCGCCAGCTATGATTCCCCGCCTCTGATTCCCTGCGTCTGATTCCCTGCCTCTGATTCCCAGCCTCTGATTCCCCTTCTCTGATTCACCACCTCTGAATCCCCACCTCTGATTCCCCATCTCTGATTCCGCACATCCGATTCCCTGCCTCTGATTCCCCGCCTCTGATTCCCCGCCTCTGATTCGCAACCTCTATTTCCCCACCTCTGATTCCCCATATCTGATTCCCCGCCTCTGTTTCCCTGCCTCTGAATCCCGGCATCTGTTTCCCCATATCTGATTCCCTTCCTCTGATTCCCCAACTCTGATTCCCCACCTCTGATTCCCAATATCTGATTCCCCGCCTCTTTTTCCCTCCCTCTGATTCCCCACCTCTGTTTCCCCATATCTAATTCCCCACCTCTGATGCCCCAACTCTGATTCCCCGCCTCTGATTCCCCAGCTCTGATTCCCCACCTCTGATTCCCCGCATCCGATTCCCCATGTCTGATTCCCCGCCTCTGTTTCCCCGCCTCTGATTCCCCGCCTCTGTTTCCCCATATCTGATTCCCTGCCTCTGATTCCCCAGCTCTGATTCCCTGGCTCTGATTCCCCGCGTTCTATTCCCTGCCTCTGATTCCCCGCCTGTGATTCCCCATCTCTGATTCACCACCTCTGATTCCCCACCTCTGATTCCCCATATCTAATTCCCCGCCTCTGTTTGCCCGCCTCTGATTCCCCGCCTCTGTTTCCCCAGATCTGATTCCCCGCCTCTGAATCACCAACTCTGATTCCCTGCCTCTGATTCACCGCGTCTGATTCCACATCTCTGATTCCGCACATCCGATTCCCTGCCTCTGATTCCCCGACTCTGATTCCCCACCTCTGATTCCCCAGCTCCGATTCCCCGCCTCTGATTCCCCCTGTCTGATTCCCTGCCTCTGAATCCCCGCCTCTGATTCCCCGCCACTGATTCCCTGCCACTGATTACCCGCCCCTGATTCCCCACCTCTGATTCCCCATATCTTATTCCCCGCCTCTGTTTCCCCCCTCTGATTCCCAGCCTCTGATTCCCCATATCTGATTCCACGCCTCTGATTCCCCATATCTGATTCCCCACCTCTATTTCCCCATATCTGCTTCGCCGCCTCTGATTCCCCCAACTCTGATTCCCCGCCTCTGATTCCCTAGCTCTGATTTCCCGTCTCTGATTTCCGGCATCCGATTCCCTGCCTCTGATTCCCCGCCTCTGATTCCCCATCTCTGATACACCGCCTCTGATTCCCCCTGTCTGATTCCCTGCCTCTGATTCCCCGCCTCTGATTCCCCGCGTCTGATTCCCTGCCACTGATTCCCTGCCCCTGATTCCCCACCTCTGATATCCCCATATCTGATTCCCCGCCTCTGTTTCCCCGCCTCTGATTCCCCGCCTCTGTTTCCCCATATCTGATTCCCCGCCTCTGATTCCCCAACTCTGATTCCCCTCCTCTAATTCGCCAGCTATGATTCCCCGCCTCTGATTCCCTGCGTCTGATTCCCTGCCTCTGATTCCCAGCCTCTGATTCCCCTTCTCTGATTCACCACCTCTGAATCCCCACCTCTGATTCCCCATCTCTGATTCCGCACATCCGATTCCCTGCCTCTGATTCCCCGCCTCTGATTCCCCGCCTCTGATTCGCAACCTCTATTTCCCCACCTCTGATTCCCCATATCTGATTCCCCGCCTCTGTTTCCCTGCCTCTGAATCCCGGCATCTGTTTCCCCATATCTGATTCCCTTCCTCTGATTCCCCAACTCTGATTCCCCGCCTCTGATTCCCCAGCTCTGATTCCCCGCCTTTTATTCCCGGCCTCTGATTCCCTGCCACTGATTCCCCGACCTTGATTCCCCACCTCTGATTCCCCATATCTGATTCCCCGCCTCTGTTTCCCCAGCTCTGATTCCCCACCTCTGATTCCCCAGCTCTGATTCCCTGCCACTGATTCCCCGCCCATGATTCCCCACCTCTGATTCCCCATATCTGATTCCCCGCCTCTGTTTCCCCAGCTCTGATTCCCTGCCTCTGATTCCCTGCCCTGATTCCCCATCTCTGTTTCACCGCATTTGATTCGCCACCTCTGATTCCCCATATCTGATTCCCCGCCTCTGTTTCCCCGCCTCTGATTCCCTGCCTCTGATTCCCAACCTCTGATTCCCCGCCTCTGATTCCCGGCGTCCGATTCCCTGCCTCTGATTCCCCGCCTCTGATTCCCCATCTCTGATTCCCCGCCTCTGCTTCCCCGTGTCTGATTCCCTGCCTCTGATTCCCCGCCTCTGATTCCCCACCTCTGATTCCCTGCCACTGATTCCCTGCCCCTGATTCCCCACCTCTGATTCCCCGCCTGTGTTTCCCCGCCTCTGATTCCCAACCTCTGATTCCCCATATCTAATTCCCCTCCTCTGTTTGCCCGCCTCTGATTCCCCGCCTCTGTTTCCCCATATCTGATTCCCCGCCTCTGAATCACCAACTCTGATTCCCTGCCTCTGATTCACCGCGTCTGATTCCACATCTCTGATTCCGCACATCCGATTCCCTGCCTCTGATTCCCCGACTCTGATTCCCCACCTCTGATTCCCCAGCTCCGATTCCCCGCCTCTGATTCCCCCTGTCTGATTCCCTGCCTCTGAATCCCCGCCTCTGATTCCCCGCCACTGATTCCCTGCCACTGATTACCCGCCCCTGATTCCCCACCTCTGATTCCCCATATCTTATTCCCCGCCTCTGTTTCCCCCCTCTGATTCCCAGCCTCTGATTCCCCATATCTGATTCCACGCCTCTGATTCCCATATCTGATTCCCCGCCTCTATTTCCCCATATCTGCTTCGCCGCCTCTGATTCCCCCAACTCTGATTCCCCGCCTCTGATTCCCCAGCTCTGATTTCCCGTCTCTGATTTCCGGCATCCGATTCCCTGCCTCTGATTCCCCGCCTCTGATTCCCCATCTCTGATACACCGCCTCTGATTCCCCGTGTCTGATTCCCTGCCTCTGATTCCCCGCCTCTGATTCCCCGCGTCTGATTCCCTGCCACTGATTCCCTGCCCCTTATTCCCCACCTCTGATATCCCCATATCTGATTCCCCGCCTCTGTTTCCCCGCCTCTGATTCCCCGCCTCTGTTTCCCCATATCTGATTCCCCGCCTCTGATTCCCCAACTCTGATTCCCCTCCTCTAATTCGCCAGCTATGATTCCCCGCCTCTGATTCCCTGCGTCTGATTCCCTGCCTCTGATTCCCAGCCTCTGATTCCCCTTCTCTGATTCACCACCTCTGAATCCCCACCTCTGATTCCCCATCTCTGATTCCGCACATCCGATTCCCTGCCTCTGATTCCCCGCCTCTGATTCCCCGCCTCTGATTCGCAACCTCTATTTCCCCACCTCTGATTCCCCATATCTGATTCCCCGCCTCTGTTTCCCTGCCTCTGAATCCCGGCATCTGTTTCCCCATATCTGATTCCCTTCCTCTGATTCCCCAACTCTGATTCCCCACCTCTGATTCCCCATATCTGATTCCCCGCCTCTTTTTCCCTCCCTCTGATTCCCCACCTCTGTTTCCCCATATCTAATTCCCCACCTCTGATGCCCCAACTCTGATTCCCCGCCTCTGATTCCCCAGCTCTGATTCCCCACCTCTGATTCCCCGCATCCGATTCCCCATGTCTGATTCCCCGCCTCTGTTTCCCCGCCTCTGATTCCCCGCCTCTGTTTCCCCATATCTGATTCCCTGCCTCTGATTCCCCAGCTCTGATTCCCTGGCTCTGATTCCCCGCGTTCTATTCCCTGCCTCTGATTCCCCGCCTGTGATTCCCCATCTCTGATTCACCACCTCTGATTCCCCACCTCTGATTCCCCATATCTAATTCCCCGCCTCTGTTTGCCCGCCTCTGATTCCCCGCCTCTGTTTCCCCAGATCTGATTCCCCGCCTCTGAATCACCAACTCTGATTCCCTGCCTCTGATTCACCGCGTCTGATTCCACATCTCTGATTCCGCACATCCGATTCCCTGCCTCTGATTCCCCGACTCTGATTCCCCACCTCTGATTCCCCAGCTCCGATTCCCCGCCTCTGATTCCCCCTGTCTGATTCCCTGCCTCTGAATCCCCGCCTCTGATTCCCCGCCACTGATTCCCTGCCACTGATTACCCGCCCCTGATTCCCCACCTCTGATTCCCCATATCTTATTCCCCGCCTCTGTTTCCCCCCTCTGATTCCCAGCCTCTGATTCCCCATATCTGATTCCACGCCTCTGATTCCCCATATCTGATTCCCCACCTCTATTTCCCCATATCTGCTTCGCCGCCTCTGATTCCCCCAACTCTGATTCCCCGCCTCTGATTCCCTAGCTCTGATTTCCCGTCTCTGATTTCCGGCATCCGATTCCCTGCCTCTGATTCCCCGCCTCTGATTCCCCATCTCTGATACACCGCCTCTGATTCCCCCTGTCTGATTCCCTGCCTCTGATTCCCCGCCTCTGATTCCCCGCGTCTGATTCCCTGCCACTGATTCCCTGCCCCTGATTCCCCACCTCTGATATCCCCATATCTGATTCCCCGCCTCTGTTTCCCCGCCTCTGATTCCCCGCCTCTGTTTCCCCATATCTGATTCCCCGCCTCTGATTCCCCAACTCTGATTCCCCTCCTCTAATTCGCCAGCTATGATTCCCCGCCTCTGATTCCCTGCGTCTGATTCCCTGCCTCTGATTCCCAGCCTCTGATTCCCCTTCTCTGATTCACCACCTCTGAATCCCCACCTCTGATTCCCCATCTCTGATTCCGCACATCCGATTCCCTGCCTCTGATTCCCCGCCTCTGATTCCCCGCCTCTGATTCGCAACCTCTATTTCCCCACCTCTGATTCCCCATATCTGATTCCCCGCCTCTGTTTCCCTGCCTCTGAATCCCGGCATCTGTTTCCCCATATCTGATTCCCTTCCTCTGATTCCCCAACTCTGATTCCCCGCCTCTGATTCCCCAGCTCTGATTCCCCGCCTTTTATTCCCGGCCTCTGATTCCCTGCCACTGATTCCCCGACCTTGATTCCCCACCTCTGATTCCCCATATCTGATTCCCCGCCTCTGTTTCCCCAGCTCTGATTCCCCACCTCTGATTCCCCAGCTCTGATTCCCTGCCACTGATTCCCCGCCCATGATTCCCCACCTCTGATTCCCCATATCTGATTCCCCGCCTCTGTTTCCCCAGCTCTGATTCCCTGCCTCTGATTCCCTGCCCTGATTCCCCATCTCTGTTTCACCGCCTTTGATTCGCCACCTCTGATTCCCCATATCTGATTCCCCGCCTCTGTTTCCCCGCCTCTGATTCCCTGCCTCTGATTCCCAACCTCTGATTCCCCGCCTCTGATTCCCGGCGTCCGATTCCCTGCCTCTGATTCCCCGCCTCTGATTCCCCATCTCTGATTCCCCGCCTCTGCTTCCCCGTGTCTGATTCCCTGCCTCTGATTCCCCGCCTCTGATTCCCCACCTCTGATTCCCTGCCACTGATTCCCTGCCCCTGATTCCCCACCTCTGATTCCCCGCCTCTGTTTCCCCGCCTCTGATTCCCCGCCTCTGATTCCCCATATCTGATTCCCTGCCTCTGATTCCCCAACTCTGATTCCCCGCTTCTGATTCCCCAGCTCTGAATCCCCGCCTCTGATTCCCCGCGACTGATTCCCTGCCTCTGATTCCCCGCCTTGATTCCCCATCTCTGATTCACAACCTCTGATTCCCCACCTCTGATTCCCCATATCTGAATCCCCGCCTCTGTTTCCCCGCCTCTGATTCCCCGCCTCTGATTCCCCATATCTGATTCCCCGGCTCTGATTGCCCACCTCTGATTCCCCGCCTCTGATTCGCCAGCTCTGATTCCCCGCCTCTGAATCCCCGCATCTGATTCCCTGCCTCTGATTCCCCGCCTCTGATTCCCCATCTCTGATTCACCGCCTTTGATTCGCCACCTCTGATTCTCCATATCTGATTCCGCACATCTGATTCCCCACCTCTGAATCCCCGCCTCTGATTCGCCAGCTCTGATTCCCCGCCTCTGAATCCCCGCATCTGATTCCCTGCCTCTGATTTCCCGCCTCTGATTCCCCATCTCTGATTCACCGCCTTTGATTCGCCACCTCTGATTCCCCATATCTGATTCCGCACATCTGATTCCCCACCTCTGTTTCCCCGCCTCTGATTCCCCGCCTCTGATTCTCCATATCTCATTCCCCGCCTCTGAATCCCCATCTCTGATTCCCGGACTCTGATTCCCCACCTCTGATTCCGGGCCTCTTATTCCCAGCATCTGATTCCCGGCCTCTGATTCCCGGCCTCTGATTCCCCGCTTCTGATTCTGATTCCCCACCTCTGATTCCCCATATCTGATTCCCCGCCTCTGTTTCCCCGCCTCTGATTTCCCGCCTCTGTTTCCCCATATCTAATTCCCCACCTCTGATGCCCCAACTCTGATTCCCCGCCTCTGATTCCACAGCTCTGTTTCCCCACCTCTGATTCCCCGCATCCGATTCCCCATGTCTGATTCCCCGCCTCTGTTTCCCCGCCTCTGATTCCCCACCTCTGTTTCCCCATATCTGATTCGCCGCCTCTGATTCCCCAGCTCTGATTCCCTGCCTCTGATTCCCCGCGTTCTATTCCCTGCCTCTGATTCCCCGCCTGTGATTCCCCATCTCTGATTCACCACCTCTGATTCCCCACCTCTGATTCCCCATATCTAATTCCCCGCCTCTGTTTGCCGCCTCTGATTCCCCGCCTCTGTTTCCCCATATGTGATTCCCCGCCTCTGAATCCCCAACTCAGATTCCCTGCCTCTGATTCACCAGCTCTGATTCCCCGCCTTTGATTCCCCCCGTCTGATTCCCAGCCTCTGAATCCCCGTGTCTGATTTCCTGCCTCTGATTCCCCACCTCTGATTCCCCATTTCTGATTCCGCACAT
This sequence comes from Narcine bancroftii, assembly GCF_036971445.1. Lineage (NCBI taxonomy): Eukaryota > Metazoa > Chordata > Chondrichthyes > Torpediniformes > Narcinidae > Narcine > Narcine bancroftii. The sequence continues at coordinate 241,289 of NW_027211891.1, read as the reverse complement.
CCGATTCCCTGCCTCTGATTCCCCGACTCTGATTCCCCACCTCTGATTCCCCAGCTCTGATTCCCCGCCTCTGATTCCCCGCGTCTGATTCCCTGCCTCTGATTCCCCGCCTCTGATTCCCCAGCTCTGATTCCCCGCCTCTGATTCCCCGCGTCTGATTCCCTGCCTCTGATTCCCCGCCTCTGATTCCCCATCTCTGATTCCCCACCTCTGATTCCCCGTGTCTGATTCCCTGCCTCTGATTCCCCGCCTCTGATTCCCCGCCTCTGATTCCCAGCCTCTGATTCCCCATATCTGATTCCCTGCCTCTGATTCCCCATATCTGATTCCCCGCCTCTATTTCCCCATATCTGCTTCGCCGCCTCTGATTCCCCAACTCTGATTCCCCGCCTCTGATTCCCCAGCTCTGATTTCCAGCCTCTGATTCCCGGCATCCGATTCCCTGCCTCTGATTCCCCGCCTCTGATTCCCCATCTCTGATTCCCCGCCTCTGATTCCCCGTATCTGTTTCCCTGCCTCTGATTCCCCGCCTCTGATTCCCCGCGTCTGATTCCCTGCCACTGATTCCCTGCCCCTGATTCCCCACCTCTGATTCCCCATATCTGATTCCCCGCCTCTGTTTCCCCGCCTCTGATTCCCCGCCTCTGTTTCCCCATATCTGATTCCCCGCCTCTGATTCCCCAACTCTGATTCCCCTCCTCTAATTCGCCAGCTATGATTCCCCGCCTCTGATTCCCTGCGTCTGATTCCCTGCCTCTGATTCCCAGCCTCTGATTCCCCTTCTCTGATTCACCACCTCTGAATCCCCACCTCTGATTCCCCATCTCTGATTCCGCACATCCGATTCCCTGCCTCTGATTCCCCGCCTCTGATTCCCCGCCTCTGATTTGCAACCTCTATTTCCCCACCTCTGATTCCCCATATCTGATTCCCCGCCTCTGTTTCCCTGCCTCTGAATCCCGGCATCTGTTTCCCCATATCTGATTCCCTTCCTCTGATTCCCCAACTCTGATTCCCCGCCTCTGATTCCCCAGCTCTGATTCCCCGCCTTTTATTCCCGGCCTCTGATTCCCTGCCACTGATTCCCCGACCTTGATTCCCCACCTCTGATTCCCCATATCTGATTCCCCGCCTCTGTTTCCCCAGCTCTGATTCCCCACCTCTGATTCCCCAGCTCTGATTCCCTGCCATTGATTCCCCGCCCATGAATCCCCACCTCTGATTCCCCATATCTGATTCCCCGCCTCTGTTTCCCCAGCTCTGATTCCCTGCCTCTGATTCCCTGCCCTGATTCCCCATCTCTGTTTCACCGCCTTTGATTCGCCACCTCTGATTCCCCATATCTGATTCCCCGCCTCTGTTTCCCCGCCTCTGATTCCCTGCCTCTGATTCCCAAACTCTGATTCCACACCTCTGATTCCCCATATCTGATTCCCCGCCTCTATTTCCCCATATCTGATTCCCCGCCTCTGATTCCCCAACTCTGATTCCCCGCCTCTGATTCCCCAGCTCTGATTCCCCGACTCTGATTCCCGGCGTCCGATTCCCTGCCTCTGATTCCCCGCCTCTGATTCCCCATCTCTGATTCCCCGCCTCTGATTCCCTGCGTCTGATTCCCTGCCTCTGATTCCCAGCCTCTGATTCCCCTTCTCTGATTCACCACCTCTGAATCCCCACCTCTGATTCCCCATCTCTGATTCCGCACATCCGATTCCCTGCCTCTGATTCCCCGCCTCTGATTCCCCGCCTCTGATTCGCAACCTCTATTTCCCCACCTCTGATTCCCCATATCTGATTCCCCGCCTCTGTTTCCCCATATGTGATTCCCCGCCTCTGAATCCCCAACTCAGATTCCCTGCCTCTGATTCACCAGCTCTGATTCCCCGCCTTTGATTCCCCCCGTCTGATTCCCAGCCTCTGAATCCCCGTGTCTGATTTCCTGCCTCTGATTCCCCACCTCTGATTCCCCATATCTGATTCCCCGCCTCTGTTTCCCTGCCTCTGAATCCCGGCATCTGTTTCCCCATATCTGATTCCCTTCCTCTGATTCCCCAACTCTGATTCCCCGCCTCTGATTCCCCAGCTCTGATTCCCCGCCTTTTATTCCCGGCCTCTGATTCCCTGCCACTGATTCCCCGACCTTGATTCCCCACCTCTGATTCCCCATATCTGATTCCCCGCCTCTGTTTCGCCAGCTCTGATTCCCCACCTCTGATTCCCCAGCTCTGATTCCCTGCCATTGATTCCCCGCCCATGAATCCCCACCTCTGATTCCCCATATCTGATTCCCCGCCTCTGTTTCCCCAGCTCTGATTCCCTGCCTCTGATTCCCTGCCCTGATTCCCCATCTCTGTTTCACCGCCTTTGATTCGCCACCTCTGATTCCCCATATCTGATTCCCCGCCTCTGTTTCCCCGCCTCTGATTCCCTGCCTCTGATTCCCAAACTCTGATTCCACACCTCTGATTCCCCATATCTGATTCCCCGCCTCTATTTCCCCATATCTGATTCCCCGCCTCTGATTCCCCAACTCTGATTCCCCGCCTCTGATTCCCCAGCTCTGATTCCCCGACTCTGATTCCCGGCGTCCGATTCCCTGCCTCTGATTCCCCGCCTCTGATTCCCCATCTCTGATTCCCCGCCTCTGATTCCCTGCGTCTGATTCCCTGCCTCTGATTCCCAGCCTCTGATTCCCCTTCTCTGATTCACCACCTCTGAATCCCCACCTCTGATTCCCCATCTCTGATTCCGCACATCCGATTCCCTGCCTCTGATTCCCCGCCTCTGATTCCCCGCCTCTGATTCGCAACCTCTATTTCCCCACCTCTGATTCCCCATATCTGATTCCCCGCCTCTGTTTCCCTGCCTCTGAATCCCGGCATCTGTTTCCCCATATCTGATTCCCTTCCTCTGATTCCCCAACTCTGATTCCCCGCCTCTGATTCCCCAGCTCTGATTCCCCGCCTTTTATTCCCGGCCTCTGATTCCCTGCCACTGATTCCCCGACCTTGATTCCCCACCTCTGATTCCCCATATCTGATTCCCCGCCTCTGTTTCCCCAGCTCTGATTCCCCACCTCTGATTCCCCAGCTCTGATTCCCTGCCACTGATTCCCCGCCCATGATTCCCCACCTCTGATTCCCCATATCTGATTCCCCGCCTCTGTTTCCCCAGCTCTGATTCCCTGCCTCTGATTCCCTGCCCTGATTCCCCATCTCTGTTTCACCGCCTTTGATTCACCACCTCTGATTCCCCATATCTGATTCCCCGCCTCTGTTTCCCCGCCTCTGATTCCCTGCCTCTGATTCCCAACCTCTGATTCCCCGCCTCTGATTCCCGGCGTCCGATTCCCTGCCTCTGATTCCCGGCCTCTGATTCCCGGCCTCTGATTCCCCGCTTCTGATTCTGATTCCCCACCTCTGATTCCCCATATCTGATTCCCCGCCTCTGTTTCCCCGCCTCTGATTTCCCGCCTCTGTTTCCCCATATCTAATTCCCCACCTCTGATGCCCCAACTCTGATTCCCCGCCTCTGATTCCACAGCTCTGTTTCCCCACCTCTGATTCCCCGCATCCGATTCCCCATGTCTGATTCCCCGCCTCTGATTCCCCGCCTCTGATTCCCCACCTCTGTTTCCCCATATCTGATTCGCCGCCTCTGATTCCCCAGCTCTGATTCCCTGCCTCTGATTCCCCGCGTTCTATTCCCTGCCTCTGATTCCCCGCCTGTGATTCCCCATCTCTGATTCACCACCTCTGATTCCCCACCTCTGATTCCCCATATCTAATTCCCCGCCTCTGTTTGCCGCCTCTGATTCCCCGCCTCTGTTTCCCCATATGTGATTCCCCGCCTCTGAATCCCCAACTCAGATTCCCTGCCTCTGATTCACCAGCTCTGATTCCCCGCCTTTGATTCCCCCCGTCTGATTCCCAGCCTCTGAATCCCCGTGTCTGATTTCCTGCCTCTGATTCCCCACCTCTGATTCCCCATTTCTGATTCCGCACATCCGATTCCCTGCCTCTGATTCCCCGACTCTGATTCCCCACCTCTGATTCCCCAGCTCTGATTCCCCGCCTCTGATTCCCCGCGTCTGATTCCCTGCCTCTGATTCCCCGCCTCTGATTCCCCAGCTCTGATTCCCCGCCTCTGATTCCCCGCGTCTGATTCCCTGCCTCTGATTCCCCGCCTCTGATTCCCCATCTCTGATTCCCCACCTCTGATTCCCCGTGTCTGATTCCCTGCCTCTGATTCCCCACCTCTGATTCCCCGCCTCTGATTCCCAGCCTCTGATTCCCCATATCTGATTCCCTGCCTCTGATTCCCCATATCTGATTCCCCGCCTCTATTTCCCCATATCTGCTTCGCCGCCTCTGATTCCCCAACTCTGATTCCCCGCCTCTGATTCCCCAGCTCTGATTTCCAGCCTCTGATTCCCGGCATCCGATTCCCTGCCTCTGATTCCCCGCCTCTGATTCCCCATCTCTGATTCCCCGCCTCTGATTCCCCGTATCTGTTTCCCTGCCTCTGATTCCCCGCCTCTGATTCCCCGCGTCTGATTCCCTGCCACTGATTCCCTGCCCCTGATTCCCCACCTCTGATTCCCCATATCTGATTCCCCGCCTCTGTTTCCCCGCCTCTGATTCCCCGCCTCTGTTTCCCCATATCTGATTCCCCGCCTCTGATTCCCCAACTCTGATTCCCCTCCTCTAATTCGCCAGCTATGATTCCCCGCCTCTGATTCCCTGCGTCTGATTCCCTGCCTCTGATTCCCAGCCTCTGATTCCCCTTCTCTGATTCACCACCTCTGAATCCCCACCTCTGATTCCCCATCTCTGATTCCGCACATCCGATTCCCTGCCTCTGATTCCCCGCCTCTGATTCCCCGCCTCTGATTTGCAACCTCTATTTCCCCACCTCTGATTCCCCATATCTGATTCCCCGCCTCTGTTTCCCTGCCTCTGAATCCCGGCATCTGTTTCCCCATATCTGATTCCCTTCCTCTGATTCCCCAACTCTGATTCCCCGCCTCTGATTCCCCAGCTCTGATTCCCCGCCTTTTATTCCCGGCCTCTGATTCCCTGCCACTGATTCCACGACCTTGATTCCCCACCTCTGATTCCCCATATCTGATTCCCCGCCTCTGTTTCCCCAGCTCTGATTCCCCACCTCTGATTCCCCAGCTCTGATTCCCTGCCACTGATTCCCCGCCCATGAATCCCCACCTCTGATTCCCCATATCTGATTCCCCGCCTCTGTTTCCCCAGCTCTGATTCCCTGCCTCTGATTCCCTGCCCTGATTCCCCATCTCTGTTTCACCGCCTTTGATTCGCCACCTCTGATTCCCCATATCTGATTCCCCGCCTCTGTTTCCCCGCCTCTGTTTCCCTGCCTCTGATTCCCAAACTCTGATTCCACACCTCTGATTCCCCATATCTGATTCCCCGCCTCTATTTCCCCATATCTGATTCCCCGCCTCTGATTCCCCAACTCTGATTCCCCGCCTCTGATTCCCCAGCTCTGATTCCCCGACTCTGATTCCCGGCGTCCGATTCCCTGCCTCTGATTCCCCGCCTCTGATTCCCCATCTCTGATTCCCCGCCTCTGATTCCCTGCGTCTGATTCCCTGCCTCTGATTCCCAGCCTCTGATTCCCCTTCTCTGATTCACCACCTCTGAATCCCCACCTCTGATTCCCCATCTCTGATTCCGCACATCCGATTCCCTGCCTCTGATTCCCCGCCTCTGATTCCCCGCCTCTGATTCGCAACCTCTATTTCCCCACCTCTGATTCCCCATATCTGATTCCCCGCCTCTGTTTCCCTGCCTCTGAATCCCGGCATCTGTTTCCCCATATCTGATTCCCTTCCTCTGATTCCCCAACTCTGATTCCCCGCCTCTGATTCCCCAGCTCTGATTCCCCGCCTTTTATTCCCGGCCTCTGATTCACTGCCACTGATTCCCCGACCTTGATTCCCCACCTCTGATTCCCCATATCTGATTCCCCGCCTCTGTTTCCCCAGCTCTGATTCCCCACCTCTGATTCCCCAGCTCTGATTCCCTGCCACTGATTCCCCGCCCATGATTCCCCACCTCTGATTCCCCATATCTGATTCCCCGCCTCTGTTTCCCCAGCTCTGATTCCCTGCCTCTGATTCCCTGCCCTGATTCCCCATCTCTGTTTCACCGCCTTTGATTCACCACCTCTGATTCCCCATATCTGATTCCCCGCCTCTGTTTCCCCGCCTCTGATTCCCTGCCTCTGATTCCCAACCTCTGATTCCCCGCCTCTTATTCCCGGCGTCCGATTCCCTGCCTCTGATTCCCGGCCTCTGATTCCCCATCTCTGATTCCCCGCCTCTGATTCCCCGTGTCTGATTCCCTGCCTCTGATTCCCCGCCTCTGATTCCCCACCTCTGATTCCCTGCCACTGATTCCCTGCCCCTGATTCCCCACCTCTGATTCCCCGCCTCTGTTTCCCCGCCTCTGATTCCCCATCTCTGTTTCACCGCCTTTGATTCGCCACCTCTGATTCCCCATATCTGATTTCCCGCCTCTGTTTCCCCGCCTCTGATTCCCTGCCTCTGATTCCCAACCTCTGATTCCACACCTCTGATTCCCCATATCTGATTCCCCACCTCTATTTCCCCATATCTGATTCCCCGCCTCTGATTCCCCAACTCTGATTCCCCGCCTCTGATTCCCCAGCTCTGATTCCCCGCCTCTGATTCCCGGCGTCCGATTCCCTGCCTCTGATTCCCCGCCTCTGATTCCCCATCTCTGATTCCCCGCCTCTGATTCCCCGTGTCTGATTCCCTGCCTCTGATTCCCCGCCTCTGATTCCCCACCTCTGATTCCCTGCCACTGATTCCCTGCCGCTGATTCCCCACCTCTGATTCCCCGCCTCTGTTTCCCCGCCTCTGATTCCCCGCCTCTGATTCCCCATATCTGATTACCTGCCTCTGATTCCCCAACTCTGATTCCCCGCCTCTGATTCCCCAGCTCTGAATCCCCCCCTCTGATTCCCCGCGTCTGATTCCCTGCCTCTGAATCCCCGCCTCTGATTCCCCGCCACTGATTCCCTGCCACTGATTACCCGCCCCTGATTCCCCACCTCTGATTCCCCATATCTTATTCCCCGCCTCTGTTTCCCCCCTCTGATTCCCAGCCTCTGATTCCCCATATCTGATTCCACGCCTCTGATTCCCCATATCTGATTCCCCACCTCTATTTCCCCATATCTGCTTCGCCGCCTCTGATTCCCCCAACTCTGATTCCCCGCCTCTGATTCCCTAGCTCTGATTTCCCGTCTCTGATTTCCGGCATCCGATTCCCTGCCTCTGATTCCCCGCCTCTGATTCCCCATCTCTGATACACCGCCTCTGATTCCCCCTGTCTGATTCCCTGCCTCTGATTCCCCGCCTCTGATTCCCCGCGTCTGATTCCCTGCCACTGATTCCCTGCCCCTGATTCCCCACCTCTGATATCCCCATATCTGATTCCCCGCCTCTGTTTCCCCGCCTCTGATTCCCCGCCTCTGTTTCCCCATATCTGATTCCCCGCCTCTGATTCCCCAACTCTGATTCCCCTCCTCTAATTCGCCAGCTATGATTCCCCGCCTCTGATTCCCTGCGTCTGATTCCCTGCCTCTGATTCCCAGCCTCTGATTCCCCTTCTCTGATTCACCACCTCTGAATCCCCACCTCTGATTCCCCATCTCTGATTCCGCACATCCGATTCCCTGCCTCTGATTCCCCGCCTCTGATTCCCCGCCTCTGATTCGCAACCTCTATTTCCCCACCTCTGATTCCCCATATCTGATTCCCCGCCTCTGTTTCCCTGCCTCTGAATCCCGGCATCTGTTTCCCCATATCTGATTCCCTTCCTCTGATTCCCCAACTCTGATTCCCCGCTTCTGATTCCCCAGCTCTGATTCCCCGCCTTTTATTCCCGGCCTCTGATTCCCTGCCACTGATTCCCCGACCTTGATTCCCCACCTCTGATTCCCCATATCTGATTCCCCGCCTCTGTTTCCCCAGCTCTGATTCCCCACCTCTGATTCCCCAGCTCTGATTCCCTGCCACTGATTCCCCGCCCATGATTCCCCACCTCTGATTCCCCATATCTGATTCCCTGCCTCTGTTTCCCCAGCTCTGATTCCCTGCCTCTGATTCCCTGCCCTGATTCCCCATCTCTGTTTCACCGCCTTTGATTCGCCACCTCTGATTCCCCATATCTGATTCCCCGCCTCTGTTTCCCCGCCTCTGATTCCCTGCCTCTGATTCCCAACCTCTGATACCCCGCCTCTGATTCCCGGCGTCCGATTCCCTGCCTCTGATTCCCCGCCTCTGATTCCCCATCTCTGATTCCCCGCCTCTGCTTCCCCGTGTCTGATTCCCTGCCTCTGATTCCCCGCCTCTGATTCCCCACCTCTGATTCCCTGCCACTGATTCCCTGCCCCTGATTCCCCACCTCTGATTCCCCGCCTCTGTTTCCCCGCCTCTGATTCCCCGCCTCTGATTCCCCATATCTGATTCCCTGCCTCTGATTCCCCAACTCTGATTCCCCGCTTCTGATTCCCCAGCTCTGAATCCCCGCCTCTGATTCCCCGCGACTGATTCCCTGCCTCTGATTCCCCGCCTTGATTCCCCATCTCTGATTCACAACCTCTGATTCCCCACCTCTGATTCCCCATATCTGAATCCCCGCCTCTGTTTCCCCGCCTCTGATTCCCCGCCTCTGATTCCCCATATCTGATTCCCCGGCTCTGATTGCCCACCTCTGATTCCCCGCCTCTGATTCGCCAGCTCTGATTCCCCGCCTCTGAATCCCCGCATCTGATTCCCTGCCTCTGATTCCCCGCCTCTGATTCCCCATCTCTGATTCACCGCCTTTGATTCGCCACCTCTGATTCTCCATATCTGATTCCGCACATCTGATTCCCCACCTCTGAATCCCCGCCTCTGATTCGCCAGCTCTGATTCCCCGCCTCTGAATCCCCGCATCTGATTCCCTGCCTCTGATTTCCCGCCTCTGATTCCCCATCTCTGATTCACCGCCTTTGATTCGCCACCTCTTATTCCCCATATCTGATTCCGCACATCTGATTCCCCACCTCTGTTTCCCCGCCTCTGATTCCCCGCCTCTGATTCTCCATATCTCATTCCCCGCCTCTGAATCCCCATCTCTGATTCCCGGACTCTGATTCCCCACCTCTGATTCCGGGCCTCTTATTCCCAGCATCTGATTCCCGGCCTCTGATTCCCGGCCTCTGATTCCCCGCTTCTGATTCTGATTCCCCACCTCTGATTCCCCATATCTGATTCCCCGCCTCTGTTTCCCCGCCTCTGATTTCCCGCCTCTGTTTCCCCATATCTAATTCCCCACCTCTGATGCCCCAACTCTGATTCCCCGCCTCTGATTCCACAGCTCTGTTTCCCCACCTCTGATTCCCCGCATCCGATTCCCCATGTCTGATTCCCCGCCTCTGTTTCCCCGCCTCTGATTCCCCACCTCTGTTTCCCCATATCTGATTCGCCGCCTCTGATTCCCCAGCTCTGATTCCCTGCCTCTGATTCCCCGCGTTCTATTCCCTGCCTCTGATTCCCCGCCTGTGATTCCCCATCTCTGATTCACCACCTCTGATTCCCCACCTCTGATTCCCCATATCTAATTCCCCGCCTCTGTTTGCCGCCTCTGATTCCCCGCCTCTGTTTCCCCATATGTGATTCCCCGCCTCTGAATCCCCAACTCAGATTCCCTGCCTCTGATTCACCAGCTCTGATTCCCCGCCTTTGATTCCCCCCGTCTGATTCCCAGCCTCTGAATCCCCGTGTCTGATTTCCTGCCTCTGATTCCCCACCTCTGATTCCCCATTTCTGATTCCGCACATCCGATTCCCTGCCTCTGATTCCCCGACTCTGATTCCCCACCTCTGATTCCCCAGCTCTGATTCCCCGCCTCTGATTCCCCGCGTCTGATTCCCTGCCTCTGATTCCCCGCCTCTGATTCCCCAGCTCTGATTCCCCGCCTCTGATTCCCCGCGTCTGATTCCCTGCCTCTGATTCCCCGCCTCTGATTCCCCATCTCTGATTCCCCACCTCTGATTCCCCGTGTCTGATTCCCTGCCTCTGATTCCCCGCCTCTGATTCCCCGCCTCTGATTCCCAGCCTCTGATTCCCCATATCTGATTCCCTGCCTCTGATTCCCCATATCTGATTCCCCGCCTCTATTTCCCCATATCTGCTTCGCCGCCTCTGATTCCCCAACTCTGATTCCCCGCCTCTGATTCCCCAGCTCTGATTTCCAGCCTCTGATTCCCGGCATCCGATTCCCTGCCTCTGATTCCCCGCCTCTGATTCCCCATCTCTGATTCCCCGCCTCTGATTCCCCGTATCTGTTTCCCTGCCTCTGATTCCCCGCCTCTGATTCCCCGCGTCTGATTCCCTGCCACTGATTCCCTGCCCCTGATTCCCCACCTCTGATTCCCCATATCTGATTCCCCGCCTCTGTTTCCCCGCCTCTGATTCCCCGCCTCTGTTTCCCCATATCTGATTCCCCGCCTCTGATTCCCCAACTCTGATTCCCCTCCTCTAATTCGCCAGCTATGATTCCCCGCCTCTGATTCCCTGCGTCTGATTCCCTGCCTCTGATTCCCAGCCTCTGATTCCCCTTCTCTGATTCACCACCTCTGAATCCCCACCTCTGATTCCCCATCTCTGATTCCGCACATCCGATTCCCTGCCTCTGATTCCCCGCCTCTGATTCCCCGCCTCTGATTTGCAACCTCTATTTCCCCACCTCTGATTCCCCATATCTGATTCCCCGCCTCTGTTTCCCTGCCTCTGAATCCCGGCATCTGTTTCCCCATATCTGATTCCCTTCCTCTGATTCCCCAACTCTGATTCCCCGCCTCTGATTCCCCAGCTCTGATTCCCCGCCTTTTATTCCCGGCCTCTGATTCCCTGCCACTGATTCCCCGACCTTGATTCCCCACCTCTGATTCCCCATATCTGATTCCCCGCCTCTGTTTCCCCAGCTCTGATTCCCCACCTCTGATTCCCCAGCTCTGATTCCCTGCCATTGATTCCCCGCCCATGAATCCCCACCTCTGATTCCCCATATCTGATTCCCCGCCTCTGTTTCCCCAGCTCTGATTCCCTGCCTCTGATTCCCTGCCCTGATTCCCCATCTCTGTTTCACCGCCTTTGATTCGCCACCTCTGATTCCCCATATCTGATTCCCCGCCTCTGTTTCCCCGCCTCTGATTCCCTGCCTCTGATTCCCAAACTCTGATTCCACACCTCTGATTCCCCATATCTGATTCCCCGCCTCTATTTCCCCATATCTGATTCCCCGCCTCTGATTCCCCAACTCTGATTCCCCGCCTCTGATTCCCCAGCTCTGATTCCCCGACTCTGATTCCCGGCGTCCGATTCCCTGCCTCTGATTCCCCGCCTCTGATTCCCCATCTCTGATTCCCCGCCTCTGATTCCCTGCGTCTGATTCCCTGCCTCTGATTCCCAGCCTCTGATTCCCCTTCTCTGATTCACCACCTCTGAATCCCCACCTCTGATTCCCCATCTCTGAATCCGCACATCCGATTCCCTGCCTCTGATTCCCCGCCTCTGATTCCCCGCCTCTGATTCGCAACCTCTATTTCCCCACCTCTGATTCCCCATATCTGATTCCCCGCCTCTGTTTCCCTGCCTCTGAATCCCGGCATCTGTTTCCCCATATCTGATTCCCTTCCTCTGATTCCCCAACTCTGATTCCCCGCCTCTGATTCCCCAGCTCTGATTCCCCGCCTTTTATTCCCGGCCTCTGATTCCCTGCCACTGATTCCCCGACCTTGATTCCCCACCTCTGATTCCCCATATCTGATTCCCCGCCTCTGTTTCCCCAGCTCTGATTCCCCACCTCTGATTCCCCAGCTCTGATTCCCTGCCACTGATTCCCCGCCCATGATTCCCCACCTCTGATTCCCCATATCTGATTCCCCGCCTCTGTTTCCCCAGCTCTGATTCCCTGCCTCTGATTCCCTGCCCTGATTCCCCATCTCTGTTTCACCGCCTTTGATTCACCACCTCTGATTCCCCATATCTGATTCCCCGCCTCTGTTTCCCCGCCTCTGATTCCCTGCCTCTGATTCCCAACCTCTGATTCCCCGCCTCTGATTCCCGGCGTCCGATTCCCTGCCTCTGATTCCCGGCCTCTGATTCCCGGCCTCTGATTCCCCGCTTCTGATTCTGATTCCCCACCTCTGATTCCCCATATCTGATTCCCCGCCTCTGTTTCCCCGCCTCTGATTTCCCGCCTCTGTTTCCCCATATCTAATTCCCCACCTCTGATACCCCAACTCTGATTCCCCGCCTCTGATTCCACAGCTCTGTTTCCCCACCTCTGATTCCCCGCATCCGATTCCCCATGTCTGATTCCCCGCCTCTGTTTCCCCGCCTCTGATTCCCCACCTCTGTTTCCCCATATCTGATTCGCCGCCTCTGATTCCCCAGCTCTGATTCCCTGCCTCTGATTCCCCGCGTTCTATTCCCTGCCTCTGATTCCCCGCCTGTGATTCCCCATCTCTGATTCACCACCTCTGATTCCCCACCTCTGATTCCCCATATCTAATTCCCCGCCTCTGTTTGCCGCCTCTGATTCCCCGCCTCTGTTTCCCCATATGTGATTCCCCGCCTCTGAATCCCCAACTCAGATTCCCTGCCTCTGATTCACCAGCTCTGATTCCCCGCCTTTGATTCCCCCCGTCTGATTCCCAGCCTCTGAATCCCCGTGTCTGATTTCCTGCCTCTGATTCCCCACCTCTGATTCCCCATTTCTGATTCCGCACATCCGATTCCCTGCCTCTGATTCCCCGACTCTGATTCCCCACCTCTGATTCCCCAGCTCTGATTCCCCGCCTCTGATTCCCCGCGTCTGATTCCCTGCCTCTGATTCCCCGCCTCTGATTCCCCAGCTCTGATTCCCCGCCTCTGATTCCCCGCGTCTGATTCCCTGCCTCTGATTCCCCGCCTCTGATTCCCCATCTCTGATTCCCCACCTCTGATTCCCCGTGTCTGATTCCCTGCCTCTGATTCCCCGCCTCTGATTCCCCGCCTCTGATTCCCAGCCTCTGATTCCCCATATCTGATTCCCTGCCTCTGATTCCCCATATCTGATTCCCCGCCTCTATTTCCCCATATCTGCTTCGCCGCCTCTGATTCCCCAACTCTGATTCCCCGCCTCTGATTCCCCAGCTCTGATTTCCAGCCTCTGATTCCCGGCATCCGATTCCCTGCCTCTGATTCCCCGCCTCTGATTCCCCATCTCTGATTCCGCGCCTCTGATTCCCCGTATCTGTTTCCCTGCCTCTGATTCCCCGCCTCTGATTCCCCGCGTCTGATTCCCTGCCACTGATTCCCTGCCCCTGATTCCCCACCTCTGATTCCCCATATCTGATTCTCCTCCTCTGTTTCCCCGCCTCTGATTCCCCGCCTCTGTTTCCCCATATCTGATTCCCCGCCTCTGATTCCCCAACTCTGATTCCCCTCCTCTAATTCGCCAGCTATGATTCCCCGCCTCTGATTCCCTGCGTCTGATTCCCTGCCTCTGATTCCCAGCCTCTGATTCCCCTTCTCTGATTCACCACATCTGAATCCCCACCTCTGATTCCCCATCTCTGATTCCGCACATCCGATTCCCTGCCTCTGATTCCCCGCCTCTGATTCCCCGCCTCTGATTTGCAACCTCTATTTCCCCACCTCTGATTCCCCATATCTGATTCCCCGCCTCTGTTTCCCTGCCTCTGAATCCCGGCATCTGTTTCCCCATATCTGATTCCCTTCCTCTGATTCCCCAACTCTGATTCCCCGCCTCTGATTCCCCAGCTCTGATTCCCCGCCTTTTATTCCCGGCCTCTGATTCCCTGCCACTGATTCCCCGACCTTGATTCCCCACCTCTGATTCCCCATATCTGATTCCCCGCCTCTGTTTCCCCAGCTCTGATTCCCCACCTCTGATTCCCCAGCTCTGATTCCCTGCCACTGATTCCCCGCCCATGAATCCCCACCTCTGATTCCCCATATCTGATTCCCCGCCTCTGTTTCCCCAGCTCTGATTCCCTGCCTCTGATTCCCTGCCCTGATTCCCCATCTCTGTTTCACCGCCTTTGATTCGCCACCTCTGATTCCCCATATCTGATTCCCCGCCTCTGTTTCCCCGCCTCTGTTTCCCTGCCTCTGATTCCCAAACTCTGATTCCACACCTCTGATTCCCCATATCTGATTCCCCGCCTCTATTTCCCCATATCTGATTCCCCGCCTCTGATTCCCCAACTCTGATTCCCCGCCTCTGATTCCCCAGCTCTGATTCCCCGACTCTGATTCCCGGCGTCCGATTCCCTGCCTCTGATTCCCCGCCTCTGATTCCCCATCTCTGATTCCCCGCCTCTGATTCCCTGCGTCTGATTCCCTGCCTCTCATTCCCAGCCTCTGATTCCCCTTCTCTGATTCACCACCTCTGAATCCCCACCTCTGATTCCCCATCTCTGATTCCGCACATCCGATTCCCTGCCTCTGATTCCCCGCCTCTGATTCCCCGCCTCTGATTCGCAACCTCTATTTCCCCACCTCTGATTCCCCATATCTGATTCCCCGCCTCTGTTTCCCTGCCTCTGAATCCCGGCATCTGTTTCCCCATATCTGATTCCCTTCCTCTGATTCCCCAACTCTGATTCCCCGCCTCTGATTCCCCAGCTCTGATTCCCCGCCTTTTATTCCCGGCCTCTGATTCACTGCCACTGATTCCCCGACCTTGATTCCCCACCTCTGATTCCCCATATCTGATTCCCCGCCTCTGTTTCCCCAGCTCTGATTCCCCACCTCTGATTCCCCAGCTCTGATTCCCTGCCACTGATTCCCCGCCCATGATTCCCCACCTCTGATTCCCCATATCTGATTCCCCGCCTCTGTTTCCAAAGCTCTGATTCCCTGCCTCTGATTCCCTGCCCTGATTCCCCATCTCTGTTTCACCGCCTTTGATTCACCACCTCTGATTCCCCATATCTGATTCCCCGCCTCTGTTTCCCCGCCTCTGATTCCCTGCCTCTGATTCCCAACCTCTGATTCCCCGCCTCTGATTCCCGGCGTCCGATTCCCTGCCTCTGATTCCCGGCCTCTGATTCCCCATCACTGATTCCCCGCCTCTGATTCCCCGTGTCTGATTCCCTGCCTCTGATTCCCCGCCTCTGATTCCCCACCTCTGATTCCCTGCCACTGATTCCCTGCCCCTGATTCCCCACCTCTGATTCCCCGCCTCTGTTTCCCCGCCTCTGATTCCCCATCTCTGTTTCACCGCCTTTGATTCGCCACCTCTGATTCCCCATATCTGATTTCCCGCCTCTGTTTCCCCGCCTCTGATTCCCTGCCTCTGATTCCCAACCTCTGATTCCACACCTCTGATTCCCCATATCTGATTCCCCACCTCTATTTCCCCATATCTGATTCCCCGCCTCTGATTCCCCAACTCTGATTCCCCGCCTCTGATTCCCCAGCTCTGATTCCCCGCCTCTGATTCCCGGCGTCCGATTCCCTGCTCTGATTCCCCGCCTCTGATTCCCCATCTCTGATTCCCCACCTCTGATTCCCCGTGTCTGATTCCCTGCCTCTGATTCCCCGCCTCTGATTCCCCACCTCTGATTCCCTGCCACTGATTCCCTGCCGCTGATTCCCCACCTCTGATTCCCCGCCTCTGTTTCCCCGCCTCTGATTCCCCGCCTCTGATTCCCCATATCTGATTACCTGCCTCTGATTCCCCAACTCTGATTCCCCGCCTCTGATTCCCCAGCTCTGAATCCCCCCCTCTGATTCCCCGCGTCTGATTCCCTGCCTCTGAATCCCCGCCTTGATTCCCCATCTCTGATTCACAACCTCTGATTCCCCACCTCTGATTCCCCATATCTGAATCCCCGCCTCTGTTTCCCCGCCTCTGATTCCCCGCCTCTGATTCCCCATATCTGATTCCCCGGCTCTGATTGCCCACCTCTGATTCCCCGCCTCTGATTCCCCATATCTGATTCCCCGCCTCTGATTGCCCACCTCTGATTCCCCGCGTCTGATTCCCTGCCTCTGATTCACCGCCTCTGATTCCCCATCTCTGATTCACTACCTCTGATTCCCGGCCTCTGATTCCCCATCCCTGATTCCGCACATCCGATTCCCTGCCTATGATTCCCCACCTCTGATTCCCCGCCTCTGATTCCCCATATCTGATTCCCTGCCTCTGTTTCCCCGCCTCTGATTCCCCATATGTGATTCCCCACCTCTGTTTCCCCGCCTCTGATTCCCCGCCTCTGTTTCCCCATCTCTGATTCACCGCCTGTGATTCGCCACCTCTGATTCCCCATATCAGATTCCCCACCTCTGTTTCCCCGCCTCTGATTCCCCGCCTCTGATTCTCCATTTCTCATTCCCCGCCTCTGAATCCCCATCTCTGATTCCCGGACTCTGATTCCCCACCTCTGATTCCCGGCCTCTTATTCCCAGCATCTGATTCCCGGCCTCTGATTCCCGGCCTCTAATTCCCCGCTTCTGATTCTGATTCCCTGCCTCTGATTCCCCATCTCTGATTCTGCACATCTGATTCCCTGCCTCTGATTCCCCACCTCTGATTCCCCATATCTGATTCCCCGCCTCTTTTTCCCTCCCTCTGATTCCCCACCTCTGTTTCCCCATATCTAATTCCCCACCTCTGATGCCCCAACTCTGATTCCCCGCCTCTGTATCCCCAGCTCTGATTCCCCACCTCTGATTCCCCGCATCCGATTCCCCATGTCTGATTCCCCGCCTCTGTTTCCCCGCCTCTGATTCCCCGCCTCTGTTTCCCCATATCTGATTACCTGCCTCTGATTCCCCAGCTCTGATTCCCTGGCTCTGATTCCCCGCGTTCTATTCCCTGCCTCTGATTCCCCGCCTGTGATTCCCCATCTCTGATTCACCACCTCTGATTCCCCACCTCTGATTCCCCATATCTAATTCCCCTCCTCTGTTTGCCCGCCTCTGATTCCCCGCCTCTGTTTCCCCATATCTGATTCCCCGCCTCTGAATCACCAACTCTGATTCCCTGCCTCTGATTCACCGCGTCTGATTCCACATCTCTGATTCCGCACATCCGATTCCCTGCCTCTGATTCCCCGACTCTGATTCCCCACCTCTGATTCCCCAGCTCCGATTCCCCGCCTCTGATTCCCCCTGTCTGATTCCCTGCCTCTGAATCCCCGCCTCTGATTCCCCGCCACTGATTCCCTGCCACTGATTACCCGCCCCTGATTCCCCACCTCTGATTCCCCATATCTTATTCCCCGCCTCTGTTTCCCCCCTCTGATTCCCAGCCTCTGATTCCCAATATCTGATTCCACGCCTCTGATTCCCATATCTGATTCCCCGCCTCTATTTCCCCATATCTGCTTCGCCGCCTCTGATTCCCCCAACTCTGATTCCCCGCCTCTGATTCCCCAGCTCTGATTTCCCGTCTCTGATTTCCGGCATCCGATTCCCTGCCTCTGATTCCCCGCCTCTGATTCCCCATCTCTGATACACCGCCTCTGATTCCCCGTGTCTGATTCCCTGCCTCTGATTCCCCGCCTCTGATTCCCCGCGTCTGATTCCCTGCCACTGATTCCCTGCCCCTGATTCCCCACCTCTGATATCCCCATATCTGATTCCCCGCCTCTGTTTCCCCGCCTCTGATTCCCCGCCTCTGTTTCCCCATATCTGATTCCCCGCCTCTGATTCCCCAACTCTGATTCCCCTCCTCTAATTCGCCAGCTATGATTCCCCGCCTCTGATTCCCAGCGTCTGATTCCCTGCCTCTGATTCCCAGCCTCTGATTCCCCTTCTCTGATTCACCACCTCTGAATCCCCACCTCTGATTCCACATCTCTGATTCCGCACATCCGATTCCCTGCCTCTGATTCCCCGCCTCTGATTCCCCGCCTCTGATTCGCAACCTCTATTTCCCCACCTCTGATTCCCCATATCTGATTCCCCGCCTCTGTTTCCCTGCCTCTGAATCCCGGCATCTGTTTCCCCATATCTGATTCCCTTCCTCTGATTCCCCAACTCTGATTCCCCACCTCTGATTCCCCATATCTGATTCCCCGCCTCTTTTTCCCTCCCTCTGATTCCCCACCTCTGTTTCCCCATATCTAATTCCCCACCTCTGATGCCCCAACTCTGATTCCCCGCCTCTGATTCCCCAGCTCTGATTCCCCACCTCTGATTCCCCGCATCCGATTCCCCATGTCTGATTCCCCGCCTCTGTTTCCCCGCCTCTGATTCCCCGCCTCTGTTTCCCCATATCTGATTCCCTGCCTCTGATTCCCCAGCTCTGATTCCCTGGCTCTGATTCCCCGCGTTCTATTCCCTGCCTCTGATTCCCCGCCTGTGATTCCCCATCTCTGATTCACCACCTCTGATTCCCCACCTCTGATTCCCCATATCTAATTCCCCGCCTCTGTTTGCCCGCCTCTGATTCCCCGCCTCTGTTTCCCCAGATCTGATTCCCCGCCTCTGAATCACCAACTCTGATTCCCTGCCTCTGATTCACCGCGTCTGATTCCACATCTCTGATTCCGCACATCCGATTCCCTGCCTCTGATTCCCCGACTCTGATTCCCCACCTCTGATTCCCCAGCTCCGATTCCCCGCCTCTGATTCCCCCTGTCTGATTCCCTGCCTCTGAATCCCCGCCTCTGATTCCCCGCCACTGATTCCCTGCCACTGATTACCCGCCCCTGATTCCCCACCTCTGATTCCCCATATCTTATTCCCCGCCTCTGTTTCCCCCCTCTGATTCCCAGCCTCTGATTCCCCATATCTGATTCCACGCCTCTGATTCCCCATATCTGATTCCCCACCTCTATTTCCCCATATCTGCTTCGCCGCCTCTGATTCCCCCAACTCTGATTCCCCGCCTCTGATTCCCCAGCTCTGATTTCCCGTCTCTGATTTCCGGCATCCGATTCCCTGCCTCTGATTCCCCGCCTCTGATTCCCCATCTCTGATACACCGCCTCTGATTCCCCGTGTCTGATTCCCCGCCTCTGATTCCCCGCCTCTGATTCCCCGCGTCTGATTCCCTGCCACTGATTCCCTGCCCCTGATTCCCCACCTCTGATATCCCCATATCTGATTCCCCGCCTCTGTTTCCCCGCCTCTGATTCCCCGCCTCTGTTTCCCCATATCTGATTCCCCGCCTCTGATTCCCCAACTCTGATTCCCCTCCTCTAATTCGCCAGCTATGATTCCCCGCCTCTGATTCCCTGCGTCTGATTCCCTGCCTCTGATTCCCAGCCTCTGATTCCCCTTCTCTGATTCACCACCTCTGAATCCCCACCTCTGATTCCCCATCTCTGATTCCGCACATCCGATTCCCTGCCTCTGATTCCACGCCTCTGATTCCCCGCCTCTGATTCGCAACCTCTATTTCCCCACCTCTGATTCCCCATATCTGATTCCCCGCCTCTGTTTCCCTGCCTCTGAATCCCGGCATCTGTTTCCCCATATCTGATTCCCTTCCTCTGATTCCCCAACTCTGATTCCCCGCCTCTGATTCCCCAGCTCTGATTCCCCGCCTTTTATTCCCGGCCTCTGATTCCCTGCCTCTGATTCCCCGCCTCTGATTCCCCGCCTCTGATTCGCAACCTCTATTTCCCCACCTCTGATTCCCCATATCTGATTCCACGCCTCTGATTCCCCATATCTGATTCCCCACCTCTATTTCCCCATATCTGCTTCGCCGCCTCTGATTCCCCCAACTCTGATTCCCCGCCTCTGATTCCCCAGCTCTGATTTCCCGTCTCTGATTTCCGGCATCCGATTCCCTGCCTCTGATTCCCCGCCTCTGATTCCCCATCTCTGATACACCGCCTCTGATTCCCCGTGTCTGATTCCCCGCCTCTGATTCCCCGCCTCTGATTCCCCGCGTCTGATTCCCTGCCACTGATTCCCTGCCCCTGATTCCCCACCTCTGATATCCCCATATCTGATTCCCCGCCTCTGTTTCCCCGCCTCTGATTCCCCGCCTCTGTTTCCCCATATCTGATTCCCCGCCTCTGATTCCCCAACTCTGATTCCCCTCCTCTAATTCGCCAGCTATGATTCCCCGCCTCTGATTCCCTGCGTCTGATTCCCTGCCTCTGATTCCCAGCCTCTGATTCCCCTTCTCTGATTCACCACCTCTGAATCCCCACCTCTGATTCCCCATCTCTGATTCCGCACATCCGATTCCCTGCCTCTGATTCCACGCCTCTGATTCCCCGCCTCTGATTCGCAACCTCTATTTCCCCACCTCTGATTCCCCATATCTGATTCCCCGCCTCTGTTTCCCTGCCTCTGAATCCCGGCATCTGTTTCCCCATATCTGATTCCCTTCCTCTGATTCCCCAACTCTGATTCCCCGCCTCTGATTCCCCAGCTCTGATTCCCCGCCTTTTATTCCCGGCCTCTGATTCCCTGCCACTGATTCCCCGACCTTGATTCCCCACCTCTGATTCCCCATATCTGATTCCCCGCCTCTGTTTCCCCAGCTCTGATTCCCCACCTCTGATTCCCCAGCTCTGATTCCCTGCCACTGATTCCCCGCCCATGATTCCCCACCTCTGATTCCCCATATCTGATTCCCCGCCTCTGTTTCCCCAGCTCTGATTCCCTGCCTCTGATTCCCTGCCCTGATTCCCCATCTCTGTTTCACCGCCTTTGATTCGCCACCTCTGATTCCCCATATCTGATTCCCCGCCTCTGTTTCCCCGCCTCTGATTCCCTGCCTCTGATTCCCAACCTCTGATTCCCCGCCTCTGATTCCCGGCGTCCGATTCCCTGCCTCTGATTCCCCGCCTCTGATTCCCCATCTCTGATTCCCCGCCTCTGATTCCCCGTGTCTGATTCTCTGCCTCTGATTCCCCGCCTCTGATTCCCCACCTCTGATTCCCTGCCACTGATTCCCTGCCCCTGATTCCCCACCTCTGATTCCCCGCCTCTGTTTCCCCGCCTCTGATTCCCCGCCTCTGATTCCCCATATCTGATTCCCTGCCTCTGATTCCCCAACTCTGATTCCCCGCTTCTGATTCCCCAGCTCTGAATCCCCGCCTCTGATTCCCCGCGTCTGATTCCCTGCCTCTGATTCCCCGCCTTGATTCCCCATCTCTGATTCACAACCTCTGATTCCCCACCTCTGATTCCCCATATCTGAATCCCCGCCTCTGTTTCCCCGCCTCTGATTCCCCGCCTCTGATTCCCCATATCTGATTCCCCGGCTCTGATTGCCCACCTCTGATTCCCCGCCTCTGATTCGCCAGCTCTGATTCCCCGCCTCTGAATCCCCGCATCTGATTCCCTGCCTCTGATTCCCCGCCTCTGATTCCCCATCTCTGATTCACCGCCTTTGATTCGCCACCTCTGATTCTCCATATCTGATTCCGCACATCTGATTCCCCACCTCTGATTCCCCGCCTCTGATTCGCCAGCTCTGATTCCCCGCCTCTGAATCCCCGCATCTGATTCCCTGCCTCTGATTCCCCGCCTCTGATTCCCCATCTCTGATTCACCGCCTTTGATTCGCCACCTCTGATTCCCCATATCTGATTACGCACATCTGATTCCCCACCTCTGTTTCCCCGCCTCTGATTCCCCGCCTCTGATTCTCCATATCTCATTCCCCGCCTCTGAATCCCCATCTCTGATTCCCGGACTCTGATTCCCCACCTCTGATTCCGGGCCTCTTATTCCCAGCATCTGATTCCCGGCCTCTGATTCCCGGCCTCTGATTCCCCGCTTCTGATTCTGATACCCTGCCTCTGATTCCCCATCTCTGATTCCGCACATCTGATTCCCTGCCTCTGATTCCCCACCTCTGATTCCCCATATCTGATTCCCCGCCTCTGTTTCCCCGCCTCTGATTTCCCGCCTCTGTTTCCCCATATCTAATTCCCCACCTCTGATGCCCCAACTCTGATTCCCCGCCTCTGATTCCACAGCTCTGTTTCCCCACCTCTGATTCCCCGCATCCGATTCCCCATGTCTGATTCCCCGCCTCTGTTTCCCCGCCTCTGATTCCCCACCTCTGTTTCCCCATATCTGATTCGCCGCCTCTGATTCCCCAGCTCTGATTCCCTGCCTCTGATTCCCCGCGTTCTATTCCCTGCCTCTGATTCCCCGCCTGTGATTCCCCATCTCTGATTCACCACCTCTGATTCCCCACCTCTGATTCCCCATATCTAATTCCCCGCCTCTGTTTGCCGCCTCTGATTCCCCGCATCTGTTTCCCCATATGTGATTCCCCGCCTCTGAATCCCCAACTCTGATTCCCTGCCTCTGATTCACCAGCTCTGATTCCCCGCCTTTGATTCCCCCCGTCTGATTCCCAGCCTCTGAATCCCCGTGTCTGATTTCCTGCCTCTGATTCCCCACCTCTGATTCCCCATTTCTGATTCCGCACATCCGATTCCCTGCCTCTGATTCCCCGACTCTGATTCCCCACCTCTGATTCCCCAGCTCTGATTCCCCGCCTCTGATTCCCCGCGTCTGATTCCCTGCCTCTGATTCCCCGCCTCTGATTCCCCAGCTCTGATTCCCCGCCTCTGATTCCCCGCGTCTGATTCCCTGCCTCTGATTCCCCGCCTCTGATTCCCCATCTCTGATTCCCCACCTCTGATTCCCCGTATCTGATTCCCTGCCTCTGATTCCCCGCCTCTGATTCCCCGCCTCTGATTCCCAGCCTCTGATTCCCCATATCTGATTCCCTGCCTCTGATTCCCCATATCTGATTCCCCGCCTCTATTTCCCCATATCTGCTTCGCCGCCTCTGATTCCCCAACTCTGATTCCCCGCCTCTGATTCCCCAGCTCTGATTTCCAGCCTCTTATTCCCGGCATCCGATTCCCTGCCTCTGATTCCCCGCCTCTGATGACCCATCTCTGATTCCCCGCCTCTGATTCCCCGTGTCTGATTCCCTGCCTCTGATTCCCCGCCTCTGATTCCCCACCTCTGATTCCCTGCCACTGATTCCCTGCCCCTGATTCCCCACCTCTGATTCCCCGCCTCTGTTTCCCCGCCTCTGATTCCCCGCCTCTGATTCCCCATATCTGATTCCCTGCCT
Organism: Narcine bancroftii; assembly: GCF_036971445.1. Lineage (NCBI taxonomy): Eukaryota > Metazoa > Chordata > Chondrichthyes > Torpediniformes > Narcinidae > Narcine > Narcine bancroftii. The sequence continues at coordinate 218,146 of NW_027211891.1, read as the reverse complement.
CTGATTCCCCAACTCTGATTCCCCGCTTCTGATTCCCCAGCTCTGAATCCCCGCCTCTGATTCCCCGCGTCTGAGTCCCTGCCTCTGATTCCCCGCCTTGATTCCCCATCTCTGATTCACAACCTCTGATTCCCCACCTCTGATTCCCCATATCTGAATCCCCGCCTCTGTTTCCCCGCCTCTGATTCCCCGCCTCTGATTCCCCATATCTGATTCCCCGGCTCTGATTGCCCACCTCGGATTCCCCGCCTCTGATTCGCCAGCTCTGATTCCCCCCCTCTGAATCCCCGCATCTGATTCCCTGCCTCTGATTCCCCGCCTCTGATTCCCCATCTCTGATTCACCGCCTTTGATTCGCCACCTCTGATTCCCCATATCTGATTCCCCACCTCTGTTTCCCCGCCTCTGATTCCCCGCCTCTGATTCTCCATATCTCATTCCCCGCCTCTGAATCCCCATCTCTGATTCCCGGACTCTGATTCCCCACCTCTGATTCCGGGCCTCTTATTCCCAGCATCTGATTCCCGGCCTCTGATTCCCCGCCTCTGATTCCCCGCTTCTGATTCTGATACCCTGCCTCTGATTCCCCATCTCTTATTCCGCACATCTGATTCCCTGCCTCTGATTCCCCACCTCTGATTCCCCATATCTGATTCCCCGCCTCTGTTTCCCCGCCTCTGATTTCCCTCCTCTGTTTCCCCATATCTAATTCCCCACCTCTGATGCCCCAACTCTGATTCCCCGCCTCTGATTCCACAGCTCTGATTCCCCACCTCTGATTCCCCGCATCCGATTCCCCATGTCTGATTCCCCGCCTCTGTTTCCCCGCCTCTGATTCCCCACCTCTTTTTCCCCATATCTGATTCCCCGCCTCTGATTCCCCAGCTCTGATTCCCTGCCACTGATTCCCCGCGTTCTATTCCCTGCCTCTGATTCCCCGCCTGTGATTCCCCATCTCTGATTCACCACCTCTGATTCCCCACCTCTGATTCCCCATATCTAATTCCCCGCCTCTGTTTGCCCGCCTCTGATTCCCCGCCTCTGTTTCCCCATATCTGATTCCCCGCCTCTGAATCCCCAACTCTGATTCCCTGCCTCTGATTCACCAGCTCTGATTCCCCGCCTTTGATTCCACCCGTCTGATTCCCAGCCTCTGAATCCCCGTGTCTGATTTCCTGCCTCTGATTCCCCGCCTCTGATTCCCCATCTCTGATTCACCGCCTCTGATTCCCCACCTCTGATTCCCCATTTCTGATTCCGCACATCCGATTCCCTGCCTCTGATTCCCCGACTCTGATTCCCCACCTCTGATTCCCCAGCTCTGATTCCCCGCCTCTGATTCCCCGCGTCTGATTCCCTGCCTCTGATTCCCCGCCTCTGATTCCCCAGCTCTGATTCCCCGCCTCTGATTCCCCGCGTCTGATTCCCTGCCTCTGATTCCCCGCCTCTGATTCCCCATCTCTGATTCCCCACCTCTGATTCCCCGTGTCTGATTCCCTGCCTCTGATTCCCCGCCTCTGATTCCCCGCCTCTGATTCCCAGCCTCTGATTCCCCATATCTGATTCCCTGCCTCTTATTCTCCATATATGATTCCCCGCCTCTATTTCCCCATATCTGCTTCGCCGCCTCTGATTCCCCAACTCTGATTCCCCGCCTCTGATTCCCCAGCTCTGATTTCCAGCCTCTGATTCCCGGCATCCGATTCCCTGCCTCTGATTCCCCGCCTCTGATTCCCCATCTCTGATTCCCCGCCTCTGATTCCCCGTATCTGATTCCCTGCCTCTGATTCCCCGCCTCTGATTCCCCGCATCTGATTCCCTGCCACTGATTCCCTGCCACTGATTCCCCACCTCTGATTCCCCATATCTGATTCCCCGCCTCTGTTTTCCCGCCTCTGATTCCCTGCCTCTGATTCCCCATATCTGATTCCCCGCCTCTGATTCCCCAACTCTGATTCCCCACCTCTGATTCCCCACCTCTGAATCCCTGCCTCTGATTCCCCGCGTCTGATTCCCTGCCTCTGATTCCCCGCCTCTGATTCCCCATCTGTGATTCACAACCTCTGATGCCCCACCTCTGATTCCCCATATCTGATTCCCCGCCTCTGTTTCCCCGCCTCTGATTCCCCGCCTCTGATTCCCCATATCTGATTCCCCGCCTCTGATTGCCCACCTCTGATTCCCCGCGTCTGAATCCCTGCCTCTGATTCACCGCCTCTGATTCCCCATCTCTGATTCACCACCTCTGATTCCCGGCCTCTGATTCCCCATCTTTGGTTCCGCACATCCGATTCCCTGCCTATGATTCCCCACCTCTGATTCCCCGCCTCTGATTCCCCATATCTGATTCCCTGCCTCTGTTTCCCCGCCTCTGATTCCCCATATGTGATTACCCACCTCTGTTTCCACGCCTCTGATTCCCCGCCTCTGTTTCCCCATCTCTGATTCACCGCCTTTGATTCGCCACCTCTGATTCCCCATATGTGATTCCCCACCTCTGTTTCCCCGCCTCTGATTCCCCGCCTCTGATTCTCCATATCTCATTCCCCGCCTCTGAATCCCCATCTCTGATTCCCGGACTCTGATTCCCCACCTCTGATTCCCAGCCTCTTATTCCCAGCATCTGATTCCCGGCCTCTGATTCCCGGCCTCTAATTCCCCGCTTCTGATTCTGATTCCCTGCCTCTGATTCCCCATCTCTGATTCCGCACATCTGATTCCCTGCCTCTGATTCCCCACCTCTGATTCCCCATATCTGATTCCCCACCTCTGTATCCCCGCCTCTGATTCCCCGCCTCTGCTTCCCCATATCTAATTCCCCACCTCTGATGCCCCAACTCTGATTCCCCGCCTCTGATTCCCCAGCTCTGATTCCCCACCTCTGATTCCCCGCATCCGATTCCCCATGTCTGATTCCCCGCCTCTGTTTCCCCGCCTCTGATTCCCCACCTCTGTTTCCCCATATCTGATTCCCCGCCTCTGATTCCCCAGCTCTGATTCCCTGCCTCTGATTCCCCGCGTTCTATTCCCTGCCTCTGATTCCCCGCCTGTGATTCCCCATCTCTGATTCACCACCTCTGATTCCCCACCTCTGATTCCCCATATCTAATTTCCCGCCTCTGTTTGCCCGCCTCTGATTCCCCGCCTCTGAATCCCCGCGTCTGATTCCCTGCCACTGATTCCCTGCGCCTGATTCCCCACCTCTGATTCCCCATATCTGATTCCCCGCCTCCGTTTTCCCGCCTCTGATTCCCTGCCTCTGATTCCCCATATCTGATTCCCCGCCTCTGATTCCCCAACTCTGATTCCCCGACTCTGATTCCCCAGCTCTGAATCCCCGCCTCTGATTCCCCGTGTCTGATTCCCTGCCACTGATTCCCCGCCTCTGATTCCCCATCTGTGATTCACAACCTCTGATGCCCCACCTCTGATTCCCCATATCTGACTCCCCGCCTCTGTTTCCCCGCCTCTGATTCCCCGCCTCTGATTCCCCATATCTGATTCCCCGCCTCTGATTGCCCACCTCTGATTCCCCGCGTCTGATTCCCTGCCTCTGATTCAGCGCCTCTGATTCCCCATCTCTGATTCACCACCTCTGATTCCCGGCCTCTGATTCCCCATCTCTGATTCCGCACATCCGATTCCCTGCCTATGGTTCCCCACCTCTGATTCCCCGCCTCTGATTCCCCATATCTGATTCCCTGCCTCTGTTTCCCCGCCTCTGATTCCCCATATGTGATTCCCCACCTCTGTTTCCCAGCCTCTAATTCCCCGCTTCTGATTCTGATTCCCTGCCTCTGATTCCCCATCTCTGATTCCGCACATCTGATTCCCTGCCTCTGATTCCCCACCTCTGATTCCCCATATCTGATTCCCCGCCTCTGTTTCCCCGTTCTGATTCCTCGCCTCTGTTTCCCCATATCTAATTCCCCACCTCTGATGCCCCAACTCTGATTCCCCGCCTCTGATTCCCCAGCTCTGATTCCCCACCTCTGATTCCCCGCATCCGATTCCCCATGTCTGATTCCCCGCCTCTGTTTCCCCGCCTCTGATTCCCCGCCTCTGTTTCCCCATATCTGATTCCCCGCCTCTGATTCCCCAGCTCTGATTCCCTGCCTCTGGTTCCCCGCGTTCTATTCCCTGCCTCTGATTCCCCGCCTGTGATTCCCCATCTCTGATTCACCACCTCTGATTCCCCACCTCTGATTCCCCATATCTAATTCCCCGCCTCTGTTTGTCCGCATCTGATTCCCCGCCTCTGTTTCCCCATATCTGATTCCCCGCCTCTGAATCCCCAACTCTGATTCCCTGCCTCTGATTCACCAGCTCTGATTCCCCGCCTTTGATTCCCCCCGTCTGATTCCCAGCCTCTGAATCCCCGTGTCTGATTTCCTGCCTCTGATTCCCCGCCTCTGATTCCCCATCTCTGATTCACCGCCTCTGATTCCACACCTCTGATTCCCCATCTCTGATTCCGCACATCCGATTCCCTGCCTCTGATTCAACGACTCTGATTCCCCACCTCTGATTCCCCAGCTCTGATTCCCCGCCTCTGATTCCCCGCGTCTGATTCCCTGCCTCTGAATCCCCGCCTCTGATTCCCCATCTCTGATTCCCCACCTCTGATTCCCCGTGTCTGATTCCCTGCCTCTGAATCCCCGCCTCTGATTCCCCGCCTCTGATTCCCTGCCACTGATTACCCGCCCCTGATTCCCCACCTCTGATTCCCCATATCTTATTCCCCGCCTCTATTTCCCCCCTCTGATTCCCAGCCTCTGATTCCCCATATCTGATTCCCCGCCTCTGATTCCCCATATCTGATTCCCCGCCTCTATTTTCCCATATCTGCTTCGCCGCCTCTGATTCCCCAACTCTGATTCCCCGCCTCTGATTCCCCAGCTCTGAATTCACGCCTCTGATTTCCGGATTCCGATTCCCTGCCTCTGATTCCCCGCCTCTGATTCCCCATCTCTGATTCCCCGCCTCTGATTCCCCGTGTCTGATTCCCTGCCTCTGATTCCCCGCCTCTGATTCCCCGCGTCTGATTCCCTGCCACTGATTCCCTGCCCCTGATTCCCCACCTCTGATTCCCCGCCTCTGATTCCCCGCCTCTGTTTCCCGGCCTCTGATTCCCCGCCTCTGATTCCCCTTCTCTGATTCCCCACCTCTGATTCCCCATATCTAATTCCCCGCCTCTGATTCCCCGCCTCTGTTTCCCGGCCTCTGTTTCCCCAGCTCTGATTCCCTGCCTCTGATTCCCTGCCCTGATTCCCCATCTCTGTTTCACCGCCTTTGATTCGCCACCTCTGATTCCCCATATCTGATTCCCCGCCTCTGTTTCCCCGCCTCTGATTCCCTGCCTCTGATTCCCAAACTCTGATTCCACACCTCTGATTCCCCATATCTGATTCCCCGCCTCTATTTCCCCATATCTGATTCCCCGCCTCTGATTCCCCAACTCTGATTCCCCGCCTCTGATTCCCCAGCTCTGATTCCCCGACTCTGATTCCCGGCGTCCGATTCCCTGCCTCTGATTCCCAGCCTCTGATTCCCCTTCTCTGATTCACCACCTCTGAATCCCCACCTCTGATTCCCCATCTCTGATTCCGCACATCCGATTCCCTGCCTCTGATTCCCCGCCTCTGATTCCCCGCCTCTGATTCGCAACCTCTATTTCCCCACCTCTGATTCCCCATATCTGATTCCACGCCTCTGATTCCCCATATCTGATTCCCCACCTCTATTTCCCCATATCTGCTTCGCCGCCTCTGATTCCCCCAACTCTGATTCCCCGCCTCTGATTCCCCAGCTCTGATTTCCCGTCTCTGATTTCCGGCATCCGATTCCCTGCCTCTGATTCCCCGCCTCTGATTCCCCATCTCTGATACACCGCCTCTGATTCCCCGTGTCTGATTCCCCGCCTCTGATTCCCCGCCTCTGATTCCCCGCGTCTGATTCCCTGCCACTGATTCCCTGCCCCTGATTCCCCACCTCTGATATCCCCATATCTGATTCCCCGCCTCTGTTTCCCCGCCTCTGATTCCCCGCCTCTGTTTCCCCATATCTGATTCCCCGCCTCTGATTCCCCAACTCTGATTCCCCTCCTCTAATTCGCCAGCTATGATTCCCCGCCTCTGATTCCCTGCGTCTGATTCCCTGCCTCTGATTCCCAGCCTCTGATTCCCCTTCTCTGATTCACCACCTCTGAATCCCCACCTCTGATTCCCCATCTCTGATTCCGCACATCCGATTCCCTGCCTCTGATTCCACGCCTCTGATTCCCCGCCTCTGATTCGCAACCTCTATTTCCCCACCTCTGATTCCCCATATCTGATTCCCCGCCTCTGTTTCCCTGCCTCTGAATCCCGGCATCTGTTTCCCCATATCTGATTCCCTTCCTCTGATTCCCCAACTCTGATTCCCCGCCTCTGATTCCCCAGCTCTGATTCCCCGCCTTTTATTCCCGGCCTCTGATTCCCTGCCACTGATTCCCCGACCTTGATTCCCCACCTCTGATTCCCCATATCTGATTCCCCGCCTCTGTTTCCCCAGCTCTGATTCCCCACCTCTGATTCCCCAGCTCTGATTCCCTGCCACTGATTCCCCGCCCATGATTCCCCACCTCTGATTCCCCATATCTGATTCCCCGCCTCTGTTTCCCCAGCTCTGATTCCCTGCCTCTGATTCCCTGCCCTGATTCCCCATCTCTGTTTCACCGCCTTTGATTCGCCACCTCTGATTCCCCATATCTGATTCCCCGCCTCTGTTTCCCCGCCTCTGATTCCCTGCCTCTGATTCCCAACCTCTGATTCCCCGCCTCTGATTCCCGGCGTCCGATTCCCTGCCTCTGATTCCCCGCCTCTGATTCCCCATCTCTGATTCCCCGCCTCTGATTCCCCGTGTCTGATTCTCTGCCTCTGATTCCCCGCCTCTGATTCCCCACCTCTGATTCCCTGCCACTGATTCCCTGCCCCTGATTCCCCACCTCTGATTCCCCGCCTCTGTTTCCCCGCCTCTGATTCCCCGCCTCTGATTCCCCATATCTGATTCCCTGCCTCTGATTCCCCAACTCTGATTCCCCGCTTCTGATTCCCCAGCTCTGAATCCCCGCCTCTGATTCCCCGCGTCTGATTCCCTGCCTCTGATTCCCCGCCTTGATTCCCCATCTCTGATTCACAACCTCTGATTCCCCACCTCTGATTCCCCATATCTGAATCCCCGCCTCTGTTTCCCCGCCTCTGATTCCCCGCCTCTGATTCCCCATATCTGATTCCCCGGCTCTGATTGCCCACCTCTGATTCCCCGCCTCTGATTCGCCAGCTCTGATTCCCCGCCTCTGAATCCCCGCATCTGATTCCCTGCCTCTGATTCCCCGCCTCTGATTCCCCATCTCTGATTCACCGCCTTTGATTCGCCACCTCTGATTCTCCATATCTGATTCCGCACATCTGATTCCCCACCTCTGATTCCCCGCCTCTGATTCGCCAGCTCTGATTCCCCGCCTCTGAATCCCCGCATCTGATTCCCTGCCTCTGATTCCCCGCCTCTGATTCCCCATCTCTGATTCACCGCCTTTGATTCGCCACCTCTGATTCCCCATATCTGATTACGCACATCTGATTCCCCACCTCTGTTTCCCCGCCTCTGATTCCCCGCCTCTGATTCTCCATATCTCATTCCCCGCCTCTGAATCCCCATCTCTGATTCCCGGACTCTGATTCCCCACCTCTGATTCCGGGCCTCTTATTCCCAGCATCTGATTCCCGGCCTCTGATTCCCGGCCTCTGATTCCCCGCTTCTGATTCTGATACCCTGCCTCTGATTCCCCATCTCTGATTCCGCACATCTGATTCCCTGCCTCTGATTCCCCACCTCTGATTCCCCATATCTGATTCCCCGCCTCTGTTTCCCCGCCTCTGATTTCCCGCCTCTGTTTCCCCATATCTAATTCCCCACCTCTGATGCCCCAACTCTGATTCCCCGCCTCTGATTCCACAGCTCTGTTTCCCCACCTCTGATTCCCCGCATCCGATTCCCCATGTCTGATTCCCCGCCTCTGTTTCCCCGCCTCTGATTCCCCACCTCTGTTTCCCCATATCTGATTCGCCGCCTCTGATTCCCCAGCTCTGATTCCCTGCCTCTGATTCCCCGCGTTCTATTCCCTGCCTCTGATTCCCCGCCTGTGATTCCCCATCTCTGATTCACCACCTCTGATTCCCCACCTCTGATTCCCCATATCTAATTCCCCGCCTCTGTTTGCCGCCTCTGATTCCCCGCATCTGTTTCCCCATATGTGATTCCCCGCCTCTGAATCCCCAACTCTGATTCCCTGCCTCTGATTCACCAGCTCTGATTCCCCGCCTTTGATTCCCCCCGTCTGATTCCCAGCCTCTGAATCCCCGTGTCTGATTTCCTGCCTCTGATTCCCCACCTCTGATTCCCCATTTCTGATTCCGCACATCCGATTCCCTGCCTCTGATTCCCCGACTCTGATTCCCCACCTCTGATTCCCCAGCTCTGATTCCCCGCCTCTGATTCCCCGCGTCTGATTCCCTGCCTCTGATTCCCCGCCTCTGATTCCCCAGCTCTGATTCCCCGCCTCTGATTCCCCGCGTCTGATTCCCTGCCTCTGATTCCCCGCCTCTGATTCCCCATCTCTGATTCCCCACCTCTGATTCCCCGTATCTGATTCCCTGCCTCTGATTCCCCGCCTCTGATTCCCCGCCTCTGATTCCCAGCCTCTGATTCCCCATATCTGATTCCCTGCCTCTGATTCCCCATATCTGATTCCCCGCCTCTATTTCCCCATATCTGCTTCGCCGCCTCTGATTCCCCAACTCTGATTCCCCGCCTCTGATTCCCCAGCTCTGATTTCCAGCCTCTTATTCCCGGCATCCGATTCCCTGCCTCTGATTCCCCGCCTCTGATGACCCATCTCTGATTCCCCGCCTCTGATTCCCCGTATCTGTTTCCCTGCCTCTGATTCCCCGCCTCTGATTCCCCGCGTCTGATTCCCTGCCACTGATTCCCTGCCCCTGATTCCCCACCTCTGATTCCCCATATCTGATTCCCCGCCTCTGTTTCCCCGCCTCTGATTCCCCGCCTCTGTTTCCCCATATCTGATTCCCCGCCTCTGATTCCCCAACTCTGATTCCCCTCCTCTAATTCGCCAGCTATGATTCCCCGCCTCTGATTCCCTGCGTCTGATTCCCTGCCTCTGATTCCCAGCCTCTGATTCCCCTTCTCTGATTCACCACCTCTGAATCCCCACCTCTGATTCCCCATCTCTGATTCCGCACATCCGATTCCCTGCCTCTGATTCCCCGCCTCTGATTCCCCGCCTCTGATTCGCAACCTCTATTTCCCCACCTCTGATTCCCCATATCTGATTCCCCGCCTCTGTTTCCCTGCCTCTGAATCCCGGCATCTGTTTCCCCATATCTGATTCCCTTCCTCTGATTCCCCAACTCTGATTCCCCGCCTCTGATTCCCCAGCTCTGATTCCCCGCCTTTTATTCCCGGCCTCTGGTTCCCTGCCACTGATTCCCCGACCTTGATTCCCCACCTCTGATTCCCCATATCTGATTCCCCGCCTCTGTTTCCCCAGCTCTGATTCCCCACCTCTGATTCCCCAGCTCTGATTCCCTGCCACTGATTCCCCGCCCATGATTCCCCACCTCTGATTCCCCATATCTGATTCCCCGCCTCTGTTTCCCCAGCTCTGATTCCCTGCCTCTGATTCCCTGCCCTGATTCCCCATCTCTGTTTCACCGCCTTTGATTCGCCACCTCTGATTCCCCATATCTGATTCCCCGCCTCTGTTTCCCCGCCTCTGATTCCCTGCCTCTGATTCCCAAACTCTGATTCCACACCTCTGATTCCCCATATCTGATTCCCCGCCTCTATTTCCCCATATCTGATTCCCCGCCTCTGATTCCCCAACTCTGATTCCCCGCCTCTGATTCCCCAGCTCTGATTCCCCGACTCTGATTCCCGGCGTCCGATTCCCTGCCTCTGATTCCCCGCCTCTGATTCCCCATCTCTGATTCCCCGCCTCTGATTCCCCGTGTCTGATTCCCTGCCTCTGATTCCCCGCCTCTGATTCCCCACCTCTGATTCCCTGCCACTGATTCCCTGCCCCTGATTCCCCACCTCTGATTCCCCGCCTCTGTTTCCCCGCCTCTGATTCCCCGCCTCTGATTCCCCATATCTGATTCCCTGCCTCTGATTCCCCAACTCTGATTCCCCGCTTCTGATTCCCCAGCTCTGAATCCCCGCCTCTGATTCCCCGCGTCTGAGTCCCTGCCTCTGATTCCCCGCCTTGATTCCCCATCTCTGATTCACAACCTCTGATTCCCCACCTCTGATTCCCCATATCTGAATCCCCGCCTCTGTTTCCCCGCCTCTGATTCCCCGCCTCTGATTCCCCATATCTGATTCCCCGGCTCTGATTGCCCACCTCGGATTCCCCGCCTCTGATTCGCCAGCTCTGATTCCCCCCCTCTGAATCCCCGCATCTGATTCCCTGCCTCTGATTCCCCGCCTCTGATTCCCCATCTCTGATTCACCGCCTTTGATTCGCCACCTCTGATTCCCCATATCTGATTCCCCACCTCTGTTTCCCCGCCTCTGATTCCCCGCCTCTGATTCTCCATATCTCATTCCCCGCCTCTGAATCCCCATCTCTGATTCCCGGACTCTGATTCCCCACCTCTGATTCCGGGCCTCTTATTCCCAGCATCTGATTCCCGGCCTCTGATTCCCCGCCTCTGATTCCCCGCTTCTGATTCTGATACCCTGCCTCTGATTCCCCATCTCTTATTCCGCACATCTGATTCCCTGCCTCTGATTCCCCACCTCTGATTCCCCATATCTGATTCCCCGCCTCTGTTTCCCCGCCTCTGATTTCCCTCCTCTGTTTCCCCATATCTAATTCCCCACCTCTGATGCCCCAACTCTGATTCCCCGCCTCTGATTCCACAGCTCTGATTCCCCACCTCTGATTCCCCGCATCCGATTCCCCATGTCTGATTCCCCGCCTCTGTTTCCCCGCCTCTGATTCCCCACCTCTTTTTCCCCATATCTGATTCCCCGCCTCTGATTCCCCAGCTCTGATTCCCTGCCACTGATTCCCCGCGTTCTATTCCCTGCCTCTGATTCCCCGCCTGTGATTCCCCATCTCTGATTCACCACCTCTGATTCCCCACCTCTGATTCCCCATATCTAATTCCCCGCCTCTGTTTGCCCGCCTCTGATTCCCCGCCTCTGTTTCCCCATATCTGATTCCCCGCCTCTGAATCCCCAACTCTGATTCCCTGCCTCTGATTCACCAGCTCTGATTCCCCGCCTTTGATTCCACCCGTCTGATTCCCAGCCTCTGAATCCCCGTGTCTGATTTCCTGCCTCTGATTCCCCGCCTCTGATTCCCCATCTCTGATTCACCGCCTCTGATTCCCCACCTCTGATTCCCCATTTCTGATTCCGCACATCCGATTCCCTGCCTCTGATTCCCCGACTCTGATTCCCCACCTCTGATTCCCCAGCTCTGATTCCCCGCCTCTGATTCCCCGCGTCTGATTCCCTGCCTCTGATTCCCCGCCTCTGATTCCCCAGCTCTGATTCCCCGCCTCTGATTCCCCGCGTCTGATTCCCTGCCTCTGATTCCCCGCCTCTGATTCCCCATCTCTGATTCCCCACCTCTGATTCCCCGTGTCTGATTCCCTGCCTCTGATTCCCCGCCTCTGATTCCCCGCCTCTGATTCCCAGCCTCTGATTCCCCATATCTGATTCCCTGCCTCTTATTCTCCATATATGATTCCCCGCCTCTATTTCCCCATATCTGCTTCGCCGCCTCTGATTCCCCAACTCTGATTCCCCGCCTCTGATTCCCCAGCTCTGATTTCCAGCCTCTGATTCCCGGCATCCGATTCCCTGCCTCTGATTCCCCGCCTCTGATTCCCCATCTCTGATTCCCCGCCTCTGATTCCCCGTATCTGATTCCCTGCCTCTGATTCCCCGCCTCTGATTCCCCGCATCTGATTCCCTGCCACTGATTCCCTGCCACTGATTCCCCACCTCTGATTCCCCATATCTGATTCCCCGCCTCTGTTTTCCCGCCTCTGATTCCCTGCCTCTGATTCCCCATATCTGATTCCCCGCCTCTGATTCCCCAACTCTGATTCCCCACCTCTGATTCCCCACCTCTGAATCCCTGCCTCTGATTCCCCGCGTCTGATTCCCTGCCTCTGATTCCCCGCCTCTGATTCCCCATCTGTGATTCACAACCTCTGATGCCCCACCTCTGATTCCCCATATCTGATTCCCCGCCTCTGTTTCCCCGCCTCTGATTCCCCGCCTCTGATTCCCCATATCTGATTCCCCGCCTCTGATTGCCCACCTCTGATTCCCCGCGTCTGAATCCCTGCCTCTGATTCACCGCCTCTGATTCCCCATCTCTGATTCACCACCTCTGATTCCCGGCCTCTGATTCCCCATCTTTGGTTCCGCACATCCGATTCCCTGCCTATGATTCCCCACCTCTGATTCCCCGCCTCTGATTCCCCATATCTGATTCCCTGCCTCTGTTTCCCCGCCTCTGATTCCCCATATGTGATTACCCACCTCTGTTTCCACGCCTCTGATTCCCCGCCTCTGTTTCCCCATCTCTGATTCACCGCCTTTGATTCGCCACCTCTGATTCCCCATATGTGATTCCCCACCTCTGTTTCCCCGCCTCTGATTCCCCGCCTCTGATTCTCCATATCTCATTCCCCGCCTCTGAATCCCCATCTCTGATTCCCGGACTCTGATTCCCCACCTCTGATTCCCAGCCTCTTATTCCCAGCATCTGATTCCCGGCCTCTGATTCCCGGCCTCTAATTCCCCGCTTCTGATTCTGATTCCCTGCCTCTGATTCCCCATCTCTGATTCCGCACATCTGATTCCCTGCCTCTGATTCCCCACCTCTGATTCCCCATATCTGATTCCCCACCTCTGTATCCCCGCCTCTGATTCCCCGCCTCTGCTTCCCCATATCTAATTCCCCACCTCTGATGCCCCAACTCTGATTCCCCGCCTCTGATTCCCCAGCTCTGATTCCCCACCTCTGATTCCCCGCATCCGATTCCCCATGTCTGATTCCCCGCCTCTGTTTCCCCGCCTCTGATTCCCCACCTCTGTTTCCCCATATCTGATTCCCCGCCTCTGATTCCCCAGCTCTGATTCCCTGCCTCTGATTCCCCGCGTTCTATTCCCTGCCTCTGATTCCCCGCCTGTGATTCCCCATCTCTGATTCACCACCTCTGATTCCCCACCTCTGATTCCCCATATCTAATTTCCCGCCTCTGTTTGCCCGCCTCTGATTCCCCGCCTCTGAATCCCCGCGTCTGATTCCCTGCCACTGATTCCCTGCGCCTGATTCCCCACCTCTGATTCCCCATATCTGATTCCCCGCCTCCGTTTTCCCGCCTCTGATTCCCTGCCTCTGATTCCCCATATCTGATTCCCCGCCTCTGATTCCCCAACTCTGATTCCCCGACTCTGATTCCCCAGCTCTGAATCCCCGCCTCTGATTCCCCGTGTCTGATTCCCTGCCACTGATTCCCCGCCTCTGATTCCCCATCTGTGATTCACAACCTCTGATGCCCCACCTCTGATTCCCCATATCTGACTCCCCGCCTCTGTTTCCCCGCCTCTGATTCCCCGCCTCTGATTCCCCATATCTGATTCCCCGCCTCTGATTGCCCACCTCTGATTCCCCGCGTCTGATTCCCTGCCTCTGATTCAGCGCCTCTGATTCCCCATCTCTGATTCACCACCTCTGATTCCCGGCCTCTGATTCCCCATCTCTGATTCCGCACATCCGATTCCCTGCCTATGGTTCCCCACCTCTGATTCCCCGCCTCTGATTCCCCATATCTGATTCCCTGCCTCTGTTTCCCCGCCTCTGATTCCCCATATGTGATTCCCCACCTCTGTTTCCCAGCCTCTAATTCCCCGCTTCTGATTCTGATTCCCTGCCTCTGATTCCCCATCTCTGATTCCGCACATCTGATTCCCTGCCTCTGATTCCCCACCTCTGATTCCCCATATCTGATTCCCCGCCTCTGTTTCCCCGTTCTGATTCCTCGCCTCTGTTTCCCCATATCTAATTCCCCACCTCTGATGCCCCAACTCTGATTCCCCGCCTCTGATTCCCCAGCTCTGATTCCCCACCTCTGATTCCCCGCATCCGATTCCCCATGTCTGATTCCCCGCCTCTGTTTCCCCGCCTCTGATTCCCCGCCTCTGTTTCCCCATATCTGATTCCCCGCCTCTGATTCCCCAGCTCTGATTCCCTGCCTCTGGTTCCCCGCGTTCTATTCCCTGCCTCTGATTCCCCGCCTGTGATTCCCCATCTCTGATTCACCACCTCTGATTCCCCACCTCTGATTCCCCATATCTAATTCCCCGCCTCTGTTTGTCCGCATCTGATTCCCCGCCTCTGTTTCCCCATATCTGATTCCCCGCCTCTGAATCCCCAACTCTGATTCCCTGCCTCTGATTCACCAGCTCTGATTCCCCGCCTTTGATTCCCCCCGTCTGATTCCCAGCCTCTGAATCCCCGTGTCTGATTTCCTGCCTCTGATTCCCCGCCTCTGATTCCCCATCTCTGATTCACCGCCTCTGATTCCACACCTCTGATTCCCCATCTCTGATTCCGCACATCCGATTCCCTGCCTCTGATTCAACGACTCTGATTCCCCACCTCTGATTCCCCAGCTCTGATTCCCCGCCTCTGATTCCCCGCGTCTGATTCCCTGCCTCTGAATCCCCGCCTCTGATTCCCCATCTCTGATTCCCCACCTCTGATTCCCCGTGTCTGATTCCCTGCCTCTGAATCCCCGCCTCTGATTCCCCGCCTCTGATTCCCTGCCACTGATTACCCGCCCCTGATTCCCCACCTCTGATTCCCCATATCTTATTCCCCGCCTCTATTTCCCCCCTCTGATTCCCAGCCTCTGATTCCCCATATCTGATTCCCCGCCTCTGATTCCCCATATCTGATTCCCCGCCTCTATTTTCCCATATCTGCTTCGCCGCCTCTGATTCCCCAACTCTGATTCCCCGCCTCTGATTCCCCAGCTCTGAATTCACGCCTCTGATTTCCGGATTCCGATTCCCTGCCTCTGATTCCCCGCCTCTGATTCCCCATCTCTGATTCCCCGCCTCTGATTCCCCGTGTCTGATTCCCTGCCTCTGATTCCCCGCCTCTGATTCCCCGCGTCTGATTCCCTGCCACTGATTCCCTGCCCCTGATTCCCCACCTCTGATTCCCCGCCTCTGATTCCCCGCCTCTGTTTCCCGGCCTCTGATTCCCCGCCTCTGATTCCCCTTCTCTGATTCCCCACCTCTGATTCCCCATATCTAATTCCCCGCCTCTGATTCCCCGCCTCTGTTTCCCGGCCTCTGTTTCCCCAGCTCTGATTCCCTGCCTCTGATTCCCTGCCCTGATTCCCCATCTCTGTTTCACCGCCTTTGATTCGCCACCTCTGATTCCCCATATCTGATTCCCCGCCTCTGTTTCCCCGCCTCTGATTCCCTGCCTCTGATTCCCAAACTCTGATTCCACACCTCTGATTCCCCATATCTGATTCCCCGCCTCTATTTCCCCATATCTGATTCCCCGCCTCTGATTCCCCAACTCTGATTCCCCGCCTCTGATTCCCCAGCTCTGATTCCCCGACTCTGATTCCCGGCGTCCGATTCCCTGCCTCTGATTCCCAGCCTCTGATTCCCCTTCTCTGATTCACCACCTCTGAATCCCCACCTCTGATTCCCCATCTCTGATTCCGCACATCCGATTCCCTGCCTCTGATTCCCCGCCTCTGATTCCCCGCCTCTGATTCGCAACCTCTATTTCCCCACCTCTGATTCCCCATATCTGATTCCCCGCCTCTGTTTCCCTGCCTCTGAATCCCGGCATCTGTTTCCCCATATCTGATTCCCTTCCTCTGATTCCCCAACTCTGATTCCCCGCCTCTGATTCCCCAGCTCTGATTCCCCGCCTTTTATTCCCGGCCTCTGATTCCCTGCCACTGATTCCCCGACCTTGATTCCCCACCTCTGATTCCCCATATCTGATTCCCCGCCTCTGTTTCCCCAGCTCTGATTCCACACCTCTGATTCCCCAGCTCTGATTCCCTGCCACTGATTCCCCGCCCATGATTCCCCACCTCTGATTCCCCATATCTGATTCCCCGCCTCTGTTTCCCCAGCTCTGATTCCCTGCCTCTGATTCCCTGCCCTGATTCCCCATCTCTGTTTCACCGCCTTTGATTCACCACCTCTGATTCCCCATATCTGATTCCCCGCCTCTGTTTCCCCGCCTCTGATTCCCTGCCTCTGATTCCCAACCTCTGATTCCCCGCCTCTGATTCCCGGCGTCCGATTCCCTGCCTCTGATTCCCCGCCTCTGATTCCCCATCTCTGATTCCCCGCCTCTGATTCCCCGTGTCTGATTCCCTGCCTCTGATTCCCCGCCTCTGATTCCCCACCTCTGATTCCCTGCCACTGATTCCCTGCCCCTGATTCCCCACCTCTGATTCCCCGCCTCTGTTTCCCCGCCTCTGATTCCCCATCTCTGTTTCACCGCCTTTGATTCGCCACCTCTGATTCCCCATATCTGATTTCCCGCCTCTGTTTCCCCGCCTCTGATTCCCTGCCTCTGATTCCCAACCTCTGATTCCACACCTCTGATTCCCCATATCTGATTCCCCGCCTCTATTTCCCCATATCTGATTCCCCGCCTCTGATTCCCCAACTCTGATTCCCCGCCTCTGATTCCCCAGCTCTGATTCCCCGCCTCTGATTCCCGGCGTCCGATTCCCTGCCTCTGATTCCCCGCCTCTGATTCCCCATCTCTGATTCCCCGCCTCTGATTCCCCGTGTCTGATTCCCTGCCTCTGATTCCCCGCCTCTGATTCCCCACCTCTGATTCCCTGCCACTGATTCCCTGCCGCTGATTCCCCACCTCTGATTCCCCGCCTCTGTTTCCCCGCCTCTGATTCCCCGCCTCTGATTCCCCATATCTGATTACCTACCTCTGATTCCCCAACTCTGATTCCCCGCCTCTGATTCCCCAGCTCTGAATCCCCGCCTCTGATTCCCCGCGTCTGATTCCCTGCCTCTGAATCCCCGCCTTGATTCCCCATCTCTGATTCACAACCTCTGATTCCCCACCTCTGATTCCCCATATCTGAATCCCCGCCTCTGTTTCCCCGCCTCTAATTCCCCGCCTCTGATTCCCCATATCTGATTCCCCGGCTCTGATTGCCCACCTCTGATTCCCCGCCTCTGATTCCCCATATCTGATTCCCCGCCTCTGATTGCCCACCTCTGATTCCCCGCGTCTGATTCCCTGCCTCTGATTCACCTCCTCTGATTCCCCATCTCTGATTCACTACCTCTGATTCCCGGCCTCTGATTCCCCATCTCTGATTCCGCACATCCGATTCCCTGCCTATGATTCCCCACCTCTGATTCCCCGCCTCTGATTCCCCATATCTGATTCCCTGCCTCTGTTTCCCCGCCTCTGATTCCCCATATGTGATTCCCCACCTCTGTTTCCCCGCCTCTGATTCCCCGCCTCTGTTTCCCCATCTCTGATTCACCGCCTGTGATTCGCCACCTCTGATTCCCCATATCAGATTCCCCACCTCTGTTTCCCCGCCTCTGATTCCCCGCCTCTGATTCTCCATTTCTCATTCCCCGCCTCTGAATCCCCATCTCTGATTCCCGGACTCTGATTCCCCACCTCTGATTCCCGGCCTCTTATTCCCAGCATCTGATTCCCGGCCTCTGATTCCCGGCCTCTAATTCCCCGCTTCTGATTCTGATTCCCTGCCTCTGATTCCCCATCTCTGATTCTGCACATCTGATTCCCTGCCTCTGATTCCCCACCTCTGATTCCCCATATCTGATTCCCCGCCTCTTTTTCCCTCCCTCTGATTCCCCACCTCTGTTTCCCCATATCTAATTCCCCACCTCTGATGCCCCAACTCTGATTCCCCGCCTCTGATTCCCCATATCTGATTCCCCGGCTCTGATTGCCCACCTCTGATTCCCCGCCTCTGATTCCCCATATCTGATTCCCCGCCTCTGATTGCCCACCTCTGATTCCCCGCGTCTGATTCCCTGCCTCTGATTCACCTCCTCTGATTCCCCATCTCTGATTCACTACCTCTGATTCCCGGCCTCTGATTCCCCATCTCTGATTCCGCACATCCGATTCCCTGCCTATGATTCCCCACCTCTGATTCCCCGCCTCTGATTCCCCATATCTGATTCCCTGCCTCTGTTTCCCCGCCTCTGATTCCCCATATGTGATTCCCCACCTCTGTTTCCCCGCCTCTGATTCCCCGCCTCTGTTTCCCCATCTCTGATTCACCGCCTGTGATTCGCCACCTCTGATTCCCCATATCAGATTCCCCACCTCTGTTTCCCCGCCTCTGATTCCCCGCCTCTGATTCTCCATTTCTCATTCCCCGCCTCTGAATCCCCATCTCTGATTCCCGGACTCTGATTCCCCACCTCTGATTCCCGGCCTCTTATTCCCAGCATCTGATTCCCGGCCTCTGATTCCCGGCCTCTAATTCCCCGCTTCTGATTCTGATTCCCTGCCTCTGATTCCCCATCTCTGATTCTGCACATCTGATTCCCTGCCTCTGATTCCCCACCTCTGATTCCCCATATCTGATTCCCCGCCTCTTTTTCCCTCCCTCTGATTCCCCACCTCTGTTTCCCCATATCTAATTCCCCACCTCTGATGCCCCAACTCTGATTCCCCGCCTCTGATTCCCCAGCTCTGATTCCCCACCTCTGATTCCCCGCATCCGATTCCCCATGTCTGATTCCCCGCCTCTGTTTCCCCGCCTCTGATTCCCCGCCTCTGTTTCCCCATATCTGATTCCCTGCCTCTGATTCCCCAGCTCTGATTCCCTGGCTCTGATTCCCCGCGTTCTATTCCCTGCCTCTGATTCCCCGCCTGTGATTCCCCATCTCTGATTCACCACCTCTGATTCCCCACCTCTGATTCCCCATATCTAATTCCCCTCCTCTGTTTGCCCGCCTCTGATTCCCCGCATCTGTTTCCCCATATCTGATTCCCCGCCTCTGAATCACCAACTCTGATTCCCTGCCTCTGATTCACCGCGTCTGATTCCACATCTCTGATTCCGCACATCCGATTCCCTGCCTCTGATTCCCCGACTCTGATTCCCCACCTCTGATTCCCCAGCTCCGATTCCCCGCCTCTGATTCCCCCTGTCTGATTCCCTGCCTCTGAATCCCCGCCTCTGATTCCCCGCCACTGATTCCCTGCCACTGATTACCCGCCCCTGATTCCCCACCTCTGATTCCCCATATCTTATTCCCCGCCTCTGTTTCCCCCCTCTGATTCCCAGCCTCTGATTCCCCATATCTGATTCCACGCCTCTGATTCCCATATCTGATTCCCCGCCTCTATTTCCCCATATCTGCTTCGCCGCCTCTGATTCCCCCAACTCTGATTCCCCGCCTCTGATTCCCCAGCTCTGATTTCCCGTCTCTGATTTCCGGCATCCGATTCCCTGCCTCTGATTCCCCGCCTCTGATTCCCCATCTCTGATACACCGCCTCTGATTCCCCGTGTCTGATTCCCTGCCTCTGATTCCCCGCCTCTGATTCCCCGCGTCTGATTCCCTGCCACTGATTCCCTGCCCCTGATTCCCCGCCTCTGATTCCCCATATGTGATTCCCCACCTCTGTTTCCCCGCCTCTGATTCCCCGCCTCTGTTTCCCCATATCTGATTCCCCGCCTCTGATTCCCCAACTCTGATTCCCCTCCTCTAATTCGCCAGCTATGACTCCCCGCCTCTGATTCCCTGCGTCTGATTCCCTGCCTCTGATTCCCAGCCTCTGATTCCCCTTCTCTGATTCACCACCTCTGAATCCCCACCTCTGATTCCACATCTCTGATTCCGCACATCCGATTCCCTGCCTCTGATTCCCCGCCTCTGATTCCCCGCCTCTGATTCGCAACCTCTATTTCCCCACCTCTGATTCCCCATATCTGATTCCCCGCCTCTGTTTCCCTGCCTCTGAATCCCGGCATCTGTTTCCCCATATCTGAATCCCCGCCTCTGTTTCCCCGCCTCTGATTCCCCGCCTCTGATTCCCCATATCTGATTCCCCGGCTCTGATTGCCCACCTCTGATTCCCCGCCTCTGATTCCCCATATCTGATTCCCCGCCTCTGATTGCCCACCTCTGATTCCCCGCGTCTGATTCCCTGCCTCTGATTCACCGCCTCTGATTCCCCATCTCTGATTCACTACCTCTGATTCCCGGCCTCTGATTCCCCATCTCTGATTCCGCACATCCGATTCCCTGCCTATGATTCCCCACCTCTGATTCGCCACCTCTGATTCCCCATATCAGATTCCCCACCTCTGTTTCCCCGCCTCTGATTCACACGCCTCTGATTCTCCATTTCTCATTCCCCGCCTCTGAATCCCCATCTCTGATTCCCGGACTCTGATTCCCCACCTCTGATTCCCGGCCTCTTATTCCCAGCATCTGATTCCCGGCCTCTGATTCCCGGCCTCTAATTCCCCGCTTCTGATTCTGATTCCCTGCCTCTGATTCCCCATCTCTGATTCTGCACATCTGATTCCCTGCCTCTGATTCCCCACCTCTGATTCCCCATATCTGATTCCCCGCCTCTTTTTCCCTCCCTCTGATTCCCCACCTCTGTTTCCCCATATCTAATTCCCCACCTCTGATGCCCCAACTCTGATTCCCCGCCTCTGATTCCCCAGCTCTGATTCCCCACCTCTGATTCCCCGCATCCGATTCCCCATGTCTGATTCCCCGCCTCTGTTTCCCCGCCTCTGATTCCCCGCCTCTGTTTCCCCATATCTGATTCCCTGCCTCTGATTCCCCAGCTCAGATTCCCTGGCTCTGATTCCCCGCGTTCTATTCCCTGCCTCTGATTCCCCGCCTGTGATTCCCCATCTCTGATTCACCACCTCTGATTCCCCACCTCTGATTCCCCATATCTAATTCCCCTCCTCTGTTTGCCCGCCTCTGATTCCCCGCCTCTGTTTCCCCATATCTGATTCCCCGCCTCTGAATCACCAACTCTGATTCCCTGCCTCTGATTCACCGCGTCTGATTCCACATCTCTGATTCCGCACATCCGATTCCCTGCCTCTGATTCCCCGACTCTGATTCCCCACCTCTGATTCCCCAGCTCCGATTCCCCGCCTCTGATTCCCCCTGTCTGATTCCCTGCCTCTGAATCCCCGCCTCTGATTCCCCGCCACTGATTCCCTGCCACTGATTACCCGCCCCTGATTCCCCACCTCTGATTCCCCATATCTTATTCCCCGCCTCTGTTTCCCCCCTCTGATTCCCAGCCTCTGATTCCCCATATCTGATTCCACGCCTCTGATTCCCATATCTGATTCCCCGCCTCTATTTCCCCATATCTGCTTCGCCGCCTCTGATTCCCCCAACTCTGATTCCCCGCCTCTGATTCCCCAGCTCTGATTTCCCGTCTCTGATTTCCGGCATCCGATTCCCTGCCTCTGATTCCCCGCCTCTGATTCCCCATCTCTGATACACCGCCTCTGATTCCCCGTGTCTGATTCCCTGCCTCTGATTCCCCGCCTCTGATTCCCCGCGTCTGATTCCCTGCCACTGATTCCCTGCCCCTGATTCCCCACCTCTGATATCCCCATATCTGATTCCCCGCCTCTGTTTCCCCGCCTCTGATTCCCCGCCTCTGTTTCCCCATATCTGATTCCCCGCCTCTGATTCCCCAACTCTGATTCCCCTCCTCTAATTCGCCAGCTATGATTCCCCGCTTCTGATTCCCTGCGTCTGATTCCCTGCCTCTGATTCCCAGCCTCTGATTCCCCTTCTCTGATTCACCACCTCTGAATCCCCACCTCTGATTCCACATCTCTGATTCCGCACATCCGATTCCCTGCCTCTGATTCCCCGCCTCTGATTCCCCGCCTCTGATTCGCAACCTCTATTTCCCCACCTCTGATTCCCCATATCTGATTCCCCGCCTCTGTTTCCCTGCCTCTGAATCCCGGCATCTGTTTCCCCATATCTGATTCCCTTCCTCTGATTCCCCAACTCTGATTCCCCACCTCTGATTCCCCATATCTGATTCCCCGCCTCTTTTTCCCTCCCTCTGATTCCCCACCTCTGTTTCCCCATATCTAATTCCCCACCTCTGATGCCCCAACTCTGATTCCCCGCCTCTGATTCCCCAGCTCTGATTCCCCACCTCTGATTCCCCGCATCCGATTCCCCATGTCTGATTCCCCGCCTCTGTTTCCCCGCCTCTGATTCCCCGCCTCTGTTTCCCCATATCTGATTCCCTGCCTCTGATTCCCCAGCTCTGATTCCCTGGCTCTGATTCCCCGCGTTCTATTCCCTGCCTCTGATTCCCCGCCTGTGATTCCCCATCTCTGATTCACCACCTCTGATTCCCCACCTCTGATTCCACATCTCTGATTCCGCACATCCGATTCCCTGCCTCTGATTCCCCGCCTCTGATTCCCCGCCTCTGATTCGCAACCTCTATTTCCCCACCTCTGATTCCCCATATCTGATTCCCCGCCTCTGTTTCCCTGCCTCTGAATCCCGGCATCTGTTTCCCCATATCTGATTCCCTTCCTCTGATTCCCCAACTCTGATTCCCCACCTCTGATTCCCCATATCTGATTCCCCGCCTCTTTTTCCCTCCCTCTGATTCCCCACCTCTGTTTCCCCATATCTAATTCCCCACCTCTGATGCCCCAACTCTGATTCCCCGCCTCTGATTCCCCAGCTCTGATTCCCCACCTCTGATTCCCCGCATCCGATTCCCCATGTCTGATTCCCCGCCTCTGTTTCCCCGCCTCTGATTCCCCGCCTCTGTTTCCCCATATCTGATTCCCTGCCTCTGATTCCCCAGCTCTGATTCCCTGGCTCTGATTCCCCGCGTTCTATTCCCTGCCTCTGATTCCCCGCCTGTGATTCCCCATCTCTGATTCACCACCTCTGATTCCCCACCTCTGATTCCCCATATCTAATTCCCCGCCTCTGTTTGCCCGCCTCTGATTCCCCGCCTCTGTTTCCCCAGATCTGATTCCCCGCCTCTGAATCACCAACTCTGATTCCCTGCCTCTGAT
This sequence comes from Narcine bancroftii, assembly GCF_036971445.1. NCBI lineage: Eukaryota > Metazoa > Chordata > Chondrichthyes > Torpediniformes > Narcinidae > Narcine > Narcine bancroftii. The sequence continues at coordinate 194,937 of NW_027211891.1, read as the reverse complement.
TCACCGCGTCTGATTCCACATCTCTGATTCCGCACATCCGATTCCCTGCCTCTGATTCCCCGACTCTGATTCCCCACCTCTGATTCCCCAGCTCCGATTCCCCGCCTCTGATTCCCCCTGTCTGATTCCCTGCCACTGATTACCCGCCCCTGATTCCCCACCTCTGATTCCCCATATCTTATTCCCCGCCTCTGTTTCCCCCCTCTGATTCCCAGCCTCTGATTCCCCATATCTGATTCCACGCCTCTGATTCCCCATATCTGATTCCCCACCTCTATTTCCCCATATCTGCTTCGCCGCCTCTGATTCCCCCAACTCTGATTCCCCGCCTCTGATTCCCCAGCTCTGATTTCCCGTCTCTGATTTCCGTCATCCGATTCCCTGCCTCTGATTCCCCGCCTCTGATTCCCCATCTCTGATACACCGCCTCTGATTCCCCGTGTCTGATTCCCTGCCTCTGATTCCCCGCCTCTGATTCCCCGCGTCTGATTCCCTGCCACTGATTCCCTGCCCCTGATTCCCCACCTCTGATATCCCCATATCTGATTCCCCGCCTCTGTTTCCCCGCCTCTGATTCCCCGCCTCTGTTTCCCCATATCTGATTCCCCGCCTCTGATTCCCCAACTCTGATTCCCCTCCTCTAATTCGCCAGCTATGATTCCCCGCCTCTGATTCCCTGCGTCTGATTCCCTGCCTCTGATTCCCAGCCTCTGATTCCCCTTCTCTGATTCACCACCTCTGAATCCCCACCTCTGATTCCCCATCTCTGATTCCGCACATCCGATTCCCTGCCTCTGATTCCCCACCTCTGATTCCCCGCCTCTGATTCGCAACCTCTATTTCCCCACCTCTGATTCCCCATATCTGATTCCCCGCCTCTGTTTCCCTGCCTCTGAATCCCGGCATCTGTTTCCCCATATCTGATTCCCTTCCTCTGATTCCCCAACTCTGATTCCCCGCCTCTGATTCCCCAGCTCTGATTCCCCGCCTTTTATTCCCGGCCTCTGATTCCCTGCCACTGATTCCCCGACCTTGATTCCCCACCTCTGATTCCCCATATCTGATTCCCCGCCTCTGTTTCCCCAGCTCTGATTCCCCACCTCTGATTCCCCAGCTCTGATTCCCTGCCACTGATTCCCCGCCCATGATTCCCCACCTCTGATTCCCCATATCTGATTCCCCGCCTCTGTTTCCCCAGCTCTGATTCCCTGCCTCTGATTCCCTGCCCTGATTCCCCATCTCTGTTTCACCGCCTTTAATTCGCCACCTCTGATTCCCCATATCTGATTCCCCGCCTCTGTTTCCCCGCCTCTGATTCCCTGCCTCTGATTCCCAACCTCTGATTCCCCGCCTCTGATTCCCGGCGTCCGATTCCCTGCCTCTGATTCCCCGCCTCTGATTCCCCATCTCTGATTCCCCGCCTCTGATTCCCCGTGTCTGATTCCCTGCCTCTGATTCCCCGCCTCTGATTCCCCACCTCTGATTCCCTGCCACTGATTCCCTGCCCCTGATTCCCCACCTCTGATTCCCCGCCTCTGTTTCCCCGCCTCTGATTCCCCGCCTCTGATTCCCCATATCTGATTCCCTGCCTCTGATTCCCCAACTCTGATTCCCCGCTTCTGATTCCCCAGCTCTGAATCCCCGCCTCTGATTCCCCGCGTCTGATTCCCTGCCTCTGATTCCCCGCCTTGATTCCCCATCTCTGATTCACAATCTCTGATTCCCCACCTCTGATTCCCCATATCTGAATCCCCGCCTCTGTTTCCCCGCCTCTGATTCCCCGCCTCTGATACCCCATATCTGATTCCCCGGCTCTGATTGCCCACCTCTGATTCCCCGCCTCTGATTCGCCAGCTCTGATTCCCCGCCTCTGAATCCCCGCATCTGATTCCCTGCCTCTGATTCCCCGCCTCTGATTCCCCATCTCTGATTCACCGCCTTTGATTCGCCACCTCTGATTCTCCATATCTGATTCCGCACATCTGATTCCCCACCTCTGATTCCCCGCCTCTGATTCGCCAGCTCTGATTCCCCGCCTCTGAATCCCCGCATCTGATTCCCTGCCTCTGATTCCCCGCCTCTGATTCCCCATCTCTGATTCACCGCCTTTGATTCGCCACCTCTGATTCCCCATATCTGATTACGCACATCTGATTCCCCACCTCTGTTTCCCCGCCTCTGATTCCCCGCCTCTGATTCTCCATATCTCATTCCCCGCCTCTGAATCCCCATCTCTGATTCCCGGACTCTGATTCCCCACCTCTGATTCCGGGCCTCTTATTCCCAGCATCTGATTCCCGGCCTCTGATTCCCGGCCTCTGATTCCCCGCTTCTGATTCTGATACCCTGCCTCTGATTCCCCATCTCTGATTCCGCACATCTGATTCCCTGCCTCTGATTCCCCACCTCTGATTCCCCATATCTGATTCCCCGCCTCTGTTTCCCCGCCTCTGATTTCCCGCCTCTGTTTCCCCATATCTAATTCCCCACCTCTGATGCCCCAACTCTGAATCCCCGCCTCTGATTCCACAGCTCTGTTTCCCCACCTCTGATTCCCCGCATCCGATTCCCCATGTCTGATTCCCCGCCTCTGTTTCCCCGCCTCTGATTCCCCACCTCTGTTTCCCCATATCTGATTCGCCGCCTCTGATTCCCCAGCTCTGATTCCCTGCCTCTGATTCCCCGCGTTCTATTCCCTGCCTCTGATTCTACGCCTGTGATTCCCCATCTCTGATTCACCACCTCTGATTCCCCACCTCTGATTCCCCATATCTAATTCCCCGCCTCTGTTTGCCGCCTCTGATTCCCCGCCTCTGTTTCCCCATATGTGATTCCCCGCCTCTGAATCCCCAACTCTGATTCCCTGCCTCTGATTCACCAGCTCTGATTCCCCGCCTTTGATTCCCCCCGTCTGATTCCCAGCCTCTGAATCCCCGTGTCTGATTTCCTGCCTCTGATTCCCCACCTCTGATTCCCCATTTCTGATTCCGCACATCCGATTCCCTGCCTCTGATTCCCCGACTCTGATTCCCCACCTCTGATTCCCCAGCTCTGATTCCCCGCCTCTGATTCCCCGCGTCTGATTCCCTGCCTCTGATTCCCCGCCTCTGATACCCCAGCTCTGATTCCCCGCCTCTGATTCCCCGCGTCTGATTCCCTGCCTCTGATTCCCCGCCTCTGATTCCCCATCTCTGATTCCCCACCTCTGATTCCCCGTGTCTGATTCCCTGCCTCTGATTCCCCGCCTCTGATTCCCCGCCTCTGATTCCCAGCCTCTGATTCCCCATATCTGATTCCCTGCCTCTGATTCCCCATATCTGATTCCCCGCCTCTATTTCCCCATATCTGCTTCGCCGCCTCTGATTCCCCAACTCTGATTCCCCGCCTCTGATTCCCCAGCTCTGATTTCCAGCCTCTGATTCCCGGCATCCGATTCCCTGCCTCTGATTCCCCGCCTCTGATTCCCCATCTCTGATTCCCCGCCTCTGATTCCCCGTATCTGTTTCCCTGCCTCTGATTCCCCGCCTCTGATTCCCCGCGTCTGATTCCCTGCCACTGATTCCCTGCCCCTGATTCCCCACCTCTGATTCCCCATATCTGATTCCCCGCCTCTGTTTCCCCGCCTCTGATTCCCCGCCTCTGTTTCCCCATATCTGATTCCCTGCCTCTGATTCCCCAACTCTGATTCCCCTCCTCTAATTCGCCAGCTATGATTCCCCGCCTCTGATTCCCTGCGTCTGATTCCCTGCCTCTGATTCCCAGCCTCTGATTCCCCTTCTCTGATTCACCACCTCTGAATCCCCACCTCTGATTCCCCATCTCTGATTCCGCACATCCGATTCCCTGCCTCTGATTCCCCGCCTCTGATTCCCCGCCTCTGATTCGCAACCTCTATTTCCCCACCTCTGATTCCCCATATCTGATTCCCCGCCTCTGTTTCCCTGCCTCTGAATCCCGGCATCTGTTTCCCCATATCTGATTCCCTTCCTCTGATTCCCCAACTCTGATTCCCCGCCTCTGATTCCCCAGCTCTGATTCCCCGCCTTTTATTCCCGGCCTCTGATTCCCTGCCACTGATTCCCCGACCTTGATTCCCCACCTCTGATTCCCCATATCTGATTCCCCGCCTCTGTTTCCCCAGCTCTGATTCCCCACCTCTGATTCCCCAGCTCTGATTCCCTGCCACTGATTCCCCGCCCATGATTCCCCACCTCTGATTCCCCATATCTGATTCCCCGCCTCTGTTTCCCCAGCTCTGATTCCCTGCCTCTGATTCCCTGCCCTGATTCCCCATGTCTGTTTCACCGCCTTTGATTCGCCACCTCTGATTCCCCATATCTGATTCCCCGCCTCTGTTTCCCCGCCTCTGATTCCCTGCCTCTGATTCCCAAACTCTGATTCCACACCTCTGATTCCCCATATCTGATTCCCCGCCTCTATTTCCCCATATCTGATTCCCCGCCTCTGATTCCCCAACTCTGATTCCCCGCCTCTGATTCCCCAGCTCTGATTCCCCGACTCTGATTCCCGGCGTCCGATTCCCTGCCTCTGATTCCCCGCCTCTGATTCCCCATCTCTGATTCCCCGCCTCTGATTCCCCGTGTCTGATTCCCTGCCTCTGATTCCCCGCCTCTGATTCCCCACCTCTGATTCCCTGCCACTGATTCCCTGCCCCTGATTCCCCACCTCTGATTCCCCGCCTCTGTTTCCCCGCCTCTGATTCCCCGCCTCTGATTCCCCATATCTGATTCCCTGCCTCTGATTCCCCAACTCTGATTCCCCGCTTCTGATTCCCCAGCTCTGAATCCCCGCCTCTGATTCCCCGCGTCTGTGTCCCTGCCTCTGATTCCCCGCCTTGATTCCCCATCTCTGATTCACAACCTCTGATTCCCCACCTCTGATTCCCCATATCTGAATCCCCGCCTCTGTTTCCCCGCCTCTGATTCCCCGCCTCTGATTCCCCATATCTGATTCCCCGGCTCTGATTGCCCACCTCTGATTCCCCGCCTCTGATTCGCCAGCTCTGATTCCCCCCCTCTGAATCCCCGCATCTGATTCCCTGCCTCTGATTCCCCACCTCTGATTCCCCATCTCTGATTCACCGCCTTTGATTCGCCACCTCTGATTCCCCATATCTGATTCCCCACCTCTGTTTCCCCGCCTCTGATTCCCCGCCTCTGATTCTCCATATCTCATTCCCCGCCTCTGAATCCCCATCTCTGATTCCCGGACTCTGATTCCCCACCTCTGATTCCGGGCCTCTTATTCCCAGCATCTGATTCCCGGCCTCTGATTCCCCGCCTCTGATTCCCCGCTTCTGATTCTGATACCCTGCCTCTGATTCCCCATCTCTGATTCCGCACATCTGATTCCCTGCCTCTGATTCCCCACCTCTGATTCCCCATATCTGATTCCCCGCCTCTGTTTCCCCGCCTCTGATTTCCCGCCTCTGTTTCCCCATATCTAATTCCCCACCTCTGATGCCCCAACTCTGATTCCCCGCCTCTGATTCCACAGCTCTGATTCCCCACCTCTGATTCCCCGCATCCGATTCCCCATGTCTGATTCCCCGCCTCTGTTTCCCCGCCTCTGATTCCCCACCTCTTTTTCCCCATATCTGATTCCCCGCCTCTGATTCCCCAGCTCTGATTCCCTGCCACTGATTCCCCGCGTTCTATTCCGTGCCTCTGATTCCCCGCCTGTGATTCCCCATCTCTGATTCACCACCTCTGATTCCCCACCTCTGATTCCCCATATCTAATTCCCCGCCTCTGTTTGCCCGCCTCTGATTCCCCGCCTCTGTTTCCCCATATCTGATTCCCCGCCTCTGAATCCCCAACTCTGATTCCCTGCCTCTGATTCACCAGCTCTGATTCCCCGCCTTTGATTCCACCCGTCTGATTCCCAGCCTCTGAATCCCCGTGTCTGATTTCCTGCCTCTGATTCCCCGCCTCTGATTCCCCATCTCTGATTCACCGCCTCTGATTCCCCACCTCTGATTCCCCATTTCTGATTCCGCACATCCGATTCCCTGCCTCTGATTCCCCGACTCTGATTCCCCACCTCTGATTCCCCAGCTCTGATTCCCCGCCTCTGATTCCCCGCGTCTGATTCCCTGCCTCTGATTCCCCGCCTCTGATTCCCCAGCTCTGATTCCCCGCCTCTGATTCCCCGCGTCTGATTCCCTGCCTCTGATTCCCCGCCTCTGATTCCCCATCTCTGATTCCCCACCTCTGATTCCCCGTGTCTGATTCCCTGCCTCTGATTCCCCGCCTCTGATTCCCCGCCTCTGATTCCCAGCCTCTGATTCCCCATATCTGATTCCCTGCCTCTTATTCCCCATATCTGATTCCCCGCCTCTATTTCCCCATATCTGCTTCGCCGCCTCTGATTCCCCAACTCTGATTCCCCGCCTCTGATTCCCCAGCTCTGATTTCCAGCCTCTGATTCCCGGCATCCGATTCCCTGCCTCTGATTCCCCGCCTCTGATTCCCCATCTCTGATTCCCCGCCTCTGATTCCCCGTATCTGATTCCCTGCCTCTGATTCCCCGCCTCTGATTCCCCGCATCTGATTCCCTGCCACTGATTCCCTGCCACTGATTCCCCAGCTCTGATTCCCCATATCTGATTCCCCGCCTCTGTTTTCCCGCCTCTGATTCCCTGCCTCTGATTCCCCATATCTGATTCCCCGCCTCTGATTCCCCAACTCTGATTCCCCACCTCTGATTCCCCACCTCTGAATCCCTGCCTCTGATTCCCCGCGTCTGATTCCCTGCCTCTGATTCCCCGCCTCTGATTCCCCATCTGTGATTCACAACCTCTGATGCCCCACCTCTGATTCCCCATATCTGATTCCCCGCCTCTGTTTCCCCGCCTCTGATTCCCCGCCTCTGATTCCCCATATCTGATTCCCCGCCTCTGATTGCCCACCTCTGATTCCCCGCGTCTGAATCCCTGCCTCTGATTCACCGCCTCTGATTCCCCATCTCTGATTCACCACCTCTGATTCCCGGCCTCTGATTCCCCATCTTTGATTCCGCACATCCGATTCCCTGCCTATGATTCCCCACCTCTGATTCCCCGCCTCTGATTCCCCATATCTGATTCCCTGCCTCTGTTTCCCCGCCTCTGATTCCCCATATGTGATTACCCACCTCTGTTTCCACGCCTCTGATTCCCCGCCTCTGTTTCCCCATCTCTGATTCACCGCCTTTGATTCGCCACCTCTGATTCCCCATATGTGATTCCCCACCTCTGTTTCCCCGCCTCTGATTCCCCGCCTCTGATTCTCCATATCTCATTCCCCGCCTCTGAATCCCCATCTCTGATTCCCGGACTCTGATTCCCCACCTCTGATTCCCAGCCTCTTATTCCCAGCATCTGATTCCCGGCCTCTGATTCCCGGCCTCTAATTCCCCGCTTCTGATTCTGATTCCCTGCCTCTGATTCCCCATCTCTGATTCCGCACATCTGATTCCCTGCCTCTGATTCCCCACCTCTGATTCCCCATATCTGATTCCCCACCTCTGTATCCCCGCCTCTGATTCCCCGCCTCTGCTTCCCCATATCTAATTCCCCACCTCTGATGCCCCAACTCTGATTCCCCGCCTCTGATTCCCCAGCTCTGATTCCCCACCTCTGATTCCCCGCATCCGATTCCCCATGTCTGATTCCCCGCCTCTGTTTCCCCGCCTCTGATTCCCCACCTCTGTTTCCCCATATCTGATTCCCCGCCTCTGATTCCCCAGCTCTGATTCCCTGCCTCTGATTCCCCGCGTTCTATTCCCTGCCTCTGATTCCCCGCCTTTGATTCCCCATCTCTGATTCACCACCTCTGATTCCCCACCTCTGATTCCCCATATCTAATTCCCCGCCTCTGTTTGCCCGCCTCTGATTCCCCGCCTCTGAATCCCCGCGTCTGATTCCCTGCCACTGATTCCCTGCGCCTGATTCCCCACCTCTGATTCCCCATATCTGATTCCCCGCCTCCGTTTTCCCGCCTCTGATTCCCTGCCTCTGATTCCCCATATCTGATTCCCCGCCTCTGATTCCCCAACTCTGATTCCCCGCCTCTGATTCCCCAGCTCTGAATCCCCGCCTCTGATTCCCCGTGTCTGATTCCCTGCCACTGATTCCCCGCCTCTGATTCCCCATCTGTGATTCACAACCTCTGATGCCCCACCTCTGATTCCCCATATCTGACTCCCCGCCTCTGTTTCCCCGCCTCTGATTCCCCGCCTCTGATTCCCCATATCTGATTCCCCGCCTCTGATTGCCCACCTCTGATTCCCCGCGTCTGATTCCCTGCCTCTGATTCAGCGCCTCTGATTCCCCATCTCTGATTCACCACCTCTGATTCCCGGCCTCTGATTCCCCATCTCTGATTCCGCACATCCGATTCCCTGCCTATGGTTCCCCACCTCTGATTCCCCGCCTCTGATTCCCCATATCTGATTCCCTGCCTCTGTTTCCCCGCCTCTGATTCCCCATATGTGATTCCCCACCTCTGTTTCCCCGCCTCTGATTCCCCGCCTCTGTTTCCCCATCTCTGATTCACCGCCTGTGATTCGCCACCTCTGATTCCCCATATCTGATTCCCCACCTCTGTTTCCCCGCCTCTGATTCCCAGCCTCTGATTCTCCATATCTCATTCCCCGCCTCTGAATCCCCATCTCTGATTCCCGGACTCTGATTCCCCACCTCTGATTCCCGGCCTCTTATTCCCAGCATCTGATTCCCGGCCTCTGATTCCCAGCCTCTAATTCCCCGCTTCTGATTCTGATTCCCTGCCTCTGATTCCCCATCTCTGATTCCGCACATCTGATTCCCTGCCTCTGATTCCCCACCTCTGATTCCCCATATCTGATTCCCCGCCTCTGTTTCCCCGTTCTGATTCCTCGCCTCTGTTTCCCAATATCTAATTCCCCACCTCTGATGCCCCAACTCTGATTCCCCGCCTCTGATTCCCCAGCTCTGATTCCCCACCTCTGATTCCCCGCATCCGATTCCCCATGTCTGATTCCCCGCCTCTGTTTCCCCGCCTCTGATTCCCCGCCTCTGTTTCCCCATATCTGATTCCCCGCCTCTGATTCCCCAGCTCTGATTCCCTGCCTCTGGTTCCCCGCGTTCTATTCCCTGCCTCTGATTCCCCGCCTGTGATTCCCCATCTCTGATTCACCACCTCTGATTCCCCACCTCTGATTCCCCATATCTAATTCCCCGCCTCTGTTTGTCCGCATCTGATTCCCCGCCTCTGTTTCCCCATATCTGATTCCCCGCCTCTGAATCCCCAACTCTGATTCCCTGCCTCTGATTCACCAGCTCTGATTCCCCGCCTTTGATTCCCCCCGTCTGATTCCCAGCCTCTGAATCCCCGTGTCTGATTTCCTGCCTCTGATTCCCCGCCTCTGATTCCCCATCTCTGATTCACCGCCTCTGATTCCACACCTCTGATTCCCCATCTCTGATTCCGCACATCCGATTCCCTGCCTCTGATTCAACGACTCTGATTCCCCACCTCTGATTCCCCAGCTCTGATTCCCCGCCTCTGATTCCCCGCATCTGATTCCCTGCCTCTGAATCCCCGCCTCTGATTCCCCATCTCTGATTCCCCACCTCTGATTCCCAGTGTCTGATTCCCTGCCTCTGAATCCCCGCCTCTGATTCCCCGCCTCTGATTCCCTGCCACTGATTACCCGCCCCTGATTCCCCACCTCTGATTCCCCATATCTTATTCCCCGCCTCTATTTCCCCCCTCTGATTCCCAGCCTCTGATTCCCCATATCTGATTCCCCGCCTCTGATTCCCCATATCTGATTCCCCGCCTCTATTTTCCCATATCTGCTTCGCCGCCTCTGATTCCCCAACTCTGATTCCCCGCCTCTGATTCCCCAGCTCTGAATTCACGCCTCTGATTTCCGGATTCCGATTCCCTGCCTCTGATTCCCCGCCTCTGATTCCCCATCTCTGATTCCCCGCCTCTGATTCCCCGTGTCTGATTCCCTGCCTCTGATTCCCCGCCTCTGATTCCCCGCGTCTGATTCCCTGCCACTGATTCCCTGCCCCTGATTCCCCACCTCTGATTCCCCGCCTCTGATTCCCCGCCTCTGTTTCCCGGCCTCTGATTCCCCGCCTCTGATTCCCCTTCTCTGATTCACCACCTCTGAATCCCCACCTCTGATTCCCCATCTCTGATTCCGCACATCCGATTCCCTGCTTCTGATTCCCCGCCTCTGATTCCCCGCCTCTGATTCGCAACCTCTAATTCCCCACCTCTGATTCACCATATCTGATTCCCCGCCTCTGTTTCCCTGCCTCTGAATCCCGGCCTCTGTTTCCCCATATCTGATTCCCCTCCTCTGATTCCCCAACTCTGATTCCCCGCCTCTGATTCCCCAGCTCTGATTCCCCGCCTTTTATTCCCGGCCTCTGATTCCCTGCCACTGATTCCCCGCCCCTGATTCCCCACCTCTGATTCCCCATATCTGATTCCCCGCCTCTGTTTCCCCAGCTCTGATTCCCCACCTGTGATTCCCCAGCTCTGATTCCCTGCCACTGATTCCCCGCCCCTGATTCCCCACCTCTGATTCCCCATATCTTATTCCCCGCCTCTGTTTCCCCAGCTCTGATTCCCTGCCTCTGATTCCCTGCCCTGATTCCCCATCTCTGTTTCACCGCCTTTGATTCGCCACCTCTGATTCCCCATATCTGATTCCCCGCCTCTGTTTCCCCGCCTCTGATTCCCTGCCTCTGATTCCCAACCTCTGATTCCACACCTCTGATTCCCCATATCTGATTCCCCGCCTCTATTTCCCCATATCTGATTCCCCGCCTCTGATTCCCCAACTCTGATTCCCCGCCTCTGATTCCCCAGCTCTGATTCCCCAGCTCTGATTCCCGGCGTCCGATTCCCTGCCTCTGATTCCCCGCCTCTGATTCCCCATCTCTGATTCCCCGCCTCTGATTCCCCGTGTCTGATTCCCTGCCTCTGATTCCCCGCCTCTGATTCCCCGCCTCTGATTCCCTGCCACTGATTCCCTGCCCCTGATTCCCCACCTCTGATTCCCCATATCTGATTCCCCGCCTCTGTTTCCCCGCCTCTGATTCCCCGCCTCTGATTCCCCATATCTGATTCACTGCCTCTGATTCCCCAAATCTGATTCCCCGCCTCTGATTCCCCAGCTCTGAATCCCCGCCTCTGATTCCCCGCGTCTGATTCCCTGCCTCTGATTCCCCGCCTTGATTCCCCATCTCTGATTCACAACCTCTGATTCCCCACCTCTGATTCCCCATATCTGAATCCCCGCCTCTGTTTCCCCGCCTCTGATTCCCCGCCTCTGATTCCCCATATCTGTTTCCCCGGCTCTCATTGCCCACCTCTGATTCCCCGCCTCTGATTCGCCAGCTCTGATTCCCTGCCTCTGAATCCCCGCATCTGATTCCCTGCCTCTGATTCACCGCCTCTGATTCCCCATCTCTGATTCACCGCCTTTGATTCGCCACCTCTGATTCCCCATATCTGAATCCCCACCTCTGTTTCCCCGCCTCTGATTCCCCGCCTCTGATTCTCCATATCTCATTCCCCGCCTCTGAATCCCCATCTCTGATTCCCGGACTCTGATTCCCCACCTCTGATTCCCGGCCTCTTATTCCCAGCATCTGATTCCCGGCCTCTGATTCCCGGCCTCTGATTCCCCGCTTCTGATTCCCCAGCTCTGATTCCCCGCCTCTGATTCCCGGCATCCGATTCCCCATATCTGATTCCCCGCCTCTGATTCCCCAGCTCTGATTCCCTGCCTCTGATTCCCCGCGTTCTATTCCCTGCCTCTGATTCCCCGCCTGTGATTCCCCATCTCTGATTCACCACCTCTGATTCCCCACCTCTGATTCCCCATATCTAATTCCCCGCCTCTGTTTGCCCGCCTCTGATTCCCCGCCTCTGTTTCCCCATATCTGATTCCCCGCCTCTGAATCCCCAACTCTGATTCCCTGCCTCTGATTCACCATCTCTGATTCCCCGCCTTTGATTCCCCCCGTCTGATTCCCAGCCTCTGAATCCCCGTGTCTGATTTGCTGCCTCAGATTCCCCACCTCTGATTCCCCATCTCTGATTCACCGCCTCTGATTCCCCACCTCTGATTCCCCATTTCTTATTCCGCACATCCGATTCCCTGCCTCTGATTCCCCGACTCTGTTTCCCCACCTCTGATTCCCCAGCTCTGATTCCCCGCCTCTGATTCCCCACGTCTGATTCCCTGCCTCTGATTCCCCGCCTCTGATTCCCCAGCTCTGATTCCCCGCCTCTGATTCCCCGCGTCTGATTCCCTGCCTCTGATTCCCCGCCTCTGATTCCCCATCTCTGATTCCCCACCTCTGATTCCCCGTGTCTGATTCCCTGCCTCTGATTCCCCGCCTCTGATTCCCCGCCTCTGATTCCCTGCCACTGATTCCCCGTCCCTGATTCCCCACCTCTGATTCCCCATATCTTATTCCCCGCCTCTGTTTCCCCCCCTCTGATTCCCAGCCTCTGATTCCCCATATCTGATTCCCTGCCTCTGATTCCCCATATCTGATTCCCCGCCTCTATTTCCGCATATCTGCTTCGCCGCCTCTGATTCCCCAACTCTGAATCCCCGCCTCTGATTCCCCAGCTCTGATTTCCCGCCTCTGATTCCCGGCATCCGATTCCCTGCCTCTGATTCCCCGCCTCTGATTCCCCATCTCTGATTCCCCGCCTCTGATTCCCCGTGTCTGATTCCCTGCCTCTGATTCCCCGACTCTGATTCCCCGCGTCTGATTCCCTGCCACTGATTCCCTGCCCCTGATTCCCCACCTCTGATACCCCATATCTGATTCCCCGCCTCTGTTTTCCTGCCTCTGATTCCCTGCCTCTGATTCCCCATATCTGATTCCCCGCCTCTGATTCCCCAACTCTGATTCCCCGCCTCTGATTCCCCAGCTCTGAATCCCCGCCTCTGATTCCCCTCGTCTGATTCCCTGCCTCTGATTCCCCGCCTCTGATTCCCCATCTGTGATTCACAACCTCTGATGCCCCACCTCTGATTCCCCATATCTGATTCCCCGCCTCTGTTTCCCCGCCTCTGATTCCCCGCCTCTGATTCCCCATATCTGATTCCCCGCCTCTGATTGCCCACCTCTGATTCCCCGCGTCTGATTCCCTGCCTCTGATTCACCGCCTGTGATTCCCCATCTCTGGTTCACCACCTCTGATTCCCGGCCTCTGATTCCCCATCTCTGATTCCGCACATCCGATTCCCTGCCTATGATTCCCCACCTCTGATTCCCCGCCTCTGATTCCCCATATCTGATTCCCTGCCTCTGTTTCCTCGCCTCTGATTCCCCATATGTGATTCCCCACCTCTGTTTCCACGCCTCTGATTCCCCGCCTCTGTTTCCCCTTCTCTGATTCACCGCCTTTGATTCGCCACCTCTGATTCCCCATATCTGATTCCCCACCTCTGTTTCCCCGCCTCTGATTCTCCATATCTCATTCCCCGCCTCTGAATCCCCATCTCTGATTCCCGGACTCTGATTCCCCACCTCTGATTCCCGGCCTCTTATTCCAAGCATCTGATTCCCGGCCTCTGATTCCCGGCCTCTAATTGCCCGCTTCTGATTCTGATTCCCTGCCTCTGATTCCCCATCTCTGATTCCGCACATCTGATTCCCTGCCTCTGATTCCCCACCTCTGATTCCCCATATCTGATTCCCCGCCTCTGTTTCCCCGCCTCTGATTCCCCGCCTCTGTTTCCCCATATCTAATTCCCCACCTCTGATGCCCCAACTCTGATTCCCCGCCTCTGATTCCCCAGCTCTGATTCCCCACCTTTGATTCCCCGCATCCGATTCCCCATGTCTGATTCCCTGACTCTGTTTCCCCGCCTATGATTCCCCGCCTCTGTTTCCCCATATCTGATTCCCCGCCTCTGATTCCCCAGCTCTGATTCCCTGCCTCTGATTCCCCGCGTTCTATTCCCTGCCTCTGATTCCCCGCCTGTGATTCCCCATCTCTGATTCACCACCTCAGATTCCCCACCTCTGATTCCCCATATCTAATTCCCCGCCTCTGTTTGCCCGCCTCTGATTCCCCGCCTCTGTTTCCCCATATCTGATTCCCCGCCTCTGAATCCCCAACTCTGATTCCCTGCCTCTGATTCACCAGCTCTGATTCCCCGCCTTTGATTCCCCCCGTCTGATTCCCAGCCTCTGAATCCCCGTGTCTGATTTCCTGCCTCTGATTCCCCGCCTCTGATTCCCCATCTCTGATTCACCGCCTCTGATTCCCCACCTCTGATTCCCCATCTCTGATTCCGCACATCCGATTCCCTGCCTCTGATTCCCCGACTCTGATTCCCCACCTCTGATTCCCCAGCTCTGATTCCCCGCCTCTGATTCCCCGCGTCTGAGTCCCTGCCTCTGATTCCCCGCCTCTGATTCCCCATCTCTGATTCCCCACCTCTGATTCCCCGTGTCTGATTCCCTGCCTCTGAATCCCCGCCTCTGATTCCCCGCCTCTGATTCCCTGCCACTGATTCCCCACCACTGATTCCCCACCTCTGATTCCCCATATCTTATTCCCCGCCTCTGTTTCCCCCGCTCTGATTCCCAGCCTCTGATTCCCCATATATGATTCCCCGCCTCTGATTCCCCATATCTGATTCCCCGCCTCATTTTCCCCATATCTGCTTCGCCGCCTCTGATTCCCCAACTCTGATTCCCCGCCTCTGATTCCCCAGCTCTGATTTCCCGCCTCTGATTTCCGGCATCCGATTCCCTGCCTCTGATTCCCCGCCTCTGATTCCCCATCTCTGATTCCCCGCCTATGATTCCCCGCCTCTGTTTCCCCGCCTCTGATTCCCCACCTCTGTTTCCCATATCTGATTCCCCACCTCTGATTCCCCAACTTTGATTCCCCTCCTCTAATTCGCCAGCTATGATTCCCCGCCTCTGATTCCCTGCGTCTGATTCCCTGCCTCTGATTCCCGTTCTCTGATTCACCACCTCTGAATCTCCACCTCTGATTCCCCATCTCTGATTCCGCACATCCGATTCCCTGCCTCTGATTCCCCGCCTCTGATTCCCTGCCTCTGATTCCCTGCCTCTGATTCGCAACCTCTAATTCCCCACCTCTGATTCCCCATATCTGATTCCCCGCCTCTGTTTCCCTGCCTCTGATTCCCGGCCTCTGATTCCCCAGCTCTGATTCCCCGCCTTTTATTCCCGGCCTCTGATTCCCTGCCACTGATTCCCCGCCCCTGATTCCCCACCTCTGATTCCCCATATCTGATTCCCCGCCTCTGTTTCCCCAGCTCTGATTCCCCACCTCTGATTCCCCATATCTGATTCCCCGCCTCTGTTTCCCCAGCTCTGATTCCCTGCCTCTGATTCCCTGCCCTGATTCCCCATCTCTGTTTCACCGCCTTTGATTCGCCACCTCTGATTCCCCATATCTGATTCCCCGCCTCTGTTTCCCCGCCTCTGATTCCCTGCCTCTGATTCCCAACCTCTGATTCCACACCTCTCATTCCCCATATCTGATTCCCCGCCTCTATTTCCCCATATCTGATTCCCCGCATCTGATTCCCCAACTCTGATTCCCCGCCTCTGATTCCCCAGCTCTGATTCCCCGCCTCTGATTCCCGGCGTCCGATTCCCTGCCTCTGATTCCCCGCATCTGATTCCCCATCTCTGATTCCCCGCCTCTGATTCCCCGTGTCTGATTCCCTGCCTCTGATTCCCCGCCTCTGATTCCCCGCCTCTGATTCCCTGCCACTGATTCCCTGCCCCTGATTCCCCACTTATGATTCCCCATATCTGATTCCCCGCCTCTGTTTCCCCGCCTCTGATTCCCCGCCTCTGATTCCCCATATCTGATTCCCTGCCTCTGATTCCCCAACTCTGATTCCCCGCCTCTGATTCCCCAGCTCTGATTTACAACCTCTGATTCCCCACCTCTGATTCCCCATATCTGATTCCCCGCCTCTGTTTCCCCGCCTCTGATTCCCCGCCTCTGATTCCCCATATCTGATTCCCCGGCTCTGATTGCCCACCTCTGACTCCCCGCCTCTGATTCGCCAGCTCTGATTCCCCGCCTCTGATTCCCCGCATCTGATTCCCTGCCTCTGATTCCCCGCCTCTGATTCCCCATCTCTGATTCACCGCCTTTGATTCGCCACCTCTGATTCCCCATATCTGATTCCCCACCTCTGTTTCCCCGCCTCTGATTCCCCGCCTCTGATTCTCCATATCTCATTCCCCGCCTATGAATCCCCATCTCTGATTCCCGGACTCTGATTCCCACGTCTGATTCCCGGCCTCTTATTCCCAGCATTTGATTCCCGGCCTCTGATTCCCGGCCTCTGATTCCCCGCTTCTGATTCTGATTCTCTGCCTCTGATTCCCCATCTCTGATTCCGCACATCTGATTCCCTGCCTCTGATTCCCCACCTCTGATTCCCCATATCTGATTCCCCGCCTCTGTTTCCCCGCCTCTGATTCCCCACCTCTGTTTCCCCATATCTAATTCCCCACCTCTGATGCCCCAACTCTGATTCCCCGCCTCTGATTCCCCAGCTCTGATTCCCCACCTCTGATTCCCTGCATCCGATTCCCCATGTCTGATTCCCCGCCTCTGTTTCCCCACCTCTGATTCCCCGCCTCTGTTTCCCCATATCTGATTCCCCGCCTCTGATTCCCCAGCTCTGATTCCCTGCCTCTGATTCCCCGCGTTCCATTCCCTGCCTCTGATTCCCCGCCTGTGATTCCCCATCTCTGATTCACCACCTCTGATTCCCCACCTCTGATTCCCCATATCTAATTCCCCGCCTCTGTTTGCCCGCCTCTGATTCCCCGCCACTGTTTCCCCATATCTGATTCCCCGCCTCTGAATCCCCAACTCTGATTCCCTGCCTCTGATTCACCAGCTCTGATTCCCCGCCTTTGATTCCCCCCGTCTGATTCCCAGCCTCTGAATCCCCGTGTCTGATTTCCTGCCTCTGATTCCCCGCCTCTGATTCCCCATCTCTGATTCACCGCCTCTGATTCCCCACCTCTGATTCCCCATTTCTGATTCCGCACATCCGATTCCCTGCCTCTGATTCCCCGACTCTGATTCCCCACCTCTGATTCCCCAGCTCTTATTCCCCGCCTCTGATTCCCCGCGTCTGATTCCCTGCCTCTGATTCCCCGCCTCTGATTCCCCATCTCTGATTCCCCACCTCTGATTCCCCGTGTCTGATTCCCTGCCTCTGATTCCCCGCCTCTGATTCCCCGCCTCTGATTCCCTGCCACTGATTCCCCGCCCCTGATTCCCCACCTCTGATTCCCCATATCTTATTCCCCGCCTCTGTTTCCCCCCCCTCTGATTCCCAGCCTCTGATTCCCCATATCTGATTCCCTGCCTCTGATTCCCCATATCTGATTCCCCGCCTCTATTTCCCCATATCTGCTTCGCCGCCTCTGATTCCCCAACTCTGATTCCCCGCCTCTGATTCCCCAGCTCTGATTTCCCGCCTCTGATTCCCGGCATCCGATTCCCTGCCTCTGATTCCCCGCCTCTGATTCCCCATCTCTGATTCCCCGCCTCTGATTCCCCGTGTCTGATTCCCTGCCTCTGATTCCCCGCCTCTGATTCCCCGCGTCTGATTCCCTGCCACTGATTCCCTGCCCCTGATTCCCCACCTCTGATTCCCCATATCTGATTCCCCGCCTCTGTTTTCCCGCCTCTGATTCCCTGCCTCTGATTCCCCATATCTGATTCCCCGCCTCTGATTCCCCAACTCTGATTCCCCGCCTCTGATTCCCCAGCTCTGAATCCCTGGCTCTGATTCCCCGCGTCTGATTCCCTGCCTCTTATTCCCCGCCTCTGATTCCCCATCTGTGATTCACAACCTCTGATGCCCCACCTCTGATTCCCCATATCTGATTCCCCGCCTCTGTTTCCCCGCCTCTGATTCCCCGCCTCTGATTCCCCATATCTGATTCCCCGCCTCTGATTGTGCACCTCTGATTCACCGCCTCTGATTCCCCATCTCTGATTCACCACCTCTGATTCCCGGCCTCTGATTCCCATCTCTGATTCCGCACATCCGATTCCCTGCCTATGATTCCCCACCTCTGATTCCCCGCCTCTGATTCCCCATATCGGATTCCCTGCCTCTGTTTCCCCGCCTCTGATTCCCCATATGTGATTCCCCACCTCTGTTTACCCACCTCTGATTCCCCGCCTCTGTTTCCCCATCTCTGATTCACAACCTTTGATTCCCCATCTCTGATTCCGCACATCTGATGCCCTGCCTCTGATTCCCCACCTCTGATTCCCCATATCTGATTCCCCGCCTCTGTTTCCCTGCCTCTGATTCCCCGCCTCTGTTTCCCCATATCTAATTCCCCAGCTCTGATGCCCCAACTCTGATTCCCCGCCTCTGATTCCCCAGCTCTGATTCCCCACCTCTGATTCCCCGCATCCGATTCCCCATGTCTGATTCCCCGCCTCTGTTTCCCCGCCTCTGATTCCCCGCCTCTGTTTCCCCATATCTGATTCCCCGCCTCTGATTCCCCAGCTCTGATACCCTGCCTCTGATTCCCCGCGTTCTATTCCCTGCCTCTGATTCCCCGCCTGTGATTCCCCATCTCTGATTCACCACCTCTGATTCCCCACCTCTGATTCCCCATATCTAATTCCCCGCCTCTGTTTGCCCGCCTCTGATTCCCCGCCTCTGAATCACCGCGTCTGATTCCCTGCCACTGATTCCCTGCGCCTGATTCCCCACCTCTGATTCCCCATATCTGATTCCCCGCCTCCGTTTTCCCGCCTCTGATTCCCTGCCTCTGATTCCCCATATCTGATTCCCCGCCTCTGATTCCCCAACTCTGATTCCCCGCCTCTGATTCCCCAGCTCTGAATCCCCGCCTCTGATTCCCCGCGTCTGATTCCCTGCCTCTGATTCCCCACCTCTGATTCCCCATCTGTGATTCACAACCTCTGATGCCCCACCTCTGATTCCCCATATCTGATTCCCCGCCTCTGTTTCCCCGCCTCTCATTCCCCGCCTCTGATTCCCCATATCTGATTCCCCGCCTCTGATTGCCCACCTCTGATTCCCCGCGTCTTATTCCCTGCCTCTGATTCACCGCCTCTGATTCCCCATCTCTGATTCACCACCTCTGATTCCCGGCCTCTGATTCCCCATCTCTGATTCCGCACATCCGATTCCCTGCCTCTGTTTCCCCGCCTCTGATTCCCCATATGTGATTCCCCACTTCTGTTTCCCCGCCTCTGATTCCCCGCCTCTGTTTCCCCATCTCTGATTCACCGCCTGTGATTCGCCACCTCTGATTCCCCATATCTGATTCCCCACCTCTGTTTCCCCGCCTCTGATTCCCCGCCTCTGATTCTCCATATCTCATTCCCCGCCTCTGAATCCCCATCTCTGATTCCCGGACTCTGATTCCCCACCTCTGATTCCCGGCCTCTTATTCCCAGCATCTGATTCCCGGCCTCTGATTCCCGGCCTCTAATTCCCCGCTTCTGATTCTGATTCCCTGCCTCTGATTCCCCATCTCTGATTCCGCACATCTGATACCCTGCCTCTGATTCCCCACCTCTGATTCCCCATATCTGATTCCCCGCCTCTGTTTCCCCGTTCTGATTCCCCGCCTCTGTTTCCCCATATCTAATTCCCCACTTCTGATGCCCCAACTCTGATTCCCCGCCTCTGATTCCCCAGCTCTGATTCCCCACCTTTGATTCCCCGCATCCGATTCCCCATGTCTGATTCCCCGCCTCTGTTTTCCCGCCTCTGATTCCCCGCCTCTGTTTCCCCATATCTGATTCCCCGCCTCTGATTCCCCAGCTCTGATTCCCTGCCTCTGATTCCCCGCGTTCTATTCCCTGCCTCTGATTCCCCGCCTGTGATTCCCCATCTCTGATTCACCACCTCTGATTCCCCACCTCTGATTCCCCATATCTAATTCACCGCCTCTGTTTGCCCGCCTCTGATTCTCCGCCTCTGTTTCCCCATATCTGATTCCCCGCCTCTGAATCCCCAACTCTGATTCCCTGCCTCTGATTCACCAGCTCTGATTCCCCGCCTTTGATTCCCCCCGTCTGATTCCCAGCCTCTGAATCCCCGTGTCTGATTTCCTGCCTCTGATTCCCCGCCTCTGATTCCCCGCGTCTGATTCCCTGCCACTGATTCCCTGCCCCTGATTCCCCACCTCTGATTCCCCATATCTGATTCCCCGCCTCTGTTTTCCCGCCTCTGATTCCCTGCCTCTGATTCCCCATATCTGATTCCCCGCCTCTGATTCCCCAACTCTGATTCCCCGCCTCTGATTCCCCAGCTCTGAATCCCTGGCTCTGATTCCCCGCGTCTGATTCCCTGCCTCTTATTCCCCGCCTCTGATTCCCCATCTGTGATTCACAACCTCTGATGCCCCACCTCTGATTCCCCATATCTGATTCCCCGCCTCTGTTTCCCCGCCTCTGATTCCCCGCCTCTGATTCCCCATATCTGATTCCCCGCCTCTGATTGTGCACCTCTGATTCACCGCCTCTGATTCCCCATCTCTGATTCACCACCTCTGATTCCCGGCCTCTGATTCCCATCTCTGATTCCGCACAACCGATTCCCTGCCTATGATTCCCCACCTCTGATTCCCCGCCTCTGATTCCCCATATCGGATTCCCTGCCTCTGTTTCCCCGCCTCTGATTCCCCATATGTGATTCCCCACCCCTGTTTACCCGCCTTTGATTCCCCGCCTCTGTTTCCCCATCTCTGATTCACCGCCTTTGATTCCCCATCTCTGATTCCGCACATCTGATTCCCTGCCTCTGATTCCCCACCTCTGATTCCCCATATCTGATTCCCCGCCTCTGTTTCCCCGCCTCTAATTCCCCGCCTCTGTTTCCCCATATCTAATTCCCCAGCTCTGATGCCCCAACTCTGATACCCCGCCTCTGATTCCCCAGCTCTGATTCCCCATCTCTGTTTCCCCGCATCCGATTCCCCATGTCTGATTCCCCGCCTCTGTTTCCCCGCCTCTGATTCCCCGCCTCTGTTTCCCCATATCTGATTCCCCGCCTCTGATTCCCCAGCTCTGATTCCCTGCCTCTGATTCCCCGCGTTCTATTCCCTGCCTCTGATTCCCCGCCTGTGATTCCCCATCTCTGATTCACCACCTCTGATTCCCCACCTCTGATTCCCCATATCTAATTCCCCGCCTCTGTTTGCCCGCCTCTGATTCCCCGCCTCTGAATCCCCGCGTCTGATTCCCTGCCACTGATTCCCTGCGCCTGATTCCCCACCTCTGATTCCCCATATCTGATTCCCCGCCTCCGTTTTCCCGCCTCTGATTCCCTGCCTCTGATTCCCCATATCTGATTCCCCGCCTCTGATTCCCAAACTCTGATTCCCCGCCTCTGATTCCCCAGCTCTGAATCCCCGCCTCTGATTCCCCGCGTCTGATTCCCCATCTGTGATTCACAACCTCTGATGCCCCACCTCTGATTCCCCATATCTGATTCCCCGCCTCTGTTTCCCCGCCTCTGATTCCCCGCCTCTGATTCCCCATATCTGATTCCCCGCCTCTGATTGCCCACCTCTGATTCCCCGCGTCTGATTCCCTGCCTCTGATTCACCGCCTCTGATTTCCCATCTCTGATTCACCACCTCTGATTCCCGGCCTCTGATTCCCCATCTCTGATTCCGCACATCCGATTCCCTGCCTATGGTTCCCCACCTCTGATTCCCCGCCTCTGATTCCCCATATCTGATTCCCTGCCTCTGTTTCCCCGCCTCTGATTCCCCATATGTGATTCCCCACCTCTGTTTCCCCGCCTCTGATTCCCCGCCTCTGTTTCCCCATCTCTGATTCACCGCATGTGATTCGCCACCTCTGATTCCCCATATCTGATTCCCCACCTCTGTTTCCCCGCCTCTGATTCCCTGCCTCTGATTCTCCATATCTCATTCCCCGCCTCTGAATCCCCATCTCTGATTCCCGGACTCTGATTCCCCACCTCTGATTCCCGGCCTCTTATTCCCAGCATCTGATTCCCGGCCTCTGATTCCCGGCCTCTAATTCCCCGCTTCTGATTCTGATTCCCTGCCTCTGATTCCCCATCTCTGATTCCGCACATCTGATTCCCTGCCTCTGATTCCCCACCTCTGATTCCCCATATCTGATTCCCCGCCTCTGTTTCCCCGTTCTGATTCCCCGCCTCTGTTTCCCCATATCTAATTCCCCACCTCTGATGCCCCAACTCTGATTCCCCGCCTCTGATTCCCCAGCTCTGATTCCCCACCTCTGATTCCCCGCATCCGATTCCCCATGTCTGATTCCCCGCCTCTGTTTCGCCGCCTCTGATTCCCCGCCTCTGTTTCCCCATATCTGATTCCCCAACTCTGATTCCCCGCCTCTGATTCCCCAGCTCTGATTCCCCACCTCTGATTCCCCGCATCCGATTCCCCATGTCTGATTCCCCGCCTCTGTTTTCCCGCCTCTGATTCCCCGCCTCTGTTTCCCCATATCTGATTCCCCGCCTCTGATTCCCCAGCTCTGATTCCCTGCCTCTGATTCCCCGCGTTCTATTCCCTGCCTCTGATTCCCCGCCTGTGATTCCCCATCTCTGATTCACCACCTCTGATTCCCCACCTCTGATTCCCCATATCTAATTCACCGCCTCTGTTTGCCCGCCTCTGATTCTCCGCCTCTGTTTCCCCATATCTGATTCCCCGCCTCTGAATCCCCAACTCTGATTCCCTGCCTCTGATTCACCAGCTCTGATTCCCCGCCTTTGATTCCCCCCGTCTGATTCCCAGCCTCTGAATCCCCGTGTCTGATTTCCTGCCTCTGATTCCCCTCCTCTGATTCCCCGCGTCTAATTCCCTGCCACTGATTCCCTGCCCCTGCTTCCCCACCTCTGATTCCCCATATCTGATTCCCCGCCTCTGTTTTCCCGCCTCTGATTCCCTGCCTCTGATTCCCCATATCTGATTCCCCGCCTCTGATTCCCCAACTCTGATTCCCAGCCTCTGATTCCCCAGCTCTGAATCCCTGGCTCTGATTCCCCGCGTCTGATTCCCTGCCTCTTATTCCCCGCCTCTGATTCCCCATCTGTGATTCACAACCTCTGATGCCCCACCTCTGATTCCCCATATCTGATTCCCCGCCTCTGTTTCCCCGCCTCTGATTCCCCGCCTCTGATTCCCCATATCTGATTCCCCGCCTCTGATTGTGCACCTCTGATTCACCGCCTCTGATTCCCCATCTCTGATTCACCACCTCTGATTCCCGGCCTCTGATTCCCATCTCTGATTCCGCACATCCGATTCCCTGCCTATGATTCCCCACCTCTGATTCCCCGCCTCTGATTCCCCATATCGGATTCCCTGCCTCTGTTTCCCCGCCTCTGATTCCCCATATGTGATTCCCCACCTCTGTTTACCCGCCTCTGATTCCCCGCCTCTGTTTCCCCATCTCTGATTCACCGCCTTTGATTCCCCATCTCTGATTCCGCACATCTGATTCCCTGCCTCTGATTCCCCACCTCTGATTCCCCATATCTGATTCCCCGCCTCTGTTTCCCCGCCTCTGATTCCCCGCCTCTGTTTCCCCATATCTAATTCCCCAGCTCTGATGCCCCAACTCTGATTCCCCGCCTCTGATTCCCCAGCTCTGATTCCCCATCTCTGATTCCCCGCATCCGATTCCCCATGTCTGATTCCCCGCCTCTGTTTCCCCGCCTCTGATTCCCCGCCTCTGTTTCCCCATATCTGATTCCCCGCCTCTGATTCCCCAGCTCTGATTCCCTGCCTCTGATTCCCCGCATTCTATTCCCTGCCTCTGATTCCCCGCCTGTGATTCCCCATCTCTGATTCACCACCTCTGATTCCCCACCTCTGATTCCCCATATCTAATTCCCCGCCTCTGTTTGCCCGCCTCTGATTCCCCGCCTCTGAATCCCCGCGTCTGATTCCCTGCCACTGATTCCCTGCGCCTGATTCCCCACCTCTGATTCCCCATATCTGATTCCCCGCCTCCGTTTTCCCGCCTCTGATTCCCTGCCTCTGATTCCCCATATCTGATTTCCCGCCTCTGATTCCCAAACTCTGATTCCCCGCCTCTGATTCCCCAGCTCTGAATCCCCGCCTCTGATTCCCCGCGTCTGATTCCCTGCCTCTGATTCCCCGCCTCTGATTCCCCATCTGTGATTCACAACCTCTGATGCCCCACCTCTGATTCCCCATATCTGATTCCCCGCCTCTGTTTCCCCGCCTCTGATTCCCCGCCTCTGATTCCCCATATCTGATTCCCCGCCTCTGATTGCCCACCTCTGATTCCCCGCGTCTGATTCCCTGCCTCTGATTCACCGCCTCTGATTCCCCATCTCTGATTCACCACCTCTGATTCCCGGCCTCTGATTCCCCATCTCTGATTCCGCACATCCGATTCCCTGCCTATGGTTCCCCACCTCTGATTCGCCGCCTCTGATTCCCCATATCTGATTCCCTGCCTCTGTTTCCCCGCCTCTGATTCCCCATATGTGATTCCCCACCTCTGTTTCCCCGCCTCTGATTCCCCGCCTCTGTTTCCCCATCTCTGATTCACCGCATGTGATTCGCCACCTCTGATTCCCCATATCTGATTCCCCACCTCTGTTTCCCCGCCTCTGATTCCCCGCCTCTGATTCTCCATATCTCATTCCCCGCCTCTGAATCCCCATCTCTGATTCCCGGACTCTGATTCCCCACCTCTGATTCCCGGCCTCTTATTCGCAGCATCTGATTCCCGGCCTCTGATTCCCGGCCTCTAATTCCCCGCTTCTGATTCTGATTCCCTGCCTCTGATTCCCCATCTCTGATTCCGCACATCTGATTCCCTGCCTCTGATTCCCCACCTCTGATTCCCCATATCTGATTCCCCGCCTCTGTTTCCCCGTTCTGATTCCCCGCCTCTGTTTCCCCATATCTAATTCCCCACCTCTGATGCCCCAACTCTGATTCCCCGCCTCTGATTCCCCAGCTCTGATTCCCCACCTCTGAATCCCCGCATCCGATTCCCCATGTCTGATTCCCCGCCTCTGTTTCCCCGCCTCTGATTCCCCGCCTCTGTTTCCCCATATCTGATTCCCCGCCTCTGATTCCCCAGCTCTGATTCCCTGCCTCTGATTCCCCGCGTTCTATTCCCTGCCTCTGATTCCCCGCCTGTGATTCCCCATCTCTGATTCACCACCTCTGATTCCCCACCTCTGATTCCCCATATCTAATTCCCCGCCTCTGTTTGCCCGCCTCTGATTCCCCGCCTCTGTTTCCCCATATCTGATTCCCCGCCTCTGAATCCCCAACTCTGATTCCCTGCCTCTGATTCACCAGCTCTGATTCCCCGCCTTTGATTCCCCCCGTCTGATTCCCAGCCTCTGAATCCCCGTGTCTGATTTCCTGCCTCTGATTCCCCTCCTCTGATTCCCCATCTCTGATTCACCGCCTCTGATTCCCCACCTCTGATTCCCCATCTCTGATTCCGCACATCCGATTCCCTGCCTCTGATTTCCCGACTCTTATTCCCCACCTCTGATTCCCCAGCTCTGATTCCCCGACTCTGATTCCCCACGTCTGATTCCCTGCCTCTGATTCCCCGCCTCTGATTCCCCATCTCTGATTCCCCACCTCTGATTCCCCGTGTCTGATTCCCTGCCTCTGAATCCCCGCCTCTGATTCCCCGCCTCTGATTCCCTGCCACTGATTACCCGCCCCTGATTCCCCACCTCTGATTCCCCATATCTTATTCCCCGCCTCTGTTTCCCCCCTCTGATTCCCAGCCTCTGATTCCCCATATCTGATTCCCCGCCTCTGATTCCCCATATCTGATTCCCCGCCTCTATTTCCCCATATCTGCTTCGCCGCATCTGATTCCCCAACTCTGATTCCCCGCCTCTGATTCCCCAGCTCTGATTTCACGCCTCTGATTTCCGGCATCCGATTCCCTGCCTCTGATTCCCCGCCTCTGATTCCCCATCTCTGATTCCCCGCCTCTGATTCCCCGTGTCTGATTCCCTGCCTCTGATTCCCCGCCTCTGATTCCCCGCGTCTGATTCCCTGCCACTGATTCCCTGCCCCTGATTCCCCACCTCTGATTCCCCGCCTCTGATTCCCCGCCTCTGTTTCCCCGCCTCTGATTCCCCGCCTCTGATTCCCCTTCTCTGATTCACCACCTCTGAATCCCCACCTCTGATTCCCCATCTATGATTCCGCACGTCCGATTCCCTGCCTCTGATTCCCCGCCTCTGATTCCCCGCCTCTGATTCGCAACCTCTAATTCCCCACCTCTGATTCCCCATATCTTATTCCCCGCCTCTGTTTCCCTGCCTCTGAATCCCGGCCTCTGTTTCCCAATATCTGATTCCCCTCCTCTGATTCCCCAACTCTGATTCCCCACCTCTGATTCCCCAGCTCTGATTCCCAGCCTCTGATTCCCCATATCTGATTCCCCGCCTCTGATTCCCCATATCTGATTCCCCGCCTCTATTTCCCCATATCTGCTTCGCCGCATCTGATTCCCCAACTCTGATTCCCCGCCTCTGATTCCCCAGCTCTGATATCACGCCTCTGATTTCCGGCATCCGATTCCCTGCCTCTGATTCCCCGCCTCTGATTCCCCATCTCTGATTCCCCGCCTCTGATTCCCCGTGTCTGATTCCCTGCCTCTGATTCCCCGCCTCTGATTCCCGGCGTCTGATTCCCTGCCACTGATTCCCTGCCCCTGATTCCCCACCTCTGATTCCCCGCCTCTGATTCCCCGCCTCTGTTTCCCCGCCTCTGATTCCCCGCCTCTGATTCCCCTTCTCTGATTCACCACCTCTGAATCCCCACCTCTGATTCCCCATCTCTGATTCCGCACGTCCGATTCCCTGCCTCTGATTCCCCGCCTCTGATTCCCCGCCTCTGATTCGCAACCTCTAATTCCCCACCTCTGATTCCCCATATCTGATTCCCCGCCTCTGTTTCCCTGCCTCTGAATCCCGGCCTCTGTTTCCCAATATCTGATTCCCCTCCTCTGATTCCCCAACTCTGATTCCCCACCTCTGATTCCCCAGCTCTGATTCCCTGCCACTGATTCCCCGCCCATGATTCCCCACCTCTGATTCCCCATATCTGATTCCCCGCCTCTGTTTCCCCAGCTCTGATTCCCTGCCTCTGATTCCCTGCCCTGATTCCCCATCTCTGTTTCACCGCCTTTGTTTCTCCACCTCTGATTCCCCATATCTGATTCCCCGCCTCTGTTTCCCCGCCTCTGATTCCCTGCCTCTGATTCCCAACCTCTGATTCCACACCTCTGATTCCCAATATCTGATTCCCCGCCTCTATTTCCCCATATCTGATTCCCCGCCTCTGATTCCCCAACTCTGATTC
Source organism: Narcine bancroftii (assembly GCF_036971445.1). NCBI lineage: Eukaryota > Metazoa > Chordata > Chondrichthyes > Torpediniformes > Narcinidae > Narcine > Narcine bancroftii. The sequence goes on along the minus strand of NW_027211891.1, from coordinate 167,501 downwards.
CCCGCCTCTGATTCCCCAGCTCCGATTCCCCGCCTCTGATTCCCGGCGTCCGATTCCCTGCCTCTGATTCCCCGCCTCTGATTCCCCATCTCTGATTCCCCGCCTCTGATTCCCCGTGTCTGATTCCCTGCCTCTGAATCCCAGCCTCTGATTCCCCACCTCTGATTCCCTGCCACTGATTCCCTGCCCCTGATTCCCCACCTCTGATTCCCCGCCTCTGTTTCCCCGCCTCTGATTCCCCGCCTCTGATTCCCCATATCTGATTCCCTGCCTCTGATTCCCCAACTCTGATTCCCCGCTTCTGATTCCCCAGCTCTGAATCCCCGCCTCTGATTCCCCGCGTCTGATTCCCTGCCTCTCATTCCCCGCCTTGATTCCCCATCTCTGATTCACAACCTCTGATTCCCCACCTCTGATTCCCCATATCTGAATCCCCGCCTCTGTTTCCCCGCCTCTGATTCCCCGCCTCTGATTCCCCATATCTGATTGCCCGGCTCTGATTGCCCACCTCTGATTCCCCGCCTCTGATTCGCCAGCTCTGATTCCCCGCCTCTGAATCCCCGCATCTGATTCCCTGCCTCTGATTCCCCGCCTCTGATTCCCCATCTCTGATTCACCGCCTTTGATTCGCCACCTCTGATTCCCCATATCTGATTCCCCACCTCTGTTTCCCCGCCTCTGATTCCCCGCCTCTGATTCTCTATATCTCATTTCCCGCCTCTGAATCCCCATCTCTGATTCCCGGACTCTGATTCCCCACCTCTGATTCCGGGCCTCTTATTCCCAGCATCTGATTCCCGGCCTCTGATTCCCGGCCTCTGATTCCCCGCTTCTGATTCTGATACCCTGCCTCTGATTCCCCATCTCTGATTCCGCACATCTGATTCCCTGCCTCTGATTCCCCACCTCTGATTCCCCATATCTGATTCCACGCCTCTGTTTCCCCGCCTCTCATTTCCCGCCTCTGTTTCCCCATATCTAATTCCCCACCTCTGTTTCCCCATATCTGATTCCCCGCCTCTGATTCCCCAGCTCTGATTCCCTGCCTCTGATTCCCCGCGTTCTATTCCCTGCCTCTGATTCCCCGCCTGTGATTCCCCATCTCTGATTCACCACCTCTGATTCCCCACCTCTGATTCCCCATATCTAATTCCCCGCCTCTGTTTGCCCGCCTCTGATTCCCCGCCTCTGTTTCCCCATATCTGATTCCCTGCCTCTGAATCCCCAACTCTGATTCCCTGCCTCTGATTCACCAGCTCTGATTCCCCGCCTTTGATTCCCCCCGTCTGATTCCCAGCCTCTGAATCCCCGTGTCTGATTTCCTGCCTCTGATTCCCCGCCTCTGATTCCCCATCTCTGATTCACCGCCTCTGATTCCCCACCTCTGATTCCCCATTTCTAATTCCGCACATCCAATTCCCTGCCTCTGATTCCCTGACTCTGATTCCCCACCTCTGATTCCCCAGCTCTGATTCCCCGCCTCTGATTCCCCGCGTCTGATACCCTGCCTCTGATTCCCCGCCTCTGATTCCCCAGCTCTGATTCCCCGCCTCTGATTCCCCGCGTCTGATTCCCTGCCTCTGATTCCCCGCCTCTGATTCCCCATCTCTGATTCCCCACCTCTGATTCCCCGTGTCTGATTCCCTGCCTCTGATTCCCCGCCTCTGATTCCCCGCCTCTGATTCCCAGCCTCTGATTCCCCATATCTGATTCCCTGCCTCTGATTCCCCATATCTGATTCCCCGCCTCTATTTCCCCATATCTGCTTCGCCGCCTCTGATTCCCCAACTCTGATTCCCCGCCTCTGATTCCCCAGCTCTGATTTCCAGCCTCTGATTCCCGGCATCTGATTCCCTGCCTCTGATTCCCCGCCTCTGATTCCCCATCTCTGATTCCCCGCCTCTGATTCCCCGTATCTGATTCCCTGCCTCTGATTCCCCGCCTCTGATTCCCCGCGTCTGATTCCCTGCCACTGATTCCCCACCTCTGATTCCCCATATCTGATTCCCCGCCTCTGTTTTCCCGCCTCTGATTCCCTGCCTCTGATTCCCCATATCTGATTCCCCGCCTCTGATTCCCCAACTCTGATTCCCCACCTCTGATTCCCCAGCTCTGAATCCCTGCCTCTGATTCCCCGCGTCTGATTCCCCGCCTCTGATTCCCCATCTGTGATTCACAACCTCTGATGCCCCACCTCTGATTCCCCATATCTGATTCCCCGCCTCTGTTTCCCCGCCTCTGATTCCCCGCCTCTGATTCCCCATATCTGATTCCCCGCCTCTGATTGCCCACCTCGTATTCCCCGCGTCTGAATCCCTGCCTCTGATTCACCGCCTCTGATTCCCCATCTCTGATTCACCACCTCTGATTCCCGGCCTCTGATTCCCCATCTTTGATTCCGCACATCCGATTCCCTGCCTATGATTCCCCACCTCTGATTCCCCGCCTCTGATTCCCCATATCTGATTCCCTGCCTCTGTTTCCCCGCCTCTGATTCCCCATATGTGATTCCCCACCTCTGTTTCCACGCCTCTGATTCCCCGCCTCTGTTTCCCCATCTCTGATTCACCGCCTTTGATTCGCCACCTCTGATTCCCCATATGTGATTCCCCACCTCTGTTTCCCCGCCTCTGATTCCCCGCCTCTGATTCTCCATATCTCATTCCCCGCCTCTGAATCCCCATCTCTGATTCCCGGACTCTGATTCCCCACATCTGATTCCCAGCCTCTTATTCCCAGCATCTGATTCCCGGCCTCTGATTCCCGGCCTCTAATTCCCCGCTTCTGATTCTGATTCCCTGCCTCTGATTCCCCATCTCTGATTCCGCACATCTGATTCCCTGCCTCTGATTCCCCACCTCTGATTCCCCATATCTGATTCCCCGCCTCTGTTTCGCCGCCTCTGATGCCCCGCCTCTGCTTCCCCATATCTAATTCCCCACCTCTGATGCCCCAACTCTGATTCCCCGCCTCTGATTCCCCAGCTCTGATTCCCCACCTCTGATTCCCCGCATCCGATTCCCCATGTCTGATTCACCGCCTCTGTTTCCCCGCCTCTGATTCCCCGCCTCTGTTTCCCCATATCTGATTCCCCGCCTCTGATTCCCCAGCTCTGATTCCCTGCCTCTGATTCCCCGCGTTCTATTCCCTGCCTCTGATTCCCCGCCTGTGATTCCCCATCTCTGATTCACCACCTCTGATTCCCCACCTCTGATTCCCCATATCTAATTCCCCGCCTCTGTTTGCCCGCCTCTCATTCCCCGCCTCTGAATCCCCGCATCTGATTCCCTGCCACTGATTCCCTGCGCCTGATTCCCCAACTCTGATTCCCCATATCTGATTCCCCGCCTCCGTTTTCCCGCCTCTGATTCCCTGCCTCTGATTCCCCATATCTGATTCCCCGCCTCTGATTCCCCAACTCTGATTCCCCGCCTCTGATTCCCCAGCTCTGAATCCCCGCCTCTGATTCCCCGCGTCTGATTCCCTGCCACTGATTCCCCGCCTCTGATTCCCCATCTGTGATTCACAACCTCTGATGCCCCACCTCTGATTCCCCATATCTGACTCCCCGCCTCTGTTTCCCCGCCTCTGATTCCCCGCCTCTGATTCCCCATATCTGATTCCCCGCCTCTGATTGCCCACCTCTGATTCCCCGCGTCTGATTCCCTGCCTCTGATTCACCGCCTCTGATTCCCCATCTCTGATTCACCACCTCTGATTCCCGGCCTCTGATTCCCCATCTCTGATTCCGCACATCCGATTCCCTGCCTATGGTTCCCCACCTCTGATTCCCCGCCTCTGATTCCCCATATCTGATTCCCTGCCTCTGTTTCCCCGCCTCTGATTCCCCATATGTGATTCCCCACCTCTGTTTCCCCGCCTCTGATTCCCCGCCTCTGTTTCCCCATCTCTGATTCACCGCCTGTGATTCGCCACCTCTGATTCCCCATATCTGATTCCCCACCTCTGTTTCCCCGCCTCTGATTCCCCGCCTCTGATTCTCCATATCTCATTCCCCGCCTCTGAATCCCCATCTCTGATTCCCGGACTCTGATTCCCCACCTCTGATTCCCGGCCTCTTATTCCCAGCATCTGATTCCCGGCCTCTGATTCCCAGCCTCTAATTCCCCGCTTCTGATTCTGATTCCCTGCCTCTGATTCCCCATCTCTGATTCCGCACATCTGATTCCCTGCCTCTGATTCCCCACCTCTGATTCCCCATATCTGATTCCCCGCCTCTGTTTCCCCGTTCTGATTCCCCGCCTCTGTTTCCCCGCCTCTGATTCCCCGCCTCTGATTCCCCATATCTGATTGCCCGGCTCTGATTGCCCACCTCTGATTCCCCGCCTCTGATTCGCCAGCTCTGATTCCCCGCCTCTGAATCCCCGCATCTGATTCCCTGCCTCTGATTCCCCGCCTCTGATTCCCCATCTCTGATTCACCGCCTTTGATTCGCCACCTCTGATTCCCCATATCTGATTCCCCACCTCTGTTTCCCCGCCTCTGATTCCCCGCCTCTGATTCTCTATATCTCATTCCCCGCCTCTGAATCCCCATCTCTGATTCCCGGACTCTGATTCCCCACCTCTGATTCCGGGCCTCTTATTCCCAGCATCTGATTCCCGGCCTCTGATTCCCGGCCTCTGATTCCCCGCTTCTGATTCTGATACCCTGCCTCTGATTCCCCATCTCTGATTCCGCACATCTGATTCCCTGCCTCTGATTCCCCACCTCTGATTCCCCATATCTGATTCCACGCCTCTGTTTCCCCGCCTCTCATTTCCCGCCTCTGTTTCCCCATATCTAATTCCCCACCTCTGTTTCCCCATATCTGATTCCCCGCCTCTGATTCCCCAGCTCTGATTCCCTGCCTCTGATTCCCCGCGTTCTATTCCCTGCCTCTGATTCCCCGCCTGTGATTCCCCATCTCTGATTCACCACCTCTGATTCCCCACCTCTGATTCCCCATATCTAATTCCCCGCCTCTGTTTGCCCGCCTCTGATTCCCCGCCTCTGTTTCCCCATATCTGATTCCCTGCCTCTGAATCCCCAACTCTGATTCCCTGCCTCTGATTCACCAGCTCTGATTCCCCGCCTTTGATTCCCCCCGTCTGATTCCCAGCCTCTGAATCCCCGTGTCTGATTTCCTGCCTCTGATTCCCCGCCTCTGATTCCCCATCTCTGATTCACCGCCTCTGATTCCCCACCTCTGATTCCCCATTTCTAATTCCGCACATCCAATTCCCTGCCTCTGATTCCCTGACTCTGATTCCCCACCTCTGATTCCCCAGCTCTGATTCCCCGCCTCTGATTCCCCGCGTCTGATACCCTGCCTCTGATTCCCCGCCTCTGATTCCCCAGCTCTGATTCCCCGCCTCTGATTCCCCGCGTCTGATTCCCTGCCTCTGATTCCCCGCCTCTGATTCCCCATCTCTGATTCCCCACCTCTGATTCCCCGTGTCTGATTCCCTGCCTCTGATTCCCCGCCTCTGATTCCCCGCCTCTGATTCCCAGCCTCTGATTCCCCATATCTGATTCCCTGCCTCTGATTCCCCATATCTGATTCCCCGCCTCTATTTCCCCATATCTGCTTCGCCGCCTCTGATTCCCCAACTCTGATTCCCCGCCTCTGATTCCCCAGCTCTGATTTCCAGCCTCTGATTCCCGGCATCTGATTCCCTGCCTCTGATTCCCCGCCTCTGATTCCCCATCTCTGATTCCCCGCCTCTGATTCCCCGTATCTGATTCCCTGCCTCTGATTCCCCGCCTCTGATTCCCCGCGTCTGATTCCCTGCCACTGATTCCCCACCTCTGATTCCCCATATCTGATTCCCCGCCTCTGTTTTCCCGCCTCTGATTCCCTGCCTCTGATTCCCCATATCTGATTCCCCGCCTCTGATTCCCCAACTCTGATTCCCCACCTCTGATTCCCCAGCTCTGAATCCCTGCCTCTGATTCCCCGCGTCTGATTCCCCGCCTCTGATTCCCCATCTGTGATTCACAACCTCTGATGCCCCACCTCTGATTCCCCATATCTGATTCCCCGCCTCTGTTTCCCCGCCTCTGATTCCCCGCCTCTGATTCCCCATATCTGATTCCCCGCCTCTGATTGCCCACCTCGTATTCCCCGCGTCTGAATCCCTGCCTCTGATTCACCGCCTCTGATTCCCCATCTCTGATTCACCACCTCTGATTCCCGGCCTCTGATTCCCCATCTTTGATTCCGCACATCCGATTCCCTGCCTATGATTCCCCACCTCTGATTCCCCGCCTCTGATTCCCCATATCTGATTCCCTGCCTCTGTTTCCCCGCCTCTGATTCCCCATATGTGATTCCCCACCTCTGTTTCCACGCCTCTGATTCCCCGCCTCTGTTTCCCCATCTCTGATTCACCGCCTTTGATTCGCCACCTCTGATTCCCCATATGTGATTCCCCACCTCTGTTTCCCCGCCTCTGATTCCCCGCCTCTGATTCTCCATATCTCATTCCCCGCCTCTGAATCCCCATCTCTGATTCCCGGACTCTGATTCCCCACATCTGATTCCCAGCCTCTTATTCCCAGCATCTGATTCCCGGCCTCTGATTCCCGGCCTCTAATTCCCCGCTTCTGATTCTGATTCCCTGCCTCTGATTCCCCATCTCTGATTCCGCACATCTGATTCCCTGCCTCTGATTCCCCACCTCTGATTCCCCATATCTGATTCCCCGCCTCTGTTTCGCCGCCTCTGATGCCCCGCCTCTGCTTCCCCATATCTAATTCCCCACCTCTGATGCCCCAACTCTGATTCCCCGCCTCTGATTCCCCAGCTCTGATTCCCCACCTCTGATTCCCCGCATCCGATTCCCCATGTCTGATTCACCGCCTCTGTTTCCCCGCCTCTGATTCCCCGCCTCTGTTTCCCCATATCTGATTCCCCGCCTCTGATTCCCCAGCTCTGATTCCCTGCCTCTGATTCCCCGCGTTCTATTCCCTGCCTCTGATTCCCCGCCTGTGATTCCCCATCTCTGATTCACCACCTCTGATTCCCCACCTCTGATTCCCCATATCTAATTCCCCGCCTCTGTTTGCCCGCCTCTCATTCCCCGCCTCTGAATCCCCGCATCTGATTCCCTGCCACTGATTCCCTGCGCCTGATTCCCCAACTCTGATTCCCCATATCTGATTCCCCGCCTCCGTTTTCCCGCCTCTGATTCCCTGCCTCTGATTCCCCATATCTGATTCCCCGCCTCTGATTCCCCAACTCTGATTCCCCGCCTCTGATTCCCCAGCTCTGAATCCCCGCCTCTGATTCCCCGCGTCTGATTCCCTGCCACTGATTCCCCGCCTCTGATTCCCCATCTGTGATTCACAACCTCTGATGCCCCACCTCTGATTCCCCATATCTGACTCCCCGCCTCTGTTTCCCCGCCTCTGATTCCCCGCCTCTGATTCCCCATATCTGATTCCCCGCCTCTGATTGCCCACCTCTGATTCCCCGCGTCTGATTCCCTGCCTCTGATTCACCGCCTCTGATTCCCCATCTCTGATTCACCACCTCTGATTCCCGGCCTCTGATTCCCCATCTCTGATTCCGCACATCCGATTCCCTGCCTATGGTTCCCCACCTCTGATTCCCCGCCTCTGATTCCCCATATCTGATTCCCTGCCTCTGTTTCCCCGCCTCTGATTCCCCATATGTGATTCCCCACCTCTGTTTCCCCGCCTCTGATTCCCCGCCTCTGTTTCCCCATCTCTGATTCACCGCCTGTGATTCGCCACCTCTGATTCCCCATATCTGATTCCCCACCTCTGTTTCCCCGCCTCTGATTCCCCGCCTCTGATTCTCCATATCTCATTCCCCGCCTCTGAATCCCCATCTCTGATTCCCGGACTCTGATTCCCCACCTCTGATTCCCGGCCTCTTATTCCCAGCATCTGATTCCCGGCCTCTGATTCCCAGCCTCTAATTCCCCGCTTCTGATTCTGATTCCCTGCCTCTGATTCCCCATCTCTGATTCCGCACATCTGATTCCCTGCCTCTGATTCCCCACCTCTGATTCCCCATATCTGATTCCCCGCCTCTGTTTCCCCGTTCTGATTCCCCGCCTCTGTTTCCCCGCCTCTGATTCCCCGCCTCTGTTTCCCCATATCTGATTCCCCGCCTCTGATTCCCCAGCTCTGATTCCCTGCCTCTGATTCCCCACGTTCTATTCCCTGCCTCTGATTCCCCGCCTGTGATTCCCCATCTCTGATTCACCACCTCTGATTCCCCACCTCTGATTCCCCATATCTAATTCCCCGCCTCTGTTTGCCCGCCTCTGATTCCCCGCCTCTGAATCCACGCGTCTGATTCCCTGCCACTGATTCCCTGCGCCTGATTCCTCACCTCTGATTCCCCATATCTGATTCCCCGCCTCCGTTTTCCCGCCTCTGATTCCCTGCCTCTGATTCCCCATATCTGATTCCCCGCCTCTGATTCCCCAACTCTGATTCCCCGCCTCTGATTCCCCAGCTCTGAATCCCCGCCTCTGATTCCCCGTGTCTGATTCCCTGCCACTGATTCCCCGCCTCTGATTCCCCATCTGTGATTCACAACCTCTGATGCCCCGCCTCTGATTCCCCGCCTCTGATTCCCCATATCTGATTCCGCGCCTCTGATTGCCCACCTCTGATTCCCCGCGTCTGATTCCCTGCCTCTGATTCACCGCCTCTGATTCCCCATCTCTGATTCACCACCTCTGAATCCCGGCCTCTGATTCCCCATCTCTGATTCCACACATCCGATTCCCTGCCTATGGTTCCCCACCTCTGATTCCCCGCCTCTGATTCCCCATATCTGATTCCCTGCCTCTGTTTCCCCGCCTCTGATTCCCCATATGTGATTCCCCACCTCTGTTTCCCCGCCTCTGATTCCCCGCCTCTGTTTCCCCATCTCTGATTCACCGCCTGTGATTCGCTACCTCTGATTCCCCATATCTGATTCCCCACCTCTGTTTCCCCGCCTCTGATTCCCCGCCTCTGATTCTCCATATCTCATTCCCCGCCTCTGAATCCCCATCTCTGATTCCCGGACTCTGATTCCCCACCTCTGATTCCCGGCCTCTTATTCCCAGCATCTGATTCCCGGCCTCTGATTCCCAGCCTCTAATTCCCCGCTTCTGATTCTGATTCCCTGCCTCTGATTCCCCATCTCTGATTCCGCACATCTGATTCCCTGCCTCTGATTCCCCATCTCTGATTCCCCATATCTGATTCCCCGCCTCTGTTTCCCCGTTCTGATTCCTCGCCTCTGTTTCCCCATATCTAATTCCCCACCTCTGATGCCCCAACTCTGATTCCCCGCCTCTGATTCCCCAGCTCTGATTCCCCACCTCTGATTCCCCGCATCCGATTCCCCATGTCTGATTCCCCGCCTCTGTTTCCCCGCCTCTGATTCCCCGCCTCTGTTTCCCCATATCTGATTCCACGCCTCTGATTCCCCAGCTCTGATTCCCTGCCTCTGATTCCCCGCGTTCTATTCCCTGCCTCTGATTCCCCGCCTGTGATTCCCCATCTCTGATTCACCACCTCTGATTCCCCACCTCTGATTCCCCATATCTAATTCCCCACCTTTGTTTGCCTGGATCTGATTCCCCGCCTCTGTTTCCCCATATCTGATTCCCCGCCTCTGAATCCCCAACTCTGATTCCCTGCCTCTGATTCACCAGCTCTGATTCCCCGCCTTTGATTCACCCTGTCTGATTCCCAGCCTCTGAATCCCCGTGTCTGATTTCCTGCCTCTGATTCCCCGCCTCTGATTCCCCATCTCTGATTCACCGCCTCTGATTCCACACCTCTGATTCCCCATCTGTGATTCCGTACATCCGATTCCCTGCCTCTGATTCCCCGACTCTGATTCCCCACCTCTGATTGCCCAGCTCTGATTCCCCGCCTCTGATTCCCCGCGTCTGATTCCCTGCCTCTGAATCCCCGCCTCTGATTCCCCATCTCTGATTCCCCACCTCTGATTCCCCGTGTCTGATTCCCTGCCTCTGAATCCCCGCCTCTGATTCCCCGCCTCTGATTCCCTGCCACTGATTACCCGCCCCTGATTCCCCACCTCTGATTCCCCATATCTTATTCCCCGCCTCTGTTTCCCCCCTCTGATTCCCAGCCTCTGATTCCCCATATCTGATTCCCCGCCTCTGATTCCCCATATCTGATTCCCCGCCTCTATTTTCCCATATCTGCTTCGCCGCCTCTGATTCCCCAACTCTGATTCCCCGCCTCTGATTCCCCAGCTCTGAATTCACGCCTCTGATTTCCGGCATCCGATTCCCTGCCTCTGATTCCCCGCCTCTGATTCCCCATCTCTGATTCCCCGCCTCTGATTCCCCGTGTCTGATTCCCTGCCACTGATTCCCCGCCTCTGATTCCCCATCTGTGATTCACAACCTCTGATGCCCCACCTCTGATTCCCCATATCTGACTCCCCGCCTCTGTTTCCCCGCCTCTGATTCCCCGCCTCTGATTCCCCATATCTGATTCCCCGCCTCTGATTGCCCACCTCTGATTCCCCGCGTCTGATTCCCTGCCTCTGATTCACCGCCTCTGATTCCCCATCTCTGATTCACCACCTCTGATTCCCGGCCTCTGAATCCCCATCTCTGATTCCGCACATCCGATTCCCTGCCTATGGTTCCCCACCTCTGATTCCCCGCCTCTGATTCCCCATATCTGATTCCCTGCCTCTGTTTCCCCGCCTCTGATTCCCCATATGTGATTCCCCACCTCTGTTTCCCCGCCTCTGATTCGCCGCCTCTGTTTCCCCATCTCTGATTCACCGCCTGTGATTCGCTACCTCTGATTCCCCATATCTGATTCCCCACCTCTGTTTCCCCGCCTCTGATTCCCCGCCTCTGATTCTCCATATCTCATTCCCCGCCTCTGAATCCCCATCTCTGATTCCCGGCCTCTTATTCCCAGCATCTGATTCCCGGCCTCTGATTCCCAGCCTCTAATTCCCCGCTTCTGATTCTGATTCCCTGCCTCTGATTCCCCATCTCTGATTCCGCACATCTGATTCCCTGCCTCTGATTCCCCACCTCTGATTCCCCATATCTGATTCCCCGCCTCTGTTTCCCCATTCTGATTCCTCGCATCTGTTTCCCCATATCTAATTCCCCACCTCTGATGCCCCAACTCTGATTCCCCGCCTCTGATTCCCCAGCTCTGATTCCCCACCTCTGATTCCCCGCATCCGATTCCCCATGTCTGATTCCCCGCCTCTGTTTCCCCGCCTCTGATTCCCCGCCTCTGTTTCCCCATTTCTGATTCCCCGCCTCTGATTCCCCAGCTCTGATTCCCTGCCTCTGATTCCCCGCGTTCTATTCCCTGCCTCTGATTCCCCGCCTGTGATTCCCCATCTCTGATTCACCACCTCTGATTCCCCACCTCTGATTCCCCATATCTAATTCCCCGCCTTTGTTTGCCCACATCTGATTCCCCGCCTCTGTTTCCCCATATCTGATTCCCCGCCTCTGAATCCCCAACTCTGATTCCCTGCCTCTGATTCACCAGCTCTGATTCCCCGCCTTTGAATCCCCCTGTCTGATTCCCAGCCTCTGAATCCCCGTGTCTGATTTCCTGCCTCTGATTCCCCGCCTCTGGTTCCCCAACTCTGATTCCCCGCCTCTGATTCCCCAGCTCTGATTTCCAGCCTCTGATTCCCGGCATCCGATTCCCTGCCTCTGATTCCCCGCCTCTGATTCCCCATCTCTGATTCCCCGCCTCTGATTCCCCGTATCTGATTCCCTGCCTCTGATTCCCCGCCTCTGATTCCCCGCGTCTGATTCCCTGCCACTGATTCCCCACCTCTGATTCCCCATATCTGATTCCCCGCCTCTGTTTTCCCGCCTCTGATTCCCTGCCTCTGATTCCCCATATCTGATTCCCCGCCTCTGATTCCCCAACTCTGATTCCCCACCTCTGATTCCCCAGCTCTGAATCCCTGCCTCTGATTCCCCGCGTCTGATTCCCTGCCTCTGATTCCCCGCCTCTGATTCCCCATCTGTGATTCACAACCTCTGATGCCCCACCTCTGATTCCCCATATCTGATTCCCCGCCTCTGTTTCCCCGCCTCTGATTCCCCGCCTCTGATTCACCATATCTGATTCCCCGCCTCTGATTGCCCACCTCGTATTCCCCGCGTCTGAATCCCTGCCTCTGAATCCCCGCCTCTGATTCCCCGCCTCTGATTCCCTGCCACTGATTACCCGCCCCTGATTCCCCACCTCTGATTCCCCATATCTTATTCCCCGCCTCTGTTTCCCCCCTCTGATTCCCAGCCTCTGATTCCCCATATCTGATTCCCCGCCTCTGATTCCCCATATCTGATTCCCCGCCTCTATTTTCCCATATCTGCTTCGCCGCCTCTGATTCCCCAACTCTGATTCCCCGCCTCTGATTCCCCAGCTCTGAATTCACGCCTCTGATTTCCGGCATCCGATTCCCTGCCTCTGATTCCCCGCCTCTGATTCCCCATCTCTGATTCCCCGCCTCTGATTCCCCGTGTCTGATTCCCTGCCACTGATTCCCCGCCTCTGATTCCCCATCTGTGATTCACAACCTCTGATGCCCCACCTCTGATTCCCCATATCTGACTCCCCGCCTCTGTTTCCCCGCCTCTGATTCCCCGCCTCTGATTCCCCATATCTGATTCCCCGCCTCTGATTGCCCACCTCTGATTCCCCGCGTCTGATTCCCTGCCTCTGATTCACCGCCTCTGATTCCCCATCTCTGATTCACCACCTCTGATTCCCGGCCTCTGAATCCCCATCTCTGATTCCGCACATCCGATTCCCTGCCTATGGTTCCCCACCTCTGATTCCCCGCCTCTGATTCCCCATATCTGATTCCCTGCCTCTGTTTCCCCGCCTCTGATTCCCCATATGTGATTCCCCACCTCTGTTTCCCCGCCTCTGATTCCCCGCCTCTGTTTCCCCATCTCTGATTCACCGCCTGTGATTCGCTACCTCTGATTCCCCATATCTGATTCCCCACCTCTGTTTCCCCGCCTCTGATTCCCCGCCTCTGATTCTCCATATCTCATTCCCCGCCTCTGAATCCCCATCTCTGATTCCCGGCCTCTTATTCCCAGCATCTGATTCCCGGCCTCTGATTCCCAGCCTCTAATTCCCCGCTTCTGATTCTGATTCCCTGCCTCTGATTCCCCATCTCTGATTCCGCACATCTGATTCCCTGCCTCTGATTCCCCACCTCTGATTCCCCATATCTGATTCCCCGCCTCTGTTTCCCCATTCTGATTCCTCGCATCTGTTTCCCCATATCTAATTCCCCACCTCTGATGCCCCAACTCTGATTCCCCGCCTCTGATTCCCCAGCTCTGATTCCCCACCTCTGATTCCCCGCATCCGATTCCCCATGTCTGATTCCCCGCCTCTGTTTCCCCGCCTCTGATTCCCCGCCTCTGTTTCCCCATTTCTGATTCCCCGCCTCTGATTCCCCAGCTCTGATTCCCTGCCTCTGATTCCCCGCGTTCTATTCCCTGCCTCTGATTCCCCGCCTGTGATTCCCCATCTCTGATTCACCACCTCTGATTCCCCACCTCTGATTCCCCATATCTAATTCCCCGCCTTTGTTTGCCCGCATCTGATTCCCCGCCTCTGTTTCCCCATATCTGATTCCCCGCCTCTGAATCCCCAACTCTGATTCCCTGCCTCTGATTCACCAGCTCTGATTCCCCACCTTTGATTCCCCCTGTCTGATTCCCAGCCTCTGAATCCCCGTGTCTGATTTCCTGCCTCTGATTCCCCGCCTCTGGTTCCCCAACTCTGATTCCCCGCCTCTGATTCCCCAGCTCTGATTTCCAGCCTCTGATTCCCGGCATCCGATTCCCTGCCTCTGATTCCCCGCCTCTGATTCCCCATCTCTGATTCCCCGCCTCTGATTCCCCGTATCTGATTCCCTGCCTCTGATTCCCCGCCTCTGATTCCCCGCGTCTGATTCCCTGCCACTGATTCCCCACCTCTGATTCCCCATATCTGATTCCCCGCCTCTGTTTTCCCGCCTCTGATTCCCTGCCTCTGATTCCCCATATCTGATTCCCCGCCTCTGATTCCCCAACTCTGATTCCCCACCTCTGATTCCCCAGCTCTGAATCCCTGCCTCTGATTCCCCGCGTCTGATTCCCAGCCTCTGATTCCCCGCCTCTGATTCCCCATCTGTGATTCACAACCTCTGATGCCCCACCTCTGATTCCCCATATCTGATTCCCCGCCTCTGTTTCCCCGCCTCTGATTCCCCGCCTCTGATTCCCCATATCTGATTACCCGCCTCTGATTGCCCACCTCGTATTCCCCGCGTCTGAATCCCTGCCTCTGATTCACCGCCTCTGATTCCCCATCTCTGATTCACCACCTCTGATTCCCGGCCTCTGATTCCCCATCTTTGATTCCGCACATCCGATTCCCTGCCTATGATTCCCCACCTCTGATTCCCCGCCTCTGATTCCCCATATCTGATTCCCTGCCTCTGTTTCCCCGCCTCTGATTCCCCATATGTGATTCCCCACCTCTGTTTCCACGCCTCTGATTCCCCGCCTCTGTTTCCCCATCTCTGATTCACCACCTTTGATTCGCCACCTCTGATTCCCCATATGTGATTCCCCACCTCTGTTTCCCCGCCTCTGATTCCCCGCCTCTGATTCTCCATATCTCATTCCCCGCCTCTGAATCCCCATCTCTGATTCCCGGACTCTGATTCCCCACATCTGATTCCCAGCCTCTTATTCCCAGCATCTGATTCCCGGCCTCTGATTCCCGGCCTCTAATTCCCCGCTTCTGATTCTGATTCCCTGCCTCTGATTCCCCATCTCTGATTCCGCACATCTGATTCCCTGCCTCTGATTCCCCACCTCTGATTCCCCATATCTGATTCCCCGCCTCTGTTTCCCCGCCTCTGATTCCCCGCCTCTGCTTCCCCATATCTAATTCCCCACCTCTGATGCCCCAACTCTGATTCCCCGCCTCTGATTCCCCAGCTCTGATTCCCCACCTCTGATTCCCCGCATCCGATTCCCCATGTCTGATTCCCCGCCTCTGTTTCCCCGCCTCTGATTCCCCGCCTCTGTTTCCCCATATCTGATTCCCCGCCTCTGATTCCCCAGCTCTGATTCCCTGCCTCTGATTCCCCGCGTTCTATTCCCTGCCTCTGATTCCCCGCCTGTGATTCCCCATCTCTGATTCACCACCTCTGATTCCCCACCTCTGATTCCCCATATCTAATTCCCCGCCTCTGTTTGCCCGCCTCTCATTCCCTGCCTCTGAATCCCCGCGTCTGATTCCCTGCCACTGATTCCCTGCGCCTGATTCCCCAACTCTGATTCCCCATATCTGATTCCCCGCCTCCGTTTTCCCGCCTCTGATTCCCTGCCTCTGATTCCCCATATCTGATTCCCCGCCTCTGATTCCCCAACTCTGATTCCCCGCCTCTGATTCCCCAGCTCTGAATCCCCGCCTCTGATTCCCCGCGTCTGATTCCCTGCCACTGATTCCCCGCCTCTGATTCCCCATCTGTGATTCACAACCTCTGATGCCCCACCTCTGATTCCCCATATCTGACTCCCCGCCTCTGTTTCCCCGCCTCTGATTCCCCGCCTCTGATTCCCCATATCTGATTCCCCGCCTCTGATTGCCCACCTCTGATTCCCCGCGTCTGATTCCCTGCCTCTGATTCACCGCCTCTGATTCCCCATCTCTGATTCACAACCTCTGATTCCCGGCCTCTGATTCCCCATCTCTGATTCCGCACATCCGATTCCCTGCCTATGGTTCCCCACCTCTGATTCCCCGCCTCTGATTCCCCATATCTGATTCCCTGCCTCTGTTTCCCCGCCTCTGATTCCCCATATGTGATTCCCCACCTCTGTTTCCCCGCCTCTGATTCCCCGCCTCTGTTTCCCCATCTCTGATTCACCGCCTGTGATTCGCCACCTCTGATTCCCCATATCTGATTCCCCACCTCTGTTTCCCCGCCTCTGATTCCCCGCCTCTGATTCTCCATATCTCATTCCCCGCCTCTGAATCCCCATCTCTGATTCCCGGACTCTGATTCCCCACCTCTGATTCCCGGCCTCTTATTCCCAGCATCTGATTCCCGGCCTCTGATTCCCAGCCTCTAATTCCCCGCTTCTGATTCTGATTCCCTGCCTCTGATTCCCCATCTCTGATTCCGCACATCTGATTCCCTGCCTCTGATTCCCCACCTCTGATTCCCCATATCTGATTCCCCGCCTCTGTTTCCCCGTTCTGATTCCCCGCCTCTGTTTCCCCGCCTCTGATTCCCCGCCTCTGTTTCCCCATATCTGATTCCCCGCCTCTGATTCCCCAGCTCTGATTCCCTGCCTCTGATTCCCCGCGTTCTATTCCCTGCCTCTGATTCCCCGCCTGTGATTCCCCATCTCTGATTCACCACCTCTGATTCCCCACCTCTGATTCCCCATATCTAATTCCCCGCCTCTGTTTGCCCGCCTCTGATTCCCCGCCTCTGAATCCCCGCGTCTGATTCCCTGCCACTGATTCCCTGCGCCTGATTCCCCACCTCTGATTCCCCATATCTGATTCCCCGCCTCCGTTTTCCCGCCTCTGATTCCCTGCCTCTGATTCCCCATATCTGATTCCCCGCCTCTGATTCCCCAACTCTGATTCCCCGCCTCTGATTCCCCAGCTCTGAATCCCCGCCTCTGATTCCCCGTGTCTGATTCCCTGCCACTGATTCCCCGCCTCTGATTCCCGATCTGTGATTCACAACCTCTGATGCCCCGCCTCTGATTCCCCGCCTCTGATTCCCCATATCTGATTCCCCGCCTCTGATTGCCCACCTCTGATTCCCCGCGTCTGATTCCCTGCCTCTGATTCACCGCCTCTGATTCCCCATCTCTGATTCACCACCTCTGATTCCCGGCCTCTGATTCCCCATCTCTGATTCCGCACATCCGATTCCCTGCCTATGGTTCCCCACCTCTGATTCCCCGCCTCTGATTCCCCATATCTGATTCCCTGCCTCTGTTTCCCCGCCTCTGATTCCCCATATGTGATTCCCCACCTCTGTTTCCCCGCCTCTGATTCCCCGCCTCTGTTTCCCCATCTCTGATTCACCGCCTGTGATTCGCTACCTCTGATTCCCCATATCTGATTCCCCACCTCTGTTTCCCCGCCTCTGATTCCCCGCCTCTGATTCTCCATATCTCATTCCCCGCCTCTGAATCCCCATCTCTGATTCCCGGACTCTGATTCCCCACCTCTGATTCCCGGCCTCTTATTCCCAGCATCTGATTCCCGGCCTCTGATTCCCAGCCTCTAATTCCCCGCTTCTGATTCTGATTCCCTGCCTCTGATTCCCCATCTCTGATTCCGCACATCTGATTCCCTGCCTCTGATTCCCCACCTCTGATTCCCCATATCTGATTCCCCGCCTCTGTTTCCCCGTTCTGATTCCTCGCCTCTGTTTCCCCATATCTAATTCCCCACCTCTGATGCCCCAACTCTGATTCCCCGCCTCTGATTCCCCAGCTCTGATTCCCCACCTCTGAATCCCCGCATCCGATTCCCCATGTCTGATTCCCCGCCTCTGTTTCCCCGCCTCTGATTCCCCGCCTCTGTTTCCCCATATCTGATTCCCCGCCTCTGATTCCCCAGCTCTGATTCCCTGCCTCTGATTCCCCGCGTTCTATTCCCTGCCTCTGATTCCCCGCCTGTGATTCCCCATCTCTGATTCACCACCTCTGATTCCCCACCTCTGATTCCCCATATCTAATTCCCCGCCTTTGTTTGCCCGCATCTGATTCCCCGCCTCTGTTTCCCCATATCTGATTCCCCACCTCTGAATCCCCAACTCTGATTCCCTGCCTCTGATTCACCAGCTCTGATTCCCCGCCTTTGATTCCCCCTGTCTGATTCCCAGCCTCTGAATCCCCGTGTCTGATTTCCTGCCTCTGATTCCCCGCCTCTGATTCCCCATATCTGATTCCCCGCCTCTGATTGCCCACCTCGTATTCCCCGCGTCTGAATCCCTGCCTCTGATTCACCGCCTCTGATTCCCCATCTCTGATTCACCACCTCTGATTCCCGGCCTCTGATTCCCCATCTTTGATTCCGCACATCCGATTCCCTGCCCATGATTCCCCACCTCTGATTCCCCGGATCTGATTCCCCATATCTGATTCCCTGCCTCTGTTTCCCCGCCTCTGATTCCCCATATGTGATTCCCCACCTCTGTTTCCCCGCCTCTGATTCCCCATATGTGATTCCCCACCTCTGTTTCCACGCCTCTGATTCCCCTTCTCTGATTCACCACCTCTGAATCCCCACCTCTGATTCCCCATCTCTGATTCCGCACGTCCGATTCCCTGCCTCTGATTCCCCGCCTCTGATTCCCCGCCTCTGATTCGCAACCTCTAATTCCCCACCTCTGATTCCCCATATCTGATTCCCCGCCTCTGTTTCCCTGCCTCTGAATCCCGGCCTCTGTTTCCCAATATCTGATTCCCCTCCTCTGATTCCCCAACTCTGATTCCCCACCTCTGATTCCCCAGCTCTGATTCCCAGCCTCTGATTCCCCATATCTGATTCCCCGCCTCTGATTCCCCATATCTGATTCCCCGCCTCTATTTCCCCATATCTGCTTCGCCGCATCTGATTCCCCAACTCTGATTCCCCGCCTCTGATTCCCCGCCTCTGATTCCCCATCTCTGATTCCCCGCCTCTGATTCCCCGTGTCTGATTCCCTGCCTCTGATTCCCCGCCTCTGATTCCCGGCGTCTGATTCCCTGCCACTGATTCCCTGCCCCTGATTCCCCACCTCTGATTCCCCGCCTCTGATTCCCCGCCTCTGTTTCCCCGCCTCTGATTCCCCGCCTCTGATTCCCCTTCTCTGATTCACCACCTCTGAATCCCCACCTCTGATTCCCCATCTCTGATTCCGCACGTCCGATTCCCTGCCTCTGATTCCCCGCCTCTGATTCCCCGCCTCTGATTCGCAACCTCTAATTCCCCACCTCTGATTCCCCATATCTGATTCCCCGCCTCTGTTTCCCTGCCTCTGAATCCCGGCCTCTGTTTCCCAATATCTGATTCCCCTCCTCTGATTCCCCAACTCTGATTCCCCACCTCTGATTCCCCAGCTCTGATTCCCTGCCACTGATTCCCCGCCCATGATTCCCCACCTCTGATTCCCCATATCTGATTCCCCGCCTCTGTTTCCCCAGCTCTG
The DNA here is from genome assembly GCF_036971445.1 of Narcine bancroftii. Taxonomy (NCBI): domain Eukaryota; kingdom Metazoa; phylum Chordata; class Chondrichthyes; order Torpediniformes; family Narcinidae; genus Narcine; species Narcine bancroftii. The sequence goes on along the minus strand of NW_027211891.1, from coordinate 148,249 downwards.
ATTCCCTGCCTCTGATTCCCTGCCCTGATTCCCCATCTCTGTTTCACCGCCTTTGTTTCTCCACCTCTGATTCCCCATATCTGATTCCCCGCCTCTGTTTCCCCGCCTCTGATTCCCTGCCTCTGATTCCCAACCTCTGATTCCACACCTCTGATTCCCAATATCTGATTCCCCGCCTCTATTTCCCCATATCTGATTCCCCGCCTCTGATTCCCCAACTCTGATTCCCCGCCTCTGATTCCCCAGCTCCGATTCCCCGCCTCTGATTCCCGGCGTCCGATTCCCTGCCTCTGATTCCCCGCCTCTGATTCCCCATCTCTGATTCCCCGCCTCTGATTCCCCGTGTCTGATTCCCTGCCTCTGATTCCCCGCCTCTGATTCCCCACCTCTGATTCCCTGCCACTGATTCCCTGCCCCTGATTCCCCACCTCTGATTCCCCGCCTCTGTTTCCCCGCCTCTGATTCCCCGCCTCTGATTCCCCATATCTGATTCCCTGCCTCTGATTCCCCAACTCTGATTCCCCGCTTCTGATTCCCCAGCTCTGAATCCCCGCCTCTGATTCCCCGCGTCTGATTCCCTGCCTCTCATTCCCCGCCTTGATTCCCCATCTCTGATTCACAACCTCTGATTCCCCACCTCTGATTCCCCATATCTGAATCCCCGCCTCTGTTTCCCCGCCTCTGATTCCCCGCCTCTGATTCCCCATATCTGATTCCCCGGCTCTGATTGCCCACCTCTGATTCCCCGCCTCTGATTCGCCAGCTCTGATTCCCCGCCTCTGAATCCCCGCATCTGATTCCCTGCCTCTGATTCCCCGCCTCTGATTCCCCATCTCTGATTCACCGCCTTTGATTCGCCACCTCTGATTCCCCATATCTGATTCCCCACCTCTGTTTCCCCGCCTCTGATTCCCCGCCTCTGATTCTCTATATCTCATTCCCCGCCTCTGAATCCCCATCTCTGATTCCCGGACTCTGAATCCCCATCTCTGATTCCCGGCCTCTGATTCCCCGCTTCTGATTCTGATACCCTGCCTCTGATTCCCCATCTCTGATTCCGCACATCTGATTCCCTGCCTCTGATTCCCCACCTCTGATTCCCCATATCTGATTCCCCGCCTCTGTTTCCCCGCCTCTCATTTCCCGCCTCTGTTTCCCCATATCTAATTCCCCACCTCTGTTTCCCCATATCTGATTCCCCGCCTCTGATTCCCCAGCTCTGATTCCCTGCCTCTGATTCCCCGCGTTCTATTCCCTGCCTCTGATTCCCCGCCTGTGATTCCCCATCTCTGATTCACCACCTCTGATTCCCCACCTCTGATTCCCCATATCTAATTCCCCGCCTCTGTTTGCCCGCCTCTGATTCCCCGCCTCTGTTTCCCCATATCTGATTCCCCGCCTCTGAATCCCCAACTCTGATTCCCTGCCTCTGATTCACCAGCTCTGATTCCCCGCCTTTGATTCCCCCCGTCTGATTCCCAGCCTCTGAATCCCCGTGTCTGATTTCCTGCCTCTGATTCCCCGCCTCTGATTCCCCATCTCTGATTCACCGCCTCTGATTCCCCACCTCTGATTCCCCATTTCTAATTCCGCACATCCGATTCCCTGCCTCTGATTCCCTGACTCTGATTCCCCACCTCTGATTCCCCAGCTCTGATTCCCCGCCTCTGATTCCCCGCGTCTGATTCCCTGCCTCTGATTCCCCGCCTCTGATTCCCCAGCTCTGATTCCCCGCCTCTGATTCCCCGCGTCTGATTCCCTGCCTCTGATTCCCCGCCTCTATTTCCCCATCTCTGATTCCCCACCTCTGATTCCCCGTGTCTGATTCCCTGCCTCTGATTCCCCGCCTCTGATTCCCCGCCTCTGATTCCCAGCCTCTGATTCCCCATATCTGATTCCCTGCCTCTGATTCCCCATATCTGATTCCCCGCCTCTATTTCCCCATATCTGCTTCGCCGCCTCTGATTCCCCAACTCTGATTCCCCGCCTCTGATTCCCCAGCTCTGATTTCCAGCCTCTGATTCCCGGCATCCGATTCCCTGCCTCTGATTCCCCGCCTCTGATTCCCCATCTCTGATTCCCCGCCTCTGATTCCCCGTATCTGATTCCCTGCCTCTGATTCCCCGCCTCTGATTCCCCGCGTCTGATTCCCTGCCACTGATTCCCCACCTCTGATTCCCCATATCTGATTCCCCGCCTCTGTTTTCCCGCCTCTGATTCCCTGCCTCTGATTCCCCATATCTGATTCCCCGCCTCTGATTCCCCAACTCTGATTCCCCACCTCTGATTCCCCAGCTCTGAATCCCTGCCTCTGATTCCCCGCGTCTGATTCCCTGCCTCTGATTCCCCGCCTCTGATTCCCCATCTGTGATTCACAACCTCTGATGCCCCACCTCTGATTCCCCATATCTGATTCCCCGCCTCTGTTTCCCCGCCTCTGATTCCCCGCCTCTGATTCCCCATATCTGATTCCCCGCCTCTGATTGCCCACCTCGTATTCCCCGCGTCTGAATCCCTGCCTCTGATTCACCGCCTCTGATTCCCCATCTCTGATTCACCACCTCTGATTCCCGGCCTCTGATTCCCCATCTTTGATTCCGCACATCCGATTCCCTGCCTATGATTCCCCACCTCTGATTCCCCGCCTCTGATTCCCCATATCTGATTCCCTGCCTCTGTTTCCCCGCCTCTGATTCCCCATATGTGATTCCCCACCTCTGTTTCCACGCCTCTGATTCCCCGCCTCTGTTTCCCCATCTCTGATTCACCACCTTTGATTCGCCACCTCTGATTCCCCATATGTGATTCCCCACCTCTGTTTCCCCTCCTCTGATTCCCCGCCTCTGATTCTCCATATCTCATTCCCCGCCTCTGAATCCCCATCTCTGATTCCCGGACTCTGATTCCCCACATCTGATTCCCAGCCTCTTATTCCCAGCATCTGATTCCCGGCCTCTGATTCCCCATCTCTGATTCCGCACATCTGATTCCCTGCCTCTGATTCCCCACCTCTGATTCCCCATATCTGATTCCCCGCCTCTGTTTCCCAGCCTCTGATTCCCCGCCTCTGCTTCCCCATATCTAATTCCCCACCTCTGATGCCCCAACTCTGATTCCCCGCCTCTGATTCCCCAGCTCTGATTCCCCACCTCTGATTCCCCGCATCCGATTCCCCATGTCTGATTCCCCGCCTGTGTTTCCCCGCCTCTGATTCCCCGCCTCTGTTTCCCCATATCTGATTCCCCGCCTCTGATTCCCCAGCTCTGATTCCCTGCCTCTGATTCCCCGCGTTCTATTCCCTGCCTCTGATTCCCCGCCTGTGATTCCCCATCTCTGATTCACCACCTCTGATTCCCCACCTCTGATTCCCCATATCTAATTCCCCGCCTCTGTTTGCCCGCCTCTCATTCCCCGCCTCTGAATCCCCGCGTCTGATTCCCTGCCACTGATTCCCTGCGCCTGATTCCCCAACTCTGATTCCCCATATCTGATTCCCCGCCTCCGTTTTCCCGCCTCTGATTCCCTGCCTCTGATTCCCCATATCTGATTCCCCGCCTCTGATTCCCCAACTCTGATTCCCCGCCTCTGATTCCCCAGCTCTGAATCCCCGCCTCTGATTCCCCGCGTCTGATTCCCTGCCACTGATTCCCCGCCTCTGATTCCCCATCTGTGATTCACAACCTCTGATGCCCCACCTCTGATTCCCCATATCTGACTCCCCGCCTCTGTTTCCCCGCCTCTGATTCCCCTCCTCTGATTCCCCATATCTGATTCCCCGCCTCTGATTGCCCACCTCTGATTCCCCGCGTCTGATTCCCTGCCTCTGATTCACCGCCTCTGATTCCCCATCTGTGATTCACAACCTCTGATGCCCCACCTCTGATTCCCCATATCTGACTCCCCGCCTCTGTTTCCCCGCCTCTGATTCCCCTCCTCTGATTCCCCATATCTGATTCCCCGCCTCTGATTGCCCACCTCTGATTCCCCGCGTCTGATTCCCCGCCTCTGATTCCCCATCTGTGATTCACAACCTCTGATGCCCCACCTCTGATTCCCCAACTCTGATTCCCCGCCTCTGATTCCCCAGCTCTGAATCCCCGCCTCTGATTCCCCGCGTCTGATTCCCTGCCTCTGATTCACCGCCTCTGATTCCCCATCTCTGATTCACCACCTCTGATTCCCGGCCTCTGATTCCCCATCTCTGATTCCGCACATCCGATTCCCTGCCTATGGTTCCCCACCTCTGATTCCCCGCCTCTGATTCCCCATATCTGATTCCCTGCCTCTGTTTCCCCGCCTCTGATTCCCCATATGTGATTCCCCACCTCTGTTTCCCCGCCTCTGATTCCCCGCCTCTGTTTCCCCATCTCTGATTCACCGCCTGTGATTCGCCACCTCTGATTCCCCATATCTGATTCCCCACCTCTGTTTCCCCGCCTCTGATTCCCCGCCTCTGATTCTCCATATCTCATTCCCCGCCTCTGAATCCCCATCTCTGATTCCCGGACTCTGATTCCCCACCTCTGATTCCCGGCCTCTTATTCCCAGCATCTGATTCCCGGCCTCTGATTCCCAGCCTCTAATTCCCCGCTTCTGATTCTGATTCCCTGCCTCTGATTCCCCATCTCTGATTCCGCACATCTGATTCCCTGCCTCTGATTCCCCACCTCTGATTCCCCATATCTGATTCCCCGCCTCTGTTTCCCCGTTCTGATTCCCCGCCTCTGTTTCCCCGCCTCTGATTCCCCGCCTCTGTTTCCCCATATCTGATTCCCCGCCTCTGATTCCCCAGCTCTGATTCCCTGCCTCTGATTCCCCGCGTTCTATTCCCTGCCTCTGATTCCCCGCCTTTGATTCCCCATCTCTGATTCACCACCTCTGATTCCCCACCTCTGATTCCCCATATCTAATTCCCCGCCTCTGTTTGCCCGCCTCTGATTCCCCGCCTCTGAATCCCCGCGTCTGATTCCCTGCCACTGATTCCCTGCGCCTGATTCCTCACCTCTGATTCCCCATATCTGATTCCCCGCCTCCGTTTTCCCGCCTCTGATTCCCTGCCTCTGATTCCCCATATCTGATTCCCCGCCTCTGATTCCCCAACTCTGATTCCCCGCCTCTGATTCCCCAGCTCTGAATCCCCGCCTCTGATTCCCCGTGTCTGATTCCCTGCCACTGATTCCCCGCCTCTGATTCCCCATCTGTGATTCACAACCTCTGATGCCCCGCCTCTGATTCCCCGCCTCTGATTCCCCATATCTGATTCCGCGCCTCTGATTGCCCACCTCTGATTCCCCGCGTCTGATTCCCTGCCTCTGATTCACCGCCTCTGATTCCCCATCTCTGATTCACCACCTCTGATTCCCGGCCTCTGATTCCCCATCTCTGATTCCACACATCCGATTCCCTGCCTATGGTTCCCCACCTCTGATTCCCCGCCTCTGATTCCCCATATCTGATTCCCTGCCTCTGTTTCCCCGCCTCTGATTCCCCATATGTGATTCCCCACCTCTGTTTCCCCGCCTCTGATTCCCCGCCTCTGTTTCCCCATCTCTGATTCACCGCCTGTGATTCGCTACCTCTGATTCCCCATATCTGATTCCCCACCTCTGTTTCCCCGCCTCTGATTCCCCGCCTCTGATTCCCTGCCTCTGATTCACCGCCTCTGATTCCCCATCTCTGATTCACCACCTCGGATTCCCGGCCTCTGATTCCCCATCTCTGATTCCGCACATCCGATTCCCTGCCTATGGTTCCCCACCTCTGATTCCCCGCCTCTGATTCCCCATATCTGATTCCCTGCCTCTGTTTCCCCGCCTCTGATTCCCCATATGTGATTCCCCACCTCTGTTTCCCCGCCTCTGATTCCCCGCCTCTGTTTCCCCATCTCTGATTCACCGCCTGTGATTCGCCACCTCTGATTCCCCATATCTGATTCCCCACCTCTGTTTCCCCGCCTCTGATTCCCCGCCTCTGATTCTCCATATCTCATTCCCCGCCTCTGAATCCCCATCTCTGATTCCCGGACTCTGATTCCCCACCTCTGATTCCCGGCCTCTTATTCCCAGCATCTGATTCCCGGCCTCTGATTCCCAGCCTCTAATTCCCCGCTTCTGATTCTGATTCCCTGCCTCTGATTCCCCATCTCTGATTCCGCACATCTGATTCCCTGCCTCTGATTCCCCACCTCTGATTCCCCATATCTGATTCCCCGCCTCTGTTTCCCCGTTCTGATTCCCCGCCTCTGTTTCCCCGCCTCTGATTCCCCGCCTCTGTTTCCCCATATCTGATTCCCCGCCTCTGATTCCCCAGCTCTGATTCCCTGCCTCTGATTCCCCGCGTTCTATTCCCTGCCTCTGATTCCCCGCCTTTGATTCCCCATCTCTGATTCACCACCTCTGATTCCCCACCTCTGATTCCCCATATCTAATTCCCCGCCTCTGTTTGCCCGCCTCTGATTCCCCGCCTCTGAATCCCCGCGTCTGATTCCCTGCCACTGATTCCCTGCGCCTGATTCCTCACCTCTGATTCCCCATATCTGATTCCCCGCCTCCGTTTTCCCGCCTCTGATTCCCTGCCTCTGATTCCCCATATCTGATTCCCCGCCTCTGATTCCCCAACTCTGATTCCCCGCCTCTGATTCCCCAGCTCTGAATCCCCGCCTCTGATTCCCCGTGTCTGATTCCCTGCCACTGATTCCCCGCCTCTGATTCCCCATCTGTGATTCACAACCTCTGATGCCCCGCCTCTGATTCCCCGCCTCTGATTCCCCATATCTGATTCCGCGCCTCTGATTGCCCACCTCTGATTCCCCGCGTCTGATTCCCTGCCTCTGATTCACCGCCTCTGATTCCCCATCTCTGATTCACCACCTCTGATTCCCGGCCTCTGATTCCCCATCTCTGATTCCACACATCCGATTCCCTGCCTATGGTTCCCCACCTCTGATTCCCCGCCTCTGATTCCCCATATCTGATTCCCTGCCTCTGTTTCCCCGCCTCTGATTCCCCATATGTGATTCCCCACCTCTGTTTCCCCGCCTCTGATTCCCCGCCTCTGTTTCCCCATCTCTGATTCACCGCCTGTGATTCGCTACCTCTGATTCCCCATATCTGATTCCCCACCTCTGTTTCCCCGCCTCTGATTCCCCGCCTCTGATTCTCCATATCTCATTCCCCGCCTCTGAATCCCCATCTCTGATTCCCGGACTCTGATTCCCCACCTCTGATTCCTGGCCTCTTATTCCCAGCATCTGATTCCCGGCCTCTGATTCCCAGCCTCTAATTCCCCGCTTCTGATTCTGATTCCCTGCCTCTGATTCCCCATCTCTGATTCCGCACATCTGATTCCCTGCCTCTGATTCCCCATCTCTGATTCCCCATATCTGATTCCCCGCCTCTGTTTCCTCGTTCTGATTCCTCGCCTCTGTTTCCCCATATCTAATTCCCCACCTCTGATGCCCCAACTCTGATTCCCCGCCTCTGATTCCCCAGCTCTGATTCCCCACCTCTGATTCCCCGCATCTGATTCCCCATGTCTGATTCCCCGCCTCTGTTTCCCCGCCTCTGATTCCCCGCCTCTTTTTCCCCATATCTGATTCCCCGCCTCTGATTCCCCAGCTCTGATTCCCTGCCTCTGATTCCCCGCGTTCTATTCCCTGCCTCTGATTCCCCGCTGTGATTCCCCATCTCTGATTCACCACCTCTGATTCCCCACCTCTGATTCCCCATATCTAATTCCCCGCCTTTGTTTGCCTGCATCTGATTCCCCGCCTCTGTTTCCCCATATCTGATTCCCCGCCTCTGAATCCCCAACTCTGATTCCCTGCCTCTGATTCACCAGCTCTGATTCCCCGCCTTTGATTCACCCTGTCTGATTCCCAGCCTCTGAATCCCCGTGTCTGATTTCCTGCCTCTGATTCCCCGCCTCTGATTCCCCATCTCTGATTCACCGCCTCTGATTCCACACCTCTGATTCCCCATCTCTGATTCCGTACATCCGATTCCCTGCCTCTGATTCCCCGACTCTGATTCCCCACCTCTGATTCCCCAGCTCTGATTCCCCGCCTCTGATTCCCCGCGTCTGATTCCCTGCCTCTGAATCCCCGCCTCTGATTCCCCATCTCTGATTCCCCACCTCTGATTCCCCGTGTCTGATTCCCTGCCTCTGAATCCCCGCCTCTGATTCCCCGCCTCTGATTCCCTGCCACTGATTACCCGCCCCTGATTCCCCACCTCTGATTCCCCATATCTTATTCCCCGCCTCTGATTCCCCCCTCTGATTCCCAGCCTCTGATTCCCCATATCTGATTCCCCGCCTCTGATTCCCCATATCTGATTCCCCGCCTCTATTTTCCCATATCTGCTTCGCCGCCTCTGATTCCCCAACTCTGATTCCCCGCCTCTGATTCCCCAGCTCTGAATTCACGCCTCTGATTTCCGGCATCCGATTCCCTGCCTCTGATTCCCCGCCTCTGATTCCCCATCTCTGATTCCCCGCCTCTGATTCCCCGTGTCTGATTCCCTGCCACTGATTCCCCGCCTCTGATTCCCCATATCTGACTCCCCGCCTCTGTTTCCCCGCCTCTGATTCCCCGCCTCTGATTCCCCATATCTGATTCCCCGCCTCTGATTGCCCACCTCTGATTCCCCGCGTCTGATTCCCTGCCTCTGATTCACCGCCTCTGATTCCCCATCTCTGATTCACCACCTCTGATTCCCGGCCTCTGAATCCCCATCTCTGATTCCGCACATCCGATTCCCTGCCTATGGTTCCCCACCTCTGATTCCCCGCCTCTGATTCCCCATATCTGATTCCCTGCCTCTGTTTCCCCGCCTCTGATTCCCCATATGTGATTCCCCACCTCTGTTTCCCCGCCTCTGATTCCCCGCCTCTGTTTCCCCATCTCTGATTCACCGCCTGTGATTCGCTACCTCTGATTCCCCATATCTGATTCCCCACCTCTGTTTCCCCGCCTCTGATTCCCCGCCTCTGATTCTCCATATCTCATTCCCCGCCTCTGAATCCCCATCTCTGATTCCCGGCCTCTTATTCCCAGCATCTGATTCCCGGCCTCTGATTCCCAGCCTCTAATTCCCCGCTTCTGATTCTGATTCCCTGCCTCTGATTCCCCATCTCTGATTCCGCACATCTGATTCCCTGCCTCTGATTCCCCACCTCTGATTCCCCATATCTGATTCCCCGCCTCTGTTTCCCCATTCTGATTCCTCGCATCTGTTTCCCCATATCTAATTCCCCACCTCTGATGCCCCAACTCTGATTCCCCGCCTCTGATTCCCCAGCTCTGATTCCCCACCTCTGATTCCCCGCATCCGATTCCCCATGTCTGATTCCCCGCCTCTGTTTCCCCGCCTCTGATTCCCCGCCTCTGTTTCCCCATTTCTGATTCCCCGCCTCTGATTCCCCAGCTCTGATTCCCTGCCTCTGATTCCCCGCGTTCTATTCCCTGCCTCTGATTCCCCGCCTGTGATTCCCCATCTCTGATTCACCACCTCTGATTCCCCACCTCTGATTCCCCATATCTAATTCCCCGCCTTTGTTTGCCCGCATCTGATTCCCCGCCTCTGTTTCCCCATATCTGATTCCCCGCCTCTGAATCCCCAACTCTGATTCCCTGCCTCTGATTCACCAGCTCTGATTCCCCGCCTTTGATTTCCCCTGTCTGATTCCCAGCCTCTGAATCCCCGTGTCTGATTTCCTGCCTCTGATTCCCCGCCTCTGGTTCCCCAACTCTGATTCCCCGCCTCTGATTCCCCAGCTCTGATTTCCAGCCTCTGATTCCCGGCATCCGATTCCCTGCCTCTGATTCCCCGCCTCTGATTCCCCATCTCTGATTCCCCGCCTCTGATTCCCCGTATCTGATTCCCTGCCTCTGATTCCCCGCCTCTGATTCCCCGCGTCTGATTCCCTGCCACTGATTCCCCACCTCTGATTCCCCATATCTGATTCCCCGCCTCTGTTTTCCCGCCTCTGATTCCCTGCCTCTGATTCCCCATATCTGATTCCCCGCCTCTGATTCCCCAACTCTGATTCCCCACCTCTGATTCCCCAGCTCTGAATCCCTGCCTCTGATTCCCCGCGTCTGATTCCCTGCCTCTGATTCCCCGCCTCTGATTCCCCATCTGTGATTCACAACCTCTGATGCCCCACCTCTGATTCCCCATATCTGATTCCCCGCCTCTGTTTCCCCGCCTCTGATTCCCCGCCTCTGATTCCCCATATCTGATTCCCCGCCTCTGATTGCCCACCTCGTATTCCCCGCGTCTGAATCCCTGCCTCTGATTCACCGCCTCTGATTCCCCATCTCTGATTCACCACCTCTGATTCCCGGCCTCTGATTCCACATCTTTGATTCCGCACATGCGATTCCCTGCCTATGATTCCCCACCTCTGATTCCCCGCCTCTGATTCCCCATATCTGATTCCCTGCCTCTGTTTCCCCGCCTCTGATTCCCCATATGTGATTCCCCACCTCTGTTTCCACGCCTCTGATTCCCCGCCTCTGTTTCCCCATCTCTGATTCACCACCTTTGATTCGCCACCTCTGATTCCCCATATGTGATTCCCCACCTCTGTTTCCCCGCCTCTGATTCCCCGCCTCTGATTCTCCATATCTCATTCCCCGCCTCTGAATCCCCATCTCTGATTCCCGGACTCTGATTCCCCACATCTGATTCCCAGCCTCTTATTCCCAGCATCTGATTCCCGGCCTCTGATTCCCGGCCTCTAATTCCCCGCTTCTGATTCTGATTCCCTGCCTCTGATTCCCCATCTCTGATTCCGCACATCTGATTCCCTGCCTCTGATTCCCCACCTCTGATTCCCCATATCTGATTCCCCGCCTCTGTTTCCCCGCCTCTGATTCCCCGCCTCTGCTTCCCCATATCTAATTCCCCACCTCTGATGCCCCAACTCTGATTCCCCGCCTCTGATTCCCCAGCTCTGATTCCCCACCTCTGATTCCCCGCATCCGATTCCCCATGTCTGATTCCCCGCCTCTGTTTCCCCGCCTCTGATTCCCCGCCTCTGTTTCCCCATATCTGATTCCCCGCCTCTGATTCCCCAGCTCTGATTCCCTGCCTCTTATTCCCCGCGTTCTATTCCCTGCCTCTGATTCCCCGCCTGTGATTCCCCATCTCTGATTCACCACCTCTGATTCCCCACCTCTGATTCCCCATATCTAATTCCCCGCCTCTGTTTGCCCGCCTCTCATTCCCCGCCTCTGAATCCCCGCGTCTGATTCCCTGCCACTGATTCCCTGCGCCTGATTCCCCAACTCTGATTCCCCATATCTGATTCCCCGCCTCCGTTTTCCCGCCTCTGATTCCCTGCCTCTGATTCCCCATATCTGATTCCCCGCCTCTGATTCCCCAACTCTGATTCCCCGCCTCTGATTCCCCATCTCTGAATCCCCGCCTCTGATTCCCCGCGTCTGATTCCCTGCCACTGATTCCCCGCCTCTGATTCCCCATCTGTGATTCACAACCTCTGATGCCCCACCTCTGATTCCCCATATCTGACTCCCCGCCTCTGTTTCCCTGCCTCTGATTCCCCGCCTCTGATTCCCCATATCTGATTCCCCGCCTCTGATTGCCCACCTCTGATTCCCCGCGTCTGATTCCCTGCCTCTGATTCACCGCCTCTGATTCCCCATCTCTGATTCACCACCTCTGATTCCCGGCCTCTGATTCCCCATCTCTGATTCCGCACATCCGATTCCCTGCCTATGGTTCCCCACCTCTGATTCCCCGCCTCTGATTCCCCATATCTGATTCCCTGCCTCTGTTTCCCCGCCTCTGATTCCCCATATGTGATTCCCCACCTCTGTTTCCCCGCCTCTGATTCCCCGCCTCTGTTTCCCCATCTCTGATTCACCGCCTGTGATTCGCCACCTCTGATTCCCCATATCTGATTCCCCACCTCTATTTCCCCGCCTCTGATTCCCCGCCTCTGATTCTCCATATCTGATTCCCCGCCTCTGATTCCCCGTTCTGATTCCCCGCCTCTGTTTCCCCGCCTCTGATTCCCCGCTCTCTGTTTCCCCATATCTGATTCCCCGCCTCTGATTCCCCAGCTCTGATTCCCTGCCTCTGATTCCCCGCGTTCTATTCCCTGCCTCTGATTCCCCGCCTGTGATTCCCCATCTCTGATTCACCACCTCTGATTCCCCACCTCTGATTCCCCATATCTAATTCCCCGCCTCTGTTTGCCCGCCTCTGATTCCCCGCCTCTGAATCCCCGCGTCTGATTCCCTGCCACTGATTCCCTGCGCCTGATTCCCCACCTCTGATTCCCCATATCTGATTCCCCGCCTCCGTTTTCCCGCCTCTGATTCCCTGCCTCTGATTCCCCATATCTGATTCCCCGCCTCTGATTCCCCAACTCTGATTCCCCGCCTCTGATTCCCCAGCTCTGAATCCCCGCCTCTGATTCCCCGTGTCTGATTCCCTGCCACTGATTCCCCGCCTCTGATTCCCGATCTGTGATTCACAACCTCTGATGCCCCGCCTCTGATTCCCCGCCTCTGATTCCCCATATCTGATTCCCCGCCTCTGATTGCCCACCTCTGATTCCCCGCGTCTGATTCCCTGCCTCTGATTCACCGCCTCTGATTCCCCATCTCTGATTCACCACCTCTGATTCCCGGCCTCTGATTCCCCATCTCTGATTCCGCACATCCGATTCCCTGCCTATGGTTCCCCACCTCTGATTCCCCGCCTCTGATTCCCCATATGTGATTCCCCACCTCTGTTTCCCCGCCTCTGATTCCCCGCCTCTGTTTCCCCATCTCTGATTCACCGCCTGTGATTCGCTACCTCTGATTCCCCATATCTGATTCCCCACCTCTGTTTCCCCGCCTCTGATTCCCCGCCTCTGATTCTCCATATCTCATTCCCCGCCTCTGAATCCCCATCTCTGATTCCCGGACTCTGATTCCCCACCTCTGATTCCCGGCCTCTTATTCCCAGCATCTGATTCCCGGCCTCTGATTCCCAGCCTCTAATTCCCCGCTTCTGATTCTGATTCCCTGCCTCTGATTCCCCATCTCTGATTCCGCACATCTGATTCCCTGCCTCTGATTCCCCACCTCTGATTCCCCATATCTGATTCCCCGCCTCTGTTTCCCCGTTCTGATTCCTCGCCTCTGTTTCCCCATATCTAATTCCCCACCTCTGATGCCCCAACTCTGATTCCCCGCCTCTGATTCCCCAGCTCTGATTCCCCACCTCTGAATCCCCGCATCCGATTCCCCATGTCTGATTCCCCGCCTCTGTTTCCCCGCCTCTGATTCCCCGCCTCTGTTTCCCCATATCTGATTCCCCGCCTCTGATTCCCCAGCTCTGATTCCCTGCCTCTGATTCCCCGCGTTCTATTCCCTGCCTCTGATTCCCCGCCTGTGATTCCCCATCTCTGATTCACCACCTCTGATTCCCCACCTCTGATTCCCCATATCTAATTCCCCGCCTTTGTTTGCCCGCATCTGATTCCCCGCCTCTGTTTCCCCATATCTGATTCCCCACCTCTGAATCCCCAACTCTGATTCCCTGCCTCTGATTCACCAGCTCTGATTCCCCGCCTTTGATTCCCCCTGTCTGATTCCCAGCCTCTGAATCCCCGTGTCTGATTTCCTGCCTCTGATTCCCCGCCTCTGATTCCCCATATCTGATTCCCCGCCTCTGATTGCCCACCTCGTATTCCCCGCGTCTGAATCCCTGCCTCTGATTCACCGCCTCTGATTCCCCATCTCTGATTCACCACCTCTGATTCCCGGCCTCTGATTCCCCATCTTTGATTCCGCACATCCGATTCCCTGCCTATGATTCCCCACCTCTGATTCCCCGCCTCTGATTCCCCATATCTGATTCCCTGCCTCTGTTTCCCCGCCTCTGATTCCCCATATGTGATTCCCCACCTCTGTTTCCCCGCCTCTGATTCCCCATATGTGATTCCCCACCTCTGTTTCCACGCCTCTGATTCCCCTTCTCTGATTCACCACCTCTGAATCCCCACCTCTGATTCCCCATCTCTGATTCCGCACGTCCGATTCCCTGCCTCTGATTCCCCGCCTCTGATTCCCCGCCTCTGATTCGCAACCTCTAATTCCCCACCTCTGATTCCCCATATCTGATTCCCCGCCTCTGTTTCCCTGCCTCTGAATCCCGGCCTCTGTTTCCCAATATCTGATTCCCCTCCTCTGATTCCCCAACTCTGATTCCCCACCTCTGATTCCCCAGCTCTGATTCCCAGCCTCTGATTCCCCATATCTGATTCCCCGCCTCTGATTCCCCATATCTGATTCCCCGCCTCTATTTCCCCATATCTGCTTCGCCGCATCTGATTCCCCAACTCTGATTCCCCGCCTCTGATTCCCCAGCTCTGATTTCACGCCTCTGATTTCCGGCATCCGATTCCCTGCCTCTGATTCCCCGCCTCTGATTCCCCATCTCTGATTCCCCGCCTCTGATTCCCCGTGTCTGATTCCCTGCCTCTGATTCCCCGCCTCTGATTCCCGGCGTCTGATTCCCTGCCACTGATACCCTGCCCCTGATTCCCCACCTCTGATTCCCCGCCTCTGATTCCCCGCCTCTGTTTCCCCGCCTCTGATTCCCCGCCTCTTATTCCCCTTCTCTGATTCACCACCTCTGAATCCCCACCTCTGATTCCCCATCTCTGATTCCGCACGTCCGATTCCCTGCCTCTGATTCCCCGCCTCTGATTCCCCGCCTCTGATTCGCAACCTCTAATTCCCCACCTCTGATTCCCCATATCTGATTCCCCGCCTCTGTTTCCCTGCCTCTGAATCCCGGCCTCTGTTTCCCAATATCTGATTCCCCTCCTCTGATTCCCCAACTCTGATTCCCCACCTCTGATTCCCCAGCTCTGATTCCCTGCCACTGATTCCCCGCCCATGATTCCCCACCTCTGATTCCCCATATCTGATTCCCCGCCTCTGTTTCCCCAGCTCTGATTCCCTGCCTCTGATTCCCTGCCCTGATTCCCCATCTCTGTTTCACCGCCTTTGTTTCTCCACCTCTGATTCCCCATATCTGATTCCCCGCCTCTGTTTCCCCGCCTCTGATTCCCTGCCCCTGATTCCCAACCTCTGATTCCACACCTCTGATTCCCAATATCTGATTCCCCGCCTCTATTTCCCCATATCTGATTCCCCGCCTCTGATTCCCCAACTCTGATTCCCCGCCTCTGATTCCCCAGCTCCGATTCCCCGCCTCTGATTCCCGGCGTCCGATTCCCTGCCTCTGATTCCCCGCCTCTGATTCCCCATCTCTGATTCCCCGCCTCTGATTCCCCGTGTCTGATTCCCTGCCTCTGATTCCCCGCCTCTGATTCCCCACCTCTGATTCCCTGCCACTGATTCCCAGCCCCTGATTCCCCACCTCTGATTCCCCGCCTCTGTTTCCCCGCCTCTGATTCCCCGCCTCTGATTCCCCATATCTGATTCCCTGCCTCTGATTCCCCAACTCTGATTCCCCGCTTCTGATTCCCCAGCTCTGAATCCCCGCCTCTGATTCCCCGCGTCTGATTCCCTGCCTCTCATTCCCCGCCTTGATTCCCCATCTCTGATTCACAACCTCTGATTCCCCACCTCTGATTCCCCATATCTGAATCCCCGCCTCTGTTTCCCCGCCTCTGATTCCCCGCCTCTGATTCCCCATATCTGATTCCCCGGCTCTGATTGCCCACCTCTGATTCCCCGCCTCTGATTCGCCAGCTCTGATTCCCCGCCTCTGAATCCCCGCATCTGATTCCCTGCCTCTGATTCCCCGCCTCTGATTCCCCATCTCTGATTCACCGCCTTTGATTCGCCACCTCTGATTCCCCATATCTGATTCCCCACCTCTGTTTCCCCGCCTCTGATTCCCCGCCTCTGATTCTCTATATCTCATTCCCCGCCGCTGAATCCCCATCTCTGATTCCCGGACTCTGATTCCCCACCTCTGATTCCGGCCCTCTTATACCCAGCATCTGATTCCCGGCCTCTGATTCCCGGCCTCTGATTCCCCGCTTCTGATTCTGATACCCTGCCTCTGATTCCCCATCTCTGATTCCGCACATCTGATTCCCTGCCTCTGATTCCCCACCTCTGATTCCCCATATCTGATTCCCCGCCTCTGTTTCCCCGCCTCTCATTTCCCGCCTCTGTTTCCCCATATCTAATTCCCCACCTCTGTTTCCCCATATCTGATTCCCCGCCTCTGATTCCCCAGCTCTGATTCCCTGCCTCTGATTCCCCGCGTTCTATTCCCTGCCTCTGATTCCCCGCCTGTGATTCCCCATCTCTGATTCACCACATCTGATTCCCCACCTCTGATTCCCCATATCTAATTCCCCGCCTCTGTTTGCCCGCCTCTGATTCCCCGCCTCTGTTTCCCCATATCTGATTCCCCGCCTCTGAATCCCCAACTCTGATTCCCTGCCTCTGATTCACCAGCTCTGATTCCCCGCCTTTGATTCCCCCCGTCTGATTCCCAGCCTCTGAATCCCCGTGTCTGATTTCCTGCCTCTGATTCCCCGCGTCTGATTCCCCATCTCTGATTCACCGCCTCTGATTCCCCACCTCTGATTCCCCATTTCTAATTCCGCACATCCGATTCCCTGCCTCTGATTCCCTGACTCTGATTCCCCACCTCTGATTCCCCAGCTCTGATTCCCCGCCTCTGATTCCCCGCGTCTGATTCCCTGCCTCTGATTCCCCGCCTCTGATTCCCCAGCTCTGATTCCCCGCCTCTGATTCCCCGCGTCTGATTCCCTGCCTCTGATTCCCCGCCTCTGATTACCCATCTCTGATTCCCCACCTCTGATTCCCCGTGTCTGATTCCCTGCCTCTGATTCCCCGCCTCTGATTCTCCGCCTCTGATTCCCAGCCTCTGATTCCCCATATCTGATTCCCTGCCTCTGATTCCCCATATCTGATTCCCCGCCTCTGTTTCCCCATATCTGCTTCGCCGCCTCTGATTCCCCAACTCTGATTCCCCGCCTCTGATTCCCCAGCTCTGATTTCCAGCCTCTGATTCCCGGCATCCGATTCCCTGCCTCTGATTCCCCGCCTCTGATTCCCCATCTCTGATTCCCCACCTCTGATTCCCCGTATCTGATTCCCTGCCTCTGATTCCCCGCCTCTGATTCCCCGCGTCTGATTCCCTGCCACTGATTCCCCACCTCTGATTCCCCATATCTGATTCCCCGCCTCTGTTTTCCCGCCTCTGATTCCCTGCCTCTGATTCCCCATATCTGATTCCCCGCCTCTGATTCCCCAACTCTGATTCCCCACCTCTGATTCCCCAGCTCTGAATCCCTGCCTCTGATTCCCCGCGTCTGATTCCCTGCCTCTGATTCCCCGCCTCTGATTCCCCATCTGTGATTCACAACCTCTGATGCCCCACCTCTGATTCCCCATATCTGATTCCCCGCCTCTGTTTCCCCGCCTCTGATTCCCCGCCTCTGATTCCCCATATCTGATTCCCCGCCTCTGATTGCCCACCTCGTATTCCCCGCGTCTGAATCCCTGCCTCTGATTCACCGCCTCTGATTCCCCATCTCTGATTCACCACCTCTGATTCCCGGCCTCTGATTCCCTATCTTTGATTCCGCACATCCGATTCCCTGCCTATGATTCCCCACCTCTGATTCCCCGCCTCTGATTCCCCATATCTGATTCCCTGCCTCTGTTTCCCCGCCTCTGATTCCCCATATGTGATTCCCCACCTCTGTTTCCACGCCTCTGATTCCCCGCCTCTGTTTCCCCATCTCTGATTCACCGCCTTTGATTCGCCACCTCTGATTCCCCATATGTGATTCCCCACCTCTGTTTCCCCGCCTCTGATTCCCCGCCTCTGATTCTCCATATCTCATTCCCCGCCTCTGAATCCCCATCTCTGATTCCCGGACTCTGATTCCCCACATCTGATTCCCAGCCTCTTATTCCCAGCATCTGATTCCCGGCCTCTGATTCCCGGCCTCTAATTCCCCGCTTCTGATTCTGATTCCCTGCCTCTGATTCCCCATCTCTGATTCCGCACATCTGATCTCCCTGCCTCTGATTCCCCACGTCTGATTCCCCATATCTGATTCCCCGCCTCTGTTTCCCCGCCTCTGATTCCCCGCCTCTGCTTCCCCATATCTAATTCCCCACCTCTGATGCCCCAACTCTGATTCCCCGCCTCTGATTCCCCAGCTCTGATTCCCCACCTCTGATTCCCCGCATCCGATTCCCCATGTCTGATTCCCCGCCTCTGTTTCCCCGCCTCTGATTCCCCGCCTCTGTTTCCCCATATCTGATTCCCCGCCTCTGATTCCCCAGCTCTGATTCCCTGCCTCTGATTCCCAGCGTTCTATTCCCTGCCTCTGATTCCCCGCCTGTGATTCCCCATCTCTGATTCACCACCTCTGATTCCCCACCTCTGATTCCCCATATCTAATTCCCCGCCTCTGTTTGCCCGCCTCTCATTCCCCGCCTCTGAATCCCCGCGTCTGATTCCCTGCCACTGATTCCCTGCGCCTGATTCCCCAACTCTGATTCCCCATATCTGATTCCCCGCCTCCGTTTTCCCGCCTCTGATTCCCTGCCTCTGATTCCCCATATCTGATTCCCCGCCTCTGATTCCCCAACTCTGATTCCCCGCCTCTGATTCCCCAGCTCTGAATCCCCGCCTCTGATTCCCCGCGTCTGATTCCCTGCCACTGATTCCCCGCCTCTGATTCCCCATCTGTGATTCACAACCTCTGATGCCCCACCTCTGATTCCCCATATCTGACTCCCCGCCTCTGTTTCCCCGCCTCTGATTCCCCTCCTCTGATTCCCCATATCTGATTCCCCGCCTCTGATTGCCCACCTCTGATTCCCCGCGTCTGATTCCCTGCCTCTGATTCACCGCCTCTGATTCCCCATCTCTGATTCACCACCTCTGATTCCCGGCCTCTGATTCCCCATCTCTGATTCCGCACATCCGATTCCCTGCCTATGGTTCCCCACCTCTGATTCCCCGCCTCTGATTCCCCATATCTGATTCCCTGCCTCTGTTTCCCCGCCTCTGATTCCCCATATGTGATTCCCCACCTCTGTTTCCCCGCCTCTGATTCCCCGCCTCTGTTTCCCCATCTCTGATTCACCGCCTGTGATTCGCCACCTCTGATTCCCCATATCTGATTCCCCACCTCTGTTTCCCCGCCTCTGATTCCCCGCCTCTGATTCTCCATATCTCATTCCCCGCCTCTGAATCCCCATCTCTGATTCCCGGACTCTGATTCCCCACCTCTGATTCCCGGCCTCTTATTCCCAGCATCTGATTCCCGGCCTCTGATTCCCAGCCTCTAATTCCCCGCTTCTGATTCTGATTCCCTGCCTCTGATTCCCCATCTCTGATTCCGCACATCTGATTCCCTGCCTCTGATTCCCCACCTCTGATTCCCCATATCTGATTCCCCGCCTCTGTTTCCCCGTTCTGATTCCCCGCCTCTGTTTCCCCGCCTCTGATTCCCCGCCTCTGATTCCCCGCGTCTGATTCCCTGCCACTGATTCCCCACCTCTGATTCCCCATATCTGATTCCCCGCCTCTGTTTTCCCGCCTCTGATTCCCTGCCTCTGATTCCCCATATCTGATTCCCCGCCTCTGATTCCCCAACTCTGATTCCCCACCTCTGATTCCCCAGCTCTGAATCCCTGCCTCTGATTCCCCGCGTCTGATTCCCTGCCTCTGATTCCCCGCCTCTGATTCCCCATCTGTGATTCACAACCTCTGATGCCCCACCTCTGATTCCCCATATCTGATTCCCCGCCTCTGTTTCCCCGCCTCTGATTCCCCGCCTCTGATTCCCCATATCTGATTCCCCGCCTCTGATTGCCCACCTCGTATTCCCCGCGTCTGAATCCCTGCCTCTGATTCACCGCCTCTGATTCCCCATCTCTGATTCACCACCTCTGATTCCCGGCCTCTGATTCCCTATCTTTGATTCCGCACATCCGATTCCCTGCCTATGATTCCCCACCTCTGATTCCCCGCCTCTGATTCCCCATATCTGATTCCCTGCCTCTGTTTCCCCGCCTCTGATTCCCCATATGTGATTCCCCACCTCTGTTTCCACGCCTCTGATTCCCCGCCTCTGTTTCCCCATCTCTGATTCACCGCCTTTGATTCGCCACCTCTGATTCCCCATATGTGATTCCCCACCTCTGTTTCCCCGCCTCTGATTCCCCGCCTCTGATTCTCCATATCTCATTCCCCGCCTCTGAATCCCCATCTCTGATTCCCGGACTCTGATTCCCCACATCTGATTCCCAGCCTCTTATTCCCAGCATCTGATTCCCGGCCTCTGATTCCCGGCCTCTAATTCCCCGCTTCTGATTCTGATTCCCTGCCTCTGATTCCCCATCTCTGATTCCGCACATCTGATCTCCCTGCCTCTGATTCCCCACCTCTGATTCCCCATATCTGATTCCCCGCCTCTGTTTCCCCGCCTCTGATTCCCCGCCTCTGCTTCCCCATATCTAATTCCCCACCTCTGATGCCCCAACTCTGATTCCCCGCCTCTGATTCCCCAGCTCTGATTCCCCACCTCTGATTCCCCGCATCCGATTCCCCATGTCTGATTCCCCGCCTCTGTTTCCCCGCCTCTGATTCCCCGCCTCTGTTTCCCCATATCTGATTCCCCGCCTCTGATTCCCCAGCTCTGATTCCCTGCCTCTGATTCCCAGCGTTCTATTCCCTGCCTCTGATTCCCTGCCTGTGATTCCCCATCTCTGATTCACCACCTCTGATTCCCCACCTCTGATTCCCCATATCTAATTCCCCGCCTCTGTTTGCCCGCCTCTCATTCCCCGCCTCTGAATCCCCGCGTCTGATTCCCTGCCACTGATTCCCTGCGCCTGATTCCCCAACTCTGATTCCCCATATCTGATTCCCCGCCTCCGTTTTCCCGCCTCTGATTCCCTGCCTCTGATTCCCCATATCTGATTCCCCGCCTCTGATTCCCCAACTCTGATTCCCCGCCTCTGATTCCCCAGCTCTGAATCCCCGCCTCTGATTCCCCGCGTCTGATTCCCTGCCACTGATTCCCCGCCTCTGATTCCCCATCTGTGATTCACAACCTCTGATGCCCCACCTCTGATTCCCCATATCTGACTCCCCGCCTCTGTTTCCCCGCCTCTGATTCCCCTCCTCTGATTCCCCATATCTGATTCCCCGCCTCTGATTGCCCACCTCTGATTCCCCGCGTCTGATTCCCTGCCTCTGATTCACCGCCTCTGATTCCCCATCTCTGATTCACCACCTCTGATTCCCGGCCTCTGATTCCCCATCTCTGATTCCGCACATCCGATTCCCTGCCTATGGTTCCCCACCTCTGATTCCCCGCCTCTGATTCCCCATATCTGATTCCCTGCCTCTGTTTCCCCGCCTCTGATTCCCCATATGTGATTCCCCACCTCTGTTTCCCCGCCTCTGATTCCCCGCCTCTGTTTCCCCATCTCTGATTCACCGCCTGTGATTCGCCACCTCTGATTCCCCATATCTGATTCCCCACCTCTGTTTCCCCGCCTCTGATTCCCCGCCTCTGATTCTCCATATCTCATTCCCCGCCTCTGAATCCCCATCTCTGATTCCCGGACTCTGATTCCCCACCTCTGATTCCCGGCCTCTTATTCCCAGCATCTGATTCCCGGCCTCTGATTCCCAGCCTCTAATTCCCCGCTTCTGATTCTGATTCCCTGCCTCTGATTCCCCATCTCTGATTCCGCACATCTGATTCCCTGCCTCTGATTCCCCACCTCTGATTCCCCATATCTGATTCCCCGCCTCTGTTTCCCCGTTCTGATTCCCCGCCTCTGTTTCCCCGCCTCTGATTCCCCGCCTCTGTTTCCCCATATCTGATTCCCCGCCTCTGATTCCCCAGCTCTGATTCCCTGCCTCTGATTCCCCGCGTTCTATTCCCTGCCTCTGATTCCCCGCCTGTGATTCCCCATCTCTGATTCACCACCTCTGATTCCCCACCTCTGATTCCCCATATCTAATTCCCCGCCTCTGTTTGCCCGCCTCTGATTCCCCGCCTCTGAATCCCCGCGTCTGATTCCCTGCCACTGATTCCCTGCGCCTGATTCCTCACCTCTGATTCCCCATATCTGATTCCCCGCCTCCGTTTTCCCGCCTCTGATTCCCTGCCTCTGATTCCCCATATCTGATTCCCCGCCTCTGATTCCCCAACTCTGATTCCCCGCCTCTGATTCCCCAGCTCTGAATCCCCGCCTCTGATTCCCCGTGTCTGATTCCCTGCCACTGATTCCCCGCCTCTGATTCCCCATCTGTGATTCACAACCTCTGATGCCCCGCCTCTGATTCCCCGCCTCTGATTCCCCATATCTGATTCCGCGCCTCTGATTGCCCACCTCTGATTCCCCGCGTCTGATTCCCTGCCTCTGATTCACCGCCTCTGATTCCCCATCTCTGATTCACCACCTCTGATTCCCGGCCTCTGATTCCCCATCTCTGATTCCACACATCCGATTCCCTGCCTATGGTTCCCCACCTCTGATTCCCCGCCTCTGATTCCCCATATCTGATTCCCTGCCTCTGTTTCCCCGCCTCTGATTCCCCATATGTGATTCCCCACCTCTGTTTCCCCGCCTCTGATTCCCCGCCTCTGTTTCCCCATCTCTGATTCACCGCCTGTGATTCGCTACCTCTGATTCCCCATATCTGATTCCCCACCTCTGTTTCCCCGCCTCTGATTCCCCGCCTCTGATTCTCCATATCTCATTCCCCGCCTCTGAATCCCCATCTCTGATTCCCGGACTCTGATTCCCCACCTCTGATTCCTGGCCTCTTATTCCCAGCATCTGATTCCCGGCCTCTGATTCCCAGCCTCTAATTCCCCGCTTCTGATTCTGATTCCCTGCCTCTGATTCCCCATCTCTGATTCCGCACATCTGATTCCCTGCCTCTGATTCCCCATCTCTGATTCCCCATATCTGATTCCCCGCCTCTGTTTCCCCGTTCTGATTCCTCGCCTCTGTTTCCCCATATCTAATTCCCCACCTCTGATGCCCCAACTCTGATTCCCCGCCTCTGATTCCCCAGCTCTGATTCCCCACCTCTGATTCCCCGCATCCGATTCCCCATGTCTGATTCCCCGCCTCTGTTTCCCCGCCTCTGATTCCCCGCCTCTGTTTCCCCATATCTGATTCCCCGCCTCTGATTCCCCAGCTCTGATTCCCTGCCTCTGATTCCCCGCGTTCTATTCCCTGCCTCTGATTCCCCGCCTGTGATTCCCCATCTCTGATTCACCACCTCTGATTCCCCACCTCTGATTCCCCATATCTAATTCCCCGCCTTTGTTTGCCTGCATCTGATTCCCCGCCTCTGTTTCCCCATATCTGATTCCCCGCCTCTGAATCCCCAACTCTGATTCCCTGCCTCTGATTCACCAGCTCTGATTCCCCGCCTTTGATTCACCCTGTCTGATTCCCAGCCTCTGAATCCCCGTGTCTGATTTCCTGCCTCTGATTCCCCGCCTCTGATTCCCCATCTCTGATTCACCGCCTCTGATTCCACACCTCTGATTCCCCATCTCTGATTCCGTACATCCGATTCCCTTCCTCTGATTCCCCGACTCTGATTCCCCACCTCTGATTCCCCAGCTCTGATTCCCCGCCTCTGATTCCCCGCGTCTGATTCCCTGCCTCTGAATCCCCGCCTCTGATTCCCCATCTCTGATTCCCCACCTCTGATTCCCCGTGTCTGATTCCCTGCCTCTGAATCCCCGCCTCTGATTCCCCGCCTCTGATTCCCCATATCTGATTCCCCGCCTCTATTTTCCCATATCTGCTTCGCCGCCTCTGATTCCCCAACTCTGATTCCCCGCCTCTGATTCTCCAGCTCTGAATTCACGCCTCTGATTTCCGGCATCCGATTCCCTGCCTCTGATTCCCCGCCTCTGATTCCCCATCTCTGATTCCCCGCCTCTGATTCCCCGTGTCTGATTCCCTGCCACTGATTCCCCGCCTCTGATTCCCCATCTGTGATTCACAACCTCTGATGCCCCACCTCTGATTCCCCATATCTGACTCCCCGCCTCTGTTTCCCCGCCTCTGATTCCCCGCCTCTGATTCCCCATATCTGATTCCCCGCCTCTGATTGCCCACCTCTGATTCCCCGCGTCTGATTCCCTGCCTCTGATTCACCGCCTCTGATTCCCCATCTCTGATTCACCACCTCTGATTCCCGGCCTCTGAATCCCCATCTCTGATTCCGCACATCCGATTCCCTGCCTATGGTTCCCCACCTCTGATTCCCCGCCTCTGATTCCCCATATCTGATTCCCTGCCTCTGTTTCCCCGCCTCTGATTCCCCATATGTGATTCCCCACCTCTGTTTCCCCGCCTCTGATTCCCCGCCTCTGTTTCCCCATCTCTGATTCACCGCCTGTGATTCGCTACCTCTGATTCCCCATATCTGATTCCCCACCTCTGTTTCCCCGCCTCTGATTCCCCGCCTCTGATTCTCCATATCTCATTCCCCGCCTCTGAATCCCCATCTCTGATTCCCGGCCTCTTATTCCCAGCATCTGATTCCCGGCCTCTGATTCCCAGCCTCTAATTCCCCGCTTCTGATTCTGATTCCCTGCCTCTGATTCCCCATCTCTGATTCCGCACATCTGATTCCCTGCCTCTGATTCCCCACCTCTGATTCCCTATATCTGATTCCCCGCCTCTGTTTCCCCATTCTGATTCCTCGCATCTGTTTCCCCATATCTAATTCCCCACCTCTGATGCCCCAACTCTGATTCCCCGCCTCTGATTCCCCAGCTCTGATTCCCCACCTCTGATTCCCCGCATCCGATTCCCCATGTCTGATTCCCCGCCTCTGTTTCCCCGCCTCTGATTCCCCGCCTCTGTTTCCCCATTTCTGATTCCCCGCCTCTGATTCCCCAGCTCTGATTCCCTGCCTCTGATTCCCCGCGTTCTATTCCCTGCCTCTGATTCCCCGCCTGTGATTCCCCATCTCTGATTCACCACCTCTGATTCCCCACCTCTGATTCCCCATATCTAATTCCCCGCCTTTGTTTGCCCGCATCTGATTCCCCGCCTCTGTTTCCCCATATCTGATTCCCCGCCTCTGAATCCCCAACTCTGATTCCCTGCCTCTGATTCACCAGCTCTGATTCCCCGCCTTTGATTCCCCCTGTCTGATTCCCAGCCTCTGAATCCCCGTGTCTGATTTCCTGCCTCTGATTCCCCGCCTCTGGTTCCCCAACTCTGATTCCCCGCCTCTGATTCCCCAGCTCTGATTTCCAGCCTCTGATTCCCGGCATCCGATTCCCTGCCTCTGATTCCCCGCCTCTGATTCCCCATCTCTGATTCCCCGCCTCTGATTCCCCGTATCTGATTCCCTGCCTCTGATTCCCCGCCTCTGATTCCCCGCGTCTGATTCCCTGCCACTGATTCCCCACCTCTGATTCCCCATATCTGATTCCCCGCCTCTGTTTTCCCGCCTCTGATTCCCTGCCTCTGATTCCCCATATCTGATTCCCCGCCTCTGATTCCCCAACTCTGATTCCCCACCTCTGATTCCCCAGCTCTGAATCCCTGCCTCTGATTCCCCGCGTCTGATTCCCTGCCTCTGATTCCCCGCCTCTGATTCCCCATCTGTGATTCACAACCTCTGATGCCCCGCCTCTGATTCCCCGCCTCTGATTCCCCATATCTGATTCCCCGCCTCTGATTGCCCACCTCGTATTCCCCGCGTCTGAATCCCTGCCTCTGATTCACCGCCTCTGATTCCCCATCTCTGATTCACCACCTCTGATTCCCGGCCTCTGATTCCCCATCTTTGATTCCGCACATGCGATTCCCTGCCTATGATTCCCCACCTCTGATTCCCCGCCTCTGATTCCCCATATCTGATTCCCTGCCTCTGTTTCCCCGCCTCTGATTCCCCATATGTGATTCCCCACCTCTGTTTCCACGCCTCTGATTCCCCGCCTCTGTTTCCCCATCTCTGATTCACCACCTTTGATTCGCCACCTCTGATTCCCCATATGTGATTCCCCACCTCTGTTTCCCCGCCTCTGATTCCCCGCCTCTGATTCTCCATATCTCATTCCCCGCCTCTGAATCCCCATCTCTGATTCCCGGACTCTGATTCCCCGCCTCTGATTCCCCAGCTCTGATTCCCCACCTCTGATTCCCCGCATCCGATTCCCCATGTCTGATTCCCCGCCTCTGTTTCCCCGCCTCTGATTCCCCGCCTCTGTTTCCCCATATCTGATTCCCCGCCTCTGATTCCCCAGCTCTGATTCCCTGCCTCTGATTCCCCGCGTTCTATTCCCTGCCTCTGATTCCCCGCCTGTGATTCCCCATCTCTGATTCACCACCTCTGATTCCCCACCTCTGATTCCCCATATCTAATTCCCCGCCTCTGTTTGCCCGCCTCTCATTCCCCGCCTCTGAATCCCCGCGTCTGATTCCCTGCCACTGATTCCCTGCGCCTGATTCCCCAACTCTGATTCCCCATATCTGATTCCCCGCCTCCGTTTTCCCGCCTCTGATTCCCTGCCTCTGATTCCCCATATCTGATTCCCCGCCTCTGATTCCCCAACTCTGATTCCCCGCCTCTGATTCCCCAGCTCTGAATCCCCGCCTCTGATTCCCCGCGTCTGATTCCCTGCCACTGATTCCCCGCCTCTGATTCCCCATCTGTGATTCACAACCTCTGATGCCCCACCTCTGATTCCCCATATCTGACTCCCCGCCTCTGTTTCCCCGCCTCTGATTCCCCGCCTCTGATTCCCCATATCTGATTCCCCGCCTCTGATTGCCCACCTCTGATTCCCCGCGTCTGATTCCCTGCCTCTGATTCACCGCCTCTGATTCCCCATCTCTGATTCACCACCTCTGATTCCCGGCCTCTGATTCCCCATCTCTGATTCCGCACATCCGATTCCCTGCCTATGGTTCCCCACCTCTGATTCCCCGCCTCTGATTCCCCATATCTGATTCCCTGCCTCTGTTTCCCCGCCTCTGATTCCCCATATGTGATTCCCCACCTCTGTTTCCCCGCCTCTGATTCCCCGCCTCTGTTTCCCCATCTCTGATTCACCGCCTGTGATTCGCCACCTCTGATTCCCCATATCTGATTCCCCACCTCTGTTTCCCCGCCTCTGATTCCCCGCCTCTGATTCTCCATATCTCATTCCCCGCCTCTGAATCCCCATCTCTGATTCCCGGACTCTGATTCCCCACCTCTGATTCCCGGCCTCTTATTCCCAGCATCTGATTCCCGGCCTCTGATTCCCAGCCTCTAATTCCCCGCTTCTGATTCTGATTCCCTGCCTCTGATTTCCCATCTCTGATTCCGCACATCTGATTCCCTGCCTCTGATTCCCCACCTCTGATTCCCCATATCTGATTCCCCGCCTCTGTTTCCCCGTTCTGATTCCCCGCCTCTGTTTCCCCGCCTCTGATTCCCCGCCTCTGTTTCCCCATATCTGATTCCCCGCCTCTGATTCCCCAGCTCTGATTCCCTGCCTCTGATTCCCCGCGTTCTATTCCCTGCCTCTGATTCCCCGCCTGTGATTCCCCATCTCTGATTCACCACCTCTGATTCCCCACCTCTGATTCCCCATATCTAATTCCCCGCCTCTGTTTGCCCGCCTCTGATTCCCCGCCTCTGAATCCCCGCGTCTGATTCCCTGCCACTGATTCCCTACGCCTGATTCCCCACCTCTGATTCCCCATATCTGATTCCCCGCCTCCGTTTTCCCGCCTCTGATTCCCTGCCTCTGATTCCCCATATCTGATTCCCCGCCTCTGATTCCCCAACTCTGATTCCCCGCCTCTGATTCCCCAGCTCTGAATCCCCGCCTCTGATTCCCCGTGTCTGATTCCCTGCCACTGATTCCCCGCCTCTGATTCCCCATCTGTGATTCACAACCTCTGATGCCCCACCTCTGATTCCCCGCCTCTGATTCCCCACATCTGATTCCCCGCCTCTGATTGCCCACCTCTGATTCCCCGCGTCTGATTCCCTGCCTCTGATTCACCGCCTCTGATTCCCCATCTCTGATTCACCACCTCTGATTCCCGGCCTCTGATTCCCCATCTCTGATTCCGCACATCCGATTCCCTGCCTATGGTTCCCCACCTCTGATTCCCCGCCTCTGATTCCCCATATCTGATTCCCTGCCTCTGTTTCCCCGCCTCTGATTCCCCATATGTGATTCCCCACCTCTGTTTCCCCGCCTCTGATTCCCCGCCTCTGTTTCCCCATCTCTGATTCACCGCCTGTGATTCGCTACCTCTCATTCCTCATATCTGATTCCCCACCTCTGTTTCCCCGCCTCTGATTCCCCGCCTCTGATTCTCCATATCTCATTCCCCGCCTCTGAATCCCCATCTCTGATTCCCGGACTCTGATTCCCCACCTCTGATTCCCGGCCTCTTATTCCCAGCATCTGATTCCCGGCCTCTGATTCCCAGCCTCTAATTCCCCGCTTCTGATTCTGATTCCCTGCCTCTGATTCCCCATCTCTGATTCCGCACATCTGATTCCCTGCCTCTGATTCCCCACCTCTGATTCCCCATATCTGATTCCCCGCCTCTGTTTCCCCGTTCTGATTCCTCGCCTCTGTTTCCCCATATCTAATTCCCCACCTCTGATGCCCCAACTCTGATTCCCCGCCTCTGATTCCCCAGCTCTGATTCCCCACCTCTGAATCCCCGCATCCGATTCCCCATGTCTGATTCCCCGCCTCTGTTTCCCCGCCTCTGATTCCCCGCCTCTGTTTCCCCATATCTGATTCCCCGCCTCTGATTCCCCAGCTCTGATTCCCTGCCTCTGATTCCCCGCGTTCTATTCCCTGCCTCTGATTCCCCGCCTGTGATTCCCCATCTCTGATTCACCACCTCTGATTCCCCACCTCTGATTCCCCATATCTAATTCCCCGCCTTTGTTTGCCCGCATCTGATTCCCCGCCTCTGTTTCCCCATATCTGATTCCCAACCTCTGAATCCCCAACTCTGATTCCCTGCCTCTGATTCACCAGCTCTGATTCCCCGCCTTTGATTCCCCCTGTCTGATTCCCAGCCTCTGAATCCCCGTGTCTGATTTCCTGCCTCTGATTCCCCGCCTCTGATTCCCCATATCTGATTCCCCGCCTCTGATTGCCCACCTCTGATTCCCCGCGTCTGATTCCCTGCCTCTGATTCACCGCCTCTGATTCCCCATCTCTGATTCACCACCTCTGATTCCCGGCCTCTGATTCCCCATCTCTGATTCCGCACATCCGATTCCCTGCCTATGGTTCCCCACCTCTGATTCCCCGCCTCTGATTCCCCATATCTGATTCCCTGCCTCTGTTTCCCCGCCTCTGATTCCCCATATGTGATTCCCCACCTCTGTTTCCCCGCCTCTGATTCCCCGCCTCTGTTTCCCCATCTCTGATTCACCGCCTGTGATTCGCCACCTCTGATTCCCCATATCTGATTCCCCACCTCTGTTTCCCCGCCTCTGATTCCCCGCCTCTGATTCTCCATATCTCATTCCCCGCCTCTGAATCCCCATCTCTGATTCCCGGACTCTGATTCCCCACCTCTGATTCCCGGCCTCTTATTCCCAGCATCTGATTCCCGGCCTCTGATTCCCAGCCTCTAATTCCCCGCTTCTGATTCTGATTCCCTGCCTCTGATTTCCCATCTCTGATTCCGCACATCTGATTCCCTGCCTCTGATTCCCCACCTCTGATTCCCCATATCTGATTCCCCGCCTCTGTTTCCCCGTTCTGATTCCCCGCCTCTGTTTCCCCGCCTCTGATTCCCCGCCTCTGTTTCCCCATATCTGATTCCCCGCCTCTGATTCCCCAGCTCTGATTCCCTGCCTCTGATTCCCCGCGTTCTATTCCCTGCCTCTGATTCCCCGCCTGTGATTCCCCATCTCTGATTCACCACCTCTGATTCCCCACCTCTGATTCCCCATATCTAATTCCCCGCCTCTGTTTGCCCGCCTCTGATTCCCCGCCTCTGAATCCCCGCGTCTGATTCCCTGCCACTGATTCCCTGCGCCTGATTCCCCACCTCTGATTCCCCATATCTGATTCCCCGCCTCCGTTTTCCCGCCTCTGATTCCCTGCCTCTGATTCCCCATATCTGATTCCCCGCCTCTGATTCCCCAACTCTGATTCCCCGCCTCTGATTCCCCAGCTCTGAATCCCCGCCTCTGATTCCCCGTGTCTGATTCCCTGCCACTGATTCCCCGCCTCTGATTCCCCATCTGTGATTCACAACCTCTGATGCCCCACCTCTGATTCCCCGCCTCTGATTCCCCACATCTGATTCCCCGCCTCTGATTGCCCACCTCTGATTCCCCGCGTCTGATTCCCTGCCTCTGATTCACCGCCTCTGATTCCCCATCTCTGATTCACCACCTCTGATTCCCGGCCTCTGATTCCCCATCTCTGATTCCGCACATCCGATTCCCTGCCTATGGTTCCCCACCTCTGATTCCCCGCCTCTGATTCCCCATATCTGATTCCCTGCCTCTGTTTCCCCGCCTCTGATTCCCCATATGTGATTCCCCACCTCTGTTTCCCCGCCTCTGATTCCCCGCCTCTGTTTCCCCATCTCTGATTCACCGCCTGTGATTCGCTACCTCTCATTCCTCATATCTGATTCCCCACCTCTGTTTCCCCGCCTCTGATTCCCCGCCTCTGATTCTCCATATCTCATTCCCCGCCTCTGAATCCCCATCTCTGATTCCCGGACTCTGATTCCCCACCTCTGATTCCCGGCCTCTTATTCCCAGCATCTGATTCCCGGCCTCTGATTCCCAGCCTCTAATTCCCCGCTTCTGATTCTGATTCCCTGCCTCTGATTCCCCATCTCTGATTCCGCACATCTGATTCCCTGCCTCTGATTCCCCACCTCTGATTCCCCATATCTGATTCCCCGCCTCTGTTTCCCCGTTCTGATTCCTCGCCTCTGTTTCCCCATATCTAATTCCCCACCTCTGATGGCCCAACTCTGATTCCCCGCCTCTGATTCCCCAGCTCTGATTCCCCACCTCTGAATCCCCGCATCCGATTCCCCATGTCTGATTCCCCGCCTCTGTTTCCCCGCCTCTGATTCCCCGCCTCTGTTTCCCCATATCTGATTCCCCGCCTCTGATTCCCCAGCTCTGATTCCCTGCCTCTGATTCCCCGCGTTCTATTCCCTGCCTCTGATTCCCCGCCTGTGATTCCCCATCTCTGATTCACCACCTCTGATTCCCCACCTCTGATTCCCCATATCTAATTCCCCGCCTTTGTTTGCCCGCATCTGATTCCCCGCCTCTGTTTCCCCATATCTGATTCCCAACCTCTGAATCCCCAACTCTGATTCCCTGCCTCTGATTCACCAGCTCTGATTCCCCGCCTTTGATTCCCCCTGTCTGATTCCCAGCCTCTGAATCCCCGTGTCTGATTTCCTGCCTCTGATTCCCCGCCTCTGATTCCCCATATCTGATTCCCCGCCTCTGATTGCCCACCTCGTATTCCCCGCGTCTGAATCCCTGCCTCTGATTCACCGCCTCTGATTCCCCATCTCTGATTCACCACCTCTGATTCCCGGCCTCTGATTCCCCATCTTTGATTCCGCACATCCGATTCCCTGCCTATGATTCCCCACCTCTGATTCCCCGCCTCTGATTCCCCATATCTGATTCCCTGCCTCTGTTTCCCCGCCTCTGATTCCCCATATGTGATTCCCCACCTCTGTTTCCACGCCTCTGATTCCCCGCCTCTGTTTCCCCATCTCTGATTCACCGCCTTTGATTCGCCACCTCTGATTCCCCATATGTGATTCCCCACCTCTGTTTCCCTGCCTCTGATTCCCCGCCTCTGATTCTCCATATCTCATTCCCCGCCTCTGAATCCCCATCTCTGATTCCCGGACTCTGATTCCCCACATCTGATTCCCAGCCTCTTATTCCCAGCATCTGATTCCCGGCCTCTGATTCCCGGCCTCTAATTCCCAGCTTCTGATTCTGATTCCCTGCCTCTGATTCCCCATCTCTGATTCCGCACATCTGATTCCCTGCCTCTGATTCCCCACCTCTGATTCCCCATATCTGATTCCCCGCCTCTGTTTCCCCGCCTCTGATTCCCCGCCTCTGCTTCCCCATATCTAATTCCCCACCTCTGATGCCCCAACTCTGATTCCCCGCCTCTGATTCCCCAGCTCTGATTCCCCACCTCTGATTCCCCGCATCCGATTCCCCATGTCTGATTCCCCGCCTCTGTTTCCCCGCCTCTGATTCCCCGCCTCTGTTTCCCCATATCTGATTCCCCGCCTCTGATTCCCCAGCTCTGATTCCCTGCCTCTGATTCCCCGCGTTCTATTCCCTGCCTCTGATTCCCCGCCTGTGATTCCCCATCTCTGATTCACCACCTCTGATTCCCCACCTCTGATTCCCCATATCTAATTCCCCGCCTCTGTTTGCCCGCCTCTCATTCCCCGCCTCTGAATCCCCGCGTCTGATTCCCTGCCACTGATTCCCTGCGCCTGATTCCCCAACTCTGATTCCCCATATCTGATTCCCCGCCTCCGTTTTCCCGCCTCTGATTCCCCATATCTGATTCCCCATATCTGATTCCCCGCCTCTGATTCCCCAACTCTGATTCCCCGCCTCTGATTCCCCAGCTCTGAATCCCCGCCTCTGATTCCCCGCGTCTGATTCCCTGCCACTGATTCCCCGCCTCTGATTCCCCATCTGTGATTCACAACCTCTGATGCCCCACCTCTGATTCCCCATATCTGACTCCCCGCCTCTGATTCCCCATCTCTGATTCCCCATATCTGATTCCCCGCCTCTGTTTCCCCGTTCTGATTCCTCGCCTCTGTTTCCCCATATCTAATTCCCCACCTCTGATGCCCCAACTCTGATTCCCCGCCTCTGATTCCCCAGCTCTGATTCCCCACCTCTGATTCCCCGCATCCGATTCCCCATGTCTGATTCCCCGCCTCTGTTTCCCCGCCTCTGATTCCCCGCCTCTGTTTCCCCATATCTGATTCCCCGCCTCTGATTCCCCAGCTCTGATTCCCTGCCTCTGATTCCCCGCGTTCTATTCCCTGCCTCTGATTCCCCGCCTGTGATTCCCCATCTCTGATTCACCACCTCTGATTCCCCACCTCTGATTCCCCATATCTAATTCCCCGCCTTTGTTTGCCTGCATCTGATTCCCCGCCTCTGTTTCCCCATATCTGATTCCCCGCCTCTGAATCCCCAACTCTGATTCCCTGCCTCTGATTCACCAGCTCTGATTCCCCGCCTTTGATTCACCCTGTCTGATTCCCAGCCTCTGAATCCCCGTGTCTGATTTCCTGCCTCTGATTCCCCGCCTCTGATTCCCCATCTCTGATTCACCGCCTCTGATTCCACACCTCTGATTCCCCATCTCTGATTCCGTACATCCGATTCCCTTCCTCTGATTCCCCGACTCTGATTCCCCACCTCTGATTCCCCAGCTCTGATTCCCCGCCTCTGATTCCCCGCGTCTGATTCCCTGCCTCTGAATCCCCGCCTCTGATTCCCCATCTCTGATTCCCCACCTCTGATTCCCCGTGTCTGATTCCCTGCCTCTGAATCCCCGCCTCTGATTCCCCGCCTCTGATTCCCCATATCTGATTCCCCGCCTCTATTTTCCCATATCTGCTTCGCCGCCTCTGATTCCCCAACTCTGATTCCCCGCCTCTGATTCTCCAGCTCTGAATTCACGCCTCTGATTTCCGGCATCCGATTCCCTGCCTCTGATTCCCCGCCTCTGATTCCCCATCTCTGATTCCCCGCCTCTGATTCCCCGTGTCTGATTCCCTGCCACTGATTCCCCGCCTCTGATTCCCCATCTGTGATTCACAACCTCTGATGCCCCACCTCTGATTCCCCATATCTGACTCCCCGCCTCTGTTTCCCCGCCTCTGATTCCCCGCCTCTGATTCCCCATATCTGATTCCCCGCCTCTGATTGCCCACCTCTGATTCCCCGCGTCTGATTCCCTGCCTCTGATTCACCGCCTCTGATTCCCCATCTCTGATTCACCACCTCTGATTCCCGGCCTCTGAATCCCCATCTCTGATTCCGCACATCCGATTCCCTGCCTATGGTTCCCCACCTCTGATTCCCCGCCTCTGATTCCCCATATCTGATTCCCTGCCTCTGTTTCCCCGCCTCTGATTCCCCATATGTGATTCCCCACCTCTGTTTCCCCGCCTCTGATTCCCCGCCTCTGTTTCCCCATCTCTGATTCACCGCCTGTGATTCGCTACCTCTGATTCCCCATATCTGATTC
Source organism: Narcine bancroftii (assembly GCF_036971445.1). Classification (NCBI taxonomy): domain Eukaryota; kingdom Metazoa; phylum Chordata; class Chondrichthyes; order Torpediniformes; family Narcinidae; genus Narcine; species Narcine bancroftii. The sequence goes on along the minus strand of NW_027211891.1, from coordinate 113,905 downwards.
CCCACCTCTGTTTCCCCGCCTCTGATTCCCCGCCTCTGATTCTCCATATCTCATTCCCCGCCTCTGAATCCCCATCTCTGATTCCCGGCCTCTTATTCCCAGCATCTGATTCCCGGCCTCTGATTCCCAGCCTCTAATTCCCCGCTTCTGATTCTGATTCCCTGCCTCTGATTCCCCATCTCTGATTCCGCACATCTGATTCCCTGCCTCTGATTCCCCACCTCTGATTCCCTATATCTGATTCCCCGCCTCTGTTTCCCCATTCTGATTCCTCGCATCTGTTTCCCCATATCTAATTCCCCACCTCTGATGCCCCAACTCTGATTCCCCGCCTCTGATTCCCCAGCTCTGATTCCCCACCTCTGATTCCCCGCATCCGATTCCCCATGTCTGATTCCCCGCCTCTGTTTCCCCGCCTCTGATTCCCCGCCTCTGTTTCCCCATTTCTGATTCCCCGCCTCTGATTCCCCAGCTCTGATTCCCTGCCTCTGATTCCCCGCGTTCTATTCCCTGCCTCTGATTCCCCGCCTGTGATTCCCCATCTCTGATTCACCACCTCTGATTCCCCACCTCTGATTCCCCATATCTAATTCCCCGCCTTTGTTTGCCCGCATCTGATTCCCCGCCTCTGTTTCCCCATATCTGATTCCCCGCCTCTGAATCCCCAACTCTGATTCCCTGCCTCTGATTCACCAGCTCTGATTCCCCGCCTTTGATTCCCCCTGTCTGATTCCCAGCCTCTGAATCCCCGTGTCTGATTTCCTGCCTCTGATTCCCCGCCTCTGGTTCCCCAACTCTGATTCCCCGCCTCTGATTCCCCAGCTCTGATTTCCAGCCTCTGATTCCCGGCATCCGATTCCCTGCCTCTGATTCCCCGCCTCTGATTCCCCATCTCTGATTCCCCGCCTCTGATTCCCCGTATCTGATTCCCTGCCTCTGATTCCCCGCCTCTGATTCCCCGCGTCTGATTCCCTGCCACTGATTCCCCACCTCTGATTCCCCATATCTGATTCCCCGCCTCTGTTTTCCCGCCTCTGATTCCCTGCCTCTGATTCCCCATATCTGATTCCCCGCCTCTGATTCCCCAACTCTGATTCCCCACCTCTGATTCCCCAGCTCTGAATCCCTGCCTCTGATTCCCCGCGTCTGATTCCCTGCCTCTGATTCCCCGCCTCTGATTCCCCATCTGTGATTCACAACCTCTGATGCCCCGCCTCTGATTCCCCGCCTCTGATTCCCCATATCTGATTCCCCGCCTCTGATTGCCCACCTCGTATTCCCCGCGTCTGAATCCCTGCCTCTGATTCACCGCCTCTGATTCCCCATCTCTGATTCACCACCTCTGATTCCCGGCCTCTGATTCCCCATCTTTGATTCCGCACATGCGATTCCCTGCCTATGATTCCCCACCTCTGATTCCCCGCCTCTGATTCCCCATATCTGATTCCCTGCCTCTGTTTCCCCGCCTCTGATTCCCCATATGTGATTCCCCACCTCTGTTTCCACGCCTCTGATTCCCCGCCTCTGTTTCCCCATCTCTGATTCACCACCTTTGATTCGCCACCTCTGATTCCCCATATGTGATTCCCCACCTCTGTTTCCCCGCATCTGATTCCCCGCCTCTGATTCTCCATATCTCATTCCCCGCCTCTGAATCCCCATCTCTGATTCCCGGACTCTGATTCCCCGCCTCTGATTCCCCAGCTCTGATTCCCCACCTCTGATTCCCCGCATCCGATTCCCCATGTCTGATTCCCCGCCTCTGTTTCCCCGCCTCTGATTCCCCGCCTCTGTTTCCCCATATCTGATTCCCCGCCTCTGATTCCCCAGCTCTGATTCCCTGCCTCTGATTCCCCGCGTTCTATTCCCTGCCTCTGATTCCCCGCCTGTGATTCCCCATCTCTGATTCACCACCTCTGATTCCCCACCTCTGATTCCCCATATCTAATTCCCCGCCTCTGTTTGCCCGCCTCTCATTCCCCGCCTCTGAATCCCCGCGTCTGATTCCCTGCCACTGATTCCCTGCGCCTGATTCCCCAACTCTGATTCCCCATATCTGATTCCCCGCCTCCGTTTTCCCGCCTCTGATTCCCTGCCTCTGATTCCCCATATCTGATTCCCCGCCTCTGATTCCCCAACTCTGATTCCCCGCCTCTGATTCCCCAGCTCTGAATCCCCGCCTCTGATTCCCCGCGTCTGATTCCCTGCCACTGATTCCCCGCCTCTGATTCCCCATCTGTGATTCACAACCTCTGATGCCCCACCTCTGATTCCCCATATCTGACTCCCCGCCTCTGTTTCCCCGCCTCTGATTCCCCGCCTCTGATTCCCCATATCTGATTCCCCGCCTCTGATTGCCCACCTCTGATTCCCCGCGTCTGATTCCCTGCCTCTGATTCACCGCCTCTGATTCCCCATCTCTGATTCACCACCTCTGATTCCCGGCCTCTGATTCCCCATCTCTGATTCCGCACATCCGATTCCCTGCCTATGGTTCCCCACCTCTGATTCCCCGCCTCTGATTCCCCATATCTGATTCCCTGCCTCTGTTTCCCCGCCTCTGATTCCCCATATGTGATTCCCCACCTCTGTTTCCCCGCCTCTGATTCCCCGCCTCTGTTTCCCCATCTCTGATTCACCGCCTGTGATTCGCCACCTCTGATTCCCCATATCTGATTCCCCACCTCTGTTTCCCCGCCTCTGATTCCCCGCCTCTGATTCTCCATATCTCATTCCCCGCCTCTGAATCCCCATCTCTGATTCCCGGACTCTGATTCCCCACCTCTGATTCCCGGCCTCTTATTCCCAGCATCTGATTCCCGGCCTCTGATTCCCAGCCTCTAATTCCCCGCTTCTGATTCTGATTCCCTGCCTCTGATTTCCCATCTCTGATTCCGCACATCTGATTCCCTGCCTCTGATTCCCCACCTCTGATTCCCCATATCTGATTCCCCGCCTCTGTTTCCCCGTTCTGATTCCCCGCCTCTGTTTCCCCGCCTCTGATTCCCCGCCTCTGTTTCCCCATATCTGATTCCCCGCCTCTGATTCCCCAGCTCTGATTCCCTGCCTCTGATTCCCCGCGTTCTATTCCCTGCCTCTGATTCCCCGCCTGTGATTCCCCATCTCTGATTCACCACCTCTGATTCCCCACCTCTGATTCCCCATATCTAATTCCCCGCCTCTGTTTGCCCGCCTCTGATTCCCCGCCTCTGAATCCCCGCGTCTGATTCCCTGCCACTGATTCCCTGCGCCTGATTCCCCACCTCTGATTCCCCATATCTGATTCCCCGCCTCCGTTTTCCCGCCTCTGATTCCCTGCCTCTGATTCCCCATATCTGATTCCCCGCCTCTGATTCCCCAACTCTGATTCCCCGCCTCTGATTCCCCAGCTCTGAATCCCCGCCTCTGATTCCCCGTGTCTGATTCCCTGCCACTGATTCCCCGCCTCTGATTCCCCATCTGTGATTCACAACCTCTGATGCCCCACCTCTGATTCCCCGCCTCTGATTCCCCACATCTGATTCCCCGCCTCTGATTGCCCACCTCTGATTCCCCGCGTCTGATTCCCTGCCTCTGATTCACCGCCTCTGATTCCCCATCTCTGATTCACCACCTCTGATTCCCGGCCTCTGATTCCCCATCTCTGATTCCGCACATCCGATTCCCTGCCTATGGTTCCCCACCTCTGATTCCCCGCCTCTGATTCCCCATATCTGATTCCCTGCCTCTGTTTCCCCGCCTCTGATTCCCCATATGTGATTCCCCACCTCTGTTTCCCCGCCTCTGATTCCCCGCCTCTGTTTCCCCATCTCTGATTCACCGCCTGTGATTCGCTACCTCTCATTCCTCATATCTGATTCCCCACCTCTGTTTCCCCGCCTCTGATTCCCCGCCTCTGATTCTCCATATCTCATTCCCCGCCTCTGAATCCCCATCTCTGATTCCCGGACTCTGATTCCCCACCTCTGATTCCCGGCCTCTTATTCCCAGCATCTGATTCCCGGCCTCTGATTCCCAGCCTCTAATTCCCCGCTTCTGATTCTGATTCCCTGCCTCTGATTCCCCATCTCTGATTCCGCACATCTGATTCCCTGCCTCTGATTCCCCACCTCTGATTCCCCATATCTGATTCCCCGCCTCTGTTTCCCCGTTCTGATTCCTCGCCTCTGTTTCCCCATATCTAATTCCCCACCTCTGATGCCCCAACTCTGATTCCCCGCCTCTGATTCCCCAGCTCTGATTCCCCACCTCTGAATCCCCGCATCCGATTCCCCATGTCTGATTCCCCGCCTCTGTTTCCCCGCCTCTGATTCCCCGCCTCTGTTTCCCCATATCTGATTCCCCGCCTCTGATTCCCCAGCTCTGATTCCCTGCCTCTGATTCCCCGCGTTCTATTCCCTGCCTCTGATTCCCCGCCTGTGATTCCCCATCTCTGATTCACCACCTCTGATTCCCCACCTCTGATTCCCCATATCTAATTCCCCGCCTTTGTTTGCCCGCATCTGATTCCCCGCCTCTGTTTCCCCATATCTGATTCCCAACCTCTGAATCCCCAACTCTGATTCCCTGCCTCTGATTCACCAGCTCTGATTCCCCGCCTTTGATTCCCCCTGTCTGATTCCCAGCCTCTGAATCCCCGTGTCTGATTTCCTGCCTCTGATTCCCCGCCTCTGATTCCCCATATCTGATTCCCCGCCTCTGATTGCCCACCTCTGATTCCCCGCGTCTGATTCCCTGCCTCTGATTCACCGCCTCTGATTCCCCATCTCTGATTCACCACCTCTGATTCCCGGCCTCTGATTCCCCATCTCTGATTCCGCACATCCGATTCCCTGCCTATGGTTCCCCACCTCTGATTCCCCGCCTCTGATTCCCCATATCTGATTCCCTGCCTCTGTTTCCCCGCCTCTGATTCCCCATATGTGATTCCCCACCTCTGTTTCCCCGCCTCTGATTCCCCGCCTCTGTTTCCCCATCTCTGATTCACCGCCTGTGATTCGCCACCTCTGATTCCCCATATCTGATTCCCCACCTCTGTTTCCCCGCCTCTGATTCCCCGCCTCTGATTCTCCATATCTCATTCCCCGCCTCTGAATCCCCATCTCTGATTCCCGGACTCTGATTCCCCACCTCTGATTCCCGGCCTCTTATTCCCAGCATCTGATTCCCGGCCTCTGATTCCCAGCCTCTAATTCCCCGCTTCTGATTCTGATTCCCTGCCTCTGATTTCCCATCTCTGATTCCGCACATCTGATTCCCTGCCTCTGATTCCCCACCTCTGATTCCCCATATCTGATTCCCCGCCTCTGTTTCCCCGTTCTGATTCCCCGCCTCTGTTTCCCCGCCTCTGATTCCCCGCCTCTGTTTCCCCATATCTGATTCCCCGCCTCTGATTCCCCAGCTCTGATTCCCTGCCTCTGATTCCCCGCGTTCTATTCCCTGCCTCTGATTCCCCGCCTGTGATTCCCCATCTCTGATTCACCACCTCTGATTCCCCACCTCTGATTCCCCATATCTAATTCCCCGCCTCTGTTTGCCCGCCTCTGATTCCCCGCCTCTGAATCCCCGCGTCTGATTCCCTGCCACTGATTCCCTGCGCCTGATTCCCCACCTCTGATTCCCCATATCTGATTCCCCGCCTCCGTTTTCCCGCCTCTGATTCCCTGCCTCTGATTCCCCATATCTGATTCCCCGCCTCTGATTCCCCAACTCTGATTCCCCGCCTCTGATTCCCCAGCTCTGAATCCCCGCCTCTGATTCCCCGTGTCTGATTCCCTGCCACTGATTCCCCGCCTCTGATTCCCCATCTGTGATTCACAACCTCTGATGCCCCACCTCTGATTCCCCGCCTCTGATTCCCCACATCGGATTCCCCGCCTCTGATTGCCCACCTCTGATTCCCCGCGTCTGATTCCCTGCCTCTGATTCACCGCCTCTGATTCCCCATCTCTGATTCACCACCTCTGATTCCCGGCCTCTGATTCCCCATCTCTGATTCCGCACATCCGATTCCCTGCCTATGGTTCCCCACCTCTGATTCCCCGCCTCTGATTCCCCATATCTGATTCCCTGCCTCTGTTTCCCCGCCTCTGATTCCCCATATGTGATTCCCCACCTCTGTTTCCCCGCCTCTGATTCCCCGCCTCTGTTTCCCCATCTCTGATTCACCGCCTGTGATTCGCTACCTCTCATTCCTCATATCTGATTCCCCACCTCTGTTTCCCCGCCTCTGATTCCCCGCCTCTGATTCTCCATATCTCATTCCCCGCCTCTGAATCCCCATCTCTGATTCCCGGACTCTGATTCCCCACCTCTGATTCCCGGCCTCTTATTCCCAGCATCTGATTCCCGGCCTCTGATTCCCAGCCTCTAATTCCCCGCTTCTGATTCTGATTCCCTGCCTCTGATTCCCCATCTCTGATTCCGCACATCTGATTCCCTGCCTCTGATTCCCCACCTCTGATTCCCCATATCTGATTCCCCGCCTCTGTTTCCCCGTTCTGATTCCTCGCCTCTGTTTCCCCATATCTAATTCCCCACCTCTGATGGCCCAACTCTGATTCCCCGCCTCTGATTCCCCAGCTCTGATTCCCCACCTCTGAATCCCCGCATCCGATTCCCCATGTCTGATTCCCCGCCTCTGTTTCCCCGCCTCTGATTCCCCGCCTCTGTTTCCCCATATCTGATTCCCCGCCTCTGATTCCCCAGCTCTGATTCCCTGCCTCTGATTCCCCGCGTTCTATTCCCTGCCTCTGATTCCCCGCCTGTGATTCCCCATCTCTGATTCACCACCTCTGATTCCCCACCTCTGATTCCCCATATCTAATTCCCCGCCTTTGTTTGCCCGCATCTGATTCCCCGCCTCTGTTTCCCCATATCTGATTCCCAACCTCTGAATCCCCAACTCTGATTCCCTGCCTCTGATTCACCAGCTCTGATTCCCCGCCTTTGATTCCCCCTGTCTGATTCCCAGCCTCTGAATCCCCGTGTCTGATTTCCTGCCTCTGATTCCCCGCCTCTGATTCCCCATATCTGATTCCCCGCCTCTGATTGCCCACCTCGTATTCCCCGCGTCTGAATCCCTGCCTCTGATTCACCGCCTCTGATTCCCCATCTCTGATTCACCACCTCTGATTCCCGGCCTCTGATTCCCCATCTTTGATTCCGCACATCCGATTCCCTGCCTATGATTCCCCACCTCTGATTCCCCGCCTCTGATTCCCCATATCTGATTCCCTGCCTCTGTTTCCCCGCCTCTGATTCCCCATATGTGATTCCCCACCTCTGTTTCCACGCCTCTGATTCCCCGCCTCTGTTTCCCCATCTCTGATTCACCGCCTTTGATTCGCCACCTCTGATTCCCCATATGTGATTCCCCACCTCTGTTTCCCTGCCTCTGATTCCCCGCCTCTGATTCTCCATATCTCATTCCCCGCCTCTGAATCCCCATCTCTGATTCCCGGACTCTGATTCCCCACATCTGATTCCCAGCCTCTTATTCCCAGCATCTGATTCCCGGCCTCTGATTCCCGGCCTCTAATTCCCAGCTTCTGATTCTGATTCCCTGCCTCTGATTCCCCATCTCTGATTCCGCACATCTGATTCCCTGCCTCTGATTCCCCACCTCTGATTCCCCATATCTGATTCCCCGCCTCTGTTTCCCCGCCTCTGATTCCCCGCCTCTGCTTCCCCATATCTAATTCCCCACCTCTGATGCCCCAACTCTGATTCCCCGCCTCTGATTCCCCAGCTCTGATTCCCCACCTCTGATTCCCCGCATCCGATTCCCCATGTCTGATTCCCCGCCTCTGTTTCCCCGCCTCTGATTCCCCGCCTCTGTTTCCCCATATCTGATTCCCCGCCTCTGATTCCCCAGCTCTGATTCCCTGCCTCTGATTCCCCGCGTTCTATTCCCTGCCTCTGATTCCCCGCCTGTGATTCCCCATCTCTGATTCACCACCTCTGATTCCCCACCTCTGATTCCCCATATCTAATTCCCCGCCTCTGTTTGCCCGCCTCTCATTCCCCGCCTCTGAATCCCCGCGTCTGATTCCCTGCCACTGATTCCCTGCGCCTGATTCCCCAACTCTGATTCCCCATATCTGATTCCCCGCCTCCGTTTTCCCGCCTCTGATTCCCCATATCTGATTCCCCATATCTGATTCCCCGCCTCTGATTCCCCAACTCTGATTCCCCGCCTCTGATTCCCCAGCTCTGAATCCCCGCCTCTGATTCCCCGCGTCTGATTCCCTGCCACTGATTCCCCGCCTCTGATTCCCCATCTGTGATTCACAACCTCTGATGCCCCACCTCTGATTCCCCATATCTGACTCCCCGCCTCTGTTTCCCCGCCTCTGATTCCCCGCCTCTGATTACCCATATCTGATTCCCCGCCTCTGATTGCCCACCTCTGATTCCCCGCGTCTGATTCCCTGCCTCTGATTCACCGCCTCTGATTCCCCATCTCTGATTCACCACCTCTGATTCCCGGCCTCTGATTCCCCATCTCTGATTCCGCACATCCGATTCCCTGCCTATGGTTCCCCACCTCTGATTCCCCGCCTCTGATTCCCCATATCTGATTCCCTGCCTCTGTTTCCCCTCCTCTGATTCCCCATATGTGATTCCCCACCTCTGTTTCCCCGCCTCTGATTCCCCGCCTCTGTTTCCCCATCTCTGATTCACCGCCTGTGATTCGCCACCTCTGATTCCCCATATCTGATTCCCCACCTCTGTTTCCCCGCCTCTGATTCCCCGCCTCTGATTCTCCATATCTCATTCCCCGCCTCTGAATCCCCATCTCTGATTCCCGGACTCTGATTCCCCACCTCTGATTCCCGGCCTCTTATTCCCAGCATCTGATTCCCGGCCTCTGATTCCCAGCCTCTAATTCCCCGCTTCTGATTCTGATTCCCTGCCTCTGATTCCCCATCTCTGATTCCGCACATCTGATTCCCTGCCTCTGATTCCCCACCTCTGATTCCCCATATCTGATTCCCCGCCTCTGTTTCCCCGTTCTGATTCCCCGCCTCTGTTTCCCCGCCTCTGATTCCCCGCCTCTGTTTCCCCATATCTGATTCCCCGCCTCTGATTCCCCAGCTCTGATTCCCTGCCTCTGATTCCCCGCGTTCTATTCCCTGCCTCTGATTCCCCGCCTGTGATTCCCCATCTCTGATTCACCACCTCTGATTCCCCACCTCTGATTCCCCATATCTAATTCCCCGCCTCTGTTTGCCCGCCTCTGATTCCCCGCCTCTGAATCCCCGCGTCTGATTCCCTGCCACTGATTCCCTGCGCCTGATTCCTCACCTCTGATTCCCCATATCTGATTCCCCGCCTCCGTTTTCCCGCCTCTGATTCCCTGCCTCTGATTCCCCATATCTGATTCCCCGCCTCTGATTCCCCAACTCTGATTCCCCGCCTCTGATTCCCCAGCTCTGAATCCCCGCCTCTGATTCCCCGTGTCTGATTCCCTGCCACTGATTCCCCGCCTCTGATTCCCCATCTGTGATTCACAACCTCTGATGCCCCGCCTCTGATTCCCCGCCTCTGATTCCCCATATCTGATTCCGCGCCTCTGATTGCCGACCTCTGATTCCCCGCGTCTGATTCCCTGCCTCTGATTCACCGCCTCTGATTCCCCATCTCTGATTCACCACCTCTGATTCCCGGCCTCTGATTCCCCATCTCTGATTCCACACATCCGATTCCCTGCCTATGGTTCCCCACCTCTGATTCCCCGCCTCTGATTCCCCATATCTGATTCCCTGCCTCTGTTTCCCCGCCTCTGATTCCCCATATGTGATTCCCCACCTCTGTTTCCCCGCCTCTGATTCCCCGCCTCTGTTTCCCCATCTCTGATTCACCGCCTGTGATTCGCTACCTCTGATTCCCCATATCTGATTCCCCACCTCTGTTTCCCCGCCTCTGATTCCCCGCCTCTGATTCTCCATATCTCATTCCCCGCCTCTGAATCCCCATCTCTGATTCCCGGACTCTGATTCCCCACCTCTGATTCCCGGCCTCTTATTCACAGCATCTGATTCCCGGCCTCTGATTCCCAGCCTCTAATTCCCCGCTTCTGATTCTGATTCCCTGCCTCTGATTCCCCATCTCTGATTCCGCACATCTGATTCCCTGCCTCTGATTCCCCACCTCTGATTCCCCATATCTGATTCCCCGCCTCTGTTTCCCCGTTCTGATTCCTCGCCTCTGTTTCCCCATATCTAATTCCCCACCTCTGATGCCCCAACTCTGATTCCCCGCCTCTGATTCCCCAGCTCTGATTCCCCACCTCTGATTACCCGCATCCGATTCCCCATATCTGATTCCCCGCCTCTGTTTCCCCGTTCTGATTCCTCGCCTCTGTTTCCCCATATCTAATTCCCCACCTCTGATGCCCCAACTCTGATTCCCTGCCTCTGATTCACCAGCTCTGATTCCCCGCCTTTGATTCACCCTGTCTGATTCCCAGCCTCTGAATCCCCGTGTCTGATTTCCTGCCTCTGATTCCCCGCCTCTGATTCCCCATCTCTGATTCACCGCCTCTGATTCCACACCTCTGATTCCCCATCTCTGATTCCGTACATCCGATTCCCTGCCTCTGATTCCCCGACTCTGATTCCCCACCTCTGATTCCCCAGCTCTGATTCCCCGCCTCTGATTCCCCGCGTCTGATTCCCTGCCTCTGAATCCCCGCCTCTGATTCCCCATCTCTGATTCCCCACCTCTGATTCCCCGTGTCTGATTCCCTGCCTCTGAATCCCCGCCTCTGATTCCCCGCCTCTGATTCCCTGCCACTGATTACCCGCCCCTGATTCCCCACCTCTGATTCCCCATATCTTATTCCCCGCCTCTGTTTCCCCCCTCTGATTCCCAGCCTCTGATTCCCCATATCTGATTCCCCGCCTCTGATTCCCCATATCTGATTCCCCGCCTCTATTTTCCCATATCTGCTTCGCCGCCTCTGATTCCCCAACTCTGATTCCCCGCCTCTGATTCCCCAGCTCTGAATTCACGCCTCTGATTTCCGGCATCCGATTCCCTGCCTCTGATTCCCCGCCTCTGATTCCCCATCTCTGATTCCCCGCCTCTGATTCCCCGTGTCTGATTCCCTGCCACTGATTCCCCGCCTCTGATTCCCCATCTGTGATTCACAACCTCTGATGCCCCACCTCTGATTCCCCATATCTGACTCCCCGCCTCTGTTTCCCCGCCTCTGATTCCCCGCCTCTGATTCCCCATATCTGATTCCCCGCCTCTGATTGCCCACCTCTGATTCCCCATATCTGATTCCCTGCCTCTGTTTCCCCGCCTCTGATTCCCCGCCTCTGATTCTCCATATCTCATTCCCCGCCTCTGAATCCCCAACTCTGATTCCCTGCCTCTGATTCACCAGCTCTGATTCCCCGCCTTTGATTCCCCCTGTCTGATTCCCAGCCTCTGAATCCCCGTGTCTGATTTCCTGCCTCTGATTCCCCGCCTCTGGTTCCCCAACTCTGATTCCCCGCCTCTGATTCCCCAGCTCTGATTTCCAGCCTCTGATTCCCGGCATCCGATTCCCTGCCTCTGATTCCCCGCCTCTGATTCCCCATCTCTGATTCCCCGCCTCTGATTCCCCGTATCTGATTCCCTGCCTCTGATTCCCCGCCTCTGATTCCCCGCGTCTGATTCCCTGCCACTGATTCCCCACCTCTGATTCCCCATATCTGATTCCCCGCCTCTGTTTTCCCGCCTCTGATTCCCTGCCTCTGATTCCCCATATCTGATTCCCCGCCTCTGATTCCCCAACTCTGATTCCCCACCTCTGATTCCCCAGCTCTGAATTCCTGCCTCTGATTCCCCGCGTCTGATTCCCTGCCTCTGATTCCCCGCCTCTGATTCCCCATCTGTGATTCACAACCTCTGATGCCCCACCTCTGATTCCCCATATCTGATTCCCCGCCTCTGTTTCCCCGCCTCTGATTCCCCGCCTCTGATTCCCCATATCTGATTCCCCGCCTCTGATTGCCCACCTCGTATTCCCCGCGTCTGAATCCCTGCCTCTGATTCACCGCCTCTGATTCCCCATCTCTGATTCACCACGTCTGATTCCAGGCCTCTGATTCCCCATCTTTGATTCCGCACATCCGATTCCCTGCCTATGATTCCCCACCTCTGATTCCCCGCCTCTGATTCCCCATATCTGATTCCCTGCCTCTGTTTCCCCGCCTCTGATTCCCCATGTGTGATTCCCCACCTCTGTTTCCACGCCTCTGATTCCCCGCCTCTGTTTCCCCATCTCTGATTCACCACCTTTGATTCGCCACCTCTGATTCCCCATATGTGATTCCCCACCTCTGTTTCCCCGCCTCTGATTCCCCGCCTCTGATTCTCCATATCTCATTCCCCGCCTCTGAATCCCCATCTCTGATTCCCGGACTCTGATTCCCCACATCTGATTCCCAGCCTCTTATTCCCAGCATCTGATTCCCGGCCTCTGATTCCCGGCCTCTAATTCCCCGCTTCTGATTCTGATTCCCTGCCTCTGATTCCCCATCTCTGATTCCGCACATCTGATTCCCTGCCTCTGATTCCCCACCTCTGATTCCCCATATCTGATTCCCCGCCTCTGTTTCCCCGCCTCTGATTCCCCGCCTCTGCTTCCCCATATCTAATTCCCCACCTCTGATGCCCCAACTCTGATTCCCCGCCTCTGATTCCCCAGCTCTGATTCCCCAGCTCTGATTCCCCGCATCCGATTCCCCATGTCTGATTCCCCGCCTCTGTTTCCCCGCCTCTGATTCCCCGCCTCTGTTTCCCCATATCTGATTCCCCGCCTCTGATTCCCCAGCTCTGATTCCCTGCCTCTGATTCCCCGCGTTCTATTCCCTGCCTCTGATTCCCCGCCTGTGATTCCCCATCTCTGATTCACCACCTCTGATTCCCCACCTCTGATTCCCCATATCTAATTCCCCGCCTCTGTTTGCCTGCCTCTCATTCCCCGCCTCTGAATCCCCGCGTCTGATTCCCTGCCACTGATTCCCTGCGCCTGATTCCCCAACTCTGATTCCCCATATCTGATTCCCCGCCTCCGTTTTCCCGCCTCTGATTCCCTGCCTCTGATTCCCCATATCTGATTCCCCGCCTCTGATTCCCCAACTCTGATTCCCCGCCTCTGATTCCCCAGCTCTGAATCCCCGCCTCTGATTCCCCGCGTCTGATTCCCTGCCACTGATTCCCCGCCTCTGATTCCCCATCTGTGATTCACAACCTCTGATGCCCCACCTCTGATTCCCCATATCTGACTCCCCGCCTCTGTTTCCCCGCCTCTGATTCCCCGCCTCTGATTCCCCATATCTGATTCCCCGCCTCTGATTGCCCACCTCTGATTCCCCGCGTCTGATTCCCTGCCTCTGATTCACCGCCTCTGATTCCCCATCTCTGATTCACCACCTCTGATTCCCGGCCTCTGATTCCCCATCTCTGATTCCGCACATCCGATTCCCTGCCTATGGTTCCCCACCTCTGATTCCCCGCCTCTGATTCCCCATATCTGATTCCCTGCCTCTGTTTCCCCGCCTCTGATTCCCCATATGTGATTCCCCACCTCTGTTTCCCCGCCTCTGATTCCCCGCCTCTGTTTCCCCATCTCTGATTCACCGCCTGTGATTCGCCACCTCTGATTCCCCATATCTGATTCCCCACCTCTGTTTCCCCGCCTCTGATTCCCCGCCTCTGATTCTCCATATCTCATTCCCCGCCTCTGAATCCCCATCTCTGATTCCCGGACTCTGATTCCCCACCTCTGATTCCCGGCCTCTTATTCCAAGCATCTGATTCCCGGCCTCTGATTCCCAGCCTCTAATTCCCCGCTTCTGATTCTGATTCCCTGCCTCTGATTCCCCATCTCTGATTCCGCACATCTGATTCCCTGCCTCTGATTCCCCACCTCTGATTCCCCATATCTGATTCCCCGCCTCTGTTTCCCCGTTCTGATTCCCCGCCTCTGTTTCCCCGCCTCTGATTCCCCGCCTCTGTTTCCCCATATCTGATTCCCCGCCTCTGATTCCCCAGCTCTGATTCCCTGCCTCTGATTCCCCGCGTTCTATTCCCTGCCTCTGATTCCCCGCCTGTGATTCCCCATCTCTGATTCACCACCTCTGATTCCCCACCTCTGATTCCCCATATCTAATTCCCCGCCTTTGTTTGCCCGCATCTGATTCCCCGCCTCTGTTTCCCCATATCTGATTCCCCGCCTCTGAATCCCCAACTCTGATTCCCTGCCTCTGATTCACCAGCTCTGATTCCCCGCCTTTGATTCCCCCTGTCTGATTCCCAGCCTCTGAATCCCCGTGTCTGATTTCCTGCCTCTGATTCCCCGCCTCTGATTCCCCATCTCTGATTCACCGCCTCTGATTCCACACCTCTGATTCCCCATCTCTGATTCCGTACATCCGATTCCCTGCCTCTGATTCCCCGACTCTGATTCCCCACCTCTGATTCCCCAGCTCTGATTCCCCGCCTCTGATTCCCCGCGTCTGATTCCCTGCCTCTGAATCCCCGCCTCTGATTCCCCATCTCTGATTCCCCACCTCTGATTCCCCGTGTCTGATTCCCTGCCTCTGAATCCCCGCCTCTGATTCCCCGCCTCTGATTCCCTGCCACTGATTACCCGCCCCTGATTCCCCACCTCTGATTCCCCATATCTTATTCCCCGCCTCTGTTTCCCCCCTCTGATTCCCAGCCTCTGATTCCCCATATCTGATTCCCTGCCTCTGATTCCCCATATCTGATTCCCCGCCTCTATTTTCCCATATCTGCTTCGCCGCCTCTGATTCCACAACTCTGATTCCCCGCCTCTGATTCCCCAGCTCTGAATTCACGCCTCTGATTTCCGGCATCCGATTCCCTGCCTCTGATTCCCCGCCTCTGATTCCCCATCTCTGATTCCCCGCCTCTGATTCCCCGTGTCTGATTCCCTGCCACTGAATCCCCGCCTCTGATTCCCCATCTGTGATTCACAACCTCTGATGCCCCACCTCTGATTCCCCATATCTGACTCCCCGCCTCTGTTTCCCCGCCTCTGATTCCCCGCCTCTGATTCCCCATATCTGATTCCCCGCCTCTGATTGCCCACCTCTGATTCCCCGCGTCTGATTCCCTGCCTCTGATTCACCGCCTCTGATTCCCCATCTCTGATTCACCACCTCTGATTCCCGGCCTCTGATTCCCCATCTCTGATTCCGCACATCCGATTCCCTGCCTATGGTTTCCCACCTCTGATTCCCCGCCTCTGATTCCCCATATCTGATTCCCTGCCTCTGTTTCCCCGCCTCTGATTCCCCATATGTGATTCCCCACCTCTGTTTCCCCGCCTCTGATTCCCCGCCTCTGTTTCCCCATCTCTGATTCACCGCCTGTGATTCGCTACCTCTGATTCCCCATATCTGATTCCCCACCTCTGTTTCCCCGCCTCTGATTCCCCGCCTCTGATTCTCCATATCTCATTCCCCGCCTCTGAATCCCCATCTCTGATTCCCGGACTCTGATTCCCCACCTCTGATTCCCGGCCTCTTATTCCCAGCATCTGATTCCCGGCCTCTGATTCCCAGCCTCTAATTCCCCGCTTCTGATTCTGATTCCCTGCCTCTGATTCCCCATCTCTGATTCCGCACATCTGATTCCCTGCCTCTGATTCCCCACCTCTGATTCCCCATATCTGATTCCCCGCCTCTGTTTCCCCGTTCTGATTCCTCGCCTCTGTTTCCCCATATCTAATTCCCCACCTCTGATGCCCCAACTCTGATTCCCCGCCTCTGATTCCCCAGCTCTGATTCCCCAGCTCTGATTCCCCGCATTCGATTCCCCATGTCTGATTCCCCGCCTCTGTTTCCCCGCCTCTGATTCCCCGCCTCTGTTTCCCCATATCTGATTCCCCGCCTCTGATACCCCAGCTCTGATTCCCTGCCTCTGATTCCCCGCGTTCTATTCCCTGCCTCTGATTCCCCGCCTGTGATTCCCCATCTCTGATTCACCACCTCTGATTCCCCACCTCTGATTCCCCATATCTAATTCCCCGCCTTTGTTTGCCCGCATCTGATTCCCCGCCTCTGTTTCCCCATATCTGATTCCCCGCCTCTGAATCCCCAACTCTGATTCCCTGCCTCTGATTCACCAGCTCTGATTCCCCGCCTATGATTCCCCCTGTCTGATTCCCAGCCTCTGAATCCCCGTGTCTGATTTCCTGCCTCTGATTCCCCGCCTCTGATTCCCCATCTCTGATTCACCGCCTCTGATTCCACACCTCTGATTCCCCATCTCTGATTCCGTACATCCGATTCCCTGCCTCTGATTCCCCGACTCTGATTCCCCACCTCTGATTCCCCAGCTCTGATTCCCCGCCTCTGATTCCCCGCGTCTGATTCCCTGCCTCTGAATCCCCGCCTCTGATTCCCCATCTCTGATTCCCCACCTCTGATTCCCCGTGTCTAATTCCCTGCCTCTGAATCCCCGCCTCTGATTCCCCGCCTCTGATTCCCTGCCACTGATTACCCGCCCCTGATTCCCCACCTCTGATTCCCCATATCTTATTCCCCGCCTCTGTTTCCCCCCTCTGATTCCCAGCCTCTGATTCCCCATATCTGATTCCCCGCCTCTGATTCCCCATATCTGATTCCCCGCCTCTATTTTCCCATATCTGCTTCGCCGCCTCTGATTCCCCAACTCTGATTCCCCGCCTCTGATTCCCCAGCTCTGAATTCACGCCTCTGATTTCCGGCATCCGATTCCCTGCCTCTGATTCCCCGCCTCTGATTCCCCATCTCTGATTCCCCGCCTCTGATTCCCCATGTCTGATTCCCTGCCTCTGATTCCCCGCCTCTGATTCCCCGCGTCTGATTCCCTGCCACTGATTCCCTGCCCCTGATTCCCCACCTCTGATTCCCCGCCTCTGATTCCCCGCCTCTGTTTCCCGGCCTCTGATTCCCCGCCTCTGATTCCCCTTCTCTGATTCACCACCTCTGAATCCCCACCTCTGATTCCCCATCTCTGATTCCGCACATCCGATTCCCTGCTTCTGATTCCCCGCCTCTGATTCCCCGCCTCTGATTCGCAACCTCTAATTCCCCACCTCTGATTCCCCATATCTGATTCCCCGCCTCTCTTTCCCTGCCTCTGAATCCCGGCCTCTGTTTCCCCATATCTGATTCCCCTCCTCTGATTCCCCAACTCTGATTCCCCGCCTCTGATTCCCCAGCTCTGATTCCCCGCCTTTTATTCCCGGCCTCTGATTCCCTGCCACTGATTCCCAGCCCCTGATTCCCCACCTCTGATTCCCCATATCTGATTCCCCGCCTCTGTTTCCCCAGCTCTGATTCCCCACCTGTGATTCCCCAGCTCTGATTCCCTGCCACTGATTCCCCGCCCCTGATTCCCCACCTCTGATTCCCCATATCTTATTCCCCGCCTCTGTTTCCCCAGCTCTGATTCCCTGCCTCTGATTCCCTGCCCTGATTCCCCATCTCTGTTTCACCGCCTTTGATTCGCCACCTCTGATTCCCCATATCTGATTCCCCGCCTCTGTTTCCCCGCCTCTGATTCCCTGCCTCTGATTCCCAACCTCTGATTCCACACCTCTGATTCCCCATATCTGATTCCCCGCCTCTATTTCCCCATATCTGATTCCCCGCCTCTGATTCCCCAACTCTGATTCCCCGCCTCTGATTCCCCAGCTCTGATTCCCCGCCTCTGATTCCCGGCGTCCGATTCCCTGCCTCTGATTCCCCGCCTCTGATTCCCCGTGTCTGATTCCCTGCCTCTGATTCCCCGCCTCTGATTCCCCGCCTCTGATTCCCTGCCACTGATTCCCTGCCCCTGATTCCCCACCTCTGATTCCCCATATCTGATTCCCCGCCTCTGTTTCCCCGCCTCTGATTCCCCGCCTCTGATTCCCCATATCTGATTCACTGCCTCTGATTCCCCAAATCTGATTCCCCGCCTCTGATTCCCCAGCTCTGAATCCCCGCCTCTGATTCCCCGCGTCTGATTCCCTGCCTCTGATTCCCCGCCTTGATTCCCCATCTCTGATTCACAACCTCTGATTCCCCACCTCTGATTCCCCATATCTGAATCCCCGCCTCTGTTTCCCCGCCTCTGATTCCCCGCCTCTGATTCCCCATATCTGATTCCCCGGCTCTCATTGCCCACCTCTGATTCCCCGCCTCTGATTCGCCAGCTCTGATTCCCCGCCTCTGAATCCCCGCATCTGATTCCCTGCCTCTGACTCCCCGCCTCTGATTCCCCATCTCTGATTCACCGCCTTTGATTCGCCACCTCTGATTCCCCATATCTGAATCCCCACCTCTGATTCCCCAACTCTGATTCCCCGCCTCTGATTCCCCAGCTCTGATTCCCCGCCTCTGATTCCCCGCATCCGATTGCCCATGTCTGATTCCCCGCCTCTGTTTCCCCGCCTCTGATTCCCCGCCTCTGTTTCCCCATATCTGATTCCCCGCCTCTGATTCCCCAGCTCTGATTCCCTGCCTCTGATTCCCCGCGTTCTATTCCCTGCCTCTGATTCCCCGCCTGTGATTCCCCATCTCTGATTCACCACCTCTGATTCCCCACCTCTGATTCCCCATATCTAATTCCCCGCCTCTGTTTGCCCGCCTCTGATTCCCCGCCTCTGTTTCCCCATATCTGATTCCCCGCCTCTGAATCCCCAACTCTGATTCCCTGCCTCTGATTCACCAGCTCTGATTCCCCGCCTTTGATTCCCCCCGTCTGATTCCCAGCCTCTGAATCCCCGTGTCAGATTTGCTGCCTCAGATTCCCCGCCTCTGATTCCCCATCTCTGATTCACCGCCTCTGATTCCCCACCTCTGATTCCCCATTTCTTATTCCGCACATCCGATTCCCTGCCTCTGATTCCCCGACTCTGATTCCCCACCTCTGATTCCCCAGCTCTGATTCCCCGCCTCTGATTCCCCGCGTCTGATTCCCTGCCTCTGATTCCCCGCCTCTGATTCCCCAGCTCTGATTCCCCGCCTCTGATTCCCCGCGTCTGATTCCCTGCCTCTGATTCCCCGCCTCTGATTCCCCATCTCTGATTCCCCACCTCTGATTCCCCGTGTCTGATTCCCTGCCTCTGATTCCCCGCCTCTGATTCCCCGCCTCTGATTCCCTGCCACTGATTCCCCGTCCCTGATTCCCCACCTCTGATTCCCCATATCTTATTCCCCGCCTCTGTTTCCCCCCCTCTGATTCCCAGCCTCTGATTCCCCATATCTGATTCCCTGCCTCTGATTCCCCATATCTGATTCCCCGCCTCTATTTCCCCATATCTGCTTCGCCGCCTCTGATTCCCCAACTCTGATTCCCCGCCTCTAATTCCCCAGCTCTGATTTCCCGCCTCTGATTCCCGGCATCCGATTCCCTGCCTCTGATTCCCCGCCTCTGATTCCCCATCTCTGATTCCCCGCCTCTGATTCCCCGTGTCTGATTCCCTGCCTCTGATTCCCCGACTCTGATTCCCCGCGTCTGATTCCCTGCCACTGATTCCCTGCCCCTGATTCCCCACCTCTGATTCCCCATATCTGATTCCCCGCCTCTGTTTTCCTGCCTCTGATTCCCTGCCTCTGATTCCCCATATCTGATTCCCCGCCTCTGATTCCCCAACTCTGATTCCCCGCCTCTGATTCCCCAGCTCTGAATCCCCGCCTCTGATTCCCCGCGTCTGATTCCCTGCCTCTGATTCCCCGCCTCTGATTCCCCATCTGTGATTCACAACCTCTGATGCCCCGCCTCTGATTCCCCATATCTGATTCCCCGCCTCTGATTGCCCACCTCTGATTCCCCGCGTCTGATTCCCTGCCTCTGATTCACCGCCTGTGATTCCCCATCTCTGGTTCACCACCTCTGATTCCCGGCCTCTGATTCCCCATCTCTGATTCCGCACATCCGATTCCCTGCCTATGATTCCCCACCTCTGATTCCCCGCCTCTGATTCCCCATATCTGATTCCCTGCCTCTGTTTCCCCGCCTCTGATTCCCCATATGTGATTCCCCACCTCTGTTTCCACGCCTCTGATTCCCCGCCTCTGTTTCCCCATCTCTGATTCACCGCCTTTGATTCGCCACCTCTGATTCCCCATATCTGATTCCCCACCTCTGTTTCCCCGCCTCTGATTCTCCATATCTCATTCCCCGCCTCTGAATCCCCATCTCTGAATCCCGGACTCTGATTCCCCACCTCTGATTCCCGGCCTCTTATTCCAAGCATCTGATTCCCGGCCTCTGATTCCCGGCCTCTAATTCCCCGCTTCTGATTCTGATTCCCTGCCTCTGATTCCCCATCTCTGATTCCGCACATCTGATTCCCTGCCTCTGATTCCCCACCTCTGATTCCCCATATCTGATTCCCCGCCTCTGTTTCCCCGCCTCTGATTCCCCGCCTCTGTTTCCCCATATCTAATTCCCCACCTCTGATGCCCCAACTCTGATTCCCCGCCTCTGATTCCCCAGCTCTGATTCCCCACCTCTGATTCCCCGCATCCGATTCCCCATGTCTGATTCCCTGACTCTGTTTCCCCGCCTCTGATTCCCCGCCTCTGTTTCCCCATATCTGATTCCCCGCCTCTGATTCCCCAGCTCTGATTCCCTGCCTCTGATTCCCCGCGTTCTATTCCCTGCCTCTGATTCCCCGCCTGTGATTCCCCATCTCTGATTCACCACCTCTGATTCCCCACCTCTGATTCCCCATATCTAATTCCCCGCCTCTGTTTGCCCGCCTCTGATTCCCCGCCTCTGTTTCCCCATATCTGATTCCCCGCCTCTGAATCCCCAACTCTGATTCCCTGCCTCTGATTCACCAGCTCTGATTCCCCGCCTTTGATTCCCCCCGTCTGATTCCCAGCCTCTGAATCCCCGTGTCTGATTTCCTGCCTCTGATTCCCCGCCTCTGATTCCCCATCTCTGATTCACCGCCTCTGATTCCCCACCTCTGATTCCCCATCTCTGATTCCGCACATCCGATTCCCTGCCTCTGATTCCCCGACTCTGATTCCCCACCTCTGATTCCCCAGCTCTGATTCCCCGCCTCTGATTCCACGCGTCTGATTCCCTGCCTCTGATTCCCCGCCTCTGATTCCCCATCTCTGATTCCCCACCTCTGATTCCCCGTGTCTGATTCCCTGCCTCTGAATCCCCGCCTCTGATTCCCCGCCTCTGATTCCCTGCCACTGATTCCCCACCACTGATTCCCCACCTCTGATTCCCCATATCTTATTCCCCGCCTCTGTTTCCCCCGCTCTGATTCCCAGCCTCTGATTCCCCATATATGATTCCCCGCCTCTGATTCCCCATATCTGATTCCCCGCCTCATTTTCCCCATATCTGCTTCGCCGCCTCTGATTCCCCAACTCTGAATCCCCGCCTCTGATTCCCCAGCTCTGATTTCCCGCCTCTGATTTCCGGCATCCGATTCCCTACCTCTGATTCCCCGCCTCTGATTCCCCATCTCTGATTCCCCGCCTATGATTCCCCGCCTCTGTTTCCCCGCCTCTGATTCCCCACCTCTGTTTCCCCATATCTGATTCCCCACCTCTGATTCCCCAACTTTGATTCCCCTCCTCTAATTCGCCAGCTATGATTCCCCGCCTCTGATTCCCTGCGTCTGATTCCCTGCCTCTGATTCCCCTTCTCTGATTCACCACCTCTGAATCCCCACCTCTGATTCCCCATCTCTGATTCCGCACATCCGTTTCCCTGCCTCTGATTCCCGGCCTCTGATTCCCTGCCACTGATTCCCCGCCCCTGATTCCCCACCTCTGATTCCCCATATCTGATTCCCCGCCTCTGTTTCCCCAGCTCTGATTCCCCACCTCTGATTCCCCATATCTGATTCCCCGCCTCTGTTTCCCCAGCTCTGATTCCCTGCCTCTGATTCCCTGCCCTGATTCCCCATTTCTGTTTCACCGCCTTTGATTCGCCACCTCTGATTCCCCATATCTGATTCCCCGCCTCTGTTTCCCCGCCTCTGATTCCCTGCCTCTGATTCCCAACCTCTGATTCCACACCTCTCATTCCCCATATCTGATTCCCCGCCTCTATTTCCCCATTTCTGATTCCCCGCCTCTGATTCCCCAACTCTGATTCCCCGCCTCTGATTCCCCAGCTCTGATTCCCCGCCTCTGATTCCCGGCGTCCGATTCCCTGCCTCTGATTCCCCGCCTCTGATTCCCCATCTCTGATTCCCCGCCTCTGATTCCCCATGTCTTATTCCCTGCCTCTGATTCCCTGCCACTGATTCCCTGCCCCTGATTCCCCACTTCTGATTCCCCATATCTGATTCCCCGCCTCTGTTTCCCCGCCTCTGATTCCCCGCCTCTGATTCCCCATATCTGATTCCCTGCCTCTGATTCCCCAACTCTGATTCCCCGCCTCTGATTCCCCAGCTCTGATTTACAACCTCTGATTCCCCACCTCTGATTCCCCATATCTGATTCCCCGCCTCTGTTTCCCCGCCTCTGATTCCCCGCCTCTGATTCCACATATCTGATTCCCCGGCTCTGATTGCCCACCTCTGACACCCCGCCTCTGATTCGCCAGCTCTGATTCCCCGCCTCTGATTCCCCGCATCTGATTCCCTGCCTCTGATTCCCCGCCTCTGATTCCCCATCTCTGATTCACCGCCTTTGATTCGCCACCTCTGATTCCCCATATCTGATTCCCCACCTCTGTTTCCCCGCCTCTGATTCCCCGCCTCTGATTCTCCATATCTCATTCCCCGCCTTTGAATCCCCATCTCTGATTCCCGGACTCTGATTCCCACGTCTGATTCCCGGCCTCTTATTCCCAGCATTTGATTCCCGGCCTCTGATTCCCGGCCTCTGATTCCCCGCTTCTGATTCTGATTCCCTGCCTCTGATTCCCCATCTCTGATTCCGCACATCTGATTCCCTGCCTCTGATTCCCCACCTCTGATTCCCCATATCTGATTCCCCGCCTCTGTTTCCCCGCCTCTGATTCCCCGCCTCTGTTTCCCCATATCTAATTCCCCACCTCTGATGCCCCAACTCTGATTCCCCGCCTCTGATTCCCCAGCTCTGATTCCCCACCTCTGATTCCCTGCATCCGATTCCCCATGTCTGATTCCCCGCCTCTGTTTCCCCGCCTCTGATTCCCCGCCTCTGATTCCCCAGCTCTGATTCCCTGCCTCTGATTCCCCGCGTTCCATTCCCTGCCTCTGATTCCCCGCCTGTGATTCCCCATCTCTGATTCACCACCTCTGATTCCCCACCTCTGATTCCCCATATCTAATTCCCCGCCTCTGTTTGCCCGCCTCTGATTCCCCGCCACTGTTTCCCCATATCTGATTCCCCGCCTCTGAATCCCCAACTCTGATTCCCTGCCTCTGATTCACCAGCTCTGATTTCCCGCCTTTGATTCCCCCCGTCTGATTCCCAGCCTCTGAATCCCCGTGTCTGATTTCCTGCCTCTGATTCCCCGCCTCTGATTCCCCATCTCTGATTCACCGCCTCTGATTCCCCACCTCTGATTCCCCATTTCTGATTCCGCACATCCGATTCCCTGCCTCTGATTCCCCGACTCTGATTCCCCACCTCTGATTCCCCAGCTCTTATTCCCCGCCTCTGATTCCCCGCGTCTGATTCCCTGCCTCTGATTCCCCGCCTCTGATTCCCCATCTCTGATTCCCCACCTCTGATTCCCCGTGTCTGATTCCCTGCCTCTGATTCCCCGCCTCTGATTCCCCGCCTCTGATTCCCTGCCACTGATTCCCCGCCCCTGATTCCCCACCTCTGATTCCCCATATCTTATTCCCCGCCTCTGTTTCCCCCCCCTCTGATTCCCAGCCTCTGATTCCCCATATCTGATTCCCTGCCTCTGATTCCCCATATCTGATTCCCCGCCTCTATTTCCCCATATCTGCTTCGCCGCCTCTGATTCCCCAACTCTGATTCCCCGCCTCTGATACCCCAGCTCTGATTTCCCGCCTCTGATTCCCGGCATCCGATTCCCTGCCTCTGATTCCCCGCCTCTGATTCCCCATCTCTGATTCCCCGCCTCTGATTCCCCGTGTCTGATTCCCTGCCTCTAATTCCCCGCCTCTGATTCCCCGCGTCTGATTCCCTGCCACTGATTCCCTGCCCCTGATTCCCCACCTCTGATTCCCCATATCTGATTCCCCGCCTCTGTTTTCCCGCCTCTGATTCCCTGCCTCTGATTCCCCATATCTGATTCCCCGCCTCTGATTCCCCAACTCTGATTCCCCGCCTCTGATTCCCCAGCTCTGAATCCCTGGCTCTGATTCCCCGCGTCTGATTCCCTCCCTCTTATTCCCCGCCTCTGATTCCCCATCTGAGATTCACAACCTCTGATGCCCCACCTCTGATTCCCCATATCTGATTCCCCGCCTCTGTTTCCCCGCCTCTGATTCCCCGCCTCTGATTCCCCATATCTGATTCCCCGCCTCTGATTGTGCACCTCTGATTCACCGCCTCTGATTCCCCATCTCTGATTCACCACCTCTGATTCCCGGCCTCTGATTCCCATCTCTGATTCAGCACATCCGATTCCCTGCCTATGATTCCCCACCTCTGATTCCCCGCCTCTGATTCCCCATATCGGATTCCCTGCCTCTGTTTCCCCGCCTCTGATTCCCCATATGTGATTCCCCACCTCTGTTTACCCGCCTCTGATTCCCCGCCTCTGTTTCCCCATCTCTGATTCACCGCCTTTGATTCCCCATTTCTGATTCCGCACATCTGATTCCCTGCCTCTGATTCCCCACCTCTGATTCCCCATATCTGATTCCCCGCCTCTGTTTCCCTGCCTCTTATTCCCCGCCTCTGTTTCCCCATATCTAATTCCCCAGCTCTGATGCCCCAACTCTGATTCCCCGCCTCTGATTCCCCAGCTCTGATTCCCCACCTCTGATTCCCCGCATCCGATTCCCCATGTCTGATTCCCCGCCTCTGTTTCCCCGCCTCTGATTCCCCGCCTCTGTTTCCCCATATCTGATTTCCCGCCTCTGATTCCCCAGCTCTGATTCCCTGCCTCTGATTCCCCGCGTTCTATTCCCTGCCTCTGATTCCCCGCCTGTGATTCCCCATCTCTGATTCACCACCTCTGATTCCCCACCTCTGATTCCCCATATCTAATTCCCCGCCTCTGTTTGCCCGCCTCTGATTCCCCGCCTCTGAATCCCCGCGTCTGATTCCCTGCCACTGATTCCCTGCGCCTGATTCTCCACCTCTGATTCCCCATATCTGATTCCCCGCCTCCGTTTTCCCGCCTCTGATTCCCTGCCTCTGATTCCCCATATCTGATTCCCCGCCTCTGATTCCCCAACTCTGATTCCCCGCCTCTGATTCCCCAGCTCTGAATCCCCGCCTCTGATTCCCCGCGTCTGATTCCCTGCCTCTGATTCCCCGCCTCTGATACCCCATCTGTGATTCACAACCTCTGATGCCCCACCTCTGATTCCCCATATCTGATTCCCCGCCTCTGTTTCCCCGCCTCTTATTCCCCGCCTCTGATTCCCCATATCTGATTTTCCGCCTCTGATTGCCCACCTCTTATTCCCCGCGTCTGATTCCCTGCCTCTGATTCACCGCCTCTGATTCCCCATCTCTGATTCACCACCTCTGATTCCCGGCCTCTGATTCCCCATCTCTGATTCCGCACATCTGATTCCCTGCCTATGGTTCCCCACCTCTGATTCCCCGCCTCTGATTCCCCATATCTGATTCCCTGCCTCTGTTTCCCCGCCTCTGATTCCCCATATGTGATTCCCCACCTCTGTTTCCCCGCTTCTGATTCCCCGCCTCTGTTTCCCCATCTCTGATTCACCGCCTGTGATTCGCCACCTCTGATTCCCCATATCTGATTCCCCACCTCTGTTTCCCCGCCTCTGATTCCCCGCCTCTGATTCTCCATATCTCATTCCCCGCCTCTGAATCCCCATCTCTGATTCCCGGACTCTGATTCCCCACCTCTGATTCCCGGCCTCTTATTCCCGGCCTCTAATTCCCCGCTTCCGATTCTGATTCCCTGCCTCTGATTCCCCATCTCTGATTCCGCACATCTGATTCCCTGCCTCTGATTCCCCACCTCTGATTCCCCATATCTGATTCCCCGCCTCTGTTTCCCCGTTCTGATTCCCCGCCTCTGTTTCCCCATATCTAATTCCCCACCTCTGATGCCCCAACTCTTATTCCCCGCCTCTGATTCCCCAGCTCTGATTCCCCAGCTCTGATTCCCCGCATCCAATTCCCCATGTCTCATTCCCCGCCTCTGCTTCCCCGCCTCTGATTCCCCGCCTCTGTTTCCCCATATCTGATTCCCCGCCTCTGATTCCCCAGCTCTGATTCCCTGCCTCTGATTCCCCGCGTTCTATTCCTGCCTCTGATTCCCCGCCTGTGATTCCCCATCTCTGATTCACCACCTCTGATTCCCCACCTCTGATTCCCCATATCTAATTCACCGCCTCTGTTTGCCCGCCTCTGATTCCCCGCCTCTGTTTCCCCATATCTGATTCCCCGCCTCTGAATCCCCAACTCTGATTCCCTGCCTCTGATTCACTAGCTCTGATTCCCCGCCTTTGATTCCCCCCGTCTGATTCCCAGCCTCTGAATCCCCGTGTCTGTTTTCCCGCCTCTGATTCCCTGCCTCTGATTCCCCATATCTGATTCCCCGCCTCTGATTCCCCAACTCTGATTCCCCGCCTCTGATTCCGCAGCTCTGAATCCCTGGCTCTGATTCCCCGCGTCTGATTCCCTGCCTCTTATTCCCCGCCTCTGATTCCCCATCTGTGTTTCACAACCTCTGATGCCCCACCTCTGATTCCCCATATCTGATTCCCCGCCTCTGTTTCCCCGCCTCTGATTCCCCGCCTCTGATTCCCCATATCTGATTCCCCGCCTCTGATTGTGCACCTCTGATTCACCGCCTCTGATTCCCCATCTCTGATTCACCACCTCTGATTCCCGGCCTCTGATTCCCATCTCTGATTCCGCACATCCGATTCCCTGCCTATGATTCCCCACCTCTGATTCCCCGCCTCTGATTCCCCATATCGGATTCCCTGCCTCTGTTTCCCCACCTCTGATTCCCCATATGTGATTCCCCACCTCTGTTTACCCGCCTCTGATTCCCCGCCTCTGTTTCCCCATCTCTGATTCACCGCCTTTGATTCCCCATCTCTGATTCCGCACATCTGATTCCCTGCCTCTGATTCCCCACCTCTGATTCCCCATATCTGATTCCCCGCCTCTGTTTCCCCGCCTCTGATTCCCCGCCTCTGTTTCCCCATATCTAATTCCCCAGCTCTGATGCCCCAACTCTGATTCCCCGCCTCTGATTCCCCAGCTCTGATTCCCCACCTCTGATTCCCCGCATCCGATTCCCCATGTCTGATTCCCCGCCTCTGTTTCCCCGCCTCTGATTCCCCGCCTCTGTTTCCCCATATCTGATTCCCCGCCTCTGATTCCCCAGCTCTGATTCCCTGCCTCTGATTCCCCGCGTTTTATTCCCTGCCTCTGATTCCCCGCCTGTGATTCCCCATCTCTGATTCACCACCTCTGATTCCCCACCTCTGATTCCCCATATCTAATTCCCCGCCTCTGTTTGCCCGCCTCTGATTCCCCGCCTCTGAATCCCCGCGTCTGATTCCCTGCCACTGATTCCCTGCGCCTGATTCCCCACCTCTGATTCCCCATATCTGATTCCCCGCCTCCGTTTTCCCGCCTCTGATTCCCTTCCTCTGATTCCCCATAACTGATTCCCCGCCTCTGATTCCCAAACTCTGATTCCCCGCCTCTGATTCCCCAGCTCTGAATCCCAGCCTCTGATTCCCCGCGTCTGATTCCCTGCCTCTGATTCCCCGCCTCTGATTCCCCATCTGTGATTCACAACCTCTGATGCCCCACCTCTGATTCCCCATATCTGATTCCTCGCCTCTGTTTCCCCGCCTCTGATTCCCCGCCTCTGATTCCCCATATCTGATTCCCCGCCTCTGATTGCCCACCTCTGATTCCCCGCGTCTGATTCCCTGCCTCTGATTCACCGCCTCTGATTCCCCATCTCTGATTCCCCGCATCCGATTCCCCATGTCTGATTCCCCGCCTCTGTTTCCCCGCCTCTGATTCCCCGCCTCTGTTTCCCCATATCTGATTTCCCGCCTCTGATTCCCCAGCTCTGATTCCCTGCCTCTGATTCCCCGCGTTCTATTCCCTGCCTCTGATTCCCCGCCTGTGATTCCCCATCTCTGATTCACCACCTCTGATTCCCCACCTCTGATTCCCCATATCTAATTCCCCGCCTCTGTTTGCCCGCCTCTGATTCCCCGCCTCTGAATCCCCGCGTCTGATTCCCTGCCACTGATTCCCTGCGCCTGATTCTCCACCTCTGATTCCCCATATCTGATTCCCCGCCTCCGTTTTCCCGCCTCTGATTCCCTGCCTCTGATTCCCCATATCTGATTCCCCGCCTCTGATTCCCCAACTCTGATTCCCCGCCTCTGATTCCCCAGCTCTGAATCCCCGCCTCTGATTCCCCGCGTCTGATTCCCTGCCTCTGATTCCCCGCCTCTGATACCCCATCTGTGATTCACAACCTCTGATGCCCCACCTCTGATTCCCCATATCTGATTCCCCGCCTCTGTTTCCCCGCCTCTTATTCCCCGCCTCTGATTCCCCATATCTGATTTTCCGCCTCTGATTGCCCACCTCTTATTCCCCGCGTCTGATTCCCTGCCTCTGATTCACCGCCTCTGATTCCCCATCTCTGATTCACCACCTCTGATTCCCGGCCTCTGATTCCCCATCTCTGATTCCGCACATCTGATTCCCTGCCTATGGTTCCCCACCTCTGATTCCCCGCCTCTGATTCCCCATATCTGATTCCCTGCCTCTGTTTCCCCGCCTCTGATTCCCCATATGTGATTCCCCACCTCTGTTTCCCCGCTTCTGATTCCCCGCCTCTGTTTCCCCATCTCTGATTCACCGCCTGTGATTCGCCACCTCTGATTCCCCATATCTGATTCCCCACCTCTGTTTCCCCGCCTCTGATTCCCCGCCTCTGATTCTCCATATCTCATTCCCCGCCTCTGAATCCCCATCTCTGATTCCCGGACTCTGATTCCCCACCTCTGATTCCCGGCCTCTTATTCCCGGCCTCTAATTCCCCGCTTCCGATTCTGATTCCCTGCCTCTGATTCCCCATCTCTGATTCCGCACATCTGATTCCCTGCCTCTGATTCCCCACCTCTGATTCCCCATATCTGATTCCCCGCCTCTGTTTCCCCGTTCTGATTCCCCGCCTCTGTTTCCCCATATCTAATTCCCCACCTCTGATGCCCCAACTCTTATTCCCCGCCTCTGATTCCCCAGCTCTGATTCCCCAGCTCTGATTCCCCGCATCCAATTCCCCATGTCTCATTCCCCGCCTCTGCTTCCCCGCCTCTGATTCCCCGC
Organism: Narcine bancroftii; assembly: GCF_036971445.1. Lineage (NCBI taxonomy): Eukaryota > Metazoa > Chordata > Chondrichthyes > Torpediniformes > Narcinidae > Narcine > Narcine bancroftii. The sequence goes on along the minus strand of NW_027211891.1, from coordinate 84,431 downwards.
CTCTGTTTCCCCATATCTGATTCCCCGCCTCTGATTCCCCAGCTCTGATTCCCTGCCTCTGATTCCCCGCGTTCTATTCCTGCCTCTGATTCCCCGCCTGTGATTCCCCATCTCTGATTCACCACCTCTGATTCCCCACCTCTGATTCCCCATATCTAATTCACCGCCTCTGTTTGCCCGCCTCTGATTCCCCGCCTCTGTTTCCCCATATCTGATTCCCCGCCTCTGAATCCCCAACTCTGATTCCCTGCCTCTGATTCACTAGCTCTGATTCCCCGCCTTTGATTCCCCCCGTCTGATTCCCAGCCTCTGAATCCCCGTGTCTGTTTTCCCGCCTCTGATTCCCTGCCTCTGATTCCCCATATCTGATTCCCCGCCTCTGATTCCCCAACTCTGATTCCCCGCCTCTGATTCCGCAGCTCTGAATCCCTGGCTCTGATTCCCCGCGTCTGATTCCCTGCCTCTTATTCCCCGCCTCTGATTCCCCATCTGTGTTTCACAACCTCTGATGCCCCACCTCTGATTCCCCATATCTGATTCCCCGCCTCTGTTTCCCCGCCTCTGATTCCCCGCCTCTGATTCCCCATATCTGATTCCCCGCCTCTGATTGTGCACCTCTGATTCACCGCCTCTGATTCCCCATCTCTGATTCACCACCTCTGATTCCCGGCCTCTGATTCCCATCTCTGATTCCGCACATCCGATTCCCTGCCTATGATTCCCCACCTCTGATTCCCCGCCTCTGATTCCCCATATCGGATTCCCTGCCTCTGTTTCCCCACCTCTGATTCCCCATATGTGATTCCCCACCTCTGTTTACCCGCCTCTGATTCCCCGCCTCTGTTTCCCCATCTCTGATTCACCGCCTTTGATTCCCCATCTCTGATTCCGCACATCTGATTCCCTGCCTCTGATTCCCCACCTCTGATTCCCCATATCTGATTCCCCGCCTCTGTTTCCCCGCCTCTGATTCCCCGCCTCTGTTTCCCCATATCTAATTCCCCAGCTCTGATGCCCCAACTCTGATTCCCCGCCTCTGATTCCCCAGCTCTGATTCCCCACCTCTGATTCCCCGCATCCGATTCCCCATGTCTGATTCCCCGCCTCTGTTTCCCCGCCTCTGATTCCCCGCCTCTGTTTCCCCATATCTGATTCCCCGCCTCTGATTCCCCAGCTCTGATTCCCTGCCTCTGATTCCCCGCGTTTTATTCCCTGCCTCTGATTCCCCGCCTGTGATTCCCCATCTCTGATTCACCACCTCTGATTCCCCACCTCTGATTCCCCATATCTAATTCCCCGCCTCTGTTTGCCCGCCTCTGATTCCCCGCCTCTGAATCCCCGCGTCTGATTCCCTGCCACTGATTCCCTGCGCCTGATTCCCCACCTCTGATTCCCCATATCTGATTCCCCGCCTCCGTTTTCCCGCCTCTGATTCCCTTCCTCTGATTCCCCATAACTGATTCCCCGCCTCTGATTCCCAAACTCTGATTCCCCGCCTCTGATTCCCCAGCTCTGAATCCCAGCCTCTGATTCCCCGCGTCTGATTCCCTGCCTCTGATTCCCCGCCTCTGATTCCCCATCTGTGATTCACAACCTCTGATGCCCCACCTCTGATTCCCCATATCTGATTCCTCGCCTCTGTTTCCCCGCCTCTGATTCCCCGCCTCTGATTCCCCATATCTGATTCCCCGCCTCTGATTGCCCACCTCTGATTCCCCGCGTCTGATTCCCTGCCTCTGATTCACCGCCTCTGATTCCCCATCTCTGATTCACCACCTCTGATTCCCGGCCTCTGATTCCCCATCTCTGATTCGGCACATCCGATTCCCTGCCTATGGTTCCCCACCTCTGATTCCCCGCCTCTGATTCCCCATATCTGATTCCCTGCCTCTGTTTCCCCGCCTCTGATTCCCCATATCTTATTCCCCACCTCTGTTTCCCCGCCTCTGATTCCCCGCCCCTGATTCTCCATATCTCATTCCCCGCCTCTGAATCCCCATCTCTGATTCCCGGACTCTGATTCCCCACCTCTGATTCCCGGCCTCTTATTCCCAGCATCTGATTCCCGGCCTCTGATTCCCGGCCTCTAATTCCCCGCTTCTGATTCTGATTCGCTGCCTCTGATTCCCCATCTCTGATTCCGCACATCTGATTCCCTGCCTCTGATTCCCCACCTCTGATTCCCCATATCTGATTCCCCGCCTCTGTTTCCCCGTTCTGATTCCCCGCCTCTGTTTCCCCATATCTAATTCCCCACCTCTGATGCCCCAACTCTGATTCCCCGCCTCTGATTCCCCAGCTCTGATTCCCCACCTCTGATTCCCCGCATCCGATTCCCCATGTCTGATTCCCCGCCTCTGTTTCCCCGCCTCTGATTCCCTGCCTCTGTTTCCCCATATCTGATTCCCCGCCTCTGATTCCCCAGCTCTGATTCCCTGCCTCTGAATCCCCGCGTTCTATTCCCTGCCTCTGATTCCCCGCCTGTGATTCCCCATCTCTGATTCACCACCTCTGATTCCCCACCTCTGATTCCCCATATCTAATTCCCCGCCTCTGTTTGCCCGCCTCTGATTCCCCGCCTCTGTTTCCCCATATCTGATTCCCCGCCTCTGAATCCCCAACTCTGATTCCCTGCCTCTGATTCACCAGCTCTGATTCCCCGCCTTTGATTCCCCCCATCTGATTCCCAGCCTCTGAATCCCCGTGTCTGATTTCCTGCCTCTGATTCCCCGCCTCTGATTCCCCATCTCTGATTCACCGCCTCTGATTCCCCACCTCTGATTCCCCATCTCTGATTCCGCACATCCGATTCCCTGCCTCTGATTCCCCGACTCTGATTCCCCACCTCTGATTCCCCAGCTCTGATTCCCCGACTCTGATTCCCCACGTCTGATTCCCTGCCTCTGATTCCCCGCCTCTGATTCCCCATCTCTGATTCACCACCTCTGATTCCCCACCTCTGATTCCCCATATCTGATTCCCCGCCTCTGTTTTCCCGCCTCTGATTCCCTGCCTCTGATTCCCCATATCTGATTCCCCGCCTCTGATTCCCCAACTCTGATTCCCCGCCTCTGATTCCGCAGCTCTGAATCCCTGGCTCTGATTCCCCGCGTCTGATTCCCTGCCTCTTATTCCCCGCCTCTGATTCCCCATCTGTGATCCACAACCTCTGATGCCCCACCTCTGATTCCCCATATCTGATTCCCCGCCTCTGTTTCCCCGCCTCTGATTCCCCGCCTCTGATTCCCCATATCTGATTCCCCGCCTCTGATTGTGCACCTCTGATTCACCGCCTCTGATTCCCCATCTCTGATTCACCACCTCTGATTCCCGGCCTCTGATTCCCATCTCTGATTCCGCACATCCGATTCCCTGCCTATGATTCCCCACCTCTGATTCCCCGCCTCTGATTCCCCATATCGGATTCCCTGCCTCTGTTTCCCCGCCTCTGATTCCCCATATGTGATTCCCCACCTCTGTTTACCCGCCTCTGATTCCCCGCCTCTGTTTCCCCATCTCTGATTCACCGCCTTTGATTCCCCATCTCTGATTCCGCACATCTGATTCCCTGCCTCTGATTCCCCACCTCTGATTCCCCATATCTGATTCCCCGCCTCTGTTTCCCCGCCTCTGATTCCCCGCCTCTGTTTCCCCATATCTAATTCCCCAGCTCTGATGCCCCAACTCTGATTCCCCGCCTCTGATTCCCCAGCTCTGATTCCCCACCTCTGATTCCCCGCATCCGATTCCCCATGTCTGATTCCCCGCCTCTGTTTCCCCGCCTCTGATTCCCCGCCTCTGTTTCCCCATATCTGATTCCCCGCCTCTGATTCCCCAGCTCTGATTCCCTGCCTCTGATTCCCCGCGTTCTATTCCCTGCCTCTGATTCCCCGCCTGTGATTCCCCATCTCTGATTCACCACCTCTGATTCCCCGCCTCTGATTCCCCATATCTAATTCCCCGCCTCTGTTTGCCCGCCTCTGATTCCCCGCCTCTGAATCCCCGCGTCTGATTCCCTGCCACTGATTCCCTGCGCCTGATTCCCCACCTCTGATTCCCCATATCTGATTCCCCGCCTCCGTTTTCCCGCCTCTGATTCCCTGCCTCTGATTCCCCATATCTGATTCCCCGCCTCTGATTCCCAAACTCTGATTCCCCGCCTCTGATTCCCCAGCTCTGAATCCCCGCCTCTGATTCCCCGCGTCTGATTCCCTGCCTCTGATTCCCCGCCTCTGATTCCCCATCTGTGATTCACAACCTCTGATGCCCCACCTCTGATTCCCCATATCTGATTCCTCGCCTCTGTTTCCCCGCCTCTGATTCCCCGCCTCTGATTCCCCATATCTGATTCCCCGCCTCTGATTGCCCACCTCTGATTCCCCGCGTCTGATTCCCTGCCTCTGATTCACCGCCTCTGATTCCCCATCTCTGATTCACCACCTCTGATTCCCGGCCTCTGATTCCCCATCTCTGATTCGGCACATCCGATTCCCTGCCTATGGTTCCCCACCTCTGATTCCCCGCCTCTGATTCCCCATATCTGATTCCCTGCCTCTGTTTCCCCGCCTCTGATTCCCCATATCTGATTCCCCACCTCTGTTTCCCCGCCTCTGATTCCCCGCCTCTGATTCTCCATATCTCATTCCCCGCCTCTGAATCCCCATCTCTGATTCCCGGACTCTGATTCCCCACCTCTGATTCCCGGCCTCTTATTCCCAGCATCTGATTCCCGGCCTCTGATTCCCGGCCTCTAATTCCCCGCTTCTGATTCTGATTCGCTGCCTCTGATTCCCCATCTCTGATTCCGCACATCTGATTCCCTGCCTCTGATTCCCCACCTCTGATTCCCCATATCTGATTCCCCGCCTCTGTTTCCCCGTTCTGATTCCCCGCCTCTGTTTCCCCATATCTAATTCCCCACCTCTGATGCCCCAACTCTGATTCCCCGCCTCTGATTCCCCAGCTCTGATTCCCCACCTCTGATTCCCCGCATCCGATTCCCCATGTCTGATTCCCCGCCTCTGTTTCCCCGCCTCTGATTCCCCGCCTCTGTTTCCCCATATCTGATTCCCCGCCTCTGATTCCCCAGCTCTGATTCCCTGCCTCTGATTCCCCGCGTTCTATTCCCTGCCTCTGATTCCCCGCCTGTGATTCCCCATATCGGATTCCCTGCCTCTGTTTCCCCGCCTCTGATTCCCCATATGTGATTCCCCACCTCTGTTTACCCGCCTCTGATTCCCCGCCTCTGTTTCCCCATCTCTGATTCACCGCCTTTGATTCCCCATTTCTGATTCCGCACATCTGATTCCCTGCCTCTGATTCCCCACCTCTGATTCCCCATATCTGATTCCCCGCCTCTGTTTCCCTGCCTCTTATTCCCCGCCTCTGTTTCCCCATATCTAATTCCCCAGCTCTGATGCCCCAACTCTGATTCCCCGCCTCTGATTCCCCAGCTCTGATTCCCCACCTCTGATTCCCCGCATCCGATTCCCCATGTCTGATTCCCCGCCTCTGTTTCCCCGCCTCTGATTCCCCGCCTCTGTTTCCCCATATCTGATTTCCCGCCTCTGATTCCCCAGCTCTGATTCCCTGCCTCTGATTCCCCGCGTTCTATTCCCTGCCTCTGATTCCCCGCCTGTGATTCCCCATCTCTGATTCACCACCTCTGATTCCCCACCTCTGATTCCCCATATCTAATTCCCCGCCTCTGTTTGCCCGCCTCTGATTCCCCGCCTCTGAATCCCCGCGTCTGATTCCCTGCCACTGATTCCCTGCGCCTGATTCTCCACCTCTGATTCCCCATATCTGATTCCCCGCCTCCGTTTTCCCGCCTCTGATTCCCTGCCTCTGATTCCCCATATCTGATTCCCCGCCTCTGATTCCCCAACTCTGATTCCCCGCCTCTGATTCCCCAGCTCTGAATCCCCGCCTCTGATTCCCCGCGTCTGATTCCCTGCCTCTGATTCCCCGCCTCTGATACCCCATCTGTGATTCACAACCTCTGATGCCCCACCTCTGATTCCCCATATCTGATTCCCCGCCTCTGTTTCCCCGCCTCTTATTCCCCGCCTCTGATTCCCCATATCTGATTTTCCGCCTCTGATTGCCCACCTCTTATTCCCCGCGTCTGATTCCCTGCCTCTGATTCACCGCCTCTGATTCCCCATCTCTGATTCACCACCTCTGATTCCCGGCCTCTGATTCCCCATCTCTGATTCCGCACATCTGATTCCCTGCCTATGGTTCCCCACCTCTGATTCCCCGCCTCTGATTCCCCATATCTGATTCCCTGCCTCTGTTTCCCCGCCTCTGATTCCCCATATGTGATTCCCCACCTCTGTTTCCCCGCTTCTGATTCCCCGCCTCTGTTTCCCCATCTCTGATTCACCGCCTGTGATTCGCCACCTCTGATTCCCCATATCTGATTCCCCACCTCTGTTTCCCCGCCTCTGATTCCCCGCCTCTGATTCTCCATATCTCATTCCCCGCCTCTGAATCCCCATCTCTGATTCCCGGACTCTGATTCCCCACCTCTGATTCCCGGCCTCTTATTCCCGGCCTCTAATTCCCCGCTTCCGATTCTGATTCCCTGCCTCTGATTCCCCATCTCTGATTCCGCACATCTGATTCCCTGCCTCTGATTCCCCACCTCTGATTCCCCATATCTGATTCCCCGCCTCTGTTTCCCCGTTCTGATTCCCCGCCTCTGTTTCCCCATATCTAATTCCCCACCTCTGATGCCCCAACTCTTATTCCCCGCCTCTGATTCCCCAGCTCTGATTCCCCAGCTCTGATTCCCCGCATCCAATTCCCCATGTCTCATTCCCCGCCTCTGCTTCCCCGCCTCTGATTCCCCGCCTCTGTTTCCCCATATCTGATTCCCCGCCTCTGATTCCCCAGCTCTGATTCCCTGCCTCTGATTCCCCGCGTTCTATTCCTGCCTCTGATTCCCCGCCTGTGATTCCCCATCTCTGATTCACCACCTCTGATTCCCCACCTCTGATTCCCCATATCTAATTCACCGCCTCTGTTTGCCCGCCTCTGATTCCCCGCCTCTGTTTCCCCATATCTGATTCCCCGCCTCTGAATCCCCAACTCTGATTCCCTGCCTCTGATTCACTAGCTCTGATTCCCCGCCTTTGATTCCCCCCGTCTGATTCCCAGCCTCTGAATCCCCGTGTCTGTTTTCCCGCCTCTGATTCCCTGCCTCTGATTCCCCATATCTGATTCCCCGCCTCTGATTCCCCAACTCTGATTCCCCGCCTCTGATTCCGCAGCTCTGAATCCCTGGCTCTGATTCCCCGCGTCTGATTCCCTGCCTCTTATTCCCCGCCTCTGATTCCCCATCTGTGTTTCACAACCTCTGATGCCCCACCTCTGATTCCCCATATCTGATTCCCCGCCTCTGTTTCCCCGCCTCTGATTCCCCGCCTCTGATTCCCCATATCTGATTCCCCGCCTCTGATTGTGCACCTCTGATTCACCGCCTCTGATTCCCCATCTCTGATTCACCACCTCTGATTCCCGGCCTCTGATTCCCATCTCTGATTCCGCACATCCGATTCCCTGCCTATGATTCCCCACCTCTGATTCCCCGCCTCTGATTCCCCATATCGGATTCCCTGCCTCTGTTTCCCCACCTCTGATTCCCCATATGTGATTCCCCACCTCTGTTTACCCGCCTCTGATTCCCCGCCTCTGTTTCCCCATCTCTGATTCACCGCCTTTGATTCCCCATCTCTGATTCCGCACATCTGATTCCCTGCCTCTGATTCCCCACCTCTGATTCCCCATATCTGATTCCCCGCCTCTGTTTCCCCGCCTCTGATTCCCCGCCTCTGTTTCCCCATATCTAATTCCCCAGCTCTGATGCCCCAACTCTGATTCCCCGCCTCTGATTCCCCAGCTCTGATTCCCCACCTCTGATTCCCCGCATCCGATTCCCCATGTCTGATTCCCCGCCTCTGTTTCCCCGCCTCTGATTCCCCGCCTCTGTTTCCCCATATCTGATTCCCCGCCTCTGATTCCCCAGCTCTGATTCCCTGCCTCTGATTCCCCGCGTTTTATTCCCTGCCTCTGATTCCCCGCCTGTGATTCCCCATCTCTGATTCACCACCTCTGATTCCCCACCTCTGATTCCCCATATCTAATTCCCCGCCTCTGTTTGCCCGCCTCTGATTCCCCGCCTCTGAATCCCCGCGTCTGATTCCCTGCCACTGATTCCCTGCGCCTGATTCCCCACCTCTGATTCCCCATATCTGATTCCCCGCCTCCGTTTTCCCGCCTCTGATTCCCTTCCTCTGATTCCCCATAACTGATTCCCCGCCTCTGATTCCCAAACTCTGATTCCCCGCCTCTGATTCCCCAGCTCTGAATCCCAGCCTCTGATTCCCCGCGTCTGATTCCCTGCCTCTGATTCCCCGCCTCTGATTCCCCATCTGTGATTCACAACCTCTGATGCCCCACCTCTGATTCCCCATATCTGATTCCTCGCCTCTGTTTCCCCGCCTCTGATTCCCCGCCTCTGATTCCCCATATCTGATTCCCCGCCTCTGATTGCCCACCTCTGATTCCCCGCGTCTGATTCCCTGCCTCTGATTCACCGCCTCTGATTCCCCATCTCTGATTCACCACCTCTGATTCCCGGCCTCTGATTCCCCATCTCTGATTCGGCACATCCGATTCCCTGCCTATGGTTCCCCACCTCTGATTCCCCGCCTCTGATTCCCCATATCTGATTCCCTGCCTCTGTTTCCCCGCCTCTGATTCCCCATATCTTATTCCCCACCTCTGTTTCCCCGCCTCTGATTCCCCGCCCCTGATTCTCCATATCTCATTCCCCGCCTCTGAATCCCCATCTCTGATTCCCGGACTCTGATTCCCCACCTCTGATTCCCGGCCTCTTATTCCCAGCATCTGATTCCCGGCCTCTGATTCCCGGCCTCTAATTCCCCGCTTCTGATTCTGATTCGCTGCCTCTGATTCCCCATCTCTGATTCCGCACATCTGATTCCCTGCCTCTGATTCCCCACCTCTGATTCCCCATATCTGATTCCCCGCCTCTGTTTCCCCGTTCTGATTCCCCGCCTCTGTTTCCCCATATCTAATTCCCCACCTCTGATGCCCCAACTCTGATTCCCCGCCTCTGATTCCCCAGCTCTGATTCCCCACCTCTGATTCCCCGCATCCGATTCCCCATGTCTGATTCCCCGCCTCTGTTTCCCCGCCTCTGATTCCCTGCCTCTGTTTCCCCATATCTGATTCCCCGCCTCTGATTCCCCAGCTCTGATTCCCTGCCTCTGAATCCCCGCGTTCTATTCCCTGCCTCTGATTCCCCGCCTGTGATTCCCCATCTCTGATTCACCACCTCTGATTCCCCACCTCTGATTCCCCATATCTAATTCCCCGCCTCTGTTTGCCCGCCTCTGATTCCCCGCCTCTGTTTCCCCATATCTGATTCCCCGCCTCTGAATCCCCAACTCTGATTCCCTGCCTCTGATTCACCAGCTCTGATTCCCCGCCTTTGATTCCCCCCATCTGATTCCCAGCCTCTGAATCCCCGTGTCTGATTTCCTGCCTCTGATTCCCCGCCTCTGATTCCCCATCTCTGATTCACCGCCTCTGATTCCCCACCTCTGATTCCCCATCTCTGATTCCGCACATCCGATTCCCTGCCTCTGATTCCCCGACTCTGATTCCCCACCTCTGATTCCCCAGCTCTGATTCCCCGACTCTGATTCCCCACGTCTGATTCCCTGCCTCTGATTCCCCGCCTCTGATTCCCCATCTCTGATTCACCACCTCTGATTCCCCACCTCTGATTCCCCATATCTGATTCCCCGCCTCTGTTTTCCCGCCTCTGATTCCCTGCCTCTGATTCCCCATATCTGATTCCCCGCCTCTGATTCCCCAACTCTGATTCCCCGCCTCTGATTCCGCAGCTCTGAATCCCTGGCTCTGATTCCCCGCGTCTGATTCCCTGCCTCTTATTCCCCGCCTCTGATTCCCCATCTGTGATCCACAACCTCTGATGCCCCACCTCTGATTCCCCATATCTGATTCCCCGCCTCTGTTTCCCCGCCTCTGATTCCCCGCCTCTGATTCCCCATATCTGATTCCCCGCCTCTGATTGTGCACCTCTGATTCACCGCCTCTGATTCCCCATCTCTGATTCACCACCTCTGATTCCCGGCCTCTGATTCCCATCTCTGATTCCGCACATCCGATTCCCTGCCTATGATTCCCCACCTCTGATTCCCCGCCTCTGATTCCCCATATCGGATTCCCTGCCTCTGTTTCCCCGCCTCTGATTCCCCATATGTGATTCCCCACCTCTGTTTACCCGCCTCTGATTCCCCGCCTCTGTTTCCCCATCTCTGATTCACCGCCTTTGATTCCCCATCTCTGATTCCGCACATCTGATTCCCTGCCTCTGATTCCCCACCTCTGATTCCCCATATCTGATTCCCCGCCTCTGTTTCCCCGCCTCTGATTCCCCGCCTCTGTTTCCCCATATCTAATTCCCCAGCTCTGATGCCCCAACTCTGATTCCCCGCCTCTGATTCCCCAGCTCTGATTCCCCACCTCTGATTCCCCGCATCCGATTCCCCATGTCTGATTCCCCGCCTCTGTTTCCCCGCCTCTGATTCCCCGCCTCTGTTTCCCCATATCTGATTCCCCGCCTCTGATTCCCCAGCTCTGATTCCCTGCCTCTGATTCCCCGCGTTCTATTCCCTGCCTCTGATTCCCCGCCTGTGATTCCCCATCTCTGATTCACCACCTCTGATTCCCCGCCTCTGATTCCCCATATCTAATTCCCCGCCTCTGTTTGCCCGCCTCTGATTCCCCGCCTCTGAATCCCCGCGTCTGATTCCCTGCCACTGATTCCCTGCGCCTGATTCCCCACCTCTGATTCCCCATATCTGATTCCCCGCCTCCGTTTTCCCGCCTCTGATTCCCTGCCTCTGATTCCCCATATCTGATTCCCCGCCTCTGATTCCCAAACTCTGATTCCCCGCCTCTGATTCCCCAGCTCTGAATCCCCGCCTCTGATTCCCCGCGTCTGATTCCCTGCCTCTGATTCCCCGCCTCTGATTCCCCATCTGTGATTCACAACCTCTGATGCCCCACCTCTGATTCCCCATATCTGATTCCTCGCCTCTGTTTCCCCGCCTCTGATTCCCCGCCTCTGATTCCCCATATCTGATTCCCCGCCTCTGATTGCCCACCTCTGATTCCCCGCGTCTGATTCCCTGCCTCTGATTCACCGCCTCTGATTCCCCATCTCTGATTCACCACCTCTGATTCCCGGCCTCTGATTCCCCATCTCTGATTCGGCACATCCGATTCCCTGCCTATGGTTCCCCACCTCTGATTCCCCGCCTCTGATTCCCCATATCTGATTCCCTGCCTCTGTTTCCCCGCCTCTGATTCCCCATATCTGATTCCCCACCTCTGTTTCCCCGCCTCTGATTCCCCGCCTCTGATTCTCCATATCTCATTCCCCGCCTCTGAATCCCCATCTCTGATTCCCGGACTCTGATTCCCCACCTCTGATTCCCGGCCTCTTATTCCCAGCATCTGATTCCCGGCCTCTGATTCCCGGCCTCTAATTCCCCGCTTCTGATTCTGATTCGCTGCCTCTGATTCCCCATCTCTGATTCCGCACATCTGATTCCCTGCCTCTGATTCCCCACCTCTGATTCCCCATATCTGATTCCCCGCCTCTGTTTCCCCGTTCTGATTCCCCGCCTCTGTTTCCCCATATCTAATTCCCCACCTCTGATGCCCCAACTCTGATTCCCCGCCTCTGATTCCCCAGCTCTGATTCCCCACCTCTGATTCCCCGCATCCGATTCCCCATGTCTGATTCCCCGCCTCTGTTTCCCCGCCTCTGATTCCCCGCCTCTGTTTCCCCATATCTGATTCCCCGCCTCTGATTCCCCAGCTCTGATTCCCTGCCTCTGATTCCCCGCGTTCTATTCCCTGCCTCTGATTCCCCGCCTGTGATTCCCCATCTCTGATTCACCACCTCTGATTCCCCACCTCTGATTCCCCATATCTAATTCCCCGCCTCTGTTTGCCCGCCTCTGATTCCCCGCCTCTGTTTCCCCATATCTGATTCCCCGCCTCTGAATCCCCAACTCTGATTCCCTGCCTCTGATTCACCAGCTCTGATTCCCCGCCTTTGATTCCCCCCGTCTGATTCCCAGCCTCTGAATCCCCGTGTCTGATTTCCTGCCTCTGATTCCCCGCCTCTGATTCCCCATCTCTGATTCACCGCCTCTGATTCCCCACCTCTGATTCCCCATCTCTGATTCCGCACAACCGATTCCCTGCCTCTGATTCCCCGACTCTGATTCCCCACCTCTGATTCCCCAGCTCTGATTCCCCGACTCTGATTCCCCACGTCTGATTCCCTGCCTCTGATTCCCCACCTCTGATTCCCCGTGTCTGATTCCCTGCCTCTGAATCCCCGCCTCTGATTCCCCGCCTCTGATTCCCTGCCACTGATTACCCGCCCCTGATTCCCCACCTCTGATTCCCCATATCTTATTCCCCGCCTCTGTTTCCCCCCTCTGATTCCCAGCCTCTGATTCCCCATATCTGATTCCCCGCCTCTGATTCCCCATATCTGATTCCCCGCCTCTATTTCCCCATATCTGCTTCGCCGCATCTGATTCCCCAACTCTGATTCTCCGCCTCTGATTCCCCAGCTCTGATTTCACGCCTCTGATTTCCGGCATCCGATTCCCTGCCTCTGATTCCCCGCCTCTGATTCCCCATCTCTGATTCCCCGCCTCTGATTCCCCGTGTCTGATTCCCTGCCTCTGATTCCCCGCCTCTGATTCCCCGCGTCTGATTCCCTGCCACTGATTCCCTGCCCCTGATTCCCCACCTCTGATTCCCCGCCTCTGATTCCCCGCCTCTGTTTCCCCGCCTCTGATTCCCCGCCTCTGATTCCCCTTCTCTGATTCACCACCTCTGAATCCCCACCTCTGATTCCCCATCTCTGATTCCGCACGTCCGATTCCCTGCCTCTGATTCGCCGCCTCTGATTCCCCGCCTCTGATTCGCAACCTCTAATTCCCCACCTCTGATTCCCTGCCACTGATTCCCCGCCCCTGATTCCCCACCTCTGATTCCCCATATCTGATTCCCCGCCTCTGTTTCCCCAGCTCTGATTCCCCACCTGTGATTCCCCAGCTCTGATTCCCTGCCACTGATTCCCCGCCCCTGATTCCCCGCCTCTGATTCTCCATATCTCATTCCCCGCCTCTGAATCCCCATCTCTGATTCCCGGACTCTGATTCCCCACCTCTGATTCCCGGCCTCTTATTCCCAGCATCTGATTCCCGGCCTCTGATTCCCAGCCTCTAATTCCCCGCTTCTGATTCTGATTCCCTGCCTCTGATTCCCCATCTCTGATTCCGCACATCTGATTCCCTGCCTCTGATTCCCCACCTCTGATTCCCCATATCTGATTCCCCGCCTCTGTTTCCCCGTTCTGATTCCTCGCCTCTGTTTCCCCATATCTAATTCCCCACCTCTGATGCCCCAACTCTGATTCCCCGCCTCTGATTCCCCAGCTCTGATTCCCCAGCTCTGATTCCCCGCATTCGATTCCCCATGTCTGATTCCCCGCCTCTGTTTCCCCGCCTCTGATTCCCCGCCTCTGTTTCCCCATATCTGATTCCCCGCCTCTGATACCCCAGCACTGATTCCCTGCCTCTGATTCCCCGCGTTCTATTCCCTGCCTCTGATTCCCCGCCTGTGATTCCCCATCTCTGATTCACCACCTCTGATTCCCCACCTCTGATTCCCCATATCTAATTCCCCGCCTTTGTTTGCCCGCATCTGATTCCCCGCCTCTGTTTCCCCATATCTGATTCCCCGCCTCTGAATCCCCAACTCTGATTCCCTGCCTCTGATTCACCAGCTCTGATTCCCCGCCTATGATTCCCCCTGTCTGATTCCCAGCCTCTGAATCCCCGTGTCTGATTTCCTGCCTCTGATTCCCCGCCTCTGATTCCCCATCTCTGATTCACCGCCTCTGATTCCACACCTCTGATTCCCCATCTCTGATTCCGTACATCCGATTCCCTGCCTCTGATTCCCCGACTCTGATTCCCCACCTCTGATTCCCCAGCTCTGATTCCCCGCCTCTGATTCCCCGCGTCTGATTCCCTGCCTCTGAATCCCCGCCTCTGATTCCCCATCTCTGATTCCCCACCTCTGATTCCCCGTGTCTAATTCCCTGCCTCTGAATCCCCGCCTCTGATTCCCCGCCTCTGATTCCCTGCCACTGATTACCCGCCCCTGATTCCCCACCTCTGATTCCCCATATCTTATTCCCCGCCTCTGTTTCCCCCCTCTGATTCCCAGCCTCTGATTCCCCATATCTGATTCCCCGCCTCTGATTCCCCATATCTGATTCCCCGCCTCTATTTTCCCATATCTGCTTCGCCGCCTCTGATTCCCCAACTCTGATTCCCCGCCTCTGATTCCCCAGCTCTGAATTCACGCCTCTGATTTCCGGCATCCGATTCCCTGCCTCTGATTCCCCGCCTCTGATTCCCCATCTCTGATTCCCCGCCTCTGATTCCCCATGTCTGATTCCCTGCCTCTGATTCCCCGCCTCTGATTCCCCGCGTCTGATTCCCTGCCACTGATTCCCTGCCCCTGATTCCCCACCTCTGATTCCCCGCCTCTGATTCCCCGCCTCTGTTTCCCGGCCTCTGATTCCCCGCCTCTGATTCCCCTTCTCTGATTCACCACCTCTGAATCCCCACCTCTGATTCCCCATCTCTGATTCCGCACATCCGATTCCCTGCTTCTGATTCCCCGCCTCTGATTCCCCGCCTCTGATTCGCAACCTCTAATTCCCCACCTCTGATTCCCCATATCTGATTCCCCGCCTCTCTTTCCCTGCCTCTGAATCCCGGCCTCTGTTTCCCCATATCTGATTCCCCTCCTCTGATTCCCCAACTCTGATTCCCCGCCTCTGATTCCCCAGCTCTGATTCCCCGCCTTTTATTCCCGGCCTCTGATTCCCTGCCACTGATTCCCAGCCCCTGATTCCCCACCTCTGATTCCCCATATCTGATTCCCCGCCTCTGTTTCCCCAGCTCTGATTCCCCACCTGTGATTCCCCAGCACTGATTCCCTGCCACTGATTCCCCGCCCCTGATTCCCCACCTCTGATTCCCCATATCTTATTCCCCGCCTCTGTTTCCCCAGCTCTGATTCCCTGCCTCTGATTCCCTGCCCTGATTCCCCATCTCTGTTTCACCGCCTTTGATTCGCCACCTCTGATTCCCCATATCTGATTCCCCGCCTCTGTTTCCCCGCCTCTGATTCCCTGCCTCTGATTCCCAACCTCTGATTCCACACCTCTGATTCCCCATATCTGATTCCCCGCCTCTATTTCCCCATATCTGATTCCCCGCCTCTGATTCCCCAACTCTGATTCCCCGCCTCTGATTCCCCAGCTCTGATTCCCCGCCTCTGATTCCCGGCGTCCGATTCCCTGCCTCTGATTCCCCGCCTCTGATTCCCCATCTCTGATTCCCCGCCTCTGATTCCCCATGTCTGATTCCCTGCCTCTGATTCCCCGCCTCTGATTCCCCGCCTCTGATTCCCTGCCACTGATTCCCTGCCCCTGATTCCCCACCTCTGATTCCCCATATCTGATTCCCCGCCTCTGTTTCCCCGCCTCTGATTCCCCGCCTCTGATTCCCCATATCTGATTCACTGCCTCTGATTCCCCAAATCTGATTCCCCGCCTCTGATTCCCCAGCTCTGAATCCCCGCCTCTGATTCCCCGCGTCTGATTCCCTGCCTCTGATTCCCCGCCTTGATTCCCCATCTCTGATTCACAACCTCTGATTCCCCACCTCTGATTCCCCATATCTGAATCCCCGCCTCTGTTTCCCCGCCTCTGATTCCCCGCCTCTGATTCCCCATATCTGATTCCCCGGCTCTCATTGCCCACCTCTGATTCCCCGCCTCTGATTCGCCAGCTCTGATTCCCCGCCTCTGAATCCCCGCATCTGATTCCCTGCCTCTGACTCCCCGCCTCTGATTCCCCATCTCTGATTCACCGCCTTTGATTCGCCACCTCTGATTCCCCATATCTGAATCCCCACCTCTGATTCCCCAACTCTGATTCCCCGCCTCTGATTCCCCAGCTCTGATTCCCCGCCTCTGATTCCCCGCATCCGATTGCCCATGTCTGATTCCCCGCCTCTGTTTCCCCGCCTCTGATTCCCCGCCTCTGTTTCCCCATATCTGATTCCCCGCCTCTGATTCCCCAGCTCTGATTCCCTGCCTCTGATTCCCCGCGTTCTATTCCCTGCCTCTGATTCCCCGCCTGTGATTCCCCATCTCTGATTCACCACCTCTGATTCCCCACCTCTGATTCCCCATATCTAATTCCCCGCCTCTGTTTGCCCGCCTCTGATTCCCCGCCTCTGTTTCCCCATATCTGATTCCCCGCCTCTGAATCCCCAACTCTGATTCCCTGCCTCTGATTCACCAGCTCTGATTCCCCGCCTTTGATTCCCCCCGTCTGATTCCCAGCCTCTGAATCCCCGTGTCAGATTTGCTGCCTCAGATTCCCCGCCTCTGATTCCCCATCTCTGATTCACCGCCTCTGATTCCCCACCTCTGATTCCCCATTTCTTATTCCGCACATCCGATTCCCTGCCTCTGATTCCCCGACTCTGATTCCCCACCTCTGATTCCCCAGCTCTGATTCCCCGCCTCTGATTCCCCGCGTCTGATTCCCTGCCTCTGATTCCCCGCCTCTGATTCCCCAGCTCTGATTCCCCGCCTCTGATTCCCCGCGTCTGATTCCCTGCCTCTGATTCCCCGCCTCTGATTCCCCATCTCTGATTCCCCACCTCTGATTCCCCGTGTCTGATTCCCTGCCTCTGATTCCCCGCCTCTGATTCCCCGCCTCTGATTCCCTGCCACTGATTCCCCGTCCCTGATTCCCCACCTCTGATTCCCCATATCTTATTCCCCGCCTCTGTTTCCCCCCCTCTGATTCCCAGCCTCTGATTCCCCATATCTGATTCCCTGCCTCTGATTCCCCATATCTGATTCCCCGCCTCTATTTCCCCATATCTGCTTCGCCGCCTCTGATTCCCCAACTCTGATTCCCCGCCTCTAATTCCCCAGCTCTGATTTCCCGCCTCTGATTCCCGGCATCCGATTCCCTGCCTCTGATTCCCCGCCTCTGATTCCCCATCTCTGATTCCCCGCCTCTGATTCCCCGTGTCTGATTCCCTGCCTCTGATTCCCCGACTCTGATTCCCCGCGTCTGATTCCCTGCCACTGATTCCCTGCCCCTGATTCCCCACCTCTGATTCCCCATATCTGATTCCCCGCCTCTGTTTTCCTGCCTCTGATTCCCTGCCTCTGATTCCCCATATCTGATTCCCCGCCTCTGATTCCCCAACTCTGATTCCCCGCCTCTGATTCCCCAGCTCTGAATCCCCGCCTCTGATTCCCCGCGTCTGATTCCCTGCCTCTGATTCCCCGCCTCTGATTCCCCATCTGTGATTCACAACCTCTGATGCCCCGCCTCTGATTCCCCATATCTGATTCCCCGCCTCTGATTGCCCACCTCTGATTCCCCGCGTCTGATTCCCTGCCTCTGATTCACCGCCTGTGATTCCCCATCTCTGGTTCACCACCTCTGATTCCCGGCCTCTGATTCCCCATCTCTGATTCCGCACATCCGATTCCCTGCCTATGATTCCCCACCTCTGATTCCCCGCCTCTGATTCCCCATATCTGATTCCCTGCCTCTGTTTCCCCGCCTCTGATTCCCCATATGTGATTCCCCACCTCTGTTTCCACGCCTCTGATTCCCCGCCTCTGTTTCCCCATCTCTGATTCACCGCCTTTGATTCGCCACCTCTGATTCCCCATATCTGATTCCCCACCTCTGTTTCCCCGCCTCTGATTCTCCATATCTCATTCCCCGCCTCTGAATCCCCATCTCTGAATCCCGGACTCTGATTCCCCACCTCTGATTCCCGGCCTCTTATTCCAAGCATCTGATTCCCGGCCTCTGATTCCCGGCCTCTAATTCCCCGCTTCTGATTCTGATTCCCTGCCTCTGATTCCCCATCTCTGATTCCGCACATCTGATTCCCTGCCTCTGATTCCCCACCTCTGATTCCCCATATCTGATTCCCCGCCTCTGTTTCCCCGCCTCTGATTCCCCGCCTCTGTTTCCCCATATCTAATTCCCCACCTCTGATGCCCCAACTCTGATTCCCCGCCTCTGATTCCCCAGCTCTGATTCCCCACCTCTGATTCCCCGCATCCGATTCCCCATGTCTGATTCCCTGACTCTGTTTCCCCGCCTCTGATTCCCCGCCTCTGTTTCCCCATATCTGATTCCCCGCCTCTGATTCCCCAGCTCTGATTCCCTGCCTCTGATTCCCCGCGTTCTATTCCCTGCCTCTGATTCCCCGCCTGTGATTCCCCATCTCTGATTCACCACCTCTGATTCCCCACCTCTGATTCCCCATATCTAATTCCCCGCCTCTGTTTGCCCGCCTCTGATTCCCCGCCTCTGTTTCCCCATATCTGATTCCCCGCCTCTGAATCCCCAACTCTGATTCCCTGCCTCTGATTCACCAGCTCTGATTCCCCGCCTTTGATTCCCCCCGTCTTATTCCCAGCCTCTGAATCCCCGTGTCTGATTTCCTGCCTCTGATTCCCCGCCTCTGATTCCCCATCTCTGATTCACCGCCTCTGATTCCCCACCTCTGATTCCCCATCTCTGATTCCGCACATCCGATTCCCTGCCTCTGATTCCCCGACTCTGATTCCCCACCTCTGATTCCCCAGCTCTGATTCCCCGCCTCTGATTCCACGCGTCTGATTCCCTGCCTCTGATTCCCCGCCTCTGATTCCCCATCTCTGATTCCCCACCTCTGATTCCCCGTGTCTGATTCCCTGCCTCTGAATCCCCGCCTCTGATTCCCCGCCTCTGATTCCCTGCCACTGATTCCCCACCACTGATTCCCCACCTCTGATTCCCCATATCTTATTCCCCGCCTCTGTTTCCCCCGCTCTGATTCCCAGCCTCTGATTCCCCATATATGATTCCCCGCCTCTGATTCCCCATATCTGATTCCCCGCCTCATTTTCCCCATATCTGCTTCGCCGCCTCTGATTCCCCAACTCTGATTCCCCGCCTCTGATTCCCCAGCTCTGATTTCCCGCCTCTGATTTCCGGCATCCGATTCCCTGCCTCTGATTCCCCGCCTCTGATTCCCCATCTCTGATTCCCCGCCTATGATTCCCCGCCTCTGTTTCCCCGCCTCTGATTCCCCACCTCTGTTTCCCCATATCTGATTCCCCACCTCTGATTCCCCAACTTTGATTCCCCTCCTCTAATTCGCCAGCTATGATTCCCCGCCTCTGATTCCCTGCGTCTGATTCCCTGCCTCTGATTCCCCTTCTCTGATTCACCACCTCTGAATCCCCACCTCTGATTCCCCATCTCTGATTCCGCACATCCGTTTCCCTGCCTCTGATTCCCGGCCTCTGATTCCCTGCCACTGATTCCCCGCCCCTGATTCCCCACCTCTGATTCCCCATATCTGATTCCCCGCCTCTGTTTCCCCAGCTCTGATTCCCCACCTCTGATTCCCCATATCTGATTCCCCGCCTCTGTTTCCCCAGCTCTGATTCCCTGCCTCTGATTCCCTGCCCTGATTCCCCATTTCTGTTTCACCGCCTTTGATTCGCCACCTCTGATTCCCCATATCTGATTCCCCGCCTCTGTTTCCCCGCCTCTGATTCCCTGCCTCTGATTCCCAACCTCTGATTCCACACCTCTCATTCCCCATATCTGATTCCCCGCCTCTATTTCCCCATTTCTGATTCCCCGCCTCTGATTCCCCAACTCTGATTCCCCGCCTCTGATTCCCCAGCTCTGATTCCCCGCCTCTGATTCCCGGCGTCCGATTCCCTGCCTCTGATTCCCCGCCTCTGATTCCCCATCTCTGATTCCCCGCCTCTGATTCCCCATGTCTGATTCCCTGCCTCTGATTCCCCGCCTCTGATTCCCCGCCTCTGATTCCCTGCCACTGATTCCCTGCCCCTGATTCCCCACTTCTGATTCCCCATATCTGATTCCCCGCCTCTGTTTCCCCGCCTCTGATTCCCCGCCTCTGATTCCCCATATCTGATTCCCTGCCTCTGATTCCCCAACTCTGATTCCCCGCCTCTGATTCCCCAGCTCTGATTTACAACCTCTGATTCCCCACCTCTGATTCCCCATATCCGATTCCCCGCCTCTGTTTCCCCGCCTCTGATTCCCCGCCTCTGATTCCACATATCTGATTCCCCGGCTCTGATTGCCCACCTCTGACACCCCGCCTCTGATTCGCCAGCTCTGATTCCCCGCCTCTGATTCCCCGCATCTGATTCCCTGCCTCTGATTCCCCGCCTCTGATTCCCCATCTCTGATTCACCGCCTTTGATTCGCCACCTCTGATTCCCCATATCTGATTCCCCACCTCTGTTTCCCCGCCTCTGATTCCCCGCCTCTGATTCTCCATATCTCATTCCCCGCCTTTGAATCCCCATCTCTGATTCCCGGACTCTGATTCCCACGTCTGATTCCCGGCCTCTTATTCCCAGCATTTGATTCCCGGCCTCTGATTCCCGGCCTCTGATTCCCCGCTTCTGATTCTGATTCCCTGCCTCTGATTCCCCATCTCTGATTCCGCACATCTGATTCCCTGCCTCTGATTCCCCACCTCTGATTCCCCATATCTGATTCCCCGCCTCTGTTTCCCCGCCTCTGATTCCCCGCCTCTGTTTCCCCATATCTAATTCCCCACCTCTGATGCCCCAACTCTGATTCCCCGCCTCTGATTCCCCAGCTCTGATTCCCCACCTCTGATTCCCTGCATCCGATTCCCCATGTCTGATTCCCCGCCTCTGTTTCCCCGCCTCTGATTCCCCGCCTCTGATTCCCCAGCTCTGATTCCCTGCCTCTGATTCCCCGCGTTCCATTCCCTGCCTCTGATTCCCCGCCTGTGATTCCCCATCTCTGATTCACCACCTCTGATTCCCCACCTCTGATTCCCCATATCTAATTCCCCGCCTCTGTTTGCCCGCCTCTGATTCCCCGCCACTGTTTCCCCATATCTGATTCCCCGCCTCTGAATCCCCAACTCTGATTCCCTGCCTCTGATTCACCAGCTCTGATTTCCCGCCTTTGATTCCCCCCGTCTGATTCCCAGCCTCTGAATCCCCGTGTCTGATTTCCTGCCTCTGATTCCCCGCCTCTGATTCCCCATCTCTGATTCACCGCCTCTGATTCCCCACCTCTGATTCCCCATTTCTGATTCCGCACATCCGATTCCCTGCCTCTGATTCCCCGACTCTGATTCCCCACCTCTGATTCCCCAGCTCTTATTCCCCGCCTCTGATTCCCCGCGTCTGATTCCCTGCCTCTGATTCCCCGCCTCTGATTCCCCATCTCTGATTCCCCACCTCTGATTCCCCGTGTCTGATTCCCTGCCTCTGATTCCCCGCCTCTGATTCCCCGCCTCTGATTCCCTGCCACTGATTCCCCGCCCCTGATTCCCCACCTCTGATTCCCCATATCTTATTCCCCGCCTCTGTTTCCCCCCCCTCTGATTCCCAGCCTCCGATTCCCTGCCTCTGATTCCCCGCCTCTGATTCCCCATCTCTGATTCCCCGCCTCTGATTCCCCGTGTCTGATTCCCTGCCTCTAATTCCCCGCCTCTGATTCCCCGCGTCTGATTCCCTGCCACTGATTCCCTGCCCCTGATTCCCCACCTCTGATTCCCCATATCTGATTCCCCGCCTCTGTTTTCCCGCCTCTGATTCCCTGCCTCTGATTCCCCATATCTGATTCCCCGCCTCTGATTCCCCAACTCTGATTCCCCGCCTCTGATTCCCCAGCTCTGAATCCCTGGCTCTGATTCCCCGCGTCTGATTCCCTCCCTCTTATTCCCCGCCTCTGATTCCCCATCTGAGATTCACAACCTCTGATGCCCCACCTCTGATTCCCCATATCTGATTCCCCGCCTCTGTTTCCCCGCCTCTGATTCCCCGCCTCTGATTCCCCATATCTGATTCCCCGCCTCTGATTGTGCACCTCTGATTCACCGCCTCTGATTCCCCATCTCTGATTCACCACCTCTGATTCCCGGCCTCTGATTCCCATCTCTGATTCAGCACATCCGATTCCCTGCCTATGATTCCCCACCTCTGATTCCCCGCCTCTGATTCCCCATATCGGATTCCCTGCCTCTGTTTCCCCGCCTCTGATTCCCCATATGTGATTCCCCACCTCTGTTTACCCGCCTCTGATTCCCCGCCTCTGTTTCCCCATCTCTGATTCACCGCCTTTGATTCCCCATTTCTGATTCCGCACATCTGATTCCCTGCCTCTGATTCCCCACCTCTGATTCCCCATATCTGATTCCCCGCCTCTGTTTCCCTGCCTCTTATTCCCCGCCTCTGTTTCCCCATATCTAATTCCCCAGCTCTGATGCCCCAACTCTGATTCCCCGCCTCTGATTCCCCAGCTCTGATTCCCCACCTCTGATTCCCCGCATCCGATTCCCCATGTCTGATTCCCCGCCTCTGTTTCCCCGCCTCTGATTCCCCGCCTCTGTTTCCCCATATCTGATTTCCCGCCTCTGATTCCCCAGCTCTGATTCCCTGCCTCTGATTCCCCGCGTTCTATTCCCTGCCTCTGATTCCCCGCCTGTGATTCCCCATCTCTGATTCACCACCTCTGATTCCCCACCTCTGATTCCCCATATCTAATTCCCCGCCTCTGTTTGCCCGCCTTTGATTCCCCGCCTCTGAATCCCCGCGTCTGATTCCCTGCCACTGATTCCCTGCGCCTGATTCCCCACCTCTGATTCCCCATATCTGATTCCCCGCCTCCGTTTTCCCGCCTCTGATTCCCTGCCTCTGATTCCCCATATCTGATTCCCCGCCTCTGATTCCCCAACTCTGATTCCCCGCCTCTGATTCCCCAGCTCTGAATCCCCGCCTCTGATTCCCCGCGTCTGATTCCCTGCCTCTGATTCCCCGCCTCTGATTCCCCATCTGTGATTCACAACCTCTGATGCCCCACCTCTGATTCCCCATATCTGATTCCCCGCCTCTGTTTCCCCGCCTCTGATTCCCCGCCTCTGATTCCCCATATCTGATTCCCCGCCTCTGATTGCCCACCTCTTATTCCCCGCGTCTGATTCCCTGCCTCTGATTCACCGCCTCTGATTCCCCATCTCTGATTCACCACCTCTGATTCCCGGCCTCTGATTCCCCATCTCTGATTCCGCACATCTGATTCCCTGCCTATGGTTCCCCACCTCTGATTCCCCGCCTCTGATTCCCCATATCTGATTCCCTGCCTCTGTTTCCCCGCCTCTGATTCCCCATATGTGATTCCCCACCTCTGTTTCCCCGCCTCTGATTCCCCGCCTCTGTTTCCCCATCTCTGATTCACCGCCTGTGATTCGCCACCTCTGATTCCCCATATCTGATTCCCCACCTCTGTTTCCCCGCCTCTGATTCCCCGCCTCTGATTCTCCATATCTCATTCCCCGCCTCTGAATCCCCATCTCTGATTCCCGGACTCTGATTCCCCACCTCTGATTCCCGGCCTCTTATTCCCGGCCTCTAATTCCCCGCTTCCGATTCTGATTCCCTGCCTCTGATTCCCCATCTCTGATTCCGCACATCTGATTCCCTGCCTCTGATTCCCCACCTCTGATTCCCCATATCTGATTCCCCGCCTCTGTTTCCCCGTTCTGATTCCCCGCCTCTGTTTCCCCATATCTAATTCCCCACCTCTGATGCCCCAACTCTTATTCCCCGCCTCTGATTCCCCAGCTCTGATTCCCCACCTCTGATTCCCCGCATCCAATTCCCCATGTCTCATTCCCCGCCTCTGCTTCCCCGCCTCTGATTCCCCGCCTCTGTTTCCCCATATCTGATTCCCCGCCTCTGATTCCCCAGCTCTGATTCCCTGCCTCTGATTCCCCGCGTTCTATTCCTGCCTCTGATTCCCCGCCTGTGATTCCCCATCTCTGATTCACCACCTCTGATTCCCCACCTCTGATTCCCCATATCTAATTCACCGCCTCTGTTTGCCCGCCTCTGATTCCCCGCCTCTGTTTCCCCATATCTGATTCCCCGCCTCTGAATCCCCAACTCTGATTCCCTGCCTCTGATTCACCAGCTCTGATTCCCCGCCTTTGATTCCCCCCGTCTGATTCCCAGCCTCTGAATCCCCGTGTCTGTTTTCCCGCCTCTGATTCCCTGCCTCTGATTCCCCATATCTGATTCCCCGCCTCTGATTCCCCAACTCTGATTCCCCGCCTCTGATTCCGCAGCTCTGAATCCCTGGCTCTGATTCCCCGCGTCTGATTCCCTGCCTCTTATTCCCCGCCTCTGATTCCCCATCTGTGATTCACAACCTCTGATGCCCCACCTCTGATTCCCCATATCTGATTCCCCGCCTCTGTTTCCCCGCCTCTGATTCCCCGCCTCTGATTCCCCATATCTGATTCCCCGCCTCTGATTGTGCACCTCTGATTCACCGCCTCTGATTCCCCATCTCTGATTCACCACCTCTGATTCACGGCCTCTGATTCCCATCTCTGATTCCGCACATCCGATTCCCTGCCTATGATTCCCCACCTCTGATTCCCCGCCTCTGATTCCCCATATCGGATTCCCTGCCTCTGTTTCCCCGCCTCTGATTCCCCATATGTGATTCCCCACCTCTGTTTACCCGCCTCTGATTCCCCGCCTCTGTTTCCCCATCTCTGATTCACCGCCTTTGATTCCCCATCTCTGATTCCGCACATCTGATTCCCTGCCTCTGATTCCCCACCTCTGATTCCCCATATCTGATTCCCCGCCTCTGTTTCCCCGCCTCTGATTCCCCGCCTCTGTTTCCCCATATCTAATTCCCCAGCTCTGATGCCCCAACTCTGATTCCCCGCCTCTGATTCCCCAGCTCTGATTCCCCACCTCTGATTCCCCGCATCCGATTCCCCATTTCTGATTCCCCGCCTCTGTTTCCCCGCCTCTGATTCCCCGCCTCTGTTTCCCCATATCTGATTCCCCGCCTCTGATTCCCCAGCTCTGATTCCCTGCCTCTGATTCCCCGCGTTTTATTCCCTGCCTCTGATTCCCCGCCTGTGATTCCCCATCTCTGATTCACCACCTCTGATTCCCCACCTCTGATTCCCCATATCTAATTCCCCGCCTCTGTTTGCCCGCCTCTGATTCCCCGCCTCTGAATCCCCGCGTCTGATTCCCTGCCACTGATTCCCTGCGCCTGATTCCCCACCTCTGATTCCCCATATCTGATTCCCCGCCTCCGTTTTCCCGCCTCTGATTCCCTTCCTCTGATTCCCCATAACTGATTCCCCGCCTCTGATTCCCAAACTCTGATTCCCCGCCTCTGATTCCCCAGCTCTGAATCCCAGCCTCTGATTCCCCGCGTCTGATTCCCTGCCTCTGATTCCCCGCCTCTGATTCCCCATCTGTGATTCACAACCTCTGATGCCCCACCTCTGATTCCCCATATCTGATTCCTCGCCTCTGTTTCCCCGCCTCTGATTCCCCGCCTCTGATTCCCCATATCTGATTCCCCGCCTCTGATTGCCCACCTCTGATTCCCCGCGTCTGATTCCCTGCCTCTGATTCACCGCCTCTGATTCCCCATCTCTGATTCACCACCTCTGATTCCCGGCCTCTGATTCCCCATCTCTGATTCGGCACATCCGATTCCCTGCCTATGGTTCCCCACCTCTGATTCCCCGCCTCTGATTCCCCATATCTGATTCCCTGCCTCTGTTTCCCCGCCTCTGATTCCCCATATCTGATTCCCCACCTCTGTTTCCCCGCCTCTGATTCCCCGCCCCTGATTCTCCATATCTCATTCCCCGCCTCTGAATCCCCATCTCTGATTCCCGGACTCTGATTCCCCACCTCTGATTCCCGGCCTCTTATTCCCAGCATCTGATTCCCGGCCTCTGATTCCCGGCCTCTAATTCCCCGCTTCTGATTCTGATTCGCTGCCTCTGATTCCCCATCTCTGATTCCGCACATCTGATTCCCTGCCTCTGATTCCCCACCTCTGATTCCCCATATCTGATTCCCCGCCTCTGTTTCCCCGTTCTGATTCCCCGCCTCTGTTTCCCCATATCTAATTCCCCACCTCTGATGCCCCAACTCTGATTCCCCGCCTCTGATTCCCCAGCTCTGATTCCCCACCTCTGATTCCCCGCATCCGATTCCCCATGTCTGATTCCCCGCCTCTGTTTCCCCGCCTCTGATTCCCCGCCTCTGTTTCCCCATATCTGATTCCCCGCCTCTGATTCCCCAGCTCTGATTCCCTGCCTCTGATTCCCCGCGTTCTATTCCCTGCCTCTGATTCACCGCCTGTGATTCCCCATCTCTGATTCACCACCTCTGATTCCCCACCTCTGATTCCCCATATCTAATTCCCCGCCTCTGTTTGCCCGCCTCTGATTCCCCGCCTCTGTTTCCCCATATCTGATTCCCCGCCTCTGAATCCCCAACTCTGATTCCCTGCCTCTGATTCACCAGCTCTGATTCCCCGCCTTTGATTCCCCCCATCTGATTCCCAGCCTCTGAATCCCCGTGTCTGATTTCCTGCCTCTGATTCCCCGCCTCTGATTCCCCATCTCTGATTCACCGCCTCTGATTCCCCACCTCTGATTCCCCATCTCTGATTCCGCACATCCGATTCCCTGCCTCTGATTCCCCGACTCTGATTCCCCACCTCTGATTCCCCAGCTCGGATTCCCCGACTCTGATTCCCCACGTCTGATTCCCTGCCTCTGATTCCCCGCCTCTGATTCCCCATCTCTGATTCACCACCTCTGATTCCCCACCTCTGATTCCCCATATCTGATTCCCCGCCTCTGTTTTCCCGCCTCTGATTCCCTGCCTCTGATTCCCCATATCTGATTCCCCGCCTCTGATTCCCCAACTCTGATTCCCCGCCTCTGATTCCGCAGCTCTGAATCCCTGGCTCTGATTCCCCGCGTCTGATTCCCTGCCTCTTATTCCCCGCCTCTGATTCCCCATCTGTGATTCACAACCTCTGATGCCCCACCTCTGATTCCCCATATCTGATTCCCCGCCTCTGTTTCCCCGCCTCTGATTCCCCGCCTCTGATTCCCCATATCTGATTCCCCGCCTCTGATTGTGCACCTCTGATTCACCGCCTCTGATTCCCCATCTCTGATTCACCACCTCTGATTCCCGGCCTCTGATTCCCATCTCTGATTCCGCACATCCGATTCCCTGCCTATGATTCCCCACCTCTGATTCCCCGCCTCTGATTCCCCATATCGGATTCCCTGCCTCTGTTTCCCCGCCTCTGATTCCCCATATGTGATTCCCCACCTCTGTTTACCCGCCTCTGATTCCCCGCCTCTGTTTCCCCATCTCTGATTCACCGCCTTTGATTCCCCATCTCTGATTCCGCACATCTGATTCCCTGCCTCTGATTCCCCACCTCTGATTCCCCATATCTGATTCCCCGCCTCAGTTTCCCCGCCTCTGATTCCCCGCCTCTGTTTCCCCATATCTAATTCCCCAGCTCTGATGCCCCAACTCTGATTCCCCGCCTCTGATTCCCCAGCTCTGATTCCCCACCTCTGATTCCCCGCATCCGATTCCCCATGTCTGATTCCCCGCCTCTGTTTCCCCGCCTCTGATTCCCCGCCTCTGTTTCCCCATATCTGATTCCCCGCCTCTGATTCCCCAGCTCTGATTACCTGCCTCTGATTCCCCGCGTTCTATTCCCTGCCTCTGATTCCCCGCCTGTGATTCCCCATCTCTGATTCACCACCTCTGATTCCCCACCTCTGATTCCCCATATCTAATTCCCCGCCTCTGTTTGCCCGCCTCTGATTCCCCGCCTCTGAATCCCCGCGTCTGATTCCCTGCCACTGATTCCCTGCGCCTGATTCCCCACCTCTGATTCCCCATATCTGATTCCCCGCCTCCGTTTTCCCGCCTCTGATTCCCTGCCTCTGATTCCCCATATCTGATTCCCCGCCTCTGATTCCCAAACTCTGATTCCCCGCCTCTGATTCCCCAGCTCTGAATCCCCGCCTCTGATTCCCCGCGTCTGATTCCCTGCCTCTGATTCCCCGCCTCTGATTCCCCATCTGTGATTCACAACCTCTGATGCCCCACCTCTGATTCCCCATATCTGATTCCTCGCCTCTGTTTCCCCGCCTCTGATTCCCCGCCTCTGATTCCCCATATCTGATTCCCCGCCTCTGATTGCCCACCTCTGATTCCCCGCGTCTGATTCCCTGCCTCTGATTCACCGCCTCTGATTCCCCATCTCTGATTCACCACCTCTGATTCCCGGCCTCTGATTCCCCATCTCTGATTCGGCACATCCGATTCCCTGCCTATGGTTCCCCACCTCTGATTCCCCGCCTCTGATTCCCCATATCTGATTCCCTGCCTCTGTTTCCCCGCCTCTGATTCCCCATATCTGATTCCCCACCTCTGTTTCCCCGCCTCTGATTCCCCGCCTCTGATTCTCCATATCTCATTCCCCGCCTCTGAATCCCCATCTCTGATTCCCGGACTCTGATTCCCCACCTCTGATTCCCGGCCTCTTATTCCCAGCATCTGATTCCCGGCCTCTGATTCCCGGCCTCTAATTCCCCGCTTCTGATTCTGATTCGCTGCCTCTGATTCCCCATCTCTGATTCCGCACATCTGATTCCCTGCCTCTGATTCCCCACCTCTGATTCCCCATATCTGATTCCCCGCCTCTGTTTCCCCGTTCTGATTCCCCGCCTCTGTTTCCCCATATCTAATTCCCCACCTCTGATGCCCCAACTCTGATTCCCCGCCTCTGATTCCCCAGCTCTGATTCCCCACCTCTGATTCCCCGCATCCGATTCCCCATGTCTGATTCCCCGCCTCTGTTTCCCCGCCTCTGATTCCCCGCCTCTGTTTCCCCATATCTGATTCCCCGCCTCTGATTCCCCAGCTCTGATTCCCTGCCTCTGATTCCCCGCGTTCTATTCCCTGCCTCTGATTCCCCGCCTGTGATTCCCCATCTCTGATTCACCACCTCTGATTCCCAACCTCTGATTCCCCATATCTAATTCCCCGCCTCTGTTTGCCCGCCTCTGATTCCCCGCCTCTGTTTCCCCATATCTGATTCCCCGCCTCTAAATCCCCAACTCTGATTCCCTGCCTCTGATTCACCAGCTCTGATTCCCCGCCTTTGATTCCCCCCGTCTGATTCCCAGCCTCTGAATCCCCGTGTCTGATTTCCTGCCTCTGATTCCCCGCCTCTGATTCCCCATCTCTGATTCACCGCCTCTGATTCCCCACCTCTGATTCCCCATCTCTGATTCCGCACAACCGATTCCCTGCCTCTGATTCCCCGACTCTGATTCCCCACCTCTGATTCCCCAGCTCTGATTCCCCGACTCTGATTCCCCACGTCTGATTCCCTGCCTCTGATTCCCCACCTCTGATTCCCCGTGTCTGATTCCCTGCCTCTGAATCCCCGCCTCTGATTCCCCGCCTCTGATTCCCTGCCACTGATTACCCGCCCCTGATTCCCCACCTCTGATTCCCCATATCTTATTCCCCGCCTCTGTTTCCCCCCTCTGATTCCCAGCCTCTGATTCCCCATATCTGATTCCCCGCCTCTGATTCCCCATATCTGATTCCCCGCCTCTATTTCCCCATATCTGCTTCGCCGCATCTGATTCCCCAACTCTGATTCTCCGCCTCTGATTCCCCAGCTCTGATTTCACGCCTCTGATTTCCGGCATCCGATTCCCTGCCTCTGATTCCCCGCCTCTGATTCCCCATCTCTGATTCCCCGCCTCTGATTCCCCGTGTCTGATTCCCTGCCTCTGATTCCCCGCCTCTGATTCCCCGCGTCTGATTCCCTGCCACTGATTCCCTGCCCCTGATTCCCCACCTCTGATTCCCCGCCTCTGATTCCCCGCCTCTGTTTCCCCGCCTCTGATTCCCCGCCTCTGATTCCCCTTCTCTGATTCACCACCTCTGAATCCCCACCTCTGATTCCCCATCTCTGATTCCGCACGTCCGATTCCCTGCCTCTGATTCGCCGCCTCTGATTCCCCGCCTCTGATTTGCAACCTCTAATTCCCCACCTCTGATTCCCCATATCTGATTCCCCGCCTCTGTTTCCCTGCCTCTGAATCCCGGCCTCTGTTTCCCAATATCTGATTCCCCTCCTCTGATTCCCCAACTCTGATTCCCCGCCTCTGATTCCCCAGCTCTGATACACCGCCTTTTATTCCCGGCCTCTGATTCCCTGCCACTGATTCCCCGCCCCTGATTCCCCACCTCTGATTCCCCATATCTGATTCCCCGCCTCTGTTTCCCCAGCTCTGATTCCCCACCTGTGATTCCCCAGCTCTGATTCCCTGCCACTGATTCCCCGCCCCTGATTCCCCACCTCTGATTCCCCATATCTGATTCCCCGCCTCTGTTTCCCCAGCTCTGATTCCCTGCCGCAGATTCCCTGCCCTGATTCCCCATCTCTGTTTCACCGCCTTTGATTCGCCACATCTGATTCCCCATATCTGATTCCCCGCCTCTGTTTCCCCGCCTCTGATTCCCTGCCTCTGATTCCCAACCTCTGATTCCACACCTCTGATTCCCCATATCTGATTCCCCGCCTCTATTTCCCCATATCTGATTCCCCGCCTCTGATTCCCCAACTCTGATTCCCCGCCTCTGATTCCCCAGCTCTGATTCCCCGCCTCTGATTCCAGGCGTCCGATTCCCTGCCTCTGATTCCCCGCCTCTGATTCCCCATCTCTGATTCCCCGCCTCTGATTCCCCGTGTCTGATTCCCTGCCTCTGATTCCCCGCCTCTGATTCCCCGCCTCTGATTCCCTGCCACTGATTCCCTGCCCCTGATTCCCCACCTCTGATTCTCCATATCTCATTCCCCGCCTCTGAATCCCCATCTCTGATTCCCGGACTCTGATTCCCCACCTCTGATTCCCGGCCTCTTATTCCCAGCATCTGATTCCCGGCCTCTGATTCCCGGCCTCTAATTCCCCGCTTCTGATTCTGATTCGTTGCCTCTGATTCCCCATCTCTGATTCCGCACATCTGATTCCCTGCCTCTGATTCCCCACCTCTGATTCCCCATATCTGATTCCCCGCCTCTGTTTCCCCGTTCTGATTCCCCGCCTCTGTTTCCCCATATCTAATTCCCCACCTCTGATGCCCCAACTCTGATTCCCCGCCTCTGATTCCCCAGCTCTGATTCCCCACCTCTGATTCCCCGCATCCGATTCCCCATGTCTGATTCCCCACCTCTGTTTCCCCACCTCTGATTCCCCGCCTCTGTTTCCCCATATCTGATTCCCCGCCTCTGATTCCCCAGCTCTGATTCCCTGCCTCTGATTCCCCGCGTTCTATTCCCTGCCTCTGATTCCCCGCCTGTGATTCCCCATCTCTGATTCACCACCTCTGATTCCCCACCTCTGATTCCCCATATCTAATTCCCCGCCTCTGTTTGCCCGCCTCTGATTCCCCGCCTCTGTTTCCCCATATCTGATTCCCCGCCTCTGAATCCCCAACTCTGATTCCCTGCCTCTGATTCACCAGCTCTGATTCCCCGCCTTTGATTCCCCCCATCTGATTCCCAGCCTCTGAATCCCCGTGTCTGATTTCCTGCCTCTGATTCCCCGCCTCTGATTCCCCATCTCTGATTCACCGCCTCTGATTCCCCACCTCTGATTCCCCATCTCTGATTCCGCACATCCGATTCCCTGCCTCTGATTCCCCGACTCTGATTCCCCACCTCTGATTCCCCAGCTCTGATTCCCCGACTCTGATTCCCCACGTCTGATTCCCTGCCTCTGATTCCCCGCCTCTGATTCCCCATCTCTGATTCCCCACCTCTGATTCCCCGTGTCTGATTCCCTGCCTCTGAATCCCCGCCTCTGATTCCCCGCCTCTGATTCCCTGCCACTGATTACCCGCCCCTGATTCCCCACCTCTGATTCCCCATATCTTATTCCCCGCCTCTGTTTCCCCCCTCTGATTCCCAGCCTCTGATTCCCCATATCTGATTCCCCGCCTCTGATTCCCCATATCTGATTCCCCGCCTCTATTTCCCCATATCTGCTTCGCCGCATCTGATTCCCCAACTCTGATTCCCCGCCTCTGATTCCCCAGCTCTGATTTCACGCCTCTGATTTCCGGCATCCGATTCCCTGCCACTGATTCCCCGCCTCTGATTCCCCATCTCTGATTCCCCGCCTCTGATTCCCCGTGTCTGATTCCCTGCCTCTGATTCCCTGCCTCTGATTCCCCGCGTCTGATTCCCTGCCACTGATTCCCTGCCCCTGATTCCCCACCTCTGATTCCCCGCCTCTGATTCCCCGCCTCTGTTTCCCCGCCTCTGATTCCCCGCCTCTGATTCCCCTTCTCTGATTCACCACCTCTGAATCCCCACCTCTGATTCCCCATCTCTGATTCCGCACGTCCGATTCCCTGCCTCTGATTCCCCGCCTCTGATTCCCCGCCTCTGATTCGCAACCTCTAATTCCCCACCTCTGATTCCCCATATCTGATTCCCCGCCTCTGTTTCCCTGCCTCTGAATCCCGGCCTCTGTTTCCCAATATCTGATTCCCCTCCTCTGATTCCCCAACTCTGATTCCCCGCCTCTGATTCCCCAGCTCTGATACACCGCCTTTTATTCCCGGCCTCTGATTCCCTGCCACTGATTCCCCGCCCCTGATTCCCCACCTCTGATTCCCCATATCTGATTCCCCGCCTCTGTTTCCCCAGCTCTGATTCCCCACCTGTGATTCCCCAGCTCTGATTCCCTGCCACTGATTCCCCGCCCCTGATTCCCCACATCTGATTCCCCATATCTGATTCCCCGCCTCTGTTTCCCCAGCTCTGATTCCCTGCCGCAGATTCCCTGCCCTGATTCCCCATCTCTGTTTCACCGCCTTTGATTCGCCACATCTGATTCCCCATATCTGATTCCCCGCCTCTGTTTCCCCGCCTCTGATTCCCTGCCTCTGATTCCCAACCTCTGATTCCACACCTCTGATTCCCCATATCTGATTCCCCGCCTCTATTTCCCCATATCTGATTCCCCGCCTCTGATTCCCCAACTCTGATTCCCCGCCTCTGATTCCCCAGCTCTGATTCCCCGCCTCTGATTCCAGGCGTCCGATTCCCTGCCTCTGATTCCCCGCCTCTGATTCCCCATCTCTGATTCCCCGCCTCTGATTCCCCGTGTCTGATTCCCTGCCTCTGATTCCCCGCCTCTGATTCCCCGCCTCTGATTCCCTGCCACTGATTCGCTGCCCCTGATTCCCCACCTCTGATTCCCCATATCTGATTCCCCGCCTCTGTTTCCCCGCCTCTGATTCCCCGCCTCTGATTCCCCGCCTCTGTTTCCCCATCTCTGATTCACCGCCTGTGATTCGCCACCTCTGATTCCCCATATCTGATTCCCCACCTCTGTTTCCCCGCCTCTGATTCCCCGCCTCTGATTCTCCATATCTCATTCCCCGCCTCTGAATCCCCATCTCTGATTCCCGGACTCTGATTCCCCACCTCTGATTCCCGGCCTCTTATTCCCAGCATCTGATTCCCGGCCTCTGATTCCCGGCCTCTAATTCCCCGCTTCTGATTCTGATTCCCTGCCTCTGATTTCCCCTTCTCTGATTCCGCACATCTGATTCCCTGCCTCTGATTCCCCACCTCTGATTCCCCATATCTGATTCCCCGCCTCTGTTTCCCCGTTCTGATTCCCCGCCTCTGTTTCCCCATATCTAATTCCCCACCTCTGATGCCCCAACTCTGATTCCCCGCCTCTGATTCCCCAGCTCTGATTCCCCACCTCTGATTCCCCGCATCCGATTCCCCATGTCTGATTCCCCGCCTCTGCTTCCCCGCCTCTGATTCCCCGCCTCTGTTTCCCCATATCTGATTCCCCGCCTCTGATTCCCCAGCTCTGATTCCCTGCCTCTGATTCCCCGCGTTCTATTCCCTGCCTCTGATTCCCCGCCTGTGATTCCCCATCTCTGATTCACCACCTCTGATTCCCCACCTCTGATTCCCCATATCTAATTCACCGCCTCTGTTTGCCCGCCTCTGATTCCCCGCCTCTGTTTCCCCATATCTGATTCCCCGCCTCTGAATCCCCAACTCTGATTCCCTGCCTCTGATTCACCAGCTCTGATTCCCCGCCTTTGATTCCCCCCGTCTGATTCCCTGCCCCTGATTCCCCACCTCTGATTTCCTGCCTCTGATTCCCCGCCTCTGTTTTCCCGCCTCTGATTCCCTGCCTCTGATTCCCCATATCTGATTCCCCGCCTCTGATTCCCCAACTCTGATTCCCCGCCTCTGATTCCGGAGCTCTGAATCCCTGGCTCTGATTCCCCGCGTCTGATTCCCTGCCTCTTATTCCCCGCCTCTGATTCCCCATCTGTGATTCACAACCTCTGATGCCCCACCTCTGATTCCCCATATCTGATTCCCCGCCTCTGTTTCCCCGCCTCTGATTCCCCGCCTCTGATTCCCCATATCTGATTCCCCGCCTCTGATTGTGCACCTCTGATACACCGCCTCTGATTCCCCATCTCTGATTCACCACCTCTGATTCCCGGCCTCTGATTCCCATCTCTGATTCCGCACATCCGATTCCCTGCCTATGATTCCCCACCTCTGATTCCCCGCCTCTGATTCCCCATATCGGATTCCCTGCCTCTGTTTCCCCGCCTCTGATTCCCCATATGTGATTCCCCACCTCTGTTTACCCGCCTCAGATTCCCCGCCTCTGTTTCCCCATCTCTGATTCACCGCCTTTGATTCCCCATCTCTGATTCCGCACATCTGATTCCCTGCCTCTGATTCCCCACCTCTGATTCCCCATATCTGATTCCCCGCCTCTGTTTCCCCGCCTCTGATTCCCCGCCTCTGTTTCCCCATATCTAATTCCCCAGCTCTGATGCCCCAACTCTGATTCCCCGCCTCTGATTCCCCAGCTCTGATTCCCCACCTCTGATTCCCCGCATCCGATTCCCCATGTCTGATTCCCCGCCTCAGTTTCCCCGCCTCTGATTCCCCGCCTCTGTTTCCCCATATCTGATTCCCCGCCTCTGATTCCCCAGCTCTGATTCCCTGCCTCTGATTCCCCGCGTTCTATTCCCTGCCTCTGATTCCCCGCCTGTGATTCCCCATCTCTGATTCACCACCTCTGATTCCCCACCTCTGATTCCCCATATCTAATTCCCCGCCTCTGTTTGCCCGCCTCTGATTCCCCGCCTCTGAATCCCCGCGTCTGATTCCCTGCCACTGATTCCCTGCGCCTGATTCCCCAACTCTGATTCCCCATATCTGATTCCCCGCCTCCGTTTTCCCGCCTCTGATTCCCCAGCTCTGAATCCCCGCCTCTGATTCCCCGCGTCTGATTCCCTGCCTCTGATTCCCCGCCTCTGATTCCCCATCTGTGATTCACAACCTCTGATGCCCCACCTCTGATTCCCCATATCTGATTCCCCGCCTCTGTTTCCCCGCCTCTGATTCCCCGCCTCTGATTCCCTGCCTCTGATTCACCGCCTCTGATTCCCCATCTCTGATTCACCACCTCTGATTCCCGGCCTCTGATTCCCCATCTCTGATTCGGCACATCCGATTCCCTGCCTATGGTTCCCCACCTCTGATTCCCCGCCTCTGATTCCCCATATCTGATTCCCTGCCTCTGTTTCCCCGCCTCTGATTCCCCATATCTGATTCCCCACCTCTGTTTCCCCGCCTCTGATTCCCCGCCCCTGATTCTCCATATCTCATTCCCCGCCTCTGAATCCCCATCTCTGATTCCCGGACTCTGATTCCCCACCTCTGATTCCCGGCCTCTTATTCCCAGCATCTGATTCCCGGCCTCTGATTCCCGGCCTCTAATTCCCCGCTTCTGATTCTGATTCGCTGCCTCTGATTCCCCATCTCTGATTCCGCACATCTGATTCCCTGCCTCTGATTCCCCACCTCTGATTCCCCATATCTGATTCCCCGCCTCTGTTTCCCCGTTCTGATTCCCCGCCTCTGTTTCCCCATATCTAATTCCCCACCTCTGATGCCCCAACTCTGATTCCCCGCCTCTGATTCCCCAGCTCTGATTCCCCACCTCTGATTCCCCGCATCCGATTCCCCATGTCTGATTCCCCGCCTCTGTTTCCCCGCCTCTGATTCCCCGCCTCTGTTTCCCCATATCTGATTCCCCGCCTCTGATTCCCCAGCTCTGATTCCCTGCCTCTGATTCCCCGCGTTCTATTCCCTGCCTCTGATTCACCGCCTGTGATTCCCCATCTCTGATTCACCACCTCTGATTCCCCACCTCTGATTCCCCATATCTAATTCCCCGCCTCTGTTTGCCCGCCTCTGATTCCCCGCCTCTGTTTCCCCATATCTGATTCCCCGCCTCTGAATCCCCAACTCTGATTCCCTGCCTCTGATTCACCAGCTCTGATTCCCCGCCTTTGATTCCCCCCATCTGATTCCCAGCCTCTGAATCCCCGTGTCTGATTTCCTGCCTCTGATTCCCCGCCTCTGATTCCCCATCTCTGATTCACCGCCTCTGATTCCCCACCTCTGATTCCCCATCTCTGATTCCGCACATCCGATTCCCTGCCTCTGATTCCCCGACTCTGATTCCCCACCTCTGATTCCCCAGCTCGGATTCCCCGACTCTGATTCCCCACGTCTGATTCCCTGCCTCTGATTCCCCGCCTCTGATTCCCCATCTCTGATTCACCACCTCTGATTCCCCACCTCTGATTCCCCATATCTGATTCCCCGCCTCTGTTTTCCCGCCTCTGATTCCCTGCCTCTGATTCCCCATATCTGATTCCCCGCCTCTGATTCCCCAACTCTGATTCCCCGCCTCTGATTCCGCAGCTCTGAATCCCTGGCTCTGATTCCCCGCGTCTGATTCCCTGCCTCTTATTCCCCGCCTCTGATTCCCCATCTGTGATTCACAACCTCTGATGCCCCACCTCTGATTCCCCATATCTGATTCCCCGCCTCTGTTTCCCCGCCTCTGATTCCCCGCCTCTGATTCCCCATATCTGATTCCCCGCCTCTGATTGTGCACCTCTGATTCACCGCCTCTGATTCCCCATCTCTGATTCACCACCTCTGATTCCCGGCCTCTGATTCCCATCTCTGATTCCGCACATCCGATTCCCTGCCTATGATTCCCCACCTCTGATTCCCCGCCTCTGATTCCCCATATCGGATTCCCTGCCTCTGTTTCCCCGCCTCTGATTCCCCATATGTGATTCCCCACCTCTGTTTACCCGCCTCTGATTCCCCGCCTCTGTTTCCCCATCTCTGATTCACCGCCTTTGATTCCCCATCTCTGATTCCGCACATCTGATTCCCTGCCTCTGATTCCCCACCTCTGATTCCCCATATCTGATTCCCCGCCTCAGTTTCCCCGCCTCTGATTCCCCGCCTCTGTTTCCCCATATCTAATTCCCCAGCTCTGATGCCCCAACTCTGATTCCCCGCCTCTGATTCCCCAGCTCTGATTCCCCACCTCTGATTCCCCGCATCCGATTCCCCATGTCTGATTCCCCGCCTCTGTTTCCCCGCCTCTGATTCCCCGCCTCTGTTTCCCCATATCTGATTCCCCGCCTCTGATTCCCCAGCTCTGATTACCTGCCTCTGATTCCCCGCGTTCTATTCCCTGCCTCTGATTCCCCGCCTGTGATTCCCCATCTCTGATTCACCACCTCTGATTCCCCACCTCTGATTCCCCATATCTAATTCCCCGCCTCTGTTTGCCCGCCTCTGATTCCCCGCCTCTGAATCCCCGCGTCTGATTCCCTGCCACTGATTCCCTGCGCCTGATTCCCCACCTCTGATTCCCCATATCTGATTCCCCGCCTCCGTTTTCCCGCCTCTGATTCCCTGCCTCTGATTCCCCATATCTGATTCCCCGCCTCTGATTCCCAAACTCTGATTCCCCGCCTCTGATTCCCCAGCTCTGAATCCCCGCCTCTGATTCCCCGCGTCTGATTCCCTGCCTCTGATTCCCCGCCTCTGATTCCCCATCTGTGATTCACAACCTCTGATGCCCCACCTCTGATTCCCCATATCTGATTCCTCGCCTCTGTTTCCCCGCCTCTGATTCCCCGCCTCTGATTCCCCATATCTGATTCCCCGCCTCTGATTGCCCACCTCTGATTCCCCGCGTCTGATTCCCTGCCTCTGATTCACCGCCTCTGATTCCCCATCTCTGATTCACCACCTCTGATTCCCGGCCTCTGATTCCCCATCTCTGATTCGGCACATCCGATTCCCTGCCTATGGTTCCCCACCTCTGATTCCCCGCCTCTGATTCCCCATATCTGATTCCCTGCCTCTGTTTCCCCGCCTCTGATTCCCCATATCTGATTCCCCACCTCTGTTTCCCCGCCTCTGATTCCCCGCCTCTGATTCTCCATATCTCATTCCCCGCCTCTGAATCCCCATCTCTGATTCCCGGACTCTGATTCCCCACCTCTGATTCCCGGCCTCTTATTCCCAGCATCTGATTCCCGGCCTCTGATTCCCGGCCTCTAATTCCCCGCTTCTGATTCTGATTCGCTGCCTCTGATTCCCCATCTCTGATTCCGCACATCTGATTCCCTGCCTCTGATTCCCCACCTCTGATTCCCCATATCTGATTCCCCGCCTCTGTTTCCCCGTTCTGATTCCCCGCCTCTGTTTCCCCATATCTAATTCCCCACCTCTGATGCCCCAACTCTGATTCCCCGCCTCTGATTCCCCAGCTCTGATTCCCCACCTCTGATTCCCCGCATCCGATTCCCCATGTCTGATTCCCCGCCTCTGTTTCCCCGCCTCTGATTCCCCGCCTCTGTTTCCCCATATCTGATTCCCCGCCTCTGATTCCCCAGCTCTGATTCCCTGCCTCTGATTCCCCGCGTTCTATTCCCTGCCTCTGATTCCCCGCCTGTGATTCCCCATCTCTGATTCACCACCTCTGATTCCCAACCTCTGATTCCCCATATCTAATTCCCCGCCTCTGTTTGCCCGCCTCTGATTCCCCGCCTCTGTTTCCCCATATCTGATTCCCCGCCTCTAAATCCCCAACTCTGATTCCCTGCCTCTGATTCACCAGCTCTGATTCCCCGCCTTTGATTCCCCCCGTCTGATTCCCAGCCTCTGAATCCCCGTGTCTGATTTCCTGCCTCTGATTCCCCGCCTCTGATTCCCCATCTCTGATTCACCGCCTCTGATTCCCCACCTCTGATTCCCCATCTCTGATTCCGCACAACCGATTCCCTGCCTCTGATTCCCCGACTCTGATTCCCCACCTCTGATTCCCCAGCTCTGATTCCCCGACTCTGATTCCCCACGTCTGATTCCCTGCCTCTGATTCCCCACCTCTGATTCCCCGTGTCTGATTCCCTGCCTCTGAATCCCCGCCTCTGATTCCCCGCCTCTGATTCCCTGCCACTGATTACCCGCCCCTGATTCCCCACCTCTGATTCCCCATATCTTATTCCCCGCCTCTGTTTCCCCCCTCTGATTCCCAGCCTCTGATTCCCCATATCTGATTCCCCGCCTCTGATTCCCCATATCTGATTCCCCGCCTCTATTTCCCCATATCTGCTTCGCCGCATCTGATTCCCCAACTCTGATTCTCCGCCTCTGATTCCCCAGCTCTGATTTCACGCCTCTGATTTCCGGCATCCGATTCCCTGCCTCTGATTCCCCGCCTCTGATTCCCCATCTCTGATTCCCCGCCTCTGATTCCCCGTGTCTGATTCCCTGCCTCTGATTCCCCGCCTCTGATTCCCCGCGTCTGATTCCCTGCCACTGATTCCCTGCCCCTGATTCCCCACCTCTGATTCCCCGCCTCTGATTCCCCGCCTCTGTTTCCCCGCCTCTGATTCCCCGCCTCTGATTCCCCTTCTCTGATTCACCACCTCTGAATCCCCACCTCTGATTCCCCATCTCTGATTCCGCACGTCCGATTCCCTGCCTCTGATTCGCCGCCTCTGATTCCCCGCCTCTGATTTGCAACCTCTAATTCCCCACCTCTGATTCCCCATATCTGATTCCCCGCCTCTGTTTCCCTGCCTCTGAATCCCGGCCTCTGTTTCCCAATATCTGATTCCCCTCCTCTGATTCCCCAACTCTGATTCCCCGCCTCTGATTCCCCAGCTCTGATACACCGCCTTTTATTCCCGGCCTCTGATTCCCTGCCACTGATTCCCCGCCCCTGATTCCCCACCTCTGATTCCCCATATCTGATTCCCCGCCTCTGTTTCCCCAGCTCTGATTCCCCACCTGTGATTCCCCAGCTCTGATTCCCTGCCACTGATTCCCCGCCCCTGATTCCCCACCTCTGATTCCCCATATCTGATTCCCCGCCTCTGTTTCCCCAGCTCTGATTCCCTGCCGCAGATTCCCTGCCCTGATTCCCCATCTCTGTTTCACCGCCTTTGATTCGCCACATCTGATTCCCCATATCTGATTCCCCGCCTCTGTTTCCCCGCCTCTGATTCCCTGCCTCTGATTCCCAACCTCTGATTCCACACCTCTGATTCCCCATATCTGATTCCCCGCCTCTATTTCCCCATATCTGATTCCCCGCCTCTGATTCCCCAACTCTGATTCCCCGCCTCTGATTCCCCAGCTCTGATTCCCCGCCTCTGATTCCAGGCGTCCGATTCCCTGCCTCTGATTCCCCGCCTCTGATTCCCCATCTCTGATTCCCCGCCTCTGATTCCCCGTGTCTGATTCCCTGCCTCTGATTCCCCGCCTCTGATTCCCCGCCTCTGATTCCCTGCCACTGATTCCCTGCCCCTGATTCCCCACCTCTGATTCTCCATATCTCATTCCCCGCCTCTGAATCCCCATCTCTGATTCCCGGACTCTGATTCCCCACCTCTGATTCCCGGCCTCTTATTCCCAGCATCTGATTCCCGGCCTCTGATTCCCGGCCTCTAATTCCCCGCTTCTGATTCTGATTCGTTGCCTCTGATTCCCCATCTCTGATTCCGCACATCTGATTCCCTGCCTCTGATTCCCCACCTCTGATTCCCCATATCTGATTCCCCGCCTCTGTTTCCCCGTTCTGATTCCCCGCCTCTGTTTCCCCATATCTAATTCCCCACCTCTGATGCCCCAACTCTGATTCCCCGCCTCTGATTCCCCAGCTCTGATTCCCCACCTCTGATTCCCCGCATCCGATTCCCCATGTCTGATTCCCCACCTCTGTTTCCCCACCTCTGATTCCCCGCCTCTGTTTCCCCATATCTGATTCCCCGCCTCTGATTCCCCAGCTCTGATTCCCTGCCTCTGATTCCCCGCGTTCTATTCCCTGCCTCTGATTCCCCGCCTGTGATTCCCCATCTCTGATTCACCACCTCTGATTCCCCACCTCTGATTCCCCATATCTAATTCCCCGCCTCTGTTTGCCCGCCTCTGATTCCCCGCCTCTGTTTCCCCATATCTGATTCCCCGCCTCTGAATCCCCAACTCTGATTCCCTGCCTCTGATTCACCAGCTCTGATTCCCCGCCTTTGATTCCCCCCATCTGATTCCCAGCCTCTGAATCCCCGTGTCTGATTTCCTGCCTCTGATTCCCCGCCTCTGATTCCCCATCTCTGATTCACCGCCTCTGATTCCCCACCTCTGATTCCCCATCTCTGATTCCGCACATCCGATTCCCTGCCTCTGATTCCCCGACTCTGATTCCCCACCTCTGATTCCCCAGCTCTGATTCCCCGACTCTGATTCCCCACGTCTGATTCCCTGCCTCTGATTCCCCGCCTCTGATTCCCCATCTCTGATTCCCCACCTCTGATTCCCCGTGTCTGATTCCCTGCCTCTGAATCCCCGCCTCTGATTCCCCGCCTCTGATTCCCTGCCACTGATTACCCGCCCCTGATTCCCCACCTCTGATTCCCCATATCTTATTCCCCGCCTCTGTTTCCCCCCTCTGATTCCCAGCCTCTGATTCCCCATATCTGATTCCCCGCCTCTGATTCCCCATATCTGATTCCCCGCCTCTATTTCCCCATATCTGCTTCGCCGCATCTGATTCCCCAACTCTGATTCCCCGCCTCTGATTCCCCAGCTCTGATTTCACGCCTCTGATTTCCGGCATCCGATTCCCTGCCACTGATTCCCCGCCTCTGATTCCCCATCTCTGATTCCCCGCCTCTGATTCCCCGTGTCTGATTCCCTGCCTCTGATTCCCTGCCTCTGATTCCCCGCGTCTGATTCCCTGCCACTGATTCCCTGCCCCTGATTCCCCACCTCTGATTCCCCGCCTCTGATTCCCCGCCTCTGTTTCCCCGCCTCTGATTCCCCGCCTCTGATTCCCCTTCTCTGATTCACCACCTCTGAATCCCCACCTCTGATTCCCCATCTCTGATTCCGCACGTCCGATTCCCTGCCTCTGATTCCCCGCCTCTGATTCCCCGCCTCTGATTCGCAACCTCTAATTCCCCACCTCTGATTCCCCATATCTGATTCCCCGCCTCTGTTTCCCTGCCTCTGAATCCCGGCCTCTGTTTCCCAATATCTGATTCCCCTCCTCTGATTCCCCAACTCTGATTCCCCGCCTCTGATTCCCCAGCTCTGATACACCGCCTTTTATTCCCGGCCTCTGATTCCCTGCCACTGATTCCCCGCCCCTGATTCCCAACCTCTGATTCCCCATATCTGATTCCCCGCCTCTGTTTCCCCAGCTCTGATTCCCCACCTGTGATTCCCCAGCTCTGATTCCCTGCCACTGATTCCCCGCCCCTGATTCCCCACATCTGATTCCCCATATCTGATTCCCCGCCTCTGTTTCCCCAGCTCTGATTCCCTGCCGCAGATTCCCTGCCCTGATTCCCCATCTCTGTTTCACCGCCTTTGATTCGCCACATCTGATTCCCCATATCTGATTCCCCGCCTCTGTTTCCCCGCCTCTGATTCCCTGCCTCTGATTCCCAACCTCTGATTCCACACCTCTGATTCCCCATATCTGATTCCCCGCCTCTATTTCCCCATATCTGATTCCCCGCCTCTGATTCCCCAACTCTGATTCCCCGCCTCTGATTCCCCAGCTCTGATTCCCCGCCTCTGATTCCAGGCGTCCGATTCCCTGCCTCTGATTCCCCGCCTCTGATTCCCCATCTCTGATTCCCCGCCTCTGATTCCCCGTGTCTGATTCCCTGCCTCTGATTCCCCGCCTCTGATTCCCCGCCTCTGATTCCCTGCCACTGATTCGCTGCCCCTGATTCCCCACCTCTGATTCCCCATATCTGATTCCCCGCCTCTGTTTCCCCGCCTCTGATTCCCCGCCTCTGATTCCCCGCCTCTGTTTCCCCATCTCTGATTCACCGCCTGTGATTCGCCACCTCTGATTCCCCATATCTGATTCCCCACCTCTGTTTCCCCGCCTCTGATTCCCCGCCTCTGATTCTCCATATCTCATTCCCCGCCTCTGAATCCCCATCTCTGATTCCC
The DNA here is from genome assembly GCF_036971445.1 of Narcine bancroftii. Lineage (NCBI taxonomy): Eukaryota > Metazoa > Chordata > Chondrichthyes > Torpediniformes > Narcinidae > Narcine > Narcine bancroftii. The sequence goes on along the minus strand of NW_027211891.1, from coordinate 40,822 downwards.
GGACTCTGATTCCCCACCTCTGATTCCCGGCCTCTTATTCCCAGCATCTGATTCCCGGCCTCTGATTCCCGGCCTCTAATTCCCCGCTTCTGATTCTGATTCCCTGCCTCTGATTTCCCCTTCTCTGATTCCGCACATCTGATTCCCTGCCTCTGATTCCCCACCTCTGATTCCCCATATCTGATTCCCCGCCTCTGTTTCCCCGTTCTGATTCCCCGCCTCTGTTTCCCCATATCTAATTCCCCACCTCTGATGCCCCAACTCTGATTCCCCGCCTCTGATTCCCCAGCTCTGATTCCCCACCTCTGATTCCCCGCATCCGATTCCCCATGTCTGATTCCCCGCCTCTGCTTCCCCGCCTCTGATTCCCCGCCTCTGTTTCCCCATATCTGATTCCCCGCCTCTGATTCCCCAGCTCTGATTCCCTGCCTCTGATTCCCCGCGTTCTATTCCCTGCCTCTGATTCCCCGCCTGTGATTCCCCATCTCTGATTCACCACCTCTGATTCCCCACCTCTGATTCCCCATATCTAATTCACCGCCTCTGTTTGCCCGCCTCTGATTCCCCGCCTCTGTTTCCCCATATCTGATTCCCCGCCTCTGAATCCCCAACTCTGATTCCCTGCCTCTGATTCACCAGCTCTGATTCCCCGCCTTTGATTCCCCCCGTCTGATTCCCTGCCCCTGATTCCCCACCTCTGATTTCCTGCCTCTGATTCCCCGCCTCTGTTTTCCCGCCTCTGATTCCCTGCCTCTGATTCCCCATATCTGATTCCCCGCCTCTGATTCCCCAACTCTGATTCCCCGCCTCTGATTCCGGAGCTCTGAATCCCTGGCTCTGATTCCCCGCGTCTGATTCCCTGCCTCTTATTCCCCGCCTCTGATTCCCCATCTGTGATTCACAACCTCTGATGCCCCACCTCTGATTCCCCATATCTGATTCCCCGCCTCTGTTTCCCCGCCTCTGATTCCCCGCCTCTGATTCCCCATATCTGATTCCCCGCCTCTGATTGTGCACCTCTGATACACCGCCTCTGATTCCCCATCTCTGATTCACCACCTCTGATTCCCGGCCTCTGATTCCCATCTCTGATTCCGCACATCCGATTCCCTGCCTATGATTCCCCACCTCTGATTCCCCGCCTCTGATTCCCCATATCGGATTCCCTGCCTCTGTTTCCCCGCCTCTGATTCCCCATATGTGATTCCCCACCTCTGTTTACCCGCCTCAGATTCCCCGCCTCTGTTTCCCCATCTCTGATTCACCGCCTTTGATTCCCCATCTCTGATTCCGCACATCTGATTCCCTGCCTCTGATTCCCCACCTCTGATTCCCCATATCTGATTCCCCGCCTCTGTTTCCCCGCCTCTGATTCCCCGCCTCTGTTTCCCCATATCTAATTCCCCAGCTCTGATGCCCCAACTCTGATTCCCCGCCTCTGATTCCCCAGCTCTGATTCCCCACCTCTGATTCCCCGCATCCGATTCCCCATGTCTGATTCCCCGCCTCAGTTTCCCCGCCTCTGATTCCCCGCCTCTGTTTCCCCATATCTGATTCCCCGCCTCTGATTCCCCAGCTCTGATTCCCTGCCTCTGATTCCCCGCGTTCTATTCCCTGCCTCTGATTCCCCGCCTGTGATTCCCCATCTCTGATTCACCACCTCTGATTCCCCACCTCTGATTCCCCATATCTAATTCCCCGCCTCTGTTTGCCCGCCTCTGATTCCCCGCCTCTGAATCCCCGCGTCTGATTCCCTGCCACTGATTCCCTGCGCCTGATTCCCCAACTCTGATTCCCCATATCTGATTCCCCGCCTCCGTTTTCCCGCCTCTGATTCCCCAGCTCTGAATCCCCGCCTCTGATTCCCCGCGTCTGATTCCCTGCCTCTGATTCCCCGCCTCTGATTCCCCATCTGTGATTCACAACCTCTGATGCCCCACCTCTGATTCCCCATATCTGATTCCCCGCCTCTGTTTCCCCGCCTCTGATTCCCCGCCTCTGATTCCCCATATCTGATTCCCCGCCTCTGATTGCCCACCTCTGATTCCCCGCGTCTGATTCCCTGCCTCTGATTCACCGCCTCTGATTCCCCATCTGTGATTCACAACCTCTGATGCCCCACCTCTGATTCCCCATATCTGATTCCTCGCCTCTGTTTCCCCGCCTCTGATTCCCCGCCTCTGATTCCCCATATCTGATTCCCCGCCTCTGATTGCCCACCTCTGATTCCCCGCGTCTGATTCCCTGCCTCTGATTCACCGCCTCTGATTCCCCATCTCTGATTCACCACCTCTGATTCCCGGCCTCTGATTCCCCATCTCTGATTCGGCACATCCGATTCCCTGCCTATGGTTCCCCACCTCTGATTCCCCGCCTCTGATTCCCCATATCTGATTCCCTGCCTCTGTTTCCCCGCCTCTGATTCCCCATATCTGATTCCCCACCTCTGTTTCCCCGCCTCTGATTCCCCGCCTCTGATTCTCCATATCTCATTCCCCGCCTCTGAATCCCCATCTCTGATTCCCGGACTCTGATTCCCCACCTCTGATTCCCGGCCTCTTATTCCCAGCATCTGATTCCCGGCCTCTGATTCCCGGCCTCTAATTCCCCGCTTCTGATTCTGATTCGCTGCCTCTGATTCCCCATCTCTGATTCCGCACATCTGATTCCCTGCCTCTGATTCCCCACCTCTGATTCCCCATATCTGATTCCCCGCCTCTGTTTCCCCGTTCTGATTCCCCGCCTCTGTTTCCCCATATCTAATTCCCCACCTCTGATGCCCCAACTCTGATTCCCCGCCTCTGATTCCCCAGCTCTGATTCCCCACCTCTGATTCCCCGCATCCGATTCCCCATGTCTGATTCCCCGCCTCTGTTTCCCCGCCTCTGATTCCCCGCCTCTGTTTCCCCATATCTGATTCCCCGCCTCTGATTCCCCAGCTCTGATTCCCTGCCTCTGATTCCCCGCGTTCTATTCCCTGCCTCTGATTCCCCGCCTGTGATTCCCCATCTCTGATTCACCACCTCTGATTCCCCACCTCTGATTCCCCATATCTAATTCCCCGCCTCTGTTTGCCCGCCTCTGATTCCCCGCCTCTGTTTCCCCATATCTGATTCCCCGCCTCTAAATCCCCAACTCTGATTCCCTGCCTCTGATTCACCAGCTCTGATTCCCCGCCTTTGATTCCCCCCGTCTGATTCCCAGCCTCTGAATCCCCGTGTCTGATTTCCTGCCTCTGATTCCCCGCCTCTGATTCCCCATCTCTGATTCACCGCCTCTGATTCCCCACCTCTGATTCCCCATCTCTGATTCCGCACAACCGATTCCCTGCCTCTGATTCCCCGACTCTGATTCCCCACCTCTGATTCCCCAGCTCTGATTCCCCGACTCTGATTCCCCACGTCTGATTCCCTGCCTCTGATTCCCCACCTCTGATTCCCCGTGTCTGATTCCCTGCCTCTGAATCCCCGCCTCTGATTCCCCGCCTCTGATTCCCTGCCACTGATTACCCGCCCCTGATTCCCCACCTCTGATTCCCCATATCTTATTCCCCGCCTCTGTTTCCCCCCTCTGATTCCCAGCCTCTGATTCCCCATATCTGATTCCCCGCCTCTGATTCCCCATATCTGATTCCCCGCCTCTATTTCCCCATATCTGCTTCGCCGCATCTGATTCCCCAACTCTGATTCTCCGCCTCTGATTCCCCAGCTCTGATTTCACGCCTCTGATTTCCGGCATCCGATTCCCTGCCTCTGATTCCCCGCCTCTGATTCCCCATCTCTGATTCCCCGCCTCTGATTCCCCGTGTCTGATTCCCTGCCTCTGATTCCCCGCCTCTGATTCCCCGCGTCTGATTCCCTGCCACTGATTCCCTGCCCCTGATTCCCCACCTCTGATTCCCCGCCTCTGATTCCCCGCCTCTGTTTCCCCGCCTCTGATTCCCCGCCTCTGATTCCCCTTCTCTGATTCACCACCTCTGAATCCCCACCTCTGATTCCCCATCTCTGATTCCGCACGTCCGATTCCCTGCCTCTGATTCGCCGCCTCTGATTCCCCGCCTCTGATTTGCAACCTCTAATTCCCCACCTCTGATTCCCCATATCTGATTCCCCGCCTCTGTTTCCCTGCCTCTGAATCCCGGCCTCTGTTTCCCAATATCTGATTCCCCTCCTCTGATTCCCCAACTCTGATTCCCCGCCTCTGATTCCCCAGCTCTGATACACCGCCTTTTATTCCCGGCCTCTGATTCCCTGCCACTGATTCCCCGCCCCTGATTCCCCACCTCTGATTCCCCATATCTGATTCCCCGCCTCTGTTTCCCCAGCTCTGATTCCCCACCTGTGATTCCCCAGCTCTGATTCCCTGCCACTGATTCCCCGCCCCTGATTCCCCACCTCTGATTCCCCATATCTGATTCCCCGCCTCTGTTTCCCCAGCTCTGATTCCCTGCCGCAGATTCCCTGCCCTGATTCCCCATCTCTGTTTCACCGCCTTTGATTCGCCACATCTGATTCCCCATATCTGATTCCCCGCCTCTGTTTCCCCGCCTCTGATTCCCTGCCTCTGATTCCCAACCTCTGATTCCACACCTCTGATTCCCCATATCTGATTCCCCGCCTCTATTTCCCCATATCTGATTCCCCGCCTCTGATTCCCCAACTCTGATTCCCCGCCTCTGATTCCCCAGCTCTGATTCCCCGCCTCTGATTCCAGGCGTCCGATTCCCTGCCTCTGATTCCCCGCCTCTGATTCCCCATCTCTGATTCCCCGCCTCTGATTCCCCGTGTCTGATTCCCTGCCTCTGATTCCCCGCCTCTGATTCCCCGCCTCTGATTCCCTGCCACTGATTCCCTGCCCCTGATTCCCCACCTCTGATTCTCCATATCTCATTCCCCGCCTCTGAATCCCCATCTCTGATTCCCGGACTCTGATTCCCCACCTCTGATTCCCGGCCTCTTATTCCCAGCATCTGATTCCCGGCCTCTGATTCCCGGCCTCTAATTCCCCGCTTCTGATTCTGATTCGTTGCCTCTGATTCCCCATCTCTGATTCCGCACATCTGATTCCCTGCCTCTGATTCCCCACCTCTGATTCCCCATATCTGATTCCCCGCCTCTGTTTCCCCGTTCTGATTCCCCGCCTCTGTTTCCCCATATCTAATTCCCCACCTCTGATGCCCCAACTCTGATTCCCCGCCTCTGATTCCCCAGCTCTGATTCCCCACCTCTGATTCCCCGCATCCGATTCCCCATGTCTGATTCCCCACCTCTGTTTCCCCACCTCTGATTCCCCGCCTCTGTTTCCCCATATCTGATTCCCCGCCTCTGATTCCCCAGCTCTGATTCCCTGCCTCTGATTCCCCGCGTTCTATTCCCTGCCTCTGATTCCCCGCCTGTGATTCCCCATCTCTGATTCACCACCTCTGATTCCCCACCTCTGATTCCCCATATCTAATTCCCCGCCTCTGTTTGCCCGCCTCTGATTCCCCGCCTCTGTTTCCCCATATCTGATTCCCCGCCTCTGAATCCCCAACTCTGATTCCCTGCCTCTGATTCACCAGCTCTGATTCCCCGCCTTTGATTCCCCCCATCTGATTCCCAGCCTCTGAATCCCCGTGTCTGATTTCCTGCCTCTGATTCCCCGCCTCTGATTCCCCATCTCTGATTCACCGCCTCTGATTCCCCACCTCTGATTCCCCATCTCTGATTCCGCACATCCGATTCCCTGCCTCTGATTCCCCGACTCTGATTCCCCACCTCTGATTCCCCAGCTCTGATTCCCCGACTCTGATTCCCCACGTCTGATTCCCTGCCTCTGATTCCCCGCCTCTGATTCCCCATCTCTGATTCCCCACCTCTGATTCCCCGTGTCTGATTCCCTGCCTCTGAATCCCCGCCTCTGATTCCCCGCCTCTGATTCCCTGCCACTGATTACCCGCCCCTGATTCCCCACCTCTGATTCCCCATATCTTATTCCCCGCCTCTGTTTCCCCCCTCTGATTCCCAGCCTCTGATTCCCCATATCTGATTCCCCGCCTCTGATTCCCCATATCTGATTCCCCGCCTCTATTTCCCCATATCTGCTTCGCCGCATCTGATTCCCCAACTCTGATTCCCCGCCTCTGATTCCCCAGCTCTGATTTCACGCCTCTGATTTCCGGCATCCGATTCCCTGCCACTGATTCCCCGCCTCTGATTCCCCATCTCTGATTCCCCGCCTCTGATTCCCCGTGTCTGATTCCCTGCCTCTGATTCCCTGCCTCTGATTCCCCGCGTCTGATTCCCTGCCACTGATTCCCTGCCCCTGATTCCCCACCTCTGATTCCCCGCCTCTGATTCCCCGCCTCTGTTTCCCCGCCTCTGATTCCCCGCCTCTGATTCCCCTTCTCTGATTCACCACCTCTGAATCCCCACCTCTGATTCCCCATCTCTGATTCCGCACGTCCGATTCCCTGCCTCTGATTCCCCGCCTCTGATTCCCCGCCTCTGATTCGCAACCTCTAATTCCCCACCTCTGATTCCCCATATCTGATTCCCCGCCTCTGTTTCCCTGCCTCTGAATCCCGGCCTCTGTTTCCCAATATCTGATTCCCCTCCTCTGATTCCCCAACTCTGATTCCCCGCCTCTGATTCCCCAGCTCTGATACACCGCCTTTTATTCCCGGCCTCTGATTCCCTGCCACTGATTCCCCGCCCCTGATTCCCCACCTCTGATTCCCCATATCTGATTCCCCGCCTCTGTTTCCCCAGCTCTGATTCCCCACCTGTGATTCCCCAGCTCTGATTCCCTGCCACTGATTCCCCGCCCCTGATTCCCCACATCTGATTCCCCATATCTGATTCCCCGCCTCTGTTTCCCCAGCTCTGATTCCCTGCCGCAGATTCCCTGCCCTGATTCCCCATCTCTGTTTCACCGCCTTTGATTCGCCACATCTGATTCCCCATATCTGATTCCCCGCCTCTGTTTCCCCGCCTCTGATTCCCTGCCTCTGATTCCCAACCTCTGATTCCACACCTCTGATTCCCCATATCTGATTCCCCGCCTCTATTTCCCCATATCTGATTCCCCGCCTCTGATTCCCCAACTCTGATTCCCCGCCTCTGATTCCCCAGCTCTGATTCCCCGCCTCTGATTCCAGGCGTCCGATTCCCTGCCTCTGATTCCCCGCCTCTGATTCCCCATCTCTGATTCCCCGCCTCTGATTCCCCGTGTCTGATTCCCTGCCTCTGATTCCCCGCCTCTGATTCCCCGCCTCTGATTCCCTGCCACTGATTCGCTGCCCCTGATTCCCCACCTCTGATTCCCCATATCTGATTCCCCGCCTCTGTTTCCCCGCCTCTGATTCCCCGCCTCTGATTCCCCGCCTCTGTTTCCCCATCTCTGATTCACCGCCTGTGATTCGCCACCTCTGATTCCCCATATCTGATTCCCCACCTCTGTTTCCCCGCCTCTGATTCCCCGCCTCTGATTCTCCATATCTCATTCCCCGCCTCTGAATCCCCATCTCTGATTCCCGGACTCTGATTCCCCACCTCTGATTCCCGGCCTCTTATTCCCAGCATCTGATTCCCGGCCTCTGATTCCCGGCCTCTAATTCCCCGCTTCTGATTCTGATTCCCTGCCTCTGATTTCCCCTTCTCTGATTCCGCACATCTGATTCCCTGCCTCTGATTCCCCACCTCTGATTCCCCATATCTGATTCCCCGCCTCTGTTTCCCCGTTCTGATTCCCCGCCTCTGTTTCCCCATATCTAATTCCCCACCTCTGATGCCCCAACTCTGATTCCCCGCCTCTGATTCCCCAGCTCTGATTCCCCACCTCTGATTCCCCGCATCCGATTCCCCATGTCTGATTCCCCGCCTCTGCTTCCCCGCCTCTGATTCCCCGCCTCTGTTTCCCCATATCTGATTCCCCGCCTCTGATTCCCCAGCTCTGATTCCCTGCCTCTGATTCCCCGCGTTCTATTCCCTGCCTCTGATTCCCCGCCTGTGATTCCCCATCTCTGATTCACCACCTCTGATTCCCCACCTCTGATTCCCCATATCTAATTCACCGCCTCTGTTTGCCCGCCTCTGATTCCCCGCCTCTGTTTCCCCATATCTGATTCCCCGCCTCTGAATCCCCAACTCTGATTCCCTGCCTCTGATTCACCAGCTCTGATTCCCCGCCTTTGATTCCCCCCGTCTGATTCCCTGCCCCTGATTCCCCACCTCTGATTTCCTGCCTCTGATTCCCCGCCTCTGTTTTCCCGCCTCTGATTCCCTGCCTCTGATTCCCCATATCTGATTCCCCGCCTCTGATTCCCCAACTCTGATTCCCCGCCTCTGATTCCGGAGCTCTGAATCCCTGGCTCTGATTCCCCGCGTCTGATTCCCTGCCTCTTATTCCCCGCCTCTGATTCCCCATCTGTGATTCACAACCTCTGATGCCCCACCTCTGATTCCCCATATCTGATTCCCCGCCTCTGTTTCCCCGCCTCTGATTCCCCGCCTCTGATTCCCCATATCTGATTCCCCGCCTCTGATTGTGCACCTCTGATACACCGCCTCTGATTCCCCATCTCTGATTCACCACCTCTGATTCCCGGCCTCTGATTCCCATCTCTGATTCCGCACATCCGATTCCCTGCCTATGATTCCCCACCTCTGATTCCCCGCCTCTGATTCCCCATATCGGATTCCCTGCCTCTGTTTCCCCGCCTCTGATTCCCCATATGTGATTCCCCACCTCTGTTTACCCGCCTCAGATTCCCCGCCTCTGTTTCCCCATCTCTGATTCACCGCCTTTGATTCCCCATCTCTGATTCCGCACATCTGATTCCCTGCCTCTGATTCCCCACCTCTGATTCCCCATATCTGATTCCCCGCCTCTGTTTCCCCGCCTCTGATTCCCCGCCTCTGTTTCCCCATATCTAATTCCCCAGCTCTGATGCCCCAACTCTGATTCCCCGCCTCTGATTCCCCAGCTCTGATTCCCCACCTCTGATTCCCCGCATCCGATTCCCCATGTCTGATTCCCCGCCTCAGTTTCCCCGCCTCTGATTCCCCGCCTCTGTTTCCCCATATCTGATTCCCCGCCTCTGATTCCCCAGCTCTGATTCCCTGCCTCTGATTCCCCGCGTTCTATTCCCTGCCTCTGATTCCCCGCCTGTGATTCCCCATCTCTGATTCACCACCTCTGATTCCCCACCTCTGATTCCCCATATCTAATTCCCCGCCTCTGTTTGCCCGCCTCTGATTCCCCGCCTCTGAATCCCCGCGTCTGATTCCCTGCCACTGATTCCCTGCGCCTGATTCCCCAACTCTGATTCCCCATATCTGATTCCCCGCCTCCGTTTTCCCGCCTCTGATTCCCCAGCTCTGAATCCCCGCCTCTGATTCCCCGCGTCTGATTCCCTGCCTCTGATTCCCCGCCTCTGATTCCCCATCTGTGATTCACAACCTCTGATGCCCCACCTCTGATTCCCCATATCTGATTCCCCGCCTCTGTTTCCCCGCCTCTGATTCCCCGCCTCTGATTCCCCATATCTGATTCCCCGCCTCTGATTGCCCACCTCTGATTCCCCGCGTCTGATTCCCTGCCTCTGATTCACCGCCTCTGATTCCCCATCTCTGATTCACCACCTCTGATTCCCGGCCTCTGATTCCCCATCTCTGATTCCGCACATCCGATTCCCTGCCTATGGTTCCCCACCTCTGATTCCCCGCCTCTGATTCCCCATATCTGATTCCCTGCCTCTGTTTCCCCGCCTCTGATTCCCCATATCTGATTCCCCACCTCTGTTTCCCCGCCTCTGATTCCCCGCCTCTGATTCTCCATATCTCATTCCCCGCCTCTGAATCCCCATCTCTGATTCCCGGACTCTGATTCCCCACCTCTGATTCCCGGCCTCTTATTCCCAGCATCTGATTCCCGGCCTCTGATTCCCGGCCTCTAATTCCCCGCTTCTGATTCTGATTCCCCGCCTCTGTTTCCCCCCTCTGATTCCCAGCCTCTGATTCCCCATATCTGATTCCCCGCCTCTGATTCCCCATATCTGATTCCCCGCCTCTATTTCCCCATATCTGCTTCGCCGCATCTGATTCCCCAACTCTGATTCTCCGCCTCTGATTCCCCAGCTCTGATTTCACGCCTCTGATTTCCGGCATCCGATTCCCTGCCTCTGATTCCCCGCCTCTGATTCCCCATCTCTGATTCCCCGCCTCTGATTCCCCGTGTCTGATTCCCTGCCTCTGATTCCCCGCCTCTGATTCCCCGCGTCTGATTCCCTGCCACTGATTCCCTGCCCCTGATTCCCCACCTCTGATTCCCCGCCTCTGATTCCCCGCCTCTGTTTCCCCGCCTCTGATTCCCCGCCTCTGATTCCCCTTCTCTGATTCACCACCTCTGAATCCCCACCTCTGATTCCCCATCTCTGATTCCGCACGTCCGATTCCCTGCCTCTGATTCCCCGCCTCTGATTCCCCGCCTCTGATTCGCAACCTCTAATTCCCCACCTCTGATTCCCCATATCTGATTCCCCGCCTCTGTTTCCCTGCCTCTGAATCCCGGCCTCTGTTTCCCAATATCTGATTCCCCTCCTCTGATTCCACAACTCTGATTCCCCGCCTCTGATTCCCCAGCTCTGATACACCGCCTTTTATTCCCGGCCTCTGATTCCCTGCCACTGATTCCCCGCCCCTGATTCCCCACCTCTGATTCCCCATATCTGATTCCCCGCCTCTGTTTCCCCAGCTCTGATTCCCCACCTGTGATTCCCCAGCTCTGATTCCCTGCCACTGATTCCCCGCCCCTGATTCCCCACCTCTGATTCCCCATATCTGATTCCCCGCCTCTGTTTCCCCAGCTCTGATTCCCTGCCGCAGATTCCCTGCCCTGATTCCCCATCTCTGTTTCACCGCCTTTGATTCGCCACATCTGATTCCCCATATCTGATTCCCCGCCTCTGTTTCCCCGCCTCTGATTCCCTGCCTCTGATTCCCAACCTCTGATTCCACACCTCTGATTCCCCATATCTGATTCCCCGCCTCTATTTCCCCATATCTGATTCCCCGCCTCTGATTCCCCAACTCTGATTCCCCGCCTCTGATTCCCCAGCTCTGATTCCCCGCCTCTGATTCCAGGCGTCCGATTCCCTGCCTCTGATTCCCCGCCTCTGATTCCCCATCTCTGATTCCCCGCCTCTGATTCCCCGTGTCTGATTCCCTGCCTCTGATTCCCCGCCTCTGATTCCCCGCCTCTGATTCCCTGCCACTGATTCCCTGCCCCTGATTCCCCACCTCTGATTCTCCATATCTCATTCCCCGCCTCTGAATCCCCATCTCTGATTCCCGGACTCTGATTCCCCACCTCTGATTCCCGGCCTCTTATTCCCAGCATCTGATTCCCGGCCTCTGATTCCCGGCCTCTAATTCCCCGCTTCTGATTCTGATTCGTTGCCTCTGATTCCCCATCTCTGATTCCGCACATCTGATTCCCTGCCTCTGATTCCCCACCTCTGATTCCCCATATCTGATTCCCCGCCTCTGTTTCCCCGTTCTGATTCCCCGCCTCTGTTTCCCCATATCTAATTCCCCACCTCTGATGCCCCAACTCTGATTCCCCGCCGCTGATTCCCCAGCTCTGATTCCCCACCTCTGATTCCCCGCATCCGATTCCCCATGTCTGATTCCCCGCCTCTGTTTCCCCACCTCTGATTCCCCGCCTCTGTTTCCCCATATCTGATTCCCCGCCTCTGATTCCCCAGCTCTGATTCCCTGCCTCTGATTCCCCGCGTTCTATTCCCTGCCTCTGATTCCCCGCCTGTGATTCCCCATCTCTGATTCACCACCTCTGATTCCCCACCTCTGATTCCCCATATCTAATTCCCCGCCTCTGTTTGCCCGCCTCTGATTCCCCGCCTCTGTTTCCCCATATCTGATTCCCCGCCTCTGAATCCCCAACTCTGATTCCCTGCCTCTGATTCACCAGCTCTGATTCCCCGCCTTTGATTCCCCCCATCTGATTCCCAGCCTCTGAATCCCCGTGTCTGATTTCCTGCCTCTGATTCCCCGCCTCTGATTCCCCATCTCTGATTCACCGCCTCTGATTCCCCACCTCTGATTCCCCATCTCTGATTCCGCACATCCGATTCCCTGCCTCTGATTCCCCGACTCTGATTCCCCACCTCTGATTCCCCAGCTCTGATTCCCCGACTCTGATTCCCCACGTCTGATTCCCTGCCTCTGATTCCCCGCCTCTGATTCCCCATCTCTGATTCCCCACCTCTGATTCCCCGTGTCTGATTCCCTGCCTCTGAATCCCCGCCTCTGATTCCCCGCCTCTGATTCCCTGCCACTGATTACCCGCCCCTGATTCCCCACCTCTGATTCCCCATATCTTATTCCCCGCCTCTGTTTCCCCCCTCTGATTCCCAGCCTCTGATTCCCCATATCTGATTCCCCGCCTCTTATTCCCCATATCTGATTCCCCGCCTCTATTTCCCCATATCTGCTTTGCCGCATCTGATTCCCCAACTCTGATTCCCCGCCTCTGATTCCCCAGCTCTGAATTCACGCCTCTGATTTCCGGCATCCGATTCCCTGCCTCTGATTCCCCGCCTCTGATTCCCCATCTCTGATTCCCCGCCTCTGATTCCCCGTGTCTGATTCCCTGCCTCTGATTCCCCGCCTCTGATTCCCCGCGTCTGATTCCCTGCCACTGATTCCCTGCCCCTGATTCCCCACCTCTGATTCCCCGCCTCTGATTCCCCGCCTCTGTTTCCCCGCCTCTGATTCCCCGCCTCTGATTCCCCTTCTCTGATTCACCACCTCTGAATCCCCACCTCTGATTCCCCATCTCTGATTCCGCACGTCCGATTCCCTGCCTCTGATTCCCCGCCTCTGATTCCCCGCCTCTGATTCGCAACCTCTAATTCCCCACCTCTGATTCCCCATATCTGATTCCCCGCCTCTGTTTCCCTGCCTCTGAATCCCGGCCTCTGTTTCCCAATATCTGATTCCCCTCCTCTGATTCCCCAACTCTGATTCCCCGCCTCTGATTCCCCAGCTCTGATACACCGCCTTTTATTCCCGGCCTCTGATTCCCTGCCACTGATTCCCCGCCCCTGATTCCCAACTATGATTCCCCGCCTCTTATTCACCAGCTCTGATTCCCTGCCTCTGATTCCCCGCGTTCTATTCCCTGCCTCTGATTCCCCGCCTGTGATTCCCCATCACTGATTCACCACCTCTGATTCCCCACCTCTGATTCCCCATATCTGATTCCCCGCCTCTGTTTCCCCACCTCTGATTCCCCGCCTCTGATTCCCCATATCTGATTCCCCGCCTCTGATTGCCCACCTCTGATTCCCCGCGTCTGATTCCCTGCCTCTGATTCACCGCCTCTGATTCCCCATCTCTGATTCACCACCTCTGATTCCCGGCCTCTGATTCCCCATCTCTGATTCCGCACATCCGATTCCCTGCCTATGGTTCCCCACCTCTGATTCCCCGCCTCTGATTCCCCATATCTGATTCCCTGCCTCTGTTTCCCCGCCTCTGATTCCCCATATCTGATTCCCCACCTCTGTTTCCCCGCCTCTGATTCCCCGCCTCTGATTCTCCATATCTCATTCCCCGCCTCTGAATCCCCATCTCTGATTCCCGGACTCTGATTCCCCACCTCTGATTCCCGGCCTCTTATTCCCAGCATCTGATTCCCGGCCTCTGATTCCCGGCCTCTAATTCCCCGCTTCTGATTCTGATTCCCCGCCTCTGTTTCCCCCCTCTGATTCCCAGCCTCTGATTCCCCATATCTGATTCCCCGCCTCTGATTCCCCATATCTGATTCCCCGCCTCTATTTCCCCATATCTGCTTCGCCGCATCTGATTCCCCAACTCTGATTCTCCGCCTCTGATTCCCCAGCTCTGATTTCACGCCTCTGATTTCCGGCATCCGATTCCCTGCCTCTGATTCCCCGCCTCTGATTCCCCATCTCTGATTCCCCGCCTCTGATTCCCCGTGTCTGATTCCCTGCCTCTGATTCCCCGCCTCTGATTCCCCGCGTCTGATTCCCTGCCACTGATTCCCTGCCCCTGATTCCCCACCTCTGATTCCCCGCCTCTGATTCCCCGCCTCTGTTTCCCCGCCTCTGATTCCCCGCCTCTGATTCCCCTTCTCTGATTCACCACCTCTGAATCCCCACCTCTGATTCCCCATCTCTGATTCCGCACGTCCGATTCCCTGCCTCTGATTCCCCGCCTCTGATTCCCCGCCTCTGATTCGCAACCTCTAATTCCCCACCTCTGATTCCCCATATCTGATTCCCCGCCTCTGTTTCCCTGCCTCTGAATCCCGGCCTCTGTTTCCCAATATCTGATTCCCCTCCTCTGATTCCCCAACTCTGATTCCCCGCCTCTGATTCCCCAGCTCTGATACACCGCCTTTTATTCCCGGCCTCTGATTCCCTGCCACTGATTCCCCGCCCCTGATTCCCCACCTCTGATTCCCCATATCTGATTCCCCGCCTCTGTTTCCCCAGCTCTGATTCCCCACCTGTGATTCCCCAGCTCTGATTCCCTGCCACTGATTCCCCGCCCCTGATTCCCCACCTCTGATTCCCCATATCTGATTCCCCGCCTCTGTTTCCCCAGCTCTGATTCCCTGCCGCAGATTCCCTGCCCTGATTCCCCATCTCTGTTTCACCGCCTTTGATTCGCCACATCTGATTCCCCATATCTGATTCCCCGCCTCTGTTTCCCCGCCTCTGATTCCCTGCCTCTGATTCCCAACCTCTGATTCCACACCTCTGATTCCCCATATCTGATTCCCCGCCTCTATTTCCCCATATCTGATTCCCCGCCTCTGATTCCCCAACTCTGATTCCCCGCCTCTGATTCCCCAGCTCTGATTCCCCGCCTCTGATTCCAGGCGTCCGATTCCCTGCCTCTGATTCCCCGCCTCTGATTCCCCATCTCTGATTCCCCGCCTCTGATTCCCCGTGTCTGATTCCCTGCCTCTGATTCCCCGCCTCTGATTCCCCGCCTCTGATTCCCTGCCACTGATTCCCTGCCCCTGATTCCCCACCTCTGATTCTCCATATCTCATTCCCCGCCTCTGAATCCCCATCTCTGATTCCCGGACTCTGATTCCCCACCTCTGATTCCCGGCCTCTTATTCCCAGCATCTGATTCCCGGCCTCTGATTCCCGGCCTCTAATTCCCCGCTTCTGATTCTGATTCGTTGCCTCTGATTCCCCATCTCTGATTCCGCACATCTGATTCCCTGCCTCTGATTCCCCACCTCTGATTCCCCATATCTGATTCCCCGCCTCTGTTTCCCCGTTCTGATTCCCCGCCTCTGTTTCCCCATATCTAATTCCCCACCTCTGATGCCCCAACTCTGATTCCCCGCCGCTGATTCCCCAGCTCTGATTCCCCACCTCTGATTCCCCGCATCCGATTCCCCATGTCTGATTCCCCGCCTCTGTTTCCCCACCTCTGATTCCCCGCCTCTGTTTCCCCATATCTGATTCCCCGCCTCTGATTCCCCAGCTCTGATTCCCTGCCTCTGATTCCCCGCGTTCTATTCCCTGCCTCTGATTCCCCGCCTGTGATTCCCCATCTCTGATTCACCACCTCTGATTCCCCACCTCTGATTCCCCATATCTAATTCCCCGCCTCTGTTTGCCCGCCTCTGATTCCCCGCCTCTGTTTCCCCATATCTGATTCCCCGCCTCTGAATCCCCAACTCTGATTCCCTGCCTCTGATTCACCAGCTCTGATTCCCCGCCTTTGATTCCCCCCATCTGATTCCCAGCCTCTGAATCCCCGTGTCTGATTTCCTGCCTCTGATTCCCCGCCTCTGATTCCCCATCTCTGATTCACCGCCTCTGATTCCCCACCTCTGATTCCCCATCTCTGATTCCGCACATCCGATTCCCTGCCTCTGATTCCCCGACTCTGATTCCCCACCTCTGATTCCCCAGCTCTGATTCCCCGACTCTGATTCCCCACGTCTGATTCCCTGCCTCTGATTCCCCGCCTCTGATTCCCCATCTCTGATTCCCCACCTCTGATTCCCCGTGTCTGATTCCCTGCCTCTGAATCCCCGCCTCTGATTCCCCGCCTCTGATTCCCTGCCACTGATTACCCGCCCCTGATTCCCCACCTCTGATTCCCCATATCTTATTCCCCGCCTCTGTTTCCCCCCTCTGATTCCCAGCCTCTGATTCCCCATATCTGATTCCCCGCCTCTTATTCCCCATATCTGATTCCCCGCCTCTATTTCCCCATATCTGCTTCGCCGCATCTGATTCCCCAACTCTGATTCCCCGCCTCTGATTCCCCAGCTCTGAATTCACGCCTCTGATTTCCGGCATCCGATTCCCTGCCTCTGATTCCCCGCCTCTGATTCCCCATCTCTGATTCCCCGCCTCTGATTCCCCGTGTCTGATTCCCTGCCTCTGATTCCCCGCCTCTGATTCCCCGCGTCTGATTCCCTGCCACTGATTCCCTGCCCCTGATTCCCCACCTCTGATTCCCCGCCTCTGATTCCCCGCCTCTGTTTCCCCGCCTCTGATTCCCCGCCTCTGATTCCCCTTCTCTGATTCACCACCTCTGAATCCCCACCTCTGATTCCCCATCTCTGATTCCGCACGTCCGATTCCCTGCCTCTGATTCCCCGCCTCTGATTCCCCGCCTCTGATTCGCAACCTCTAATTCCCCACCTCTGATTCCCCATATCTGATTCCCCGCCTCTGTTTCCCTGCCTCTGAATCCCGGCCTCTGTTTCCCAATATCTGATTCCCCTCCTCTGATTCCCCAACTCTGATTCCCCGCCTCTGATTCCCCAGCTCTGATACACCGCCTTTTATTCCCGGCCTCTGATTCCCTGCCACTGATTCCCCGCCCCTGATTCCCCACCTCTGATTCCCCATATCTGATTCCCCGCCTCTGTTTCCCCAGCTCTGATTCCCCACCTGTGATTCCCCAGCTCTGATTCCCTGCCACTGATTCCCCGCCCCTGATTCCCCACATCTGATTCCCCATATCTGATTCCCCGCCTCTGTTTCCCCAGCTCTGATTCCCTGCCGCAGATTCCCTGCCCTGATTCCCCATCTCTGTTTCACCGCCTTTGATTCGCCACATCTGATTCCCCATATCTGATTCCCCGCCTCTGTTTCCCCGCCTCTGATTCCCTGCCTCTGATTCCCAACCTCTGATTCCACACCTCTGATTCCCCATATCTGATTCCCCGCCTCTATTTCCCCATATCTGATTCCCCGCCTCTGATTCCCCAACTCTGATTCCCCGCCTCTGATTCCCCAGCTCTGATTCCCCGCCTCTGATTCCAGGCGTCCGATTCCCTGCCTCTGATTCCCCGCCTCTGATTCCCCATCTCTGATTCCCCGCCTCTGATTCCCCGTGTCTGATTCCCTGCCTCTGATTCCCCGCCTCTGATTCCCCGCCTCTGATTCCCTGCCACTGATTCGCTGCCCCTGATTCCCCACCTCTGATTCCCCATATCTGATTCCCCGCCTCTGTTTCCCCGCCTCTGAATCCCCGCCTCTGATTCCCCGCCTCTGTTTCCCCATCTCTGATTCACCGCCTGTGATTCGCCACCTCTGATTCCCCATATCTGATTCCCCACCTCTGTTTCCCCGCCTCTGATTCCCCGCCTCTGATTCTCCATATCTCATTCCCCGCCTCTGAATCCCCATCTCTGATTCCCGGACTCTGATTCCCCACCTCTGATTCCCGGCCTCTTATTCCCAGCATCTGATTCCCGGCCTCTGATTCCCGGCCTCTAATTCCCCGCTTCTGATTCTGATTCCCTGCCTCTGATATCCCCTTCTCCGATTCCGCACATCTGATTCCCTGCCTCTGATTCCCCACCTCTGATTCCCCATATCTGATTCCCCGCCTCTGTTTCCCCGTTCTGATTCCCCGCCTCTGTTTCCCCATATCTAATTCCCCACCTCTGATGCCCCAACTCTGATTCCCCGCCTCTGATTCCCCAGCTCTGATTCCCCACCTCTGATTCCCCGCATCCGATTCCCCATGTCTGATTCCCCGCCTCTGCTTCCCCGACTCTGATTCCCCGCCTCTGTTTCCCCATATCTGATTCCCCGCCTCTGATTCCCCAGCTCTGATTCCCTGCCTCTGATTCCCCGCGTTCTATTCCCTGCCTCTGATTCCCCGCCTGTGATTCCCCATCTCTGATTCACCACCTCTGATTCCCCACCTCTGATTCCCCATATCTAATTCACCGCCTCTGTTTGCCCGCCTCTGATTCCCCGCCTCTGTTTCCCCATATCTGATTCCCCTCCTCTGAATCCCCAACTCTGATTCCCTGCCTCTGATTCACCAGCTCTGATTCCCCGCCTTTGATTCCCCCCGTCTGATTCCCAGCCTCTGAATCCCCGTGTCTGATTTCCTGCCTCTGATTCCCCGCCTCTGATTCCCCGCGTCTGATTCCCTGCCACTGATTCCCTGCCCCTGATTCCCCACCTCTGATTCCCCATGTCTGATTCCCCGCCTCTGTATTCCCGCCTCTGATTCCCTGCCTCTGATTCCCCATATCTGATTCCCCGCCTCTGATTCCCCAACTCTGATTCCCCGCCTCTGATTCCGCAGCTCTGAATCCCTGGCTCTGATTCCCCGCGTCTGATTCCCTGCCTCTTATTCCCCGCCTCTGATTCCCCATCTGTGATTCACAACCTCTGATGCCCCACCTCTGATTCCCCATATCTGATTCCCCGCCTCTGTTTCCCCGCCTCTGATTCCCCGCCTCTGATTCCCCATATCTGATTCCCCGCCTCTGATTGTGCACCTCTGATACACCGCCTCTGATTCCCCATCTCTGATTCACCACCTCTGATTCCCGGCCTCTGATTCCCATCTCTGATTCCGCACATCCGATTCCCTGCCTATGATTCCCCACCTCTGATTCCCCGCCTCTGATTCCCCATATCGGATTCCCTGCCTCTGTTTCCCCGCCTCTGATTCCCCATATGTGATTCCCCACCTCTGTTTACCCGCCTCTGATTCCCCGCCTCTGTTTCCCCATCTCTGATTCACCGCCTTTGATTCCCCATCTCTGATTCCGCACATCTGATTCCCTGCCTCTGATTCCCCACCTCTGATTCCCCATATCTGATTCCCCGCCTCTGTTTCCCCGCCTCTGATTCCCCGCCTCTGTTTCCCCATATCTAATTCCCCAGCTCTGATGCCCCAACTCTGATTCCCCGCCTCTGATTCCCCAGCTCTGATTCCCCACCTCTGATTCCCCGCATCCGATTCCCCATGTCTGATTCCCCGCCTCAGTTTCCCCGCCTCTGATTCCCCGCCTCTGTTTCCCCATATCTGATTCCCCGCCTCTGATTCCCCAGCTCTGATTCCCTGCCTCTGATTCCCCGCGTTCTATTCCCTGCCTCTGATTCCCCGCCTGTGATTCCCCATCTCTGATTCACCACCTCTGATTCCCCACCTCTGATTCCCCATATCTAATTCCCCGCCTCTGTTTGCCCGCCTCTGATTCCCCGCCTCTGAATCCCCGCGTCTGATTCCCTGCCACTGATTCCCTGCGCCTGATTCCCCAACTCTGATTCCCCATATCTGATTCCCCGCCTCCGTTTTCCCGCCTCTGATTCCCCAGCTCTGAATCCCCGCCTCTGATTCCCCGCGTCTGATTCCCTGCCTCTGATTCCCCGCCTCTGATTCCCCATCTGTGATTCACAACCTCTGATGCCCCACCTCTGATTCCCCATATCTGATTCCCCGCCTCTGTTTCCCCGCCTCTGATTCCCCGCCTCTGATTCCCCATATCTGATTCCCCGCCTCTGATTGCCCACCTCTGATTCCCCGCGTCTGATTCCCTGCCTCTGATTCACCGCCTCTGATTCCCCATCTCTGATTCACCACCTCTGATTCCCGGCCTCTGATTCCCCATCTCTGATTCCGCACATCCGATTCCCTGCCTATGGTTCCCCACCTCTGATTCCCCGCCTCTGATTCCCCATATCTGATTCCCTGCCTCTGTTTCCCCGCCTCTGATTCCCCATATCTGATTCCCCACCTCTGTTTCCCCGCCTCTGATTCCCCGCCTCTGATTCTCCATATCTCATTCCCCGCCTCTGAATCCCCATCTCTGATTCCCGGACTCTGATTCCCCACCTCTGATTCCCGGCCTCTTATTCCCAGCATCTGATTCCCGGCCTCTGATTCCCGGCCTCTAATTCCCCGCTTCTGATTCTGATTCCCTGCCTCTGATTCCCCATCTCTGATTCCGCACATCTGATTCCCTGCCTCTGATTCCCCACCTCTGATTCCCCATATCTGATTCCCCGCCTCTGTTTCCCCGTTCTGATTCCCCGCCTCTGTTTCCCCATATCTAATTCCCCACCTCTGATGCCCCAACTCTGATTCCCCGCCTCTGATTCCCCAGCTCTGATTCCCCACCTCCGATTCCCCGCATCCGATTCCCCATGTCTGATTCCCCGCCTCTGTTTCCCCGCCTCTGATTCCCAGCCTCTGTTTCCCCATATCTGATTCCCCGCCTCTGATTCCCCAGCTCTGATTCCCTGCCTCTGATTCCCCGCGTTCTATTCCCTGCCTCCGATTCCCCGCCTGTGATTCCCCATCTCTGATTCACCACCTCTGATTCCCCACCTCTGATTCCCCATATCTAATTCCCCGCCTCTGTTTGCCCGCCTCTGATTCCCCGCCTCTGTTTCCCCATATCTGATTCCCCGCCTCTGAATCACCAACTCTGATTCCCTGCCTCTGATTCACCAGCTCTGATTCCCCGCCTTTGATTCCCCCCGTCTGATTCCCAGCCTCTGAATCCCCGTGTCTGATTTCCTGCCTCTGATTCCCCGCCTCTGATTCCCCATCTCTGATTCACCGCCTCTGATTCCCCACCTCTGATTCCCCATCTCTGATTCCGCATTTCCGATTCCCTGCCTCTGATTCCCCGACTCTGATTCCCCACCTCTGATTCCCCAGCTCTGATTCCCCGACTCTGATTCCCCACGTCTGATTCCCTGCCTCTGATTCCCCGCCTCTGATTCCCCATCTCTGATTCCCCACCTCTGATTCCCCGTGTCTGATTCCCTGCCTCTGAATCCCCGCCTCTGATTCCCCGCCTCTGATTCCCTGCCACTGATTACCCGCCCCTGATTCCCCACCTCTGATTCCCCATATCTTATTTCCCGCCTCTGTTTCCCCCCTCTGATTCCCAGCCTCTGATTCCCCATATCTGATTCCCCGCCTCTGATTCCCCATATCTGATTCCCCGCCTCTATTTCCCCATATCTGCTTCGCCGCATCTGATTCCCCAACTCTGATTCCCCGCCTCTGATTCCCCAGCTCTGATTTCACGCCTCTGATTTCCGGCATCCGATTCCCTGCCTCTGATTCCCCGCCTCTGATTCCCCATCTCTGATTCCCCGCCTCTGATTCCCCGTGTCTGATTCCCTGCCTCTGATTCCCCGCCTCTGATTCCCCGCGTCTGATTCCCTGCCACTGATTCCCTGCCCCTGATTCCCCACCTCTGATTCCCCGCCTCTGATTCCCCGCCTCTATTTCCCCGCCTCTGATTCCCCGCCTCTGATTCCCCTTCTCTGATTCACCACCTCTGAATCCCCACCTCTGATTCCCCATCTCTGATTCCGCACGTCCGATTCCCTGCCTCTGATTCCCCGCCTCTGATTCCCCGCCTCTGATTCGCAACCTCTAATTCCCCACCTCTGATTCCCCATATCTGATTCCCCGCCTCTGTTTCCCTGCCTCTGAATCCCGGCCTCTGTTTCCCAATATCTGATTCCCCTCCTCTGATTCCCCAACTCTGATTCCCCGCCTCTGATTCCCCAGCTCTGATACACCGCCTTTTATTCCCGGCCTCTGATTCCCTGCCACTGATACCCCGCCCCTGATTCCCCACCTCTGATTCCCCATATCTGATTCCCCGCCTCTGTTTCCCCAGCTCTGATTCCCCACCTGTGATTCCCCAGCTCTGATTCCCTGCCACTGATTCCCCGCCCCTGATTCCCCACCTCTGATTCCCCATATCTGATTCCCCGCCTCTGTTTCCCCAGCTCTGATTCCCTGCCGCAGATTCCCTGCCCTGATTCCCCATCTCTGTTTCACCGCCTTTGATTCGCCACATCTGATTCCCCATATCTGATTCCCCGCCTCTGTTTCCCCGCCTCTGATTCCCTGCCTCTGATTCCCAACCTCTGATTCCACACCTCTGATTCCCCATATCTGATTCCCCGCCTCTATTTCCCCATATCTGATTCCCCGCCTCTGATTCCCCAACTCTGATTCCCCGCCTCTGATTCCCCAGCTCTGATTCCCCGCCTCTGATTCCAGGCGTCCGATTCCCTGCCTCTTATTCCCCGCCTCTGATTCCCCATCTCTGATTCCCCGCCTCTGATTCCCCGTGTCTGATTCCCTGCCTCTGATTCCCCGCCTCATATTCCCCGCCTCTGATTCCCTGCCACTGATTCCCTGCCCCTGATTCCCCACCTCTGATTCCCCATATCTGATTCCCCGCCTCTGTTTCCCCGCCTCTGATTCCCCGCCTCTGATTCCCCATATCTGATTCACTGCCTCTGATTCCCCAACTCTGATTCCCCGCCTCTGATTCCCCAGCTCTGAATCCCCGCCTCTGATTCCCCGCGTCTGATTCCCTGCCTCTGATTCCCCGCCTTGATTCCCCATCTCTGATTCACAACCTCTGATTCCCCACTCTGATTCCCCATATCTGAATCCCCGCCTCTGTTTCCCCGCCTCTGATTCCCCGCCTCTGATTCCCCATATCTGATTCCCCGGCTCTGATTGCCCACCTCTGATTCCCCGCCTCTGATTCGCCAGCTCTGATTCCCCGCCTCTGAATCGCCGCATCTGATTCCCTGCCTCTGATTCCCCGCCTCTGATTCCCCATCTCTGATTCACCGCCTTTTATTCGCCACCTCTGATTACCCATATCTGAATCCCCACCTCTGTTTCCCCGCCTCTGATTCTCCATATTTCATTCCCCGCCTCTGAATCCCCATCTCTGATTCCCGGACTCTGATTCCCCACCTCTGATTCCCGGCCTCTTATTCCCAGCATCTGATTCCCGGCCTCTGATTCCCGGCCTCTGATTCCCCGCTTCTGATTCTGATACCCTGCCTCTGATTCCCCATCTCTGATTCCGCACATCTGAATCCCTGCCTCTGATTCCCCACCTCTGATTCCCCATATCTGATTCCCCGCCTCTGTTTCCCCGCCTCTGATTCCCCGCCTCTGTTTCCCCATATCTAATTCCCCACCTCTGATGCCCCAACTCTGATTCCCCGCCTCTGATTCCCCATATCGGATTCCCTGCCTCTGTTTCCCCGCCTCTGATTCCCCATATGTGATTCCCCACCTCTGTTTACCCGCCTCTGATTCCCCGCCTCTGTTTCCCCATCTCTGATTCACCGCCTTTGATTCCCCATCTCTGATTCCGCACATCTGATTCCCTGCCTCTGATTCCCCACCTCTGATTCCCCATATCTGATTCCCCGCCTCTGTTTCCCTGCCTCTGATTCCCCGCCTCTGTTTCCCCATATCTAATTCCCCAGCTCTGATGCCCCAACTCTGATTCCCCGCCTCTGATTCCCCAGCTCTGATTCCCCACCTCTGATTCCCCGCATCCGATTCCCCATGTCTGATTCCCCGCCTCTGTTTCCCCGCCTCTGATTCCCCGCCTCTGTTTCCCCATATCTGATTCCCTGCCTCTGATTCCCCAGCTCTGATTCCCTGCCTCTGATTCCCCGCGTTCTATTCCCTGCCTCTCATTCCCCGCCTGTGATTCCCCATCTCTGATTCACCACCTCTGATTCCCCACCTCTGATTCCCCATATCTAATTCCCCGCCTCTGTTTGCCCGCCTCTGATTCCCCGCCTCTGAATCCCCGCGTCTGATTCCCTGCCACTGATTCCCTGCGCCTGATTCCCCACCTCTGATTCCCCATATCTGATTCCCCGCCTCTGATTCCCCAAATCTGATTCCCCGTCTCTGATTCCCCAGCTCTGAATCCCCGCCTCTGATTCCCTTCGTCTGATTCCCTGCCTCTGATTCCCCGCCTCTGATTCCCCATCTGTGATTCACAACCTCTGATGCCCCACCTCTGATTCCCCATATCTGATTCCCAGCCTCTGTTTCCCCGCCTCTGATTCCCCATATCTGATTCCCCGCCTCTGATTGCCCACCTCTTATTCCCCGCGTCTGATTCCCTGCCTCTGATTCACCGCCTCTGATTCCCCATCTCTGATTCCGCACATCCGATTCCCTGCCTATGGTTCCCCACCTCTGATTCCCCGCCTCTGATTCCCCATATCTGATTCCCTGCCTCTGTTTCCCCGCCTCTGATTCCCCATATGTGATTCCCCACCTCTGTTTCCCCGCCTCTGATTCCCCGCCTCTGTTTCCCCATCTCTGATTCACCGCCTGTGATTCGCCACCTCTGATTCCCCATATCTGATTCCCCACCTCTGTTTCCCCGCCTCTGATTCCCCGCCTCTGATTCTCCATATCTCATTCCCCGCCTCTGAATCCCCATCTCTGATTCCCGGACTCTGATTCCCCACCTCTGATTCCCGGCCTCTTATTCCCAGCATCTGATTCCCGGCCTCTGATTCCCGGCCTCTAATTCCCCGCTTCTGATTCTGATTCCCTGCCTCTGATTCCCCATCTCTGATTCCGCACATCTAATTCCCCACCTCTGATGCCCCAACTCTGATTCCCCGCCTCTGATTCCCCAGCTCTGATTCCCCACCTCTGATTCCCCGCATCCAATTCCCCATGTCTCATTCCCCGCCTCTGCTTCCCCGCCTCTGATTCCCCGCCTCTGTTTCCCCATATCTGATTCCCCGCCTCTGATTCCCCATATGTGATTCCCCACCTCTGTTTCCCCGCCTCTGATTCCCCGCCTCTGTTTCCCCATCTCTGATTCACCGCCTGTGATTCGCCACCTCTGATTCCCCATATCTGATTCCCCGCCTCTGAATCCTCAACTCTGATTCCCTGCCTCTGATTCACCAGCTCTGATTCCCCGCCTTTGATTCCCCCCGTCTGATTCCCAGCCTCTGAATCCCCGTGTCTGATTTCCTGCCTCTGATTCCCCGCCTCTGATTCCCCGCGTCTGATTCCCTGCCACTGATTCCCTGCCCCTGATTCCCCACCTCTGATTCCCCATATCTGATTCCCCGCCTCTGTTTTCCCGCCTCTGATTCCCTGCCACTGATTCCCCATATCTGATTCCCCGCCTCTGATTCCCCAACTCTGATTCCCCGCCTCTGATTCCGCAGCTCTGAATCCCTGGCTCTGATTCCCCGCGTCTGATTCCCTGCCTCTTATTCCCCGCCTCTGATTCCCCATCTGTGATTCACAACCTCTGATGCCCCACCTCTGATTCCCCATATCTGATTCCCCGCCTCTGTTTCCCCGCCTCTGATTCCCCGCCTCTGATTCCCCATATCTGATTCCCCGCCTCTGATTGTGCACCTCTGATTCCCCGCCTCTGATTCCCCAGCTCTGATTTCACGCCTCTGATTTCCGGCATCCGATTCCCTGCCTCTGATTCCCCGCCTCTGATTCCCCATCTCTGATTCCCCGCCTCTGATTCCCCGTGTCTGAAACCCTGCCTCTGATTCCCCGCCTCTGATTCCCCGCGTCTGATTCCCTGCCACTGATTCCCTGCCCCTGATTCCCCACCTCTGATTCCCCGCCTCTGATTCCCCGCCTCTGTTTCCCCGCCTCTGATTCCCCGCCTCTGATTCCCCTTCTCTGATTCACCACCTCTGAATCCCCACCTCTGATTCCCCATCTCTGATTCCCCGCCTCTGATTCTCCATATCTCATTCCCCGCCTCTGAATCCCCATCTCTGATTCCCGGACTCTGATTCCCCACCTCTGATTCCCGGCCTCTTATTCCCAGCATCTGATTCCCGGCCTCTGATTCCCGGCCTCTAATTCCCCGCTTCTGATTCTGATTCCCTGCCTCTGATATCCCCTTCTCCGATTCCGCACATCTGATTCCCTGCCTCTGATTCCCCACCTCTGATTCCCCATATCTGATTCCCCGCCTCTGTTTCCCCGTTCTGATTCCCCGCCTCTGTTTCCCCATATCTAATTCCCCACCTCTGATGCCCCAACTCTGATTCCCCGCCTCTGATTCCCCAGCTCTGATTCCCCACCTCTGATTCCCCGCATCCGATTCCCCATGTCTGATTCCCCGCCTCTGCTTCCCCGACTCTGATTCCCCGCCTCTGTTTCCCCATATCTGATTCCCCGCCTCTGATTCCCCAGCTCTGATTCCCTGCCTCTGATTCCCCGCGTTCTATTCCCTGCCTCTGATTCCCCGCCTGTGATTCCCCATCTCTGATTCACCACCTCTGATTCCCCACCTCTGATTCCCCATATCTAATTCACCGCCTCTGTTTGCCCGCCTCTGATTCCCCGCCTCTGTTTCCCCATATCTGATTCCCCTCCTCTGAATCCCCAACTCTGATTCCCTGCCTCTGATTCACCAGCTCTGATTCCCCGCCTTTGATTCCCCCCGTCTGATTCCCAGCCTCTGAATCCCCGTGTCTGATTTCCTGCCTCTGATTCCCCGCCTCTGATTCCCCGCGTCTGATTCCCTGCCACTGATTCCCTGCCCCTGATTCCCCACCTCTGATTCCCCATGTCTGATTCCCCGCCTCTGTATTCCCGCCTCTGATTCCCTGCCTCTGATTCCCCATATCTGATTCCCCGCCTCTGATTCCCCAACTCTGATTCCCCGCCTCTGATTCCGCAGCTCTGAATCCCTGGCTCTGATTCCCCGCGTCTGATTCCCTGCCTCTTATTCCCCGCCTCTGATTCCCCATCTGTGATTCACAACCTCTGATGCCCCACCTCTGATTCCCCATATCTGATTCCCCGCCTCTGTTTCCCCGCCTCTGATTCCCCGCCTCTGATTCCCCATATCTGATTCCCCGCCTCTGATTGTGCACCTCTGATACACCGCCTCTGATTCCCCATCTCTGATTCACCACCTCTGATTCCCGGCCTCTGATTCCCATCTCTGATTCCGCACATCCGATTCCCTGCCTATGATTCCCCACCTCTGATTCCCCGCCTCTGATTCCCCATATCGGATTCCCTGCCTCTGTTTCCCCGCCTCTGATTCCCCATATGTGATTCCCCACCTCTGTTTACCCGCCTCTGATTCCCCGCCTCTGTTTCCCCATCTCTGATTCACCGCCTTTGATTCCCCATCTCTGATTCCGCACATCTGATTCCCTGCCTCTGATTCCCCACCTCTGATTCCCCATATCTGATTCCCCGCCTCTGTTTCCCCGCCTCTGATTCCCCGCCTCTGTTTCCCCATATCTAATTCCCCAGCTCTGATGCCCCAACTCTGATTCCCCGCCTCTGATTCCCCAGCTCTGATTCCCCACCTCTGATTCCCCGCATCCGATTCCCCATGTCTGATTCCCCGCCTCAGTTTCCCCGCCTCTGATTCCCCGCCTCTGTTTCCCCATATCTGATTCCCCGCCTCTGATTCCCCAGCTCTGATTCCCTGCCTCTGATTCCCCGCGTTCTATTCCCTGCCTCTGATTCCCCGCCTGTGATTCCCCATCTCTGATTCACCACCTCTGATTCCCCACCTCTGATTCCCCATATCTAATTCCCCGCCTCTGTTTGCCCGCCTCTGATTCCCCGCCTCTGAATCCCCGCGTCTGATTCCCTGCCACTGATTCCCTGCGCCTGATTCCCCAACTCTGATTCCCCATATCTGATTCCCCGCCTCCGTTTTCCCGCCTCTGATTCCCCAGCTCTGAATCCCCGCCTCTGATTCCCCGCGTCTGATTCCCTGCCTCTGATTCCCCGCCTCTGATTCCCCATCTGTGATTCACAACCTCTGATGCCCCACCTCTGATTCCCCATATCTGATTCCCCGCCTCTGTTTCCCCGCCTCTGATTCCCCGCCTCTGATTCCCCATATCTGATTCCCCGCCTCTGATTGCCCACCTCTGATTCCCCGCGTCTGATTCCCTGCCTCTGATTCACCGCCTCTGATTCCCCATCTCTGATTCACCACCTCTGATTCCCGGCCTCTGATTCCCCATCTCTGATTCCGCACATCCGATTCCCTGCCTATGGTTCCCCACCTCTGATTCCCCGCCTCTGATTCCCCATATCTGATTCCCTGCCTCTGTTTCCCCGCCTCTGATTCCCCATATCTGATTCCCCACCTCTGTTTCCCCGCCTCTGATTCCCCGCCTCTGATTCTCCATATCTCATTCCCCGCCTCTGAATCCCCATCTCTGATTCCCGGACTCTGATTCCCCACCTCTGATTCCCGGCCTCTTATTCCCAGCATCTGATTCCCGGCCTCTGATTCCCGGCCTCTAATTCCCCGCTTCTGATTCTGATTCCCTGCCTCTGATTCCCCATCTCTGATTCCGCACATCTGATTCCCTGCCTCTGATTCCCCACCTCTGATTCCCCATATCTGATTCCCCGCCTCTGTTTCCCCGTTCTGATTCCCCGCCTCTGTTTCCCCATATCTAATTCCCCACCTCTGATGCCCCAACTCTGATTCCCCGCCTCTGATTCCCCAGCTCTGATTCCCCACCTCCGATTCCCCGCATCCGATTCCCCATGTCTGATTCCCCGCCTCTGTTTCCCCGCCTCTGATTCCCAGCCTCTGTTTCCCCATATCTGATTCCCCGCCTCTGATTCCCCAGCTCTGATTCCCTGCCTCTGATTCCCCGCGTTCTATTCCCTGCCTCCGATTCCCCGCCTGTGATTCCCCATCTCTGATTCACCACCTCTGATTCCCCACCTCTGATTCCCCATATCTAATTCCCCGCCTCTGTTTGCCCGCCTCTGATTCCCCGCCTCTGTTTCCCCATATCTGATTCCCCGCCTCTGAATCACCAACTCTGATTCCCTGCCTCTGATTCACCAGCTCTGATTCCCCGCCTTTGATTCCCCCCGTCTGATTCCCAGCCTCTGAATCCCCGTGTCTGATTTCCTGCCTCTGATTCCCCGCCTCTGATTCCCCATCTCTGATTCACCGCCTCTGATTCCCCACCTCTGATTCCCCATCTCTGATTCCGCATTTCCGATTCCCTGCCTCTGATTCCCCGACTCTGATTCCCCACCTCTGATTCCCCAGCTCTGATTCCCCGACTCTGATTCCCCACGTCTGATTCCCTGCCTCTGATTCCCCGCCTCTGATTCCCCATCTCTGATTCCCCACCTCTGATTCCCCGTGTCTGATTCCCTGCCTCTGAATCCCCGCCTCTGATTCCCCGCCTCTGATTCCCTGCCACTGATTACCCGCCCCTGATTCCCCACCTCTGATTCCCCATATCTTATTTCCCGCCTCTGTTTCCCCCCTCTGATTCCCAGCCTCTGATTCCCCATATCTGATTCCCCGCCTCTGATTCCCCATATCTGATTCCCCGCCTCTATTTCCCCATATCTGCTTCGCCGCATCTGATTCCCCAACTCTGATTCCCCGCCTCTGATTCCCCAGCTCTGATTTCACGCCTCTGATTTCCGGCATCCGATTCCCTGCCTCTGATTCCCCGCCTCTGATTCCCCATCTCTGATTCCCCGCCTCTGATTCCCCGTGTCTGATTCCCTGCCTCTGATTCCCCGCCTCTGATTCCCCGCGTCTGATTCCCTGCCACTGATTCCCTGCCCCTGATTCCCCACCTCTGATTCCCCGCCTCTGATTCCCCGCCTCTATTTCCCCGCCTCTGATTCCCCGCCTCTGATTCCCCTTCTCTGATTCACCACCTCTGAATCCCCACCTCTGATTCCCCATCTCTGATTCCGCACGTCCGATTCCCTGCCTCTGATTCCCCGCCTCTGATTCCCCGCCTCTGATTCGCAACCTCTAATTCCCCACCTCTGATTCCCCATATCTGATTCCCCGCCTCTGTTTCCCTGCCTCTGAATCCCGGCCTCTGTTTCCCAATATCTGATTCCCCTCCTCTGATTCCCCAACTCTGATTCCCCGCCTCTGATTCCCCAGCTCTGATACACCGCCTTTTATTCCCGGCCTCTGATTCCCTGCCACTGATACCCCGCCCCTGATTCCCCACCTCTGATTCCCCATATCTGATTCCCCGCCTCTGTTTCCCCAGCTCTGATTCCCCACCTGTGATTCCCCAGCTCTGATTCCCTGCCACTGATTCCCCGCCCCTGATTCCCCACCTCTGATTCCCCATATCTGATTCCCCGCCTCTGTTTCCCCAGCTCTGATTCCCTGCCGCAGATTCCCTGCCCTGATTCCCCATCTCTGTTTCACCGCCTTTGATTCGCCACATCTGATTCCCCATATCTGATTCCCCGCCTCTGTTTCCCCGCCTCTGATTCCCTGCCTCTGATTCCCAACCTCTGATTCCACACCTCTGATTCCCCATATCTGATTCCCCGCCTCTATTTCCCCATATCTGATTCCCCGCCTCTGATTCCCCAACTCTGATTCCCCGCCTCTGATTCCCCAGCTCTGATTCCCCGCCTCTGATTCCAGGCGTCCGATTCCCTGCCTCTTATTCCCCGCCTCTGATTCCCCATCTCTGATTCCCCGCCTCTGATTCCCCGTGTCTGATTCCCTGCCTCTGATTCCCCGCCTCATATTCCCCGCCTCTGATTCCCTGCCACTGATTCCCTGCCCCTGATTCCCCACCTCTGATTCCCCATATCTGATTCCCCGCCTCTGTTTCCCCGCCTCTGATTCCCCGCCTCTGATTCCCCATATCTGATTCACTGCCTCTGATTCCCCAACTCTGATTCCCCGCCTCTGATTCCCCAGCTCTGAATCCCCGCCTCTGATTCCCCGCGTCTGATTCCCTGCCTCTGATTCCCCGCCTTGATTCCCCATCTCTGATTCACAACCTCTGATTCCCCACTCTGATTCCCCATATCTGAATCCCCGCCTCTGTTTCCCCGCCTCTGATTCCCCGCCTCTGATTCCCCATATCTGATTCCCCGGCTCTGATTGCCCACCTCTGATTCCCCGCCTCTGATTCGCCAGCTCTGATTCCCCGCCTCTGAATCGCCGCATCTGATTCCCTGCCTCTGATTCCCCGCCTCTGATTCCCCATCTCTGATTCACCGCCTTTTATTCGCCACCTCTGATTACCCATATCTGAATCCCCACCTCTGTTTCCCCGCCTCTGATTCTCCATATTTCATTCCCCGCCTCTGAATCCCCATCTCTGATTCCCGGACTCTGATTCCCCACCTCTGATTCCCGGCCTCTTATTCCCAGCATCTGATTCCCGGCCTCTGATTCCCGGCCTCTGATTCCCCGCTTCTGATTCTGATACCCTGCCTCTGATTCCCCATCTCTGATTCCGCACATCTGAATCCCTGCCTCTGATTCCCCACCTCTGATTCCCCATATCTGATTCCCCGCCTCTGTTTCCCCGCCTCTGATTCCCCGCCTCTGTTTCCCCATATCTAATTCCCCACCTCTGATGCCCCAACTCTGATTCCCCGCCTCTGATTCCCCATATCGGATTCCCTGCCTCTGTTTCCCCGCCTCTGATTCCCCATATGTGATTCCCCACCTCTGTTTACCCGCCTCTGATTCCCCGCCTCTGTTTCCCCATCTCTGATTCACCGCCTTTGATTCCCCATCTCTGATTCCGCACATCTGATTCCCTGCCTCTGATTCCCCACCTCTGATTCCCCATATCTGATTCCCCGCCTCTGTTTCCCTGCCTCTGATTCCCCGCCTCTGTTTCCCCATATCTAATTCCCCAGCTCTGATGCCCCAACTCTGATTCCCCGCCTCTGATTCCCCAGCTCTGATTCCCCACCTCTGATTCCCCGCATCCGATTCCCCATGTCTGATTCCCCGCCTCTGTTTCCCCGCCTCTGATTCCCCGCCTCTGTTTCCCCATATCTGATTCCCTGCCTCTGATTCCCCAGCTCTGATTCCCTGCCTCTGATTCCCCGCGTTCTATTCCCTGCCTCTCATTCCCCGCCTGTGATTCCCCATCTCTGATTCACCACCTCTGATTCCCCACCTCTGATTCCCCATATCTAATTCCCCGCCTCTGTTTGCCCGCCTCTGATTCCCCGCCTCTGAATCCCCGCGTCTGATTCCCTGCCACTGATTCCCTGCGCCTGATTCCCCACCTCTGATTCCCCATATCTGATTCCCCGCCTCTGATTCCCCAAATCTGATTCCCCGTCTCTGATTCCCCAGCTCTGAATCCCCGCCTCTGATTCCCTTCGTCTGATTCCCTGCCTCTGATTCCCCGCCTCTGATTCCCCATCTGTGATTCACAACCTCTGATGCCCCACCTCTGATTCCCCATATCTGATTCCCAGCCTCTGTTTCCCCGCCTCTGATTCCCCATATCTGATTCCCCGCCTCTGATTGCCCACCTCTTATTCCCCGCGTCTGATTCCCTGCCTCTGATTCACCGCCTCTGATTCCCCATCTCTGATTCCGCACATCCGATTCCCTGCCTATGGTTCCCCACCTCTGATTCCCCGCCTCTGATTCCCCATATCTGATTCCCTGCCTCTGTTTCCCCGCCTCTGATTCCCCATATGTGATTCCCCACCTCTGTTTCCCCGCCTCTGATTCCCCGCCTCTGTTTCCCCATCTCTGATTCACCGCCTGTGATTCGCCACCTCTGATTCCCCATATCTGATTCCCCACCTCTGTTTCCCCGCCTCTGATTCCCCGCCTCTGATTCTCCATATCTCATTCCCCGCCTCTGAATCCCCATCTCTGATTCCCGGACTCTGATTCCCCACCTCTGATTCCCGGCCTCTTATTCCCAGCATCTGATTCCCGGCCTCTGATTCCCGGCCTCTAATTCCCCGCTTCTGATTCTGATTCCCTGCCTCTGATTCCCCATCTCTGATTCCGCACATCTAATTCCCCACCTCTGATGCCCCAACTCTGATTCCCCGCCTCTGATTCCCCAGCTCTGATTCCCCACCTCTGATTCCCCGCATCCAATTCCCCATGTCTCATTCCCCGCCTCTGCTTCCCCGCCTCTGATTCCCCGCCTCTGTTTC
Source organism: Narcine bancroftii (assembly GCF_036971445.1). Taxonomy (NCBI): domain Eukaryota; kingdom Metazoa; phylum Chordata; class Chondrichthyes; order Torpediniformes; family Narcinidae; genus Narcine; species Narcine bancroftii. Next base: position 7,760 of record NW_027211891.1, on the reverse strand, counting down.
CCCATATCTGATTCCCCGCCTCTGATTCCCCATATGTGATTCCCCACCTCTGTTTCCCCGCCTCTGATTCCCCGCCTCTGTTTCCCCATCTCTGATTCACCGCCTGTGATTCGCCACCTCTGATTCCCCATATCTGATTCCCCGCCTCTGAATCCTCAACTCTGATTCCCTGCCTCTGATTCACCAGCTCTGATTCCCCGCCTTTGATTCCCCCCGTCTGATTCCCAGCCTCTGAATCCCCGTGTCTGATTTCCTGCCTCTGATTCCCCGCCTCTGATTCCCCGCGTCTGATTCCCTGCCACTGATTCCCTGCCCCTGATTCCCCACCTCTGATTCCCCATATCTGATTCCCCGCCTCTGTTTTCCCGCCTCTGATTCCCTGCCACTGATTCCCCATATCTGATTCCCCGCCTCTGATTCCCCAACTCTGATTCCCCGCCTCTGATTCCGCAGCTCTGAATCCCTGGCTCTGATTCCCCGCGTCTGATTCCCTGCCTCTTATTCCCCGCCTCTGATTCCCCATCTGTGATTCACAACCTCTGATGCCCCACCTCTGATTCCCCATATCTGATTCCCCGCCTCTGTTTCCCCGCCTCTGATTCCCCGCCTCTGATTCCCCATATCTGATTCCCCGCCTCTGATTGTGCACCTCTGATTCCCCGCCTCTGATTCCCCAGCTCTGATTTCACGCCTCTGATTTCCGGCATCCGATTCCCTGCCTCTGATTCCCCGCCTCTGATTCCCCATCTCTGATTCCCCGCCTCTGATTCCCCGTGTCTGAAACCCTGCCTCTGATTCCCCGCCTCTGATTCCCCGCGTCTGATTCCCTGCCACTGATTCCCTGCCCCTGATTCCCCACCTCTGATTCCCCGCCTCTGATTCCCCGCCTCTGTTTCCCCGCCTCTGATTCCCCGCCTCTGATTCCCCTTCTCTGATTCACCACCTCTGAATCCCCACCTCTGATTCCCCATCTCTGATTCCGCACGTCCGATTCCCTGCCTCTGATTCCCCGACTCTGATTCCCCGCCTCTGATTCGCAACCTCTAATTCCCCACCTCTGATTCCCCATATCTGATTCCCCGCCTCTGTTTCCCTGCCTCTGAATCCCGGCCTCTGTTTCCCAATATCTGATTCCCCTCCTCTGATTCCCCAACTCTGATTCCCCGCCTCTGATTCCCCAGCTCTGATACACCGCCTTTTATTCCCGGCCTCTGATTCCCTGCCACTGATTCCCCGCCCCTGATTCCCCACCTCTGATTCCCCATATCTGATTCCCCGCCTCTGTTTCCCCAGCTCTGATTCCCCACCTGTGATTCCCCAGCTCTGATTCCCTGCCACTGATTCCCCGCCCCTGATTCCCCACATCTGATTCCCCATATCTGATTCCCCGCCTCTGTTTCCCCAGCTCTGATTCCCTGCCGCAGATTCCCTGCCCTGATTCCCCATCTCTGTTTCACCGCCTTTGATTCGCCACATCTGATTCCCCATATCTGATTCCCCGCCTCTGTTTCCCCGCCTCTGATTCCCTGCCTCTGATTCCCAACCTCTGATTCCACACCTCTGATTCCCCATATCTGATTCCCCGCCTCTATTTCCCCATATCTGATTCCCCGCCTCTGATTCCCCAACTCTGATTCCCCGCCTCTGATTCCCCAGCTCTGATTCCCCGCCTCTGATTCCAGGCGTCCGATTCCCTGCCTCTGATTCCCCGCCTCTGATTCCCCATCTCTGATTCCCCGCCTCTGATTCCCCGTGTCTGATTCCCTGCCTCTGATTCCCCGCCTCTGATTCCCCGCCTCTGATTCCCTGCCACTGATTCGCTGCCCCTGATTCCCCACCTCTGATTCCCCATATCTGATTCCCCGCCTCTGTTTCCCCGCCTCTGATTCCCCGCCTCTGATTCCCCGCCTCTGTTTCCCCATCTCTGATTCACCGCCTGTGATTCGCCACCTCTGATTCCCCATATCTGATTCCCCACCTCTGTTTCCCCGCCTCTGATTCCCCGCCTCTGGTTCTCCATATCTCATTCCCCGCCTCTGAATCCCCATCTCTGATTCCCGGACTCTGATTCCCCACCTCTGATTCCCGGCCTCTTATTCCCAGCATCTGATTCCCGGCCTCTGATTCCCGGCCTCTAATTCCCCGCTTCTGATTCTGATTTCCTGCCTCTGATTTCCCCTTCTCTGATTCCGCACATCTGATTCCCTGCCTCTGATTCCCCACCTCTGATTCCCCATATCTGATTCCCCGCCTCTGTTTCCCCGTTCTGATTCCCCGCCTCTGTTTCCCCATATCTAATTCCCCACCTCTGATGCCCCAACTCTGATTCCCCGCCTCTGATTCCCCAGCTCTGATTCCCCACCTCTGATTCCCCGCATCCGATTCCCCATGTCTGATTCCCCGCCTCTGCTTCCCCGCCTCTGATTCCCTGCCTCTGTTTCCCCATATCTGATTCCCCGCCTCTGATTCCCCAGCTCTGATTCCCTGCCTCTGATTCCCCGCGTTCTATTCCCTGCCTCTGATTCCCCGCCTGTGATTCCCCATCTCTGATTCACCTCCTCTGATTCCCCACCTCTGATTCCCCATATCTAATTCACCGCCTCTGTTTGCCCGCCTCTGATTCCCCGCCTCTGTTTCCCCATATCTGATTCCCCGCCTCTGAATCCCCAACTCTGATTCCCTGCCTCTGATTCACCAGCTCTGATTCCCCGCCTTTGATTCCGCCCGTCTGATTCCCAGCCTCTGAATCCCCGTGTCTGATTTCCTGCCTCTGATTCCCCGCCTCTGATTCCCCGCGTCTGATTCCCTGCCACTGATTCCCTGCCCCTGATTCCCCACCTCTGATTCCCCATGTCTGATTCCCCGCCTCTGTTTTCCCGCCTCTGATTCCCTGCCTCTGATTCCCCATATCTGATTCCCCGCCTCTGATTCCCCAACTCTGATTCCCCGCCTCTGATTCCGCAGCTCTGAATCCCTGGCTCTGATTCCCCGCGTCTGATTCCCTGCCTCTTATTCCCCGCCTCTGATTCCCCATCTGTGATTCACAACCTCTGATGCCCCACCTCTGATTCCCCATATCTGATTCCCCGCCTCTGTTTCCCTGCCTCTGATTCCCCGCCTCTGAATCCCCGCGTCTGATTCCCTGCCACTGATTCCCTGCGCCTGATTCCCCACCTCTGATTCCCCATATCTGATTCCCCGCCTCCGTTTTCCCGCCTCTGATTCCCCAGCTCTGAAACCCCGCCTCTGATTCCCCGCGTCTGATTCCCTGCCTCTGATTCCCCGCCTCTGATTCCCCATCTGTGATTCACAACCTCTGATGCCCCACCTCTGATTCCCCATATCTGATTCCCCGCCTCTGTTTCCCCGCCTCTGATTCCCCGCCTCTGATTCCCCATATCTGATTCCCCGCCTCTGATTGCCCACCTCTGATTCCCCGCGTCTGATTCCCTGCCTCTGATTCACCGCCTCTGATTCCCCATCTCTGATTCACCACCTCTGATTCCCGGCCTCTGATTCCCCATCTCTGATTCCGCACATCCGATTCCCTGCCTATGGTTCCCCACCTCTGATTCCCCGCCTCTGATTCCCCATATCTGATTCCCTGCCTCTGTTTCCCCGCCTCTGATTCCCCATATCTGATTCCCCACCTCTGTTTCCCCGCCTCTGATTCCCCGCCTCTGATTCTCCATATCTCATTCCCCGCCTCTGAATCCCCATCTCTGATTCCCGGACTCTGATTCCCCACCTCTGATTCCCGGCCTCTTATTCCCAGCATCTGATTCCCGGCCTCTGATTCCCGGCCTCTAATTCCCCGCTTCTGATTCTGATTCCCTGCCTCTGATTCCCCATCTCTGATTCCGCACATCTGATTCCCTGCCTCTGATTCCCCACCTCTGATTCCCCATATCTGATTCCCCGCCTCTGTTTCCCCGTTCTGATTCCCCGCCTCTGTTTCCCCATATCTAATTCCCCACCTCTGATGCCCCAACTCTGATTCCCCGCCTCTGATTCCCCAGCTCTGATTCCCCACCTCCGATTCCCCGCATCCGATTCCCCATGTCTGATTCCCCGCCTCTGTTTCCCCGCCTCTGATTCCCCGCCTCTGTTTCCCCATATCTGATTCCCCGCCTCTGATTCCCCAGCTCTGATTCCCTGCCTCTGATTCCCCGCGTTCTATTCCCTGCCTCCGATTCCCCGCCTGTGATTCCCCATCTCTGATTCACCACCTCTGATTCCCCGCCTCTGATTCCCTGCCTCTGATTCCCCATATCTGATTCCCCGCATCTGATTCCCCAACTCTGATTCCCCGCCTCTGATTCCGCAGCTCTGATTCCCTGCCTCTGATTCCCCGCGTTCTATTCCCTGCCTCTGATTCCCCGCCTGTGATTCCCCATCTCTGATTCACCACCTCTGATTCCCCAACTCTGATTCCCTGCCTCTGATTCCCCATATCTGATTCCCCGCCTCTGATTCCCCAACTCTGATTCCCCGCCTCTGATTCCGCAGCTCTGATTCCCTGCCTCTGATTCCCCGCGTTCTATTCCCTGCCTCTGATTCCCCGCCTGTGATTCCCCATCTCTGATTCACCACCTCTGATTCCCCACCTCTGATTCCCCATATCTAATTCCCCGCCTCTGTTTGCCCGCCTCTGATTCCCCGCCTCTGAATCCCCGCGTCTGATTCCCTGCCACTGATTCCCTGCGCCTGATTCCCCGCCTGTGATTCCCCATCTCTGATTCACCACCTCTGATTCCCCACCTCTGATTCCCCATATCTAATTCCCCGCTTCTGTTTGCCCGCCTCTGATTCCCCGCCTCTGAATCCCCGCGTCTGATTCCCTGCCACTGATTCCCCATATCTGATTCCCCGCCTCTGATTCCCCAACTCTGATTCCCCGCCTCTGATTCCGCAGCTCTGATTCCCTGCCTCTGATTCCCCGTGTTCTATTCCCTGCCTCTGATTCCCCGCCTGTGATTCCCCATCTCTGATTCACCACCTCTGATTCCCCACCTCTGATTCCCCATGTCTGATTCCCCGCCTCTGTTTTCCCGCCTCTGATTCCCTGCCTCTGATTCCCCATATCTGATTCCCCGCCTCTGATTCCCCAACTCTGATTCCCCGCCTCTGATTCCGCAGCTCTGATTCCCTGCCTCTGATTCCCCGCGTTCTATTCCCTGCCTCTGATTCCCCGCCTGTGATTCCCCATCTCTGATTCACAACCTCTGATTCCCCACCTCTGATTCCCCATATCTAATTCCCCGCCTCTGTTTGCCCGCCTCTGATTCCCCGCCTCTGAATCCCCGCGTCTGATTCCCTGCCACTGATTCCCTGCGCCTGATTCCCCACCTCTGATTCCCCATATCTGATTCCCCGCCTCCGTTTTCCCGCCTCTGATTCCCCAGCTCTGAATCCCCGCCTCTGATTCCCCGCGTCTGATTCCCTGCCTCTGATTCCCCGCGTTCTATTCCCTGCCTCTGATTCCCCGCCTCTGATTCCCCATCTGTGATTCACAACCTCTGATGCCCCACCTCTGATACCCCATATCTGATTCCCCGCCTCTGTTTCCCCGCCTCTGATTCCCCGCCTCTGATTCCCCATATCTGATTCCCTGCCTCTGATAGTGCACCTCTGATACACCGCCTCTGATTCCCCATCTCTGATTCCCCGCCTCTGATACCCCGCCTCTGATTCCCCGCCTCTGATTCCCTGCATCTGATTCCCCGCCTCAGATTCCCCGCCTCTGATTCCCCGACTCTGATTCCCCGCCTCTGATTCCCCGCCTCTGATTCCCCGCCTCTGATTCCCCGCCTATGTTTACCCGCCTCTGTTTACCCGCCTGTTTTCCCACCTCTGATTGCCCACCTCAGATTCCCTGCCTCAGATTCCCTGCCTCAGATTCCCTGCCTCTGATTGCCCGCCTCTGATTACCTGCCTCTGATTCCCCGCCTCTGATTCCCCACCTCTGATTCCCCACTTCTGATTCCCCGCCTCTGATTCCCCGCGTCTGATTCCCCGCCTCTGATTCACCTCCTCTGATTCCCCGCCTCTGATTCCCCGCCTCTGATTCCCCACCTCTGATTGCCCCGCCTCTGATTCGCTGATTCAGATTCCCCGGCTCTGATTCCCCACCTCTGATTCCCCACTTCTGATTCCCCACCTCTGATTCCCCGCCTCTGATTGCACGCCTCTGATTCCCCGCCTCTGATTCCCCGCCTCTGATTCCCCGCCTCTGATTCCCCTCCTCTGATACCCCGCCTCTGATTCCCCACCTCTGATTCCCCGCATCTGATTCCCCGCCTCTGATTCCCCGCCTCTGATTCCCTGCCTCTGATTCCCCACCTCTGATTCCGCGCCTCTGATTCCCCGCCTATGTTTACCCGCCTCTGTTTACCCACCTGTTTCCCCGCCTCTGATTCCCCACCTCAGATTCCCTGCCTCAGATTCCCTGCCTCTGATACCCTGCCTCTGATTCCCTGCCTCTGATTCCCTGCATCTGATTGCCCGCCTCTGATTCTCCGCCTCTGATTCCCCGCCTCTGATTCCCAACCTCTGATTACCCGCTTCTGATTCCCTGCCTCTGATTCCCCGCCTCTGATTCCCCGCCTCTGATTCCCCGCCTCTGATTCCCCACCTCTGATTCAATGCCTCCCTTTCCGCTCAACTTTCCTGGCCTACTTTTCCCCACATATCTTTCCCCGCCTCTGATTTCCCGCCTCTGATTCCACGCCTCTGAATCCCCGCCTATGTTTACCCGCCTCTGTTTAACCGCCTGTTTTTCCGCCACTGATTGCCCACCACAGATTCCCTCCCTCAGATTCCCTGCCTCAGATTCCCTGCATCAGATTCCCTTCATTTGATTCCCTGCGTCTGGTTCCCTGCCTCTGATTCCCTGCCTCTGATTCCCTGCATCTGATTGCCCGCCTCTGATTCCCCGCCTCTGATTCCCCACCTCTGATTCCCCACTTCTGATTCCCCGCCTCTGATTCCCCGCCTCTGATTCCCCGCATCTGATTCACCACCTCTGATTCCCCACCTCTGATTCCCCGCCTCTGATTCCCCACTTCTGATTGCCCGCCTCTGATTCCACGCCTCTGATTCCCCGCCTCTGATTCCCCACCTCTGATTCCCCACTTCTGATTCCCCACCTCTGATTCCCCGCCTCTGATTCCACGCCTCTGATTCCCCACCTCTGATTCCACACTTCTGATTCCCCACCTCTGATTCTCCGCCTCTGATACCCTGCCTCTGATAACTTTTTACTGATTCCCTGCTTCAGATTCCCTGCCTCCGATTCCCTGCCTCAGATTCCCTGCCTCAGATTCCCTGCATTAGATTCCCTTCATCTGATTCCCTGCCTCTGATTCCCCTCTCTGATTTCCCGCCTCTGATTCCCCGCCTCTGATTCCACGCCTCTGATTACCCGCCTCTGATACCCTGCCTCTCTTTCCCTGCCTCTATTTCCGTGCCTCTTTCTCTGCATCTCGTTTCCCACATCTCATTTCCCCCTTCTGATAACCCGCATCAGATTTCCTGCCACAGATTCCCTGCCTCAGATTCCCTGCCTCAGATTCCCTGCATCAGATTCCCTTCATCTGATTCCCTGCCTCTGATTCCCCGCCTCTGATTCCCCGCCTATGTTTACCCGCCTCTGATTCCCTGCCTCTGATTCCCCGCCTCTGATTCCCCGCCTCTGATTCCCCGCCTCTGATTCCCCACCTCTGATTCCCCACTTCTGATTCCCCGCCTCTGATTCCCCG